>NC_064559.1:118041139-120541139 GCF_937001465.1 Orcinus orca
TATCCCTCAAAAATGAGGTTGTTGCAATTTTTTAAAGGCATTTTTGTAGACACCTACCTGATGCTTCCAGGTTATGTTTCTTTTTGTCCATCTATGTATGTTTCTTTTGGGCAGTCTTACTCGATGCTTAGATGAACTTAGAAAACCAAGCAGGATGGCTAATTTTCACATCACCTAGATTCTTTCAAGTAATATTGATCTAATCTATACTTCTGCTAAAAACTACAGAACAATATGCAAATCGTGGACCTCTTGCCTCTAGAAGATGTAGGGGATATAGAACTTAGACTGGTTCTAAGGTCTGAGATGCTCAAAGCCACCTACTTCCTCATATTTCTCTCTGTCCACACTCCCGATTCCTGACCTGCTCAATTTTTTTCCACCTGTCAGACTCAGAAGAGCGGCTCTGCTTCTTCTCTGTTTTGCCCCTGAAGTCCAATCACTGTCTACATGTTGTGATACTGATGGGCATCACAAGGGAGACTCATTTCACGTGCCTGTTCCCTCTCCCATTTCCCTGGTCTCCTTAACACCCTCAGTGGCACCTGGAGTGTGACCCTCCCCACCGTATGTTGCTCCCTGCAGTGGACCAGGACCTGACCTCACTGTTTCTCCTCTGGGGGGTGGCTAGTCAGGCCAGAGAGAGGGTGCCTCCCCTAGCCATCCCGGGATTTGGAGGGATAAAGCTGTGTTGTGTTACCCATCAATTCAGGGTTAAAAAATCTGGTGAGTGACTCAAGAGAAGTGGTCCTTGTTGTTGTTTGATGAGAGACCCATGTTTATGATATCAAAGGTTTGGCAACAGATTTGACATTCTATTGTGCAAATTTAAAAGACTGACTTTATGAGACTTTCCTGGTGGTCCAGTGGCTAAGACTCTATGCTCCCAATACAGGGGGCCCAGGTTCAATCCCTGGTCAGGGAACTAGATCCCACATGCATGCCTCAACTAAGGGTTCACATGCTGCAACTAAAGACCCTGTACATGGCAATGAAGACCTGTGTGCTGCAGCTAAGACCTGGCACAGCTAAATAAATAAATAAGTACATAAATAAATAAAAAAATAGACTGACTTTATTTATATTTTTGCCTAGATGGAGATTCCCCCAATATCTACATGAAGCTAAATCAGAGAATTCTATAGCAAGCCCAAACTACTGCTGCTCTGGCTACTACTGCCACTACTACTAGGATAATGGTACTACTGCTTCTCTCTCCTCTTCCTTTCCCTTCCTCTCCCTCCTCTTGTTTGCTTTCTTCATTAGGAGATCCATTGGGATCTTCTCAAATATATAAATAAGTACCTGTTGAGACTGTGAATTTCATCTCTTAGAACAGGGTCCAGAAAGTAAACATTTTCAGCTTTGTGGACCCTATGGTCTCTGTCACAACTACTCAGGTCTATCATAGTAAGAATACCGCCATAGGTAATACATAAATGAGTGAGTGTGGTATATTTCAGTAAGATAGGCTGTGGGCTGTAGTTAGCGACCCTTGTCTTACAGCAGAGAGATGATGATTCAGGCCTAGGGAATGTAGTGAGTATGTGTTGCCACAGAAGGATCTCAGCTCTACTGGTGCCATGCTGTGGCTTTTTGTAGAAGTGTGATTTTCTCACTAGCACTAATTCCTGTTTAGGTCATCATGACGATTTAGCCTCAAAATGTTCTCTACTCCACCAAAACCAGAACAAAAATACCTGGATGAATTATATGTATTTGGCATTATTTTGTACTGACCAATTGAATATCAAAAATGCCATCCAGGTATCTGGTTTCATTAAGTTTTATTATGGGGTTTATTGGAAAGCACTATGAGACCCCAAGAATCCAGGCCAGTAGCAACAACATGGTAAACTTGTCTCTACTCAACAGTCGACCACATCAGCAAGGATAGTTTTCTAGTCAGTGATGGCTCTTTGTGCTCTTGAAGCATTTTCTTCCTACCAGTAATGACACTTGTGCCTGTTGTTTATTCTGAAATTCCCTCTTTGGAGAGCACACTGAGGAACGTTAGAAGGGGTGAAGGAAGGCTACGGTGGTGTCAAGAGTTGGTCCAAGGGTGAGCCTTCCTGGATGAGCTGTGTGTGGGGGGTGACATTTGACTACGGTGACATCTGCTTTGGCATTTTTTCAGTGTCCAAAGCCCATCAGTGTCTACTTGGAAACTGGTAACCTTACAGGCACAATTACCAAAGTATCAATCCATAAAGCATCTCTGAATTTGTCTGCCCACATGCTTTTTTGTTTTTTGGGAGAAATTATTCACTCTAAAAACAACCTTTTATTCATTCTCCTTTAAAGGGTTTCACTACCAGTTTTTAATATGAAGAATTTGTTTGTGGATATGAAATCCATGCTGACACGATCCATCGCCCCCCAGGCTGCGCTGAGCCTCATGCTACTGACCTATTCACGTTAATCTCCCAAGTTGAAGCCAGCACAACTCTCCCCGAATCTCATGTATTGTCTATAACCTTTCAAAATTGGCAGTTAAGTCAGTATAGGGAACTAAACCACAGTTTCCTGGCAGCAATAAAAGGAAGTAGGACACGGGACAGTGCTCAGAAAAATCACAGCTGTCATAAAATGGAGTTTTTCAGTAGCCTGTTTGATCCAGAAACATGCAAAAGCATTTCACGCATGACAAAGCATTAGTAAATATTAAATACTATTCTTGTTCTGTTATTGCCTAGTGGAGATCAACCTCTCTCCTTTTTTTCAGCTTATATTTAATACCTATTTGACATTTTTCTGGCATTCCTGAGCATGCTTATAAGGAAGGAGAAGCCATAGGCAGAAGGAAGAATGAAGGATAGATATCAAAACTTCCATCAGCAAACAAGCATTACTCTGGTTAAAAATAAATGCAGATAAAATTCAGCTGAATTAGTGTTGGTGTCCCTGAGCTTTTATAACAGAGCCTTTGATCCATTGTGTGTGTGTGTGTGTGTGTGTGTGTGTGTGTTTCTTCTTCGTATATGAGAACAGTAACAGTGCAAGCAGGAGAGTTTAACTGGGCAGTTGTGGTCACTGCTCTCTCCAGCTTGTCTGGGTTATTTAGAAGTTAACACAAAGAATAGTTTGTTTTGGAACCGTTTGTTGTAGTGAGTCAACTGTGTATATGGTTTCCTCTAAGAAAATGACATAATCAGTGAATTCTATAATAGTAAGCAAGCTTTAATTTATAAGTCTAAACCTAATATTACAGTTAATGTCACAGGTACTACTTTTAAGATATTTCTTGATAAGAAATTGTTAGGTCACAGGCATTGTTACTTTGGGCTACACAATACAAAATAAGCTGCAGTTGAAGGTTGGCCATCCTTACGATGGGAACAATGAGAGAAACTTCAGTTTTCTTCTTCATGGGATAGTAAGCAGTAGCAGTCTGGTTGAAGAGATAAGAAAGTCATACTTGAAACAATTACTGAATGAGACTGAATATTATATATCTGTATTCTTTTTTGTGTGTGTGTATTGAGCATTCCATACATGCCCAGGAGCTATTCTAGGCACTAAGAATATAATGATGAATAAGACAAGTTCTTTTCTCTCACTGAGTTTACATTCTAACAAGGCTTATATTTTCAAGTCAGCATTATAATGTCAATGCAAAACAGTGATAAATTGCAAGGTACATGAAATAGTTTATACCACTCATTATTTTGATGTGAGGAGAATGGAATTGGACATTTGAACATAGAAAAATCCAATGCATGCGATGCTCTTGGGCAAATTTGTAAAGAGTTATTGGCCCTCTGAGGATCTAAGGAAGGCATTTGCACTGAAGGCTTTTCCTTTTACTTTAGGAAAAGTAAGCTGTTGTAGGTTAAGTATGTGCATTTTTTGCTTAAAATAATTAGGAAAAATATCATTTACCACCGATACGTAATTCAGAAAAATTAATTTGTTCAAGGTGGTTTTTCTCCCGTTTATGCTGAATGCCAGTTTGTGATAATCAAGATCTTAAAAAACTGTAATGTTTTATGAACTCATAAACACTCTGAAGAGGTGTTTAATGTTCCTTTATTCCAACACCTGAGCCTTTCCTACAACTTCTTTCTAATTGTAGCCTGTGCTTGAGTGCCTCTTGTGATGAGGAACTTACTACCTCTGGAATTATTTGCTCCATCTTTGTTTAGCTTTGACTGTAGAGAATTCTTCCTTATAATGAATTGAAACATGTCTATTCAAGTATAACTTCCTAACGTCCCTTCTTGGGCCCAAATAGGACATCTTAACTCTTTCCCCTATATGGTAACCCTTCAGATATTTGAGAATAGCTCTTCTCCAAGTCCGTGTTTTAAACATACTTTCCCTTTGAATAAATGAAGAGACACTTTGGGAGAATTCTTTTGTTAACTAGTTGAGTAGAATGCTAATCTGATCAGATAAAGGTATGGGTAAATTGAATGTTTAATGTCAGTCTAATATTATAGACAAGGTATGATGCTAGCTGCTATCATTCCCACAAAAAGGTAAATGAGACAATTTTAATTTTCAAGGTGTTCAGAAATCAGTTTGGGGACTTCTGACTGAATTGTGCATGACAATTTTTTTTTTTTTTTGATTCTGAGTATTATAAGGAAGATTTCAGGTTTTAATTCCTTCATGTTAGAGCATT
This sequence comes from Orcinus orca, assembly GCF_937001465.1. NCBI lineage: Eukaryota > Metazoa > Chordata > Mammalia > Artiodactyla > Delphinidae > Orcinus > Orcinus orca. Next base: position 118,045,767 of record NC_064559.1, read on the forward strand.
TAGAGTCTGGTAGCATATAGGGATAATTCTTTACTCTTATATGGTACTTTATAGTTTCCAAAGTGTTTTTGGATAATACCTTATTTGATTCTTAAGGAGTTTTGTGAGATAGCCAGGGAGATATTATCTTTAACATAGAGTCAGAAAAGAGAGAAGAGATTAAGTATTTTGTGTGTGTGTTTCACTTAGTAAGTGAAAAAGAGACTGGTCTTGAATCTCAGTCCAGAGCTTTTCCCCTGCACCACGCTGTCTCATTTATAGCAAGAATACCTACTATTGTTCTCCAGAGATGAAAGTTTGAATCAGTTTGTTTTATAAGCAAGAGGTATTCATGTGTAGTGTATTCATACACTCGATGAAAAATATAATTTAGAACTTAATTACTTTCTACTTATTTTTTAGTGATGCGGTAAGAGGTGGTTATCTTGATGGAATCAAATAATAAACAGCATTGAATATTATTAACAGTAAGGATGATTTGGGCTTCAAAGAATTTCCTTAGAGTAAAATAAATTGTCTTAATTTACAAGTTAATTAATAGCAAGATTTTTGGTCACCTTATCATAGGATTGAGCCTAGTGTGATTTATGCAAAGACTTGATTTTATTTGATTTGATGGCATTTGCATTATGTGATTTTAGTCTCAAAGTTTAAATTCCCTTTTTACAGGTAAAAGAATTGGGGAGGAGAAGGCTCAGGGTCTGAGACTAAGCCCTGGCCAGTTCTCAAGGTGGATTAAGTTGAGTTCTAAATCAATATGTGTGTGTGTTTTCGTCCAGTACTTAGGTAGCAGTGGCTGTGTGTTACATAAGTCACTGGAGGTATGAACGCAGTGTGAAAACACTGTCATTTTTCTCCTTCAGGATAAACTGGACTACCATTGAATAGCTTCTTCTTCCTGGGGAGAGCCAGATTTGAAGTTATCTGGACCATGCGTTTGACCTGTCTGTCGCTTATTAGAATAGCGGGCTTTCTTCTAAACATCTTTCTCCAAGGAAACACTGAGATTTGGGAGCTCAGATTATCTGCCTCAGAAGTGATTAGAATATTCCAGTGGTCAATGGGTTTAGTTTAATTGTTTAGTCCAATCCACATCTTTATATTTGTAACATCACTGTCTATACAAAGCAGCCAGCCCTTTGAAAAAAAAAAAAGGATGGTAATTTCAAAAGTCACAAATGCCCTAAATTAATGGGCTCCATAAATTTTAAAATTCATAAAAAATAATGCTGTCTTATTTAACAAAGTTTGTTAGAGTAAACAAACAAAAGAACCTTCTGTATTTATTATTCTTTCAGTCCTTCCTTGCATCAGTCCCATAAGAGAATTAACATTTTCTGACATTAACATTCTATTCCAAGCACAATGCTATATGGTTTTGATATTTGTCTTGTAAATCTTCCCAAAACTCATGAGGGGGGCACTTATCTCTGTTTGTACAAATAAGAAAACTAAGGAACAGAGATATAAGTAACCTGCCTGAGCCACACAGCTCATGATGGAGTTGAGATCCCAGCCATGCTCCTTTCAGCCTACCAGGTCCATGTCCCATGATGTGCTTTCCCCATTCTTTACTCCAAAGAGTTTCTTGCCCAGTGGCTAGTAAGGAATAAACCTGATGTTTTATTAAACCCAGTTTTTCTATCTTCCAAACTTAAACTGCAGAATTCCTGTATTTTTCCTTGTTTCTTTTCTCCCTGGATAGCAAGAGCAGCCAGAAATAAAATTCTCTCATCTATTATCGTACACCAAATTTGCTTTATGTAGTCTTTGACTAATGACTCGTTGGTCAGAATCTACTCAGGGATCTGTTCTCTGATAGCACATTAATAATATATATGCATTAAGGCTCCTTCTCAGAGAATATTTGAGCTTTGACATATCGAACACCGGCATCTTAAATTAAAGCTGTCGCTGTCCATGCATTTTAAAACTAGATGGCTTAGAACTAGTGTTTCATACATAACAAAATAGACCTGATGTCATACGCAGTTTACTAAGGCGAGACTATTCCTCGCCTGTTTAATTGTGGTCGGGGTTTGAATTGCATTTTCTAATTATCATGACCTAAACATCTTTCAGACTGAGAAAAAACTAAACTGTTTTACAGGGCTTTGATTTACTAGAAGAAACACTGTAGAGCAACCTAATGGATTTTCCACATACCACAGAGACCAGGAATGATGAATTAGAAACTGTTCTAACTCCTTCAAGATAGGAAGTATCAAGATTAAAATGATGCTTGGTGACAATGATGACTCTGTACTTTGAGCCCTAGGCTTGCATTAGTGTCTCTTGTTTTGCAAACACTATTTTATCTAGTTATATAGCTCAGCATTCTTTTGGCTTGTGGCATTAGACTTGTGCAGGTTGATAAGTAGTTCTGTGCTAAGCCTTTTCCTCAGTACAGCTGATTGAGGGACATTTTGTGTTTTTCTCCTATGCACATTTCTACATATACATATTTATGTATGTACATAATACATATACGTGAGACTCTCCTTGTGAAGGTTTTTCTTCAGGGCAATGTAATAAAGAGCCATATATTTGGAACCACAGAAGTCAGGAGCAATTACCCTGTAGCCTCAGCAATTTTATAGATAGAGCAATTAACTGATTATGTTTTGTTTTGTTTTTTTCTTTAAATGTCTATGTACTGGATGGCTTCAGAATTTGTATCCATTTGGACCCGGGGTAACGTTGTCTACAGAGGTACTTGCCCCAAACCACAGGAGTAGCAAACAGAGGAACTAGACTAGATCCCAAGTCCTTTAATTCCTGGCTATTCTTCTTCTTCCAAGGCAAACCTTCTATCAGCGGGTTCCTTTTTCATAAAATGGGCGAGTCTACCTCTTTCCCCAATATCCTTACCATGAAAAGCTGCAAATCCCCTATCTAGGGACCTGTGGACTTGGGGTAGAGAGGAAAACTCAACCATCCTCCAGTGGCTATCAGCAGTGGGACCCATTATCGCACTGTTTATTTGGCATTAATACATTGCTCACCACTGACACTGCAGATTTATTTTCATCAGGGCACTTCTGACTCCTGAACACTTGACACCAGTATGAAACATTATAATTGCAGGACAGAGTGAGCCCAAAGTGAATTGGAAATTTAATTAAACTTCTTGCTTGTTTAATTGTTTAATGTGTTGCACAGTCCAACTTGCAATTCCATATTCAATTATAATGAAACTCCCCTTAGACTGAGTTTATTTGGGGTTTTAAAAATGATTCTAAAAGGGTATTGATGCTTTAAGAGATGCCTTGGTTTTATAAAATTTCAACATAAGAGATTGAGTGTTTTAGTATTAGGTTTGTATTGACTCTTGATATTGACACAAGTCTAAACGTGCAAAGCCCACAAAGGCTAGATCCCATGGGCTTATGTTTAATTTAAAATATGGCTAGCTGGCCATTTTGAATATACTAGGTAGGTTGACAATCTGAATATCTGACTGATTGGGGGAAATAGCCAAATATTAATTTTAATTGTTTATTAGTAGACTATTTGCAATTGGTTTTTAAATTCATTTGGAAAGTGAGAACTCACATTTATGTAAAGTTGCCAATAAACCTGATTTCATAAAGGTGTTTAGACGTTAAATGCCTAATGATTAATTTAGTAGTATGCTTTAGTAGTACTTTTAATAATTTGGAGGAAAGGTAAGGCATCTGAGGATAATGTTAATGATGAATAGTAATGAGGGTTTAAAGATTCTGAGAATTAATTTGGAGATCATATTCATCATCCTAAAAACAGAATAGGAACCAAAAGGAGAGGACATTTTGGTGGAATTCAGAGTGTTGGACAAAGAGAAAATAGATAAGGCAGGATCCAAGTCCAACCACTGACTTTGCCAAGGGACCCAGGCAAGACTCTTTCCTTCTCTGGGACTTAATTCATTCACTAGTTAAAAGGGAGACAGGAATATTTGTGATCTATTTTTTTCCTTCACCACTAGAAAATTCGCTCTTATGTATGACTCTGTACAGTCTCTTTGTTGAATATGTTGAAGGCTTGTGAAAGGCAAAAGAAGGTGTGGGAAGTGTGGAAGCTAATTGTGATACAAAAATAATAGTGGAATCTCATCCTCTTTTATTTCTGCACAACAGTTATGACATTTTCCTCTTGTGCTTGTTCTCTTCTGCTTCTCCAAATTACATTAAACCGTTATTACTCTGTGTGTGTGTATGTGTATATGTGTGTGTTTCCAAGAACGTGCATGAATGCGCATACTGGACAATGATAATGTGGTCCCTCTGAGAAGATTGGTGCTTTCATGCCCTAACGATGATAATGTACTTTAAATTCTGCGTACTTATCCTGTAAACCATCAGGAAAATTCACTAAGTGGGCTTTGTTCCATCTGTGGAATTATAATGATGATAATGTAATACTCAAAAGTAGTGTAATTAGTTTAATTATAAATGAAGGCATTGCCTACACTCAAAACCTCAATAAAGAAATCAGGTTGATAGTCTGTGCTGATTCAGTAGAACACATCAACTTGCAAAGCCAAAGAAATTAACTGTGAACCCTTGATCAAAAAGCACAGATAGTGTATGATCCAGGAAACTTGATTACTCTTCGTTTTTATTGAGGAAGGCTTTTTGATATTAAAAGCACAAGAAGCCAGAGAATTAGTACATAGAGAATTGATTACTTTATTCAATGACTTCTTCAAAGGCAGTTCTGAGACATAACTGGGGAAACTGAAGTGAGCCAACTGGCCGTTAGCGGTCAGTACTGCTCCGTGGGAAGGATGTGTGTTGTGTGCCTTTGCAATCAGAGCTCAGAGAGACTTTCTGGAGAGTTGTGGCTCGTCGTGTGAGGATCAGATCTGAGTCGAGTTTAATAAAATCTGCTTTGGAGTGATTTGTTTATCTTCTGTGAGCAGCTTCTTTTTCTTTTTTTTAAATGGATTTATTTATCTATTTAAATGTGTACTCCTCTACTGCTTTTTCTCATCTGAACCAAAAGCACTTTGCAAATATCAGAGCTCAGATTTTAAAAAGATCATTGATTTTTTTCAACTGTCCTGAAGGTAGGCTGTCACACATCATCATTTGTTTCTGAGAGAGGGATATTGATAGCATAATATTAAAATCTTTCATTAAAGTTTTTTTTTTTGTCCAGCAATAACCTAAATTCAAAGGAGTTTTGTGTTTGCCTTCGTCTATCAGAATTGCTATTTAAAAGTACATCCTTCCCAGGACAATATAGTTATCTTGTTACTATAAGGAAAAGGAATAATGTGTCAATAAAAATTGTCGTTGACTGAAAACATTCCTGTGGGATAACGAAATAGTTGAAACAGGCTCTGATTAGCTATTGAAATCTGCCCAGTATGACCAGCATTTGGTCTGAAGTCAGTAAACCCTGAGGATCCTGTCAGCTTACTCCATTCTGCCTCCCCTGCTTTTCTTCACTTTATGTCCTTTACTTCTATTTACTTTTCACCATCTGTAAGAAAAGCTCAGTTTAGGTATCAGACACCTTTGATTCAGAAAACCATTTGCGAGGTTAAGACCCTGCCCAGTGATGACACCAGTCATGTGGAATCAGGAGGAGGGGAAACATGGAGAAGTCTTTGTCATGTCTTTTATTTTTGCGGTACGCGGGCCTCTCACTGTTGTGGCCTCTCCCGTTGCGGAGCACAGGCTCCGGACGCGCAGGCTCAGCGGCCGTGGCTCACGGGGCCAGCCGCTCCGTGGCATGTGGGATCTTCCCGGACCGGGGCACGAACCCGTGTTCCCTGCATCGGCAGGCGGACTCTCAACCACTGCGCCACCAGGGAAGCCCTATCATGTCTTTTAAGCTACCGTTAGCCTCTTAACTGGTCTCCTGGCTGCCAGCATAGCCACCTACAAGTTCCCAATGGGCTTTGCAAGGGTGACCTTTCTAAATTGCCCATTTCCAATATGGCATTCCTCTCTCTTGTTGGACTTATCTTTCATTTTGACTCCTATTTTCACTCCTGATGTCACTGTCTTAGCTTAGATCTTCAGACTCTTCTACCTAGCCTGTTGCAGTGGTCTCCAAAGCTGTCTTCCCACCTGTCTTCCCACCTGTCTTCCCACCTCCCCACAACATGGCTGCCAGTTTTCTTTCTAACATGCAAACATAATCTGGTTATCTGTGTACAGTCCTTTAGTGGTCCCTCACTGCCCACAGAAAAAGATCAGATTCCCAGAGAAGGCACAGATGGCATCTACAGTCTGGCTTGTGCCCAGGTCCAGCCTCGTTTTTGACCATATCCAGTGCTGCAAGCAGACTGAATTCCTGGGAGCTGCCGGAACATGCTTGGCTCCTTTATTCCTCTAGGCCTTTGATCACAGTGTTCTTTACTGGCCTGGGACCTATTCCCTCCTGAGGTCTGCCAGGGAACACCTTTTCATCTTTCAAGACTCAGATCTCAGGCAGTTGCTCTCTTTTCATGCTCTCATGCCTTCTTCCACCCGCACCTGTACTATGGGATCAACCAATTTCTTCTTTATTTGCCACCATATCTTATACCTTTGGGGAATACTTTATTAGATGTACTTCTTTTTTATGTCTTTATCTTCATCCTAGTTTGAAAGGACCTTTAGGCCAGGGGCCATGCACTTTCTTTCCCCAGCACAGTGCTTGATATATATTAGGCATTTAATAAATAGTTGTTGAATAAAAGAATGACTAGAGCGTCTGAGTAACAGTAAAGTGTAAGTTTCACATGATTTGAGATAAAGCACAGATCATATGGGCTACAGTGATCTGGGAAAGTCTTAAAGAAAAGGTGAGGACCAAACTACAGAGATAGACAGGATTTGGAGTGGGGGGAAGAAAGAAGGATATTCATGACCAGGAATTATAATTTAGAGCTGGGGCTGAAGTGAGATAAATGACTCCTTTGAGCTTATGATAGGATACTACTGCTGGAGATGTAATTTTCTGATTTAAGATATTTCAGTTGCTCTTCCTAACCTACATAGTAATTTCTAAATCCCTTAGGGTTGGGTAGTCTTTAAGAGTCAAATCAGAGCTCAGCCCATTAATAGCTTCATGAGCTTGGCCATGAACTTTTCTGAGCCTCAGTTAGGAAATCACAAAATGGAGACATCATATCTACCTCACAGTGTTTGTTGTAACATTTAAATAAAATAACAGTATTTACCACTTCTTCTGGATTTATCATGTGTCAGGCACAGTGCAGAGACACCCCCCCCTTTTTTTATTGGAGTATAATTGATTTACAGTGTTGTGTTAATTTCTGTTGTATAGCAAAGTGATTCAGTTATACATATATACCCTCTTTTTTTAATATTCTCTTCCACTGTGGTTTATCATAGGATATTGAATATAGTTCTCTGTGCTAAACAACAAGTAGGACCTTGTTGTTTATCTATTCTATATGTAATAGCTTACATCTGCTAACCCCAACCTCCCACTCCATCCCTTCCCCAACCTCGCTTACCCTTGGCAACCACAAGTCTGTTCTCTATCTCCATGAGTCTGTTTCTGTTTCATAGATAGGTTCATTTGTGTCATATTTTAAATTCTACATAAAAGTGATAAGGTATTTGTCTTTCTTTCTGACTTACTTCACTTAGTATGATAATCTCTAGTTTCATCCATGTTGCTGCAAATGGCATTATTTCATTCTTTTTTATGGCTGAGTAGTATTCCATTATATATATATATACCACATCTTCTTTATCCATTCATCTGTCAGTGGATATTTAGGTTGTTTCCATGTCCTGGCTATTGTAAATAGTGCTTCTATGAACATAGGGGTCCATGTATCTTTTTGAATTAGAGTTTTGTCTGGATATATGTCTAGGGGTAGGATTGAGGGATCATATGGTGGCTCTATTTTTAATTTTCTGAGGAACCTCCATACTGTTCTCCATAGTGGCTGTACCAACTTACATTCCCACCAGCACTGTAAGAGGGTTCCCTTTTCTCCACATCCTCTCTAGCATTTGTTCTTTGTAGAGTTTTTAATGATGGCCATTCTGACTGGTATGAGGTGGTACCTCACTGTAGTTTTGATTTGCATTTCTCTAATAATTAGCGATGTTGAGCATCTTTTCATGTGCCTATTGGCCGTTTATGTTTCTTCTTTGGAGAAATGTCTATTTAGGTTTTCTGCCCATTGTTGGATTGGGTTGTTTGTTTTTTTGTTGTTGTTGAGTTGTTTGAGCTGTTTGTATATTTTGGAAATTAAACCCTTGTCAGTTGCATCATTTGCAAATATTTTCTCCCATTCTGTAGGTTGTCTTTTCATTTTTTTTATGGTTTCCTTTGCTGTGAAGAATCTTGTAAGTTTGATTAGGTCCCATTTATTTATTTTTGTTTCTATTGCCTTGGGAGATTGACCTAAGAAAACATTGGTATGATTTATGTCAGAGAATGTTTTGTCTATGATCTCTTCTAGAAGTTTTATGGTGTCATGTCTTACGTTTAAGTCTTTAAGCCATTTTGTGGTGAGAGGGTGTGTTCTCACTTCATTGATTTACATGTGGCTGTCCAACTTTCCCAGCACCACTTGCTGAAGAGACTGTCTTTTTCCCATTGTATATTCTTGCCTCCTTTGTCAAAGATTAATTGACCATAGGTATGTGGCTTTGTTTCTGGGCTGTCTATTCAGTGCAGGGCCCTTTATGTGTGTTAACTCTTTTACCCTTTACATCAGCTCTGCGTTGATTAGATATATTTTTGTTCTTACTTTACAACATTGGAAACATGGTGGTGCCACAAACAGAAAGAGGGAAAAATGAGAGACACACTCCCAAATTCTTTTCGGGGTAAGAAAGGAATAAGCCCCTCTGTATAGGGTGGCTGACAGCCGTGTTGAATTGTACCAGTGCACCCTCAGGTTCAAGGTAGGGTTGGGTCTGCTAAATTGTGGGCTGACCCACTAAGCTTCTTGGTGCCCTGTGGCTAGCATAGCTTCAGCTTGCAAGCTGGAACCTTCACCCTGAAACCCCTTGTGATACTGAAAGCCTCCTTCTGGGAATTGGCCTGGGGTTTGGGGAGGGGTGGTAAGAATGCAAACACCTGTGGTTGGAGCGCTGAGCTCAGTGGGTTTGGTGTGACCCCAAGCCTAAGCTGAGGGCCATGCCCTGCTGGGGACTCTCTCATGGGCTGGCACTGCTCTTCTGATTGTGATCCCAGGGATGGGCCAGATGAAAGTCCCAGAAACCAAGACCCCTAAAATTTCTCTCTTGTGTTGAACTCGAAGTCATGTAAAAAAGAGGTTGGAAGCATTAATTTTGGAAATCACTGGACAACATTTGAATCATGACGCTTAGATTTTCTAGTTAGGTGAGCCTCAAAAAATTATTTAAGCTCTCTGAGCCTCAGTTTTATAATCTACAAATGGAGTTAATAATACTTAATTCACAGAGTTGTTGTGACGTTAAATGAGAAAATATATTGAAAGCAGCTACCGTGATGCTGCATCCAGATCCTGGGCATTTAGAGGTTGCTGATGCTGATAGTTTGGGTTTTTCCTTCCAGATGAACACAGGCCAGAGTTCTGGCCAGAGGATGGCATACAGTGGCCGGGAGCCTGATCGGTCATTTCCTACAGGCTTTCATGTGTGAGACCAAAAGGCAATCTCTGGGAATACAAAGAAATCAAAACCAAGCTAACTCTCTCATTGAGCTGGCAATCTGTGAAGGGCCCAGGCCCAAAGGGAGAATCTAGGTGTAAACCAACACAAGCAAGAGGGGTCCAGACGGAGGATGGTGGCACACAATGGAGAACTGACTTGAGGGCTGAGCTGGGGGCTTCAGCGTTTTTATAGGGTGCTCACCTCTGCCCGTCTGTGTGGGGATAGAACCCTGAAGGGCAGTGGCACAAGTCTGGGGCTGAGCGGAGCTTGTGGCGGTAATTTGGGCCTGTGATGCTTGTGGCTGGGAGCCGAGGCGAGGCCCAGTGGGGGAACTCTTGAGGGAAGAAACTGTGTCCTGATGCTGCTGTGCACCCTCGATCCTCACCCAGTGTTGGGGCTTGGAGAGCTCTGTTGGCTCAGGCAGGTCCTCTTTTACCCACAAAGCAACCCTGTAAGTTCAAGGGTTTAACTGTATTTTTATTATATATTGTCCAGAGCATAATAGCCCCAAATGTTTTTTGAAATTGAGTCCATTTGCTGGAGTGTCTTGATACTTTTTGGAGGGTGGTTGTGTTGTTCTTTTTGTCGAGGTAGACTGGCACATGCATCTATTTCCAGCCAGTGAGACTGTTCTGATTTTTGTTTGGGCTGTAGCCACTTGAGTTTTAATGTTCTGTGTGCTTTGAGCCTCATTCAGGAATTTAAATTATTTTATAGTGGATAGGGACTGTAGGATAAAGAATCACAAATCACAGGACAATTTGAAGTTCATTGACAAGGATAGTGAGAAAAGTTGCTTTGCAGAATATTTTACTCTGAGTTTCTCTACTGTCATTCATTTTGAAGGAAAAAGGAAAAAACAAAACAAAACAAAACAAAACATTCATCAGAAAGGCCGGAATAGAGGATCAGTCTAACACTTCACAGTGGAGAATGATGCTGGGTTCAGGCTTCTCTGCACAGCTTTCATTATGTTTCTCTCCTTGAAGGTCAGGAGTGTTTGCTACCCTCTGAAGGCTCTGTTTTCCTTACCTATCCAGGCTTTTCCCCACTTATGTCTAACCCTGGCTTAGTTCTAGACATTGGAATGCCTTGCCTTCTCAATGCAATTTCTCCATTCTTTCCAGCTCAAATGCTAAAACCTTCCCAGAGGTCCTAGACCTTGGTCAAGGTCATTGGCCATGTGGTTCTCATCTGTTAGCCTTTAGCAGCGCCTGACCAGCTCTGGGAAATTCTTTAAAAGGCATACAGTAGCAGCCTGTACCTTGGGATTAGTCATTTGACTCTAATTATTCTGCTGAAGGGGCACATTGCCCCCTCACCCCTCCATCCAGGTCTGTTTGACTTCTGTTACCTTCTTGGTTGTTTTTTTTTTTTTTAATGCCCTGATTCAATTTTTTGTGCCTGAACTTAGTCTGGAAGCATGAACCCATAAATGGTTCTCTTGTCCACTTTAGAACTCTGGGCATCAAGCTGTTCACCTGAACAAGTCTCTGCTTTGCCCAGCTTACATCTTTGAACACCAGTTACTCCTCCCCTACTTTGATAAAAGTTGTAGTTACATCAGCTCTGGCATGGGGACTCTCAGTAGCTACCCATCCTCTCACACTCTATCTCCTCTGGTCTCTAGTTCTTGTGTTTAGTTCTGTAACTGCTCAAGTTCTTACCTTCTTTACAAGTGGTCGATGTGTGAGTCATGTCTCCACAACTTTATGGCAAGCTTAGAGATGACAAGTATCTTTGTAACCTGTAAATCCCATAAGGCCTAGAATATTACCAAACCACTTTAAAAATCTTTATTAGTTGTCTGTTATGTCACAGTAATGTTAATGATAAATATGCTTTTTTTAAAAAAATAAGTATATTTAACACTTCAACCTTCCTTTTGCTGAAGAGTGATTTTTGGTTTGATAAATGGTAGTAGCCTCAGTTCATGACAAATTTGTACTGAAATCCTGCTCAATTTATACTGAATTTCTACACGTGGAGTTTAGTGTAAAACAGAGGCTTTATATGCAAAAGTGGGAGTATTGATAACAACTTTTTTTTCATATACAATCATTATAGAATTTGAAGGTGAAGTTCTTGTGAAGCTTGTCAGATTACCTTTCAGATTTCCTTCTATTGTTTCCAAATACTACTTCACAGCAGTATCATCTCTATCCCCATATGCTTCTAGAACACATTAATTCAACAGCAAACTTCATACTATCGGACTTAATTTAAAATGTGCTACAAGAACTTAAATTTACTGTGTCCACTCAGCATTCCTAATCCATGTTATCTTGAATGTTTGAGTTATGCTACAGATTTACTGGACCAGAGAATGAGAAAATCCAAATTCTCTAGAACCTATCCCTTACATGGAATAGCTAACACAGTGGGAGATGCATGGCTTTTCTCTCTCTCTCTCTCTCTCCTTCTCTCTCTTTCTCTCTCTCTCTCTCTCCCCACCCCTGCCTGCCAAGAGCATAAACAATCTATTTTAATGGAAGAACTGAAGTAAGGCAAGATAATCCAAATTAACTGGAGGTCCGTGATGGTTGGGGAGAGATAAATTCACTATTGTGTTCCCAGTGTTAGAAAGTGACTGGCATATCATAGGCACTTAGTTAATTTGACTGTATGAACAAATAAAAAAATGTTTTAATATACTTATTAACTCTTTAATACAATAAGAGCTTTATTCCCATTGATTCAGGATATGGTGATGGGTAGGTCATCATTTATTTTGTTCCACCTTTATGAGGCCTCAGGGTTTTCCACTATATCCTTGTCACTTATGACAATACTAACAATAATAGTAGATATAGCATCTAGCATTTGTATAATGCTTTTCACATTTAATAAATAAAATTTAATAAGCTGTACATATATGTGCTTTCACTTTATCCTCAGAAGAAATCTGAATGATGAATAGAAAAGGATCCAAAAATGGTGACCCTTCTTCCTTCTCCCAGTCCTGGACCATAGCCTTCCTTCTATAGCAGGGATGACAGATAGAGTTCTTTGATTGGTGAGAAGACTAGAAATAGAAAGATATCAATATGTTATGTGCCAGAAGCCACACATCAAGTTTATAACAAAGACCCAAATTATATGTAGTCTGACATTTTTTCCACTTTAAATTTATTATGGATTTAACTTACTTTACATTTCATTCAACAGTTTCTTTGAGATGTCACAGAAATTCAGTGATGGATGTATATTTAAAATTGACTATAAAGTCAACATGGAATGAGATAAAGAAGTGCTATATATAGAAGATAAGAAAATACTATTTTTCAGAGCCAAGCATTATCTTATTTTTATTGGTATTTTGAAAGTATTTATTAATTTCCCTAGATAAAAAATGGTACGTGATTTGGAATACAAAGAATAAGATTTAGATGTGATTTATAAATCTCTTTTTTGTTTTCATTCCTTTTATGAATCCTTAGAAATAGGTGAAGATGTCCCTTCTGAACCCTGTTTTTTTAACTTGGTTTTTGAAGGACCTGTTTCTTTTTCATTTTTGTGCCCTTTCAAATAGCCAGCAGTGTCATTAGTATGCTACTGTATTATGAGAACAAATTATGAAAAAACAGGTAAGGATTTAGGATACTTTACTGAAAGATTTTTTTTTATGAATAAAGCCTTTTGTATTTATCCATTACCTGTTTGGTAGCTTTAATTTCACAATGTAGGATATTCTAAGAATAAATATTTGGATTTTATTCTGGATTTTTCATGTTAACAAAGGAAGGGGGAAAGAAAACACTGTTTAATGAGACTGTTAAAGTTGGATCTTACAGGAAAACCTAAATTTGAGGTAAAAAATGATTGATCTTATTTTGATTTTTGGCTAAGACTTTACTTGGTTGAAGTATGCTTATTCAGAACTGGAGACCTCAGAAGTGCTTGTAACTTGACAAAAAACAACCTGGATGCACTATTGGGACACTCTTGAACGTTTACTTGGTGATTCTAATGGTGTACGAGACACTACTGAGTGAGATCCTTTGCCCAGGTAGCTCAGGGATCTGTCCTGCATGTAGGGGACTGTGTGGGGAATGGTGTCTCTGTTTCAAAGAACTTTAGGTCTTTTTTAAGCTCTGGGATTTCTGTATTTATCTGACCTGTCTTCAGTCCTCATAGAGAATTGATTTATATAAGCTAATGTCAATTAAGATAACAGCCTTTTATCTGTTTCAGAAATTTCTTCTAAATTATAAGGACTACTACCACTAGGTCTAGTATTTGAAGATTTGGCACAAATATTTGTTTTATCTATAGATAATTTTCATGTTTGGAATTATTAAATTTGAAAAATATTTGACTAGCCAAACTTGGTATCTAATTTTAGAGGAGCTGATGGCTGTTAAGTAATGATGCATAGATGGAATAGGTCCTGAAAGGCCCCCCATGGAATTGCTTTTGCTGAGCAGTACTTCAGCATTATGCCCTTGACTCATATCAAGAAGGACTAGAAGGGGAAGGGGTACAATTGTATTTATAGGGATGTTGTTGAAGACATTGTCTATATATCTCACACAGTGTCCCTTTTATAAAAATCTATCAGAGCAATTTTTCTTACACTTTGGTGCCAGGAAAATTTATACAGTTATCTTTCAAGTGATCCTGTTTTCCTCTTTGCTTTGGTTGCTAGGAAGTATAGCAGTAAATTTGTAACATGTTTAACAATTAATCAATTATATTTTGGGATACATTTTATATACTAACTTTATTTTACTCTTTTATGTATTTAATCTTCTTTTGATACTCCATTAAACGTCAACACATTTGTTGAATGCCTGTGTATGTTAGGCACCCTGCATGATGCCAGAGATACAGTGATGGGCACATCTGACACAGCCCCAGCCTCATGGAGCTTAAATTCTTTGGGGGGAAAATAAGCATTAATCAAATAATCATACAAAGAAATGTAAAAAAGGAAATTGTTACAAGTACAATGAAGGAACATTACATGATGCTATGAGACTCTATTTTGTTTCTAATTCCTCTTTTCCTGTTAAGTGTTATATCCCTTTCTATGGTAACAGAGATACATATTTACATACAGTTAGACACATACATATATACATATGTACATAAACACTGTCTCTAGAATACATTTATACTTATGTTTTCTTGTGAAAACTCTTCTTCGATATGATTAAATGGCTGATTGTTTTTCCATTATGTAGAAGTATCACAATATATTTGTCCAGTACCTTATCATTGGACACAGCTTGTTAAAAATTATTCACTATTGTAAAAAATATATATTGTTTTATTTTTCATTTTTTTGAAAACCAAGGTTTTCTAAAGAGTTCTGTTTTAGCAGGGGAAAAACAACAACAAACAAACAAAAACCAAAGCCATCCCACCCCTCACACTCAAGAAGTCTGAATAGAATCCTTTTTAATTAGTCAAGGATAGAGGGTCTTATTGACAGAAGATAGAGCAGGAACAAATGCACCATAGTTTAACTAGCTTTTCTTGGGCCCATAACCATCAGTCACTTTGTCTGCGTGGGGCAGCATCTTGCCTGTTCCAGAACATTCAATTCATGCTGCAGTACTATCCTTCTATACTTGGGGCTAGCCTTCCATGTTGAAGCACTAACAGTCTGTGTGCTTTTCCATTCATGGAAATATTTACAAATAATGAGCTCTTAGACTAAATGCAGCATCACAAAGATCACATCCCTGAGGGGGGTGAGAAGGGAAGAGCAAAGCAATCAGGGTCCAGGAATGACAGTTTCCAAACAATGTGTCTACTGTAGCCTTCCCATGTCTCTACATTTACTAATGAGGCTGAATAGTTTATTACAGGCTTGTCAATGAGTTGTTTTTCTTTATGAATTCCTTGTTCATATCCTTTGCCAAGTTTTCTATGGGTCAGTTCATCATTGTATTATCATTGATTTGTAATGGCTTCTTTTATATCAAGAATATTTTCACATATGCTGCAAACATTTCATTCAGTTTGTCTTTGCTTTTTAATTGCCTTGCGATATTTTTAGCATAGTGATTAAACACACAGGCTTTCAGACAAATCTTTGACTCAAACCCTGTTCAATGACTTATTACCTGTGCATTTTAGTCAAGTTGCTTAACCTCTTTAAAGCTTTTATGGATTGTTATGGTTGTATTTGCTTTTTTTTTTTTGTCTCTGGAAACAGTAGGTGTAAGGAATAAATTTAATAATGTATATTCACTGTAAAATCTTTAGAAAACACAGATAACTCTAAATTTTAAAAAATCATTCATAATTCATAATGCCTCTACCTATTCACTATGTATGTTAGCAAGCAGTTATGTCGTATATTAATCACAGTTCTGGATATAGTTTGGAATAAAGTTGTTCTCCTTTAATATATTGCAGATATCTTTCTTAGTTAATATGTATGTTCACTTTATCATTGCTAATCATTGTGTAATATTCCATCTATAGATATGCTATAATTTACCTTGTTCCTTATTTTTAATTAAATCAATTCCAATGTTAATTATTAAATATGTTGTAATGACCCCTTCATGATTACTTCTAATAAGCAGAATTTTATGTCATATGATTAATACATCTTTAAGGTTTGGGATATTTCTGTAGCTTCATCTACACTAGGTATTATCTTTTTTTCTTTTCCTTTTTTGCCAGTTTGTTAATGTGAAATGATATCTTATTTAAATTTGCATTTCTTTTGGTTACTAGTCACTTAAATATGTTTTGTGTATTTATTAATTGTTTTTATTTCTTTTTTTTAATAAATTGCCCTGTTAATTTCTTTGCTAATTTTTCATTTGGAGTGTTCATTTTTTTTCTTTATAGATTTTAAGAGCATTTATATATTGCAAGGACATTAATCTTTTATCATGAAAATTACAGATATTTTCCTGCTTTTCCTTTTCATTTTTACTGGTTTTGATTCAAGGAAAAATTTGGGGTTTTACAAATAAATAAATCTACCTATCTTTATTTTTTACCTTTAAAGATTATGTAAGTAGTCATCAGTATTTTCTTCAAGTACTTTTATGTTTTTGTTTTTTGCTTAAAACGAATTTCAGGTTTCTCTCTAAATTTTACATTTAAATATAGATTTATAGATAAATTTGACATTTAAATAAGCTCCATGAGGGCAGTGGTTTTGTCCATCTTATTATTCCTATTGCTGGCAGTATTCATGGCCCATCACAGGTATGTAATACATATGTATCAAATAAATAATATAAATCTTTAATTACCTAAATTTTAATTTTGTTATAAAATGGGTGATAGAAATGTCCTTTCCTAACATTTTCAAAAAGCTGGAAGTGTACTTTCTAAAATGTATTTATAGTCTGTTATCTTTCCTCTGTCTGGAACATTCTTCGTTTTCATCGCCTGAATTCTTGATCATCTTTAGATGTCAGCTCAAGCATTGTTTCTGTAGGAAAGCCTTCTGTGATAATTGTTAGATAAGGTCACATTCCAAATTGTAAGTTTTCGTAATACAATCTTTCTTTGTGACAGTTGTCACTCCTGCAGTTTCACAATTGTTTGTAGAGTTATTTAGATATTTATTTTCCGTACCAGCACCAAACAGGCAGGGACTTTACTTGTTTTTGCTTATCATTATATCCCACTGCCTGGTATTAGATATTAAGTTTTTGTTTTTTTTTCTTTGAATGGAAAAATAAATGAACAAACTGCCACAAAAATTGCATACTGAGTTTTTGCACATGTGTGATCCCCTTGAGGGCTTTATTAT
The DNA here is from genome assembly GCF_937001465.1 of Orcinus orca. NCBI lineage: Eukaryota > Metazoa > Chordata > Mammalia > Artiodactyla > Delphinidae > Orcinus > Orcinus orca. The sequence continues at coordinate 118,063,104 of NC_064559.1, forward strand.
TGATCTTTGTTTGTTTTGTTATCGGTCCCATACAGATTTAATAATGCTAGCTTTAGAAGACATTTTAGTATCTCTTAGGTTATGATGGCTTACCACGTACCCCCTATAATAATTCATCATAGTTTTAAAACTTTTCCAACTATTCTCACATATTTATTCTTCCACTTGAATTTTATAATCATTTGCCAAGTTCAAAAAATTCTCATTGTATATTTGTGTTTGTGTGTGTGTCTATGTGTTGGTTTGGGAGGAAGGAATCGTTTTAAATTTATAAATTAACTTGAGGAAAGACAGTGTATTTTTAATAAAATATGCAAGCTTCTTATTCAGGAATTTGGTATGTAGCTTTTATTTACTTGAATGTTTTTTATTTCCCTCAGTTAATTTTAAAATTTTATTCATCCAGAACCTGAACATTTCATGCTATGATTTTTCTTACACATTTTTGTTCAGGAAAGAGTTAACATGGCAGGCTTGAGTTTGCTATCTTTAGCAAAGTCTGCTTTCAGGCTTAGACCTTGACTGACATCTGGGAACTTGGGTTTTGAAGTGTTCCCTTTCCCTATGGTACTAAGTGGTAAGGTTATTTGGTGTGCCAGGGGTACTGAATTTCATTGTGCTAGCCTGCCTAAATTAAAAATAATAATGATAATACAATGGTTTATGATGGGCACCTACTTTCCTTCTGAGAGTTTTTAATGATTGTGGATGATCTTGCCTGTGTAACCAACCCCTCAAAAATCCTTGAGCCATGAGTCTCAAGGAATCTTGCTGGGTAAAAACACTACACACGTGTTACTGCATTTTACTGATGGAGAACATTGGAAGCTTACAGATGGATTTCTCCAGACACCACCTGATATGTCTTTTTCTCTTATTAGTTTCATTAGTTTTAAGTTTCTTCTCTTGGCTTTTCCTAGTAGTCTTCATAATGTCACCTCCAAACGATAATTCTGTGTACTTTTTAACAATATTTATCTCTCACGTTTATTTTTCTTGTCATATTATATTGATCAGCTCTTCCAGAAAAATGTCGAGTAGTATAGTTGACTTCAGGAAACTTTAACATGATTGTGGTAGTGTTTTAAATATGTTTTCAATTGTCTTTAGCTTAATATTCTTTATCGTGTTATGAAAACATCCCTTAACATCTAGTCTAACATCTAGTTCACTTAGAGTTTCATCAGAAGCACATGATACATTTTATTTTATGTCTTTTTTTGACATCCTTTGAGATGATCCATTTTCTTTGGTTCTTTATTAATCTGAGAAATTGTTTTATATATATATATATATATATATATATACACACACACACATATATACACATATATATAATACATAGAAAATTTTTTAAAATTAAGAAAACTTTTAAATTTATTTTTTTTAATATTTTTGGAAGGTGGGGCTGTGTCAGGTCTTAGTAGAGGCATGTGGGATCGTCGTTGAGGCACGTAGGATCTTTCATTGCGGTGTGTGGGCTCTTCATTGCGGCGCACGGGCTTCTATCTAGTTGTAGCACACGGGCTTCTCTCTAGTTGTGGTGTGCAGGCTTTCTCTCTCTAGTCATGGCATGTAGGCTCCAGGGTGTGTGGGCTCTGTAGTTTGCGGCATGCGGGCTCTCTTGTTGAGGCACGCAAGCTCAGTAGCTGTGGCATGTGGGTTTAGTGGCCCTGCGGCATGTGGGATCTTAGTTCCCTGAACAGGGATTGAACCCACATCCCCTGCATTGGAAGGCAGATTCTGTACCACTGGACCATGAGGGAAATCCCCAAAAAAAGTTATTTTAAGTGAGACATGATATAACTAAGTATCCCTAAGGTAATAGAGTATCCATATTATTTTAAATGAGTTTTAATTCTTGCTCTGGAAAACAAGATTAAGTATTATTGCTTATAGTAATTTACTGCCTTTTAAGTAATAGAGGTTAGTAGAAGGATGCAAGGTGAGATGCATCATCTTGTGATGTCATAGAAGATAAAATAATTTAATAGAATAATACATAGAAAAATTAAGATTGCTCAGCATTTTCTTATGGGACAGTTAACTGTAATTTTATGCCCAGCATGTGTTTGTCAAAATGTATATTTTCTGAATTTCAGCAATATTTACACATACAGCTATGTGTGTATATATTTTTACTTTTCTGTGTATTTTTGGTGCAAAAAAAAAGCCTGCTGCATTCAGACAAGTATTTTTCAAAGCACCAACTTATGCTGCCAGCTCTCTCACCTAACTTTTAATGCAGTATGATGAAACAAACTATTTTGTGTTTTGCATAATTGTCACAGTGCCCATAATGGTGATTTTTTGTTTTTCCTGTTGGAGTGGGCACCCAGATATGAACTGAATATTTGAATGTTGGTAATATTGACAGGGCATGAGATAGTATGATGTCATGAATTGATTCTCATCTTCCACTCTAATTAGTCATGATCATTATACATTATTTTATTTCGCTAATATTTGCTTCCTGTGTTCTAAAACTATATTACTAAAAGATATCAGTTTATAGTTAAAATTGAGAAGAATGTTAATTTTAAATATATAAATTTTTAAAATAATAGCTGACTATAACTATAACTAACTCCTGTCATACTTACTACTGAAATATATTTGTATCTATGAGTTGCATTCTAGTTCTTGTAAAAAGATTAAATATTCTCACAAGGAAGAGAGGATGTAGGTAAATAAACATAAATTACAACATTTAATTGAAATTCAGTTAATCATTGTTTTTCTTCAGCTTTTATATGGGAGATAAAATTTTTTTGGCATAGTAAAAATATCTTTATCTCTCTTTTACTCCATCCAAATTTCCATCTGATAATGTGGCAAAAGCAGCCTTCTGAAAATAAGTAAAGTAAATGCTATAGTAAAAGCATGTTTTTCTGATTTCCATCAACCATAAATGTCTAGCAGCTTATTTTCCTAGTCGAATGTTTGATAGCTGTAAAGGTGAGCCAAGTTAAAGAAGAGAAGTCATGCCCCCTGCCCTCAATCACCACATAGGCCAGCAGTGAGATGGACATGCAAACAAGCACTTTTAATGCTATGTGGTGATTTCTTTTAGGGGTTGTACAAAGTTAATGAAAGCCTAGGTCATTCATATTAAGTTGGCATTGGGGTGTCAAGGAAAATGTTATGGAGGCTGACAAATTTGAACTTAGGTGTTGCTCCCACATCCTCCTTTGGTAATTGGCCCCACTAATCCTGCCTAACATTATTTCCTAGTATCTCTGTAATAGGTTTCTTCAGAGAAACAGATCAAATAAAGTGTGTGTATATATATATATATATATATATATATATATATATATATATATATATGTTTGTGTATGTTTGTGTATGTATATGTGTGTGTGTATTATATGTCATAAGGAATTGTCATGCACTTAGGGAGGTTGGTAAGTCCCAAGATCTCTAGGGTGAGTCAGTAAGCTGAGACTCAGGAGAGCCAAAGGCATAGTCCATATGAGTTCAAAGGCCTGAGAACCTGAAGAGCTGATGGTGTGGTTTTGTCCTTCGACCTGAAGACTTGAGACCCAGGCAAAGCCACTGTTTCAGTTTGAGTCTGAAGGCAAAAAGAGTCTATGTCCCAGTTTGAAGGTGGTCAGGCAGAAAGAATTCTCTCTCACTTGAGGGAGGGTCAGCCTTTTAATTTTATTTGGGCCTTCAACTGATTGGATGAGCCCCACTCACATTAGGGAGGGCAATCTGCTTTACTCAGTCTCAGATTTAAGTGTAATTTCATCCAAAAATACCTTCATAGAAACACCCAGGATGATGTTTGACCAAAAATTTGGGCAACCCATGGACCAGTCAAGTTGACACATAAAATTAACCATCACACTGTCACAGATGATGCCCTGATCTCTCCATTGTTCTACGAACACTTGATATTCACTTGTGAACTTTCAGTCTTGTTTTCCCCCAAAACTTATATCACTTTCCCCCTTTCCTTTATCTACTAAATACCACTGACTTTCTCTAACTAATGTAACCACTAACTGATCTCCCCTCTTTATTTCTTTGCTCCTCAATTATAAATTTTCATTATTTCATGGTTGTTTTTGTTTCTCTAATTCAGTGGACAACTTTCTGAGGGTGTGATGACTATGCTTTTTCTTTTTTCAGTCCTTTTCCCTCTAAGTAGAAGAATACTTAGTATATAGATAGGGATATTTGTTAATTAATTTATTCAATAATATCAACTTAATATATATTAGATATGAAACACTGAGCTAGGTCATGGTAATATAAACATAAACAGCATAGAACAGCTTTCTGGTTGTTGGAAGCAGATGGTAAGTGGTTATAATACAATGTAGTATTATACTAGAAGGCTGAAAAAGTACTTTGGAAATCTAGATGTTATGATAATCACTATGTTTATCATGCAGACTCAAATAAGATATTATCAAAGGAGTCACATTTTTTAATCTGGTCCTAAATGAGTAACTAGGTAAATTAACAGTTGTAAGTTAGGGGAAACATTTAGAATGAATGGACTACAAAACCGAGGGTTATGGATGAGAAGAATATGCTTGAGAAATGTGAGAAGGTCTGTGTGTCTATAGTGTATGGCTTGTGAGTCTTTGGGAAAGAAGAGGCAGGTGAGAGGTAGATAAAGCTATAGCTTAATACACTTTGCATGCCATTGCTAGAAGTTTTAACTTTATCCCTGTAGGCAATAGGAACCAGTGGACATATTCAAAGGAGTGAGTGACATATCATATTTTCATTTTTAAGGGTGATTCTGGGAATAGTACGGAAGATGGCCTTAAATAGGCAGAGAAAGTAGTAGATGGAATAATTAAGAAGTTCATTGTCACAATTTAGTTAGGAGAGATTGAGGGCTTGAATTAGGTAGTGAGAAGAGAGAACGGAACTTGCATTTTAGAGGACGTATTTTTAAGGTTGAATCAATAGAAATTGGTCACAGTGTCAGGGAAGGAGAAATTGGAACAGATGAGAGGTTAAGAGAGAATGAATATGTAGGAAGGTTTCAGGGAGAGGGAAAAATTCATCATGACTCTTGAGTTTCTCGGCTGGAAGATGGGGTGAATGGTGATGGATTGAAATCCGAATTTGATTAGAATCAGATATGTTGCTTCAGGGTTTCATACATAGCAGCTCCATTGCTGTCATCTATTGAAAATCAGCCCTCGACACAAGGGTTTCTATTTTTTAAAAAAAGAATCAAGTATGTTAGGAAAGGTATGGAGTTGAGTTTTGCATGTGCTGCGTTGGAGATGCCTGAGGAACGGTTGGAATGCAGATCTGCAGGATGAAGAGGATGCCTAGGCTGAGCCGAGCTGTGTAGTCCTTATCTTGGCTCCCACATGGAACCAGGTGACAAGAGGGGGCAATTGGAGGAGAACATGTAGTTATAAGGAGACTTAAGAGGATCAACGTGCCTCGCTCTATAAATATTTGATTGACTGATTAATTGTATTAATAATGGGCCCTATATGAAGCAAAAGAAATGGAATCTATGAGATTCCACTCACGTTCTCATAAGTAAACTGTAGTATATCAAAGCAGGTTATGAAAATGGAATCCTTTCTGTATAGCTGCATGACCAAGCAAGTGAGCTGACTTATATTGGATCTTCAGTTCTCATCTGCAGGCAACTCAACCCCATAATTGGTCTTGCTATGTCCACTCTTGCTGCACTGCAAGGAATTCTCTACATAGTAGCCCCAGAGATTTTTTTTTTTTTGTCAACTAAATGTGAGGTCAATCCCTATGTAAGATCAACTCTTTCCTTGGCCCTGCCAACCTCTCTTACACATCTCCTACATTGCCCCTCTTCACCCACCAGGCTCCAGCTAAAGGGCTCTTCTTTCTGTTCCTGCTTCACGGCCTATGTATATGGTAGGTACTCAATAAATATGAAGTGAATGAATGACTCTACCTTATAGGTTTATTATGAGAAGTAAATGTGAAAAAATATATGAAGAGTCAATTAATGTGCCTGGTACATTAGAGGTGTGCAATAAACTCTACTCTTGATCATTTTTGTCCTTGTGTTACCAAATCTATAAACCTGATGTTTCTTTATCCTCTTCTCCTTCAACCTGCCTTTCTAGCTCTTCCCATCTAGCCAACTTACTGTGCTTGACTTTTGCATCTCCATGTGTATTGATGTCTCTCTTCTCTTTAGTTGGTGCTTCATATGACTTCATCTAGTTTCCTGGGCTTTTTGCATATGTGTCCTCTCCTGAGTAACCCCATTTCTTATTGTGCTTAAATCATTATATATGGATTCCTGGTCCCAAGGACACTGAACATACAACAACCTTCCTGCAATGAAATTCCCAGGAGAATGGGGACCCTCTAGAAATTCCCAAGACTATCAAGGGACTCTTCACCACTCATAAAGCATTATCCTGATCACATCATTATTAATGTGGATTTGGAATCAGCAATTTATAAATTAGAGCCAAGACTTACTGAATACCAACTCTGGGCTAGGCAAAGTCCTAAGCACTTTATATAAATTACCTTCCTTTACAAGTTTGATTTCATTAGTATTCCTGTTTTATACTTACTAACCTGCCCAAGGTCACCCTGCTAGTGATTTGCAAGTTAGGATTTAAGCCCAGGTGGTCTAATTTCAGATTCCTGCCCTCAGCTATGCTTTTATATTCTATAATGTCTCAATGCAGTTGCAGGGTCATAGAGTTAACTTTTATTCTTTAATGTTTGATTTAAAATTTTTAAAATAATATGCAGTTTTAGTTAAAAAAAAAAAAAACAGAACTTCCAACAGTTCCTTTCTATCATTCTACCCTACTACTTCAGGTCTCACTTAACTTATGGCAACTACTGTTAACAATATTTTCTGAGTTTTTATGTAAGATTTTTCTTTTTAACCTCTTAGTGTCATCTTCCTCTCAGCTTTTGTCTTCTGAAAAGTCAGCTTATTCCTAGTTAGTTGGTGAAAGTGTTAAATACAAATGATGACACACACACACACACACACACACACACACACACACAACTTGGGTTAGTTGGTGAAAGTGTTAAATACAAATGATGACACACACACACACACACACACACACACACACACACACAACTTGGGTTAGTTGGTGAAAGTGTTAAATACAAATGATGACACACACACACACACACACACACACACACACACACACACACACACACACACACAACTTGGGTTGACCCTAGGAGAAAGGTGTTCTACCTATGTCCCAGGCAGACTTCTAAGATTAATTAAATTCTTACCTATTTGGTATCTATTTACTTGAGTTCCTGCCTGAAGGAGACCCACTTTTATTCTAAAACTCCGGGGTGATGAATTCTTCAAGTTCCCGGGACCGAAGCTGCTATTTGACAATTCTTCTATGACTATCACCTTGACGCTCAGAGAGAAATGGACAATGGCCCTTCCCGTCTGGCTATATGGACTCAAGAATCAAATGTTTTCTAAACAATGTGAAGAGAGTTTTGTTTCTAGATCATTATCTTTTCCCACCTTTTCCCTTCCTGCAGCAGAACTCTACTTCTTCATCACTGACAAAAAAAATGCCTCTATGGAAACGGCCGTGCTTTTCAGCATGCAGTGGAACATTTTCCTAAAAAGTGAGGTCACCAGAAGCACAGAGCAGAGAAATCCCAGATGGCACTAATATTTGATTTCATTTTGAGCTCGCTCATATTCAGCAGATGGATTGGAAGGCTGACCTTGCTGACACTTCTGCAACACTGCCTGCTACTCCAATTGCCTTTGTGAATGTTTTTTCATAAGGCTTCTCCTGGTACCTCAGAGATTGATGCCTGGTCGCCCACCTGTGTTATGCTTCATTACGCCAATGTGGTTGAGAGTTGCTGTGTTCTATAAAAGGGGAAATCCTAGCTCATCAGTATCTCAAACTTTTCCTACAGTCTCACAAATTGCTTGTAACATCTCAGAGAACATCATCTTCGCCTTCTAGGTGTACCTCTGATCTGTATTCATTTTTAAGTTATCCTTTCCTAATTTTTCTGCTTTCTTTGGTGACATGGACAAATTAAGAATAATATAAAAAAATCCTCTGGAAATGAGTAAACTTAACAGTTTCCAACATGCCTATTAGACACGAAAATCTAATTATATGAAGGTGAATATTGTTGAATTCCTCCTTGCAGTATAGCTTTGGTGGCTAAGAGCACAGACCTGGGTTGGAGTTCCCAGCTCTGCCATTTCCTTTACTTTAATGTAAGCCTCCATTTCCCTGTTTGTAAACTAGTGATATTATTAGTGCCTACCAGTTAGGATTGGTGTGAAGGTTAAGTGAGATATAATGAACAAATCATATTTTTATCACAGTATCGGCACAGAGTAAATACACGGTGAATGTCATTGTGCAGTATACTTAGTATTCTTTTGCATATGTGTATAATATAAATGATAAAATAATTTTGCTTAGTTTTTGGATTGCAAGGAAAGTGGACTGTTTGTTAAGGAGGAAGTTTTTAATGATCAGACTGAGGCTTTGTTTCAACACTTTTTATAAAATTGTATTCACTTTTACAGATCATTACATAATCTACATACCTGTTTGGACAGGGACCCTGTGGAAATGCAGCACACCCTCTTCCCCTCCCTCCCGCCCCCTGCAGCTCACTTCTGTTTCAGTGATGTGGCTAGAGAAAAGAAATGATCACACAGTGTGAATATCCTGACAGGTTGACCTACATGGCCATTCTGTAAAGTTCCCTGGGAACACTCAATGCTGAGGAGGATTAGGTTGCTTCAATCTTTACAAGTTGCTGGTTCTCACACAACCAGATTTTGGTGCATATTTTAAAGCAAAGCATACTTTGGCTTAGAAAACACTGCATATTTAATAGCCTATTTGACTGAATTACCTCTCTACCCAATGTAATGTTGATGAATTAGACTGCAGTTTTGTTGTGAAACTTTCTTGAGGATGTTACTTTTTTCCCTTTGTATAGGTCCAACATAAGGCCAGACTATGCAGACTCCAATTTCCATGAGTTCAAGATGCACACCTTCAACCGGGTTACATCCTGCAAAGTCTGCCAGATGCTCCTGAGGTAAGTTTGTGTGATCCTGGTTTTCAGTTTAAAGGAACTGGTATAATTGCCAAATGTTTCAGACTTTGCTAAAGTCCCAGCAAAATGTTCTCAAGTGGGGATATTGCCTTACGAGTTTGGATCCATCAGGTCCTTCCTTGGCCTTGTGCCTGGACAGTTCCTTCAGAACCCAGGAAGGTCCTCTCCCTCCGCTGAAGGGAACTGCATAGCACTGTGTTCTCTTGTTTGGCTTTCTGGCAGTAATGATTTCCTATAGGCAGAATTTCGCACCTTTTAACCTATCACCCTCTAATTTTACCTTGCAGGGGAACATTTTATCAAGGCTATTTATGTGTTAAGTGTGGTGCAAGAGCACACAAAGAATGTTTGGGAAGAGTAGACAATTGCGGCAGAGTTAATTCTGCTGGTAAGTCATATTTATTGTTGTGATTCTGCTTTTAATGAGAACGTAAAACTTGCTAAACACAATTAAGGCTTAATTTACTCATAATATATGTTTATTATAACACATCGCCTTTTGAAACTATCGTTTATGAGCCCAATTAGGAAATTGTTGGAAATTCTTGTGACTTTTCTACATACCTGGGAGGCTGAGGGCTTCAAGAGGGACTTGGAAGGTTCCGTATCACCCATTTCATTCACCCCTAACCCCGAAATTTTAACAACACTGTACAAATACAGCCAAAACACACAAATGGAGGTGTACAAACAAAGCAAAACAAAATGGTTGTTTAATTCTGTCTTTGGTTTTTGAATTTCTCCTTTTTTTCTCTTAAATATTCATCTCCGAAATGCTAATGCTGCCAGGGGTAAACATTACACAGACTAATTCATGAATTAATGAATTGAATACATTGTCATTTTACAGCATTTAACAAAGAGCACGTATCCTTTGGAGGTTGTGTAAATATTTTCCCCTTGGTTTTTAAAAATAATGCTCCGTGATTGTGACCTGAGCCAGTTTCTAAAACTGTTGGCAATTATGCATTCAGTAGCCTTTTGCCTCTGTCTGCTCCTCTTGGGCTCTCTTCCTTCTCTTTCTTTTCTGGCCTCTTTATTCTTTCTCTTTCTTCTTCTTTCTCTTTGTCCTTTTCCCCTGAGTTGCTCTGTGTTTTATCAATAAGACCTTTCAAAATCAGTAAAACTTTTTGAAAAGAAGAAAGGGATCTTTAACAGCTTGTGTTCAGAAGGTAGCCACGTCAACCTTTGATTTTCCCAAAGGGAAAGGTGGACATTGAATTATTTTGGATAATACGAAGAAGAGTGAAACAGAGGATAATAGCTCATTTCAGAGCTGAGTTCAGAAAATAGGCAATCGTACAAAAGGTGTGAATCCTATTAGAGGACTGAGATCACAGCACATTCCTCTCACTCGGCTCCTTCTGTAGATGTATTTTCAGGGCCCCACGAGCCATTGTCGATGCCAGGCATGGGCAGTGCAAGGAGAGAGAGCCCGACATTAGTTGAGCACCTGCACTGTGCCTGCCCTGCCTGGGCCTCTGCCGGGCCTTTCCTAGAGGGACTCGTTCAGTCCTCAAAAGAGCCCTTCCCAGTTTCTGATGGAGGTCACCGTGCTTATGCAACTTGCTCAAGGGCTGTTAGGTAAAGGAGACAAGATTAGCACCTACTAATGTTTCTCAAGGTCTGAAACAATCTACAAAGGTATAAAATATAAAAGAAATATTACATATATTTATTATTATTTAATCGCCTACCTGAAACAATTTATCACTTAAATTTCTGTGGTTCCATCTTTATGTGTTCTGTCCTTTAATCTCTTTGAGGACAATTAACATGTTACTTGCTCACAGTAGGTGGATGGATTTTTATAAACCCCCATAGCCCTGTCTTATGAGTTTCAGTCTCTGAGGAGTATAAAGTGACCCCATAGTTGGCAGGGTTCTTTCAGTCTAAAGGGAATAGTGTAGGAGAGTGGTTGTGAGTCAAGCAGAGATGATTGAAAATCTGGCTCTGCTCTTAGCTAGCTGCATGACCTTGGGGAAAATATGTAAACATTTCATTTATTCATCTGAAAAATGGAACTTAGAAGATTATTGTGAGGATCATATGAATTAATGTTTAGGCCTAGCAAAGTGCCTGGACACAATAAAAATTCAATATTTTCATCCAAGGTGTTATGATGAGAAGCCGGTTTTTGAAAGGAATGGGTTTTAATCTGCATTTTGGTTGTTTTTGTGATGTGGAGCAAATGTGTATAGAGAAACTAGTGAGCACCAGACTTTGAAGTGATAGACAAGAATGACATTAAAAGAACTTAAAATTTTTACGTTACACACAAGTCAGTAGGAAACAGTTGGGAATTCCTGGTCTAGCCAGATACGAGAGTGGTATATTCCCAGTGTCTGTTCCAGAGTCATTGGTTCAGTGTCTTCTTCCGGTGCATGAGTTGCTCTATGGAAGGAGACAGCATGAGAAGGCATTAAAGCCTATAAGCTGTGGAGTCTTGGTCGAGTTGGAATGAGGCTCCACAATTTTCTAGCTGGGTGACTTTGGTCCACAGTTACTTAACTTTTTTTTTTCTTTCAATCTTTTGGCTGTGCTGCATGGCATGTGGGATCTTAGTTGCCCGACCAGAGATTGAACCTGTGTCCCCTGCATTGGCAGCACAGAGTCTTAACCACTGGACCACCAGGGAAGTCCCCCGTTACTTAACTTTTTAAAGGCTTAGGTTCTGCCCTTATAAATTAGGGATAATAATAGTACCTAGCTTTCAAAAGTGTTTTGTTTTTCTGAATAAATCTGTAGTACCAGGTACTGCTCTAAGTACTTTACCACCGTTAGCTCATTTAGTCCTAGAACAATTTTGTAAAGTTGGTATTATTGCTATTTTTATCTTAGCAATGATGAGAAATTGAGGCACAGAGAAATAAGTAACATGTCTGAGTTGCTTAATCAGTAGACCTAAAATTCAAATCCAGACAAGCCAGCTCCTGAGTTTGCTCTTAACCGCTGGGTTGGCCACCAGTCCTGTGAACTAGCTGTGATGATACGTGCCAGGTGCGTCGAATGCATAGTACCTAACCCAAGTACATAATCAAGTGCTTGGCTTTCTCTGTGAAAGAGAGAGAAATTCTAATCTGTGTTTGTTTGGTTTTTTTAAAGCAAAAAACACTTCAAATTTAATTAAGTTAGTAACTACCAAACATCTTTAGGTTTAAATGTTCGGATGTGCTGCAAGAAATTCAGGTATCTCTGGGGACCATGCCTGTCCTTTCCCCATGGAATGTCTAATAGCTGGAAGTAATTTAGACACCTTAAGCTCCAGGGCCTCTTATTTTAAGATGAGGAAACTGAGTCAGAAAGAGTATGAAAATAAGAATAACAGTTAGTGCTTTGCAGATTATAGATAATGCTTACTTATACTCATTCATCAAAAGGTAGGATTGTTCTCTAAACTCTTATTTAATTCATTATAAAGCAAGAAATAGTTGTTTTAAACCTCTGGCTAAATTTGCTTCTTGGAGTTTTGAACGTAATTCCCTTGCCCTCTTGATTCTTTCTCTGCTTTGCGTCCTTAGTTGTCCTCCATTCGCCTTATGTTTTGCACAGCTGTGTCCTCATTCTCATCCTCTCTCCTCTTTCTGTCCTTTCCGGCTCAAGATTTTTAAGAGACTGATAGCATTGAATGCTCGTAGTTAGTTAATTAGTGTTATGAAGGAGGCTCCCCTTTTTTGCCTTTGGATTAAGATTTGATGGGTAGCCCTTAGAAATAAAGGGATCTATCCTCAGAGCGAAGAGGAACTTCCATTACAGCTCTATCAGTAGCCTTCTGTCCCTCACTTCCAAAAAGATACTCTCTGAAAGTTGGAAGTCATGATACCCTCTCCTCAACATCACCCCTTCCTGCTCTGATGTAGGTAGTGATCATGCGTAGAGTGTGAGTTTCATCTTGGTGGGTCTGTTATGAATGTGATAAAATAGGTAGTATTTTTTTTTTTTTTTTTTTTTTTTTGCGGTACGCAGGCCTCTCACTGTTGTGGCCTCTTCCATCGCGGAGCACAGGCTCCGGACGCGCAGGCTCAGCGGCCATGGCTCACGGGCCCAGCCGCTCCGCGGCATGTGGGAACTTCCCGGACTGGGGCACGAACCCGTGTCCCCTGCATCGGCAGGCAGACTCCCAACCACTGCGCCACCAGGGAAGCCCAAATAGGTAGTATTTTGAGGACATGGACAAGCTAGACTTTATGGGCTGTTACCTATCCTATAGAGAATCCCAATTCCCAATATTGGTTTAAGTTTTGCACAGTTCTTTATTTCAACATCCAAGAGTAATTGCTTGCAGGAGTTCAGCAAGGTAACTTTCCATGAGTGATATGACTAGAGAAAAACGGGTGTAAGGAAGGAGGGCAGGAGGAAGGACATGATATATCAGAGGCTAGAGATATAGTTTACTTGAATGGGACTTTTGTACGCAGGAGAGAACTTGAGAGAGAACTTGACTTTGGGGAAAATCATCCCAACAGCCAAATTTAAAGCAAGTGAATAATACTGGTTTAAGGCAAACTTAAATTTGTATAGAATCCAGGTTCCCCCACAAAATGAAATCATCGGTGATTTGAGATGACTGACCCCACCTTTACAGAGCTTTATGGCTTCGTTGGTTAACACAGTCTATATTCTCAACAGACAAAAAGAGATTCCAGTTGGCTCAGTGTGAGTCAAAAGTCCACTTGTGGTCCAGAAAGCCACGGCTACCAGGAATGGCTAAGTAGTTATAAACGTTGGATAGTTGGGGTGGAAGACAGTTCCAAAAAGTGGAGCATTTTCATTCAACATTGGACAGGTTTATAGATAAGGGAGCAGTCAGTTGGCAAAGAGGTACTAGTTGTACAAAATGACACAGTAACCCAGGAGCTAAATGAAGGCTAAAGAATCTTCCACTCCACCTTGTAATTGTCATTTCTACTGGTCATCACATTGCAGGCCTTACCCTACCTGACCTTTCTTGATCATCTGGCACAATTAACCATCCACCACATCCCCCAGGTCATCCTTTGTATGTCTGATTAATTTTTCGGGCATTAGCTATAACTGTAATCCAGATAGATAAGACTCCACTTCCACTTAAGGCTTTTCTCCTGAACTTTGGATTCCAAATTTCCATTTTCTTCTCATGTATCCATTCGCAGGTGTCCTGCAGTGACCTCAAATTTCACATATGTAAAACCAACCTCATTAGTCATCACCACCAACTTCCTCCTCTTCCTTGTCTTAGTTAAAGGTCTACCATTCATACACTCACTCAAACCTGGGTGTCAGCCTTGACTTACCGGCCTCCTTTATCTTCATTCACTTACCTATTCTTCTTAGTTCTCCTCCTAAGTCTCCCTAGGAGAGAGATACCATATCCACTGATATGGTATTGCTATAGATTAAACAAAAGCTCATTGTCTCTTGTTTGGACAGCTACAAACTCCCTGCTGTTAATTTTACTTCCACTGTGCAATTTGCAACACGATCTTTATTAAAATCAAGTCTGATGTGTCACTTATTTGTTCACTATACCTTCCATTCCTCACAGAATAATGTTCAAACTTCAATTAGATGGTGAGCCTCTCACTGATAAGAATCATGCTGAACTGATGTTCTCACCTCTGGGAAGCCATGATGGATAGATGAGTGAGTGGACAGACCGACAAATAGAGTAATGAGTAGAACTGTGGTGTACCAGGATTTCTGGGTCCTGAAAATCACTGTAGTCTTAGAAGCAGAAGCAGGAGGCTGTGGGGGATTGGACAGTTTCTGGTTCTACCCTTGTAGAGACTAGAGCTCGAGTGGTTGTGGGATAAGTGGAATAAAAACCTAATCTGAATCCCTGGCTGATACTTTAAGAACGAAAGATAGAAAACTGAGTAGACCTTTGCATTCCTTTCTAGTATTTACTCAAGTTAAGGTTCATGCCCTGAGCATTGATCATCAGGCCCTTGACAAGGGACACTTGGGTTAGGTTAATAAGTAGCAAGAAAATGAACTGGCTCATGGAACACCTAATGACAAAAATGCCTCTATTTCTGGAGAAATCTACTCCCTTTCCATTCAGTCCCATTTTTAGAATTCTTGCATGGCTCTTAGTGTTTCTCCTCCCTGAAATATGCTCCCTTTTCTCCCTACAGTTCCAATATCTACCCTTCTTTTACTTCCTCTCCAAGCTCTTCGTCAATCATTTAACCTTATCCTGTCCACCCAGTAGTCATCTGAATTAAATTGTTCTCTGATTAGTTTGTGTGTAGGTTTTATGTCTTTGCCAAGGTTAGGCTGTGTTGTGGTAACTAAAAAACCCAAAACCCCAGTGGCTTTAACACATACAAGTTTAATTTTCACACATGCCCTGTTTGCTTTGGGTTCTTCCCTTCTAAGTAATGGCTTGGGGATCCAAGCTAGTTCCATCTTGTGACTATGAATTCAACACATGGCTCCTGGGCTTGCTGCTCTTAAGACCTATGGACTGGAAGTGAGCAAATCCATTTTCTAACATCAGAAGTTCATTGGTTAAAACTGGTCACATGGCCTCAACTTAATTATATAAGGGGAGCTGGACAAGTAATGGAACCCATGGACTGTTTGGGGAACACTACTGTCTCTGCCACTTTTTTATTTTATTTTATTTTTTTAAGAGTTTTGCACTGTGAATAAGCATTCTCTAATCACCTTTTTTTTGTTTTAATGGAAGTTTGTAACATTTTATTTTATTTTATTTTTTTGGCCATGCTGCATGGCTTGTGGGATCTTAGTTCCCTGACCAGTGATCAAACCCGGACCCTCAGCAGTGAAAGTGAGGTGTCCTAACCACTGGACCACCAAGGAATTCCATCTGCCACTTTTTATTTCCTCTTGCAGAGTATATGCTCCTTCACTGTAGGGAATGTGTTTCTCATCTTTTGTATCTATCCCTTAGTACCAAGTCCAAAGTCAAGGTGCTTAATCTCAAGTTGTTACTCCTTTTTCCTAAATAGGAATATTTCAACCCAAATACAATCCTTGATAGTGTTGAATGTGGTAAAAATACTAACCATTAAGCATTTGAAATAGCTCTTCTTTTTTGTGGAAGTTACATCTTCTTTGGATGTTGTCTCCCCTGGGTTCAGAAACCTTTTATATTTCATGATCTGTATCCCTGAAATTTGTCTAGTCTTCATGCATCCTCAAAATAATAATTACTTGGTAAAAATGCAGTTCATTTCTGAATGAAGAAATTCATTCTTATTAATATTTGACTCTGACAGATTATTAACTCAAGTACATTTCAAGTGTTATAAAAGGTCCTTTAACGTTTTTTTATATATATATTTATAAGACAAACTATGCAACTTGGACACAAACTTGAAGGTTTGGTGATTAGTTTATGTCTTAACATTTGAGGATTTGCATGGATATAAAGAGCAGGCAATTCCACTCTCTTTTTTGCTAAACTTGAGTTGACTTCTTCACATTCCCCATGGCAACCTCAGCGATCAACATGTACACGGACTCTGAAGTGTGCTGCCAAAACTTTCCAACCTTAATAATGCATAGTTACGAACTCCATTATGTGACACTTTCTCAGCCAGTCACTGCAAAGATAATATAATTCTAGAGTGGAATTTCTTTCTCCCAGTACACCACCATGAAGGTCTAGTCCTAGACTATAACCTTTGGGGGCATTTGTGGTTTTTCCCTGCTGTAATATGTGGCTAAACTCCTCTTGGCCCCTTCCTACCTTGACGATCAATATTATAGCTTGCTTTGCATCCTCTCATTTTAAACAAAGAAAGTAACATTGGAAGGCAAATATTGCTGGAGCAGATGACTTCGGTTTATTGCATCTTTTCCTTTAGTGGGAGCAGCTCAGCTGCTCAGCTGCTCTAATATTTAATAGAAGCAGATCCCCATTTACTTATCTGTTTAATCGCTCTTTTATCTAGGCCAGCTGCTGCTCCTAGGTGCTGCAGCCACTCCTAATTGGAAGGAAGTTGCCTTGGTATCCTAATGGTTTAAACCTGCAAGATTGTTATCTAGGACCTGCACCCCAAATTGGCATCTGAAATGGCTCTTTTATAAATAGTATTGCAGTATTTTATCATAAGAGATGAACTTTTAGAATATAATTTTATTTCATCCTTCTACCATTAGGCATTTTATCTCATGACTTTTACATAAACTGAAGCTTGATCATTGATTTCATAACCAAAAAATAACTTTGGTTCTATTTAACATTATTTAAAGCCTTTTATATAAATTAGTTATCTTTTTTAACTCATCAAGACAATTTTTTACTCAAGGGTAGTTATTATTCCTTCCATTTAATTATTTGGGTCAGTTTAATGATATATTAATAATTATTAAAGTGAACTGAAAACTATTATATGGTTGAATTCCTGTTAGAGCTCCTGAAAAGATTTGAAATCAAAGCCTCTTTCCAAGTATTAGTTTTTTGTTTTTTTTTTTCTCCAAAATATTGCTGTAGATCTGAGTGGTGAACACAGCATTGTGCAACTTCCTCCAAAACTTGATCAGCCCAACTGCCTTTTAGTTTTAATGTTTCATAAAAATAGCATATTAGCCATGATGACAAAAAACCTTCAAAAGCTTTCCTGGTAATTACTTTTCTGTGGCCCCTTTTAAGACAAATGATCTGAAGGGGCATCGATTTGTTTAGTCTTAAGAAATAGAACTTCAGACAAGAGACAAAGCAGATTGTGTGATAATGTATGCATCGAGAGTCGCTTGTATTGGAAAACAAATATAATAGGACTGAAGTTTATGTATAAAAAATTAATGAGGGCTTCCCTGGTGGCACAGTGGTTGAGAGTCCGCCTGCCGATGCAGGGGACACAGGTTCGTGCCCCGGTCCGGGAGGATCCCACATGCCGCGGAGTGGCTAGGCCCATGAGCCATGGCCGCTGAGCCTGCGCGTCCGGAGCCTGTGCTCCGCAGCGGGAGAGGCCACAGCAGTGAGAGGCCCGCGTACCGCAAAAAAAAATTAATTAATTAATTAATGATATGATATGAGTCTAAAGTCTCAGTGAAAATCATTTGTCTTGCACAAATATGCCTACTGACCCTATGCCGGCATTGAAGCTAGAGTTCTGCTCAGGCTCCAAGCGCCTCAGTAACAGCACTTCTCTGAAGTGCATTGAACCAGTTGGGACTTGATGAAAGAACGCAAGGTGTAAATACCTTGAGGGCCTGTGAGTCACCACCTAGAAAGGTTCTTGAAAGGGTAAGAACATTTTATAGTTTGATCAATAGGAGCCTGAAAAATCGGCTGCAGGGTAGAGACAAGTCGAGGATTAAAAACTTTTGGAAACTTGAAGAATTGAATTACTATCCTAAGGAAGTTCCCAGGAGAAAAAGAGACAGAAAAGAGAGAGAGACCTTTTCATCAGATCTCAACCAGCAAGCTTTCTATTTGGTCAGAATTCAGCCAAACTAAATTTCACAATCATCAGCGCTTATTATTCTAGTCCTGATGCAGCGCTGTGACGCACAAAGAGTGTTTTAGAGATCCAAGTGCCCACCAGTGTGGTTTTGGGCATA
This sequence comes from Orcinus orca, assembly GCF_937001465.1. Lineage (NCBI taxonomy): Eukaryota > Metazoa > Chordata > Mammalia > Artiodactyla > Delphinidae > Orcinus > Orcinus orca. The sequence goes on from NC_064559.1 coordinate 118,081,710, forward strand.
TATCAAGAGGAAATGAAGGATGGTGTTGTAGACTTCAAAATCAGAGCAACTTTTCCATAGAATACTTCATCAGAAGAGGTTGTTATTCTATTTTCCCAGCCAAAACGGAATTTTACTTTGAAAATGTATGACACAGTGTTGCAGTTGGGTTTTCTGCTCTCTCATCACTGTTAGTTTCACGAAAGTTTTAAGTTGTTGCGTCAATATGGTTATGAGAATTTAGATTGTGTTTGTAACAGGGACAATCAATCTGATGGTACGGCCCCTGGAACAAGTACAAAAGTATAAATAAAGGAGCCTGGCTAAAAATTTCTGAACTCGGAACAGATTCTAAGAGTTATTTCTAGTCCTTTGGCTTTTGCCCTATCCTCAGAATATTTACAGAACCTTGCCATGAAATATGAGGAAATAAAAGCTCAGACTTTCAAGAGCCATTATTTATTGCTCTGCCCAGCATGAGCAGATCACAGTGTGAACTGCTCGATGCCAAGTCCATGGAAGAAATAGGCCTCTTTCCTGGGTGGCAGTGGAGAAGGTGGGGGAATGTGGTGGCCCTGAGGACAGGGAGTAGTGGCAAGGAAAGGGTAAGCCCCAATCAAGGACTCATGTCCTCAGAGCTGGAGTTGCATCCAGCACAAAGCCCATTTTCCATTTTCCTATCTGGGTTACACAGAGGAGGCTTGGTGAAGAGCAGGTACATCCAATAAGAATTATGAGGAAAGCTGAGTTGCTTGATGAGATGCAAAGAAAGAAAGCAGAAGACAACAGCCAGTGGGAGAAATGAAGGAGAGAGTGTTGGGTAAGGTGGTCAGCCGAGTCTAGTTTATTCCTCACTTTGCCAGTCGCATTCATGCCTCTTGTGTTCCGTGGTCAGTGCTCACTCATGCCGGGAGCTGGCCGGCTTGCACTAAGCAACAACATAAGAAGGGCCTGTAAATGAGGGGCTTCTGTTCCCAGATCTGTTTTCTGGGTAAAGAGGTGCAAGTATCTGCATAGCTAGATCATCACCTTAGATACCATCGTTTCCTCTTCCTGAGGAACCCCAGAGCACTTCTGGAACGTGGTGTGCCAACTACTGCCACGTGGGCTATCATAGGTTTTATGCCAAAAATAAAATACATTTAAAGCATATTACAACAGACCTACTTCACCAGGACATAAAAACACTTCTCTGCAGAGTCAGGAAAAAAAATACTTCTGAATTAAAATTAAGGTGCACACTCATTTTTAAACACTGACCATGAAAGATCTGAGGTTTTCCCATTTTAGAGGTCATCGGGAAATATCAAAGCTTTCCTCAATCTCCTTGGATGGAAAACTTAAACTCCCCTCCTGTTTGGTGCTTCTTGTAGATTGTGACTCCCAGTTCAGGCTCTTTCTCTAACTCAACAGTAGAAGAAGAAAGTAGTGTAGGGCTTTTCTGGCATATAGGTCTTTCTGGTCAAACCGGTGAAACAGGTATCACAACTGTTCCGTTAGGAACCCAAGTTCACCTAACCTGGGTTCTAAGTCTGGGCACAGTATCCAGCAGAATGGTACTTTCATAGATTCTCTCCCCAATCCAGTTCTCTTAGGCAGTCTTTCTTCTGCAACTTTGCATATTTCTAGCAGAGAGGGAAAGGAAAATACCTTTCTGTCCTTTGTAAAGGCCAGCTTCAGACCTGGTAAAAATGACTTCGTAGAAGACAGTTACGTATGAAAGTTAGTATGTTAGGGTTGAAATTGACAAAGAAATGCAGGCTTTGCTTTTCTCCAGAAAGGTGACTTTTTGCTCATGCGTCTTCAGTTCCATTAATCAGGAATAGTCCTTTAAAAAACAAAAAGCCCCAAAACCTCCTGTTCCATGCCCCAGGCAGTCTTCCTGTGTCAAACAATCTGTGACAGCTAGTAAGGTGTTCTGGTACTTTTCCCCTGGAACTCTGGTTGTGAGGCTTCTTGGAACCTCTATAAGAGGTTCATTTAGGCTGACAGAGCTGCCCTTTCTCTCCTGATATTTCCGTCAGTGTCTTCTCTTCTCAGAGCCTTCTTCAGAGGATCATTCTGGTTGAGAAAAGTATAGGCATAGGTGCAAATGATGAGTTGTTTTCCTTCGCAGTCTGGAGAAATTATAACATGCATAGGTGCTCCTGGATATGGGGAAAGGAAGCAAAATATTAACCACCAGCATTTTCCACATGCAGTGTGTGCCTTTCCTTTCAGAGATACCCTTTGCCCTCTGCCATGTTACTTACTTGAAGATCGCAGGGTCCTTCCTAACTGTTAGTCATTTTCAGGAACTGAAATGTAATGGAGATTGTTGTTTCTATTTACAGACAGGTACACTGAGATGAAAGGAAAATTAGCATTAGAATTGAATCCTGTCCTTTTTAAATTTCCATCTTTAAATCAAACTGTATTCCCCCCAAATTAAAACCAAAAGCAATAGCCCCTTAATGCAGAAAAATTCATGTGCAGATTATATGTGTTAAGTTTGAAATTGTTATAGTCAGTGTACTACGTTTGTAAATTATTTGTGTTTAATTCTTAAAACTGGGTGTGTTGAAAGAAATGTTCCCACCTAGCTTTCTCTTTTGCACATAAACTTAGTGCAAGTCCCTGTTTCAAGGAGCTTTATGTGTTTGGATTGAAATTGCTTAATAAACAATTGAAAAAGTTAAGCATAACCTAGAAGTCATTTAGTACTATGAGTCACTTTCCTGACAAGCCAATAAGGCAAGAGAACCCGGTTGCAAAACAATTACTAGCCCTGCCTGAGGGACCCTGGAAATATATTACAGATATGTTAGGAAAACAAAGCAGTAGTGTTTTACCGCTCTGCAGAGAACAAGTTAAGGTTGCTAACCAAACAAAATAACTGACAATGCCAATTTTTACATTTGTTTCAGAACAAGGGACGCTCAAACCATCCGAGGTAAGGTTAACGTTTACATTTTTTTTGTATAACTTTTGCATTTCAAATTGTTTGCTAACTTAAGCAGGCTCGAACTCCTAGAATGTTAAATGTGCCTTTTAAAATGGATAGAAAACAGCTAGAGTGAGCAATCAAGTGCTTGTGAGTGAAATGCACAGGGTAAATCAGAGGAATTTTCAGATACCATCTGAAGATCTTAGGTAGAGGAAAAATGTGAATATTTCATCTAAGAATGTGTGTGCGATGGGACATTTCAGAATCTTAGGTACTCACTTATTCAGGTAAATTTCAAATAAATATTGTAGCAATGTTGTGGCACTAGTATGGGGGTACCTTTCCCTAGTTCCCTGCTACAGAACTCCACAAACCCTGAGGCTTATAAAACTTAATACATAACCAAATCAATTCACTTTTATAAAATTTATAAATCAAATAAATGACGCACTACATCGCTTTCAGTCTCTTAACTGTAAGTTCAAGCTGACTTCCTGCCTCATTATACCATCTAAAGTTGTTCCAGCAAATGTGTTTTCCTATTTGTTACTTTAATGTTTTAATTAAAATTTAAAAGTAATTAAAAATAAAAACTTAATGTGTCTGAAGGCGTTCTCTTGGAATGGATCTCTGATCCTGCTAGGACAGAAGGAAGGGTGGCCCTCATCCCAGGAAGTCAGTAGACCTGTCCCCTATCATGAAACAGTGTCACTGCCCAACATTCACTAGTACTAAAAAGTTCTAAGGTTCTTCATCTAAGGATGTGGTTACGTGTTTCTGCCAGTTTTCCATTTGAGCACAAATGTGATTCATATCATGTCCTATTGATGAAATCAAAATCTGATAACATATCCTTTTGGTTTCACACAGAGTCTGAGGTCTAATGGCTTAGAAGTACGAGATCCCTGTCACCTCTCAGAATAGAGCTCTTGAGATATGGGAACATATGTATATGTATAACTGATTCACTTTGTTATAAAGCAGAAGGTAACATGCCATTGTAAAGCAATTATACTCTAATAAAGATGTAAAAAAAAGAATAAAGCTCTTTTAAGAAAATATGAAAGAATGAAAAATATAGCAGATTACAGGCAACCGGTACCTTGGGCGTCAACCAAAAATAATACATTTCTTACCTGACCACCAAAAAAAATCATAGCAAAGAAAATTAAAATGTAAAATGTCTGTGATTAGTTATATGAACCAGAAATATAGTAATCTGAGAATTTCAGAGTAAAAGAATGACAAAAAACATTCTATGTCAAATTATTTTAGCACATGACAATTATATCTCATTAAGAGTAGTATAGTATTAGTATGTTTTTAATAGGCTGGCATTTATATAGTTGGTAAAAATAATGAAAAGTACAGCAAGATGTCAAACAAGAGGTAACTGTTTTTACTTTTTTGCATAAGCATATAATTTGTACATACAGGGTATCAAGAATGTGATGTGAGGAAATTCACATGCACCCTTTAAGTGTTATCAGTTGACTATATTTTAGACTTTAGAATCTAGCTCAGGGAATGCATAACAGGATAATAGTATTTAAAAAATAGGTCATGCGAGTTCTGCTAGGGCTAAAATAAATTAACATAAACTTGTTTTTAGTGTTTAGTCAATAGGTAAGATTTTTCATCAGAACTGTAAGAATTCTTCCAGCAGTGTCAATGAAGATCTTGGAAAGTAGCCTTCTTTCTCTTACTCTCACTCTGTTATTAGATAATTGAGACAGATTTCCTCGTAGAGCTTTGAACTTTAACTCAATATTACTTTACCTTTATCCTCTTAGATAAAGGTATACATGTATCCCCCCACCCCCGCCCTGGGCGAGATGATTTCACTTGATTTTATTTAAGCAATGAGAAATGGGCGTATTTACAGACAGAAAGTGTGCTAATAAGAAGTGGTTAATGATTTTCACACTGATACAAAATAATGATACAAAATAATTCTCTCCAGGCATCTTATACTCTTAAAAATTACACGTAAGCCTATTCTGAAAGGAATTAATTTTCACATTGATTTTCTTAAATGCAGCATCAGTATTTTAGTGACTGGCTTCAGTGACTTGCTTAACTTCTGATTATACAAAGTGTAATTTTTATTTAATGTGTGATTCTGCTAATAATCTCTACTTTGGATGGATAATTATAGTAAAATCTTATACTGGCCAACCTATTTGGAAACTTTAGCTTAGCATAAGGGAGAAGTATAGCAAAAGAATGTTAAGAAACATCTTTCACTCCATACCTCCCCACCAAGACTTTGTGGAAGGTATATTCACTCTCTGAGGCAGATGCTTATATGATGTTTAGGAGTCTTCCCAGAAGTACCAATGAAGACCTCTTGTAAGCTCTGTGATTTTTTTCCCCCTCTCTTGGAGGTCTTCTTTTTCTCCACGTACCAATTCGTAGTCCTCTTCTGTTCCCCTGTCAATGGCCATGATTGTGAATTTTTAATTTCACACTTCATTCTCAAGGTAGGTCAGTTCTCAGTAGCCACAGGATCGCCCTGGGCCTCCCTAACCTGGGATGTTCTTCTTGCCTCCCATTCTGGAGTGGACCTTCAGAAGCCACTTCTAGCTCCAGGAAGCAAGGTTATCATCACATATCTATTTAATATATATCTACTTCAAAGCTATTCCTTAACGTAGGTTTTTCTGCTTTTAAAATAGGTAGAGGAACCAAAGCCAGTTTCATATAGCAAATGAAACTTTGCTCGTTGTGTTGGTAAAATCAACAGAGAGAATTAGGTTTCTCCTAAAAGAGGCAAGAAGAGAGATTCTTGGACGATAAAGGCATTTCTTTTAGAGAAAGACAAGGTAATAGGTAATGAAGCAAGAAATAAAATCAGGTTGGTTGGTTGTCCCCACCAGCCCGTCCCCTACTTCTCGGTAGATCAAAGAAGTTGAGAATGTGCTGAAGACTGATTGTCGGATCTCATGGGGCTGTAACTGAGAGCTCCCAAGGGTGGCAACTGGATGTGCCCTCCTCTCCCTGCTAGGAACAGCATCTTGTCCAGCTCTGTCGCAGGCTTTTGAGAATATAGGTGGGGGAGAGGAGCATGTTGGATAAGATATGATAGAATAACAGTTGAAATTTGCACTTTAACATTGTTTAAAGATGTTCTGCTAAACATTTCCAAATTTTTTACAATATAAAATACTTTTTCGGTGCTTTTAAAGTATAATGAATCTCAAGCTCTCCAATGTACTTGGTCTAAGTCGCTTCTCTCTTTTTTAAAATGCACCAGATCATAGTTTGTTCCACTGCCTACTCTTCCTGTAGAAATGTTTGTTTTCAGGATCACTGATTTGCAATGACTTTCAGGAGGAAAAACCTAAAATATAAATAGTAGGGTAATACTTTAGTAGCAAAATGTATCATTTACCTGAGTTTAAACATTCAAAATATCATGAAATGAATAATAATGACAATTATATCAATAATAATAAGCTATCACTTAATAATTCTCACTATGTGTCAGGAACTGTTCCAAGCATTTAACATAAATTAACTCATTTAACTCTCACCACAAATGCTATGAAATAGGTGCTATTATTATCCCCATTTTATAGATGAAAAAACAGGCAAAGAGACTTCAACTAATTTGTTCCCAATCAAACAGGTGTCAAGTGACAGGGAGGGTCTGAATTTGAATTTATGCAGTCAGATTATAGAATCCATACTCTTAATAATTGCACCATGTTCCCTATTTTAATCCTAACTTCAGGGTCATATAGTGTTGCTCTTGAACTGAAATTCCCTTTTACACTTTCTAAGTTAATAGTTTTTAAATAGTACTAGTTTAGGGCTAGTAGGAATAAGACCCAAAGTTTGAATTCTTTCTTGCCTTCCAAGCACTGTGATAGTAAGAGGAGTTAGAGTAGTAGAAAAACAGCTTCTGTTGTACATTAAGAAGGTGGAGGAAAATGCAGGAGGTAAATAGCCACAAGACATCCATCATTATATATTTTCCTGTTGAAAATATTGTCATTTATGTAGAGAGCTCCAAAAATTTTATAAAGTTTTAGACAGAAAAGATTTCATTTTTGAAAGCAGTTTTCTTCCAAGTTATTGGATATGAACCTATAACTCATCAGGCTTCCCCGTTTTGTGCTTGGCTGTTAAGAAGCCCAGTGTGATATTTTCTTCTCCTCACTCACAGCGCTCTCTTTATACTAGGGTTTTTTTTTTTTTTCAGTATAGCCATCCACCTTGTTCAGTATAGCTTCAATGCTGATTTAATGATCATATTAGGCCTTCACAAATCCATTTTAAAAGTAGTTGGGTTAAAAACAAAATTTATATTTTTAATAATTCTCCAATTTGCTTTTACCTGAGAACCCTGACATCTGTTTTGAGGCCCATTTAACTTATGAATAAAAACAACAGGAAGAACCCTAGAAAAACCCATGGCTAAAGTGTGCTTGGCAAAGCCAAGTCTGCTCTGAATGAAACCAAGTCTCCACACACAGGCACAAACCCCAACACATGTAGAAAGAAAATTGCTTTTGTGAGTATCTGAATTATATGGTAGTTACAGACTGAGCATTTCATCCAGTTATATAACGAAAAGTGAAAATCAAGTTCTTATTAATTAGTCAGATTACCATAGTTATTAGGTAGGAATTAATTTAATGCTTGTGAAATCGAATGTGTAAACAGGCATTTTCAAAGATTTAAAACCTCTTTTGTTTTGCATCTTATCTATGATTTTTGTAATGCACAGTTTTTCTTATGGATTCCTTTTCTATAATAAGAATTTACTTTCATGGTTCACAAGCTGCATGGCTGTTTTGTTTCTTAAAATATTCAGATATCACTGATCCATAATTAAAACACCATTCTCATTTAAGTGTTTGCTAAAGTCAGAGCTTGAGATCTTTGTTTGGAGGTTGTATAATTTCTCCAGTCCCTGTCTTTCGGACTGACTTTCTCCAGGTCTGTCAGGCCTCAAAAATAGCTGCGTTAGAGTTTTGGAGATCAAAACTCTTCGTTGGGAGTATTTTCTAAGCAAAAATGGCTGCCTGGGCTTTGTTTTCATAATTCCTATAGTCATTATGACTTAAAAAAATGAGTCATAATCGCCAGAGATGGTGAATGAAAAGATATTTCTTTCCCATAGTGTTATATCAATGATTTATCAAATGCAGTGTTGTTCAAGTGGAAGACTTATTAGAGAAACAAAAATTATAAAAAGAAACCTTGGAACCAAGTGTTTTGATCAAATTTAGTCATACTTTTAAAAAAAAGTTTTTTTGGAGTATAGTTGATTTGCAATGTTGTGTTAGTTTCTGCTGTACAGCAAAGTGAATCACTTATACATATACACATATCCACTCTTTTTTAGATTCTTTTCCCATGCAAGTCATTACAGAGTATTAAGCAGAGTTCCCTGTGCTATACAGTAGGTCCTTGTTGGTTATCTATGTTAAATGTCGTAGTGTTAAATGGAAAAAGTGCAACATTCATTGGACTTCCAAAGTGTCACAAAATAATACAATTTGATAACACAAAATCTTTGTTGTTCTTTGTTTTACCTTTCTGTACAGAAACGGACCAATGGACTCCGAAGAACCCCCAAGCAGGTGGATCCAGGTGTGTGATTAAACATCTATAATCATTTTTTCAGTTAAGTGATTATGAAAGTATATGGGAATTGCTGTAGAAAGTCAGACAGATTGTTGGCCTGTGTTCCTCGCAGTTTGGTACATAATGTGTGACCAGGAGGTGACCGTCTACTGTGTAAATCATTTACCTAGGACAGGGTCATGTGATGAGTAACCATCAGTACCACAGTCTTTCCGCAATCAGCAGTTGAGCTGGTTATTTGCTTACTGAACAGCCTCAGGGTGCCTGGTTAATGCTAACATATCCAACACCCTTTCCCTGCTCCCTCCCAAACCTGGAAAAAATCAACCAGCACTTAAAAAATCAGCATGTTCTGAGGGCATGGGGGGAGGTCATAAACCAGACAACTTTGGTACCCTCCCCATTTGGGAAAATACTTTTCTTTATCCTATATCTATATTATTTTATAATACAAGAATGAGTTTAAGGACTTTGTGAACAAGTGTCCTCTCCAGAGACCAGTTCTTTGTCTGCAGAGAGTGTTCAGTTGTTTCCTGTTTAATATCAGGAGGTTGACCCTGTCATTATTTTCATATAATTATTTTTTGGCCATTAAGCAATGCTTTCCATAGTTTAATTACCCAAAAATTTGTTGTGTATATGGTCATATTATTGTGAGTAAAAGATATTCATGGCTAAAGGATTCCAAATATATGAACTTAATAATAAATCAAGTAGAACATGAAATATAGAGTAGTCTTGCCGGAAAAGAATCTGGATTATGTGTTTTGTTTTCTCATCGTAAACAGTGTTCACCTAGTTGTAAAGTTTAGCTTTCAAAGCATTATAGCTTTTCACTGAAACCACACCCCTGGTAGCCATGCCAGTTTATGAGCTGTTTGAAAAGATTTATGGGAGCTTTGTTGCCTCTGGCTAGAAATTGCCTCACTTGTGTCCTGAGATCAGTTTAAATCTTTTAAGTACAGAACAAAATTAAGGCCATTAAAAAAATTAGGGGTTCTGGTTTGCTTTTTTATTGGTTCTGACTTTCCCAAGATGATACCCTTTGCAGAAAACTCTACAATAATATTTAAAAGTGACTTCTTCTGTTCTATTTAGTAGGAGTGTATGACTGTGAACATAATATTTTTTCTTTATTTTGTATGAGTTAGTATTTCTGTTTCTGAAAATTACCTAAACTTTATAAATATTATTTTCTCTTTCTTCTGTGGGCATTTTCATTTAATCTATTCTCCCCCAAGGAAATGCATTTCTATATATACAGTGTGTCAGTAGGAACACATTTGACTTTTAACTATGTACATTATAGCCAGAATTTTTAGGAGCCCTTAGATTATTTAAAGGGAGGTATAATGAATTCACAGATTATAAATATGGCAAAGTGGACCAATAATAAAATAGTTTATCTTCCTTTATCCTAAAGGTGATGGCTTTCTCTAGGTATAGCTCTTCCGGTATTTATATTTGTCCAAAGTTTTTAGAACTTCATGAAGAATAAACATACAAATACAAAAGAAGTAGTGCCATATGTTATGTTTGGGGGAAAAATATGCATTATATATAATATACATAGCTGTGTGTATATATATATATATATATATATATATATATACACACACACATAGCTTTCCATTAGGTATAGTAAATACATATGTGTTTTCTCATTCTTCCACACTTTTGAAAAGAAAGCAAATAGTTGATGATCTTGCCTGTTGTAGATCCTAATGTAATAATCATTTCTCCCTGTAGAGTGTCTTTTGATGTTAGGCTTGAATTATGTGTTTAGAGTTGGTTGTCTTTTTTATCTTTGCTTATTTCTGTTTATTTCTGTTTATTACTTTCTCTTGGCAAGTTGCAAAGCTTTTTTGCTCAAAGTTAACCCTAGCTTGATGACTGACTGTCTTACTCTGAGTTGATCCTGATGTAACTATTGTTAAGATTTTCACAGTTGTGTGGGAGAAGTTTCACTCCAGGATATTTAAACAAGGGATCAATAAAACTGAGACCTCCTAAGCATGGACAGACTGCTTCCAAGGAGCATTATTTGCTATCAGTGTTTTTACTATGAAAGGTCCTTTAATCTTTTCTCTTTTAGCTATTTTAGTTGTCTTTTCCAAGTGTTAACACACTGACTACTTTCCAGGGTCTCACTTAGAGTGGCTTGTAGAAAAAAAGTGATTAAAGAATTTGGGAGGTCAGATGTAACCACTTCACCAGGTCCAAATTTCAGAGCCCTGTCCAAAGTAAATTACATATCTTCTCCCTAGACCTTTTGTTCTGGAAAGGAACTTAATGCATAGTTCTTTGGGTAGTAGTGTTACTGAACTAAACTTAGGTCCACTCATCCTTGGGCAGTAAAGCCAATCTACTGACACCGGGTTGTGGTGAAGGAAAGTACAGCATTTATTGCAGGGCACCAAGGGAGGAGAATGGGCAGCTCATGCTCAAAAGACTTTCAGGGACGGGGTGTTAAAGGCAGTGTGAGGGAGGGAACTACAAGGTGTGTGATCAGCTCTTGCACAATTCTTGGATTGGTTGACATCTGGGTGAAATTTCAAGTATCATCAGCCTTCTGGTTTCAACCAGTCTAGGTTGTACATTTTTGTGATCAGCAATTTTCATCTGGAGGGGTCTGCTCCCTGTAAAAACAACTTAGGAATGTGTGTCAGGACTTTTTCTGTATCTTTCAGGGAACTGTGAGTTCTGTGATTCTGCCATGTGGTGGATTTATAGTCTAAATTGTTACCAGTTCCCCAGCCCAACAGCTATTCTTTGTTTCTCTATCATCTTCACATTCCCCAATCATTAACTCTTGAGCCAGCCTTTTGACAATCAAGGGAGGCCTGGGAAATTAAAGCAAAAGCCTTTTACTTCAGAGGACAAGGACACAGGGGCTTGCATACAGTTTCAGTTGGTGCTTAATAAATATTTGTTAAATGAATTAATGAATGGCTATATACTTCTGCATGCACTGGCTCTCTTGCTTTTTAAATTCCTCCTGCTGATAAAGTGGACCAGTATACTCAAGGAATATGGAATAGTCCAATGGTGGGAAGCATGGCTCTGAGCCACATTGCCTAGGCTGAGGACCCAACTTAGCTGTTTACTTGCTGTTGACCTTTGGCAATTTGCTTCCTCTCTGTAGTTTCCTCATTTGTAAAAGGAGATTAATAATAGTAGCTACCTTACAAAGTTGTTTTGAGCATTACATGAGTTAATACATGAAAAGTACTTATAACAGTGCCAAGTATGTAGTAAATGCTAAGAGGTGGCAATTATTATAATAATTACTTTGTGGTAGAGCATGTTAAATATTGGACGTTTTGTCATGTGTAGGAGAATCAAAAGTATTTGCCAATTATTTCTTTGCAAAGAAACTCAGAATTTTATGTTGAATTCTAGATGAAGCTAGAAGTTACATTATCACAGTCATTTTCAGATTTGCTGTTGTTCCCTACTGACCTGATGGCTTCCAAGATATTTTGCTTATCTTTAAGAAGAGACACAATCAACAGTGGTGGTTGAGAGTTTTTTGGTGAAGTTAGTAGTCTTTGTGATTGCAATAAAGAAACAAAGAAAGAAAAACTCCCAAGGTTAAAAGCAAATATTGTGGAGTTCAGTTCAAACCACGAAAGATGTGAGGTTTACATTGTGTCTTATTTGCGTATTTAAAACTTTTACTTTTTATTAATAATTGTAGTTAATCTTTATAGATAATATTTACAAATGGCTTTGCAGTTTAGTTGACTTTTTCTTGTCTTCTATTATGTGCTAAGAAATTTATCAATTTATGATCTTGGCTGCTTTTATAAATATAGTAATAGTAATGTGTTAGATGCAAATTCTGGTAGCTCTTTTGGATTTTTTAAATATAGCAGGGTATTTTCATCAGTTTGTACTTTTCTTCCTGAGACAGATGTTGGTTTCAGGAAAATAACACTTATAAGAGACAGATCAATTATTTCAGAAACACGGAGGTGCTAGGCCTTTTTCAAGAACATGAGATCATAAATCTCAAGAAAATCTGAGCACTGGTGTAATATATTTCACCTAAAGTGGAACCCAAGGTCAAAGTTACCAATTAAATTTTAATACTGAGCTTTAAAAGTTTTCTTCTGTCTGAGTAGAGAAGATACAAGATTTATTTTAGCTTGCATGTGGCAAATCTATATACCAGCATATGTGTTCTTTCAATCAACCCTGTGTTTTTAGACTATTGCAGAATTATCTCATATTTGTGGAACTCATAGCATCTCGTATTTAAGTCCACAGTCACTACCTTTTAAAAAATCCAGGCGTTGTTCTGTGTTGCACTACCTAAAGATTAGATGGAGTAGATGGGAAATGTTTAGGTACCTCATTTTCCTTCTGATCTTACGTTACTCATGTGATTTGTGATAACCTTGAATAGTAAGTGAACAGAGTTCTTTCTGAGAGCTCTTGCGTCACATGTGTTCATTTTTAAACTCTTGATTACGAAGAGAAAAATGTGGCTTAGAAACAGTGTTTTTTCTTGTTCACCGAGGAGATGTCTTACTGTTTCTTAGAAGAGACACCTTCAAAGATGGTCACTTTCTCTTTCAGGTGGATAGGATTGGTAGATAATGCCATTCCTATCTGTTCCTGTATGAAGAAAGGAATTCAAGACATCTTTTTTTCATTACCAGCTTCGTATCTTATACAACAATAAGCACCAGCAATGTCATTAATTATAAAACGTGGCCCCCCTCCACAGTTTGTATTCTGCCTAAGGAAGGAGTAGATACAGGCACAAAGTTGATTGCATAAATGCATGTAGATGAGTGTGCATATAAAATATTTTAATATTCTATTTTATACTCTGATTCATTACAGTATGGCATAGTATCATACAAATAATTAGGGAATAGTCTGGTAAACATATAAAAAGATCTAATTATGTAATTAGTGCAAAAAAGCAAAAGGAATTGGAAAAGAGAGAAGCAAATGTAGGCTAAGATTGCTTTTAAGCTGAGTTGTCTATATATGTTTTCATTTATATAAATAAAATGTTTGTTATGCTGTTTTTTTGCATTGAATTACAACTTAATACAGTTTTCCTTAATGTTTTAATTTCAAATTATTGGTAAACTCATTCCAGATCTAAACAGAATTGTTGATTTCTTTTAGACTTGCTTTTAAACATAATGCCAATTTGCTCGATAGAGAACTTTTATCTTTTTAATTCTCGAGTAGAAAACATTGATGAGAAAAATAGCAACCCAGGATTTTAAAAATTATTTATCTAGAACTACATTTTTCTTTTTTCCTTTTTTTTTTTTGAGGGAGACAAATGTATATTCGTGAAGTTTTAGTAAGTGAGCTTTTGTCTATAGTAAATAAGTAATAAAGTATCTGTAGATTACAATATTTCCATATTAATCAGTCAAACCTACTTCTGTCTTTTCTGTCACCTCTAAAATGAATTTCTCATCAAACATAAATCCTAATCTAAATATTAGGAGCATAATTGTAAAACTGTAAAAATACATTTCACATTGAAAGAATGAACGTGAAAAAACTGGGACAATAGAACTTAGTGATTAAGATTCATTGCAGAGAAATGAGAAATCCAAGCTGTGCACGAGTACTGGAGAGCCTGCTCCGGTTTTTAAAATAGCTGATTTTCTCAAGCTTCTATTAAACTATGGACACAAAGACTGGTTTTGCTCTAAGGCATTTGATCCCCTTGTAGTTATTTTCAGGACTGCCTTCCTAATTCCCTTTACCATGATGATATTTTTCTGAAACGTACATCACAGTCCCTTCCTCACATCTTTTTTTCGTTTGGGGAAGATTTATTTTTCCCTTTGAAGGCTCATTCCGAGCTCACAAAGTGTCACTATTGCTGTCATCTAGCAGGTTTGCCCATGCCTTGCCGAGCCCAGTCTTTTACACGGCTCTGTTACCTCCGGCGTAGGAAAAAGAGGGGAAGGTGAATATTTGAAGACGTACATGGGGTGGGGGGGGGGGCCTTTAGATGGGAAGCATGGCATCAGTAATGTGATTATTGAAATTAAAAAACATTTGGAGTACTATATACTGAACCCACTTCTGGATCGTTTATGTACTTTTAACTTATAATTTCTATTACTAGAGTAATTATGTCTTAGAAAAAAAAGTATGCATTTATTACATATTTAGAAAAATATTCTGAAACGGAAGTCTTGAACCTGGTGAGCTGCTTTTAACATTTTTATCATTGAAAAATCATTCCTCACTTGGAAGGTCAGGTATGGCCTGGACTTCCTTTGTTATATCTACGGCCCTGGTAGTCAAATACTATCCCATTTCAGAAGCAAAAGAACATGCCATATAATGCTAAGTAGGCAAAGAAACTTCACAAATTTCTTATGAGCCAACAACTTATGAGAATCAGGTAAGCTTGTTCCAGAACTTTAGTCTGAAGTGAGGTAAATGAGAGGAACCAGTTGAGGCAAAAGTATTGGCTTCAAATAACAATATTTGATACAAGTAATATCGCCCTGATACCAGGAAAGAGGACAGACACTGATAAAGTAATCCTTAGTATCATAACTGTTTATAATTTTATAGTCATTCTATACACAAATAGTGAGAATGGTTATCAAATTAATTAGAACATTGGAATGGAGTTTGTGGAATTTCTACCAAAATGACTCATACTGGCAATTATTTGAATGAAAAGAAAAGCTAGTTGGGTTTTTTAAATTGTTCTTTACAGATAACTTTTGAGACTCACTTTTTTCTGCAGAGATATTAGAAATATATGGAAGCTTCCCTGTCTTTGAGGACCTTGGAATTTTGTTGGAGCGATAGGACATACAAACATAAACATGTCCAACAGCAATAGCGTGTGGTGTATGAGGAACCACCAAAGTGTGTGTGGTCACTTATGAATGGTGTTGTTGACTAGGTAGGCAGGGTAAAAGAGGCTCATTGTGGTTTAAAGAAGGGCACAGGACAGGGAGACGAGGTATCTAATAAGTACATCAATAAAAGTGCATTTATATACAACTACAGATATTTAAATAAAGTTATCAGTCTCTTGCTAGGTTTGATATTCTGACCTCAATTCTGTATCATCCAGTGTGCTCTTGTTTGTCAAGTGGCATAAAACCGAAACGAAATTGAACTATTTGTAATGAGGTGGATGGACCTAGAGTCTGTCATACAGAGTGAAGTAAGTCAGAAAGAGAGAGACAAATACCGTATGCTAACACATATATATGGAATTTAAGAAAACAAAAATGTCATGAAGAGCCTAGGGGTAAGACAGGAATAAAGATCCAGACCTACTAGAGAATGGACTTGAGGATATGGGGAGGGGGAAGGGTGAGCTGTGACAAAGCGAGAGAGTGGCATGGACATATATACACTACCAAACATAAGGTAGATAGCTAGTGGGAAGCAGCCGCATAGCACAGGGAGATCAGCTTGGTGCTTTGTGACTGCCTGGAGGGGTGGGATAGGGAGGGTGGGAGGGAGGGAGACGCAAGAGGGAAGAGATATGGGAACATATGTATATATATAACTGATTCATTTTGTTGAAAAGCAGAAGAAAAAAAAAAACTACAGACTTAAGATGGTTTGACTTAAGATTTTTCGACTTTAATAATGGTGTGAAAGCGTTATGCATTCGGTAGAAACCGTACTTCCAATGATGAATTTTGATCTTTCCCAGCTAGCGATGTGTGGCATGACGCTCTCAGAGATGCTGGGCAGAAGCAGCGAGCTGCAGCTCCCAGTCAGCCACACAATCGCTGGGTAAACAACCAAGATACTTACCGCCGCTCTGTTTTTCACTTTCAGTATAGTATTTAATAAATTACATGAGATATTCAACCCTTTATTGTAAAAAAGCTTTGTGTTCAATGATTTTGCCCAGCTGTAGGCTAATGTAAGTATTCTGAGTACGTTTAAGGTAGGCTAGGCTAAGCTCTGATGTTTGGTAGGTTAGGTGTATTAAATGCATTTTCAACTTACAATATTTTTGACTTAAAATGGGTTTATTGGGATGTGACCCCGTCATATGAGGAAGATCTATAATTTAAGGGAAAAAAATAAAAAAGAGTGGAGGATTTACTGACTTAGGTAACTAAAGGGGAGCATGTTTGGCTTCAGGCAGAGTTAGATCCAGGGGCTCAAATGATATCATGTTCCATTTCTCCTTGCGTCTCAGTTTTCCTTTCTTTTCTGTTGATTTTTTGTCAACCTGTACCTCAGGCAGTTTATCTCACTTGGAAGCGAAGTTGGCCACTAGCAACTCTCAGTTCCCCACAGCTAGCAATCTCAGAGAAAACTGGACGCCTTTGCCCCAGTAAATCTAACAAAAATCCCAAGGTGTCTTTAACTGGCCTGGCCCAGATCTCTGATCATCTCTGAGGACATCACTGCAGCCAGGGTACAGGTGATGAGCCACCTGGCTTCTGTGTCCACCTCTAGCATGCAGAGAGGGCCTGACCCAGCCTGTTCACAGGAAATTTGTTTTCTGTAAGAAAGAACAGCTTTGCTTACAAAAGAATGGGGGAAGGAAAGAAGAGCAGCTTGGTTTGAGCAGAGTATAATGTACATCTGTTATAGTGTATGCGTTTTAGACATTGTCCTCCTTGGGCGTACTGTGGCTGGGTTTTCCACCTCTTCTACCTTGGCCTTTATCCATTCGTCGTCTCTTCTATTTGATTGTTTTCTAGTATCAGACAAGGTAAATCCTGAGGAATGTACCTAAAATGGGAACTGGAGAGTCTTGACAAAAAGCTCATCCGTACTCACAGCTTTAGTTTGCAGGGATACCAAAAAGGAAGTGTTCTTGAATCACAGTATCTTCTTATAACCCTGTCTTTATACCTAAAATACCAATGTGATATTCTCCTTTAGATAGAGGTACTCTGTTTCTGTAAGGAGATAATCCTTTGTTCCACCATTACCTACATACACGTTAGTGTAGATTGGTCCATCAAATTAGAGAACTGGGGAAACAAGACCTAAGACGGCATATTTTGTGGAGGCAGGTGGGAAGAAATGTTCCCTCCCTACTGGAAGGGTCAGGATGAGAGTGCCAGAGAGCCAGAGACTGCAGCCCTTGAGGCATTAAGTTTAGACCATAACCTGCCTCTGTGGCAATAAAGGAATCATGGGAAGGAAGGAGAAGGAAGAATCTTTTCTAGTTTTGTCTGTATAGTCGCCCCTTGGTATCCACGGGGGTTCCAGAACCCCCCACAGATAGCACAATCTGTGGGTGCTCAAGTCTCTTACACAAAATTGCATAGTACAGTCGGCCCTCCCTACCTGTGGGTTCTACATCTGCAGAGAGGGAGGGCCAACTGTATTAGGCACTTTCACTTACATGGACACTTGTTGATCATCAGAGGCAGCCCTGTACAGCCGTTTAGACTGAGCACTGTGCAATGTCATAGATCTGGGTTTGTATCCTGCCCCTCCACTTAACTAGTTGTACAATCTTGGACCTGTAAACCTGTTTTAGCCTCTCTAAAATGGGGGGTAATAGTAGCAGACATCTCCTGCTGTCACTGTGAAGATTAAATGAGATAATAGGTAAAGCATTTATCAACAAGGTTTGGCACATAGTAAGTGCTCTGTAAGTGATGGTGGTGGTGGTGATTACTAATACTTAAACACTCCTATATTTATTTTCTATTGCTGTGTAACAAATTACCATACATTTAGCAGCTTAAAACAGCATGTTTTTTATTTCACAGTTTCTGTGGGTCAGAAGTCTGGGCGAGGTTTAGCTGGGTCCTCTGCTTCAGGGTTTCTCATAAGACCTCACTCAAGATGTTAGCTAGGGCTATGTCTCATCTGAAGGCTCAGGTCATTCCCAGCTTGGCAGGATCTGGTCCTTTTGGTCTCTTAAACTGAGGTGTTCAATCCCTAGCTTGCTGTTGGCCAGAGGCTGTCCTCACATGGGCCTCCCCAACATGGCTGCTTGCTTCATCAAAGTGTACAAGCCAAGAAGGTGATGGAGTCTCCTAGAAGGATGGAAAATTAAGTCTTATATGACAAAATCATGGAAATGACATCCCATCACCTTTCTGTTGGCCAGAGGCAAGTCACAGGTCTTGCCCACCTTCAGGGGAGGGGATTAAATAAGCATGTGAATACCAGGAGGCAGAGATTATTGGGGTTCATCTTAGAGTCTGTATGCTACAAACTCTAAGAGGGAGATACTGTTAGTTTTCAGTGGAGGGAACCAAAGCTCTGAGAGGTGAGTAATTTACCCAAGGTCACACAGCACCTGGCAATTACCAGGACTTAATTGCAGTGTTTGGCTCCAGAGACCTCATTCTTCTAGAGATCTTCTGTGTACCCTACTTATGCCAACCTTTGGACGGAGGAAAGCTTATTTCCTAAAGTTTAGCTATGTAGAACAGTGCAAATTAGCAATGTGATCTGGTATGTTGTGCAGACTTCATTAGTGGCTGCTGTTACAAAGCAGATTTATGGGTGATTTTATTTTATGCATTGTTAATTTTGAAAATGTTAATCTGAAATTGCTACAGTATTTCAATTAATTTGGACGATTAAAACTTAGCACCAGAAGAATCCCTTGCAAAAGATAAGGCAGCTAATTAGAGGTTCTGAAACAAACAACTGTAGACACTGGCACTGAAACATGCTGGGTGGATAACACCCAGCAGAACTCACTCTGCTTAACAGTTTTGAAATGGAAAGAATGATTTCTGGCAGTCTGAATATTAAACTTGAATGCAATTGATTTTTTTTAAGAAAGCCATTTTAAGGAGTTAACTAACTTAATGTATAATTTTTTAATAACATGCAGTTCTGGAAAACTGTGTTCACATTATTTTGGAATGTTGTCTTTTGTATAACTGTAGTGACCAATACCATAGATATTTGTTGTCAACATATTTTTCATGTCACGATATTTCATATTTTTTATATATACATACTGTTTTGATGTTTTTTAAATTTAAAGGTGAGGTAGCACATGCTTTTTTGTTGTTGTTTAATGACATTTGAACTTCTTAGATAAATTAGAGTTTTAACCCTTGTACACTGTTGGTGGGAATGTAAATTGGTGCAGCCACTATGGCAAACAGTATGGAGGGACATTAAAAAATTAAAAATACAGCTACCATATGATCCAGCAATCCCACTTCTGGGCATTATCTGGAAAAAACAAAAAAAAAAACTAATTTGAAAAGATACATGCACCCCAGTGTTTGCAGCAGCACTATTTACGATAGCCAGGATATGGAAGCAACCCAAGTGCCTGTCAGCAGATGAATGGATAAAGAAGTAGTGGTATATATACACAGTAGAATATTACTCAGCCATAAAAAAGAATAAAATTCTGCCATTTGCAGTAACATGGATGGACCTAGAGAATATTATGCTTAGTGAAATAAGTCAGACAAAGACAATACTGTATGATATCACTGATATATGGAATCTAAAAAAATATATAAATGAATGTATATGCAAAACAGAATAGACTTACAGAAATAGAAAACAAACTAGTGGTTACCAAAGGGGAGAGGGAAGGGGAGACGGGCAAATTAGGTGTATGGGATTTAGAAATACAAACTACTATGTGTAAACTAGATAAGCAACAAGGATATGCTATATAGCATAAGGAGTTATAGCCATTATCTTATAATAACTTTTATTGGCGTATAATCTGTAAAAATACTGAATCACAGTGCTGTATACCTGAAATGAATATGATATTGTAAATGAACTGTTCTTCAATTGAAAAATAGAGTTTTACACCTTGAAAAGTTTATTCTTAAAAATTCAGAAAACGTTAAGGAGGTATAGAAAAGTTTCCTGGACAAATTGCCTGTAATCCCTCACTCAGATAATCATCCTTTACAGTTTTGTTTTGTTATATACTTTTTTCTAATACTGGTTTTCTTTGTGTGTAGCCATGTGTTTATAAAATGTCTCTATTTTCAATTTAATGTCCTGCTTTTATCACTTGACTTTGTTTCATGAGAATATTTGTTTATTCATTTGTTTGTTCAACCATTTGACAAGTATGCAGGCTTGGTGTGAAGTTTACACAGATGAACAAGATGTATTCAGTATTTTCCCTCACACAACACACAGTGTCATGGAGCAAAGGTAATAGTGTAAGATTTGAGATCGGGGAAATGCAGGGCCTATGCTTAAAAGGGGCAAATACTTTAAGGATGTGAACATCAGGAAATGGTGTCGAAACTGAAGCCCATATTATGAGTAGGGGGTCGACAGAACATGAATGGAGACAAGAGGGTTGCTCCAGAAAAGGTCGTATTTATCAAAAAAATTTTTCTAGCTTATTATTTGTTTCTATATAAAGTTTTAAATTCGCATGTGGTCATAGTTATTGGTATTTTATTTATGGTTTTTTTTTTTGTTTTTGTTACTTTTATGCTTAGAAAATTCTCTGATTCTGAATTTTGTTAAATACTTACTTCTAGTTTTATTATTTAATTTATGTAACATTTCACCCATGCCATTTAGCTTATTTTTATTTAAGTAATAGATGAAAATTCTGTGAGCAGTTTCAAGACGTACATCAAAATATTTTTAAGGATTTATAGTACAACATTTTACAAAATTTAACTTTACCTGTTTTATATGTTGCCAGACAACGATATTGCATTGTTTAATTTTTATTTGGTGCTTTATTTTACATATATTTTGCTTAGATCATAAGTTATCTTGTGCAAAATATATCATGATATATGCTCTGTATACATAGTAAGGGAATAATATTTTAAACAAATACAGGTACTTAATATTGAGATAATCATGCTTTTTTGTTGGTAAACTATTACAGACTAACATTACCTCTCCTAAGCTTTCTTTGGAAGTAGGAGGAAAAAAATTTTGTGGCTATTCATTTGAGTTCAGAGTATCTCCCACCTCCCGTTAATCTCTTTTCCCCTTGTAAATATACATCCTCCGTAATCTTACACTCTTTTCTCAACTAAATTTACACAGCAGCTCCTGGGGCTAAGCCTAAACCTATTATTTTAAAAGATCTTTAGTTTTGGGGCTTCCCTGGTGGCGCAGTGGTTGGGAGTCCGCCTGCCGATGCAGGGGGCGCGGGTTCGTGCCCGGTCCGGGAGGATCCCTCGTGCCGCGGAGCGGCTGGGCCCGTGGTCCGTGGCGCTGGGCCTGCGCGTCCGGAGCCTGTGCTCCGCGGCGGGAGAGGCCGCAGCAATGGGAGGCCCGCGTACCGCAAAAAAAAAAAAAAAAAAAAAGAGAAATCTTTAGTTTTAATAATTTTTCATCAAAGTAAGAAAATTTCACTTCTACTTTATTTGAAAAATGCCATAGATATATCCTCATTTCCAAAACAATGTAGAAATTCTATGTTTTAGAGCTCTTATTTAGGAAGTTTTACATGTTGCCATGAAAACATTAGGTGTTTAATAAATAGTCTTTCTTGGGGGACCCAGTTGTAAGCAGTTAGAATAACGACTTTGATTTCCTACCTGGTGTGTTGCTACTAATGATATGTTCAGGAAGCATGCCTCTGGATGTCCATATACCAGCAGTTTTGCTCGTAGCTTCTTACTGTTTCAAATGGCCCAAAGGAATCATGTGATACCTTTAATTCAGGACAGAACTTTCCTTCTTGGGACTAAGAATTCTTCCTTCACTTGGTATAGAGTACATCGTAAGGATTAGATAGATGAAAAATGAAAATATTCATGTGTTTCTCCAACTCACCTACTATCGTATTGCTAATATTGCAACTGTTAACTCCCAGAAGAAGAAACTTGCCATTTAAAAACTGTATTGCCATGCTTTGGAGATCCGATATTTTAAAAGTTATGTATCTCCCATTTAAATTCAAACAGTATTCAAGAACAGAATCTGGCCAATGGTTTTGAAAAACAAAATGGCAACACCTTCTTGGAATCTCAGACTGTTCAAGAATGTTTTTTTTCTAGCAAAACAGGAAGAAATTGGAAAAAAGCATATGGACTCAGCCTGAGCATGTGATGTATTTTCAACTTGAATCAGTACTTTACTCATATTTGTTGTGTGACTTAAAATTAATTTTGGTGAAGCATTTAGATTTGAGAGAGGAAAAAAACCCGTGTCTGGGACTAAATCAACATTTGTGGCATCTCATTAATCACTGCCTTATGTAACCAGTTTTCCCACCTAAAGGGAAGCTACTGCAATGAGAAAAGTTTATAATATTAATGCCAAGTGCAGATCTTGCCTTTCCAAAACGGAGTTCATTAATCATCATCGAAGCACAAGAACAAACATACTTCATGTCTCTTGCCAATTTTTCAGCAACATTTCTAAAAGGCAAAAAATCCCTCTATTTTCCTATTTTTTATCTTCATTTGAAAAGGTTTTAATTTGGCTGTTATTTAATTTGTGATAATGTTATGTAAATTTAACACGCTCTGAGGATGCCCGTGCATAGCATATAGCAGTAGAGTATATTGATTGGCTTTAGGCTTCTGAATCAGAGACATCTGGATAAAGATTCCTGGCTGTGTTACTTCCTGCCTGTGTGGTCACAACATGCAGAGCACTTCAGTCACAGTGCTTGGCACAGGGTAACTGGCCAATGACCGGCAGTGACAGAAATTCTTACTCTGACTGGTAGGAAGCAGTATGAGCTTGAAGTTTGAAAAGATGGGTTTCATTCCAGGCTTCTGTGTAAATCTGTGGGCAAGTGAATAGCCTCAGTTTTTTCATCTGTAAAATGGGGGTAGAAATAGTTGCCTTACCTACATTGCAGGATTATCAATTAGCACAAATGAGATAATGCCCTAGTCAAGATAGAAAACTGAATCTAGTCATGACATACAAACTTGTGTAATAAAGTAAAAAATAAGTGCCAAGTGGTGAAATCTTCATTATTTGGCCATATATTTCAGTCTCTCAGTGTTAGAATTCTGTAGCTGATTGTAGTTTTGATGGAATTTTAGGGTCAGCCATGTAGTTATTACATCCTCTATGCAATCTTTAAATTATCATTTACTGAAAATGTTACTGTTCTTTCTTTGTTAGTATGGCTTTACATCTTTTTTTTTCCTGTCTCCTAATTTTAAAACTTATTTACAAATAAGAAAAAATTGAGTAACAGGGTACTGAGCCAGTAGATGAAAATGATGACAATCTTAAAAAAAAGAAAGGAATAATACAAACCACATGTGAGAAGACAAATGCACTGATTCAATCAATCATAAATAGAATAAAAAAAGCTTATGTGCAAGAAAAAGTGGCTCCTGCCTGCTTTTGTTTACAGCCCGTTGTCTACCAAGTGTCAGGGGGTAGGAATGGATGGATGGTGAAGCTTTCAGGTACTTCAGAAAACTAGTTGCTTTCTTACTTGTCCCTATCAGAAGACTTGCCCTTTCTTGTTCGTTTCTATGGCCCATGCTATGAGAAGCATTGTTAAAAGCCAAAGGAAGGACAAGGCATTCTAAGGTTATGGTTGAAGATGCAGCCGTGAGGCCTTGGAAAAATTCCAGGAGACAGGCAAGGGTAGCGTCCAGCGCAGGGGTAGCTCTTTTTGTCCCCATAAAACAGTAAAGGATCAAGAAGTAA
Organism: Orcinus orca; assembly: GCF_937001465.1. Lineage (NCBI taxonomy): Eukaryota > Metazoa > Chordata > Mammalia > Artiodactyla > Delphinidae > Orcinus > Orcinus orca. The sequence continues at coordinate 118,105,765 of NC_064559.1, forward strand.
TCATATGGACACGTAGAAAGGCTTAGTTCATTTTTTAAGTCGAAATAGTTTGGAAAGAAGAGGTTGAGCAGAGTAGAAGAGCAGGAGGTTTTCATAAGGTGAAGTAGAATTAAAGTGCAGGCAAGAATTTTTCTGTCTTCAGTTTTAAAGAACGCCAGCCTCACTCGTCTCTTTTTTCCCTGCATTCTTCTTGACCTTCTTATCAGCTCTTGACTTTCTCCCTGGGAGATTTTCTCTGCATAGTCAGCACTGACTTCCACAGAAATCCTAAGCGCCACACCCTTATTACAAAAGAGTTGAAGAGAATTCAGATAAACAGGTTGCAGTAAGTAGCTTGGGAACTAACTGTTACAGGATGCTTCCAGAATAAGGCATTGCCAACTAAAAGCTGAAAATTCCATTTCCTGTGTAGCATGCCTAACTGTAGGCTTCACTTAAAAATATAAACTAAAGTTAATATTAAACCTTAGAAATTCCTATGGAACCACGTACATTCCTTTGAGAGTAAATTTTTTCTAGAACTGTCACTTTCCTCTTTTCCAATCTGCACAAATGTAGATCCCAGGGACCTTGCTTCCAATTTTTCCTCCTCTTAATACAATGAGGGAGAAGTTGCTGGTGTGCTACACATTTCATTGTACACCACAACTTTAATTCTTAACATATCTGATGTATACATTCACCATGGGGTGAATGTTAGTGATAATTATTCATGTGCAGGAATTTCTATATACTTTATATTTAATTCTCACAAGAAGGCCTCCGAGGTAGATGTTATGCCCATTTTACAGATGAGGAAGCTGTCCTGAGAGTTTAAGGCATGTGTTCGAGTTCTCATAAATAGTAAAGACTGAAGCTGAGCTTTCAATCACAGTTTTATAAAAATTTTATAACCAGTAAACACATCAAATGTTTTTAACTAAATATTAGGATTCTTGTTGTGGGAAGCGGGGGTCGGTGGGGGAGTGCACATTCACTAAATCAGTGCACTTCTCAAGGAGATTTATGTTGTATCCAGGATGGCCTCAGCTGTGGATCACACCCAATGCTCAGGGGAGGGAGGAAGTGGGCTGAGGAAGGCTATAGGGAGAGAGTTCTGGTCACAGTGAAGGCTATGCACTCTGAATTGCTAATCTCCAGAGGAAGGAGGAGTATGACCTTGATGTCAGGGCTTCTGGACAGGGGGAGTTTTGCTATTGCATGGATGAATGTTTGGGTCCTAGATGAAAGAGGACCACCAGTTGGGCAGGGATGGGCAAGGCAAGTAGGAACATAGATGGCCCCTCGAGTCCCTGCCAACCTAGGGTCACTACATTTCCAGCCAGGAAAGGAAGCTCATTCCCTACAGCATTCTAGAGCTTTCATTAGTGTGTCTTTGCTTTGATTTTAATAGGATTAGATAATAAAATCATAGCAAAATATCAGGAAATGACCCCAAACAAATGTAATAAATGCTGCTTCTGTTTATTCTCTATACATACTGTCTTCTTCCTTAATATCTTCATTAGTTTTTGTGTAGAAAACAGGATTTGGGCATGATTTGGGTATTTTAAATAATTTATAGAGGTTGATTATGTTTTTCATGCTTTATTGTTGGTCATGTCTGTGTGTGTGTAATCCTAACATAAACTGTCAACAGTCAAGGGTCTCACTCTTTAATTATGGTAATATTCCTTATAAGAAATCTGTTTACACTCTTTTGAGTATAAATTATATCTAATTTCCCAGGCAAATACGGAGACCTTGTTGGATTATATTTCCCGCATTGTTGCTCCATCACAGGCATGCTCTTACGTGCATTGTGTAGGAGGCCAGACAGTATAAGTGGTTAAGAAATTAGACTTTGTCGTTGGCATCGCCTGGCTCAGGGCTTAGCTCTGCCACTTAGCGGTGCACCTTTATTTTAGGAAGCCGCTCAACCTCTTTTGCCTTATTCTGTCCTCTGTCGAGTAGGAGTAATATTGGTATCCGCCTTCCATAATTGCTGTACGTGGATTAACTGAGAGGAGGGATTCGTAGAGCATTAGCCCAGCGTCTGGCTCTTTGTGTGCACTGAATAAATCATATCTGTTGTCATCACCACCGTCTTCAGGATCCGGATCTGGGCAGGTGTGGAAGGCGAGCTGAGACCTGTAGAGGTAGGGCCCAGGCTTCAGACTCCTGAGGCCGGTGGCGATGCTGTGGTCTTGTTTGTTCTGCTTTTAAGAAACCAGTCCCATTAGAGCAGAGGCAGCAGAACAGGCTGCTAGCTCCCGCATGTCTGGCTTATAATGTTTTGGGGGAAATTAATAGTACATGGATTCCAAAGCTAGGCTGCCTGGATTTCAACACAGTATCCACTATTTGCCAGCTCTGTGACCTTGTTCAAGTTACTTACCCCCTCTGTGCCTTAACTTCCTCTTCTTTAAAATGAGGATCATAATAAGACTCACTTCATAGGATTATCATGAGGCTTAACATGAGTTAATATGTATTAAGCTCTTAAGGCCTAACACATGGTAAGTCCTATGTAAGTGTTAGCTAGTATTATTTTTAAAAGTAAAAGATTTTCAGTTATCAGGGGATAATGGTAGCAGTGTGTCATATGTAGAGGTAATTATAATATTTAAAAGGCTGTAGATTAATATTTAAAGGGAGCTGACAGTGCCAGGCAGGTAGTGCAACGTTTTCAGGATAAGAAGCGAGGCACAGCTTGGCTGTCTTAGAGGATGTTGAACCCTCTACTATGTCTCCAGACTGACACACACTTCAGAAGGCAGCTGGTGGAAATTTCAGTCCATAAATTTAAGAGTGCAAGAGATGACACCATTTAAATTTTTTTTTCTTAAAATCAGCTTAATTCCATGGCCTTAAACCTCTCCTTGATGTTTGAAGACTGTCTATTCCTGATCAGGAGGGTGTCTGAGGCTCAGGGCCAACCTTGCTAGGTGTCCATGCAGCTCCAAAGTCTTGCTTTCCCCCTGGAGAAGCCCCAGAGCAGTGAGCAGTTCCTGGGTGCCCTGGAATCCCCACACCTCTGTCCCCTTTCCCTCTGGGGAACCTCCTCCTTCCTCTGTTGGTTTTCTCAAAGGCTGTCCCTTCTTTCCTCTCCCCTCTGGAACACACCTAGCATCATCTCTTCAGTAACTCAGGTTTTACAGAGGGCTGGGCGAATCAGTGATTTCTGAAAGCCTTTGCTCTCTACCCTGCAGTGTTCACTAAGGCAAGAAAACAAAGACCTGAGCTACCTGATTATAAGAGGGAGAAAGGGAAAATACTGGGAGAACCCATACAAATTCAGATCTCAGTAAATGATCTTGCTACAGGAGTACAAAAGACCGAGTGGCAAGTTGGGAGCCCTGGTGATCTACTGTGCTGCTCTTGGAAGAGTGGCACTTGTCCAGGCAGCAAGAATTTCACCCCCTTGCTTGGAGGGGCGTTGACATTGCAGTCCTAGAGACCCACCCACCCCTTCCCAAACTGTAGACACTGCCTTGCTTCAGGTCGCTTTTTATTCTCCAAGGGCCTGTGCTTTTAAGAAATCAGACATTAACCCGTGTTTTTTTTTTTCCTCTCGAGAGTAAGCACTGTCTTAGTTATTCCTGAGGGCCGTTAGCCAGCTGTGTGGCTTTGGCAAGTCAGTTAACTTTTCTGGGCTTTATTTTACGCCTGAAAATTGCTGGGTTGAATTTGGTGATTTCCAATGCCTGTTCTGGTCTTAGTATCCTAAAATATTTACAGAGGAAGGTTGGGGGAGAAACAATGGCATAAAAGCCTGTCCTCTCTGGGGCACTTGCTGCTATGAATACAGAGACCTCAATAGCTTTGTCCAAAGACACTCCTCCCTCTTGTTCTTTGATTTTGCAGTGTGCTGTCTTCCCCTCTCAGTTACCACTACCTCCCTTGAACAGTGCATTCAGAGATGATATCCATCGCCTTTTGTTTCCTTATTTATGCATCGCTAGTGTGGGTACAAAGCAGTAACAACGAAAGCTTCTGTGCCTTCTGGCTCTGTGACTTTTCGGAAGGGAGGAACATGGCAGGTGCACAGCAGGACTGGATGTAGAAGGATCACACCCTCCTTCTGGATCAGGTCAGAACACGGGGGTCTCAGAGGTGACCTGAAAGACACGGGCTCTGCCCTCAGCAGGGATGGCCATGTGCAAGCAGGGGATGGAAGACTGGTTTGGTTCCCACCGTTGATCCTGCGGTCTGACTGGAGAAGGGCAGATTTGTAGGAAGCCTCTTTGTGAGTTATGGTTATCGGGGTGTGTGCCTTATCTCCCCTGCTAAGGTGATAGCTCCTTTCAGGGCAAGCACTTGGTCTTTATCTTTCCAGCTCCCAGAGAGTCTTAGTGCAGGACCCCTTGCACAGAAGTGTGTAGCTGTGATGAACCAAGAAGGCTGGTGCTGTGGGAATGGTCTACCCCGTGGCAGGAGGAATATTTTATCACTGACCTCACTTAGAATTACTGGCCCATGGTGATAAAAAAAAAAAAAAAAATCAAACTGACTTTTAGTCAGTTTTTTTTTTTTTTTTCTTGCGATACGCGGGCCTCTCACTGCTGTGGCCTCTCCCTCTGTGGAGCACAGGCTCCGGATGCGCAGGCTCCGTGGTCATGGCTCACGGGCCCAGCCGCTCCACGGCATGTGGAATCTTCCCGGACCGGGGCGCGAACCTGTGTCCCCTGCATCGGCAGGCGGACTCTCAACCACTGCGCCACCAGGGAAGCCCTAGTCAGTTTTATTATTGTTTTAAAATTCTCCTTAGACAATGCCCCCCCCCCTTATTATGTGGCCTGGTGTGGAACATGCCAACCCCCCTTACTTTCCTGCAGCCTTTCCCATACACACCCCGCACAGGTAGACAGTAAATAATTATTCAATTTATTGACTGTTGTAATAGTCTCTTAGCTGCTCCTCGTCTAATCCTAACTTCCCTTATTCCCTCCTCCGTGCCATCAGAAAAATGATTAACCTAGAGGGCAACATGCCCCCTGCCCGGCTTCAACTGTTCAGCTCATTCTCAGAACCAGGCTACAAGATATTAAGTGTATAAGACTCCCAAGGTCTGCTTCCTACTGAACTCATTCCTAGCCCTCTTCAGCAATAGCAGAGATGTATGTGGTCGTTTTCTACATGCACAGATTTCTTTCTTGCCTCTGTACCTTGGCTCCCACTCTTGCTTCTGGCCAAAATAACCTTACCCCCCTTCTCCATCTGATTAAATATTATTCATCTATACATTTTATTCATCTTACTCATCTATCATTTATCCATCTAAACTCAGTCCAAGAAACTCATCTTGCAGTATCTCACAGCTGGTGTGCTATATGGGTTCCTCTCCCATGACAACCCCACCACAGTATTTTTTAAGTTTTTGGAAATTATTTGGGTACATGTCTGTTTTCTAAAATTTTCATAAGCTCCTTAATTAATAGCTAGAACTTCATCTTTTTCATACTTATACCCATAGTATCTGGAACATAGTTGATGCTCAGTAAAACTGTGTTGAACTGAATTGTGTGCTCAACTTCATGCAAGGGAACACTGATTTCTGGTGTGCAGATTCTCTAACCTCTTTGGCAAACTGCTGTATGCTTCTTTTTTTAATATATACTTTGGAAATTAAAAAAATGGTTTGTTATTGAGGCCAGCAGCCCTATTTTTATTAAATGCTTACTTTTCAGATTAGTGTATATAAACAAAAATATTTAATATTAGTGAGTCTGCATTAGCTTTGTTAATTTTTTTTTCAAACCACAAGAACAACGAATAAAAGATTCTAAACCCATAGCAATACAGAACACAGGCATGTGTGTAAAGTGATATTTTGATAAGTTTTACAAGAATCTTCAAGTGAAATCATGTTTCTAATATCAACCACTAGAGCCAAATTGAAACAAAAAGAGTTGCATTTAGGATCTATAATAGCTGTGATAGAATATCACTGTAACATTATTTGCTGGAATTATAGTAGGGAATTTGCTGATACAGAAAAGCAAGACAATCCAGTTTTTCAGCAGAGATAAAATACTAGTAAACTCTTCATTTTGCAAATTGGCATTTTTTGGAAACTCTGACCCGTTGATTGGCAATTATCTTGAATCGAGTTGCATGTAATTTTGCCTCTCATTCTTCTAAGTTTAATAAGTTTGATGGAAGAGGAATTTAGACAGTCGTGGTTTTTTCACTATGTTTATTTTTCAATCCAAATGTACCTAAAGTTCAAAAATCTAGAGGGAGTTTAAGCTTAACCTGTAGAGGTTACAGAAGACCCAGAGATATTTTCAAAACCCTAATGGAATATTATGTTTATTTATTTTCTTAGGAGGAATTTTTTTTTTCTCCTAGAAATATTTGATTTTAGGACAATGCATTTCTCAACCCTTTTTTTAATTATAAAATTTCTTTATAACTCCGATTCACACAAGACTATTCAACAGTATAAAAGTTCATATGTTAAAATGCCATTTGAATATTCACAAATGGAAAGTATATTTTAAAGTCATTGATGAACTTTGCATTAGGTAATTAACACCTCCCCAGAGGCTTCCAATGACTCCTAACTGGCTGAGCTGCAGTAACACGTCCCGATTATAAATGCATTCCCTGGTTTATACAGCAGTTACCACAGATCTCATTAAAACAGAAATTCCTAGGCATATTTAAAATATGATTAGGTTTATAAAGAACAATGAAAAACCCAGGGAAGCTTCAGGAGGACAAACCAACCTCAGCAGATAGAAGCAGATGTGCAGGACATTGCTGTAAATAGTGGGCATCTCATTCCATGTTTGGGAATTCCTGCTTTCTGACTGACATTCGTCCCATTCTCCAAGTGCTTTTTAACTGCCAGTATTTTAAACAGTGGTTGGATAGAGTTAGAAACTTTTAGCTTCATTTCCTTGCCCATTACTCATATGACTAGTATGTCTTTTTCTACCCATTAGGCACACAGAGAATATGCTTCTGTTAGCATTTTTCTCTAAAGCATAGTGTATTGCAGAGTTTTCATTTGGTTAGTAAATGTTCTTGCTAAAACCTTGTCATATAATCTGTCAGTCTGGTTGGATTGGGGATGTAAGAAACTTGAAGACCAGTGTCCTTGAATAAAATCCATTCAACTCTCAGTGCTTTTAATAAAGTAGGGGAGGGCTTCCCTGGTGGCGCAGTGGTTGAGAGTCCGCCTGCCGATGCAGGGGACACGAGTTCGTGCCCCGGTCCGGGAAGATCCCACATGCCGCGGAGCGGCTGGGCCCGTGAGCCATGGCCACTGGGCCTGCGCGTCCGGAGCCTGTGCTCCGCAACGGGAGAGGCCACAACAGTGAGAGGCCCGCATACCAAAAAATAAAAAATAAAAAAATTTTAAAAAATAAAGGAGGAGAGATAACTAGTGGCCCTCCATCCACAGCATTGATCTGAGGAGCAGCAGCGTTTGGGCTCTGGAAATGCTCTGTGTGTGTCTGAGATAACTTATACCCCACTGACCTTATCATCCCTACATCAGGCAGATGCTTTTTTTCCCCCTATAGAAATTCTTTAAGGAAAAATCCAAATTGAGCCAAGTAAAAATTGAGAAGGTATTCTTCTGTACATGTTTCTTGAGCTTCTCCAATGTTTCAGCCTTAATTGTAACCTTTTTTTAAAACACTGTCATATTTTTAAATATAATTTTAATTGGAGAAAGGGGCCTGGATGCCTCTGTATTGACGATGGTATGGGCATATAAATTTGTTGACAGTGTCATTTTGCAAAGTGGATTCAATGTTGAAAAAAAAACAACTTTTTTTTTTTTAATGACACAGTCACTTTAAACACAGTGCTCTGGTGTTAAAATTTCAGGTCTATACCATGTAAGCAGTTAGTCACATTATGAGTTATAATTTCATTTGCTCTCAGAGCTATTTAATTATTTGCTTACAGACACATAATGACTGGAAAATCTAAGCAATTATTTTTCATTTAGGAGAGAAAAATACTTCTCCCAAACAATCTAGGGTGCCAGTTTTATTTTTCTTGGCAGATCCAGTTGGAGAAACCGGGTAATGCTGAGTCCCAGAGTATGTTAGGTATAGACTAGAACTCCAGGTTCATGATCTTTGTTGTAAGTCCTCAGAGTCTTAAGTCATGACTCAGTTGAAATAGAGAATTTGGCAACAACACATATGGAACATACAAAATGGTCCTATGTTGCTGTTTTATTTGTACAAGGAGAATTTGTCAAGAAATACATTTTAAAATTTTATTAAAATTATTCTTACAAATTTTTTCTTTAATGATGAACATTCACACAGCCTTTTATTTATTCAATGGATGTTTGTTGAGAGACTGTTGGCTACCAACCACCATACTAAGTAAGGTTAGACAGTTGAGTAATTCATGGTCCCTGACCTTGTGAAGTTTATATTCCACTGGGGAGGAACGAAATACTAATATGCAGTTTATGCTCACCGCAGTCATTTCTGTCACAGTGATGCAAAAGGTTGTGGAAACACAGTGGAACAGAGGGGAGCATCTATCTGCCTGGGAGGGCTCAGAAGGCGTCCCAGAGTCGGGACCGCAGTGATCACAGAACTATTAGCAGGGCCCTGCAATGTGACAGTGCCTGGACCACTTGGCAGAAGAAGGTCGTGTGCACTTCGGGTGCATCGCGGGGAATGGCAAGGGTGGTGCGGCCTGGGTGCATTTCACGTAGGCGCCTAGTGAACGGAGCTCCAACCTGCATTCCTCAGGGCCTTGCAGGTCCTGGCACGGGGAAGTGTCTTCCCAAAGCATCTCAGGAGAGCTGTTTCTATGTACGAATGTGCCATCTGCCCGCCAAAGCCCGCCCTGAGAGGGTGCTCACCGTGAGTCACATATGGCTGCAGTATTGACTAGAGGCGGCCCTGGAGGCTGGCGATTGGAATGGTGGAGTGGGAAAGAGCTGGGCCGGGTCTGGGTTTATGGTCAGTACAAAGAGTTTTGGCCTTTACTTCGCAGGCAACCAAGGTGTCCTGGAAGGATTTGGTAACAACAACAAGTTTTAAAAATTTTATAAAAGAAGCAGATGTTAACTGTAGAAAATTTAGATAAGCAACAAGTTCTCAAAATTTTCTAATCCTAATATACGTACTATTGACATTGTGGTAAGTGTCTTCGCTAACTTTTTCCTGTGCTTCTCTATACTGGTTTTTGTTTCTGTTTTTGGTTTTTTTGGTCAAAGAAATGAGGTCTACTATGACACTGCTGTTTTGCAACCTGCTTTTTTTTTTCCCACAACCTCTTTGAACATGATTCGATATCATTAGGCAGTCTTCTGTACCATTATTTTAAAATTTAAGCTTGCTATTCAATTATAAGGATGTACCCTAAATTTAATTTAACCAATTCTCTATTGCTATTCATTTAGATAGTTTCCAGTTCTTTCATATCATAAACTGCACTGGAATGAATGTTTGAAAGATAATCCTAATTATGTTTTAGAAATGAACTTTAAATTGTTATTTAAGATTCCATAAATTTTTATAACTTTAATAAGAGCACTTTTTAAAATCCCATTTCTTATAGAAAAACATTTCATCTGCATCACATTACATAAACTACAGTCATGCTGACAAGCTCTCATAGTAACAGGACTTTTTCCCTATCGTAGGTTCCTGACCTGAACCCTGATGAGATTATGCCCTCTTGCCTTTTCCACAGCATTTGCAATTTTTCCACCATAAAACTCAAAATGTTTTATAATAATTGTATAATTTTCTTTTTCTTTGTTAGATTCCAAGTTTTATAGGGGAAGTCACGCCTGTCTTATTTATTACTCCCATTCTAAGCATAAAGAGAGCATTTGGAAGTTTTTTTTTTAATTAATAAATACAAGGATAAATGGATGCCTTAGGAAAAGATAAACAAACAGAAACTGAAAGCCAAAGTATCAACAAATAAATTACCTCCTAAGGTCTCCATCACTTTGCAGCCATAGTGAATGATGTGTTTCATAAAGGGGTAAATGGATGTAAGTGAGAGTCGCCATGTGTTAGAGAGGGAAGCCGTAAAGCCACTGGTCACTGTGGTGGCCTGATGTGTATTTCTGTCTTTCTGTGAAGAGATAGACGGATGTCTAGAAAAACTGGCACATGCATTAGTTTCTTTTCTAGTTATCTTGTTTCAAAGCCAAGGGAACTAAACCTCAACATGCCTTCCCACTCACTGGAGATAGTTAGCATGAAAATAACAATTATACAACAGCCCAGCAAAAAGAAATCCTCAAGTTTAGCACCTTGAAAGTGGGGTTCACTGTCAATGCTGTTATTCAAAGAATAAAAGCTACATGAAAGAGGTCTTCAAGGAAAGGAATCCCCCCTCGCTAAGCACTGCAGAGTTTTCAACATGCTATAGCCTGAAATTAAAGAGAGAATAAACTCTGGAAGATAAAACATGGAGTGGGGAAAGAAGTGAGTAAATTAAAGATGAATCAGGTTATCTGTCGCAATACTTTTCAGATGCCAAAGAATTTTAATTTCAGTTGTGGGAGAGCTTTCCCTTGTACATGATGGCATTTTGGAAGCTTTCCTTTGTATAGAGGTAGGGGAAAGAAAAGTATAAATGTTTGCCCTTTTAAATTTGTTCTGTTTGTCAGTTAAGCTTGTGAAGATGGGCCATAGGAAAGGTCTGGTTTAGCCCTCACCACTTTTTTTAGAGGCTTCATTACCTACTCAGTAGATTTTACAGAAAACTAGTTGTATATTTAAACTCATGTATGAAAAGAAACCTTCAGCGGAAAAGTAATGTTCAGCAGAAAACAAAGAACAGGTAATCAGGTATCCCTAAGACCTAACATAGTAGGTGATATATAGTAGCTGCTTAGTAAGTATTTCCTAAAAAAAATAAAGACTAATTTGGGATACATTTCTATAGATGCCAAGAATGTTATGTAAAAATAGAAAATATTCTTTGTATTTGGTACTTATATGTAGTTATATTTACATAAAAATATAAGTGCTTCCTTATAAAAGAGCAATCGCCTTATCAGTACTCCAGAGTACTTAAAGAAGAAACTTCCGCAACATTTTCCTTATGGATATTGTAAAGTGCTGTAGGCTATAGGATGCTTAGAAGTGTAAGTGGTTCTTCATTTTGACAGGAGCAACTGTTAGCCATTTATTTATTTATACAAGTGAATTTCTTTGATGAACTTATCTAATTCCCAGTCGTATTTTCTATGTACAGCTTTTAAGTAACAAACCTTTTATTCTGTAGCTGTATGTTTATAATGCTATGTTCTATATTTATATGTTAGTAACTTTATTGAGGTCACTTATTTGAACAGGAGTGTTTTTCCACTAAAAAGACATATTGAAGTATTGTGCCCAGTAGGAGAATTGAGGGAAAATGACATTTAATGAAATGCTTGTGTCCTCCTATAAATTCTATGCCAAAATAAAAACTAGGACCCCAGTTATAGATTTTCTAGTTATAGTTCCCCTGTGTAGCTGTACTAATAGCAATCAGTTGGCAATTTCTCTTGTGTGATTGTACTAATAAAGTGATTCAGCATTTAAGTTGCTGGACATACATTTTCAGTAGTTCTTGTGAAACATCTGCAGATATCACTGAATAGCAAGTATGAAAATGCCGTCTTAATTTTTAGCTCTGTTTTCATGTTTACAGTTAATAAATAGACCTTTCATCGTAAGATGTATTCTGTGAATCCCAGAAAACGCTTGGTTGCAATCTTTACATTGAATTGTGTGTTTTGCCCTGCCTCTTGTAGCTGTGTAGAACTGCAGTTGACCTCTGGAGCCATGTCATGGTGAGATCAAAAGTAATATGTTCAAGGTTATATGAACCACTGTGGTGTCAAAGACAATATATGCCCAGCGGCCAGTCTGAGGACAAAATGTAGAGAGAGATTAAGTCCTGTGTGTGACAATTCTTTCTTAGCCGCCCTCTTCTATGACACTCATTACTACCTCAGACAGCCAGAAAGGGAAAATAGAGAGAGCATAGGCTATGAAATTTGAAATTCTGCTTAAAAAAAATAATTCTTATTTTTAGGCTGTGGCTTTCTTTATAGATGTGAATTTGCTCATAAATGTCACCTTTCTACCATATTGACCTGACCTTTGTTAGATTGTTTTGTTTCATAAACTGAAGTCTTACCTTAATTATTCAAGAAATAGAAATGATTGTCTTCCTTGAAATACGTGTGATAGGTTATGCTGAAGCTGGAGGTTAGGCTTGTATGTCAGAGTAACATTTACTCAGCTTCCACTCTGTGGGGACCCTTGTTGAGAGTGTTACTGAAAGATTGTCACAGGTAGTCAGAGTGTATACAGGGGAGAAAAGGCGCTGCAGCGGGAGCCAGGAGCTTGGATAATTTCTGTATAATAGGACCTCCCATTTTTTAACACTTTAGTACTTTCTGCTGTCAGTCATAGCATCGTATTCAACAAGTTCAGATATATTCAAATGGTAAAGATTTAAATAAAGTTCAAAGTAGCAACAGCACTATTGCAGTGCATAGCAAGTTGTGTTTGCTAGTTTACATTCACTGAAACTACAGTTTTTTTCTGTGTTTCTTATAGCATTCATGATAAATACAAGATAAACTACTTTTAAGGTCATTTAAAACTCTTCAAAGTAGTATTTTAGGGTCTCCCTGGTGGCACAGTGGTTGGGAGTCCGCCTGCCAATGCAGGGGACGTAGGTTCAAGCTCTGGTCCGGGAAGATCCCACATGCCACAGAGCAACTAAGCCCGTGTGCCACAACTACTGAGCCCGTTCTCTAGAGCCCGCCAGCCACAACTACTGAGCCTGCGTGCCACAACGACTGAAGGCTGCACACCTAGAGCCTGTGCTCCGCAACAAGAGAAGCCACTGCAATGAGAAGCCCGCGCACCGCAACGAAGGGTAGCCCCTGCTCATCGCAACTAGAGAAAGCCCGCACACAGCAACAAAGACCCAACACAGCCAAAAATAAATTAATTAATTTTTTTAAAAGGTAATATTTTATTAGATCAAAAACCTTTAAATAAAATTTAAAAATACATTTGTGAAACGTTTCAAACATACCAAAAATAATATGATAGATGTAGGTAATACTTACTTCTAAGAGTAAATAGATATTAACATTTTGCTATTTGTTAGATCCTGTTCAAAATGTTCCTGTTCCCTTAAATCTTCAACAATGCTTTGTGCTATTGATTTGTAAGATTTTACCAATACAAATAGTCTAGATTGCTATTTCATTGTTTTAAATTTTGCCCCCCCTCCAAAATAAATACCTGAACCTGACAATGAGCATCTTTTCACATGTGTAAGATTCATTCCGTTTCTCCTATCTGTGAATTACCTATTCATAGTCTTTTCACATTTTTTGGTTGGGCTGTTTATATTTTTTCTTCTGATTTTTAGGAGTTCTTTCTATATTGGGGGTACTAATCCTTTGGTTATCTTAATTGTATGCATCTGCTGTTTTAGTGGTCTCTTTTTCAGTTTTAAATTTTAATGGAAACAAATTTAGTGATCTTTCATTATGTTCTTTCCATGTCTTGCATAAGCAATCCTTCTCTACCTAATATCATAAAGATGGTTTAATATCTTGTCTTCTAAAAGCTTTACAGTTTTTTGACTAATTTCCAATTCCAGATAAGTTATTACATTTAAAATATTGCTTATTATGAGAAATATCAAATATACAGAATAGCAAAGTGGATAATGTAGTGAGCCCTAGCTTCAACCAATTACAACACTTGGGCAATCTGATTTGTTTTTTAACTTATTTATTTATTTTTGGCTGTGTTGGGTCTTCGTTTCTGTGCGAGGGCTTTCTCCAGTTGTGGCGAGCGGAGGCCACTCTTCGTCACGGTGAGGGCGTGCGCGGGCCTCTCACTGTCACGGCCTCTCCCTTTGTGGAGCACAGGCTCCAGACGCGCAGGCTCAGTAGTTGTGGCTCACGGGCTTAGCCGCTCCGCGGCATGTGGGATCCTCCCAGACCAGGGCTCGAACCCGTGTCCCCTGCATCGGCAGACGGACTCTCGACCACTGCGCCACCAGGGAAGCCCCAGCTTTACAGTTTTGCTTTTCACACTTCATCTTTATGTCATCTGGATACATAGATGATGTGTTTCTAGGCTCTTTACTCTGTTCCATTGGTATGTTTCTCTATCCTTACACTAATACCACAAAATTTTAATTACTATACTTTTTAGTAATTACATTGAAATTAAAAGTATTTTGCCTGAAGATTGCTTGATATTATTATCACAGATAAATGTTTCTTGTTTTTGTAACATTTTGAGGCATAGGAATATTGGATCTAAGTTACTTAGGTAAAGTAGGTTAATGAAAATAACTTACTACAGAAGAATGATTGCATAGAACTAGTTAGGGGTCAAACATCTTTTGACTCATACCACATGGCAGGCAGTGTGCTAAATGCTAATTATTTCACATAATCATTAGTGCTATCAATATACCCATTTTCCAGACGTGGTAACGAAGTGTTTATGGCATTCAACCTTAGACCTATTTGATACAAAACCCGTGTTTATGACCATTACAATTACTGCCCTCTCCTATGGGATCCTCTCCGTGATTTTATCTCACACAAAAAGAGTATATTGCCTTCAACCTGCATGACTTCACATTGTAGATGACTCATCCAAACCTGAGCCTCATTTCACCTGACACTGACATTTTCCTGTTGAGTCACCTCTGCCCCTCTCCATGTCAGCCTCACCTGGGGCCTCGTCATCACCCAGAGTTGTTCCATTCTAAAACCTTAAATTCAAATATCTCATTTTCTCACCTCAATCCTTGGCCCCTCTGCTGCCTTTCTGTTCATCAGCCCCTCCTGTGTTTGCTGCCTTGCCTGATCAGCTTAGTTTCTGTGGTCCAACGTTGGAACCCTCTTGTGCTGTTTTCTGAATCAGCCTGTCTCTGCTCATGCAGCTGAATTGCAGAGTCCTGCTGAAGGAAGTCATACAAGCACAAAGATGTGTGCCTCTTTAAGTGGGATGCAATGTATACACTCTCCTATGTCTGGCTGATGCCCATCGATACTTTAGTTTCTGCTTAGAGTCTACTTCCCCCGAAAGTCTTCTAAGCTCCCTGATTTAGGTGCTTCTGCTGAGCATTTCCATAGCAACATGTTGGTCACAATCATAGCAGTGTCACTCTGTGTAGGAGTGTATGTGTTCCTCCCTACCCCTACAAGATGTCAAGCTCCTTAAGGAAAGGGACTTTATCTCTTACTCATTATTGCATCTCTAATGCCTCTCACATTTACGACTGAATTAGACAACCAAGAGTCAGAGAATCTACCAAACTTGTCAATGAATATGTTTTAAATATCTGTAGATTCCAAAGTATTATATATGTGGGAAAATACTTGTAACTTTTCAAAGCATTTTTTTTTTTTTTTTTTTGCGGTACGCAGGCCTCTCACTGCTGTGGCCTCTCCCGTTGCAGAGCACAGTCTCCAGACATGCAGGCTCAGCGGCCATGGCTCACGGGCCCAGCCGCTTCGCGGCAGGTGGGATCCTCCCGGACCAGGGCACGAACCCGTGTCCCCTGCATCAGCAGGCGGACTCCCAACCACTGCGCCACCAGGGAAGCCCCCAAAGCATTTTTAAACTTAACTTCTCAGTTTTGTGCAAAATCATTTTATTTGGTCTTGGTGAAATTTGACAAAAACAGATATATTCTATAAGGATCTTTCAGTTTAGGAGGCAGAAAAAGGGGAAACAATTTGGAAGACAATGGAAAGCTTGGTATACCTGTTATACTGGAGAAGTAGCTTATGAGTTTATCTGTTTGATGAAATAGTCCCTAGAGAAATCTTAGAATTTGAGAAAGAATATACTGCCTCAGTTACTCAGGTGGACACTCTGGATTTTTTTTTAACTTTGTGTTTACCATGCCCTCTTTGATGTTTAATTAAACTTGATAACTAAAATGCAGAAATTACTGCCACGATTTCTGTTTCTTAGTGGTTAAATCAAAGTGTTTTAAGAACAAATATCATAAATTATTAAATCTGTTAAGATAACAGGAAAAAGAAATATTAATTTGGTTTTGCCATGTATGTTTGTTTTAAAATTAAATTTAATCACTCATTACCAAGTTTTTACTTCATACCAAGCACTGTGCTTGAAGTTAATAAAACAAAGATAAATGATTTAAGCAGTCTATGCTCTAAAGACAAAAATAATTATTTTGTGATTTTGTAATAGATAAAAAAAATTTTTTTCTCTATAGAGGGAAAAAATTTTTACAGGAATAAAATAAATAGGGACTCTTCTGTCACCAATTATATTCCCTAGCTTCAAAGGGCAAAATAGGGTATCCTTACTGTTGAAACCTGAAAAAAAAATTCTGTAACTAGGTTTTTCAAAAGAGTTATGGCTCCAAGGTAGATGGGAACAAGGGCCTCAAAAAATGTTTATTGAATTTATTGAACAGAGTTACTAATTAATGCTGCTCCACAGAGCCAATGCCCAAGTACAGATTTACATGGAGTGTTCTTTTCTACACAGAATTTTGCCAGCGTTTGTCATATTTGAGCTCAAGCAGGCCTTTTTGCTGCAACTTCATTAATATTAGGTACTCAATACATGTGCATTGAAAGAATCTTAGGTTAAGCCATAGGAAACTGCCTTTTTTTGTACTTCAGAAACAGTCAACAGCAGCCAATTCCTAGGGCTCAACCCAGTGTATATCACACTTCTGTGATGGGATGAACACTGGGATATTGGCAAGGAAAGAGAAGTTTTGTTCATTGTTCTGCAGGAGTTTGTCTTAATTGAGAAGCAAGAAACACCTAAGTGAAATGATCAGACTCTGTCCAAGAACTCAGGAAAAGTTCATCTTTAGGAACAGACATTTTTTTCATGATGTATAAGTTAATGAGAAGTCAGTGGTTTGGCTTTAGAGTTATGTGCCATATTAGTATATGTTATAATCAGGTGTTTTTATAAACTGTATGTGAACTTTGTATTCAATGTCTCTTCAGTACAATGTCTTTGTATTCAATGGTCTTTGAGAAGTGAGGCAGAATGAAACACTATCTCAGTATGTCTTTTCTTTGCACAGTCCTGCTTTTAGCTGTGTAACTGCCTTCTAGATGATTCATAACTTTTTGGCACAATTTCTTATTATTTTTAACATTTATATTTTTCTTTGTAGTCCACAGTTTACATTTTAATAATTATTACTTTTATATTTTTATTATACCCTTAGGATATAGGTTTCATTTAATTTTTGCCATTTTTTAGATGATTAGAAGCAATGGTGTCTAACCATTTAAATAGCCTATTATGCTAAATTTGAACAAGTTGAAACTGTAACATAATTTTGGTATTTAAGGTTGATGAAAGAAGCTCTTTATGTAGGAAAAAAAAGATAGTAAGCTAAAAATTTGGGGACAGAATATGGCTAACCTTAAGGAAAGTAAGAACGGAGGAAAAAAAAAAAAAGACTAGGAAGAGAAGTAATAGTTTCGAATTGATAGGAGAGGGAGAAAAAAAGTTAAGATTTTGAAGGGCTGAAAAAAAACGCCAGTACTATTTCTAAAGTCAATATTCTATGTATATTTGAAATATTTTCAATTGAAAAACTATAGAGGACAAAAGCTTATAGGCTAATACCTTAACTTTTTAGTATTCCTAGTCAGTTTATAGGAAGGAGATGGAATATATACTCTGAGTATGATAACCTCTGGGCTATAGAGATTTTGAAATGCAATCTCTGAACTTCCTATAATAGTTTGAAGGGTCTTCTGTTGCATATAAAAACTCATTCCCATTGGAACATTTTGAATCTGATTCTTTTCCCTTTCTTGGGGAAAGGTAGTGATTTATTCATTAAATACCTAAATCTGAAACAATCATATATGACCTTTCCATAATCTTCCCTTGTTTTTTCTAGTCACCCTCACTGGGTGACAGATTGTTGTTGGAAAGAACACCAGTTTTTGCCTTTAGCTGGCTATAAGCAACTGGACTTGAGTTGTTTTATATGTAAATAAAAATGTTTGACTAAATTATCCTAAGAAGCGTCTTTGATCAAATCACATTCCATGCTAGTGTGCAGTGTTTCCATTGCTAGAACAGCGTTATTTCAAAAGAATACACAACTCAATATACAACAATACTCAATACACAACAGTGTGGTTTCTGTTATCTTTCCCTCTCCTTTTTATAGTGTTAAGAAGGAATGTTCCCGAGAAGGGGACAATGTTTTCATTTTACGTACATTCTTATGTAGACATGGTGGTTGTTGATCTGTAGCCCCAGGCAAAGGGAATGTGAACAAAGACAGTTTTACCACATTGAAATGAAGATAGTATCTAGTCTGCTCCTATGAAACATTGCTGGCTTTGAGTAATAGTTATACATTCACTTGATTTCAAACAGGTAAATTTATACTCAGTCAGTTCACATCTGAATTCATAAGATTGTAACTAAATGGTTCAATCTGAACTGAATTACTTTTTATTTCAGGAGAAGATTAAAGAGGATTTTAAAAAATCAAGGTAAACAACGGGGGAGAAACTAAACCTCAGAGCTCCCTGTCAGATAATGTGATGACTGTGGATTCTCAGAGTTTGAAAATGGGCTCATAACAGTTTATAAAGACTTAGCAGATTGGAAGTTCTTCCAAGTCAATAATTTCAGTGTTGTGCCATTTTAGAAAGAGGAGATGGCTCTTCTAATTTTCCTTTTTCCTATTTCTGAAGTTTATTATAGAAGAATGTTCATAAGAAGGGTAAAGAGACTGTTCAGTTTTTGTGCATTTTTATGTAGATACGTTGATCGTTGGTCTCTGACCTAAGGGTTCCCTGACCTCTTAAAAAGATAATCAGCACATCAAAATGATTGTCCAGAGTCATTTGCTTTCTCTGAAACTTGCAGTCAGGAATACCAACTGCCCATGCTCTTCATTTGAACTTACAAATCAATAAACCCTGTCTGTGCACATCTGAATGTTTTAGGCATGCAACTGAATATGCTCTCTGCTACTCAAGCAAGGGATCGCAGGAAGTAGGGAGGTCAAGAGAAAAGAGAATAATAGAGAAGAGCCGGGGAGTAGAAGGAAGAAGCTAGGGCAGACTGTTCGAGAAAGTATATGCCACTTTTTATGTTAGAACTTGTGTTATTTTTATGCTGATCAGCAATTGATTGTATAGGAATAAAAAAGTATTTTTCCATAAATTAGGCAAGTCACCTAATTTAAAGATATTCAGGATGACTATAAATTATTAAGAGAGTCATTATTAAGGGCTTTTATGAAATATATTAGCAATTTTGTACCTTAAAAATAATTTTATTTCCTGCAAAATTTCAGTTACAGGTAGCATACTGATAGTTATAGATAAAAGCACAAATAAATACAGTTCAAAAGCAAGTCAAAACTAAAGATGAAGTTGCAGTTTGTTTAATAAAAACCAAATTTGATTATGAAAATAATAAATGTTTATCATACAAACAGGCAGTACAAATATATAGAAAATGAAAAGAGAGGAGGCAGGTAACAAGTAAATGAGTAAGTATAGAATTACAAGTCAGGGTTCATAATGTAGACTGTCTTGGCTGGACCCACTTGCTCAGCGTGTTTAAGCAAGTATAAAAAGCTCAGTAGGATGGAAAACAGTGAGCAAGTGTGAGATTGGAACAAGATGAGATTGGAGAGTTATCAGGGGCCTAAAAGTATATGGTTTTATGGGCTGTGGCCAGAAGGTCAGATTTAATTCTGAGTGCAGTGGGAAGGGTTTTACATAAGAGAATGCTATTTTATAATATATATATTTTTAATATATTTATATTTATTTAAATATATATATTTACATGAAAGCAAGTTATTTAGAGAGATATACATTCCATAGGCAGAATGCAGACCATCTCAGGCGAGAGAGGTCATAATTTACATTCTAAAAAGTCATTCAGGTGGCATTGTGCAGGACAGTCAAGGATTATAAGAGTGGATGAGGAAAGGCCAATTTGAAACATAAGTTTTGAATATGGGAGGAAGTAAAAATGGGAAGAAATGGTTGACTAGAGAGCTGATTTGGGTGTAATTCAGTGTGTGTGTGTGTGTGTGTGTGTGTGTGTGTGTATTTGGAAGGGTGGCTATTGGGAGAGGATAGCTACCTTTTTCCTTCTTTCTTCCAAAAGAATTCATCAAGACAAAGAACACAATCTTTGTCACCAAGGTGGTCACAGTCTAATATATAAATTCTACAAAGACTGTACACAGGAAGATGCTTATGGTCTAGTATTTACATTTGATACTAGCTAGATAAGTAATTTTGGTGTGGTAAGTGGTATTGAAGCAGGAAGCATGAACGTCTAAGGGAGCGTATGTTTCAGGCACTTAAACTCATACTTAAGAGAATGTTAGAAGGTTTTTTAGCAGAAGTCGTATTTGAGTTTTAAAAAACTGAGAGGAGTGAGTTAGATTCCCCCCCTCCTTGGGTGCGTTGTAACCTGGGTGTACAGACAACAGCAAGTATATGCCAGGAAGAAGGGGCAGCATGTTAATGAGAACTTGACCTGTTTAATAAATTTCAAATAATTCAACAGGATGCATGTATGAAAGAACTGATGAAATGGGCCAGACTCTCAAGACTGCGTATATTTAAAATTTATCAGTTGCTTTCATGCGATGTCACTGGCCATGTTTCTGTCCCTCAAGTACTTCAAGGTCATTGCAGTCTGAGTCTTCATGTTTATTGTCTCGCTTGCCTGTTTAATTACCACCTTCCACCTCCCAACCCCCAGCTGTGCCCCAAATGATCACTGCTTTCTCCTCAGGTCTTAAACTTCACCTGATCACTTTCTAAAGAAACGTGTCCTCACCACTCAAACATACACCCTCGTCACTCTCTAATCCAGTACCTTTCTCTAAACTCTTCTATATATAACTTCAATAAGGTATTATTGTATTTGTTCATTTGTTTTTATGTTTGTCTTCTCCACTAAAATGTGAGTTTTATTAACTCATTCTTATTTACAGCTGCAGTCCCAGTGGCTAGGCCAGTACCTGCACATGCTGAATAATCTGTAAATATTTGTTGAATAAATGAATGAACTCATAGAACAAAGAATGGAAACTAGGTTATTGCAGAGTTCCCTTAATCATTTTTACTTTTACTTTATCTTATTCCTTAGATAGCCTTTAAGACTGGATTATTAAAGGTTTATTTTGGTTGCAAGAAAGAAACGTGCTGAGTGGTTTGGGAGACGCGGGTTTCTGCTCAGAGGGTAAGAAAACAGCCCAGGAAATCTTCTCAATAGTCACTCCATATCTCAGTACTTTCCATGAAGGGGAAAGGTACAGCAGGCTATATAAGAATCTCTCAGGACCAGCAGTTCTGGAAACTAGTAATCCCAGTCATCTCTTCTTCTCTAAGGTCAGAAACCATTGTTCCCTGTTGACCTGTATCTGCCTGCTGCTTTCATGTTGTGAGAGCAAATTGGACTGTCTTGTTTCTCATTCTCATTCTGAGGGCCCTCATTCTGAGGGCCGCCCTTTGGGCAGTCTCCCTTCAATGCTCCTTTTCAGCCACTCGTGTCTCACATGGTCAGCATATTCATTGCAACCTTGGGATTAATCACCATCCCTGATCCACTCGGGTGTGGTCAGAACAGCAGAATGATGTGGTTTAAGTGATACTAATTTACTGTAGAAAGAACTTCATGTGGCCACTTGTTCACAGATCCACAGAGCTGCATGGGGACGTGTCAGTCACTGAGAGTTCCATAGCTTGTCAAGAATAATTTTTTTTTTGAAGTTGAGGCGCTCAAGCCTCTGTCTTTAGAATACACCAGTGAGAGTTATTATTCTCCTCCTAGAATTTAGTAAATCTTGGGAGCTCTCAATCTTTCCCCACTGGAAGGAGAGTTCTTCCTCCTCTTTTCCTGCTCCTCAGGATAACACTGCATACCCAGCAGGGATTCAGATGATCCCCAAACACGTATCAGTTGATATCAGGAGACCCCTCTCTGCCACAACCTTGTACCCTGCAGGTTGCAGAGAATGACTGGCCTGTACCCGGGAGGACTGAACCAGGAGGCAAGTCTAAGAGTTTTATAAGGTAGAAACATAGGTGGTTGGACTAGGTGGCAGAGCTCTTGCCTTGAACTTGTGTAACTGTGTTCTCTTTCTGTCTTTAAAGAAGATCCTGAGATAGCTCAGGCTGCACTCCTCAGATGGCTCTCCTCCCACCCCTAGGAGTGGTGGTTTTCTAGGGGTCTGACAAACGGCACAAGCTTTTAGAGCTTTGATTTTATTTAAGATTTTAGGGAAACATTTTTTTGTCACTTATTCAACAGAACAGAATGTTAAATTTGCATGGATTTTAAAGTAACACGTGAAATTGTATAGTTCTTTTATAATTGGTAGCCTATAAAATCTTTTTAATCAATAGAAAAAATTTCCAAAAGGAATTATTATATCTTTCACCCTTGGTTCACTAATACTCCAATAGATAGTGCCAAAGAGTGACTAGGCAGTGTTTATAAAGTTGGAGGAAAGTATCTCTGTCTGATGCTTGTTTTTATGTGAGCACTGACAGTGCTGTTTCCTTCACTTGACTCATCATTGTTTATAAAATTAAAGTAGGATCCTCTGGGTGAAAATCTTCAAAATCATTGAGTGTTCCCTTTGTGAACAATTAGTTCTTTAGACCAGTTTGTTTTCCACCAACTTGTCTGCTTCTGTTGTAACAGATGGTTTCCATTATAAGGCTCCACGTGCTCCTCCGTGAAGATCAGTAAGTGAACGAAGGTGCATGGCTTCGCGGGGAAGAGCCCTGGAAGATGTGATGGGCAGGGGAGGCCCAGCATCCCGGGCCGCCTCACTTGCCAGCAGTTCAGTCGACTCAGCCTGATCATCAGACCTGCTGGTTAGATTGTAAACTTGTGTCAGGAAGAGCTGAGACGTGCCAGGCAGCACAGTTTTCTCAAATGCAAGTTTCGAAGTGGTGGATGTTGGTCATGGGACCTGCTCCTGTCCCCATGAGAATGTGATTCCCATACCTGTCTAGGATTTGGAAACCACACCTAGGAGACTTACAGAAAAGATAAAATACATTATTTCAGGGTCCTACTGAAGACTTACAAAAACAATCCCCTGAAATTTTTCTTAATAGGCATATTTGGAGAAAGGTCCCCCTGGACAAGAGCCCATGCCCAATTGTATTACTGTCTTTAGTTCACCTGTCTACTCAGTGCACTACAGGCTCTTTGAGGGCAGGAAGCCTGGCCTTGCTCTTTTCTCAGACCACCATGCCCAGGACTTAGGGAGTGCTTCAGACATTTAACGAATGAATGAATATGTTATGCTTATGATCAGTTTCCCAGGATAAACTAACCACATCCTCTGACATCTTGCAAAACTAATTCTTTTTTAATGCGGCTGTGTTTAGATTTTAAATTAGGCCTCAGAGGTGAAAGGCCAGTACCATTACTGACAGCTCATTTATCTAGTACACAGCACTCTGCTCTAAGTTATTGCCCCAGGGAAACCCATTGCATTAGGGCAGTGATATCAGCCTCCTGAATAGATACTAATCTCTATTGTGCCGGTCACTCTTCTCAGAAGCCACAGTGGCTGATACAGGTACAGTAGGCTAAGTTCATTGAGGGTTTATGTGAAAATTATCAGTGAAATAGTTTATAGCTAGCAACTTTCCAATAGAACTCTACCTAGAATTAACTCCTTTTTAAAAAGTACATTTTAAATCATTTCTTGGCATATATCACTCTTAGTGGTATTGAATTCAGATGTGAAAAGAAATCTTGCTTCAGATCCCCTTTTTAAAAACACTTCTGTATTGTTTTAGAAAACTCTAGTGTTCCACATAATTACATTGGCTTCGGTTTTATTTAACGAGAACCCCATGACTATTACTGGAGTATAACCGTCATTTTAATATTGTTGATCCTTCTGTTTGTTAATTCTTCGTGCATAAGGATGACTTGGGGACCTTGTCTGATGCCAAGACTAAGCATAATTGCTAGTGTGAACAAAAGTTAAAGGGCACAATTGTCCACAAGTTATGCATTAAGGATATAGTTGGCTGTACATCAGAGCATTTGTTGAAGGGAATAAAACAAGCTGAAATGACAAAACATTTGGCAGGAGATCTAATTTTGTCTCAGCCATTTTAACTATATTCCCTTAGCTAAGGATTCTTGATTATATAAAGTTTTGGGAACTTCCACAGTTGCTTACCTGTACATGTTGGCATTACATATGATTATTTTGCATTTAATATCTGAAGGTAGTTGCAGTATAACTTTTCAGATTTTGAAGAGCAGTCTTGTAATTATACCAATATATCCATTATAAATTCAGTTCTGGAGCAGAAAGAAACTAAACAACCAACTATTGGGTCCATGTTTAACCAAGAAGAAAAAAGCAGCTTTCTGGGATGAGTTATGAGTTTATAATATAATGGAATTTACATATTTTAATCAGTTTTTAGAATAACTTTTAGCTATTTATTGCTGATTGCTCAGTATCAATGAGGGAAACTACTGTTCTGCTTTTGTAGCTTTATACTGTTTTGCATCTCAGAATCCCTTGAAGTATGGATAACCAAAGGAAAATAAGATTTTTTTTTTTTAAATGAGGAACTAGGAATTTTAAGCCTGAACAAATTTTGAAAGGCTAATCTATAAAAAGGAGAATTGCCTTCTTCAGCCTAATTCCAGATGGAAGGAGGCAGGTCAACGGAGAGAAGTTAGAGTTTTGAATAAGTTTCAGATAGAGCTTGTTAATAAACTATATGCAACAATGACTGAGTTGTCATAGGAACGTGTAGTGAATGTTCTGTCCTGGACATTTTTAAACAGAGGTTAAAACCTGTCAGATATTTTATAAGGGGAGAAGAAAACCTACATTAAATCAACACTAAATGGCTATTTGAAATATGAACATCTGTAAATCTAATTTCTTCTCCCTTCTTGATCTCATTTATGAGGTGTGAATGCCTGCTGTGGCAGTAGATTGTGTCAACAATTATACTGATGGCTGAGTGCTGACATGAAGTTTAACCCACTCCCTCTCTTCTTATTTTAATTGCATTTTTATCTCTCAGTTAATGTGATTATATTCATATTCTTAGCAATGTCACCGTGTCTTTTTTTTTTTTTAATAAAAGGAAGGAATATAAAGGGGCCTTTTAGAAAGCAACCATTCATCCCACCAGTACTGTAGAACTTCTACTATATGCAGGTGTCAGAAGCAAGGGGCAGAGTGTCAGAATTCATCCTGTCCCTGTGCCCTTGTTTCATTCCTTTTATCTTTCGATCTCCGTAGATAGCCCTGTAGCCCTGACAGGTCATCCTGAAATGAGACGTGCTGACCAATCAGAAATAAATAACCAAAGATGATCCTAACAAATGACTAAAAGATATAAATTCCATTATATTATAGGTCCATAACTCATCCCACAAAAAAGCATATGGGTCAAATAAACATTGTAGTTTGCAAATCACGTATGGCTGAATTCAGGCCAGTAGCAATGTCCTTTTGACTATTACCTGGGCTCAACCATAATTCTTGGCGAGGTCACACAATTTTTGTTTTAGGAATGAGATCAGCAACACACACTATGCTAGTGTGCTACTCAATCAACTTTCCAAAAGAAGCTCATAACCAAGAAGAAAGTTAAGAGCAGAAAAGATAGAGTCAATGAAAAAAATCAGGAATAAATAAGACTATGAAAACCAAGTCCATCATTCTGAAGGTTGCTTAGTCCAAAGTAAGTCATAAGACTAGTACTTGGGTCTCATTCCTTGACCAAAGTATATTAATATATGTACTACTTTCAGTTTTAAATATCATGACTTTAGTAGGTCATGTGTTATGAGCATTCTAGTCCAGTAAAAAAGATAAATGAGGCAGGATTGTTCTATACCTGACACTTCATAGCCTTTGTATGTAACCTGGGCATTCTGTATTTTAATCCCTAATCTATATTTGGCTGGTGAAATGTCATCAAACTTAATTTTTCTTCTTAAATACTCTATGCATTTTCAATCATTTCTTCTTGAAAATAACTTGGACATATCAGCAATAAGAGAACTACTGTTTCCACCATTTGTCACGTGGCACTGCTTCTTTTTGTCCCTGTGGGCTTTGTCTACAGAGACAATTGCAGCGAAGGCCATGCCCCTTCCCACTACTCACCTCGTCCCAGTATTTAAGGTCACGTCAGCTCTTTCAGGTTTAAAAACTCTTCTTTCTTGCCTTCAGCCTTTATCTAAAAATTGACGTAAAAACAAAATTATCAAGGGATCCTTCTGAACAAAATGCTTTCCTTGCTCTAGCAGTGCTCAGGAAAACTGAGGCTAACTGCAATTCTGGCTCCTCAACATGGGATAACTATCATGCAAACCATGCTCCTTTGAAAAAATTCTGCTTTAGACGGCATCCTCTTCCATATATTGAACTTCTAAATCCATTTTGGTGTGCATGGGATATTTAGGTTCCATTTTATATTAACAACAGTATCTTAATAAAAACTGTAAAATAAGCTCTTTCTATGCTCCAGGAATTTACAGTGTGTTAAGATTGAATCTGATAAACACTTGTCTGAGAAGAGTTCTCTTCGAGTGTTGTTTTGGAAAAGACAATAAAGCCTGCTGTTTGGGTAAGGGCGCCACCACCTTATACCATCTGGTGGGGAAATACTCCATGAGAGATATGGGATCAAAGTCATGCCTCTGCGGTTCTGTGGCATAAGAACTGAAGAAAGGGGAGATGTGGCAGCTCATAACATGTCTTGGCCGTTAACAGCCATTAAACTGGGGTGAAGGGCACATGGCTTTTCAGCCCTTCTGCCTTCAGGTTGACTGGGTTGATGAGAAAGTGTTGGCTAAAACTTTTCAGTTCTGTTTAGTTTCTAGCCACACTTGTTTTCTCCCCTCCTGGCATGGTTATTGGAAAACAGATTTTGAGGACTTTATTAAACTGTTTGCTGGAGCATTTCATTTAGATATCGAGGTCCTTTCGAGGTAACTTGGACACCTAGAACTGAATGACTGTCATTCATCCTCCTCTATTTAGTGCAACATTTCCAGCCAATTATAGCTTCACTGTGTTCAGTCACTAGAATAAAAAGTCTTGAAGTGTAATAAGCGATGACTTAAGTGCCTCAGTGTGTAACAGATACCATGTTTATGAGCGATCTGTCTCGTAGGCAGGAGCAGTTTTTCACCTCCAGATGAAAAGGTGACTGAGGCGATCCATTTGTGAGCAGCGCCGATGCAGCCAGGCCTGGGTGCAGTTGGAGCTGCCGTTCACGAAAATGAAATACTGAAGTGAGGCATTCATTGCCCATTCCAAGAAATACAACAAAAAGGCCTGCATCTGTATTTCAAGTCTTGTTGATGCTGTTGGCTTAGACAAGTTCTCATTATTGGGTCTCTTTTGCAAGCCTAAATTTGAGCCTGAAGAATTTCTCCATATAAATGTCTTAAGTATTGCAGTGGCACATCCATCACCTTTTTGCTTTTGAATTACAAAGATAACCTTAAGATATGAGCCCTATACTGGGCAATGCGATACATACACAGAAAGGGTGAGCCTCCTTAGTGATGAAATCAGCCAATGCCCAAGAGGAAAATAATAGGCAGAAAGGATAGAGAGGATGAAAAAAATGATTCTTTTCCATTAAACTGTACGTGACGTGTACTTTATGAAGCAGGCATCAGCTGAAAGAAACATTTTTTCAACTAAAAAGAGATTGATGGTGAGAGAGAGGAAAAGAATGTAAGGAATCAGGGGATAAATGTGTATCTTATTCCATAACCATCTCCGATAATGAGAAAGTTGAAAAGCATTCCATTTGTGATTACCTCAAATGTTTCCTTGGACTTGGTGCTCTTAAAACTCTTTAATGTTGGGCTTCCCTGGTGGCGCAGTGGTTGAGAGTCCGCCTGCCGATGCAGGGGACGCAGGTTCGTGCCCCGGTCTGGGAAGATCCCACATGCCGCTGAGCGACTGGGCCCGTGAGCCATGCCCGCTGAGCCTGCGCGTCCGGAGCCTGTGCTCTGCAATGGGAGAGGCCACAACAGTGAGAGGCCTGTGTACCGCAAAAAAAAAAAAAAAAAACCTCTTTAATGTTAATAATAGCTTTGGTTTTTTTAAAAGTGCATTTGGACTTCACACTTTATAATTTTCTCAATTCTAAGTGTTGTGTTGCTTATTTTCAGGTTTACCAAAGATGCAGGCCATTAGGAACTATACTGGAATGCCAGCCCCTGCTCTTCATGAAGGACCCCCGTTACACATCCAGGCAGGAGATACAGTTGAACTTCTGAGAGGAGATGCACACAGTCTGTTTTGGCAGGTACTATCCACATTACAGTTTTTTAGATTTAACGGATGATTTATTACCACTTGGAGAATAAAGCTATCTTTAGAAAATGATTGTATGCTTTCAAGCTTCAGAAATTTTACATGATGTGAGGAAAAATATTTTTTATTAACCACCCTCAAATTTACTCACGCTAAAGTGGCAATGAGTGTTAGAACACTAAAGAAAATAGTATCTGTGCTATGAATCAGAATTCCCATTTATATTAAGAATTCATACTTTGACAGAGCATTTTTTCCAAAAGTAGGACCTTGGGTATCATCTAATTCACATGGCTTTCACATATTAGCACTTCACTTCAGAGGAACTACCTTACTAGCTTGCCAGTGGCCATTTCTGGCTATATTTCATTTGTGCCTACCCACAGTAATACCTGAAGCTATTACAGATACCATGGGCATTATTTATGAAATAAATAAAATGTGAAAAGTAAGTGAGTATATTGATGTTTGCTGGTGATGAAATCTCTCTCATCCAGTTAGCCTGCTTTGGTTCAAGGGTTTTGTTAACTGAGGTAAATATGGTATAGTGATAAGATTTGATACAGCTTGATGGTAGAACATTGCTGTTCATTAAATTATTCTGTATTTTCATGTATATGTTAGAAATACTTCCCAACATCTTAAAGAAAGAGTGTTAAAAGTGTTGTGTGTTGAGGAAGAAAAGGGTGGGATCAACAGAAAGCTTAGCACATGAATGACATTTTCTAGGGGTGAAGAGACCAGAAAAGGACTGTTAGATAATAAACCATTGAGCACATGTGTAAATGATAGCTATTTTGTTTGTACAAAACTATCTTATTGTCTGCCATCTTGTTATAGAAGAATGCCCCTAAGTTGGACATTTAGCTCCAACCACATTTCAGTTTCTGTAGCCAGTGGCTTTTCCAGAGCTCCACCATCCTTCTTAAGTATCCTACTCTTCTCATACCTCATTCTTCCCGAAAAAGGAAGAGAGAGAATGACAGACTTCAATTCTACTAACTCTTCCATCCACTCCTGCATCTCCCAGCCCAACCATAAGACAAACCTTGTGTACGCATAAGAGTCCTCTTACTCAAGGCTTACCTTTTGCTTGGAGTTTTCCATCCCACTTTCATCAGTTGGCTCTTGACCCCTACATTTTCAATTTCATTCTCTCCACTGGCTCCTTTTCTATAGATTATAAATATGCTCAAGTTCCTCCTATCTTAAAATACATATACGAAACGTAAGGTAGATAGCTAGTGGAAAGCAGCCACATAGCACAGGGAGATCAGCTCAGTGCTTTGTGACCACCTAGAGGGCTGGGATAGGGAGGGTGGGAGGGAGACACAAGAGGGAAGAGATAATAGGAACATGTGTATATGTATTACTGATTCACTTTGCTATAAAGCAGAAACTAACACACCATTGTAAAGTAATTATACTCCAATAAAGATGTAAAAACAAACAAACAAAAAAACCACATATAACTCAACGTGTTGTCTAGTTAGGTCAGTCTCCTGCTCCCTCACTCCCTCTCATCTTCTCCCTCTCCCGTTCCCTAGCTGAACTTCTTGAGAGAGTAGTCTGTATTCAGTCTCTGCCTCCTTATGTCCTATTCGTAATGCAGTCTCCTGCAGAAACTACTCCTACTTGGATTACTAATGCCACTTAAAAAAAAATAACAACTACTTTGAGATATATAATCAGGTACACATACTTAAAGTGCAGTTGAATTTGATAAGTTTTGTCAAATGTATATATAAGTAAAAGCACTGTTAGTCAAGATGATAAAATCAGCCCCCAGAGTTTTTGTGTGCCGCTTGTAATCTCCCTCCTGCCTCTGCTTCTTGCCCTTCCCCAACCCCAGCCAACTGTGGTTCTGCTTTCACACTATGAATTTGCATTTTTCAGAATTTTATATAGTACATCATATAGTATGTATTCTTTTTCATATGGCTTCTTTCACTTAATGTAACTATCTTGAGATTAAAACATGTTACTTTGTGTAACAATAGTTCTATCGTTTTTTTTTAAACTGCTTTATTGAGGTAAGATTAACATACAAAAAGCTGTACATACTTAATGCATACAGCTTGATGAGTTTGGAGAAACTATCTCCATAATTTATGCCATAAACATACCCATCACTTCTAAAAGTTTCCTCCTGTCCTCTTTATTTTTTATTTTATATTTTGTGATTAATAACATTCAACATTAAGATCTACCCTA
The DNA here is from genome assembly GCF_937001465.1 of Orcinus orca. Classification (NCBI taxonomy): domain Eukaryota; kingdom Metazoa; phylum Chordata; class Mammalia; order Artiodactyla; family Delphinidae; genus Orcinus; species Orcinus orca. Next base: position 118,136,311 of record NC_064559.1, read on the forward strand.
TTAGGAAAGTATATAGTACAGTATTACTAACTATAAACTCTGTGCCGTACAGTAGAATTCTAGGAGTTATCCGTCTTGCATAACTGAAACTTGTACCCTTGACTACTTCATCGCCATTTCCCCCTTCCCCCATTCTTTGGCCACCCCTGTTCTACTCTCTGCTTCTATGAGTTTGACTATTTTAGATTCCTCATATAAGTACAGGAAAGACTTGGAAGCAACCTAAATATCCATCAGTGGATGAATGAGTAAATTAAGAAAATGTGGTATATAACATAATGGAATACTATGCAGACTTTGAAAAGAAGGAAATCCTCCCATTTGCAAAAACATGGAAGAACTTGGGCGACATAATGCTAAGTGAAAGAAGTTCTTTCTTTTTATTGCTGATTATTATTCCAGGTATGGGTTTAGCACAGTTTATCCAGTAGCCTATTGAGAGGCTTTCAGGTTATTACTGTTTGGGGCTGTAACAAATAATCCACTATGGAGAGGATCTTCAAGATAGCGGAGGAGTAAGACGTGGAGATCACCTTCCTCCCCACAAATACATCAAAAATACATCTACATGTGGAACAACTCCTACAGAACACCTAATGAACGCTGGCAGAAGACCTCAGACTTCCCAAAAGGCAAGAAACTCCACACGTACCTGGGTAGGGCAAAAGAAAAAACAGAGATAAAAGAATAGGGATGGGACCTGCACCTTGGGGAGGGAGCTGTGAAGGAGTAAAGTTTCCACACACTAGGAAGCCTCTTCACTGGCAGAGACAGTGGGTGGCGGGGCGGGGGTTGAAGCTTTAGAACCATGGAGGAGAGTGCAGCAACAGGGGTGCAGAGGGCAAAGCAGAGAGATTCCTGCACAGAGGATTGGTGCCGACCGACACTCACCAGCCCGAGAGGCTTGTCTGCTCACCCGCCAGGACGGGACGGGGCTGGGACCTGAGGCTCGGGCTTTGGAGGTCAGATCCCAGGGAGAGGACTGGGGTTGACTGCACGAACACAGCCTGACGGGGGCTAGTGCGCCACAGCTAGCTGGGAGGGAGTCCGGGAAAAAGTCTGGAGCTGCCTAACAGGCAAGAGACCATTGTTTTGGGGTATGCACGGAGAGGGGATTCAGAGCACTGCCTAAAGGAGCTCCAGAGACAGGCGCAAGCTGCAGCTATCAGCGCGGACCCCAGAGACCGGCATGAGACACTAAGGCTGCTGCTGCCGCCACCAAGAAGCCTGTGTGCAAGGAAAGGTCACTATCCATACCTCCCCTCCTGGGAGCCTATGCAGCCCACCACTGCCAGGGTCCCGTGATCCAGGGACAACTTCCCCGGGAGAACACATGCCACATCTCAGTCAGTTGCAACGTCATGCTGGCCTATGCCACCACAGGCTTTCCCCGCATTCTGTACTCCTCCCTCCCCCCAGCCTGAGTGAGCCAGAGCCCCCTAATCAGCTGCTTCTTAAACCCCGTCCTGTCTGGGCGAAGAATAGACACCAGAGGACGACCTACACACAGCGGTGGGGCCAAAACCAAAGCTGAACCCCAGTAGCTGTGTGAACAAAGAAGAGAAAGGGAAATTACTCCCAGCAGCCTCAGGAGCAGCGGATTAAATCTCCACAATCAACTTGATGTACCCTGCATCTGTGGAATACCTGAATAGATAATGAATCATCCCAAAATTGAGGTGGTGGACTTTGGGAGCAACTGTAGACTTGGGGTTTGCTGTATGCGACTGACTAGTTTCTGATTTTTATGTTTATCTTAGTATAGTTTTTAGCTTCTGTTATCATTGAAGGATTCGTTTATTGGTTTGGTTGCTCTCTTCTTTTTTTATTACTTTTTTTATTTTCTCATTTTAATAATATTTTTTTATTTTAATAACTATTTTATTTTATTATTATTTTTCTTTCTTTCTTTTTTCTCTCTGTTTGCTTCTGAGCCGTGTGGCTGACAGAATCTTGGTGCTCCGTCCAGGTGTCAGGCCTGAGCCCCTGAGGTGGGAGAGCCGAGTTCAGGACATTGGTCCACCAGAAACCTCCTGGCCTCACATAACATCAGTCAGCGAGAGCTGTCCCAGAGATCTACGTCTCAACGCTAAGACCGAACTCCACTCAATGACTAGCAAGCTCTAGTGCTGGACACCTCATGCCAAACAACTGACAAAACAGGAACACAACTCCATCCATTAACAGAGAGGCTGCCTAAAATCATAATAAGTTCACAGACACCACAAAACACACCACTGGACGTGGTCCTGCCCACCAGAAAGACAAGATCAATCCTCATCCACCAGAACATGGGCACCAGTCCCCTCCACCAGGAAGCCTACACAACCCACTGAAGCTACCTTACCCACTGTGGGCAGACACCAAAAACAACAGGAACTACGAACCTGCAGCCTGTGAAAAGGAGACCCCAAAAACAGTAAGTTAAGCAAAATGAGAAGACAGAGAAACACACAGCAGATGAAGGAGCAAGGTAAAATCCCACCAGACCAAACAAATGAAGAGGAAACAGGCAATCTACCTGAAAAAGAATTCACAGTACTGATAGTAAAGATGATCCAAAATCTTGGAAACAGAATGGAGAAAATACAAGAAACATTTAACAAGGACCTAGAAGAAATATAGAGCAAACAAACAATGATGAACAACACAATAAATGAAATTAAACATTCTCTAGAAGGAATCAATAGCAGAAGAACTGAGGCAGAACAACGGATAAGTGACCTGGAAGATAAAATAGTGGAAATAACTACTGCAGAGCAGAATAAAGAAAAAAGAATGAAAAGAACTGAGGACAGTCTCAGAGACCTCTGGGACAATATTAAACGCACCAACATTCGAATTATAGGGGTCCCAGAAGAAGAAGAGAAAAAGAAAGGGACTGAGAAAATATTAAAAGAGTTTATAGTTGAAAACTTCCCTAATATGGGAAAGGAAATAGTCAATCAAGTCCAGGAAGCACAGAGGATTCCATACACAATAAATCCAAAGAGAAACACACCAAGACACATTAATCAAACTATCAAAAACTAAATACAAAGAAAAAATATTAAAAGCAGAAAGGGAAAAATAATATACAAGGGAATCCCCATAAGGTTAACAGCTCATCTTTCAGCAGAAACTCTGCAAGCCAGAAGGGAGTGACAGGACATATTTAAAATGATGAAAGGGAAAAACCTGCAACCAAGATTACTCTACCCAGCAAGGATCTCATTCACATTCAACAGAGAAATTAAAAACTTTACAGACAAGCAAAAGCTAAGAGAATTCAGTACCACCAAACCAGCTTTACAACAAATACTAAAGGAACTTCTCTAGGCAACAAATACTAAAGGAACTTCTCTAGGAACTTCTCTAGACCTAAGAAAACAAACCCAAAACAATTAAGAAAATGGTAGTAGGAACATACATATTGATAAATACCTTAAATGTAAATGGATTAAATGCTCTGAGAAAAAGACACAGACTTGCCGAATGGATACAAAAACAAGACCCATATATATGCTGTCTACAACAGACCCACTTCAGACCTAGGGACACATACAGACTGAAAGTGAGGGGATGGAAAAAGATATTCCATGCAAATGGAAATCAAAAGAAAGCTGGAGTAGCAATTCCCATATCAGACAAAATAGACTTTAAAATAAAGACTATTACAAGAGACCAAGAAGGACACAACATAATGATCAAGGGATAGATCCAAGAAGAAGATATAACAATTGTAAATATTTACGCCCCAACATAGGAGCACCTCAGTACCTAAGGCAACTGCTAACAGCCATAAAAGGGGAATTCAACAGTAACACAAACATAGTAGGTAAGTTTAACACCCCACTTTCACCAATGGACAGGTCATCCAAAATGAAAATAAATAAGGAAACACAAGTTTTAAATGATACATTAAACAACATAGACTTAATTGATATTTATAGGACATTCCATTCAAAAACAACAAAATACACTTTCTTCTCAAGTGCTCATGGAACATTCTCCAGGATAGATCATATCTTGGGTCACAAATCAAGCCTTGGTAAATTTAAGAAAATTGAAATGGTATCAAGTATCTTTTCCAACCACAATGCTATGAGACTAGATATCAATAACAGGGAAAAAAAACTGTAAAAAATACAAGCACGTGGAGGCTAAACAATACACTACTAAATAACCAAGAGATCACTGAAAAAATCAAAGAGGAAATCAAAAAATACCTAGAAACAAATGACAATGAAAACACGATGACCCAAAACCTATGGGATGCAGCCAAAGCAGTTCTAACTGGGAAATGTATAGCAATAGAGTCCTACCTCAAGAAACAAGAAAAATCTCAAATAAACAATTTAAACTTACACCCAAAGCAATTAGAGAAAGAAGAAAAAAAAGCGCCAAAGTTAGCAGAAGGAAAGAAATCATAAAGATCAGATCAGAAATAAATGAAAAAGAAATGAAGGAAACAATAGCAAAGATCAATAAAACTAAAAGCTGGTTCTTTGAGAAGATAAACAAAATTGATAAACCATTAGCGAGACTCATCAAGAAAAAAAGGGAGAAGACTCAAATCAACAGAATTAGAAATGAAAAAGGAGAAGTAACAACTGATGCAGCAGAAATACAAACGATCATGAAAGATTACTACAAGCAACTATATGCCAATAAAATGGACAACCTGGAAGAAATGGACAAATTCTTAGAAAAACACAACCATCTGAGAATGAACCAGGAAGAAATAGATAATATAAATAGACCAGTCACAAGCACTGATATTGAAACTGTGATTAAAAATCTTCCAACAAACAAAAGCCCAGGACCAGATGGCTTCACAGGTGAATTCTATCAAAGATTTAGAAAAGAGCTAACACCTATCCTTCTCAAACTCTTCCAAAATATACCAGAGGGAGGAACACTCCCACACTCATCTTATGAGGCCACCATCAATCACCCTGATACCAAAACCAGACAAAGATGTCACAAAAAAAGGAAACTACAGGCCAATATCACTGATGAACATAGATGCAAAAATCCTCAACAAAATACTAGCAAACAGAATCCAACAGCACATTAAAAGGGTCATACACCATGATCAAGTGGGGTTTACCCAAGGAATGCAAGGATTCTTCAATATGTGCAAATCAATCAATGTGATACACCATATTAACAAATTGAAGGAGAAAAACCATCTGATCATCTCAATAGATGCAGAGAAAGCTTTCAACAAAATTCAACACCCATTTATGACAAAAACCCTCCAGAAAGTAGGCATAGAGGGAACTGACCTCAACTTTGTATAGACCATATATGACAAACCCACAACCAATATCGTTCTCAATGGTGAAAAACTGAAACAGTTTCCGCTAGGATCAGGAACAAGACGAGACTGCCCACGCTCACCACTCTTATTAAACATAGTTTTGAAAGTTTTACCCACAGCATTCAGAGAAGAAAAAGAAATAAAAGGAATAAAAATCAGAAAAGAAGAAGTAAAACTGTTATTGTTTGCAGATGACATGATACTATACATAGAGAATCCTAAAGATGCTACCAGAAAACTACTAGAGCTAATCAATGAATCTGGTAAAGTAGCAGGATACAAAATTAATGCACAGAAATATCTTGCATTCCCATACACTAATAATGAAAAATCTGAAAGAGAAATTAAGGAAACACTCCCATTTACCATTGCAACACAAAGAATAAAATACCTAGGAATAAACCTACCTAAGGAGACAAAAGACTTATAGGCAGAAAACTATAAGACACTGATGAAAGAAATTAAAGATGATACAAACAGATGGAGAGATAAACCATGTTCTTGGATTGGAAGAATCAACATTGTGAAAATGACTCTACTACCCAAAGCAATCTACAGATTCAGTGCAATCCCTCTCAAACTGCCAATGGCATTTTTCACAGGACTAAAAAAATTTCACAATCTGTATGGAAACACAGAAGACCCCAAATAGCCAAAGCAATCTTGAGAAAGAAAAACGGAGCTGGAGGAATGAGGCTACCTAACTTCGGACTCTACTACAAACCTACAATAATAAAGACAGTATGGTACTGGCACAAAAACAGCAATATAGATCAGTGGAACAGGACAGAAAGCCCAGAGGTAAACCCACACACATATGGTCACCTTATGTTTGATAAAGGAGGCAAGAATATACAATGGAGAAAAGACAGCCTCTTCAATAAGTGGTGCTGAGAATACTGGACAGGTACATTTAAAAGTATGAAATTAGAACACTCCCTAACAGCATACAGCAAAATAAACTCTAAATGGATTAAAGACCTAAATGTAAGGCCAGACACTATAAAACTCTTAGAGGAAAACACAGGCAGAACACTCTGTGACATAAATCACAGCAAGATCCTTTTTGACCCACCTCCTAGAGAAATGTAAATAAAAACAAAAGTAAACAAATGGGACCTAGTGAAACTTCAAAGCTTTTGCACAGCAAAGGAAACCATAAACAAGATGAAAAGACAACCCTCAGAATGGGAGAAAAGATTTGCAAGTGAAGCAACTGACAAAGGATTAATCTCCAAAATATACAAGCAGCTCATGCAGCTCCATGCCAAAAAAAAAAACAAACAGCCCAATCCAAAAATGGGCAGAAGACCTAAACAGACATTTCTCCAAAGAAGATATACAGATTGCCAACAAACACATGAAAGGATGCTCAACATCACTAATCATTAGAGAAATGCAAATCAAAACTACAATGAGGTATCACCTCACACCAGTCAGAATGGCCATCATCAAAAAATCTAGAAACAATAAATGCTGGAGAGGGTGTGGAGAAAAGGGAACCCTCTTGCACTGTTGGTGGGAATGTAAAGTGATACAGCCACTATGGAGAACTGTATGGAGGTTCTTTAAAAAACTAAAACTAGAACTACCATATGACCCAGCAATCCCACTACTGGGCATATACCCTGAGAAAACCGTAATTCAAAAAGAGACCTGTACCACAGGTCATTGCAGTGTTCATTGCAGCTCTATTTACAATAGCCAGGACATGGAAGCAACCTAAGTGTCCATCAACAGATGAATGGATAAAGAAGATGTGGCACATATATACAATGGAATATTACTCGGCCATAAAAAGAAATGAAATTGCGTTATTTGTAGTGAGGTGGATGGACCTAGAGTCTGTCATACAGAGTGACGTAAGTCAGAAAGAGAAAAACAAATACCATATGCTGACACATATATGTGGAATCTAAAAAAATAATAAAGGTTCTGAAGAATGTAGGGGCAGGACAGGAATAAAGATGCAGATGTAGAGAATGGATTTGAGGACACGGGGAGGGGGAAGGGTAAGGTGGGACAAAGTGAGAGAGTTGCATGGACTTATATATACTACCAAGTGTAAAATAGCTAGCTAGTGGGAAGCAGCCGCATAGCACAGGGAGATCAGCTCCGTGCTTCGTGACCACCTAGAAGGGTGGGATAGGGAGGGTGGGAGGGAAACACAAGAGGGAGGGGATATGGGGATATATGTATACGTATAGCTGATTTACTTTGTTATACAGCAGAATCTAACACAACATTGTTAAGCAATTATACTCCAATAAAGATGTTAAAAAATTTAAAAAGGAACATATAATTCAGTCTAGGTCTTGTTGGTTTAGTAGAGATTTTATACGTAAAAATGCAGAGGACATTTGAGTAGGGGAAACAAGCTAAAACAGATAAAAGGCAATAATAGCAAGATGGGATATTTGGGTAGTGGTGAGAAAAGGCAATCCCTGCTTTTTAAGTTTTCAAAATCAACATAATCTACTTCATGTGTATTGAGAATATGAAAGGATTTAAGCGTATGGGGTTTGGAAGCAATTGTCTGGGTTGAAATCCATCTTAACCAACTACTAACTGCTGTATATATTTGAGCAAGTTATTTAACTTCTCTGTCCAACAGTTCCTCAGATGTAAATATCACCAATGCTAATATATATATCACAACTTATTGTGAAGATTAATTTGGTTAATATATGTAAATCACTTTAGATAATGCCTGGCACAAAGTAAATGCTATATGTGTGATTGTTGTTGTTATATCATGTCTATTGTTCTGAAAGAGAAACTATACAGATAGACATCTGCAAGTCAAATTCATAAATGTACATTATTATGGGGAAATATACAGAAAATAATTATGAGTTGAAGTTTAAATAAACTTCTCCACACATAAAGCTGCAGATATAAAACATTAAAAGCTAAAACGTGAGCTTATACAATAAAAAATTTGGATTTTACTAATTAACTGAATAAAAAGTTTATTTCCTTTCTCAAAGGAAAAAAAAAGCCGCTATGAACATTTAAGTGTAAGTCTTTGTATGGACACATGTTTTCATTTCTCTTAGGTAAATACTGAAAGACCATAAGTAGATATATGTTTAATTTTTTGAGACTACCAAACTGTGTTTCTAAGTGACTTTATCAAGTTACAGTTCCACCAGCTGTATATTACACTTCTAGGTGCAGTATATCCTCACCAGTGTTGGGTATGGTCAGTCTTCTAAAATTTGTCTGTTCTAACAGGTATATAGTGGTATCTCATTGTGGTTTTGATTTACATTTCCCTAATGACTACTGATATTGAGCATCTTTTTCTGTGCTTATTTTCCATACATATAACTTCACTGATGTAGTGCTTGTTCAGATATTTTTGTCAAATTTTTTAATGGGTTATCTGTTTTCTAATTATTCAATTTTGAGAGGCCCTTATATATTTTGAATACAAGTCCTTGATAAATTATATTATTTCCATATATTTTCTCCTAGCCTGTGGCTTGGCTTTTTATTATCTTAATAATGTTATGCATAGAGCAGAAGTGTTTACTTTTGATATAGTCCAATTTGTTAATTTGTTCTTTTGAGAAGCTATGAGCACTGTATCAAAGAAATCTTTGCCTTCCCCAAGGCAACAAAGATATTTCCCTGTGTTTTCTTCTAGAAGCTTTGTAGTTTTAGGTTTTACATTTAGGTTTATGATCCATTTTGAGCTATTTTTGTATATGGTAATAATAATTATTGTCTTGCATATGGATTCAGTGTGTTCCGGCACCATTTGTTGAAAATCATTTCTCCACTGGATTGCCTTTACATTTGTACAAAAGTTTTTTCATATATGTGTAGGTCTGTTTCTGGACCATCTGTTTTTCTGATCTTTTTCTCCATATCTGTACCAATATGATGCTGTTTTGATTATTGCAGCTAATAGTAAGTCTTAAAATCAGATATTGTTAGTTCTCCACATTTTTTCTGTCCACAGATGTTTTGGCTATTTCAGGTGCTTTGCATTTCATATGAATTTTAGAATATCTTGACAATTTTGTCAATAAAAGCTTGCTGGGATTGTGATTGGGATTGTGTTGAATTGTAGATCAATATGAGAGAATTGACATTTTAACAATATTGAGTCTTCTGACTACTGACCATGATACATGTCTCCATTTATTTAGGTCTTTAAATTCTCAGCAATGTTTTGTCATTGTCAAAGTAGAAGACATGCACACCTTTTGTTATATTTATCTATAATTATTTCATATTTCATTTTGATGCTACTGTAAATGGTAGTTGTAAAATTTCAATTTCTGCTGTTTATTGCTAGCATATAGAAATAAATTGATTTTTGTAAATTGACATTTTATCCTGAAACCTTGTTGAACTCACATAGTTCTAGTAGCTTTTTTCTATAGATTGAAGCAGATTTTTTTTTAGACAATTATGTTGTCAATGTATAAACACAGTTTTACTTCTTCCTCTGCAATCTGGATGCCTTTGATGTCTTTTTCGTGGCTTGTGACAGTGGCCAGGACCTCCAGTAAAATGTCGAATGGATATGTATGACTGATTCACTTTGTTATAAAGCAGAAACTAACACACCATTGTAAAGCAATTATACCCCAATAAAGATGTTAAAAAAAAAAAAAAAATGTCGAATGGAGGTAGTAAGAGAGTACATCCTCGCTTTATTTTTGATCTTAGAGGGAAAGCATTAACTCCTTTACCATTAGATATTATGTTATCTGTAGTTTTTCATAAACGCCCTTTATCAAGTTGAGGACTTTCCCTTCTAGTCCTGGTTTGCTGGGAATCTTTATCAGAAATGCATGCTGGATTTTGTCATGTTCTTTCTGCATCAATTGAAATGATTAGTTTTTCTTTTTTAATTTGTTAATATTGTGAATTACATTGGTTTTCAGATGTTAAACTAATCTTGCTTTTCTGAGATAAACCCCAGTTGGTAAGGATATATTGTCCTTTTTGTTGTTATTTTATTTTTTTGTAATGTCTTTGTCTGGGTTTGGTAATAGTTAATACTCAAAGAATGAATTGGGAACTATTCTCATAAATTTTCTGAAAGAATCAGCATTATTATTTCTTCCTGAATTGTTTTGTAAAATTTACCAAGAAGCTATTGAGGCCTGGAGTTTCCTTTATAAGATTTTTTTTCAATTACAAATTCAATTTCTTAAGTAAATATATGGCTATCCAGGTTATGCATTTCCTTTGGAGTGAGTTTGGTAGTTTGTGTGTAGAATCTGTGGTGTCATCTCTCTCATTTCTGACATTGGAAATCTGCGTCTTCTCTTTTTTTCTGGTCAATCTAACTACAGGCATACCTCAGAGATATTGCAGGTTTGGTTCCAGACCACCTCAATAAAGCAAGTCACACATTTTTTTTAATTTCCCAGTGAGTATAAAAGTTATGTTTACACTATACTGTAGTCTGTTAAGTGTGCAATAGCGTTATGTGTTTTTTTTTTTACATCTTTATTGCAGTATAATTGCTTTACAATGGTGTGTTAGTTTCTGCTTTATAACAAAGTGAATCAGTTATACATATACATATGTTCCCATATCTCTTCCCTCTTGCATCTCCCTCCCTCCCACCCTCCCTATCCCAGCCCTCAAGGTGGTCACAAAGCACTGAGCTGATCTCCCTGTGCTATGCGGCTGCTTCCCACTAGCTATCTATTTTACGTTTGGTAGTGTATATATGTCCATGCCTCTCTCTCGCTTTGTCACAACTTACCCTTCCCCCTCCCCATGTCCTCAAGTCCATTCTCTAGTAGGGCTGTGTCTTTATTCCTGTCTTACCCCTAGGTTCTTCATGACATTTCTTTTTTCTTAAATTCCATATATATGTGTTAGCATACAGTATTTGTCTTTCTCTTTCTGACTTACTTCACTTTGTATGACAGACTCTAGGTCTATCCACCTCATTACAAATAGCTCAATTTCGTTTCTTTTTATGGCTGAGTAATATTCCATTGTATATATGTGCCACATCTTCTTTATCCATTCATCCGATGATGGACACTTAGGTTGTTTCCATCGCCGGGCTATTGTAAATACAGCTGCAATGAATATTTTGGTACCTGACTCTTTTTGAATTATGGTTTTCTCAGCATATATGCCCAGTAGTGGGATTGCTGGGTCATATGGTAGTTCTATTTTTAGTTTTTGAAGGAACCTCCATACTGTTCTCCATAGTGGCTGTACCAACTCACATTCCTACCAGCAGTGCAAGGGTGTTCCCTTTTCTCCACACCCTCGCATTATGTCTTTTAAAAAGTTCATACCTTAATTTTAAAATACTTTATTGCTAAAAAATGCTATTATCTGAACCTTCAGTGAGTCATAGTAGTAACATCAAAGATCACTGATCACAGATCACCATAAAAAATAAAATAATAATGAAAAAGTTTGAAATATTGAGAGAATTACCAAAATGTGACACAGAGGCATGAAGTGAGCAAATGCTATTGGAAAATGGTACTGATAGAATTGTTTGACACAGGGTCGCCAGAAACTTTCAATTTGTAAAAAATGCAGTATCTGCAAAGCACAATAAAGTACACTAAAAATGAGGTATGCCTGTAACTTATGAATTTTGTTGCCCTTTTCATAGAACCAGCATTTGGTTTCATTGGTTCCCTCTATTATTTTTCTGTTTCCCATTTCAGTGATTTCTGCTCTGACCTGGTTTATGTCTAGTATTTTCGCCTTAAGCATCTTTGCCATAGACATCTTTGCCACAAGCATTTTTGCCTCATAATTAATTAGCCATAAGGCAGTCTTGCCATAAAAAATGTTGCCATAAAAGATGAAACAATGAAAAATAAAATATGTGTAGTAGATTCATGACAGTACTGCACAAATAACTGATTTTATTTTGTGGGTTGTCCCTAAGCACTTACCTCCCAAGTCTTTTGTTCATAGTATTATATGTATATATATATTGTTTGTTTGTTGATTTGTCTCTTTGTTTGGCATTACACTTTCTCTTTTTCACTAAAATTTCTTCCTTCGTTAAGAGGGGTATCAGTTTCCAAACACTAGGATGCATATTCGTACCTGAGCTTTGTATTGTGTTGTGAAAGCCTCTGCACTGTTGTTTGTTCTTGGTATATTGTCACATGTCTGTTGATAGATGTTACAAATTTCTAGGGGAAATGTGGGTTCAACTCTGCACAATTTCTAGGGGAAATGTGGGTTCAACTCTGCACCTTTGAGGCCCTCAGCCTCTTTCTCCTCCAACACGGTGTGTTTTAAAATAAGAAACAACTCTTGGGGCAAATCAACTTCATCTGTCAGCTGGATAAAGCCATCAATAACATTGCTGACGGGAAGAAATGCTCACACATCTCAACCAGTTGAAACCAAATTGTCAAACCAAAACCTGTCAACCAGTTGTTTTATCTTTTGCTGCAAAGTTGCTTTATGACCAGTTAGTTAATGTGACAAAAATGTTTGCAAAAGGGCTTCCCTGGTGGCGCAGTGGTTGACAGTCCGCCTGCCGATGCAGGGGACGTGGATTCCTGCCCCGGTCCGGGAAGATCCCACATGCTGCGGAGCGGCTAGGCCTGTGAGCCATGGAGGCTGAGCCTGCGCATCCGGAGCCTGTGCTCTGCAACGGTAGAGGCCACAACAGTGAGAGGCCCATGTACCACAAAAAAAAAAAAGTGTGCAACAAAAAAGGTTAGAGCAGAAGTACCTAGAACTAGTCTGGTTATTACTTCCTTTCTTCTTATTATTTTGGGTTTAATTTGCTCTTATTTTTCTAGTTTATTAAGGTAGAATATTTACTTCCTGATTCGAGAACTTTCTTTTTCTAATATAGACATTTAGCACTATAAGTTTCTAAGTACTACTTTTGCTGCCTGTCACCCAAATTTTGGTGTGTTTATTTGGTATTTTAAAGTCAGTTCAGAATACTTTCTAATTTCACTTTCACTTTCTTCTTATGGGTTATTTAGAGGTGCATTATATAGTTTCCAAATATTTGGGATTTCTAATTTTGATTTTTTTTTTTACATCTTTATTGCAGTATAATTGCTTTACAATGCTGTGTTAGTTTCTGCTTTATAACAAAGTGAATCAGTTATACATATACATATGTTCCCATATCTCTTCCCTCTTGCGTCTCCCTCCCTCCCACCCTCCCTATCCCACCCCTCTAGGTGGTCACAAAGCACCAAGCTGATCTCCCTGTGCTATGCGGTTGCTTCCCACTAGTTATCTATTTTACGTTTGGTAGTGTATATATGTCCATGCCTCTCTCTCACTTTGTCACAGTTTACCCTTCCCCCTCCCCATATCCTCAAGTCCATTCTCTAGTAGGTCTGTATCTTTATTCCTGTCTTACCCCTAGGTTCTTCATGACAATTTTTTTTTTCTTAAGTTCCATATATATGTGTTAGCATACGGTATTTGTCTTTCTCTTTCTCACTTACTTCACTCTGTATGACAGACTCTAGGTCCATCCACATCGTTACAAATAGCTCAATTTTGTTTATTTTTATGGCTGAGTAATATTCCATTGTATATATGTGCCACATCTTCTTTATCCATTCATCCGATGAAGGACACTTAGGTTGTTTCCATCTCTGGGCTATTGTAAATAGAGCTGCAATGAACATTATGGTACATGACTCTTTTTGAATTATGGTTTTCTCAGGGTATATGCCCAGTAGTGGGATGCTGGGTCATATGGTAGTTCTAGTTGTAGTTTTTTAAGGAACCTCCATACAGTTCTCCGTAGTGGCTGTACCAACTCACATTCCCACCAGCAGTGCAAGAGTGTTCCCTTTTCTCTGCACCCTCTCCAGCATTTATTGTTTCTAGATTTTTTGATGATGGCCATTCTGACTGGTGTGAGATGATATCGCATTGTAGTTTTGATTTGCATTTCTCTAATGATTCATGATGTTGAGCATTCTTTCATGTATTTGTTGGCAGTCTGTATATCTTCTTTGGAGAAATGTCTATTTAGGTCTTCTGCCCATTTTTGGATTGGGTTGTTTGTTTTGTTGTTATTGAGCTGCTTTAGCTGCTTGTAAATTTTGGAGATTAATCCTTTGTCAGTTGCTTCATTTGCAAATCTTTTCTCCCATTCTGAGGGTTGTCTTTTCATCTTGTTTATGGTTTCCGTTGCTGTGCAAAAGCTTTTAAGTTTCATTAGGTCCCATTTGTTTATTTTTGTTTTTATTTCCATTTCTCTAGGAGGTGGGCCAAAAAGGGTCTTGCTGTGATTTATGTCACAGAGTGTTCTGCCTATGTTTTCCTCTAAGAATTTGAGAGTTTCTGGCCTTACATTTAGGTCTTTAATCCATTTTGAGCTTATTTTTGTGTATGGTGTTAGGGAGTGATCTAATCTCATACTTTTAAATTTACCTGTCCAGTTTTCCCAGCACCACTTATTGAAGAGGCTGTCCTTTCTCCACTGTACATTCCTGCCTCCTTTATCAAAGATAAGGTGACCATATGTGTGTGGGTTTATTTCTGGGCTTTCTATCCTGTTCCATTGATCTATATTTCTATTTTTGTGCCAGTACCATACTGCCTTGATTACTGTATCTTTGTAGTATAGTCTGAAGTCAGGGAGCCTGATTCCTACAACTCCATTTTTCGTTCTCAAGATTGCTTTGGCTATTTGGGGTCTTTGGTGTTTCCATACAAATTGTGAAATTTTTGTTCTAGTTCTATGAAAAATGCCAGTGGTAATTTGATAGGGATTGCATTGAATCTGTAGATTGCTTTGGATAGTAGAGTCATTTTCACAATGTTGATTCTTCCGATCCAAGAACATGGTATATCTCTCCAGCTATTTGTATCATCTTTAATTTCTTTCATCAGTGTCTTATAATTTTCTACATACATGTCTTTTTTCTCCTTAGGTAGGTTTATTCCTAGATATTTTATTCTTTTTGTTGCAATGGTAAATGGGAGTGTTTTCTTGATTTCCTTTCAGATTTTTCATCATTAGTGTATAGGAATGCCAGAGATTTCTGTGCATTAATTTTGTATCCTGCTACTTTATCAGATTCATTGATTAGCTCTAGTAGTTTTCTGGTAGCTTCTTTAGGATTCTCTATGTATAGTATTATGTCATCTGCAAACAGTGAGAGCTTTACTTCTTATTTTCCGATTTGGATTCCTTTTATTTCCTTTTCTTCTCTGATTGCTGTGGCTAAAACTTCCAAAACTATGTTGAATAAGAGTGGTGAGAGTGGGCAACCTTGTCTTGTTCCTGATCTTAGTGGAAATGCTTTCAGTGTTTCACCATTAAGGACGATGTCAGCTGTGGGTTTGTCATATATGGACTTTATTATGTTGAGGAAAGTGCCGACTATGCCTACTTTCTGGAGGGTTTTATCATAAAGTGGTGTTGAATTTTGTTGAAAGCTTTCTCTGCATCTATTGAGATGACCATATGTTTTTTCTACTTCAATTTGTTAATATGGTGTATCACATTGATTAATTTGTGTATATTGAAGAATCCTTGCATTCTTGGAATAAACCCCACTTGATCATGGTGTATGATCCTTTTAATGTGCTGTTGGATTCTGTTTGCTAGTATTTTGTAGAAGATTTTTGCATCTATGTTCATCAGTGATATTGGCCTGTAGTTTTCTTTTTTGTGACATCCTTGTCTGGTTTTGGTATCAGAGTGATGGTGCCCTCGTAGAATGAGTTTGGGAGTGTTCCTCCCTCTGCTGTATTTTGGAAGAGTTTGAGAAGGATAGGTGTTAGCTCTTCTCTAAATGTTTGATAGAATTCGCCTGTGAAGCCATCTGGTCCTGGGCTTTTGTTTGTTGGAAGATTTTTAATCACCGTTTCAATTTCAGTGCTTGTGATTGCCCTGTTCATATTTTCTGTTTCTTCCTGATTCAGTCTCAGAAGGTTGTGCATTCTGAGAATTTGTCCATTTCTTCCAGGTTGTCTATTTTATTGGCATAGAGTTGCTTGTAGTAATCTCTCATGATCTTTTGTATTTCTGCAGTGTCAGCTGTTACTTCTCCTTTTTCATTTCTAATTCTGTTGATTTGTGTCTTCTCCCTTTTTTTCTTGATGAGTCTGGCTAATGGTTTATCAGTTTTGTTTATCTTCTCAAAGAACCAGCTTTTAGTTTTATTGATCTTTGTTGTAGTTTCCTTCATTTCTTTTTCATTTATTTCTGATCTGGTCTTTATGATTTCTTTCCTTCTGCTAATTTTGGGGGTTTTTTGTTTTTCTTTCTCTAATTGCTTGAGGTGCAAGGTTAGGTTGTTTATTCGAGATGTTTCCTGTTTCTTAAGGTAGGATTGTATTGCTATAAACTTCCCTCTTAGAACTTTTTTTGCTGCATCCCATGCATCCCATAGATTTTGGGTTGTCGTGCCTCCATTGTCATTTGTTTCTAGGTATTTTTTTATTTCCTCTTTGATTTCTTCAGTGATCACTTCGTTATTAAGTAGTGTATTGTTTAGCCTCCACGTGTTTGTATTTTTTACAGATCTTTTCTTGTAATTGATACCTAGTCTCATAGCATTGTGGTCAGAAAAGATACTTGATACAATTTCAATTTTCTTAAATTTACCAAGGCTTGGTTTGTGACCCAAGATATGATCTATCCTGGAGAATGTTCCATGAGCACTTGAGAAAAATGTGTATTCTGTTGTTTTTGGATGGAATGTCCTATAAATATCAATTAAGTCCATCTTGTTTAATGTATCATTTAAAGCTTGTGTTTCTTATTTATTTTCATTTTGGATGATCTGTCCATTGGTGAAAGTGGGGTGTTAAAGTCCCCTACTATGAATGTGTTACTGTCGATTTCCCTTTTTATGGCTGTTAGTATTTGCCTTATGTATTGAGGTGCTCCTATGTTGGGTGCATAAATATTTACAATTGTTATATCTTTTCCCTGGATCGATCCCTTGATCATTACGTAGTGTCCTTCTTTGTCTCTTGTAATAGTCTTTATTGTAAAGTCTATATATTCTGATATGAGAATTGCTACTCCAGCTTTCTTTTGGTTTCCATTTGCATGGAATATCTTTTTCCATCCCCTCACTTTCAGTCAGTATGTGTTTCTAGGTCTGAAGTGGGTCTCTTGTAGACACATATATATGGACCTTGTTTTTGTATCCATTCAGCCAGTCTCTGTCTTTTGGTGGGAGCATTTAATCCATTTACATTTAAGGTAATTATCAATATGTATGTTCCTATTCCCATTTTGTTAATTGTTTTGGGTTTGTTATTATAGGTCTGTTCCTTCTATTATGTTTCTTGCCTAGAGAAGATCCTTTAGCATTTGTTGTAAAGCTGGTTTGGTGGTGCTGAACTCTCTCAGCTTTTGCTTGTCTGTAAAGATTTTAATTTCTCCATCAAATCTGTATGAGATCTTTGCTGGGTAGAGTAATCTTGGTTGCAGGTTTTTCTCCTTCATCACTTTAAATATGTCCTGCCAGTCCCTCTAGCTTGCAGAGTTTCTGCTGAAAGATCAGCTGTTAACCTTATGGGGATTCCCTTGTGTGTTATTTGTTGTTTTTCCCTTGCTGCTTTTAATATGTTTTCTTTGTATTTAATTTTTGACAGATTGATTAATATGTGTCTTGGTGTGTTTCTCCTTGGATTTTTCCTGTATGGGTCTCTCTGTGCTTCCTGGACTTGATTAACTATTTCCTTTCCCATATTAGGGAAGTTTTCAACTATAAACTCTTTTAATATTTTCTTAGTCCCTTTCTTTTTCTCTTCTTCTTCTGGGACCCCTATAATTCGAATGTTGGTGCGTTTAATGTTGCCCCAGAGGTCTCTGAGACTATCCTCAGTTCTTTTCATTCTTTTTTCTTTATTCTGCTCTGCAGTAGTTATTTGCACTATTTTATCTTCCAGGTCACTTATCCGTTCTTCTGCCTCAGTTATTCTGCTATTGATCCCATCTAGAGTATTTTTAATTTCATTTTTTGTGTTGTTCATCATTGCTTGTTTCATCTTTAGTTCTTCTAGGTCCTTGTTAAATGTTTTTTGCATTTTCTCTATTCTCTTTCCAAGCTTTTGGATCATCTTTACTATCATTATTCTGAATTCTTTTTCACGTAGACTGCCTATTTCCTCTTCATTTGTTAGGTCTGGTGGGGTTTTGTCTTGCTCCTTCATCTGCTGTGTGTTTTTCTGTCTTCTCATTTTGCTTATCTTACTGTGTTTGGGGTCTCCTTTTTGCAGGCTGCAGGTTCGTAGTTCCCGTTGTTTTTGGTGTCTGTCCCCAGTGGCTAAAGTTGGTTCAGTGGGTTGTGTAAGCTTCCTGGTGGAGGGGAATAGTGCCTGTGTTCTGGTGGATGAGGCTGGATCTTGTCTTTCTGGTGGGCAGGTCCACATCTGGTGGTATGTTTTGGGGTGTCTGTGGACTTACTATTTTAGGCAGCCTCTCTGCTAATGGGTGGGTTTGTGTTCCTGTCTTGCTAGTTGTTTGGCATAGGGTGTCCAGCACTGTAGCTTTCTGGTCGTTGAGTGAAGCTGGGTGTTGGTGTTGAGATGGAGATGTCTGGGAGATTTTCGCCATTTGATATTCTGTGGAGCTGGGAGGTCTCTTGTTGACCAGTATCCTGAAATTGGCTCTCCCACCTCAGAGCCAGAGCACTGACTCCTGGCTTCAGCACCAAGAGCCTTTCATCCACACGGCCCAGAATAAAAGGGAGAAAAAGTAGAAAGAAAGAAAGAGGATAAAAGAAAAGAAAATAAGGTAAGGTAAAATAAAGCTAGTAAAATAAAAAAAATAATTATTAAGAAAAGATTTTTTTTTAAAGTAAAAAAAAAAAAAAAGGACGGATAGAACCCTAAGACAAATGGTGAAAGCAAAGCTATACAGACAAAATCTCACACAGAAGCATACACATACACACGCACAAAAAGAGGAAAAGGGGAAAAAATAATAAATCTTGCTCTTAAAGTCCACCTCCTCAATTTGGGATGATTTGCTGTCTATTCAGGTATTCCACAGATGCAGGGTACATCAAGTTGATTTTGGAGATTTAATCTGCTGTTCCTGAGGCTGCTGGGAGAGATTTCCCTTTCTCTTCTTTGTTCGCACAGCTCCCGGGGTTCAGGTTTGGATTTGGCCCCAACTCTGCGTGTATGTCGCCGGAGGGCATCTGTTCTTCGTTCAGACAGGACGGGGTTAAAGGAGCCACTGATTCGGGGGCTCTGGCTCACCCAGGCCGGGGGGAAGGAGGGATGCGGATGCAGGGCGAGCCTGTGGCGGCAGAGGGCCGGCGTGACGTTGCACTATCCTGAGGCGCGCCGTGCATTCTCCCAGGGAAATTGTCCCTGAATCCCGGGACCCTGGCAGTGGCGGGCTGCACAGGCTCCCTGGACGGGAAGTGCGGAGAGTGACCTGTGCTCACACACAGGCTTCTGGGTGGTGGCAGCAGCAGCCTTGGCGTCTCATGCCCGTCTGTGGGGTCCGCACTTTTAGCCGTGGCTTGCGCCAGTCTCTGGAGCTCCTTTAAGCAGCGCTCTTAATCCCCTCCCCTCGTGCACCAGGAAACAAAGAGGGAAGAAAAAGTCTCTTGCCTCTTCGGCAGGTCCAGACTTTTTCCCGGACTCCCTCCCGGCTAGCCCTGGTGCACTAACCCCTTCAGGCTGTGTTCACGCCGCCAACCCCAGTCCTCTCCCTGCGCTCCGACCCAAAACCCGAGCCTCAGCTCCCAGCCCCGCCCACCCCAGCGGGTGAGCAGAGAAGCCTCTGGGGCTGGTGAGTGCCGGTAGGCACCGATTCTCTGTGCAGGAATCTCTCCACTTTGCCCTCCGCACCCCTGTTGCTGCGCTCTCCTCCGCGGCGCTGAAGCATCCCCCTTTGCCACCTGCAGTCTCTGCCCGCGAAGGGGCTCCTAGTATGTGGAAACCTTTCCTCCTTCACAGCTCCCTCCCACTGGTGCAGGTCCCGTCCCTATCCTTTTGTCTCTGTTTATTCTTTTTTCTTTTGCCCTACCCAAGTACATGGGGAGTTCTTGCCTTTTGGGAGGTCTGAGGTCTTTTGCCAGCGTTCAGTAGGTGTTCTGTAGGAGTTGTTCCACGTGTAGATGTATTTCTGATGTATCTGTGGGGAGGAAGTTGATCTCCACGTCTTACTCTTCTGCCATCTTCCCCCGCTCTCTTTTAATTTCTAATTTAATTCCATATCATAAGGGAAAATAGTTTGTATGACTTAAATAATTTTTATTTTATTAAGAATTATTTCATGGCCCAGAAAGTGGTCTGTCTTGAGAAATGTTCTGTGTACAGTTGAAAAGAATGTGTATTCTACTTTTTGTGGTGGGATGTCCTACCAATGCCAATGAAGTCCAAGTAATTGATAGTGTTGTTCAAGTGTTCTGTATCCTTATTGATTGATGACATAACCATCCAATCCATCCACCGCCCTCCACTCAAGTCTGGCATCTTGGTATATTCTCTATTCCTTCCATTCTCTCACCACCTCCTCATCTCCTTAGTCATCAGATAAGCCTCCTTTTATCCTCTGACTAGCTCTCAATGCATTTCTTCCTCTCCATCTCTACTGTCACTGCCTAGTTTCTACTCTAATCAGCTGCTGCTTGACATCTGAAATCACCTTCTAACTGGTCTCCTCGCCTCCAGAATTTGTCTTCCTGCCACCCTCCCACCACTACAAAGTTCACATTGCAGTGAATTACATAATCCCTTGTTAAAGTCTTCCAGGGTCTTCCTTCGACCATATGGAATTCACATTTCTTAGTCTGAATGGAAGCATTTGTGAACCCGAGGATCTGTGTCCGATCCTTGCCTGCTTCTCTGACCTCATCTCTCATGGGTGGCCCATATGCTATGTGCCCTCCATCCCTCCCGTGTACGCCTTCCTGCTGCTACTCCAGCTCATTTGGAGCCTTCTCTGTGAAGCCTTTCCTGTCCCATCTACCTTCTTACTCCTAGCCCTGTTTCCGGCAGACCTGGACAGAATTCCCTCTATTTATTCCTTTCTTGCGACAATAATGACAACAATAGCACTAATGACTAGTGTTCATTATACCTTTTTTATGTACAAGGTAGAGTTCTAAGCGCGCTTTACATATATTAACACGTATAATGCTAATGAAAATTCTATAAAAAATACTATTATTATCCCCATTTTATAAATGAGCAAACTAACGCACTGTGAAGTTAAGTAGCCTTTTGGTATGTCTTGTAACCAGGTGGGTTTTTTTTTTTTTCTTGGGTAGCCAGGTGTAAGGTACTGTGTAAAGGGAACTGCTGTAAATAGGCCTTTAGTGGTGTGGTGAAGTGTGGCAGGAGGGGACATATTTGTCCTATGATTAGGTCCCATTTTTTAGTGAGCTTGTGCCTCTGGATGATAAACCTCACAGGTTTTGTTTTGTTTTGTTTTGTTTTCAGTTTTCTTTCTCCCCTCTAAGGTGGTATAGGATGGCTAGAGTGGGCTGGAGTTGAGTGTTTTTCTTCCCCAGGTCAGGTAGGCTCTGAAAATACCCCAGAAGGTTGTGCTCTGGTTAACTAGTTTCCTCTAAGGGCAGGCCTTGTTAAGAGGGGAATGCCTTTTGCCCTCCCTCTGCATGTAGCCAAGAGGGAATTTTTTTTCTCATATTTACCATGGGAATCTGGTTGAGCTCCTTAAGGTAAGTCTTACAATATGGTGGGGCTCCCCCAGTGACTGGGCTCCTGGAGTTTTTAACTCTGAGGGGTGTTGACACTAAGGGGCCAGCAACTTGTCAGTTACAGTGCAGGTTTTCCACCGCTGCGTCAGCACTGGGTCTTGTAGTAGTTTCTGCTGGTGAGTTTCCTCCTCTGTGACTCCCTGTGTTTGCCTGTCTGTCTCTCTGGTCTTCAGGGCCAAGGTTTGTCCTGTGTCTTCACCTCTCTTATGGATCCAAGCAAAGTTGTTGATTTTTCAGCCCATTCAGCTTCTTTCTTCTTAGGACGGAGTGATGAACGGGAAGCCCCAGCACTCTTTTACTAAATTGTACTGCCTTCTATTCTCTTTAGACTATAAGAAAGAAATTATTGTCATTTCATTTCAGCAGCCTGGAAACATGAGGTGTTTCTCGTATGACGGTATAATGGCTTTGGAAACTCTCCGGAGAAATGAGAACCACTCGATGACAAAACGTGTGTGTGTATCTGTTGAGGGGATGATATATGATAGGAACAAGAAAGGCTAATGTCTAGAACAGAGGAAAACAATTAGCACATTTAGTTCAGTTCAGCAAGTGTGTATTGAGTATCAGCTCTGTACTCACTGCTCAGACATAGCTCACACTTCAATTATCAGCTCCAATTATTGGTTTGACATTAGGTTGCCTGTCTTTAGAAGAACCCTTCATGCCTGCTGGCAGCTAGTGCTCTGTTTGAATTTCCAAGATATGTTCCAAGTTCATTAAGTATTTCTGACAAGGATATAGCGTGGGTCAGAATTGTCTTATGGGTACCTCTAAGCCAGTCAAAGGATTTTTAGCTAACAGATACTAGCCTTATTGAAAGGAGTAGTGGCAGAATGAGAAAACCTGGATTCAAGTCATGCATCTGTAGCCCAATAGCTCTGTGCCTGGGTCAAGTCAGTTAATTGCTATGTGGCTTAATTTCTTCATTTGTTACAAGAGCGGGGCTGGACCAGAGTAGAGCTCACAACTCTGACTGAGTCATCTGGGAGGGGGTGCCTTGTAAAATGTCAACACACAACTCCACTTCCAGAGATTAGGATACAGTTACTCTGTGTTGAGCCCAGGCGTGAGTAGATTGTATACAATCCCAGATAAATTTAATGTCAGCCACTGACTAGATGATCCAATTGGTAAGATTCCATGAGAGTTAGGGCATTATCCCCAGCTCACTATTTGGTCATTTATAGCAAACTAACTACAAAATATGGTGTTAAAATGAACTCAGTACTTTGGCTCTGACAGATATCGAGTAAAGGGTATATTTTCAAAGAATCTGTATACATTGAAAATATAGTTGCTGCACCCTTCATACTGAACTTGATACAATTGTTTTGTCCAATTCAAAAGGCAATTAAGATCTTGCAATACTTTAAGGCTGTCGTGATAAAATCAGCTTTTGTTTTACAGGCTGTACATGTGGGAAGTACTGTAGGAAACTGGCCTGAATGTGTACTTACTCAGTGGTATGCTCTACAGTGACATGTTTTTTAAATTTCTGAACAAAACTCTCTTCCTTGTTGGGTCTAAGCGTATAAAGAACGTTGCTGGTTTGATTCTCTGAAATCATGTGAGTCTGTAGGTGTGTTTACAGTGGATCAGGTACGTTAATGTGCCAGTTTTCGTGTTCAATGTGACAAGTGCTTTATGGTCTGCACCCTATCAGATGTGACTCCTGCATTGGGGAGTTTTTCTTTTTCATTTGCTTCTGAGAAGATAGTTTTTAAGCAACTCTCTTTGGTCTCTACTCAGTTGGTTTGGTCTCATTTGAGATTGTACATAATTCGCACCAGAGAAGCAAGTTAAGTGATTTTCTTTCCTGTGCTAGCATTTAGGAAATTATAGCTCATTTTGCTGAGTATTAGTTACTGATTCTGCCATCTAGCAGCATAACCTTTAGAGACTACTTGCTCTGTGCACCTCAGCTTTATCATCTGTAAAATGCATACAGAATAAAATATGGAAGAGTTCTAGCACAGTGCTCGTTAAACAGTAGCTTCTATTTATTCACCCATTCATCAGTTCAGGGATGAATGATCACCAATTCATCCATGCAAATACTAATAAATTGCTTACTATGTGTCTGACTGTGCTTCACCCGGGGAGGACCACAAACAAGACAACTGGTTTCTAATCTCATGGCCTTAGTGATCTGAGGAATGATCAAAGCTCAGGATAAAGTGATGCAGCTGGTTTCCATTTTAAGTTTTTAATTAAGAGTTTTTGTAAATCATATTGTTACAAATATACCTAGAGTTAAACCTGAGGATATTAATCTAGGATTGTTACTGGGCTGTTACAGTGGCTTTGCATTTGCATTCCAAAAATGTCTTTTGTACTAGTTAAGTGCTTTGGCTTATTTGGAAATTTTCAAGAAATTATGATTTCTAAACTAAACTGTTTTCTTCTTTTTTTTCCAAGCGAGTCACTTCACTCATTAGTGTAGAAAGTTGGATTTTATTGTAGTCTGTCATGTTTTCTACATACTCTATGTCCAGAGAGTACAAATTATCCTCTACTGTCTATCAGGAACTTTCTTTCTTTGAATAGCTATTCGTCTAGTCTGTATTATTATTATAACAACAGTAATTTCTAATGCTATTGAAGTGAGTGGGCGATCTGCATTTTCATAACTTCTTTCAAACAATGAGTTGCCACTTGAGCTGTAAAAATGTTCTCTGTTTAATCTTTGCATTGAAGGGATTCGTTTTCTCAGTCTTTTTTGTTGTCTTTTTCTTTCCTCGAAAGTTCTATAAAATTGCCTTCCAGTGAAATGAATATAAAATAGGAAATGGGCCATTTAGTGTGTTTCCTAGTGTAGGTGTAAGGCACAGTTTTTACTGAGTGTAACATATGGAACAATCCTGATCATGTCATTGGACTGATGATAAACGTGTTGCAATATGTGATAATAAGGGCTTAGTAACTGAGGAAAATATCCTTCTGGCCTAAAGAGATTTGTTCATATTGGAAACTTTATTTTCCCAGAAAAGATACAGATTTCTACTTATCAGAGAGGGAAAGAGGGCAAGAGAGAGAAACAGGCAAATATAACATCCTGCCATGCCATCTATGGGTTCCATTACAATAGAGTGCTTTTTATGTGTTTTCTTCTTAGAATAAAGCTTACTGAAACAATGAGGATCCTGTGTCCTATATCATGGGGCTTTATTTGCTTCATTGTCATTTATGAATACCCAAATGTTCCACAGGGAGAATTTTGTAAGCTAATTGGAACCAAAAGGCGGTTATAAGCAGTAAACTGTAATCAGTGTGCCAAAGATATTTTTTATCCACAATGAAAGTTAAATAACCTAGTAAATAGTTGTGATACTTCACACTTACAAATCATACATCTACATGATCTTTATTCTAAGGAGTGAAAATGTTTTTATATGCATTCTGATTAATTTACAGAAATCTCCATGAAGAAGGTAAATTATAACTGTGGTTTTTAAAGGGCCAAATTTATCATCCATCTATAGGACGGCATGTGCAGAATTAAAATCAGACTCTCTTCCAGACTTCTGGTCTCCTACTTTAGTTCTATATGTTAGAGCATCCTTTCTTTGCTTTAGGAGAGTCACTTGTAATTTTTTATACCTTTAAGGAAAACACATTTTTTTAAAGGCAGTTTAGTTCTGTTTTGGTAGAATAATCAGGAAACAAAACATTGCTTTACGTAGAAGTATTTGCTTTTTAAATTTTTTTTAACTCTTTGTCTCAAAGGAAAGAATAAAAAGTCAGAAAATAAGTTGAACTTAGGGAGAGTCTCAACAGGAGGGAAGCATTCCTACCCACACGGAGTCGCGAGGCAAGGAGACTGGGGTGGGGGAGGGGTGGGGTTGGCCCTGGACTTGGCCATGGGCAAAAAGGGGTTAAATCCCCCTTTACCACCGTCTGAGCCCTCAAGACACAGTGGTAGTGACTGCAGCAAGTTGACCCTTGTCTTAGTTTACCTTGTCAGAACTTTTCTTCCCACATGACTGCTGTATTTATTTGTGTTCAAACGAACAATCCAGGTGATTTTTTTTTTACAGGTGCATTTTTTCTCATTCTAACTCGGAAAAAAATTGGAGGGTTCAATTGAAGGGATCTTTTTCATAGGAGACATGTTTTCTCAAACCTTCAGTCGCTGACATATATTTTACCTTCTGCCTGAAATTTCCCCTCTACCCACATTCTCTTAGATAAATCCTTCTTTACCATCAAGACTCAATTTGGGGGGTCACATTATCTGAACCAAAAGGACTTCTATCTTGTAACTCATCATACTGTATCCTAATGGTTTATTCATCCGTCTCCCTGTCCAGTTAGAGCACTCCAGAAAGGTAAGAACCATGGCTTTCGCATCTTCATCTCTAATGCCTAGAATAAAAGAGGCATTCAGTCCATGGGTTTAAAATGAATAACTGGTTAGAGCTCCTATTTCCATAACACATATGTTATTTACAAGTTCTCAAATTCATTGTTTATTAACTCAAATTACACTTTATGCTGTTATTTGAAAAACCATAAAAGTATTCATTCATCTTGTCAGATTGAAATTTATCTTCGTTCTCTCAGAATAGTCTTAAAGCTATTTAACCTTGTGTCCTCAAGTTCTTTATCTATAAAATGGGGATTTTAATATTTAAATGACTCACAAGCATGTTGGTGTTATAAAAATCATAGGAAATAGGAAGTAAACTTGAAAGAAAATTGAAAAGGAGAAAAAGTATATTTTGGTGTAATTGTTAATGATTTTGAAAGATTTTGATTTGAAATATCATTGTTAATGATTTTGAAAGAGCTTCATTTTTCAGAAGTGGGAAAATGAGTATCAGTTTGGTTTCTAAAAAGCTTAAAATTTCATCTTCCCCACATTTAATATGAAGAGTCCTGCTAATATACACAGGCTCATAGAAGACCACTCTGCTCACCCAATTCTGATACCCAATTCTTGAAATTTCTTTAGTTAGATATTAAACTTTTTACTTCATAATTAGACATAAAATCACAAATGATAAATTCTGAAGGACACAGCTGACATAAACAGGATAAAATCATGAGCCCTTTCTTCACAGCAGGTTTGGACCAGGAAGGCCTTAGATACCTCAAGGAGAGTGGGAAGGAAACAGAGGGACAGGGGTTTACAGAAAAGAAACTTTGCTTAGGGAATGGTGTGCTTACTTGTGGGAACTGTTGACCTTTTGTGCTTAAGCCATCTGTCCTATAACACAGGACCTGACCCAGACACCCTCTGATGTCCAAAGAAGGGAGGTAAGTGGAGGGGAATTAGTGGCTCTTTCCTCCCAACAACATCTCTGCCTGCTACTTTAGTTGTCAAGTCACTTCAAAGCATTCTTTTCCTTTGCCCTAAATAAGGAGACTTTTCTGATTCCTTCTAGACCACACAAGAATATTAGCTACAATAGAATTTTCTAAAACTATGCATTTTTTTCTCCTGATCTAAAATTCGAGTGTCAGACTGCATCATCATCAGAGGCAAACAGAACACAAAAGAAATATTTCTGAAAGAATCGTATCTCTTTTGTTAAGAAAACTTGATTCCTGATACCAAAAGACTCATTGCTTTGGCGTTACAAACCAGAGAGTAAACATCTCTGGGAACTGTTTTTC
The DNA here is from genome assembly GCF_937001465.1 of Orcinus orca. Taxonomy (NCBI): domain Eukaryota; kingdom Metazoa; phylum Chordata; class Mammalia; order Artiodactyla; family Delphinidae; genus Orcinus; species Orcinus orca. Next base: position 118,163,893 of record NC_064559.1, read on the forward strand.
CTAGGTGAGATTCCTACTCCAGGGCGTTTCTTTGTGAAATCTGAAACTTGGTTTTTATCATGACAGCGATACCTTTTTAGGCAGTACTGGAGCAGGTTCCAGGTGTTCCTCAGGTGATCTTGGCTTGGCTTCTACACTGCCTCTCACCACTTGCACATCCCTTGTGTAAACCTAGGAGAAACCAAGGCAGAATTGAAATTGTGCATTAGAAGATTAGAAGCTGTGTGAAAAGAGTAGAGGCTGATTTGGTATAAGTATGTCCTGTAATTATGAGATCTTAATTTTACAGGTGTTTACCTCAAAATATTGAGCTAAATCAGGGTCCCTAATTACAGGAAAGTAGATAAAGGCAGAATGTGGCTGTAATAGAACGAGAGAGGCCCGGGAGAGATGATTATGGAAGATAATAGACATTAGTAAAGGCCTATAAGAATCATTTTCCCTGGGTAACTGCCAACTGGCTTTGATTGAATAGATCATAAACTGAGTTTGCAGGAATGTTTCCAAGTGTACAGACTGTATTGTGGGAATTGGCAAACCTCCTGACAAAGTGGGTGAGGTCCTAATTGTTAACTCTCAAGACAGGCATTTTTGATTAACAGTTCTTACTGGTACTTTTCCCGTGTTTCCCATTATAACCTACATTTGGGACAGGGCAAAATGTAGGTTATAATATGACTAGATGAAGTCTCTGCTGTCTAAGTAGAAGTTCCAACAGTTAAAGTATTACCTCTTCTTTTCCAAATAGAGAGTAACATTATTAAGGAAAAAGTTCTGAGGAAATCTGTTCTGGTCCTTTTTCTTCTATTATTTTACCACCATATAAGCTATGTTCTGTCATAATTACTACAAGTTTGTGTCAAGCACAGAATACCTTCCATGGGCCATCAATCTGCAATTGATTTGATACTGTGAAGGGTTTCAATAGAGTGTGCACGTGTGCATACCCTTAAGGCTTTGGGCCAAGTAATTTATCAGATTATAACATATATTGAATTTTAATTATTCATGGTAATGTGAATTCCTAAAGAATGAATGAAGGAATGTCATTTCTAACAAGCCAATCCTGTGTACCCTGGAAAACGGAAGACTTCACACTGAGTTAGAATGAAAGTCATTAAGGACCTGAAATGTTCTTCTCTTCTATAAGTACAACCAGATTAAATTACTGACACGTAGTATCCGTAATTAAGAGTCTGTAGCTCAGATATTTCTTAGTAACAGTAACTGACCAGAGAACTGTAGGGACTTGGGAAACATGATCATATAAACAAAGAACTTTAGTAGTAAAAGAGACCTCAGAAATTCATGGTTCAAAGTCTGTCATTTTACAGGTGAGAATATTGAAGCCAAGAATGATTAAATGACTTACTGAAGCTCTGAAAGCCAGGAAGAGAATACTGGGTTCCTGATTCTCTATACCTATCAAATTATCAATATTACCACAAAAGTTTTATTTCTGATCCAAAATTCTATAAAACTCTATGGAAATAACCAAATCAAAAGCTAGTTAAGACATGATCTGAATGGGATCCTTGAAGATAGTAGCCATGTTATTCATTTGTAATCTCCTGGTACCTAGCATAGTGTAAATAAAGAAGCCAATACACTTTTCATTAAAATACTAATTCTGTCCTTAGTAGAAGAGTAATTTCTTTAAAAATGCCTAATGCTGCCATGAGCATATAATCTGTAAGGTGCTATTACTCAGAATACTTCCTTTGTGATTACTTAAAATTAAAATCACCAAGGATAGGAAAACATTCATCAATTGTCTGTTAGGAGTAGAAAAACAAATATCTATATTTTGGACCTTTGGTAATCCTGATTTATTTTGGGGACTATGTGGCCTCTCCCCAAATAGGATTTCTTCCAAGATGTGGTAGAACTGTGTTTTTCTTTCCAGATTTTGTACTGAGTAACCACTTAGGATTTGGCTTACCTACATGCAGATTGGTTTTTTGCTTGCTGATTTTTCTTTCATCAGTTATAAGATTTTGATTCAAGATTGCACTGTGTATAGTATAGTGTCTTAGCCAGTGAGAATCTGGAGAAAAAGCCTCAAGACACCCATAACTATAGAGTTCCCTTCCCTGCTGGAGAAATCCAAGAACCTCACAGAATACATTTTTTGGATAGCAAGAAAAATATACTGCAGTCTCAAGTCTCATTCTGCTTTTATATTCATCTCACATCTAATAAGTGTAGAAATACAGCTTATGGCTTTTTAGTGGGTTTTTCTTAGCGTACATTTCACAATTCTTTTCTTTTTTAGTTTTTGATACTTGTCTGCCAAAATTTCAGATATAGTAAACATAAACTGTTTTGTGTGCATTGGAAAAACCATCAAATATAAAAGAGGCCTTTGTCACATATTTTGATGACTCGATGCAATTATAAACCTTTACAAAGTGAAGATAAATTTAATTTCAAAGATCCTAGATCAAGATGCAAGTTTTTTTTAGAGTTATTCAGAATTCTAAGCTTATGACAGCCACTTACCTACAGATGAACTATACCAGGAATGTGAGTTTCATACAGCCTTCTGAAAAACCTTGTGTTTACTGTTTATACATTGGACAAAAGTTAAAGACCCTGTTCTCTTTTGACTGAGAAATGGTAAAAGCACATGGTTTATGGTTTTGTTCCTTTGTGTGTGTGTGCATGAATATTTTGGAATTCACTGTTAGGACCATTCAGTATAACCATATGCAATTATGTCTGGCAAATTTTCATGGTGTTCACGAGTAGAAAAATGTGTTTCTTACCTTACTCAACATACAAGAAGCAATTAACAATGAAAAAAATGTGTGTACTAGCAAGAAAGCATTGAGATAAAGAAATGGACTGTCTGCAATGCAATTAATTCCTATTCAGGTGAAACATATGAGAGCCTGTTACTTGTGGCTTAGCAAACTTGCATAAATATAAATAAGAAAGATGGTGGGATTATACGCAGAACCAGGTATTTCTATTTTAATGACATGTGAATAGGCCAACCAAAAAAAATGAAAATTTAGGAGTAAAAAAAATTGAGATAAATCAAAAAGCAATATTGTAGGAAAAAACAAAGAATAGGGATTTTTTGGCATTTACCAAGTGCTTTCACATATGTTAATTCTTTGATCCTTGTAACACCCTGGTGAGGTCTGTGTGGCAGATCTTATCCTCTTCCTTATCATTGAGGCTTGCCTGCAGTTGCACAGATTTTTATAGCAGAGCTGGGAAGAGAATGAGCTCTTCTGATGCCACATCCCTGCTGTCTGATACTGCCTTTTTCTGTTTTCCAACAACTAACACTGATGTATATCTAACTGATGACACTGGTTACAGTGTGGCTGCAACTATGATCAGAGATCATTCCTTACCAAAGGCCAATTTCAGACAGGTTCTTTGTCGTGGTCTTCTCTCCTTTTCTGGTCCTTTGGTTCCATTTCACGTACTCACAAAAAGTGAAGAATAAAAAAAAAAAGAAGCCGGTCAGAATAATTCCCAAAGTAGTGCTTGCTAAAAGCTATCCATCCATTCAGTCAATTAATTTGTATATTCACTTGTATTCCCATAATTCATGGCCACCCTGTACATCTCCCCTCCGCCACCCCCCATGGCAGTGTATTTCTGACAGTGAGAGAGTGACTGGCCAGAGTGACAGTTGCTCTGGCCCTTACCCATGTGTGATAAATCGCTTAGTAATCTCCACAGCACCATCATGCATACATTGAAAGTGTTTAGGGCATTGTAACTTGGGAGAACTTCCAATCTTTCATAAATAACCATTAATCTGTCCCTTTCACATTCAGCTTTCCACATCTGTTTCAAATTGTTCAGTGCTATTCCAGGAGTGCATTAAAGCTCCAGTGCAGGTGGTATTAAGGGGATAAATGAGCCACAGGGAAAAGACACTCTGTATTTTTCTTAAAGCAATTTTTTCTCCTTTGTACAAAGTTAGGAGCCAAGCAATTTACGATTAAGATTTTTGGAGGTTATTTTCTATCATTTGCAGCCATCCTTGTTTATGAGTTTAAAAATGCAGCTTTAGCTCTGCCATTCTAGCATACATTAATGCTTTTCTCCATATAGGTAGATTGTAAATATCATTTCTACCAGCATTTCTAAGTAGTTTTAATTCATTATGAGTCCCTGTAGTTTCCTATTGAAGAAAAATGAAAAATCGTTATAACCAAAGGTCAGTTAGGAATAAATGTCTGAATATGCATTTATATTTGTGACATTCAGGAATTTCAGAGATAGTTGTCGATTTTCTGTTTGATTCATTTTTATACAGGAAGCAACTTGCTTTTCAGGAAAAAAGGGATTATTTTATGAATTATAATTTAATATTGTTTTATGTCTGCAACATTTAATGAAAGCTATAAAGGTGCAACTTTTCTTACCATATACAGCCCATAACCTATTCTCTCAGGTACTTTCCAAAGAGAATATTTTCATAATGACCCAAACTATACTGTTAGATTTACAAAAGTCCCATCACATAACGTAGAGAATGCCCTGTAGACTAAATGCATATGAAGATAGCACAGTATGGTACATCAGATGACACATAACTGTAAATGTTTTCAAGTTGACCTTGAAGATGTTAAGGGACTCACAAAAACAAACATCAGACAGGAGGATAACGAAAAGAAGACTCCCTATTTCTGGCATTTGTAATAGGCATAAAAGGAATGACAAGTTGATTATCTGACCCGGAATAAAATGCCCACACAGGAAAAGTAAAGAAAAAGGAAATTCAGCTACATGTCTCTTATCAAGGTTAGTAAAAATTTCATAAATAGATCACATAAAGTGTACAAAATCATTGCCTTTGAAAATGGTTGATTTCATAGCTACAGTCTGCAGTTCCATCCATGCGTAGGAGATTGATAGCTGCTCCGCCCATTAGTATTAATGAGTGATCAATGCACAGCACACACACAAACACCAGGGAACCAAAGACACCCCACCTACACACTACTTTGTTTTTTAATCTTCCAAATGTTGTAGGATGGCTACTGCCTTATAAGTGGAAAATCATTAAGTATAGCACATATTATTTCCCATAGCTGAAACTGACATCTCATAGAAATTAGTGAGGAAATGTGACCTTATTCATCTATCTGTCTGTTATGTTAAATTCTTTCTCACCTCTTTGTCATCTAAGGGATGCCTGTGACCATTAAGGAAATGTAGCCTGCACTGCTAGGACATTTCATTAAGGAAAAAATTCAGAATGCTGTTAGTAGTCTGCTTAGTGAGAAAAATTCCTTCTCCTGGGAGTTCTCCAATAGTGTTAAATGCACTGTCACAGAATATCACTGCTTTTCCCGAACTCTGCATTCAATAGAGTAAGACCTTTTGTTCTTTTTCTGATGAAGGATAGGAATTGACAGTTCACCGTTCTTATAATTGCCAAAGTTTTCCAATTTGTTGATACATCTTCAAATATAGGTTTTAAAAAACCATTGTAAAGCTCTTGCTTAGGCCTTTCCCCTGAAAAACAGACTTACCTCCTTTGGTGTACTCTCAGAGGTCTTATTTTACTTTAAAACAATCACCCTTTTCACTTATGAGCCTCGGTCAGTACATGGTTCCCACCTGCACACCCTTATATTTTCTACTCAGGTAGCATCGTGGTGCATTTATATTTATATAAGGGTCTAGCTAGTCATATAGTCCCCAAATATTATACTTACTTGTATCTCAGTGTCATGCTTAAAATAAAGCACCAAAAAGCACTCAGTAAATACAGTTGAATGAAAGGAACATTTCCTTCCAACCTTATAGTTACTGTGCTGCCATCACACTCTAGTGTCTGATTCTCCTCCCTCCTGGTGGTTCCTTCCTGCCTTCTAATTAGACTAATTTCTCTAAGTATTGTTTTCTTCTGTCTACATTTCCTTCCACAACGTTATTGCTCCTGTGATTTCAAGGTTCCCCTCTATATGACTGCCATCTAAATCTGTGTTATCTGGATGGATCACCTCCATCCTTGACTTTTCCCCCAATCTTTAACTCCCATAGTCTTCTCTTCCCATATCTAATCCATAGGCAGGTCCCAAACACTGTAGTTAAATGATGTCTCTAGCACCTGTTTCCCTTCCTCCAGACCTCCTTCCCTTTCTATGACACCATTTCTTTAATGTTATTCTCACCTATAAAGTCATGCCCATCTACAAGCCAGCTTGCATACTGATGCCAGGTTAGTTCTTCTAAAATATAATATAACCCCTTTATTGAAACCCCATGGCCAATGATAAATTCAGATATCATTGTCAAACTGGTTCCTTAGTACCTTTTAGCTTTCTTTCTACTGTGCCCTTTTATGAGTCTTACACTGTAGCGAGAAGCAGTGCAAAACTCTGAAGTTAGAACAATTGAATTTGAATTCTGGTTCTGTCACTTACTGGCTCTGTGATCATGGTCAAATCACTTAACTCCTCTATGTCTCATTTTTCTCACCTTTAAAATAGGGATAGTAGTTGGACCTACGACAAAGGATTATTATAAGGATTAAATGAAACACTCAGGGCAGTGTCTAGCATACAGTTAGGGGTACAATAAGTGTTACTCATTATTAGACTCCATTTAAAGGGAACGATTTGCATTTCCCATGCACATCCTGTAATTTCCTAGCCCCATGCCTTTCTCTTGATGTATTTTGTTTTCAGAATGTTCTCCATTTCCATCTCTATTTGTTTAAACCCTGCACATTTTACATTCATGTGCCCCCTCTTCCATGTAGCTTTCTGGCAAAACCCCAATACTCAGTTTAGCTTTTGAATTTCCATAGCATCTCCTGTACCTCTTTCAGTATTTAGCCCTTTCTATTTTGTATTATATTTAGGTGTATACATATCTTCTGAAAATACAGGGGAAAACAAGAACTGTTTTATGAATTTTTGCATTTTTCTCAGTGTCTAACCAAACATGAGATACTGTATTTGTTGACTAAATGAATGAATACCCCTCTTGTTCACTTACCTTTTCCCTAATATGCAAGTGCAATGTGGTTTGAGAACCTGGCCAAAATTATTATCTTCTCCTTGCCTGGTTACGTAATTGATCTCCTTCTATCCTAACCCCACCCTTTCCTCTTCTCTTTTTTCCCCCCTTTTCCCCATACCTCTGACTCTTCCCCCTTTTCTGCTCCACTTACCTTCTCTCTCTCCCACTCTACCCTCCCCCGTCTTCCCTTTTCTCCTCGTCTTCCTCCTCATCATTGTCTTGAATTCTAGATTCCCACTTTTTAAAATGTCCTCCACAAACTCATAGCCAAGATCTGTGGGAACAAAGCGATACTACTTCAAGAGGGAGATGTTTTCTGATCGTTTTTTGTTACTCTCTTTGTCAAAAATAATAGAGCATGTAGCATTCAATTATAATGCAACTTATTCATCTGAGCTACTGAGAAGCAAGCAATGGTTAAATGGCAAATAAAAACAAGCCCAATATCTGGACAAGGAGAAATAATCTCACAAGAACTTTTTAATTACATGTGCTTATTGTTGCCATATGTTTTTTTTGTTTGTTTTTGCGGTACGCGGGTCTCTCACTGTTGTGGCCTCTCCCGTCGCGGAGCACAGGCTCCGGACGCGCAGGCTCAGGGGCCATGGCTCACGGGCCCAGCCGCACAGCGGCATGTGGGATCTTCCCGGACCGGGGCACGAACCCGTGTGCCCTGCATCGGCAGGCGGACTCTCAACCACTGCACCACCAGGGAAGCCCTGTTGCAGTATGTTTTGAGTACAGTTTGTCTTTCTAGAAAAGGGAAACAATTGTGTCATGAGATTGTTTTAAAGAGGAATTTGACCAAAGGTCTCCAAGAATAAATTCGTTTCTTATTGTTAATTTCTTCCCTCTTTTCTCATTTACAATGGCGTTTTGAGTCCTAATCCTTTCTTCCAACATCTTAACTGTCCCTTTCCCTTAATCAATATCCTGTTTCTTTCTCCTAAATTTGAAAATCATCTAAAATGTCATATTATGTTCTGTTTTCCATTTCCACATGTCTTGAAATGTCTCATCCTGTTGGAGGAACATTCTCATGAGTTCTGTTAGGGATACCGATATCCTAATTAATTATGAGCTTACACAAAACCAATGTGATCTACTTGTATTTATGAATATAAATTTGAAAGATATAGTATGCTATTATCTCTATTATAGGATTGAGGGGTGTGAAGTTAACAAAATTGAATGAATGGTAGATTGGAAAGTCAAACTTGAATTCTTATTTTATAATCGTGATATGAAGCCATATGTAAAGTTTAACAATTTTAAAACCTTTCTGCTTATGCTTCCCTTCCTGAGCCATAGTCAGTTAATGCTTAGGACTGGATACAATGTGGAAGTAATTCTGAGGATCCCAACTGACAACATTATGCATCTACTGCTATGGGATCATCATTATAGTAAATTTGTTCTCAAAACTGGCATCTTTTTTTCTAATTTAGGGTAGAAATTTAACATCTGGAGAGGTTGGATTTTTTCCGAGTGATGCTGTCAAGCCTTGCCCATGTGTGAGTATTTTATTTCTTTCTACTTTGTTTTTTGATGCTATAATGAATTGTCAAGAAAGTACAAAGGATACTGGTCTGGCCCCTCATTAATTCTATTAATATTTTCTTATTAATAACATATTCCAAGATTATGATGATTCCATTGTCAGGAAATATTTTTAAATGTTAAGGGAAGGGGCTTCCCTGGTGGTGCAGTGGTTGAGAGTCCGCCTGCCGATGCAGGGGACACAGGTTCGTGCCCCGGTCCGGGAAGATCCCACATGCCACGGAGCAGCTGGGTCCGTGAGCCATGGCCGCTGAGCCTGCGCGTCCGGAGCCTATGCTCTGCAACAGGAGAGGCCACAACAGTGAGAGGCCCGCTACCGCAAAAAAGAACAATGTTAAGGGAATACATGCAACAGGAAAATTTTACTTAGTATAATTTACAAAATTAACATTTTTATAAGGTTTTAGAAGGAATAAACTAAAGCTACTGATCAGATGTATTGTACAAACTTCCCTTTTCCCTCTGAGGTAAGAATGGTATGGTCTAATATATTTCCAGTCACTTTGGGTTACAGAGAGATTGCACTTCAACTAGTGTGTTTGAAAGCCTGCTAGAAAGCATGAATGTCCGCAGATTCTTCAGTCAAATCTCTTAATATATTTTTCTGTGCTTTAGTTTGTCATAACTGTTTATTTAGTGTCGTAATGACATTTTCTGAAAACATCAAACACGTTAGGCAGATACAAGAAGAATGAATATTTACTCAAATATTATTATGGATGACTATAACATAAAATATACTCTCTGATGCTTTATGAAATTTATAAATTTCTGTTTAGGGTGATGTTATTTTATCATCGTAATTTGGTGTTTGGGGTGGATTTTTCTGTGACACTTTTCAAGTTCTTAACTCTAATTAAAGGAAATTATTTTACTAATACAATGGAATTATTGGTTTGTGGGGGAAAAAACCTTCTTAAACTATTCTGCTTGCCTTATTTCAGTCCTTCCCAGTTTTCTAAACTGAACATTCTTTTTAATATTATAAATGGGAATGTCTGCCATCCTTAACCTCAGATGTAGTCTGAAGAATAATTTACTCCACTCATTCAAGCTTAATTAATTTCAAAAGCAAAGGGAATCAAAAAAAAAAAGCTCTTGCTATTTCTGTTGGTTCTATGATCTAATGCCACATATTATTCAGGTTATGTTGTAATCTTGAAAACAATTATTGAAATTTCATACCACTCTCATTTAATTAGATAAGCAAAAATGATTCTTTAGCTAGTTTTCTGTCATTTATATGAATAAGATTAAGGCTTCCTATGCTTAAAGAACTGATATTTATATGTAGGCACATAGCAGAAAATTAACATTAAGATTTTGGGAACCTAGCACAGGGAGCCCAGCTTGGTGTTCTGTGATGACCTAGATGGGTGGGATGGGGGGAGTAGGGGAGGGAGGCCCAAAAGTGAGGGGATATATGTATACATATAGCTGATCCACTTCATTGTACAGCAAAAATTAACAACACTGTAAAGCAATTATACTCCAATAAAAAAAACTATTAAGCATTTCATGTACCATGTACTGTTTTCTTTTCACAGCTCCTTGAATATAGCATAGAATGAGCATTTGAAGTTTTATTTTAGGAATAGTATGGCACACAGTAGGTATTTAATAAATTTTTGTTGTATGAATGAACAAAGAAGTGAAAAAGCAAACAAAAGTTCCTAACTAAATGTAGGTAATTAACAATGGCAGATATTAATTAAATCAGCTTATAGGATAATACTGAATGATATTTTGTGATCTGGTTAGTTACTAGAAAAAGAAATGTGCTTACAATTTTAGCTAATAAAGAGTTGTAGAGGAACACATAATTATGGGTAGGACTACCAACTAAATATGATTGTTTTTATAGCTTAAAGTTAATAAATAGCTATTAAATTTTTACTGCTTTATTTAATGAAATTATAGATTCATTTGTTGGTTGTAGGTTAAGTTAGGTGAATGAAGCTAAGCAGAAGGAGGAAAAACACAGGAGACAATTTCATTTCTGGCAATATGGTTACTGGAGGGAAAGCCTAGAGCTAAAGCACAGTGCAAACTTGGGTGTCTCTCTGTGAATTGCAGAGCCCTCAGTGGGTGAACAAGAAGAAAACTATCCCACAGGAGAAGATATGCCTATCTTTGTCTTGGATCTTGGTGGGGAACAGAAAAAAAAGTCTCTCTCCCCTAAGAATTCTTAACTTTAGATCCAAAAACCACCCACATGGGGGGTTGGAATTCATACTAGCTTTGTGACCTAAATAATACTAAGCTAGAAACATAGTAGAACATACATATCAATAATTACCTTAAACATAAATGAAGTAAATGTTGCAAACAAAAGACACAGACTGGCTGAATGGATACAGAAACAAGATCCATATATATGCTGTCTACAATAGAACCACTTCAGATCTAGGGGACACATACAGACTGAAAGTAAGGGGACTGAAAAAGGTATTTCATGAAAATGGAAATCAAAAGAAAGCTGGAGTAGCAATACTCATATAAAACAAAATAGACTTTAAAGACTATTACAAGAGACAAAGAAGGACACTACATAATGAGCAAGGATCAATCCAAGAAGAAGATATAACAATTATAAATATATATATATATATATATACCCAAATATATGAGGCAAATATTAATAGCTATAAAAGGAGAAATCAACAGTAACACAATAATAGGGGAGGACTTTAACACCCCACTTTCGATAGTGGACAGATCATTCAGACAGAAAATCAATAAGGAAACACAGGTCTTAAATGACACATTAGACCAGATGGACTTAATTGATATTAAAGAGCATTCCATCCAAAAGCAGCAGAATACACATTCTTCTCAAGTGCACATGGAACATTCTCCAGGATTGATCACCTGCTGGGCCACAAAGTGAGCCTCAGTAAATTTAAGAAAATTGAAATCACATCAAGCATCTTTTCCAACCACAACACTATGAGATTAGAAATCAACTACAAGGAAAAAAACTGTAAAAAACCATGAAGTAAACAATATGCTACTAAACAACCAATGGATCACTGAAGAAATCAAAGAGGAAATCAAAAAATACCAAGAGACAGATAAAAATGAAAGCACGATGATCCAAAACCTATGGGACACAGCAAAAGCAGTTCTAAGAGGAAAGTTTATAGCAATACAGTCTTACCTCAGGAAACAAGAAAAATCTCAAATAAACACACTAAGCTTACACCTAGAGCAACTAGAGAGAGAAGAACAAACAAAACCCAAAGTTCATAGAAAGAAAGAAATCCTAAAGATCAGAGCAGAAATAAATGCAATAGAGATAAAAAACAATAATAAAGATCAATGAAGCTATAAGCTGATTCTGTGAAAAGTTAAACAAAATAGATAAACCTTTAGCAAGACTCATCAAGAAAAAAGGGAAGGGGCTCAGATCAATAAAATTACAAATGAAAAAGAAGTTACAACTGACACCACAGAAATACAAAGCATCATGAGAGACTACTATAAGCAACTATATGCCAATAAAACGGATAATCTAGAAGAAATGGACAAATCCTTAGAAAGCTACAATCTCCCAAGACTGAACCATGAGGAAATAGAAAATACGAAAGGACCAGTGTGGATGCCTTCTATGTAATAAAGGCCATATGTGACAGCTAGCATCATTACTCAATGAGGAAAAGCTGAAAGCATTCCCTCTAAGATAAGGAACAAGACAAGGATATCCACTCTTGCCACTTTTATTCAACATAGTTTTGGAAATCCTAGCCACAGCAATGAGAGAGGAAAAATAAAATGAATCCAAATTGGAAAGGAAGAAGTAAAACTGTCACCGTTTGCAGATGGCGTCATACTATACATGGAAAATCCTAAAGGTGCTACCAGAGAACTACTACAACTCATCAATGAATTCAGTAAAGTTGCAGGATACAAAATTAATACACAGAAATCTGTTGCATTTCTATACACTAACAACAAAAGATCAGAAAAAGAAATTAAAGAAACAATGCCATTTACCATCGCATCAAAAATAATAAAATACCTAGGAATAAACCTACCTAAGGAGGCAAAAGACGTGTACTCTGAAAACTATAAGACACTGATGAAAGAAATCAAAGATGACACAAACAGATGGAGAGACATACCATGTTCTTGGATTGGAAGAATCAATATTGTCAAAATGACTATACTACCCAAGGCAATCTACAGATTCAGTGCAATCCCTATCAAATTACCAATGGCATTTTTCACAGAACTAGAACAAAATTTTTTTTAATTTGTATGGAGATACAAAAGACCCCAAATAGCCAAAGCAATCTTGAGAAGAAAAACGGAGCTGGAAGAATCAGGCTCCTTAACTTCAGGCTATACTATAAAGCTACAGTCATCAAAAGAGTATGGTACTAGCACAAAAACAGAAATATAGATCAATGGAATAGTATAGAAAGCCCAGAAGTAAACCCACATTCCTATGGTCAATTAGTCTATGACAAAGGAGGTAAGACCATAGAGTGGAGAAAAGACAGTCTCTTCAATAAATGGTGCTGGGATAACTGGACAGCTACATGTAAAAAAATGAAATTAGAACATTCTTTAATGCCATTTACAAAAATAAACTCAAAATGGATCAAAGACCTAAATGTAATACTGGATAGTATAAAACTCTTAGAGGAAAATACAGGCAGAACACTCTTTGACATAAATTGCAGCAATATCTTTTTCAATCCATCTTTTAGAGTAATAGAAATAAAAACAAAAATAAACAAATGTGACCTAGTTAAACTCAAAATCTTCTGCACAGCAAAGGAAACCATAAGCAAAACAAAAAGACAACCCACAGAATGGGAGAAAATATTTGCAAATGATGCAACCGATAAGGGATTAGTCTCCAAAATAAACACTTTATGCAGCTCAATTAAAAAAAAAAAAAAACAAATCACCCAATCAAAAAACGGGCAGAAGACCTAAATAGACATTTCTCCAAAGAAGATACACAGATGGCCAAGAGGTACATCCAAAGATGCTCAACATCAGTAATTATTAGAGAAATGCAAATCAAAACTACAATGAGACATCACCTCACACCAGTCAGAATGGCCATCATCAAAAAGTCTACAAACAATAAATGCTGGAAGGGGTGTGGAGAAAAGGGAACCCTCCTACACTCTTGGTGGGAATGTAAATTGGTACATCCACTATGGAGAACAGTATGGAGGTTCCTTAAAAAGCTAGAAATAGAGCTACCATATGATCCAGCAATCCCACTCCTGAGCACATATCCAGAGAAAACCATGGTTCAAAAGGATACATGCACCCCAATATTCATTGTTGCAATATTTACAATAGCCAAGACATGGAGGCAACCTAAATGTCCACTGACAGATGAATGGATAAAGAAGATGTGGTATATATATACAATGGAATATTACTCAGCTATTAAAAACAATGAAATAATGCCATTTGCAGCAACATGGATGGACCTGGAGATTATCATACTAAGTGAAGTAAAACAGAGAAAGACAAATATTATATGATATCGCTTATATGCAGAATCTAAAAAAATGATACAAATGAACTTATTTACAAAACAGAAACAGTCTCACAGAGGTAGAGGATGAATTTATGGTTACCGGGGGGAGCGGTGCGGGGGAGGCATAGATTGGGAGTTTGGAATTGACATTTACACACTGCTATATTTAAAACAGAAAACCAACATGGACCTACTGTATAACATAGGGAACTCTACTCAACATTCTGTAATAACCTAAATGGGGAAAGAACTTGTATATGTATATGATGTATATGTATATGTATAACTGAATCACTCTGCTGTATACCTGAAACTAATGCAACATTGCTAGTCAGCAATACTCCAATATAAAATAAAATTTTTAAAAAGAAACATAGTATAAAATGATGCCACATTGATTGTGTTCCCAGTGCAAGTACAGATTCTCTCTAGATTGGCGCCTCAAAGGATTTCTACTGATAAAGTCCCAGAGATTATAAATTCACAATTTGGAATAATTATATTTATGAGGAAACAAACCCACCTTAAGCAAAAGTCAGCAGAGACAATAAAATGCAGAATTAGACCCACAAAGACAACAGGTAGTGGAATTATCAGATACTAAGTTCAAAATTGTATGTTTAATATGGTTGAAGAAATAAAAGGGGGAATAAAAGTCTAAAAGGAAAACAAGTCACTCTCGTTTGGGCATATTTCAAAAAGAATCAGATATAGCAATTGAAGTGAGGAACAATGGAAACATTACATGATGTATGAGACCCAGCTGGGCAGAAAATTGGAAGAAAAATCTGAATAAATTTCTCAGTGAATAGTCCAGAAAGATTAAGAGATAGAGAATGTAAGAGAATGGAATGATAAAGTTCAAATACATCTATTGAGAGAGAGAATATAGATAATTGTGGGAAAGCAATGTTCAAATGATGGCTGAGAATTTTCCAGAATTTATGATAAAACTAATCTTAATAGTCAAGAAGAATATATTAAACTTAATCAATACCTAGATACATTTTAGTGAAACTGCAGAACATCAAAGACAAAGAGAAAATATTAAAACCAACCTGAGAGAAAATACAGATTACCTATAAAGGGTTGATGATTAGACATATAGCTAACAACAGCAATAATGGAAACAATAGGAGTTTCCACTTCTGGTCATTGTCAAGTAGCTCCTATTGGACCAAGCCTCCCACAGAAAATAACTACAAACTCTGGACAAAATACTTTTTACAAAAACAACTATCTGAACATACTGGCTAGGAGAGGACTTGACATTCAGAAGAAGGATGATACTAGGTGAGTTTCCTGGCTTTAAGGCTAGCTTAAGGAAAAACACTGGGCTGCACCATGCAGGGTGGCTGAAATACAGATAGAAACCTCACAGTATTACTGGCTTGAAGGGCAGAATATGGAGTTTGAAGCAAACACAATCTGGAAAGGGAGATAAGAAATCTTAGAAAGGAAAGAAGAGTGAGGGAGAACCTCAAATTCTGTGTATAAACATTGCCTCAGTCTCTGAGTGGTGCAGACTTCAAGTAGCTGAGCTTAGGCTAAAAGAACTTAACGAAGTATTCAGTTGCCCCTTACCACAGGGAAGACAGAGTTTGCAGTTGGAGTTCAAACAAGTTAACTGCCTGCTCTAAGAAAAACCACACTCTTTGTAGGAGCATAACTGAATCCAGGGCCTCTACAGCATATCATTCAAATCGTCCAAGAGGCCATCTAAAATCACTCAGTACACAAAAAAACAGGAAAACGTGAACCACACTCAAAAGAAAAGACAATTAAAGGATAACAACCCTCAGATGTCCCAAATGATAGAATTTGCAAGAAAGGATTTTTAAAGTAGCTATTATAACCGTGCTCAAGGACATAAATAAAGGAAAATACAGTTGACCCCTGAAACATGCAGGGATTAGGGTGCTGACCCTCCAAGCAGTGGAAAATTCACCTATAACTTATAGTCGCCCCTCTATATTCACAGTTCCTCCATATCTGTGGTTTCACATTCATAGATTCAATCAAATGCAGATTGTGTTGTATTGTAGTATTTACTATTGAAAAAAATCCACGTATAAGTGCACCCATGCAATTCAAACCCGTTTTGTTCAAGGGTTAACTGTATGTTCATAATGAATGAACAGGAAACCTCAGCAGAGAAATAAGAACTATAAAAAAGAACTGAATGGGAATTCTATACAATGAAATTTCAATATTTGAAGCAGTAAGAATAATATACTCAAAGTTTTGAAAGAAAATTAGAAATATATCTTTCCTCAATGAGGATGAAATAATGACATTTCTAGCCTAACAAACACAGAAAGTTCACTTCTGTCTCATCTAGCTTTTATAAA
Source organism: Orcinus orca (assembly GCF_937001465.1). Lineage (NCBI taxonomy): Eukaryota > Metazoa > Chordata > Mammalia > Artiodactyla > Delphinidae > Orcinus > Orcinus orca. The sequence continues at coordinate 118,180,318 of NC_064559.1, forward strand.
ATGTACTTGGGAAGAAGCATATATCTTATATTTAATTTTATATGTATGCTATATTCCCAATGAAATTTTTTTAAAACGCTACATCCACAGCAGAAGTTTTAACAATGTAAACAGCCTATGATGAAGGCAGAAAAAGGCATTAGGGAAAAACTGTCAAAGATGAGAACAAAATTGTTTATAGCCTTATATATGAGATATTCCTCTAGACGAGGGCCCAAAGTACACATGATAGAAATGCGGAGGGCTCATGTCAGATGGAAAAGGACAGGATCCTACTCTGATGATGGGGATCACAGCTGAGAAGACAGTCCTGGCTCATCACGCATCAGAATGTACCAAAGAGAGAAAAAGCTTCAGAAGGACACATCCGGATGGAACAGCCTCAATCTCTGTTCTACTTTAGAATTTTATGTCACTCTTCACTTTTGTGGATCCTTCCCAGCTGAGAAAATCCAGTCAAAATATGTTGAAGCTCTTTACCTGCTCTGTCCTTTTTCTCTCTTTTTGTTGTCGTTCTCCAGGAAGAGAGAGATAGGTTTAGGAATGAGCATACATTTGAAGAATACAGAGGGGTAGAGGGAAGGAGGAAAACACTTTTTTCCCCATCAGATTTCTGAGGTCATGTATATTTTACTAAAAGGGAAACTGTTGAAGATTGATTTCTATTTGCGAAAACAAAATGGTATAAGAAAATATTCGCAGGAGTAGAATGGTAATAATTTACTTTCAATATGTTATGTGTGTATCAGGATTTTACACAGTGGTGAAATTGAAAATGTGATCCATAGGATAAAATATTTAAATATTAGTAACTTTAGAGATGTTCTGACCAGAAGGATAGTTTTTTACAAATAATTCTTAACCTGGAAGGTCAAAATAGTAACAGCCCATTATGAAAACGGACATAGCTAGAGATATATTCACATTAACCAGACCTCAGTTACAAGTGAGGGTAACAGTATTTTTAATCACGCAGTATTAAAAGGCCCAGGAATAACATGGAATGTATACATCAAAGATTCAGGTGATTCATGAAAATTACACAGTATGAATTGTATTTGTTGTTTTATGAATATTGGTGTGCCTTCTTTGGCTTTGCTCATTTTCTAATTGCAATCAGCAACTAGAAGTTTTCTTTTTCTTTCTTTATTTGCATAGAAAATAAAGTTTTTCTCTTTTGTAAAGCTCCATAGGAGAAAAGGGAAAAATGAATATTTCCTATGACTTTTTCATAAATAAACGGTTTTCCAGTTGGTAGACTTCTAAATCAGAGTTTAAAATTTGTGATACACAATAAGAGTCTATATCAGGTGTATATTGTTTATTTTGCCTGTTTTCCCCATGTATTGGGAAAGCAGTGTGCTATTTGGTTTTCCTAACATTTTCATTTTGATTTTCTATGATAGGATTAAACTGCCTTGATAATAAATACCAAAAGATTCCAATTCATATTTTTCCTGTTATCTCTTCCTTTAGAGGTACAGTGGCAGTAAAATGAATGAAAGAATTAAAGTGAAATGAATTATTTTCTACTTATCTGACATATACTATGATTCGCTCTGTATAATATTGCCAATGGATAATTCTAGGACTGTGCTACCTAGGGTTTTATAGAGCTGGGTCAGCTGAACTGAATTAATGATTGATTTCTAAAAGCTTCCCTTAAGTAAACTTAATCTATTTTTGCCTTTTTACATCCTAGGTGCCCAAACCAGTAGATTATTCTTGCCAACCCTGGTAAGTATTAAAAATGTTTATGTAGCTGAGTTGAAATACCATATCCTTAGCTCGAGGACGCCTTAAATGAGGGAGTAGTAAACTACATTCCATTTCCATTTGTCCTGGCTAAAGCTGTTTTCAGATGCAACAAAACACCATAATGAATTTATATATTGCTGACCTTTCCATATCTTTATCAGAGAGTGGTGCATGTGTGTGTACAAGCACATGTACTTGGCTGTAAATCCAAAGTTTATACCATCCACAGAGAGGAATGGGACATGGGCAAATGTATATTGTATTTTAGAAGAGTAAATTTCATGGAGTTGAGAAAAAAGGTATGATTCCATTTTCTGAAACTAAAATTTAACCCAGAAAGGACAGTAGATCCTAAAAATACATTTTATAACACATAATATTGGAGGAGCAAGATGTGTCCAAGTCTAAAGTTTTAGGTCTCTGTGGAGCTCACATAACACTTGGAGGTTAGCAGTATCACTAACAGAAACAAGGAAGCAGTAGATAGTGATTATTATTTTTTAGACATTATGAGTTTAAGGGGAAATGATATCCTCAACTGGAAAAACTATTCAGAATCTAGAATAGTTATAATCATTATATGATAATAACTAACATATTCTGGGTATTTAGTATGTACTTAGTATTTTACACATTTTGTTTTGTTTTTCCAACATCTGTATAAGGAAGGTTATTTTTATTATTTTTACAGATGAGGAAACAAAGGTTAAGGCCAACCAGCTAGTAAATGGTACAGCCAGGATTCCAAGTTATGCTGTCTGTACATTGGCATACCACCTGTTAAAGTACAAAACATGGGCATATTTACTTATTGATATTTGCTTCCTGAATTTTGAGTTTGGCTCCTCTTAAAATGACTGCATCTATCTTTACTTTCTTGATATTGAAATATATGTATACAAACTAGATATCAGGATATGTATATAAATGAGATATTCTGAGAGTATATAGTACTAGTTCAGTTTGCAGGTGTAGCTAACACCTGAGTTCTTTGATATTTTAAATTCTGATCATTTTCTGTTATATAACCAAAGCATGAAAAATGCTGGGTTACTGTAGGAATATATTGTCCATAGTATGAGATCCTCTCCTCAGCAGTCTTGCTCTCCCTCCCCAGCAATCTCTGCCTTCTGTGGTCATTGTCTGCTTTCTCTGACATCCCTCTCTGGGCTTCAGCACTGAGCTTGCTGGAGAAATTGTAGCAGGTCTGTAATGGAACTGGAAATCTTTGCTACATGTTTACCTGGTTTAAGATAAATTTCAGGTCTTACTTTTCGTGGAATTAAAGACTGTAATCCTGACAAATTAAGTTTGGAGAATAGAGCTGATAGCATGGATAATCAAACTGAAAAACATAAAGGACTGGTGAAATCATGAGAGTATGATGATAGTTTCCTTCTCTTTTCTTTTACTATTTTTCATGTAAGTAGGCATAATAGTTACAAGAGTAATGATTTTAGAGAAATACTAAAGCCACAAACTAGATGGATTTTTTTTTAATTGGAGTATAATTGCTTTACGATGTTGTGTTAGTTTCTGGTGTACAACGAAGTGAATCAGCTATATGCATACCTATATCTCCTCCCTCTTGGACCTCCCTCCCATCTCCCCCAATCCCACCCACCTAGGTCATCACAGAGCACCAAGCTGAGCTCCCTGAGCTGTACCACAGGTTCCCACTAGCTATGTATTTTACACATGGTAGTGTATTTATGTCAAACCTAATTGCCCAATTCATCCCACCCTCCCCTTCCCCCTGTGTCCACATGTCTGTTCTCTACGTCTGTGATGCATTTTATGAAATAAACCAATCAGGTACCTGGGAACCAGTCAGGGCACAGGAGATTTGTTTTTGAGCCCTTTGTTTTAAAATGTACCCTTGCCAATATGTAAAATTCTATTGAATATATGACCAGTTAGAAAAGTATCGTTCCTACTGATAAAAAAAAAAAATCAAGATGTTCAGATGAGGGAAGACCCTTGAAAACAGTAAGAAATAGATATAGTATAATTTCATAATTACTTTTTCTTCTTTTCTGAGCAACTTGGACAATTTCTTCACACTAAGCAGGCAGTTTCATGTGAAATGACTTCTGCTAAGGAACAAAATGATCAGAAAATGAAATCTTCAATTTTAGAAATACTAAACTGTTTAGAGAAAAATTACACTGTGGTTCTCAAGTCATTAAGAAAGTGAATAACACCAACTGTATGGTGTATTCATTATTTCCACATTTTAAAACAAGTTGTTCCCATAAGGTAAACTTTATCTCTTTCATAGGCCATGAAATAAAACAGAATTCAAGATGATTATCTTCAACAATCTATGTTTTGGGGTGTCATGAAGGCAGGGATGAGGCATGGGGCTTAAATCTGGGGAACTGTCTGAAAATCCTTATGAAGAAAAGGATACAGATGCCAAGGAACCTACCTCATCCTCCAAGTAGTCAGGCAACTTACCTTTCCCTACCTTAGCAGGAGACATAAGTTAGAAGGTATATTACATGGAAAAATTGAGCCATATGGGGCCTAGACTTGGAAAGAGCAGGACCAGCAGAGATTGGGAGAGCTGTCATACTGAAACCAGATGGGTCAAATTAAGGAAAGTCAATATACAGACTGATGATGATTCCCAGTTCCTTTGTGTAGCTCAATTTCAGTACTGTGACAGCTGTGTCTCACACACATGGACTACTCTCTTCTTGCATCCAGATAGGAATTTGGAAGATTTTTCTCTAAAGAAACAGAATAGACTCAAAATAAAAAATCTAAAATCCAGCCCCATCATAAGGTTCTTGCCAAATGATCAGGTTCCCACCCAATGAGCCTCCCTTGCTTCCTCCACACAGAGCTTCCAGTCAGTTCTTGGCTTGGATGCCCTTCCTCTTAAATATAAGCAGACAACAAGGAGTAACCAGGCGTTTGAGAAAAGCCTTGAAGTAAAGAATAAATAGGAAAAAGAAACTTGGAAGAATTACAGACATTAGAATGGGCAGAAGAAAGAAGCCTTCAAGTTATATTCTCAGAATTAAGAGATGACAATGTATCCATAGAAGTGAGCTGGATGTTTTATAAAAGCAACAATCAGATAATAAGAAAGAGCTCTTCTAGTTAAGTATTGAGTACAGAAACTGGAAAATAAAGTTGAGTAAATCCTTCAGAAAACCAAAGAGAGATAATATGAGAGAAAAGATAGAGTAGGGGGCTTCCCTGGTGGCGCAGTGATTGAGAATCTGCCTGCCAATGCAGGGGACACAGGTTCGAGCCCTGGTCTGGGAGGATCCCACGTTCCGCGGAGCAACTAGGCCTGTGAGCCACAACTACTGAGCCTGCACGTCTGGAGCCTGTGCTCCGCAACAAGAAAGGCCACGATAGTGAGAGGCCCGCGCACCGCGATGAAGAGTGGCCCCTGCTTGCCGCAACTAGAGAAAGCCCTTGTACAGAAATGAAAACCCAACACAGCCAAAAATAAATAAATAAATAAATTTTAAAAAAGAAAAAAAAGATAGAGTAGACAAGTGACCTGAGAAGTCCAGCCTTCACTTACTAGAACTCCAGAAAGGGAAACTGAGAACAATTATCAAAAAAAAAAAAAAATACAAAAAATTTTTTTTAGAACTGAAGGGTATATGGCTCCAAATCAAAGATGCTACCAAGGGCCAAGGACAATATTGAACATTTAGTACAGCACATAACTGAAAGGCATATTAACATGAAAGTTTGCTACATAGAGAAAATAAAGCATCTGAGAGTTTCCAGGGAGAAAAAAATTCAGATTACATACAAAGACTTGGAAACCAAGATGGCACTGAATTGGATGTTAGAAGAGTAGAGCGATGCCTTAAAATTTGAGAAGCAAATAATTTCTCACCTATAATTCTATATCCAGCCAAACTGTGAATTAAGGATTATTAAGTAAAATAAAAATATGTTCATAGATGTGAGGCCTTCTGAGTACTAAATCCCATGTATTCATTTATAGGAATCTGAAGGATGAGCTAGTAAACCAAAAAAGAGGGAGATACAGAATCTAGGAAATGGGAGTAAAGGGATGTCCAGGACTACAGTAATTCAGCAGGCTTAGAGAGCAAGCAGTAGTGATTAGACCAAGAGGGTGGAGAGCTTGCTTGGGAAAGATGAATGTCTCCCCATAGAAAAAATTATTACGTACAGTACATGGTGTTGAAAATGTATCACTGAGGGGTTTATAATCCTCTTGGAGAATTTGGAAAAAATCTGTGGTAGAGACAAAGAAGTTTGAGCAAAACAAAAACTTGAGGACTTTTTTTTTTTTTGCGGTACGCGGGCCTCTCACTGCTGCGGCCTCTCATGTTGCGGAGCACAGGCTCCGGACACACAGGCTCAGCAGCCATGGCTCACGGGCCCAGCCGCTCCGCGGCACGTGGGATCCTCCCGGACCGGGGCATGAACCCACGTCCCCTGCATCAGCAGGCGGACTCTCAACCACTGCGCCACCAGGGAAGCCCGAGGACTTGTTTTTTGATGTCAGATGTTCTTCGAATGTGACAACATGACACAACTGGGTAAGATGATGGCTTAGCTTTGGAGAGGTTACACAAAGAATGAGGTGCAGCACTATGAAGGCATGAGCATAAGTGGAGAAACAGTGATTTTCCATCCTGACATCTAAAATTGATAAAGACCCAGAAGGAGAAGAGAGGGAGAAAGGGCCTGAGAAAATAATATTTGAAGAGATTATAGCTGAAATCTTCCCTAACATGAGAAAGGGAACAATCAATCAAATCCAGGAAGCACAGAGAGTCCCATACAAGATAAACCCAAGGAGGTACATGCCAAGACACAAATCAATCAAACTGACAAAAATTAAAGACAAAAAATATTAAAAGCAACAAATAACATACAAGGGAACCCTGATATGGTTATCAGCTGATTTTTAAGCAGAAACTCTGCAGGCCAGAAGGGAGTGGCACAATACATTTAACATGATGCAAGGGAAAAACCTAAAACCAAGAGTACTCTACCCAGCAAGGCTCCCATTCAGGTTTGATGGAGAAATCAAAAGTATTACAGATAAGCAAAAGCTAAGAGAATTCAGCACCACCAGACCAGCTTTGCAAAAAATGCCAAAAGAACTTCTCTCTACAGAAAAGGCCACAACTAAAATCAAGAAAATTATGAATGGGAAAGCTCACCAGTAAAGGCAAACATAAAGTAAAGGTAGGAAGTCATCCATGCACAAATATGATATCAGAACCAGCAATAATGAGAAAAGGAGAGTACAAATGCAGGATATTGGAAATGCATTTAAAATTAAGAGATCAACAACTTAAAACAATCTTGTATATATATAGACTGCTACATCAAAACCTCATGGGAGATATATAATGAGAGGAGACAAGATGGCAGGGTAGAAGGACACATGCTCACCCCTTCTTATGGAAACACCAGAATCACAACTAACGACTGAACAACCACCAACAAAAAAATGCTGGAACCTACTAAAAAAGATATTCTACATCCAAAGACAAAGAAGAAGCCACAACAAGACAGTAGGAAGGGCACAATCGCAATAAAATCAAATCCATACACACCAGGTGGCCAACTCACTAACTGGAAGACAATTATACCACAGAAGTTCTCCCACAAGAGTGAAAGTTCTGAGCCCCACATTAGGCTCCCCAGATTGGAGGTGTGGCAACAGGAGAGGGAGCCCTCAGAGAATCTGTCTTTGAAGGCCAGCAGGATTTGATCACAGCAGTTCCACGGGACTGGGGGAAACAGAAACCCCACTCTTGGTGAGTGCACACAGGATCTCATGTGCACCAGGACCCAGGGAAAAACGTGGTAACCTCATAAGAGACTGAGCCAGACTTACCTGCTAGTATTAGAGGGTCTCCTGTGAAGGCAGGGGTGGCTCTGGCTCACTGTAGGGACAAGGACACTGGTAGTGGCAGGTTTGACAAACTCATTGGCATGAGCCCTCTTGAAGGCTGCCATTATCTCACCAAGACCTGGCCCCACCCAACAATCTGTAGGCTCCAGTGCTGGGATACCTCAGGCCAAACAACCAACAGGGCGGGAACACAGCCCCATCCATTAGCAGACAAGCTGCTTAAAGTCTTCCTGAATAAACAGCTGCCCAGTAAACACACCCCCTGACATGGCCCTGCCCACCAAAGGGAGAAGACCCAGCTCCACCCACCAGTGGGCAGGTACCAGTCCCTCACACCAGGAAGCCCGCACAAGCCTCTTAGACAGCCTCATCCACCAGAGGGCAGACAGCAGAAGAACTACAACCCTGCAGCCTGCAGAACAGAAACCACAATCACAGAAAGACAAAATGAGACAGCAGAGGAATATGTCCCAGATGAAGGAACAAGATAAAACCCCAGAAGAACTAAGTAAAGTGGAAATAGACAATCCACCTGAAAAAGAATTCAGAGTAATGATAGTAAAGATGATCCAAGAGCTTGGAAAAAGAATGGAGGCACAGATTGAGAAGATACAAGAAATGCTTAATAAAGACCTAGAAGAACTAAAGAACAGATGAACAGTACAATAACTGAAATGAAAAAATAAACTAGAAGGAATCAGTAACAGAATAACTGAGGCAGAAGAATGGATAAGTGACCTGGAAGACAGAATGGTGGAAATCATTGCCATGGAACAGAATAAAGAAAAAAGTATGAAAATAAATGAGGACAGTCTACAAGACCTTAGGGACAACATTAAATACACCAACATTCACACTATAGCAGTCCCAGAAGGAGAGAAGAGAAAGGATCTGAGAAAATATTTGAAGAGATAATAGCTGCAAACTTCCTTAACATGGGAAAGGAAACAGTCACCCAAGTCCAGGAATCACAAAGAGTCCCAGGCAGGATAAACCCAAGGAGGAACACACCAAGCCACATAGTAATAAAATTGATGAAAATTAAAGATAGAGAAAAAAATATTAACAGCAACTAGGGAAGAGCAACAAATAACATACAAGGGAACTCCCATATGGTTATCAGCTGATTTTTCAGCAGAAACTCTACAGGCCAGAAGGGAGTTTCATGATATATTTAAAGTGATGAAAGGGAAGAACCTACAACCAAGAATATTCTACCCAGCAAGGCTTTCATTCAGATTTGACAGAGAAATCAAAAGTTTTACATACAAGCAAAAGCCAAGAGAACTCAGCACTACCAGACCAGCTTTGCAACAAATGCCAAAGGAACTTCTCTAGGCAGAAGAGGCCACAACTAGAATCAAGAAAATTACAAATGTAAAATCTCATCAGTAAAGGCAAACATACAGTAAAGGTAGGAAATCATTTCCACACAAATATATCAAAACCAGCAACTGTGAGTGGAGGAGAACACAAATGCAGAATACTGAAAATGCATTTGAAATTAAAAGACCAACAACTTAAAACAATCTTGTATATATATAGACTGCTATATCAAAACCTCATGGTAGCTGCAAACCAAAAATCTACAATAGATACACACACAAAAAAAGAAAAAGGAATCCAAACACAACACTATAAATTTGGTCATCAAATCACAAGAGAACAAAAAAGGAAGGGAAGAAAAAACACCAACAAAAACAAATCCAAAACAATTACCAAAATGGCAATAAGAACATACATATTGATAATTATCTTAAACATAAACAGATTAAATGCAACAGTCAAAAGACACAGACTAGCTGAATGGATACAAAAACAAGACCCATATATATGGTGTCTACAAGAGACCCACTTCTGATCTAGGGACACATACAGACTGAAGTGAGACGATGGAAGAAGATATATCCATGCAAATGAAAACAAAAAGAAAGATGCAGTAGCAATGCTACAGATCTAGGGACACATACTGACTGAAAGTAAGGTATGTAAAAAATTCTATTCCATGCGAATGGAAATGAAAAGAAAGCTGGAGTAACAATACTCATGTCAGACAAAATAGACTTTAAAATAAAGACTATTACAAGAAACAGAGAAGGGTACTACATAATGATCAAGGGATCAATCCAAGAAGAAGATATAACAATTGTAAATATACATGCACCCAACATAGGAGCACCTCAATATATGAAGCAAATACTAACAGCCATAAAAGGAGAAACTGACAATAACACAGTAATAGTGGGAGACTTTAACACCCCGCTTTCATCAATGGACAGATCATCCAGACAGAAAATCAATAAGGAAACACAGGCATTAAATGACATATTAGACCAGGTGGACTTAATTGATATTTACAGAGCATTCCATCCAAAAGCAGCAGAATACACATTCTTCTCAAGTGCACATGGAACATTCTCCAGGATTGATCACCTGCTGGGCCACAAAGCGAGCCGCAGTAAATTTAAGAAAATTGAAATCACATCAAGCATCTTTTCCAACCACAACGCTATGAGATTAGAAATCAACTACAAGGAAAAAAACTGTAAAAAAACACAAACACGTGGAAGCTAAACAATATGCTACTAAACAACCAATGGATCACTGAAGAAATCAAAGAGGAAATCAAAAGATACCTAGAGACAGACAAAAGTGAAAGCACGATGATCCAAAACCTATGGGACACAGCAAAAGCAGATCTAAGAGGGAAGTTTATAGCAATACAGTCTTACCTCAGGAAACAAGAAAAATCTCAAATAAACACCCTAAGCTTACACCTAGAGCAACTAGAGAGAGAAGAACAAACAAAACCCAAAGTTAGTAGAATGAAAGAAATCATAAAGATCTGAGCAGAAATAAATGAAATAGAGATGAAGAAAATAGAAAAGATCAATGAAACTGTAAGCTGGTTCTTTGAAAAGATAAACAAAATTGACAGAACTTTAGCCAGACTCATCAAGAAAAAGAGGGAGAGGGTTCAAATCAATACAATTAGAAATGAAAAAGAAGTTACAACTGACACCACAGAAATACAAAGGATCATAAGAGAGTACTACAAGCAACTATATGCCAATAACATGGACAACCTAGAAGAAATGGACAAATTCTCAGAAAGGTACAATCTCCCAAGACTGAACCAGGAAGAAATAGAAAACATGAACAGACCAATCACAAGTACTGAAATTGAAACTGATTAAAAGACTCCCAGCAAACAAAAGTCCAGAACAAGATTGCTGCACAGGCAAATTCTATCAAACATTTAGAGAAGAGTTAACACCTATACTTCTCACACTCTTCCAGAAAGTCACAGAGGATGGAACATCCCAAACACATTCTATGAGGCCAGCATCACCCCAATACCAAAATCAGACAAAGGTACCACAAAAAAAGAAAATTACAGGCCAACATCACTGATGAACATAGACACAAAACTCCTCAACAAAATACTAGCAATCTGAAACCAACCATCGGCAGGCAGACTCTCAACCACTGCGCCACTAGGGTAGCCCTGGAATCTAATTTTAAACAATGATACAAATAAATTTATTTACAAAACAGAAATGGACTTTGGGATATTGAAAACTAACTTACAGTTACCAAAGGGGAAACGTTGTGGGGAGGGATAAATCAGGAACTTGGGATGAACATTCACACACTACTATATATAAGATAGATAACCAAGGACATACTGTATAGGACAGGGAACTCTACTCCATATTCTATGATAACCTATAAGAGAAAAGAATCCAAAAAAGAATGAATATATGTATATGTTTAACTGAATCTGGTTGAGAGTCCGCCTGCCGATGCAGGGGATACAGGTTCGTGCCCCAGTCTGGGAAGATCCCACATGCTGCGGAGCGGCTGGGCCCGTGAGCCATGGCCACTGAGCCTACGTGTCCGGAGCCTGTGCTCCGCAACGGGAGAGGCCACAACAGTGAGAGGCCCACGTACCGCAAAAAAATAAATAAATAAAATAAAAATAAAATTGATAAATTGTAGTTTAATCATGTTATTTAGAAATATTCAAGTAGATATTAAAAAATAACAAGGAAAAATAGGTGAAATACTTGAAATGGGACTTGGGGTAGAATCTGATAAGATGGGGTAGTGCTGCTTTTTCATTATAGTTTTATAGTACGACTTGACTTTTAAAAATTACGTTCATGTGTTACTCTGATAAAAATGCTTATGCTGTATGCTAATTGCCATAAATGCTATGAAGGAAATTAGGGATACTGTAATGAGAATAATGGAGTGGAGAGTGCCAGATACAGGACAGTGTTCTTTAGCTGGAATGGTCAGAAAAGACTCTCTAAACCTGAAGGATGAGAAGCAATGTGGGTTGACAGAGGGTGAGAGTTTTCCAACACAGGAATATAGTCCATGCAAAACTCTAAGAATTCTTGAACCTGAAAGAAGCCTGGAGACTAGTAAAGAAGGGGTTTGTTAGAGATAAGATTTAAGAGGAAGATGTGAGTCAGATTTTACTAGGTAGTAATGAGTCAGTGGTTATCCTAACTTTAACCCAAGGTACCATCTACATAAAATGCCCTTAGCTTTTCTTCTGTACTTGGTGGAAACCTCACATGTCCTCCTCCCTTTACAAACTTGTCAAATGCCTACCATGTGTATTTTAAATATTGGATTGGCCAAAAAGTTCGTTCGGTTTTAAATAAAAATAAAACATCTTTCATTTTCACAAAGAATTTTATTGAACGTATTCACTAACCGAACAAACGTTTTGGCCAACCCAATATTTAGCATAGATTAGATGTGGGTATTTTCACTGGGTTACATGAGTCCATATGTGAATCAGAAAATTTTCTAGAATATTAATTTGAAAGATAGCTGATCTCAACATAAAAGTTTTTCCTTTAACTTTTATTACCCATAATCTGATATATTTTGTCAATAAATGCTAAACCTGTATTTGATGCGAAGGGTCATTGAAGAATATTTTAACATTGAATTTGGGCCTTTTATTATTATTGTTATGGGATCTGGGTATGCTTAAGACCAGTATAGTTTAGGAAGAATTGAATTCTGGTTTTGAAAATATCTACCTTTTAAAAATTTTATTCATTACTACCAGTTTCTTAAGAAAATTGGTTATCAAAATTGTGGACTACAAGAATTAATCTTATATCCAAAAAATAATTATTTTAAAATAATTTAAATTGTTTCTGAATTTTCTTACAACAATACTCAAAGGAAATCTTGTTTCATACTGTTTTACCTAGAAAAGGTGAAATTTTGGAGGAGTGCGTGTATGTGTGTATACGTGTATGTACATCTGTGTGTGTCTTAGGCAGGGCAACCCTTCCCTACAAGTCTTTTTCTTTCTTGTCCTTAAATTCCCCACAACTCTCTCTCTAACCCAATGCCTATTAATTCTTGTCTTTGTCCCATTTATTTACTTGATAAATATTTAGTGTATGTTAGGTGATATTCACTTCACTGTTGTAATCTTTGTAGAGCATTTGTGTTTGGACGTATCTAAAGGACTTTTTTCTGCATTATTTTTTTGAAGTACTATAATTGGTACAGAAGTAAAAACAGTTCAGATCTGCCACTAAATTAAAATCCTAACAGATACATATTTTTAGCCTCTGTTCTCTTCCAGGTACATTACCCAAATTTTCTGCATCTTTGTTTCTTATAGGTATGCTGGAGCAATGGAAAGATTGCAGGCAGAGACTGAACTTATTAACAGGGTAAATAGTACTTACCTTGTGAGGCACAGGACCAAAGAGTCAGGAGAATATGCAATTAGCATTAAGTAAGTGGGACAAGTACTTTTACAGAAATAGCTTTCCTGTTTTCATAATTGCATAGATCATCTGACATATATAACACTGAAGCTGAAAACCAAGGTTCTAATTGCAGCAGAAATAATGTATCATCTCTCCAGACAGTTCATTAATACTTGAAAATATCTGTTAGAAAAAATGGTATTGTGTTATAGGCTGCTAATTGGCATGCTACATTTCTTTCATAACATTGTACTTGATATGTGTATGTTTCTAGTAAATCCTAAGAATTATAAATTACTAGATTTTATTTTGTTTTTCCATATTCCCAAATTGATCTTATAAATAAATTGGGCATAGTGATTGATCAAATCTAACCCAACCCCCCCCGTCTCACTTCAAATATTGGTTGTATCTTCAACCAATCTAGTGAATATATTTTGTTAATTAGCTGTCACCAGTGTATTGGCATAGGTATATATTTTGTCTTCAGAATTAATTCCTATAATGTTATTGGGGCATGCCCTCTGGTAATTATTGATTTCTACTGATTAAAAACACATTTATATTCATAAGTTATTCATTGCCCACAGGTACAATAATGAAGCAAAGCACATCAAGATTTTAACAAGAGATGGCTTTTTTCACATTGCAGAAAATAGAAAGTTTAAAAGCTTAATGGTAAGCATTGATTAGTTCTTTTCAATCTGTGGTCCTTATTTTTCTCCTATTAGAAAGGTCAGTTTAATTCTAGTTTCTTGGAGTATTTGCTCACTGAAACATTGTTTAAAGAGAATCATACCATAATTATGCAGCAGAATCCTGAAAATTTTAATTGTAAGAATTCTAGTTAAGTTTTATATTGCCCTAGACATATTTTTCATTGTAAACTAAGTTTACAAGTTTTAGATAATATTTCAGAGTCCACACTAGAAGATTCTTAGAGCCACAGACACGTTCAAAACAATCAACTTTCAGTTATTTGTGTTTTACCTTGTTTGAATGACACACAGCAGAGTTTTAACATGCTTCTTTCTTCCTCTGCCTCTATCTCTTCATTCAGGCAGAGGAAGATATTTTAAATTATAACATTAAAAAGTTGTAATTGGTAAAATACCACTCACGTTTAGGTTCATTTCATGCAAAACATACTGTCAAATGGAAAACCTTTTTGTATTTTCTGCTATTTTAGGTGACCTGTACTACAGTTCTCCTTCATTAGCTTGGACAATTAAACATTAACAAGGTGGCATTTTTACCACATGACAGTGATATTTCATAGGAATTTTACATTTAAATTGAACAGTATGTTGTTACCAACTTGTTTCAAATAAATAAAGATTATTAATTCTGATGATTTTTAAAAGTGTAACTTAGCATATAAGAATAGTATATGTCATATCAACAATACATATATCAGTATGTCATTACATGTGCATTGCTTGTGCACATGTGCATTCACTGTCAGTGCTTGTGCATTTACTGTCAATGCTTGTGCATTGACAGTAAAGAAGAAAGTTCTTATTTCATGAAAAATGATCTCAAGTCTGTTTCTCAAGTTTGCAAGCGTTTCTTGAGATAATGAAGAATTTGGAGATAGGACATAAGATGCATTTGTAGCACTCTGATAAGTACTTTGAGTAACATTGGGAAGGACCACTCATTGATTGAACCATCAGTCAAATGATACACACTGCATCGTTCCAGAAAACATCTCAAAGCACTTTGCAGATGTTAACATTAAAGTTAAAACTGAGCGTAAGAGAGCCTTACAAAATAAGCCAGCTTGAAAGCCTTATCTAAAAATTTAGAACTGCTTCAAGACAGGAATCAGCGTTTTAAAGAAATTGAAGCATCTTGAGTTGAAAGAAAAGTAAGAAAACCTCTCTGGACATAAATATCACATTCCCAATTCAAAAGCTAAGGATGGGTAGCAAGACTGTGTCCTGGAAAATGTAAACCCTGTCAAGTTGGCAACCAAGATCCAGGTATGCTCCCTGCTGGCAGTGAGTTATGTTCTGCTGGAACAAGCAGGCTGTGCACAAAGAAAACTGGACCTGAGGAGGTTCTTCCCTAAGGGAAAACCTAGCAGGGAGGTAGCAAGTGGATGCACAAATAATGAGTAACAGCCCCAGCCGAGACACGATAAAAGCGTGAACAGGGAGTCTCCACATCGCTGCAAGGCACACCAGCTTGACTCACCTGAAGAAATTAGGGTGGTTGGTAATGAAGCTGCTCCGTGGTATTATAGTTAATAAGAGGCTTTAAAAAAAAAAAAATGCTGTAGGGCCAAAGCTGACTACCAGCCTTGATGACTTTGAAAGCAACAAAAGGGACTTCCATCACAGGAGATAAGCGAAGAGGATGAAAGGAATAGTCGCTGGAGAGGGCCAATCAATTCAGCTCTTTGTCACCTGGATTCAGCTCAAGAAAGTTCCTCATCCTCTAAGGTCAGATGTGAAAAGCCAGTAAATACTGCATGACCTGGATTAGTGGACACAGATCCTCAAGTTCCTATCTGCATGTAAAGCTGTTATCATAGTATAAGCAATAAAGACCCAGAATTCAAATAACTTGGACCAGAGAGCATTAAAAGTTTCTGCAATGATGTTCTGGAAAGGGAATTAAAAGTAGTTGTCACAGAGCTAAAATAAGCTCCCCTTATATGCTATGTGTAAGACATCAGAAATGCCACTGCAAGAGACACATGCATGTTTTTTCCTCCATATCTGGGGATCTTTTGTAAGGAAGTACATAGTGCAGAGGGTTAAGGGAGGGGATTAAGAACTAACTGCAAAACTACAATGAAAAAAAAAAACTTCAGCAAAAGGATATGACAGACAAGGAGCTGAAAAATCTCAGCCTTAGATGAATACTTCTGTCAGCTCTTACAAAATCACTGTAAACGTTGCTGAAGAGAGTGTTGAAGTTGTCTGGACCTACTTCCTCCTCTTTGTTTCTGTTCATTTGTTGAACAAATTTATATTGAGTCCTCACTATGTGAAGTTACTGTGTTTTTGCACAATTCAAAAAGGACTCAACTGTTCAAAACAGCTTTCAAATTAGTAGATCTCTGTGTACTGAGAACCTCACAATAGTGCTGTCCTTTGACCCTCCACTGGGAAATGCCACATGGATACCTGATCAGAAGGAATGGCTCCTATCTCAGTAACTAGCCCCTCTGGAAGAAGAGAGAAGGTTGATAGGCACCTTGGGAACGTAGGGGCTTCTCTGAACCTGCATCATGCAACCTCAAGGAGGTTACATTTTATCGTGCTGGTGTCAAATAACACAGTTCCCATTATAAGTACATAACAGTCTATGCATTTTCTTTAGTTCAGTATCTTCCCATCATGGCTGGTAAAGTTATATTCATCTACCTAATGACACTCATTAGGGCCTGGAATTAAATTTAATTTGGAAAGGATGTAAAATGAAAACGAAATCCAGAATTTGTTTTAAATTAGCCAGTTTCTCGAAAAGAAGATTGGCCTCAGGTGGTTATGACCTAACCTTTTCCCTCTGGTTTCAATGGCTCGGTTAATCAAAATCTTTGTTTTTCTTAGTCAGTAAATCCAAATTCTAAATGAATTTCTGTATCCAGATTACAAGGCATTAATTTTGTTCTAATTTTCATGTATGCCAGACAGTCCCTGTCCAAATGCTGTTTATAAATCAACTCCACTGCCTGTTTCCTTGGTAATTGGAATGACTGGCTCTCACTCATTATTTTTCAGAGAGACCTGAATTGTTGACACCACTGTGTCAGTGTGAGATAAGGAAAGCTTAGCAATTTCTTTTGTTTAGAGTCTTCTTCTTTACTTGTAGTACTTGAAGGTCAATGATTGCTAAAGCAGAAGTGGATTAGACTAAAATACTGAAAGGCATAAGTTGGAAGAGTTCCACCATGGCACTATTTAATTCTACCCAGTTAGAAAGATGTAGGGAGATTTACCCTCATAAGACTGTAAAAATGGAACTAAAATATCTTCCATGCTCAGTGAAGTGATAAAAAAGTGTTTTACAGCTTACCAAGCCACATGACCCTAGGCCTTGGAAAAGTCATTTTTTTCTTCCATAAAATTTGGAGGTGGGTAGGTATTAAATGATGACCAAGTCCTTTTCAGTAATGATAATTCTGTAGTTTCTAGCCAACTTCACATAAACCTTAATTCATACTAATTCATGATATCATGCATAAAATTCATATTACTTATAACAAAATTACACTGAAGTTCAAAGTTATTGGCTTATAATTACTCTCAGGTTGATTTTCACATTTTTGCTAAAGAAAAGAACACATTTCATTCAGTTTAAATGAGAAGACTAAGAGAACTGTTATATATATATATATATATATATATATATAGTGTCGCTGATGCAAATGATAATAAAGTGTACCGTTCTTCCAGAGACCTTACAAAATTTTGCATTTAAAGAAATTAAATGATAATATTGGTCTCTAAGTAGAATTTAATTCCAGACATTGCCTTTGCCAGCCATGCTAAAATCACCATAATATAAATGCCATATTCTGATCAGTGAAGTCATTTTGAGGATATAATCTTCTGATATTTTAACTTTTTTTTTTTTTTTAAGTTGGTCAGGTTCCACATTCCTTTGCTTCATCAAGGGCACCCATAATCTGGGCCCAAGCAAGGAAGAAAGGATGGAAGAAAATATTTTTAAGTGTCAAACCATAGCATCTTGGGTCTAAGAGAACAAATTCCTGGTATACCATAGATACTTAGAAAATGCTCCTTCCCTTTGCTTCACTTTTTGCATATTTACATTTGCCAGGTACTATCTGCTAATAATATGATGTAGTTCAGAGCACAAACTTTGGAGCCAGACACCAATTATACAGACTTGCCCAAAGCTGATTAATCTCACTGAGCCTTGAGCATCAGAGGGAAAAGGCCCATCTCTTGTTTCTTGTTTGAAGATTGTAAGAAACTATATAAAAGGCCTGGCACATGGGATCATGGTAACTCTCATGATTATTCACACGTACCAGGCACTTTATACGTTCTTTGCTATAGCCTGTGAAATGGTTTATTATCCCCAGATGTGAAAGGTAAAGAATCTCCATTTGCCTTATCCAGTACTTTAGCCAAACCAGGCTCCTTTTAGTTTATGAACGTGGTCTTTGTTATGTTTGTGTCTGTTCCCAGCCTGACTGCTCTACTTAAAATAATCCTTCCCTCCTTCCTGGCTCTTGAAATTTTACCTGTTCTTCAATTTAAGCCAAGCTACCTCCATCATGAACTCTTCCCTCATCCTCCCACTGGACTCAGAAAAGGAAGCTCTCTTTCTTGCCTTTGAACTCCCATAATCCTTCACTTTCCTTCAAGGGTGAGGACACCTAGGAACCTTATCTTCAAAATCTCTGTGACCCCTGGAACTCCCCGCACGATGCATTCCACAACTCATCCGAGTTTGGTCAAAAATAATAAATAAATCATTGATGATCCTCTTTCTCTTCTTTTGGGTGATTTTTGGCCCGACTGATTTGTTTTGGGAACTTTGAACATACCCATTGAATGGAGATACTGAATCGACGACAGTGTGGTTTTTTAAAGAAATGAGTTGCTTTTATACTGTTTGTTTTAAACAATAGTGCTGTAGTAGAAGCACTGAATAATTAGATTAAAAGTGATTATGCTTTTATTTTCATTTCAGGTTTTTCTAAGAAACGTCTATAGTACTCATCTAATGATAGTATGCATTTTTCCATTATGAATTAATCATTTTTCAATTTCTGTTTAAAGTAGAGGGATTCAGATTTGTGCAGAACCTATGAAACCAACATCTCGAAAGAAATTTCCTGAAATTTTAGTATGAAAGATGGTGGGTGGTTATTATATTAGGCTTGGATGCATTGGGGCAAATTAGGTATAAGAGAAAATTGGAAAGAACTACATTATTGTACCAGATGACATTAAGTACCAGATGACAGCTATGAGAAGGGCACTAACACTTCCTCATAAGCCAGAAACAATGTCAAGTAAGTAGCATTTGTAGCTTAACAACTTTGGCTTACCATGGAAGAGTACATTTAGGATTGAGTTTGTTTTTCTGCTTATGTTGAAAGAAAATGCAGGAAGCTAGAAATTGCTATATATTCATAAAACAGCTGTTGCCTTTCTAAACAAAAATAAAGGGAGTTATTTCATAAATAAGAACAATAATTACTGCTCTGAAACTGAGGTTTAGTATGGCTTCTCTTTACTTACTACAACTGACTGAAGACTACAGGATGTTGGGCAGCAAGAGGGGGTAACTCACATTATAAATGGCCTGGGTAGCAAGGGCAATTACTAGTTAGGTGTCATGCACCTCCAGGCTGCAGGGAGAGATGATCATTTACTCACGCTAAGATGGGCTTATGGAAAATTTAGCATTAAATTGATCATCCCTCTATTGTATATAATCATGTGTCAAGGAATTCATGTGTTTGATTCTTTTTTCCTAAAGGAACTTGTGGAGTACTACAAGCATCACTCTCTTAAAGAAGGATTCAGAACCTTGGATACAACTCTGCAGTTTCCATACAAGGAGCCAGAACATTCATCTGGACAGAGGGGTAACAGAGCAGGCAACAGCTGTGAGTATTGTAATTTAGAATACAATTTGCTGTCACTTAAGGATCGAAGGCATGATAACATTAAACATCTTCATTCCAGATTTTGGAATAGAACCAATTAATATGCTGATGCATTTAACAAGGAATTTTTCTGGAGCAAAGCAGAATCAGATGGACCAACAGGTTTATGAACATGCCTAGATTTAGTTCTTCATGCCAAATTAAAAATCATGTGTGTGTTAAATCCATCAGAAATATAGGGTATGTTAATATGTAAGTTTTGTACTTTTCACTGACTTTTATATTAGCCAAACGCTTTTTAACTGATACATGTTTATGGTCATAATCCTGTTTGATTAACAGTATTTAAGCAAGGCTGGTGCACAGTTCTCCCATCTAACCTTGCACTGCAAGTCTTCTTATAGATTCTATTTCAATGATTACTTTCGGAACTTTGAAATAGCTAAAAGCATGTTTCCTCTGATGCCAATATTTAAAAGTAAACATTAGCCACTTCTTTTCAGAATGAGCACTGTGCCACAAATAATCACAAAAGATTAGCACACAAACAGAAAGCATGTTATAGTTTGAGTGTGAGTTCAACTCAAAAACGTTTTTCTCGTCACCGTTTAATGTCATATAATCTTCCTGTTAATAGATATAGCATGTAGAGAACACTATGATGAAAAAATGCTATGAATAAAGTGTGATTTCATCCTCTTATTTTAATTTCATAAAACTTTTTTAGAAGAGAAAGGAATACAATTTTATTACCCTCAGAAGGTTTAGCCTAAGAAAAATAGGAATATCTAGAGGTATTTGAAATAAAAAGAATTTGCATCATGTAATATAACTTTTTTTCCCTAAAAGCAGAAACTGAAAGGGAAGCAACGCTCAGGGCACTAACACCACCAGTAAAATTTCATAACATTTCCATAAAGTAAATATACAAGTAATTTGTCACATCAACTGACTTTTTTTTTTCAATTTGAATAACTTAATAGCTGTTCTCTTCACAAGGATCAGTGATAAATGAACAAGATTGTGCAATGAAAGTAGTCAGAGCACACTTTCTGTTGAAACTGTAAACACATTAAAATTTATCTTTCAGTTTTTAGCCCACTCTTACCCAGTTATCTTAGATGCTCATATAGGCCATAAGTTTCACTCATTCAAAAATGGAACTTCCCCAGGCTTCCCTGGTGGCGCAGCGGTTGAGAATCTGCCTGCTAATGTGGGGGAACGCAGGTTTGAGCCCTGGTCGGGGAGGATTCCACGTGCCGCGGAGCAACTAGGCCCGTGAGCCACAACTACTGAGCCTGTGCGTCTGGAGCCTGTGCTCCGCAACAAGAGAGGCCGCGATATTGAGAGGCCCGTGCACCGCGAGGAAGAGCGGCCCCCTCTTGCCACAACTAGAGAAAGCCCTCTCACAGAAACGAAGGCGCAACACAGCAAAAATTAATTAATTAATTAATAAACTCGTACCCCCAACATCTTCTAGAAAAAGAAATGGAACTTCCCCTTAAGAAACAATTTTTTCTACAAACTTCTTAAAAGCCTACCAGGGTTATGACATTTTTCCCTACACGAAAAGTATAACTTTCAGTTCTTTTACTTTGCCTTCCCAGTAGCAGGAGATAAAGTTGCCCAGGAGGTCAGTTACACTAAAAATCCTGTCTGAGTTGTTTGCTTAGTTTTAGAAAGTCCGGGTGAGAGGGACTGGCAGTCAGGGAGAGCCGGTATCGCAGTCAGTGGAAGGTTCTTAACTCTCTCTTTCACTGTGTGGTCACTCTCAGGCACTCCTGTGCTTGGCACAGGTGGGTGCTCAGAGAATATTGGTCAACTACGAATGAAGTTGCCTAGCTAAAATTGTTTTCTAGTGTTTGACCAAGTATTCAGTGCTCAAACTTGTTTAGCCACTAGGGATGGCATTACAGGCTCTTTTTCTTTTTCAAAGCATGGCCAATAACATGATTTTGAGCATCCATGCAAGCTACATTCAGTTATTCGTTCCTTCAGCATATAATAATTACCTAACGCAGAAAACGCACTGTTCTAGGTATTGGGATTCAGCAGAGTCCCTATCCTTATGGAGCTTATATTTTAATGAGGCAGCTCTGGCAAGTCTGGGTTAGGATTTTTATTTTTATATAGGATGATCAGGGAAGATCTCACTCCTAAAGTGATCAGAAAGAAGTGAGGGCATGTGCTGGTATGTCAGTCAGCAATAATTTCCTGATGGTCTACACTCCAAGATTATTCAGCAGGATTATAATCTTAGATCAAGTGTATATTATCCCAGTGTTTCATTTACTTGTTGCTGATGTTTCATATGAAATGAGAACACTATGATGATTTTGAGGATTGAATGAGGTGCTATACATTAAAGCATTTAGCAGAGTGCTGGTAACATGGTAAACACGCCATAAAAGTCAGCTGCTGCTGATTCTACCACTTCTACCACAGCTGTTGCTTTCCTACTACTACTAGTCACTCCTCTAACACAGCAAACATTTTCCTGTATTTCTAATTGTTGAATTACTAGTTTTAACTCATAGCAATTTACATCTTTGCTTTTATGATTTTTTAAAATACCCCTTGCTTATTTTATACCAAGTCCTGATTAAAGGTTAACCCTTAATTAAAACACTGCTTCAATTTTTACACACGTGTCTCTCAGGAAGTGGTAAAGAGGAAACTCTACATATTCTGTATAGAAAGATTGTGTAGGATGTCTTTAGAGTCCTTACCTCTGGTTCACAGCTTTGGGTGTGCTGCTGAATACCATCTCAGAATAACTTTTATGAAGAAGTAGTACCTTGGGATACAGGACAGGGCATGGCATCTTCATTGCTTCTAAGTAATGGAGGAAGCAGAGCAGGCAAGCCAAAGCCTAGGACCACGCTGTGTTCTGGGTGGAGGTTGAGATTGGAGTTCTAACTCCCGAAACCTGCGATTTATTATTATTTTTCTCCTATATGCTATATAGTCACCTTGGAAAAGAAAGTCCCAGGGCATCGTAGAAGAGGCTGCTTGCTTCTGTATTAGTCTAGGTTTGGATGTTCTTGGGAGAATTAAAAACTCTTCTCAAGTTTGTAAAATATGGTAAGATTATGACAGGCCTACCTCATGCAATTGCAAAATAACATATACAGGGCTTCCCTGGTGGCGCAGTGGTTGAGCGTCCGCCTGCCGATGCAGGGGACACGGGCTCGTGCCCCGGTCCGGGAAGATCCCACATGCCGCGGAGCGGCTGGGCCCGTGAGCCATGGCCGCTGAGCCTGCGCGTCCGGAGCCTGTGCTCCGCAACGGGAGAGGCCACAACAGGGAGAGGCCCGCGTACCACAAAACAAAACAAGACAAAACAAAAAACATATATAAAGACACTAATTAGAATTAAACAGACATCCAGAGTATTGGGCAAGGAGCGTGTAGCATTTGTAGGTGAGGAGCCCGTTGTAAGCAAGGCTCTTTCCTAGAGCTGTGAGACTTTTTGCCTCCGCAATGACTTGAGTGTTTCAAGAGAGATGACGAGAGGAAGGAAGAGAACAAAGAGCAGTCAGGCACAACAGTGAGCCGTTGTGCTTCCCTAGAAACTGCAGTGGCTCCGTGGTTCTGTGGATCTGTGTAAGAATCCCATTACTTTCCAAAAACGGTCGCAGGAAACGTGCCTTAGACTGCTGCGGGTGTACCCCTAGGGCCTGTGTATTTGAAGGGCACTGAACTGACTTTTGCCTTTCTTTCTGTACAGTGAGCGCTTAATTATTTTCAGGTCTGCTACTGAGTAGCTGTCTGACCCCAGGCAAGTCACTTAGCCTATTCGGGCCTCAGCTTTCTCACCTGATGAATAAGGAATGAGATTAGATATTTTATTATGTTCTTTAAAAAATAGCATGCTAGGTTTCTTTCTTTGTATGCATGAGAGAAGGAGGTAAGGTAGAATGGTAATAGACCGTTACACCTGGAAAAGTTGCACAATTAGCTGTTTCATTACCTATTAATAGACCTTAAGCATTTTCCCAAGTAAATGGAGAACTAGTTGGACCACAGAGGTGGCTCATGTTTAAAAAAAATGTCACAAGACCTTATTAATTACTAAAGAGGGAAAATAGAAACACCTAAAAGTGATCAAAGTTAACATCACCAGTAATGGGACAACTAGATATCATGCACCTCCTAATGTGATGCTCTGAGAAGGATGTAACACCACTTTTGTGGTATTCCTGCCCCCCAGGGTGCACAATTTGAATCTAATCATGAGGAAGTATCAGAGAAACCCAAACTCAATGACATTCTACAAAATAATTGGCCTATGCTCTTCAAAAATGTCAATGTCATGAAAGACTGCAGAATTGTTTCAAATTGAAGAGAAGGAGACCAAAGAAACATGACAGCTACATGCAACATGTGATCCTAGGTTGAATCCTGGACCAGAATTTTTTTTTTTTTTTTTTTGCTTTTTGCTATAAAGGACACACAGGGAACAATTAACACATTTTGAATAAGTTTCTAGATTAAATAATTTTTGTTTTTGATGATTGTACTGTGATTATATAAGAGAAGAAAATGCCTTTGTTTTTAGGAAAGACACACTGAAATATTTAGAGATAAAGGGCATTGTCTGCAACATATTCTAAAATAGTTCAGGAAAATATAGAGATGATAAACATGGTAAAATATTAACACTTGAGGAGTTTGAGTGAAAAAATGTATAAGAATTCTTTGTACTATTCTTGCTACATTTAAGTCTGAATTATTTCAGAAGTAAAAGTTTTAAAATTTCGAGATGATCCGTTTACCTGAGAACTAACAGAATTGGGAGAAAATGGCAGCATTCTCCTCTTTCACCTGTTCCAGGAGCAGGGGCAGCTTGGTGCACTGATTTTAGGGTGTGTAGAGTACGGAGTAGGACGTATTTGAACCATCTCTTCCTTACCTGTAACCTCACTGTATTTACTTACTCATTCCTTCATTGTTTTATTCAACAGTTATTTATTCAACACTTACTATGTGCCGGGTCCTGTTCTGGATGCTAAATATAACAGTGAATAAGATGGATAGGAACAAACATAAAACAAATAACTTCATAAATAATCACAAATTTTGATAAGTCTTGTGAAGCAGAAGCAAAGTGAAAGTGTACAACAAGAGGGCCTATTTAACCTGTAGGGTCAGGGAAGGACATTTTGAAGAAGTGGCGTCTAGACGAAACTTAAAGGATCTATGTGGATTGGCAGGGTGTGGGTTAGTGGTGGTAGGGAAACATCACAGTGAAGCAGCTTGTGTGAAGGACATTTAACAGGAAATAACTTCACACGTTTCAGGAATTAGAAGGGGGTGGAAATGTTTAAAGCATAGTGAGTGGATTCTAATATATACGTTGGGAATGTACTGAAGCTTTATAAGCAGAAATGATATGAACTGATATACGCTGTTTTGAAAGATCACTGCCTACTCCGTGAGAGTGGCTTGAAGGGAGGCATGGACCAAAGAGATGAGTGAGGAAACTACTGCAGATGTCCAAGGGAGGGATGATGGAGGCTTGGACAAAAGCTGAATAGAGACAGTGGAGCAGGACAGTGGGCAGATTTTGGTATAATCTGGAAGTCGAATTGATTGGATAAAGGAATTGAGGTAGAAGTGGTACATGTATGATACACAATTATTTGCCTTGGATGACTGGCAAACGGTGAAACCACTGGACTGATCAAGAAGCAAAAGAGACATAACATGTATAGAGGAGAAGGTAATACATTCAGTTGTGCACAGACTTTCAGTGCCTGTGCACACTCAGTGGTTCAGTAGGCATTTGACACTAAGAAGAGTGGTTGGAGTTGAAGATAGAGTTTTATGAATTGCTCACACTTCGTTTCAGCTTACATAAAATATAGCATTATTTTTATATAGTTTTAATGATTTCTTCTGGTCTATTGCTCCCTGAAGCCTTAGGAACCAGGCTCCTGAGCTTCCCATTCTCAAATTGCACTTTGCACAGTGCCTTTCATGAAACACGTGTTCAGAAAGGGCTAAATGAGTGAAGTCAGAGCCTAAGGTCTGTAGGAGACATAGCAGGTATTAAAAGCACTATGTGTAGTTGTTATTTGAAAAAGCATGGAGAGATGGGTGGGCTTGAAAACAAAATATAGAACAGCATGATCCTTTGAGGTGGTGACAAATATTATAGCAATTCTTCAAAAATTGTCAAAGGCTTCCTGGGTCTTTGGGACCGTGCGAATGACCTTACAGGAAAAAGTAAAAGCCAGAGCCAGGGCCCAGGCTGCTTTTCCCTACTGTGGTCTTGTTCCTTTCACGCAGGTAGTCCCGTTATTCTATTAGCCATCTGACAAGGTGCTTAAGCTTCATTTTAGCCAGTGTTTTAGAAACTTGGAGAATTTGTATCGTTCATATTTATTTAACTCACTGTAACATTATATAACTTGCTTATTCCTGATAATTCTTGAAACATCTGATAGTGCCTTAACCATTATTTATTAGTTTTATCACAGTGTAATAGTGGATAATATTTATTATCTCCTTCATACACACTCCTCAAACATCCACTTATTTTTTACCTTCTTGCCCTTGTAATTCAACATATCTATATTCATCTACTCTTATTCTGATCTCCTAATTTTATCCTCAGTCTTTTGTCATCTTTTTCCTTGGTCATTTGGCATTTGGGTTTGATTTAATCTAATTTTATCCTGGTAATTTAAATATCTGTTTTAATCTCACTGTAGCTTCCTAGAACTGCCTTAAAAATTACCATAAATGAAGGGGATTAAAACAACAGAAATTTACTCTTAAGTTCTGGAGGCCAGAAGTCTGAAATCAAAGTGTTGGCAGGGTTGGCTCCTGCTGGAGGCTTTGAGGGGGAATCCATTACCATGCCTCTCTTCTAGTTTCTGGATGGCTGCTGGCAAATTTTGCTGTCCCTTGGCTTACAGACACACCATTCCAATCTCTGCCTTGTCTTCATATAACCTCCTCCTCTGTGTGTCATCTCCCTTTCTCTTCTTTTATAAAAACACTTATTTCATTTAGAGCTCATCATAATACAGGATGATTTCATCTTGAGGTCCTTAACTTACATCGGCAAAGACCCATTTCCCAAATAAGATCACATTCACAGGTTCTAGGCGGACATGTCTTTGGGGAGGTGAGGCACCATTCAACTCACTATAATCTCATCATACTAATTTTAAATTTTTCTCCAAATTTTTCCATCCTTATTTTTTTGTTGTTGGAGTTATAAGAGGACTTTGCACTATTAGGGCAGATGGGTAGTCAACGGATGGGGAGTTACAAGGGAAACATTACCTTAATACAATGAAGTGTTTTCAATGGCTTGTAACTTTCCTGCAGTGAAATGCACTGTCTTCCTGAGAGAGAGCACTTCTAGCCAATGAAAGTTTCCCAAAAAGGTCTACATGACCGATTGTTTGAAACACTATATAAAATACTTGATATAGAATAAGAACCTAGTAATTCTGTCTGATATTCAATAATTTAATGATTAAAAGAACACTATATTTTTCAAACCCCTTTCACTTATATTAATGTCTCCAACTGAGTGTTTAATGAATCACCAGTCCTGTGAGAAGCATCATGAAAGGTTTCGTTTGTTAAACAGATGTACCAGAAGTGCTGCTTGTATGATATAGGAAAGTGATGAGTTTCCCTAGTTTATTTCATCCTGCAGCACTGTCTCATAATGTGTAATGTTTGTATTATGAGCCATGAGAGAGTTAGTGTATGTGATGTACTTAGAACAATGTCTGGCACATGGGAAGTGCTCTGTGCATGCTTTTCTATGGGCTAAGGTGGTTCTAACACGTTGCTGTCATTTTTATACTCTTTTTCTCAGGATGTCTATCATGTCCACAGAACTTACTGTTCTTGGGCAACTAATCACCTACAGCCGAACATGTTCATTATTAGGTCATACTGGGCTTCCCTTTTTTACTTACTCGTTTCAGGAGCTTTAGTAGCTACTGTGAGGGATTTTTATCCTGAACCTGATGGCTTTAAGAATTAGTAGCCAGTACCCAGGGTCCCTTCAGAAATCGATAGCTTGCAGATCGAAATTCTACAGATTCCAGTAACCTCACTCAAAGCTGTCCTTTTTCATGTTTCAAAACTCAAAAAGCAGTCCTTATGTTTTAATATGTCTCATTTTGTATACTGTTCTTTCTATAAACCTTATTTTCTAAATTAAAAACTGGTCTCAATATGTGTAATGTTCCCTAATTGACTATAGTGTCCTCAGGTGGCAGCCCTGATCCAAGGCTTTGGTTTTTCTAGTCTCTCTTCCCTGTAGAACAAACATAAATTGAGAGGAATTCCTTTTTTTCTTGCTAAAATTTGGATCAGTCTCCTAGCTTTGAGGAACAATGCTGAGAGCTCTTTTTTTCCTCATATATACCACTGATACACAGCTTCCCCTACTGAATTCCAGATCTGCATAAGGGAGCCGGTCCGACTTGGCCAGGGTTTCCCTTCATTCACTGCTTTATGCATTCAACATTTTTGAGCATCTACTTGCACTGAACACTCTACTGCACATATCCCTTGGGTGTTACATACAGTTTAGCTTAACAGCTGAACAATAGACAGGAATGCAGGGGGACTCTGGTATTGAGGCACTTCAGACTTAGCAGCAACGTCAACCCTGGTAGAGGCTTTTTTAGCAAGTATTTTTTTGTGACATTCCTGAGAGGTCATCCTCTGGCTTTACTTGACACTCAGGTGACTTTATGTCTACGGCCATACAAATCACCCATCTTATTTATTTTATAAATTTATTTACTTATTTATTTTTGGCTGTGTTGGGTCTTCATTGCTGCGCACGGGCTTTCTCTAGTTGCAGCGAGCAGGGGCCACTCTTCATTGCGGTGCAAGGGCTTCTCTTGCTGTGGAGCATGGGCTCTAGGCGTGTGAGCTTCAGTAGTTGTGGCTCACAGGCTCTAGAGCACAGGCTCAGTAGTTGTGGTCCACGAGCTTAGTTGCTCCGCGGCATGTGGGATCTTCCAGGACCAGGGCTCGAACCTGTGTCCCCTGCACTGGCAGGCGGATTCTTTTTTTTTTAATAAATTTATTTATTTTTGGCCATGCTGGATCCTCGTTGCTGTGTGCGGGCCTCTCATTGTCGTGACGTCTCCTGCTGCAGAGCACGGGCTCCAGGCACGCAGGCCCCAGCAGTTGTGGCACGTGGGCTCAGTACCCACGGCCCACGGGCTCCAGAGCTCAGGCCCAGCAGGGGTGGTGCATGGGCCTAGTGGCTCCGCGGCATGTGGGATCCTCCCGGACCAGGGTCCAAACCCATGTCCCCTGCATCGGCAGGCAGACTCCCAACCACTGCGCCACCAGGGAAGCCCCTGGCAGGCGGATTCTTAACCACTGTGCCACCAGGGAAGCCCCCCAATTTATTTTTTGAACAGAATTTTTTAAATGCTTATGTTGATCCAGAAACTTGACTTATTGGAGCTATTTACTATCATTAGCTCATCTCTTCAGAATTACTCAAAGTTAACTATACTACATACACACTCTACCGTGATTACCTTTCATCTGATGTGCTTTTTTCCCTTCCCCACTGTATTTCTTTCTTTTTCAATAAGCTACTCAGATTTATCCGTCGGTTGTCATACACATGGTTGCCAAATCTGTCACCATCCTGGCCACTCTGCTCTGAATACACTCAAATTTGTCAGAATTGAGCATAAACACTTCAAGATATCTGACTTGCTCGTTCAGATCTTTTCCTATTCAAAGCTCAGTCTTTCTATTCAAAGCTCCATCTTCCCCTGTTAATTTTCCCTCTTTTTCTTTATTCTTCTTCCTCATAGGGCAGTTCTCCAAGAACTTCTCTCCTCATCTCATCTTTAGTTATTACATTCCCACCAATAACCCCACAGGTCCCCACATTCATTCATTCAACAGACCTTTATTGAGAGCCTACTGCCGGCTTGGCACTGTTCAAATTGCTGGGGATACGCAGCAGTGGAAAAAAAAAGTCTCCGCCTTTGTGGAACTCACATGATAATGGGGAAGGCAAATAATAGATTAAAAATAAATTATATAGTATATTAAAGTTGGTGAGTGCTCTGGAAAAGATAATCTAACAATGTAATGCTACTCAGGAGTGCTGGGGATGGTTTATGATTTTAACTGGGGTGGTCAGATGATGAGGGACAAAAGTAGAGATTCATTTTTCCTCCTTTTGGTAGCTTAATAGAGAGCCGGTTCAGCAGTTTTCAGTTCTCAACAGTAGAACAGGCTAATACTAGCCACTGGCTTCCGAAGCTCCCCTTTCTAACAAGGTCATTTGTATGACCAGTGTCTTAGTCTGTTTGGGCT
This sequence comes from Orcinus orca, assembly GCF_937001465.1. Classification (NCBI taxonomy): domain Eukaryota; kingdom Metazoa; phylum Chordata; class Mammalia; order Artiodactyla; family Delphinidae; genus Orcinus; species Orcinus orca. The sequence goes on from NC_064559.1 coordinate 118,210,649, forward strand.
GCTATAACAAAACACCATAGACCAAGTGTCTTCCAAACCACAGAAATTTATGGCTCACAGTTCTGGAGGCTGGGAAGTCCAAGGTCAAGGTGCTGGCAGATTTGGTATCTGGTAAGAGCCTGCTTTCTGGTTTATAGAAGGCACCCGTGTCCTCACATGGTGGAAAGGGGCGAGGAAGCTCTGCGGGATTGCCTTTTTAGGAGCACGAATCCCATTCATGCAGGCTTCATTCTCATGACCTAAGCACATCCCAAAAGCCAACTTCCTAATACCATGGCATGAGGCATTAGGTTTCAACATATGAATTTTGGGGTCTGGAGGGGGACACAAATATCCGGTCCAAAGCAAACAGGGAGCTTCTGCTATCATAAACTCACATAAATACCCCATCCATCTGAAGAGCAGGCTACTGGAACTTTGACCATGGCGTGTACAGACCATCCGTGCCCAACCTAAGCAGTAGGACAGTGGCAAATTAGGGGATTGAGGACCCTCTACCTACTTCTTTGCTTGTATATCACTCCCTCCCCCCATAAGCCCTGCTTTCTCTCTGCACCACATGGCACAAGTGCTATGCGTCCGTGACTCTTTTATGGGGCATCAGGGTAGGCCTCGTTGTGAAGGTAACACTTGAGTAAAGATTCAAGGAAGTGCGAGCAGAACAGCCAGTGCAAAGTAAGGAGCATGTATGACATGTGCAATGTGGCCAGAGCAGCAGAGATGGAATCAGAGGGGCAAGGGAGGCCAGCCTCTGGGAGGCTTTATAGGACTTTAGCTTTCGTTCCAGAAGACATGGGAAGCCATTGGAAGGATTTAAACAAAGGAGAAACATGGTCTGACTTTAATAGGATTGTTCTAGAGTCTGTGTAAAAACAGGAAGACCAGTTAGGAGGCTCATGCAGCAATCCAGGTGAGAGATGGTAGCAGCCTGGGACAACATGTAGCCAGATGGGTCACCTTTATAATATGTAACCGAACAGGACATGCAGACACATCAGACGTAAGACAGAATAGCAAGAGAAGACCCAAGGCTGTGACTGTAAGGCTTTTGGCCTGAGCAACCGGAAGATTGGAGATTTTTGTAGGGAAAGGCTCAAATGGAGCCTAAAGTCTAGTCATAGCACTCTATCCAAGATGGGTAATTTCCATATCTGTATCATCTCTGTGTCTGTCTCTCTACTAATTTGTAAGCTCCTTTAGAGTCGATGCTCTGTCTTATCTGTTTAATCTCCAATAGCACCTTAGCACAGTCCTTGGCACATTAGTAGTTATTTAATAGATGTCTGCCAATTATCATTAAAGAGTAAGGATTTAGGATCAGGGTCACATCTTGATAAACTAGATGCCTAGAAATAATCCAAAATCCCTTGAAATGTCAAATGATCTAATTTTCCATAACAATAAGGCCTTATACTCATATTTTTGCTTGTTAATGGCTTTATGTATTTAGACTGTGCAGTACTGAATATAAAGTAGCTGTTTCTTTTCACAATAATTCTAAGTTTCCCTTGTCATAGCTTTGAATTTTAGGTTAAAAGAGATTTGTCCATTTACCAGATGTCAGCATTCAATTAAATGAAACCCATCTGAATCATTCCTACCTTTTCAGTGACAATATATAAAATATACTATAAATACGATATATTTGAGGGAGATGGGGAGCACATATTTGATACTATGTCTATAAATGTTTCCGGGAGTCTAAGAAGAAGACATGGCTACGTTCTAAAATAAAACCAGGTTAAGGGTCACAAATTTAAACATTCATTAAATTCTCAGCATGTTCTCTGCTGTTAGGCCACCTGTATACAATCTTGGTAAAAGGAACCTCCTGGATCCCTCAAAGTGTCCCACATAGGAACGTAGTCCTTCAGGAAAATCTCTAGGCCACTGCTGGGCCCCAAACTCACAGGGATAGCTGTACTGATGATGGTATCATTGGTACAACTGCCTGATATTTTTACTTTTTTTTTTTTTTTTTTTAACATAAATGAGTGTAAACACATGTGGTTGTTACATCTTAAGGCTGAGCATTAGGTAATGTCTATCCCAGAGATTAGCAAATGCTTAGTATCATATTCACTTATACATATAATGGATAATTAAGTGGTAGTTCAAAAATACTTTGATTTGGTCACCAGTACCTTAAGGACTAGTGTTGATTGAGCTTGGTCTCTGCTGTGTACAAATTTCAAATGTTATTGAAATTTGAGTGGATTTTCATTTGCTTGTGAACATGAATAGCCTAATCAAAGCAGAGCATAATACTTTAAAGCAATGCTTAGTTAACCTTAACAAAAGTATAGGTATCAGATACCAATTCACTAGTAATTTATTATTCTGTGAACATTGTGTTCCTCTTTTAATTGACATGCTTCTGTGACTCTGTCCTCTCAGTCAAGTCTCAGAACTGGATAATATTCACTTATGATGTACCAGTCAGTTTATTATGGCTATGCTAATAGCTTCTGTTTCAATTAGAGAATTTTAGTACTTCAAGTTTCATTTAACTTGGAAAAGTTAATATTTGACTTAATATTTGAGTTAATATTTTAATAACTCCTAACGAGACCTCTTAAGTCACTAAACTATGAGCCACTTATTTGCTAATGTTCCATGAACATTAGCCCATTTGAGTGCCAGGTATCATGTGAAAATAACCAGAGACCCCCACCTAAGTGTGATGGTCTCTCTGAGCAAGGTTTTCCTTTGTCTGTGCTAATAAGGAATTGGAAGTATTTGAGGAAGGACGAAAGTTAGGCCCTTAACTAAGCATGCAGTTTGCAAATGATTACTTCAATGAAAAAGGTCTCAACGTAGATTTACTATTATCTCAGTGGATACAGATATGAATAAAAGTTCTTTCTCTCAAGAAGCTTCCCAGAATAATGTAATGTACTAGCAGCAGGCTTCCTATAATATTAGGTGGTGAAGTGACTATTAGGCCAGGAAGTGAAAGGGATAGGAAATAATAATCCCTCAACATTCCCATCTGAACGTCACTGTTACTCAGCTGCTTCTATTCCATTCCAGGATCTGCACATACCAATAATTCTTATATTAGCGTCATCTCGGTATAGTCGGAGGAGTCTGATGAAGAAAACACGTATCTGTACGTGTGTGTAGAAATAGGTGGATGTATTCTCAGTATGGACAGAAATATGTTTTGCAGGTTAAACCATTCTGCAAAATATTTTTATCAAATACCTTATTCTGACATTGCTTACATCTAGATTTAAATCCATACTTTCCTAGGGAAACACATTATTTCATACTCGTCTGCATAGGTGCCAGACATTCAAATGCTGTTTTGCCAGCTTACGAGAGTTAAGGACCCAAACACATTGAAAATTTATGTATAGAAAGAGCGGCAACAATAAGTCACGCTACGATGTGTAGAGAAGTAGAAAGCATCTTACCAAGCTTTAAAGTGTTTGGCTGAGAGCTACATACTGGGTGACAGGAGCAAAAGGTTAATCAGTTTCTCCTGAGAAGGTTCCTCAGGTGTACAGTATGGTTAATGCCATGAGACATTCAGAAATATTATAGTTATTGTAGGAATATCATTGATAGATTATGGCTCTCAGGGATCCTGGGGAATAAAACCTGAACGTATTTCACGTTCTTCCCTTTACGTTGTGCTGGCTTTTGTTGGAAGTCTTTGAGCAGTTAAGTGAGCAAAAGATGAGCTCAACAAACAGGAGGAGGAGAAATAAGGAGCTTGCAGAATTAAATAGCCTGCCGAGATCCTCATCCACTTAGCAGCTTCAGTTGCTTAGTCCTGGGCCTGATCCCGTGGGGATGCAGAAGCAGCGTAAGAGCCAGTCCCTACTCTCCAGAATCAACGATTCATTGAGATAGAACACAGGAGCACATGCAGTAATTAAACAGCAGGGCCGGGGAGCACCATGATGTAAGTGCCTCACAGATGGCTGCAGAGGACAGAGAAGGGGACGAGTGTTATCTGGATTGGTCAGGGAAGGGCCTGAGCTGAGCTTCGGAGACAAAGAGGTTAAGGTTCGCAGAAGCAAGGTGAAGGAACAGCGTGCCAGAATGAGGGTGGGGCTGGTGTTTGGGGTGTGGGGGGCAGTTAGGAAGCTGGGATGAAAAGAATTTGTGTGGATAAATGATGGAAGACTTGGTGAGAAAGGCAGGATATAGCCAGACTACGAATTGCTATGGAATTGAAGTCAAGAGTTAGGATTTTATAATTTAGGAAAAGGAATGATGAGTCTGTTTACGGTGAGTAGCTGAGGGGCGGCATTTAGAATAGAATGGAAAGAAAGCTGAAAGTAAGAAGACCAATTAGGAGGCAGTTGTCTTAGTTTAGAAATGGTGTAAGTCCCTGAGTTGGGATGGTGGAACTGAGAATTTAGTGAAGGAACAACTTTATATCTCAGAGGAAGAGGAGAGTGGACAGAAAGAGCTAAAGAGGTATACTGACCTTGCAAAGATGGTTTGCAAAGAGAACGTGGGAGTAGTTGGAAAAATAACACAATTGTGGGAGGTTGAGCTAGGTTACAGGGAGGAAGATGATGAGTTTGGTTTCAGACAAGTTAAATCAGAGATCATGACTGTACCTCATGGCAGGGTGATGAAAATGTGTGAAATCACAGACTGGAATTCAGGGGAGGAGCCCCAAGGCATATCCAAGAATCTGTTCCATTCATTGGGGAAAAAATTAGAGTGAAGCCAGCAGAGGAGCGGAGGCCTAACCACGGTGGGAAGAGCTACCATTTAGTAAAGATGATAATGTTTAGATAAGATTTAAGATGGTTCAAATTATAGGTACTTGACGTGAATGCAAATGTTTGCAGGGCTTTTAGGGTTAGGAGGGAGGGGTAGCACAGCGATGTTATGTATTTGGAACAGATTCAAGTCCTCTAGTGAGGCATTATCCATATTCAGGAATGTTAGATATTTTAAGATGAGAGAAAGGTAGATAGATTAGATAACCTATTTTTGAGATTTAAATAGCATTTAATAGTGTTTTCACTGATTTCTTATTTCTTCCTTCTAGAGTTAACTTATCTTTTGTTATATTTCAGACTCTTGAATTACCTTCATTAGAAATTTTGGGGAAATACTGTCTGCTCTTATTACTCCATGGATAAATAGTCCCAGAGATAAAATCGGGGATGGACACTTGAGAAAGCAGTTTGGGGAGAAAACGCCCCTCATTACAAAGAAGTAATGGAGAGAATGAGGAGTTCTCATTTAAGTTCTCACAAACGTGGGGTAGGAATCTTGGCACTAGATTTTCTGCCGAAAGTAGCGTTAGGGTGCCTTTTCCTCCTTAAATTAAAGATGACATCCTCTCCTCTCTCTAACAGTGGGTATAATATGATCTCGAGGAACACAAAACAAACCAGTTACACTGCATGGCAATAAGTGAATTGCGCAGATTGTAAAATTAGCTGCAATAGCATGTACTGCTGCATTTTAAAATAAAAAAGTGTAACTTGGAACATGCAATGGATTAGAAAAGAACCTTGATTATTAACAAGGATATACTCCAGGGCAGGTTAAAAGTAAGTATGCGAAGCCATTTATGAGAAAAGTGTCATTGAATGCAACAATGTATATATGAACCAAAGAACGTCTGAACCCTTCCTTCCAATTCCTTTCCCCAGTTTACTTGGTTGGAATCTAAGTATCCCGTTAATGAGCTACTGACGTTCTTAGTATCTCTAGGGCCCCTTCTTGACAGGAGTATCTCTGCCATAAAATTTTCAGTAACTCAGTTTCCTTGAAGCTCATCCTTAAGGTGAGGGCAGCCTCCTCAAGAAGCAGAATGGTAGCTTTCACATTCCAGACAGCAGCATAGAATAAAGAATCAAAGAGAAGGGTGAAGGTGTGTGCCAGCTGCCTTCCCAGGAAAGGTACCAGAAGTTGCCTTATGATACTTCTGTATATATCCCAGTAGCAAGAACTTAGTATCCCTTCTGGGCAAACATAGCCCAACGAAATAACCTATTACATGGATTAAGGGAGGGATAAATATTGGGAGAAACTTTACAACCACACCTTCCTTCTCCATTGCAATGGCACCATGGTATCAGCAGGGAGAGTTTTAAAACCGCCTAAGGTGGTACCTGAAGCAGAGGGGTAGATGCAGAGCGGGGTAGCAGTGAAGAGCCCCGGCTCTGGAGTCACACTGCCTAGGTTTGAATCTAGGTTGTTCTCAAATCTGAAGAAGAAATAGCATGGTACCTTCCCCTTTGCGTTGCTGTGATAATTAAATGAATATAAAACATGGAGCATGGCATCTAACACTTCCAAACCATTTGATCATTTTAGCTCTGATTATTAAAACGTGAGACGTTTTTGAGCATCCAAATGCATAGAAATTTTCTGTACGTTCCTACAAGTTGGGGATAGATTTACTTTCTTTTCCAGATATAATTCAAAGTGGTTTACATTTTATTTTTGGAAGTAACCTAGCATGTGCATGCTTGTTTGGAGGGTGTGTGTGGTTCCTAACAAATCGTCTGAGTGATTTTCTTGAATTTTCAACGGGCGCTGCATGTTTCACTGACACCACCCTATAGGCTCTTACTTCTTGTATCAGTTTTGATGTGAAGCGTATTTTACGTTAAGAATTTACAGGATCCCCCTCTCCACTGATGTGACAAAGTGGGAATTGTGCACCACATCAAGAGGAGAAGGCCGTCCTTGGATAGAGTGGGTATGCTGTGTTCACCTCTAAAGGGACAGATCGCTCTGAATTGCAGAACTAATGTCAGTCAAAATGTAATAATCTGGCTTGTTCTTCATTTAGAAATGGTGATAGGAGACAAGTGGGTGAAAGCAAAGCTTGATATTTCAACTTTGATATGACAATTTTCTTAAGGTTATAGACAACGAAATAGCTGTGTCGAAATATGTTTTGCCAACACCTAAATGGTCTTTGCTTCTCTCTTTTTCTTTCCTTCTCTAAGCCCCTTCTTTGTTCTGTGGGTTTTCTTTTGTAACTCCTCCAGACTACAGCTTTGTTCCCCCTTCTTCCACTCCTTTCTGGTCAGGTACTGCTTTACTGCTTTTATATGTCTTTTCAACTTGCTTTTGTTTGCAAATAAAATATTTTGACTTCTGTGTATGGCTTCTCATGTAGATACATCTCCTCACAAACAGCCCCTCGAGTCCCATTCCCACCATGCACTTTCCTTTTCTGTCATCAAGTCATCGTTTGTCTTGACATACCACTCCTCTGGTTTTGTGTGTGTGCTCATGTTATGTATTTCAGCAAGACATTTTCTCTTTCATCAGCTGGAAAGAGTTGAGAGCCGAAAGTATAAAGGGGGAATGAAGCACTCCATAAAACTAGTTTTCCTGAGGATCAGAAATTTGAGTTGAGAAAAGCCAGTGTTCATGTATTTCCATTAAGAAAATAAATAGGACCCAAATCCCAACTTTATCTCCAAATATAAGAGTACAATTCGGTCCAAATTGCTTTAAAGGATGACTGTGCCCATCAGTTTGTGCAGGGCATTCTGGTCTTGATTTCTGTCATTAGCCAGAGAATGTAAGGGCTATTTATGTGACACATAGGGGAGTACATGATGGCTGGATAAAGTATGTTTTCTTACAGATTTTTAAAAATTAACCTCTAAGTCCCAGTGGAATAATTTAGTACCAGAAGGCCCTTACAAGTCATCTAGTATAGACCTTTCATTTTCTAGGTGAAGAGAATGTGGCCCAGAAGGGTTTAGAGACCTGTTCAAGGTCACACAGTTGAGGATGGGTTTTTCCATCACTGGGATGTTTTTATGTGCACGACTCTAAGAGTAGTGCCCCAGTAATGGGATGGTTTTCAGTAAGAAAACTATTAAAGTGGTTTGTGTCTGAACAGTAAAATAAAATGACCTATTTTTGCTCCTTTACAGTTCTGAAATCTACAGCATTGCTATTCGTTTATCTTATGACGGACACCTGGAGACTAAAAAAAAATTTCTGTCATTGCAGAGCCCTGAAAAATAGGCCAGAGATCCCGGTCTCCAAGTGGGCAGGCTCTTCCAGGGTAACAGGCCATAACTGCAGCTGCCTAGGCACTTGGAACTGTTAAAAATATGGATGTGTGGCGTTTCCCATGTTTTTTTCCTTATACTTCAGTTTCTCTACCATTTAAGGTTTATAAAGTCCCACCAATCTCAAGTGAGTGATTCTCAGAATCACTGAACATATGATTGAAAACACTTTATAACCCCAAGGAGCAACAGGTAGAGATGTTAATATAAAATGTGTCCTGAAACACTAGAGGCAAACAAATGTACAGCTTGAACAGCATTTTCTTTTCAGGACAGGCAGGTGAGGGCAGGGAGGAAGTTAGCTCCTCTCCTACCATTTAAAAAAAAAAACAAAAAACTGAATATAGGAGGCAGATGCCCTGAATCTTCTTTTTGATTAAGTATTTCAGTAAAGGTTTTCTATAAGGCAGTATTTGTTTGAAACAAGATAAATGGATGGTGTTTATCTGTTTATTCTATGAAACATGATTTAAGCTTCTTCACGAGTACAATTATATATAAAAGAGTAACTATCCCTAAATAGTTTTAACTGAAAACAAAGGCTGTTCGTGGGGAGGGGGGAGGATAGAAGTGATGACATGGATTCAACAAGAGACTTTCAGAGCAAAAAAAGTTGGTTGCTTTGAGTCTTAAGTTGAAAAGTTTACAAGATAAAAATGTGAAGCTTTGACCATAGAGGTTCAAGTTAAAAATGGATCACTATGCCATCAATAGGAAATTTATGCTAGTTATTTGAGATTCTATCTCCTTAGGTAGTAACTTAGATATTAGCCTTTGTTTTTTTTTAACTACAAAAACTAGTCCCTGTTTCAAAGTTCCTATGAAGAATGTGAAAACAGAACAAGTTTTTTAAACTTGGTGAAATGAACTTGACTACACCTGATTGAATTGAAACAGCAGTTCTGCTGCTTTCAAGCCCCTCTGCCATCATCACTAGTCTGTGACAAAATCACGGCCGCGCATTTTGACAGCATCTATAACATCCATCTGATTAGGTGCTTATGGTTGGTAAACTGCACATCAATTCTGACGCCCCATCCTTTCTTTACAGTGTTAAGTCCAAAGGTGCTGGGCATCGCCATCGCTCGGTATGACTTCTGTGCAAGAGATATGCGAGAATTGTCCTTGTTGAAAGGAGATGTGGTGAAGATTTACACGAAGATGAGTGCGAATGGCTGGTGGAGAGGAGAAGTAAATGGCAGGGTGAGCTGTCCCTCTCAATGTGCTCGTCACATGAATGAAGGGGGCTGGGCAGCCGCTGGCGCCCATTGTGGTTGGGGGAACCCTACACCGTGTGGCCGGCTTCACCCCCCAGAGCCCTGGCTCCGCACGGTGGTGCTCCTTCCTGAAAATAGGCACTCAAGAAAAACGTGTTGAGTGAATATGATAGCGGCATCAATAAAGTTTACTTGGGCAAGTCTGATGGCTTCCTGTTGGGAAAAGGGTTGAGCATATCAGTTCTTTTGAGTCTCTAAGCCTCTTTTTAAGTCTAGAGCATAAACTTTATGTGGAGTACAAAATATCTATAAGAGCTGATGCTCTAAATTGGAAAGAGTGGGGCATAGGACCTCTGTCTTTATATCTTGTTCTATAGCAGAAATAGGAAGCATTAACTAGTAGAGTCCCTTAATTTACATATTTGTGTCCTAGCAGATTAGAACACTGTTTAAGGGTATTGTATTCCACCCTTTCTGTCACTCACTCTATTGGCCTTTTAGGAGCAGTTTAAACCGATCCTCTTCACCTGCGGTGGGCATAAAAGGCCAGATTAATTCGGGGTGTTATGAAAATGAAATGCTCTGTAGAGTCCTTTGAAGTGCCAGATGCAGAGTCACGTTGCTGTGTTGGTTGCTTTTCCCTTTTAGGTGGGCTGGTTTCCATCCACGTATGTGGAAGAAGATGAATAAATTCCAATCCAGCGTTGCACCCCACACCAGGAATTTCAGAGAAGGGATACACAGAAGCCTGCACAGCATTATGAATTCACTGAAGTGTTTAAAAAGCTGCCTTTCTGGCTATTCAACATCCTCCCTCTTTTTCCCCTCCTAAGTCTTAATGCTGGGGTTTCTAAAGATGCTGGTACGGACAGATTAATGGCTCGCCTAGAGCTGTGCAAGAAACAGCCTGCCCGCCTGTCATCGTCAGGGACCAGGGCAAAGCCAAAAGCTTTTCTTCCTCCTGCAAACACACTGGTTCATGTTTCTTTTTCCTTCGTCCAGTCAGATGCCATGAATGCCAGCCAGCCATTAGTAAATGCTTAACACATAGTTACTTTCTTCTCACGTGCCATTCACCAGAATTTTTGATGGTACAGAGAAGCAGAAGTTTAATTTTGCCTTTCCCAGCATGAAGAAAAATGGGAGTTCTGCCACTGGGGCAGCTTATTGGAAAGATCCAGCATTACTTGTCTTAAATTGCTTCACAAGGTGACTCATTGCCTGGCAAACACTTTTACCCCTCGATGTCACTCATGTTAAAATATAAGAGACAAATGCTCAGGTTTGCTTCATAAGTGATATTATATGGGAGGGGGGGTCCATTATTCATTTGGTGTCCTGATGAGATTTGCAAACTTTTTCATAAAAAGAAGACATACAGAAGAGTACCTAAAAGAGTATCTTCATATTAAATCTTCACAACCTTCATGATTTCATAGGGTTATTTTGGAAATGTAGTACTTCACTCATGAGATAATCTTGGGTATGTTTTAGGTAGTCACAAATAATCTGAATTAAGGTGGCATTGTTTACAGAAACAGACCAAGGGCTATGATTTATAGTAAGTCATTTTAGAGAAGCAACATCTATTAACATATGCCTTTTTCTCCCCTGACACCTCCCCCCCAGCCCCCCTCCCCCCCCCCGCAGAAAAAAGACCTGCGATATATTGCTGATTCCCACATTTTCCTAGAGGATTTACAGTAGCACAAACAACCTTGTCGAGGATTTTTGAAGGAAAGCACAGCAAGGTCCTTTATGCATTTCAGGGACAGAAGGAGGGTCACTAGGCTTTTCTGGTCTTATTCACTGGGGGAATCCCAGCTCTCACTGAGGCTCTTCCCATCTGAGGCCATTTCTGGGTGTGTATTAACCAGTGGGAAGATCAGTCTGCAGTGCACTTATTTGACCAAGTCTTCACCCTTTATGTGAGAAGTCTAAGTACATTTTTCCTGGGATGTACAGAGTGCCCAGTCAAGACAGTCAAGTTAAGACACTAACTAACTTGGCCCTTTCCTGATGAAATATTTTCTCCATAGCGGAAGTCATGTTCTGACAAGACTCGGAGAGTGTTTGCAGAAAACATTAAAAGCATTAACTTAATAGAGCCAAAGTAGGAACATTTAGTTCTGAAATTTTGGACCATCTCTAAAATGAGGTGGGCGTGGCTGGCCTTCTCCCCAACCCACTTGAGGGCCAGAACTTGATGTTCATTGGACACATCTCCCTTTGAGACCCTCGTGGGCTAGGACTTCTTAAATAGTATAGATTCAGGAACTTTACCTCAGAATTATGTAAACTGTGATTGTGTTTTAGAAAAGTTATTATTTGCAAAAACCAGTTAAGTTTTTGTATATGTGTAAATGATCATGAAATTGAGTTTTATAAGATGTTCTGTACAGTAAAGTTATACCCTCAAGGTGTATCTTGGAGTGGATTCTTTCCCATAAAGTCTTATCTGCAACACTGTGTCTGGGGAATGTTTTGTCTGTTACTGTCTGCCAAATGTTATGGAGAGGGCAGCTTCATAAACACTCCTGTGTATAGTATTGTAACTTGTGCTGTTTCTTTTATTGTTGTTTTAGCCGATAGACTCCCTCTCTTTCTTGTTGCATTTCATGGGCCTGGGGGTTTCCCAGCAGAGGATAGTAGAGTCCCTTTTCATGACGTTGCCAATTACATCTTTGTCTATGTTTAATACTTCATATTGGAAACTTTAATGCTGCGAATTTGTGTAGATTTCTAATACCAAAGACAGAAGTAAATGTTTTTCCATACTTTGTCTTGCCTGTATGCAGCCCTGTGTAATATGGTGAATTAGAGTGGTATTTCACTTTGTAATATTTTGTAAATATGTCAATATAATAAATAGTTACTACTTGCATTATATCGAGAGTTGAAGTCTTTCCATAGAACAATTCCATACATAATTCAACATGTACCAACCTCATCAGAAACACGGGGCTAGAAGCCCTAACTTTGATCTGGTTTAGCTCAGGCTTGCTGCCTGAACAGTTATGAACAATGGCCTGTAAGACATACTCAGTAGTTGCAAATAATATATTGTTGACATGCTTCCCATGTGCCTCGCACTGTTCTAAATGCTTTATGTGCTCTAACTTGCAGTAACCCCAGGAGGTATAATCCCATATTATCTCCACTTTTCAGATGAAGAAACAGGCATTTCAAAAGGCTGTAGCTTGACTCAGCGCTCAGAGCTGACGAGCGTCGGAGATGGAGTTCCAAGCTGGACAGTCTGGCTCCAGAGCCTGTACCATGACACTTAGACTAGGGTCAAGAGGGAGATTAGGGATGTTTCTAAGACTGCACAGCTGAGAAGCTATGATACAAGATATCGTAACGATAGAAGATGAACACAGAATTCAGAAATGTTCTCCTATTCCTGCCTCTTAAAAGAAAGCCCCAAACAGATATTGCCTGGAGAGAGAGGTGTCAGAGGAGATTGAGCTTTTTTTCTATTTTGATTCAACTTTTCCACAGAAAATGATGAACTGCTAAGCCAGAGAGACACAGAGGCAAGTCTCCCTTGGCAGAGCAGGCCTGCGGGCTGTCCACAGTGGTGGAGACCGGCTAGCTCAGGAGAGGGTGGAAGCCCGTTCCTTCTAAGGAAAAGTCAGTTCCACGGTAGTAGCTTCTGGTTGATGTCACCAGTACCACTATGCTCAGAAATATAAGATCTCCCCTATTTCATTATAGTACAGTGGGTTATCCCAACCCTTACTCCCTTTACTTGAAGGGCTGATTCCTTTGGAATTCTCTTCGACATGTTAACATGTATGTGACTTTAGACCTTGTATCTTATTATCACCACTCTCACCACCACTGCCAATCATGATAAGAACTCCCTCGATTTATTAGTTAACATGGGAATATCCTTTATAAAGCATTCAAATATTTTGTCTTCCATCAAGTAATTGAAGTAAAATATGTTGATAATTAGTCTTTAGGTGCCTTGCTTTGTTCTATTTAATTTGACAGCTGTAGAGAAGAGTGATGAAAGCATATCCCCAGACCTCAGACTGCATATCTGGGTTCACATCCCATCCTTGCCACACAGGGCCTCAGCCAATCAGTATAATAACAGCAGGTACTTCACAGGATGGTTGTGAGACTCAACTGAGGCCATACGTAGGATATAAAGTGGAATGGTGCCTTGCTTACATTGAGCCATTTTTATCATCATCATCATCGTGGCTACCATTGTCAGATGGATTTGCTGGCAAAATGTGGGTAGTTGCTATATTAATCTTTGAATTCCTTCAGTATAATTCAGACTCACTTACTGGATTAAGGGGCAAAACTATAGATTCTCAATTAGACAGTGTCTCCAGGAAGGACGTTAAATCGTTTGGTATTATAGAAAGTGGAAGTTTTAGCAGTCACACCTGGGTTCAAACCCCAGCCCTGTCAGTGACTTTCTGAGCACCAATTTCATCTTCTGTAATAAAGGGATAATCATAAGTGTCTGAGAGAGCTGTTATGAAGAATAAACCATAACATATGAAAAAAGATGCCAGTAAAGAGCCTGGCACATGGTAGGTCCTCAGGAAATGTTGGTCCCCTTCCCCTGAAGAACTGTAAAATACTTCAGAACCAGATTATGGACTGGCAGTTTTTATTTTGAATACTAGAGCTCATGCTTTGTTTCTTGCACATGATTACACTTTAAGCATTCCAATTACAGATGGAATAAAAAGGTGTGTGTTCAGGAAGATTAATATTCAAACCCACAATCTCAGAAGTTGAATTTAACAGCTCCACACTATTTTGACTAGAAAAATGAGATTTTCACCCAGCTCATAATCATTTAAACTTAGTCCATTAGTCACTTCATTTTTCACTGAAACTAGTTTTCTGGGATTGGTTGGACTCTGATTAGAAACGTTATGCACTCGAATCTGGCAGACTTTGGAAGGTACCTTACTGTAAGTAATGAACAAGTCCTGAAAAACAGGTCAGAAAGGAATCCTTTCTCTAGTTAGGCGCCATCAATTAGGATTCGGGGACATAGTGACAGAAGAGCAAACAGTTCCTCCTGAAGCACTCTAGACTGACCCTGTTAGAAGGTTCCAAAATTTCTAGGCACAATACAATCACAGTGACCCAGAAATCAAGACACCTCAGAGCAGAAACAGAATGAACACAAAAGTCACTCCATGCCCTGTCCGCTAACGGACACTGGCGTCCGTGTTGAGTCCTGAGGGGGAAAGTGAACTCCAGAATGGCCGACCTGCCCTCTGCAGGCACAGCCATCGCCCCTCACCAGCCGAGTGACCCTGGGCAAAGCACACAGAGCCCCTGTGTCTTTGGAGAATGAAGGGGTTAACTGGTTGAAAACTGTGATTCCATCCTAACTCCAGTGGTTTTGCGAAATTATTCTGAACCATGGAGGAAACACAAAGAAATTCAAAGACTTCATTGAAACGCAGAGGTTTTAAGATATGCTAGCACTTAACTGTGAAAGTCAAATATCTGTCCAGTTGTACTCACAATTCTTTGCACAGTCATTTCATGGCTGTTAGTGGCACAGGGGCAGCTCCGAGGGTCTGCTGTACTCACACTGGTACCCTTAGCACCTGTCCACGACCACATGCCAGAGTCAGGGGATGTTTGTACAGTGAGCGAGTCCCCAGCACTCCTATGTGGGGACCTGTGGGCACTAGCTCTAGATTCTATGGCTACACAGCTAAATGTGCTTTGGCTTTGACTCCAGCAGTTGAATTCTGTGTGGATGGTTACAATCGAACCCCTGAAACCACCGCTACTCATGGTCGCACTGGAGACTGGCCAGTTCTTGGCCAGTGTCATGACACCGGCCACCTCTCTCTCTTTCTGAATTAACTGCTTGGCATGTGTGCTCTGGACAGCACACCAGCCCTGCCACCACAGCAGTACATTTCAGTTGTACTGCTCTCTGCCCACAGAAGGCACAATACAAATGATCTCATTTAGTCACCTTTTCCTTCTGCCAATGATAAAAAATAAAAAGTCTCCCTTCATCTGAGACCTACAGATCACGGAGCCTTTTCACATACTTCATCTCATTGAATTTGGAGCAGCACAGCCCTGAAAGGCAGGTAGGGCAACCCTCATCTGTGATATGACAATGCACAGGAGCTTCCAAGATTTCACAATTCCTAAGGCCTTTCTTCAGAGAGTCGTTCTGGGGAGCTGCTGTCTACACTGTGTGCATTTGCTGAGGTCCTAGGTCAGGTGGCAGTGCAGCTGGGTCAAAAATCTTCGTGCCTCTTGCTGTCAGCACACACTGAGGACTTGGAAGTGTGTCAGTAAATCTCATAATGACTCAAAGTCTGATCAGCGAATGCTTTTGGATTTTCTAGTGATTTGAATGACTTTGCCTCAGAGAGGGAAATGTTTCTGTTTTTTTTTCCAATGATAATTTAGGTTTTGTCTCTTCCCATTTGGATATTTTTTTAAAATCTCACCTCATGTAATTTTTCTAAGAATTCAAAGGTTGGTAACGTCCCATCTTTGAATCATGAAAACTCTAGTCCTGGAGAGTAACTCTTCTACACTAGAGCTAGAGCTAGTTTTTAAGGCAGTTTGGCCTATTTTAATATTACAATCGAATTTTTCATCTAAGCAGCAGCACAGATTAGTGGTCAAGTTGTCAGCCTTAGGCTCCACCACTTACTAGCAGGATGGCCTTGGGCAAGCTGCTTACACTGCTTGTTCCTCAGTTTCTCTATAGTTAAGATGGGGTGATGAGACCCAAAACCTATGGGATGCAGCAAAAGCAGTTCTAAGAGGGAAGTCTACAGCAATACAATCCTACCTTAAGAAATAGGAAACACCTCAAATAAACAACCTAACCTTGCACCTAAAGCAATTAGAGAAAGAACAAAAAAAAAAACCCCAAAGTAAGCAGAAGGAAAGAAGTCATAAAAATATCAGAAATATATGAAAAAGAAATGAAGGAAACGATAGCAAAGATCAATAAAACTAAAAGCTGGTTCTTTGAGAAGATAAACAAAATTGATAAACCATTAGCCAGACTCATCAAGAAAAAAAGGGAGAAGACTCAAATCAATAGAATTAGAAATGAAAAAGGAGAAGGGACAACTGATACTGCAGAAATAAAAAGGATCATGAGAGATTACTACAAGCAACTCTATGCCAATAAAATGGACAACCTGGAAGAAACGGACAAATTCTTAGAAATGCACAACCTGCCAAGACTGAGTCAGGAAGAAATAGAAAATATGAACAGACCAATCACAAGCACTGATATTGAAACTGTGATCAAAAATCTTCCAACAGGGCTTCCCTGGTGGCGCAGTGGTTGAGAGTCCGCCTGCCAATGCAGGGGACACGGGTTCGTGCCCCAGTCCGGGAAGATCCCACATGCCACGGAGTGGCTGGGCCTGTAAGCCATGGCCGCTGGGCCTGCGCATCCGGGGCCTGTGCTCCGCAACGGGAGAGGCCACAGCAGTGAGAGGCCCGCGTAACGCAAAAAAAAAAAAAAAAAAAAAAAAAAAATCTTCCAACAAACAAAAGCCCAGGACCAGATGGCTTCACAGGCGAATTCTATCAAACATTTAGAGAAGAGCTAACACCTATCCTTCTCAAACTCTTCCAAAATATAGCAGAGGGAGGAACACTCCCAAACTCATTCTACGAGGCCACCATCACCCTGATACCAAAACCAGACAAGGAAGTCAAAAAGAAAGAAAACTACAGGCCAATATCACTGATGAACATAGATGCAAAAATCCTCAACAAAATACTAGCAAACAGAATCCAACAGCACATTAAAAGGATCATACACCATGATTAAGTGGGGTTTATTCCAGGAATGCAAGGATTCAATATATGCAAATCAATCAACGTGATACACCATATTAACAAATTGAAGGAGAAAAACCATATGAGCATCTCAATAGATGCAGAGAAAGCTTTCAACAAAATTCAACACCCATTTATGACAAAAACCCTGCAGAAAGTAGGCATACAGGGAACTTGCCTCAACATAATAAAGGCCATATATGACAAACCCAAAGCCAACAACGTCCTCAATGGTGAAAAACTGAAAGCATTTCCACTAAGATCAGGAACAAGACAAGGTTGTCCACTCTCACCGCTCTTATTCAACATAGTTTCAGAAGTTTTAGCCTCAGCAATCAGAGAAGAAAAGGAAATAAAAGGAATCCAAATAGGAAAAGAAGTAAAACTGTCACTGTTTGCAGATGACATGATACTATACATAGAGAATCCTAAAGATGCTACCAGAAAACTACTAGAGCTAATCAATGAATTTGGTAAAGTAGCAGGATAAAAAATTAATGCACAGAAATCTCTGGCATTCCTATACACTAATGATGAAAACTCTGAAAGTGAAATCAAGAAAACACTCCCATTTACCATTGCAACAAAAAGAATAAAATATCTAGGAATAAACCTACCTAAGGAGACAAAAGACCTGTATGCAGAAAATTGTAAGGCACTGATGAAAGAAATTAAAGATGATACAAATAGATGGAGAGATATACCATGTTCTTGGATCGGAAGAATCAACATTGTGAAAATGACTCTACTACCCAAAGCAATCTACAGATTCAATGCAATCCCTATCAAACTACCACTGGCATTTTTCACAGAACTAGAACAAAAAAATTCACAATTTGTATGGAAACACCAAAGACCCCGAAGAGCCAAAGCAATCTTGAGAACAAAAAACGGAGCTGGAGGAATCAGGCTCCCTGACTTCAGACTATACTACAAAGCTACAGTAATCAAGACAGTATGGTACCGGCACAAAAACAGAAAGATAGATCAATGGAACAGGATAGAAAGCCCAGAGATAAACCCATGCACATATGGTCACCTTATCTTTGATAAAGGAGGCAGGAATGTACAGTGGAGAAAGGACAGCCTATTCAATAAGTGGTGCTGGGAAAACTGGACAGGTACATGTAAAAGTATGAAATTAGATATCTCCCTAACACCATACACAAAAATAAGCTGAAAATGGATTAAAGACCTAAATGTAAGGCCAGAAACTATCAAACTCTTAGAGGAAAACATAGGCAGAACACTCTATGACATAAATCACAGCAAGATCCTTTTTGACCCACCTCCTAGAGAAATGGAAATAATAAACAAATGGGACCTAATGAAACTTCAAAGCTTTTGCACAGCAAAGGAAACCATAAACAAGACCAAAAAACAACCCTCAGAATGGGAGAAAATATTTGCAAAGGAAGCAACTGACAAAGGATTAATCTCCAAAATTTATAAGCAGCTCATGCAGCTCAATAACAAAAAAACTAACAACCCAATCCAAAAATGGGCAGAAGACCTAAATAGACATTTCTCCAACGAAGATATACAGACTGCCAACAAACACATGAAAGAATGCTCAACATCATTAATCATTAGAGAAATGGAAATCAAAACTATAATGAGATATCATCTCACACCAGTCAGAATGGCCATCATCAAAAAATCTAGAAACAATAAATGCTGGAGAGGGTGTGGAGAAAAGGGAACCCTCTTGCACTGCTGGTGGGAATGTGAGTTGGTACAGCCACTATAGAGAACGGTATGGAGGTTCCTTCAAAAACTACAAATAGAACTACCATATGACCCAGCAATCCCACTACTGGGCATATACCCTGAGAAAACCGTAATTCAAAAAGAGTCATGTACCAAAATGTTCATTATAGCTCTATTTACAACACCCCAGAGATGGAAACAACCTAAGTGTCCTTCATTGGATGAATGGATAAAGAAGAAGTGGCACATATATACAATGGAATATTACTCAGCCATAAAGAGAAACAAAATTGAGCTCTTTATAATGAGGTGGATAGACCTAGAGTCTGTCATACAGAGTGAAGTAAGTCAGAAAGAGAAAGACAAATACCATATGCTAACACATATATATGGAATTTAAGAAAAAAAATGTCATGAAGAACCTAGGGGTAAGACAGGAATAAAGACACAGACCTACTAGAGAATGGACTTGAGGATATGCGGAGGGGGAAGGGTAAGCTGTGACAAAGCAAGAGAGAGGCATGGACATATATACACTACCAAACGTAAGGTAGATAGCTAGTGGGAAGCAGCCGCATAGCACAGGGAGATCAGCATGGTGCTTTGTGACTGCCTGGAGGGGTGGGATAGGGAGGGTGGGAGGGAGGGAGATGCAAGAGGGAAGAGATATGGGAACATATGTATATGTATAACTGGTTCACTTTGTTATAAAGCAGAAACTAACACAGCATTGTAAAGCAATTAAACTCC
This sequence comes from Orcinus orca, assembly GCF_937001465.1. Lineage (NCBI taxonomy): Eukaryota > Metazoa > Chordata > Mammalia > Artiodactyla > Delphinidae > Orcinus > Orcinus orca. Next base: position 118,230,180 of record NC_064559.1, read on the forward strand.
AATAAAGATGTAAAAAAAAAAAGATGGGGTGATGATAGCACCTTATTTCAGACAGTTTTCATGAGGATTAAGTGGGATAACATGTATTAACAGAGGTTTTATATTTGCATTTTGGCCATTTTACAAAAATAAATGTTACAAACTAAACTCAGACATGGAAAAAATCCCTCTTGTATGTATATTAGACTTTGGAAGAAACATCTTAAGATAACTTTTCACATCAGTAGTGCTTTAGAAGTGATGAGCACAAATTAAACATGGTTTATTACTTATCTACTCTCATATAACAAATTAGTCCAGCCCTTTCAGCTGAGGACAACAAATGTCTATTATCCCACAGTTTCTGTAGGTCAGGAATCGGGGAATAGATTAGTGGGGGTTTCTGGTTCAGGGTCTCCCATGAGCCCTCAATCAAGTCAGTCAGCGCTGCAGTCATCTCATGGCTCAAGTGGGGAATAATCAGCTTTCAAGCTAGGTCATGTGGGCCTCCCTGCGTGGCTGCCTCACAGCATGGCAGCTGGCCTCTCCCCAAACCGCGCCATCCAAGAGGGAGAGAGCAAATGGACTCAAGGTGAAAGCTAGCCTCTTTATAACTTAACCTCAGAAGTGACAGCCCATCACTCTGCTCTAGTCTATTCCTTAGAAGTGAGCTACTAAACCAGCTTACACTCAAGGGAAGGGGATTACCCAACGCGTGAATACCAAGACCAAGGGATCACTGTGAGCCATGGCAACAGCTGCTTACCACGGGTGGGTAAATTGAAAGATCATTTAAGCCAAGTATGAGGTTCACCTGGAAAGCGTGGGTTACTTTGGAGAAATTTAGTTGATTAAAATTTGGTTCTTTGTTTAAAAAAAAAATTCCTGTTGATTCCTTAAATCAATATTTACTGTGTGCAAGGCTTTGCAGAGGATACAGGAAAGAATAAGAGAGGAATGACTTCTCAGAGGAGCTAATTTTCTGTCTTTTCTCATTTAGAAAATGCCCTTCCTGAGGCTCAAAGTGTTGGGAGAGAATGAGAAAGGAGAATTTTCAGACACATAGGAAGTGGAATCAATCTCACAGTAACAGAAAAGTGAAAGCAGCAGCCAGGCATGCCTTGGAAGTATAGCTGTTGAAATTTTAAAATTACAAAATCCAAATATCTGGCAAATCATTCATTCATTCAAGAAAGATACATTGAGATCCTCTGATGTACTCTACCATTCAAAGGCTTGGAGGACCCAACAACAAACCTGACAATTCCTACACTTGAGGAGCTTACACGCATGCAGATGGTGACAAGTAATAAAGAGATACATCAAGTTAGGTACTGATAGGTGTTATTGAAGGGGGAAAAAGCAAAATAAGAGTGTTATTTTTCATAGGGTGGTCGAGGAAATTATTTTTGAACAAAAACCAAATTTAAGTGAGAGGAAAACTGTAAATACCTGAGTGCTTAGAGTTTGTATAGAACCGCAGGGGGCAGTGGGGTTGGAGAGAGTGAACAAGAAGAGAGTAACAGGCGGTTACGTCAGAGAGTTTCTTGGGGCAGATTGGGTAGGTCTTGTAGGCCTTCTAATGAGGGAGGTGAGAGCCGTTGGAGGGTTTTAAGCTGGGCAGTGACATGATCCCATGTACATTTCAGAAGCTACAGGGGATGGTTTGGCTTGACACAGAGCTAAACCTGTGAAATTAACACTCTGCCACTCCTCCATTAGCAGCTCCCATATTAGTTTAGGAGGGCTGCTGTAACAATGTATCAATACCACATACCCTGTGGATTACACAAGAACTTACTCTCTTACAGATCTAGAGGCAGAAGTCCAAGATCAAAGTGTGATCAGAGCCATGCTCCCACAGAAGGCACTAGAGAAGGATCTGTTCTAGGGCTCTCTCTGAGTTTCTGGTAGTTCCTTGGTTTATGACACTAATCTTCACATGCTACTCTCCCTGTGTATGTCCAAATTTCCCCATTTTGTAAAGATAGCAGTCATACTGGGTTAGGGTCCCACCCTTCTTCAGTATGACCTCAACTTAATTACATCTGCAAGGACTCTATTTCCAAATAAGGTCACATTGAGGTATTGGGGAGTTAGAACTTCAACATATGAATTCTGGGAGGAGACAATTCAACCCATAACAGCTCTCTTCCTCATATTCTCAAAATATGACAGCTTCCTAGAAAATAAACAGTTTCAGGGACTTCCCTGGTGGTCCAGTGGTGAAGAATCCACCTTCCAATGCAGGGGACACAGGTTCGATCTCTGGTCAGGGGACCAGGGTCTCACATGCTGCGGGGCAACTAAACCCATGCGCCAAAACTACTGAGCCTGCATGCCGCAAACTACAGAGCCCACGTGTTCTGGAGCCCACGTGCCACAACTAGAGAGAAGCCCACGCATCACAACGAAGAGCCCGCATGCCACAACGAAGTCCAGACACATTAATTAATTAATTAATTAATAAAAATAAACAGCTTCAGCAGAGATTAGTAGGGAGAGGGTGCAGCATGGGTAGATAAAATGTGGCAAAGGGAAGCCAAAGCCACACCTCTCAAACATATCCAGGGTCTGTATTGCTCAGGTTCGAGGGGTGTAAACCAAAGACAAACTTCTTTGGTTTACAAAGAAGTTTATTTGGTTTACAAAGAAGTTTATTAAGTAGTTGCCAATAGAAACAATATTACTTCTACCCATTTATTTTTCAGCTTCTCAGGCCATCAGGCCCAAGTGAAGGACCCCTTTTTTTCTCACCCTATATGTCAGGGTCACACATCATCTCGCTAAGGAGAGGGAAGCTCTTAAGTGCTCTTGTGTGATGAGCTCATTAGGAACAAGCAACCTATTTAAATGAACTAGTGAAATGCTCCTGAATCCTGTGCAAATTAGACCTGCATAATATGAAGGAGGAAGGAAAAGTGTGCTGTGGTTTTATAGAGAGGCGGGAAAATGCCCTCAGCATTTATTACACTTAACATTGACAGTATTGTTGCCTGGGTGCTTTGAAGGTGGAAATTTATATTAATGGTATGTGATGAAATGAATCTACATTAGTGTGAAAAAATTTATTACCTTTACCTTTATTCAGACTGTCTGGTCTACTGATACCACTCAATTTATTTTTCATTTTCCTTAAAACATTGGACATAGTCCCACTTTTTAAGATCCTGCCTCAAAGATGACACTGAGTAGATATCCAGGAGGATCATAAAGGAAAGGGGGGATAAACAACCCTGGAATGATGCCTTGGTTTCTGCACCACTAGTCTGAAGCCATTGAACAGAAAGATGCCAACAAAAATCTGATATACTCTCTTGGGACTTCTGAGCACAGTCCAAAATACAATTAAAATTGTGCAAAAAGCCAAACTTGAACTTGTAATCACATAGCAAGTTATTTTTAAAACAATTAGCAGTTTCAAAGTCCTTAAGATGTTACAAGTACATGTAATTTTTTAAAAAATCTGTAATACAGCAAGTGGGGAGGTGAAAGCATAGGAGTGAGAATAAGGCAAAGCAGGTTTAGTCTTGGCTCCTTCCACTAACAAGTCAAGAGACTCTGAGTGGAATCTCTAATCTCTCTGGGGCTCAGTTTCCTCATCTGTAGGAGGAAGGCATCAAATTTGATAATTTATGTGCCTACTTCCAGTTTTAGCATTCTATTATTCTGTGCCAAGACATTCGATAGATATTTGGCCAGGGAATCAAATTTGTAAATGGGTCAGAGAAAGGCTCAAACAAAATTGGGGTGTACAACTTTGAAAGGCAGAAGACCTAACTCAGTCTCTTTTTAATAGCTCCACTCCCTCTACCTTACTCCAAGTCAACCTCATCTCACCTAGACAATTGCAAGAGCCCCTAACAGGCAGCCATTCTTTTGATTATATCACTTCATTTCTGTTTTCAAAATTTTCAACAGCTCCCATTCATTCAATGCATGTACTGAGTACTGACGTATGGGCATGGAGTTGGAGATATGTGGTGGACAAAACAGACAACTCTCAGCTCTGGTAGAGCCTACTTTTTATTGGCAAGAACAGGGAGACAGACAAATACACACAACAATTTTAGGAAGTGATAAATACAATGAAGAAAATCAAAGCAGAGGAAGGAGACAGAGGAAAGTGCTACTTTAGACATGGTAGCCATGGAAGGCCTCTCTGGGGAATATCTGAACACAGACCTGAAGAAGTGAGGGAGGGAGCCCTGCGAATATCAGGGTAAAATGCACTGCAGGCAGAGGGAAGAGCCAGTGCAGAATCCTGGGGTGGGGTGTGCTTGGTTTGGTATTTCCAAGTAACAGCAGGTGGACCTGTGCTTCTGGAGCAGAGTGGACAAGGGAAAGATGGGCAGATGATGAGTTAGAAACCTAATCTTGAACCAGATCACTGTGGGCCTTGCAGATAAATGGAAAGAAATTTAGATTTAATTTTGAAAAACTCATTGGAAAGTTTTGAGCAGGGAAGTGGCATGATCCGATTTTCTTTCTAAAGAGTCATTTTGGCTTATTGGTGGAAGTTTTACTAAAGGGAGACAAGAGTGGAAGCAGAGACCATAAAATCATGATTGTGTAAATCCAGGTGAGAAATGATGGTGGCCCATACTGGGATGATATCATGGGATTGTGAGAAGTATTGGCATCTCAGATATATACTGAAATCACTGCTGGCCTTGCTTACAGTGCGAATGTGGAATGATGTGAAAAACAGAATCATTAAGGCTGATGTCAACATCTTGGCTTAAATGATGTTTAAGCATGTGCATGCATGGTGAAGGGTGAGCAGCTGATTTGGGAAGGGAGATGAGAAGTCAACTGCTCAGGTGTAGATTCATTAAGCCTAGAATGCCTGTTAGCCATCTAAGCACATACACTAGGTAGACAGTTGGGTATGAGTTGGTGGTTTGAGAGGTTGAGGAGGGATACAAACATTTGGAAATGAGATGCATATTTGAATTCATGGGACTAAATGAGATCATCTTAGCAAACGAACGTAGGAGAAGCAAGTCAGTGACTGAGCCCTGGGGCATTCCAGCGTTTACAGTTGAGGTGGAGAAGACACCAGAATTGGAGAGAAGGCACAGAAGCCCATCCACAGACTTTCCCTACCACAACCGCTTAACTATTCACATCTGCACCAACATCCTTCCCTCTTGTTGTTACATGAACTGTCCATGTTCCTGTCCAAAGCCCACCAGTTCACTTACACATGGAATCCCATTCCTCTCCTGTCCTCAAGGACATCACTCCAGTGATTAGCCCTCTCCATTCTGAAAATTCAAGCTTCATTTCTTTAACAGACCCTTTTCATCAGGATATAAATTTCTTTTAAAAATTAAGGAAAAGCTCCTTTACATGCCATATCTCACTCCAGCTACTGTCCATTTTACAACCTCCTCTAAAGCAACACTCCTCAAAAGAGCTAAAGTAGCTACCATTACTTCTTCCTCTAGTCTCTCTTGAAACTACTCCAATCTGACCTTTGACCTAAAGACTCCAACAAAATGTCCTCTAAAAACCTCCACATTACTAGCAAACCAAATCCAACGGTACATTAAAAGGATCATACACCATGATCAAGGGGGATTTATCCCTGGGATGCAAGGATTTTTCAATATCCACAAATCAATCAGTATGATATACCACATTAACAAAGTGAAGAATAAAAACAAATGATCATCTCAATGATGATCATTGATCATTTCAGCATTTCTAGATGCAGAAAAAGCTTTTGATAAAATTCAGCATCCATTTATGATAAAAACTCTCCAGAAAGTGGACATAGAGGGAACCTACCTCAACATAATAAAGGTCATATATGAAAAACCCACAGCCAACATCATTCTCAACGGTGAAAAACTGAAAGCATTTCCTCCAACATCAGGAACAAGACAAGGATGTACCCCTTAGCCAATTTATTCAACATAGTTTTGGCAATCAGAGAAGAAAAGTAAAAGGAATCCAAATTGGAAAAGAAGTAAAACTGTCACTGTTGGCAGATGACATGATACTATACATAGAAAATCCTAAAGATGTTAACAGAAAACTACTAGAGCTCATCAATGAATTCGGTAAAGTTGCAGGATAAAAAATTAATACACAGAAACCTGTTGCATTCCTATACACTAACAATGAAAGGTCAGAAAGAAATTAAGGAAACACTCCTGTTTACCATTGCAACAAAAAAAATAAAATACCTAGGAATAAACCTACCTAAGGAGGCAAAAGACCTGTACTCCAAAAACCATAAGACGCTGATGAAAGAAACTGAAAATGACACAAATGAATGGAAAGATATACTGTGTTCTTGGATTGGAAGAATCCATATTGTCAAAATGACTATGCTACCCAAGGCAATCTACAAATTCAATGCAATCCCTATGAAACTACCAATGGCATTTTTCACAGAATTAGAACAAAAAATTTTACAATTTGTGGGGGAACACAAAAGTCCCTGAATAGCCAAAGCAATACTGAGAAAGAAAAATGGAGCTGGAGGAATCAGACTCCCCAACTTCAGACTATACTACAAATCTACAGTAATCAAGACAGTATGGTACTGGCACAAAAACAGAAATATAGATCAATGGTACAGGGTAGAAAGCCCAGAGACAAACCCACGAACCTATGGTCACCTAATCTATGACAAAGGAGGCAAGAATATACAGTGGAGAAAAGACAGTCTCTTCAGTAAGTGGTGCTGGGAAAACTGGACAGTTACATGCAAAAGAATGAAATCAGGACATTCTCTAACACCATACACAAAAATAAACTCAAAATTGATCAATGACCTAAATGTAAGGCCAGACACTATAAAACTCTTAGAGAAAAACATAGGCAGAACACTCTGACATAAATCTCAGCAATATCTTCTTGGATTCACCTCCTAGAGTAATGAAAATAAAAGCAAAAATAAACAAATGGGACCTAATTAAACTTAAAAGATTTTGCACAGCAACGCAAACCATGAATAAGATGAGAAGACAACCCTCAGAATGGGAGAAAATATTTGCAAACGAAGCAACCAACAAAGGATTAATCTCCAAAGTATACAAACAGCTCTTGCAGCTCAATATCAAAAAAACAAACAACCCAATGAAAAAATGGGTGGAAGACATAAATAGACATTTCTCCAAAGATGATATACAGATGGTCAAGAAGCAAATGAAAAGATGCTCAACATCACTAATTATTAGAGAAATGCAAATCAAAACTACAATGAGGTATCACCTCACACCAGTCAGCATGGCCATCATCAAAAAGTCTACAAACAATAAATGCTGGAGAGGGTATGGAGAAAAGGGAACCCTCTTGCACTGTTGGTGGGAATGTAAATTGATACAGCCACTGTGGAGAATGGTATGGAGGTTCCTTAAACTAAAAATAGGACTACCATATGACCCAGCAATCCCACTACTGGGCATGTACCCTGAGAAAACCATAGTTCAAAAAGACACATGTACCCCAGTGTTCACTGCAGCACTATTTACAATAGCCAGGACATGGAAACAACCTAAATGTCCATTGACAGATGAATTTATAAAGAAGGTGTGGTCCATATATACAATGGAATATTACTTGGCCATAAAAAGGAACGAAATTGGGTCATTTGTAGAGTTGTGGATGGACCTAGAGTCTGTCATACAGAGTGAAGTAGGTCAGAAAAAGAAAAACAAATATCTTATATTAACACATATATGTGGCATCTAGAAAAATGGTACAGATGAACCCATTTGCAGGGCAGGAATAGAGACACAGATGTAAGAACGGATGTGTGGACACAGGGTGGGAAGGGGGAGATGGGATGAACTGAGAGATTAGGTTTGACATAAATATGCTACCATGTGTAAAATAGATAGCTAGTGGGAACCTGTGGTATATAGCACAGGGAACTCAGCTTGGTGCTCTGTGATGACCTAGATGGGTGGGATGGAGGGGGAGGGAGGGAGGTCCAAGAGGGAGGAGATATAGGTATACCTATAGTTGATTCACTTCATTGTACAGCAGAAACTAACAAAACATTGTAAAGCAATTATATGCCAATAAAAGAAGGAAGAATCTAGCATGAGAAAAAAAAGTAGTTGTTTTCTGATGTTATGAAAGGATGCAGCTTCATTTCATTTATAAGCACTCTCCAAATTGTGATGTAGCCTGAGTTTCTAGCCATTATTCTAGCCATTATTTTTATGATCATCAGTTTCAGAGGGCTCTCTTTTCTGATTTTGTTTGCCTGATCCCAAGTCCATCTCATCCAGTGATCTTAACTTTATGTAACTCTCCATCCATTTATTGTAAGACACGTTGTGAGCACAGGAGGGAACACATTCCTGATCATAATTTCCCATCTCTATCATTTTTCTGGATATAAATGTACAAACTCTTCAACTGTATAGCACTATGTTCAATATCCTGGGATAAACCATAAAGTAAAAGATTATTAAAAAGTATATATGTATATAACTGAGTCACTTTGCTGTAGAGCAGAAATTAACACAACATTGTAAATCAACTATACTTAAAAAAAAAAACAAAAAAAAAAACCTTTCAGGGCTTCCCTGGTGGTGCAGTGGTTAAGAATCCGCCTGCCAATGAAGGGGGCATGGGTTCAAACCCTGGTTCAGAAAGGTCCCACATGCTGCGGAGCAACTAAGCCCATGCACCACAACTACTGAGCCTGCACTCTAGAGCCCACGAGCCACAACTACTGAAGCCCACGAGCCACCACTACTGAAGCCCACAAGCCACAACTACTGAAGCCTGCAAGCCACAACTACTGAAGCCTGCAAGCCACAACTACTGAAGCCCATGCACCTAGAGCCCATGCTCTGCAAAAAGAGAAGCCACTGCAACGAGAAGCCCATGCACAGCAACGACGACCCAACACAGCCATAAATAAATAAATAAATACATTTATTTAAAAAAATAATAAAACACCTTTCAAACCTTTGAAACTGAATTCAAACTTACCAATGGAAATAAAGAGAATTAGTGATAATTTTCCTTCATTAGGACTTGTGGTCCCTAATAGGAATACTACTGTGCTACTTGGTCTTGAATGAATGGCCTAGGCAGTAAAGAAAATATATTAAGACATCATTTAAAAAAAAAATACATGGGGCTTCCCTGGTGTCACAATGGTTGAGAGTCCACCTGCCGATGCAGGGGACACAGGTTCGTGCCCCGGTCTGGGAAGATCCCACATGCCGCGGAGCGGCTAGGCCCGTGAGCCATGGCCGCTGAGCCTGCACGTCCAGAGCCTGTGCTCCGCAACAGGAGAGGCCACAACAGTGAGAGGCCCACATACCGCAAAAAAAAAACAAAAACAAAACAAACAAAAAAAAACATGCACCCCAATGTTCATAGCAGCACTATTTACAATAGCCAAGACATGGAAGCAACCTAAGTGTCCATCAACAGACGAATAGATAAAGAAGATGCGGTACACATATACAATGGAGTATTAGCCATAAAAAAATGAATGAAATAATGCCATTTGCAGCAACATGGATGGACATAGAGATTATCATACAAAGTGAAATAAGCCAGACAAATAAAGACAAATATCATATGATATTGCTTATATGCAGAGTCTAAAAAATGATACAAATGAACTTATTTACAAAACAGAAAGAGACCCACAGACATAGAAAAAAAACTTATGGTTACCAAAGGGGAGGAGGAGAGAGGGATAAATTAGGAGTTTGGGATTAAAATATATGCACTACTATATATGAAATAGAGAACCCACGAGGATCTACTATATAGCACAGGGAACTATACTCAGTATTTTTTTTTTTTTTTTTTACCTAATATCTTGTTATAACCTATAATGGAAGAGAATGTAAAACAAAAAATATATATATATATAAAACAATCACTTTGCTATATACCTGAAACTAACACAACATTGTAGATCAACTATATTTCAATGAAAAATTTAAAAATAAATAAATAAAACCTCCACAGTGCCAAATCCAAAAGTCAGCTCTCAGCAGCACTTAAATGGCTGATTACATTTTCCTTCTTGAAATAACTGTTCACTTAGCTTCTAGAACACCATTTTTTTTGTTGTTCCCTTTCCTACATCCCTAGCTGTTTCTTCCTAGACTCCTTTAATTCATTAAGTATTGATGCTTAGCGTCTATTCTGGGCCTACACTGTCCTTGCCGTTGGAGATACAGTAGCGAACAAGCCAAAGCCCTTGCTGTCATGAGGCGCAGCACATTCTAGTAGGTAGAGACAAACACTGGCATTCTGGAAGCCAGGTGAAGACAATGTTTCAAAATGGAGGTGATCAGCTGCACAAGTAATGCTGAGCGATCAAGGGAGATGAGGACTGTGAATTAACCACTGGATCTGGCAATTAGGGGCTTGATGGTAACCCTGACATCATGAGTTTTAGTGAAGGGATAAAAAAACTCTGGAGTGGATTCCAAATAAAATGGCAGGTGAGGAAGAGTCTATAGCAAGTGTCCTCAACTCCTTTCAAGACATTTTGCAATGTCTTTGTCTTACTTTTTTCTCTGAAACATTGTCTTGCATTTTTTCCAGGTCTCAGGTTAGATGTCATTCCTCAGCAAAATATTCTCTGACCAATCTAAGGTTTCTTCCTCTGTCATGCTCTCTCATGGTCTCATCTTATTTTCCATCACTACACTATCATGTTTATAATTATGGATTTCAGTGTTTGAAATTCACATATAATATCTGTCCCACTATTATTCAAGTTCATTAAGGCTGTTTTTAAGGTCTGCAAAATGAGTACCTAGAGTCTTATTGGCACAATATAGTTCTTGCTTGAATTAATGAACGAATGATTAACCAGTCTTTTCCTCTGGGGCTGTGCTGGATTGGGCCAGATCAACTTGGTTAAAATGGAATTACATTTCCCAGAATCTCATTCCCTTCGTGTCCCTGGAGTAAAGTTGGCAAAACATGAACTAGTGCGAGATTTGGAAAATAAAAGTAAAGCAATAGGCATTACTCAAAGAAGGTCTTTCAGTCAAATATGTAGAGAACAGATTCAGAAGTGCTCAGGGGATGCCAATTGTCATTTTTCTTCTCCATTATTTATCTAGCTCTTCTTTCCAACTACTAGACCTGACTCTCACGTTCAAAACCAGATGTTTGGCTTAGGATGCACAGAGTCAGGAGTAGAGAGGCCACAGCTTCCCACAGAACCATCAAAAACTTCCCCTTTGCAGCTCCTGGAGGGTCACCTAGATTTCCCTGCAAGCCTGGACTCGTCCACCCTGCACCAGTGCTTCAGGAGGACTGACTGGCAACTATCTTGGTTCCTCCAACATTCCCTTCTGGCTGAAACTTCAAGTATTTGCCACAGTTGTATAAGGTCTAATTCCGTAATAAATCTCTTATCCAATAACAGTCATAGTGGCTCTAGTTTCCTGATTAAACCTTGGTTATTGGCATTGATATTCATGGGCTCGGCCACAAGGGATTCCACTCTTTAAGGCTGATCCGACTATAGCCTATGCTGAGCTCCCAACCTACCAACAACAGGGACCAGGCCTGAGTGCCAAATATGGCGCCATTCCCCAGGGGAACCAGCCAGCCACCTGATTACTTTGGACCACTTCCATCATAGAAGAGCAGTGCTTTGTTCTCCTTGGAATAAATGCTTACTCTGAATATGGATTTCTTCTTTGCCCAGAGTGTTTCTGCCAAAATCACCATCTATGGACTTGTAGAGTGTCTTATTACTCTATAGAGCATTGCTTCTGACCAAGGAATTCATTTTGTATCAAAGTAAGTTCAACAGTGGTCTGTATTCACAGAATTTACTGGTATTACCATATTTCCCCATCTTGCTGAAGCAGCTGACCTGATGGAACTAAAGATTCAGTTATGGGTCCAGCTGGCTGGCAATATTATAAAGTTGGGGTAATACTCTCCAGTATAGTATAGGAATCAATATATGTTGTTTTTCCCATAGCCAAGATTTTCAGGTCTGGTAATCAAGGGATAGATATGGGAGTGGGTCCTTTCACAATTACCCTTAGTGACCCTTATTGAAATTTTGCTTCCTATCCCGTTAGTTTTGGGCTAAACCCATTGACTCCTTAGTTTCTAAGGCAGAATGCTTCCACCAGGGGATTCAACAAATCCATTAAGCTGGAAGTTGAAGCTGCCACCTGGCCATTTGGCTTCAAGTCACTGAGCCAATAGGCAAAAAGGAGATTACTATACTGAGACCTGATTATCAAGGGGAAATTAAGTTGCTACTGCACAATGGGTCAGAGAAGAGTATGTCTAGAATCAGAGTTCCTCTGGGCTGTGTATTAGTATTCCCATAACCTGTGATAAAAGTTAATGGAAAGCTACAACAGAACAGTAAACTATTAATGTTCAAACCCTTCATGCACAAAGTTTGGCGACTCATCAAAGAAGGAACTATGACCAACTTAGGAAAAAATAGGGATATGGAATAAACAGTGGAAGAAAGAAGTTAGAAATACCAGTAATCACACGGTCAGCTGCAGAAATGAGGAATGTAGTAGTGATAAATCCATTCTTGCTTTTATATAAATGTACTGATATATAGATGATATAGACATACTTAACCAGTTTTTCTACTGTCTAACATAAGATGTATTCATAGTGATTAACCTCACATCTCAATATTTAGGTTTTAGGCTATCAGAGTGGGAGTGTGACTCAGAAGAGGAATGAATATCACCAAAAGGTGGATAAAGTGACATAGGAGATTTTTCATATGTCCTTTCTGGAGGAGAGGTTGTACACTTTCAAACAGTTGTTCTATGTTAGGTAGAAGCATGATTTTGTTATTGTCTTTATTCAGAAGTTAAATATGCTTGAAGAGGAATGTATAGTTGAAAAGGAATGAACTGTGCTGGATTATGCTGTATTGACTTGGTTAATCTGGGAAATACATTTCCCAGAATTCCCTTTTCTGTGTGGTTCCCAGTGAGAGCCAACCAAGGAACTTGCCTGAGATCTGGAAGATAGAAAGGAAACAGTGTTCATTACTCCCAGAAGGAGTCATGTTGGATAAATGGTGATGAACAAGCATGGGAGAGCCTGGGAGGTTAGAGCTTTTCCCAACTCTCCTCTACTCTGCCTCCTGCTCTTCTTCCTATTGGTTGGCCTTGTTGACCAACAGCAGTGCTAGGCCTCTTACCAGATGCTTGATGGTGGAACCACGGAGGTGGTAGCTCCACAAAGGCAACAGGTTCCTAGACCTTTCCACAAGCTTCCTTTTTGTGGTCCAGTGGCTTCTTAGATATTCCTGCTCTGACCTGCCTACCATTCCAATGCTTCAGAAGGTATAGTTTGTGACTTATTTTCTATTCCTCCAACTCCCCTCCAACCTTTACTTCTGCTGTTGTGTGAGGTCTAATTCCTACAATAAAGCCCTTATCTCATAATATTCATAGTGACTCCACTTCCCTCACTGGCAGATTCACTACCTAAAATTCTCCACAAATAACTTTCATTATGTCCAACATCTAATGCCCTGACCATCTCTGTTCTCACAGTAGCCCTATAAGTTCCCACACGAGAAGGATCTGAGAGCATTTTACTTTTTCTCGAGACTGGTTACAAGGAGAAGGGCAAGGAATGCATTTTCTGTTATCAAAATTTCATGCAACTTTGGATTTTTCATGTTAAGTTACTAGGCACTGGAAGGATAGACAAGACATTTAATGTTTTATTGCAGACCAGAGTTAGGAGTGCCAAAGACCTCCCTTAATCCATTTAACAATTACTACAAGTCAAAAATAAGGTCGTGGGCTTCCCTGGTGGCGCAGTGGTTGAGAGTCTGCCTGCCGATGCAGGGGACACGGCTTCGTGCCCCGGTCCGGGAAGATCCTACATGCTGAGGAGCGGCTGGGCCCGTGAGCCATGGCCGCTGAGCCTGCGCGTCTGGAGCCTGTGCTCCGCAACAGGAGAAGCCACAGCGGTGAGAGGCCCACGTACCGCAAAAACAAAAACAAACAAAAATAAGGTCACATTAATAACACTAACTGTTCTTTATGGAATGTGTATTGTTTTAACATATTCTTTAATGTCAGATTTTTTTGAGTATTAGGCACTCCCCCCCACCCCCTCCAATAATACCAATACCCTTGGCCTTAGAGGAGAGTTTGTGTATCAGTGCTACTTAATCTCTTGGGGGTACAACTGGAAAGGACACCAAGTCATGAACAGGATGACTAGTGTCATCTCTGAAAGACAGTAAAAACACTTTCAAAAACCCAAATAAATTCTTGGTTGGTCAAGTGCTCATTTCTACTCAGAGTGTGGATTAGGGGAAATCGAGTACTTTCCCCAAGCACTTCTTGGAATTACATTTCATGCTGTTTGATAGAATCTACAAGAGCTTCATTTGTCATGGTCCCAGCAAGAAACATATGGCACGTGAGTAATAGAGAGTTTAATGAAGAGACTGTTTACAGAGCCCAGGACAGGGTTAAAGGAAACCAGTGAGGCTTGGTGAAGCATCCCTGGGCTGGCAACAGTGGAGAACAAGGGACCAAAGGAGCAAGAGGAATGAGTGGTTTCAGGAACTCGAATTGGTGGAGGAAGCTGGGGAGAGGGCCTGGGACGAGTCACTGCCAACCCACAGCCCTACAGAGAGGTCTGGGGAATAAATACCTTTGCTTCAATGTCTTCCACCCTCCCATCTCTGCCAGGACCTCCCACTTCCAAACACAATAATAAGCAAGAGGTCAAGGGCCTCTGGTTGATGCTGTCCATAAAGATCAGCTGCCTATAGCCTACAGGGTAGAGCATGGATCTAGGGGCAAATAGGATGTCCACACAGGCTATTGCATCCAGATTTATAGGGGAGAAAACTAGTCTTATCCCAGACGTAATCACCATGCTATTACATGTTATTAGAGACATCCTGCATGAATGTGCCTGAAAGGGCACTCTTCACTCAGTAGGGTGCAGTTAAGCTCTATCTGTTACTCTCTTGCTAACCTTGATGTGCAAATAGTCATTCAGGTGGAAACCACTTGGCTTGAGTGCTATGAAGTCTTTTTTTTTTTTGTCTTTAAGAGCTATGATGACATATTTTAATTTAGCTGCAGTGCATGAAAAAACCTTTTGAACTGTTTTGGAACCCCTACAATTTGGGACAGCCCAGAGAACAGGAATTTTATCATTAGGAAAATTGAGGAGCACAAAACCCATCAATGATGCCTTCACAATGACACCTGCTATTCATAAGTGAATTGAACTGGATATTACCTCTTCCTCATTCACCATTGGAGTTTTCATTGAATGTCACTGCATTCCAAATAGTAAGTGATTCTTATAAGCAAAACAATTGAAACCATTTTAACCAGATAAATGGCATACGATCACAAAGAATCTGTGGACTGACTTGTGCTGAGAATTAACAAGGGTTTCCCTATGATGGTGGGACACACAGCTGCCAGGCTTCATCCCCCTGCCAATCTGCTGGCGACTGCAGGCTGGGATTTCCTGAGGCAAAAAGCAAGAGCCTTGGATTCTGTCACTAGAAATGGTAGGCCATAGCTCTATCATTAAACCTCTGGAGTAATTTCTTTACCCTTGATGAAACTACTTGCCCTCTGATGTCAGGTTTTAGCATCTTCTATCCATTTCCTCTTTCTCCTACTTCTTGTCTCTGAATATGATTCTTACGCTCAGGGCCAGCACTATCTCTTTGCATCTTCACAGCTTTATTTAATCAATGATTATAATCAGAGAACCCTGGTGAAGAGCAATTATTTCAATATTTCTACCAAGGTCTCTTAATACAGAGGAAAGTGAATTTCTGGAATTAGGGAGAATCTTGGGAAGGAGATGATAGGTGCACCCCATTGTAAACAGGAAATTCATTTGAAGATTCATGTTTTATCAATAAAATTTGTACAGATTTTTCATTCTGCGTTATGATATCATGAAATATAAAATAGTTTCTGTAAGTCTGAAAGAATTGCAGTTGCATGAAGATGTGACAATTTTTCTGTGGCCTCACACCCCAGCACACCACTGTGGAACATAATCTGAGAAGCACAGGTTTTTACCTATCAAATTTGCAAAAATTAAAACATACCCGCACATGTGTGTGTACACATGCAACTCCCAGGGTTATGAGGTATTAACTGGTGGGAAACAAACTTTCTGGGAGAAAGTTTATCAAGACCAAATCAAATATTCATCTACTTTGTAACTAATAAGGATCTACTGTATAGTACCCGGAACTCTACTCAGTACTCTGTAATGGGCTATATGGGAAAAAATAATCTAAAAAAGAGTGGATATATGTATATGTATAATAGATTCACTTTGCTGTATACCTGAAACTAACATTGTAAATCAACTATACTCCAATAAAAATTAAAACATTCATCTACTTTAACCCAGCAATTCAACATTAAGAATTTGTTCTAGGAAAATAATCACGGATGTGTACAAATGTAGAGCTACCAACAAAGTGTTTGCAGAGACAACTTAGAAGACTGAAAAATCAGAAAGAACATAGGTGTCCAACAGTAGTAAATCTGTTGAATAAATTATAGCATATCTAAATACAGGCTACGCTACCAGGTATCTGTCGGCTGATTACCCAGTACCCATTTCCCCTTTCCGTTTACTAAGAATATCACATTTCATTTGGGTATTCTTCCTACCTACACCGGCACCTGCACATATACACTTTTCCTTTGAACAATGTGGGGATTACTTTGCCGACACCCCTAGTTCAGTAAAACTGAACTACTAGGAGTCTGTTAACCAGAAGCCTTACTGATAAAAGTCAATTAACACATATTTTGTATATTACATGTACTATATACTGTATTCTTACAATAAAGCAAACTAAAGAATGTTTTTAAGAAAATCATAAGGAAGAGAAAATACATTTACAAGAACTGTACTGTATTTATCAATACCGTAAGCTTTTGTCATCTCTTTACAAGATGGATAGTCGGTACCTACATCAATATTGTCTCATACAAAAGACAGTCAATATCACACATGTTACTAACACTAGGTATCAAAAATGAAAAAATGTGAAAAACTTGTATTTACAGATATAACGATTCATGCATTGATAACGAAGAAACAGCAACATGATTGCTTTACGGCAGCTTAGTGTAATCGATACAATTGGCTTCACGGTGGCCTAGCCTATACACCAATGAATGCATAACTATAACATTTTTTATGGCATACAGTATTATAGCCATATTCATAATATCATATTGGAAACATGTTACATTAAAACAAACAAACGAACAGAGATACAGTTGCGTCAATTGTTACTGAATCAGGTTTACCTTGCCCAATGCACCGCAAGCCAGAACGCTGAGACGCCGAGGTTTGCAGCAAAGAGAGGGGTGTGTGGAGGTTACTCGCGAGGCGGCAAGCAACGAGGCAGAAGAACAAATCACCTTCTCCAAAAGCAAGGGAGCTCGGGGTATTTATGGGGTAACGAACAAAGCAGCAAGGCGGTCTGAGGCGTGGGGCACTTGGAGGGTGCGCGGACAGTGATTGGAAAAAGGTGCGGTAGTCATGGTTCTGCGCAGGCTTAACCAGGCTACAGGCCTCTGCAGGCTGCAAAGGTCACTCGCGCATGCCCAGTTGAAGGGTCGGTGGTCTTAAACCGGCTCAGCTCCAACTAGACGCAGCTGAGTTCAAGTTCCTAGAAAACAACTGGGGCAAACATCTTATTGTTTAGGCGATGTGCTGCTACGAGGACATGCAAGTGTTAAAACTACCTTGATTAGTGAAGGCAGATGAAGTGGATTTAACCCTCAGTTTCACAATGACAAGAGAGGCATACTGTATGATAATGTTAATTCTTCGAGAGCAAAGTTATAAAACAGTAAGAAAAGTAACACATTATGAATTTTATGTTAAGTATCACTCATGCCTGTGTTAGGATAGACTAGTATCTACATATGTTGTATGCATTCATGACATACATACCTTTTTCTTAATTTTCTGTATATTTCCAGGCTACAGGGCTCGTCTGCAAGTTTTTTCAAATTGTGTCAAACCTCCAAATAATTTACCCATATATATTTTGAAAAAAAATACGCATATAAGTGGACTTGTGCATTTCAAACCTGTGTTGTTCAAGGCTCAGCTGTACTTCAAGAAATGAACAAACCCTCAGCTTAAGAAATAAACCGTGATTGCTTTAAGCCATGAGACTTTAAGCCATGAGACTATGCCTCTGTTACTGGGTCAGGGAAAGAGACCCAAACCAATCAGTACCAGGCATTCCGTACAGGGCCTCCTCCTAGGATTGCCTTTATCTCTATTTTATGTTTTTTTCAGTTTGGGAGGTTAGAAGGCTAACCACTGCATGTTCAAGGCTCTTTGAGACCAGGTTTCTCCCATGAAGTTCTCCCAACTGAATATACTCCTGTGAGATTTGGAAGCTGGAAGGAAGGTGGCCCCTTCTTTCTATGCTAATATGGACAGACATGGGTGCTGGAAGCTTCTCTGAACTTGTTTCCTCATCTGTAAAGCAGGGGTAACATCAGGTACCTTGCATGAAAGCACGGTAGATGCCCTTACACCTTCTTTTTCAATATTTCTTTCCTGGACATTGTAACAGCAGCATCACTTGATTGAAGGGGTTTGAGAATTCTTGGATACAGATAGCTTTTCTTTTTTCAAGCTTTATTATGCCCAGAATCAGGAGCCTGGCTAAGAAGAAGGCATTCAGGTTAGAGTAGATCTGCTCAGACCCGTGTTACCCACACCATGAGTATAGCTTCTTTATGAACACAGCCTGCACCTGCCTGACAAATTTCCTGACAATAGAGATTCGATTTTCCCACAAGAGAAACTGAATAGGGACTCGGGGGACCTGAGATTTGTTCTTGGCTATGAAACTTTCTGTAACTTTGACCAAATATATTTACCTCTCCAGGACCCCTCAGTTTCCTCGTCAGAAGAAAGGTTTAGAAAAGGTGTTCCCTAAAGCCCCTTCCAATTTTAGAAGTTCCATGTATCAGCGAGAAAAAATGGAAGTTTTTATGCAAACTCAATGTTTATGTAGCCATAGGTCAGCCTTGAAATGTTTTTATTTCATATACATCTTTTTAAACATGCCTTTTAATAAATTTTCCCTCAGGTACAAAGCATAAAAAATAACAATTAAAGTGTACTGCACAGAATAGCAATATCCAGGGCATATTATAAATTGACCCCTATGAAAATTGCTGATAGTTCATCTTATCTGATCCACAGATCAGCAATTTTATATGGCCCAATCTACTAAAATCATTAAAATGCAAAATTTTTAAATGTGTTGTGTTTGTCTGGAACATCAGCAGATTAGGAAAAAGCTGAGAATTTCATGTTTTCCTCTGACTTTACACATTGATGCCACAATCTTTAGGGTTATTTTCTTTTTTGATGGGGGATGGTGGAAGAGAGAACGATACTACCATATTTCAATTTCTGTAAAAGACCAAAAGCTATCTGAACTCCCTCTTTGTCCTCTAGCCACAAAGCTCTGCCAGTTCATTGTCCCTGCACAGCAGGGTCTAAAAGTGCTCAACCTGCGCTCTGTGATTTCCCATCCTGCCTTGGTTCCTGGGCATTTTCGGGTGGCAGTCACTTCAGGATATGGGACACAATCAGTGACTTGTTTGCTTGCATCCTTTTAATCCATTTCTTGGTCAGATTCGGTATAGAATCTGTGTCTATGCCAACAATGATGGGGACATTAAAATAGCAAAAACTATACAGCACTTGTTATGGGCCGGGCACCGGAAGAAAAGCTTTGTACGTACTAAGTCATTTCATCAACTTCCTATGAGGGCTGTACTATTACTACCCACTTTACAGATGAAGAGACCAAGCACATAAAGCTTTCTTCACTTGCTTAAGATCACACAGCTAGCAAGTGGCCCACATAGGACTCCTGCCTCCCTGGTTAAACCCCCAAACACGTGATTAGCGTGTCAGTGTTGCGGGCATGATTCCAGAGTAATTTTCAGGACAGGATCACTGCCACCTACCATCACAAATTTACAAATGTACATTATGATGAATACACATCAATTCATTCCCAAAATTTATCTGCCCCAATGCAGCTGGAGAATACCCGCGCTCCCCTGCGGGTATTTTGTGGGGATAGAGTTATGGGTCTTGTACCTGCAGCAGATCACAGTTTCCAGGTTGGGAGAGACAAGTGTGGTTTCTACATCTCTGAGATTCTCGTGCATCCCTCTAGGGGTCTCCCCATTTGAACCCCTACCCTAGATACTGATGAAAACAGAATCTACTTGAACTATTTACATCGTTTTTTTAAAGTTTAGATAGATGAGTATCATGTTATTTAACACATTTATTAATAAAATTACTCCATCTATTCTTATTTACCCAGTGCATTACTTACCTATCTATTCTAGATGAATTTTTAAACAGTAAACCTATAGTGATTCTATATTCAACTGCATGTTATTATCTTCAAAGCCTCCCTTTGAAGAGCTTTATCCCCATTTCATTGCTGTTGCCTTTTTCCCTGAAGGGTTTGGAAATCTTGTTGCTAATCAGTCTTGTGAGCTAATTCTCAGAGAAACCAGGCTGGTTATTTGATGGATACTCCTGTCCCCGGCACCAGGAAATATTGTTCCTCTATTCGATATGAGAATAGCAGGAGAGGTACTGTCCAGGACTACCCTAGGAATTCAGCTGGACCCCTTGCTTCATAAGTTCTTCAAGAGGGGACCACTCATTCCAAACAGACACTAAAATTTGAATCACCTGAAGGTCTGTCACAAGAACCTGAAGGTGGATTATGCACTGTCTGTAGAACTTGGCTCTTTTCCTTGGATGCACTTTTGAGTCTGAGAACTGTGCACATCTTTTTCCTTAGTAAGCAAGTTATTTTAAGAAAAGAAAGTGCACTCACTCGTTTAGCATCGTAGATTTGAGATAAAACGTTTGTCTTTCAGCAGGTTGGAGTTTTCTGATTTTTTTCACTTTACTCATGGGGGCAACATCTGCCCCCAATTTACCCACAGAGGTTCTTTCAGGAACTTACTGAGCTTAAATATCCCATCCTTGGGCCAGCAATGATTTTACAGTCTAAGAAGGCCTGAAAGGGCATTAGCTGAGGATGTCCTTGCTGACCCGGGCGCAATGATTTGAAAACATGCCCATGGTTATCCCTTTGCCTTCGTTATCCAGACTGGAGTCCTTTCCCAGCCCCATCTGGAGAGCTTGGCTCAGGGCTAGGGAAGGACAGATTCCTAGCAGATGGTTTATCAGAGGACCTGGCACATGGTTTGGCCAAGAAAACCTCATCTAATACCTCTGAGTTTGGGAAGCTTTAGAGTGAAGAGTAGTTCCAATCCTTCTGCACAACCAGGAATGTTTTGCTTATTAAATTTTTAAAACGATGCTCAGAGTAAATCTAGACAACAGCAGTTCTGAAGATCTGGCACCACAGACGGTAGCAAACTAATGTATCCCCTTAGACAAGTTTTACAACATCTATAAAGTTTGGGATAGGGCCAGAGCCTTGGACCTGAAAGGAATGAGACTCATGCAAAAAGATAGCAGGCATTTTGACAAGTGATATTTTAATTAAAAAAATGCAACTCTGATCAGCATGAAATGTCTCGAATGTCTAATAGGCTGCTTAAAATTAATATGTTCAAACCTACTCCTTCCACAGTCTTTCCCATCTCAGTGGCAACTCCATCTATCCATTTGTTCAGGCCCAAAACCATTAGAATCATTCTTGCTTCCTCTTCCTCTCATATGCAATATCCAGTTCATCAGTAAACTTTGTCAATTCTACCTTCAAAATATGTATGGTATTCAACCTCTCTGCTACCACCCTGGGTGGAGCTGCCATCCAGATGGTGGCAGAAGCCACCTACCTGGCACTCTTGCTCCCATATTTACTCCCATTCAGTCGATTCCCAACCTAGCATTCTGAGTGAGACTGCTGTAATCCCTGACACACCATGGCACTCCTCTACTGAAGGCACTCCAGTGGCTCCACATTGCACGGCATGAAAGCTCCCTCAGCTCCGGTGTCAGGGAGCCCCTTGTGTCTCTGCACTGATCTTGCATGGCTCTCCCCGGGCTCTTTCTGCTCCAGTCACACTGACCTTTCTGGTCCATGAACTCTGAAGCCATATGCTCGTCTAGGACATTTGAAGTTGTCCACTCCCTTTGCTGGAGCATTCTTCCTCCAAATATCCACTTGTTTTTTTCTCTCTCTTTCCCTCTCCCTCCTTTTCTTTCTCTTTCCATCCTCCTCCTCCTTCCCCACTTAATTTTTTTCTGTGGAATTTATCACCATCATATATATTGTATATTTTTCTCATTGTGTTTATTCTGTCTCTCTCTACTAGAATATACACTCCTTTAAGGGCAAGGAGTTTTGTCTCTCTTTTAAAAAATTATTATTTCCATATCATGAAGAACCAAGAATAGAGCTTGATACACATTAGGCACCTAAAAGCTATTTTCTATTTTTTTGTTTTTTTTTGCGGTACGCGGGCCTCTCACTGCTGTGGCCTCTCCCACTGCGGAACACAGGCTCCGTACGCGCAGGCTCAGTGGCCATGGCTCACGGGCCCAGCCGCTCTGCGGCATGTGGGATCTTCCCGGACCAGGGCACGAACCTGTGTCCCCTGCATAGGCAGGCGGACTCTCAACCACTGTGCCACCAGGGAAGCCCAAAAGCTATTTTCTGAATAAATAAATGATATATTTCCCAAATATGTGTTAGGCACTGTGCTTATTGCTGTATATACCGTGGTGAACAAAACAAAGATTCATGACCTCATGGATCTTCAAGTCTAATGGGTGGGAATAGTAATTAATTAATTAGACATGAGAAAGAATTGAAGCGTTTGAAGAAGTGAAAATGTTGAATTAAGCTGGAGAGCTGGGTTTGAGAAATGGCATTGTGAGACAGAAATTAAGCCACGTTGATTTGGTTGTTGGTTTGGGGTGTTACCCTAACCATGGGGACCATCGAAGGCTTTTAAGCAGTCAAGTGACATAGTCCTGTGTACATTTTATAAAGTCCTCTCTGGATGCAGTGTGAGAATGGGTTGGGAAAGGTCAAGAGTGGACACAGGGAGATGTGATGACAGGTGATTGCTGTAGTGCAGTTGCGAGATGATGGTCACAGGCTGGGGCAGTCTGCATTAGAGAGAAGGACATGAACTTAGAACCTGTTTGAATAGGATTTGGGTGGATTTGGAAGTGAGAGGGGTTAAAGATGAACCTCACAGTCAGCCTTGAACAGCAGGTGTGTGTCATTTTCTGGGAGGCTTCCTGAAGTAAGTGGGGTTTGGGATGCAGAGTGATATGGTGGTGAGGGTGAGAAGGTGGAGAAGGTTCTGAGTCATGACATGAAGGTTCTGAGTGTGACGTATACATAGGCAACATCCCTGTGGTGATATTCCTGCTTAGGAGCAAGCCTGAGCAGGTGCAACAGATATTAAGAGCCATTAGTTTAGAGAAAGATGGTGAGCCACGTCATTGGGGTGGGTGGGGCCACAAGGAAAGGGTTAGGATGAATAAGGAAGGAGGGCTGGGGCAGAATGCCACCTGACTCCAACATTTCAAAGCCTGGGTCATGTAGGCAAAAGAGGCTACCATAAAGTTAGGAGAAAAAGATGTCAAGGAAGCCAAGGGTACAGAGGAAGGTACAGTCAGCTGTGCCCAATATTATGAAGAGATCAAGCAAGGCAGGGGCTAAAAGTAAACACTGGAGTTAGGAACATGGAGGCCACTGGTGAGAGCAGTTTCATGGGAGCATTGGGGCATAAGGCAGATAAGGCAGTGAGAGAAGAAGGGAAGGTGGGGAAATGGAAGCAGAGAGGAGATAAGAAATGTAGCTGTGAGAGGCACAATCAGTGGAGCAAAGCTGCCCAAATGAGCACATTATTTTTAAGGTGAGTAGGCTTAAGTGGCTGAAATGTTTGGAGGAGGCAGTGGTCAAGGAGGGGCTGCGCAGATGTTGGCAGCCTGAGATATTGTGATGTATAAGAATATTTATTTGCTCATTCAGATGACCAAAATATATTTCTCATAGATATTGGTTCCATCGTTCCTAGCTCACAGCTCCCAAAACCTTTGGAACTTCCTGAGCAATAAGAGGAATGGGGGCATCTTTTGTTGTAATATTTGATTTCTTGTCCTCAGTTCCTGAAGTCTCTTCAGAGCCATACAGGTGAAATGGATGTCTTACCATTCATAACAAGCCCGTTTCCCTCATAACTGGGTTTAGGTTAATAAGGTAAATTTTGGAAAGCATCTAAGGATGGGGCTTTGTTACCAGGGGAACCAACCACATGATTAGAGGGTTGGAACTTTCAGTCCTGAGCCCCTCTCCAGCCCCAGTCTTCTGGCAGAGGAGAGAGGCTGGAGATGATTGAGTCCAATCATCAATGGCTAATGATTTAATCAACCATGTCTTATGTAATGAGGCCTCCATAAAAAACCCAAAAGGAGAGGGTTTGGAGCGCTCCTAGGTCTGTGAACACGTGGAGACATGGGGAAGGTGATGCCCTCAAAGAGAGCACAGAAGCTGCACATCCTTTCCCCAGACCTTGCCCTGTGCAATGGTAGGAGGTAATGCAAACCTGGTTTGTCTGCTGACCTTAACAGAAGAGTCTGAGAATCTGTTCTTTGTCACAGTCTTGACATCCCTCAAGGTTGGGAAGCAAGTCCACTTTCCTCAATCTTGTTGCAATCGTTTGCTGTACTCCTTCCATCATTTCTTCATGGTGGGCACAAATTGGAAGTAGGAGTTGAGGAAAATAGAGAAGTCTAGAATAACTTCTGGGTTTGAGTGTTATGACAGTTAGAGGCAGGTATCGGGGAGGTAGGGGATGCAGGAGTGGAACAAGGTTGGGGGGAGTGGATAATGAATTCCATTTTTTAACATATTGAGTGAAGATGCTTATGAGACACTGAGAAGGAAACAGTAAGTAGTAGGATCAATGGCTCTGAAGTACAACCACTAGCTGGGGAGAGAGCTGTGGGTTGAAGACGGATATGGATAAATTATCCATATATAGGCAGTGATTGTAACCAAGAGAAAGAATATTTGGAGTGAGTAGCAAGGTGGGGCCAGAGCATGCTGTAGGGAATACCTGCATTTACGGGGCAGGTAGAAAAACATCCAGCTGAGAAGATTGGAAAGAAGGTGAGTGGAAACCAGGAACGGTGATGCAAAGCCCAAGGAAGGAGGATTTTGACAACAAGGGAAGAGTCAACAGGGCCAGTGCTGCAGTGGATCAGGTAATGGGAAACTGAAGGGAGGGCACTGAACACCTTTATGAGGGTCCCAGAGCTACAGGAGCTGCAACCTCAGAGGACACACTGGGTGGAAACAGCGGGGATATTGTCTGAATTCCACCCCAAGGCTCATGGCTCCCTTCAGTTTTCATGAGTCAAATGAGGAGGTTGGACTAGATGACTAAGTTTCTTCTGGTTCTGAAATCATGATTCCCAGAGCTTTCATAAGAATAAAAGCCAATAACAACAAAAGATTGGCCTCCCCTGGGGAACATTTTAAGACTGGTTCACTAAAGCAGCCACATAAGCAGGCCAAAGTAAAGAAATCTTGATCTCACCAAGGGTCTTTGCTGGAAATCAGGGGAATATAAACACACCAGCCTGATGGAGGAATGTGCTGGACCCAGGCCCCTGTGTGCGGCCCTCTGCCCACCGTGAGCTGCCCCTGGAAGTGCTAGACCCGCAGGGGGTTTTAAAACCTTGTCCCCCAACAGGAGGGGCTGCCACATGGTGCACTGAGCTGCTGTGTGAGGCTGGATAACTGCTTGTCCAAAAATTTGTTGGAAAAATTCAGGCAACTGGTGGCAGCTGGACTAGACCTTGCGGTTATTTTCAAGCCAGTGATTCTTACATCCTCTGAGGGAGACCTCATTCCCATTACTAATTTTGTCATGTTTCCCATGGGGATCCTGTTGCAAAAGACTTCTGCCCTGATTTCCACTCAGAGGTCACTCAGCTGGCTTCCCTTCTCTGCTTACAGAACCTCCTCTTTAATAGCAGGAGAGGTGAGGCCCCTGACCTTGATGTGCCAGTTGAGCTGAGTTTCTGTCTCCTCCCAGCTCCTCCTTGGAGCTTCTCCTTCCCCTGGGAGGAGCTCCACACTGTGGGGCTTGAAGTCAGGGACATGATGGATGTCTGAGAGTCAGGGGCAGAGGGTGGTCCAGGGTCTGGTTTGAGACGAGGCCGTGCTGCACAGCCCACAGAGGAGGGCTGTGTCTCGCACCACACTCCATCTTCACCCTTGCTTTAGCACCCATGACAGGGAACGTGGTAAGAATTGAGGTTGTGGGGCACAGTCAATCCTCCACCCTTTCCACCCAGCCTCCTTCCCCAGGTGTAGGGTCTAGCTCTTGGTCTCCACCGCGATGATGCAGCAGGTTCTAGAAACGGAGGTAAAATAGAAGAGGAGCCTCCCTCTGGGGACCCTAAAGCCCCGGATGATCACTCAGTTAGGCAGCAGGTGCAAAGCACAGGAGAGGATTGGAGGCCACGTGGCAGGGAGCAGTGAGGCCATGTGACAGGGGAAAGGTAGGGGTGCGTGAGAGCTGCAGGAGGGCCGGACCCCTAGGAGAAGCAGGAGTTTCACACATTGCCTTCTGCTGGATTTTCACCAAGAGCCCCGAGGCAGGAAGGAGACCCTCCTGCCTGGCATGCGGGCGCCTTTGTTCTTGGTCTGCTCTCTTCCTTCCAGCCCTGCCTCCATCTCAGCTGCCCCTCCCCCTCCTCCCTGCGCTGCTGCCTGGGAACTTCTCACCTTTCAGTCCAGAGGCCAGGTGTAGGCTGAAGGGCCAGCCCTGAGCAGCGGTCACGGTGCCCTTCCCCAGGGTTTCAGTCTGGTCTTGCATGTCTCAAATCCACGTTTGCCCCGTGAGAAGTTGTGTCTCACTCTCCGGTCGCTTCTGGTTCGGAGTAGGGTGGTGGCGAAAGGGCGGTGCATACGAATCGCTGGGGGTCATTGTGATCTCCACGTAACTGGTAACTCAGGTACCCCTTGCAGGTGGAGGATGGGCCCTTCAGACGGCTGAAGTTGTTGTGTGTTCGGTGTGTGTCATCTACGGGGCTCGGGCCAGGCCTTTGGGAACTATCTTTTAGTAAGTGGACAGCCGCGGAGGAGCCGGGATGTAAGAGCAGCGGCAGCAGAAGGGGCGGCACCTGGTTCTCCCTGGGGGAGGGACAGGAAAGGGAGGGCAGCTGCAGCTCTGCTTCCACAGTCCTGTGCTTACATCAGGCTCCTGGGAAAAGGGTGCCCCCCTCCACCCATCCTGAACCAGAGGATGTACAGGTCTCATCCCCACGTGAAGTCTTCCCATATACCTGCTAGACCCAGGCACACTGGGGGCATTGTCTTGCCCGGGAGGAAGAGGTGAAAGGGGGGTGCGGGAGCACAACCAACCTTTCTCCTTGGGGGAGGATAGGGATACAGTTGCCCTCATCGTTGTTGTTACAGAAATGCGGAGCAAGCTCGTAACGTACACGGCTTCTCCTGCCACCACCCACCTGAGCCGTCAGCATCCATTTCCCCATGGAGCTCAGCAGCCAGCGCGAGCCATGACACCACCTCTTCCGCTGCGCCCTCCATCTGCTTCCTCACCATACTGTTCCAGCTTCTCAGTCAACCAGGCACGGGGTCAATTGATGGGAAGGGTGGCCAAGGGACACTCCTGCCATTCTACCTCGCTCATAGCAACTCACCTGCCTCCTTGCATGGTTGGCCATGGCTCATAAAACCTGACCGCGGCTAGGTCAGTGTGAAGGCAACAGTGAATACAGAGGGTGGGCTAGAAGGTGCAAAGTCTCCCCTAACTCTGCCCCTGCCATCATCTATCTGCAAATCATTTAGCCCACAAATATTTATTGACTACTTACTCTATGGTAATGGTGGTAAAAGAATGATGTGACATTGTAATATTACTAATGTATATATGGTTTTCATCCCTGGTTCCTGGCACAAAACGCGTAAAACTCTTGGAATTTCTTGAGTGAAGTGGTAAATAAATACATTTATTCCTTTATTTGTTTATGGTCTGGCTCTACCAACTGGAAAGCAGGCTCCTGAGAGGGTCTTTACCTACTTTGATCACTTTGCATTTCCAGTGCCTGAAACAGTGCCTGGGACACTGGATAAATATCTGTTTGTTAAACAAAATAAATAATGAATGAACCTCACAAATGGTTTCTAAATTACAGCTGTGAAAAGTGCCCCAAAGGAAAAATCACAGAGTGCTGTGAGAGCGCATCATCAAGGATGTGTGCAGGTCTATGAAATAAACAGGGGGTCCTGAAGAGTCTCTTTTGTTGGGCCAGATGGCTTGACAAGTGGATTGGTGGGTGTGGGACTTCACCCCTGTGGCAGAGATGCTGTACCTACTTTCGTTTGGGTCCCTGACACATTTAGCCTCTTGAGCTGCACTGCCTAAAACATTGGCTACCAGCCGTGTGTGCCTATTTAACTTAAATTAAAATTAAATGAAATTTAGAATTTACTTTCTTAGTCACAGATTTCAGGTGCTTAGTAGCCACATGAGCCTAGTGACTACCATCTTGGGCAGCACCATTGGGTACAGACTATTTCCATCACTGCAAACAGCGCTGGTCTAGAGCGTGCTTCTCACCAGCAGGCCAGTAGGTATAGCATAAGATAACTGCCACATTTGGCATCTGTATACATTCCCATTAGCAGTTCCAAAGATAGGTAGATAGATAGATAGATAGATAGATAGATAGATAGATGATAGATAGATAGATAGATAATAGATAGATAGGGAGAAAGAGAGACAGAGAAGGTGAGGGAAAGGGAGAGGAAGAGAGAAACAAGAGACCTGGTTACCAATGACCCCCATGGACTCATGTTCCATTTCTTGTGAACTTGCCCTTTCCTGTGAATCACAAAACAAGTTCTCCCCTATTGCCTCTCACCCTACCCCTGCCCCTTACCTTAAGAAACTTCTCTTATTGCAATGCTGGGCCCAGAACCAGAATCCAACAGATGGTTGCTCTTATTCATATATTCACATTTCCTGCTGGAAGGAGAGGGGTGAGATACTCTTATACTGTCTGCACAGGAGGAACAAGGGGAGAACTCACTTGGACTTCGGATGGAGGCTCGTCTGGAACTAGTGACACTACTGCCGAGAAGCCAGAAAGTCAGGTGCACTGCTCCCTTTTCAGGTTAAAGCATAACATCATCCTCAGGGGAAAATTATAGAAAGAGAAGGGCCTTTGAGCCTCCAGAGCAAGGTGGCTAAGGCAGGCTCAGAAATCTGTACTTTCTAAGCAGGGCATTTTATCATTCTTGCTTTCTTTGTGTTTATCCCTCCTGTGTGCTCCTTTTGTACTTAATTTTTTTGACAGGCCCAGCCAGGCTTAGCTGTGCTAAGGACAGCCAGAGGCAGAAGATTTTGTCCCCACTTGTGCTGGAGCATTCAAGAGGGTGCAACCATTTCCGGTGGCAGGCTGGTGGCAGAGGAATTTTCTGTGAGCCAGCCCCAGGGGGAAAATAAACCCTGGTAGACAATATTGGATCCACTTGGTGAATTCTTTCTTTCTGCCTGGAGCTTCACCGTCTAGGGCAAAAACCGTGGATGTTTTAATAAGGGAAGTGATAACAGCAATAGGCTCTAAGGCTGAAGTTTGGTAGGATACAGCACCTGTGCCACATACAACTACAGCAGTGCATGGAAATCACATATTTGCATATCTTACAGGACCTGGTGTGACGAGAAATGAAGAAAACTCAAAGGTGAAATTATTAATATACATATGAATTCTTTGTCATCTCCCATTTGTTAGAGAAATACAATTACAAATATTCCTTGTGAGATTACATGCTAATGTTAATTTCTTTTAGACCTTGAATAAGTGCAGGATGGATTTTCCCAAGCAGTTCAACATGCAGGTGACTACGTGTGAATATGCTCATTTCCAGGGATCGGGTATAAGCAATGAATTCTGTGTGTGTAACAGCCTTTGTCAGAGCCATTGTCTCGCACACTTCTAACTAGACAGCCCTCCCTGTGTCACTCCAGTGGCCAAGGAGCAAATAGGAAAAATGAACCATCAATCAGTTTAATGCTAGCCTTTCCTTTCACACAGAAAACCTCCACTCAGCGGATGATGACTGACATAAAAACTAAATCCATCCGCTTTATCACTCCTCTCCAAAAGGGCAAGTCTGAGAAGCAGGGAAGAGGAGAAAATACGTAGGATTAGCCTTACCTTTAGTCACTGGTCTGCTGTTGTACTAATAATCTATCCACTTGGGGGGAGAAAAATCAACCGTT
Source organism: Orcinus orca (assembly GCF_937001465.1). NCBI lineage: Eukaryota > Metazoa > Chordata > Mammalia > Artiodactyla > Delphinidae > Orcinus > Orcinus orca. The sequence goes on from NC_064559.1 coordinate 118,260,476, forward strand.
AAAATATTCCTATTGCAGTTTAGTGCACATTCAGTATAAAATGTGGAGATGTGAATCATAAGCAATATATTTGGGAGTAGGATTCTTGGAATATCCTGTTTAATGTGATGGGAGACATCTTAAAAATAGGGTCTGAGAATAGGGTTAGGCGCTTCATTCATTTGTTCATTCACTGAACAAATATAGATTGAGTACCTATTATGTCTCAAATGCATGCTGGTCACTGACGATGCAGTGATGACCAAGGCAAAAACCAGTTCTTCCCTTCATGGAGCTAACAATCTGGGGGTGGAGACAGATGTTTAATAACAGAGTGAGATAAACGTTACTGGAGGAGAGGCATAGAGTGTTACGAGAGCGTATCACTCCACTACGACAGTCCAGGTGGTGGGAGTGATTGAGGCCGGGGCCCTCTCTGAGGAAGACACATTTGAGATGTGATACAAAGGGTGGGCAGGATTTAGGAGGATTAGGAGGTGGGGGTCAGGGGGCGGTAAAAGAGAGAAAGGCACATGTGTAAGCCCCAGGGCAAGAGGGAGCAAGGGCCATTTCAGGAACAAAGATAAGACAAGAATGGCTAGTGCAGAGGAAACAAGGAGGAGAATGACTCATAATGAAACTGGAGAGATTGGAAAGGGTCAGATCCCACATAGCCCTGTGAATCTGGTTGAGGAGTTTAGAATCATGCAAAGGGAAATGGGAAAACAAAGAATTCTAAGCACAGGAATGAAATGCTTTAGAAAGATCTGCCTGTGTGCAACAAGAATGATTAGAAGGGTATAAGACCAGAGGCATGGGGTCCGGTTACTTGGCTGGTGCAGTAGTTCAGGTGAGAGACAACGGGGTTTGGACTAGAATGGGATCTGTGGATATTTAGAGAAATGGTCAGGTTCAAGGGATTCCCAGGAGACAGAACCCACAGCACATAATGATTGATTAGATGGAGGGAGAGGTGAGGGCAAAGAAGGAATCAGGGATGACTCCTAAGCTTCTGGCTTGAGCAATGGGGTTGATGGTGATGCTTTTCTCTGAGCCAGGGTGCACCGGAGGAGGGCAGGTTTCAGGAGGTGGGAAGGATACGACAACTGTAGTTGTGGAAATGTTGAATTTAAAATACTTACAAAACATCCAAAGAGAGATGTCCAGTAGACACTTTGATATATGGCTCCGGTGCTCAACAGAAACAAGGCTATTCTATTCTATTCCACTTTTATCTCCAGTCTTCTCGACCCATTTAGACAAGGAAACATATTATAGATAATGCCTCTGGAAAATTACTGATGATCTATAAAAATGAAAATTAAAAAGTTTTCCTTAGCCTCTAAATTCAACCTCTGGGAAGTTATCCCAAATAAATTATCCAGAAAAAGAGAAAAGCCACACATATTGAATTCTGATTTATAACAGCAAAAAACTGGAAAGCAGTTCATACCCAGTAAGAAGGGCTAGTTAAATAAGTTACAGTATACCAACAAAATAGAATATTGTACAGTTACTAAAAAACAGTAATTAGGTATATTTTATAGGAGCTTAGAAAAATGCTGTGTCATTTAAAGCTAAACAACAAAATTTAAAAATCTGTTTATGCTATGATTACAATTTTGTAAAACATGGCCATACGTGAACAACTCGTAGAAGGGCACTTGAATAAACAAAGAGGTGACTTGCTAAATGTTGGAATTATGGTGTTTTTTTAAAAAAAAATATTGTGAAAATGTTACTTGTAAACTAAGCATGCAAACAAGTAAGATAAATCTGGTTTTGTTCTTGTTTTTGTTTTTGAAGCAAATGAGTTTCCGTTTATATAATCATAGGCACTATCTTGCTGAGTTGCAGAGCTGGAGCTCAATACTTGCGCATGGCTCAATGGACATTGTCAGCAAGGATCTCATCTTCCAGATCAACCCACAATGACTCAGGAGTCTCATTTCTGAGCATGTCCTAATATTTCCCGCCCGCCCCCCCCCCCCAAAAAAAAAGAAAACAGTCAGAGTTCCTTGGAGCACATGTGAGTCTCCACTGAGACTAGGTGGAGACTAGGGAACCAAATATTTACATGATTAATCTCTTCCCATTCTTTTCCTCTGGTCCTGACTTGCCTCAGGAACCTAGTAAGAATTCATGGCCAGAACCTTTGAGACAGGTTCTCCTTTGTCTGGTTCAATGTTTTCATTATCTCCTCATCAAAGTCTCCTCAGTGTATATTTGCAAATGATCATAAAGATGAACTGCCAGTGGTCTCCAAAGGTGGAGTGCCCTGTAGATACCGGATGCCCGTTGTCACCATTCTTGTCTATTCAATTACGCCCTTTGAGATCCACAGAGGCGTAGGAGGGTTTTTGCTCACGGGAGAATCTTGTGTGATGACAGTACCAGCAACAGCTGAGCTAAAACGCAAACCTCCTGGGTCAGATGTCGTCCTGAAATAGGTTGTGAGCAAGGTTGCTGTACTGGCAGGATCCTTTGTTTTTCAAAAAAGAGAAGCTATCCCTGGGAACTAGTATAGAAAATGAAATCCAGTGGCAAAGTATAGTGAGGAGAGATTTCAGGCGTTTGACATACTGGGCTATGTGGCAAAGAGATCAATGCCCATGAAATGACAGAACATAAACCCTCAGAGGTAAAAGAGCTCTTTTCATGCTGGGAGAAAAAAACAAAACCAAGCAAAAAGTGCATTTAAAATGTCCTAGTCTTGTGTTTATGGCAAATGGAGAATTAAGCAGATTGGCTGGTTGGGCTCGCTTGGAAGAGAGGAAATGGCTGAATATTCAGATGCACCCTTTCTTTTCCAGGGCAGCCACAAGAAAGGTGCAGGGCATGCCACAGTGGAGCCATGCAGGGCATGCTGTGAGCAGAATTCCTGTCCCAACTCCTCTCTTCCCCAAGCAGAGGGTGATTTCACATCTTCTTAGGATGTGCCGTTCCTGTGGGAGGTGGTCAAAAGGATGCTCAAAGTTATGAGCGTTCTTGTGTCTGTAAGGACTGACTGCAATGCCCTCAGATAGTAGCTGCCTAGGTACATAAGCTGTGGTTGGCAGGGGGATGGCTTAGTGTCTTTATAAATGCCCCCAGCCTTATTATATTTTTAACTTTTTATTTTGAAATCATTTGAGAAGTAAAGACAGTACAGAGAGTTCCCATATACTTTCCCCCTAATGTTAACACCTTACACAGCCACAGTACATTTTTCAAAACACAGAAATTCACACTGAGACAGATTTTGTTCACATTTTACTACTGTTTCCACCAATGTCCTTTCCCTCTTCCAGGATCCTGTTCAGGATGCCGCATTGCATTCAGCTGGCTGGTCTTTTCCAATCTGTGATATTTTCTCAGTCTCTCCTTGTTTTCTACAACCTTGATACTTCGGCAGAGTACTGGTCAGGTGTTTTGAGGAATGTCCCCCAATTTGTGTGTGTCTGATGCTTGATCATGCTTAGACTGGGGTTTTGGATTTCAGGGTAGAATGCCACTGAGTTAACCTTCCCATCACATGATATCAACATGACATCACCATGACTTATTATTGGTGATGTTCTCCTTGGATTGGTTAAGGTGGTACTTTCCAGGACCTTCCACTGTAAAGTTACTGTTCTTCCCTTTCCCTACTTTATTCCTTTGAAGAGAAACATTAACTCCAGCCCACACTTGGGGGAGGAGGATGGTGAACATACGCTAAAACCACCACAGAAATTAATAAATACTTGGGGGGAGTTACTTTGAAGCCAAATAGTTTTATTATTTTAAAATGAAATCGACTTTTTTTTCCTGGTCACAAAAGTAAATGTAAAGCAGAAAGCCTGAGTTTCACCAATCTCACAGACAAAACCCCAAAATCTCACTAATCACTGTGCGTGTATTTAATATTTGATAAACACACTGAAGTTTAGGACCTTGTGAGCATACTTTTAATGCAAAGTTATATTTGGGAAGGCCATAGAGTATGATATGACTCATTCACTGTCAGGCCTCTACCAAGAATCGTTGCTTAAGATCAGTACAGTTACCCAAGGTTTAAAAATGTATGGGCTTCTAATTAAGAGCCATATAACAGGGCAAAAATAATCTAGATGGAGGTTGTATGTGCTGAGATGGGGCTTGAGTCAGGGGCAACGAGCCACCTACTAGATCTCAAGCACAGCAACCTCACTCTCACCTCTTGACCTCTGAGACAGAGACCAAAGCCACAAGTCTTCCACTGTGAAAACGGAGACATGTAGACATTCTAGAATGCCAGCTTAATTCTCATTCGAAAGTGTTTGATTTTCACCGACTGCAAAAGAAAATTCGGATGCTTTCCTCATCATTTTAGGAGCCCTCACCTTGTGGGAAAGGGGCCGCCCAGCTGGCAACAATTACGAGTCATTTCATGAATATCATGTCTTTGAAAAAATCATAATTCGAATCTTTTTTCTAATGTAAAGAGTGTCTCAGATATATTATAGTGAAGTATGTAGGGGAAAAGTAGATGGCGTAGAAGTTGTAAGCATTTTATCAAATTTACATTAAATATCAATCAGCCTCAAGAGAAACCTAGAGTTATTTTGCCATCACAGTGGGAAATTGGCTTAAAAACTTGTGAGTGGCACAGGTGCCCTTTCACTGTCTCCCTTTTGCTTTTCTTTTTTTCAAATATTTATTTATTATTTATTTATCTAGGCTGTACTGGGTCTTAGTTGTGGCATGCGAACTCTTAAGTTGCGGCATGCACGTGGGATCTAGTTCCCCGACCAAGGATGCACCTGGGCCCCCTGCATTGGGAGCGCGGAGTCTTACCCGCTGGACCACCAGGGAAGTCCCCCTTTTGCTTTTCTTAAGTAAACTGACTGGTACGTCCGTTGTATTCAGGGTCAGGGAAAATATGTAAAGGCAGTTTTGCAACTCCTAAGAGACCTGTTTTCATTTACTGTTTGTTGCTCCATATTGACAGACAGGAATTTGGACCCTTCTCTCTCTCTCCCTCTCTCTCTCTACCTCTGGTTCCCCCTCTTCAGAACTCCAGACAAGGGTAAGGAGTAAGAAAACAATGCTTTTGTTATTTGTGGGTAACTAAATAAATAACTCTTTGTGTCCGGAATTAACACCACATGGACTTTGATATTGATGCGAAGCAAGGTAGGGACCAAGTTAGACTCCTGCCATATTTAAAACAAAAACAAAATCAACAAAAAAACCACTAGCCGTTTCTTTTTTCCCAAAGCCTTAGAGAGTGTGAGTTTCCAGGCAATCACCATGAACCATGGAGGTGATGTCTGAGTGGTTGTTCTAGTACATCAGGGTCACCTGGAGGGCTCGCAACAGGGTTTGCTGGGCTCCACTGCCTGAGTTCAGCAGGCCTGACGGGGGACCCAAGAAACTGCATTTCTAACACGTTCCTCTGCTGTGCTGATGCCTGTGGCCCAGGACCACACTCTGATCATGGCTTCTATAGCCCAGACTATTTGCATAGATTCTTTTCTGCACAGGCTGGAGTGCTAAGTGGATGTGATGAACTAATAATGCAACACCAGGACAAAACAAAATTCAGCCTGCCTTGCTACAATTTCATTCTCATTAACACCTGCTCTCTCTTGGGCACGCTGAAAAGAATCTTTTGATGTTTGTATTTATAACCCTTACCAAAATGAGCTTGATGCGTAAGTTCGTTCAGTTGCCAAACATTTCGTGTGCGATGACAAAAGATTTTCCTTCTTTCTCTAGTTTGAGCACTGCTTTGTTTTGTCTTCAATGTGGCTGGAGCAGGTGTTTCTTTCTCTCTGATATCTGGCAGGCTGCACTGGTTCAGATTCTCTGATTTTTTTCTCACTCTTTCCCTTCAGAATCATGAGGTCATAGGGCCTGGGGCTTGCTTTGTGTTTTGGGGATCTCTGACAATTTAAACTGTAGCTCTTCTAGTCTCAGATAAAATCTGTGGCTTCTGGAATTCATAAAGTCAAATGAAAGAATTCTGGATATATACCAGACCTTGGCATTCTTCCGGTCCGAGATCCAAGACTTATCAACTCTCAAACTTGAGAATTCCAAATACAGTCTGCCCCTCCTTAATTTTACCTCAGGGAAGCACTCTGGAGTGTAGCTTCATGCAAACAAGCCAAAACAACAACAAAAACACCTTAAGAAAGCAGTACAAAGAGCTCAGCAGAGACTGAAAGTGAGGGCCAGAGAGGTTTTCTGGAATATATCACTGATGCCTAGAAAAGAGGGGGAAAACGAAATAGTGCAGCCTTGCTTGCTGGGTGATCACTCTTTTAGAGGGAGATGCAAAACAGGGACTTGAAATGGAAAGGGTTAAGTTATTCTTCTTACATTTTAGTGCATAAGGAAAAACGGTACCCATTCTGGCTACAGAAACAGCTGGTATTGGGCCAAGGGCGTGGTTTGTTATGAGCCTGAGCCAGGCTAGTGCCCAGTGTAAATGATCAGACATGGAAAAGTGAGGCTAGCAGCTGGATAAACAAGTAAGAACAGGACTGTTGTTAGAGACTCCTGACTGAGGCAGACAGGCAAGGGTGGGGAGAGGGTTCACTTTATTGAGCTCTCTCCATGGGTCTGCTTGGGTTACGGGTGTGTGTGTGTGTGTGTGCGTGTGTGTGTCTGTCTGTGTGTGAGAGAGAGACAGAGAGAGAGACAGAGAGAGACCCGGGTGGAGAGGCGGGGTAGGGAGTATTTAGGAAGCCACATAAGAGAAGGAAACCAGCAAAGTCACATACTGCCAGAAAACATACAGGGCACCCAGTTAAATGCAAATTTCAGGTAAACAATGCATATTTGGGACATACATGAAATAAGTATTTGTTGTTTATCTGAAATTTAAATAGATACTCTGTATTTCTATATTTTTCTTTGCTAAATTTGTCCACCCTAAATTAAGAGGTCAAGGTCAGATAAAGCAGGTGGGCAGCAGCCTAGAGGAGGTGGGCTGCACAGGACACATAGGCTCTGCTCAGGAAGTAGGCTTGCTGTGCAGAGCTGCAGAGACCCCTCAGTCAGTGGGGAAATCAGGAAACTGGCTTTCACCAGGGTCCGGGGGGAAGCTGTAGGCAGCACCTCTGTGTCCAGCCCGACTTTGGCCTGATGTGAGTATAGACTGGATGGTAATTTTAAAACCAGTCACACTTTTTCCAGGGCTTTTAAATTTTCCCTTAAAGCAAGAGAAGCGTAGGAAGTCCTAGGGGCCAAGGGTGTGAGCTCAGGCAGAGACTCTAAGTGTGAAATCTCTTTAGCTAGCTGGTAAGTGTGACCCAACAGCGGGCAGAGGGGGAGAGGATACTAATGAGCATCTACTCTGGGCCAGGCATTCTCTATTTGCTCCTGTATTTATTTTCACAACAGCCACTGTGAAACAGTTGTTATTATTAACTCTTCTTCACAACACGTCACATCACGCAAAATGATAGAACCTGATATTAACCTCAATTCATTCCACAGGAGCAGTCCCTGCTCTTTCTGAAGCATCTCCCTGAGTCTCCTTCTCTTGTCATCGCAGATAATGGGTGTCAGGTGTCTCATGCTCCTCTCTTGGGTAGACCCAGAAGTGGCAAAGATTTACCTGACAGGTGAAGGAAACAGTTGCTCAGGTCAAATAATTGGAAGCAGAAGCCTAGGCTGGGCTTGTCCAGCAGGTGAGACCAGGCTCTTCCAGTCACGTGGCCATCGGAAGAGCCAGGATTGCTAGAGAAGGCATGGATGACTGGGGTCTGATCCTCAGTCTACTGAAGACAGAAGTTTTAAGTGAGCAACGGCAGAGTCGGTACAGGAAGCTGAAGATAGGATCGTTTCCAAACGGTGCCATTGACTGGCCAGGTACCCGGGATACGTTGATGACGCCGGACTGAATTTGTTCTTGCACCCAAGGACTTGCAGTTTAGCGGGGAAGGATATAGGAAGCAAATAGCTGTAACTAAAAATGAATGAATGCAGCTGACTGATGTGCTGTGAAGAAGTAACAGCTATAATGAGGGTATAGGTAATGCAGTCACCCTGCCCAGTCCGAGAGGGAGCCATGGCCCTCTCAGAGCAACAGGACAGACCCTACAGAACAGGCTCAGAATCTGTCTTGGAGGATGGGGAGAGCTACTACCGAGGTAAATGAACTAGACTACTGAACAGGAAGGGTGAAGGAGTAAATAAAAGCTGGGTTATGTAGGCTCCTCTTGGATTTCCAGCCTATCCTTAATGGTAAGGGTGCTTGGAATCATGGTCAAGTCACTGGAAATAAATTATTCACACTTCGCCTGAAGACTAACTTGTGAATGATCAAATTACTAAAATTGGTCAGATGCCATCTTTAACTGGATCTCAAACAGCTCGTCACAACTGTTTTGTGGGCATGGATACGGATGAGGTACAAGGCAGCAGCAGCAGAAGATGAAGAAAAGAAACAGGCAGAAATAGGGGTATAAGGTCTTAACTTAGAAAGTTGGCAAACTGTATTTAAGGGAAACATTTCACTTGCATGTAAAACTTCTACTCTTCAAAACATCCTGGGCATTCAAGATAGGAAATCCACAGGAAACTGACATTCAGACTTAGAAGAGTCTGAATTACATCATAGCTAAAAGCTGGTGACAGCCTCAGAGAAGCCACTGCCAAGCCGAAGTCTGGGGAAGTTCTCAGCTCTGTGACTAGGTCTCCCAGTAAATAGTGATAGATTATTTGAGGAACTGATTTTTGGCAAATTGGTTAATCAGAGAGTTGGCTTTCAAAAATGTGGTGTTTCAGGGTACTGTCCTGTTTTTCCATTTGATGTGATCAATTTACTGGTCAGGACTCTTTCAGATTCAAGGGCAGAGACTCAAAATGGCTTTGGCAAAAATAGTAATTTACTAGAAGGCTATGGGAGTATCCTGTGTAATTGAAAGAAGGGTCAGACAGCTAAACGGGAAGGGCAGAGCTGCAGCGGGGCCTCAGGAGTCGCTGGCTGGGAGTGGGCTGGCCCGCTGCTGGTGTCTACCCAGCCTTGTTCATGGCACTCTGGCTTCTGCCATGAGACTCACATCCTACAGTTCCCATTCCTGGAGCAGGACTGACTCTCGGTCCAGTTTTGTTTTGAAAACTGCCGAGAAATTCTTAGATTTCCAGCATGAGATAGGTGCCCAAGAATAGGGGGAGGCAGCTATTCCAGAAGGGGATGAGGTGAGCAGACAAAAGCGATGTCCCTTACAGGCCTTGTGAGAAGCTGGGAAAGGTGCATTTGCCTTTTACACCACAATGCAGTTCTTGATACAAAGAACAAACCCAGCCTACTCCCCAAATGAACAAGCCCTCAAGTCTCTTGTCTCTTCCTGCCAGTTTAAAATGGTAATTCCCCCCTCCCCGCTTCACTCGGAGGATGGCAGAGCACCCCCCAACCTCAGCTCGGTGAACAGCAGATGGATACTGCTAGTGGGAACAGAAAACCTGCTGGCCAGATTAGGTCCCACTTTGAACACGGCCGCTGCTGTTTATTAAATTCCACAGGGGCTTCTTGTGAAGGAGATGAAAAGAGGGAGCGGTCCAGGGACACAGCTGAGGGGCTCCGTGACGCTCACTAGAGCTCAGTGGGAATCAAGGCTGCCTAGCTGCCCTGAGCCTGGCCCCGGGAGTGGGCAGGTGTGCTGTCTACATAATGCCCTTGATCTCTAAGAGAAACGCTTGAAGAACCAATCAGACGGTAACCTCCTGCCAAGGACTCCATTAGCCCGCTCTGGTGGCTGCTTCTGAAGTGGTGGCTGCTGGCTCTGCTTGCTCTCTTGTTCACAGAGGACATATGGGCCAGGCAGGGATCAACGAGAAAACATCTGGCACAGAAACAAATCAAACAGCCCCAGTGAGTAATTTCGGAGTGGCCCCTCTCCATTGTTCTTGCTGCGGCCCTGTGCAAAGGTCACTCAGTGTGGCAGCCTCAGAGAAGCGGCCGCTCCACCTTCAGCAGTGCCCAGGATCCAAACTGTTCTCCTTAAAAGGGAATCAATAGCTCCTTCTTCAAGGGTACAAACGGCATCTCCCTATCACTGAATCCTGAATTCTCCAATGTGCACTTAGCCCCTCCTCGCCAGCCCCCAGGCACCCCTGTTTCTTATTAGCCATTTATCATTTTGCCTCGGAAGAGTCTTTAAAAAAAAAAAGACTCTACTGAATTCAGGTGTGACATGTTCTATTTCTGCGACTGAGCTTTTTCTCCTTTTGGTTCAAATAAAGGAAATAGCAAATATTAAAGAGCATGAGAGAAAAGGCACTAGTGCGTGGACCATTAATAGACAAGATTGCCGTGGTTCTGATTTTGCTGGTTTATATAATAGCTTCAAATGCTGGTGAAGATAGGGGTCAGCCTTGCCAGAAATGATCTTTAAATTAAATATCCATTTTCTTTAAAATTATCTTTAATGGCACAATACAACCATATAATTTTCAGCTTAAAAGGAAGGTGTTAAGCTGATTCTGCCTATATCTTCTTTTTGGGGTCAGGATCACACATCAGACAGCTTATTTGTAAAGTTCTCCACTGGAAATTATATACCTTTCCTTGAGAATTTATTCTAAAGTGTTCAAGGTGTGCTGGGGGATAAGCCAGGTCCTATGTGTTTGACCACATCCTAGCTCACCGGTAACACCCAGCTGGCTGTCATGATAGTGACACCTCCTTTCATCTCTTCACCTGGTATCACACACTCATGGTGCTGTGTGCCCAGAGTCATGGGCTCCAAGGGCTGACATCCTACTGCTGATCAGTGAAGAGTGTTCCTCCCTTGGAAACACTTAGAAATATCTCCTGGTCCTTTTCCCAGCAGAGAGAACAGATTCCATCCCCCATTCATTAAATTCGCAAGGGAAGCAAATGCTATGTTTCAATGCTGTTTTATCTGCTGTCCTCAGCCAGCTCCCAGCTCCTAGAAGTGATTCTGAAATTGACTAGTTCGCCATCCTTCCTTCACTGACATAGACACGTATTCTTTATAAAACAGGCTGTCCTAGGCAGGTGAATGGTCACTGGAGTGACAAGAGAAATGCAACCTAGTCCCAATTCAGTCATAAGCTTGCTGTATGCTCAGAGACAAGTTACATCCTCTCTGTGACTCTGTATCTGTACCTTCTTCTAAGACATATAAGTATAGATCTTCTGATTTCATTATCACATAAGGTGGGAGTGGGTAACGGATTCAGGGATAGCTATCCTTCACAAACAACGTGATGACAATGAACCAACATGTGTTTGGAGACCCTATATACCAGTGTTCAGAGCATTCTGCTGTGTCTTAGCTATTTTAAGCTATTCAGACACATATTCATCCATCAAGACTTCCAATAGATTCCTCCGGATTTCCATGGAGCTTGGCAAGAGGACAAGGCCAGGCACTGTCTGGCGCCTGTTCCTCTTGGTTGTGTGACTGCCTATTATGGTTGCCTAATGATGACAACATGATCATTTGTCTAGTAATTACAAAGCACTTTCATTTTACTGCCTCTTTTTCATGTTCCCAATAACCCTGTGGAATAAATATTATTTCCCCTGTTTTATAGATGAAGAACCTGAGGTTCAGAAAGGTTAATGACTTATTAAATGATGCTCCAGCTACTAAGGACTAGATTTGGGATACAAAGCTAGGAGTCCCAATTTCAAATCTAAACTCTTTCCATCTTTCCATTGGTTATCAAGCTGTTCCCTTAAAGGTATGGATTTGGGCAGGTCTTTCAGGGCGGTGAGCAAAGCTAAGCCAGTGGAGCTCAGAACCCCTGATTCAATCAAAGCACCTTTTTTCCCCCCGGCTTTATATTATAGGACTCCACACTAAACTTGGTTTTAAACAAAATGCTTCTAGTGCTAAAAAGAAGTTTGTGAGCCACGAAATTATACTATATATGTTGAAAATAAATCCTTTTATCAGTCTCCTCTTTCAGAGGATTCTTCACTCTTTGTTCCAACAATCCCCGCTTGAAATCCTCTTTCCCAGAGGAGCTGACTGCAGGTATGTTTTCTTTCCTCAGCCCAGTGAGCCACATTCTGTTTTGGTGGATCTTTCACAGGAGAAATGTTCTGTGGCCAAGGCAGCTGACATCAAGCCAGATGTATAGCCTGGGTAGAGGCCCCATTCCTTCCTAGAGAAGAATTGAACCACGTGTTCCAACTTGACTCATAAATATAAAACAAAAAGGCTAGTTTCCATTTTAATTAGATGAAACAATTACATGTCACACATCTTCTAAGCAGTTTCGTATTTGCTCTAACTGTAATGCTGACATTAGCATTCAAAGATGCTGCTCGCACTGGGTACAGATGTTGGGTTTATAGACTGTCATGTTCCTTGTGGCCACAAGATGTCAGAAAGGTATGGTCATGGGATGGAAGTGCAGGAAGGTGCACTGGTTCCTGAAAATGCCGTTGATGAGTTCATTAGCTGATTAAAATCCTCCCAATAAGCTTGTTAGAAGAGTCCAGGGAAAGTCTATGAGATGTGTCATACTGTTATCCTGTTGATGGAGGTACTGAACACCACTAGCTGGTAATCAGATTAAGGTGAACAAATATTGATTGTACATGCTTGCATGATTAAATCCTGAATAATTAAAGGCCACTGAGTTTCCCAGCTCTTTCACTAGCATGTGTTAATACAACCAACATGTGCTGTATTTACAGAGTATCATGAGTGGACATGACTATAGGAAAGAAATAGGATCAGTTAGAGAAGAAATCTCCTTTGAAAGTTTCTGTCTGAAAATCCGATGATATTGTATAAAGAAACGGGTTTTAATAACTTTCATGTAATTGTGAAACATGTTATAAACTGAAATATATTGAATTAAATAAAGCCATATGTCCAAACACATGCATACATCTAAGGTAGATGTGCTTACTCAATGATTTGAGTGATGGGTGTTGTTAATTAACAGCCAATCTGACACCCTGCCCCCACTATTTTTTTAGTCTCCTGAGTGACTTCCTATAACAGCTTCCTTGGGATCCGACAGAAGGAAGCAATAATGACAAGCAAAGATTGGGTCCAATCAATAAGCGGTTATTGTGTCCTACAGAGGGCCGGGTGCTGGTGAGGATGCAGAAGACCTGGAGGGAAGGGTCTATGCCTCACCCTTCCCTCCTTCCTTCTAATTTACCCTCTTTCTCTAGTTGCTGTCTTCTGCTTCTTGGCCCTTCAAATGCTCCTTCCTGCTGAGCTAGAAGATGAGGAGATGAGCTTTTATTCATTTACTTTCTAAAACATATTGACTTCCTACCACATGCTAAACTTTGGCTTAAAGATTCAAAGATGAACTAAAAATGGTTCTCACCTTGCTGATGGGAGAGTATGGTTATGGAGCAGACAAGCCAAAACTCAAATTACAGGGAATTCCCTGGGTCCAGTGGTTGGGTCTCGGCGCTCTCACTGCCAGGGCCTGGGTTCGATCCCTTGTCAGGGAACTAAGATCCTGCAAGTTGCACAGCGCAGCCATAAAAAATATATATGTATATCTGAACTGTCAAAAATCAAATTACAGCAGTAAATGAGCTGTGGAGTGCATAGGCAAGGAAGGATTAATTCTGCTTCGTCCTGAGGGCATCGTGGTTCTTCGCAAAAATGGTGAACTGGAGCCTACCAAGTGATGATGGGAAGGCAGGGAAATGTATTTTTAATAAGATGAGAAAAGAAAGAATGAGCTGTCGGGAACAACCAGCAGCCTGTCATAGTAAAGGAGTTAATGGGAATACTGAGTTGGAGAATTTGTACATGGTGGAGGGTAGCTGGATCATGGCCGGTGTGGCCGGTGATGTCTGGCGGCGTGGGACCCGGATGTGGAGGAGTCTGAAAGTACATTACTGAAAAAAGTTGAATGGGGCCAACATACTGAGCTCCATGTTTGGGTAGAGCAGTCTATTACTTGGTGGTTGAGAGATCACTTGGTGTGGCTGGACTCGAGGCAGGCAGGTGTTGCAGGCCCAGGTCAGAAATGACGAGGGCTTCACTGAGGGTTGGGAGGGAGCTAAGGGGGAGGGCAGGATAGATTGACAAGCCATTTAAATAAGAACTTGAACTGAAACTGGCATATAAGTTTCTACCAGTCACCTCAATAAAAAAGTGTTAACAAACTGTATGACATTATTTCCACTATTAGCAAAGCCTCTTCCACAGAGGATAGTCCCACCCCCTTCCCCCAGCTTTTACTAACTATGCACACTGGGATCAAAGCAGCACAGTGGGTCTTTATAGCTTACCAAGTTGGGTCCATGCTCATTATTTATATAATTCTCATGACAACATTGTGGGTTCAGAACCCTGAATGTATTAGTACATTGAGAGGGCGTCTCCCATTCAGGGACTGAGGCACAAAAACCAAGTTCACAGAGACTGACAAAGATATGCCAGAACAGCAATTCAGCCATGTGTAAAGAGCAGTACAACAGGCAAGCAGAAAGATGTCAACTTGACCAGCTCTCTAGGGCAAGTCAAATTATTAGAAGATTGCTTTAGGGGTGTGGAATAGACCTGGGAATTATATATTTGAATACTAAACAGTGTTAAGCTCTGATAGCTTGATGCATTCATCTCTAAGATGGGAATGTGGCTATTAGGTGCTCTAACTTCTTGTATTGGACTCATCAGGCATCTCACCGTAAACATTTCCAAACTTGGAAACTCTGGAGTTTCTATCACTATATCCACACTAGGGGACATTTATAAGTACACCCCACACAAAGGGATACTGATAAGAACCAGGACCGCTCAGCCCCATTTTGGGAACCAATGGGAGTATATTTTATTCTGGAGATGAGCCAGAAGAGATCAAAGACTGATCTTCTACAATATGGACTAGCAAACTTTTTCTGTGAAAGGTCAGATGTAAATATTTTAGGTATTGTGCGTCATATGATTTCTGCCATAACTAGTCAACTCTGTAATTATAACACAAAAACAGCTATAGACAATATGTAAACAAATGTTCCAGTCAAACTCTATTTACAAAAACAAGCAACAAGCTGGATTTGGTCCATGAGCCATACTGGATGACTGACCCTCCCCAACCCCCGGCCTGTCCTAGATTATCTCCTTGTTCACAAAATCTTTCTACAAAAAGGGCTCAATATGATTGATTTTTTTTCTACTACTAAATCTTAATTAGGTTCAAGTTAACCCTCCCTGAGAGCAACCTGATCGGAATTTGGGATCTTTCTAAAGCTACAAGTCACAGAGAATCTCTTGGTTTGCTACCGTAGATGCTTGTCACATCCATTGTGTGGAATTCTACTAGTTGAGTTCCCAGATGCCAATCTTATGTCTCTCCAAGTTCCAGAGCAGCGACTCGCTCTGTATCTATTATAAAACCCATTTTATTTATTTTTATGAATTTTATTTAATTTATTATTTTATACAGCAGGTTCTTATTAGTTATCCATTTTATATATATTAGTGTATATATGTCAATCCCAATCTCCCAATTCATCCCACCACCACCCTACCACTTTCCCCCCTTGGTGTCCATACATTTGTTCTCTACATCTAAGTCTCTATTTCTGCCCTGCAAACTGGTTCATCTGTACCATTTTTCTAGGTTCCACATAGATGTGTTAATACACAATATTTGTTTTTCTCTTTCTGACTTACTTCACCCTGCATGACAGTCTCTAGATCCATCCACATCTCTACAAATGACCCAATTTCATTCCTTTTTATGGCTAAGCAATATTCCATTGTATATATGTACCACATCTTCTTTATTCATTCGTCTGTCGATGGGTATTTAGGTTGCTTCCATGACCTGGCTATTGTAAATAGTGCTGCAATGAACATCAGGGTGCATGTGTCTTTTTGAATTATGGTTTTCTCAGGGTATATGCCCAGTAGTGGGATTGCTGGGTCATATGGTAATTCTATTTTTAGTTTTTTAAGGAAACTCCATACTGTTCTCCATAGTGGCTGTATCAATTTACATTCCCACCAACACTGCAAGAGGGTTCCCTTTTCTCCACACCCTCTCCAGCATTTGTTGTTTGTAGATCTTCTGATAACGCCCATTCTAACCGGTGTGAGGTGATACCCCATTGTAGTTTTGATTTGCATTTCTCTAATAATTAGTGATGTTGAGAAGTTTTCATGTGTTTCTTGGCCATCTTTATGTCTTCTTTGGAGAAATGTCTATTTAGGTCTTCTGCCCATATTTGGATTGGGTTGTTTGTTTCTTTAATATTGAGTTGCATGAGCTGTTTATATATTTTAGAGATTAATCCTTTGTACGTTGATTCTCTTGTGAATATTTTCTCCCATTCTGAGGGTTGTCGTTTCATCTTGTTTGTAGTTTCCTTTGCTTTGCAAAAGCTTTTAAGTTTAATTAGGTCCCATTTGTTTATTTTTGGTTTTATTTCCATTACTCTAGGAGTTGGATCAAAAGAGATCTTGCTATGATTTATGTCAAAGAGTGTTCTTCCTATGTTTTCCTCTAAGAGTTTTATAGTGTCTGGTCTTACATTTAGGTCTTTAATCCATTTTGAGTTTATTTTTGTGTATGGTGTTAGGGAGTGTTCTAATTTCATTCTTTTACATGTAGCTGTCCAGTTTTCCCAGCACCACTTATTGAAGAGGCTGTCTTTTCTCCATTGTATATCCTTGGCTCCTTTGTCGTAGATCAGTTGACCATAGGTGTGTGGGTTTATCTCTGGGCTTTCTATCCTGTTTCATTGATCTATATTTCTGTTCTTGTGACAGTACCATATTGTTTTGATTACTGTAGCTTGGCAGTATAGTCTGAAGTCAGGGATGATTCCTCCAGCTCTGTTTTATTCCCCTCAAGACTGCTTTGGCTATTCAGGGCCTTTTGTGTCTCCATACAAATTTTAAGATATTTTTCTCTAGTTCTGTAAAAAATGCCATTGGTAATTTGATAGAGATTGCATTGAATCTGTAGATTGCTTTGGGTAGTATAGTCATTTTCACAATATTGATTCTTCCAATCCAAGAACATGGTATATCTCTCCATCTGTTGGTATCATCTTTAATTTCTTTCATCAGTGTCTTATAGTTTTCTGCATACAAGTCTTTTGTCTCCCTAGGTAGGTTTATTCCTAGGTATTTTATTCTTTTTGCTGTAATGGTAAATGGGAGTGTTTCCTTAATTTCTCTTTCAGATTTTTCATCATTAGTGTATAGGAATGCAAGAGATTTCTGTGTATTAAGTTTGTATGCTGCAACTTTACCAAATTCATTGGTTAACTCTAGTAGTTTTCTGGTGGCATCTTTAGGATCCTCTATGTCAACTGCAAACAATGAAAGTTTAACTTCTTCTTTTCTAATTTGTATTCCTTTTATTTCTTTTTGTTCTCTGATTGCCGTGGCTAGGACTTCCAAAACTATGTTGAATAATAGTGGCAAGAGTGGACATCCTTGTCTTGTTCCTGATCTTAGAGGAAATGTTTTCAGTTTATCACAATTGAGAATGATGTTGGCTGTGGGTTTGTCATATATGGCCTTTATTATGTTGAGGTAGGCTCCCTCTATGCCCACTTTCTGGAGAGTTTTTATCATAAATTTGTGTTGAATTTTTTCAAAAGCTTTTTCTGCATCTATTGAGATGATCATATGGTTTTTATTCTTCAATTTGTTAATATGGTGTATTACCTTGATTGATTTCCATATATTGAAGAGTCCTTGCATTCCTGGGATAAACCCCACTTGATCATGGTGTATGATCCTTTTAATGTGTTGTTGGATTCTGTTTGCTAGTATTTTGTTGAGGATTTTATTCTTCAGTGATATTGGTCTGTAATTTTCTTTTTTTGTAGTATCTTTGTCTGGTTTTGGTGTCAGGGTGATGGTGGAATCAAAGAATGAGTTTGGGAGTGTTCATTCCTCTGCAATTTTTTGGAAGAGTTTGAGAAGGATGGGTGTTAGCTCTTCTCTAAATGTTTGACAGAATTCACCTGTGAGGCCATCTGGTCCCGGACTTTTGTTTGTTGGAAGACTTTTTTTTTTTTCGGTACGCGGGCCTCTCACGGCTGTGGCCTCTCCCGTTGCAGAGCACAGTCTCCAGAAATGCAGGCTCAGTGGCCATGGCTCATGGGCCGAGCCACTCTGCGGCATGTGGGATCTTCCCGGACCAGGGCACGAACTCCTGTCCCCTGAATCGGCAGGAGGACTCTCAACCACTGCGCCACCAGGGAAGCCCTGTTCGAAGACTTTTAATCACAGTTTCAACTTCATTATTTGTGATTGGTCTGTTCATATTTTCTATTTCTTCCTGGTTCAGTTTGGAAGGTTATACCTTTCTAAGAACTTGTCCATTTCTTCCAGGTTGTCCATTTTATTGGCATAGAGTTGCTTGCAGTAGTCTCTTAAGATGCTTTGTATTTCTGCAGTGTCTGTTGTAATTTCTCCTTTTTCATTTTTAATTTTATTGATTTGAGTCCTCTCCCTCTTTTTCTTGATGATTCTGGCTAATATATCATCAATTTTGTTTATCTTGTCAAAGAACCAGCTTTCATTTTTATTGATCTTTGCTGTTGTTTTCTTTGTTTCTATTTCATTTATTTCTGCTCTGATATTTATGATTTATTTCCTTCTGCTAACTTTGGGTTTTGTATGTTCTTCCTCTAGTTCCTTTAAGTGTAAGGTTAGATTGTTTATTTGAGATGTTTGTTGTTTCTTGAGGTAGGCTTGTATTGTTATAAACTTGTCTCTTAGAACTGCTTTTGCTGCATCCCATAGGTGTTGGATCATCATGTTTTCATCATCATTTGTCTCTAGGTATTTTTTGATTTACTCTTTGATTTCTTCAGTGATATCTTGGTTATTTAGTAATGTATTGTTTAGCCTCTGTGTGTTTGTTTTTCTTATGTTTTTTTCCCTGTAATTGATTTCTAATCTCATAGCATTGTGGTCAGAAAAGATGCTTGATATGATTTCAATTTTCTTAAACTTACTGAGGCTTGATTTGTGACCCAAGATGTGATTTATCCTGGAGAATGTTCCATGTGCACTTGAGAAGAAAGTGTAATCTGCTGCTTTTGGATGGAATGTCCTAAAAATATCCATTAAATCTATCTGGTCGATTTTGTCATTTAAAGCTTCTGTTTCCTTATTAATTTTCTGTTTGGATGTCTGTCCATTGATGTACGTGAGGTGTTAAAGTCCACCACTATTATTGTGTTGCTATCGATTTCCTCTATTATAGCTGTTAGCAGTTACCTTATGTATTGATGTGCTCCTATGTTGGGTGCATATATATTTATAATTGTTATATCTTCTTCTTGGATTGATCCTTTGATCATTACATAGTGTCCTTCCTTGTCTCTTGTAACATTCTTTATTTTAAAGTCTATTTTATCTGATACGAGTATTTCTACTGTAGCTTTCTTTAGATTTCTATTTGCATGGAGTATCTTTTTCCATCCCCTGACTTTCAGTCTGTATGTGTCCCTAGGTCTGTAGTGGGTCTCTTGTAGACAACATATATATGTCTTGTTTTTGTATCCATTTAGCGAGTCTGTGTCTTTTGGTTAGAGCATTTAATCCATTCATGTTTATGGTAATTATCAGTATGTATGTTCCTATTACCATTTTCTTTATTGTAATGGATTTGTTTTTGTAGGTCCTTTTCTTCTCTTGTTGTTCCCACTTAGAGAAGTTCCTTTAGCATTTGTTGTAGAGCTGGTTTTGTGGTGCTGAATTCTCTTAGCTTTTGCTTGTCTGTAAAGATTTTGATTTCTCTGTGAAATCTGAATGAGATCCTTGCTGGGTAGAGTAATCTTCGTTGTAGGTTCTTCCCTTTCATCACTTTAAATATATCATGCCACTCCCTTCTGGCCTGTAGAGTTTCTGCTGAGAAATCAGCTGTTAACCTTATGGGAGTTCCCTTGTATGTTATTTGTCATTTTTCCCTTGTTGCTTTCAATAATTTTTCTTTGTCTTTAATTTTTGTCAGTTTGATTAGTATGTGTCTTGGCATGTTTCTCCTTTGATTTATCCTGCCTGGGACTCTCTGTGATTCCTGGACTTGGGTGGCTATTTCCTTTCCCCTGTTAGGGAAGTTTTCTACCATAATGTCTTCAAATATTTTCTCGGGTCCTTTCTCTCTCTCTTCTCCTTCTGGGACCCCTCTATGCAAATGTTGTTGTGTTTAATGTTGTCCCAGAAGTGTCTTAGGCTATCTTCATTTCTTTTCATTCTTTTTTCTTTATTCTGTTCCATGGCAGAGAATTCCACCATTCTGTCTTCCAGGTCACTTATCCGTTTTTCTGCCTCAGTTATTCTGCTATTGATTCCTTCTAGTGTAGTTTTCATTTTAGTTATTGTGTTGTTCATCTCTGTTTGTTTGTTCTTTAATTCTTCTAGGTGTTTGTTCTTTAATTCTTCTAGGTGTTTGTTCTTCAATTCTTCTAGGTGTTTGTTCTTTAATTCTTCTAGGTCTTTGTAAAACATTTCCTGCATCTTCTCGATCTTTGCCTCCATTCTTTTTCCGAGGTCCTGTATCATCTTCAATTTCATTATTCTGAATTCTTTTTCTGGAAGGTTTCCTATCTCCACTTCAGTTAGTTGTTTTTCTGTGGTTTTGTCTTGTTCCTTCATCTGGTCCATAGCCCTTTGCCTTTTCATCTTGTCTATCTTTCTGTGAATGTGGTTTTTGTTCCACCAGGTGCAGGACTGTAGTTCTTCTTGCTTCTGCTGTCTGCCCTCTGGTGGATGAGGCTATCTAAGAGGCTTGTGCAAATTTCCTGATGGGAGGGACTGGTGGTGGGTAGACCTGGCTGTTTCTATGGTGGGCAGAGCTCAGTAAAACTTTAATCCACTTGTCTGATGATTGGTGGGGCTGGGTTCCCTCCCTGTTGGTTGTTTGGCCTGAGGTGACTCAACCCTGACACCTACCTGGCTCTTTTGTAGAACTAATGGTGGACTCTGGGAGGGCTCACAACAAGGAGTACTTCCCAGAACTTCTGCTGCCAGTGTCCTTGTCCCCACAGTGAGCCACAGCCACCCCCATCTCTGCAGAAGACCCTCCAACAGTAGTAGGTAGGTCTGGTTCAGTCTCCTATGGGGTCACTGCTCCTTCCCCTGGGTCCAGATTTGCACACTACTTTGTGTGTGCCCTGCAAGCGTGGAGTCTCTGCTTCCCACAGTCCTGTCAAAGTCCTGCAATCAAATCTTGCTACCCTTCAAAGTCTGATTCTCTAGGAATTCCTCCTCCCATTGCTGGACCCCCAGGTTGGGAAGCCTTATGAGGGGCTCAGAACCTTCACTTCAGTGGGTGGACTTCTGTGGTATAAGTGTTCTCCAGTTTGTGAGTCACCCACCCAGCAGTTATGGGATTTGATTTTATTGTGATTGCGCCCCTCCTACCATCTCAGTGGGGCTTCTGCTTTGTCTTTGGATGTGGGGTATCTTTTTTGGTGAGTTCCAGTGTCTTCCTGTCGATGACCGTTCAGCAGTTAGTTGTGATCCGGTGCTCTCAAAAGAGAGAATCTATAAAACCCATTTTATAGATGAGCAATCCAAGTTAAAGTGATGCTGGTAAATGGAAAAGCAGAGATTGGATGCCAAACCATCCAACTCCAGGTCCAGCATCCTTTCCACTGTGTCACATTTTGTTGAGTTTATTCCAACTGTGTAAGTATAAAGGCTTTTTTTGCTCCTTTCCCGGCAAGATATATTCTGTGGGGTACGGCTCAGTCAAACAGATCAGAGGTCAGCGTTGTCCACTTCCAAATGTTCATCAGAGTCATGTGAAGGAAGAAGCACTCTGAGTGCTTTGGGAGGCTGAGGCACGCGGAGCTGGCTCTGTGAGGAGATGGCTTAGCAAACCTACCCTGTTGCAGGGGCTTCCTCGGATCTCCATCTCTTCTCCTTCCAGCTCCAGTTCCTGTCAAACCTATGCTACTTTCCTAGCCTATATCTTGCAAGTGGAAATATCACCCTTAGTATCTTATGTGGGGATTGTTAGGGAGAAGTACACTTCCCTCTTGGCTGTAGAGATGTCTGTTACAAATGTTATAAGTAAATAACGTTTCTATAAGAGAAAAGAAGCCAGAAGCCAGAAGGGGGAGGATGAGGTTTATCAGACAGAATACGTGCCAGTTAGGACAGATTGCACTGAATGTTAACACGGATTGAACGGGAAAACATGCTGCTGGCAAGGCAAGCCCAGGTGTACCAGCTTTGACTGGGCTCTGAAGTGTGTCTGCAAGTAGACTGCGTGCAGATTGAAGGCGTTTGCTGTCTCAGGTGGGGGCAGGAACGAGCGCCAATTAGTGCAACGCCCATGCTGCTTCGACAGAGCTGGCAGCCCTGGGGGAAATTGGCTCGTACAGGGAGACAATGCAGGATTAAGGGAACTCCGGATCCCTTTGGGAATTATTTTCATGAGGGGAAAAAAACAGAACCAAAGATATTTAAGTAACTGTAATAGTTATAAAAAGTAAGGTTTGAAAGGCTTGAGTCCTCCTATGAATCTCAGTATATGAACAATATCTCCCATGCATCCATCTTAATCAAATCCTTGACTTCTTCAGGGATGTGTTTAGGGATGTGTTCATTCATCCATTCAACAAAAACTTAATAAACATTTCCTCTGCGCCACTTTAGATGTATCTTTGAATAAGACTGGCAAAGGACGTGGGGACAGATGATAAATAATAAATATATTAAGTAAGTAAATATATACTTCAGAAGATGATAAGTGCTATGGAAAAAAAGTAGAGGAAGGGGAATGGCAGGGGCGGGGTAATTGACATTTGCAGTATAATGGACAGGGTGAGGCTTATGGAAAAGGTGACTCTAAGCAAAGACTTGAAGGCAGTATGGAAGGATTCCATGAGGATATTTCGGAAAAGAGTG
Organism: Orcinus orca; assembly: GCF_937001465.1. Classification (NCBI taxonomy): domain Eukaryota; kingdom Metazoa; phylum Chordata; class Mammalia; order Artiodactyla; family Delphinidae; genus Orcinus; species Orcinus orca. Next base: position 118,283,263 of record NC_064559.1, read on the forward strand.
TTCCAGGCAGAGAAAAGAGGAGAGCGAAAGCTTGAATGCAGGAGTAGGCCTAGCTTGTTCTGAGGAACAGCAAGAGGGCCTGTGTGGCTGGATCAGAGAGAAGGGGGGTGTTGCAGAAGATTGAGGGCCTCATGGCATCTCACCTTAAGCTCATTATGAAAACTTTGGCTTTTATGCTGATGGCATAAGAAGGGAATGGCAGTGGTTGTCACTGAGAAAGTGCTCTCTTTCTATCTGACATGGGATTTCTGAGATGACAGCAAACCAAAGTTCTTGCTGCTGTCGCAGTAGAGGACTTCATATGCTGGAGAGATCAACGTGAGAGTGAGCTGATAGTGGTCGGTTATGTAGAAGCAGGCTCAGAAAAATCACTGTGATGTAACAGCTCTGACTATTCAACTCCAAGCCGGATTTTCTTTTGCACTGCAATTTCCCCCCTATAATTGTCCTAGCAATAGCTGTTTCATGTTGAGTGTAAAGAATACTGGATTAGGGGTCAGCAGTCATGGATTTCCCAATTCTGTCACTTTGGTTATTCTTAGATTTTTCTTTTCTGCATATGTTAATGAGAGTGATCAAACCCTATTCAGCTTAACTCACAGGGTGGGTGGATGTGAACATCCCATAAGACAGCTCTTATAGGGGGAAGAGAAAAGGGAAGTAAAAGTCAGCTACTCACTGCATGCCAGGCAATGTAAGGCTGGGAGCTTGGCATGATTTATTTCTTCTAGTAAAAGAAAACCTGTTGAACTCTGAAAAATGTACAAATATAATTTTTTCCCTTAAGTTGATGAAAATTATTAGGTTATTGCTCTGAAGAGGGCTGTGTGTGTATGTGCGTGTGTGTGCACACGTGTGTGTGCATGTGCAATATAATCTTAGGAACCTCAGGATTAAGACAAAAACAAGGAACTTGTGTGTTTTTACCAGAATAGAAATGTAATGATATCCTAGAGAGTAAACTCCTTAAGGTCTTCATCTTATTGATCTATTCATGCCTAATATCAGGGCCTTTAGGGAATAAAGAATGGATAAATAAGAGTTGATAAAGAATAATTGAACAGGTGATAAATGAATAAAGAATGGCTGCATAAATGGATGGATGGATTCATGATTCTCCATGGTCACAGTGTCGTCACTTAAGGAGGCCTCTCTGGCCTAGAAAATTGTTTTTTACTTACTAAAGAGTGGGAATTATTTTAAATAATTATAATTATAATATAATTATAATATATAATATAATTAATTATATAATTATATATAATATAATTAATTATATAATTAATATAATTATATATAATATAATTATTTTAAATAATTATAATTATTTTTAAAAAATAGATGCTGAATATATGGAAAAACATAAGAGGAGACATTGCAACATCTGCACTACAGATTTCATCGTAGGCCACATAGAAAATTATACTTCAAGTTGAACTGAAGACATGGCCACTGCTTTTCTCCCTCAATGAAGTTCCTTTTTCAAGGCCTTGGTAAGAATGTGAAAGGCAGCTTCCAGTCCATTTCTCACATGCGGAAGCATGCAGAATGCTTGGGAGTTTCCCCCCATCTACTTCCTTCTCACTTTCACTTCTTCCTCTTCAGCCTCTTCCTTCACTCTGCCTCTTCACCTTCTCTCTCCTCTTCTTTTAATTATTGACATATGGCATGCTCTGCTATAATATTTTCCCCCCAAGGTATATCAGCTTATTTTGTTTTTCCTGAAAACTCCCCTGTGTGTATCTGTTTGACCTGTTTGAATACCTCTAAATGTCTCTTGCTCTGCTCCCCTGCAATTCTTCTCCATTCTTTATTCTCCTGTTCAGTTTTGCACGCTAATCTCTTCTACCCAACCCTGTACTGCAGCCATACTTGCCAGTATCTCCCATAAAGAAGTTTCTGTTGCCCATATTTGGTAAATCTTTATTTCAAATGTTTGTTTTCTGCTTCCTTTTGTTTTTAATCCTTAACGTGACTAATCTATTTTAGTGGATGATTGAAGAGAAAATATCAGTCTTACCACCTCTGAGAAAAGAATAAGTATTATAAGTTTTTGAATTTACCTCATAAATTAGAAAGTAAGGTTTATGTGGGTCTAGATGTCAAGAAAGCTTGGGTCTGTATTTTGGGGATGACCTGAAATGAGAATGCGCCTACTCTTCTATATTCCTGTTAAATCAGGGGTGTATTATTGAGCTTTTCAGGCCCATCTAAAGATCCTCTGTGCAATCATACTCTAGGAGGGTTGGGGGGAGCTGGGGTAGTTAACCAGACACAGTATCTGGATAACGTGCATACTTGTTTTTTAATGACCACTACCCTGAAGCATGGTCAGTGATGATCACTTTAGTTTTATTTAACTCTTTAAGAGCTTGGGAGCTGGAGGTGAAGAAAAATAAATGAATCTATCTCTAGGCTAACCTGCTTTCAGCCAAAGTCACTTTTCAATCTTTGGTTATTTTTCTCCGTCATGTGGCTTTGCTTCCTCATTGAAGTTATCAATTCCAAAGTCAGAAGTGAAAATCAGGCCAGGAATGGTAGTGCATGGCCTCTGGGCATACTACTTGCATGTGCCCAGGTGAGGGTAGAGTGGCTACACCAAGGAAGGATGTAATGGAGCCAGACCCATTTGTTGCTTTGGTGAAACCAGAAGTGTTGGAGAATATCCAGTGTAAGAGAGTTCTTATCCTCTGAGTGTCTTGCTCCTATTTGCCTCTATCACGAAGTGAGAGAATTCACAGTTTCACAGCCTCATCAAAAATATGCATAACAACCAACAGATGAGTGTGGGCAACAAAGCAGATAAGGCAGTTTGACCATAAATGAGAAAGAAAAAAACCCACAAATAAAGGCCTAAGGGATGTAATAAAATATATGTATATTGATTGTGGCTGTTTCTGGGTAGGAGAAGCTTGGGAGACATTAACTCAACTTTTTATCTTTTAGTTCATCAGTATTTTCTCTATCTTTCTCCACCGATTTTTGGGAAAACTTATGTAATTGTGTAATTTAAGATAGTAACATTTGCTCATTAGTCTTTGGAAAATTAGTGGCTCATAATTTCATAGATAAAATTTTATAACAAAAAAATGTAACCTTTTTTTAAAAAAAGGAATTCAGTAAAAACTGTTGAAGTATCACTAACTTCTTATTAATGTCCAAGTGACCCTAGCAATCTTAATTGCTTGGGACAAAACCTTTGCAAGACCTAGGTGAGATCGAAAAATGCAGTTGTATGTTGCGATGTTAACCGTATTGGCTTTAGGGTAATCTGTGCGATTCTAAGACACCTTGATTTATGAACTAATTAATGGCACACAACAAAAATACTTATAGAAACTTGCTCTACCCCAAGCCAGAAAAACCTCCAAATAACAGAAAAATGGGTTTTGCATGTTAGAAAGTTAAATTCAATATATATTTATGAGGCTGTTCAAAATGTGGAGTCCTTTACTACTAAGTCCCGCGTAAGCAGAAATGCCCATGTATCAAACCTAATTGTGCCAGAATCTAAGGCTTGGGCAATACATTAAGTCTTAAGCTATAAAAGACATCACACATTAATTTTAAGGCTTATTATATCTCTGATGATATGGGCATTAATAAGTCCAACAGGAAGAAAGAATAGGCAAAACGACAAATACGATATACCTATTGGTCTTCCTTGGCAAAATGTTGATTGTTGATAATTCATTTAAAGTTTCACAGATAATTCTGCACTCTAGGGTCATTGTTCCAGCAGCTTGTTAATAGGGACTGAATATGGTGTTGAATATTTCATAGATTTTTGATGTCCACGTCTTGTTTCTGAGGTGGGGAGGAAATGGAAAGGATTTTATACTACTTAAAGCATTCAACATTCATCCCACAAACCATTATTGAGCACTTTGTATGATAAAGTGGTATTACAGGCTATGAGTAAAATTTGATGGGCGTTCAGAGGAGGGAGACATTATTTCAGGATGGAAAGAGAATTGTCTTTAGAGCTGGTCTTTGAAATATCTGTAGGACATGAAAAAAAAAATGTGGTTAGGAAAGCTTCCAGGATAAGGAAGCAGTGTGAACAAAGATACAAGGATGGGAAAATGTGGGGCATGTAGTGGATGTATTAAGTAACATAACTGTGTGATAAAATAAGGTTCATGAAGGCATGTAATGCAGATAACTCTGGAAAGGTGATACGAGTCAGATTCTGGTTAAGCCAAAAATCTTGGACTTTATGTGATAGACGATGCTGTTATTGAGCCAATTTTTACTGAGCATCTATTAAATGGGTGGCCCTATGAATAAGATATGCTACTTACTTTCAAGGAAATTTCAGTTTTCTGAGGATGATATCACAATGCAAAAAGCAGTTATAGTACAAAAGGAAAACTTCATGGAAATACAATAAATGCAGGGTCTATGCAGACATGTTACTAGGGTACCTAACATATTCTTTAGGGGTCAGAAAAGGGTTATTGGATAGATGACCTTAACTCTGAGGCCTGAGAATTTAAAAAAAATATATGGAAGCCATCTCATATTTGGGAAAACTGAAATTATCTCAGGAATGCTGGAACTTAGATTGTCAAAGGGAGATGGAGTAGCCAAAGATGAGCTTAGCTCGATAAGCAGGGAACAGACCATGCAAATGTTTGTGAGGTGTGGACAGCCTTATTAGTGTTCACTGAAGTCTTGTTGGCCTCTTTTTCTGGGAACATGGGAGGACTGTCCCTCAGCATTCCTGGAAGTTAGGCATGGCCACATGATCGCCTTTGGCTAATGGGAGGCGTGTGGGAAGAAACATTTAATTCCTGGTGCCTAACTCTATATCTGGTTCGGTTGTTATGAGATTACAAAAACATGTGTTGACATGAAAATTCAACACTGGGCCATCACATGTAGGATGGTGTCCCTGGAGGGCCATTTGAACCCATATCAGACTTTGTGTGAATGAGAAATAAATGCATTATTTTAAAGGACTCTGACACTGGGAATTGTTTGTTACTTCAGCAGACTGTATCCTGTCCTGATTGATACACAAGTCGTGGTTAGGAGTCTCAATATTGTTATGAGGGCAATGAGGACTAATTGGACTGTTATTTTTTAAATAGTAGGGGAGTGGCATATGGGCTCAGAACTTACATTTTTGAAAGACTACTCTCACGTCAGTTTATTGGAAAGCAGGAAAATATGTTCAATAATCCAGGCCAGAGATAGTGAGAGCAAGAATTAGGATGCTGACAGTGGAATAGAAGAGAGATGATAGGAGAAATATTGTCATGGCTGAATCTACAGGACTCGTTGAATGGTTACCTGTGAGAGGTGAGCAGAGTGTCTAGGATGACTAGGTTTTCCAGCCTGGGGTACTAGAAGAATTAAGTTGCCTTTAGCAGAAATAAGAAATGCAGTAGGAACAATGAGTTGGAGAGGAAAGAAGAATTTGGTCCAGGGGCCAATTAAAATTGAAGGATTCAGGATAGAGTTCAGAGCATAGGCATCACCTATGTCTAGGTGGTAACTGAAGTGAAGAAAATGATGACCTAGAGAAGAGGACTGGGAACAGAAGCTCAATCACACATTTAGGGGCAGGAAAGGAAGAGTAGACAGTAAAGGAGCAAAGGAGGGGGTGTTGCTGTGTCACAGAAGCTAAAGGAGAAGGGGCTTTCTGGAAGGAAAGGGTATGAAACACTGTGGAGACACTGAGAAAAATGAGGACTAAAATAATCCCATTAGAGCTGAAGTTCAATAACCACACTAGAACTTTTTGAGGAAGGGGTTTCATGAAAGATTATTGAGAGCAGAGAACAGATTTTAAGAGACAGAGAGCAAGAGGTGGTGAGAATTGGGAGGCAATGGGTAGAGATAGCTATTTTAAAAAATTCATCAAATGAAAGGATGTAAAAAAAATGAGAAATTAGACTGGAAACAGAAATAAGATAAAATACAAATAAGACTGAAATTTCTATAGGCAATTGACTTATAACGGTAATAAATACAGTTAGGGATACATCATCATTGTTAAAAGTTTGGGCCGTGGGATCAGACTGGCCTGCATATTTGTCCCAGCTTTGTCAATAACAAGTTTTGTGACCTAGTGCAAAAGGAGGTGTCCCAAATCCTCATGAACAGTTTCTTCTTGATCTGGCCCTTAACTACCTGTTTGCCCTCACCTGGTATGTTTCTGTCCTTTGCCTACTACGCATCAACGTCACTGGCAAATAGTAAAGGGCTTAATTAATAAGAGTTGTCTATAGACCTTTAGATGCAAAGATCCTTTGACCAGAGTTTGGAGTGGGCTTAGAGAATTTCTGGTCTCAGACTTCAAAGAATTTACTGAATATTCAATTCCAGTTAATGTCTATGTTTTGAGGTGATGGTGGACAAGGCAGCATCTGAAGATGCAGGGAATCTATCTCGAGAAGAAGATAGGTCCTTGCCCAGTCATGAGAATAGGTGAGCGCAGGCAAGGCACAACTTGCTGTTTCCATCCTTATGACTGAATGTGGTACAGCCCCAGGAGCAGAGGGGACCTTATCTCCCCAGCCCTACCTCTGACCTCGTAAATCATACCTGACGACTGCAGGGCATGGAGGTGTTCCTGTACTGCTGTGGCATGATGGCAATCCTTCCCCAAAATTAAGGCTTTAAATCAATATCTATGCCTATGGAGTATAAATGCATTTTCCCACCATACTATGTGTCCAGGGTTGGGTCAAATGGCAAGAGATGAGGTTTCACCAGCAAAGATTTCAGGAGCATCCGGTATCTATAAAGTACATCATTGTTCTAAAAGGTAATGGTATTTTTTTAATAACACAAATTCTTGGTAGCCATGGCTATAGGGGATGAGGCTGAGGCCTCAACTGGGGAATGGAGCTGCAGTGATGCTTCTGTACACACTGGCCTGTCTGAACCCACTATGTTCTTAGGCAATTTAGGAAAATGGAAGCAACTTACTAGTCACCAAAGCTGGAGCACACCCTGCCACTTTCTAGGTCATTACTCCTCTGATGAATTGTTGCATTTAAGGGTTTCATTGGAATGCATCCTCGTCATTAAATGCGTTATTACTAGGAGGCTATCATTATAGGGCCCAAGGAACAATAGTTTCAAAGCCAGCTTTTTTGCCAAGTAAATCCTTAGTCCCACCTCCACTAGGCATATATGACTAACTTTAGCCATTTTTCCATAGCACATGTCTACTTTATAACATGGCAGACAAAGTTGTTCTAAATATCACAAACAGCTTCCCAGAGAAACACAATAAGTATATCTTAAGAGTCAGACTTGCTGTCAAGTAGAGGTACATGTGACTCATGGCAAAGAACTAAAGTCCGTGTGAGGACCAAATGTGTTGCCAAGAATCTCAATTTTGGTCTTAAATCTGGCCCTCTCACAGGAAAAGAGTTTACCTGACCAAGAAAAAGAATGTTGTCTTGTAGAAAGAAGCAGGAGGCTTCTCTGGGACTCTTAACAACTCAGACTATAGATCCAGACCTTTAGTGGAAAGACAGGTCTATAGGGACTTGTATCTTTCTTTTGCTTTTGCTTTTCAGGGACAGACTATCTCATTGACCATTCATGATATCAGGCCACACAGGAGGCACATCCATTTATTCACCAATATTTACCAGTCACCTACAATAGACTGGATGCTGTTCTGAGCACTGGAGACAGAGAGACAATAAAACAAAGCCTTGGGGCTTCCCTGGTGGCGCAGTGGTTAAGAATCGGCCTGCTAATGCAGGGGACACGAGTTCGAGCCCTGGTCCGGGAAGATCCCACATGCTGTGAAGCAACTAAGCCCGTGTGCCACAACTACTGAGCCTGCGCTCTAGAGCCTGTGCTCTGCAACAAGAGAAGCCACCGCAATGAGAAGTCTGTGCACCGCAACAAAGAGTAGCCCCCGCTCGCCGCAACAAGAGAAAGCCCGTGCACAGCAAGGAAGACCCAACACAGCCAAAAATAAATAAATAAAAATAAATTTATCAAAAAGAAAGCCCTGATCTCATGAAGTTCAAATGCTAGTGGGAAAGTCAATGCAGATAAATGAGTAAATGTACGTAAACTCATGCATACAGGTAATGCTAAGTGACATGAACAAAAATAAAACAGAGGAAGAAGATAGTGAAAGGCAGGCAGTTTGGTCAAACTTCTCTTTAAGGAAATGACACCTGAGCAGAGACCTCAGCAAGGTAAGGAATAAACTATATGGAAACTAGGAGGAAATTGTTCTAAGACAAAGAAAACATCGAACACAAAAGCCCTGAGATGTGAATATTTGTGTATTTAAGGAACAAGTAAGGAGTCTAGAGTGATAGAGCAGAACGAGTGAGCGGGGGCAGTGATAGCTGGGGATGAACAGAGTTTCTCACAGCCCTTATCACCCATGAGATACGACATGCCTGGGGTTTTGTTGTTGTTCCTTGTTAGTCTGTCCTCTGTGAGGACAGGGACTGTTATTTTCACCTGTTTATCTCCTGTGGCGGTAACTGTGCCTGACACATAGTAAGCCCAAAACAGGCTTTGGAGTCAGAAAGTCTTTATCGCAAATCCCATTTCACAACTTACTATCTGTATACCCTGGGCAAAGCATTTAAACTTCCTGAAGCATCCGTTTCCGTATTTGGAAAGAGACTAAGAATCCCAAACATGAAGGTTTTCAAATGGATGAAATGTAGCACACCATGTATATAGCCCTTAGCCCAGAGCCTGTTGATGATGAGTGGTCAATACAAAGCAGTTATAGGTGCGTTATAGATGGGTGCCAGGGTTCCAGGGGCTATAGAAGTTGTCTAAGGGACAAGATACTGATCTCTAACTTGTAATTCTTGGAAAATTTGCTTGGCAGATGATAAATAATTTGGGGGCTGCTCTATCTAGTTTATCACTTCTTGAAAATCTAACAAGACTCCTTTATCAATTAGCTTCACTGTGTCCTTTGTTAGTGGCCATCATGTGGATCATAAACTAAAACTCTGCTCATCATAAGCTCAAATGGCCTTTGGGGGATTTCCCTTGTGGTGTAGTGGTTAAGAATCCGCCTGCCAATGCAGGGGGACACAGGTTTGAGCCCGGGTCCGGGAAGATCCCACATGCTGTGGAGCAACTAAGACCATGCGCCACAACTACTGAGTCTGCACTCTAGAGCCCATGTGCCACAACTACTGAAGCCCACGAACCTAGAGCCCATGCTCCACAACAAGAGAAGCCACCGCAATGAGAATCCCGCACATCCCAATGAAGTGTAGACCCTGCTTGCCCCAACTAGAGAAAGCCCGCTCGTAGCAACAAAGACTCAATGCAGCCAAAAATAAATAAATAAATAAATAAATAAATAAATAAATAAATTTATATTAAAAAAAAGAATAGCATACAGCCTTTGGAAAATATCTTTTATCTGGCTCTAGGCACTGGTTAAAGTGAAATGGGACTAGGTTCTACTTTCAATTATAACCAGTTTCCCTTGTTCCCTGACAGGTCTGAGGGACAGATATGTTTTCTAGTGTTTTTATAAGTAGACCACATGCTTATTCTCCATGTCAGCAAATAACACATTGTGTGGTAATTGCCAATCTACTGGTTTAGACTGAGAGCCACTGGATGGTTTTCAAATGGCTTCCTGATGTTCATTATTGAATCACTACCACCTGAAGTGCGTTTACCATAAAGCTAGTGTGGTTTAGGCTTCAGGTTCCCAACTTGCATTGTCCCTTTACTTGTGGGGTCTTTAACAAAAGTTCACATGGCCATTTATTTTTGGTAAACTTTGCATAAGTAAAATATTTCAAACACAATCAGTTAAACTTACAGGTCTTTCCCCACTGACTTCCCCTCTGTCACACTTTCCTCATGTTGAGAAGTGTTTATGTGACGAGCAGTGACTTTTTTTTTTTAACATCTTCATTGGAGTATAATTGTTCTACAATGGTGTGTTAGTTTCTGCTTTATAACAAAGTGAATCAGCTATACATATACATATACATATATCCCCCTATCTCTTCCCTTTTGCGTCTCCCTCCTTCCCACCCTCCCTATCCCACCCCTCTAGGTGGTCACAAAGCACCGAGCTGATCTCCCTGTGCTATGTGGCTGCTTCCCACTAGTTACCGATTTTACATTTGGTAGTGTATATATGTCCATGCCACTCTCTCACTTTGTCCCAGCTTACCCTTTCCCCTCCCTGTGTCCTCAAGCCCATTCTCTAGTAGGTCCAGCAGTGATTTTTGAATTCAGCTAAGAAAGAGCTGAGTTCCATATATATTTAATTTTGGTTTAATGAGAGATATTTACATGGTTCATATTCACTTTTTTGTATCATTAAGTTATTGCTTGCTGATCCAGTCTAAGAACGGCTTCCAGATAGGATCCTACTGCCTTCTGAGCTCACTCATCTGGGGTTGGGATATAACGATGAAGGACCAGAGGTTGTGGTTTGAAATGAGTGTGTTCTTACAGCTTCAAGCAGAGGAGTAAGGGGGTAGTAGAAGAGAAACAAGGTTTGAACTATATGGCGCCAGAAGTTAGTCTATGAAAAATTCTTCCAATCACTAGCTGTATAAAGTCATAGAGGGTTTTGTTCTCATTGCTGGAACCAAATCAAATGAGAAGTTCTCTCCTTGATGAATGTTTTCCCCAATTTGATGGCAATTCTGAAATTTTATATTATATAACCAATAATGAGTTGTAAAGCTGAAAAAAATCATTTCAAATTGCCAATTATCAGAAACAAATTTTGGTCAATGATGTCGAAGGAAAGACTAAAATATTTTTCCTTTCTGTCTATAGAAAATATTATAAAATTATTGTCATTGAAAAGGTGATCAATGAATATGCAGCCAAAATTGTCAGGAAAAGATATTATAAAAGTGTGATAACTAACACAACATTGTTAATCAACTATACTCCAATATAAAATAAAAATTTAAAAAAAGAAAAAAGTGTGCTAGGCAATTAATAAAAATATTTTTCTATTTTTCTGGATTTTGTGATGCTTGTGATGATTGATTGTTGGCTTTAACTTTTTTTTTCATTTGTATTTTTCTATTATTCTACATGAGTACCTACTTTCTGACATAATTTTACATTCTTTTCCTTTTTTAAAAATTTTTATTGGAGTATAGTTGATTTGCAATTTGTATTAGTTACATTATTTTCTTAAAACTATATAAGCTTCAGGATTCACAAAGCTGGATCTGTAACCAAGCAGGACCCCATGGGGCCTTCCTGGGACAGATCCCCCCATGTCCTCCACCTGCCTTTTGCATGAAGAAAACTTTAGCCTCCAAGGCTTTCCCTGAGTTCCAAAGAATAAATTTAACCAGAGAAGTGAAAAAATGCAGAAAGAGAGGAAAATAGTCAAGCAAGACAAAATAATAATAGATTAGCAATTAAACAAAGTCAAGGACATTTAGTTCCTCCTCAAGGGCTATAGATAATATCTTGAGCCATGTCCTTCAAAGGACATCTGCTGTTCTGCAGATACTGAAACCCCCACTAGGTAGAAGAAGTTAACTATATGTTACCCACAAGCACATAGACCTCAGAAGTCTCATGATGTTGACTCCTGATTACATCACCACCAAACCATCAGAAGATGAGCTGATCACACACCCCACAACCCTCTTCTTCACCCTGTCTTTAAAAACCTTTCCTTGAAAGCCATCAAGGAGTTTGAGCCTTCTGAGCACTAGCTGCCTGTATTCCTTGCTTGGTGCCCTGCTATAAATGCTGCACTTTCCTTCACCACAACCTGGTGTCAGTAGATTGGCTTTACTGTGTGTAGGCAGGTGGACCCAAGTTTTGTACAGTAACAGATCTACTCCTGCCTACTGTTTAGCATGGTTCCTGGCTCATCATAGATGTTCATTAAATACTTATTGAGTGAATGAATGAATACAAAAATATGATCAGAGGAATCACTTTTCTTCTTTGGACCTTGGTCTCTCTATCTGCAAAATAATGGATCTAGGGTAAGAGGGCTGGAGGTGATATATAACCAACATTCTTTCAGTTGCTGATGCTTCTAATTTAGGGTTTGGCATTTTCTTTGGCAAGTAGGAATCACATTCCATGTGCTGAGTTTGGTTGTGCAATCTTTGCCCCTTGACTGATCATCTGAGTTCTGGTCTCTATTTTAGTGTCTTAACCTGCTACCCAAATCAAACAATTTTTGTGCTGTGTGACTACATTATTCAATATTTCTATTACTATCACACTCAAACTGGAATGCTCTCATGCAATCACAGGATCATATTTTGAGCTCTCTAATTCTCAAACACTTTTGTCAAATCCATATCTTTAGTCCACTGCCTCATTTCCCCAAAGAGAGTTTAAAATGGCATCTAAAAACCCCTTCTCTCCCACATAATTCTCTTAAAGATGACCCAGAGGGATATAACAGCTGAACAAGGACTAGCATTTATATCTTATATCCAATTAGCAAATTCAAAACAAAGAATCACACCACACAGAAACCTGGATAATTTGTTTTTAAGAACATAATTCATCAAATAGTCCTTTTATATTGAATTTTCCATCAGCTGAACATCCTACACACTTTTGCTGAGAACATCTGTGGCAGTTGGAATGTATTTTTCCCAGTGTTTGACTTAATGCTTCCTCTAAGTATCAGACACTTTCTCAGATCCTGTGATATATCTTAGTACAGTATTACTTAAGAGATGTCAGTTGTGCCTGTATCTTGAATAGTGTCAATCTGAATTGAAAATATACCTGTTTTCTTACTAAAAGAGCTTTAAATTCACAGCTGATGGTATCAATAATGGTGTTCATTGATGGCTCAATAATCCTGTTCATTGATGGTATCAATAATGCTGTTCATTGATGGTTCAGCACCCACAGCTGAGTATGTCTTCTACTATTTACACTTATAGCTCCTTTAGAACCAAACAACTATTTTTCAAAGTAAATGAGAAATCCAGAAACAGCATGAAAGTAGTTGATTTAAGTTTGCCTTTCAATATGTAACTATCTGCCACCAATCAGCTCTAGTTACATTAGTTATTTGATCTAAAATTCCAGTATTTTTCATGGTCTGTGTTCATGTCATACTATTCATAAGAATTAATTTTAGCAGAAGAATGAGGATGGTACCTTTTTTATTTCATAGAGTTTTAAATATATTTGCACCTAAACAATTTAATATTGCTATTAGTCTGGCTCATTTACTGTATGTATTGCCATACATAGGCTGACATACAATAACTTGTCCCCCCAGTGTAAAACAAATCACTGTGCTTTCAGGCCAACACTCACTGAGAAGCAGTAGGATTTCTTTCATTAGTCTGGCCTTTTTCAGTAACTTGTTGACCTCCACTTGGTGCTCTGAGTAATAGACATACACCAGGGGTTGCAAGGGCAGAAGGGAAGATCTAGGTAGTGCCAGGTCTCAGCAGGAGAAGGTGGGAGAAGAGAAAGTCATTTTATAATTTATCAAAATAGGAATACTTGGACCACAGGTTTTATGAAGAATTAAATGTTGCCCTTTTAAAAAATAAAAAGATGAAATTCACATTTTACTTAGATTGAAATAAACTACAAAAGTTTTTTTTTTGTTTTCACCAACAAATGAGAATAATACTTTATCAATTGCCTGTCAATAAACTACAATTTTTCTTTTTTGCATTCCCTTGGCTAGCTATGTCAAGGCAAGGCATGGCAAAACATGGCACAAACACAGACACAAGAGTGTCAGTGTCCAGGGAACTTGTTTCTGATTCTGTGATGACTATCAAACAAGTATCAAATATATACCTTCTAAGAAGTTTGCAAAACAGTTTGTAGGTCGGCTCAACAAAGGACTGGATGAAGTACCAGCATCCAGATATGGATTCATCTCTGCTGGGTGCTTGGTGAATGCACAATAAATATTACTGAATGAATTCAGTGACCTAGAAGGTTATATCTCTTTCTTGATGCTTGATCATAGACATTTCCAACCACTCATGTCAAAACACATTTACTAGAGTCTTTGGGCTCCCTAAACTCCACCATCCCCAAAAGTTTGTTTCTGCTGTGGGAAAGCTAAGAACTCCTTTATTTCAGGATTTTATGGTCAAATGATTCAAACTACTGTTTAAGTAAAAAGCAAAAGCACTCTTCCATTTCTTTGTTGGCTGTATTCCATTCATCACAAAGAAGAATCAGACTACATGGAAGGCATATGTGCTTTTGCTTTTCACTTGGGAAGGAGGGTGGTGGTGAGAACTTATACTACATAAACTATTTGCTGTTCTCCTCTCCAGCTCTTTCCACCTCACTGCAAATGGGTTTATATAGTCCTGGATCTGCACTAGTGGTTGGGATGCTAAGACTAGTGTCTTACAGGCAGTTCCAAAGTTATCTTTTATGAGAGCACTAATGATAGCAGGTGCACCATAAGTACCCTGGGGTGGGAGGAAGGGAAAATAGAAAGGGAACTTATGCAAGATCACAAAAAAGAGTTGCTGATTCACTTTGCCATATACCTGAAACTAAAACAACATTATAAATCAACTATATTCCAATAAAAATGAAAAAAAAACAGAGTTGCAAGGATTTTTTTTTCTGGAGTTTTTGAAGGCCATGTGTGATAAATAAAGCACCAAATACCCAACCCTGTAAGTTAAGCATATGTTAGGAATAAACACCTAATTCATGTGTCATGGTTAAGGGAGTCTCATTAGCAAAGGCATTAATTAGGATCTTGTTTACTTTTCTACTGTCAACAGCTGTTTGTTTGAGCTAACCTATTCCACTTTCATTAAAGTAAAGCAGCACCAGTCAGCACATAAAACTGTGTCTCAATTTTATGAGAGATTTAGGACCCATACAAAGTTTTTTTTCTCTATGTATCTTCTGACCATTCAATATTTTAATATATGAACGAGGCAGGAGGTTTAACTTAACAAGAACTGCAATGGAACTACAAATTATAGTAAACCTTTTGTGGATATCCATTCATTCATTCATTCATTCATTTGTGTCGTTCTGGGTATTAAGGATGCCCAGAACGATAAGACATGGCTCCTGTTTTCATGAGACTTACGACCTAATAAAAATCAGATATGTAAATACATAAAACAGATATGACCCCAGCCTTGCCATCTTGCAGGTACAAATGAGGTCAGGATTACATGAACCCCCTAAATCTCAATGTTCTAAGCCAGTAGTCTGCAAACTACTACTTGAAGGTCAGATCTAACCTGCCACCTATTTTTGTAAAGTTTTATTGGAACACAGCCACGTTCATTTGTTTACTTGTCTGTAAAGTAGCTGTACTGTAGCTGTTTTTGTGCTACAATGAGAGAATTGAATAGTTACAACAGAAAACATATAGCTCACAAAGCCTAAAATATTACCATATGACTCTTTACAGAAAAGTTTGCTGAGCCCTATTCCCACGCCTCCAGAATCTTTGAGGTTCCCCAGGGTGCTTACATGTCGACTCTCGTCATTGCTCTACAGATGTCCATTTTGGGGAACTGGGAGTTTGCATGTGTCCTTTGAGGCCGGGCTCAGAAACTGCTGGCCTCCAGTCATCCTGCAGAGGGGCCACTGTAGCAGGATCATCCACTCCTGATGGCCATAGTTTCCACCACCCACCTCTGCACTGGTTACCGTGTTGCAAAATGTCCTAGTTGCTATTGGTAGAACCATAAACTTGTCAACATTCTGGGGTGCTGCCAACCAAGACAGAACAGGCCTTGACAGCGTCTCAGAGATAAGCCTAATCAAGTCACTTGTCTTGACTTCCATGAAGAGTCTCAGATTTCCCCAATTGGCCAGGACCTTGGGGGGCGAGAAGAATGATGCTGCATGTTCTCCATGTGCACATACAGACCTACCCACCACTCTTCTCTGCTTTCTTTCTGCCTTGGGTAATGCTTCATGGATCATATAGGCTCCTTTGCCCTCTTTATCCCTATTGAGTTTGGCCACTGACAGAGCTTCTCACTGACAGAGACTCAAGGGCAGAGAAGAATTGGAGTTTTTCCCCAGGATCCCCTCTCGCAGGATGCAGGTTGGCAGAGGCTGGTTCCTCTATGGAAGCCCACACCTCTCCCGAAGCCACCAGTCTCTCCAGGTTCTGGGGATGGCTCACTACCTTTGCCCTTCTGGCCCAGGGGTGGTAGCTTCTTCCCCAAACCCAGATACTTCACCACTCTTTTTCTCTTAGCTCAAGTCTGTGAACATAGTCCCCTCATTAAATTCTCCTCAACTGCCCCCTCCTAGAGCATGATGTCTGTTTCCTGTTGGAACTCTGACTATACCCACAGCCATTTCCCCAAGGCACCCCCCATGGCAGGAGGTTGACTGGACTGGACTCCAAACCGCTCCCCTGCATCTTAGGCTGTGATACTGACTCCAAAGTCATTTTCCTCCCATGGACCCTTATGTCCTTTCTTGGAATATGATTTTGGGTGTGATCCATTCCAAGTTAGCATTCTAATAAATTGGAGACTCAAATTGGTACATGGGGGTGGGGAGGGACAAGAATGGAGGACATTGCCTTACCCCACTCCTTGGTAGCAGCTGAGCCCTAAACATTCTTGGCTGAGTGGGGGAAGGTGCCTCTTAACACCATTAATGAACAGCACCTGAGCTCCAGCCTGGCCATATGTAAATAAGGTCAGGGAGACGTCACCTATTCTTCTTCCCAGGTACATATGAAGCCCAGATCTGCTCAGCCCAAATGCCTTG
The DNA here is from genome assembly GCF_937001465.1 of Orcinus orca. Lineage (NCBI taxonomy): Eukaryota > Metazoa > Chordata > Mammalia > Artiodactyla > Delphinidae > Orcinus > Orcinus orca. The sequence goes on from NC_064559.1 coordinate 118,299,952, forward strand.
TTTCAAAAGAAGTGTATCTGAGTATCACGAGGCTATGAGCCTGTTTGGTCTTTAATCCCAACACACACACATAGCTGGGAGTTACCTTCTGGTACAGGTTCAGAGGATGGAAACAAGCTGTGATTACATTATGGTATTTGCAAGGCCATGACACAGAAGCAGAAGCATAGAACAGAAGTGGAATACTCAATTGAGAAGCAACAGTCTGTCAGCAAGAGACGACTTGGCAAAACTTATAAACACCTACCATTTGGCTCTTTACTGCTCTCTCAGGGAAACTTCAATTCTGCTTGATTTCCCAGCCTGGCCCTCTGCCCTGCCGCTGGAGGTCTCAATCAGGAGGCACCTCTCGGGTTCACCATTCTGACCGATTTAATTTAGAGAATTTCCTCGCTCTTCACGTGACAGCAAAGGTCACGTGGCTCAGCAATTATGTTGTTCCGGAAACAGCTTCTTTACTGCTGTGGTTCTGTAACATTGATTGAAATTTCCCTTTTTGTGCTATTTTTTTTTCTCTTGGCCCTGAGATGATAAGGTCCTACCAGATAGTTTTATGGCCACATCTTCAAAAACACATTTTTTTTTCCTTAAGGCTTTATTGCCAAAGGGGATGAGAATGTGTATAGGTACTGTAAGCACATTTCTGTCTTCAGAGAACAATTTCCCATCTCATAGCGACAGGAGTAGGTCAGGGATGGAATATCATCTAGAGACTGTGAGTTGGTCTTATCTGTAGGCAGCTATACCAAGGAGAAAGAGGTCTTGAGAAAAAGAGGGGAAGGCTTGGAAAGCAAAGGGACCCAGGTGTCACTGATTATGACTGTATTTTACTTAGAATGTTGAACTCTGCCTATAATTGGGAAATTAAGGTAGTATTGGAAACCTTTCCATGGTCATTCCTTTGGTTCTGTTTCTCCTGATTGAATAGCACCTCCATAATGGCATCTGTAGTGATACATTCAATTCCTATGATAACAGTGTGAAGTAGAATTATTAAACCCATTTAGCAGTGAAGAAACTGAGGCACAGCAAGGTTTAGTCAGGGCCCAAATAATAATGTTCAAATGATAATGCTAGAACATTCGACCATGACCTAAAAAGATGAATCAGATTTCTTCATTATGGCGATGCTGGGGTTTTACCCCCAGCTAGAGTGGGAGTCAGGATCTAGAGGAGACTCCTCTTGTACGTGATATGTCCTAGGAAGTACTGTTTCCCTTTACTTGTTTCACATAATGTGCTGATAATTTCGTTGCACAAGTTGGCATTTCCAACCAATGTAACTACATTTGGAAACTGTTATAAGAGGCTATTACTAAAGAAATCAAACGCTTCTCCTCTTTCTGTCAAGTGGGGATAATAACTTCTCTTAATGTTTGTACCATGCTTGGAAAGCCTGGGTTGAAAGAAGTTTTACAAACACAAAGCAGCATCCCCGTCTCACTTTGTCCTTATTTAGCACCTATCGTAAGAGGGCCATTCTGGCAAAAAGCAATGCCGAAAGCACAGTGTCTTGGGACCTATTGAAAGATCACGCCACCTGAGTGACTGAATGTTAACATCCGAAGACAGGAAATGTCAAATGTAAATTAAGGGCTTTTGTCCAAACTCAAGCATTAATTTCCTTAAAAGTTATCCTATATATATGTAAGCACAGAATAAAGACGGCACTATTTCTTATCTCCCTGAAATTCAGGGAGAGATGCCAGCATGGAGTGACCAGCCACATCACTCTAGCCTGTGCTGGGAGAGAGGCTGTGCTAATGAAGGTAAGAGGATCCAGGTACACTTTTCTCTGGAACTAGCTGGTTAGCAGTGAGGACCACTTTCTCCTTTCTTCCAAACCCTCAAATGAGCCATGGAGCAGAGAGGGGAGAAACACGGTGCCGGAGGCACTATGCTTGATACATACTTGGTGTCAATGAAGTATTTGCAGAATTAAATTGGGGCTACCATTTCACCGGTTAATTTTTACACATGGTAAGTCATCAAGGCATCTTGTGTACTTCTAGTCTACTGAGCATGAGTTCAGCGAACACTTATCAAGTACTGTTAGTTCCAGACACTGTGAGGTACTGGGAATATAGAGACAAAACTGTTTTTGTTGTAAAGAAAGAAAACAAAACAAAAACAAAAGCATCCCACAGTTTCATTCAGGGATGGCATATCCTTTTCATGTCTTGAACCAAAATACTTTTAGATTGTTAGTGGTCACTTGGAGCACAGATCAGAGGGGTCCTAACGCCTTATCTGCAGGCAAGAGCACTGTGATCCATGTCTTCCAGGAGCATTCATTAATTTCTTCATGAATTCCACAGATATTTATTTAGTGCCTTCTATAATGCCAGGCACTGTTCTGAATGCTTGGAATGCAGCAGTAAACACAGCAGACATTCTCGTGGAAGGAGATAGACAATAAACAAACAGATAGTAAATATAACGTCAGTAGTGATAAGCGGTAAGAAGGCAAATAAAGCTGGATGAAGGAATAGAAGGTGACTGGTGGTACTTCCCTGGCGGTCCAGTGGTTAAGACTTTGGTTTCCAATGCAGGGGGTACAGGTTCGCTCCCTGGTCAGGGAGCTGGGATCCCACATGACTTGCGGCCAAGGAACCAAAACAGAGCAGAAGCAACTTTGTAACAAATTCAATGGAGACTTTAAAATTGGTCCACATCAAAAAAAAAAAGGTGACTGGTGAGGAAGAGGGGCCTCTCCAACAAGGAGACATTTGAGCCAAGTCCTGAATGAATTATGAAGAATATCTAGGGAAGAAGATTCCAGGAAGAGGAAGCAACAAGTGGAGAGGTTTGATTTGGAGTATGCTGGAGGGAAAGGCAGAGTGCGTGTGAAGTGGGAAGAGTGAGGGGTGGTGTGGTGGGAAGTTAGGGCAGAGATGTAGCTGAGGGCTATCCATGTAGGCCTTTTGAGTCTTAGCAATCCCTTTGGACTTTCCGTGTGAGGAGACGCTGTTGGTGGGTTTCAGCTGAGGAGGAACACGGCCGTATTTCCTCATATAAAGGGTCATTCTGCCTGCTGAGGGGAGATCTGATGAGAGGTGAGCCTGGAAGAAAGGAAACCAGTAAGGACACTGTTGCAGAAGACCAGGTGGGATAGGTGCTGAGTTTGGAATGGAACCTGAAGGTGGAGCTGGAAGGGCTTGCTGACTGGAGATATGATAGGATGAGAAGATCAGAAGCTTGGGGTCTGAGAAACTGGGGTGGGGAAGGAGGTACCACGACCTGAGATGGGAAAGCTTAGGAGGAGCACATGGGGGTTGCAGGAGGTGGGCACATGAGAGTTTGGTATTTGAGACATGCTGGTAGAGCACATCTATTAGACATCCATGTAGGTGTCCCATAGGCCATTGGACACATGAGGCTGGATTCCAGGGGAAGGTTGAGATGGCAATGGCAGAGGAGAATGACAGCAAGATTGTGCCTCTGACAGCCCTGGTGGGTGTTTGATCATTACTGGCATTTGCCTTTGATAACTCGCCCTAAAAAGGTTGTGGGCTGTGGCCTCTGGTGGTCCCTCTCACTGAGAAGTCTGAGTCTACATTCTCCTGGCCACCATGCCCTCTGCTCACAAACACTGCTCTTCCACACAGCACAGTGGGGCTGAGCATGGGGCAGGGGTTACACACCCCTTGGTGGAAGAGTTTTTGTTTGGAATCTAAATGTAAAACAGACCCTCCATTTGAGAAGTATTCATTAAGCACTTTTTGTCCAATGTCTTATGTGAGTTTTGCCAGGCCTTGCAAATACGATGCTGCTAGCATATCAGGGTCTAGTGTGGAAGCCAGTGGACTAAACAGCCACACAGCACAGCCAGAAGCAGGTGTTGATAGAGATCCCATGGTACAGGGGTGGGTAAAGGAGAAAGTACCACCCTAGTTGGGAGGATCAGAGAAGAAAAAAGGTCCCCAATTCTTTGACACTTCTCCCAATGAGAAGCAGAGTCTGTCCCCTCCTCTTGAATCTTGTGACTGTGTTGAGTGATAGAATGTGAAAAAAGTAATACTATATCTGTTCTGAAGCTGGGTCTTAAAAGGCCTCTGGCTTCCATATTGTTTGCTGGAATACTGAGCCTCTATATAAGACACCTGACAACCCTATGTCTGGTATGCCGGTGGGGCCATGTGTAGGTAGTCTGGTTGATGATCCCAGCTGAGCTTGGCATTCAAGGTCCCTGAAAACATGCCAGATATTTCAGTGGATCTCCCAGTCCCAGCTGAGAGTCTTCCAACATTTGAGTCACTCCCAACTGAGATACCAGACATTGTGGAGGAGGGACAAACCATCCTTTCTGGTCTTGTTTTATCCCAATAAGTTTTTGGGTGGTTGGTACACAGCAAATAACCGGAACGTACATGAAACAGGAGGTAGCTCCACTGGGTCTTAAGGGATGAGCTCACTAGATGGACACAATGGAGAGGCGCCCATCAGATGGAAGGGGCAACAAGTGCACAGGTGCATGGGACACCCGAGTCTGGTGCCTTCAGGGAATTGCCATCACCGCACTCAGCTGGAGCACAGGTTGGCAAGAAGATGAGGCTGAAGCAAACAAATAATAGGAACTCTTATGTGCTTTGTAAAGATCTCATCAAGTTTGATTCCATTTGGGCTAGTCTAAAATTGCCACTGTTCCACAAATCCTGATGATTTATCCATGCCGTGACAACTTCTTAGTGAAACTGTTAGGTAATACTTTAGATGTTATTGATTATACAGAAACTAAAGAAGCTCCTTATTTCCTCTGTCACCACAGGCTTTGAATTTTGCTGTTTTAACATGTTAATCATGAGTGTAACTGTCTTGCCCTTGAGTGTCCCTTACATTGCCCCCCCAAAGGGTGCAGGTGTCTGCCTTTTGGAATGCTATCACTTCAAGGGGACAGAGTGGGTGGACTGGGCCTGTGGGTCTCCTAGAGGAAGAGCTAATGCTCTGTGCCCTCAGAACACCTCCATCACATTTTTTCTGAATTTACCATCTCCTTTTACTTTTTACAGGGAACAAAAGCCCTTTTCCCTTCCTGGAAAGGAGCCTCCCCATTCTGTATTCTCGTTGAGGCAATTTTAGAAGTACCTTGCTCTGTGCTGAAGGATAGTGTAGTGCGTTTCCGTAACACATTTAAAGTCTCACTCCTTAAAACTGTCACGTCTGGAGAGCCCTAGATAAGTCAGCAAGGACACAGACGTGATCACTCTCTCCTGCCCCTGGTATTACAGGCATCTATCAATTCCAGCTCATTTATGCTGATCCAATCCCGGCATCAAAAGCCATTTCCATATTATTACACCAAACTGGAAATTACAGAGGCTGTGTATTCCTCTTTAAAGTCTCCAATTTAGGCTTATAACTTAGCACTAGGCTGTTAGGGACATGCATCATTATTCTCAAGATACATTGTACCTGCAAAATTTTGCTCTCAAATCCTTTGGAAGATCTCAGCTGCACTGCTCAGACTCTTGGTTAGGCAAGCTGCACTGTTAATGGGCTCTTAACATAGGCTTCAAAATTAATTTTTGATCATTGATTCCTTGCATTAATAGCCCTCTGAGCCCTTCCAGTGGGTAGAGAAACATCACAGAGCGAGGCCACAGAGTGAGTTAGAGGGCAAGCCGGAGTCAGAAGGAACTGGGCTTTAATTAAGGGCCGCAGAGCTTCCGTGTGGAAGCTACAACCATGAGCTGACAAGAAAAACGAGAATCTTATTTATTTTTTTTCTTTTAGTCTGGATGGAGCTTGTTTCGGTCAAATAATTCAATTTAGGAAGAACCAAATATTCAAGTTGAGGAATGATGCAAGCAACCAGTTCAATTGTCTTGATTGCTTTATTGAATCAAGAAAGTAAACAAAAAAGTTTTGACGATTTACCTGGTCCGAAACATTTAACGGCTCCTTCCAGAAAATCTCTAAGGTCTTTGTCGACTGTAAGATCCTATTATTTTATCATTTTGTAGGTGAAATCAGTTGAATTTAGAGACCAGAATTCCTAATAGATAGCTTGAATTTCTGGAGTGAGAGAATCTAGTGAAATAAATGCCTTTGCCTTATTTTATGGCTAAATTGAAAGTATGTGGTTTCAAATCACATTTCCTGAATGTGAACCTCAGATAAGACAGTTTCATGTACATTATCTCATTTAATCCTCATCACAAGCCTGTGGGGTGAAAATCATGATACCCATTTTAATGTTAGGTCACTGAGTCTCAAGGAAGGGGAGTTAGGTTAAGTCCTGTGAGTTTCTCAGGAAATTGCCATCAGGTTTTTAATTAGCTTAAAGCAATGTTTCTCAAAGGTTGATGTCTTGACCAGCAGCAACAGCCTTACCTGGGAACTTGTTACAAATCAAACCTTTGGGCTTCACCTCAGAATCCCTGAGTCAGAACTCAGGAGTTAGCTCTAGCACACGGTTTTACTAAAGCCCCCCAGATGATTCTGGTGCACGCTCAAGTCGAGAACGATTTGCTCAAGGGCAAAGTACAACAAAGAATGAGGAATACAGATGTTTCTATTTTAAGAAAAAGCAATGTATATCAAAATCTGAAATTAGTAAAGGTAAACTGGGATACATTGATGATATTATAAAGGACTGCTTGCTTTTTAAATACTTTAGGGGAGTATTCCTAATTAAAACCACAGGTTTTAATTAGGAATACTCCCCTAAAGTATTTAAAATGATATTCAATCTATAAATCTAATGTATACACATTTTCTCTTCAGAAATTCAGTTTATTTTATACTATTTAATATAGTAATTTACTTAAATTGCACTATTTAAATATAATGAGAGGGACACACTCAAATTTGTATTAGACTCTGTTGCTTCAATCATCTAGATCAGTGCCAGGCACAGAATAGGTGCTCAATAAATATTTGTGAATGAATGTACGGAGCCCTGTTATAAGCAAAATCCTGTGTGTGTGTGTGTGTGTGTGTGTGTGTCTATATGTGTAATGTTAGTATTAACAATGATAATCTATTAGGAGAGATAACAAGTAAATCAGTATAAATCACATGTAACAAGAGCTAAGTGGTGAGTCAGATCGTTAAGCATGAGTAGAAGTAGTGAGGATGATTGACAAGGCTTCTTGGAGAGGTGGAACTTGACTTGGGGTAGGATTTTTATGGGTGAAGAATGTTGAAAGGCATTCCAGGTTTTTAAAAAGACCTAAACATGGGGCTTCCCTCGTGGTGCAGTGGTTGAGAATCTGCCTGCTAACGCAGGGGACACAGGTTCGAGCCCTGGTCTGGGAGGATCCCACATGCTGCGGAGCAACTAGGCCCGTGAGCCACAACTGCTGAGCCTGCGCGTCTGGAGCCTGTGCTCCACAACAAGAGAGGCCGCGATAGTGAGAGGCCCGCGCACTGCGATCAAGAGTGGCCCCCGCTCGCCACAACTAGAGATAGCCCTCGCACAGAAACGAAGACCCAACACAGCCAAAAATAAATAAGTTAATTAATAAACTCCTACCCCCAACATCTTAAAAAAAAAAAAAAAGACCTAAACATGTCAAGAAGATGAGAACGCGCAGGGCATTTTCAGACTTCATGGATTAGAGAGGTGTACTGAGGACAGTATGAAGGTGGGGTTTGAGTTCAAGGCTACGGAGTGAGCAGTTTATCTCAAGAGGCTATGAATGGAGCGGTGAGATAACAAAAGTGTTCTCTCATGAAAACCATCCTTTAAGCAGACAGAATTTAAATTAACGAGAGGGTCAACACTTGAATCCAACTATAAGGCATACCTTGGGGATCTTGCGGGTTTGGTTCCAGACCATCACAATAAAGCGAATATCACAATAAAGTGTCACACAAATTTTTTGGTTTCCCAGTCCATATAAAAGTTATGTTTACACTACACTGTAGTCTATTAAGTGTGCAATAGCATTATGTCTAAAAAAACAGTGTACATACCTTAATTAAAAATATTTTATTGCTAAAATACACTAACGATCATCTGAGCCTTCTGTGAGTTGTAATTTTTCTGAAATAGTAACATCAAAGATCACTGATCACAGATCACCATAACACATATAATCATAATGAAAAAATGTGAAATATTTCAAGAATTACCGACACTGGATACAGAGACACGAAGTGAGCAAACGCTGTTGGAAAAACAGCATTGATGGACTTGCTTGACTCAGGGTTGCCATAAACCTCCAGTTTGTAAAAAATTCACTATCTGCAAAGAACAATAGAGTGAAGTGCAGTAAAATGAAGAATGCCTATATAGAAATCCTAACACCGTGCACATTACGATGCTAGAACTGTTATGCAAGTGTATGCACATATTGTCGACTCACATTTTGCCTTTGTCCCCTGAGTTGCTGTTGCTAAGTCACATTTTGCCATCTTTCGTTCATTGTCTACATACAGAACTTAGAAACAATTAAGTGTGCAGAAAGAAAATGAGTCAGCAATATGCTCATAAACGGCACTAACAGAAACGCAGTGCATTATTTAGAATAAAGATGGTAAAAATACTTAACACAGTTCCTGGCTCAAGGCTTTCATCAAAGATTAGCTGTGTGGTTGCTATTACTATGACTTTTTACTACCATTAGTATTCTCTTTGTTGATATTGTTACAAATGTAAGCTTCTTGTTCAGGTCATATGTCACATTCAAAACTTTTAAAACCTTGCATTCATTGCCCTGGAGCACTTTCAGAGAAAGCTTTGGTGAGACCTCTGGCTGAAAATTTCCAGAGAAATCTAGAAAGGTGGAACTACAGCTTGAAAATATCATGATTATCACCATCATGGTCATCAACACTCTTAGACACTTCCTACACTTTACAATTTGCCAATAATTTCACGTTCATTAGCTCACTTAGATTTTCACATTAACTCTGGAGAGTGAATACTATTAGCCCTATTTTAGAGATGGGAAAATTAGGTGGTTGGAGCAGAGCTGTCCAATAAAAATATAATGTGAGCCATTTATGTGATTAAAGTGTCTCTGGTAGCCACGTTAGAAAGGAAAAAGAAACAGTTAAAATCAATTCTAATAATATATTTTATTTAACACAGTGTGTCCAAAATATTATCATTCCAACACGTAATCAATAGGAAAATGATTAAAGAGATAATTCACATTCTTTTCTCATTTGTTTTGTACTCTTTGAAATCCGGTGAGTATCTTATATTCACAGGACATGTTAGTTTGGACTAACCACATTCAAGTGCTCAAAAGCCATAGGTGCCTAGTAGCTCCCGATTTGGATAGCACAGGTCTAGGGCACAGGGTGGGAATGTAAATCAGGGCCCCCAAACAGAACAGAGGGAATAGTGCTCACAACTCAGGGAACCATACAGACAATTAGAAAGACCTTTGCTCCTGATCTGATGCTTGTATCGAGAGTCACCATAAAAATGAAACAAACCAGCCAAAAGGAAAATAAGTTTGTGCCATTCAACCTGAGTGTGTTCCAGTGTCACACATATTTTATTTTTTTTAAATGTACAAGTGTGTACAAGTTTGAGCCCTTTCTAGTAAAATGTCTGCAACAGAGAAGTCAGAGTGGTTGTGTTTCTCACAACCCTGAGAACAGCATCAGAACCCACATTATTTCTGACTTTTTCAGAGTGTGTTCATATTTCAGGTGACAGAAACTGACTAATGCAGAGGGATTTAAGTCTCAGTGGCAACATCTTCGAATAGACAAGTCTCAAATCAACCTAGTGATATCTGCCTTTGATTAGAGGTAGCCCACACTTAATAGTACAGATATGTGATTGTAAATGAAAATATGTTGTGTGCATTAAAGTGAGAATTTACATAGAAATATGTACATATTCAGATTGAATGAAAAATGTTATATATCCAATTGCCAGGATTTAGTTACCATTTAATTGGAACTGATTATGAGGTATGAGGCTTTTATTATCAACATATTAATGCAGATATTTATATTATTCAGATTCTCCCAAGAGCTTTATTTGGGACTCTTTATTGGAACCAATATTCTTCAAAGTTTAAAGGAAGGTTGACCCAGGGACCCAGAGGAAGTGAGTGTCCATTGATACTACATGCTGCCATGAGAAATATAGCAGAGTTGCCAAGACATTTTCATCATTTGCCACTCACACTACACTCCTGACCTAGGTTATTTTCACTTTTACTTCATGTGGCTTCCAGAACAAACACGAACATGTTAAAATATATATCTACAAAAGAGAATATAGATGCCCTTAGCAGCTCAGGAGAGATAAGGTCAGTAAGAGATGAAAAAAGAGCCAATTGCTGGAAAATACGTGCTTTCAAGTACCAACGTGTTATTTTCACTCATCCCCTTTCAACAGTTTATTATTTAAAAAAAAAAAAAACTTCCATAGTTAGGGTAAATCTTAACCTGAGGTTTTAGTGCAGTCATCCTTATATTTTCAGGCTTTTTACAAATTAAAAAAGAGAGAGAGAGTATAATAGACCCTCTGCCCAGAAAAAAAATCACTTATACAGAAAATCTTACACCTAAGTTAAAGCACTTCAGTGCTAGAATCCCTCCATTGTCTTTCCCAAGTCTAGTTGGAACTCTAGACACAGAAGGCCCGCTTTTAAGTCACTCACTGCAACGTGTTGTGCTGGGTCTATTTGCAGAATGGGAACCATTGATCAGAATGCATTTAGTTTTGACTGCTTTCCCAATTATGAATTGTAATCACACAGGATGTAAACACAAGTTTAAGTGGTTGTAAAGCTGCTGCAATACTTGCCACACTATTAATTTAGTAAACTAAATATTTAGCTGGAGTCTTCATAATTAGGCATCAACTAACTGAAGGATTCTTGCAAATGGCATCATTCTATATTTGGACCCATTTTTTTTTTTTTTTCCAAAGGGAGAGAAAAAGAGACGAAGAGTGATGCCACTAATCTCTTGCCTTTAGGTGTTTATCACACCATGAAAGCCAAAACGAGTCCTAAGGGCTTCATGGGGTAGGCACGACTGGTAAATAGCAAAATGCTATTTCCTTGGAGAATGTTTTCTTGCCATGTTTCACATGGGTAGAGGGAAAATCATACCCCTACAGGAGTGACCCCTCCTTCAGAGCAAAATACAAATAAACAAAGATGACATTGTGTTCTTTCCTGTCTGGGTCAAAAAGAATCACCTATTCTTAACAGGACTTCCGGTGTGTGATTTTCTGCCATTTTCTTTCTTTTATTAGATTTGAATGACTTCCCCCGGTACGAGCAAAGCTGTAATGTGGCACTCTCAGGGCAGGGTGGCTAGAGGATACACACCGTGGTACACTGTGTCTTTAACATAATGACACATTCTCGCCACACAGGAATTTTGGCGTCTATTCAGACAGATGTAGGAGGGGTAGTAATTATTATTTTTCTCTCTTCCAGTCAGGTTCTTTTTCCCATAGATTTCATAGTTCACTAATTAAATAATAGTTAAAAGCGACACCTCTGAAAAAATGAGACTAGGTTAAGAAAATGATACTATTTTTTACTTCCAATTCGCGGCAGTTTGCTCCAGCCAGCCTAGCTAAATCTTTAGTGTTAACATAATTAGGTCTTGCAGAATAATGGCCCATTTTACCAGCTATCATTTCAGGTTAATAAAAACATCACATAATTTTAAATGTTACTACTCCATTTTAATTTAATCGTCAATTAAAAAGAGCTCTTGGGTGATGGGAAAAGGCAGAGAGGGGATTCCAGCAATAGTTAAATGCTCAACTGTATTAATCTAAACAACACCCCCTAAAATCATTTAAGTCTTCTTGGTAGACATATTCCAGGACCTACTCTAAAAATGTATTAGGGGTAGAATTTTTCTGCCACAATAGATCTCAAATAACTGCATTTTTCAATATTAATATAAAGTTTTCCCAGATGTTATTTTCTCTTTTCTAGTTAAACGCAATAACATGATTTATACAAGGGATATGTCTGTTTCTTAGTTATTTGATTCTTCAGATGCAAAATGAAGATGATAATATGTGAGTCACACCTTACCAGGTGTTGTAAAGAATAAAAATTCTCCATGTTCCCAAGATTGTTGGTGAAACTTCAAAATATGATAACTGGCATTCTTAACTCTTTCTGACATTATGTTTATGTGCAGTTTATGCTGAGAATTTATTGGCAACTGTTTTAGGTAACTAAAGGAAAAAACTACTTTTAGTGTAAAAAAAGGGAAAACATAGTTAAAAGTAAAAAATTCTTCCATATGGAAATGGTCAGAACTGTCAGAATATTTATACCAAGTGGACATTTGATATTTCTTGGAAAGAAAATTGAATAGAATCCAGTCCTGATTTCCTGAGGCAAAGAAAGAAAATTTCACAACCACATATTTGGATCCACACTCTAGGGGTGTTCCTTATCTGTGTTTTTCATTCCTATATGCCATTAAGGGTGCCCAATTAGATTTTCTAAAAAAAAAAAAAAAATCCTACAGTTTTACCTAGTTATTCAGATTGTTCTAAGATGAAGCTTAGTGGCTGTCACCATTGTCATCTTTCTTGGTAAAGACTGGGAATCAAAATGGTGGGTAAGAAATTCTAGTTCAGAAGCTGAAGTTCTAAATTGCATCAGATCATAAACAGATAGAATTCAATGCATAACAAATATATAGAACATGTAGTTCAAAGTTCTCACATATTCTGTGGAACTCTCTGAGCAGATAAACTGTTAAATAGGTATTTTATTTAGTATTTAACAACAGGTGAAGTGCAACAACCCATTTCCCATATAACACAGAGCATCCCATCTCAGAATATGGGGTCCTTACCGCCCCAAAATACTGGATTATTGATGGCGGAGAGTGCAGATGATGGGACAAAAGATCTGATTTCAGGGTTTCCTCACAGCTGCCCCCAGTCCCTCCAAACGTTCTTATATTCAGTAAGGCCACAGGTTGGAGAAAAAGTGAAGTGGAGCATTAACTATAGGAATTGTTGAACTGTGACCGGTATGCCTTCTCCCAACCTGTACCTGGGTAAGTGATTTGACCCATTTAGTCATTTGACTCAAGGGCACCTCATGCAGTGTTCATCTCCAGGCAGACCCACCAGGCAGGGGCCAGGACAAAAGTACCAATGGAAGCCCATAGGCCACATGTCTAAATATTTAAAAGTTATACATCAAGCTAACATAGTGTTAAATAACACTATGTTCCATTCTGCTGTTTTAACACAAATACCTTCATAACAATCGGAAACCCAGGTATAGGTTTAGAATCTTTTAGATTGCTCAGAGTTCTGTACTGGACCCTGGCCCTGAGTCAGCCCTACTCTCTCTCCCACCTCTTAGCCCCTTCTTTTCTATCCCTGAGCTCTGGGTTTCACTGCAAGGAGCCTCTTCTCACTCGCGTGTGAATTCCCCAGCATATACTCCCAGGCCCAAGTCACTCATCTATCCATACATATTCACCCTTTGCCACCTCTTGCACTCAAGGATGTGCACTCATTATGCTGCCTGCCTTCAGGAGTTTGGACCCTCAGAAGAGGCGTATACACCCTAAAAGTAGGTGGAGGACAGAATTCTAGGTTCCTGGCTACTGAGACAAAATGGGAGGAGAGTCAGAATGGGCCCCACTAAGCAAGGGCTGCTCTTTTCTGGGACTAAAGTTCCCCCTCTACCCTGTGCACAGGCTCAGAAATGAATCAATCCCACATCATCACAGGGCAGTCTAATTCTGTTCCTATAAATACCAACACTTTCTATATAGCTGAACCTTGGGACAAAGATTTCTTTGAAGTTTTATGTTCATCAGAGGTGTTGATGGAAGAAATTGTATTTGTGGTAAAGTTGATAGATTAACCAATCCTAAGGGCTAATCCAAGTAGAGACAAAGCAAGAATTAGGACCTTAAATATGTGAACAATTTAGTATCCACTTTTCACCCCAATCCTGTCCTTAGACATAATATTGTAGATGGAACCAGCTTTGCAAGAATGCTAGAAAACAGCAGATGAATAAAATCTACTGATTTGGGGTTTCACCAAAGTAATACACCCTTTAGAAGAATTTGAGAATCCAGATTAAAAAGAACATTTCATTTCCATTTGTTATATACCTAAAAGTGAATTTATTAAAAGCAGGTCACATCACTTTAGGAAATTCAGAAAACTATATCTAAATACACTGAATGCAAGATATGCCTCATCAATTTAGATTCTTATAGCTTCATAAAGATAAAAGGCAGATGAATTGATTTAGATCAGGTCTTCATTAAATGTTAGAATTAGCTTTCAAATACCATGTATTGAAATGTGCAGTCTGATTCCTGAGCGTAGGGACAAAGCCATGAGTGGGTAATAATAAAGTGCATCATTGCTGGAAATAACACAGTCTACCTTTGGTTTGTGCTAATAAACTATAAGACAACTCCAATTTTAATATTAGAAATCCACCTCATTATAGGTAATCTCAAACTGTATGTTATCGGCATTTTCATGTGTAGTCTTTGGTGAGCCTGAAATATAATTTGCTGTTTATGCTTCTAATGTAAATCTCCAGTTTCTGGTTGGCCACGCCGGCACTAAGCCAGAGCTCTAATTTATTTCTATCTTTTCTTATTTCTTACATCAAAAGAGACTGTGGGTTTGAATAACAAACATTCAATCGACTTAGACGTGGGATGGCAGGCAGCACAGGCGTTACCTGTTTACCTTTTATTGCCTTCTTTGAATTGGTTTTTCTGGGAACAAAACCAATAAGACACACTGTTCCTTAGTCTAGTTTTTACCGAGGATATTTGTCAGAAGACTCCCGCTACCCCAATTTCAGCAAAGAGTGGCGGGAGGGTGAAGAATTCAGACTGGAAGTGGGCTTCTGACCTAACACCATCATAGGCTATTGCTCTACCAAGTCATGTAAGACTTCACTGTCCTTCAGACTCTGGCTTGGGCTGTTAATTGTTTTTGATGCCAGAAGATGCTGCTGCGAACACATTTGTAACCTGTAGGACAACAGTGTGCTGGGAATGGAATACACACTGTTTTAGTCACTTTGAAACTTTGCAGTGCTTCTCCCCTCCTCTCCCTGCCTTGCTGTTTTGCACAGTAATTGGCCTAATAAAAGGCAGAAACAAGAATTGATTACACCTTGGGCAGTACTTAAAACAAACTTTATTCTCAGGAACAGCAGTTATGTCTACTTGCTGCTGTATATTTTGATATTTCTGTAAATACTTAGTCTGAATATATTCAAAGTCAAATTGCTAATCACTCAATTTCCCTGCGACTTTCCTGGTTCCCCAGGTTGCCTCTTATGATACTCCATGTAAACACTGTAATTGGAAAGATACATAGATCAGCATCCCTAGAGTCACATGATCACATCAATCTGTGAAAATAGCATGACTTAAAAATAAAAGTCTCTTAGTACTCTGCCAACAGGCTTTGGCATAATCTTGGCAATCACTTAGATTTTTTTCTGTTATAATTTTTCCCAAGTAGAAATAGTCTCATATTTTGCAGAAGTTGTCCAAGCTAGTGAACACCAATCCACCTTTCTGGTTACTAAATTCATCAGCTGAGTGTATTCAGTCCACACAGAAATCAGTAAAGCGAGTGTGAATCTGCTTGGTGGCTGCTTCTTTCATCTTAAGAAATCGCAATACAAATTCCTGAAATCGTTTATGCAGGAATTTTTATTCTTTAAACCTTCCAGTGTTAAAGCAACAAGAAAACACTTAGAATGTCCTTTGGTGGAATCTTATTACACTTGTTATATATGTAAACTGATATTCTTTGATGCCAGCAAGTTCGTTGCCCTTACAGAGAAATCTCTGCACAATGAAACAAAACAGAAGGAAAGAGGACAAAATAAAATGTCAGTCTTTGCTGATTTGAATTAGATACATTAACAGATTGTCTGGTAACACAAATTGGCAAGAATACAAAAAATCTACATATTACAGTATTTCAAGAAAAATAACTTCATTTGAATACAAAAGGATAGATACACTTTCTCTTTTTTCCTACAGCCACTCTTGGACAGTGGATGTGTGCTAGCACTGGGTGGACCCAGTGCTGCTAAGATATACGGGGTACGACTGGCTTGAGCTTTTGAAGGGGGGCTGTTACACATGTGCATTACTAACACCAGACAAAGAAATCTTTCAACCAACGAGGGTTACAGAGCAACGTTCACCAAAGCACAGGTTGGAAGGGGTTCAGGGACTGAAGCAGGCCAATATGGCAGCTTGTAACACACTTCCTTAGACCCACAATGCACTGCCAGCAAAGGATGCTTCAGTTTGGTTGGTTCACACACGGGGCCGGGTGGTGCGTGGGGCACACCACGTGCGAGTAGCCAATGTTTTTAGGTTGGTTGATTTGCTGTTGTTTTTCTGTCGTTCCTTTCGGGGGGCTGTCACAGCCTTTCCAATCGGCGATAAGCTCTGCAGCGGGCAATGTGATTTGCAGGGATACTATCAGCAGCTGCCAACGCCTCTGGAGTCAGAAATTACCAGTCTTGACTCCGGTGTGCTGTCCACGGCTGTTATATATGGCTTAGTTCAGTTGGGCCTTCTTAGTTTGTACACTGTGTTTGAGTGGGGGGGTCTGAGGGTGGGTTTCCTATGTTAGTAGCAAATGCTGGGGCTGTGTTTGCTTCCCCACGGCCAGACCCATCTGGTGGCTGGACGCGCCGCCTAGATCGCCAGGGGGCCGGCTGTCCCCAGCAGAGCGGCCAGCGGCAGCAGCAGCGCGGGGGAGCCGCGCGAGGGCGCGCCCTGGCCCGAGTCGGAGCCGCAGCTGCCCGATTCCTCACACCGCAGCTTCTCGCACAGGATGCCCGTGTACGCGGCGGGGCACAGGCAGCGCACGTTGTTGTGGCACGTCCCTCCGTTCTGGCAGTGCAGGAGCTCGTTGTCGCAGACATTCGCTGCAGAACGAGGGAGGGGGGCGCGGGGAGGAGAAGCAGAATCAATTTAAGTTCATCTGCTACATCATGTTTTCAGCTTTAAAAAACTCTCTTATCGATCTTGTGCTCCCCCCTCCCCTCCGCAAACTAAGCATGTGACTCCAATTTCCAAACAAATGTAGTCTGCTGCCCTTGTTTTGATCATATTAATTCTTTTCATATAGATTTTTGCTGCAATCTTGGATATTATCATTGTCCATTTCAGGCTATCAAATACAAAGCAATGTGATACTCCTGGTTTGGCAGTATCTTCTCTTCATGGAACTGGGACCTGTTGTGACCTCCAGGGTGTTTCAAGGATAGTGCCTGATACAAGAATGCAGAACTTTGAGGCCAGATGAATGGAATTAAAATGCAAAGCAGTATTGCTAAAATGACCGAGAACCTCTAAGGGGTGGGCCATTCTCCCTGCAGGTGATTCCAGGGCTGCATGCAGGAAGGCAGGAGGAACCCACGGACAAGCACGGGGCAGGGGGCAGGCAGCATGCTCCCGGTGAGGCAGCAGGCAGATCCGAAGAGAGAAAGCTTTTCATGGGAGGAATGTGAGGAAGAGCAGTCCCATCTGCCCCTAACAGCCTATTCGGATATTTATTGCCTTGTAAATATAGCAAGTAGAGTCCAAGGTTACCTTGATTTCCAGGAATAATAATAAATGCAATGGTGAAACCCTGATTATCAAAATTTCACTGTGTCCATCAATTTACAGAATCAGTTGGAATAAATCAAGCAAGCAATTTCAGATACTAAAATTCATTCACAGTCCCTGTCATGTAACTTGCATCTCTAATCATTTCTTATTCATTCAAAAAACTAGTTATCCTGATTAATTCAATGTCTCCTATTATTTTAGATAATCAAGGTTTCACTGATTTAGCAGAATGATAAATAGAACACACAGAAATTAAAACAACACCAAAGAGCAAAAAAGCCAAGAACACTTGCCAGCAACATATGCTGCTTAAGCACTTAATATATAGAACCACTCTGGAAGGGGTGGGGGGGACAGGGCACAGAGCAGAAAAAGTAGCTTCTTATAAATTATAACATTCTTCATTTTTTAAAAATGTCATAGTCAAATTTCCCCAGGGATACCACATGAATTAAACACACACACACACACACACACACACACACACACACACACACACTTACTATTACTATCAAGTGTAAAGTATTTAAAAAACCCTCATCTCCCAAGTAATAATTCAATAGAGAATATTGCCTTGTCCATTAATTATGTTCAATAGTATGTCACCTTCAAAAGAAGCTTCTTAAATGCAAACGTGCTAATGCTCTGTGTGCAAATCAGCTGAAAAAAGATGGTGGTGGATGCTCACAGGGTTAATAACAAAGTGCCCTAAACAGGGCCCTATTTTCCCACCTTCCACAACGATTCCTTGGCGACCTCTAATATAGTTGCATAATGGATTGGTATAATTAACAAATGTACCCACATTTGCTATCTGTAAATGTTACAAGTGACTATTAAGGCCTATAAATCCTTCAGGCTCAAAATATTGATATACAAGGTAGTGTTTCAGGGGTTCTAATGATTATGTAAGCTACTTCTCATTGGGTGGCTTAGAAACCATGAATATTAGGCCCAAATTATAGTATTTTATGAGTCATGGTTTAAAATGTCAAGATCTGTAGCTTTGAGGCAAAGTGTACGAGGGTAGAGTGGTTAAATTCATGGTCAAAACTGACAAAAAGCCTCTTTTTTTGGTGGTTGTTAATTTGGAAAGCATACATAGGTTTTCAGGATTTTGTTTTGCTTACACTTTAGGAAATATCTGTTTAATTGGGGCAACATGGAATAAACAGATCCAAATAACTGTTTCCATTTAAAGTTAAAGATTCTCAGCATTTCTTGTTCCAGGCAGCAGATAGCTGAATGGGATATTTCCTTTCATTTGGGCACTACACATAGGGAAGTATTGTTTCCATCAATATCGATAATTGCTTGCCTTGAATAATTGAGAAGGAATCGATAGTTAATTAAATATCACTCCCCTTAAGGAAAAAAAAAAGCTATTTTTCTTCTTCTTGGACCTGAATGTAAATCAGTTGTTGAACAGAGGTTTCTTTTTTTCAAGAAGCTTGTGATTAAGTTAAAATTCAATACCTTTCCTACATTTAAATAATCTACTACTTGATGTTGATGACTGTGAGAAATTTAATAAATATTCAAGGACCAGATGTAACCCAGGATTAATAATCACATCCGTTGGGGTAATATGTTTTCTGTAAGAGATAAGCAGAAAAAATGAAACCTGGAATATATTTAATTACTTTAGAGTTCACTTTAAGACACACTACATTTGGTCTCTTGATTGTGCTATTCAACAAATACAGAACTTTACCATATGCACCGATCTCTCTGTTGGAATCATGTGCTAGAAGTACATCTAAACCTAACTACAAATCTTACCTGCTATTCATAAACTTATGCTCCACCTTCATGTCATTTTGAATCAAATTTGTGGTGCTTAATGAATAAACTAGGTGGTTAACAAATATCACTGAGCTCTTCTTCAGCATATGAAACCTTGTACTGACCACCATGAAAAAAATAAAAGAAATAGAAAGCATGATCTCTGCTCTTATAAGGTTCACATCTGGTTGGGAAGATAAAATATATATAAGAAATAATCTAATATTAATTTTATTAAAATGCTTTTATCATTTCCATCCAGCTCAATCAACATCTGCTGTGTGCCAGGTGCCCTGCTAGACTGTATGGTTGTAACTCTGCCTGCCCTAAAGGAGCTCACAGTTTTGCAGAAAACAAACAAATGAACATACACAGAAGTAATTATGATACAATATTAAAAAAATACTATAAAGAAAGTATTTGCCAACTGTTAGGGGACCTCAGATGCTGGTATAAATAATTATTTGGGGGAAGAGTAGAGAAGACTATAGAAAGGAGATTGTATTTGAACAATGACATGCATCAGGCAGATATTGGTAGAAAGAACATTATGGGTGGGGAAACTGCATCAGTAAAGGCAAGAAGACGTGAAAATACATTGTGCTAGTTATTAACCACTTGTCTCGCAACTCTAAATCCACCTTTCCTTCTGTTGTTGAGGCTGAAACCCTGCAAGCTGTCTCCTGGTTTCTTCCAACAGGGCGCACTAGAGGGAACAGAGAAGGTAGGAGGAAGGAAGCAGAGATTTCCCTTTTCCTGATTCATGGCTCTTCCTAAGAGTATTGCCCCACCAATGGCCCTACATCCCAAAAGCAGCAGTTGGTTCTGGGGCTCAGCCTTTTCAGAACCAGTTTCAATCTCACCCTTAGAGGTTTCTACACCAACCTGGCAGCATTCCTTCTCTAGAGGTTTGAGCCCCAGCTCCAAGGGGCCCCTGCCTAGCATTTCAGAGGTAATAGCAGCAGCCAGGCATTACCCCTCCTAAGAGGTACAGGTCCCACATCTGTGGAGTCTCTCCTCCAAACTGTTAGTTTCTTTCTCTTTTTAATCATTAATCAGTGGTTATTTATTGATAAATCACTTATAGATAGAAGTGAGAGGATTATCCATGAGGTCTTTTGTGGTGGTTGTTTTGTTTTTCTTTTTAAATTTTATTTATTTATTATATAGCAGGTTCTTATTAGTTACCTATTTTGTACATATTAGTGTATATATGTCAATCCCAATCTCCCAATTCATCCCACCACCCCCCCACGGCAACCCCCCCCCACTGCTTTCCCCCCTTGGTGTCCATACGCAAACTGTTAGTTTCTAATAACCCCATCATCTTTCCTGTAATTCCTCAGTCCAAGAGAGATAACTGCTCCCTACTTACACAGTTACTATCTCTGTGTTATTTCAGTGTCCTCTTCTCATGTTTAAATTCTAAAGCACCTGTTTAACCATTCCCCTTAGTAAATTCTCTCTCTCCGTTGAAACACATAGTGTGGGTTCAGTTTTCTCACTGGAGCCTGGGAGACACATGGAAAATGTTGGTGAATGATGAATGAGGAAGGAATGGCATGGCCTGGATCTGAAGGTTCTATGTAACATTCTACAGAGTTTAGATAATAGGCAGTGGGAAGCTGTCAAAGACCTATGGGCAGGGTGGTGACTTAAAGGGGGAGAAAAGGTGAGGCTAGACCTGAGAAAGGACAGGCTGGAGGCAAGGTGACCAGATACTTCAATAGAATAGGCTTGGTCTGGGTTAGAGCAATGGGGAGAAGGAAGAAGGAACAGATTTGGAGACAGGTTATTTGAAATAGGTAAGAGAGAGTCTGAGGTTCCTGTTTTTGGCATTTGGATGCATCATAATGCAATTTATTAAGAAACGAAGATTGGAGGAAATGTTTGGTCAGAAAAGAAAATAAACTTTTTTTTGGACCTATTGACTTGGAAGGATCTGTAGGCTCTTCTGCAGGGGTCTTGTTATTAGCTGGAAAAACTAGTTAACAGTTCAGGAGGTAGTTCATCTTGGAGATACAGATTTGGAGCAGGGGTGATGGTGGTCATTGTTACAAAAAGTGAAGAGAAAGGAATAGAAGACCTCATCCTGCTAGAATATAGACTAAGTCAAAATGAAGACTGCAGCCAGAACCCTGAAGAATATCAGCATTTAAGCCATAGGCAGAGAAAGAAAGACCAGGAATGATGCTGAGAAAAAAAGATGTCAACAAAATGCAGTGATGAAATGAAGTTATAAAATTAATCATAGACGTCTTCCTGCTGTGGTTGGCTGTATCTAGGAATAAATAGACGGGAAGAGTATGCGAGGAAGGGCACTTTGAGCTGGATCAAGGAAATACGCAAAATAAGCATTGCATGCTCTTGATAGAATCTGGCAGAAGGGATTTTAGAATAGAGAAAGGATTGGAGGAATTTGAGGAATTAACATTTAATAGAGGTCTTTGGTTGTCAGTCTAAAGTAGTAGTTTTCAACAGTGGATGAATTTTGTCTTCCAGGGGACATTTGACAATGTCTGGAGATGTGTTTGTGTTGTCACACCTCGGGGGAGGGCATGCTACTGGTATCTAGTGGGTAGAGATGCTACTAAATATCCTGCAATAAACGGGGCAGCCTCCTCCCCTGCCAAACAAAGAATTACTCCTCAATTAATGTTGGTGATAGAAGGTTGAAGGTCTGGATCAGGGTATCAGCCACAGCAAAGAAGATAAGCAGTTGTCCTTATGTATATTGGGGAAAGGAGAATGAAGAGGCCTTGGTGACTTTAGATCAGAGAGAGTGAGTTTTCAGGTGTAGAACCATAGGAATTAAGACGAACGTAGTACTCAAAGCTGAAATATAAGAGCAGATTATCTTCCTGGGGGAGTTAAATCAGAAGACTGGGATCTAAATGGTCTAAGACAGACCACTTAGTATTGCTCACAATTAAAGAGGAACCAAAATCACCCTTGTCATGTAATTAATCCTACCTTGCTCTGATAGAAGTAGTAAAATCAAAGCTTGAGGAAACTTCAAAAACTATCTAGACAAGCTCTAGACGAGGAAACCGAAAACAAGGGTAGCTCTAGATCTAGCATCCAGGTCTCCCAATTTACAGATTACTGCTCTTCACATAGAAGAGAACAGTCAGGAGAAATGCAGTGAATGTGCTGCACAGTGTGAAATGCATTCTACGCTCCCCAAGACAACATAAGTAACTCCTCTGTAGCTCCTCAGTAGACTTTCATTTGTATTGACCAACTGATCTGTTTTCATACCACACTGGGCGGAGGGCTTTGTTGATAGCATTAAATTTCACATCTTCTAGAGTTCCAACACATTCTGGCAGAGCTCCAAATACAAATCAGCTCATACATAAAATACCAAAAATATCAAGGTCTAGCTTGGGAAAGGCAAATATGTTGCATATGCTTTGATTTCCTCTTCCTCTATGTAGAAAACATAGCTACTTAATCATGGCATTCTCTTGCACTAAACTTCAGAATTCCTTTCAACACAAGGTTCTGTAATAAGAACATTTTGTATTCTATTACAAGCTAATCACTAAAAGGATGTCGCCTATAAGTTGAAGTTATACATAATGGCCCATCTCTGGGAACCCTGCCTCCCAGGTAATGAGCGTTAAGCTAAAATACCTTTGTTTAGCTCGCAGGAAATATCCTGACCAGGCCCACCTGTGAATAACCACAGGGAGGAAGAAACGAACACATCCGTTCCAGAGGCTGACCAGAACCAGGAAATATTTGACTTTACTCCCTCCCCTTTTAGAATAAAAGAAGCCGGAATTCTAACACAGGCAGGATGGTTCTTTGGGGCATGAGTCCACCATCTTTTCAGTTTGCTAGCTTTCTGAATAAAGTTGCTATTCCTTGCCCCAACAGCTCCTCTCTCGATTTATTGGCCTGTTGTGTAGCAAGCAGTATGAGCTTGGACTTGGTAACAGTTTCAGGCATTTACCACCAGGTGATAGAACTGGCATGAGGATAAATACCCATTTACAAAATCCTGGCATTATCTCCATTTCATCTTGCATAGCATTGCAGATTAAAAATCCAACTAGGGATTTCTACCCAATAAGCACTTCGCAGTTATCACTTCTTTATTTGGTGCGCTTCAGTGTGGATTTGCCTCAAACTGAAAACGCTGACCTTATTTTGTTAAGTACTTACATTAAGCATGTCCCGATTATTTCTACGTTGCTTTTGACAAATTAACAATGTGCTATCTCAATAAATAGTGAAGGTTCATTTTTAAATCTCTTACACAAAACTTGATCTAGTATTGGATACAAATTGTTATTTGCTAGACACAATTCTTTTTATTATAATAAAATATAATCCTTAGATACAGAAAAAGCTAATACTACTTTGGTAATAGCTTGACTATATTCTAAAGGATCATTTTACTATTGATAGAAATAAATTCATTATGGTGTGTCCAATATCACACCATATATCCTATAATCCCATGATGTTTCAAAATTAGGAATGCTTTCAAACCAAGATAATCTGTGGCCCTTGATAGATAAGGTTATAGTATTAATGTTAGACCCAAACAGAGTTATGTTGCAAAAAGATGAAGTGTGGAACCCTGATGCAAAGGCTGAAGTCAGCAAGCTCTGATCATAGCTTCAGTAAGCAAGACACCATAGTAGACAAATAAACTCCCACAGTTGCTACAAGTTTATAAAAACACTAGGAATTTTCACAGTGAAAGAATAGGGACAAGCAGCATTTCTTCCTCCTTCTTTCACTTCTTTTTATTTTTCTTCTAGGTTGGATAATGAGAGTCACAGGGATGTGGCTAAATCATTTGCTCCTTCAACTTTTTTTTGTAAGTTTCTTGATTGCCATTCATTTTTGCCTCTTCCTAAACTGCAAACTATTGTCAAAATGTGAATTATAAGACCTTGATTCCTTTTCCCTCTATTAGTCCTTTCTGGAAGGTATGGAAAAGCAGACTTAGAGAGGGAACCAAAATGTGCAAAGAGGGCACAAGCCAGGACTTAGTATAGCTACTTGTTCTATTCTTCTTTTCTTTTATGACCTGAAGGGTCACTTATTCCTGTTATAGTCATGATAACCCATTACATTACCACAGGGAAGGTTTCTTTCTTCTCTTTGGGTCTTGTTCAAAGCTATACATTTAGGTTTGCCCTGTCAGTGAGCTGCTAGGCTTGAGCAATGCTGGGTCTGTATTTATAGACTTGAAAGTTTCTCTTTTTGGCTTTGTCTCCTGCACTTCAAGGAATCGAGGCAATGTGTTACCATGACAGCCTTCCTTGATGGCTGTATTAATAAAGTGACCTCTACCTTCACCACCTGAAACAAGCCTAGGATTGCTGAGGGAAAGATGTTCCAAATGTTCCCGTCCTTTTCAGAGAAACGTCAAAGAGCAAATAACCTCCACGAAACAGGCTAATAACAAAGGCATGTGTGCAACATTCAGTTCTGATTTAGGCATTTGAGAGTCTGTGGCAGGGAGATGAAGAGCTGTGATTATGACCCATTTATTCGGCCTTGGCGGCTGTTTTACTAAGTTGTGAGATGTGAGAGGTAAAACTGAACCTACAGGTTAGCTCCTAGTATAGAGAAGAAACTTTATAGACTGTTGTCTAATGGCCTTTTGGGGAATTCTAGGTACATTTTTCCTATCTTTTCTTACTTATGTCTGGCCATGATTGGGGATATGGCTTAGTGGTAAAAAACACTGATTAAGAGTCATAAAACCTGAGTTCTAGTCGTCACTTTGCTGTAAGGCCTTGGACATAACACGAAACCACTTAGTGACATCTATCCATTCATCCATCCATCCATCCATCCATCCATCATCCAATCAGGTACTGTTCTAGATGCTGGGCCCACAGCGTGAGCCAGACGGGCCATGCAGATGCTTCTGTGGAGCTCACATTCTAGTGACAGCTATAAAGTTAGAGAAAGAGTTTGAAGTAGGTGTTTCTAAAGTTCTCTTGAGCTCTGTGATGTGCATGAATATTTCTCATGGAAAGCCTATCATCTTAAAAGGCAAAGAGTGAGGAATTCTTTCTCTTTTTCGTCAAATGCATGATAACAGTTGGACTTCTCCAGTATTGTAGTCCTGGTGATGACGTAGGTGGCTGTTTGTCTTGATCGGTTTTGCCTGCTGGTGCCCCACTGAACAGAGATAGTTTTTCTCCTCACTAAAAGCATGAGGTGGTATGAAGAGAATTAGGTGAAGAACTTGTGATTCAAGTCTGGTCTCTGTGGTTAATGGGCTGGGTGAACTCGGGGAAATCGTTTAACCTCTTTTGCCTCTCTTGCCTCACTTCTAAAGCAAGGATAATAACACTTGTCCTATTCACCGACCTCACAGTTGTTGGGAGCTTCAAGAAGAATTATGTGGTGGTGCTTTAAAAAATATAAAACACAACCTAAGTATACTTTGTTAATGTTCAATACCTTCCCAATCTCTCCTAATGCTAGAAGCTCAGAGTGGAAGAGCAGGGTGCTTAGTTTTACATCTGCCAGGATAATGAATTAATCACTACGATTCTAATGCAAGGTACTTGAAGTGAAAAGGAAGTAAATGTCCTCACTCAAAGACATCATCTGTATATGTCCTCTGTAGATATGAATCTTGAGACAGCACGGGGTCAAACATGCAGTTACTGAATATTTGAATTCAACTGCTGTGTACTTGCAAGGTCAGATTGGACCAGCAGTGCCTGTTTTCTCAAAGGTGACTTGTATACTTGCATTTAATGAGCATTCTCCTGTACGAATCAGAGTACATAAGGTGTGTTTTCAGAATACCAGGGGGGTACTGCCCCTTGGCCAACCTTTAGCTTCTGCGATGGTAAAGCAGGGGATACAGTATCTATCTAGACTGAAACCTGGGAGCCATTAAGCGAAAACATCCTTGCTTTCCTGCTCTCAACCTATACTCCTGTCTGTGCCTGTATCCATCATGGGACAGTGATGCCGGTGGCATGATCCCCGTGTGACAGCATCCAGCCTACTTTGTTTCAGTGTAATGAGGCCAAGAAGCAGAACTAAAGGGGCCGAAGGGAACAATGTGGAGCTGTCAGCAGGTGGTCAGACATGTCTGGGTAATCTAGTACAGCAGGTTCTGACATTAGAGAGCAGCCATTCTATTCTTATTCATCTAATAACAAAGCACTGATTATGGGAGTGACACTTGCTCTTGTCCAATCAAAGGAAATGCTACTCAAAACATCATAAGAAAGCCATATTCATTTGAAGGAGCCTATGCCTGCAGTATGCAGTAACCCAGCTAGCGTGAATGCAATAACAGGTGACTCGAATGCAGGAGCTAGAGGCACTGCCCAAACACCCCCCGAGTTTTTAGCTGTTGCAAACTGAAAAAAAACCTTTGCTGATGTTGAGAAATAATTAATTTGTTGAGAATCCCACAAGCCAAAGGCTGGGCACCTTTCCTAAAGCGATCTTTAATGATGTATTGAAATCCTATTTAGGTCAACACCTTCAAACACAGATGCAGGCAAGGTGCTCATAAAAACGGTGCTGAGAAATCACAGAGTTTCTCATCTGGTATCAGAAAATGCACTTGTCTAGTTTAATAAAAAGGTGCAACCTCTACTCTTTTGCCCATGGCGAAAGATGGCATTCATTGGGAGGCATAGTCACACACGATGGCAACATACATCAGGGTATAAACCACCATTTCAAAGTACATGTCATTATGTCAGAAGAGAAAGCAGTACAAATATTTATCTAGTGTGATCCCCAAAAGTACAGACATATACCTCTCCATGTACCTTTTGTAAAATAAACTTTAGAGAAAGTACTGGGACAGAGTCTAACGAAATGTGACCAGTGTTCATCTCTGGCTGGTAGGCGTGCAAGTGATTTCAGTAACTTTAATTTTCATCTTTATACATTTTACTCTTTCCAAATTGCCTGGAATAAATGTATAGTCCTTTGAAAATATTAAAAGTGTTAATAAAAAGAATTTTACTTGAGAAAATAAAAGTATCTTTTACTGAGATGATAAAGGTAATTTCAATAAATGAATCATGTGACCACATTTTGCCACATTTCAGTACTTGTTATTAATATGTATTTCTAGTCAAACTACCAATTATCTTAAATGTCTACAAAAACTATCTCAGGAAAGGCATAATCCTATAATCATACACAATCTTATACTCATACACAATCCTATACTCATACACAATCTATACTCATACACAATCCTATACTCATACACAATCCTATACTCATACACAATTCTACACTCATACACAATCCTACACTCATACACAATCCTATAATCATACACAATCCTATACTCATAAGAGAGACAAAGACACTAGGATTCATTGCCTTGCAGAACACTGTACAGCCTCAGGTGTGAAGGGAACCAGTAGGGTCTCCTGAGCTAAAGTGATCTGTAGCCCAAGGGCCATCTCATTGTGAACTAGTGCAGACTGATGCAAAATGAGGGGACATTTTTACATTTGAAGATCAAGCCATAGTGAGGACTGTAATTGAATTTCCCACCACCTTTCCAGTAGAGGGGCTCATAGTCAGATTTAACCTAAAGAAAGCATATTTCGTACTACTTGAGTTTGTGGGAGACTCATACCTGCTACACTTGTACATGTCTGCACTATATCTGTGACCTGTTCATTGTGGCTGTGTCATGAATATTCAGTCCTGTCCCTGGCACAAATAGATGCCTGATAAATATTTATTAAGCAAGTAAATAAAATTCATCCTTTGTTCTCTGCCTCCTTCTGAGTGGTGGATACAAATCTATTATTAGTAGACTGCTATCAATACAAGTGGATATACAGCTCATAGGTTGGAGAGCAGGAAGTAGAAGGAACTTTTCCTCGGTGGCCTCCTTTCAGTTTCCGTGGAGTGGGAGGTAAGGTTTCTGCTGAGCATGAGAGGCAGAGTTAAGCTGGGGTTAACTCATGCTCTGGAGTTAAGGGAAGGGATAGATATTTGGCGGGGAATGGGAGGAAGCTATCTAGGGACACACCGAAAAATCGCTGGTCAGCTTTGACATTGCAGCTCAGCTTGTGTGTCATGATTTGTTAGGGCTTCTCATAAGTGATTCCATAATGAAGAATATTAGCTAGAAGAGAATGGTGATTAGTTTGGGGTTTTTTCCTTTAATGATACAATATATGCTTTGGGAAGGGATGGAGGGAGGGGAAGAAGCAAGGGTAGGCAGATGAGTTAAAAGATCAGAAGCATTCCCTTCATGTTTCATTAGTCACAACGTATTACCTCTCACAATCTTGGCATTGTGGGTAATATGAAGGTAAAGAAACATGGCCCTGAAGGAACTTAGTGACATGTTTCTTTTAATTGGAACGTGACTAGTTAAATTTGGAAAACAGGCTAAAGGAAGGTGCAGATGGAGCTGTTCTATGTGGCACTGGGGTGGAGGTGAGAGATCATCATGGCACTTAGAAGAATGCAAGAAAAAGGACTTGGTGTTCTTTAAGAATTGTAAAAGAAAATCCATACAGCCCCATTCAATGCTGAAGACAGATCTGTAAAACAGTTCACATTCTGAGGAGGAGGAAGAGTCATACTACAGGCCTTTGATATTCGGCATTAAGATATTCAAGTGTCTGTGGCTGAAAGGAGATAATTGTGTCATTAATTCACATGCGCGGGTTTTTTTCTTTTTTTCTTTTTTTTTGGAGACAGAATTTCAATGCCTTTGAGCACTTTGTAAAGCTAAAATATAATTTGGGGTTCCTGTTTGTCGAGCTATAGCCAAATGTCTCCTTAGAGACTTAATTTTTCCTATATATGCTTGGCAGGAGTGTTCTAAATATGGTCTAAGCCCCCTTAGGATTTTTAAACAGCAGGGATATTTAAGTATGAAAAATAGCTACTGAAATCACACAGCAGTAAATTTCTTAATGATTTTTTTTCCCTGGGAATCACTGTAACTCACTCTGGTCTTCTGTGGCCTTGCTGTCACCATAACCACCTCCTGACAATGTCAAACCAAGTCTTGGGAGGTGATTTTATAATGTCAGGATGAAACAAAGCCATTTCCCTGTTAATGCCAACATCAAGGCAAAATGAATTGGTGTCAATAAATTCAAGGTGAGGAAAACAACATTATGGAATGAAGAGAATGTGCAAAATGATGATGAGTCATTTAGGGATGCCAGGATCCAAATAAAATGACTGCTAATTTTCAAAAATGCATTTGTCACTGCACTGGGGACCAGACATTTAAGTAATCTAAAATACATTAGTGAGGTTAGGAAAGGACAAAGGGGTTACAATTACAGACAAGTCATAAGCATACCTTTTCAATAAAGTCACAACGCACCATTGCCACTCACATTGTCTTTCCCCATTGTTAAATTCCTGAGACAGTCAAAATTTGAACTGCAAAGTTTAGTACTTAATTATTTACTGTGGTGGTATCCAGAAGTCTGGGTTCGAACACTGACATCACCACTCGTGGCTCTCCAATCTGAATTTCTGTGCCTCTGTTTCTTTATCTGTAACAGAGGCCATTTTACAGGGCTGTTGTGAGCATGAGAGATCATTCAACTCAATGATTATTATGAAGTGCTTTTTAAGTGCCAGGCACTGCTCAAAGTCCTAAAATAAAAAGACAGAATGGAAGAGCCACAGAAATAGTGTTTATTTTTATAGCTTCATGTATTTATGTCTCATTAGATAATGTAACTTCACAAAGTGGATGCTCTTGTGTCTTTCAGTTCATTTTCATCATTAATAATTTCAGCTTCTTTGGTGCTTAAATACTCTTTGATTTGAAAAAATATCATCTTTCAATACTATAGCCCCTTACATGAAAAAACAACGGCAATTTATTTAGTTTTCTTTAATGAAGAGGAAAACAGACAAAAGTCCTTATTAAAGAAAGTGTTTAGAAAAGACAGGGATGCTAGACTAGCTCAGGAGTAACATTAAGTAATTCTATGCAACATAACTTTTACTGAAACTAAACTTCAAACATGAGGCATTAGAAAGAGGTACTCAGAGTCCTTTCTCAACATTCAAAGGAATCCTTTCATAATTGATTAAGAAAATGGTATAGAGATGAGAATAAATCTATACAGTAGATGACATAAAAAGGAGGGAATGAAGTCACTGCAAGTACGTAGAAGGGTGTTTTAAGGCTTTTCCTAAGAAGAGCAAGGCTGTTGTATCTCAGGACAGAGGAGAGCTAGTTAGATGGACGTCAAGAGGCTAGCAAGCAATGTGTGGGAGCTTTCAGATAGAGTGGCAGAAAAAAAACCAAAACAAAACATTAAAAATTGGTTTGGATACAACTGGGAGGCTGTGAACATTATTTAAAACAGTAAAAAGATGTTAGTGCTTCTGTTTGAAGCGGACTAAGGCATAGCAAGGTTAGATGAAGCAGGGATGAATAAGATTTGGGTGGCTGGTTAAAGAGAAATCATATGATGTGCTTTGAAAATATCTTGTTCTAACACACTTCACTTTCTTTGACATCTCGAATTCTTATCTTTGAATATATATAATCTTTATATTAATAAAGAGTTATTATAGAATATAAGCTCTGCGAAGATAAGGATTTTGACTGTGTTGTTCCCAGTTGTATGTGCAAGCCCTGAAGAGTGCCTAGTATCCAATATCCAATGAGTACGAGTATTTTTGAGTGAATGAACAAGTGAATTTTATAGAAAAAATTCACATATTCCGTATCCATTGCTTCATTTCTTCTTCTAGAATACTTTCCCATGGTGTTTACTCTCTATCCCCTAAATCAAAGGGATTTATTTATTTATAGCACTTCTATTGCACAGAAGTGGTATAGCCAGATTGAGTTCTCACTCACAGCCTTCAATGCTTGCTAAATGGATAATTCTGAAGTCAGAATCCTCCACAATGTGGGGAGATCAGAATCTCCCCACTGTCTGCTTTCACTCCCCAGTATGAACTTGCTACTCCTGGCTAATCTATTCACTATTTTAAACACACACACACATACACACACAAAATTAAAATAAATTATAAATAAGAGGCTAGACACTTTTACATGTCATCTTGGAGAATATTTCCACTAACCTGGCAGGATAGGTACTTACTATTATTATTACCATTTCCATTTTATAGGAAACCAGTGGATCTTATCCAAGCCCCACCAGTGACTGAGTACAGCAGTAGGACTAGAACTTAAACTACTCTGACACCAAAGCACTGTCAGTGCCTGGTGCCTTCCTGTCCCTCGACTGCTGTATCCTGGCCTCTGAGATGGTGCCTCTGCTTCTGGCCTGTCCTTCCCTAAACTCCCCACGTATTTTTGAATGTCTAACTCATGGACAACACCCATGGCTTCTCTGACTCTTCCAGCCTTCAGACACCAGTTCTGCCTTTCAAACCTTATGGCAGATGATCTGGATCTAGATCTGGACATAGATATAAAGGTAAATATAATTTGGATGGCCTGGGTTTAAATCTTGCTTCCACCAAACACTAGCTGGGTGAGCCCATGCAAATCACTCGACCTACCTTTGCTTCATTTATAAAATGGAGATAACCTCATAGGACTGTTGTGTTGATTAAATAAATTAATTAAGACATATAAGGCAATTGCAACAATGCACGACATAAAGTCCCTCAGTAAATGTTAAGTTTTATTTGACTCTTCAAAACCTACAACAAACACTCCTTTTTCATGTGTATTTCTTATCTCCCCAACTAAAGCATAAGCATGTGAGGGCAGGGCTATTGTTGTCTTGTGCCTCGTTTCATTGTCTGCACTGAGAAACGTGGTGCTCAGAGCAGGGGGGCAATCTATAAACATTACTTCCTGAGGGTAGCAGACATCACTTTGTGTACTCGGCCATCTTTTGTCTTTGTATTCTAAGCATCTATACTATTTTCTGGTACATAAGAGGAAATTCTTCATGATGTTTCTTCTAGCGATTTCTGCATTCCTAAGATCATGTAAGAGTTAAATCGGTCCTGAGAATAGAACTGAAACAAATCCGAGTTTCATTACTAACTCCAAGTAGTGGCTTCAGACAAGTCCCTTAGCTTAGCTTTTAACACCTTTTGTTTCTGTTCCTTTTGTCATGGAGCTAAGGAGAGCAGCTGGGCAAGAGGGGCAAGGAGGACAGGGAAGGAGGGGAATCATGGAATTGGGTCGATCGGGAGAGAAATACCCATAGAAACCTACCTGGAGATGCGGCGCCAAGTGGGGCTGTCTCCAGCTCTGTTTGTTTCAGAGTTATGGATCACATTTGAAGTTTAAAACCTTCAAGATCTTAAGCTGAACTGTTTCTTGGATTTAGCTCCTATCCAGGCTATTTCACTCCAAGGATCAGAAGGATGAATGACTCCCATGTGCTCCCCATAAAAGAGCACAGAAGGGTGAACAGGCCACCCCACAAATTTACATTCATACTTGTCCTGAGGCCAAAGCTAAGACCTTGATTCAAACGAAAACGTTTCTTGTCACTGGCTGTGCTGCTTGGTATGCCGTGTGATCCCACATGGATCGTCTTATCTGGTTTTATCTTCTAGCATTCTAATTGTTTTGTTCCATGTAGGCCTCTGGTTAATCTAAAGTTCTATGCTCTCATTCACCCCTCTTTCCCTGGATTCCTGCTACCTATCACTAATGCATTAGACCTTTTATCTGTGTCCAGTCACTCATTTCTATGCAGTGCTTGCTTTTCACACCAGGTGTCCCTAACTAGTCAGATCTTTTGAATATCACTTTAGCCTATTAAGGTCTGTTTCAGATACATCTCCAACCTGTTCAACCGGGCAACTCCTTTGTGCCAATGATGTTGCTGGTTATACATTTTTATGCCTCTTAAATCAACCTACAATGTTTAAATGCTCTAGTCAAAAGGCTAGCCTATGTCTGGCCTAGCTTAGTCAAGACAAAGCAGGCCAGTTTATTCACAGACTGCAAAGAAAGGAAAGACTCACAGAGGTACGGGTGGGCAATGAGGTTTTTAGAGTGTGGAAGGATGATGTCTCTGCTTACGTTAAGTAGAAGAGAAGAAATGTAATTCACAGGATGTTAAGTTGAAGGTAAGTTAAGTTGCTTTAAACTTGAATACTGAAGCCATTAACTTGCTGCCACTCATTGCTTTCATATTTCCAAAATAATGATGAGAAGCCTCTTTTTCATAGTTTAAGAAGGAAGTACATAATTTCAAAATAACCCTAAATCTCCCAAATCCATCAAAATGGAAATGTATCTAAAAATGAATACATTGCATTTTTACTGTATTGTGGGCATTTGGCAATTTTTAGGGTTACTGATGACGTGAAGAATAAATAAGTCCTATGATTTGGAAGTGACTCCTAAGGACATAACCAGGCTCTTGTATAGACGAGGTAGCAAACTGCTTGAAAAAATTCTCTCAAAACACAAGTAGATTTTGGTTCTTGAAAATTTTCTGATGAGAACTCTTAGACTTTCTTTTGATAGAATGCTTAACTACCTAAAAATGTTTTAATTAATATTACAGATTATTCATTTACTGTTTTAAATTCATCCATTTTATTTTCTGAGAACAAGTATAAAAAAAAAGAAACAAAGGTACCATGAACTGAGATTGTGAATTATTTTTCCTAGCATTACATAACTAATGTGATGAAAGTTTATGGCAAAAGTTCAGTCAGGGAAGAAGAATGATGCCAAAATTTTGAGGTAAATGAATTGGTATGACCAAGTTATAAACGACAAGAGATAGATCTGTTTTTGAATGCTAATATCAATAGATCCTTAACTATACTGCCAAGAGCAATCTTGTGAGAATAATGGGAAAAAAATCGAATGACCACATGAAAAAAGTAAAGGATTTGCAGTGATTTCCAACCTTCATCAGTTTATTTCCTAAGAAGCACATAGTGAATTCATGTTGATGATGGGTACTTGCCTAGTGACATCAAAATGTCTTATCAATACATGCTAACTAGACCAGGAATCTAGCTGGGAACATTCTTGAATAGAAACCAGTCAAGGCACAAATGAAGACTTGAGCTGGCAGTGGGAAAGCAAGGGAGAACCTCCTGGCTTGTTTGATGATGAAGCTAAGAGAACTGGAATTAGCCTGGTATAGTTGGTCTCTCACCTATTCTTTTTTTTTTTTTTTTGCGGTACGCGGGCCTCTCACTGTTGTGGCCTCTCCCGTTCTGGAGCACAGGCTCTGGACGCACAGGCTCAGCGGCCATGGCTCACGGGTCCAGCCGCTCCACGGCATGTGGGATCCTCCCAGACCGGGGCACGAACCTGTGACCCCTGCATCGGCAGGCAGACTCTCAACCACTGTGCCACCAGGGAAGCCCCTCTCACCTACTGAAATGCTGTGAAGACTACTACTTTTCGTCTGTTTCCTTCTCTACCAAAGAGAATCAAATACTAATCAATTATAAGGCATCCATGTGGTAAGGGCAATAGAAAACAGAAAAATCACATCTCTGTTGCAGACGCCTCAAAATTTAGATTTAATACTGAGTGTCTCAGCAAAGGCAGACACAGACTATACAATAGGTCCTTAATCCATTCATTTTTCTTACGTACTTTGCTCCCAACCTAGTCCAAGCCACTAACACCTCTCACCTGGACTACTGTAGTCCCTCCCTTGCCCCTTCTACAATCCACTGTCCACACAGTAGCCAGAATTATTATTTTTAAACTTAAGCCCCCATATCATGCCACTCTCCTGCTTGACTTCCACTGCACTTAGAATAAATGCACACCTCTTGTCCTAGCCCTCAGGGACCTGTGATCTGGTGCATATCCATCTCCTTCTTTTACCTCATCTCATGCCACCTCCCTGTCACTCACTGTTCCAGTCACACTCGCTTCTTCCCATTTTCTGAACTGGCCAAGCTCCTTTCTGCCTTCTGGGTTTTTCAGGAGGTGTTTCCTCTGCCTGGAATACCCTTCCTCCACAACTTTCCATGGTGGGCTCTTGCTTGATACTCAGGTCTCAGTCAAAGGGTTAACTTCTCAGAAAAGCGTTGGCTGACTGCCAGTCTCAAGTGGTGTCCGCCTGCCCACTGTTTATTCCTTTCCTTGTCTCCCACCTGCCTCCCACCAGCTCATGGGCTCTTGAGAGCAGGGTCTATGTTTGTCTTCTTACCACCATATTCTCACCCAGAGACTGTGCCACCCAGAACAGCGCCTGCCACAGAGTTCATGCTCAATGCACATTTATTAAATAAACTGAAGCCTTCTATGGCTTGTTTCACCCAGCATCCTTCCTTTATGGGCCTAAAAATAGGGCAGGGATAATGGATTGTGTGGAAGCTTTCCTGGCTGGGATGGATTTTAATTGCTTTTCTACCCCAGGATTAGATAAACTCTTCTGACCTTCTGGTCTCTAAGCCGTGATGATAACTAGAGAATACAATTAGCACCCCAATGCATTGGCTGCCAGACCCTTAGAGTTAAATATCACGGGACGTGTCACAGCAGTGTTGTTTCATGCAGACTTGCTCCAGGGGAATATTATGCACTTGGCAATCCAGCAGAAAATTCCCCTCAGAGAAAGAATCGTTCCTCATGATGGATGGACAGTTTCCAGCATCGGTTTCCACAGCTAGGTTACCTCCTAATTTTTAGTTTGGTATAAAAGTGAAAGCTGAGGGATGTACTGCTGTCAAAAAAAGGAACCTATCGAATAATTACAACTATTATTTCAACAGAACTGCCTTTTTCCCTGGCAGTGCAGCTAAGATGCTAGGAATATAAATATTCATAAGAAGTCAGTGTTAAACCATGGGCCATAGAAGAAATAATTTCATATCACAAACAGGAACTATTGGATTTCTCTGTAAGATTTAATTGGCAGAGTTTTTCCAAATTCGAAATATCTGTCCTGCCTGATAAAATATTATCAGCTCACCTCTTTCTGAGTGAAAGAGCAGAGGAATGATGTCATGGTAAAAGAGGCCAATAATGGCCTGAGAGTGTGCTTCTGGTGAACTGTCATCATGGAACTGTGCAGGGGCACCACTTAGTCGTGTAGCACTAGGCATGATGTGAGTGTTGTGATGAGAGCCAGGACTAGCCATCTGCAACTCTGAGGTGGGTCTCAGCCTGCGCACTCATTGTGCTGAGAAGTGTTTTGAGCAGAGCAAACTGTTTTCTACTCTTCATGTTCGAAAGAAACGGAAAAGAACAAAGACAGAAATCAGACAAGAGGATCCACAGTTGTACTTTAACTCATCAACTCATTTGCACTCCTCAGTGCTCATCTGGCTATTGGGGAAGGAGGGATACTGATTTGTAATTTAAAATCCCCCACTGGTAAATCCACAAGCAAATCATTTGCTCTGGGAGTACCTGGTGTGCTACATCTGAAAACGCTGCTGTGGGCACGTCTCTTCAACATTCCAAAACCCTGTGTTGGAACAGTTCCTTTGTGCCAGATTCTAGGTTAAAGAACTTCCTTTGGAAGGTGTTTTAACAAACTCTCCCCTGCTGGTTTCCTGCTAGCATCACTGCATAATGGATTTTGTCAGGAGAAACTAGTGGGGATGCTAAGGCCTACCCCTACCTGTAAGGAATCATTAATCTTTACTGTGAATAATTTCAAAAGACTTGACTGAATAGAAATAACCTCAAATTGAAAATACAGTTTTTTTCTCTTGGCGACTCCTGCCTCGCTCCCGCCTCTTCCTTTCCTTTCCTTAATGTAGGCTGACATCTATATATACTGGCAAGGGTATTTTCGAAGACTCTCTAACAGCAATGAATGCAGAGAATGGGATCTTCAGAAAGTATGTATTCTATTTTGAGGCTGAATGAATAGCATAACCTGAAGCTAATGGCCTCTGTGTTAGGAAAACAAGACATAACACCACAGAACCTGGGTTTTACAAAGAATATAGGAATAAAGTTATCCTAGGTTTAAGACTCAAACCAAATTAATGCAATTTCTTTCTCTGCCTTCTTGAACGATATGTTTAGAAGTCCTTTCAAAGTTGCCAAAGGAAAAAGCAATGAACTGCTCTAACTTTTTTCTCTTTGATACGCTTTAGGTAATAATAGTGTGAACTGATGCTACATAATAATCCAATAATAACGTTTTCTCAGAGGTAAAGAGTTTAATAAAAAGAAATAAAATAAAAAATATGCATTGAAAATGATTTTAAAACAGCATTCATCCAACTTTCCAAACTATTTTGATGCTTTCTGAGATTGTAGGAAGTAGGACAAAATTAGACAAAAATTAGATTATGCTTCTTACTGGGGGAATAACACTTCCAACTTAAAAACAAAGTTTATATTCAACAAATGGGATTCCATTTATAGGTGAACTACAGTAATTGGAATGATAAATTTGGCCTACCAGGTTTTGGCATGCAAAAATATTATGCAAAGAGCCATCATATGGAAAACGGCAACAATAGGTATGGTAATGGTAAGACGTTACATATTTTTTTCTTTCCCCTGAGTTGTTCAGCTTCAAAAGGCCATCAGGCTATTTTCTGGTAACTGTTTCATGAGGACCATCAATGTGTGAATTAACTGAATTTGTAGGTCTTTAAAAAGGAGGCTGTGGACACTGCTCACTTCTGCCCATGTCACAAATGATACCTATTTTTTAGTTTTAAGCCAGATGGTCAATGAAGGCAGTGACCTCAGTAATGGACAATGTAATTACATACTTTATTTTCACTAAAATTGAAACTTCATTGAAAACGATTTTGTCTCTCAGTTTATTTATCGTGAAAAGTGCTTTTCACCTTTTGAACTCTGGGCTGAATATAATGGCTAGATATCTCCTTTAATTGTCTCTAACGACTTCAGAGTAGGCTGAAGTTAAATTTAAAATGATATAGAGTTCTTTTGCTTCCCCAGATTGGCAGTTCCTAATTTTAGAAGATTGCCAATGGAGTGGTATCACAGTGGAACTAATGTGTCATCTGCATTAATCTGACTAACAGATTGAAAGTAAGGGGATTTTGAACTAGCTTTTTATTGTACTGTGTGTTTTAATATTTGACATTAGACATATGGTGAATAACATTCCCAAACTTTCAGATGAGAACATGTCAGAATTGAATTTACCTGCACTTGGGCTATTAGAGCAAATTTTAGATCAACTTTTAATGGGAAACCAAGCCTTTCCCTTTAATATAATGAATAAAAACATATAATCCGGAGGATGGGTCCATTTTCTAATGTCACTAACTAAGGAGTCTGGGATATATAAATGAAAAAAGAAGTCTTCAGCAAAACTTCCTCACGCTACTCATTACACAAAAAGCCAAGAAATTAATGTTCTGCTTCTTAGATATTATGGCAAAGTATTAGATTCATAATTTTCTAATACTTTAGGAGGCAAACACATCCTCAAACTATGAACCCGTAAGTCTACTGATATTAATAATTTATTCTGGCAGCTTATGTAGGATTCAAACTGTAATATTTATAAAAGAATGTTGCAATTTTCTTGTTACAAAAAATCTTAATAAAAAATAAATTATCATTAGATAAACCTTAAACAAAACATCTATTTGCCTCTTAGAACATTACATGACTATCTGATAGACACGTGCGTGTTATACTTAAGCACAATATTAAATAATACTCTCAAATTCTCTGTTAGTTGAGTGTAACACATTCATTGTAACTATGCTGGATGAGTGCTTGTATCCATGTATATCTTCAGCACTGAGCAGAGTGCCATGCACATGGGTACATGTGGAAGGTGCAAATGGAATTCAAACCCATTGCTTCCAGCCTTTTCCAAATATATATTGCTCTTTGTAGTTAAAGCATTGGATTGGGAATTTGGTACCAAAATGCCCAGAAATTCATGCTGGAAAATAAGCCAAACGATAGGTGCATGTATGATGTTTCCTTCCAACATGGGTATGTTGCCAGCTGGCCTTTATTTCTCCTAACAAATGTTTTTCTTTTTCTTTTCTTTTTTTTTTTTTTACACAAATGTTTTTCTAATGAAGGAAAACAGACTGGAACAATTCTAGGTGTACACATCTAATTTACATGTGAATTCCTACCGAAACAACTTAGAGGCAAGACATTCGAGAAAGTACTCATCCTCTCTGAGACTCTCTTTCTTCATCTGTAAAATGGGCATGATAATACTTACTTCAAAGAATTGTTGTCAGGACTAAATCAGATGACCCAAATAATAAATAATGTGTGTGTGTGTGTGTGTGTGTGTGTGTGTGTGTGTGTGTGGTGGGAAGAATGAAGGTTGTCAGGGAGTGTGGGCTTCCAGTTACAGGACAGATAGGTTATGGGGATTAATGTATAGCATGTGACTATGGTTAACAATACTGTGTTATACATTTGAAAGTGGCTGGGAGAGTAGTGGATCTTGGGATTTCTCATCACAAGAAAAAATGTGTAACTGTGTGAGGTTACGGATGTTAACTAGACTTACTGTGGTAATCATTTTGTAGTATATACATATATAAAATCATTGTGTAGTACACATTGGACAAATACATTGTGTGTCAATTATATCTCAATAAAACTGAGGGAAAAAGATAAAAAAAAAAAAGCAATACAAAAAGGATGGTGTTAGCCACACAAGTCTGAGGCTTGAGGTTTATATTTTGTTCAAATAATACAACTTAGATGTGCCTGTAATTAGATTCATAATGAAACAAAAAGGAAGCCATTTCCTAAATGTGTGGATGGTGTTGTATGTAGAATTTGTGCAGAATAATCACTAATTCATTTATATGTTGAGTTACATGACACATCATATTCCAAATGTATGATTCCATGGGCCTAAGACCTAGCATTCCAGTATGGTCTTATGGAGATTGGTTTCACGGTGGTCTGATAGCTAATGGTATATCAAAACACACATGTCATCCAACTGGGGATTAAAGTCTTACATCATGTTATGTAAGCAACAGTATTGCAATGTGTAGCCAGACAGAGGTATTTGCTGACCAACATAAAAACAAAATGGAACCTCTAACCCTGGGTTATAGGTCCCCTCCCCTGGTTAGTACCAGGTGACTGAATCTACTTCGGGAGTAAAGAGTTGGATGAAGAGCAGGGTGTTATCAGCAGCCACATCAAAGGCTTTCTAAGATCCAGACAGAAGTCCCAGTAAGCAAGTAGGCTGGGCCCCTTGGTGGTTCCACTAGCTTCTGGTGGGAGCTCTCTGTCTCACAGACAGAGAGGTCTGTCTGATTTACTTGACCGAGAGTGATCAAGTCAAGATCAAGACTTACAACAGACTCCAAAGTTAGTCTGGCTGAGAGGAAACTTGCTTGTGCCCACTGTGCCCAAATCCTGCTCTCTCTCCTAAAGTTTGAAAGCAGGGATGTGGACATCTGCTTGATGTCCAAGGAGTTTCATTTTTGTTAAACTCAAGTAGCTTACAGTCAAGTTAGCCTATAGCTTATCAGACCAGCCCATGGAGGGCATCAAGGCTTCCTGTGGGTCACATTATTGTCCTTCTACTTACTGTAGGCAGACCCATTCACCCCACTTAAAGCCCAAAGTGAATCCAGGGTGACTTCCACTGCCCTATTTCATCTCCTTGTCCTTCATTGCTCATCCCCCTTTTCCATGAGATGGTTTTCACTTTCTAAGATAAAATGACCTGTCTCCCATCAGGATGGGTCACTGTGTTATGGCCTGGGGAATATTCTTATCCTTTCTAGAAATAGATGCATCTTTCCAAACCTCACTGGGGACTGTTCTGTGACACCTAGCCAAGTTTCCAAAGATCCTGTTAATAGTATTTGTAGCCACTCTATGGAGCCATCTCCACACCTCCTCATACACTCTTCCAAAGGGATGACAGGCACAGGACACGAGAGCTGAGACAGTGTGTCTGCCACCAGCAGCTAATGATCTGATAAATGAAGGGAGTTCTTGCCATTTCTTGTCTCCAGGGCAACAGAGGGAGCCTGACCATCTAGTACTGACATGACATCAAGAAAGTTGATATGGCAACGTATTGTTCTTGCCATGCTGTCACCTCATTTCATAAGAATGGCTGCAATGCAACGGCAGTCACTTCCCATTTCACCAGATTCCTGCCCAGCAGAGTCACTTTGTAGTCGCCTTGCCTGGCTGAGAATACTGGACCCTAAGAGTGAGTCAGGCATTTATTACTTTTCACAAGCACTAACACAGCTGGTGAAGAACAAGCCTGCTGCTTGAGAGAAGATGGACACCTTCCTGTTTCTAGCATCCGACAGTCTGTTTTGTTTGATCCTGAGGGGCTAGGCTAATGGACAACATTGGGAATAATGACTTTTTATTGCTTCTAAGAATCATTATGCAAGTGTCTGATGTTCAGCAGTCTTCCTCATCACACCTCACTTTTCACCTGGGCTTCCCTACGGGGCTCAGTACTGCGTAGCTGTAGCTCAGTGCTCTGTGCACAGCACCTGAATGATGAATACATGTTGGAGAGACCTGGAGAGGAAGAGAGCTGGGTTTGAGTCCCGTTCTTTTCTCCTCTAATTTCATAACCTTAGACCATTTGTGTCACCTCTCCAATTCTTAGTTTCCTCATATGAAAATGCAGAAAGTGACATCTTCTATTATAGGGACATTGTGAAGATTAAATAAGATGTCATATATGATCCAGTGACTAAATATCTGACAGCTGTTTATGTATGCCATTTCCTTCTTTGGGGTATTAACTTGTGAGGTGACATAGGGTCTGCTAATCAGGCCACAGTTTGATGTCTATTGATTTAAAGTTTTGACAGGCTTGAAGAATTGGTTAGAAAATCTTTTTTTTTTTTTGCGGTACGCGGGCCTCTCACTGTTGTGGCCTCTCCCGTTGCGGAGCACAGGCTCCGGACGCGCAGGCTCAGCGGCCATGACTCACGGGCCCAGCCGCTCCGCGGCATGTGGGATCTTCCCGGACCGGGGCATGAACCCGTGTCTCCTGCATCGGCAGGCGGACTCTCAACCACCGCGCCACCAGGGAAGCCCCTAGAAAATATTTTAATGGCTATTTTGGGTGATATTTTTGTGTGAAAAGGCACAGGATTTTTGTCTTGAATCACATG
This sequence comes from Orcinus orca, assembly GCF_937001465.1. NCBI lineage: Eukaryota > Metazoa > Chordata > Mammalia > Artiodactyla > Delphinidae > Orcinus > Orcinus orca. The sequence goes on from NC_064559.1 coordinate 118,342,288, forward strand.
ATTTGCATCCTCAAAAGATGGCACATTCTTTCTAACATCCTAGGCCTATATAAGATGCTAAGTCTCAGCAGTGTTTGTACATTACAGCAGGAACTCTCCTCTGTATGCATCTAAGCATTGACCTTGTGAGCTGGGAACCTGAGAGTATAACTTGCTTGTTCCAAGTGTGCATGGTTAGACCAGTTGTTGATTCTGAGAAATAAATTCACTGCACATAGAGGGCACTGAATAAATTTGCTCCTGTTGGCAGACGATAAAGTGATGATGAGAGAGAGTTGGTAACCTTTCTCAACTGATGCTTGCTTTTATCCAGAAGTCTCTTTCTCTGTTGTATGGTGGTGTTTGTGTTGTTGAACACTCCTATTAATAAGTATTGAGGCTTGTTTCCATCTCATGAAAGCAAACTGATCCTGTAGCTGGGCTGTGGTCCAAGACTAGAACATTGCAAGCTCCAATTACCCTCCCGGCTCTAAAGGAGGATTGAGCTTAAAGTGGCTTTATTTTGAACGCACTGCATTGAGTTTGTGTGGTATTTGGGGCAAGGAGTCAGATCTATATCTTGGTTTTATAACAGCTCTATCGCCTACTAGCTGTTTGCTATGAACAAATCAAACTCTCTGAGTTTGTTTCCTCATCTATAAAATGGGTATACTAGCACTCCCTTGCAGCGTTATTGGGGAGAATAAATGAAATAATATGTGTGAAATGTCCAAGCACGCTTATGGCATATGGCATATTTATTATTGAAATATTTTTGAATGCAATTTAATTTATGAAGTGTTTATATTATGGCTGTGTTTATTTGTAAGACTCTTGCATATATGGCATTCATCTTTCCTGTTTATTAAAGGCATGGCAGCTTGAAAAGAAAGACATGGTCAGCAGGAAAAGTTTAAATACACAGGAGGAACAGAAATAGATTTATGCTGAACTGAAGAGACCACCTGGGGAGTTTCAGTCATGATCTCTAGCTGTGTTTTCAAATGTATTCTTTGGTGAGTAATGCATACTTTTGTAGCTGGAAACTAGGAACCTGCTAAGGGAAAGAAAAGATCCCCAGTGAACTCCTGTATTCTCTTGAAAAGAAATGTGTTTGCAGTATCCTTTTGTACTGTCAGTTTGGGGATGAAGTTTTAGACAGAAATCCATGTCTAAATCATTGTTATATTAATGTTAAATTTGGGGCTAGGAACAGGCAGTGCCTTGTCTTCTTGATTAAAGAGAAATGAAAATACTAACTTTACCTTCAGATTCATTACCAAATTTGAAGTTCACTGTATGTCTTACAAAACAATACAGTTCTAATTTGAAAGCGGACACAAGCGAGAACTTGTCTTCTATACAAATGGCTAATGCTGACCATTGTTTTGCAACAGAAACTAGTATCAGGGAAGTGAGACACAGTTAATGGAAGCTCCATCGTCTTCTCACTCCGAGGACCCAGAGGGAAGTGTTCACAAATCTTGAGCAAGGCTGGGGACTCAGGTACTCTCTAGATCTTAGTCGTTTCCCTAGGACCAGCAGACCTGCAACGTCAGGTATCTCTGAATATGGGAAGAACTTTCAGCTTTTTATCTTTCCTACATTTCCATTCCCTATTGAATCTTAGAGCATCAGAGAATCCATATTAAGGTCTCTGTCCATAATTAGAGACTTCCCACATTCCCCTGATGGCTACTGGACAGATAAAAGTTAATGTCAAATATTGCTTAAAAAAACAACATTTATGATTGGGATCTCCATTTACACGTTTAATGGCTCATTGCCAGTTGCAAATCCTTCCCAGCTCTTCATCAAGGTTCCCTGTTACCTACTGGGGTTTGCTTACAGTAGAGCAGTACCAATAAACAGTGATCACGTATAGAGCTTACCATGTCCCAGGAACTGTGCTCAGTAGATTATAAGCATTTCATCTAATTCCCTGACAACTCTGTGAGGTGAAATCATCTCTTTTAGAGAAGTAAAATCTTAGGTTTTAGAGATTATATAATTTGCTTAACAAGGTACACAGGAAGAAGCAGAGCCAGGATTCCAACCACTATACAAGTGAGAGTTACTCAGCTAGAGTAGACTTAGAATAGTTTCCAGTTTCTTTTCACAGCCAGAGCCATTAGGAGGACCTTATATACTTTGGACAGGAAACCTCTGCTTTACTCTGTGATTTTATCTGCTTTATTCCAATCTCCTTAAGTTTGGTAAACTCCTTGAGGGTGCAGGCTGTATTAAACTTTTCTTTCTTTTCTTCTTCTTTTTTTTTTTTTTTTTTTTACTATCATGGTGTGAAGTCCATAAAAAATGGTCAATAAATATTTGGTTATTTATTAATGAATCCCTCCACCCAGGGTCTCTCCTGCCATGTTCCATCAGAGTGGTACTTCTTACACCATTTCTCTCTCCCTTGGTGATTCCCCACTCAGTATGTAGTTGCAATGACTAGTACATTCATGTTAAAACGTAAAGTAATATGACAATACAGTGTGTAGAGAGACAGAACATTTCAAATGAACAGACTAAACCAGACTGGCTGACCCTGACAATGAGCCCTTTGTAAGCTAGTGACAGTCACACTTCCCTCATACTCTCCTTACTCTTTGGAGGTTATGTTTCCTTCTCATTTTCACATGTTGTAGTGACATTATTAGGGCTGCAGAAATATTAACATATCCTCTGTTCCTCAGTGTCTTTTGGTTCACTATAGAAGTTAGCCTTCCTTCTTCAAGGGCAGCGTGACGTGTGGTTAAATTGTTACTCATCTTATTATTTTTTAATCTTCTGCAGAAATTAACGACCTTATTTCCTTCAAAGTAAGAACCTCAATTTGAGTATCTTTTTAGTATAAAAAGATAAAAAAATAAAAGAAGGAGCTTAATACATTTCTGACATACAAATCCATAAGGGTGTCAACAGTCACCAAGCTGAAAATAGTCAAGTATCCAGTAGGTCTGATGGTGACTCAGTGTATTATAACTGTCCAATCACCACTCCTGAGATACTGGTTTATGTCCAAGTACAGAACCTGCTCTAGCTTTCAGTTTGTTTAGGGGTCACCATAATTCAAGACCCAGCTAGCAGGCAGGCATTTTAATATTACAGGGTAATTTCCAAGATTTAGGATGATCCTAAAATTGATGAAGTGCTGCCAAGGTTAGGGTGAATTTAATGGATAAAAGTTTACTGTAAGGGCTTTATTTCCCTTTTTGGAAGCTGCAAAATAAAAGTCACTGATTTTAGACAAACTCTTAACTGAAATTTTGCATTTGCACATGGCAACTACAACTTAAAATAACCACAAAAAAAATGACACAACAAGTGTTAAATGCCATTCATTTTTAGACTTTTTGTTTTTTTTAAAGGAAGCAGCCATGGTGATCATAGTTTTCACTTTATCATGTCATTTGTTTGTAATTTGATTGCTTTTTTAAATTCATTGACCCAATCCCCAGCATTTTCAATGAAACTTTGAGGGCAGGTACCATCATTTATAATTTTATTATCTCACTATGTGCCCTTACTGTGTGACAGAACTTGGGTTAAATATTGTTATATTATTTAATTCTCACAGATAGTGAGGTACATACAATTCTTATTTTCATTTTACATGAGCAAGTTGAGGCTAAATAAGAGTAACTCTTGGTACAGGACTGACGTTTTGGCACACAAAATATTTGATTGCATCTATAAGGATTTAGGCACATTAGTCTAAGTTGCACATATTACTTTTGTTTCATTATCTTTAAATTCCTGTCATTGCCCATAATGTTCTTACTTCTTTATCCCAAGATTTAAAAATTAACAGATGTTAATACATTTAATAATCCCATTCATTTTTAAAAACATAACTGAATACAAAAATATTTTTGAAGAGGATAAAGCTATCAACAGGAATAAAGCAGCCGTATTTTTATCTTTATACACTAGCTTTCTCTCTGTCTTAGAAATATTTTATCAAGACAAGTATGAAGTGAGGAAGTAGATTTTTTTTTTTAATAAATTTATTTATTTATTTTTGGCTGTGTTGGGTCTTCGTTTCTGTGCGAGGGCTTTCTCCAGTTGCGGCGAGCGGGGACCACTCTTCATCGCGGTGCGCGGGCCTCTCAATGTCACGGCCTCTCCCGTTGCGGAGCACAGGCTCCAGACGCGCAGGCTCAGTAGTTGTGGTTCATGGGCTTTAGCCGCTCCGCGGCATGTGGGATCTTCCCAGACCAGGGCTTGAACCCGTGTCCCCTGCATTGGCAGGCAGATTCTTAACCACTGCGCCACCAGGGAAGCCCAAGGAAGTAGATTTTAAAAAGTGGTAATTGGGGGCTTCCCTGGTGGCGCAATGGTTAAGAATCCACCTGCCAATGCAGGGGACATGGGTTCGAGCCCTGGCCCGGGAAGATCCCACATGCCACAGAGCAACTCAGCCTGTGTGCCACAACTACGGAGCCTGCGCTCTAGAGCCCACGAGCCACAACTACTGAGCCTGTGTGCCACAACTACTGAGCCTTGTGCCACAACTACTGAAGCCTGTGCACCTAGAGCCCGTGCTCCACAACAAGAGAAGCCACTGCAATGAGAAGCCCCTGCACTGCAATGAAGAGTAGCGCCTACTCGCTGCAACTAGAGGAAGCCCACATGCAGCAATGAAGACCTGATGTAGCCAAAAATAAATAAATAAAATAAAAAATTAAAATGAAAAATAAATCCCTTGGGCTTAAAAGGCTTGCATTGAGTTCAAGAAATTCAACATAATTGGAGAGAACAGTAAAACCATTAAAAAATGGTAATTGGTAACCTGGCAAAATATATTTCAGAGTAACGCTAATCATGTGTGTCAAGATAAAGGAAATTAAGGTGGCTTAAGTTTTCAGTTCTCTTCAGAAAAATCAATTATAAAGCAGTTACGTTGCTGACAGTAAACAATAAATCCCTGGATTTAGTTAATAAAAAAAAGCTTCCACTTTTTGAAGGTTTGTTTTTTTCATTCAACAAAAGAAACTCATAACATTGATTCTTTTTGAGAAATAAGGGGCTGTTTACATCAGGTATCTTTAAATCCAGATGTATTCTTGATCTGTCTGCCTGCTTGAGTCAGAAATCACTTGCCATCTGGGAAATACATCTTTATAAAGCCACCCAAGGTTTACAACGCTCCTGGCATTGAAACCGAGTAGGACCCTGTGGGGTTCCTGGGTATGAAAGCCATCCCATATCCCCTGTTTCTTGTTTGTAGGGAACAGACTCCAGCCTCCATAACCTCCCCCGAGTTCCAAAGATTCGAACAGTTGCTAATCAGGGAAGACAGAAGCTTGAGTCTGGCACCTTAGACCACTGCCGTCCTGACACTATGACAACAGTTGCTAATCAGGGAACGGAGGAGGAGACAGAGACAAAGGAGGAACAGCCAAGAAACAATAGTGCAGCCTTGGGGCAGGGTCCTAGTTCCACCTCCAGGGATACACATAACAATATCTTGGAGCTCTTTTCAGAACTAAAACCCAACAAATGGAAGATGTCATTATTCTTAATTCCAGAGAAGACCACCTGAGGCCAGATTAAAGGAAACAGAGAAGCTCATCAAGAGATTACCCAAGACCAGATTAAAGGCTCTGCACACACCCTAATCTTGTCAGCAACCCCACCCTTGAACTATTGCTATAAAATCCCTCACCAAATCCTCCCGGGTTGGGACACACAGTTTATGAGGTTAGGAGCCCTGTTGTGTGCCTGGCAAAGCTGTTCTTTTCTACTTCACCCCAAACTCTCTCTCTGAGATTCGATTTGGCACTGGTGCACTTTGGCATCAGCATTATTTGTGTGCCCTTCTGCCTCAAAGTCTAACTAGGGATGGCAGACTGGAGCCCAGCTTGCATCTCACTTGGGGTTCAAATATCCTGAGTCAAATTCATGTGTGGTTTAAATCTCTTTGATAATGTATAATTAATGAAAGTGTGGTCCTCAATCCTGGCTACATATTGTTATTGCCTAGAGGGTTTTGTAAAATACCGATGCCAGGGTCCACCCCCCAGAGAATCACACTTAAGTATGCTGGAGTGGGGCCAGTGATAACTCTTTCATTTCAATCTCAGTTAACCTTTATATAGTCACTGAGATGTTCACAGTCTTGTCACTTTCTAGTTTTGGATGATTAGAATCTTGCTGTCATTCTTTCCCTTTTGTTCTCATAAAACCAATGACACAAACGTTAAAGCCACTGAGAAAGTTTTTCAACAAGTGCAGTTCTGCTCATCGCTTTTCAAATGAGCAATTAATAATTCATAACAATTAACTGAGTTATGACTTTCTCTTTCAATACGTTTCCAAACATGAATAGATTAGATGGTAATTGCTATCAAATTTTATGTTCTATTATTTCATGTGCCCAATAAAAGTTTATCTTTTGGAACTCAATTTGTATTTCCTTTTGATATATTCATAACCAAATGCAATATACTGTATTAAAATATTTATTATTAACCTATCAAATATTAACCACTTTTAAATTATATGGATGAAAGAAAACAGATAGGCTACTTGTTTAAGTTTTCATGATTCTCCTTATTTTAATATGATTTGGATTTGTAGAATACATGCGGGTAAAAACTGATGACATGAGATATTGTATGAGTTCCTGCCCCTTATAAAATTTTTCCAAGGCATATGTATGCCCTTGATTTCCCAGCCACCATTATTCTATGAACAATAAGTGACAAAAACAAACAAAAAAACTTGGACTTTGAAGTCAGCCTCCTAGGTTAAGTCCATACGTATTACCTCATCCTTTGATTCTCAAATTTTAATGTGCATATGAATCACCTGATATCTTGTTAAAATGCAGATCAGTAAGTCTAGGGTGCAACCTGGGATTCTGCATTTCTAACAGATTCCTAAGTGGTGCTGATGCTACTGGTTGAAGGGTCACACATTTAAGTTGTAAGAATCTAGATGACTGTATACAGGTTACCTAGCCTCTCTGAGCCTCAGTTCATTTATCTGTAAAATGGGGATAACTGCTAACGGGGTTTATGCAGATTAAACAAGGCAGTATAAATGGCTTGGCACAGTTCCTGGCACATGGCACACACTTAATAAATAGTGACCATTGTTCTCATTGCAATTAGGAGAGCTAACCTATGACCTCAGTGCTAAACTAGGATATCTCTGAGATGCCAACTCAGATACAAGATTCTAAGGTTATAGGTCAAAGCAGAGGTACCGAAGATCAGAAAAGTGAGCTAGAAAAGTGGTACTGGAAGTCAGTCTTCTCAGATTTCAACAAGAGTGAGGCACTGTCAGATTTGACACCTCTCTTGTACTGTCAGCCCTTATTAGAGGGCAGGGATCACATTTTATTTGTCTCTTGGTGCTCAAATTTAGCACAATCCTTGACACATAACTAGTATTGTACTATTTGTTAAGTGAATGATAGTATGCATAAATGAGTGAGTAAATGAGTGAATGAATGACTGCATGAACCCAAAGCCAGCCTAGTTGGCTGGGGAGGAGAATTCAAAGGTTTAGCAAGACTCTGTTAAGCAGCCCTTCTATTACCTTGGTTAAAATGAACTTAGTAACCAAAGATGAAATGAAGGGCAGAGTTTTTCTATAGAGTATGGGATGATCTGATCTCATCTGTTTTATATGAAGAACATATTGAACATGACTGATTTAATCATGTCTTATTAGATGTGCCTATCAATAGGTTAAGCATAGTCTCCTCCATCCTAAGACACCAGACAGTCTTTAGTAAAACTGTGACTTCAAATTTTAAGGTCTGATATAACCTGGTAGAATTCATACATTATATCTATATGTCCGTAAGTAGTTTAGCATCATTGTTGCAAAATCAGCAATTTTATTTTCATTTTAACGAAATAACAGGCAGATGGCAACTAGACATATCAAGGTGATCATTTTGTAAATGTGTAGAAATATCAAATCACTATGCTGTACACCTGGAACTAACATAGTGATATAGGTCAATTAAAAAAATATGTAGACACGGACAGAAAATATATAAAAATACTAATGATGGTTATTTCTGGGGGGTGGGGATTATGGGTGATTGTTAATTTTTATTTTATGCTTTTATGTATTTCTAGTTGTCTGCAATGAACATGTATAGCTTATAAAATTAGAAAGAAAACAATAAATGTCATTAAAAAATAAAAGAGAAAGAACAGGGGTGTGATATCTCATGAAAGACCTCATAATACATCCAAGTATTTTCCACATGAGCACTAGTAAAAGTTGGATCAACGCAATCATTGAAAATGCAGTGATTGTCATCTCTGTCATTACATCACTAATACATTGCCAAATTATTCAGTAATAAGCCCTCCTGTAAACTCCCAAACTTTGTCTTTTTATACTCAAAGTCCATGTGAACAATGTAGTTGTCCATATTATTGATTTTCATGATGAAGCATATAGATTAATGTAAGACTAAGTCCATAGGGTCAATAATACTAATTAAAAAGAGGTCTACATGTGATTCTTAAAAATAATTACATCAATATTTCCTTATTTTTGTAGTGTGTTGTCTTTGAGACATATGCTCATTTCCCCCAAAGAGTTGCATAATAGCTTAGAAGAAATAACCACAATACATAATATTAGTCCTATACTTTTGCAGAATATGGGAAGGAATATTGTTAAAAATACATCTTAGCAATTGTTTCTCTTTTAATATATCCAGCGATGTCTGGATGATCTTGACTTTGAAGCATAATGATGAGGTGGGGACTGAGGTTGGACGCAGAGCAGATGAACCATGTGTGGGTCTGAATTTCTGTGTCTATGTGCCTGTTCCAGGTGAAATCCAACTTTACTGGAATTTACATCAAGGTAATCAATTGCCCTATATTTACACATACCTCTTCTCCACACCTTGCAGCAACAGATAACTGAAGGTTGACTGTAATTTTTAAAAATAGAACACTTGACAAAGATGGGATGGAAAGCATGTAGCACTTAAATAGAGATGGGTCATGACATTCCATCCCTGTAGGTAGAGCTACATGATTTAAATATCCTGGATTCGACAGACTCATTCGCGCTCAAAAGAGCATTGGACAGAAAAGGCAGGGGTTCACAGCACTGATGAGCACTTTATTCAGAATAATTACGCCTGATATCAAAGTTGATGATAAAAAAATAAATTCTCCATATGTTCTGTATGTATTTTTTTTTCCTGTGCCCTTAATGTTGTAGCCAGTATTATTACTGTGATTCTCCCTTAGCAGAGCTTTTTGCTGATATTCAAGGTGATGGGTTGTTCTGCAGAATGCAACAGAACGATTCCTCACACCAACATGAGCAATCCTGATTGTATTATGGCCACTCTGACTTCGCTTTCATTAGTTGCTGATTGTACTAAATTGATGCGAAATTGACTTGGCTGGCTTGTAAGCCTTTAAACAGTTGGCACTGACTATGTCTGTGATCTTGCTCTGGAAATTATATGGTCAAAGCCTTCATGTTTCTGAAAATCCTAACATTTTTCTTAAGGTCAATTAGGGCCTGGTGAATATGAATCAGTAAGACTGACTTCCTGTGATACTCATATCAAGATAGAGGACACACTTTAATGAAATGCATGGTTTGGGTTTGTTTTTTTTTTTAATGTTCTCTCTTGCTTCCTGCTTCATATTCTCTCCATTTTATGTAAGAGGTCCTCTGTTTCTTCATTTTTAACTGCTGTGTGAGTTTAAAATAAACCAAACTGTGGTCTGCAGGCCAAATCCAGCCTGTGTCCTGTCTACTATGGCCTATGAACTAAGAATGGTTTTCAAGGTTTTTGGTGATTGAAACAAAATCAAAAGAAGAAGAATTCATGGCACGTGAAAAGTATATGAAATTCAAATTTCAGTGTCGGCAAATAAAGTTTCATTGGAACACAGATACACTCATTCATTTCAGTGTCATCTATGGCTGATTTGAGGCTACAACAGCAGAATGGAGTAGTTGCAACAGAGACTGTCTGGCCCAGGGAGCCTAAAACACTTACTATCTGGCCTTTCACAAAATAAGTTTGCTGACTCTTGGAATAAATCACCAAAGCCTCTGTCTCCATCTGCAGAGTAAAAATGACAAAATCCTAAAAATGCAATAGCAACTCAATTAGCAATAAATATTCACTGGTTTGCCACTTCTCAGGGGTTTGGCTTGGGGGAATTACCCTCTTTAAGTCTCAGTTTTGCTATCTATAAAATAAGGGAAAAAATGACCTCCCTGGTAGAATGAGATAATGTATACATGTTCCTGACACATAGAAAGTGTACAATAAATAACAATTTTTATTATTTTAAAATAATTATTGTTCCTAAAAAATTGGTGCATATGGAAACAGGTCAGACCATTTTTGCGACTTCAGGATCACAGAATTTCAGACCAAGAAGGAGCCTTAGAACATCCAAACCACGTCTAGAATTTCACAGGAGGAGCTGCATAGGAAAGGCTGAAGTCGTGGAGCAAACATCCCTTGGGGAGGTGGTAACAGTCACACCCAGATCAAGTCACTGTGCTGACTCTTATTCCCCTACAAGTTTCAGGTGGGTTGGCCCTTTTCCAATTGAGCTGATTTTCATACTTAGACATTTTCTTTATGTAACTTTAGAAGATTTTGAAATTCTCTCTCTCTCACACACACACACTCACTAGTGTGTAAAGAATGGCTCAAGGTGAAACTCCACTTAGGCACCGTCTAAAGTAAGGAAAGAACTACATGTATTGTGTTTCTGATGGCCTTCTGATCATTTCACTATCAGATAGGCTGCTTTGATTCTGGGCTACTAGTAGATACAACTGTACCTGGCTTTCTTCATGAGCTTTGGCCTTTCACACAACTTTCACTGTTAAACTTGAATGGTTCTACAGTGTGAAATGGTATAATTTGTGCATACTTGTCATTCTCAAGATTCTCTTCAAATAAAGGGGTGAAAATTAGCGTGGGTGGCCAAGGTAATATGGAAAGTTGCCCAGCCAGGTCAGAACTGAGGTTCCTCTCTAAGCTGAGCACAGGTTAGCAGAGTAGTAGGCAAACCTCAGAATGTCAGGAGGGAGCCTGGAATTGCTGTTAGTAATTCCACTATTTGTATTTGTTCTATGCTGAGCTTCAGCAATTCAAGAGACTCGGGTTTTGAATGTATTAGGATATGATCCTACTGTGAAGGGCATTCTGAAAAACTCACTTCTTCCAACCTGCTCCATCAGCCTTTGCTTCTGTGGTGGTTCTGAGTGAGCCATCAGTGGTGTGAAGCATTAGAGCACTCTCCACAGTGTAAGTGTAAACCCCAACTCCTCTGCTCATAGCTGGCACTGGGTCCCTGATGTATTAGAGGTCAGTGGATTTTCCTATCAATCCCAACTTAAAGAATGAAGGGAAAACAGGACTGTCACTGGAAAGTGATGGCTATTAGCATGACTGAGTAGTTTGGCACTGTTCTGCTGAATCAGGAGAAATTTCACAACTGGGAGCAACCCTGGGTTTGCTCTTCTAGCTGACAAAATGAGCCATTTCCCTCCAGGAGGACAACCCAGCATATCTGTAATACTTACAAATAGCCACTTTCTATCTTCCTTCTAATATTTTCATTTCTAAATTACCTCTGGGAGGCTCCTACTGGTTCTATTTAACGAGCACTTCATTCCCACACTTAGGAGTTGAAAACAGTAACATCAAGTGCCCTTCCAGGTATTTATTTTTCATCACTGTTATGTATGTGGTGCTCAGCAAGGGAAATGAGACCGGTGTTCAAGTTGACAGCAAGGAAATTAAAAACTTGGATTCGGTGACGCCATTCACTTTTACAACAGAGCTATAAGAACCAAATGAGTGAAATCATGTGTCTAGGATTGCAAATGCTCTGAAGCATCGCAGACATCCTTGTTTAAGTGGCATGCCACCTGTCAATGGATTCAACATGTGAGCGCAACTGGTAAAATGTGAACTGGACATTTCAGCATAACACAGCAAATGGCAGGAGACTCCGACTAGAGCAATTGAAAAATTACAAGTTAGGTTTAAGGTATTTGCCCAAGGAGGTATAATCTTCATCTCAGAGAAGCAATTGGAAGCATCATCTTAAGGATCACAAGTTGTCAGGCTTGTAGAAGTTAATCTCAGACCAAAAAAAAAGAAAGAAAGAAAAAGAGATCCCCCTGAACTATGGTAGCAGAAAAGCTATGATAGGAACCAATTAATCTCTAGAAAAAAGAAGTTATATAAGTCTTAAGTCTGATTCTTGGAAACCAGAAGTGAGGACTGAGAACAAGGCTAGTGAGAGTATGAGAGTCTGTCTGTTGGTAAGGAGATTCTAGAGGACAGCTGAGCAGCTGAACTGGGGGTCTTAATACAAATTGAGCTATGTCTCTCACTCTACCTTCCCTTTGCCCCATGGTCTTGGTGCGAAAGTCAGAGCTGGAAAGTTGGGGAGGCCCTAGAGATCTTTTCACTTGACTTTTCTTTTAAGCAGAAACTCGCCAAAAAAGCATCACTCACAGGAGCCCATTCAACTTCTGTTTGAGATTTTCCAGAGTCTGGGGATTTATCATAACTCAAGGCACTCTACTGTATATTCTCAAACACATGGAGAGAATAATTGTTGGAAAATACAAGGCTGAAAACCCAACTCTCTCTTTTTACCCACTGGTCCCTATTCTATCTTCCTGAAATAACAAGTCCTTCTGTTACGTAGTAGTCCTCTAAAACTGGTTGACAACTGTAACACGTTAAATCATATGCTTACAAGCCTTTTTAAACTCTCTTTCATATGAAAAACCCTTCATCAAAGACAGAACCCTCCTATGCCACTGCTTCGTTAAAATGTTTTTTTTTTCCGATGACTGGACTCTTGCTGTGGGCTGTCCAGGGCATGTGTCAGGGGAACTAAAACTGTTTTGGTCCTTGTTTTGTGTGAAATTGTGTTAGCTTCTTAGCCACTCATGACAAAATGTTGTATGGAATTGAACTTGAATGGAAGCTAAGATTCCCACATATTTGCCAATTGAACAACTTGTTAACACAGCTCTACGCCATTCTACATTTTTGCAGTTTGTTTTTATAGCCTTAATTTGTAGCACAGTGCCTAGTATATAGTAGGGACTTAATAACTGTTCACCAAAAGCTCATAAGAAATCCTCATATAGCCCTGTTGGTTAGTTTAGAAGTCTCCCAGTTTTCTCTAGGTAGTCTATTAGAAACAGTTTGTGATTTTATTTAAAACATTAACTTGTGTGTTCTTGTGTTTGAAAGAGGGTCTAAGATCCTACGTTTCCCCCCCAAGAATATTTTGTATTCTTCTTAAGGTTTGGGACAGTATCCCTTAAAGGTTTTTAATAGCATTGGTCTCTTATGTGACGTTGTTATCTCCCTACTACCAATAAGTGATACTAGTAGTTCACTGACTGCTTCTTCCACTCTTCTGGGCGAAGAAATTCTCATCAATGCAAGCCAACAATTAGCAGGACACATCTTTTAGCAGATATCTTGATATGTGAATTCCCCCATTTTGGAAGATTACAGAGCATTTAGATTTCCTAATTTGGCTTTGGACAATATCTATATCCTCTAAATGGTTGTATCGTCTATAATATACACTCATAATACCTTTTCTATAAGATCTTTGATCTTCACTGAAAAATATTGCACTGTCTCTAATTCACAGTGCAAGTCTATACCTTCTTGACATACATCTCTCCTTTCTAATCATATTATGCATTTCTTTCAAAGTTTTACCCTTGAATATCTTTATTGCAAGCATGCATTACATTCCATCTCCATAATACCTGCATATTTATCCCTGGAATTAAAAGCTTGTATTCTTGATGATTATTGTGGTAGGTGGAGAAAAATGTCTCCCTAAAGATGTCTATATCCTAATTCCTGGAACCTGTTCCTTTACATGACAAAAGGGATGTGATTAAATTAAGGGCTTTCAGATGGAAAGATTATCTGTGGGTCTCCACTCTAATCACATGGGTCCTTAGAAGTGGAGACTTGTGTCCAGGCTGTGGTTTGAGAAAGATGTGGTGATGGAAGAAAGGCACAGAGAAATGGAAAGTTCCTGGCTTTGAAGGTAGAGGAAGGGGCCACAAGCCAAGGAATGCAGGTGGCCTCCAGAAGCTGGAAAAGGAAAGGAAACAGGCTCTCCCCTAGAACCTCCAGCAGGGAATGCAGCCCTGTCGACACCGTGATCTTAGCCCAGTGAGACCCTTATTTACTTCTAAATACAGAACTGTAAGAAAATATATTTGTGTTGTTTTGAGCCACTAAATTTGTGGTAATTGGTGATGATTTTCTACAGCAGCAGTAGAAAATAAATACACTTATTATGCAAACACTGGGAAGGGATACACCTAAGCCAAGGAATTTTGTTCCCCAAACTTTCTCTTATTTTTCTCCTGAGAATAACTGTGGCCTTTTTTTTAACTTTATGGTTTGCCACAGTGTCTGGTTTTACAGTTTTATAAGGGTATTTTCACTATATTTCTCTTAAATTTAATTGAAAAATCTTCTTGATCAGGCCGTTGAGCCTCCTACTAAATACATGTTTTCCTGTTCTTGGTAATATATGTACTGATCCCTTCCAAGAACACATATTCTGATACTATAGACCATGGTCCAGCAACTTAATCTCAGCCTTCCTGTTGTTATGTGTGCTTAGTTCTTGATTTCCTACATTCTCTGTTATCTTCCAAATCATAACATTTAGCTACGTCACGAAATATTTTGACTTTAACCCAAATATTCACACTATAAGTTCTTCTGAAAGCACCATTAGTATTCATATAAATTAGGTAAAAATGTGGGGAAATTGCTGGCTTTAATAAACATTGCATGATATTCCAGTGTAGCTTATACATTCACCAGGAAGACAATACATCTCCTCATTAGCCTCACTGGTTCTATGTGTGAGTATTCCTATTTCATTTTTCAAACCAAAAAATCACACACCTGACCTATGTCTAGTCTTCTTGGTGCCATTAACAAGTGTTCCATTATTTTCCAATACAGGTTAACCAACCGTATTTTGTGTGAAGCACGAAACGTTACTTTCTCTTTAGAAGGTTCAGCTTTATTCTCTGGGATGTGGCTCATGCCTCTTCTCGGATTTCAAAGGGGTGCATTAAAAAAAAAATCTCTTTCTCCTCAATCTCATTCTTCTGTGGAGCAACCTCAGTACTAAGTTTGATTCTGCCTGTCCTCTTTGAAATCTTTTTATTTCTGCTTTCTTTCCTGAATTGTGCATTCCATGCTGTCTAAAGTCCACTCATTCTGATGGTTTTCAAGTGTTTCACCTTTTGTCTGAGAGACCAGCTTACATTCATGGTGCACACAATCAGTGGCCCCCTCACGAGAAAGTTCACTAATGAGCCTGGAGTTATCGATTTCCCCAGCTGAAGACACACAATTGCTTTTGGGGTCACCTTTGTTTCAATCACTTGAATTAGTCTTGTCTCTGATCAAGGGATTTTTAGAATCCCCTAGGTCAACAATTTGATACTCAATAGTGGCCATTCTGGCTGCACTTTCTGCACTATCGTTGTACAATTAGTTTGAAACATGGATTCTTACCTCATTCTTTGACAAATCAACTTGTGCTTGGAACTAGCTAATAATAACTGAGATCTTACTATGGACCATGAGCTCCACATTATTTTCCTTGAATCTTCACAATTACCATATGTGTTAGGTCCTAGTATTATCCTAATTTTTAGATGAAAAACTAGCCTTAGGGAGCCCAAGTAATTTCCTCTAAGTCCTGCAGGTAGTAAGGGGTGGAGATGGGATTCAAACCCGGGTCTGTATGACTCCAGAGCCTAAGTGTGTACTCACGTAGTTCTATTCATAGGATGTAAGCGACAGTGTCAGCAACTGAATCTCTTTCTTTATTTTCTATTCCCAAATCCAAGTCCTTTTGGACTGCAGTTCTACCTTGCTCCTCTTGCCAGTCCTCTGGGGGACTGGAACCCTGTGTCTGGATCCCTCAGACTCTGTCCTGATACCTACGACATCTCCTCCCTGGCCCCACTTACCTAAATGTGCACTTAATCCCTGCTCATTGCTGCGAATGCTGCTATCAGCCCTAGTTGACCACTGTGTTTCTTCTTGGCCTTGATTTCTTCTTGCCAGGTTAATATCACTGTCACTAATAATGTGGCCAACCCAAGGATGGGTTCAACTCAGGGCAAGCAGAAGCATATGTGTGTGTGTGTGTGTGTGTGTGTGTGTGCGCGCGCACGCACATGTGCGTACGCGTGCACATGTGATGTAGGGAGTGACTGGGGAGGGGAGAGAGAGAGAGATTGATTTGAGAGGCATTTTTGAATGTATTCATGTATATGCAGACAAAGGAATGATATGAAAAATATTTATCAACTTACAAGCACTAACTACTTAGTATGAATACCTGCTCTAGTACTGGTATCCAGTACCAACTGGTGCTGAAGGCACACCGCTGACAGGTATTACCCTGTTAGTTGCTAGATCTTGGGGGGCATCTAAGAGATCCTAGGGAAGGCACTTAAGGATCTTAATGCAATAGCCATTTACCAACTGGCAAAAGGATTTCTATATTTTAACAAAGAATATCAGTCCTGTGTGGGTGGGTCGAGGAAAGAAAAGAAGATTTCAGAATGAGATAAAACAATTGTATGCTCAAAGGTGTATTTGAAATATGTGAAATTTATACAGTAAATCCAGTCTCACCCTGTTCCAGTCCTTCCTTTACAGAGTAGTCAGAATAATCTTTCTAAAACAGAATTTTATCCTTTCTCTGTTTGAAACTGTATGGTGGATCCCACATCTCCCCTGTATGACGGTCCTCACACCTATTCTCTGATGAGATAAAACTTTGTAGCTTGGCATTCAAGAAACTACAAGATCTGGTCTCTGGTTGCTTCTTCAACATTTTCCCTTCTTCCCAACACACAAAACACACACACCCTTTACCCTCTAATCATATCAAAACCATTTGATATTTCTGGAACATAGTGCATTATCTCATGAACTTTTTGCCCAAGAAGTTCCATCCTGGAAAACATCTACTAATACTAGAGTACACAAACAAATGTCACCTCTCTGGGAAGCCTTACTCCCCACCTGGGCTTCACTAAAATCAGGCACATAGCGCTTGGCTCTGATCACCTTCTAACCGTTAGGTGCTTCTCAGCCTCGCACTCCAGATTGTGAACTTCATGTCTACATGTCCAAAGCAGCTATCTCTCTTCATCCTTTAGCCTCTACTGCAAGCTCAATACCTAATTTATAGTAGGTACTCAAGAAATACTCAAGAAGTTTTTGGAACCAAGATGGCGGAGTAGAAGGACGTGCTCTCACTCCCTCTTGCGAGAACACCAGAATCACAACTAACTGCTTAACAATCATTGACAGGAAGACACTGGAACTCACCAAAAAAGATACCCCACATCCAAAGCCAAAGGAGAAGCCATAATGAGATAGTAGGAGGGGCGCAATCACAATAAAATCAAATCCCATAACTGCTGGGTGGGTGAATCACAAACCTTCAGAGTGAAGGTCCTGAGTCCCACGTCAGGCTTCTGAACCTGGGGGTCCGGTAATGGGAGGAGGAATTCCTAGAGAATCAGACTTTGAAGGCTAGTGGGATTTGATTGCAGGACTCTGACAGGACTCGGGGAAACAGAGACTCCACTCTTGGAGGGCACACACAAAGTAGTGTGTGCATCAGGACCCAGGGGAAGGAGCAGTGACCCCAGGGGAGACTGAACCAGACCTACCTGCTAGTGTTGGAGGGTGTCCTGCAGAGGCGGTGGGTGGCTGTGCCTCACCACGAGGACAAGGACACTGCCAGCAGAAGTTCTGGGAAGTACTTCTTGGCGTGAGCCCTCCCAGAGTCTGCCATTAGCCCCACCAAAGAGCCCGGGTAGGCTCCAGGGCTGGATAGCCTTAGGCCAAACAGCCAACAGGGAGTGAACCCAGCCCCACCCATCAGCAGTCAAGCGGATTAAAGTTTTACTGAGCTCTGCCCACCAGAGCAACAGCCAGCTCTACCCACCACAAGTCCCTCCCATCAGGAAACTTGCACAAGCATCTTAGATAGCCTCATCCACCAGAGGGCAGACAGCAGAAGCATGAAGAATTACAATCCTGCAGCCTCTGGAACAAAAACCACATTCACAGAAATATAGACAAGATGAAAAGGCAGAGGGCTATGTACCAGATGAAGGAACAAGATAAACCCCAGAAAAACAACTAAATGAAGTGGAGATAGGTAAACTTCCAGAAAAAGAATTCAGAATATTGATAGTGAAGATTATCCAGGACCTCGGAAAAATAATGGAGGCAAACGATGCAGGGGACGCGGGTTTGTGCCCCGGTCCAGGAGGATCCCACATGCCGCAGAGCGGCTGGGCCCGTGAGCCATTGATGCTGAGCCTGCGCGTCCGGAGCCTGTGCTCCGCAACGGGAGAGGACACAGCAGTGAGAGGCCAACGTACCGCAAAAAAGAAAAAGAAAAGAATGGAGGCAAAGATTGAGAAGATGCAAGAAATGTTTAACAAAGACCTAGAAGAATTAAAGAACAAACAAACAGAAATGAACAATAAAATAAGTGAAATGAAAAATACACTAGAAGGAATCAATAGCAGAATAACTGAGGCAGAAAAACGGATAAGTGACCTGGCAGACATAATGGTGGAATTCACTGATGCAGACAGAATAAAGAAAAAAGAATGAAATGAAGACAGCCTAAAAGACCTCTGGGACAACATTAAATGCAACAACATTTGCATTATAGGGGTCTCAGAAGGAGAGGAGAGAGAGAAAGGACCCAAGAAAATATTTGAAGAAATTACAGTCGAAAACTTCCCTAACATGGGAAAGAAAATAGCCACCCAAGTCCAGGAAGCGCAGAGAGCCCCAGGCAGAATAAAGCCAAGGAGAAACATGCTGAGACACATAGTAATCAAATTGGCAAAAATTAAAGACAAAGAAAAATTATTGAAGGCAGCAAGGGAAAAATGACAAATAACAAACAGGGAACTCCCATAAGGTTAAAAGCTGATTTCTCAGCAGAAATTCTACAAGCCAGAAGGGAGTGGCATGATATATTTAAAGTGATGAAAGGGAAGAACCTACAACAAAGATTACTCTAGCTGGCAAGAATCTCATTCAGATTCCATGGTGAAATCAAAAGCTTTACAGAAAAGCAAAAGCTAGGAGAACTCAGCACCACCAAACCAGCTCTACAACAAATGCTAAAGGAACTTAACTAAGTAGGAAACACAAGAGAAGAAAAGAACCTACAAAAACAAACCCAAAACAATTAAGAAAATGGTACTAGGAACATACATATCAATAATTACCTTAAACGTGACTGGATTAAATGCTCCAACCAAAGGACACAGGCTTGCTGAATGGATACAGAAACAAGACCCATATATATGCTGTCTACAAGAGACCCACTTCAGACCTAGGGACACATACAGACTGAAAGTGAGGGGATGGAAAAAGATATCCTATGCAAATGGAAATCAAAAGAAAACTGGAGTAGCAATACTCATATCAGATAAAATAGACTTTAAAATAAAGAATGTTACAAGAGACAAGGAAGGACGCTACATAATGATCAAGGGATCAATCCAAGAAGAAAATATAACAATTATAAATATATATGGACCCAACATAGGAGCACCTCAATACATAAGGCAACTGCTAACAGCTGTAAAGCAGGAAATCGACAGTAACACAATAATAGTGGGGGACTTTAACACTTCACTTACACCAATGGACAGATCATCCAAACAGAAAATAAATAAGGAAATAGAAGCTTTAAATGACACAATAGACCAGATAGATTCAATTGATATTTATAGGACATTCCATCCAAAAACAGCAGATTACACTTTCTTCTCAAGTGCGCACAGAACATTCTCCAGGATAGATCACATCTTGGGTCACAAATCAAGCCTCAGTAAATTTAAGAAAATTGAAATCATATCAAGCATCTTTTCTGACCACAACGCTATGAGATTAGAAATCAATTGCAGGGAAAATAATGTAAAAAACACAAACACATGGAGATTAAACAATATGTTACTAAATAACCAAGAGATCACTGAAGAAATCAAACAGGAAATCAAAAAATACCTGGAGACAAATGACAATGAAAACATGATGATCCAAAACCTATGGGATGCAGCAAAATTAGTTCTAAGAGGGAAGTTTATAGCTATACAAGCCTACCTCAAGAAACAAAAAAAAATCTCAAATAAACATTCTAACCTTACACCTAAAGGAACTAGAGAAAGAAGAATAGACAAAACCCAAAGTTAGCAGAAGGAAAGAAATCATAAAGATCAGAGCAGAAATAAATGAAATAGAAACAAAGAAAACAAAAGCAAAGATAAATAAAACTAAAAGCTGGTTCTTTGAGAAGATAAACAAAATTGATGAACCAGTAGCCAGAGTCATCAAGAAAAAGAGGGAGAGGAATCAAATCAATAAAATTAAAAATGAAAAAGGAGAAGTTACAACAGACACTGCAGAAATACAAAGCATCCTAAGAGACCAGTACAAGCAACTCTATGCCAATAAAATGGACACCCTGGAAGAAATGGACAAATTCTTAGAAAGGTATAGCCTTTCAAGACTGAACCAGGAAGAAATAGAAAATATGAACAGACCAATGACAAATAATGAAATTGAAACTGTGATTAAAAATCTTCCAACAAACAAAAGCCCAGGACCAGATGGCCTCACAGGTGAATTCTATAAACATTTAGAGACGAGCTAACATCCATACTTCTCAAACTCTTCCAAAAAATTGTGGAGGAAGGAACACTCCCAAACTTATTCTATGAGGCCACCATCACCGTGATACCAAAACCAGACAACGATACTACAAAAAAAGAAAATTATAGACCGATATCACTGATGAATATAGATGCAAAACTCCTCAACAAAATACTAGCAAACAGAATCCAACAACACATTAAAAGGATCATACACCATGATCAAATGGGATTTATCCTAGGGATGCAAGGATTCTTCAATATATGCAAATCAAGCAATGTGATACACCATATTAACAAACTGAATAATAAAAACCATATGATCATCTCAATAGATGCAGAAAAAGCTTTTGACAGAATTCAACACCGATTTATGATAAAAACTCTCCAGAAAATGGACATAGAGGGAACCTACCTCAACATAATAAAGGCCATATACAACAAACCCCAGCCAACATCATTCTCAATGGTAAAAAACTGAAAGCATTTCCTCTAAGATCAGGAACTAGACAAGGATATCCACTCTTGTCACTATTATTCAAGATAGTTTTGGAAGTCCTAGCCACGGCAATCAGAGAAGAAAAAGAAATAAAAGGAATACAAATTGGAAAAGAGGAAGTAAAACTGTCACTGTTTGCAGATGACATGGTAGTATACATAAAGAATCCTAAGGATGCCACCAGAAAACTACTAGAGCTAATCAATGAATTTGGCAAAGTTGCAGGATACAAAATTAATGCACAGAAATCTCTTGCATTCTTATATATTAATGATGAAAAATCTGAAAGAGAAATTAAGGAAACACTCCCATTTACCACTGCAACAAAAAGAATAAAATACCTAGGAATAAACCTACCTAGGGAGACAAAAGACCTGTATACAGAAAACTATAAGACACTGATGAAAGAAATTAAAGATGATACCAACAGATGGAGAGATATACCATGTTCTTGGATTGGAAGAATCAACATTGTGAAAATGACCATACTACCCAAAGCAATCTACAGATTCAATGCAATCCATATCAAATTACCAATGGCATTTTTTATAGAACTAGAACAAAAAATCTTAAAATTTGTATGGAGACACAAAAGATCCCAAATAGCCAAAGCAGTCTTGAGGGAAAAAAACGGAGCTGGAGGAATCAGACTCCTTGACTTCAGACTATACTACAAAGCTACAGTAATCAAGACAATATGGTACTGGCACAAAAACAGAAAGATAGATCAATGGAACAGGATAGAAAGCCCAGAGATAAAGCCATGAACCTATGGTCAACTAATCTATGACAAAGGAGGCAAGGATATACAATGGAGAAAAGACAGTCTCTTCAATAAGTGGTGCTGGGAAAACTGGACAGCTACGTGTAAAAGAATGAAATTAGGACACTCCCTAACACCATACACAAAAATAAACTCAAAATGGATTCGAGACCTAAATGTAAGACTGGACACTATAAAACTCTTAGTGGAAAACATAGGAAGAACACTCTTTGACATAAATTACAGCAAGAGCTTTTTTGATCCACCTCCTAGAGTAATGGAAATAAAAACAAAAATAAAGAAATGGGACCTAATGAAACTTCAAAGCTTTTGCACAGCAAAGGAAACCATAAACAAGATGAAAAGACAACCCTCAGAATGGGAGAAAAGATTTGCAAGTGAAGCAACTGACAAAGGATTAATTTCCAAAATATACAAGCAGTTTATGCAGCTCAATAGCAAAAAAACAAATAACCCAATCCAAAAATGGGCAGAAGATCTAAACAGACATTTCACCAAAGGAGACATACAGATGGCCAAGAAGCACATGAAAAGCTGCTCAACATCACTAATTATTAGAGAAATGCAAATGAAAACTACAATGAGGTATCACCTCACACCAGTTAGAATGGGCATCATTAGAAAATGTACAAACAACAAATGCTGGAGAGGGTGTGGAGAAAAGGGAACCCTCTTTCACTGTTGGTGGGAATGTGAATTGATACAGCCACTGTGGAGAACAGTATGGAGTTTCCTTAAAAAACTAAAAATAGAATTACCATTTGACCCAGCAATCCTACTATTGCGTGTATACACAGAAAAAACCATAATTCAAAAAGACACATGCACCCCAGTGTTCACTGCAGCACTATTTACAATAGCCAGGTCATGAAGCAACCTAAATGCCCATTGAAAGACAAATGGATAAAGAAGTTGTTGTACATATATACAATGGAATATTACTCAGCCATAAAAAGGAACGAAATTGGGTCATTTGTTGAGACGTGGATGGATCTAGAGACTGTCATACAGAGTGAAGTAAGTCAGAAAGAGAAAAATAAATATTGTATATTAACGCATCTATGTGGAACCTAGAAAAATGGTACAGATGAACCGGTTTGCAGGGCAGAAACTGAGACACAGATGTAGAGAAGAAACGTATGGACACCAAGCGGGGAAAGCGGCGGGGGCGTGGTGGTGGTGGTGTGATGAATTGGGCGATTGGGAGTGACATGTATACACTGATGTGGATAAAATTGATGAGTAGTAAGAACCTGTTGTATAAAATAAATAAATAAAATAAAATTCAAAAATTAAAAAAATAAAGAAATACTCAAGAGGATAAAGCATTTACTCCTATAATCTCACTGATCTACATACCAAGGATGTAAGGTGCTGGAGCTGAGGCATGGAGGGTTTTGTACACCATACAGCCTTTGTGTGGTAGGGCCCTGCTTAAATCCAGTCTTCCAATGCCAGAAGGAAAAATTAGAGGACATTACATTTTTTATAATACTCCAGGAAATTATCACAGAAAAATCAAGTTAGGCCCTTTTTTTGGCATACATTTCCTCTAAGGCTTGATTAATTTTCCTCTCCAATGTCTTTCCCTGATTACACTTCAGGAACCCATTCATTAGGTCCTGTTGCATCAGGTAGTTTACATGAGACTTTCCCTTTGAGAAGGTGTGCCTTCATTATAAAGTCTCCTCATTCCTTATGCTTTGAATCTTGTTGCTGATTTCGGCCCTTCCTTTGTCTCTCTTTCTCTCCTGACTGTCAGCCTTCTTTGGGCCTCTACATCTAGATGTTCCAGGACTGATGACTTATCCTCTGAGTCCTGGCTCCTCACATTGTATCTGGGATCCCAAACTCATTCAGACCCTTCAGGTGCTTTCTGGGAACGTACAGTGTGTACAACGTTAAAACCATGGCCTTATCCAGAGCTTATGTGCAGAAGTGCTGCCTGACTTCTCACTATTTGACGCTTTTAATGACTCTCCAGCATGGCTGGAGATGCTCATCCTCTAGCTTCTAGATCCTATCCTAACCTTGGCCTGCTCAATGCCAAATCTCTCAATTATCACCATAGTTCACTCCTGCCCATGGCATTAGTATGGCAGTAAATTTCACTTTGGCTTTATAATATGTAGAAATGTAGCCTTCAGATAACGATACATTCCATAAGTAGCAGATAAAATATTCTGTACATCCCTGGTAGAAACCTGCTTTAGATAGTTCCTGCATACTGACAATTTTTCAAGTGAAAAGTAAGCAAAAAACCTCTAGAGCTGTGCTGTCCAATATGGTAGACATATGTGTCTATTAAGCCTTGCAATAGGGCTAGTTCTAATTGAGAGTTCTGTAAGCATTAAATGTAAAATATATCCTTAACAACTTTAACATTAATTCTATGTTGAAATGATAATATTTCAGGTTTTTTTTGGATAAAAGAAGTTATTAAAATCCACTTCTATTTATTTTTACTTTTTTAATGTGGATAACAATACATTTAAAGTTACATGTGTGGCTTGCATGGTTTTGTATTGGACTGCGCTCTCCAGAGGCTTTGCCTGGTGGCTCTTTAATATTAGTAAGCTGACTGTGTACAGATAGAGGAAAGTTAATGCAGAATTAAAATGCAAAAATGGTTATGAATGACAGAAGGAAGCTTCTGCTCAGATTTTAAAATTTCTCTTCCCTGAATACACCAACATGCCACCTGCCTTGACAAGCTTTTAAGAACGCCTGATAATCCTCAGAGAAATGAGGTTGAACCAAATGGCATCTGTCTAAGGCTCACTGCATGGTGCCTAACCTCAGAGGCTTAAAATCAATATTGATTTTCATCATTTATTTTATCCTGGCATTTAAATATCCCTTAGATTTATTACCTTTCGGTTTTTGGTTCAGATTCAGTGATGGGTATGATACAAGGGTGGTAATAAGTTATGCAGATATCATTTAATTTATGAACTCTGGAGCTCCAGGGTAGTTCAAGAAATATATTAACCACATACACATCACCCTTTATTTTGCGGTAAGGATTTCTAAGCTGGGTCCCTATTGTGCCACTTAATTTATGGTCTGGCCAGGTACATGGATCTGCATACAGTATTTCAGTGTAAGTTTCTCCAGCCATCAGAGGGGACAAAGATGGGCTTCAAAGGAGCCAGCTGGATAGCTGATGGATTGCTCTCTCTCCTATACATAGGCTGAGGCATTATGTAGTTTTTAAAGCTTGTCAGCGGTTTGGGCCTTTTTCTGCTCTGAGAAGCTGCACGCACCGGCCTAGACAAGCAGAATCAGCCATGCTGCAGCAGGCAGAGGACAGCTCCCAGAGTTACTTACGTTGACAGCCGTAGTGCCAGGAATTTCCCGGCAGACACTCATCACACTTAGGCCCTGTTGTTCCAGTCTTACACTCACAAAATCCTGAGCCATTACAACGATCATGGACTGAGCCCAAAGGGTTACAATAACACTCTGTAGAAACAAGACAACACACAGGCTGGAGACAAGTCCGCATGGCTTATAAGTTATCAACACAGGAGTGTTGCTTACTTAAATGCATCACTTAAAGAAAGATGTCCATTAATGAAATGCTTTGGCAAATATGGCTATTTCAGGTCCATTTATTTATTTACTCAGCTTTCCATGATATCATTTTTATGTTATGGGAGGAAGTCAACTGAAAACCTCCAAGGAAATAAGACATCATGCTCTTCACTGGTAACAGATCGTAATGGAGGTTCCATTTGTTAGGGCATTTTTAGATGGTTTAATGAATGCAATGAGAATCCTTTATATATCCTTTATATATCAAGGATAAATCAATATGCCATCAGTGTAAAATCTGTTTTAAATTATTCAAATGAGCTTATCGGTTACACTCAAAATTTGAGAACTGCTGAACATTGTTAAAGTGGAATATGAACGCACTTTGTTCATTCAAAGTCAGTTTTACTATATGATTTGGGATGGTGCTTTATATATATATTTATACAACGTTGTGATGAGCCTTTAGATATTGTATCTGTTACACATGTTAAGTTAGTATAGCTTTTATGCAACCTAGATTAACAATCATGAAAGAAAAATGAATTTTGTAATCCTAGATAAATTTCAACATAGGCATCATTATAATGTCTATGGACAGAACAATATAACTTTGTGTAATAAAAAGTAAACAATAATTTCTTGATTCCTCACACATTATTATGCAGAATATTTTTACTTCTGAAGCTCTGTTTTTCTTAAAGGCTGAATCAGAAATAAGAATTCCTTAGGCTTCCATTAGCTTGAAAGGTAACAGCAGCTAGTTTCCAGCTTTTGGAATTTGCAGGCCAAAGTTACTTTTTTTGTAATCCCACTGTATAATACTGGGCAAGTTATTATGCCCCTCTGTCTCTTGATTTCCTTTATTTTAAAATGGTCCCATTAAGAGGTTTTCATGTCAAAAAACCAAATAAAATCACACCAAGCAACTAACCAAGCAACCAACGGTGAGAAACCCTGAGAATTTTAGTTTAATAACTTTAAGTTTAGCATCTTAGATTGGCAACGGAGATTCAGGGTTTACTGTTAAATAGAGAGATCCAGAGGTTTGGTTCTGTTTTTGTCATAGAGACTAATCATATAATTTCTTCAAAGAATGTGGAGTACCTTAGAATCATTATTTATTTCATGTTGAGTAAGTCAATTTTGAAGTTCAGCATCCTTAAGACACAAACGTTTGTATGACTAAGAGTAACATACATAGGTAAAAATAAAACCAAATAAAGTCTAAAATGCTCTCTCCTTGTCTGGACTGATTCGCACTTAATAATTGGAGTTTTATTTTAAATTGGCATTTTCTATTTTAATGTGTGTATATACAGCAGTTGTTTAAAACATTTTTAAATAGCAATTTTGTTGTGGCTTTAAAAATACACACACACACACACACACTATAAGTATATACCTATAGCAAAACTACTATAATATGTTTCTTACTATTTAAAGTGTATAAAGTGTATAAGTTGACAATGAATCACCAACATTTCATAAGCCAGGGAGTAGAGTTACATCCGGCCAATATGAATTCACATACTGTGCTAGTCAATTAGCCCATAACAACTGATTAATAAAGGGTTTTAGATGTAAAAAAAAAGTAAACAAAATTTTTAGAAATGTGGAACATCTAAACCATGGTACATCTCAGTGGTTGTCATACAAAAGGTGGTAAGTGTAATGTTAGTCAGGAAAATAAGTGACAAGGAGAGGTGGGGTCTACACTCCACATTACATACAAATAATTTAGTTTAAAAAATATCATTTCTGGAACGACAGTCAATGGTAGATGTTGGGGTGATGAGGATGGCCTTGGAGAATTATATTTTATTCCATGAAACTAGGAAGAATATACAGGACTGTTAGACTAAAAAACAACATGAAATACTTTTGGAAGTCTGATTAAAAAGTTATACTACAATTGATTTATAAGTATTAGAAGTGTCTTATGTTTGCTTTGTTTTACAGAAGGTACCTCTGATCTTGGGTTTCCAGGGGAATGAAAACAATAATACATCATAATTGGAGATATGTTTAGTAGCAACTGCTGAGCCCTGCATTTCATTCAGATGTCAAGCTTGTTATCAGGGATTATTAGCAGTGATTACCCAAGGTCACAAGCCACATATTCTCTAGCTTCCTGATTAATGTTTGAGTTTATATGAAATGGAAACATGCAAGGATGTCATCTTCATGAAATTGCTGCATCATACAGGCTAATTACATGCATCTTTGGAAACATGGCTGGCTTGGAATTTGTATGAAAATGGGTAAATTTACCAGGAATCACAAAGCAGCGATCACTGTGACAACATGGAATAGCGTGCATTTTATATTTGCCATAATATAAAATGATGCAAATAGTTTAAGGCATCTATTTCAACACAGTCAACATTTGGTCAAAGATATGTGCTGTTCCCTCATAGCCAGGGTGGTGGATTTCATTGCCAATTGTTAAAGAAATGGCAAAGTGCCTTTTTTCCCCTTAAGTTTAGAGACGGCTTAGATGAAGTTCAAATTTTCAGGGATTAGTGCCTAATTCTGTGAAAGTGAATTGGGTAAATATCCATTCATTTTCATTAGTGCTTTCTATACAAAATGGCATTAAAATTAACTCAATTACTTGAGGTGTATCCTCTCAAATTTAATTCTCAGTCCTGCTGCAAGCCCTTTGGGGAACTTAAGTGTAAAAAATAGAGAATAGGTTGGTGCTGCCCCATAGGGAAAACCTTGGTAATGGAGCCACAGGCTTCCAATGGCCTTCAGAGAGCAAACCCCAGCCTCAGTCTCATGCCCAGGCAGCCTGACAGCTCTGCCCTTGGCCCCTCCAGTGGGAAAAGTGGAAGCTATAACTCTTTTAGGAAACTTTCGTACGCTTATAGAGACTAAAGACAAAAGATAGACCGTATGTAGCATATACCAGCTAGCCAAATTTTTCAGTTCATCCTTTAAAAACAATTTTACCCCTTAGGAAAAGAGCAACAATTTAAGGAATTTTGGTATGTGGAGGTATACTGTAGCTAATTTTAATGCTATCTAAAAATACTCATCTTTGTGTTTACCTATATCCACTTGGTTTGAAGAGCACAAAATACTGAATAGGGATATGTTTACCTCAATAATATAAAATCCTCTCCAAGATTTATAACTTTAGTTAACAAAGTTTCTAGAAAGGGAGAAAAGAACTGTGTTTGATTTTTTTAAGTAGAAATAAATACAAGAATGTATATTAAACTTTCCATTCATCTGTATTTTACATGATTTAAAAGACAAAAGCTGAATGGTAACTTCTTGTCTGTGGATAATCAAATATGGATTTATAACAGAACTATGACTCTTAGAATTAGACAGGAATTGTGGATTTTGTAGTTCATAGATTACTTTAGAACAGGAAAAGGGGAGGAATTCATTAGAATAGAATACTCTGAGTAAAATATATTGGGATACTGTTAAGTTACCTGCTATGAGAAATTTTATGGAATAAAATCTTTTCTTTTAAGGTCTTTTTCTTTGATTTATTGAAAATAATATGAAATTGATATTGCAAAACATTTACATCTTATTGTAATGTTTTGTATTTTGAAAAACTGATTAGCTTTTATTCCTGTGTTCCTATTTATTTTACCTTTTCACTTGTTAACATATTTATAGTACGACATTTATATATTTTTACAAATGACATTCAGCAAAATGTAACTGCATTCAAAATTCAGACAGCTATGTGCCTTTTGGTTTTTATTAATATTCTCAAATCTTTGTAACCCAAATGTTATAAAGGCAATTGAACTTCTGTTCACAAGCTCATAGTGGAATTGCTGCTGTCATCCTAAAAACATACCATAAGTAAAAGTCTGACAAGCTTATCTTTGCTAATTGTGTCAGGGTAGTTGGGAGAAAGCGTTCAAAAGCTTTGAAGTCAGGAAACTAACTCTTTACTAAAGCTGTATGATTTGGGTCAATTTGCCTTACTTTTTCTCAACTAGAAAATAGGGGAAATTATCAGTGGAGTACTTACCACCATGGTTTTGTTAATGAGGATTAAGTAAAAACAAAACAAACAAACAAACAAAAAACATACTTGCAAGTCAGTTCACAGTTTACCAAGTGTTTCCTGTGCATCCCATATGACACCAATTTGAGCAGGAGTTTTCAACGACTTACCTAAGGCACACAGCTATTAAATAGCAAACTGGGACTTGAACCCAGCTCTCCAGCCTCTAAGTCCAGGGATTTCTCCACTAATTCACAAATAATAAGGAAGCACTTTGAAAAATAGAACATACTATAGACATAAACAGTATTATAAAAACTTGGCCCATTTTAACTGAAAAAACTTGTCCAGCTATTTTAAATGACACTTGGCAAATAACTATATAACCTTGACAATCCAATCAGAAAACAATGATCCCAGAATTACAGATTGATTTGATTTCTTTTTTGATGAAAAGATCACCTTTCATTTTTCAGCTTGTGTATTCTATCTAGTCTTTATGTGAAAAAAATCTACCTTTAACATTGGTTGCCTATATATTACCTATTGGTGTGGTAACAGATACATATGTACCCTTCACCATTTTGAATATATGCACTTCTTCAAAGTACATTACGAAGTGAAATTCCATTTCTTATTTCTTATGTTTCATCAGCTCCCTTTCTTAAAGATAGGTTCTGCTATGCAAAAGGTAGGAGAAGCTTTTTTGGATGTGAAGGGCACCTGGTTCTCTCCAGTTGACACGATCAGTCATCACAGGGGGTGGAAAGAATGCTCAACGCAATCCTGTGGCCCCAGTTTCCCAGGGCTCATGTACTTTGGAAACTAAGAGAATTAATTGCCTTGAATAGTTTTGAAAAATTGCTTCTCCTTTTGAGGGCTATAGGAAAATTCAGTAAGTGGAATTTCATTACTATGGATGGAAAAGCCAGGCAAACTTCTACATTACCAATTGCTAGTGGCTTTCAATTCCAAATGGGAATATTTTAAATCAATATTAGTTAATTACCAGTTATTTACAAAAGTTTGTGTCCTAATCTCGTATCTATAATTAAAAACCTTATAATGAGTTTACATTTTGAAAGTTGAGTGTACAACTTAAGACTTTAAGATCAGGTTGAAATGACCAGGTGTTAAGATTTCATGCAAAAAAAAAAAAAAAAAAGAAAAACAAAAAGAGAATTACTTCATCTCTTAAATATGACTTTTCAGCTCATCATCTTTAAAGCAACAATTAGACAAGGATTCAAAATATATCCCCCAACTATGATTTCAATCTGCACAAGTGAATTCTTTAAGTCTACCACAAGGACGTTTTCTCCATTGAGAAAGTTCATTCTGGCTCAGCTGTGGTGCAAATCACCAGCCTCTCCACCTTAAATAGCTCCCCATCTCGTGAAAGGCACAGAACAATAGCTGAAATTATAATGGAACTGACCTATGCACACATTCTCATCGTCCAGCTGTGCAGAAGCATTTCTGAAGTAGCCCAGCCTGCATAACTCACAGTGCTGCCCTCTAGTGTTGTGTTTACAGCTCACGCAAATGACTGTATTTAGCAGATCGATATAACTGCATCGATTGGAGTGGCCGAAGCATTCACAATCTTGCAAGGAAGAACAGAAATGTATACAGAGTGTATACAGTCGCAGAATAACAGCACACTACATGCTTGGATAAAATGAGAAGTGGAGAAAAGATGGCGGAATGGCATTACATGTATGTGATTCCACATGACACATGGTGACCGCAGGTGGTTGTGACTGGCATGGAAGTAGCATCTGTTTCAGGCAGGAGAGAAAGATTGGACATTCAGAACATGATCGGAGAGTGTTAATTCTTGGCAGACAATATGAACAGAAGCATTTGCAGGTGTACACCTTTTAAAATTTGGGAAGACTCTGTTTCCATTGATGCAAAAGTCTAATTTTTGCACATTGAAAACTTCACTGTCTTTGCATCACTCCCCTCATTTTCTCTTCATATTTGCAATCTTAAAAAAGAAGGAAGGATGAATGTAGGCATCTAAGGCCTGAGTCTGCCATAACCCATGGCTCCTTCATTTAGAGTCTTACTATCATTTGTATCAAGACAGTAACTCAGTCAGAGTTTCACAGAAGAAATCATGGCAAATTTAATAGGGATCTAGACAATTAGACAACTCTTTTTGTTTTTTTCCAAATGGTAAGAGGAGAAGATGACTTCTGTAAGCCTTTCATCAGGCCAAATCTGCATGTTTGCTTATGTGAGAGAGAGAATACAAAAAACGGGGAGATTATTGGTATGAAAAAAGTGCTCTTAAGATTTCCTTTTCTTGCAAGTTTCAAGCTAAGTCTGCTACAAAAGAAGAGTCAGGCAGCTACTGTACCCTCAGATTGCTTTTCCTTTGTCTCCCCAAAATATTGGAGGAGGCTCTGAGGCTTAGGGGTGATGGTGATAAGAACTAGACAAGGAGACATAGGGAAGGGTGGAGAGTGACTAGATTGTCTTTCTTTTGCACCTCAACCAAAGCAAGTCATTAATCTAATTCAACCTTTTTTTTCTTTTTTCTTTTTTTTGCGGTACTTGGGCCTCTCACTGCTGTGGCCTCTCCCGTTGAGGAGCACAGGCTCCGGACGCGCAGGCTCAGCGGCCATGGCTCACGGGCCCAGCCGCTCTGCGGCATGCGGGATCTTCCCGGACCGGGGCACGAACCCGTGTGCCCTGCATCGGCAGGCGGACTCTCAACCACTGCGCCACCAGGGAAGCCCTAATTCAACCTTTTTAAAAGAAGTAAAAACAAAGCCTCTATTGGTACAATAGTTACTAAATCAGACAGAAAAAAAATGTGTGAGAAGTAAGTAGGTGGGGAATCTGTTTCATCTCCTCAAAATATGGGGGTAGGCCTAGCTCACATTTATAAGAAAGGTCAATTATGAAACTGCAAACCTTGTTTGCCTAAAAATATCCCTCTCATTAATGTCTGGCTTTTATTTTATCCCACCAGGAAGCCAAACAGAGTCACTATTTGAGCTAATTTATTCATTCACTCAATAAATAATATATTCAGTTGGTCTATGTGTCAGGCACTATGTGAGGTACTGAGTTACTCTTTTGGCATAGATTAAAATTTTGGAAGCACTGCATTTGATGACCAGAGTAAAAATAAGTAAGTGTTGTCAAAATTAAAAAGGAATTATTAATAAAATTAATAAAAGATAATTAATATCTTTTTTTTTTTTCTATTGGGTTGGCTAGAAAGTTCATTTGGGTTTTTCCATAAGATGTTACAGAAAAACCCAAATGAACTTTTTGGCTAACCCAATAAATTAACATACTGACACTCATCAGAACAGTGTGGATTCATTCATATGAGAGCCAGTTACTACAGTAGAGAGCTGAGGTCAAGGTCCCAACAGAATGAAATCAAATTTGGATAGAAGCAGAGGAGGACACCGGAAATGGTGAAGAGTGGAAGACACCCAGGAATAGGGTTAGCACCTTGGAGACCCCAGATGCTTAAAAGAAAGGCAAGAAGAATGGGAGGTTCCTGCAAGCCCCTTCCTCTACAGGAGGCCAGCTTTGCCATGGTGTGCATGTGTGCTAGGGCTGGGGAGTGGGAGTGGGAGTGGGGAGTTGGAGGAACCAGCGGGAGAAGGAGAGTTCTGGAAGAAGGAGGCCATATGGGAGATGGGGTAAGAAAATCCTGCAAACATTTTGTAGTTAAGGCATGCCAAATTAATAATAGCAACAAGAAAAATAATAGAATTACATATTACCAAATTAAATTCTCTTAGAAAACAAGCACTTCACCCCCATACATTCTATCTCCCTGAGTTCAACCTTGTTTAAGCTGGCATTTCTGACTACCTAGGAAACCTAAAGGGCCTCTCCAACCTTCCTTAGTTGAGGGTTTGGAACAGGGAGAATCTTTCTGGCCTGGAGCCACCTCAGAGTAGTAGTTGCAGGGAGGAGACCCATGTCCCAAATCTAATTGTTTCCCAAGGACTTCTTCAGAGCTGCCTGGAATTCTGGAGGCGTGGGCGCACACACCCTGTCCTCAGGCTCTCCCTCTCTAGAAGAGGCTCCTAAGTGGTTACTGTTGTTCACATAACCTCATCCTAGGTTGATTCTTGGTGTACCTAATATAATTAATCCAGATTTTTTCAAAAGAATCTTTTATGTGCATAAATTCATCCTAGGAACTTTTCAGAACCATACAGAAGTAAGTCCTCGTTGTCAAGAAGTTTGTTTAGTGGGTAAGACAAACGTGCTCAGATAACTAGAAAAAAAAGAGGACATGCTTAAAAACAAAACCAAAACCAAAAACAGAGACACAAAGTGATATAAGGAGAAATTCATTTCACTTGAGGAGAATTAGGAAAAACTAAGTTAAAACTAAATCTTCCATGAGGGCCAGTAAGGTTTATTTAACAAAAAAAAAAAAAAAAAAAAAGGAGGAAATGAGCATTTCCAGTGAAAGGAATAGAGTGTGCAAAGACATGACATTGGGAAATGGGAGAGAACAGGGCTGGAGAAGTTTCATAACATGGTTCCTTTGTGGATAAGATCTACCCAGTAGCCAATACTATTGGAAGTATTGAATGGTTCCTTTGTGGATAAGATCCACCCAATGCTGAGCTTCATCTGACAAAGCTTTATTCACCAAAAAACGTGTCTGTAGACATCCAAGTTCAATCAAGACCCAATCCATGAATCTCTGTAGACACTGTTACCTATTCTTTGAATTTAATGAATAGTATGCATTTCTGTGACATTCACTATTTGTTTCTGGGTTTTGTTTGAAAATCAATTTATTAATTTTGATAGGAGAGTTAAATAATGTAAATTCTATAAATAATTATATACAAAACCATACACAGCTTAACACTCAATATCACAAACTTCTTCCAGAAGATAAGTGGTTACTTTAAATGTCTTATAACCTAAGAAATGAGCTAATAGTAACTTTATTTCTTTAAAACTTCTAAGACTCTTCTGAGACTTTGATAAAGCTGTCTTCTCTGGCCATGATGTATTTGAGAATATAAAATGATAAAAAGATCTTTGAAAGTGATTTGAAACACATGAGAGCACTATATAAATGCAAGACATTTCAGATGTAATTATTAGACTGCTGTATTATTTTTCAGTTTTCTGTTAATTTCCCACTCTTTAGGAACTGTTCTTTCCACATAGGCCCAGAATTCATGAATGATCATTAATGATAGAGTTAGAGCTGCACTAACTTATTAAGATCCTGAAGGGACGATATTAATAGTTCAATAATTCTTTGATCCTCTAATTCACTGACCTACCATTTCCTCCTTTCCCTTTTTACAAAATATAGAGTTCATGGTCCATTCTTACAATCACTTCCTTTTATATGCTCTCATCTCCTTCACCCCCAACCCCCCCGCCCCCAATTACAGTCTCCTGGGAAAATCTGATCCTTGTTAAATCCAACTCTCCACTTCTCCATGCCTATACCCCAGCAGCTAAATGTGGCTGGAGTTTTTTTCCAACTATTTTGAAACAAGTCTCACTTTAAATTCATGACCATAAACTTCAATAGGGCCCTCAGGGCATCCTGGCAACCCTTCCTGAACCAGGAGGCTTTTGGGCCACCACTCTCTCTTGGTTTACCTCCTTCCCCACCTACCATTGCTTCTTCCTCTCTTCTGCTTTCTGTTGTATCTTCTCAAATGACTCAGGGCTTAGCCCTTGGACCTCTTGGCTCTTTAGGCTCACTAAGAACCAGGGTTTTTTACCCAACCTCATGACTACATAAATCATCAATATGCTGACCTTTCCAAAATAGTTATTTC
The DNA here is from genome assembly GCF_937001465.1 of Orcinus orca. Lineage (NCBI taxonomy): Eukaryota > Metazoa > Chordata > Mammalia > Artiodactyla > Delphinidae > Orcinus > Orcinus orca. The sequence continues at coordinate 118,377,657 of NC_064559.1, forward strand.
CAGCCTGGACCAACTTCCAGTTAGCTAGTGAGCCTTCATCCAGACTGATATATTCAACTGCCTTCTTAATGTCTCCACTTGGACATTTAATAGATATCTCAACTTTAACATGTTCAAAACTGACCTCATAGGTTACCTTCCCAAGCCTGCCACTTACATGGGCAGCCGGATCTGTCTTGGTAAATGACAACTCTATTCCTCCAATTGCTTAGGTCAAAATTCCCGGAGTTGCTCTTGACACCAATCTTTTTCTCATACCGCTCTACCCACGCCCCCAACCAATCAATCAGCAGATCCTCTTGACTACACGTTTAAAATACATTCTAAATCTCACCACCTCTCACCATCTCATCTTTAGTTAAGGGCACTTGGATTATTGTTGTTGTCCTCAAACTGCTTCCCTGGCTTCCACCCTTGTGATAGTCTCCTCCACACAGCAGTCAGAGTGACTCTTTTAAAACTTAAATTAGGTCATGACATCCTTTTGCCCATAATCCTAATGGCTTCCTGCCTCATTCAGAATAAAAGGCAGAGTTTGAATTCATTCATTCCCAATTGATCTGGGCTCATTGCTATCACTCTCTTCCTCACTCGCTGTACAATACTTTCATGTTGCTCTGCAAACATGCCAAGCACTTCCCCAGGGCCTTTGCATTTGCTGTTACTTCTGTCTGGCCTACTCCTCCCCCAGACTTCCCTATGACTTGCTTCCTCACTTTGTTTTTAGGTCCTGCTCAAAGAAAATGCTGTGACTACTCTATCTGAAATAACAGCTCCTGACCCAAACGCATTAATCCCCCCTCCCACAATTACTAATCCTGTTTAATTTTTTTGTAGAACCTAGAGTATCTGAAGACTAAATTAAAAAAAAAAATTTCTCCCCTATACTTTGAGTGTAAATAAATGTGTGCAGACTGTGTCCATTTTGTTCACAGATGTAAACAGAACTCAAAATACTAAGCATTCAAAAAATGTCGAATGAATGAATCGATGTCAACGAATCAGTGATGATCCTGAGGCATCTTACTTTGGGAAACAAAGGAAGACACAGAGGAAAGTTATTTTTAAATTCATTCCTCCACCATTCAAATTCTGTAAGAGTCTGGCTATACCTTAAATATTAAAGAGTTGAGAAAAACAACAGCCATACATCACACTATAACTGAGTTATTAAATATTTTAGCTGAAAATTGACTATATGTCTATGCAGATTAGTTTAGTTAGGAAAAAGGAGATTTCCAAAAATTGCTATGGTTTTATATACTTTTGCAATCTCAAATCACACTGTAGGCTATATTTTATTTTTCAGACAAGTTTTAATTACTGTTGTGCAAACAAGCTAACGGGGTCCTCTAAAACACATTTTCATGGTGTAGCATGGCATGCGTTGGCAATGCATATTTATTGAGGACCACCTTATACCAGTGGACAACTTGAACGAGGTCCAGTCTTAAGCGAGAATCATAGCCCTAGACCAACGAGCCACGTTGGACCATGAAGCCCAGTCCTGAAGAGTCCAGTGCAGAGTTTCTCAATCTCAGCACTACTGACATCTTAGGCCAAATAATCCGTGGTTTTCCCATATGTTGTAGGATATTCAGAAGCATTCCTGGCCTCTACCCACTAGAAGCAGTAGCAACTCCCAAGCTGTGACAACCAAAATTTCCCTGGGGGAGCAAAATCCCCCATCTGATGTATATGACATCATACAAGGCAGTTATGATAATATGGTACGTAATAACTGGCTAGTAAGCGAGCAGCATTTTAGAAGAAGGAGTGTTCAAAGTTGCCTTTCTAGATCAGGAAAGATCCAAACCTCTTCTAAGGTTTAAAGACACTTTCTGACTGAGACTGGCTGGGGAAGGCCTGGGGAGGAAAGAGTTATAGAAAAACAAAAGTTTGGAGAGAAAGAGAATGAAAGAAAAAGAATGTTAAGAATAGGAAGGGGGGTGTTAAATGTCTTGGTGTCTTCTTTCTTACTATTCCCCATGTTGCCTCTAATTCTATTATTACGTCACCAATGTATCATAATATGACATATGTTACAGAATATAAGATAAAGTACTCTGAATGTGGCACAGGAAGGTTTATTTATTTATGCTGGGGCCAAATGAGGAAAGTTTATTCAAAGTCAGAGCTGGTGGAAATTTACTGTAGTCACCCAAAAAGAAAGGATTTGGAAAAAAAGACTTTAGATAGACAGAAGCTGAAGGAATTAGAATTCTTATAAAGTATTTTCCCTTCACTACATTAGCAAAGTCACAAGCCTCCAGGGGCCTCCCCCAGGGGTGGGAATGAAGTGGCTGCAGCGTTTTCCTGATTCTCACCCACCCCCAACTCTGTCTTGCAACCTTAGGTAGCTTTTGAAGCCCTTCCATGTACATCATTTGATAACAATCTGGATTATTCTATGATAAATCTACTTCATTAGGTGGCTCTTCCCTGCCTGTGGAAATGTGTTCAGATCTCATTAGTGCTGTGACCCCAAGAAAGTAGAGATTCAATGATACAGGGTCAAATTTCAGGTCAAGAGTCCTCTTGTATATCCAGTGCTTGATATGACAGAAAAAAGATGGACTCTATAAGGTCCCTAATGCTTCCTTTCTCCTTCACCTCCTTGGTTTCTCTGTGTAGGTTTGCATATCATAGATAAGGAGGGACATCCCTACCGTGGCATCAATGACTGGCTTATTATATGCACACATGTCCAAAATAGGCTTGACACCCTATGAACTTGTGGCTGCTCTGTTCCTAAAGAACTTAGTTCCCCAGATTTCAAATCCACTTGGATTCCCCTCAGAAGGGCACTGCCAATATTTGATATGTAAAAGTACATTGTGAGGAAATTTAAAGACTTGGTTTAAATATCATCAGTTTCCCTTTCCCATATTCTGACCAGCTTCCTCTTTTTCTCTATACGACACAGAAGGAACAATTCAAGTTGGTTAAAATCTGGAAAATGATTTGACTCTTTTCAATAAGGAATAGGGAAGCTATTATGGTCATTTTCACCAAGTGGGTCAAACCAAATTTAGGTATTGTTAATAAATATATTTCTTTGTAAGAGGTGCTTCATGAAAAAAAAAAAAAAAACAAAAACTCCCTAAAACATGACATATACCCAACAGTCAAGGGTGGAAAACAAGACACACCTGTCACATAGGACATTTAAAGGAAAATGGTGAAATAAAAACAGAAGTCTTTATGTTTCCTGAAAAATCTTCAGTCTGTGAATGACAGATGCTAGCTGGAATGGGCCATTCATGAGTCACAGATGAGATTCTGCTCACTTTCATTTAAAGAAAGTAACGTAACTATTATTTTTGGGTCATAATCAATGCTTAACCCAGTGTAGCTCTTCACTGGTATTTGTTCAAATTTATTTCAAACAATATTTGGAAGTAGAAATTCCAAGGTATTTCATTTGTCAAATGGGCACCATACATGAACCTACCATTCTGTTCTCATGAAAAGCATCCTTGAAACTCACTGTAAGTGAGTTTCCTTATTTTCAATGCAAATGAGTGACAATGTTAATACTCTAACATTCATGTTCCAAACAGGAACCTAAAGTGTTATAATTCTTATTCACACATTAATCTTTCAGAAAACAAATACTGCAGCATTTTAAATTTGCAGCAGTCAACTTTCTGAGTGAAGCATTTTTTTTCCTCTTACAGATGACATTCTCAGTACTATTTGATGTATTGATCGTTATCAGTCAACATGCCTCACCAATAAGCTGATGGGTACACTTCACAGATATTCCAGATTCATACAGTGCAATGTTTCACAACACATAACACCATGAAATCACTGTATGAATCCAAGAATTCCTACCTCTCTTGTGGTTTGCAACTTGAACAGAAGAAACTGTTGACAAAGTTAATTTGGGAGCAACTGGATAGGTTTAAAAGAATGAACAGCACATTAGAAACAATAGTGAAACGTTCAAATTGTAATTACTTATCATCAACCCGCTTGAAAAGTGGCCCTAGATGAAGAGAATATTTGTATTTGTTGTTTCTGGGAGTTTGCTTCAATCACAAAGGAAGTCTTGTATTTGGCTGAAAATGGTTTGAACTTGTCAGTAATAACGTTTAGAAGCTTTATTTTCAGAGGCAAAAAGAATTACCATTTAAATCAAGAACGCAGTTATGCAGAGATTATTCCAATAACAATATGGATATTAGGATCCCCTACTGTTCTTCTCTTAAAATAGTAGTTGTGTTGTTGAGTTACTTAGCAATATCATTGCCTCAATTCACCATGTCTTTCTCTCTGTGTACCCGTAATCTCATCTACCTATAAACCAGTTAGATTATTTTTGCTGATTTGATTAGACATTACAGATAGTCACAATGGTCAACCATTCAGCGGAATCTGGATCTCAGTCTCAGAGTCACCTCGAATCTGTCCACCTTTCAAAAATGTAGTCTTTTTCTCAACATTTATTACGTATATGATATCAGTGTGTTAATGGCAGGAATTTCTAAGTTTGCCTGCCTTTCTTTTCCAATTGTTCCTGAAGTGTTGCTTGTGAAAATAGCAAAAACAAGGTAGAGCCTGATGTTCTTTGCAGATGTTGACCAGATAAATTATGTTTGCACAGAACTGACCTCTGCTAGAAAGTGCACCTTTAGCTAAAATGTCAAGTTCAAGCACTTTATTCAACTGTGAGCTTCTCAAATAAATTTATTTGAACTCTTTATCCACATTCTAAAAAAGTGCAACTGGCATTAACTAAAGATATTTCTGAAAGCTTTTAGTCTTGGGACACTCACAGAAAACATAGCAAAATAATTAAATGGGTCTGTTTCAGGTTTTAAACAATGCATAATCTTGTTCAGCACAAAACTTACTGTGGAGAAGTGTTAAGTCTTAGATCCTGTCTTGTATAATTTGTTGAGCTATGAAATTCAATGGGAAATACTGAGTGACAGTTCACTGAAGATGCTCTCATTGAACTTGCCGAGGAACAAAGCCACTAAAACTTCCCACAATCCTCACAGAATTATACTAATGGGTTGAGCTTGATCTGTATTTCTTCTTCCACATATGTATGCAGAAACTTGAAAAAATTCATTTGGAGCAGATGATTAAGATAATTCTATTTGCTAGTAATATATGTATCTAGGACAGTCTTGATTTCATCACTCTGATCAAGGACTGAAAATGCAGCCCTTCCAATTTGACTCCTCAACAAATTGCTAATATATTTTGTTTTGCTTAGCAGCTATTTCCTGGTTCCTCCTTTTGCTCACTTCCTCCTCCATCTGTATTCATTAGAGCTTAAAAGGAACATCCTGCATGTAACAAAGGAAGGTGGAAGCCAAAGATGTGCCTCTTTTTTGTGAGAAGGAAGGACGCAAAAGAAGACAACTTTATTTTAATATAAACTATTTATATACGTCTATATATATCTATAGGCTAGACGTTAATGTAATTTTAACATTACACTGAATCTTATGAATTTTATTGGCCAGTTTTTAAAGGTTCTATTTCTTCCTGTGTAACCACACTGCTGTCTGTCAGTTTCTTTCATTTATTTATTTATTATGTTAGAAGTCAGAAAATAATTACTGCTCTAAGGACAGAGAGAAAACACGTTGTTCTTAATCCTGGCAGAAATTATTGGTAATTCATAAAGGATGAAAGAGGGAAAGCCTCAGCAGAGAAAATACACTGTGACGTTGAAGGGGAAGAGAGAGAGAGAGATCCAAATTCCTGTCAGTCAATAAGGAACGACAGTTGAAAAAACAAAACAAAAACAGGTCTTTTAGGGGTTGCAATACTGCCTTTATGTATTTTCCCTGACCCTCAATACAACTGACGTAACAGCCAATTTACCAAAGCAAAGCAAAAGTGAGACAGTGGAAGGAAACCTGTGTCACTCACAAGTTTTTATGATATATTATTTATACTCCCCACTGTGATGGCAACCAAACTCTAGGCTTCTCTTGGGATGGCTGACATTCAATGTAAATTTGATAAAGTGCTTGTAACTTTTATGCTGTCTAATTTTTTCTACTTTTTCTACTTTTACTATAATATTTCTGGGACACTTCATATTAGAAAAAAATATTTGAATTATGATTCTTTCAAAGACATGGCATTTATGATAATGCTCTTATTTAGTGCTAAAAAATAGAGTATGGGATTTTCCCCCTAAACATGTGGGATTTTATATCAGTAGGAATTTTACATGCTCCTACCTTGTTTTGGATTAGAAACCTCAAGGGAAGAAATATTCGGCCATATCCTATTAAACTTTGGAGGATCTGCATGCACCAGGAAAAATCAGGGTATGTTACTTTCAGCTATAATGTCATTTGGTCTAAACAGAAAACTATATGGACAAAGACACAAACCACACATCTGCTTTTTAACTTGGTTGTGATGCACTTAACAAAACATACTCCCACACCAAACAAGAGCAAGCAATTGATGATTCCCAAAACATTGAATGGACATTAAATATATAGCCTGTTCCCTAACAAAGCTATATACATTAACTTGTGCAATAAAGTAGAGTGTTCTTACAAATAACCAAACAGGGACTTCAGTAATTCAAATCGTTATATAAAGCTGGTGCCTGAAACTAGAAGATAACAGGAAAGAAATAATTTCTCACTTGAGGATTCCATTCTCTGCAATTTATATTTACAGATACGAGCTTGTTACATTAGTCTTCAGGAGAGATTCTTTAGGGTATGTTTTAAGTGTGAGCCATTATCTCTGCAAAGAAGTGGATTTATTTCCTATTTTTATTTATGCGATTTCTCAGAGAAAGAAAGAGAAAGATGACTGGTGGTTCTGGCTTAAGGAGAATAGTCCAAGGTGCTTCTGATCATATCTAAGGTTTGTATGTATGGGTGTATATATATTTTCTTTATTTTAATATATATTTTCATGATGTTTCTAGCTCAAAATATATTTCTAAAGTTATTGGTTCCAATCAAATTATAAGCATTGTTAATTTAAGAATTAATGGTATTTCTTTCTTAGATTCACCTGTATTAAAAAAAAAAAATGACTCTGGAAAAGCAGGAGAAGAGCCAGCTTTAGGACTGGGGGCTTTAAAGCTATTTTTGCTAAGGTACATAGGCCATGACAATTAAAGCAGTCATTTCATGACTCAAATCTACCATTCACTGAGATCAACTCAAAACCATAACTCTAGTGTGGTCCTTTGGGACCACCCAAGTCCACAAGGAGAGTTCTTGCCTCTAAACTCCTATAGCATGTTACCTTATGTGCTCCTTATTTCTCACTGATAATGTGGATAGGCGTAAGTTTCAATATTGCTAGTTTACATTTTATGTCTATTTCTTGTCTCTGTAATTAGATTGGATCTCTTTGAGGAAGGGCAAAGCCTTCCAGAAGGCCTCAGTAAATATCTAATAACTGAGTAATTGATATCAAGTGGCTAGGCTACTGTAAACTGGTATTATCAGATTGTTTCCTCCATAATTAGATTATAGTGAATAACATTCTTGCAAGACATGGAACTTTCACTATGACTTTGGTTTTTTAACATTTGTTAGAAAAGCTGATCTACTGTTACTCTGTGTGTGTATGTGTGTGTGTGTATACACATAAAAGCAAAGGGAATCTTAATATTGATATTGCTGTATCCATCAAAATTTATGAATGAATAAAGAATGTAACAATTTTCCACATCTGTATCCAGGTGTTACTAAATAAATAGATATTTGGTAACATGTAGGCAAAATATTCAAGTTATTGACTGAATGTTAAGCCTACTTGAACTGCAATGATCATTTTTGAAAAATGAATGATTTCTAGAAATTGGTGTTTTTTTTTTAAGGTTTTTTGAATGTGGACCATTTTTAAAGACTTTATTACCTTTGTTACAATATTGCTTCTGTTTTACGTCTTGGTTTTTTGGCTCCGAGGCATGTGGGATCTTAGCTCCCCGACCAGGGATCAAACCTGCACCCCCTGCATTGGAAAGTGAAGTCTTAACCACTAGACCACCAGGGAAGTCCCTAGAAATTGTTTATTTAGAAGAGATTTCAAACCACTGTTATAGTTTTATATAGAAAATATATTTATTTATATTATTAGCATCAAATTAAGAAAAAATTAGTTCTTTTAAATGGTTCCCTCCATCATTTTCCGTAAGAGAGGCAAATACAGGTCATATGTGGGGTGATGTTTGTAAACTTAATGTTAAGTATTCAGTGGCTTGACTTTCTTGATGAAATGAAAGTAATAATATAATTAATCATTTTGTTAATAAGCTTTGCCAAAAAACTTAAGTAAAGACACAAATTTTATACTAAATAAAAGTTAGAAGTGAGCTTTGAAAATTAATTTTATAAATTAAGCTTTATTCCATATTCTAATGTAATAAATATTTTACGCCTATATTTTAGTATACTCTTTTATGATTTTTCCCTAGGATGCTGAGGTTCCGTTTTGAGGATCTTCCTACATGTGTAAAAAATTAATGTAGGTCATTCTACTTTTGAATTGTTAACTACTTGACCTGTATGAAATTATCAAGATAGACACCTCAGTTACAATCTGATCCCTACCTGGCAGGTATTTTCTTCTGTATTGTGTACTTCTGATAGTTTTTTTGGGGATGGGAGAGTGTAGCTTTTGTGTTTGCGTGGGAATATAATTAGACTTTTTTTTCCAAATGATTTTCATTATGTGGGATGCCTAACCTTCCTGACAACTTAAAACTCAGAGCCACCAGCAGTCATCACGTAGAAATCCTAATCTAATCTATACATATCTCTAGTGGGACAAAATTTTATGTGTGATGTCTTTTCCTTGGGAGGAAAAATGTCCTGAAAAAAAAAATATTGAAATTTGTGGACCCTAAGCTTCTATAGCATGTTACTGTCTGTGCTTACATGTTTTAATATTTGGTCATCATGCAATTTTAAATTTAATATCACATTTTAATTTTTATTTTGTTTTATAATTGCAAGGCCAAGTAAGAAAACAACTTAAAATTAGCCAGTTACTGTCTGGCTACTCTTGTTACTCGAAGATCCTAGCACATATAAATATTCAGTCAAAGTTACTAACAAATGTTTAATTCCCAGAAGTAAATTAGGCACATTGGAGTGTATATTCGTTGTATAATTGGGACAAATTCTGTGTTATCATATTCAATGCTAATAAAAGTCTTTGAGTAACATGAAGCCTCTGAGAACTTTTAGCCAGTGGCCGCTTATTTCGAGTAGTTAGACATTGCAAATACAAAAAAATATTATAATACGTCAAAGGTATTTGTATTGCTTCTAGGTGAACTGTTGCAGAATTTATTAATTTCATTCTTTCATGAATTAACTAAGGAATATCTTTGGGTCATATGAAGGTCTCAGAGTGGTAGTATGTTGCAAGGCAAAGGGTCCCTGGAATCAGAAGATAAGGGATCTGGTCCCAGTTCTGTTGAGTAGCTGTCTGGCTATTAATTCCCTGGACTTCAATTTCTTTACCTGTAAGATAAAGGTGCTGGACTAAAAGATCTCCATGGTTTCTCTCAGCCATTAAATCCCATCACTCCAATGGTTCTTTCATGGCCTAGCAGTGTCACACTAAAGTTCACAGAAGGATGAAGCCTGTTGGAATGAAGCACATGCCCTTTGGAGAATCTAGGGGATTTAGGGGATTAAGAATCCCCTGTGTGGAGGGAAAATTATTGCTACACATTGTAACTGTGGACCTTTGACTGTCATAGTGAAACCCAAACTGGAGTTAAGAAATTATTACTGAGGTAAGGGGAGGGATTAGCATATGTGTCCAGTGGGACTGTAGATGGCCAATCCTTCAAGAATAGCCTTTTATGGAAATCCCTACTTCTCAAGGATCCTCGTCCCATACATCTGGGAAAATGGATTGAACTCATCTTGATGATCTCCAAAGACTTTGGCTTGAGGAATATGGAGACCAAGACTACATACTCAACCACTGCCCCCTTTAAAAAGAAACAAAATATCTGAAATGCCCATCTTAGGCTGTTACTCTATTGTCATTGCTAAAATTTCAAATTACATCTATGGGAAGCCTAGGAAATATCTATTTAGGGGGAAATTATTTAAGATATGGTGCATGTAAATAGAGCTTGGACTGGATTCAAATTCCAGTTTTACCACTTGGACAAGCTCCTTAACTTATCCGTGTCTAAGCTTTCCTATATGGAAAATGGGATAATGACACTACCTACTGGTTGTTGTCAAGGCTGAATGAATGAGTCAATATTTGCTTGTCATGGTAGTGAGCATTTAAGAAATGCCAGTTCTTATTCTTTTTTTATTGAAGTATAGTTGATTTACAATGTTGTGTTAGCTCTTATTATTCTATTTGTGGTTGCTGTTGTAATAAAAATATTATTGTAGTATAAACAGTTCTTACTGAATTGAAGTAGAGGTAATAACATGCTCCCCCTATTTTGTGAAATCTTAATTGTTCCCAAAGCAAGTGATTTGGATATGTAGAAATCTCACTTAAGATACAAATTACTTTAGGGAATAATCTGGTTCTAGGGCCTACATTGATTACTACTATTGTCCAGAAAGCAATAGGAATTATTTTGGAATACCGAGGAAAAGATTTGATTTTTAACACAACGATAAAATGTTAATTTTCAAGTTTCTTTCAGTTTAGAAGCACATCAATTTAGACTATGAATCAGATATATATATCTTGCCTGATTTTTTTTTTTTTTCCATTAAGGAGAGACTCAGAAAACTGTTATGCGACAATTTGGTTGCGGCACTTGAAACTCCTTTTCATGAATCAGAAAAACTGAGATTCTAGTTATAAAAATTAGACTTTGGTAGAAAGTTTTTCTCCTCCGTGCCCCAAGGAAAACTCTTTGCACTGTAAGTTGGAGAGAACTAGGTTAGAATTGCTAAACTTGACCATCTATTGCTGACACCATAGTGAATCAAGCTGAAAGGAAGCTTGAAGCAGAAGGCTAAAAACACTTTATTTATATCAGGAAAGCTTCAGAGTTAGGGTTTTAGAATACTGTCTTCTATCACACATTCACTCCCTTAGCATGAATCATAGGCAGCTTTCAACTCATTTTGTGGATACCCTTTAAAACCAAAGTAAATTGTGACTATGCTTTCCCATGTTTTTTCTTTTTTTCTAGAATAGTCTACTTTATAGTGTTTCATACATTAGTCATTTAATTAAATGAGAAAGGTGGATGAATTCTAAAGGGTCCTAGTTTGGAAATTGGACATTGAGCTAGAATCCTGCCTTGGCCACCAGATGCCTCAGATGATTCAATTAAGCCTTAGTTGCCTTGTCTGTAAAATGATGATGTTGGATGAGTGCTCTTTAAGTTTCCTAAAAAGACTAATTTTTACATAAGTTTTTGGTTCTAAAATACAGTGGGAAACAGGGTGCCACCATGGATATGAAAAGCCACTGCTGAGAGGATGTTAGTGAGCCTTCATTAAACATCCTTCTTCCAGGCGTGTATGAGGAAAACGTCAGGAAGAGACAAAGTCACAAGGTCCCTTTGGATTTGTAGAGTTATTGTTCTTGTTCCTCAGGGAGTTTGGAAACCACATTAGTGATGTCTACAAAGGAATCTATAGAAAACCCTAAAGCTCTTCAGAAGAAACCCCTAGGGCCTTGGAGGTAATCTTACCATCTTTACAGTGAGCTGCCTACTCTCAGAAATACAGCATCATTAGACTGCTGGGGAAGATACATTTTAATGTAATAGTGGTAAGGCTGCCCTTGAGATGGCACACAGAATGTTTTTTGCTATGAGTGACTATGTCAATAAAGTAAACATTTGGATTTTTACAGTCATAGAATATGTACAAGCATGTTTCACAATTTGCATAGCTAATTTCATGAACTGTCACATGTTCTATAATATATGTAACATCTTTACATTTCCCCTCTCCCTCAGCTTACTGAGGATGTTTATCATTGATGGTGGTAGAGGAAGGGCACATTTTAATGTAGCTTCTGTTGACCACACAGTGAGATAACAGAAAATGAACTTCTGTTTTTCTCCAGGACACTAAAGTTCCCTGCACAGAAATGGGTCAATTCAGGGATCAACAGGTCTAAGGTGCAATGTATTAGATTAGAAAGAGTCTGAAGTAGGAGTTAATAAATCTAGAATTTTTCTTTCTAACCTCTTCCACCTGGTATAATGTTACGAGCACAGCTTTCGGAGTCAAACAGGCCTTCCTGGCCATATTACATTTGGTAAGTTACTCAGACACTCTGAACCTCCGATTCACCATTTGTAAAATGGAATTCTGCAGACATGTGGGGACATTTCCCTCCAGTTCCCAGGAAGTGGAGCAGTTAGCTGGCCAGCCCTCTATTGATATTCTAAGAAGTCTTCAGTGATACCCCACTCTTAGTTCACAGTTACATGTTGGAAGGTTCATCATAGGACTTTTCAGAGATCTTGGCAAATCTTTGTTTAAGCTAGGAATTTCCAGATGCCCATACACAGAGATAACAGCAAAGGTACAGATACCAGCTCACACTTAAAAAGTGGCTTGACATTCTAAAGTCACCTGGGAAAAGGTTAATACATGAAAAAAGTCAACATTGCTCAAGGTGGGCAACTGTTGTTTGCTAAAGATTGCTAAACCTCTTGGATTTTTTTTTTTAAGGTAGGGGATACTTCCCCCTTCTTCATTGGAATATTTAATTTATTCTTCAGGATTAAAGAAGCAGCTATGTCCTAATGTTCATTCAATTTTTGGATAACCACAAAGGTTTCATGAATGTGAAATGCTAGTTACACAAATATGAAATGGATCTGTGATGAGAATACTGGGTACATGATATAACAAAGTCCCAAAGGCATCTCACCTGGGACCTTAGCTTTCCTTCTAGAACATCAGCAAACAGTTCAAAATTAATGTAGCACACCATGCAATTTGCCATATAGCTACACTAGCCTGATAATTTTTTTCTTCATTATATAAAACCTAATTAGCTAAAGGGCGATTCAAATGAAACTTTTATTTGGGGATTTAGTAGTATTAAAGCAAAGGGAGAAAAACAAACACTGAAGCTCTCTGGATAGAATGAACAAGATTACTAATAACCCTTGAGTGGGGAAATGATTAACCTTGTTATTTTCCTCACGATCCAGGTTTCTACAGTAAATCAGTTCTGAACAAAAATATTTGGATGCTGTATGGAAAACAACTTTTACAAGGTCTCCAACTGGCATCAAATGTTTTCAAGTATGAAAACATCTCTGAGCTTTCTCAACAGGCTGATGAATCCCTGCAGGTAGCACTTCCCTTGTTTAATAGTCCTGCCAATTAAATCAAATTAGAGATGAATTTTTAACTCTGTGATGAAGGCAATGCTTATTATAAGAGAAAGCAGGAAAATGGAATATTTCCCTTAAATGGACTGTTGTTTCAAATTGAATAAATTGAAGAGGAGGGGACAGCCAAACGCCTCCATCAATTTCTACACTTTATAAACCATCATGTCAATCATTTGAAGGTAATTTAAGGAAACAATGTACACTTGGGTTCACAAAATGTCTACATATGTCTTTTCTTTTGTTGCTGTTCTAAGAAATGGTTTTGTTTATTTAAAAATTCCAAGTTTTTTTTAATGGTGTTTCCTGACGTGAATTTTCAGTGGATTATCTGCCTTTAACCTCTTACTTGGTTACCTTTAACCTCTGTTATTTACTTTTTAAGTGATAATCACTCACACAAAGCTATTTGCACATTAGGCCAACCCTTGTTGTTCTAATTATGTTTTTTAAAAAATAATATACTGTTTAACATAATTAGTGAAATCACTTTCGTTTCAAGGCTAAGGATCTGATAATATATGTTCGAACATAATGATTAGTTTATCACTTTAACAAAAACACCCACAGCAAACCAAATATTAATTTGGATCATCAGCATCAACAAATATTCACTTGGATAAAACTGTGAATGTTTACTTATAAGTGCATGATACATTTTACATAAAAAGTGAAACCTGAATGAATTACTACTACATCAGGTAAAGGAAAAACAGAGCTCATAAGGCTCAAATGGCTACAGATCTATTTTGGGATTCATTAATTGCTGACATTATCATCAATATTTTTTCAGCCATGGCCAAAGCACATCAAAATGACTGAGTTTTAAATCAAGTACTTTTGGGATGATTGGGAAACCTATTTCCTAATAGATAGACAACAGCAGGTACAAATGACCTTAATGGGAAATTTGTTTCAAAAACATTTTTAGCAGATGATCGGAAAGGATGACCACTCTGTCTATGCATTTGAACCTTAATACAGGTGTTGACAGTTTGAAATCTGTACTGAAATCTAATAGTCCTCTAAAATCTTCAGTCACTGTGTATATAGCGTATGTATATGAACTTATGGTTACATACATCAATAATTTATGTTGATAATAGGCATCATTCATTTTCCTTGAGATGCTCTTTGATGATGGGAATCTCATGGGTGTTACATATATTATAATGGCATCTTTCTGTGTACTTGGAATTATGTTCATTGATTCCTTCCTTGGGATAAAGGGAAAAGCCCTGGCAAACACCCAAAATTAGTTAAAAATCCAAGCAGCTCTCTCTTCTCTGGCTTTACCTTGGAAACCCCATTTCTGTGCCCTCTAGAACAGGCAGTGAGTCATCTATGCATGAACTCTTGCCCTTTGGAGAGCAAAGGAATCCATCCACCAGTGCACACAGCGAGCACCTTATGAGTCCTCAAAGAAGGAATGTGTAAATGACATTAAAGCAGCCTAGAAGATACAATCATGTTTGATGGTTTTATGGTAAATCTCTTGACCTTAAAGCCAGGCAATAAGCAAGCTAGTCGTGTGTGATGTTGGGTGACCCCTGGAAGCGCTTATATCCTGTTTGCCTGAGAACTCTGAGGAAACACCCATTGCACTCCAAGCAGAACAGCCAGAGGCATCATGAAGGCGGGGTACAAGCTATCACTTTATTTGTAGAGGGTTTTAGTTAGGTATTAAGGAGTTAAATTTTCCTAGTTTCCTGATAATAAAGGTTAATACATTTTCCAAAGGCAAAACAAAGCATCCTTTCAGGTCACCATTGATTTCAAAATAAAACAAAGCAAAACTGGAATTTCCCGATTCAGTGTGTAAAAGGTCAACATCTGCTGATGCTCAGAGATGGGGCATGTGGTGGAGGCGGCCGAATGAGATGTTGGGTGAGCAGTACAGTCAGAAATTCCATGCAACATACGATTGACACTCCGAACAGAAACACACCCTAACACCAAAGAACTACTTTCCATCCATCCATTTCTGAAACTTTTGACAGGTCAGATCACCATAGCAGCCTCAATTATCTGTCTCAGTTTGCTTCTGTTTGGTTCCCTTTTGCTCCAAAATGTATGCACAAATGCAATTGTCAAGGCCTGAAAGGAGCACGATGTGGCGTATTCATACAGTTAGGCAAACGCCAAGGGAGATACTACAGCAGAAAAATTAGACTATTAGATCTGAAGGTTTTCATTTGCAAGTTTGTAGCACTGATGCCATTTCAACAAGATCACAAGGAGGAAGCTGCAGCATTAGTCTGGTATCTAAATGAATGTGAACACTACTCCTATTTCTATTTACAAAGCGGCTGATTTTCATGGCATTTAACACATCTAGTTCTTAACAAACCCACGTGCGGGCCTATTCTCAAGCGTAAGTAAACTAGGTTGACCTATAAATTGGGAGACCTGACTGCATTTATAAGAAGCGGGAAGTTGTTTTATCCATATTAGGAGTGTATTGCTTTTTAGATGGATGTTGGGTATTGGAATTCTCCAATCACTGCTGTTTACACTTATATCACCCTGTGTGGCCCAGCACCTATGACAAAGACTGAGGGGTGAAACCCCAGTGAAAATGCTTCTTTTCACTTACAGTGCATAATCTTGGCTTCTTCAGTACTTTATTTCAAATCAGTTATTCAGTAGCTGTCCAAAGGTTTTAGCCATCAGAGGGAAAGGGAACAATATTTAAAAATATGTGCGATTCGGCTCTGAAAAGTTATGGGGCATTTCCTCAGTGAGTATTTCAGGCTTGGTGTTTGGTGTCCTTGTTTTAAATGTAAAGAGGGAGCTACAGCCTGGTTCTCCCATGACAGCTGGTAGAATTCTCTTTGCAATGGTGCTAGCGAAATGTTCCACAGAATGTTGAAGAGAGATTTCTCTTTTCAATTGCTGATATTTCTACTAAAATATTTCTTGCAGGAATTTCTAGTATCCTTACTCTTAAATTTTGCATGTATTTTTTCATACCCCTTCTCTATCAAACTTGAAACTAAGTAGTCAGGAAAACACGGATAATTGTATTTTAGGAGGGAGAAATGGACATACTGATTATTTTTTTCCTTCATTCCTCCAGTAAGACTAATGATCACAAACCTACCTCTTTCAGGCCTTCACAAAGGCTAAAGTTTAATGCACTAATAAAATTCCTGCTCCCTGGCTGCATGGTGATTTCTTTCGGTTCTAATGAATAAGCCTAAAACATTCATTCTCTGCTTTTCTAAATTACAGTAGAAATTCATATTCAGTCCTAGGGAGAGAGTTCAAGTTGTTTGTTGGTTACCAGGTATGGGTAAATAGGACTGTTTATATTTTTGCTAAATGAGCTATGGTTATGTAACTAATTGCACCTCTGTAAAGGTAGCCTTCATTGATTAACAGTAGTCAGGCAAGCGGTAGCACTGCCATATCCCCAGAGGAGTTATACACAGATAACTATTTTATCTGTGCTCTCACCATGTATGTGCAGAGAACAAACACAGCAATTCAATTCACAAAGGAAATACTCTCTTACGTCAGAAATGGACACTGGGAAAATAGATCTGAGGAGCTGAACAACAAAGCAAAGCTGGCCTAGAATTGGATTGGTGATTTTTTTTTACTTACTGCCAATACTGGAAATACTGGGGATACCTGGAGAGAAAGAAAACAATAAAGAAAAGCTGTTAGACATTTATTAGTATGTGACATCTTTAACATGATATAAAAATCTCAGAAACATAAACACTTGATAACATTCAGGTCATAAGAAAAACAGCACAAAAAAAACCCCAAATATATATCCATCCATTGAGACCATTTTGCTTTTTTCTACAACTCCTTGAACTCATCAGAGTTGGGAAATTAATGTTCAATTTTAGCAGCTTGTTCAAGACAGCTTCGTGATATCAAACATTTTGTGCTTACTTGTAAGGTTAATGAAAATTTTTATGTGGTTCAAAACAGATATTAAGCTAGGCTTGTGTTCTGGGCACAAAGACCAAGTCTGCGTTATATGGGCCTGTGCAAATATATCCACATATGCAATAGATCTCTTTAGACGTGTTGATATGCATGTGTTAGGTGTTGAAAGTCATTTGGCATTTTATCTGATTAACTACATATAACCATCATTTTTAGTCTTCTTTTACTTGTCAGATATTTGGATTAAATTCTGTAATAGAAATTAAATTGAGCAGAATGATTCAAGAGCACATTAGGTTGTTCGATTTGGGCTTCGTCGATTTTTCAGCTTCTACTTTAATTGCCAAGCTCTGCTGAGGTGGTAGGACCATTTCAGAATGTGACTGAACTTGGTATAAATGTGGACATGAATTTAGTCTGTATCCGGATGAAAACCCCTAGCCAAGAGCAGGGGCATGAGAGCCAGGCTGTCTCGGTTTGAAGCTTTGCTCTTATACTCATTGACTGCGTGACCCTGGGGCCAGTGGCTTACGCTCTCTGTGGCTCAGTTCTCCACCTCTTAGAGTTGTTGCAAGGATTACATATATATATATATATATATATATATATATATATATATATATATATAATTAAAGTACTCAAAGCATTGCTTGGCAGGTAGTACGTGCTATAACCAACCATCTTTGCTGTGATTACTATTATTGATATAGTTGGGTCATCAAGCAAGCAACACCATGATAGATACTACTAATTAGAAGTCAGAGATTTGTAACATTTCCACTAAATTCAGGGAGTGGTGTGGGTGAGAGCATGAGATGCAAATAAGACAGAACTGAGTAAGAGTCATGCTTTGCAACTGACTAGCTGGGTGATTTCAGGCAAGTTCCCAGCCTCTCTAAAAGCCTGTTTCCTCATCTGAAAGGGGCTAATAATATCTACTGCACAGGGCTGCTGTGAGAATTGAATGAGATAATCCATAAAAATGTCTGACACATGGTACACAGTCAATAAATGATAGCTGTTAATGAGCTGTTCGGACTTGTTCTCCACATCGTGAAGTGTGCTAACAGGTGGTAAATGTAGGAATCATTAAATTTCTATTTTAGTATTTAATCTTTGAACAACTGCCCTCTGCTTATTTTAACTAATCATTGCATCTTGCTCAGAGATTTCTAGCTTTGTATTCTTTAAAACCAAGAGCTATTTTCCTATTTCTTAGTAAGGAGGGGAGAAGGAGAAATTAAAGCTTACCAAGATGTTTTAAGAAAGCCTGGAAGGGATGAAATCTTATTTTCAGTTATTAGATATATTCAAAGTCTCTTGATTTTAAATGCACAGAACTTATGATGCTTCAGCTTAATTACTGATCGCTGACCAACCAAAACTGGAAAGCTAAATTTTCATTTCCATGTTTTAACTTTGTCTGAACTGAATTTCAAGCTGGATGCGATTTCTGCAAAGGACTGCTGGATTCCTAACCCGACATTTCAGTAGACTATCTTTGCCACAGTGTGACACTGACTTGGTACTGAATCTTTATTTTTTTCCTTTGCAAATCCACTTTTGAGTGAGGTATGATGGCAGCATCATAATTTTAGTATCAGTTGCAGAAGCTCCAAATTTCCCCATGACTGAAAATCCTGCTCCATTACAAGGAACTGCTATGCCTTCGTAATCAGTCAAAGAGAATGGAAGTTGGGATGGCAGGAAGAGACTTTTCATGTGTTTTCAAACTTGCATGGAGTTAGAGGGCCATGCATAATGCAAGGCGGAGTTCTCAGGATGTTTGGCCAGACACAGTGGAGAGCAAACCTGTAAGACTGTTTGATGCAGTACTTGCTGCTGTTGAATACTTTAGAAAGATGCAGAAATGTTTCCATGCCTTTGGGGATGCCAGTGCTGGGAGAAATGTTCATTGCAGCTATACAAACCTTGCCAAGCAAGACCATATGAGATCCTATTTTCCTCATTAAGATGTTTTCTATTAACTAACATTTGGATGTTTAAAATTCAGGCTCTTTTTCATTTTGTGGTTTAAAATTTTGTGAGGTGCTACCAGGTGAGTCACTTTCTATTCCATTGTTGTAAAATGGGAATTGCTTAGAAAAGATTTTTAAACTGCTCATTGGAATAAAGATTTTTGAAGTTGAAAATACCTGAGCACCAAGGGATGTCCATTAGTATACTGTCAAATGTTATTTTTTCCCTAATGTTTCTTATTGTAATGTTCAAACACCTTGCTTTTGGTTCTCTACAAACAACTAAAGAATATAATAAACCAGTTATATGCATTGAAAAGGCTATGAGTAAGTCATGAGAAATCTTTCAAATGCCTAAGAAACAAACACAGGAAGGCTACAATTCATTTCATGAAAGGTGGGTTTCTCTGGGGTCTGTAAGTGCTGAATCAATGAATGCAACTCCATCTTACAACAGTGATGGTTGCCATAAGCCACAGGAATGATAGTCAGATTACATTCAGGAAAATTGTCTAGACATGTGTTGGCAGTTTTTTTTAACCATTCCCTGTGAAGTGACAACTATTATGTAAAGAATATGTTTACCTTTAAAATTGAGCTCAGAAGTTATTTCTTCCCTTCCTTCTTCACCTCCCTGTAGCCAGTGTCCTTTGTGATGGCACACCTCTTTGTGCAGGCCTCTGTGAGCAACTTATCAACTTATCTTTATGATTGTGTGTTTGCCTGAGACCTCTGAGGGGACGAGCGTCATGTCTGTATCTCTGTTGTCTGCTCAGGACAATGCCTGGTACAGAGGAGTTGCTCGATGTACATTTGAGCAAAAATTTATCACCTGTTTCTGATAGAAGGTTTCTATCAGAGTGAAAATACCACTTTTGGTCATAGTACAGTCTTGTCCCCTATAAAATGTTCCACTGAGACATTTCTCAGAGTTCAGTATTAATAAATATTTTTGTTCTCTTTGGACATTTCCTCCATTCTAATAGCAAGAGTTATACAATGTGTAGATATGCCCTTCACCACTTTGCCTTCCAGGAAACTCAGAGGTCAGCTTGATGCTCAACTGGGTAAGCTGATTTAATGTTTGGCTTATTTTCTTTCTATTTTTTTTTCTCACACCTTCCTTTTATATTCCTATTTGTATGCTCTTATTTTTGTTTGTCTTTTTCCCTAAGCTATCCAGGGGGAAATGCAGATTTTGTGGGACCTAAAGCAAACACAAATCTAGGAGCTTTTTGGGGGAATATTAACTTTAAAGTATAAAATCAGACATGAAATTAGATTTTTTTTTTAATTTAGAAGGAGACTAGTGAGGGGCCCTGTAATTTAAGCTTCATTGGCTTAAATCTATCTCTGAAACAACCTCAAAAATCTTTGGGAAAGATAGATGATAAGTAGATAGGAAGGAAAGAAAAAAGGAAGGCACCAGATAAGTGAATTCAGAAAGAGTGACCAAAAATGGAGAGCTGAAAGGGAGTTAAGAAATAATCTCACTCAGCACTTTAATTTTACAGAAGAGGAAATCGAAGGCACAATGAGAAGTAAGGTCCTCGTCCAAATTGACCCCTTTATAGTCAACACTAGAGCAGATAATTATCCCCATCCACTGAGACACTGCTAAACTGACACCGAGGAAATGAAACACAGGTATGAATGAGCTTTAAAGGAAGGTTCTGCAATACGTGGTATATGAGTTTAGGACTTCTGCTTCTTCTAGAATAGATATGCTCCTTCAGTCAGAGATACACATACATGTTGAGTAAGCCAAAGGGCCAAAGAATGTGAAAGTGCTAAGCTTGTAGGTACTTACAGTTCTTCCCTCCTCACCCAGCCCTCCCCAATCCCATAGTTATTTATTTATTTTTTTAAGGAATTCTACTGCAGTTGGGGGACGAGACCCTAGTAGACTTATATAGTTTGTTATTTTCTCTTTCCTCCCCTCCCCCTCCCTCTTCTTCTCCTTCTCCGTCTCCTTCTTCTTCTTCCAACTTTACTAACCCTCCCACCAAGTATGTGGCTAAAGGGGACATAGTTAAGCTTAAGGAAGACAACCTGATGGAGACCTCAAAAATAAACACTCTGATTTTTCAAAGCAGATGAATGCAGTGCTAAAAGTCATAACTCCTTTTGAGAATCAATGGGAAGTTCAACAGCTTCTCATCAAGAGGGAGGCAGAAGAGACGAGGATTCAGCATGCTTTAAACTGAGAGAAAATATTACCATTGTTGTGTTAGGTGGTTTGAAAAAAGCCTATCAAGTAGGTGACTAGATTTTCTTCTAGCCAGGCTGCAGCCACTGGGAGCTCTACCTCCAAAAAGCCCAGCTGAAAAAGAAGTAGGTGATGAGTAAGAAAACATTCTGCAGCCTCATTTGTATTCTAGAGGAACTACTTCCAATGTCCTTTCAACCCGGCTCCCTGGTCCAAACTGCTGTGGATAGGAGGTACGGTGAGTTGTCTCCCAGGAACTTGAAAGTGAAGGAAATAAAATTGCCTTCACAGAATTGTACTGTTAAATCAACACATAAATGATCCAATCAGAGTTAGCTAAGTCATCTTAGAACAACAGAAGGGCTCTGGGGCCTGAGTGTCTATGACAAATTTGACAGAGGTGACATTAATCTATTGATAACTTAGTGTATTAACATACCTGAAGATTGGAAGAAAAGCTAGTCAGAAGGTAAAAGCCTGAAAGAAGAGCATCTTCAGGCATGTGGTGGCAGTACTGGCCTAGCACTGTCTCAGGAAGAGGGAGGGGTAACCTGTAAACTTTCAGGCCTTCAGTGTTCTGTTGGCATTAGGGAGGTTAACCCTGGGGTAGGATGGATGGGTCTGATGTTTCAGCCTGATGTTATTAGCATTTGAATCATTAAAATTTTTGAATTTAATTCCCATGTTCACCAAGCAACCTTCTGATTAGTATCTGGCTCTACAAGGAGACTTAATTACAGGGGAGAGAATACACTGATCATAAGGACTTAAATATTCTGAACTCTGTAACAGTTATTTCATATTGTGGATGAATAATCTGGCATTTGGGCACAATTTATCTCCCCATACAGTTGTTGTCTCCAAAGAGAGAATTTGCTCTTTAGACTGGGATGGGTCCACATGCTAGATTTCAGTGCAATTATAATAACAGCTAACTTCACTGTGTGCTTACTATGTGCCTACCACCGTTCTAAGTATCTTACATGTGTTAATTCATTTAATTTTTGAGACAACCCTATGATGTCAATACTCAGGTTTATTTTACTGACGGGGAAAAACTCAAACACAAAGAGCTTGCCCAAGATCATTGTAGTCAGTTGGGAAGGAGATTGAGATTTGAATCCAGAGGTCCAGGATCCAGAGCTTGGGCCTCTAACAGCTACTCTATATTATTGATCAATTTATTATATCCTTTATCTTATCTTATCTTATCTTATCTCTAGTCCTTATCTCTAATCCTTATCTCTAATCCTCAAAAACAAAACAAAACAAAAAAAACCTCTGAAGACACAAAGTTTTTTTCCCAAAATTTAGCTGCAGCATGACATAATGTGATCTGAACTAATTTGGTGACAAAACCTGACTGGAAGGGGTATGAGGTCTTCTCCTTTATCTCACTCAGTGAAAATAATCATAGGTTTGCTACAGAAATATGTTTGATTAAGTGGTGCTACCTGATATTCTGCTGTGGGTATTGATGTAACATAATGTATGTACACTGTATTACCTTTTAAAATTAAAAAAAATTTGAATTCCAAATCAGATCTGGTCCCATAAGCATCAAATAAGTGACTGTGGACTAGTGGTTATACATGAATAACTTGGTAGGTATCCTGGCTCTATATATTGGCCCTACAGCTTGGTTCATATATGTAAGGCTCTTAGAGGAAGGTCCTCTCTTATTGTGCTGACAGAATCAGGGTATTGAGCCTGAAAAACTGGTAGTCAGAGCCCAACAATGGTCAAGTCACTGAGGCCATGAATGTCACTTAGGGAGGCCTATACAAACCAGCCAGCCAATATGTCATCTCTAGATGGCTGCATGGGTCGTGAGCACCCACGAAAAATAAGTGATTCTCTTTCCTATTGTATTTCCTCCAAATCTCAGTTGGTCTCTTCCTATGCGAGACTGAAGGCCCTTGTGTTAGAACTGCTGAACTGTGAAGGCCACATATTCCAGGGGACATGGGAAGATCGATGGGAGGTCAATGCATCCACAAGCACATTTCAAGACTGTATAGGTTTACTTGTTTATTCACCAAATGATTAATTCCACAAACATTTATGAAGGCCAAGAATAAAATATGGTCCCATTCTTAAATTGCTAACATTTTAGGTCCTGAAGTCAGAATGACCTGAGTTTAAGTCTTGCTCTGTCATGTATTCGCTGTGGGATCTTGGGGCAACCTTTATGTGCCTATGTTCCTTTATCTGTAAAATGGGGATAAAAATAGTACACACCCCATGGGGACATTGTAAGGATTTAATGCAAGAAAGTACATAAAGCACTTCACAAAATATAAAAGGCTATGGTAAGCTTAATAAATATTAGCTATCATTATTATCACTATCATGGTAATTTTGATTATAGTCAACCAATTGTAAGTGCACATACATTACCAAGAATCTATCTTGATATATATACATACATTATCAAGAAAAGAGCAGCTGATTTTGCATAGGACAGGCTAGGTAGGCTGCATCGAGGAGTTCACATTGAGGAGTAGTCTTGAAAAATGAGCAGAATTTCAATAGAGAGTGAAGAAAAAGGTGATTTGGGGAAAAGAAATGAATTCAGTATCTTGCAATGTTGACTTTGAGATTTTCATAGACAGCCTGGGTTCATTAGAAAGATTCAGGCTATAATTTGTTTATTAGCATTAAACCAATATTAATAAGATCTAAAACCACAAGATTAGATAGGAATATCAAGGAAGAAAACTGTACACTGAGAATGAAAATTTAAAACAAGGTAGAAGGGGACTCTTTGAAGGCAAAGAAATAACAAGCAGCAATCTAGGAAGAAAAGTGGGAGAGAGCAGGTTTAGAGATCGACTTGTTCAAACAGGTGTCAGATGGAGTCCACACCCCAGTGGAGGACAGAGGAAGTCACTGAACTTTAACCTGAGAAGCCATATAGTGAGATGTACAGTCTTTGGGCTCAAGACACACCTGGGTTCAAACCTTCCTTCTCATTCTGACTAGGTAGCTAAACCTTAAACAAGATACTTTTCCTTAGTAGTCATCAGATTCCACCTCTATAACGTGAAAATAGTAGCATCTACCTTATAAAATTGTTGTGAGTTAAAAATGAACTCATGCGTGTAAAGCACTTAGGAAATTGTCTGGATAATGACATACACATGTACGCCTGGGAAAATATAAATTGGTCAATGCAAATTTGATACCAGAGAAAATAATAGAACAATCATTAAATTACTTTCCATCGCTCAGAGGAGACCTAGATATTGTGTAACAATTCAAGTCGGATTTCTGAACAAATAATGTCAATGTCAGACCAATTTAATTTTCTTTCTTGGAAGAATATTAGACTGTGTAGGTAAGAGGAAAGTAAAAGATTCAATACAGCTGAACTAGCTGGGCTTTTCTCCATGACATTTCTATCAGAAAGCTGAGGAAATTATTTACAGCAGCATGTCCCCAAGAGTGTTTTATAGAAGGTTTTTAAGTGTTCCATGAACAATAAAGTGTGGGAAACACATGATAAAATAGATTACTTATTTTAGGGTTCTCAAATGTTTTTAATAAGGTAATGTGAATATCTAAGAGTCAGTATAATGTATAGCATTTTCCAAACTTATTTGGCCATGGAATTCTTGTAAGGGTCATAGGACACAGTCTGGCAAGCAAAGGTATAGACAATATTATATTACCTTTTTTGAAATGACTATTCCTAAAGGTTAATTGTTAAGTTTTCAGCATCTATAAGTAGGGATCAGAAATTCAAGAGGGATCAGAATTTTATTTATGAGCTAGACAAGGGGAATCAAGAGAATCATGATTAAGCATGAAGTTGGACAGAGTTTCTATCTACTTGGAAAACAGAAATGAAATTCAAAGGACATTCAAAATAGAATTCTATCAAAAATAGAATGAAGATCAATAGGGAGAAGAAGAAAGATGTCTTACAGATAAAACATAAGCTTTGTAGAAAAATAAGAAATATATTGATACACATATATATGGCTTTAAAGAACCAAGAAAACACACTGAGTCTTCAGTAAAAAGCACAATGAATAAAAATATCATCACAAGAGTTATTACTTCTGCTTCTGCCGAGTCTATTATAATGAAAGGCATGGGGAAATGTGGTGTGTCTCACAGATTGGGATGGCGGTGTTTTAGAGGGCTGGGGCTCTGTATTCTTCTCTCCTGGCTCTATATGCTCCATACAAAAGTGGCCTTGGAGCTGCTCCAGAATTTACGACTTCCAAGCCATAGTATTCCCAGCAAGGTCCCAGTTTAAGGAACTTTTGAGTGATGGGCTGAATGGTTTTGAAGGGAGATCTTAAGATTTCCTGATGTAATGAAGCCTTCCTAGTTTTTATGCTAAGAGTAGGCAGGAACTGATCTTCTTATTCAAAAATCCTGGCTGCTTGAAGTTCTGCTAAATCCAGAGATTATCCAATATGAGTGTTATTTCTAGGCTACTGAAGAGTTGGTGTTGAGGGATCAGAGATTGTAGCCACTCCTTTTTACTTCTTAGGTTTTTTTATTCCTGTATTAGGATACAGCATATCCTGAGTGTCCCTCTTAATATCTGACTTGTAATGTACCAACTCGAGTCATGTATGTGTGGGCACGTGCACACGTGAGTGTGTGCATGTATGCATGTGTGTAAGAAAAAGTCAAAATGACAGGAGAATCATAACAGTGCTAGAAGTCCTGAGTTTGGCTTAAATTTCCACACTAAAAATTCAGAGGACTTCCAGGGCAAACAACTAGGTAAGAGAGTTGAAAATCTTATCATATGAGAAATGGAACTGATGATGTTAATCTGGACAAGAAAGAAAACTGGGGTTGATATAGAGTTTTAAGACTTAAAAAGAAAAAGTGGTTGGAAATTAGGAGACACTCAATATTAATGTTAAGAAATAAGTTTTATAACAATTAAAACTGTCCAATAATTGACAAGTCTGCCTTATGAAAAAAGGCCTAAAAATAAAATTATTTTTGAACACTTATTTTGTGGTAGGTGTTATGCTAAACACATCACACGCATTAGCTTATTCACTTCTCTCAAAATCCTTATGAGGTAAGAACTGTTATTATCCTCACAATACAGATGGGAAGCCAAGTGTTAGAGAGGTTAATATTGATACTTTACTTTTTCAAGGTCACTGAGCTAGTGAATGGACAAACTGGTATTTAATTCTGGAACCTGTGTACTAAACCACTTAATTGCCTACTTCCGTCCTTGGACATTTGCAAGCAATCTGATGTGGCAGAGATTTCTTTAAAGGGGTTCTTTCCATTGCAAGACTGGACCATTGCAGGTTATCTTAAAATCTTCAATCTAGCTTCGGCCATATTGAGGATTGAAACGTTGAATTCAACCTCCTTGGCCATTGTGTCCATCTGTCACCTTCATATTTTAACAGAAATGGGGAAAAGTCTAGAGAAGGCCAAGAAAAACTAAGGGATGGATAGACAATAGAATCCACATGGACAATTGAAAGAGGTTGCATTATATTAGGGCTATGTAAGCCATTTCCATGGAGAATATAACAAGAAATCCATTCCAGTGAAAAAGCTTGGCTGGCACAAGGTCTTTCCAGTGAAAATGTCTTGAAATAAGCAAGACTTTGAGGTACAGTTATGGGTAGAAAAAAACGGTGTCGTGTTAGAATAGAAGCCAATGCCTTCAACAGCAGTCTCTCCCAGCTGCCTTTCTAGTAGCCCTGACAAGTTGGCCTGCCCTGAGGATGAGCCAGAATGCCACCAAGTGTTTGTAAACATTGTTCTCTTCCATCCTGTCCCACTAAAGGAGCAGCAGACATCAAAATGAAATCTGAGTCATTTTCATTTGAGGAAACCTTTAAACTAAATTTGACAACTGTGGTGATAGGAATTCTAGCTAGTCACAGGGTATGGCAACAAATAACCTCATGAGATTCCTCCTGAATTCACGAGTCTATGGCTCTCAACAATTGAGGAAAGCCCATGGAGTCTCTGTTAATAAAACCGCCTTGAAAAAAAAACATTTCTGCTCAATAGAACTTTATGTATTAATTTTAGGAGCTAGGCTGTCAGTTTTTTCTTT
The DNA here is from genome assembly GCF_937001465.1 of Orcinus orca. Classification (NCBI taxonomy): domain Eukaryota; kingdom Metazoa; phylum Chordata; class Mammalia; order Artiodactyla; family Delphinidae; genus Orcinus; species Orcinus orca. Next base: position 118,405,130 of record NC_064559.1, read on the forward strand.
AACACAGAAAGAAATGGAATACCTTCACAAAGGGGGATTTTTTTTTTTTTTAGCCTTTGACAGATTTTTTTTCCTGCTTCATAGAAATTTTAACATCATTTCATGCCCCCATTCTTTATGGCCTGTTACTTGGTCCATTACTCTTACATTTAACTTGATAAGGTCTTGGTTCCTGGCTATTAGTTTCTGAGGTTTGGTTTCTCACAGCTGCTGCTTTGAAGTGCCTGATAACATTCTTAGCCTTGCATGGAGCTGGTGGCTCTTCAAGGTCTCATTCTCCCACTACTCACTGTCCTGCTGTTTCTGTTACTTCTCACTTGAATGGGTGTATTCTCAACCTCACCCTTCTCTACTTTTAAGAGAGGTCAAACCTTGGGCTTTTGTGAGTGGCTAATTGGTCCATGCATAGAATTGGGCAATTTATTCTGGAAGTAATTACTTGTCTCCTTGAGCGTGTCAGAACTTGTTTTCCTAGGAATGTTCAGGGATTTCAGAGGGGCACCCACATGAGTGATAATGGGGCATCTCTCACGCTTCCTGTGAACACAGATAATGCCTGTGCTCTTTTCACATGCACACAAACATCCCTTTTCTTACTGTGGTCCCTACAGGCCTACAGTCACACTCTTTATCGAAAGGCAGCCTCTCCTAACAGGATACACGCCAGGCGTGACATCAACTGCTGGCATTTGGAAAAAGCCCACCATTTCATTGAGCAAAGTCAGGCTGTAGCTAAATTTGGAGAGGGAAACATCTTCTAGACAAAGCATCTCTTAGGTTACCCAGTATGGGAAATGGGATTGTAAACATTTAGAGAATTTCTGGAAGTAGTTTATGGTTAAAGTTAAGTCAGAGTTGGGAGTTTTGAATGCCTTTGTTATTTTAATAGGAGATTAATTTGGGGAAGCAAAAAAAGCAGCTCCTGTTTCATCCACTTAGAAAAAACTTCTCCTGTGGTTTCTATCATTTCCCAACACACTGATGTGAATGTTGGAAGACTGACTTTAACAGATGATCCAAGTGCTAAAATGTGCTTACAAGTGGCAAAATAGGGATGAAAGCTTTAGCTGCATTTTGAAGAGGAATGGGACTCCTGGTAAGAGGAGTGAAAGCACAATTGCAAGTGAAATTGAGAGGAACTCTCAGCTCATCGTGCACAAAATATGGTATTACCGAGCAAAAGTTACTCACAGGTATTTGCAGTGCCTTTGGGGATGGGGAGATACGAGCCTGGACTCCAAGGTCGGCCCTGATAATTCTTCTTGCATTTCCCACAGTCTGGACCTGTAGTGTTGTGCTCACATTCACAGGTCAATTTGCTGTTGTCATACACACACACAGTGGCATGGAGATTACATTTGCACCTAGGCAGAGGAGAGACAAGAGTTCATTAAGTCCAGTTGTCTTGGTGATCACTGAGGCTTTATCCATCTGTCTTCTAGGATTGCGGCTCTCACAGCCCGTAGTGCTTGAGTGCTCCCTAAAGACTTAGTAAAATGTAGATTTGCAGGCCTGACCCTCTGAATCTTTTAAACAAGTGTCCTTGGGGGTAGGGGTAGGGGAGGGATTATGATACAGCCTGACCTCATCCCACACTTTGAGGAATCTTAATACAAGTCAGTTAGGTGGGGTCTGACGCTCACCTAAGGAAACTGTGCTCTGAAATCAGGGATTTCCCAACAGATATCCAAAATATTGCCACTAGTGAGAGGCTTTTCTGTGCTATTATCAAATCTACAATACATCTGGCTTTGAAGAACAATGTCATCTTCTGTTTTTCCTTAAACCAGAAGGACTACTCTTATTTGTTTAAAAAGAAATATAACCATTGAGATAATTTGCTATTCAGGTTTATTTTATAGACCCCAAGCGGTTATAAACAGATGTTCTCATTCTGGGCTCTGAAATGACATTCCTCAGGCAGAAGAGTTTTTCCACGAAGGCCTCTAAGTAACCTGAATAATCCTCAGATTTCCTACTCACATAAAATAATCACAAAGGTCTCTCATAAATGGGTCAAAGGACTCAGGAAAAAAGACGCTTCGAATACTAGAAAATGAAAACCTATGTGTGGCAGGGGTTTGAGGTCATTAGCCAAGGCCTTCCCTTTGGTGCCTGTGAATAATGCTGTAATATATGAGAGGCAACAATGGAATATGCAATTTCTACAAAAATACATTCCCATATCCAAAGTCTCTGACTGTAAAACTACAAAGGCCAACTTGATATCTGTTGAGGTAGCAGGTTATAACTTATAAGATACAAAGTACGAGCCACATCCTCTGGAGAAATAAAGCCTAGGTCAACAGAATGTCCATGACCAGAGGGCAGAACAATGTATGTGGGAAGAGATGTGTCCACACAAAGGAAAGGACCTGATACCCAGACCTGGGGGTAAAGGGCCAAGATCTGTCAGGGTCAGAACCCGAAAGTGTGTGTGTGTGTGTGTGTGTGTGTGTGTGTGTGTGTGTGTGTTTGTGTGTGTGTGTGTGTGTGTGTGTGCATGTGTGTGTGTGCATTTTTAAACTAGTCTGGCCCTTTCTAGGAACTAGGACAAAAATATAGAAAGTCAAGTTTCATAAAAATGAAGAAATATTATAGTGCTTTACATTTGCTTTCTTTTTTGGCAGATGTCATGAATTGGGAAAAGTAACAATAGTCTTTCTTATGTAGGAAAATAAGATTCTTTAACAACTGCTGTTGGTCTCTATAATGTGTGTACAGTAACACCCAAATTTCTTTCTTGTGCACTAATGGTCTGTTTGGAACACTGACCCGTACTTACAGCAAAGAAACAAAGGAATGGCTAAGACTATTCCTGAGGGCTGCTGGGCCCTCTTCTAACTAAAAGGTGTAGCCCCTAAAGCAATAGCCACCCACTCAAACCTCCCTGGGTAAGACCAAGCCTCAGCTTCCTCAGGGGTCGACTACACTTCATAGTACTTATAACTACACTCTGCCCTCTGTATAGTTGTAAATTATAATAAGCTGAAAGGCTACCATTTAAACAATACCCATTCAACATCAACACGTAAACAGAGTCTTTAACATTCATACAATCTTTTAAAAAGAGAAAAAATTCAGTTAAGTAAAACAGACAGTGTTTAATTATGAGCTAGGTCTTGTAAAAATCTCCTACGTGCAGGGAGTTACTTGCGTTAAGCTGCTTATTAAAGAATCTTTCTCCTTCCTTCATTAGCACCTTTATTTATGGGTGTGTTTATAAATATGGAAGATGTTAGAAACTTAAGTGATAGAAGCACCGGCTTATACTGATTTAGCACCCTATCTGGTGTTTAAAAATTCCAAATGAGGAAATGAACAATGTGACCCCAAAGAATATGCTGGTTTCATGTGTGAAGACCAAGAATGCAAGTAGTAATTGTAAATTGGATTATATACCTTGTAGCTATTAATACTTTCATACTGGTAGTCAGTCTCTGAGTTGTAGGCAATTTCTATTCTAAAGACTTTATATTTGCTGAGAAAATATTTTTTGAATAACAAAAGGAAGTGAAAGAAGAATAGATTAATATTTAGTCTTATTTTCCCATATTTCTTTCAATTAATGGTTCATTTTCACCTATCCAAAGATTTTTAATCATTCAAGGTTCAACTCAGTTCATTACTCTTTCCTGATATCTATCATACCTACTGTAGACACCCTATCTCTCTAAGCTTCTGATCCCTTTAAAAGCTTCTGTGTGTTTGGTTTGGTTGGTTGTTACTTAAGGCTCCTTCTGCTTTTAGAATTTTTACTCATTGCTTCTCTCTCATCTTAAGGAAGAAAAATATCTACTTTGTACCCTAGTCTTCTTTTCTCGCTACCACTTTAACACTCTCCTTCCCCTTCTTGAGTTTTCTACACTTGCCATCTCCTTTTTCTCATCTCCCACACACTCACTGTTTCCAACTAACCACAACCTCTCTTGCCAAGACCACCCATGACCTCCTGGTGAAAATGTAATGGATTTCTTTCCTTGCTTTATCTATCTCCTTAGGGGATTTGACTCTGTGGGACCACTCCATTTCCCCTGACACACTCTCCCCACTGGATTCTCAAGGTCATTTTCAGAACCCTCTTCTGTTGTTCTCTTCATGTGCTGTTCTTTGGGGTCTAGATCAGCATAGTCAGCTTAAGTGACTCTCCTTGGGCACTCTTATCCAGGTTGTCCTTTCAATTTCCTCTGTGGTCCTCAACTACTTTTGAGTTATAGGCAATCTAAAGCAAATTTGCATCATTTTTTTCCCCTAGAAAAAAGTAAAAACATGCAAAATAAACTCAAACAATTGGAAATATTTTAGGAGATTCAGATTCTCTGTTACCCATAGGAATCCACAGAACTCTCTCCTTCCATTATCACTAGGTGAAGATCATCTGCTCAACATGTGGATAAGTCCTGGTGCTGTAACGTCCATCACGGATCTCTCTCCTGAACATGTCAAATCCAGCATATCCCAAACTGAATTATTTGGCTTCCCTTCCCCACCTACTCATCCTTCTGTGTTTTCTTTCTCAGTACATTGCATCACCTTCTAGTCAGCTGGTCAAGAATGACCACTCCCACTCCCTTTCCTATCACATCTAATTTGTCTTTACTCAGTCTCTCACCCAGTTCTGAAATTCCTCCTCCTCGATAACTCTCAAATACATACAGTTCTAGCCATTGCCACGTCCCTGTTGACATCATCATCATCTTTGATCTGGTTTATTACAATGGCTTCTATAGAGACCTTTCTGCCTCCTCTCATACTCTTCTTTAGCCCAACCTCATCACAATAGTCAAAACGATCATTTACACAAAAATACCTGGGTCACCTTGGCTTAGAACCATTGAAAAATTTCCCTTTATTCTCAGAATAGAGTCCAAGCTCTCTAACATGGCCTACAAGTCCCTTTGAAATCTATCTCTTGTTCTTTCCCCATTTTTATTTGCACCACTACCAATTCTACAATTAGTTCTTCAAACTTTGCCTTTGCGTAATCTTTTAAGCTGTTCCTTATGCCTAGAACATAACTCTACCTCTTTTACCTGCATAATTTTTACCATTCAGATGTCAACTTGGAAATCTCAGTGTCTGGCTCCTAGGTGACATTCCAAAACCATCTGCTGATTAACTATCTGAATCCTTCTCTGACCCACCAGAATGCCTTTCCTATGGGCTCCTCTGACATGAGGTAAGGCCAGCCACAGGATGAAGTCCACACTATCTTTGCTCTAGACTTAGGCTGTATTGTAATTGTTTATTCTTCTGTCACTCTCACTGGAGTGTAAGCTCCTGGGAGCAGCAGTCATATTTGCCTTATTTATTGTAACATCCCTAACACGGGTCAAGCTACTTGGCACATAATAAGTGTTTAAAAAATATCTGACAAATAAACAAGTGACTAATAAACAACTAAACTTCCTGAAAGCAGGGACTTCATGTGCCTGTTCTACTATGATGAATACAGCAATGGACTAAGAATAGAGAATTAATAGGCTTTGTTTGTACTAAGTCAAACACTCTATGATGTGTGCTGAACTTTGTACTTTGTTTGTACTAAGTCAAACACTCTATGATGTGTGCTGAAAATTGCCCTCACCACTGGTTTTCATAACTAACCTTATATTGGGCAAAGGGAACTCTAAAATTGGTGAGACCTTGTAAACTCAATTTAATTTAATTTAAACTCCAGAGGATTTGCCAAATGTCTGAAAGCTAACGCAAGAGCTATCCTAAAAAGATGCCTAAAAGACCTAGGAGAAGAACGCAACTTAGAGGAGGGATAAAAACAGCTTAGAGGAGAGCATTTAGGTAGCATAATTGTTCTGGAGTGTGCATCTTTTAGTTTCAACTCCTTCCTGTAAGGATGGCCACCTGGGTCGGCTAAAGTTTGGCAGAGTGCTGCTTGGGTGCTGGCTACAGTTCTAACTTCGTAAATCTGCTGACCTAGCTCGGCTCCTGGACTGTCTTTCTTCAGTCATTGTGACAACTGCTGTGCCAGGGCTGAGCTTGTGAAAGTGGACGCTGAGGCACAATGTCATTGGCCTGTATTTGGAAACGGCTCCCTTTCATTTTCCACAGCTCAGTTTATTCTCATCATCCCATTCCAATCAGACACTGAAATCCTTTATTTAGAGCGCTTGCCAGAGTGGCTTTTCCTCCAACGGAAAAAAAATGTATTTCACAATGCTGGGAGATCGCTCTCAATTCCTGGTGTTATGAACTCCGGCCTTGTGATGGGGTGGAAGGCAGACTCCCGTGACATCCACTCATCTCTGACAGATTCATTATCCATTTCCTTGGCCATCCAGCTGCCACGTTTGCCATCACATTAGGTGGGGGAGGAACTGTACAAGTGGAGATCTAACAGGCTTCGCTAGCAGTCACAGATCTGATGTTCTGAAGAGCTGAGCCTATTCACCGATTCTGTTTACATGTATAGAACACATACCAAGACACTGCAGATAGAACTAATTGACTTGCTTGTACCTCAAAGATCCACTTGTGTGTAAGCAACAAATTGCACACACCATCAAATAAGGGCATTGCTAAGACAGACCTTTAAAAAAAAAAGTGAGCTCTATTCTGTGATGCAAACTTAATGAAAACCAGTGTGTTCTTGCTTTTAACCAGGTCTGCACTTCCTGTATTTTAGTGAGCAGCTGTCACAAGTCAATTTAATCTTGCTTATAAAAAGGCTCCAACGTTTAGATCTGTGCCACCTGCCAGTAGGTATGAAAAACCCATCTAGTCTGCCTGTTTTTTTTTTTTAATAACTTAATATATTTATTCTGGGAAGCATGCTATCCACCAGAGTTTCCTGCGAGTTAGAGGTCTGTACATGTAGTCTATTGTAGTGTTTCAAATAAAAGTACCAAGACAAAGAAGTTTAAAACTGGTCCTTTGTGAAACAAAACTGGAAGGGAAATCAGGCTTGCTGCTTTTTGGCTACTTTTATGCCATAGGAGGATCTACCCCGAAGTGAATGAAGTTTAAGTATCAGGCGGCCCTTCAAAAACTTGAGAAGGACCCTAACAATGTGTTCATACAGTCATATACTTTTATATTATTTTCACCAATAAGATATTATTATATTTTTTAATTAATGAAGGTTTTTCCTTAATAAGCCCCCTTCCCAAAGGGCATACATTTCAGGCACTACAAAACCTGGATCAGGTTTGCCTTCCTTGGGTCGGCACTTGCTACACAAATACTTGTAGAAAACAAGTTAGCACAAATATCAGGCATTTGGAGATGTCTTTTCCAAAAGGTGACAAATTATAAAATGCCTCTCACATACTTCTTCTCCCTCTGCAGCCCCTTGACCTTTCTCTTTTCACTTTGACACATGAATTTTCAATTTCTACTTCAATACATTATTTGAAATGGGAGACTTGCGGCAAAATGACTTAGAGATTATGAGTTATATGACACTGAATCAGACAGCCTCGGCCACTTATTTGCTGTGAAGCTATGAATGAGTGACTTAACAAAGAAATAAACAGAGCTAACCTTGACTAAATACTTCCAAGCACCTGGCATTGTGCTAAGTGCTTTTTGCATATTTCACACATTATTTCATATAAACTACAAAATAGTTACATGGAATTAGCACTATTAATAATTATAGATGATGCATTTGAATATTGAGGGACTAAGAAATCCAAGTCTCCCAGGCAGTATGAACTGGAGCAGGGATTCGAACTATGGGCAGTTAGCCTTTAGAACTCAGCTCTTACCAATGCAGAAGTCATGCTGTCTTCCTGAGTATGGCCAGGCTTCAGCTGCCACAGGGACAATAAATGAATGTGTTTCAAAGAACAGTTTTGGGGACTGAATGAGATTATCCATGCATACACTTAGCATAATGTCTGACAGAAAGGTATTAATAAGTGTTAGTTTCAATTATTATTATTATTTCTACTGTCACTATTGTTACCGCTGCTACTGGAATGGGCTGTCTGCTTCACTCCATAAGCTTTAATTAATAACAAATTCTATGGATAACACTGTGACAGGTCTCATGCATTCAAAAAGAAGACGACGTAGAGTCCTAATCTCCAAGAACAAGCAATCTGTTGAGTAAAGGAGATGAAACATACATAGACTAACTAGAGACCACCCAGACTGAATACTCTATTTAATCATGACCATATAGGAAATTAGGGTAGTAACACTGAGTTGTCTCTACATCGATAAGGATGTATTTGTACTCAACAGTCAGAGGTACAGCCCCTATCATTTAAGGCAGGTGGAAAAAAAAAAATCAACACTTACCAAAGCCCACTATAGACCTGGAACTGAATAGATGCTTTATGTATGTTATTTCACCTCAGCCTCATCACCACTTTGAGAAGGAGGAATAAGTATCTGTGATTTACAGATGTGGAAAGTGTGGCTGAGAGCAGTAAAGTAACTTGCTCAGAGAAACATGCTGCTGGTAAGTGGTAGCCAAGAGTCAATTCCAAAAGCTGGGCTCCTTCTAGGACATCACTTTATTTGAGGAAGAACAAATCAAACTGCTTCAGAGGAGAAGTAGACCCATGGTCTAAACAGCGTATTAAGACATTCTCTAACACTTGCTAGTCAAGGTGTGGTCCGTGGGCCGGTAGCTCTGGGATCACCTGAGGGCTTGTTAAAATCTCAGGCCTCCCCCAGGCTTTCTGAATAAGAATCTGGATTTTAACCAGATCTCTAGGTGATTTATGTGCACAGTAAACGTTGAAAAGGACTGCTGAGCTCACCAGTGTGTCAAAGTCCTGCTGAACAAGAAAACTAAAATCCTGGGGGTGATCCTTCTGCACACCTTCTCCCTTCCACCATATTGTGTGGAAATCTCTGACCTAAACCTGACCAACACTAAGGTTCTATCTGTACTCACAAACTGAATATATATATATATATATATATATATTATGATATATAATATTATATATAATATATAACTTATAATTCAACAATAAAATGACAAATAACCCAATTAGAGAATGGATGAAGGATCTAAACAGATACTTCTCCAAAGAAGATACGTGCATATGGACAGTAAGTACAAGTAAGCACATAAAAAATGTTTAACATCATTAGTCATTAGAAAAAATACAAATTAATATCACAATGAGATACCACTTCACATCCACTAGGATGATTATAATTAAAAAAGATAGACAGCAGCAGATGTTGGCAATGATGTGTAGAAACTGGAACCCGTGAGATAGGGAGGGTGGGAGGGAGGGAGATGCAAGAGGGAAGAGATATGGGAACATATGTATATGTATAACTGATTCACTTTGTTATAAAGCAGAAAGTAACACACAATTGTAAACCAATTATACTCCAATAAAGATGTAAAAAAAAAAAAAAAAAGAAACTGGAACCCTCATGTATGGTTCATAGGAATGTAAAATTGTGCAGTCACTTTGGAAAACAGTCTGGTAGTTTCTCAAAAAGGTAAACATAAAGTTACCACATGACCCAACAATTTTATTCCTAGACATTTACCCAAAAGAATTGAAAACATATCCACACAAAAACTTGTACACAAATGTTCATAGCAGCTTTATTCATAATAGCCAAAAAGTGGCAACAACCAAAATGTCTACCAACTGATGAATGAATAAAGAAGATGTAGATAACAATAGAAAAAACACAAAGTAATGAAGTACTGGTACATGCTACAACATGGATAAACCTTGAAAACATGCTAAATCAAGGAAGCCAGACACAAAAGGCCACATGATATGTTTTCCTTTGTATGAAATACCCAGAATAGGCAAGTCTATACAGACAGAAAGCAGATTTGATTACCAGGAGCTGGGGAGAGGAGCAAATAGAGAGTGACTGCTAATGGACAGTCATTTTAGAGTGATGAAAATGTTCTGGAATTCGATAGTGATGATGGCTGCACAACTTTTTGAATATACTAACACCCACTGAATTGTGCATTAAGGAAATGAAAAAATAAACTAAATGAAATAGGGCATTTATCCAAAAGAGACTACAGAAAACAATGGATAAGAGTTTGGGCTCTGGGGTTATGTAGTATGGCGTTAGCAGGAACCTTAGGCAACTTCCTCAAGCTCAGTTTACTCCTCTGTAGAATGAGGATAGTAAAATACCTACCTTAGGGGTTGTTGGGAGGGTTGAATGATACACTGTGATGAGGCAGAAACTGCAATCTTTGTTTTTCCACACCAGAACAGTTTTAACTGGGCATATGGTCACAGGCATAAAGACTACATTTCCCAGCACTTCCTCTAGCTAGGTGTGGCCATGTGACTACATCCCAGCCAATGGCATATTATCAGGAGTGGTGTCTGTGACACTCCTGTTGGGCCTAAACTCCTTTCCCATTTCTCATTTAGTTCCTGGAACATGCACAGGGTATTGAGTCACTCAGACCACGTGGACTTTGGTAGTGGAACCAGGGTCCTCAGACAACCTCCCCTGCAGTCAGAGGAAGGTGGGTCAAGGTGAGTGTCTGGAGCAGAGCCACCATACCAGCTCTGGAGCACCAACCTCCCAAATGCAAGGAGATAGAAGTAAACTTCTACTTTGTCTAAGGCACTGTTAATGTCAGTCTTTCTTACACACATCTGGAAGTATATCTGAAAACAGCACCTCATATGTAATAAGCACTTAATAAATATAAACTACTACTATCATCACTTGTATTTTTAAGCACAGTCTTATAGCAAAAGGCTGGATCTTCAAATATCAAATGGGGCTGGTCTGCTCCTAATCCCACTAGAAAAGAGAGGGCTCCAACCTTTCCAGCATTCTACTACCTCTTCCTTCATTAATTAAATCTAAAGTCTCATGCTACTGATCACTGGTAAGCAAAAATGTTTTCAGAATATGTGTATTTATAAGTTATGCAATGGTCAAAGTTCAGTGTGAAATAGATATCTGCTTATAATTTTTTGAAAGCAGTGACACACCAACAGACCAACAAAGAGGCGGAACATCCGACTTGTGTTTGGATTCCTGTATTATGGGAGAAGCATAAATGAAAGAAGCCGTGTTAGGACTCTAGGAAGCCACCCTGCAAATACAGAGGGCAGGTTTCCATATGGCTCTTGAGCTCATTCTTTCACAATATATTGAGTTCCTGGTTGTTGAGGGCCCTGGTTGACGGGGGCTCCACTCTCCTAACCTTTGTTCTTGGAAGAATTATTTTTGAGAACTGAATGGTATAAACTTATTTTTTTTGAAGCAGAGAAATGTACTGTTATACAGTTTTCTCTGGGAGTGTAAAATAAAAACTGAGATCTTGATCAGCTCTTCATTGACTCTGGGATTCTAAAATGATCTTTTAAAAAAATTTATATAAGGCAATTGGTTTGCTCCAAAAATTGATGGAAAAATGACCAGAAAGCCTTCTTACACATTTTGCAATAAATGACTTAGACATCCTTATGGCACTTTTAAAACCCTCTAAAAGTTCCATTTAAACCTTACTTGAGACTTTAAACTTACTCACAGTGAAGCATCAGATTACATGATTCACTAAACTGCTGGTTCTTGTATATAATATTAAAAATAGTCCCTTTCTATTTCTAAAGCTTGCCAGAGAGACAAGAGTACCATGACTATAAAATAAAAATAGGAGCTTATCAATTTGAGATAATGCATTGTCCAAGATTGGAAAGGGTATATGATGGTGCTCTGTGATCCGTTTACTACACCTAAGAGAAATCTGGTTAGACAAGAGGTGACAAAAGATAAAAGACATAGCAAGATAATCATCGCAATCCAGACTGTCACTCTTCTCTGCACAACCAATCAGTCTGAAGACTAGCAGGTAAAGAGCTTGTTAAATTAAAACTCAACTAATCCAAGACCAATTAGCAATTAATAGATGATCCTAGATGCTTAATATGTGCATAGTAAACCATTCTAATTCTTTTTGAGAAAACAGAAAATCTAGGGGTCTCCAATCCTAGAAATACAAATGATCACTGTTCAAAGAACCAGATTCTATAAGACAGATAGGGCAACATGGTATTAAGAGCTTGGACTCTGGGCATGAAGGGCCTGAGTTTAAGTCCTAGCTCTACCATGAGCCTGTTGGGCGTCCCCAACTGAGTGTCAGTTTCTTCACCTATAATCTGGATTACCGTTAGTAACTATAGTATAGGATTGCTATTGAGATTAAATGAAATAGTCCACATTAAATGTGTATCACAGATTGTGGTAGATAGTAAGTATTCAATAAATATTAGCTATTATTATAGCTATTATTATAGAGAGGAATGGCAAATTCATGGCTATCTAAAAGTGCTTCACATTCCCTTCTCTCTTGCCTTCCTCTATAAAACATGTGGGAAAACTAAAACACTGATTTTCCCAGACTGCCCTTCCTCTGGGGTTGGCCACATTAGGTAGTTCTGACAAATGAGATGTGACCAGAAGTCACTAGGTAGGGTGTTCAGGGAAGCTTTTCAAAAAGGACAGCTTGAATGGAATCATTCCTTTGGCTTTTTGCTCCTTTCTCTTTGTGCTTTCCTCCTGTTCTGTTGTCTGGGGTCCAGACGGAAATGCTAGAGGGACTTAAAGCTTTGCAATCATAAGAATGGAAGTTCTGCTTAACGACAGGTAACTAGGAGGCTAGAAGGAAACCAAGGCCAGACCATGTCCTCACACACTATGTGAGCCCCCAGCAACTGACCTCCCCATGTCCTCTTGCATGCAGAAAACAAGCCTCACCCTGTTTAAGACATTCAGCCTTCCTCTTTGGGAAAACTGAATATATTCCTGATATAAGAAGCAATTATAAAGATTGTTGACGTGCTCAAGTTATGTTCACACATACTTGTCCATTCTGTGGTTTATAGTAACCAACTAAGATTTTTCTTTTTTTTTCTTTCTACAACCACAAAAGTGAAATATTTTTTTTCACTTATTTTTTTTTCACTTATTTTTTAAATTCCAATTTGATGTGAACTATACCATGATAATTTTTTATATACTTCTTTGTATTAAAAAATATAATTCTCCCCTTGGAGAAATTGGGACATAAGAAAAATAGGGCAGGAATAAACCTCAAGGTCTCTTGTGCTCTGCAAAGCCAGAGTTCAGTAAGGCTCTGCTGCGGCGCTGAGCCATCTGACACTGTGGGATTCCTTCATCAGGTTGGATTGTCAGGTAAGTTTTTGAGATCTCTTAAATATGTATACTTATCCACTTAAAAAGGTCTTATTTCTTCAAATGGTTACCTTAGAGTCTGATTAAAAATAGATCAGGCTGAATAAATAGCTTTATGACTAGAAATAAAAGTCAAATCTGTGCAAAAGAATACACTACAGCAAGCTTATTCTATACTTTTACTTTTCACTACAAAATTTGAGAGGAAATTGAATTAGATTCCCATGGGTGGTATGGAAAATTGGGGGTAATAGCTTTCTTCTAATTCTTTTTCTGAGAAGTAGAATAACGTCCAGTAGAGAAGAATGCACCTAGCAAAGCCTTTGGCTTTTTCCCCTTATTTGGTGGCCTACTTTTGTTAATAAGCCTTGGAAAAGTTGAAGTTTAAAGACCAAAAAAAAAAAAAAAAATAGAAAGAGAGAGGTAAAAGAAAAAAGACCCGCCCACTAAAAGAGCATGATCTTACTTGCTATGACTGATGACCTGAACTGTTTCACTTAAGATTAGAAACAAGGGCTTTAAAGCAAAGAAACAAAGAACTCTGAGAATATAAATGAAGCACAGCAACGAGTTCTGAAAAGATCCATTAGATAGGATATGGTCAGGAAAAAGTAACTAGATAGTACTGAAACTGTCACAATCACATTCAGTCTTTCCATCGATACGGTTAAATCTTCAGAGATAGGGTCTGTACCAAATGTGTGAGAATATTTTAATGAGAAATGAAATTTAAAGTAATTTAATATGGATCAGGGTCATATTTTAGAGTCAAATGATATATGATCAAGAGACCTGGACACAATCACTAACTAGCTGATTTATTTTTGGTGAATTAAACTGGCTTCTGTGACTCATTTCTTTGAAAGGTGAAGGATTTGGTCTGTGTTTGAAAAATGCCCTACACTGGTTGCCTGACTGATCCTACCTTCTGGCGATATCTAAACTGTGGTGGGTATGCCTGTGTTTTTGCACACCCCAAATCCCTTCTTGTAACAACCCTTTGGGACCATCCTTCCTCATTCTCAGGCTAAGAGGTTCAGGTGGGGGATTGCAACTTGCAGCTCCAAGGGTGAGCAGAGAAGCTGGGCTCAGCCTACGAATCCGTCCTATCTTCTTGGACACAATAATTGGTTCAAGGATGGGAACATGACTCAATCCCTTAGAAAACTGGTCCTGGGGATTTTGCTGAGATTATAGGAGTAAGAATTCTTTTTCCTTATAGTATTACTACACTGGTAGTAGGTAGCCTGGAGCTGCTCATGGCCGTCTTGGCCACAACATGGAAAATCTTGGCTTAAAATAAAGCCAGGACAGAGGAGAGCAAAACTAAGAGACAGAAATAATATCCTGATGACTTTGTATAGCCCATGCTGCCAGCTTGTCCGAATCTAGCTGTGTTCTGGATTCCTAGTAATGAGCCAAAATAGTCTGTATTTGTTTAAACTAGTTTGAATTATTTTCCTGTTACTAGCAACCAAAAGATCCTAACCCAAAACACCATGTTACTTTTCCATGACTTCACCACCTCCTGAGCTGATTGAACTAGACTAGATGTAAGACCCCAAAGCAGTCATTACATACATTGATCAACAACCCAAAATTTACGGTCTAGCTTGAAAAAATGAGCTGGGCCAACCAGACTTTTCTGTCAAGGATTTAGAATTGGGAAATGGAGAAATGTTATCACCAGGAGGTGGGCATCAGAATATGCTAGATAATTACAAAGTTCATTCCAATTCTAACCTTACACAATTCTTATTAAAAGTTTTTTTGTTGTTGTTTGTTTTTTATAGAATGAAGTGACATTTTTTTTTTAGACATCTTTATTGGAGTGAAATTGCTTTACAGTGGTGTGTTAGTTTCTGCTTTATAACAAAATGAATCAGCTACACGTATACATATATCCCCATATCTCCTCCCTCTTGCGTCTCCCTCCCACCCTCCCTATCCCACCCCCGCTATCCCACCCCACTAGGTGGTCACAAAGCACCGAGCTGATCTCCCTGTGCTATGCTGCTGCTTCCCACTAGCTATCTATTTTACGTTTGGTAGTGTATATTCACTTCACTTTTTAAGTTAAGGTGAAAAGTGCTATATTTTGGAGTTAGAAAACATCTGGATTTGAATATTACGTTGATCACTTTTAAACCGTTTGACCTTAGGCTAGAGACTGCTTCTCTAAGACTGGTTTCTCATTTGTAAAACAGAGATGACGATGAGTAACTTCATTTGGTTTTACTTTGACTTTTGAATGAGAGAGCATGTCAAGTGCCACCACAGATGGCTCATGACTAGGTTAACTTCAAAAATTTTAGTCCCCACTTGACTGTCGTCATCAATCATTATGTTCAGCAGACATTTGCTGAACACTTACAATATATAAGACTCTGTGGCTAAGATTTTATTATTTCTGAGCATTGAACCATTAAAAAAATCAAGACAAACAGAACAAGCAAAACTTCCAATTGAACAATATCCACAGAAAGAAGGGACCTGTTGTCTTAACTACCCCAGGGTCACTAGGTCTTCTCATTCTTGTTTTGTATTTAACAGAAGGATGAGAAGAAGCTTTGGTGGACCGTGAGGACCTGCAGTGTGGAGGAGAGGGACGAGGACTGTGGACTTCATGAGGGCAGGCAATGGGCAGGGCTAAATCCCAGCTCCTGAATGGAATCCTTCATGGTGACTGGAGGGCAGTAGGCTCTTCATAAATGTTTGTTGGAAGAATCATCCAATCCCATACCCTCACTGTGGAAATGTGGAGACACAGGATCAGAAAAAATAATAACAATAACAAATAAGCTAGTATTTTTGAGCTTATTCTGTGTTTAAATGGACATTCAAATGATGCATTTTTCCTAATGTTTTATTTTATCTATACAGCAACTTTGTATATTTTATTTATATATAATATATATATTATACAGCAACTTTGTGGGAGAGAGATAGGCTGGTATCACTATCTTCACTTTACAGATGAAGATGAAACTCAGATGGAGATTGTTTACATGTAGGATATAAAACCAAACTTGTTTTAATATGGAAACATAATGGTTTAGTTTTTCTCCACACACTTCCCTGCCTCCCTCTCCCTGAATCCCACTAGCAATACTTAAAACAAAGTAAGCCAATATTTTTTCTTCAAGTGCTTAAATGCTGAGCTCTTTCTACCCTGTTTTCGTTGCCAAAGACTTCAGCTCTGGTTTGAACAGTTTATCAGAATCATTTGATAGGAAGGAACAGAGAAGGGGAGAGCGTTCTGGGTAAGAAAAGATAAAAAGTGTGTAACAAAAGCATCACTACCCCTGCAGACAGCAGACGGTTCCTCCACAGCCAGCTTCCTGGTCTCTTAGCTCAATGTGCTTGCTGCCTGGCCAGCAAGTTGAACAAACTAGAGGTGGATTACCTTCCCAGGAGCAACCTTCAGCCAATGAGGGCTGGATGCTTGAGGAAAAATACTCCAGTTTCCTTGCCTCTCAAGGAGAAAGCTCTGATAACAGCAACTTTATTGACTTTCCTTCCTGCTCTACTTATTCCTCATTCCCTCACAGTGCTTTCTGGAACTATTTCCCAAATATACTATTTGCATCCAAATCCTTGTCTCGGGGGTGGGGAGGGGGGGAAGCTCAGAACTAGCAAGACAGAGGGAAGGAGCCAGAGAATTTCTAGACTGCAAGATGGACCACAGGAAGGGACACTATTAGATTGTTAGGTCGAAGACCTCAGCAATCAATCACCTGCCTTCCCAGGAGTAAGGAGTTCCCAATACCTATTCTCTGTCCGTTAGTCCTTTAGTCAGTACGTGGAAGGGATCGAGTTTTGTTCTTTATGTAACAGGGCTTCACTGATCGACTGCCTTTCCCTAGGGTTCCTGAAATCCTCCTGGGGTGTTCAGAACCCTGCAGCTCTAGAGGCTAACTGATCAAGCCTGAGGACTCTCTAGAAACAAGACGTTAGTTAGTGAAATACCCTCATTATATACACAACTTGTCCAAATGCAGTAGGATCCAAACTTCTGTCTCTCAAGTCTAAAACGCCTCAGTTTGGACTCTAGCTCTACTACTCGCTTGCAGTGTGACCTTGGGCAGGTTACATAACTTATATGCCTCACTTTCCTCTTCTGTGAAACTGGATAATGATAGTACTTAACTCATAAGGTTCCTATGAAGAATAACATATTATCTTCAAAGCATTTAAAAACAGTGCCTGGCACCTAGTAAATGTTTATTAGCCTTATCATCATCCCCATCGCTATCATCATCTGTATTACTTTTGTTGTTGTTTTGGTTGTGGAAAGGAAAGCTAAATGGGCAACAGAGAAAGCCCAGGCTCTCTCTGACTTCTAGAGTTCTATATAACACTAGTGATAAATTATCACACAAAGCGTTTTTGGGTACACCTGGTTAACAAGAGAGCTTAAGCTTTTATCAGTGACACTAATATGTTTTTGTCTCTTACAAATTGTGTACTTTGGACACTATTTTAAACTTTCAGGTGCTTGAGCCAAATCTGAAAAATGCTGCTGATCCCTAAAGAACACACTGGAGGCAGGGAGTGAGGATATGTCATCTGAAACTGAGGTGGAAGGTTCTGGAAGCCTTACAGGCCCCCGTTCCTTAGACTCCATAGAGATGGCCATAGAAATGAAGTGACCTGTGCTTTGTCTAATAAAATCCACATGATGGTGACAATAACTGTCACAAGGCAGTCTTGGGCCTTGAGGTTTCCCTTCACTTGAAGGCCTGCCCGAAGAGCAGGGCTGCAACAGAAGCAGATCAAAACCGCCTCTCCTGCAGGACTGGAAATATCAGATGCAGAGTGTGGTGTAGCCTCTTAATCCACAGGGTAGCAAAGTAAAGGTCAATTACCTCACTTAGAGGAATGAAAAGCATGTAGTAAAAGTCAAATAGATATGCCATTAGATACTATATTTCAAGCACGAAAATGAGGATTTTCTCTTGCAGGGTTATATTTAATGCACTGGTAAACACAAGAGCTTTATGACAAAGAGTAAGATAGGAGGCTGAGAGTGAATCTGCCCGACAGAGTGCCCTCTGTTTGATGGAGGTGTCTGTGTGGGACCGTGCGGTCACCATTGATTGGTGTCAGGACCCTGCCCGGAAGCAAGCAGGCTGGACCCACAACCTGCTAGGCAGCGCCAGGAGGAACAGGTGCTTCTTGTGGTGGCTCTAGGGATTTAAGCCTGTCAAAATACTCTCAGCTGTGCCAGACTAGCCTCTTTGTCTCTAGTCTGTCCTGATCCGTGAACCTGTACCTTGGGCTTTTCTCCTTCCCCGGCATTCTACTCATGGTCCTGACATGGGTAGGGCCCCCAGTTCTGCTCTCCTGCAATGCTGCCTTCATTTAACAACCTTATTCCCAATTCCTGGGTCTGTGACTCTTCATTCCATGGCTGTTCCCCTGCCTCATGTACCTCAGGTTCTAATCTCTACTTTTAACTAGGATTGTTGTGTGTTCCACCCTGGTTTCTTCATTTGTTGGTGATTAGACTTGGTGTTGAACCCTGATTTTTTCATTCTGATCACTTCCAACACACTGGTTCTTTAGGAAGGGCTCCTTCTCCTAAAGCAATCACCTTTATGTCTCTGGATTGATCATCTCCCCTAGCTATGCCCTCAGTTTTTCACCTCATCAGAAACATCCTTAAGGGTCACAGGCAATATGCTGAGACCAGAGGAGGGGGCGGTGTGCTTCCATTACTGACATAGTCACTCTCTGTGAACCTGGCATTATTTCTCCTGTGTCTACTGGCCACCACTTAAGAAGCTGTGTAACTTCAGGGATGTTGTTTAATTTCTCTGAGCTTCAGTTTTCACAGAAGCATTCAAAATAATTCCATTTTTCATTTTTTTAAAATAAGCATTTATATTAAATGGGGATATTCAGTAGAGAATGCATCTTAATATTTATTGAAGTTGCAAAACTGTCATTTGGGGGCTCTGCCAGAAACATCTGCAATGGATTATATCTGGTTGGCAAAATCTTCCTTGGTTCTGGAAAGCACCCTTTGGTGAGCTTTTCATTCATGCAATGGAATGCAAATACCCACCCACTCTTCTTTAAAGAGCATTGATACTGTGAAATAACTCAAGTGCAGATGCTTCGGCCTGAGATAAGCTTTCTGGTTAGTGATGTAAATATGGTGCGTCCTTTGCAGATCCAAGTCTCTGAGGAGACGCACCACTAACTCACAATTTAAGCTGCCCGAAAAATTCCCTTGCCCCTGGGAGATACGTGCATCTTTTTGCCCAAGCATGTGCTCATAGGAAATTAGGGGAGTGTATGAAATAAGGAGGAATGTGGTGGCCCGTTATCTTTTCCTCTTGGAGAAAACGCTATGAAGAGGAACCAGACTGAGCTTGACACACACAACATTGACTGGACTTTTGATGCCTCAAAGATGATGTTGTGGAGGAACAGACAGACTTGAAGAAATAAATGCATTATTAAATAGCACAGTTGTTTTCACGTGGGCCAGAAGGTCTGGCCTCATTCTCTGGTTAGGGGTGGGAATTTCTCTTGAAGTAACAGAATATTCTCAGACAATCTTCCTGCACCGGAAATTAAGTGGGCTTTGAAGAGAGAAAGGAGGTCTTTATTCCCTCTCTGGAGCCAGAACGTGGGGAACCCGGACTATGAGGCATGGTGGTGTCTGGAGATTCCAGCTAGAGGTGATGGAGATGTTCCTCCCTGCTCTGGCCACCACATCACAGCTCTGTGACACCTTCTGGGAGTTGGGAGCTGTTCAAAATTGAAGGTGAGAGCTTCACTTTCAACATAGTACTTCAGTGCTCCCCAAACCTTCCTTAAAGTGTTGTTAAATCTAACAATCTCATTTTAAGGCAGTAGGTGTCCATGATTGGAAAAAACAGGCATGTGGCCAGCAACCTAATTACCCCCTCGTAAGCAAGCGAGAGAGGCTGGAGAAATCCTGGAGCCACATATTTAGGGCTCAGGGCACTTTAATCTCTCCTTGGCAGAGCTGCATCTCCTTGATCCTCCTGCCTCACTGTTATTTCTAAATGGGGCTCTGCTGTGGAACCAATGAATAAGTGGGCAAAGGCTGTAATAATTTAAGGAGACGTAGTACTCAAATAGTGAACAGAGCTGTGAATATGAAGAACAGGGAAAGAGTATAAAGAGTAGGCACTTAGGTGTACCTGGGTTGGTGACTGGGAAGCAGCAAGAGAAGACTGAAGGTTGGGACCAAGACAGCAAAGAAATTATTCAATAGAGTTCACTATAGGTGATATGTCAACAACCAGGGTAGAAATCTCCACATCATACAAATTGAAAGTCAGAGTAAAGCATGTCAGAAACTCAGGAGAGAAACAGAATTCAGAGCAGATGTAAATTCCAAAGAGAAGGGAGTCCGGGCAGGAGAAAGGTAACACAGCAGAGTGGTAGGATCTTGGGCTATGGGGCAGGGTTTCCTGGTTGGAATCTGATCCTTCCCCTTTTAACTAGCTATGTGACCTTGAACAATTTTCTTATCTTCTCAATGGCTTAGCTTCCCCATTTATAAATTGGCGATAATAACAGTAATATTGTTATAAGGACGTTGTGATGATTAAATGAGTTAATAAAAGTGCTCAGAAGAGTTCCTAGCACAACATAGTCAATACATGTTAAATATAACTGTCACTGCTATTATTATTTTCTAGGCAGAGATGAGCTAGGAGCAACTGATTAAAGGCCAAATGTCCTGACTAGTGGCCTACTCTCTGTTTTCTTCTCTTTAAAAGGAGGGAATGGTGGATAGGAAGGAGGAAGGAGGTTGGGCACATGAACTTAAAGAGCACAAACAACAGTCAAAAGAACAAAAGCATAAGTGCCCAAAAGACTGATTCTGAGCTGGTCTGATGTCTAAAATAGTGAATTTTACATTTACTTACAGCTGGCATAGCTAAAAATCCTGCTTGGTATCAATTCCCAGTCAAACGATGAACCTGATGGTGGAGGCACTAAAGTGGGTTTAGTTGTGGGGAATGATCCCTTCATGGCTCAGAACACAAATATGTCAACACATTTGGCTTACACTATAATAGTAACCTTAAAACTCTCTCATATCCAATAAGGGCATTTTGGTTAATCAATCTACCATATACAAATGCCTGATCAACAGTACCCTTTAGATCATTCCAGAAATCACTGGAAAGCATAATGAAAAACACGGGACTTCAACTTCCTTGCAAAATGGAGTAACAGGGTCAGTGTTTACTCTTCCACCTGAAATAACTCCCCAAAAGATGAAATCTGTGAAATGTTTTCAAGACACCAGACACCAGGAAAGAAAGGACAATGACTTCCAAGAGAAAGCAAAAATAAATAAATAAATAAATAATAGATAGATAGATAGATAAATAAATAAACAAACTGAGTCCATAGACTGCCTTGTCTTGCTGCCTTGGTACCATGGTACAGACAGGGGGAACCCAGGCTGAGGCCAGTGGACTCCTTGATCAGAAGAGAAGGAGGTGAGAGTTCAGGAGACTAGGGCAGCTAGAGTCAAGACAAAGTACTGGAGGGGAGAGAACTGAACAAAGAACACTGGAGATCTGCACACAGACCCCTCAAGTACTCAGCACAATACTCATCTGTGTATGTGGATAAAGAAACTATAGGAGGGGAGGGAGAAAAACATTCAAAAGGATGGGCGAAGAGTATCTGGAACTCACACGGTACTAGAAATAGTGCCTATTCACACTAGCCAGATGAGAAAAACTCTTAATTCATGGGGCACTGGATAAAATAGTCAGGCAAGTCTTGCTTCAGTAATGTGTAATAATCAGCCCTAGACTAAGGACTGCTCCAGACCAGCCTAATTGATCACAGCAATAAGACCCCAAAGGATCAACATGTTTCCAAATAACTTAATTAAATCCCAGGAAAACCTCAAGAACATTCATAGGAATACAAAAATACCTAGCACTGAACAGGGTGTAGTTTACAATATCAGGCATACAATCAATGATTACCAGCCATGCAAAGGAGCAGAAAAGTGATGCAAATAATCAATAGAAACCAAGTCAAAATGGACACACATATTACAATTAGCAGGCAGGACATCAAAAGAGTTATGTACAGTTATTATAATTGTATTTCATGTGTTCAAAAGTTAACTAGAGGGATGGAAGATATAAAAAAGATCCAAATCAAAATTCTTGAGACAAAGAAATACAATTTCTGCAATGAAAAAATACACTCAATTGGGATTAGCAGATTAGACAACACAGAAGAAAAGAAGGAGCATCAGTGAATTACATGGCAATGTCAAGTGACCTAAGACATGTGTAATTAGAATTCCTAAAGAAAAGAAGAGAGAGGGGTGGACAGAATAAATATTTGATGAAATAATCCCCCATATTTTCTAATTTTTACAAAATCCAAGAAGTGCAATGAACCTAAGCATAAAAAACATAAAGAAACCTACCCCTATGGCATACCATAATCAAAATACATAAAACTAGACTATCTTAAAAGCAGTAATAAAAGAAAAAAACATGTTACATACAGATTTCTCTTTGGAAACAATGCAAGTAAGAAGACAATGGAGCAAAATCTTTAAAGTAACGAAAGAAAAATATAACCTGCCAATCTAGAGCTCTACACCCAGAAAAATATCTTTCAAAAACAAAGTAAAATAAAGTCATTTTCCAGCATAAAAAAGCTGAAAGAATTCATCACCAGCAGACACAAACTATAAGAAATGTTAAAAGAACTCCATGGAAATCCAGATTTACACACAAAGCAATGAAGATAACTGGAAATAATAGCTATGAGGGTAAATATGCAAGATTTTTTTCTTATTTAAAAGATAATTGATTGTTAAAACAAAAATAATCATATATTATGAGGCTTATGAGATGTATACAAGTAAAATGTATAAAAACAAAAGCACAAAGGCTGACAGGGGAGAAATTAAAGTCTAATATTATACTTCTTGTACTACATATGAAGTGGTATAATATCATCTGAAGTTAGATCATGATAACTTACAGTTACATATTATAAATCCTAAAGGAATCCTAAAACAACAAAACAGATACAACAGAGGAGATGTAAGGAATCATTAAAAAATTACATCAATCCAAACAAATCCAGAAAAAGAGGAAAAAGGAACCAGAAGAATGGAACAAATAGAAAAGAAATAGCAAGATGTTAGGCTTAAACCTAACCATATCAATAATCACATTAAATCTAAAACTAAACACCCAATTAAGATACAGATTAAAAAGCAAAAGCAACTATATGCTACCTGCAAAAGGACTGAAAAATATATCAGGTTAACACTAATCAAAAGGAAGCTGGAATGATACGTTAATATCAGATAAAATAATACCTGTGAAGGACCTAGACGAATACTGCCCACTGTGTAAATCACTTTTATGGTAGCTCTAATGAAAGAGGCAGTGAATCATCATAGACTTAGAAGTCAAATGTAGGAGTCGACCAGGAGCCTTAGATTCAACTCAAATCTCTATTTACAACTTTAGGTAAGTTACTTAACTTCTCTCAGCCCCAGTTTCCTTATCTGTAAAATGGGGATAGAAAACAGTACTTACCACATGGAGTTGTTAGGAAGGAAGGTGAAATGAGCAAACTTGTACTAAAGAATTCCACCACCAGTTTGTTTTTTAGGTAAAGGAAATAAAGAAATGTATTTTGCACACTTGAGATTGTGGACTGCGATTCATCCCTTTGCACACACTGTATGTTAATGTGGTGAAGAGGGAAGGGAAAGGAAGCGAGAGGGGAGAGACAAAATGAAGAAAGATAGTAGGAGTAGGAAAATGGAACAAAAAGTAATGAGGAGATAGAAAAATCCTCCAAGAACCCTGGAAATAATGGAGATATGGGGATAGAGTAAAGGGTTTCCTACTCTATGTTGGATGGATATTTCAGCCATTTTTATTTAAAGATCTTAGTATAGGGTAACTCCAGAAGACTAGAAACTAGGGGAAATCTAGAAGGCTCATATATTGATAATATATATTTTTTATTTTGTGACAGAATTGCCTGTTTTACAAATGAGAAAAATTTGGGAATTTTTCATTCTATGGGAATACCATTGACATTCCAGCCTTGATCAAGATGCAACAGGAATATTCTAGGGTTTAAGAATCACCCAGGGAACCGTTTTCTGAAGGTAAATCTAATCACAGTTACAATTGAAGTTTGTTAGGCCCTAAGGATAATCATCCACTCAACAATTATTTACTGAGTATCTGACATGAACTAGGCATGCGGGTGTCTGATATTCAGAAAACTCAGTGTCCTTCTTCAAGCAGTTTCAAATCTGTATGTTTCTCCTTCCTACTTCCATTATTCAGGGTCCTGTATGAAAAAAAAATCCATTTTGGGCAAATTTTAAGATGTATACTTCTTGTTTTGGGCAGGCACAGGTTTAGAATGCCCAAGTCTGCATTCAGGATGCAGCCACTTTTCCATTTATATCTGTGGAACAGTAGTGATTTATCATATGGTTTAACATCATTAAACATTTATTAAGCACCCATAGTGTGCTAGACACACACAGAAACAGATAAAAGACATTGTTTCTGCTTAGCAGCCCTTTGTAAAAGAAGACTAATGAATATATGCTTATTCAATAGATCAAGCAAGCAATATACATTTTAAGAAATTTATAAATATTTAATCAAGATGTTGTACAGTAAATCTGACAGAAAACCTTAGACTTTTTGGATTACTAAAATAGAATTCTACATGACTAAAAACTTAGTGGTGTACAGTTTTTGTGTAAAAAATGAACTGAAAATATTTTAAAATAGATTTTCAAAATTATTCCATAAAATTTCTCCAAAATTTCCCAGAAAAAAAGTTAAAAATCAGAGAATATCTTAAATCCCTAGTAGACAAAATGAATTAATTCTGCATCATTTCAATCTAAAGTGTGGAAAATTTCATATTATCCCAGGAGCTTATATGTTCATAACTTGGAAAAGAGTTTAAGTCTGGCTTTATCCTTTCATTTTGAGTGCCTTTAAATATAAGCAGACACACACGCACACATGCAAACACACAGAGCCTTATAGAACCTTTTGTGTACAGATCTATAACTCCATCGGTTTGGCATTTTGTGGCCCTTTGGAACATCATCCTTGACTTTAAACCCTTTTGTTCTAAAGTTAATTTTAGCTATGAATTTCCAGGTCTCTGGAGAGGATGTGTCACAACAAACTTTACTTTGAGACAGATTTTTGGGTCTATATTTAATGAAAAGTGCCCTTACATCTGCTCAGTGGCCATCCTAAAAAAGTCCTTCTGAGATGTGAGTGATGACCCACAACTTCCGATCTATATTTGTAGGTAGCATTCCACAGCAGCAACTGCCAGCTGGTATCCTGCACTTTTCTCCCTACTGTGCCACTGAAAGGGAACAATTTGTTGTGTGGGAGCTCTAAAACTGTGAAGATTAAATTACCATCTGAGTGGACATGGTTACAATACCATTCAAAAATATTACTTAACTGTCTGCTATGTTTTTATTTCCTCCCCCCACACTAACAGAGCTACCCAGGTGAGTTGTTATAGATCTATGTCAACTGCTATTGTTACATGGAACAGACATGGGTAGCAGAATCTTCATCTGTCATCAGCTTACTGGAGAGGCAAATTAGAGACGGTACTTTGACACAGTGGGGAGTGTAGCACATTTATGAACTGAAAGAAAATTGAGTTTCTGTTGAATTGTTTGCTGCTGGAGAAACAAGAGAGGTTAATTTCATACTGTTTAACACAGCTTTGAAAGAATGTAAAATAAAATAATGCTTGAGCATAACAGTAGCATGCTTAAATTCTGCCCTCCCCAAAGCAAAACAAACTTGGTGTAGTTTTAGACCTTTAAAATAGATTTTAAATTCTTATGAATTCAGATCCTGAGGGATTATGTTAAGTAGTTCTTACAAATCATATCTTGTGCCAAGTGACATATAGAAAAAATATGCAAAAATATGATTATGTTTCATTGAAGATTTTGTCTATTCCGTATTATGGCTGAATTTGCATTTTTATACTTAGAGACATCATGACATCACACATGGTAAGTGACTGTAAAATATGCATATATAAAATTATATTGGCTTACCTATATGCATATGAATAAATATATTCATTCATGTGTCTAATTTTTTTAAATTATCATTTAAGTTCTCAAAAATGGGACTGGGATCCAGTTGTTTCTTATGAGCCCTGGAGTGCCAAGAAGGATTAATGTGTACCATCAGTAAATCACTCACCACATAGGTGGCCCTTTGGCTCTCCTTTATTTGCAGAGATCATCAGGTTTTTTGTGTTTTGTTTTTACAATTCCTATTACAGGCTGACATTGTGGAGTTATAGTGTGAATGAAGACCAGATCCTAGGGTTGACTTTGATCATTCTTAATGAAGTCTTTCAGAAGAACTATGCTCCACAGACCCACACAACATATTGGATCTCTATTGTTTTTAGGTCAGCACTCTGTAATGGAAATGTAATGTGAGCCACAGATGCAAACCACATATATAATTAAAAAGTTTCTAGGGGGCTTCCCTGGTGGCGCAGTGGTCGAGAGTCCGCCTGCCGACGCAGGGGACACGGGTTCGTGCCCCGGTCCAGGAAGATCCCACATGTTGCGGAGCGGCTAGGCCCGTGAGCCATGGCCGCTGAGCTTGCGCGTCCAGAGCCTGTGCTCCGCAACGGGAGAGGCCACAACAGTTAGAGGCCCGTGTACCGCAAAAAAAAAAAAAAAAAAAAGTTTCTAACTAGACACACTCAAAAAAGTAAAAAGCAATAAGTGAAATTAATTTTAATAATACATTTAATGCAATATTGTTTCAATATTTTTCCAATGCTCATTAAAGTGAATGTATAACTGTGCATTGTGCAAAATTACTTTGCTTCTCATCAGTGCTTTAGGTACTAAATGTAAAAATACTTTTTTAAATAATGAGGGATGGGGGTGACAGAAAGTAGCAAGATAATTAGGTATATATCAGACAGATCTGGATTGGGACTCCAGGTTGTGTATTTGACTATGTAATTGACATTTGGGAGGTAATTTAGCGCTCTAAACCACTCTGAACTGTAAAGGGAGCATATTAATACCTGATTCAGATGAGATGAGCATTCAAAGCACTTAGAACATTGCCTGGCACAGAGCACTTGGTCACTAAATGACAGGAAGAAAAAGATGATGGTGATGCTTTCTGGAGTGTGAACAAAGGGGTACAGTTTTAGCAATCTCACTAGGAGCTTCCCTACACACTTGAGGTACTCTGTACCATGCTGGACACATTGTAAATGGTCAAAGTTTAATAACGAATGAACAGCTTGATAAAACTATGGTTTACCCCTACAAGGGAGTATTGATTATGCTGTATATTATTATGCAGTTAACATGATAATCATGAGATTATGTAAAATTAGCAAAATGATTATGGCAAATATAGATGACAGAATACAAAATGGTAAATGGACTCTGATAATGGCTGTATAAAATACTATGGATGTGGAAAAGCCTTGGATGGTAATTTGCAAAAGTAGAAATAATCATGTTAGAGTGAAGTGACTTAAATTATTATTTAATATTATTATATCATATTTCAATAAAATAAGTATAAGCAGTTTATTATAGTAACACACATTCTTATTATTCAGTGAAGCATAAATATTTACTTAGCATCATTCTATGTTATCCTCGTCACTGGTCACAGTGGAGCAATCCAAAAGGCTACCAGAACAACAACACAAAATAACATGATCAAAACAAAAATGCAAAATATAAAATAGGTATGTGGTTATGTCTTATTATACCTTAATAATAAAAACATTGTATACAATGTCTCAAGAAATATCTATTATATATGAAGTGAATAAGTACTTAATTGAAATAACTGAATTGAGTTCAGATAAGAAGGAAGATCAAAGTAGAACAGTGTCTCTTGGTGGAGATTAGCCTTGAGATGAAGTTTAAAGGATAGGCAATCTCTATATAAATAGCAAGAGAGCATCCACATTCTAAAGGGGAAAAGTGAATAAAAGCATGGAGTGAATGGAATTAATCAGATAAGGGACTGATAATATTAGCGAGCTTTTTTTGAAGGGGGAAAGGATAGGGGGTTAATTACTCATTTTACTTAACTAACATTTATTAAGTGCAAAATATGGTTCAGATAAGGAGCGACCAAATTAGGCATGATGTTGAAAGTAGGTTAAATTGCAGATTAAATCATGTTTCCTGTGTATTGTGGATGATGACCCACTTGGACTGGATGACCCTCCATATCCTTCATGATTATGAGATTCTGTGATGATACACGCCATACAGCTCTTGGAAACAAAGACTGTACAGTGCTTTATTTCCTTCATAGGATTATATCAGGATGCTGTTCTACTGTATTTGTACTTCAAATAGGGCTGTTTTTCATTGTGTTCTCCAGAAAACAATCCAAAATATAAGCCCTGCCTTCACTGTATCATACATTTATGAAATTTAGATGAGTTATGTTTTATTTTGAAAAGTATAATTAGATAAACTCATATTGACAAAATAAAGAAAAAGCCTCTTAACTCTAATTCTTTGTTTAATTTTTGAAAAGGAAGAAATGAAACGATGGAACCGTGATTGTTAATTTGGCAAAATACACAAAAAGCTTTTCAGGAGTACTCATAGCCAACTTCTTGTATGACAAGAGAAAGCCTGGAAAACACCAAGAAACAGACAAAGTGAAAGATGAGGCACTCAGATAAACCTCATATATTTGCTCAGAAAGGTCCCCTGAGAGCACATCCACAAATAATCATACATAATAAAAACAGATTGTTAAGCAAGGTAGAGAAACTAGCACAACATTGTAAAGCAACTACACTCCAATAAAAATTAATTTAAGAAAAAGGTAGAGAAACTTAAAAAAAATCTAAAAGAAGTTCTTGAAATCTTCATCTGCCTTTATCCTATTTTTGCTTAAATGAAAATAGCATCATTTGCCTTGTGCTTTACAGTTTGCAAAGTGTTTTAACATATATTCTGTATTTAAGTTTCACAACAACTCCGTGGGATTTTACAGATGACGTAAGAGTCCCAGAGGCTGAGGGGCCTGCCCCACACCTCTCCTCCTGTAAGCAGTGGAGACGGAACACATGCCTAGGTCTTCAGACCCCAAAGTTCTTTCCGACACACCACGTCACGTGCCTGTCAGCTTTGCCTTCACATGTGCTAGGATAATGCACAGACACATTCATTTTCCTACTTAGATCCTGCCTCACGATGGTGTGGCTAAAATGAGGGTTAACTAGTGAACACCTGGCCTAGCACTTAACACATCCAGCCAGGGTTTTAGGCAGTAACATGTACCCAACAACCACATGTATCTGGTCTGCCTCATATAAGACATCAGATGATGATATTCCAAGGGGAACAAAAGACCTCTTGCCTGTATCTCTCCTATGCTGCCTGCTAATGCAGCTAGAATTTCCACCATTCAAGTTTTTCCTTTGGGTAAGACATAACCTTCCCTTTTAAAAAGCAATTATGTTCTTGAGGTGGAAATACCATGGCACACAGACTTGGGACACTATCAGAGAGAGGACTCTAAAGAGAGGGCATAGAGGTCAGAGTAATTCTGATAGGTGGGTTTCAGGGATGGGTGCTTTGTGGGGTGTCCAGGGAATTCCTGATGGCTGTACAAGAGCACTGGATGAGTGAGGGGTGGGTGTAAGATGACCCTTCCTGCAACTTTGTTCAGGACTCTGTCCTTGTGCTTGTCTCCGTCATATATAAACTAGCCTGTCCTTAATGAGTGTTCTATAGACCCTGTCAGCCATATTCTAATATTCCAGAAAATAGGATAACAGGAGCCAAGTTGCTAATTTGATATGACTTAACAATTATGCAGTGATCCTCAGAAGTGAAAAAGCAAGCACTGTCTTTCATTGGCTTATTGTAGTAGGATGCACACTGGTTTATCATATCTTGTATAGAGAAATCATTTCCTGAGTGTCAAAAATGACATCAGCTTTCAGCAGGATGAGGAAGTGCTGACAGTGATTAAAAGATATGTTTTCTCAAACCCATCTCAAAGGTCTTTTGCCCTTTGTTTTCTGGAGCTGTGAACTTCCATATTACAATATGCTTTTCTTTGAAGTGATGTAATTAATAAAAGTGTTAAAGGAATGACAGGAGTTCTGTGTCAGTCTGTGCATCACATATATTGATCAATAACAAAACTAAGGTTCTGAAGTTTGCTTTTTAGTCATAATAGGAAGAAAAACATATGTATTTTGGAGGCATAGTAGAAAATACTCAGCGACTGGTGAATAGATGCTAGAAAGTGGTGTCTAAGCTTTTTGAGCCGGTGAACATGTATTAAGTGATCTTTATACTGTAAACAGAACTCAGCATAGGACCTTGCACAAAGTACGTGCTCAATAAATGTTTTCTAACATACTGGTGAGCTGAGCACGTTAAGAATACAGATACAATTTCAGGAGCATTATTTAATTTTGCAAATATTTTAAGAATTTAAAGTAAGTTAAAATATGTGCTACCTGTAAACTAGAAGTTATCTATTTATTACCATATAAAGCAAAATACTTGATTTCTTTGTTAAAAATTTTCCAGAGGCTTCCCATTGTCTTGAAGTAGCCTATAAGAACTAAATAATCTAGCATTAGCTCAAGTCCCTTACCTCAGTTTCTATTACTTTCTATTACTTTCTACGCCACACTGGCCTACTTCCTGTTTCTCTTCAGGGTCTTTCCGCTTGCTATTCCTCCTTTTGGAATGTTCTTCCCCTAGATCTTTACAAGGTTCACTCCTTCACATAACTTAACTCTTGCTCTGATATCCTGCCCTCAGAGAAGGCTTCCTTAGATCCCTCCTAAAGCGATTATCTTCTCATTCTCTTTCCCTTACCCTAATTATTTTTCTTCATGGTCTGTACCACTGCCTTAAATTATAAAATTGATTGTTTTGCTCATGTCAAGTTCAGTACCTGGCATATGATATGTACCCAGTAAGCATTTCCCTCAAAGAGTAAATGTTTCCAAATCAATCTATTGGATGGTGTAGAC
The DNA here is from genome assembly GCF_937001465.1 of Orcinus orca. Taxonomy (NCBI): domain Eukaryota; kingdom Metazoa; phylum Chordata; class Mammalia; order Artiodactyla; family Delphinidae; genus Orcinus; species Orcinus orca. Next base: position 118,436,357 of record NC_064559.1, read on the forward strand.
CAAGGGGTCACTGCTCCACTGCTTTCAGTTGTCAGGCAGGTAAGCAGACCCTGGAGAAGACAACAAGGTATGGCAGGAGCTGCAACTACCTGAAAAGTTTAGGATCTTTAATAAGGTACTTAATAAGGTACCTTAAATTAAACTAATTACTTAAATTAATACAGGTACTTAAAAGTAATTAATTAATAAGGTACTTAAAATAAAAAAAGTAATCAAAACTCTGTGTTAACCAAATAAAATACATTTGAGGACCACATTGGGCCTGGCCTTTTCAGATTTACATAATGTATGCATTTATAGATAGCAATGATCACCTAAAGGTAGTTGGTTTTGGAGAAAAATACTGTTTCCAATAAATATTCATTCCCACTTCTCTCCCTCCCTTTCTTTCACCTTCTCTTCCTTAGCATTTTTTCTTAAGACCTGAAGGTGAATTAACACAGTGTATGTATTCAGTTCTTGACTGTTCAGCAACCTAATGATATGGGCGGTGACTGTAAATGAAAACATCTCTAGGTTTTCTAGTCATAGAAACAGGAAGCTTCAACTCATGAACATACACAAGTTATGGAAATGGGAAGAGTGGGGGCTTGCCAAAGACAGAAAATAGAAAATGCCACCCCTAACTTCTGGTATCTACTCTCAAGGCTGCAGAGAGGGTAATTCTCAGAGGAAGGATCTTCTTATGAATAAGGCTAATGAGGCTATGAAGCTTTTATATGATGACTGGACCTGTCCACTTTGTATCCGTGGTCTCTTCCTGGGAAGCTAAGATTGATCTTTGGTGGTTCTTTGATTCTCTGATGCCCTAACTGGTCTGTGATAGGGTTCAGATTGAGTCAATCAATCTTATCATCTGCTATTCATATTTCTCTGCAATCAATGTCCATGCCACCTTGCTTCAGGCTGTGATTCACAGTCATAAACTGTGGTTTTATACCTATCAACTTCAGTTATGAGAAAAATTGAGCAGGCAGGATGTAATTACATTGTCATGAGCGACTAAAAGACAAACACGGAGGCTCACAGCAGTGACCACAGAAGTCAGGCATATACCAAATTTCTATTATTCCACCATCACTGAGGCTGTGCTGTGTTTTTAGTCGTTTTGTTTAGGTTTCTACCAAATTGGAATAGCATTTTGTGATAGAGATGTCAGCATTTTCAAAAGTACTTTATGATTTTTTTGCAAGACGATGATCGGCCTTGTAGGAGTTTGCCATCATTTGGTTAAATGACGGGGCGGCTGTCAAGCCTAGAATTAACAGGGAAAATCAAGCAAAACTAATCTGTAAATTCAAGGCACGGACCTCGATCCTTTAATCACAGCTAAACTCTTTTACTTCTGGGGCACCAACGCTGTCCTCACAGCAGGGTGTGACGGCAAGTTGATAATGTCTAAAGGGTAGAAATATGCTCAAGTTTCAGTTCAAATGATGTGTTTTCAAGCAACATCAGCTTCTGAATATTGTTAAACTCTCTGCCTTTTTTTCCTGGAAAGATTTGATTGTCATCTTAAGATGTTCTTTAGAATTCACTACTTTCAAAGCAGATTCTAATTTAGACTTTTTTCATAGGAAATTACTTTGGAAAAAGAAGACCAAATTTTCAGTGGGCTAGGTCAACACTATGCATGCAGCAGATGAACTGGAGATGAAGAAAAATCTTACTGTTGACAGACTCATCCAGAACAAAAGAACAGAAAGCCTCCGCTCATGACCAAACCTATGTGCAAGTGGCCACTGGTTGTTGATAAATTCTAGCTTCCTCAAATAGGGAGTCACTGATGTCAAGATAAACAAATTACATACTACGTCTTCACAGCCATCTACTTTCCAAAGTTCAGCTCTGGAGTATCAGCTTCACCAAGAAGGCTTGATGAACTAAACTTTAAAAATAACTCAAATTGAGGTGTTGTCTTAGTCAAGAGAGTACTATTTTCTCCTAATTACTTTTTTCCCTCACAAAGATGAAAACTCCATTCATTTGATATTTACTTTCAGATTTTGCATACTGTTGTATCTAAAATATCTCTTCACTGCATTCTTAGGACCTGTAAACATTTTCTCACAGTGTTTAAAATGGAGTTCACAATAATAGTTCATTTTAAATTCAATATATTTCAAAATCTTAATCATATATTTGAATGAAAAAATCCATTATTTAAGAGCAGTCAGAAATTTAAAAGAAGCAATTTGACACAGAGTAGAGTAAAATATAATGCTATTAACTCTACTGTTAGAGTTTTTAAATGTTCCTTAGATATAACAAACAAAGTGCAACTTCAGTATTCTATCCAACTAAATGACTTCATCTGTATTTCAAATGTTTCCAATCAATATTTTCCTTCATTTTGTACCAATTCTCCATTATAACCACATATAATTGAAAAGCTAAGGACGAGAAAGCTTATTATAAAATATATTTTTTTGTTGTCACTGTGAACAACAAATTGTTAAATACCACTGACAAAAACATTATATTTATATTTTTATGTTAAAAATACACTTTTTTCCAGTTTCTTTACTTCTCTCTTAGCTTTTAAAGCTAGTCCATCCTCTTTCTTAAAACATTAACAACTTTGTGATCCAGAATTTCTGGTCATTTCTCAATGATTTCTATCAGATCAGTCAAGTAAAAGATGAAATTAATTCAAGTTTTTAAGGAACTATGAAATGTCTATGAAAGAAATGAAATAGTTAAAATTAAAGCCTGTCTAAGCTTAAATACCTGTGTGGAGATTCTGGGGCCCAACACTTAACAAACAGATATTAAGGTATTTAGAAAAGATGTTATAATCATGAGTCATCTTTTAGCCTCTCTTTCCTTTCCTGTGCTCAGTGCACGTCTGCTCATCTCCTCTGGTCCATCTAGCACTCATATACTGTAGGCCGGTGCTCTGTAAACTGGGAAAGGAGTCCACGCTCACAGTTGTCAAGTTCAATTCTGATTAAATGGGGCCTGCCAGAGAAGATATTTACAAATCATAATTGTTGATTTGGGAAATGTTGTTTGATTAGGAATTGCTGGTATTTGTTTGATTAGGAATTCCTGGCTCAGATGGAGAGAGGCTAGGTGAAATTCTCCCCAGGATGATCAGCAGCCTTTTCTATCTTTTCCCAAAGGACGCAATACATATCTTCTAATGACTTGACTCCCTTTAGAAAATAGGCCAACTCTTCCTTGGGGGGTTTCTCAACACTCATTAATTCATTCAATAAATATTTGTTGAGGATATACTCCTTACCAGGTATATTCCAGATTGATGTTTCTCAATCCTGGCTGCTCATTTAAATTTCCTAAAAAGCTTTTTAAAAATGCCTATGTCAGGCCCCACATCAAATGCATAAGCACTGGGTATGATCCTAAGTATAACCAGAACTGGGAAATGCTTTCTGGGCACTGAGGTTACAAAAGTGAGCAGAACAGACTAGATCCCTAGTCTCATGGTACTCATATTTTAATGAAGGAAACCACCCAAAATATTTATAAAGACTTTTGTTTCTGCCTTTACGGCAGTCTAGAACACACTAAAACCTTCTTTCAAAACAAGATCTAAAGATACTTGATAAACACTTTTGAGACTGCAAAAGAGTGTAAAAAATCCACTGAAGTCAGGAATAAATCATAAATCCAGGGAAGCAGGTGAATATTGAAGCCAGTGGATTATTAGAAATCTATGGTCTAGGTGGTAGTGGTGAAGTTAGATTGGTAGTGGAACAAGACCTTGAGTCCAGCGGATCAAAGACTGGCCTAATGAAATATGGAATCCAGGAAGGGTTAGTCTTATGGGAAAGGGTAAATGAATGTGTGTGTGCATATACGTATATATATATTCATACGCACATCCACACTTCCTAAAAATGCTCCAGAGACAGTTGGTAAGGAAAGTTACTTTTCTTGGCTTGGCTCTAAGTAGTGGTTAAAGCCAATAAATATCTGATTGTTTGTGGTCAGTGCCCAGTCCAAAGGGGCTCTGGGGTTTGAATATACCTTATTTACCTGGTCCTTAAAACTGTAAGCTTTGAATTATAAATTTAAATAGACTTGGGTCTATGTTTCCTCTAGGTGCCTGAAAGAAGAAAATATAAATCCATTTTATTATTTAAAGAATTACTATAGAATACTATCAATTATAAGCTTAGAATTAAAAACAAAACTCACAAAGCTTACAGGAAACAAACTACCATATGTGGGAGTCAGTGGAAAAAGTAAAAAGAACCAGACCCACAAAGACTTCAGAAATTGGAATAATCATAAGACACTGATGAAAGAAATTGAAGAAGACACAACTAAATGGAAAGATATTCCATGCTTATGAACTGGAAGAATCAATATTGTTAAAATGTCCATACTTTCCAAAGCCATCTACAGATTCAATGCAATCCATATCAAAATTCTAATGGCATTTTTCACAGAAATAGAATAAACAATTCTAAAATTTGTATGAGGCCACAAAAGATCCTAAATAGCCAAAGCAATCTTGAGAAAAAAGACAAAGCTGGAGGCATTATGCTTCCTAATTTCAAACTATAGTACAAAGCTACAGTAATCAAAACAAATCAAAATATGGTATTGACATAAAAACAGACACATAGATCAATGGAACAGAATAGAAAGACCAGAAATAAACCCACACATATATGGCCAATTAATATACAACAAAGGAGCCAAGAATTTATAATGGGGAAAGGACAGTCTTTTCAATAAATGATGTTGGGAAAACTAGACAACCACATGCAAACTTATACCATACACAAAACTAACTCAAAGTGGATTACACATCTGAAATCATAATACTCCCAGAAGAAAACATAGGTGGTAATCTCCTTGACATTGTCTTGACAATGATTTTTGGATTTGACACCAAAAACAAAGATAACAAAAGCAAAAATTAAAAGATGGGACTACATCAAACTAAAAACCTTCTGCCCAGCAAAGGAAACCATTAACAAAACAAAAATGCAACCCACTGAATGGGGGAAAATATTTGCAAATCATTTATCTGATAAAGGGTTACTATCAAAAATATATAAAGAATTCATACAACTCAATAGCAAAAAACCAAACAATCTAATTAACAAATGGGCAGAGGATCTGAATAGGCATTTTTCCTAAGAAAATGTACAGATGGCCAACAGATATGTGAAAAGATGCTCAACATCACTAATCATCAGGGAAATGCAGGTCAAAACCATAATGAGATATCACTTCATACATGTTAGAATTGCTATTATCAAAAAGACAAGAAATAGAGCCTGAACAAAGATGGCAGAGTAGAAGGACATGCTCTCACTCCCTCTTGTGAGAACACCAGAATCACAACTAGCTGCTGGACAATCATCGACAAGAAGACACAGGAACTCACCAAAAAAGATACCCCACATCCAAAGTCAAAGGAGAAGCTACAATGAGATAGTAGGAGGGGTGCAATCACAGTAAAATCAAATCCCATAACTGCTGGGTGGGTGACTCACAGACTGGAGAGCACTTATACGCCAGAAGTCCACCCATTGGAGTGAAGGTTCTGAGCCCCATGTCAGGCTTCCCAACCTGGGGGTCCGGTAACAGGAGGAGGAATACCTAGAGAATCAGACTTTGAAGGCCAGTGGGATTTGACTGCAGGACTTCAAAAGGACTGGGGGAAACAGAAACTCCACACTTGGAGGGCACACACAAAGTAGTGTGTGCATCGGGACCCAGGGGAAGGAGCAGTGATGCCAAGGGAGACTGAACCAGACCTACCTGCTATTGTTGGAGGGTCTCCTGCAGAGGTGGGGGGTGGCTGTGGCTCACCGTGGGGACAAGGACACTGGCAGCAGAAGTTCTGGGAAGTACTCCTTGGCGTGACCCCTCCCAGAGTCTGCCATTAGCCCCACCAAAGAGCCCAGGTAGGCTCCAGTGTTGGGTTGCCTCAGGCCAAATGAATAAAAGGGAGGGAATCCAGCCACACCCATCAGCAGTCAAGTGGATTAAAGTTTTACTGAGTTCTGCGCACTAGCGGAACAGCCAGGTCTACCCACCACCAGTCCCTCCCATCAGGAAACTTGCACAAGCCTCTCAGATAGCCTCATCCACCAGAGGGCAGACAGCAGAAGCAAGAAGAACTACAATCCTGCACCCTGTGGAACAAAAACCAAATTCACAGAAAGATAGACAAGATGAAAAGGCAGAGGGCTATGTACCAGATAAAGGAACAAGATAAAACCCCAGAAAACAATGAAGTGAAGATAAGCAACCTTCCAGAAAAAGAATTCAGAATAATGATACTGAAGATTATCCAGGACCTCAGAAAAAGAATGGAGGCAAAGATTGAGAAGATGCAAGAAATGTTTAACAAAGACCTAGAAGAATTAAAGGAGAAACAAACAGAGAAGAACAATACAATAACTGAAACGAAAAGTACACTAGAAGGAATCAATAGCAAAATAGCTGAGGCAGAAGAACGGATAAGTGACCTGGAAGACAGAATGGTGGAATTAACTGCTGCAGAACAGAATTTAAAAAAAGAATAAAAAGAAATGAAGACAGACTAAGAGACCTCTGGGACAATATTAAACGCAGCAACATTTGCATTATAGGGGTCCCAGAAAGAGAAGAGAGACAGAAAGGACCCAAGAAAATATCTGAAAAAATTATAGTCGAACTTCCCTAACATAGGAAAGGAAATAGCCACCCAAGTCCAGGAAACACATAGAGTCCCATACAGGATAAACCCAAGGAGAAACACGCTCAGACAGACAGTAATCAAATTGGCAAAAATTAAAGACAAAGAATAATTATTGAAAGCATCAAGGGAATGATGACAAATAACATACAAGGGAACTCCCATAAGGTTAAGAGCTGATTTCTCAGCAGAAACTCTACAAATCAAAATGGAGTGGCATGACATATTTAAAGTGATGAAAGGGAAGAACCTACAATGAAGATTACTCTACCCAGCAAGGATCTCATTCAGATTTGATAGAGAAATCAAAAGCTTTACAGACAAGCAAAAGCTAAGAGAATTCAGCACCACCAAACCAGCTCTACAACAAATGCTAAACGAACTTCTCTAAGTGGGAAACACAAGAGAAGAAAAGAACCTACAAAAACCCAAAACAATTAAGAAAATGATCATAGGAACATACATATCGATAATTATCTTAAACATAAATGGATTAAATGCTCCAACAAAAAGACACAGGCTTGCTGAATGGATACAGAAACAAGACCCATATATATGCTGTCTACAAGAGACCCACTTCAGACCTAGGGACACATACAGACTGAAAGTGAGGGGATGGAAAAAGATATTCCATGCAAATGGAAATCAAAAGAAAGCTGGAGTAGTAATAGCAATACTCATATCAGATAAAATAGACTTTAAAATAAAGAATGTTACAAGAGACAAAGAAGGATACTACATAATGATCAAGAGATCAATCCAAGAAGAAGATATAACAATTATAAATATATATGCACCCAACATAGGAGCACCTCAATACATAAGGCAACTGCCAACAGCTATAAAACAGGAAATTGACAGTAACACAATAATAGTGGGAGACTTTAACACCTCACTTACACCAATGGACAGATCATCCAAACAGAAAATAAATAAGGAAACAGAAGTTTTAAATGACACAACAGACCAGATGGATTTAATTGATATTTATAGGACATTCCATCCAAAAACAGCAGATTACACTTTCTTCTCAAGTGTGCACAGAACATTCTCCAGGATAGATCACATCTTGGGTCACAAATCAAGCCTCAGTAAATTTAAGAAAATTGAAATCATATCAAGCATCTTTTCTGACCACAACGTTATGAGATTAGAAATCAATTACAGGGAAAATAATGTAAAAAACACAAACACATGGAAGCTAAACAATACATTACTAAATAACCAAGAGATCACTGAAGAAATCAAAGAGGAAATCAAAAAATACCTAGAGACAAATGACAATGAAAACACGATGATCCAAAACCTATGGGATGCAGCAAAAGCAGTTCTAAGAGAGGAGTTTATAGCTACAAGACTACTTCAAGAAACAAGAAAAATCTCAAATAAACAACCTAACCTTACACCTAAAGGAACTAGAAAAGAAGAGCAAACAAAACCCAGTTAATAGAAGGAAAGAAATCGTAAAGATCAGAGCAGAAATAAATGAAATAGAAACAAAGAAAACAATAGCAAAGATCAATAAAACTAAAAGCTGGTTCTTTGAGAAGATAAACAAAATTGATAAACCATTAGCCAGACTCATCAAGAAAAAGAGGGAGAGGACTCAAATCAATAAAATTAGTAATGAAAAAGGAGAAGTTACAACAGACACCGCAGAAATACAAAGCATCCTAAGAGATTACTACAAGCAACTCTATTCCAATAAAGTGGACAACTTGGAAGAAATGGACAAGTTCTTAGAAAGGTATAACCTTCCAAGCCTGAATCAGGAAGAAACAGAAAATAGGAACAGACCAATCATAAGTAATGAAATTGAAACTGTGATTAAAAATCTTCCAACAAACAAAAGTCCAGGATCAGATGGCTTCACAGGTGAATTCTTTCAAACATTTAGAGAAGAGCTAACACCCATCCTTCTAAAACTCTTCCAAAAAATTGCAGAGGAAGGAATACTCCCAAAAGCATTCTTTGAGGCCACCATCATCCTGATACCAAAACCAGACAAAGATACTACAAAAAAAGAAAATTAGAGACCAATATCACTGAAGAATAAAATCCTCAACAAAATACCAGTAAACAGAATTCAACAACAAATAAAAAGGATCAAACACCATGATCAAGTGGGATTTATCCCAGGATTGCAAGGATTCTTCAACATACGCAAATCAAGCAATGTGATACACCATATTAACAAATTGAAGGATAAAAACCATATGATCATCTCAATAGATGCAGAAAAAGCTTTTGACAAAATTCAACACCCATTTATCATAAAAACTCTCCAGTAAGTGGGCATAGAGGGAACCTACCTCAACATAATAAAGGCCATATATGACAAACTCACAGCAAACATCATCCTCAATGGTGAAAAACTGAAAGCATTTCTTCTAAGATCAGGAACAAGACAAGGATGTCCACTCTCACCACTATTATTCAACATAGTTCTGGAAGTCCTAGCCATGGCAATCAGGGAAGAAAAAGAAATACAAATTGGAAAAGAAGAAGTAAAACTGTCACTGTTTGCAGATGACATGATACTATACATAGAAAATCCTAAAGATATCACCAGAAAACTACTAGAGCTAATCAATGAATTTGGTAAAGTTGCAGGATACAAAATTAATGCACAGAAATCTCTTGCATTCCTATACACTAATGATGAAAAATCTGAAAGAGAAATTAAGGGAACACTCCCATTTACCATTGCAACAAAAAGAATAAAATACTTAGGAATAAACCTACCTAGGGAGACAAAAGACCTGTATGCAGAAAACTATAAGACACTGATGGAAGAAATTAAAGATGATACCAACAGATAGAGAGATATACCATGTTCTTGGATTGGAAGAATCAATATTGTGAAAATGACTATACTACCTAAAGCAATGTACAGATTCAATGCAATCCATATCAAATTACCAATGGCATTTTTTACAGAACTAGAACAAAAAATCTTAAAATTTGCATGGAGACACAAAAGACCCCGAATAGCCAAAGCAGTCTAGAGGGAAAAAAGCAGAGCTGGAGGAATCAGACTCCCTGACTTCAGACTATACTACAAAGCTACAGTAATCAAGACAATATGGTACTGGCACAAAAACAGAAACACAGATCGATGGAACAAGATAGAAAGCCCAGAGATAAACCCATGCACCTACGGCCAACTAATCTGTGACAAAGGAGGCAAGGATATACAATGGAGAAAAGGCAGCCTCTTCAATAAGTGGTGCTGGGAAAACTGGACAGCTACATGTAAAAGAATGAAATTAGAACACCCCCTAACACCATACACAAAAATAAACTCAAAATGGATTCGAGACCTAAATGTAAGACCGGACACTATAAAATTCTTAGAGGAAAACATAGGTAGACACTCTTTGACATAAATCACAACAAGATTTTTTTTGACCCACTTCCTCAAGTAATGGAAATAAAACCAAAAATAAACAAATGGGACTGAATGAAACTTCAAAACTTTTGTACAGCAAAGGAAACCATAAACAAGACGAAAAGACAACCCTCAGAATGGGAGAAAATATTTGCAAATGAATCAACGGACAAAGGATTAATCTCCAAAATATATAAACAGCTCATGCAGGTCAATATTAAAGAAACAAACAACCAAATCCAAAAATGGGCAGAAGACCTAAATAGACATCTCTCCAAAGAAGACATACAGATGGCCAAGAGGCACATGAGAAGCTGCTCAACATCACTAATTATTAGAGAAATGTAAATCAAAACTACAATGAGGTATCATCTGACACCAGTTACAATGGGCATCATCAGAAAATCTACAAACAACAAATGCTGGAGAGGGTGTGGAGAAAAGGGAACCCTCTTGCACTGTTGGTGGGAATGTGAATTGATACAGCCACTGTGGAGAACAGTATGGAGGTTCCTTACAAAACTAAAAATAGTATTACCATATGACCCAGCAATCCCACTACTGGGCATATACACAGAGAACACCATAATTCAAAAAGACACATGCACCCCAATGTTCATTGCAGCACTATTTACAATATCCAGGTCATGGAAGCAACCTAAATGCCCATTGAAAGATGAATGGATAAAGAAGATGTGGTACATATATACAATGGAATATTACTCAGCTATGAAAAGGAACGAAATTGGGTCATTTTTTGAGACGTGGATGGATCTAGAGACTGTCATACAGAGTGAAGTAAATCAGAAAGAGAAAAACAAATATTGTATATTTATATATATATATATATATATATATGGAACCTAGAAAAATGGTACAGATGAACCGGTTTGCAGGGCAGAAATTGAGACACAGATGTAGAGAACAAGCGTATGGACACCAAGGGTGGAAAATGGCGGGCAGGTGGGGATGGTGGTGTGATGAATTGGGAGATTGGGATTGACATGTATACATTGATGTGTGTAAAATTGATGACTAATAAGAACCTGCTGTATTAAAAAATAAATTACATAAAATTCAAAAATTAAAAAAAAATACAGGAAATAACAAGTGTTGGTGAGGATGTGGAGAAAAGGGAACCCTGGTGCACTGTCCATAGAAATGTAAATTTGTGCAGCCACTATGGAAAACAGTATTGAGGTACCTCAAAAAGTTAAAAATAAAGCCACCATATTATCCAATAATCCCACTACTGGGTATCTGAGAAAAATGACAACACTAACTTGAAAAGACATATGCACTCCCATGTTCATTGCAGCTTTATTTACAATAGCAAAGATATGGAAACAACCTAAATGTCCATTGATGAATGAATGGATGAAGAAATTAACAACAGACACACACACACACACACACACGAATATTATTCAGTCATGAAAAAGAAAATCTTGCCATTTGCAACAACATGAATGGACCCGGAGGGCACTATCCCAAGTGAAATAAATCAGAGAAAGATAAATACGGTAAGATCTCACTTATGTGTGGAATCTAAAAAAAACCCCAAACCAAGCTCAGATAGACACAGAGAACAGACTGGTGATTTCTAGAGTCAGGGAGTTGGGGATGTGTGAAATGGGTGAAGGCAGTCAAAAGGTAGAAACTTCCAGTTATAAAATAAATGTCATGCGGATGTAATGTAAAGCTTAACCACTATAGTTAATAATACTGTATTGCATATTTGAAAGTTGTTAAGAGAGTAGATACTAAAAGCTCCCATCACAAGAAAAAGATTCTGCAAATAATTATACTGATGAACATTTACTTGACTTATTGTGGTGATCATTTTGCAATACATATAAATACCAAACCACTGTGTTGCACCCCTGAAACTAATGTAAGGTTGTATGTCAATTATACCTCAATAAAAACAAACAAATAAATAAATCTTTTTAAAAAAATCAAATAAAGAAAAGGAAAGAATTTCAAATTTGACTCTGAGTCAAGTTCCAGCAGTCATCTTTTGAAGGATCAGTGCAGGGTCAGTACACTCATAATGAAAGGAAACTTTTTTTTTTCCAGGATAGGAAAGAGATGATGGCAGAGATGGGGGAGAGTAAGATGGAATTACTGTTTTATGAATTCTTACTACACGTGGGTTCTTTACAAATGCAAATACAAGATAAGAAAGTCCTGGCTGTTATGGGGTCAAGACTGAAGACACAGTTAAGCAATTTTGAAGGAATGTGTTAAATAAAGATTGCCTTGCAATAACTTCCAAATGCTATTCTGGTCCCTTAAGCCTGATCAAAGCTTCTTTTTAAACCAGGCACTGAACATTTTATCTTGGATATAAATTTTTTACTTGTTTTGACGTCCCTGAAGATTTTTTTTTTAAACTTGCCAAAAAATCTAAATATATAACAGATTTGTGAGTGCACCTTGAGAGAAATATATTCTGCATCCAGAACAGCCATCCCAGCCCATGTAGTCAAGCTGTCATCAAGGAAGGGGCCACAAGTAGTGTCTGTTCTGTTGTCTGGAACACACTTTCAGGGTAAACCTTCACCAGGCATCTGGGTTGCTCTCAAATGAGTGGTCTTTTTCTCCAGCCTGCAAAGCCCAAGGGTGCTAAAATGGCTGACTTAAGTCCCCTTTTGCCCCTGGCCAGCCAACAATACTAAATTCATACTCGAAGCCAAAGAAATGCAGTTTCCTCATAGAGCCCGTGTCCAGGGAGCAATCTTCTCCCAGAGCTGTATTACTGACAGAGAAAACCTTCAGCCACTTCAGGTTGGAAGTAGTTCAGTATTTCTTAGTCTCATACATTTCTTTTTTCTTTTTCTTTTTTGCGGTACGCGGGCCTCTCACTGCTGTGGCCTCTCCCGTTGCGGAGCACAGGCTCCGGACGCACAGGCTCAGCGGCCATGCATGGCTCACGGGCCCAGCCGCTCCGCGGCATGTGGGATCTTCCCGGACCGGGGCACGAACCCGTGTCCCCTGCATCGGCAGGCGGACTCTCAACCACTGCACCACCAGGGAAGCCCCATTTCTTCTTTTTGAGAGTTATGGAAATTACGATGCCTGGGCAAGTCAGACCGCAACACACCAGCCACTGCAGCAGGAAGACAAGGGGGACCCCAGCCCAAATCCAGGCTTCTCTGCTGTGCCTTTTTGTTTGTTGCTTGTTGGTACAACTGGGCTTTTTCTGATATCTTGGGGCTTGAGCATCACGTGAAACCCCTTCTCAGAAAACAGATGAGGAGACTACACAATCTATGCCAGGTGAACTAATGAACATTCTCAATTCTGAGGAGACTGTACCCTCGATCTGGAAATGGGAAGAGGGTATTGCTCACCATGTCAGATACATGATCTAGGAATGAAAAGCTTTCAATTCAGGTAGTTTTTAAAAGAGAAAGAAAGAATAGCACAAACCTAGGGCAGGCAGCACACTTTTCATTTGGGGATTGGGTGGGGGAAGAATCTCTAAGGTACTTAAAAGGCTGCATTCTGACTATTGGAGATGAGGACAGTAATCAGTCTGTGGGTGGGTTTTCTAGAACAGTAGTTCTGGGCTGAGGGGTTGCCATCATGAATAATATAAAATGCCATCTGACATTCCCATCGCAGAAAAATGTCATTTCAAAGAAGGCCAGAGTAAATACAGCTTCCCCTTGCTGCTGTATTTGTGACTCTATGCCACGGCAGCTCACACCAGTCCAGTGACCTGCTGAGCACGCTGCCCTCCAGCGTCATCTACAGCACTTGGAAATGCACCCTCTGGGCTTTTGGGGTTCACACAAAGAACAATAAGACTTGATTATTCTAAACATTATATAACAAGAAGCAGTTCCTGCTTATAACCTGTTTTAAAATGTTAGTTTCCTTTATTTTGATAAATAATTCTGGCATCAAACATTGTGGAGATAAAATACCTGGTACTACCCAGATCTTCCATACAGCTTTTGAACACTGGATTTTAATTTCCAGATAAATAAATGAGACGAACTCAAACATCTGGAAATATTTTCATTATCAGATCTACAATACAATGCAGTCCCTATTCTCTCTTAGAATTATTGAATCTTATCCTTAGAAAGACAAAAATATTAGAAGTGACATTTTGGAACGGATATCAGTATTTGAATGGTATGAGACTGCTTTTCCTTACAGTAAAATAAAACATATTGTTTTGATCTGTTTCAAAGAAAACTAGATATTTTATTCACAAATCAACCGTTTCTGCTATTTTAATGCCGAATATCACATTGTAAAGGAGAAGGCAAGGTTTAAAAAATTATCCTTATCATTGAGAATAAATAAATGCATGCTTCACTTGAACTTTATGACCCAGAGGAGTTTTCAGAACAAAAGTAAGAGAAGGGTTTTGGAATTGAGGACACTTCCAGCATCAAAAAGTACTAACGGAAGGTTATGATATTCTACTTTGCATCTCTAAGATAACTTTGGGCCCAAGAAGAGGGCTCAAGCCTCAAAAATACAACAGAGTGACAAGTTTGCTGACAAACACCTCATCAAGTGGATTTGAAAAAAATTAAAACACCAACAGATGGAATGTGTCTGAATTCTCTCCCTGCTGGTGTGTGTGTCACCGAACATCAGCAGAGTGTACTGGGGAGGCCCCATAGGATCCTGCCGAGAAGGAAAGCAGCAGCGACCCAAATGCACTTCCCTATACAAAAGACTCAAGGTTGATGAATGCCGTGTCTCTGCAGCTGGCTTTTGTTGGCTCTTCATATTTCCCTTGGTGCCCTTTCCTCTCCTAAGAAATAACCCCAGAAAATCAGACCATAATTTTGGATCAAAGAAACTTTCCATTTATATTTCCATAAAAACTTTGGTAAATATCATCTGTAGGTTTAAAGAATCAATCCTCCTGTTCCCCGTAATTAAGCGGGAGAGTGAATTAGTGGATGTTTCCAAACATAAGCATTAAAAACAATAAATACGCCTCTATGGTGAAGTTTTCCTTTTGGAGGGAAAGAAGTAACAAAATCTAAATTAAATTAAAGTGGTGTTTTGGGAACCAAAGTGGTGTTACAGCTCAGTAAACTAACATAATTAGACAACCTAAGAAGTTTTTTGTTTCTAATCTCCAAATCTAAAGCGTGGGCTTTGTAAAGGCTCAGGATCATTGTCAGAATTCAATGCAGTATTTGAGCTCCTCAAATTCACAGCCAGCACATTCTACCTTTAAGGTATTGCTTGTCTGATTATCGTGCCAGTCTCTCCATCTCCGAATGGTTTTGTGTGACTTTCAAGTACAGCAGCCCTGTTTGGAAACTGACAAGTGTTCATTTTGAAATGGAGTCATCAAATGCATGCAGCCTTCAGGAGGCTCCTCTTTTCATGAGAACAAACAAAGGGAAATGTTTTTTAGTACAAAATCCCTTTTTAACAAATAAAAAGCTTGTATTGCACTGCAGGGCTGCCCACCTCCACAAAGCCCTGGTTCTTTTTGGTGGCTCTCAAAAACAAGCTTTTCACTGTATAATTCATCCAGGGACAGAGCGTCTGCTGGGCTAATGAGCTCTCCTGCAGCCTCTTCTCCCGCAGGTGAAGCCCCAAAAGCACAGTCTTAAATCAGACAGCGTAACAGCCAAAAGAGAAAGGGGTAGGGTGAAGGAAAGAAAAAAAAAGTAGGGTCGAGAAAGCCAAGTTAGCAGTAGGCCAATAATCAAACCTTGCATCTGGCTTTAGTGAAGTTGTATGCTTAAAGATTTTCATCCACACAGTTAATTTCTAAGCTTGTTCTTTCATGGCCAAAGTTCTATTTTGAGTATGACACCATTTGAGCACACCTCCAATGGATATTAATGTAATAGATCATCATGGCAGCTGGCTCCTAAATAGGATAGCAACCTTGACCAGGGACTGATTAGAAGGGGTAGGATTAAGCAGCATTCCCTTTTTGCCAGAAAGTGGAACATGACATTGGAAACCTGAGGGCTCTGATTCCTGTCCTGTTACTAATTTTCCCATGTTTTACACTGTCACCGGTGAGTCTGGCAGACATTATTAGGAAGCTATGTGACAGCATCTAATAAAGTACGTTGGGAGAGAAATCATGGCTCCCCTTTGCACTGATGATCTTTTGGAGAAATACAGTACTGTGGATTACAGGAGGGAGGTTGCAAACACTGATGATACCCACGGCAATTCATCATCAGCCTGCAGCTTGCCAGTGATCTACAGCTATAAAGGAATAGCCTCCAGGAGGGACAGGGATGAAGAGTCTGTCTTATTCATGTTAGCAAAGATGTTCTAGAGAGGATCGTCTGATTATTTATTGGTTGTTCTAAATCCCTGAACACAATTTTAGGACACTGCAGGTCCCCATGCAGTGTGAAGACTCTGTAGGATATTCTGCCTTTAGAAGTATCCATTGGGGTTGCATGAAAACAGCACAGACTGTGGTTTAGGATGAATTTGTAGAATTCAAAAGGCCAGGAGAGTATTAGTAATGTTGGGGTTAACACAGGCAGCTCATTTTAGAAATTTGGTATTTGAGTTTTTCAACATTATCCAAAGTAGCTTCACCACATTCTTTTTAACAAACTCTTCAGCACGGACCAGATGGTTCCTCTATTAACAACCATTTGCATTTAACATATTGCAATGATTTATGTACCACATGCCATTGAGCAAAGCAAAAACATTCAGCAGCGACTAATTAGTTGAGTGTAAAGACACGTACCTCAATGTACAGAGCCTGCCTCTATGTTTTACATTTTTATAGTTTACTGTTTTATTTGTATAAAGCATTTAAGTCTGAACTTTGACATTCATCTCACAATTATGGTAATTGTATGGTATGGTAATTATGGTTCTATTAATGCTTCGGTCATACATTTAAAAAAAAAACTTTATCATTTGTATGTCAGAGTTTCCCTGGGTAATGATAGGTCAGCCACATTTTATTTTTAAACGTTAGAATGTTTGTAAGTTACTCCCAAATCCACAAAATACTTATTTTTAAGAAGTCCACTTTGCCTAATAGAACATACTCAATATATAATAGAGGTGAAATAGGACTACAAATCAAAAAAGATGATTTACAGAGTGACTCATTTTAATTGGGTTTTGAATGTCATTTATATAATATATAATTCCTTTTGTATCATATCTTCTTCACTTAATTGTCCACTCTTCTGAGCTCACATAACTTTTTCCTTCACCTGCTAAACCTCTACTCCAATTCCCTCATGACCCATGGATTTGCCTCTGAACTGGATATGCTTCTTAAGTTGGTGACCCTTGAACCTTCCCAGCACACAGGGGTTTTACTGCCTTTCAAAAGCAGTTTCCCTGAAGCAAAGGAAAAACAAAACTAAAAATTGCATTAGTTATTGCATCCTGTGGAAAAGAAGTGCCATACTCTTTCTGTCTTAGGTGATCCTGAGACATTTTCTTTTCCTTTTTGCTGATCAGCAGGGTCAGGGCACATTATAATACTTTCACTGTGTGTCGAGGTGACAATGTTAGGACTGTAGGATGAACCAATGAATCTTTTATAACTATAGTCTTCTTTCTCAAGAGTCATCCATGCAAAATGTCAAAGTAGGCCATCCATCATTGGTGAGGATAGATATACATCTGTGACCCAGAGGAAATGGGGTATAATACAGCTGCATTTACCCAGGACTCAAGGGGCCAACCCGAGAAAACCTGAACTTGCTCTGCTCTTTTTCCAATTCCTGGTTTGAATTTTCATGGGGATTTCTACCAACAGAGAAGTCTAGAAATATGGTAACAGTAATTTGACCTGCTGAAGTCTTTAAAGGGAAAGGAAACAAGACAGATAACATATGTGCATTAATGAAGGTACACTAAAGTATGAATTATTTATTAGTATAAATATAAACTCAGCAATATAGGAAATATAGTCCAAAAATACAGGGAGCTAGAAAGAGTTAGTAAAAGAAGAAAAATCTTAATGGCTAATGTTGATAGGGCCAATATGTTGTAGTGAGACTAATAAAAAATAATTGAAAAAAAACCAAAGCTGCTTTTGAAGTCATAATATTTAATTTTCACTACCATTCCTGGGCCTATGATAATAACCACCATTTATTTAACATGTACTTCCACTTTACATACATTAATAATCTTTAAAATAGCTCATTAATGTGGATAGCGTTGTTTCAATTTATATGAGGGGGACTGAGACTCTGAAATACTTAAGTTATGCAATTTTTCTGAAATCTGTCTAGTAGCAAGTGAAGGAGCTGCGATTTGAACCCAGGTGTGTCTTGCTTCTAGTCACCCTCTGCTGCCTCTCCATGTAAACCAGAGTTAACAAGCATATGCCTCAACTTAATATTTTCTTATTTTAGTTTGTGTCAAAAACTCAACTGTGGTAGTAATTTCCTCTGGCATCTTATTTTGGTAGGAAAATAATACTGGAAATTTTACACGTGCTTTTGTTAGTAGCAAAATCTAATAGAACAATCAATATCAAGGAAAGGAGCAAATAATCAAATTGCAAAGAAGCCTATTGGTTTAAACTCATCAATGCTAAGCAAGTACAAAATGTGTAACCCTGAGAGATAACCTCTTGCTTCTGCAGGACCCTTGTTTTCCATAAATAACATTTATATTTAATGAAAACAGGATTAACTTTGTATTAAAAATTGAGCCTGTCATTCAGTCTGATTAAACAACATGCAGTCTTACAAATCCACATTTTACTTAATATTTCTGTGTGTCTGGAGCCAAGTCTACTGTGAATGAATTATCTAGATATATTAGGGAAAGGAGAAGGAAAACATGTCTAAGTGTGTACTGATACTAAGATAGGGCACTAGATATATTCAATCATTACATAATATTCAACCATCCTTAACTGATTAATAATAACAATTCCATATGGTTTGACCTAACATCTGGAGGTACTTGTTTAGAAATAACCTTGATGACGAAGAGAATATCAGAAGTCCTCCAGAAAGCTTCCCCCTTCCCAAAGGTCTTCCTCCTCCTCCTTCCTGCTGTTGCCATAGCAACCGTATGTGCATCCGTATCACTGCACAGACCACACTGCTATATAATTTTCCTTGTGAAGTGGCTATCAACCCATCCAGATGGTAGCAACTTAAAGATAGGGACCTTGGCTTCTTTGTATCTCCAGCAACTGGCACACTGCTAGGAACCAGTAAGCACTAAATATTTAAGTGCTTACATTTATTTGTATTGTACTTTTCATTTTTCAAAATTCTTGAAAAGGAGGTAAGGTAGGTATTATTATTTCCCATACTACAGTTCTTGGATTAGGATCCACCTGATTTGATTCCCAGTTAAATGATGTTTTACTCCTTTTTATTCTTATCAATTATCATGTTCTCAGAAAGCTTGTAACTTCATTTCTGTTTATCTAAACATAACTGATTATTCTTTTCTTTCTTAAGCCGCAAACATAAATTATTCTTAAAAGTGCAAAACGTCTTCATTGCATTAACAAGTTTAATCAAATGGTTACTGCTATTTCCAAAATGGACTTCTTTCTTTTTTTTGATTATGGTGTATTTCTGACATTGCCTGGCCTATTTTCCATATAAATTTCTGTTATACATTACGGGATTTTGGTACATTTTACATTCTTTGCGCTGCGGAGGTTAAGAAGGTGGTTGCCATAGTCTCCTTTGATATTAACACTACATACTTTTCATTTTCAGCATGCTTTATCTCTTCCTCTAAATGGGTCACTCTAGAACACAGAAAAGACTGCATTTTAGATTGTGATCTGCTCACTTCCCAAATTCACAATGGCTAGAGAAGTGGCAGAGCTGTCGGAACCAAAGAGCATCTGAGTGGTTCTAGTGATCTGGAGATCAGCCTTTGAACGAAGAAGGGCACGTACTCCACCCTTAGGTTTTCTCTGATCTGTGGTCAACCATGAGGTTGGGCAATAAAAAATTTCTTCTGAAGTGAATGTGGATGAGATTTCTCAACTGATCTGATCATCTTGGGTAGGAGTGCAGAAAAATACAACATGATGTTAAAGACTTAATCTTGAGTCCTTAAGATCTCCTGAAAAACACCATTTATTTTTTTTTTTTATTCTTAAAAAAACTTTTCCAAAGGAAATAAAACATTCTCAAGATATTTTTATAATATAGTGTTCATCCAAAATCTTATTCTCTATGCTTATATTATTGGTTTATTTTCCATGGTTGGAAAACTCATTGAAGAGTCAAATCATTGTCCTATGATACCTATATTAATGGTCTAAATACAGTCAGGGTTATATATGGGGTAAGAATACTTTCTAGGTATTCTCGTGCCACTAGGAAATACCAGGGCTGCAATCAGTAATAATAAAGATAATAATGATTGCCATCTGCTTATTTCTAAGGAAACATTTGTACTTGGATGAAAATTTAAAGAGTGTAAAATAGCAATTTACTAATTTATTTGTAGATTATCAATAGGCCAATTTACTCATACATTCACTAACAAATACTTATATCTAAGTCTCTCCTCTCTGGTAAAAACCAGTCTTATAATTCCAATTAACCATAGGCCATTAACACTTTTAAGTTAAGTTAAAATATGAGCTGTCATCTCAAATAGGTATCCCTCTCCATTTCTAAAATATTACTAATGGCACCATCACCTTTCTGGCTCCCTAGGATGAAACATTTTGTCATTGTGGATACCTCCTCTCCACTACTGCTGCCGTGGGCTGCCACAAGATGGGTTATTGCTTTGTACTCTGACTTTAGAGGGTCCCATACACCATAAATATGAAAGCACTTTTTTCCCTTAAGATTTTTTAAAGTTTGGTAACAGATTAAGCATATAGGAGTTACAGGAGGGGGACTGGAGGGCTAAGCTGGACCTCACTAGGAGATGCAGGGCTGAGGGAGTACAAGTCAGTGTGTTGGGGGTGGGAGAGTGGAGGTGGGAAGAAAAATGTAAGTCTCTGTATTTTTGTTTTCTACTTTTAAAAAATATCAGGTACCCCAAATCACCCTAAGTGGATGTCTAGGCAGACAGGCTCCCCAGATAACTGTGCTTCCTCCTTCCTCTGTTCTTGGGTGGTATAGTTTTGGTTTGATTATATATTTCTTAAGATTTCCATATTTAATTTTTCTACTGGCTTTTAAGATATACCTCATTGAATCACTATTATTTATGATTCCTCTAGGGATTATACTATATAGCCTAATTTTTCACCATCTACTTAGAGCTAACATTGTACTACTTCACGCTAAATGTGAGAACTTGCAAGTATATAGGTCCCTGTATCTCTTCCTCTCATGCTTTATGCAGTAGTTATTATATGCATTATTTCTATATATGTATGATAATAAACTGTCAACAATTTTTGCTTTAAACAGTGATATGCATTTTAAAGAAAGAAAGAGGAAAGCTAATCTTTTAGATTTATCCATATATTTTCCATTTCCATTGTTCTTCATTGTTTCCTAAAGTTCTAAGTTTTCATCTGATATCGTTTCCTTTTAGCCTGATAAGTTTCTTTTAGCATTTCTTCTAGTGCAGGTGTGATGGTGATGAATTCCTAGTTTTCTTTTATCTGAACATGATTTTAATAAGCCTTCATTGTAAGAGATATTTTCACTGGATATAGATTCTAAATGGACAGTATTTTTTTTGTTGTTCATCACTCTAAAGATGTTTCACTATCTTCTATTTCTGATGAGGATTTCAATGATTGTTTGAATTGCTGTTTACTTATACGTAATGTACCTTTTTTTTTCTCTTGCTTCTTTCGAGACCTTCTTTTTATCACTGGATTTCAGTGGTTTGTATATGATATGCTTAGGGAGCTGTTTTCTTAATATTCATCTTGCTTGGGGTTAGCTGCAACTTGATGTCTTTGGGTAAATTTCAGGAATTACTTCCTCAGATATTTTTGCTGCTCCATTCCCCCTCTCCTCTCTTTCTGGGACTCGTATTACACACATATTAAAACTTTAGCTATTGTCCTAAAAGCCCATGAGGCTTGGATCATTTTTTTTTCTGCCTTCTTCCTCCCTGTTCTTCATATTTGATAATTTCTACAGATCTATCATCAAGTTCACTGACGTTTTCTTCTGGCAGCCCCAAAGTACTCTTAAGTAAACCAGTGAAATTTTATTTTAAAAGTTATACCATTTAAGTACTAGAATTTCCATTTGATTTTTTAATAGTTTCTATTTCCCTGCAGATATTTCATATCATCACTTATTAAAATCACAGTTCTTATATCCTTCAGCATTGTTATAACAGCTGCTTTAAAAATCTTTGTGTACTAAGTCCAACATCTTAGTCATGTTGAGTTTGGTCTCAGTTGTCTTTACTCTACAACGTAGGTCATCTTTTTTGTTTGTTTTCTTTACATATTGAGTAATTTGCTATTTTATCTGGATACCATGAATAATAATTTGTAGACACCAATAATCCAATAATTTGGATTCTGTTATGTTCTTCTGAAGAGTATTGATTTTGTTCACTTGTTTTAGCATGCAGTGAAAGTGGCTAAATTCAAACTGCATATGCTGTCTCCTCTGCAATAGCAGCTGAAAGTTCAGTTCTTTTAGCTTTCGCTAGGTTGCTTGGAGACTGCCCCACACATTAATGATTCTGGGATCAGCCAGAGATTTAGGTAGAGTTTATGCATAGTATTTAGGGTTCCCCCCTCTCTGACTCTCTCCTTTTCATATTTCTCTCTTGACATTTTAATTGCTGTGGTTGCCTCATCCTGTCCACTTGTTGTTCAAGTCGATAAGATAAGAAGATTTTCCATCTGAGTTTTAACTGCACCTCCTTTTCCCCATCATGCATTGCATAGACTGAGGCCTGCCCTTGGGGAAAAGCAGAATAAAGGGAAACTCACCTAATACCTCTCCTTTCTTCCAAGTATTGACTCCCCTCCAATATCAGCCTGTCTCTTGTCACTCTCTAGGGCCTTCAAATAATTGCTTTTACATTTAGTCTGGAGTTTGTAGTCATTATTTTAAGGAGAGTTAGCATGATGTGAAATGCTTGGCCATTATCAAAAGGAGAGCCCTTGGTGTAGTTTTGGGAGGTGCTTAGAACTACCTGGAAATCCTGAATTGGGGAAGTGAGGCATCATCAGAGAGGAGAACCTCCCTACCTTGGCCTCTTAGTGCTTGCCTGGGTAAGTTTCTATCCCCAATTCAGGAAGATCTAGCTTTCTCAATACCAGTTGTTGAAAAGACTGTCCTTTCCCATTTGAATGGGATTGGAACCCTTGTCAAAAATCATTTGATTATATATGTGAGGTTTATTTTTGTACTCTTTGTTCTATTCTATTGCTCTATATGTCTATCTTTATGCCAGTACTACACTGCTTTGATTATTGTAGCTTTGTAGTAAGTTCTGAAATCAAAAAGTGTAAAACTTCCAACTTTATTCTTTTTCAAGACTGCTTTGGTTATTTGGGGTCTCTTGGGATTCCACATGAATTTTAGGATGGATTTTTCTGTTTCTATAAAAACTGTCATTGAGATTTTGACAGAGATTGCATGGACTGTACAGATTGCTTTAAGTAGTATTGACTTAAAGTAGTATTGACATCTTAACAGCTTTCAAGCCATGAACATGAGATTGCTTTTCATTTATACATGTCTTCAATTTCTTTCAACGATGTTTTGTAGTTTTTAGTGTACAAGTCCTTTGCCTTCTTGGTTACGTTTGCTCCTAAGTATTTTATTCTTTTGATAGTATTGTAAATGAGATTTTTTTTTAATTTCCTTTTAGAATTGTTCATTGTTAGTGTATAAAAACACAACTTCTTTCTGTGTGTTGATGTTGTATCCTGCAAATTTGCTGAATTTTAACATTATTTTTAAAACTGATTTTATTCTGATGACATGTTCAATGAATGAAATGTGAAAAAGATAGAAAGACACAAATATTACCCACAATTCCACCACTGTGGGCTTGCCATACATTATGTTCTTTCATTCTCTCTCCTTTGTTCTCATAATCAGCCTTTTACTATTAATAATTTTAATCTTATTTTGCTACTTAAGAGTGTACAATGAACTTGAATTATTTTAATAAAGACGTATGTTCACAAAAGGTCACAGCCTGTTTCCATGCCTTCTCAGCTCAAATTCTCTGCAATCCCAACCCTGACCTTAACAATATTTAAAGCTTCATTTACAAATTGTATGATGGTTTTTATACATTTTTAAACTCCTTGGTTATTGAACCCAGGCGACAAATATCAATTGAAGGCAACTTTGGGACATATGGTCATTTTATTAAATATTTATTGGGCAGAAGAGTCCAATTTTTTTCACAGACTTGTCCTCAACCAGGAAAGGAACCAAGAGTTTTTCTGGTCTTAAAAACACCAATCAGACAAATAATAGAAGAAAATATGTAGGGTGATATTATCCTGAATACATACATTACTCTGATATCTGAGGTAGATAAATTTTATTCTCTAACTTTGGACAACTGGTTGAAGATTGAAGCTTTGCAATTTTAGTATTTTGGATAAAGTGGCATGACCAAAAATATTGTGCTTAGCCCCAATTCCCTTGCAGTTTTATGTAAGGAATACACAAAGATGGCCACAGGATGCTTAATGGGAAGAGTACAGATTCTTAGAATGGTTGGTTTGCTTGATGCTCAAAAGGGTATTCCACACCCATTCACTCATTCCCTCACTAAGTATTTACTGAATGCCTACTATGTGCCATGCCCAGTTATAGGCACTGAGGCAAGATCAGTGAGTAAAACACAAGTTCTATCTGGATCTAAATTTTGGTTATTCAACAATATCATCCTTGGTTAATTCATTTAACCATTTTGTTTCACATCTGAAAAAGAGGGAGTTACATTATTTTCATGGTTTTTTTTTCAGTTTTAAAAGAAATGATTTTGCAGTGCTATGACTCTCTGTTTGGCATACACACTGTATATTTAATTCCAGTACAGGAGTTCATGAGGCTGTCTCCTCCCAACCTGCCAAACTGCTGACCTCTTAGACTCTCCCATCCCATCATCTCTTGGTCCACCCTACCTCCATCTGTTCCCTGACCTAAGTAGCACTGGAGGATCTATAAGTACACATGTATGCTACTAATATGTTGTAACAGCTTTGCTTCCCTGATATTCTAGCAGGACCAAATGAGTAAAAGCAGCCAGGGCAGCCACACAATTCCTAGACAAGATGATAACCCTTAGCCGTATACTATTTTAGTTTTACTGGGCTTTCAGTTGTTATTCATTAACACTCCTCAGGAGTAGAAGGAAGGAGACCCATATTTAACTAAAATCAGCCTGTGGTTTCAAGAATATCTTCCAGAGCAAAGGAAAGAAAGTAAAAATAATACATTAAGTATTAGTTAATCTTATTTTCCTTTATACACATGATTTTAGTTTATTGCTGTAATTAGAGTTTGAGGAGCTACATCTGAGAGGAAGAGAAATCCTCCAGCATCTCTATTTATCTCTAAAATGCACCAGATTGTACCACTTGGCATTTCATTTTTTTACATCTTTGCTGACTCTTCCATCACAAATTTCTCTAGCTTAAAAACAAAACAAAAATATCCCTATCTATTCCAATAGAATAGTGAATTTCCTATAATTCTTAAAGATACACAGTACTCTCCAATGTTCAAAAAATAAGAGCAACAGTAAAAAACAAAGGTACTCCCCATCAAAGCTAGCCTTTCACTAAGATAGTCTCATTTTTTCTCTTAACGTAGCAATGATATCAAAGGATGATAGCTAAAACTAGACCTTGCTGTGAAATATCAAATACCTTTGCTGTTCTTAGCACTGCAAATAGTTCAAACACACACACACTATGTTTTCATTTATTTCCTTATATCATATGAAGAGTCCAACGATACTGGAGACTGAAGAGACCTTGTTACCCTACCTGAGTTCCATTAACACTAATTCTTTGGGGTGCTAATAGAGGGGTTTTTTTGACTAAGTGTTTGGGAGGATCTGGTTAAATAAAATGGAAACATTCCTTTACTGTAGGACATCTCAGGGCCTTTAATATGCTAGTATATATTGTGATTCTCCTAGAAGGAAATATTGCAAACAACATTTCCAAAGTCTTTGACCATTACAGCCATTATTTGAAGAGTAATTCTGAGAAACACAAATCAAGTATAACACTCTCATTTTGAAGATGAGGAGATTCTGCTTACACTGGTTGAGATTTGCTCTGAGCTCACAGAGTTATTAGCACAGCTAGAGCTAGAACCTCTTGACTCCTAGCCAATGTTCCCTTCTAAAATAAGACAAAAAATGATTTTGAGATCCTAATGTTTTGTCCTGTGTCCTCTCAATACATTCCTAGCACATTATCAGTTGTCTTAGGCACCAGTCACAAATCAAGAAAGAGCTGACACAGTAGTTATCCCAATTACATAATATTCTGGATTGGGATCTTTGGACCAATGATATTTGTGAGACACTTACATCACACATTTTAAATCTAGGCTATTCATTCTTCCAATTTTTTTCAAGTGGAGGTTCAGAAATGAACTAATTTGCCGAAACATAAGTAATTTCATATTTTTCTGTGAAAAATGCCATTGGTATTTTGATAGGGATTGCATTGAATCTGTAGATTGCCTTGGGTAGTATGGTCACTTTAACAATACTTATTCTTCCAATCCAAGAACACAGTATATTTTTCCATCTGTTTGTGTTGTCTTCAATTTCTTTCATCAGCATCTTATAGTTTTTGGAGTACAGGTCTTTTGCCTCCTTAGGTAGGTTTATTCCTAGGTATTTTATAATTTTTGATACAATGGTAAATGGGACTGTTTCTTTAATTTCTGTTTCTGATATTTCATTTTTAGTGTATAGAAATGCAACAGATTTCTGTATATTAATTTTGTATCCTTCAACTTTACAAAATTCATTGATGAGTTATAGTGGTTTTCTGGTGGCATTTTTAGGATTTTCTATGTATAGTATCATGTCATCTGCAAACAGTGACAATTTTACTTCTTCCTTTCCAATTTGTATTCCCTTCGTTTCTTTTTCTTCTCTTATTGCTGTGGCTAGGACTTCCAAAACTATGTTGAATAAAAGTGGTGAGAGTGGGCATCCTTGCCTCGTTCCAGATCATAGAGGAAATGTTTTCAGCTTTTCACCATTGAGTATGATGTTAGCTGTGGGTTTATCATATATGGCCTTTATTACATTGAGGTAGGTTCCCTCTATGCCCACTTTCTGGAGAGTATTTATCACAAATGGATGTTGAATTTTAGTAATAGCTTTTTCTATTGAGAAGATCATATAGTTTTTATTCTTTAATTTGTTAATATAGTATATCACACTGATTTATGGATATTGAAAAATCCTTGCATCCCTGCCTGGAATAAATCCCACTTGATAATGGTGTATGATCCTTAATGTATTGTTGGGTTTGGCTTGCTAGTATTTTGTTGAGGATTTTTGCATCTATGCTCATCTGTGATATTGGCCTATAATTTTCTTTTTTCGTAGCATCTTTGTCTGATTTTGGTATCAGGGTGATGGTGGCCTCAAAGAATGAGTTCAGAAGTGTTCCTTCTTGTGCAATTTTTTGGAATAGTCTCAAAAGGTTAGGTGTTAACTCTTCTCTAAAGAGTTTGGTAGAATTCACCTATGAAGCCATCTGGTCCTGGACTTCTGTTTGTTGGGCATTTTTAAATTACTGATTTACATTACTGGCAATGGATTTGTTCATATTTTCTATTTTTTCCTGGCTCAGTCTTGGGAGATTGTACCTTTCCAAGAATTTGTCCACTTCTTTTAGGTTGTCCATTTTTTGGCCTATAGTTGTTCCTAGTAGTCTCTTATGATCCTTTGTATTTTTATGGTGTCAGTTGTAACTTCTCCTTTTTCATTTATGATTTTATTGATTTGGGCCCTCTCCCTTTTTTTTTTCCTCTCAATGAGTCTGTCTAAAGGTTTATCAATTTTGTTTATCTTTTCAAAGAACCAGCTTTTAGTTACATTGATCTTTTCTATTGTTTTCTTTTAGTCTCTATTTCACTTATTTCTTCTTTGATCTTTATGATTTCTTTCCTTCTACTAACTTTAGGTTTTGTTTGTTCTTCTTTCTCTAGTTCCTTTAGGTGTAAGGTTAGGTTCTTTATTTGATATCTTGTTTCCTGAAGTAAGCTTGTATTGCTATAAACTCCCCTCTTAGAACTGCTTTTGCTGCATCCCATAGGTTTTGGATCACCGTGTTTTTGTTTTCATTTGTCTCTAGGCATTCTCTAACACTATATACAAAAATAAACACAAATGGATTAAAGACCTAAAGGTAAGACTGGATACTATAAAACTCCTAGAGGAAAACATAGGCAGAACACTCTTTGACATAAATCACAGCAATATCTTTTTGGATCCTTCTCCTAAAGTAAAGAAAATAGGAGAAACAACAATAACAACAAATAGGACCTAATTAAACTTAAAGGCTTTTGCACAGCAAAGAAAACCATTGACAAAATGAAAAGACAAACTACTGAATAGCAGAAAACATCTGCAAATGATATGACCAATAGGAATTAATATCCGACATATATAAACTGCTTATACAACTCAACATCAAAAAAACAAACAGAACTGAATAGACATTTTTCCAAAGAGGAAAGGTAGATGGCCAACAGGCACATGAAAAGGTGTTCAGCATTGCTAATCATCAGGGGAATGTAAATCAAGACCACAATGAGGTATCACCTCATACCTGTCAGAATGGCTATCATTAAAAAGAACACAAATAACAAATGTTGGCAAGGATGTGGGGAAAAGAGAACTCTTGTATACTGCTGGTGGGAGTGTAACTTGGTGCAGTCACTGTGGAAAACAATATCGAGGTTTCTCAAAAAACTAAAACTAGAACTACCTTATGACCCAGCAATCCCACTCCTAAGTAAATATCTAAAAAAAAACAAAAACACTAATTTGAAAAGATACATGTAATCCAATGTTCATAGCAGCATTATTTACAATTGCCAAGATATGAAAGCAACCTAAGTGTCCATCCACAGATGAATGGATCAAGATGGTGTGGTATATACATACAATTGAATACTACTAGATCATAAAAAAGAATGAAATTTTGCCATTTGCAGCAACATGGATGGATTTGGAGAGCATTACGCTAAGTGAAGTCAGACAGAGAAAGACAAATACTGTATGATATCACTTATATGTGGAATCTAAAATATACAACAATCTAGTGAATAAAACAAAAAAGAAGCAGACTCACAGATATAGAGAACAAACTAGTGGTTACCAGTGGGGGGTAAGGGCAATATAGGGGTGGGGGAGGGGGAGGTATAAACTATTGGGTGTAAGATAGGCTTAAGGATGTATTGTACAACATGGGGAATATACCAATATTTTTTAATAACTGTAAATGGAAAGTAACGTTTAAAATTGTAAAAAAAAAAATTTATAAAAATAAAAAAGCAAAAAAAATTCTATCTCCTCTTTGCCACTGATTGTTGATCTTGTTTAGATACAGTTTTCTTACCTATAAAAAGGAGGCAGAAATAGCAAACATGAATTTATATGCAGTGCAGTTAATTCTGGTTACACTAACATTTTTTATTCTAAATGTGGCTTAATGAATTGGAGTATATATTTATATTGTTATGAAATCAACATATCTATCCACACAATCAAATTACTATGATAAAAGCTAGGACCTTAACACTTTTGTTCTTGTATTTGGAGAATGAATGGAAAGAGTGTCTCTACTGAACCGCTGATCACATAGATCCACAAAAACTTTTACATTCAATATCGACCAATGGCCATGAACTCCTACTGTGTCAGGAAATACCTTTGAACCTAGTGACAATAAAACAAGAAGACCTTCCAAAGATGACAACCACTGAATTAGAATAAAAAACATGGGTCCTGAAGGTGGATGGAAAAGCTGAGTGTATCCCTATTTCCCATTGTTTGGGCATACGGATGTAGCCATAACACAACTTCCTCTAAAAATGATAAATTAAGTGATAAATTAAGTGAGGGAGAAAATTATCTCACTTTTTTATTATGTGGTATTTTGCCTAAATATCCTTATGTTTCTTAAAAGGAGACATCTTTCCTTTACTGACCCATTAGTTAAAAAAAAATCTCTGGCACTGGGGAGTTAAGGATAAAGAGACAAGCTCCTAAACTGGGTTGCTTTTCTGCACACTAAGGAAGTTCATAATTTAACTGAAGAAATTATTAGATACATTCTCTCCTTATAATGGTATAAACCTCAGAGGAAAATGAGCTGCTTATGCATATATTCTCTTTATAATTCAAGAAATCCTCAAGGATTTAAAAATTATGCCCCAAATCAGAATGGCACTCTGTTGTCCTCCTAACATGGGTTCATACCATAAATATTTATTTTAAGCATTTTCACTGGAGTTAAGTAGCAATACTCTATGTTGTTTTTTATTTTTATTTATTTTTATTTATTTATTTTGCGGTATGCGGGCCTCTCACTGTGTGGCCTCTCCCGTTGCGAAGCACAGGCTCCGGACGCGCAGGCTCAGTGGCTATGGCTCACGGGCCCAGCTGCTCCGCGGCATGTGGGATCTTCCTGGACCGGGGCACGAAACCGTGTGCCCTGCATCAGCAGGCGGACTCTCAACCACTGTGCCACCAGGGAAGCCCTGTTTTTTATTTTTAATTATGGTTACTAAGCTTTTCATCTGAATGCTCTTATTTATTGAATTTCATTTTCCTTCAAAAAGAAGAAGGAATTAAAATTTTTGGTTGATAGTATGGTTAAATTTAACTTGGAAAAAAAAAGACTTGGAGGGATAGAATCCTTGACTGCAAATTTATGAAATTTTATTACATGAAAGAGGTAGCACACATTCACTATAGTTCCAGAAGGAAGAATGTGGACTAATATATGGAAGTTAAAAGGAAAATTTGATTGCTCTCAACTGAAGGATAAACTTTCTTAAAATAAACTAAGGTAGTTGGCCATTTCCAAGTTTATCCATTAATGTTTGTGGCTTGTTTTAGTGTTTGATGATGCCCGTTAAGTGGAAGTAGTTGCAGGTATTAAAGGTCTATGGAAAAATATGGGAAAAAATTAAGTTCATCTATTTATTTTCCCCCTCAGAAAATGAGCAACTATCTTAATTTTGTTAAAAACTAACACAATATGACAAATTAGCCCAATCACACATTATAAAGTTGCTAAAAATGAAGTAAGAAGTTAGAGTTCAGATAAACACACTGCAATCTGGTATAATGAAATGCAGGTTTCCTCCGCTATCTGAAAGTAGGGAGTTCCTATGAAACCTTTCGTAAGCTGAAATGGTGTAGAGCAAAGAAGCAATTACCCTAGGACACATCTTGGTAACAGATGGACAGAATAAGTTGAGATAAGAGTACAGAAGCTCACAGACACAGTTCCAAACTATGGAGCCTTGATGCTGAGATGCTGAGTGTAGTTCCCAGGGAAGGAGCCTGGCGGTGCCGCTCTCACCAGGCTGCTCAGGGTGCACGCTGCCTCTAACGGGGCTTGGGGCAGAACAATCGCTGAACACTATTTTTGCTTTTCTCCTTTTAAAATAAAGGTGAAAATCCTCTTTAGACTCCTTTTGGTTAGCGAAAACAGGTACTAATGTAGGTCTTTTGTAAAAGCAAAATGGAGATACCTTGTACTGGGCCAAAAGTCATGGAGAAGTGCCTTCCAGAATATTCCAAGAAGGGTTGAGCCACAAGACTTATTGGTTCATTATTGCCATTTAAAGTGGGTCTTTTGGGAATATTCTGAGTCTGCTATATGTACTGAGCTCACTTCAGGTTAGTGTGGCTACAAGAGCATAATAAAAAGAAAACATGAAGTTTGTAATCAGCAACCTGATTTTGTCACTTTATTATGTGTAGGATGTTAAAAATAAAAAAGTCATGGAACTTCTCTGGTCTTCAGTTTCTCATCTGTAAAATGGGGTTAAACAGCACCTGCCTCACAAGTTACTTGTAAGGACTAAAGGAAAGAAGGTGTATAACAAGAATCTTGTAACCTGAGTGCTGTACAAATGTAAAGGATTACCACTTAAACATTAATAGGGGCTATTAGAATCACTTCATTCTCCTCTTTTCTGATTTCCTTCTGTTTCTCAGTTTTTCTTAATTTGCTTCAAGAATTACCTCTTAAATGACAGTACTCCACAGAGTTCTGTAAATGTTCTATAAATGACCATAGTCATTTAAAATTATAAGGGAAAACACCCTATCATATCAGTGTCTTCCATTCCCTAAACTTCAACCATCACATGTAAGGGG
Organism: Orcinus orca; assembly: GCF_937001465.1. Taxonomy (NCBI): domain Eukaryota; kingdom Metazoa; phylum Chordata; class Mammalia; order Artiodactyla; family Delphinidae; genus Orcinus; species Orcinus orca. The sequence continues at coordinate 118,468,693 of NC_064559.1, forward strand.
ATAATTTTCAAACCTACATTTCTAATGCAAATCTTTCTCTGGAACACCAGAGCAGTATTTTCAAATCCTTTACTGGACTCCCCACTTGGATCCCTACTAAAGTCTTTCCTTCTTTGAAATCTGATTGGTTGCCAAGTCCTATTGACTTTGTAAGCAAATATTAAACCCTTACGCTCTGATTGCTTTTGTGGAATTTGGAGAGCTTTTACAGACTCTCCACTTAAGCATCAGGACTTGGAGTTACGGTTGCTCCACAATTAAGCAATTGTACTGCTCTCCTTGTCTCTCTCTGTATTTCCTTGCTCATACAGCCACACTGGACTATCCTCTTAACACCACTGCCTTAGAATGTTTCCCACCTACATTTAATTGCTATATGAGAACCCATATACTCTTAGATTTCCTATGACATTGGGAACTCAGAGGCCAAGATGCAGGAATCCTTAAAGGCTTCTTGGAGATACTAAACATCCATAGGGAGAAGATGGAAGAGCATCTCCCAGGATTTGTCCACTCCACCAATTCCTCACTATTTGGAGTTCCTCAACATGCTGTGCTGTTTTAAAGCATAATTTGTAACCTAGAATATCCATTCTGCACTGGCTGCTTGGCATTCTAAGGCACATATTCAAGATACCATGCAAATGTCATCCTCATCAGAGCTTCTGCGAGGCTTCCCAGATTAAGTTAGTATCTCCTGCTCTGTTTCCAGGGCAATTTATACACTCACACGGTAAAAGCATTTAACCCAAGCTGTCATCATTTTTGTTTACATGTCTCAGCCCCTTCTGGATATCAGTTCCTTGAAGGCACTGACTATGCCTCCTGCATCTCTATATAGCCACTGTCTAGCCCACCACCTGTCCCAGGTCAGAGGTAAAGTCTTTTTGGGTAACAGAAAGAAGAAAGGTGTTACAAAAGCAGTAGTAAAGCCCAACCTCAGTATTTAGGACTAATTGGGAAGAACGGAAAAATGACAGGCCAAAAATGTGTCAAAAGCACCCTGCAGGACGCCTCTCACAGGAGAGACAAAGGGTAAATATTTTGGTGGATTTATCCAAATTGCCGCTAGGAAAAAGACTAAGAGAAATTACAGGATAAATGTAAGTCTTTTATAATTGGCAAAGCACTTCCATATTACATGTGTTTTCCAAATTATTTGAGAAAGTTTGAAAAATGCCCAACTGCTTTTTTACTTTTAAACTTCCACTGGTGTTCCTGTTTACCTAATATCACAAGTCTGTGCACTAACCATTTGAAAGCCTTGCTTCAAGAAAGTGAATTTCAACCTCACTTTGTCCCAATTAGAGCAAATACCAAGGAGGTGACATTTAAATAAATATATCTGATTCCTTCTGAGGGTGAGAGTATAGGGGACCTTTCTCACTTCGGATACCCAAAGAGAATATTTCTGTCCCTGGACCTTCCCAGGTCCTGGGATTAGGCAGGGAGGCTGTGCTTCTGAGCTGGGGCAGCAGTGAAGCAAAGAAAGCACCCAAAAGTGTGTGGAAGTGGAGCTTCTGTGCTAGTGCTCCCTGGCTCTTTTCTTAAAGATAAATGGAGGCATCAGGGTGAAGTCAATTCTCTAAATAGTAACTGACAGCCAACCACCTATAGGGAGCTTGGGTAGGCCCTGCAGGGATCAAGAAATGAGTAAACACTACTGGGAAAAAATTATTGATAATTATGTTTAGGAATATTGTGTAACAAGGCAAGTAATGGAGATGTGCATTAGAGTTTTCTATCACTGAGAAAAGTTTTTACAATCCTGTCCTAAATCTTTTGAGGTTGAAAAAAATTTCTGTTATCTTATGTCTGAAACCAGTACCTTGATACACTGCTGACTGTATATCTTACAAATAAATGAGCATATTATCCAATGTTCATTGGTCTTTCAGACTTAACAATTATTACAATAAATTGCATTGCTTCCTTGAAGCCCTTCACCTCAAAGAAACGATAATGTTGAATTTATATTCTCTAAAATCTATGTATCTTACAAATATAATGTTTACTTTTCAATGAATTTGAATCTGGAAAGTTTAAACCGAAACAAAACACTTAAAAGTCAAAACTTCCAACTGCGTGACTAAGAAAACATTTTGGACATTATCTATATTTAACAGCCCTGTGCATTTAACTCCCTGTATGTATAGAAAGATATTCAGAACAAACATCTACTCTTCATTTCTCCTCTCACCCCTTGTCTGGGTAGATTTTATTTATGCATTAGATGACCTTTTTGGCCATTAGAACCATCTTGCTTCAGCAGTTAATTAACACAAGTACCATAATTTAATACAGTTAATGCTACTTGATGCCCTTTAATGTAACTTCCATTAGTAATATTATTGTAGTATTACCCTGTAAATTAAAATGAGATCACGACTAAGAGAGCCACTCTTTAATTAAGGTACTGGCACACTGCACTCGTCTATTATTCACTAGAGAAAATCACCCTGATTTACTGAAGCAGGACATCCGTAAGTCAGAATTAGTCCGTGAAGATTATTAGGTTTATTGAACAATGTAAGTAACATGGAGTTGCTGAGATTGCCAACGGCCTTATGTCCTCTTTTTCCTCCATTATCTTAATAAATACACAATAAGAGTGAGTAAATGGAAGCAAAATATGTATGTAGCAAAAGAGGCATAAAATTTTTATGATGTGATTATAGTTGTCAACAATAAAATTGGTATCAGATGTGTCACATGCTAAAAAGAACATAAATGCTACATTAGTTTAATAACAATCAAAACTAGTTTTACACCAAATAATGCAAGTCAGTATAAAACATAAAGGCCATATACACGTGCACAGGAAGTAGAAAATTGGAATTCACAGTCAATTGTTTTTGTTTCGTAGATTAATATTTCAAGGTGAAAAAAACTCGTAGTATTATGTGTTCACCATTCTATGGAAATTCACCCGCTTTCCCCAAATAACTCACGCCAATTCTCACATCATGGTGGGAGTGGTGGGGGAGTGACAGGTAGAAAAATATCATTATAATGATCAGACACAGACATGTAAAAGTAAGTTAAACATTGTAATCACATCAAGGATGGCAGAGGGCATGGGCTGAGGGAAGCAAAGACAGTTATATTTTGGAAAGTTTATATTTATGATATTCTTGAAAAGAAATTTTAGTACCTTCTTTTAGAGATCATCAATTAATGTTGAATCCTCCTATAGATTATTTACTATGTAGGAAAAAGACGACTCAGGATTTTAACCCAACTGAAATTTTCAAGCGTATATCAGCTTCTTTGCTGAAAGGGCTGTGAACCAGGCAATAGCTCAACAGTTCCCTTAGTGGCTCCATCTTCCTTATATAACTTAGAAGCTGGAGATATGCCCGAGCCATCAGGCCTTGCTTCTTTAGTCCCTCCCTTAAGACTAAAAATACCCCAGCCATCTGGTACCTAGCACAGTACATGCCAGCACCAGTTTTGCCCTGAGGAATTTGGACAGAGTTTGGAGGTGACAGAGTGGAACCTTATGGAAGGGGTTCACCTCTATTGGACCTTTCTCTTTTGCCCAGCTGCTTCCTCACCAGCTTTCAGTTGACTGGTGAACAGGAAAAGACAGTGGAGGTGAGTCCCAGAGAAGGGAGGAGGGCTCCTCCAAACTCCTCAGAACCATTGAAATACAGTTGAAGGATACTACTAGGATGAAGGATAAAAGAAAAATGATAAATCTGGTGGGATTCTACATTTCTAACATGGCATCTTTAAGTGACAGTATGTCCGACTCCAATAGAGAATGCACCAAAATGCTTTTAGCTTTAAAGTGTATTTTATACTCTCTTAAGTAATCAGAGGAAACAAAAATGAATATCTAATAACAGAAATAAGCCCAAACAATGTTTATTTTCCAGCCAAAAAACATCACAAGACTGCCTTTTTTATAAGTGAAAAATGAGAGTTTTAGGGGAAGTTGGGCTATAAGGATTTTGGCTTAGTTTAAGGATTTCTCAAACTGTAAGTAAGCTGACCTAGATGATTCTACCTAACAATATAGATCACACTAGGATTCAAATTCACATCTCAACTTATTAATTTTGATATTTATTCTTGTAGATAAACAGAATGCTTGTTACTTTGTTGTGGTATGCTATTGTTAATAATATCAACATCAACTGTTTTTATATATTGTATGTTCCCAAGAATAAGATACTGGAAACTGATCTTTTGCTAAAATATTCATGAGTACAATAGCTGCATTTTATTATAAATCACAAACTCATATGAAACATCATAGCTCCACACTGCTCTCATGTCATGCCCTGGTCGTATATGAACTCTAGAACACACAAGCTCAATATTGAACCAGTGCATATTTCTCTCAGAAATATGATTTTGCTCTAAAGATATTTTCATCAAACTTCACCAAACCTTGGTTAAAAGTTTTAAAAGAGGCTCCATAGCTAAAGATTCTTGACTCCTCCATGAGAAACATGAAGCCAGAACAAAGCTGAGAGTAGGTGGCCATCAGTTCCTGCTGTTCTCCATAAGTCAGATTCCATAAGGTAAAATTCTGAAACCTTTTCCACCTTACCGAGGTCATGCCCACCACCCCATTCTGCGTGCCCACTCTGGCTCTCACTTAACAGCAGTGGCCACTTCTTCCTTCTAGTGCACAAGTGTACCAGCACCATTATTAAAGGTGGTTTGAGACAACTCTCTGAAAGCCCAGGGAGTCTCAACACTCCTCCAGTCTCTGAGGACTAAGCTGCCCTAAGGGATTACTGGAAGCCAGTAATCAATGAATCTGTACTTATTTGTTTAGCTTTTATGATTAACTAAACCTACATGATGTATGTACTGTTTATATTCTTATCCTCATATATTTTGATTTAAAGCTCTCTTGGCATTTTTAGAATGATTATTGCTTTGCTTCACATTTCCTTTTTTTTTTTCTCAATGTGCTCTATACTCCACTCTTACCTTTAGTTTTCCCAACTCATCATCTCATGCTTCAACTCCTGTCAGATGGCTATTCTGGTAGCATACCACACTTAAAAATCTGGTTGAGAATCTCTGTGTTGGTGGTCCTTGTTCTCATTATTCAAGTTTTTCATTTAAATGTCTTCAAAATCCTTGGAAACTTGCTCAATTGTGTCTCTGGTATATTATCAAAACAAAGATATGCCTGACTGGGAGCATGAATGCATTTGAACTCTGGTGCATCTGTAATTGACTGACAAAATGAAGGTAGCCTGAGTCAGGTTCGTATTTTAAACGATAGTATATCCTTTTAAGATAGTAACATCCAAGAACCTGAAAAGTAGAGCTTGCCCCTCATTAATAAATGCAGTGTATTTCCTAAATGCTTTCGGTTCTGATTTAATAAATGTAAAGAGACATAACTTTCATTTCTGGAACTTTTTTGGTACGATATAACAAAACATAAACAGAGAGTTGAACCATGCTGAAACTCTCTCTTGCATTCAAAAACAATAGCAAGATGTATTTTTTGTTTTTCAGTCCCTTTTACAGAGCAGCTGGCTTTGTTCCCCTGGCTTCGTTACCTTAAAGACTTAAACCACCCCCTGACCTAGGGACTTCCTTGTTCTCAAGTAAGATGCTTTTTTTTGGCCTCTGGTTTAAATTCTAAGAAATCCTTCCAGGTTCAGGTTCAGTGACAGCAACTCTGGGATCACCAATTACTGCTGAGTTAGAAGGGTCTCAAACGCCTCAGAACCTACCTCTAGGCTGGCGTTCCTGAGAAAATGTTACAGTAGAAAGGGACAAATGTCACTCTACAGCTGCAGGAGCAGCAAACTGGCCTTTTCTTTGGACACACCCATTCTCATTCAAGTCAGACAGTTGTTTTCTTACCTTCCATGAACCTTTATGTCTGAGATGGCGTAGAAGTAGCGTGCCAAGTGTAGCTCGTCTACAAATATTTCCCCAACGGCAGGTCTCAAAAGCCTTATCCTCAGGTCTGTGACAGTAAAGAAATCTCTGAGTTTCTTGGTTGTATCCAGTTGTCCGTAGAGGGAAGCCATATTGCGTAGCCAAGGTCCGGCAAAAAACGCGAACCTATCTTTGATTTCAAAGTGGATTATTTTGCTGTTGGTCATATACCCTGTGGAGTACTCTTCGGTGCAAATGATTTCTAAGACCGTATGCTGCGATAAATCCTTCACGGATTTAGGATCCATGTGGAAAGCATCTAAGCAGTCTGTGGCATAATACTGATAGGGCTGCCATGTTCGTCCATAATCAAGAGATTTCTCCAGGATCATTTGGTCTGGACGCCCCGATTCAAAGGTAATAACTATGTTGTCTGTGAGCTCAATAGTTTTGCTCCAAGACAGAGTGATGTTAACCTGGAGAGGCTTGGGATACTCTTTCCAAGTAGCAGACTGCCAAAATGTAGAGGGATGTCTTCCTTCAAAATCAAACATCAGCTCAGGTGGATGTGCCAGCTCCGGGGTACTTGCATCACACTCATTATTGCACATGTAGGGGTTGCCCTATGGAAGAAGAAGAAAAGAGGGTGCATCAGAACACTGGTTTGACACAAGTCTTGCCATATTGCTGTTGCTGAGTGGGAGGCTAGGAGAAAAAGAAAAATACCAACAACAACCTGTTTGCAGTAATCATTTTTATTTGCCTTAACTGGATTCTCCTCTTTAATAGCTTAAAAAAAAAAGAGGCAATATGGTAATTTTCTTGTCTTATTTCCTCCCATGGTCTTTAAGAAATGAAAACAGTTTATTTATCCCATATGTGTTAGACCCATAATGTGATCTCAGAAGCACAAAGACACTGAGCAACTGTCTAACAGCTCAATACCTCCGCATCCTCTTAGAAAGATGTTATAGAAAAGCAAGGAAATTCCTCCATGCCTCAAGGACATTCCTCAAGAGCACAATTTTTTAAGAAGTCATTTTTCAAGTAAAGCTTTAGAATTAGCAATGAACCGTAGATACCTGTGTCCTGTTTGGGAAACAATACCCCCATATGACATCCAGCTTCTTTTTGCTTCACCTCAAATCCATCATACTTAACTGGGTCCCTGCTTCATAAAGCTTGCTTTTAAAGCATTTACTTTGCTCACCACAAATCATTAAAATGTGGTACACTACAGGCTCTGGGGCTTGGTCCCAACATCTGCCATCCTATTAGCTAGAGGCAAGGGGATTGCTCAGGGTGGGGGTGTGCTCCAACTTATCAGGACAGGAAAATCCAGTACTTAATTAGAAGGTTTTTGCAGAGTATTACTCTGTGCCGGCCCACGGTCAGCTCTCTGTGGATGTTAGCCATTATTATTATTTTCCCTCACACAAAGGCTAATTCCTTCACAGTCTACTCTAACAAGAAGCTGAAAATAAGTCTCCTTGTCATATATCACAACAAGTTATAACACCACTTATGCGAAACTAAATGGCTGCTCTCAGGTTTCATTGGTAGACTGATTCTATGGCAAACAATTGGCTCCCAAATTTTGGGTTATTTTGTGTTTTAAAAAATGGTATCATTTGGAGTCAACGAGTCAGGTATTTCTCTATTACCCTGTACTGGGTAATTATAAGCATGAATGGGTGAAAGAATTGATCCTCTGACATTGTCCTTAGGCTTTCTCTTGTAATTACAACTAGATTTTTTCTTTTTTCTTTTTCATGAACTGAGACCTTTTCATCATATCTGCAGGATGCATGAGCTGGGTCTCAAATAATGAATTTACACTTTAGACATTAATGCTCAGTTACCAGCTGACTCCTGCGAAATGTAAGACGAACATTGGAGACTTGCTTTGGCCTCCCTAGAGGCAACTTTGTCCTGCCTAGTCAGCCAATACTTCCCCTCTCTCTTTTCCATTAATGCAACTGAATCCTAAAGCTGGCAACAGGTTTGGGGGTCTGAGTGTAATTGAGATGGGGTAGGAGAAAGGAGAGAAGGTACATTATTTGAGGACCAGAAATGTTTTAAAAATACATTCAAGGCATCAGTGATAATGGAAATGTTTCTGTTCTCTCTTGAATTTCAATTCCCTATTCTTGATCCCAGCATCTGTGGCACTATTTATAGTATCCCACTCATAGTGAGCCAATGGGGGCAAAATAAGTTTCTGTTCCAGGTGGAATAAATCACCAAATTTATTATTATTTAAACTCTCTTAAGCATACCAGAGAGCCAAATGCAGAGCTCTGCAAACTGGCAAAGGCTTTTTATGGAGGGCTATAAATATTGTGGAATCTGTCAGGATTTATAAATTCTAAATATATGGAAATGCACATTTTACTGGAAGGGGTCAGATTTACACAAATCACACCTTCATGTGAAATTTACTGGAAAAAATATGGTCACTTCAAAATCTGTCAGCATGTGGCCATCTGCACAATCATTAACTTGGATGCTACCACCTTTCTCCTGACAAAAGCATCTTCATCTGAGGTCAAGGGTATTGAAACACAGGAAATCAACTCTGCGGGATACACCAAAGTGAGTTATCAGACATTTGTATTAAGCCTTGTTGAAATATAGCATTTCCTTGATCTCTGCTTAGATACACAGAGCTCCTCAGATGGGGACAGGGTCTGTGACAAAAAAGGAGGCACAGCTAGCTGACTCTGGGTGTGGGTCAATACTAGGAAACCTGTCTTAGAAAATATGCTTAAAGATATCTATTTAAAAAGCACTCATTTCCACATTTGATAAAAGGTGTTGACGATACTCAGCGTTTATTTAGCACTTATAGATCATTTACTTTACATACATTATCCTGGGTAATCCTTTTCATCCCTACCTTACGGAAAAGTGAGGCATACAGAAGTGTTAAGTGACTTGTCCAAGGTCATATAACAGAGTGAGTAAGGAGTGGAGCCGGAACCCACTTTTCCTGCACCTGACCTGGCCCATTCAACTCCTAAGTCAATGGAGTTCCCTATGATGCAACCTAGTCTTGGAAACAAGAGTTGGCTGGTAGAGCAGAAGAGCCTATGACCAAATGAGTTTGGAAAACACAGCCTAAGGTCTTCTTGCCTTGGAGAGCCCTAATGAGCATTATCATACCTCTGAGATGCCTTGACGTTAAGAACCTTCCTTAGCTTCGTATACTACCTAGTTTCAGAAACTGATTTGACCATGGAACCCCTTTTTGTTTTAGTAACCCCTATTTATGTACCACATAAGTATAGATTCCTGGAGAGCATCCTTTAAGATTCTCTGCTTTGTATTACTCTTAAAATTGTAAACATGTGGACGGATGCCAAACAACAGGGCACAACCCGAAGTTTTAGTTGTTTAATGAAGACAGCCACATCCAGCACTGTTTGCTTTTGTTGCAGAGAGGGACACCCTTCCACTTGGGCTGAGAAGACAGCCAGACCAGGATAAATGCTTACACCTACATCAAGTTGTCAGCCATCAAAACGCATGCCAGGAAAAGGGGAAACTTTCGTTTCTTTGCAATGATCTGGTAGTTTAAGCTTCATGTATTCAATAATTATTTATTGACTGCCTACTGTATTATTATATTTAAGGCACTTGTCTTGGCTCTCAGGATACAACAGTAGAAAAATCCAAATCCTTGCTTTTAGCAGAGCTTCTGTCTTAGTTGGGGAGAGATGCACTAAAAAAAACAGATATATAATGCTTTATAATGTTACATGATGATAACTGCTATACAGAAAAATAGAGCCAATTAAAGGGGAGAATGCTGTTAGAGAAAGGATACTGACTGTAATTTTATATTGGGAGGTCAGAGAAAGTCTTGCCTGGAGAATATGACATTTGAGCAGATTAAGAACAATTCCCAGTTTACACAGGAGATAATCAGAGGTTGACCAAAATGACAGTTTTGTCCTTCATCTGACTCTACTCCTAGTGATAATTTCAGCAGCATAACAATTTATTGAAACTGATGAGTAAACAAATCATTTCAAATGAAAATCTACACCAAATGACTGTAGATACCAAAACCCAAACAAACAAACAAGAAATTGAACTATTCTTATTTAATAGCATCTGTGCTCTTTTAGGAGGTTAATGATTTGATGGCCATTAACATAACTTACTGAGAGATAATGACATTGAGAGAAAATTAGCAGAGGAAAAACAAATCATTCTGGTTCCCTAAGAAGAAACCCTGCATGCTGGGTGAAAGAGAAAAAAGAGGAAAAGAAGAAAGCCAAAGCTGAAAATCTTATCATTCTAGAAAGAGAAAGCTGGAGGTGAGATTATATGCTAAAATATTTAGTGTAAATATTTCATACGGGTGTGATCTGTAGTACAGCACTGTCGTTACAGAGAATTATCAATATGAAAACAATTGCTGTTAAAGGATTAGATTAATTAAAATTTCAACTACTTCAACCACACCCTAAATCTCTCTAATACCAGCAACAATAAAATTTATATAAGAAAAATAACTTCCTCCTACTTGTGAAAGCAAAGAACACTTCTTGTTGCTAAATCTAACAGATTCAGGCATTAGCAAATGTAAGCATTATTTTGTGGCCAGCAGGCAGCCTTAAATAGATCTTAATTTAAGTCCTACAAGCAACAGATCCTTAGCTGATTGTCTATGGACAAAGCAGAAAATATTTATGACTGTGCTGATAATATTTATACCATTAAGTGATGCCTAAATAATTAAACAGATATTGCTGCTAAATATTTCTATAACAATAAGAAGAAGATTGTTATGTTTAATTTCATTTAAAAAATAATGTAATATTTTACCACTGGGAGAACTGAAGTTAGTTATTAATTAGAACTTTGTAGCCAAAGTGCAGTGTTATTATTCTTCTTTAACGTCCTTTCAGAACTTAGAGGGATAAATAAAATTTTAGATATGTTCGTACTGTTTCTATGGACAGAAGTGTCTTCCTTCTGGTGACACTTTGAAAAGAACATCCTTTCACCTAAGATCTGCTAGATCCTTCAGAGTTAAAAAAGAAAATCCTATATAAGCAGTATATAGTGTAATACTTGTGGTTCCTACCATTGTGAACTTGCTTTTCCAAGCTTTACCTATTGGCAAAATATTGGTAATGACAGTTGGAACTACAGGGAATTCTCATGGGAGATCTGTTACAAACTTGTAAGTTACATGCCAAGCAGGCATGTAACTTACAAGTGGCTGTGAGAAGCATTTGAGTTAACACTTACATAGATTGTGAAAAACACTGAGACAGAGCTGCCTCCCAACCATTTGCATCTGGCTCATCCTTGCTTGTTTTATTGGTAAGGGACAGTAAGGAAAAAAAAAAAAAGACACAGAGGCAAGGGGAGCAGAAACTGCATTCTGAGATAGCACTCCAGGCCTGTTCCCACTGTGACTTTGAAATGGACATCACTATGGCTTTGCCAGTGCAAGGCTTTCGAAGGATGAAGAAACCAGTAGCACAGTCCACTGCTCACCTCTCAGACAGACAGACCATGAGCAACATGCTTTAGCTGCTAGGCTGGGCTACCGCCTTCAGGAGATGGCTTTTTCTCCTCTTTAAATACAGCTCATTGGGAGCCAACCAAGCAGGACAGTTTCTGGGAGGCTGATGATTGACCTCTTTATATCAGAGGGGTAATTTTTGGTTGGAGGGACCTCCACTCCCAGTCCTTTCTTGGAACTTCTAGATTTTTTCTTGGCTCTAATAAAGGGGAAAGGCCCATCCTTTATGAATTTTCAGATGAAACTCAGACTACTCTGAGTATGGAAGCTGATGTTCAATTACTCATGCTGAGGTGCCCTTTTCAGGCCTTACAACTTTGTTACTGAACTAAGGGAGAACAGAGAGAAACCAGACCCAGAGGTAAGAACAATCCAAGAGAGTGGGTATCTTTCCCAGAAATCTGAAAGATAAATATCAATGCCACCAATACTGAAAAGCCTTGATGACCACAGCTATGGGGATAGACTCTATATATCCTCAGATGAGAAAGGCCCATACAGCAGTGTGTTTCCAGTTGTCCATTGTATCTTTGGAAACAAAGGGCACTGATCTCTTCAAATGGCACTGCAATCTCACTTTGTAACCTGCCCTATTGATTGGCATGTTGGGTCCCAATGTAGGGCATATACATGGTAACAGCATAGCCTGAATATTTCGGGACTGACCCAACTAAAATATTCTGAAACTGGTGTTACAAAAGTACCTATGTATTTGTCAGAGCATGAATCCTAACTTTTAGTTTGGGAAATATGGCCACTCTAAGAATGACAGAAAATACAGAATTTTGTTTTTGTAACTCTGAAGTTAAAAACCTACTACTCCATCTTCTAATGGAACCCCTTGCTCATCACAAAGATTCCTCCCTGCCATAGACACAACCTTAAGGCCTGACTGAAGCTGTTGCTTGTTTCCATCTACTCGCTGACAATACTAACCGTGTGTGGACTTTTTTACTCCCATAAAGATGGGAGGGCTTCACTTTTCTACAACAAGAATGCTAGAAGCCGTATCACAGATTACAAGCCAGAATAGACACCGGTGTAAATCCCCACAGAGAATTATGGTTAGGATTTTCAAACTGGTGAGGGCTGCAGAGGTCAAGAAGACCAAGTTTCTGAGAAGGAGCCAATAAAAGTCTAAAGCCACAAGCCACAAAAATGGATTCCTACATAGCAATCGAAATCATTACTGTGTATGTACTGAAGAAGAAATATTCATAGAATCAAGTGCGTTCAAAAGTGACTATCTGCAGAAAACACTGTAGTAAGCTGACACTATTGTAATTGGTAGGACAATGGCTTTTTAAAATTTATTTTCTTAATAAACATTCCTTAAAAATCTTTGGTACAGTATTTTGCCTTATAGATAGTCTCAAAATAGACCAGAACACAGACACTTAAATGTTAATAACACAAAGCTGAAGCAAGCTGTCAGCAGTCTCAGTTAAAGTAATTTGAAAGAAACAAGGTGAATAAACTACCACCAAGGTAGGAATGTTCTGCATCCTGATGCCATCATGAGGATTAGTTTGAGGATTTCGAGTCCTGAAAGATCAGATTTGATTCGCAAAAATTGCTTCCTTTTTCTCTCACATGAGAAAGTAAGTCCAAGATCTGCTTGATGTCCATCTTCTGAAAACCACCAACTTTAAGAGAGTATGGGAAGACCAAAGCATCCTCTGTTGAAGTGATCAATTAATCACAAGAGGCAGGAAGGTATCTTCCCAGTGTGACACTCAAACGTGATTGTGTTTTGGTGTGTCTATTCTGATTTCTCATACTCTTTATTTCTTTCAAATGTCTCTCTTCCAAGTTCATTAGTTGTTTACTGGGTACCATTGCTATTTTTAAAGTATTGTGAAAAACACAGAAATAATACGATAAAATATTTGCAATTTAGTAGTGAAGTTTAGACCTAAACAAGCAACAATCACATGTTTCTCACATTGGTTACTCATGCTCTCAGGGAGAGCATCAGGTGTCCTTGAGGGTAAACAGTGTCACTAACAACCCTATACAACTTCCTGGAGTTTCACCCCTTGGTACATAATTAAACATATTTTTATACTAAAAACAGAATTTTATGGAGTAAGATGCAAAAATAAATGTGCAAGTGTTTTTAGGAAAAGATACAGAGACATTTCAAGCTTGGAGCGGATTTGGATGTAGGTGTCAAAGCCCACTGAACAAGAGTATGAAAGAGGAGGAGTCGGGGGGGCTCAGCTGGGTGATAATTTACTCTACTTCACCACCCTTCCTGCATATGATACTTCATCCAAACCACCCTGCAGTGGTTGCAGCACCACTAGCCTTATCAAGGCTGAGAATTGTGATTTAAACTATCCCAGCATCAAATCCCAGTCTGAAAATATTTGCTGGTCTCCACCCCTATGGTAATCCAAGTAGTATTCTTCATACACTAAAATCTCCATGTTTTATTTTTTTTCAGACTTTAAATATAATGTTTTTAATATTTAAATTAATGCAATCTTATAGTAGAGTTATTATCCTATTATTTTATTACTGTTATTTTTTATTGGCATATAGTTGCTTTACAATATTGTGTTAGTTTATATTGTACAGCAAAGTGAATCAGCTATACATATAGATACACCCCCTCTTTTTTGGATTTCCTTCTCATTTAGGTTACTACAGAGCACTGAGTAGAGTTCCTTGAGCTATACAGTAGGTTCTCATTAGTTATCTATTTTATACATAGTATCAGTAGTGTATATATATCAATCCCAATACCCCAATTCATCCTCCCCACTTTCCCCTTGGTATCTATACGTTTGTTCTCTACATCTGTGTCTCTATTTCTGCTTTGTAAATAAGATTGTCTCTACAAATTTTTTCAGATTCCACATATACGTTAATTAACATAATTAACATACGTTAATATATGATATTTGTTTTTCTGACTTACTTCACTCTGTATGACAGTCTCTAGGTCCATCCACGTCTCTACAAAAGACCCAATTTCGTTCCTTTTATGGCTGAGTAATATTCCACTGTGTATACGTACAACAGCTTCTTTATCCATTTCTCTGTTGATGGACATTTAGGTTGGTTCTGTGCCCTGGCTATTGTAAATAGTGCTGCAATGAACATTGGGGTGCCTGTGTCTTTTTGAACTATGGTTTTCTCTGGGTATATGCCCAGTAGTGGGATTGTTGGGTCATATGGTAGTTCTATTTTTATTTTTTTTAAAAAGTGAAATTGTCATTCTCCTTCCACCAAGTCATAATATATACTATGTATGCAATGGCATATAAATTTTAAGTTGTATAAGAAATACCTGGTGAGTGCAGTCCCTACTCATCAGGAATTCTTTTTCAATAGATTGGGTTGCAGATCCCCTCTACACCACACTTTGATAAACACTGGTATATTGTTTATTAAGAGCCAAGGCAGATCTGGGTTAGGTCTGCCTAGGTTTGAATTCCAGCTCTACCATTTAACTATTATGTAATTTTGGTCAAGCTGCTTGACTTTTTTGAGCCTTGATTTCTCCTTCTTTAAATTCATATAATAATATGTACTCCATGATGTTAATCTGAGATAAAATTACATAATGCATGTTAAGTGTTTAGCATCTCCTTGGCAGGCAATGAGTGCTCAATAATTAGTAGCTAGCTTTAAACATGCTCCTCCCCCTGTATTCCTTGACACTGAGAATGACACCAAATTCTTCTATTTCCCAAGTGGGAAACGTGGGAATCATTTTATTTTATTTTTTCTTCAGTCTGTTCACCAGCCAAGTTCTCTACATGCAACTCATCACCAGAGCTTTGTTCACACTGCCAATGTTGTCCTTAGTTTTTAAAAATATTTTAAATATTTAAAAAATATTCTTCTCCTGAATTACTGTAATAGCTTCTTTGTTTTTTTAACATCTTTATTGGAGTATAATTGCTTTACAATGGTGTGTTAGTTTCTGCTGTATAACAAAGTGACTCATCTATACGTATACATATATCCCCATATCTCCTCCCTCTTGCATCTCCCTCCCACCCTCCCTATCCCACCCCTCTAGTTGGACACAAATCACCAAGCTGATCTCCCTGTGCTATGTGGCTGCTTCCCACTAGGTACCTATTTTACATTTGGTAGTGTATATATATCAATGCCACTCTTTCACTTCGTCCCAGCTTACCTTTCCCCCTTCCCATGTCCTCAAGTCCATTCTCTACATCTGCGTCTTTATTCCTGTCCTGCCCCTAGGTTCTTCAGAACCATGTAATAGCTTCTTAAATGCTCTCTCTTCGTATTATATTGTCCTCTTATAATCTATTCTCTACATAGCTCCTACAGTAATCTTTCTAAAATCCAAACCTAACTGTATCATGCCCCCTCTTAAAGGTCTTTAACAGACTTCCCCTTACCTTCAGGAATATAATGCAAATTCCTTAGCATAGCTTGTAAGATCCTTCAAGATTTGGCCTCTGTATTTTTTATTTTTTTACTCACTCATATTCACACCTCTTGAGTCAATTGTACCAACCTATGAGTATATGTGTATATACAGGGGACCATATGCATTATCATACGATTAATCATATTAATTCCAATTGTTTATTTTTATGTCTCCTCCACTAGAGTTCTATGAGAATAACTGGTACATAATAAAGTTTATCGATCTAAAGAAAATAAGGAAAGCAGAAAAACAGGAAGCCAGGGAGGAAACAGGATAAATTAAGTAAAGTATGGAATAAGATGGGAGGGATTTGCCCATAGGTTGGTGATTTGGGATCAAACAGATAACCAAGCTTAAAGAACTTCCTAGCTCCCTAAGTTGTAGACGGAATTTGTTTGATGTAATACACTGTGTAAAAAAAAGAATAAATCCAAACAAAAAACAAAGAGTCCATCTCCAAGTGCAGTATGCCTGTGTGTATGATTGATATAGTTACTGGGACTTCTGGTGAGGCTGGAGGACAAAGACAAATAGCATGAGCTGCAATTATGTCCCAGTCCTTTCCTGGTGTTCATTTGATCTTCATTTTTCTCCATCAGCCACAGCAGTATTTCTCCTAGTGGCTTTAGAGCTGAAGATCTCTCTTCCTTATCCCATCTTGTCTTTCTTATCCAACCCACAGCATCCTTCTGAGTTTACAGGAGTAGCTAAATACCAACAGCTTTATTTATTCTTGGACAATTATGGAAAACTAAATAAAATTAGGAAGGAAGAAGCAGCAAGTGAGGTGGTTGTAATTTAAAAAAAAAAAACAGGCGTGGAAGTGCCTCAGTAATGCAAATCCTTGAAAGAATGTAAAATGTGTAAGGTGGAAACTGGTGGACAAAAAGAAAGTGCACATATTTTGCTGGAAAAGAGGGAAGTGGTCTCTGTTTATTGTGCTACTGCTTAAATGGCTGTCCTAATTAAAGAGATCCTGAAAATTCTACCTGGGCCCAGAGGTTGATTCTTAAGAAACTAATGAAGCTCATACCTCAGAGCCACTCAATTACACAAGCTGCTTCTCAGGCCTTGTACCTAATTTTGTGTTTACATTTTTTGCATTTCTCTTTTTAAAAGAGGGTTCCAGAACTGCATAGGCTCTAGGCTCTTAAAACCTGGTCTCGCCACTGTCTGGGACACAGGTAGTATATTTTAGGGCTTGCTAAACTAAAACAACTCTTCTTTCTTCCTTCCTATTCCTTCTTTTCATTTTCTTTTTTTTCACTAAGATGCTCTATTCTCAGCATTTCCAACCTTGAAATACATTTTCTCTAAATCCAGTTTTCTTGCCCAAGTTCATCCCATTATATACATGGTTCATACCATATTTATATCTATGAATTAAATTGATATATCAATATTTATTACATTTATAATAACCACTATTTCATTATAATGTGAATGTATTTTATTCACATCAACAGATATATAACTCTCTTGGTGTATTACCAACAATAAACATAATCTTCATTTATTTGTAAGGCTGGAGTGGCTGTTAGTTTACCAGAGCCACTATCAGGAACCAAAACAAGTTAAATGACAAAAATTATTAAGCATTTCTCATGTGCCAAGCATTATGTTGATGTTATAGATTAGCTTATAATAAGGTTGATTCTTCCTTATCAGCTGTAATGTAGCAGCAAGACAAAATTCGAAAGATGTATCATTTTGAAAATAAAACATTTTATTATAGAGGGCTTTTATTTGGGTAGGTTAAATAAAAATGAATTGTCTAGTTTTCAGAAAATATGTGCAAAAATTTATTGTTAAAGAAAGGTATAAAAGTTATAAAGTCATTATGAAGGATTTAGAGGAGGCAGAGTGCTGGCTTTCAAAGATGTCTCAGGTTTGCATAGGTGAAGAAGACATTCTCTTTTTGGAATGGAGAAGGGATCAATGATCCCTGAACACCTTTTATGGTTAGGAATTGTGAGAGGGGCTTTATATTTGTCATCTCATTTAACCCTAACAATTCCCTATGAGGCAAATATTATTCTAATTTTACAGATGAAGAAACTAAGGTTCAGATATGTCATGGAACCTATTCAAATTAAGTATCTGTAAAGACGAAAATGAACCTAATGTTCGATAGTCCAAGGCATGAGCTGTAAGGTAGTGGAAGATAAGTTTGAACGTACCATGTGAAATTGATTTTAGAGAGCACTGAAAGCTGGGTAGAAGTGTTTGGGTTTGATCAACTGGAAAACAGAAAGTCGTTTGTGGTTTTTATAGCAGGTATCTCATACACAGCTTTCTTCACTGGTTTTCCAGATTCCTTTCTTGAGAAAACAAAAGGATCAAGTTGAGTCCAATATTAAGAGTAATCTTAATGTTAAGAGTAATCCTGTTCAAGTCATGAAGAAGAATCAAAAAGTAGGGTTCAGTCAGAATTCTAGAAGTGGACATGCAAATAATCCTGGACATATCTTATTCATCTCTGTATCCTGCATAATTCCTGGCACACAGTAGACAGTCAATAAATGATGATCAAACAGATGAATATAAAGCAAGTTGTTTTTGTAATTAGCTTTTCTGTTTAACACAATATGAAAATTCTCAAAAATTGAGGAAGCAACTCTATATTTTCTAATGTCCTCAACTCTCTATATGCTACATGATTGCTTCTAGAACAGCAGGCAAAGAAGACTTTTCTCTTTATTTAGAGAGACACTGCCCAAATCTCAAACATTAGTTCATACTTCACTTCCAAATCAAGAGGTCTTATTGTGAAGCCAGAAAGGATTCAAAACTGGCCTAGAGTTAGGTGAGTCTATTTCCATTGACGTCTAGAACAGGGACTGAGACATCCTTAGAAATAGTGGAACGTCATGATAACTACCGTGCAGGATATAATGAAAGGGAGAATAGATGACGTAGGGAGGTAAGCTAGGAGGTAGCTTTAATTAACTAGGTGTGAGAACAAGGAACTGCACTAAAGTGAAGAAAATGGTGATGCAAGATTCTGCAGGAATTAGATTGATTGGAAGTGGAGAAAAAAGGAATAGAAAGAATCATTGGTGACACCAAGGTTTAATGCCTGGAAAAGAGTGAAAATGTTGGTAATAAGGTATCTGTCTGCAACTAGTATAAGATTGACCCTCTATTACTGCCTATCCCAGGAGAGTTCCATTTGCAAAATGCTAGTTTGATATCTAATGTTACTGAAAATCAAGAAAATGCCATAGAGATTTAATTCATAATGTTCAACAAAACATTCTAAAGTTCTCCATCCTCATTTCTCTCTAAATATCTCACATGTCATAATTACTGATTTCCAAATCTTTCCTACTTCATTCCAAGCTCCCATTAACTTGGTCTCAAACTTGGCCTGCATAAGCTTCCTTCTCTTTCTTGGTTTCTCGCCATTCCTCTCTTTATCTTCTTTTAGTTACTGCCTTCCTATTTCATTACAAATCTAGCTAGTCTTTCTGTTTTCTCCAAATATCCTCCTTACATATTATTCTAGTTTAAAAAATAAAGGCCCAAGAGCCTAGAGGGCAAAACAGAATACTCAGGAGCCAGTGCAAGGAGCTGTGAATATTCTTAAGGAGCTAAGCGGACCCAACCATATTTTCAACAAGAGACTAGAGCTGGGAACTGCAACCCAAGGAATGAATAAGGTATGTTGCCCTTCCCAAAGCAGTCACAAGAAAGTGGAACGCCAACTACAAATGAAGTGGAAAAAATGCGAATGGAAGAGGGAACAGGGCTAAGTATTAGAAGGTAAACAGAAACCAGTAAACATAGGAGCAGGTTAAGAATAAGCTAAAGATGAGCCTTGTGAGGCGCAAACTAGTGATGCATGGGGGTGTTAGTGTTGGACAAAGATGGAATCATTATTTTCAAGCGCAGACAGCTGAAACAAATAGTTTCTCTATCAAGGAGTATCAGCCTCTCCTGTAGCGAAGAAGAGCACAGAACCGTTTTTCTCAGAATTCACGTCCCAACCCCATGTGAATTCTTTATGACTCCGTTTTCTTGTCTATGTCATAGGAATAATAACAGTACATTTTCATAGCATTTTTGTGAGGAATAAATGAGCTAATGTATAAAAAAGCTCAGCATGGTGCCTGCCACATAGTAAGACCTCAGTAAATGTCAGCAATTACTATTATCATCATCACTGTCTTCACTATCATCGTTGTTCCTAACTATGACCTTTCCAACTTGTCCTCTCATAAAAGCCTTCTTTTCAGAGTCAAATGTTGCCACCAAATAGTTTAGTCTTCAGTTCTTCAAAGTGGACTAATAAAATGGAGTTAATCTCTTCATAGAATACATAGAACAAGTCAATCTCTTGAGAATCCAAATGCAAAAACACTATTCCTATTATTTATGTTGTAACTATACGAGGTCCCAGGACAAATATAAAAACATCCCCAGATGGGTCTTACTGAATACCTTATCTATCTCTCAGGATCAAACCTATTAGAGTAGCTATGGCCAATCTAGGAAAAAAGAAAAAAACCCACAGTCCTCCTACCCTGCCAGCCAACTCAGAATTCAGTGTAATTAAAATCCAGATGGGAAGAGATCATACCTGAGACTGAATTCATACTCTTGAATTTATGAGCAAAATGAACTTGGAGAAATTATCTAACTTTTCTGGGCCTTTGTTTGCTCAAGTATAGAACAGAGACTACACCTCACTCTCAGGTAAATATTAAAGTAGCTAATACCTTAAAAAAAGAAAAAACACACAACACAGAAACTGAAATATAGTTGGCAACATAGATTCATTTTCTTCCACTTCCATTCTCTTTTCCTTTTTTTTTTTTTTTTTTTTTTGCAGTACGCGGGCCTCTCACTGTTGTGGCCTCTCCTGTTGTGGAGCACAGGCTCTGGACGCACAGGCTAAGCGGCCATGGCTCATGGGCCCAGCCGTTCCGCGGCATGTGGGATCTTCCCGGACTGGGGCACGAACCCGTGTCCCCTGCATTGGCAGGCAGACTCTCAACCACTGCGCCACCAGGGAAGGAAGCCCCTCTTTTCCTTTTAACAGTTCACACCTATGTTTTCCAGTATGGTAGCCACAAGTCACATGTGGTTATTAAGCACTTGAAATGTAGCTAGTCAGAAATGAGCGTGATGTAAGTATAAATCACACATTGGATTTCAAAGACTTGTTACAAAAAGAAAAGAATGTAAATACCTCATTAATAACTTTATACCGATACATGTTGAAATGACAATATTTTGGATATTCTAGGGAGATAGAACATATTAAAATTATTTTAACCTGTTTCTTTTTCCCTTTGTTAAATTTAAAATTACTTATATGGACACCTTATATTTCTATTAGACAATACTAAACAATCAACCAGATGTGATTAAGGAAACAACTCTCTGGCAAGTGAACTTTCATAATGGTCCTTCTACTTCTTGTAGCCTAGATTGAAATAACATTTGCCATCAATGCCCATAGGCACTTGAAGTCCTTGATGTGTTTGCTTCGGGCAACATGAGTACAGAAGGCATGGAAAACATAGCCTGACCAGCTGGTGAAAATGAAGCCTAAGATGAGAAATAGAGTAATAAGGAGTCTTTGAAGAATTGTCTGAGATTTGTGTTTTTCATTGTTGGGAAGGCCAAAAGGAGAACAGCCACAAGGACCAAAAAGTTCTTTTAAAATTACATGAAAAGAATGTGAACTGGATGGTCAAAAATCAAACTGCAACAAAGATGCGTTTAAGTGCCTCCAGAAAGGTAATTAGACATTCCTCAACCCCAGTATTAATAAATTATTCCAGAATTTAGGGGTAGGGGATGGAGTTACTCTTTCTGGAGTAACCTCTTCTAGACCAACCATGTAGGAATTAATCAACTCCCCTAGAAGAAGGAAGAGTCCATGTATTTGGTTATAAGTGTGAACACATCATTTACTTAGAGCTGATTTTATTGGCAGCTTATAACCCGCATCTGAGTTTATATATACAATTAGGGCAGTCTAAATATTTGAATGTATGTAGAGGAGTGACATAAAAATTTAATCTGACCTCCAAGAAAATGAAAAGGCAATTCCTATCCTAGATTAAAAAAATATATTTCAAAAGACCAGTAGTAAAAAAAAAAAAAAAAGAGTACATGATCAATAGTGCCAGATATTTGGGAGAAGATAAGGAATAAGAAAAATCTTTTGATTTGTCTTGAAAGTGGTCGTCAATGACCTTGGAAACTTGTTATAATAGAGTGCTGAGGCAGAAGCTATTTTACTAGAGAATGGTGGAAAGATAAAAAAAAAAAGGGGAGGGCAGGGCTTCAAAGCATGCATTGGAGAG
This sequence comes from Orcinus orca, assembly GCF_937001465.1. Lineage (NCBI taxonomy): Eukaryota > Metazoa > Chordata > Mammalia > Artiodactyla > Delphinidae > Orcinus > Orcinus orca. The sequence continues at coordinate 118,490,837 of NC_064559.1, forward strand.
GTCTGGAAATGAAAGCAAGGAAAATGGGATAATAGTTTAAATGGGAAAAAGGATCAAGCAATGCACTTTTAAGACAGATCCATTTTGATGACAAAGTGTAAATAAATGTAGCGGGAAGGGAAAGGATAAACATACTCATGAAAGAAGGTTAAGTGTGGGACTAAGTTGCTAGTATCTACATTATACTTTTGCAAACACAGGATGTATTCCCAGTGCAAAAAAACCTCTCTTATTTATTGGCTAAATCTTTTTAGTTAGTAGCCAGGATGCTCTATGACTAAAATTATTGAATAAATGTCTCCTTTATTTCTCACCTTCTAATTTCATTAATCTGCTGTGGTTAACTCTCACTTACAGAAACCAATATAAGGATTGATTTTAGGCAATTGCAGATCTTCCTCAATATTAGTTCAGGGCCATATCAGCAGAAAATCTACTTGTCTTGAATGGATTGCACTGGTCTACTCAAATGATTTCAGAACTGGGAAGTCAGAAGATATTGAATTTTAAATATTAGATTATTTTATATTGGGCTTTGGATCTAATATTAGATATTAAAGTGTAAAATCGCATTGTCCTTATTGCTAGCCTTCTTTTTATCTTGCTGCAGGATCAGTATTGTTTTAGTACAGTATTTGATGGCTTATGAGCCTACAGGGTGAGGGAAAATATTTATACTACTTATTGAATGGTGGACAGCCCAAGATTTAAAATAAATTTTGCCAAACTTTAAATGCAGTAATTTATTAACATCTGATGGCCAAATCATATTTTACTATTGTAGTAAAAGAAATATCAAACAAAACAAAACAAATACCAGGCTAACCTAAAGGAGTGATGAATATGATTGTATTTGTGGTGTTGCCTTCGAAAAGAAGCTTTTCCACCAAGAGAGACCACCTCTGTACAGTCTGGTTGTTGACACCATATAAAAGGTAGTAAACAAAAACAAATGGACAGGATAATTACAGGGACCTGAACTCGTAAGACCAAAGTGGGTTGACACTACTTTTCTACTGTACTATTTTGATATATATTAAGAATAATCAGTATTGAGCAACTTAAAAAATATTAAAACCAGAAACAAAATGTGCAGTTTTAGATCCCCAAATGAAACACAAACATTTGATTTTTACTGAATTACAAAGAAGGTCCAACTTTCTTCAGAAACAATATCTAATGCTACAGAAAAATACCTAAATACCTAACGTTGTTTCAATTTGTTTAAAACAACAACAATAATGACAAAAGTTAACATTTATTGTGAATCTATTTTATGCCAGGAATGTTCTAATTACTCTATTCCAAATACTTTATATGAATTAAATGATTTGATTCTCAAAACAAACAAACAAACAAACCAGTCCTATGGGGAATGTACTGTTATTATTCTAATCTTGCAGCTGAGGAAACTGGGACTTAAGTGAACTGCCAAGATTGCACAGCTAGTAGTGGCAGAAAGTGGGCAGAACCAAATCTAAGTTGTTGTTTCTTTATGATCAAAATATTGGTACGCTACAGTAGTTCCTGAACAGAACCTAACTGGTATTTTACTTTGTTTCAGTCCCTGATAAACATATTCTCTGTATAGCAAGAGTTTAAAGTTCTTGAAAGGATCAGATGCCAGGCAGGTTAGCAATCACAGGATTATCATCAATGGAGTACAGTGGGAACTGGGTCCTAGGAATAAAAAATTTATCAGAATAGGTGTTCCTACACATAATCAAGACAAAGCAGGAAGAGTGAATTTGTGGCAAGTTCCAAATTGTGGAGTAGATCTATTTTAAATCCCTTTTATCTAAGACCAGGATTCATCCTAGAAACTGGAGTGGATCTAGGCAGGCAAGTCTTACCTAAAGCTAAGATACAACAGTTGCATGGATAAGAAGAGAACTGAGGCTAAGACCCAAACAGGGCTTATTAAAAAAGACACAAGGTTCTTGATGCAAAGGGGAGGAAGGACATGGTCTTAGGAAAGAAAAGAGTCAGTGAGATGAAAGGTTTGGAATTCAGAGGTTGAGAATTGGTGTCCAGGATCTTTTGGTGATTATATGGGACCCTATGGAAAGGGATGGCAAACAGCAAGCAAAGATGATCTCTAGAAAACTTGAATGGAGCAGGATTTCCCAAATAGATCTTCAAGGAATGTTAGCCCTATAGGCACTCTCCCTCATAAGAACTCACAGTGCAATTCTGTATTAAAGATGAGAAATCACATGGCAAGGAAACCTTCCTAATTTTAACCTAGCATTTTCCAAACTTACTTGACAATTAAATCCTTTGTTATTAAAATGACATTGAGCTGCTGTTGCATAGAGTAGAATTTGGGAAACACTGGGGTGGATACGGTTAAAAAGAGGGCCAAAGTAGCCCATTAGGGGAGTTGAAGAAAATATTGGAACATCTATTTCCACATGTGTTACCTGTGTTACCTCATGCTATAAATTGCTTATTTTGACATATTTTATAATGCTTAAAATGTATTAGTGCAAAACATGTATTCCATTTTTACATAAAAGAATATACATATATTGAGGGTACATGTTCCCTACCTTTTACTGATGATGTGCACATCAAATGAGTTTGGAGACAACCAGGAGAGGAAGGAGACCACTTGGGGTGGATGTTCCCTACCAAAATGCAACCCTAATCTATGGGAACTGAGAGGCTGTTCCTGGTTCTTCCTCTACTTTTGTTTCTTTTCCTGTTTGTCCAGGATGAAGTCTAGTCCCCCACAGAACCACTCTCAACCACTGAAAGCTGTTAGTGGTGAGTACTAATATCAACTTAAACAATGGTATATTAAGACTTTCATAGATAATAAGAGTTCTTGCTACCTCAGAGTAAGTATGAAAATAAATCTAAACATGATGTGGTATTTTTATTGCTATTTCAGTTTTTAAAATACATACTCCAATAATTAGTTCAGGGTATTAACAGAACATGAAAGTAGAATGTAAAATTTGTTAATTTTTAAGACACAGATAAAACTCCCAAATTTAAAAAGAAGAAATGGAGCACTTGATCTGGATTGCTTTTAATAGGACTAAATATCACAAAACAGATCTAACTGCTGTTTCTAACTTAAAAAAAAATCTTAAGCGTTGTCTGCAATTGTCACAGTTTATTTTCTTCAAGTAAACAGCTGTCTCAATTACAAGAATCATCTAGATTCGAGGTCACAAACTCAAAGATCATAGGAGTCAGGCAGGCAGAGTCAATTGATGAAGTATACTGTGTGTAAAGGAATGAGTGTGGGGTCTGGGGGGATGGGGAACTCAGGCACTGGGTGAGGGGAGCAATCACCAGTCAGCTCCAGCTGATTGTTTCCACATAGGAATTTAGATCCAGTTCTGCCACATTCTCTAATTTTTCAAGAGAAACTATAAAATATCCAGATTTCAGGTGATCTCTCAGTATTTATAAATTTATTTATTTTTTATTTATTTTATTATTTATCTTTGGCTGCATTGGGTCTTCGTTGCTGCGCGCAGGCTTTCTTTAGTTGCGGCGAGCTGGGGCTACCCTTCGTAGCGGTGCGTGGGCTTCTCATTGCAGTGGCTTCTCTTGTTGCGGAGCACAGGCTCTAGGCACGTGGGCTTCAGTAGTTGTGGCACATGGCTCAGCAGTTGTGTGCATGGGTTTAGTTGCTCTGCAGCATGTGGGATCTTCCTGGGCCAGGGGTCAAACCCGTGTCCCCTGCATTGGCCGGTGGATTCTCAACCACTGCTCTTTTCTACCCAAAATCATCTGAGCAATCAGGGAGCATTGGGAATGCATTATCTCCTTTCCCTCTGTTCCTGCTCCTTCCACTTCTTCCAATTTTAAAAGACTTTTAATTTCAAAATTTTTCCAAGATGCATATTAGTAGAGAAAATAGTATAATGAACCTCCTGGAACCCACAACCCAAGGCAACACTCTTAATAAAGTGCTTTTACCATCTGCAGGATTTTTCTCCCAAGTTGCTAATACCTATTTTGAAAGTTTTGATGCTTATATTTTCTTGTATTACTAGAAGATGCCAATAGAAAGTTTTTAGACAAGAATCGAGACTCATATTCCTTCCTCCTATTGCCCTGAAATGGTTTGTTTTTTGAAACATCAAGAGGCTGCCCTTGTTTATTCGTGTCAACAGGAATTCCAGCAAGATTTGTGCATGTGCAGGCAAAGACAACTATGTCACAACTCTCACCTGTTAAACAACAACTGTAGGACACTGATTGGAAGATGAATCCTGACTTGGTCAAGGTTAAAATGAGGATGTGTTCTTATGTGAACATCTCATAATTTCCCCCCAGGAATACTAGAGTTGCTCCACCATCTACAGGCCTAAGAAAGTGCAGATGAGAACTATGAAGAAAGGCAATGTTAACTCCTGTTGAAGGAACCTAGCTTTTCTGTTCTGAAACTTATGAAATTCATCAGCACAATTTTCTATAATTTAAAAATTATAACAAGAAACCGTTTCTGTCATTACCCTGATTACTAAGTTACCTGGAACATGATAAACTCTTTCAACTGCTATTTTTGGGTCTTTTTCATCCCAGAATTCTAAAATACATATTATTACATCTTTAATGATTAATTTTGATCCATTTGTTGAGTCTATAGGTTTTATCTTCATGACTGACCTCTCTGCCCATTATACTCTGTCTCATTTTTTAAACCCGTGATTTCATTTTTTCAGTATTCTGGGTATGGCTGATTTGATTATTTGCAATGTCAAGTCTGCTTTTTACTACTTTCAAATAAGATTTTTATTTCAGTTATTGTCATTTTCATTATGTAGCATGCTCTTCTTACCCAGGCCTGCTTTTGCTCAATAGAGACAATGTCGTCTTTTATTTCATTAAGAATAAAAAGTAGGTAATTTCTAAGACCATGTCCTCTATCTCATGAAATAGATCAGGTTTATTTCTGAACCCTTACAACTTGGCTCTGTGTGGCAGAATTGCTGCTATTGCTATTCATCTTTGAGATTGATGTGTTGATATTTTCATCCTTGAAGTTAAGGTTTTGCTTGGATATCTTGAGCAGCAGCAATTGTTGTCCCGGGGAGAGGAAGATATTAGAGAAATGATCATTCTGTCTTAAATTTCAACCAGTGGTTCTCAAATTTCAGGGCATCTAAGAATCAACTGGGGAGCTTTCTAAGAATGCAGATTCCAGGGCTCCACTTCCAGTGATCTTAATTCAGCACAACTAGAGTGGGGTTGCCAGGAACCACCATTTGTTAAATGTTTGATATGAGATTTTCAAACATACACTAAAGCAGAAGAATAGTATAGTGAACCACTTTGTACCCATCATCCACCTTCAACAATTGTCAATAGTCTGTTCATCTGTGTCCTCTTCTATTATCAGTAATCCCGTTTGATGTTTTGTGTTTTATAATTTTTGCTAGAATATTTTAGAGCATACCACAGACATCAGTTCATTTCACTCTTAAATCCACAGAATGCATCCCTAACTTTTTCTAACACAATGACATTATCACATCTAACAAAATTAACAATAATTCCTTAATATCTCATATTTCATGATCATATTCAAGTTTCCCCTAGTGATTCAAAACTGTCTTTTACAGCTAGTTTGTTGCATCATGTCCCAAACAATGTGCTTATTGCATTTGGTTGTTATGTTGCTTATGCTGGAGCAGCTATTCTTAAAACTTGTCTTCTAGGGCCTGGATAAGATGTTAGCATAGGAGCCCTTCAAGGAGTAAAATGGTTTGGTTCACAACACAAGAAGACCAGGAAGACAATTCTTGACTTCCAGCACTGATAGAGATGGACACAGCAAGATCAAATAAAGATGTGTGTCAGGAAATGAAGTTCAGGGCTAGCTGAAGGAAGCCTCAGTTCAGAATGAGTCTGTAGCACAAAGGATACTATTTAATCCTCACACTATTAAATGATACAGTTAATATAGGAAATGTGCTTAGAGTGGTCCAGCATACAGTAAGCTCTCAATAAATGCTAGCTGCTATTGTTATAATTACTCAGTGGGACACAGGGAATGAAGTTTGGAGGGCTGGTCTGTGATTGAAAGCAAAAAGAAAAACTAATTAGCATTTATATGTCTTTTGTGACTTAATGTAGAGTTTGATGGCAGGTGACAGAGGGCAAATGCAAGAGAGAGAGCTGAATGGAGAAGTGGGAGCTGGATCTACAGTATGAAACAAAGCAGGGAGGACAACATGGTAATGAAGGTAATTCTCTATGGGGTTCACATCTGTCCCATTGGTATTTCAGGCACAATAGAGACCCAAATGAATTCTCATTCATTTTTGCAATGTGCTGCTGAAGCATCTTTCCTTCTTTAGTTTTTCGTAGGTAATTTAAGTGGAATTAGGAAGATAGGCTGCTGTAATTAACACACAACACTTTATGCTTTCTAGGCACTGTGCTAGGAATGAATAATGTGAAAAAAACTGAGATGAAATTCATGCCCTCAAGGAGTTCGTGGTCCAGTGGGAGACAGGTAAGTGAGATTTTATAAAGCAATGAGATTTTATGAAAAATTTATTTTGTGATAAATCTAAAGCAGAAAGGGATACAGAATGCTACGGAAACAGAAAATAGGGGATGCTTAGCTGGGCCTGGGAACAAGTGGAATTTAGGTAGGGTGACCATATAATGTACCATCCAATTCTCTGAGTGTGAAAGGTGGTGCTAATAATAATTACAGGGAGACAGCGGTTGTAAATTAAGCCCATCTTTGACAAGCCAGAATGGTTGGTCACCTCGATTAGGCCAAAGAAAATCTCTGTACGTCAGGTCATATGTGAGTTTTAAAGGGAGAGAACACAGTCACCAGGGAAGAGAGTGTCTTCCAAGCACAGGAGGAGTGTGTTTAAGGACAAAGAGTTGTGAGAGACCTGAGATTGCTACGGATCCAGGAAATAGCTTAGAAATAGAATAATCTGGAGTGAAGGGCATAAAATGGTCAATGATGAAAGAAGAATCTAGAGTTGGGACCAGGCCATGAGAGAACTGGTCAGCTAAGCAGATGAGACTGAATTTTATTTTAAAAGTTATTGAGCATCATTAAGGGGTTTTAGGGAGGGATGTGACGTAGTCAAATTTGCAGGGAAAGATGATAGCAGTAAATGCAATTATTAAGGTTCCTTTCTATGACATAACACTTTCAAATGTAATGCTCTCAACAAACTAATGGTATGCATATTATTATCCTTATTTTACAGCCACATAAAATGAGTTAAATAATTTTCCCATAAGAGATGGAAGTGGAACTTAAATATAGGTGTATCTAACTCAAAATCTGTGCTACACTCAACTTTGACAGAAGGTTTGAGGGCAGTTTGGCAAGGAGCCAGGGTAGTGAGGCAGGGTGCCCAGTGAAGTAGCTACTGAAATCCAGGCAGGAATTATGACAGGCACTAACTATGGAAGAGGCAGGGGGGATGATTAGGAATAAATAGTCATGCCATATAAAAAGAATTAACATAAAAATCATAGGACTTGGTTTGCTGAGTGAGTGGTGGTGGCAGTAAGGAGACTTGAAGAGTCTAGACTTCTGGTTTGGGTGCCTGTGTAAATGGTAATAGCCCATTCATCAAGCCAGGCAATTAATTGAAGGAAGATTTAGGCAAACTCAATGAGTTCTCTTGTCAAAAGTTTGTATAGGATTACTGGGTGATGCTTGGTAATAGAATATGTGAGTCTGGTGTTCACCAGTGAACCATGGAAAACTATAATAAAATGGAAAGTTCAAAAGGTTGACGATAGAACCTGGGTAATCAGGGACAAATACTGCAGTAAAGTAATAACAAAGATGTTAACGTATCTATTGAATTAGGCAACTAGTAGCTCAGTTTTGGAACCTAAATTGGATACTGTATCTTTATACTTGTTAAATATTATACTAGTTGAAACAACTTTGAATCTCAAGTCTGTCATCTCTTATATTAGCTAGCTTTTCCGCTTTGCATCATTTATTTACTTTATACATATATTTCTATATGCATTCATTGTAATAGCTATTATTTATTAAATGCCTGCTATATCCCTGGTTCTTTATAAACATTATTGTTAATTTACAAACAAACCTGCAAAATCCATACTAGTGTCTTCATTTTAAAGATGAAGAAATATAGTGTTCCCATAACTGTAATTCAAAGGAGGAACTGAAACTAAGTGGGGCAGATATCAAGGCCTGTTCTCTTCCCATTTATGCCACAAACTTATTGCTCCCTTCAGGATTCAACTGCATAAGCCAAATGCCACCAGATGCATCTTCATTATGGCACAGGAAAACTAGTGACAAACAGTAAGGCTATTTGATACTTCCAATCCAGGGGAAAAAACTGGATTATTTAATCCACCATAGAAGCAAGAGGATCTGTGAATATGAAGCAAAGTGAAGTTGGATATTTCCACAAGGAATGAACAAAAAGAACGGACCAAAGGTATAGGCAACAAAACTTAAAATAATCACATCTAAAGAGAACCAGAAGAAAAGAAACAAGGTTGAGCAATATACACAGGAATATCAAAGTGAAATAACTCACTCCACTGGGCTCCATTTTTAAAAAGGCAGGAGTACAAACAATTCGTCCTGCACGTCCCAACCAGCCTAATGTAATTACACAACTGCTTTCTGACTTTGAAAACTGAACACAGTGTAAAATCCATGGGATGACTTTAATTAAAAGTTATTTTCAAAAACAAACATGAATGGATTTTGCAAAAGGGCAAGTAAAAATCAGATGGCTGAGTTTTGCAAAGAATTCACTTATTGGGTGCACTAAGGTTGAAGCTATTTTGGATGAAAAAACTTCTGACTCCCATCAGTTCAGGTCGTTTTACATGTTGGAACACCCTGATCTTCAGATGAACTCAGACCCATAGCACACTATGTTTTAAGGTAATGTTACAAAACAGTGGATAAATAAATGATACTAACAAAAACATGAGGAAAATGCTGAAGGATTTCAAATGAATACGAAACAATTGTGAACTCTCACTAATCTCTGTAACTCTCTTGAAAAAGCAAAACTATCCTAACCTTTAAACCTGAATGGCATTAAACGGATTACTTTTTCAGATCACCTGCTTTGTCTCAGCTTTATCAACCACCCATATATAGCAGCCATAACTACTGAAGCCCGCGGGTCTAGAGCCCGTGCTCTGCAGCAAGAGAAGACACAGCAATGAGAAGCCCGTGCACTGCAACAAAGAGCAGCCCCAGCTCGCCGCAACTAGAGAAAGGCCGGGCGCAGCAACGAAGACCCAACACAACCAAAAATATATAAATAAAATAAATTTATAAAAGAAAAAAATATATATATATATGTCCTCTTACGGTCTAGCAAAGGTGCTATTACTGACTCACCAATAATAGGACAAGTGTTTGGGGTTGTTTCACAGTGTGCGTAGCTGCAGGGGCGGGGTGGGGCGGGGGGTGGGGGGTGGAGTGGAGAGAGGGGTGGAGATAATGCGCTCTTTTCCATTCATGCCCTGAACTGTCCCGGCCTTGGTTAGACATATGGCAGTGAATGGGCATGCAGCCTGCAGGCACACCAAAGCAGCTAACTATGGAAGACCCTTGAGGATGCAGTCTGGAACTTTGGCCTCATTAATACCATGCTCTAGCCCAAGGGTTCTCAAATTTTGGTGCGAGTTAGAATCACAGGTGGAGTAGCTATTAAAAATTCCAGCCCTTGGATACCACCTCAGTCCTACCAAATTAAAATATCTGGAGGTGGGGCCCTGGCATCTCTGCTGTCCTCAGGCTCCACAGATGATTCAGATACACACCACAACTGCAGAACCACTGCTCTGGCCACCAGGCTACACCTCACTGGCCAGGACTCTGACTACCCTGTAGCAGATGGTGCCGACTGACAGCGGCTCTGCTCTGGTGGCCCAGGTACCGGCTGCTGCTGCCTGTCTTACTCTTTCTTTTCACAATCCTTTGTCTGCTTTCTACCATTTGGAAACAAAACAAAACACAAAACCAATATACTTTAAAAATTATGAAAGTAGAAAAATCTGAAATATGTACAGAAGAAAAATCACTTATACTTGCACCATTCCAAGATAACCACTATTAATGCTACAGTGAATTATTTTCATTGTATACTCAGAGAGTTACAACCATCCTTTTATGGAATCATGTGCCCCATTAAAAAAAAATAATTTTTATTGAGTGGTATGTGTCTTGTGCTAAGTACTTTATATTCATTATTTTGTTTAATCCTCACAGCATCCCTATAAGGAATGCACAAGTATGACCCCATCTTATGGACTAAAAAATGGAAGCTTAGAGAAGCCATAGTAGATCATGGCAGGGTGCTGGTTTGAACACAGAAACACAGTCTTTTTCTCACTTTAACATCTGATATACACGTATTTCCAAGATATTGAAAACATTTTATAAATAACATCAATAATGGCTACATACTCTTCTATTTTAGGACTCTACAATTTGCTTACTCAATGCCCATAGTCCAACAATGGATTCTAAATTGCTGTAATGTTGCAATGAATATCTTCATGAATTTGGCTTTATCTGTGTTTCCTATTATTAGGAGAAATTCCTAGAAAATGAATCAATATGTCAAAGAGTATAAATACGTAAAAAATATATAATTCTCGATGCACACTGACAGTTTGCTTTTAAGAAAAGATTATAAAAATTTCTGCAGTCTTTTCATCTACTCTGGCCAAAATGCTTATGTAGCTATTTCTCATTTTTCCTGATTATAAATAAATCCTAGGTGACCATATTTGCACATTTATTTTTGCCTACATTTCTGATTATTTCTTTAAGTTAAATTTCTAATGATGGAATTGCTGGATCAGTGGGTCACACATTTTAAGATCTGTTAATACTTATGGTATTTCTAAATTGTTTGCCAGGAAGATCACAATTATATTCCCACCAGCAGGGAAAGTGAATGACCATTTCTTCACACCCTTGTCAACACAAAACATTTGTTTCTATCTGAACTTTTAAGAACTAATGAAGTAAAACAGCTTTTCACATGTTTATTGACCCATTGCTTTCCTCTTCTTTATTTCTTGTAAATTTTAAAACTTATGTCTTTAGCCTTCACTTAAAAAATGTTTAGGTTGCAAGTACCTTTCTTATTATTTATTTGAATGGGTTCTTTATACTAAGACTGTTAGCTCTGTCAAATCCACTGCAAAATGGCCCAAGTTTGTCATTTGCATATTTCTTATGAATGTTTTTGATGTAGTAGACTTGAAATTTTAATATGGTCAGGTTTATCTGTATTGTCCTTTATGGCTTCTACCTTTGGTTTTAGATAGAATTTAGAACATGCATTCTCACTCCACTAAGTACAGATATTCACATATATTTTCTTTCATTTATGGCATCATGAAACCTTTAAATCATTTGTAACGTATCTTGGTATAGGCTATAATATAAAAACTCTAATGTTTTTAAGTAGTTAATAAATTAAGTCAGCTATATTGCTTGAAAAATTCATTTTCCTCCTATGTGAAATGCTACCTTTACATTTATGGAAAAGACCCAGGCACATACAGACACAAATACATATACATTACATATGTGTGTGTATAATTATATATATATATATATATATATATATATATATATATATATACACACATACATGTATGAAACACTTTGGAATATTTCTGCAGGTGTAATCAATATTTCAAACATTTTAATTCATTGATTCATCCACCTGGTTTGTCATTTATTTACTCAATGAATATTCATGAGTAGGTTCTACATACAAACACATAATTAGATCCTCTATACGCGATCTTATATTATTGTATTGACAGGGAAGAATCTTACCGTTTAGTGAGAACTTCTTTTCTCTAAACTCTATAGCATGGATGGTCTTTCCTGTTCATTAAACGCTTAATCAGGTCAAGTACAACAGCATGTTTTGTTTAATTATAGACTGTTTTGGCTTGGTTCCATATGAAGAAGATAAGCTATTTGTGAATAAGGACTATGCCTGCCTTCCCTCACAATGCTTAGGAAATGTAGGCTCAAAGGCATTGTACACTTTTGACATAAATTTACCTCAATTAAAAGTTCAATTTTGGGCTTCCCTGGTGGCGCAGTGGTTGAGAGTCTGCCTGCCGATGCAGGGGACACGGGTTCGTGCCCCGGTCCGGGAGGATCCCACATGCCGCGGAGCGGCTGGGCCCGTGAGCCATGGCCGCTGAGCCTGCGCGTCCGGAGCCTGTGCTCCGCAACGGGAGAGGTCACAACAGTGAGAGGCCCGCGTACCGCAAAAAAAAAAAAAAAAAAGTTCAATTTTGCAAATGAAGTAGATTCAAGGAAGTCAGATGACTTATCCAAGATCACACAGCTAATCAGTGACCATATTAGGATCAGGGTCCAAGTCTTTTTTTTTTTTTTTTAACATCTTTATTGGGGTATAATTGCTTTACAATGGTGTGTTAGTTTCTGCTTTATAACAAAGTGAATCAGTCATACATAAACATATGTTCCCATATGTCTTCCCTCTTGCGTCTCCCTCCCTCCCACCCTCCTTAAGGGTCCAAGTCTTTAAGCTGTCACTTCGGATACCTTTCTATCATTACTCTCTTTTTTCCTAGCATTTCATTTGGCTCTTCTAGCTGGGCTGCTCTGCTAAAAATCTTTGCATTAAGGCAGGATCAGCAAGGTTCTCAAGTCATAAGTGAATGTGTTATCACGTCATGGGAAATACTTATGAATTGTGAAATGATTCTGTTCTATTTTTCAGTATGTGTATATATAAGCATCATGTGTCTGTTTGACTCAGTTATTAGTGGTATAAGAGAATTAAATACACAAACTGAAAAATTAAATACATATGGCAGAGATAATGCTTGTTGAATTATATACAGAAATGTTAAGGATGGTTATATCATATGTTGAGGTCAACACTTTTTCAGTAAAAACATATTTGAAATTATAATTGTGCTTAGTGGGAAATATGATTTCACATGAAAATATTCCTTGCTTTACTCCTAAAATCAATGTATAAAAATCAATTAATGTGAAAATCAGTTGAATCTAAATCTATTCTTTTGATAAATTACATTATAAGTACTAGGGAATCTATCTATTAATGAGCATATGTGATGAATATTCAATAAAATTTCCTGAATGCTTACTCTATGCCAGGCTGTATGCAGAATTCATTATACAAGAATGAACAAGACGGATTATCCCTTCCACGTGGAATTTATAATCTCTTAAGAAAGAAGCATGAGAAGTAGCTGGAAGGGTAGTAGGTATAATAAAGAAAAACTCCTAAACTAGGGTTGAGAAAAAAACTATTCTAAAGAAGTGATACTTAAGTTGAGACTGAAAAGATGAGTATAAAGAAGCTTGGGAAGGGGCAGGGAATTTGAGGGGCAGGAAATCATTCCAAGCAAAGAAATTTGCAAAGGCAGAAGGCAATGAGTGGCATTGTATGTGAAAAGTTGGCCAAACTTTATGAAGCTATGGAATTAACAACCTCTTTAAAAAAGGAGTTGGAGAAACATAAGCAGTAAAGGGAGAGGACTTTAAAAGTGTTTGGTTGAGACCTGAGTCTGTTTGATGTCTGATATGAAGAAGTCAATGTGAGGCTGCCTGTATGTAAGGCAAGGAGATGACTAACAGCACAGGTTCTTGAAAAGGAGGGAGGAGAGAAATCCAGCGCAGTAGATGGAGGGGTCACCCAGCTCCATTATGAAAGGAGGAAAAGAAAAACCAGGAGACTCGGAGGCACATATGTTTATAGATGTGATGGTGGAAAGTTGAAAGAATCAGCATCTCTGATGGCTTGTGTTTTCTCACTGTAGTAGGTTGTCTGATGGGAATGAAGAGAAGGAAGGAGGAATGCAAAGATTTTGAAATAATCATGGGGGTCATTGGGAGAAACAACTGACTAGAGAAGATCATACTTTATTAAAGCAAGAACTCGTGTGTATACTTGTAACATACAAAAGTTATCTTGACTTTTGTCTAGGAAGTTGTCTGAGAAATTAGGGAGAAAGGAAGTTAAGACAAAGAAAATCATTGAAGCCTGATTCAAAAGAGACTTCAAAACAATTAATCTAATAAGACTGAATGTATAACGTTCCAATAAAATAAATGAATCCAAACCTCCTCAGAATATAAATATTTCTTGACTTCACGACCATTCACTACAAAACTTCTTGAAACAATGTTTTACACCTGTTTCATTTTATTCAATCCCCACTCATTCCTCAATCCTTTGCAGTGGCTTCATTGCCTTTTTAACAAATAAGATTAATTTTTAAGAGAAGTTTTATGTTTAAAACCAAATTAAGAGGGGGCTACAGAGATGTCCCACATACCTCCCGCTCCCACACATGCATAACCTCCCTCATTATGAACATCACTAACTAAAATGGTATATTTTTTACCAAGGATGAACTAACACTGCCACATAATTACCCAAAGTTCATAGTTTACCTTACGGATTGCTCTTGATGTTATACATTCTATGGGTTTGAACAAATATATAATGACATATATCCACCATCATAATAGCATACAGAGTATTTTCACAGCCCTAAAAGTCCTTTGTGCCCTGCCTATTCATCTTCCCCACCTCTCACCACTAGTACCACTTATCTTTTTATTATTTCCACAGTTTTCTTTTCCAAAATGTCATATAGTTGGAATCATACAGTATGCAGCCTTTTCAGGTTGCCTTTTGTCACTTAGTAACATGCATTTCACGTTCCTCCATGTCTTTTCATGGCTTGATAGCTCATTTCTTTTTTAGTGCTGAATAATATTTCATTGATTGCATGTAACATAGTTTACCTTCACTGAGTTTTAGGACATGATTTTCACCTCCATTTGATTCTTCTCCTACTTTTTCATAAACGCTGGTATTTCTCAGTTCTGATTTTGGACTTTTTCTGTTTCTCCCCTACAAAATCACAATACTCATGTTACTTCTTGGCTTCAATCTGTACTTCAGTGCAAACACCTCTCAGATATATAAACCTTTCCACTATACCACTGTCCTTCTTTTTCAATGGCCCAGCCAGATATCCTGGTCTGAATGTCCCAATGGAAGCTCCAAGGCCTACTTCATCATTTTACTGTGCTTCCCAATTTGTGTCAACATCCTCCTAGTCACTTAGCTTCCAATTTTGAAATCATCTTTTTCTTTGCCCTTTCCTTCATGCTCATATCAGTTATCCCACTCCATCAATCCTATTTTTCAATATAAATTTATTTATTTATTTTTCACTGTGTTGGGTCTTTGTTGCTGTGTGAGGGCTTTCTCTAGTTGCGGCTAGCGGAGCGGGGGCTACTCTTCGTTGTGATGTGTGGGCTTCTCATTGCGGTGGTTTCTCTTGTTGCAGAGCACGGGCTTTAGGTGTGCGGGCTTCAGTAGTTGTGGCACGTGGGCTCAGTAGTTGTGGCTCACGAGCTGTAGAGCGCAGGCTCAGTAGTTGTGGCGCACAGGCTTAGTTGCTCTGTGGCATGTGGGATCTTCCCGGACCAGGGCTCAAACCCATGTCCCCTGCATTGGCAGGCGGATTCTTAACCACTGCACTATCAGGGAAGCCCAATCCTATTCTTTATAATGTCATTTATTTGTCCTTCTGTACCCTACTTCAGGCTCTCAGTAACATGTGCTTAAATAATTGCAACCTCTACAGTTCTGTTCTACCTTCCTTTACTCTATACTACATGCTATTGTCAGTGATCTTCCTAAATTACAGGTGTAATCACATCACTCCCATGCTCAGAATCCTCTCATGGCTTCTCTTTAGTGATAGCTGTCATTTATCAAGTTTTTCATAAGTTCCAAGCAGTTTGCAAAGCTTATTTTATATTACCTTATATTATTTATCCTCCTCATCATCATAATCTAAGAGATAAGTACTGCCCACATTTTACAGATGAGAGGACTGCAGACTGTTGAGCTCAACTAATAGTAAAGCCAGAAATCAAACAAGCATCTGGCTAACTAAATCTTTGTGCTCCCTCCTAACCATTACCTTCCTACCTAGAGAATAAAGTAAAGGTTAAATTTCCTGGACTCACATTCAAGGTCTTCAAGATATTTCTCAAATTTACATCTTCAGGGCTTCCCTGGTGGTGCAGTGGTTGAGAGTCCGCCTGCCGATGCAGGGCACGCGGGTTCGTGCCCCGGTCCGGGAGGATCCCACATGCCGCGGAGCGGCTGGGCCCGTGAGCCATGGCCGCTGAGCCTGCGCGTCTGGAGCCTGTGCTCCGCAACGGGAGGGGCCACTGCTAGCAGTGAGAGGCCCGCGTACCGCAAAAAAAAGAAAAAAAAAAAAAAAATTTACATCTTCACCCTTTTGTTCATACCATCATTCTTCCCAATTTAAATGAGTTGAGCTATCTTTCTGTCAGGGATGCCAAGCAGTAAAAATCTTTGAGGTACTAATGCTTCAAAGAATATCCAGTAGTTAATCAAGGGCCATGAAACTTAGGTATCTTATGCTGCACCTGATTAATAAAGTAATGATACACTACTTACACCCTAGGTCAATTTTTAAAAAATAATATATTATCTCTACCCTTTTTTGGGGGGAGGGGGGAATATAAAAAAGATGGTAAATAATTATTATAATACTTTATGTAAAGCCATAAACACAGTATGCACATTTTGTTGGGTTTCAGCCTCCACAGCTGGTAGAACTTATTTTTGCTTTTATAAATGAATACCTCTGTTATTCTTTTGTATCAAGAAGAATTCTATATGTGCAAAAAGGAGTCTTCAAAATTGCTCAGAAAACCAACTGCAGCTGTAAGTAGCTACACAACTTTGCACAGGTTTAAGAAGTTTATATAAATGTATAAATATCATTGTACATATGTGCGAAGGACACAGTGTAAACTGTCATTTGAATACCCCAAATCTTTGTTGGCTTAAAAAGTGTATTAATATTTTGCATAAATTTGGATGATGAGATTTATACTTCTCGTGACAAAATCTTTGGAATTGAAATAAGAGAGATTATGGATATCACAATGAATCACATTGATAACCAGGAATTAATATTTATCTGTAAGCCCTTCTATGTAAAGAAACTCACTACCAGCAGACAAAAGATAGCATATGAACAATGGCACATATTTTGTTGAAATGTTCACCCTAAGGAAGTGACTTCACAATGCATTTCTCTTGTTACGTCCACCCATTTATTTTAAAATCCTATGTGCTTCTCAAAATGTGTGGCTACAACAAATATCCATATAACACTTCTCCATAATCTTCAGGAAATCAGAAATAAATTACAGAAAGACAATGAATGGGAAGCATGTAATCCTCCATGGTGTTCATTAATGGGTGCTTGTGACAAGATACTGTCAGTTTTAGTTTAATAATTTTTCCTTGGATGGCTCCTATTTTCTCAGCAGAAGGCTTAGGTATTACTAGGACAGCTCACCATTAGTGGCAGTAGTGAAATGACCTTCTTGTCAGACATGCTACACAGCATAGGATTGTGACTGAGAAAGATGACTGAGGTCCTCAGGTCTTACTCATTTAGCAAGTAGGAGAAGACAATTGCCACATCAAATTAGATGACCCTCCTTAAAACTTCAACCAATTGTACACCGTCGAGTATTCCTCATTTTCCCATGAGCACTTAGATACTTAAGGAATTAGGGTTTGGGAGTGGCTCTTAGATAAATCGAGAAATAGAAGCTAAAACATAAATAACTCCCATGGCTTTGTACACCCACTCAAATAAAATTGCAGCAAACACCTTCACAAATGACAAAGTGACTGCAGGTCTTCTATCTTCACAGTCTCTTTGATGTGCTTCCTTCTTTTAGTAGGAAAAGCTGACATTTATTCTTTATCATTAATTCTATTGCTAATTCCATTGGGTAGGAGTGAGAAGCTCCACACATCCAGATGAAAAAAAGAACAAAGGCAAAAACAACAAACGAAGGTTCTTTCCCCTCCCCGACTTGGGATCTTTGAAATGTACTGCTGGGATTGTCTCCTATTGTGAGCATTATTCCTCGGCTATTTGATTATATACCTGTGGATTCTATGAAAAAGTCAGATTTCTAAAATAACTACAATTTCATGGCTGATCTTAAAGCTCTCATTGTTTTCAAAAATTTTTGACCTGCTTCTATGCTGCCAATGTGTCTACTGCCATTTTTAATAAGCTTTAGAGCTGGTGGATTAACACTGAATGTCAAACACCACAATCAGAATTGCTGATCGTTTGCAGAAACACTATTTTCACATATTAAAAAACGCCTTCTTCTTGCCATAAAACTCAGCACTCACTTCTGTTGTATTTGATCATTCTTACATGCACTTTTTAGCTCTCAGTAACAGCCTTTGAAAGGGAGAAAGAATGTTAACGTAAGTGAAAATGACAATCATAAGTGGTATCTAATTTCTTTTTGCTTTTCTCAAAAGGTGCATTGACTCTTTAGCTGTTCATTTTTTCCTATGATTCATCATCAACAACTATGTAATCCAAAACCCATGAAAGAAAAAATTTGAAAGCTGGAGCACAACAGAGTAAGGTAGACCTCCTTAGCATGGGCTAGAGTTAAACTTTCTTACATTATCAAATTATACAGCATAATTCTCTATAAAGGAGTGATGTTATGTATCCATTCTACTGCAGACTACTCTGGATAGTCATGCAAAATTGTTTCTGAATTTAATCCATGCTTTTCTACAGCATCAAGCAGTATAAACTCATTTTTAGGAGAACTCAGTGTTTCCCAACTATCCCACAAAATCTTTACATATGTCAAAATATGTTTTATATATGTGACTGGCAATCAATGAGATACTAATTACTTACTGAGGTGTATCATAACTAATTCAATGAAAACTAGATTTAAAGCAGAATTCTGTAGTCCTCCCCGAGGGATGCCATTTCTGTTCTCCATTCCAAGTCAGTGGACTGATCAACCTATCAATTGCTATCAGTGAGTTAGATTTCATTCTATTAGCTATTTTTCCTTCCCTTTTCAATCCATTTCTTCCTAATATAGCAAAGACTAGTATATTCATTAAAGAAAACTTGGAATACACAAAATACTGCAACAGAAAAAAGCACCCACAGTTATGCCACCACACTCAATTATTAACATTTTGGAGGTGTTTCGATCTTTCCCTCAAATCCTTTCTTATATATATATATTTTTAAAAACAGTCACAAGTACACTATATACACAGTTTTATCCTACTTTTCTCACTTGCATTATGTAAATATTTTCCATGTTTTTGCAAACAATGAAATATAATTTTTAATGAATGGCTATAAAATTCACCATGAAGTGAATAAATTATTAGGCCACTTGTCTTAAGCACAGATTTCCTAAAGATTTACAGACAAAACAGGTTATTTCTAACCTCCTTCAGTCCAAATACCATTATTTGCATACATATAACGAAGGTTTCTGAAAGTATATGTAAATAAACACTTTAAGATAAATTATTGGGAGGGGAGAATGTTCAAGCCTGCTGTTCAGTATCATAAGAATTAGGTTTTGTTCCTCAAGAGTGGCCCCATTCTCCTTGCCTTGGTTCAAATTTCACAAACCTACTTTATTAAGTGACCATCATAATAGTTACTTTCTTGGCTCTTTCTTAGTATGAAACAAACAATAATTTATTAATTCACTATTTATGAGTGTCTTCCATATGAAAGATACTGTGTTAGCCACTATGAGTGAACACTGATGCATGAAGGAGCTTTGCCTGACCTCAAAGAGCTAATACGTGAAAGAGAGGAGATAAGTACACTAATAAATAAAAAGGAAATGACCGTAAATAAAGCAAGATTTCAGAAGAGGGGAATTCACATTTAGCTGAGGTAATTAACTAAGGCTGTCCTAAAGAGAGAGCATTTAACTGAGCTTTAGGGGGGGCATAAAAATTGAATCAGTAGAAAGGGAGAAGACAGATATAACAATATGAGCAAAATTAGACACAATAATTAAGGGCATGTGACTGAAAAATTGAATGACAGCTTAGAGTGTAGGAGTCAGTGGCTGAGTTAATGATGTTGCTTAATCATCGGGCCGTAGTCCTCGGACTCCATCTGTTACGCCATGGGGAGCCACTGTAGGTTCTCCAGTAGATACAAGGATTCATGTAGCAAATTCAGAAAGTTAAGATAGCAGTAGTGTGTAAACTGGATTGAGCAGAAGAAAGAGTAACAAGGTATTTGGGTCAGATATATTGAAGTGGCCCATGCCTGATAAGGCTAACTCACTGGAAAGTGCAAACCAGCAATGTCAAGACAATCGGACTTGCTCATTCCAGGGCAATCATTAAATACAAAGGAATAATGTTACCATATATGTTTGGAAAATTGAAAGTGAATAAGTGACAAATTAAGGGGTTATTTGCACTAATACAACCCACGTGTGTTTGGCACGCCTTATTTCAGGGACCGGGCAAGGTGGAGCTTGAAGGTTGAAGTTTAGCAGCACTGGGGCAGGCTCAAAGAGTTGCCTCTACCAAGGCATCCTGGGGAAGAAGAGCAGGTAGGTCCCCAGATGGAGCTGTGGTACTTGAGGAAGGTCACAGACACTAACCAAGCTGGACTAGGGTGTAGCTTATTTAGTCTTGTGTGAACTGAGTTGTAGAAGTCAGAGGGGAGAAGGTCCCCACAGAGAAGGCTTGCATGCCATTCTGGAAATGGAGTGTAAAGACGGTAAGACTCCCATTTAGAAACTAGGCCATTCCAGGATGCCTGAAATGAGACTCAAGGACAGGGCCACAACATGACATTTGGAATCTGGAGTTAGCTGGAACCCATGGTGGGCTGGCACCAGACAGTGAGCTAGGGGTGCAGGTGGGCTTTCTCCTCAGGCAAAAGTGCTCCAGAAGGGAACCAAGGAGCACTGAGCTCACCCAGAAGGGGGCTGGTCAGTGCCTGGTTCCTATGCAGGAGATAGTACACACTGAATAGCATTGCGGAAATATCTTGCCATTCATCAGCAAGCAGAGATGGAGAGGTCATTTCCAAACTCTGGGGGGACTTATGATGGAAGACAGATGTTGATATATTAACTCACTACCCATCTCACTAGCAAAATACATACAATGGTTTGCAGTGTCCAGAGTATTAATTAGGATCAGCTGGCATGAAGTCTCAGGATGGGGGCTCTCAGGAAGAGAGCTAGAACAGACAGGCAACGATTGGCAACAAGAAGAGCTCTGCAACAATTTTGGCCATTGTCACATTGGCAACTTAAATGATTGTTTTCTGCCGAATAAACTAAAGGGGTTTATGGGATTTTGCCAAACTGAAAAATAACAAAACTTTCACTGTGAGAAATTAGCAAAGTTCACTTTATTGTTTTATTAAAGAGACAACTAACCATTCTTTCTGTGAACGATCACGGTAGTTGTTTTCAAAATTCATTCCAAAGAAAACATGTGTCAGACTCAACATTTATTCAATGCCTTTTCCTGCCAGGCACTATTCTAAGTGATTTCTACCAGTCTTCTCAAAGTGTGGTCCAAGGACTGAAGCTGATATGCAAACTGTTACCTGTCTGTGATAGGAGAAGTAGCTTTTACCAAAATGTTAATCAACACACTGCTTCTTTCATTGGAAAGTCTTGCTAGGAAAAAAATGTCCGCTAACTAAGAAGTGTGCTTAATAACTTAGTTGATTTACACTCTGGTGCAAGTTCCTTAACTTGTCATGGGCAGGCAACAAACAACTCATAGATATGCAGTGGTCCACAAACCATATTTCAGGTAGGATTGATTTGTATACATCTCATTTAACCAAGTAAATGAGTCAAACCTAATTGAGTAAAATGGAGGGCAAAGCAGACATTTATTTTAGGGTTGGTCCATTTCCTCAGTCTTGTGCCAACAACATGAAAATCACACAATTCGTAAAACATTTGTAAAGTGGTTCAAATTCCCCAATTATTTTAAAAACTCTTGAACATAACCACTGAGTCTCACAAATGATAAACAATAGCAAACAAGTGCATTTTTCTTTTGTTTTAAAAGACTAGTAATATTTTTTTTCTAGAAAATATTCGTGTTCAGTATAAATTCTAAAAGCATTTAATGACCTGTGGGGCAATTTGGCAGACTGAGCACATGCATTCATTCTCCGAATTCCACTGGGGACCCTGAAGTAACAGTATTTTATATGTATATAATTGCATAGAGGTGCAAAGAGGAGTAGACATGTAACAACAAAGACATGAGATTTCAACACATTTACAGAAAAAAAAAATGGGGATGTGGATAGATAAAACACAGATAGAAATACCTCAGTCTAGAATGTGCTATGAGAGGTCTACTGCGAAGGTGAGAATATTGGAAACCCGAAAGGCTCTAGGCTAGAGGGTTAGATGAGAGTAAGGGTGAGAAGTGGTGCTGAAAATAGGGAAAACATTGAAGCTATTACACAAAACAACTGCCCACCTCACTTCCATTACTCAGAGTGATTGACAGTCTGGCACTTGTTCCCAACCAAAAAGAAATCAGGACTCTTGGAAATAAATTAAATAAACTATCTCTGGACAGCCTAAGTTTCTATTTCACATTGAGTGCCCGAGAGTCCATCCCTCCTTATTTTGGTATTTGTGGTCCTGTGGCTTGCAGCCTCAGTCTGATCTCTGGCTCTCCATCAACTCAATCAAAAGGGAAGTCTGCCAGTTGGGAAATCCCTGCCCAGTAATGGAGCTCCAAATGAGACGTCTTATCCATTCAGGAGGATTTCAGGATAGTGTACTTATATAGAAACCAAGGAAGTTAGGCCAAATTGCCAGTCCTTCATTCTCATATAAGTAAGGATAACCAAGAACAACCAGACAGTGGAGAAAGAGCTACAGCATGACTGAGAAGAACCAACACAAGAAGAAAACTGACCTTTCAGGCAAGAGAAATAATTCAAGAAACAGAGAGCAGTATAAAAACAGTAATTAATTAATATACCCAGAGATTCAAGAAGACTCTACATCCATGACAAACTAACATAATACTATAAAAAGGAACAAACAGAATATAATAAAGAGCTCTTGTGTTTTAAAAATATATATAGTTAAAATAAACTCAATAGAAGGGTTGTAAATAAAGCTGAGAAAATTTCTCCGAAGACTGAGGAAAAGGAAAGACACACATATACACATACATACACACACAAATATGAGAGAAGAGGTAAGTGATACAGTATTCAAAAGTACATTCCAAGTACATCTAATAGTGCTGCAAAAGGAGAGTACAGAAAACATGCAGAAATTATCAGAACATAAGAAATTACCAGAAATAAAAAAGAAAAATTTCCACAAGAAACAAATTAACCTTCAGATTGAGAGGTTTCATAGACTGGCCAAAACAATAAGTTTAAAAAGTCCAACACTCTAAACCCAACACCAAGATCTTCACCTCTTTAAGAAATCTAAGGAATTCAAGGATAAAAAGTGATCTAAAAGTTTCCAGATTAAAAAAGAAACACACACGCACACACACACACAGATATAAAGGAACAGGAATTCAGAAAACACCAGACTTCTTTCATCAGCAATAGGAGAGGCCAAAAGCCAATGGAGTCATGTTTTCAAAATTCTAGGGGAATATTATTTTTAACCCAGAATTCCATTCCCAGCCAAATTATCAATCCAGAAGAAGTAAAAGAAGTCAATTTTCCAAATTTCTCTTCTAAAGAAGATAAAGATGTTTTCTAGAAAAATGAAAAAGAAATAGAAGTCAGGAGAGTCAAGAAATAATTAAGTCAACCCAGGAGAAAAGAAAGGAGGAATCCTAGTGTGACAGCTGTGCTGCTGCTTTAGAGACCAATCATTCAAATTGAAGTTGGTAAGCAGGGCTGTACACAGTCTGTACACACTGGAATGCCCCAGTTGGTGGTTTATAAATGGCCTCTTACCTGATTGGTCAGTGATGATATCATGTTAGTTGTTAAATAATTTGACTCCAAGGTGAATCTAAGAGGGAGGTCAACAGGAAAAAAAGGGTGGGGATATGCAATAGATTTTATAATTGAGAAGATGAGTGCAGGGGATGGTAAGTAGAGTGGCTATTGAGCAGAGTAACCATATCATGTAGTTTTAACGGCACTGCTTTCTGTAAGGTATAACATATATTATCTTGAATCATTTCTTTCTGGCATGAAAATGTCATACGAAATAATGATTGGGTTTTATTTATTTAAGGTTGCTTCTAAGAGAGACTGGTTTATTAATAAGAATGCAAATTTAAAAAGCCTTCTGGGGACTTCCCTGGTGGCGCAGTGGTTGAGAGTCCACCTGCCAATGCAGGGGACACGGGTTCGTGCCCCGGTCCGGGAAGATCCCACATGCTGTGGAGCGGCTGGGCCCGTGAGCCATGGCCGTTGAGCCTGCGCGTCCGGAGCCTGTGCTCTGCAATGGGAGAGGCCACAACAGTGAGAGGCCCAAGTACCGCAAAAAAAATAAAA
This sequence comes from Orcinus orca, assembly GCF_937001465.1. Taxonomy (NCBI): domain Eukaryota; kingdom Metazoa; phylum Chordata; class Mammalia; order Artiodactyla; family Delphinidae; genus Orcinus; species Orcinus orca. The sequence goes on from NC_064559.1 coordinate 118,515,266, forward strand.
AGCCTTCTGGAATTTCGAAAAGGCTTGTCATTTAAAATCCCTATAAATTAGGTATATGCTCTATTCTATACAACAAACTTTTACATGTTCTTTCCCACGAGATATGCAGCATCAATAATTTGTTAAATGTGATTCTTTTCAGGAAGCCTTTTGAATTTAACCTCTAAGTTCCAGAAAATTATGACCTTAGTCAAATGTACAAAAACTCCTTTGGGTTTTTGGAAACACATTTGTGCTCAAAATTTCCTTTAGTATTTTTTTTGTTTGTTTTGTTCAAATTAGTTTTATTGTTATTTTATCAACTAAAGTTTGTATATGATTTATTGATATAAAGTTCGCATAACATAAAATTAATCATTTTAGAGTGAATAATAGAGTGGCATTTAGAACATTCATAATGTTGTGCAACTACCTTTATCTACTTCCAAAACTTTTCTATCATTCAACATAAAACCCGGTACCCATTAAGCAGTTGCTCCCCATTCCCCTCTCCTCCAGCCCCCCCGCTAAAACACCAAGTGTCTTCTGTCTCCTTCTGTCTCTATGGATTTATCTCTTCTGAATATTACATATACATGGAATCAAACAATATGTGACCTTTTGTGCCTGGTTTCTTTCACTTAGTATATTTTCAAGTTTCACCCACACTGTAGCATACATCAGTATTTTATTCTTTTTTTTTTTCTTTTAGAAGTTTATGTAGATTTTTTTGTTGCTTGTTTTTTGGAGACAATCCTCAATTCTGTTGTCACTTTTTTTTTTAAATTTATATTGCAGTATAGTTGATTAACAATGTTGTGTTAGTTTCAGGTGTACAGCAAAGTGATTCAGTTATACATATACATGTGTCTATTCTCTTTCAAGTTCTTTTCCCATTTAGCTTATTACAAAATATTGAGCAGAGTTCCCTGTGCTATACAATAGGTCCTTGTTGGTAATCTATTTTAAATATAGCAGTGTGTATATGTCAGCCCTAATCTCCCAGTCTATCCCTCCCTCCCTCCCTCCCCCCATAACCATAAGTTCGTTCTCTAAGTTTGTGAGTCTGTTTCTGTAGTACTTTAAGTTTACTCAGTTGAATATTTTATTTTTCTCTAAAATGTCAGAATTACCTAACAACTGAAGCTTACCTAAGACTAATTTCAGATAAATACACGATTCCCAGTGCCTGTATCTTGTTCCATTATTTAAAGCATGTTTCATGTATGTTTAGGTGCAACTCTGTAGAAGTAATAAAGGACTATCCCTACTGCCTCAAGTCCCTCAAGGGTTTCAAGCTATTGTAGTCACCTCATATATGGCTTCTCATATCTCCAACTGCAGGGAGTATAACTGACCAGGGGCCTCAGCTACTGGGCTCTTAAAACCAGCTATGAGTTTGACCAGGGATTCCACACTTCCCAAGAGCTGCTCTCAGCCAGTGACCGAATGCAGCAGGAATACTAAGGCAACCAGGTCCTGGGAGATGCAGGGCTCCTCTGATGGATGACTGCCAGCTCAGAGATCCTTGCTGGCCTTACTGAAATATTCTTAAAGCTGCACCATGGTTTTAAAACTTTTCCTACCCAACCTCCATTCCTTCTCTCTCTCTCTTCCACAGGGGATGTGCATGGTGATCTGACAACTTTCCCAGCCTCCCCCAGCTTCCTCTCCCTTTTCTCTCATGTGAGTTCTCCCCACTAAATCTCTTATATATGCAATCCCATCATAGTAGCTGCCTCTTGGAGGACCTGAACTAATGTACCATTAAAAATCAAATCTTAAGAATGACTGATTTTGCCATCTCTTCAACGAGGCAGAAAACAAAATTTAATTGACCTACGGAAAGTCAGGGAATAATGGGTAATGAATGTCATTGTTAATAATTTTATTATTCATCCAACAATTACCAATTTTTTACTCTGTGTCAGGTACAGTTCTATGCGCTTGGGATGCAGAGATGAATATGACCTACTTTTTGCACCCTACAACTGCACTGACTGGCAAGGAAGGCAATATGCCCTGAACAAATTAAATGGAAGTAGATACCCAGTGTTATGGGAACTCATTCCAAGAAGTAATTGATTTCTCTACAAGAGAAAGGTTGAGGGTGGTGGTTCAGTGATCTGAGCCTTGAAATTGGAGCAGGCATTCACCATGTGGAGGAGGTTAAGAGGAGAAGTTTCCAATCAGAGGGTACAGCAGAAGCAAAGGCAAGAAGGTAGGCAAGTATGTGGGATACATGAGAAGTGATAAATAGCAGGTGGGGACAGAACTTAAAGTGATCTGGGGGAGAGTGGCGATAGAACCCAGAAAGCAGAAACTGTTGCCATGATGAGACAGACATTGACTACTATGCTGAAGTCTAGTAAATAAACGCCTGGATATACTGTTTTCCTCCTTACACAAGGGAGGATGTAATCATCAAGTACACATAGAGCCTCCTTAGTATGGAATCAGATTGACAGAAGAAGCTGTTAAGGACAAAAAGGAAAAGGTCTGATTCCTACCCTGGATGTGCATGAGATTTCATAGGGATGTATGATAACTGGAGAATAAAACAAAATTAGTTAATATCTATACCTTTTTTATTAAAATAGAGTTGGTTTGCAATGTTATATTAGTTTCAGGTGTACAGCATAGTGCTGCAATATTTTTATAGAGTATACTCCATTTAAAATTATTACAAAATAGTGGCTCTATTTCCCTGTGCTGTTCAACATATCCTTGTTGCTTACTTATTTTGTACATAGCAATTTGTATCTCTTAATCCCATACCCCTATCTTGCTCCTCCTCCCTCCCCTCTCCCTACTTGTAACCACTAGTTTGTTCTCTATATCTGTGAGTCTGTTCCTGTTTTGTTATATATATCCATTGGTGTTATTCTTTAGACTCCACATATAAATGATATCATACAGGATTTGTCTTTCTCTGTTTGATATTTCACTGAGCATAATATCCTCTAGGTCCATCCATGTGCTGCAAATGGCTGAATTTCATTTTTTTTATGGTTGAGTAGTTTGTGTGTGTGTGTGTGTGTGTACAGCACTATGCTATAAATAGTGACAGTTTTACTCCTTTCCTTCTAGTTTGGATGTCTTTTATTTCTTTTTCTTGTCTGATTGCTGTGGCTAGGACTTCCAATACTATGTTAAATGGAAGTGATGAGAGAGAGCATCCTTGTCTTTTTCCTGATTTTAAAGGAAAGGCTTTCAGCTTTTCACCATTGAGTATGATATTAGCTGTGGGTTTGTCATAAATGACCTTTATTATGTTGAGATATGCTCCCTCTATACCACATTTGATAAGAGTTTTCAAAATAAATGGAGTCTTATTTTTTATTTAATAAATGAGTTTTATCTATATTTTATTCTGTTAGAAAATAATCTCAGGTGGCTAGCATTATTATTTTTAGTGCCTTCTATATTCCAAGCTCTGTACTAAATGCTGGGGGACTCACAGGAAAATAAGAGAGAACATCTCCTCTGTCATTGGAGTGCATTGTTTGTGGGCAGAATGATGAAAGGAAACACAACAATGTAGCAAGAGCTATGAAAATGAGGATTCCTGGGTTCTCAGGGAACACAGAGGCACATTTATTTATCCCACAGGTGGGAGTGGGTGATGAAGGGGTGGTCAGGAAGCTTCCCAGAAGAAGCGTCTAAGCTGAGCCTCAGAGCAGTAACTTTTATGTAACAATAAACAATAAATGTTCAAAATAATTTCATTGTCACTCTAATGTTCTCATAGAATCAAGTGTAAATTCCTCTGCCAATGTATCTAACGCCCCCCACAAGTTGTCAATAGTGGGAGATAACTTGTCTCAAGTGCTTTCCTATTTATTGCCCAGAGAAAACTCTAACGTGGAAAAATATGTTTGATTTGTTCTAAAGTTCCTAGGTGTGGCTTTCATCTGGACAACATGTCCCCACTCTTGGCTGCTCCTCTAAACCCTTCTCTTACCAGCTAGGAGACTGAGGCAAGTTATTTAACTGCTTGTGCCTCAGTTTACTCATCTGTAAAATGGGCATGTTATGTGCCTACCATATATGGTTGTGTGAGGCACAAATGAATTAATTAAATACCAGTGGTCCCTGGCACAAGGCAAATGCTACATAATTGTTTCGAATTGTTACTATTGCCCTTACTTAGTGTTCAAACTCAAGTTCTACCTATACTACCAAGTCTATCCAAATAGCATGCTCACTGAGGCATTTAATTTTCTTGAAGGCTGATGGCATTTTTAACACATTCTGTGGACACTTAACACATAATATCTCAAAATGTTACTTTTTGTTTTTCCAGAATGAGCCCTGAAGACAGCCTGCCTGGGTTAGAATCCGAGCACCAACTTCCTGTGGCCTTGGGAAAGTTACTCTTCAAACTCAAGTCCCTCATTTGTAAACTGTAAAAATAATACCCACCTAAATGGGCTCTTGTACAAATTGAGTAGAAAAATTACAGACCGAAAGTTTTTTTACAGGATGGGTGGCACATAAGAGCTTACTAAATGCTTGATATTAATAAATTGTAATTTCTGAGCACACAGAGCTGCGCCTTAATTCTCAAATTCCCAGCACCTAGTGTAGCTGCTGATTGTAAATCATCATCATGATAAAATTCAGGAGAGAAGTCAAAAACATTGTCAGAAAAAAAAGTTTTGGGGAAGTAAAATGACAAAGATTGGTGGGTTTACACCTCATGTACTCAATTTATTTAATACCGATTCAGTGACCACTAACTGGGGCTATGGGCTACATGACTATGAATGATATGCAATTACCAGGTTCTCACAAACTAACAGATGAGATGAAACATAAACGTAAAACATTATAAGGAAGTATGTAATTCATTTTCCAAATTTAAAAAAATTAGAACTATGAGAAAAAAACTCCATTTCTTCAATATTCATTCAGCACCTGTTACACGACAGTACGTGAATCACAGTATGAGGCACTTCCATGGAAGACTTCATGGCAAGAAGCCAGGGACAGAGGGCAGGAATGGCTGTTGTTCCAGTTCCCTCCTGCTCCTTGTATTTAAAAAACAAAACCAAAGCAAACCAAACCCCTCTACCACCAAAGAAAAAAAAAAATCCACCACCAACAAAAATAACTGTTGCTTTACATTTTACACTTCCAAAGACAGCTCTAGTGCAATCCCCTTAACAATTCTTAGAGGTGTGTGTGAGCCTGTAATAACTTTAGAGAGTTTACCATAACTTGCCCTTATTCACAAACCAATCCATTCTTCCACCAGGATTCACACCTCCTGAGTCTAAGTCCTTCTCCCAGTTCCATACCTTTTCTTCCACATCACTCAGTGGCTCTCTTCTCCCATTCCCCTTACACCTTGCCACCCTGTTCAGAACTCCCCTGTCTTGACCTCTGTCAGCTTCTGGGTCACCCACCATTTAGCATGGCCTGATGCTGTTCAAAAAAAAAGTGAATAAAAAGCAATAACTTTCGGGCTTCCCTGGTGGCGCAGTGGTTGAGAGTCTGCCTGCTGATGCAGGGGACACGGGTTCGCGCCCCGGTCCGGGAAGATCCCACATGCCACGGAGCGGCTGGGCCTGTGAGCCATGGCCGCTGAGCCTGCGCGTCCGGAGCCTGTGCTCCGCAACGGGAGAGGCCACAACAGTGAGAGGCCCGCGTACCACAAAAAAAAAAAAAAAAAAAAGCAATAACCTTCATAGAAAGGGGAAAATGATTCACATTTCATTCCTTTACTAAGAAATGGGAAATTAATGATCTTTGCTTCTTATCACCATGCAAAAAGCAAGCTGCGTGAAAAACAATTACAGTAAGGGATATGCTAAGCAATCTTTAAGTATTTATGATGCTTTAGATTAGTTGTGTCCTATAGACAATTTTACTAGAGCTTTTAAGTGCTTCCAACTTTAGTGCTTTAAATTGCTTAAGCATTTATACTTTTTAAAAAATTTATTTATTTATTATTTTTGGCTGTGTTGGGTCTTCGTTGCTGCATGCGGGCTTTCTCTAGTTGCAGCAAGCAGGGGCTACTCTTCCTTGGGGTGTGCAAGCTTCTCATTGCAGTGGTTTCTCTTGTTGCAGAGCACGGGCTCCAGTGGGCCTGCTTCAGTAGTTGTGGCACGTGGGCTTCAGTAGTTGTGGCTCGTGGGCTCTAGAGTGCAGGCTCAGTAGTTGCAGCGCACGGGCTTAGTTGCTCCATGACATGTGGGACCTTCCCGGACCAGGGCTCGAACCTGTGTCCCCTGTATTGGCAGGCAGATTCTTAACCACTGCACCACCAAGGAAGCCCTAAGCATTTATACTTAATGGTTATACGATGGTAATGCCTACTCTCTTAATACAGCAGCACTGAAAGACAAATTTATACATTATGTATCACTTTTAAGGATTGTTTTTTCAAGTGACTTGGTGAACACTATCAAGTCTCAACGTTGGTTCTCGACAACTTCTCCTTAAATACGGATTAACTTTCACTTGCTTAACTATGTACATATGGGGGAAATGGGTCCTTCTGGGAGTTTGTGGCTGAAACTGAGGGTTTTCAGGTATTCCACAGAGCCAGCCAAAAGCACAAAAATAACCTTCCCAAGGATGAACTTCCTCATAATCTTGCTCCGTGTACCTATGGGAATTCACTGCAACAAAATGCCCTGGAGGGCTGATTTGAATGCCATTTTCCCAGGGGAATTCTTTGTAAAATGCTCATTTGTTAGCCACCAATGACTCTGATGTATCAGCCCAGCAAAGAGCGAAAAAGTTGTGGAGCAAATACAGTCATTAGTTTATAATACAAACTCCTCAGGGATGAAACAATGCCTATTATCCCATGTTCTGAAAGGAGCTACAGAGAAGGACACACTTCGCTGCATAAAAAAAGATTATTTAAAAAAAATACTGAGCAATCTATTTTAGTCCCTTTAAGAATAATATTAATAGTATTACTACTAATATTATTATTCAAAAAGCTAAGCAATACTGTTATTGATGATAAAAAGTAACTGCATCATTTGTAAAGGCATGGTATTGACTCAAGGAGGTGCTCAATAAATACTTGTTGGAGAGTCACTTAAAATCACCAAGGATGTTTAACCTAAGCTGATTTCCATTTGACTTTTAAAAGTTCTCTGCTTCACTATTTGGTCAGAGGGAATTTTAACTAGAAGAGACAGTTTTTAGCTTAAAACTCTGAATCATTGTTTTTAGAATAGGTACTAAACTTGACAGAACAAGGTCTTACCTCCCCATAATTCCCTTTTTTCATTAATGTCATTTTTTTCAATGCATGTAAAAGACAGTGCATGCCCTAGATTCTGAAGTCATTAATATAAATTCATGAGCCAAACATGACTGGAGTGTTATCCTGAAAAGCCCTATACCTTATCATGTTCTTGTCTCAGATTAGTAGCACTTTTTTTTTTTTTTTTTTTTTTTGTTAGTAGCACTTTTTGACCCAAAGGTGGGAAATGTCTATTTAACCAGGGCCAGGAGAGTCAATACTTTTCTGTGTCGTATCCTTATACATGAAAACTTTACCTCTATTACCTATGTTTCATTAAATTTAAATTTATACCAAAATAACCGGAATAATAATTTACACCAGAATAAATAATATTCTGTGATAGAATATATCAGTTTGATATTATATTTAAGTTATTTAGGACTCTTATTCATCTGCAGAGTGGGTTTATTGAGGTTTTTGGTGTCTGCCAGTTACCAACATGTTTTTGTTGTTTTAAATACAACTCTGAGTATATGGTATTAATTACTCATAAACGGAATCTGGAATAAAATGGAAAAAGGAAAACTTGGAGCTTTTAAATGAAAGTAATAAATGCTGGAGGAGGATAAAGTTGTTTAGATCAGACTTGTTGGCTTTCAACTGGTTTTGTCTGATAATAATGCTTACAATCTCAATTAAAATATATTTTAAATTGATTTATATTACTTGGGGACCAAAATCGCTATCTGTATCTTTATCTGACAAGGAAGAAGAAGTAATACTGTACTTCAGAGAGTCAAGTCAATGCATTTGGACTAATATGCTTCATTTAGGAAGTGAACAGAAAGTTTATTTTGGAGGTGAATACAACTCCAAATTATGAACTATTAAAAAATAGTCATTCTAGGGCTTCCCTGGTGGCGCAGTGGTTGAGAGTCCGGCTGCCGATGCAGGGGACACGGGTTTGTGCCCCGGTCCGGGAGGATCCCACGCGCCGAGGAGCGGCTGGGCCCGTGAGCCATGGCCGCTGAGCCTGCGCGTCTGGAGCCTGTGCTCCGCAACGGGAGAGGCCACAACAGTGAGAGGCCCGCGTACCGCAAAAAAAATAGTCGTTCTGCCACTATAATTAATAACAACAGAAATACTAGTAAATGCATATAGAATGCTATACATTACTGCTTTATTTCAGTCATCATAACAAACTTATTCTTTCCATTTCACAAATGAGGAAACTGAGTCTTAGAAATGTCATGTAATTTTATGAGTTTGCTGAGATGAGAATGCAAAAAGCTTAGTTTCAAACTAAGACCTGCTTAATTACAAAGCTTGAGCTTTGAAATCACAATAGTGAATGAGGAAATAAGCCAACCAGAGCAATCTGCAATGGGATTTTCATATCTTAAAAAACTATTTGCAGAAGTCATAAAATAATTTTGATTAAAGCAGAAAAAGCTCAATATAAGTGACAGGTCATAAAATGTTAAGAAAATAATAATATATGCCTCTAATTGAGTGAACATGTTTGTTTGTTTTCTTTTTAAAAAGTTATCTGCTGTTTTACATCTGTCTTTTTGCTTACGGTGACTTGGATTTGGTTTTCACCAAATTTGGAACAATTTGCTGTACAGAAGCCCAGCTTGAAATAAAATGGCAGTTGATGACATTTTTCACATTGGCATACTTTGTGCAATATTCAGTGGCTTTTCAATGGCATTTGGATCATGAATAGAAATTACAGAGCCAGCTATCCTAAAAGCAAAACAATTGTTTAGACCACCATTGTGAAGGCATCAATAAAAACTGCTTTAAAGCTGCTGATTTCTACATGCTTATTTAAATTTATGATATTTCAAGGCAGAAGTTTGAAGAAGGAAAGAAAAAGTAACTCTCAAAAGAACTGTCAGGGAAACTGTTAAGTATTCTAAAGACATAAAATATAACATGCATAAGAGTTTTACTCCATACTGGTACATTTGTGCTGCAGAGATAGAAGGAATGACTGACATCCTAGTCTCTCATGGTCAACCAACAGCCTCATTCATTCATTTGTTCATTCAATAAATATTGCTTTGAACACATTCCATGTATCAGATGTTCTTCTTGGTGTTGGGGATAAAGGTAAATGGAGGAAAGGGTTCCTATAAAGGTCTTGTCATCATGGAGTTGTCTTCATTTGGGTAGACAGCCAATAAACAAACAAAAAAGCATACAATATATCATGGAGCAGTAATTACTATGGGGAAAGAAGAGTGGGGCAAACAAAACTGAGTATGCCATGGGTGAAAATGGGGATACTATTTTACTTAGGTAATCAAGTAAGGTTTCACTGACAAGGTAACAAGTAAGCAGAGAACTGAGGAAAATGAGAGTGAGCCATGTAGATTTTGGAGTAAAAAAATTCCAGGCAGAGAGAACAGCAAGCAAAAAGGCCCCGAAGTGAAGGCATGTTTGGGTGTGTAGTATAAACCAAGAAGTGGCCTATGGGTTGCAAACTAAGCAAGAGAGCATCTAATAGGAGATAAATGCAGAGAGGTAGTAGAGCCACCATAAAGAGTTTGATTTTTATTTATTAGGGATAAGAAAACAATGGAAAATGTTTTAACAGAGGAGTAGAACTAAACACCTTACATTTTAAAAGAATTTTTAGATCCTCTACCCATTTTTAAATTGGGTTATTTGATTTTGTTTTGTTTGGTTTGGTTTTCTTTTTGTGTGTGTCTGCTGAGCTGTGTGAGTTCTTTACATATTTTGTATATTAACCCCTTATCAGATATATGATTTGCAAATATCTTCTCCCATTCAGTAAGTTGCCTTTTCATTTTGTTGGTGGCTTCCTTCTCTGTGCAGAAGATTTTTAGTTTGGTGTAGTCCCATTTGCTTATTTTTGTTTCCTTTGCCTTTGGAGTCCAAAAAAAAAAAAAAAATCACTAAAACTGAGGTCAAGGAGCTTACAACATATGTTTTCTTCTTAGAATTTTATGGTTTCGGGTCTTACTTTCAAGTCTTTAATCCATTTTGAGTTAATTTTTGTGTATGGTATAAGATAGTGGTCTAGTTTCACTCTTTTGCATGTGGTTGTCCAGTTTCCCTAACACCATTTATTGAAGAGATTGTCCTTTACCTATTGTATGTTCTTGGCTCATTTGTTGTAAATTAATTGTCCATATATGTGTGGATTTATTTCTGTGATCTCTATTCTCTTTCATCAATCTGTGTGTGTGTTTTTAGGCCAGTGCCATCGTGTTTTGATTACTGTAGCTTTGTAGTATAGTTTAAAATCAGAGCATATGATACCTCCAGCTTTGTTCTTCTTTTGCAAGATTGGTTTGGCTATTCTGGATCTTTTGTGGCTTCATACAAATTTTAAAAGTCTTTGTTCTAGTTCTGTGAAAAGAGCCATTGGACTTTTGATAGGGATTGCATTAACACTATTAATTCTTCCAGCCCATGAGCATGTAATATCTTTCCATTTATTTGTGTCTTCTTCAATTTCTTTCATCAATGTCTTACAGTTTTCAATTAATAGGTCTTTCACCTCCTTGGTTACATTTATGCTTAGCCATTTTATTCTTTTTGATGTAATTTTAAGTGGGACTGTTTTCTTAATTTCTCACCCTCGTAGTTCTTTATTAGGGTATAGAAATGCCACAGATTTCTATATATTGATTTTGTTTCCTGCAACTTAATTGAATTCATTTATTAGTTCTAACAGTTTTTCGGTGGAATCTTTAGGATTTTCTAAATATAATATGATGTCATCTGCAAATAATGAGTTTTACTTCTTCCTTTCCAGTTTGAATGGCTTTCATTTATTTTTCTTGTCTGATTGCTGTGGCTAGGACTTGCAATACTGTGTTTAAAAAGTGATGAGAGTGGGCCACTACTATTTTGTTTTGTTCCTGAGCTTAGAGGAAAAGTGTTCAGCTTTTCACCATTGAGCATGATGTTACCTGTGGGTTTTTCATAGATGGCCTTTATTATGTTGAGGTACCCACTTTCTTCTATACCTACTTTCTTGAGAGTTTCCACTATGTCCACTTTGTTGAGAGTTTTTTTTTAATCATAAATCAATGTTGAATCTTGTCAAATGCTTTTTTTGAATCTACCAAAATGATCATTTGATTTTTACCTTTATTCTGTTAATGTGCTGTAACATGTTGATTGATTTATAGATTTTGGAACACCTTTTCATCCCTGGAATAAATCCCACTTGATCATGGTGTATCATCTTTTTAATGTATTATTTAATTAGGCTTACTAATATTTTGTTGAAGATTTTTGCATCTATGCTCATCAAGGATATTTGCCTCTAATTTTCTTTCTTTGTGAAAAAAATATCCTTATCTGGTTTTTGTATCAAGGTAATGCTGGCCTTATAAAATGAAAGAAGAAATATACATGGCCAACAGGTGCATAAGAAGATGTTCAAACATCACTAATCATCAGGGAAATGCAAATAAAACACACAATGAGATATCACTTCATACCTGTTGGAATAGCTATTATCAAAAAGACAATAAATAACAAGTGCTGGAGAGGATGTGCAGAAAAGGGAACCTTCATACTGTTGGTGGGAATGTAAATTGGTACAACCATTACGGCAAACAGTATGGAGACTCCTCAAAAAACTTAGAACTACCATATGATCCAGGAATTGCACTTCAGTGTATTTATCTGAAGAATAAAAAAACACTAATTCAAAAAGATATATGCACCCCTATGTTCACTGCAGCATTATTTACAATAGCCAACACATGGAAAAACCTAAGTGTTTTTCCATGTGTTGGCTATTGTGTTGGAAAAACCTAAGTGTACATTGATGGATGAATGGTTGAAGATATGAGACATATATATATATATACATATATATATATATGTACATATACACATATATAATGGCATATATACTCAGTCATAAGAAAATAAGGAAATCTTGCCATTTATGACAATGTGTATGGACCCTGAGGGAAATAAATTAGACAAAGAAAGACAAATACCATATGACTTCACTTACATGTGGAATCTAAAAAACAAAACAAAACAAAAACAAACTATAGATACAGAGTACAGATTATTGGTTACCAGAAGGGAAGGAGGCTGGGGAGAGGGTGAAATGGGTGAAGGGGATAAAATATATGGTAATGGATGGTAACTAGATTTACAGCAGCAATCACTTAGTGGTGTATACATATATCAAACTATAATGTTGTATACCTGAAATTTATATAATGTTACATACCAATTTTACCTCAGTTTTAAAAAAAAGACTGTAGAGAGCAAGGGTGGAAACAGTGAGATCAGATAGGAAATTACTGTGATTAGCCACATGGGTAACGATAGTGGCTTGGATGGTTGGATTCTAGATGTATTTGTTGATGAACTGGATGTAGTAAAGACAAGACTCCAACGTTTTGGATGTGATAAGGAGAGTTGATAAAGAGAGGACTCCAAGATTTTTGCCCTAAGCAACTGGCAGAATGGTGTTGCATTGAACTAGGGATGTCTGTGTGTTCAGTGGTTTAGGGAAGGAAGTGGGAATTGAAAACTTTGTCTAAGGTAAGTTTGAAATGGAGTAGGCAGTAAGTCTGGAGTTCAGTGGTGAGGACTGGGTTTGAACTATTTATTTGGGGCTTATCCACATATAGTTGACATTTAAAACCATGAGACTTGTTTGCCAGGAATACAAGTAGAGACAGAGAAAAAAAGATTGCACCCTAAGAGGAGAAACCAGAAAAGTAGAGTGAGAAAGACTGATGAGAGAGGGGTCCAAAAAGTCAAGTGAAGAAAGGTTTCTAGAAGGGAGAAGTAATCAACTGAGTCCAATGTGTCGGTAAATCAAGAAAGATGAAGTCTGAGATCTCACCATTGAATCCGACAATGTGGAGATCAGTGGTGACATCGACAAGAATTGATTTGTTAGAATGGTGGGACAAAAGAATGATTAGAGTGGTTAGAGAGAGAATGGAATAAAAGGAAGTAGAGAAAATCAGTTTAGACAACTTTTTCAAGGAGCTTGGTTGTAAGAAGAAATAAAGAAATGGGGCAATGGCTAGGGGAAGATGTGAAGTTAAGGGAGTTCTTTAGTTAAGATGAGATATATTTTAGCATATTTGCATAAATGGTATTAGAAAGGAAAATGGTAATGTAGGAGAAAAAGGGTAGAATATTTGCAGCAATGTCTTTTGGTGAGAAGGGGTGGGATCCATTCATGTAGAGAGAAGTTAGTCTCAGAATAGGGGACAGTTCATCCACAGTAATGGAAAGAAGGGCAAAGTTTGGGGGTTAGATGCAGGAATATTGTTAGACACGGGGCCAGGAATTTGTGGAAACTGGGCTCTTTTATGGTTAGTAAAGTGCCTTTTGTGCTTACATTCTGGTCAAGGACAGAGAGAAATAAGCAGGCAATCAATGTTATGATAAGGACTTACTGGAGGAAAAGAGACTAGGAGTTATTGTATGTGTGGTTGGTGTGTGCTTATAGGGAAGGAAAGGTGGCCAAGGGGCTGAGTGCTCAAGGTTAAGCAAGCTGCATGTTCAAAGCCCTCGAGGCAAGAGAGTGGAGGACACTCTGGGGACTGAAGATAGCTGGAGGGATCATGGCTGGAAAGAGGTGCCAGAAATGGAGAGGCACAGTGAGAACTGAAAGGATTATATAAGCTTGAGAAATATTTGGAAGTCAGAATGGATAGAACATAGTAGTGAATTGACTATTAGGGTTAAGTATGAGGGGAAGAGAAGAGCTACAGTTGACACCTGGGTTCTAGCCTGAGCACTTGGTTTATGTTGATGCCTGTATTAGCTTAGTCACCTCTGTTCATGCTTTACCCCTATGCAAATTGCTTTCACATCCAATGTATGCCCTATCTCCCTATGAATTCCATCTCTTACTCTTCCAGCCCACACTGATCTTTCTCTTTCTTGAATAATGATGGAAATTGCCAGTATTGGTTGAATGTCTTCTGTATGTCAGGCATGCTACTTGGTGTTTAACATGTATCATCTTATTAATCTCTATTACAGCTCCATGAGGTAGGTCTTGTTATCCCTTTTTACGAATAAAAAAATAGAAGCTCAGTGTGGACGTTTTAACAAAGATCTAAATGTCTCCCAAATCCATGCTGAATTGATAAAGTTAAATGACTGAAGAGCAGTTTCTGAATGTCTACTCTGTAGTTTTTGTACACTGTACCACAATGTGTCTGACTACATTAAGACTGTGATTTATGGAGGGGCAATCAACACCCCGTTAACTCATCATAGCACTTTGAACATAGTAGGAATACAATAAATGTCGACATGAAGTGAAGAAAATCTGTGGATGAGACCCCAAATCTTGAAACTTTAGGTAAACTGATAGTTTTTGCTGAAACATGTTCAGGGAGGCTGGGGGACCCAAAAATCACTCTCATTGGCTGAAATGCTAACAAAATTATAATGTTAATTGAATAACACTTTAAAGATCTGAAAACAGTCTACGCCTCATCTTTCTTTTGATTCTTTTTTGTAACTATTGTCCTCATCTTATGAATGAGGAAACTGGAGTTCACAGGGTTAAATAGCTTGGTTGTGTGACAATAGGTCTAAATTTGGAAAAACTGCATATCCAGCACATTTTTCTGATATACCATTTACCTCTCACATCACTATACACTGGTACTTCTCAGTAATTCCCATTTCAGCTAACACATATTGCATATTTACAGGAGAAAAAAAAGATGAATGAAATACAGACTCTCACATTTGAATAAAAGGAAAATGATAAGCAGTTAAAAAATCATTCTAAAATGTGACAAATGCAATTAGAATTATGTACAAGATACTAAGAAAGCACAGAGATTGGAAAGATTAATTTTGCTTGGGGCAAGGGGTAGCGAACTGGAGAAGGTTTCAAATCGTCCATTAATTCCAAGATGCATTCTCAAATACACTGATCATGACTGGACATTGAATTAAAGAGAAGCACCCACTGGTAGTAGGCCAATCAGGACACCGAAGAGAATGCTACAGATTTTTGCTATACATTCACAGCTCTGCTCTATTTTCTTATATATTTATTAACAAATAATTTCTTTTATTTATAACAAAAGAGGAGCATGATTGGATGATTAGAACAAGACACATTTGGGGCTCATATTTCCTACTCCTAATATTGAAAATTTAACAGAAAGCTATCTGGTTTAGAGTAAGTTGTAAACAAATGATGTCAAAAACACTGAGGATCAATATAACCAAATCACCTGACAGGAAGAACTCATTGCTTTTCAGAAATTTCCATGTGACACTTATCTCACTGTCTAGGCTTACAGCCCTGCGAATCTCAACTCACAACATAGTTTTCAATGCCTATGATTATTCTGTTAATTACAGTTAGTTGACTCTTAGTTGACTCCCTTTCAGGAAGTCCTCCCACTTCCAGACTCTCGCCATTCCAATCCATTGCCAAATTAATAAAATAAAGAGAAGTGCTGTATTTAAATTTTCATTAATGAAAATCCTCTAATTTCTGGAAAAGTAATTCATACAGGCTGGAGGGGTGAATCTATAAGTGTGCCAATGTACAGACTTCTAGTTTCCTTTCTCACCACAGATTTGTTATGCATTTTTATCAGCTTCTACTCTTCTGTAATTCTTCAGGGAGGCATTATTCTGAGAGAGGACAGTGAAATAGAATATTGGAACAATGAGAAACAAGGGACAATGAGAAACAAGATACAGGATTAGTACGTCATGCAACATTCACTCATTTGCACATTCATTTGTTCAAAAAACATTTGTTGATGCCTGCCGTGCAAGACACTGGAGGCGAGAAAGATGAGTAAAGACACAGTCAAGGTTCTCATCATCTCGTAAGAAAAGCAAAGATGTAAAATTCTCACTGCACCCAAATCACACAAAATGCCCTGCCTGCATATTTGATCAAAACCTTCCTTTCAGTGGAGAAAAGTCAGGTGTAACAGGCAGGAATTCTCAAGGGAATTTCACAGGTACACAAAGGGACTTAAGTGTGGACTCAGCTCTGCCTCAGCCCTCCCTTATCACAAGTGGGACCAAACACAGAGACCAAACAGAAAAAAAAAATGAGAAAAAAGTGACCCAAAGATGCCTTAAACTAATATAAATAGAGAAAATGCTGAGATCAGCCAAATTGATGAAAAATGATTTCTATTTTTAAAACTGCCAATGTATAAAGAAATAAAAACAAAGAGCTATAGCCAGGAATTCTCCTCAGAGAATATAGCACGGTAAGATACAAAAGTCCAAAAAGCACTTATAAAAAATGAAAGGAAAATCCATATACAGTCTTTTAACTTCATCAGGAAAGGATGGGGGGCATCGATTGCCATAAGATTGCAAAGGGTTTTACTCTGTAGCTAAAGAGCTTAATCCACTAGAACTTTGGGGTTGCTTTTTTAATGAAGCCATCTCTATAATGAATGGCTCCTTCAACCTTCACAAAGGAAAAAAAAATGGCAGGGAGTGTGTCAACCACCAATAAATTGTGTGGGAGGTAAGATGATCAATAAGAAGTCTCCCTCACTGTCACCTTAAGAAGCAACTGGCTATAGGAATTTGCAACAGGGTGGCAAAATTGTGGTGGGAGTGGGAAGCGGTTAAGAATTCTGAAAAACAAAAGGTGTGTGAATGAGTGTGTGTGTGTGTGTGTGTGTGTGTGTGTGTGTGTGTGTGTGTATACAGGCAAAGAGGAAAGAAGGTGGCATGGATCTGTTCAATTAAATAACAAGACAGAGCTAGGATTCTAGA
Source organism: Orcinus orca (assembly GCF_937001465.1). Lineage (NCBI taxonomy): Eukaryota > Metazoa > Chordata > Mammalia > Artiodactyla > Delphinidae > Orcinus > Orcinus orca. The sequence goes on from NC_064559.1 coordinate 118,532,220, forward strand.
TTAATCTCCTGTCATCTACCAACATCTGTCAAATAAAATAGCTTAGTATCTATAATTCCTTGGAATGTTTCAACAAATTATAAGAAGACTCTTAAGAGAAACAGTAAAATATATCTTTTAAAAAAGATGTGGAGTTTCAGAATATTTAATTAAGATGTTTGGGTCATGGTTTATTGTCATTATACCTTATTTCTATTTTTTTCAAAATCCCACAGCAATACTCAAATCTAACCCTTGAATTCTTGATACTCAAATATTAAAATGAATGTTAAAATGATTTTTTTTCATAAAATTAATAAAGGCAAGCACCATAAGTGTAACTCTCAAATACATCTTTCCCATAGGGAATATCTGGGATTGCCTCAGGTTGTAAAGCTAGTAAGGAGAAAAGAAATGCTAAGTGGGAAGTTACACTGTACAAGGTTTAGAAAGAATTTTTTTAACTTGCCTTCTTAAGGCTAATTACCATAGATGAAAAGAGCTAGATAACTTAGAGTATTCATTAGCTCTCTCACCGCCACTAAGCAGCCATCCCCAAAGTGCTAATAGCTTTCCTACTACATTCTTAAAATGTTTCATATTCACTATTCACGATTCGCACTTCAAAAAGACCAACTCCCTGATTAATGCCTAAATGGAAAGAGTATAAAGTGTGCCTCAAAAATTAGTATAGGTCTCAAAGGTATAAACCTACCTGTCTTAAAGATTTTAGCAAAAAATTTTTAAAAAGAAAGCAAGCCAGCTGAGAAGTGTTATTAGCTTTGCCCATACCCCAGTCACTCTCATATCCATATATCCATTCTTCTAGGAGCTGTGGCAATGCAGCTATGTACTTGGGGTACATATATTGGGATTTATCACTTTTCAAAGCTTTGGGTTATGTGTATTCCCCTTTACAATAAACACAACATTGATTCCATTGCCTTTCCCCCCTTTGATCAGAATCATTTACAAAAGTATCAACTCACACATAGGTAAATGGCCAACTTTGTATTATTCCTGTTAGATACTGGTTTCCAGTTCTTTGCCACCAGATCCTCTACTGGACTGATTCCAAATCCAGTCATAACTACAGTGGTTACCCTAATTAAGAGCGTCCATAGCTAAGAATAAAGTTGTGCACCAGGCCAAAGGGTTTCAACTCTGCCTACTACTAACAGATGCACTTATAGATAAATCTTTATTTTGTCTTTTACCGCCCTCCCTTTTGGGGGTGAGGGAGACATTGTTTTTTCATTGGTTTTGTCTTTTTTTTTTTTTTTTTTAACAGACGGCAAATAAGCTCCTGGGAAATGTGTATACCATATGCTCAAGTCAACATAAGTGATTTTTAAGATCTTCTAATTCATGTATTTATTTCTCAACTCCCAGCTACTACCTGGAGTAATTACAATGTACTATATCATCCTCATTATGTGTTCTTCAGCCAGATGGATTTTTCAACTTTGATCATAAAACTCCCCTGTCCCCCAAACCTTCAATGGCATAAACTATCAGTTAGAATCTAAACTCCTTAGTTGGGCATTCAAAGTTCACCACAGTTAGATCCCAACCTACCATTATGGTCTTTAACAATAAAATAACTCTCTATTTTAGCCAACTGGTCTACTGCTTGTCTCCGGGCATATCTTGAATTTTTATGATAAAATACCTTCTGTTGCTCCTGTTTCCTGAACTGCCCTCATTACCCCATCCTTCACACAAATGCTCCATCTGGCCACCCTAACCAACTTAGTCTCCCTACCAGTCTCCTCTTATGTGCCCCTAACTTTCTGGAGTCATTCAGATTTCATGTGATTTATTATGTATTACTACATGTACCATAGCCTTTTAAAAGTAACTTAATAAAACTTTTAGTGTAGATGTATAAATCAGGGCCAAAAGTCTTTATCAGTTCATGCATTATAGTTTTTCACTTCAAAATATGTAAGTAGAACTTATTACATATGTTAACTTCCATGGGCTTTATCTCATAATTTTGTTTTGTGATTATTTCACTATGTAACTTATTTCTCCTCCATGACTGTAAACACCTAGAATGTAGTTTTTCTACAGTTCACAGTGCCCAGGCAGAGTACTGTATACATATCCTGTGTTTCCATTATGTAATAGATTTTGGACCAACAAATGACATATTATAATACAGTGTTATCTTTTTAAATAATAAATTTGCCACCTGTGATCAACAGCAGACTTAGAAATAAAATATTAATTGAAATATTTATTTGAATCTTTAGGAAGAGATTTTTAAAAATTTTGTGAAACATGCAAAGGAAGAAAAAATTTACTTTCCAGCAGTTCTTACACGTTAATAAATCAAGTTATTGTTATCAAATTGGCCACTGAAAGTTGTCTGGTATTTTAAGAAAATTTTAGATGCTTGAGTGGCATTTTTTCCATTTGTGATCAAATAATCCTTTGTGTATTTATTTGTCTAATGTCTTTATTTTTTATTTGACTGCCCATTTCTTAAGGGCGGGGACTCTGTGTACCATGTTCATTGCCGCATCTCCAGTTCAGTGCCCAGTGCATGGCAGGAGCTCAGAAAATACTCGATGGACCAATGAATTAAAGAATGAAAACCTGAAAAGAAATGAGCTAATTAAAGAACGACTAATATCACGAGAACTCCTACTTATTTGGGCCCTGACCCATAGTAACTACAGCTCTTCAGATGTACTTACCTGGGCTGAAGCTGTAGTTCATCAAGACTGTCTAGATCCTTTGCCTTGCTTTTCACCTCCCCAAGAACTGAACTTGGAGAGGAGTCTCAGCTGGGACTTCCTTTCTCTATGTAAAATACTAGCTTTGAATTAGTGGTTTCCAGTTACCAGGTGTGTTAAGCAACAGAAATGCCGATAGAAGAAATCAGGGCAATCTGTGTGTGGTTTGGGAGGGAAAATATTCACCTGATTGACTTCTGGGGAATCTCTAAACATCAGCATCTTGATGATAGTACTGCCTGGTGACAACGGTGGAGATGCTGTTGGTTTGGAGCCCAGAGGAGCTAGACAGGAGGATGTCAAAACAGGGGTAACTCAGTCCCAACATTCTCAGAAGTAATGTGCTCTGAAAAAAGTAGTAATAATGATCGTGACTGCTGTAGAAGACCCTGGTCAAAACCTAGAGGCTCTGGTGGATCCACTACTAGCTGTTGTTACTTACTTTTGTCTTGTTGCTGATGCTACGGTTGAACTTCACTCTATGAAGATTGTTGTTGCTACTACAGCTGTTGGAGGCAAGGTAGACCTTTTCCTCACTGACGAATGTCAGAATGAAATAAGGGTCCTTTTCCCCAATTTAACTTTGGAATGAGTGTGAAAATAGATCCCAAAGCAGACCCAGAAAATATAGAGCAATATTTCAGCAAACCTTCTCCCTGTCCTCACAAAGCCTCTTTATAGTCTGTATTAACAGAAATTGCACTTGTCAGGGGCCAGTTCAAGTAAGATACCTAGAAAGCTGAGAAGATCAAAAAGCTCATTCAGTTTTATATGATGTTATAACAGAAAACTACTATCGTGAGATGATCAAATGAGTGTTTTCATTTTTCAATCATTGTTTACTATCATGCAAACATGGCCAAAATTTCAATGTGCATCTTCTGGTGCATTCCAGTCATTTTTAGATAAACTATAATTTGCATTCAAAGGGAAGAATGATATGTTCACACAATCATAGCTCTGTGCTGTCCCTCTCACCTAACTCAGTACTTATAGCAAGTTTCTGACCCTAGTAACAAATTGTCGTTATTCCGGGGTTTGAATCAATAGGATTATAATTGAAATAACAGAATTTCAAATTATATTTCTGATTCAAGATATAAAGAAAGCTATAAAATTTTAATAAACAGTTAAAGAAGAAAACTAGAGATCTAATAAAAAGAAATCAGTCTGCAAAATATCTCTGGCATCTATGGCACAAACCTCACACACTAGAGAAGTAGTTTATTAGTGTTTGAATGAAGCAAATAGCAAGACTGAGGTTTTTATCTTGTGGGGAAGGAACATAAAATGAGGGTAAAACGGAAGTACCAAATGTAAATTATTCATTTCAGGTCTGTTGTTTAAAAGTGTGTTTTAAAGCCTAGTATATAGAGCTGCAGTGAACATTGTGGTACATGACTCTTTTTGAATTTTGGTTTTCTCAGGGTATATGCCCAGTAGTGGGATTACTGGGTCGTATGGTAGTTCTATTTTTAATTTTTTAAGGAACCGCCATACTGTTCTCCACACTGGCTGTATCAATTTACATTCCCACCTACAGTGCAAGAGGGTTCCCTTTTCTCTACACCCTCTCCAGCATTTATTGCTTTTAGATTTTTTGATGATGGCCATTCTGACTGGTGTGAGGTGATACCTCACTGTAGTTTTGATTTGAATTTCTCTAATGATTAGTGATGTTGAGCATCCTTTCATGTGTTTGTTGGCAATCTGTATATCTTCTTTGGAGAAATGTCTATTTAGGTCTTCTGCCGATTTTTGAATTGGGTTGTTTGTTTTTATTGATATTGAGCTGCATGAGCTGCTTGTAAATTTTGGAGATTAATCCTTTGTCAGTTGCTTCATTTGCAAATATTTTATCCCATTCTGAGGGTTGTCTTTTCATCTTGTTTATGTTTTCCTTTGCTGTGCAAAAGCTTTTAAGTTTCATTAGGTTCCATTTGTTTATTTTTGGTTTTATTTCCATTTCTCTAGGAGGTAGGTCAAAAAGGATCTTGCTGTGATGTATGTTATAGAGTATTGGGCGTATGTTTTCCTCTAAAAGTTTTATAGGGTCCGGCCTTACATTTAGGTCTTTAATCCATTTTAGGGTTTATTTTTGTGTATGCTGTTAGGGAGTGTTCTAATTTCATTCTTTTACATGTACCTGTCCAGTTTTCCCAGTACCACTTATTGAAGAGGCTGTCTTTCCTCCATTGTATATTCTTGCCTCCTTTATCAAAAATAAGGTGACCATATGTGCGTGGGTTTATCTCTGGGCTTTCTATCCTGTTCCATTGATCTATAGTTCTGTTTTTGTGCTAGTACCATACTGTCTTGACTATTGTAGCTTTGTACAGTATAGTCCGAAGTCCAGGAGCCTGATTCTTCCAGCTCCGTTTTTCTTTCTCAATATTGCTTTGGCTATTCGGGGTCTTTTGTGTTTCCATACAAACTGTGAAATTTTTTGTTCTACTTCTGTGAAAAATGCTATTGGTAGCCTGACAGGGATTGCACTGAATCTATAGATTGCTTTGGGTAGTACAGTGATTTTCACAGTTTTATTCTTCCAATCCAAGAACATGGTATATCTCTCTCTCTGTTTGTATCATCTTTAATTTCTTTCATCAGTGTCTTATAGTTTTCTGCATACAGGTCTTTTGTCTCCTTAGGTAGGTTTATTCCCAGGTATTTTATTATTTTTGTTGCAATGGTAAATGGGAGTGTTTCCTTAATTTCTCTTTCAGATTTATCATCATTAGTGTATAGGAATGCAAGAGATTTCTGTGCATTAATTTTTTATCCTGCTACTTTACCAAATTCATTGATTAGCTCTAGTAGTTTTCTGGTAGCATCTTTAGGATTCTCTATGTGTAGTATCATGTCACCTGCAAACAGTGACAGCTTTACTTCTTCTTTTCTGATTTGGATTCCTTTTATTTCTTCTTCTTCTCTGATTGCTGTGGCTAGAACTTCCAAAACTATGTTGAATAAGAGTGGTGAGAGTGGGCAACCTTGTCTTGTTCCTGATCTTAGTGGAAATGGTTTCAGTTTTTCACCATTGAGAATGATGTGGGCTGTGAGTTTGTCATATATGGCCTTTATTATGTTGAGGAAAGTTCCCTCTATGCCTACTTTCTGGAGGGTTTTTATCATAAATGGGTGTTGAATTTTGTTGAAAGCTTTTTCTGCATCTATTGAGACGATCATATGGTTTTTCTCCTTCAATTTATTAATACGGTGTATCACACTGATTGATTTGTGTATATTGAAGAATCCTTGCATTCCTGGGATAAACCCCAGTTGATTATGGTGTATGACCCTTTTAATGTGCTGTTGGATTCTATTTGCTAGTGTGTTGTTGAGGATTTTTGCATCTATGTTCATCAGTGATATTGGCCTGTAGTTTTCCTTCTCTGTGACATCTTTTTCTGGTTTTGGTATCAGGGTGATGGTGGCCTTGTAGAATGAGTTTGGGAGTGTTCCTCCCTCTGCTGTATTTTGGAGAGTTTGAGAAGAAAAGGTGTTAGCTCTTCCCTAAATGTTTGATAGAATTCACCTGTGAAGCCATCTGGTCCTGGGCTTTTGTTTGTTGCAAGATTTTTAATCACAGTCTGAATTTCAGTGTTTGTGATTGGTCTGTTCATATTTTCTATTTCTTCCTGGTTCAGTCTTGGAAGGGTGTGCTTTGCTAAAAATTTGTCCATTTCTTCCAGGTTGTCCATTTTATTGGCATATACTTGCTTGTAGTAATCTCTCATGATCCTTTGTATTTCTGCAATGTCAGTTGTTATTTCTCCTTTTTCATTTCTAATTCTATTGATTTGAGTCTTCTCCATTTTTCTCTTGATGAGTCTGGCTAATGGTTTATCAATTTTATCTTCTCAAAGAACCAGCTTTCAGTTTTATTGATCTTTGTTACTGTTTCCTTCATTTCTTTTTCATATGTTTCTGGTCTGATCTTTATGATTTTTTTCCTTCTGATAACTTTGGGGTTTTTTTTGTTCTTCTTTCTCTAATTGCTTTAGGTGTAAGGTTAGGTTGTTTATTTGAGATGTTTTGGGTTTCTTGGGGTAGGAGTGTATTGCTATAAACTTCCCTCTTAGAACTGCTTTTGCTTCATTCCATCCCATAGGTTTTGGGTCATCGTATTTTCATTGTCATTTGTTTCTAGGTATTTTTTTTATTTCTTCAGTGGTCTCTTGATTATTTACTAGTGTATTGTTTAGCCTCTATGTGTTCGTATTTTTTACAGATCTTTTCCTGTAATTGATATCTAGTCTCATAGCACTGTGGTCAGGAAAGATATTGATATGATTCAATTTTCTTAAATTTACTAAGGCTTCATTTGTGACCCAAGATATGATCTATCCTGGAGAATGTTCTATGAGCACTTGAGAAGAAAGTGTATTCAGTTGTTTTTGGATGGAATGTCCTATAAATATCAATTAAGCCCATTTTGTTTAATGTATCATTTAATGCTTGTGTTTCCTTATTTATTTTCATTTTGGATGATCTGTCCATTGGTGAAAGTGGGGTGTTAAAGTCCCCTACTATGAATGTGTTACTGTCGATTTCCCCTTTTATGTAGCTGTTAGCATTTGCCTTATGTATTGAGGTGCTCCTATGTTGGGTGCATAAGTATTTACAGTTGTTATATTTTCTTCTTGGATTGATCCCTTCATCATTATGTAGTTTCCTTCTTTGTCTCTTATAATAGTCTTTATTTTAAAGTCTGGCTTGTCTGATATGAGAATTGCTACTCCAGCTTTCTGTTGATTTCCATTTGCATGGAATATCTTTTTCCATCCACTCACTTTCAGTCTGTATGTGTCCCTAGGTCTGAAGTGGGTCTCTTGTGGACAACATGTGTACAGGTCTTGTTTTTTTATCCATTCAGCCAGTCTACATCTTTTGGTTGGAGCATTTAATCCATTTACATTTAAGGTAGTTATCGATAGTATGTTCCTATTACCATTTTCTTAATTGTTTTGAGTTTGTTATTGTAGGTCTTTTCCCTCTCTTGTGTTTCCTGACTAGAGAAGTTCCTTTAACATTTGTTGTAAAGCTGGTTTGGTGGTGCTGAATTCTCTTAGCTTTTGCTTGTCTTTAAAGATTTTAATTTCTCTGTCAAATCTGAATGAGGTCCTTGCTGGGCAGAGTAATCTTGGTTGTAGGTTTTTCCCTTTCATCACTTTAAATATGACCTGCCACTCCCTTCCGGCTTGCAGAGTTTCTGCTAAAAGATCAGCTGTTAACCTTATGGGGATTCCCTTGTATGTTATTTGTTATTTTTCCCTTGCTGCTTTTAATATTTTTTCTTTGTATTTAATTTTTGGTACTTTGATTAATATGTGTCTTGGTGTGTTTCTCCTTGGATTTATCCTCTATGGGACTCTCTGCCCTTCCTGGACTTGATTGACTGTTTCCTTTCCCATATTAGGGAAGTTTTCAACTATGATCTCTTGAAATATTTTCTCATTCCCTTTCTTTTTCTCTTCTTCTTCTGGGACCCCTATAATTAGAATGTTGGTGTGTTTAATGTTGTCCCAGAGGTCTCTGAGACTGTCCTCAATTCATTTCACTGTTTTTTCTTTTTTCTTTATTCTGCTCTGCAGTAGTTATTTCCACTATTTTATCTTCCAGGTCACTTATCTGTTCTTCTGCCTCAGTTAATCAATCAGCTATTGATTCCTTATAGAGAATTTTTAATTTCATGTATTGTTGTTTAATTTCATGTATTGTTGTGTTGTTCATCATTGTTTGTTTGCTCTTTAATTCTGCTAGGTACTTGCTAAATGTTTCTTGTATTTTCTCCATTCTATTTCCAAGATTTTGGATCATCTTTACTATCATCTGTCTGAATTCTTTTTCAGGTAGACTGCCTATTTCCTCTTCATTTGTTTGGTCTGGTTGGTTTTTACCTTGATCCTTCATCTGCTGTGTGTTTCTCTGTCTTCTCATTTTGCTTAACTTACTGTGTTTGGGGTCTCCTTTTCACAGGCTGCAGGTTCATAGTTCCCATTGTTTTTCTTGTCTGCCCCCAGTGGGTAAGGTTGGTTCAATGGGTTATGTTGGCTTCCTGGTGGAGGGGACTGGTGCCTGAGGCTGGATCTTGTCTTTCTGGTGAGCATGACCACATCTGGTGGTGTTTTTTGGGGTGTCTGTGTCCTTATTATGATTTTAGGCAGACTCTCTGCTAATGGGTGGGATTGTGTTACTGTTTTGCTAGTTGTTTGGCATACGGTGTCCAGCACTGTAGCTTGCTAGTCATTGAGTGGAGCTGGGTCCACTGGGAGATATCTCGGAGAGCTTTCACCGTTTGATATTACGTGGAGCCAGGAGGTCTCTGGTGGACCAATATCCTGAACTCGGGTCTGCCACCTCAGAGGCACAGGCCTGACACCCAGCTGGAGCACCAAGACCCTGTCAGCCACACGGCTTAGAAGAAAAGGGAGGAAAAAAGAAAGAAAAAAAGAAAGAAAAAAGTAAAATAAAATAGAGTTACTAAAATAAAAAAATTATTAAAATTTTAAAAAAGTTAAAAATAAAAAAAAGAAAGAAAGAAAGAAGAGAGCAACCAAGCCAAAAAACAAATCCACCAATGATAACCAAGCTAAAAACTATACTAAAAAAAAAAGAAACAAACAAACAATAAAGGACACACAGAACCCTAGGACAAATGGTAAAAGCAAAGCTAGCTATACAGACAAAATCACACAATACATACACATGCACACTCAGAAAAAGGAAAAAAATATATATATCTTTTGGGAAGTCTAAGGTCTTCTGCCAGCGTACAGTAGGTGTTCTGTAGGAGTTGTTCCACATGTAGATGTATTTCTGATGTATTTGTGGAGAGGAAGGTGATCGCCACGTCTTACTCCTCCGCCATCTTGAAGGTCTCTCCCAACCATTTTTATAGTGTATTTTTTAAGACTAGCATTTCCTAAATGTTTTTTATTTCCTATCCAAAATTCCAATCAAATTTTGACGCCCCTATTGCCGAGGTGATTAATTTGTAGGACTCTTTTGAAGTATTCCTTTACTTTGTGTATTTTGCCTTTTTCCTTTGCTTCCTTCATTCCAAGGGTTAAAATAAATGAATAATAACAACAATAGCAGAAGCAGCAACAGCAGCAACAACAAAATGGCTTTATTCTCTTTGTATGAAGATATTCACATTCTCAGACTAGTCTTTTCCTCTGTAGATTGCGCTGGCCATAGGGTGCTCACTTATGGAGTCTGAGTCTCCTTCTAGTCAAGAGGCATTCAGTGAAGTGGACTTTTGTATCCTGTGGAGATGGACCCCTGAGTTCCAGTCCTCACTGAGTTCCCACTCTGCCACTTGCTTATTTACAAAGTCAAGCGAGTTCTTTAATTACAGTGCCTGTTTCCTCATTTGGAAAATAAGGATATAATAATAGCTACTTAAAATAGGGGTTTTCTTGAGGACGTAAATGCTTGGAAGTGTGTTTGGCACATTAAAATTGCCATGTGAGTGTTTGCTCCTATTATAAACTGTATTTGTTCATGTGTGCCCCTAAAAAAAAAAAAAAAAATCAAAGTTGACACTCCAATTGTTTTCTTTTTTAAGTAAAATACAATATAGAGAGATTATTATGAAGCTGTTTTTATTTTTGTTTTCACTCAGTTTTAAAAAAATCAGTTTATCTAAGAAGTACATGCAGTGACATGTTTTAATTAAGAGAGGTGAACCTACATATATTAATGTGGGACAATGATGATTTTCCCAGCAACATCATTTTTTTTTTTTTTTTTAACCTCAGCTACTATTAAAGTGAAAAAAAACCCAAAACCCTTCTTAGAGTCATTAAGACACTTATTATGAGTAGCCCTGGGCAAAACATTAAATAAAAGAGCATACAATCCCAGGAAGAGCATTTAATTTAATGAAATTCAGCCTATAAACCCAAATGTAGATGATCCTATCTATACAGGGCAAAACAGAAAATGCCATGGTAGAGTTAGGGATTAACGTGACAATGTCTTTCATATAATGCTTTAATCCCACTTGTTCAATATTGGAAAATGGGAATGGAGGTCCTATTGTCACTGACAATGTCCTAATAATGAAATACTCTTGGGGGAAAAGGCTCTTTGGGTTACCATAGGCCTGAGGCTACTGAAACAAAGAGGAAGCATGGGAAAGAATGCTGGATTACTAAAATGGAAATGTAGGATACTTTCTCATTGTGAGGTCATAGGGAGAATAAGATATTTTGTTTCTGGGAAATTCCAGCTAGCTGAATCTATATTTTTATCCTTTGTCCTGCTTCTGCAGGCATTTGCCACAGAGCTGTGTTTTCCCCCTTGTTCTGCACCTCCATGGCTAACATATGGGAAGGGTTTTTTCCGGCTGGGGCCCATGTAAAGTGTACTTTAACCCTCCTCCACCTGAAATCCTCCACCATCCGTAGAGCAGTTATGTGCAGGGATCAAATTAGCACTGTAGCGTCAAGCTGGTACTTTTGGATATATTCACAATCAATTCCAAATAAGTGACTAGAACAGCTGTGTAGCAACTCTATTTATTAAGATGTCCAAAATGACTAAATTGATGGTTTTGATCCTCTCAAAGATTTGTATCCTTTCATTATCTTAAGTAAAAAGGAAGAAATTCTCTATTTCTGAAGAGCTGATTGGGACACACTGAGGCAAAATATTAAAGAGATGGGATGCATTCTTTAAATGCAAATCCTTATTTCCCCACCTATACCTAAACTACAAAACAAATATTTGAAATGGACACACATCACAAGGCAGAATTCTCTCACATACTTCTCTGAAACAAGTTGTTCTCTAGTCTTGGAAACATTTTTTAGAAAGTGGATTTCAGTGATTTCTCACAGTTAGCAACTAAAATATTTTTTTTATTTTCAATCTTATGAATTATCCAAAGACTTTCCCAGTTGTGCCTTACCTTCCTCTTCTGCCTCCCTCCCTGTCTCCTCCTCCAGGTTTAAGGAACACTTTGAGCAGGGTTCTCTCTGCAGCTCCAGCAAGTGCAGCTCCCTCTGCCTGGATCACCCTCCTCCTGGCCCTTCATTTCTGAGAGCTGTCATTAAGTCCTCCCCTGGGATGCTTTTGGTAACCTCTCTGGGCTCTGTTAGGCTCACTTCAAACACTCTTTGTGTTTAATTGCTTGCACATTTACAGGACCTCTCACAAAACCTGAGCTCTTTGAAGGCATGTATGATGACTTTCATTCATACAGAAAATAAAAGCATGAGGTCTGGAATCTAGTAAGTATTCAATACATTTATTCATTGACTGACTGACTGACTGACTGAATAAATGCTGCTTCAGGAAACACTTCAGGACTCTCACCCTGTATAGTGTCTCCTGAGAGATTTCCTTGGTTACTTGAGAAAATTATGAGAGGCCAGTGTTCATAAAGGGAAAAGGCAATTAAACTAAATTGTGGGTCGGGAGTAACAATGGATCAATGACATTATTTTGCTTTCAAAGGACAGTCACATTTAGCCATCAAATAATTACAGGGACCTTTAAATGTTTGAGGTGTGACCATAAAGTAATGAAATGACTTCAATAAACAATACATGAAAACCAGTTTCACTAACTTAAAGTCACACTCTCACAGATACATTTAACATGCTGCTTTTACAATTAAAACAACAGCTCTGAACAATTCAATGAGGTTCCAAACACACATTTTCAATTTTCTCAAAGAGCTTAAGAGTTCAAAAATATAAGCAACTTATTTACTAGAATAGCTTTTAGTTGTTAAATATATAATAATGTATGAAAAGGCCAATAGAGGAAGATTTCAGGGATGCTTTGAAAATCGGGGCTCATTTCTCAGGATTCCAGGCTATTTCTAAATATGCTGAACTTTGAGTTTGGAAACTTGTTTTATAGGCAACTTTATTCCCATAATGGTCTCAGTCCCACTTCCCAAGATAGTGGTCTATCAGAAACAAGGAATTTGGGAGGGGGGGACTGCTGAAAAAGTTGAATCACTAGAATTTCCTATTGGACTTGAACTTAGGTGCACACAAAGAAACAACAGGGCAGTCAGTCAGTGAGAAAGAAAAATGTTTAAAGAATTAATTCCTGTCTAGTTCCAGTTTTCATGTCACAGAGGAAAAGAAGAATTTAATCAAAAAGGCCCTAAATACATTTGCAGCGGGGCTGATGCATTTCTTTTTATTTCTACTCTTTGCACCGCTGTAGGAAGCCAACCAACTGAAAAACAACTGCCCATCTCTCATCAACTTCTCATTTATCAATGTCCCCATACCTACGCTCTAGGCTGTTTCTCCTTTGGCAATTACTGTACCTTTATAAAGGAAGGCTATCTTTGCCATAATAACATATGATTATTATGACATATGGTTGTGTTTAATCATCTTAAATCTAAAATGATTTTAAATGCTAAAAAGCACTTTTTGTTTGAAAATCGCTTACCTTTGGAACTCTCCAGGCACAGAAGGGAGGGCTGTGACTGAAACATGAGGAATTTTTATTTCATTTCATTATTTTACTTTTTGGTTATTTTCTTCTAACTTACTGGGATGTATGTTATTTAAAATACATAACATTAAGATCCTGAACATTTTCAGTGCCCTATTTCTAAATATTTTGTGTCACTGTTGTACGTCTTTATGACTATGATTAATAGGCCTAAATAATACGGTCAAAGAGTAGAAAAGACAGAAATAATCTTTAGTCTTTATCTTCTGGGCAAAGGTACGGTACATCTGGGCAAAGGTACGATGAAGCCCCTTTGAGTCCTATAATTGTTCGTCTAATACAGCCATCAGCATTCAAAGTCACAGATAGGTATAATATACAATCATGTTTAAGCAGTGTATTGTTTGGTCCCCAAATGGAGAGATTAATCCAGTCTTTCACTAAATGGAAAGGCTGTTTTATTTTTAATCCTTAACTCATTTGTTTCTTTCAAAAGTACTTTTCTATTTAAATTTGTTACAATCCCTCATTGCAACAAAATCCTATCATCGTAAATCCTTTCCTAGTGCGGGCAGCCACCCCTTGAACACAGGCAGATAATTCGTGTTCTTTTGCATCACAGAACCCCATGTAGTTTCCTACAGCGAGGCAAGCACCTCAAAGAGCTGCAGTGTGGGTTCTTCAGAAGGAACCTAGGGGGTTCTTGAGCCCCATAGCGAGGGCAGACTCAAACAGCAGCAACGGCAGGCAGCTGATTGCAACTGGGAAGGGAGGTATGCAACGGTAGTCAAGAGGTAAAATAACAAAATCACAGAGTTTGCTCTTTTACCTTACTGGAGACCAAGAAAATCTTGGGAAGTACTTATGGACTTCAATTTTACAATCCAAGTGGTGCACTGGGTTTCCAGATTGTACAGTTCGTATTAAATCAATTTTATCATCGATTGTTTCTCCTGATGTTAAACAGATCTGATGACTACTCTAGCCACCACTGTAGGTGTTTATTTAAAGAACACATTTTCCACAGCCTGTTCTCCATGTTACAGCTTTACTGGAGCATTCTCATGTCAACCAAGCCCCCTGGGCTTTTAGAAGCGATGAATCCTAAAAGATGTTTTCCCCACAGAAACCACAAGGTAAATGTAACAAGTAATCAATCTTCTGAGCAGCAATCAGGCAACCACTTAACGAACATACTACACAAACAAAATAATTAATCTAAGCACTGTCCCGAATAGTAATTAATCTGATCGGCTCCAAGTGATATATTTGTTCACTGTACCCTGTTTTGTTTCGTACTTGTCATAGTTAAAGGTGTCAGAGACAGTACAAATGTGTTAACCAGTTTAAAAGAATACTAATTTCAGGAGGAAAGTGTGACACAAATGTTTATGCAGTGTGGGATGTTCGTTCCTTTGTTTGCAAAGGAGAACAACACATATCACTGTCAGACTGAAACAAAAAGGACAAATGCTTTAAAATAAAGGAGGAAACGCCACTCCCAAACATTAGGCAAGCCAGTAAAGACCTGAGACAATTATAATATGATCTGGACCAATAATTGCCTCCTGGGTAAGGGCAGGTAAACTTAATTATAAATGTCCTGATGAATGAAAATGAAATAAAACAGAATGAAAAGTACAGAGCCAAAAGAGTACCCTTCTCTAAGATCTGTGACACACCAAGAAGAGACGGTTGATTTGCCAGGAAAACGGGTTGCATAGGAGCTAATTCTGATGGTTTAGAATAAAAGGCTAAACATAAATCCCTTATCATCTATCTCTTTTTTTGGATCCTGAATTCAATAATTTCAAGTGTTATCAGTTACCTCTTATCATTGAACTTCACTTTATGTCACGAAGACCAAATCTTAATTGCAGGGTGGCTGCTGGGAGAGTAAAAAGGAGCCACCAGACTGGATTTACAACTGACATTTGGCCCAGTAGTGTAATATGTAGTGGTATTCAGCCTCATCCCAGGTCAGATCCTACTGAGTAAAGGGGCTTTCTCAAAACTGTGTTTTTAACCTAAGGAAGCTGAGCGAAGTCATCTTCAGATTTTTAGGCTTTTTTGAAAAATTTCCATGAAATTGAGATTGCATGGTTATAAAACATTCTCCCTGGCATCCTTTAGATCTTCTCAGTGGGCAAAGGAAGAGAAGAAAGCAGGAATTCTAGAAAACACTAAGACACATCTTCTTACAGCAAAGATGGTGACAGGATGTATACCCATTTTGCGGTTTCTGTACCACCTATGCCCACCTCTGGTGTTGGGGATATTCCCCCACTACCACTACCACCCCTGCAGGAAGGCTGGTCTAAGTGGTCATGTTTGCACCAGATAAAGCTACAGCTTGAACAGCTAACTGAAACAAGAGTGGACACTTGAGCCAGGGAAGCTAACTATAGGCCGGTCTGAGCCATTAAGACACTCTTTCCTAGGAATATGGAATTCAGACACTGAGACATTGACTTTGTTAGTTGTGGAGAGCCCTGACGCAGAGGCAAGTGATGTCCAGGTAGAAATCACTGCCTTAGCAAGCAGTGATTTCTAAGCCCACCCATGGACAAGAAGAATAAGAGGAAACAGCAAAACTGAACAAAGAAAGTCAATCAGTTTAGAGAACCAGGGTAAGGGCCCAGAAGCAGACCAAACAGCAGGAAATGCCCCAGAAATGGAAGGAGGCATCTCTTCTCAGTCTAACCCTATGTGGCCTTGATGTCTGTAATTTCCTGTTTTTAGAATTGGTGTGATTCCCTGCTGGATCTATTCAGTAAACACCGTGTTTACATGCATTGGTTTCTGTAACTTTAAATATAACATTTCTTGAACAGAAAAGATTCACCAAATAGAAAAATCTGGGAATAGGCATACAATTAGCAAGTATCAAATCAGTTACTGGGTTTCAAAAGAACAACAGGTTACAGAGCTTCAGTAAAAGATTCCACACAGAAAAAGGATGTCAGTGAAGACTTTAATTTGGCCTGAGAAAAACAAACAAACAAAAAACAACCAATAACAATAGCCAACCTTTATAGAATGCTTACTATAAGTTGGGCACTTGTATAAACATTTACATATGTGAGCTATTTAATCCTCATAACATCCTCTGACACAGATGCCATAATCCCCATTTTACAGGTGAGGAACTGATGCAGAGAGAAATTAAATAACATGCTCAAAATCCCACAACTATTAAGTAGGCAGAAGTGAACCATGGAGGTTTATAAGCCCAAGACATCTGTTGTTGAAAATAGGTAACATAAAGAAACACAATATAGGAACATATATCACGGCAATATTTCCCAAAGTATATCTCCTAATACGCTATAGTTACAAAGTGTAACTATTAATCCCAGGGGATGTTCACAGTTGTTATTTTACAGGAAAGGTCTTGGTACTCAGATAAATTTGGAAAACTTTGGGTCAGACAATGTAAAATAAATTCAAATATATAATGAATATATAGGTACATATATATGATATAATAACATATATGAGCTAATACATAGCATAGATTTTCAAGAGGGAGATATTTTATGTAGTTTCCTTCCAAACTTATTTGACAACAGAGTTCTTTTTTAGGGTGGTCTCATCAAAATAGCACATTCTGGGAACTTCTATCTTAGAGAAAAACTAAAGTAGTAATTTCTTATGGGTTCAAATACATGCATAACTCCCCAAAATAACCTCCTAATTAGTCAATAGCTAAATTTCTGATGAAGTAAATCAGAACATTCTTAAAATTTTATAAGAAGCTAGATACATGCACCACCACCCCAGTTCCCATTCATGAAAGGAAAACATAAAATTCAGCACTTTGGATTCAAAAAAACACTGTCTTCCATTTTTTAACACCCTCCTGGATTTGGGATGTGATGAGAATAAGAAGGCTGAATAATAATTGACAGGTTAATAAAATTGCTTATATTGTGACTGTCATTATAGATTCAGTGAACTCAATCTGATAGCCACAAGAAATGAAAAATGTTTGCCTTAAATCACAGAAGACTTGAGGACAAGTGGATGGTGAAGATGCATATACAATCTTAGTTCCTTGGTAAGATTAACTCTGTGTTACCTCCCATATCTGCTACAGCACCAAATTTATAATGGCAGCTAAAAATCTCAGACTTTCCCAAACCAAAAGCTAGCTTCACCACCACTTGCTACTGCCACCCTAGCAATATGTCAGAAGAAGATATATACTTGAACATCTTACTAAGTATGCGATGCTGCCACTGAGCATCAGTAAAGTGATCATGAATGAATCCTCACCATCCTTATTCTGGAATCAAGGCCTCAAACAGAAGCATCTGATTAGCCACGTCAAGGTCACATGACTGAGCCCTGGCTGCCAAGAAGCTTTGAAAAGGTTTCTTTCCCTTTCTTAACATCTGCACTCGGAGACAGGGTACTTATTCTAATGATATTACACATGGTGGAATGTTTCCTTTAAATAGTAAGGTACACTGGCAAGTAGGATAGCTAAAAAGTGACAGAAGTCTACTACAATGACCAGGGACCATTTTGAGTGACAATTTCAAGTTCTGCAGGAACCTATAAAACTGACCTAAATAAACAGTTGCAGCAGGTGAGGTTGGGCCATATCCACTCAACCTCACCTGTGGGCTCCAGCCTCTGACTTCCTTGTTTTGGCTGCACTTGAAAAGGTGGGTATCAGACACATCTTAACTGAACACAGGACAGCAGAGGCCCTCAAGGCCAGGATGGTTGATGGAGCCCACAGATGAGACCCTCACTTCACTTAACGCTGACAGTGTTTCTCTTATTACAAGTGTCATTTGATAGGAGTAAATAAGATCCTCTTGTTTAAGTAACAGATGGCTGGCATTGCAATGTTGACATTCAGGAAGCCAAGAAAAAAAGGTGACCACATGAACTGGAGAGATGGGAAAAGACTAAGACTGGGACCCAATCCCACAGCACCCAGATAGAAATTAGAAGAGAAGGTCCATGCTTCCAAGTATAGCTCTATCTAGAATTTACCAACACGCCCTGAAAGGCACTATGCTTATAATTATAGGTATCATCTCATTTAATGCTTCGAACAGTCAAATGAGGTGGATTATATTATTATACCAAGTTTACAGAAGAAGAAACAGAGTCTTCGGTATTTGAAGTCACTTGCCCAAAGTTATAAACTCCTTAGTGACAGAGACACCTCGCCTATCTGACTCTAAGCCCTGTGCTTACAATTAATGATCCCTTTGGCTTCTTTCTATCCCATTCATGTCTCTGTAATCTCATTTTTAACATATGACTGAAAGAGAAAGAGAAAAAGACAAAGAAAAGACTGGCTAATTAAGTAATGCTTATTTCTGGTAGGACTGAGGATGCTATTGTGGCATGACTAATGGCACCACACTTCCCATTTAGTATTCAGGAAATGGCTGGTCAGGTGTGTGCAGATGGAAAGCCTCAGAGGTGTAAGATTATTCTCCTGGAGAATTACCCTTTCGGTTTCCTCCACCAGAGCCTCACAATGGTCTCCTGAAATGTACCTCAGTGAAAAATCAAGCAGAAAGGCAGCTTCATCTCTGAATTCACTGGGTTTCTAGGGTGACAACCACATCAATAAAGCCATGGAGAAGTAGCAGAATATGTGACATGCCTTCCTAGGAATAACCCAATGCCTGGCTGAAAGCTGTAATTCTCACCAAGAAAGGAGCATACAACGGATTTTACAATTTACATGTGGGTGTTGTGTGTTATGAAAAATTAAACTTACTACAAATGCATTCACCTCTATCATAAAAGGGATCTTGGATTTTACAAGACTCATTGCAAAGCTCCTTTAAGTAATCAGTTCCTCTGTTATAGTTCAATGAGTTTTTTATAACTTATTACACAAGGTCCCTGAGATAGCAAAATTTAAGATTTCAGTATTAGCAGCTACTGCAATAAAGTTTTCAGCATAAATAAAAAATAATACTTTTAAATGATAATGTGACCTTAGGAGAAGATGGCGGAAGAGTAAGACACAGAGATCACCTTCCTCCCACAGATACATCAGAAATACATCTACACGTGGAACTGCTCCTATAAAACAACCACTGAACGCTGGCAGAAGACCTCAGACCTCCCAAAAGGCAAGAAACTCCCCACGTACCTGGGTAGGGCAAAACAATAAAGAATAAACAGAGACAAAAGAATAGGGACGAGACCTGCACCAGTGGGAGAGAGCTGTGAAGGAGGAAAGGTTTCCACACCCTAGAAGCCCCTTTGCGGGCAGAGACTGCGGGTGGCGGAGGGGGGAAGCTTCGGAGCCGCGGAGGAGAGCACAGCAACAGGGGTGTGGAAGGGAAAGCGGAGAGATTCCCGCACAGAGGATCAGTGCCGACCGGCACTCACTAGCCCGAGAGGCTTGTCTGTCACCCGCCAGGGCGGGCGGGGCTGAGAGCTGAGGATCGGGCTTCGGTCTGAGCGCAGGGAGAGGACTGGGGTTGGCGGCGTGAACACAGCCTGCAGGGGGTTAGTGGGCCACGGCTAGCCGGGAGGGAGTCCGGGAAAAAGTCTGGAGCTGCCAAAAAGACAAGAGACTTTTTCTTGCCTCTTTGTTTCCTGTTACGCGAGGAGAGGGGATTAAGAGCGCTGCTTAAAGGAGCTCCAGAGACGGGCACGAGCCGCGGCTATCAGCGCGGACCCCAGAGATGTGCAAGAGACACTAAGGCTGCTGCTGCAGCCATCAAGAAGCCTGTGTGCAAGCACAGGTCACTATCCCCACCTCCCCTCCCGGGAGCCTGTGCAGCCCGCCACTGACAGGGTCCCGTGATCCAGGGACAACTTCCCCAGGAGAATGCACGGCGCCGCCCAGGCTGGTGCAACGTCACGCCGGCCTCTGCCGCTGCAGGATCTCCCCGCATCCATACCCCTCCCTCCCCCGGGCCTGAGTGAGCCAGAGCCCCTGAAGCAGCTGCTCCTTTAACCCCGTCCTGTCTGAGCGAAGAACAGACGCCCTCAGGCAACCTACACACAGAGGCGGGGCCCCATCCAAAGCTGAACCCTGGGAGCTGTGCGAACAAAGAAGAGAAAGGGAAATTTCTCCCAGCAGCCTCAGAAGCAGCGGATTAAATCTCCACGATCAACTTGATGTACCCTGCATCTGTGGAATACCTGAATACACAACGAATCATCCCAAATTGAGGAGGTGGACTTTGGGAGCAAGATAAATTACTTTTTCCCCTTTTCCTCTTTTTTTGACTGTGTATGTGTATGCTTCTGTGTGAGATTTTGTCTGTATAGCTTTGCTTTCACCATTTGTCCTAGGGTTCTGACCGTTTTGTTTTGTTTTTACTTTAATTTTTTTTTCTTAATAATTATTTTTAATTTTTTATTTTAATAACTTTATTTTATATTATCTTACTTTATTTTATTTTATCCTCTTTCTTTCTTTCTATTTTTTCTCACTTTTATTCTGAGCCGTGTGGATGACAGGCTCTTGATGCTCCAGCCAGGCGTCAGGGCTGTGCCTCTGAGGTGGGAGAGCCAAGTTCAGGACACTGGTCCACAAGAGACCTCCCAGCTCCACGTTATATCAAACAGCGAAAATCTCCCAGAGATCTCCATCTCAACACCAAGACCCAGGTTCACTCAACAACCAGCAAGCTACAGTGCTGCACACCCTATGCCAAACAACTAGCAAGACAGGAACACAACCCCAGCCATTAGCAGAGAGGCTGCCTAAAATCATAATAAGGCCACAGACACTCCAAAACACACCACAAGATGTGGACCTGCCGACCAGAAAGACAAGATCCAGCCTCATCCACCAGAACACAGGCACTAGTCCCCTCCACCAGGAAACCTACACAACCCACTGAAACAACCTTAGCCACTGGGGACAGACACCAAAAACAACAGGAACTACGAACCTGCAGCCTGCGAAAAGGAGACCCCAAACACAGTAAGATAAGCAAAATGAAAAGACAGAAAAACGCACAGCAGATGAAGGAGCAAGGTAAAAACCCACCAGACCTAACAAATGAAGAGGAAACAGGCAGTCTATCTGAAAAAGAATTCAGAATAATGATAGTAAAGATGATCCAAAATATTAGAAATAGAACAGAGAAAATACAAGAAACATTTAACAAGGACCTAGAAGAACTAAAGAGGAAACAAGCAACAATGAGCAACACAATAAATGAAATTAAAAATACTCTAGAATGGATCAAGAGCAGAATAACTGAGGCAGAAGAACGGATAAGTGACCTGGAAGATAAAAGAGTGGAAATAACTACTGCAGAGCAGAATAAAGAAAAAAGAATGAAAACAACTGAGGACAGTCTGAGAGACCTCTGGGACAACATTAAGCACACCAACATTCGAATTATAGGGGTCCCAGAAGAAGAAGAGAAAAAGAAAGGGACCGAGAAAATATGTGAAGACGTTATACTGAAAACTTCCCTAATATGGGAAAGGAAATAGTTAATCAAGTCCAGGAAGCGTAGAGTCCCATAGAGGATAAATCCAAGGAGAAACACGCCAAGACACATATTAATCAAACTGTCAAAAATTAAATACAAAGAAAACATACTAAAAGCAGCAAGGGAAAAACAACAAATAACACACAAGGGAATCCCCATAAGGTTAACAGCTGATCTTTCAGCAGAAACTCTGCAAGCCAGAAGGGAGTGTCAAGACATATTTAAAGTGATGAAGGAGAAAAACCTACAACCCAGATTACTCTACCCAGCAAGGATCTCATTCAGATTTGATGGAGAAATTAAAACCTTTAAAGACAAGCAAAAGCTAAGAGAATTCAGCACCACCAAACCAGCTTTACAACAAACGCTAAGGGAACTTCTCTAGGCAAGAAACACAAGAGAAGGAAAAGGCCTACAATAACAAACCCAAAACAATAAGAAAATGGTAAAAGGAACATACATATCGATAATTACCTTAAATGTAAATGGATTAAATGCTCCAACCAAAAGACACAGATTGGCGAATGGATACAAAAACAAGAACCATATATATGCTGTCTATAAGAGAACAACTTCAGACCTGGGGACACATACAGACTGAAAGTGAGTGGATGGAAAAAGATATTTCATGCAAATGGAAATCAGAAGAAAGCTGAAGTAGCAATTCTCGTATCAGACAAAATAGACTTTAAAATAAAGACTATTACAAGAGACAAAGAAGGACACTACATAATAATCAAGGCATCAATCTAAGAAGAAGATATAACAATTGTAAATATTTATGCACCCAACGTAGGAGCACCTCAATACATAAGGGAAATACTAACAGCCATAAAGGGGGAAATCGACACTAACACAATCACAGTAGGGGACTTTAACACCCCACTTTCACCAATGGACCCATCATCCAAAATGAAAATAAATAAGGAAACACAAGCTTTAAATGATACATTAAACAAGATGGACTTAATTGATATTTATAGGACAGTCCATCCAAAAACAACAGAATACACATTTTTTTCAAATGCTCATGGAACATTCTCCAGGATAGATCATATCTTGGGTAACAAATCTAGCCTTGGTAAATTTAAGAAAATTGAAATCGTATCAAGTATCTTTTCCGACCACAATGCTATGAGACTACATATCAATTACAGGAAAAGATCTATAAAAAATACAAACACATGGAGGCTAAACAATACATTACTTAATAACGAAGTGATCACTGAAGAAATCAAAGAGGAAATCAAAAAATACCTAGAAACAAATGACAATGGAGACATGATGACCCAAAACCTATGGGATGCAGCAAAAGCAGTTGTAAGAGGGAAGTTTATAGCAATACAATCCTACCTTAAGAAACAGGAAACATCTCTAATAAACAACCTAACCTTGCACCTAAAGGAATTAGAGAAAGAAGAACAAAGAAAGCCCAAAGTTAGCAGAAGAAAAGAAATCATAAAGATACGATCAGAAATAAATGAAAAAGAAATGAAGAAAACGATAGCAAAGATCAATAAAACTGAAAGCTGGTTCTTTGAGAAGATAAACAAAATTGATAAACCATTAGGGAGGCTCATCAAGAAAAAAAGGGAGAAGACTCAAATCAATAGAATTAGAAATGAAAGAGGAGAACTAACAACTGCCACCGCAGAAATAAAAAAGATCATGAGAGATTACTACAAGCAAATCTATGCCAATAAAACGGACAACCTGGAAGAAGTGGACAAAGTTTAGAAACGCACAACTTGCTGAGACTGAACCAGGAAGAAATAGAAAATATGAACAGACCAATCACGAGCACTGAAATTGAAACTGTGATTAAAGTTCTTCCAACAAACAAAAACCCAGGACCAGATGGCTTCCCAGGCAAATTCTATCAAACATTTAGAGAAGAGCTAACACCTATCCTTCTCAAACTCTTCCAAAATATAGCAGAGGGAGGAACACTCTCAAACTCATTCTATGAGGCCACCATCATCCTGATACCAAAACCAGACAAAGAAGTCACAAAGAAAGAAAACTACAGGCCAATATCACCGATGAACATAGATGCAAAAATGCTCAACAAAATATTAGCAAACAGAATCCAACAGCAAATTAAAAGGATCACACACCATGATCAAGTGGGGTTTATTCCAGGAATGCAAGGATTCTTCAATATATGCAAATCAATCAATGTGATACACCATATTAACAAATTGAAGGAGAAGAACCATAGGATCATCTCAATAGATGCAGAGAAAGCTTTTGACAAAATTCAACATACATTTATGATAAAAACCCTGCAGAAAGCAGGCATAGAGGGACCTTTCCTCAACAAAATAAAGGCCATATATGACAAACCCACAGCCAACATCATTCTCAATGGTGAGAAATGAAACCATTTCCACTAAGATCAGGGACAAGACAAGGTTACCCACTCTCACCACTCTTATTCAACATAGTTTTGGAAGTCCTAGCCACAGCAATCAGAGAAGAAGAAATAAAAGGAATCCAAATCAGAAAAAAAGAAGTAAAGCTGTCACTGTTTGCAGGTGACATGATACTATACATAGAGAATCCTAAAGATGCTACCAGAAAACTACTAGAGCTAATCAATGAATTTGGTAATATAGCAGGATACAAAATTAATGCACAGAAATCTCTGGCATTCTTATACACGAATGATGAAAAGTCTGAAAGTGAAATTAAGAAAACAGTCACATTTACCATTGTAACAAAAAGAATAAAATACCTGGGAATAAACCTACCTAAGGAGACAAAAGACCTGTATGCAGAAAATTATGACACTGATGAAAGAAATTAAAGATGATACAAATAGATGGAGAGATATACCATTTTCTTAGATTGGAAGAATCAACCTTGTGAAAATGAGTCTACTACCCAAAGCAATCTACAGATTCACTGCCATCCCTATCAAACTACCACTGGCATTTTTCACAGAACTAGAACAAAAAAATTCACAATTTGTATGGAAACACAAAAGACCCCGACTAGCCAAAGCAATCTTGAGAACGAAAAATGGAGCTGGAGGAATCAGGCTCCCTGACTGCATACTATACTACAAAGCTACAGTAATCAAGACAGTATGGTACTGTAACAAAAACAGAAATATAGATCAATGGAACAGGATAGAAAGCCCAGAGATAAACCCACGCACATATGGTCACCTTATCTTTGATAAAGGAGGCAGGAATATACAGTGGAGAAAAGACAGCCTCTTCAATAAGTGGTGCTGGGAAAACTGGACAGGTACATGTAAAAGTATGAAATTAGAACACTTCCTAACACCATACACATGGTGTTCATGTGTTCATACAAAAATGAACTCAAAATGGATTAAAGGCCTAAATGTAAGGCCAGACACTATCAAACTCTTAGAGGAAAACATAGGCAGAACACTCTATGACATAAATCACAGAAAGATCCTTTTTGACCCACCACCTACAGAAATGGAAATAAAACCAAAAATAAACAAATGGAACCTAATGAAACTTAAAAGCTTTTGCACAGCAAAGGAAATCATAAACAAGACCAAAAGACAACCCTCAGAATGGGAAAAATATTGCAAATGAGGCAACTGGCAAAGGATTAATCTCCAAAATTTACAAGCAGCTCATGCAGCTCAATAACAAAAAAACAAACAACCCAATGCAAAAATGGGCAGAAGACCTAAACAGACATTTCTCCAAAGAAGATATACAGACTGCCAACAAATACATGAAAGAATGCTCAACATCATGAATCATTAGAGAAATGCAAATCAAAACTACAATGAGATATCATCTCATAGCAGTCAGAATGGCCATCATCAAAAAATCTAGAAACAATAAATGCTGGAGAGGGTGTGGAGAAAAGGGAACACTCTTGCACTGTTGGTGGGTATGTAAATTGATACAGCCACTATGGAGAACAGTATGGAGGTTCCTTAAAAAACTACAAATAGAACTACCATATGACCCAGCACTCCCACTACTGGGCATATACCTTGAGAAAACCATAATTCAAAAAGAGTCATGTACCAAAATGTTCATTGCAGCTCTATTTACAATAGCCCGGAGATGGAAACAACCTACGTGCCCATCATCAGATGAATGGATAAACAAGATGTGGCACATATATACAATGGAATATTACTCAGCCATAAAAAGAAACGAAATTGAGCCCTTTGTAATGAGGTGGATGGACCCAGAGTCTGTCATACAGAGTGAAGTAAGTCAGAAAGAGAAAAACAAATACCGTATACTAACACATATATATGGAATCTAAGGAAAAAAAAAAAAAAAGGTCATGAAGAACCTAGGTATAAGACAGGAATAAAGACACAGACCTACTAGGATGGACTTGACGATATGGGGAGGGGGAGGGGTAGGCTGTGACGAGGTGAGAGAGTGGCATGGACATATATACACTACCAAGCATAAAGTGGATAGCTAGTGGGAAGCAGCTGCGTAGCACAGGGAGATCAGCTAGGTGGTGTGTGACCGCCTAGAGGGGTGAGATAGGGAGGGTGGGAGGGTGGGAGACGCAGGAGGGAAGAGATATAGGAACATGTATATATGTATAACTGATTCACTCTTTTATAAAGCAGAAAATAACGCACAATTTTAAAGCAATTATACTCCAATAAAGATGTTTAAAATATTATAATGTACATATAACAGGAAACAGGAGTAGATGAGAAAAATCAAATTTAAACTCAGCTTCTCAAGATTATGCATACTATATGAATTGAGGTTTGGATGTATTTCCTTATTGTAAGACAGGGATTAATAAATTTATAGTAGTATTCCCTTATGAACAATTGCATTTAAGCTTTCATTTCCCACAAGGGCCTCTTTTGGCTTGAACAAAAAGAATAAAACTCTAATGTTGACATTATGATATAAGCAAGTTGAGCATACCTAACACACCTCTAGGTTGTCTATCTACACATAAACTTGCATAAATTTGCCGTAAATTCATAAATAGACAACTAAACATTATGTAACCAGTATCTAAACACTTTATAGCCTACTATATTAAGAATTTAATAAATTACCATATAGAAACAAATGTTTTTAACTACTAATTTAGAGATTTAGAATTTATTGTTATGTCTATTTAAAAAATTGTTTTAATTAGATAATAACAAAAAATTCACATCATTTATTGAACACCTAGCACATGCCCAGCTCTGAATTAGGCTCTTTACATTCGTTGTAACATTTAACACAACCGCTTGTTGTATATGTGTTACTATTCCCATATTATAGATGACAAAATAGTAAGTATTAATGGCTAATTTACCCAAAAGTACATGGGTAACAACATGTGACAAGCTGTTCAAACCCTGATGTGCTTCCATGACTATTATTCCAGACTCCTTTGCTTCTTGCCCTTGTTTACCTAAAATAACTGCAGTGAAAGTATATGCCTAGATGAACATTCTCTAAATCATTCAAATATAGCAGTATCGATCTAGAACAAGAAAACAGTATTGATTACAAGCATGGGTAAAAATCAACACAATAAATGTGAGCAAAAAGAAGTATATATAAATGGTGAAAAGCAAATTAAACTTTAAAGATCATTTCAATTTAAGAACTAAGCACTGGCAGCAAGAGCAGAGATTTTTTTTTTTCCTTATAATAGCTGAATAGGCTGATGGCTCATTTCATTGTGTAACAATATTCTGATTTTTCTCCTGAAGCTGGAAATGCCTATTTTCCAGAATGAGAAAAATACTTACACTTATGTAAACTGCAGTGGTAAATTATGCATACTTAATTAATCCACAAGTACAGCCCTGGGTTTGCTTAAGGTTCTTGAGGCATAAGATGCAGGTGCCATGATGATAATTTATCAACCCCTGGATTTTTAGTCATCTATTCAGATTATGCTGATTGTGTAAGGAATGTTCACGGTTTAAAACAAACTAGATAGGGGCTTCCCTGGTGGTGCAGTGGTTAAGAATCCGCCTGCCAATGCAGGGGACACGGGGTTCGAGCCCTGGTCCGGGAGGATCACACATGCCGCGGAGCAACTAAGCAGGTGCGCCACAACTATTGAGCCTGCGCTCTAGAGCCTACGAGCCACAACTACTGAGCTCGAGTGGCACAACTACTGAAGCCCGCACGCCTAGAGCCTGTGCTCCGCGACAAGAGAAGCCACCAAAATGAAAAGCCTGTGCACTGCAACGAAGAGTAGCCCCCGCTCGCCGCAACTAGAGAAAGCCCGCACACAACAATGAAGACCCGACGCAACCCAAAATAAATTAAATAAATAAATAAATAAATAAAATTTATTAAAAAATAAATAAAACATACTAGATAGAAAAATTCCTGCAGCCACCCCTCCCCCACCATACCATTTGTTATTGAGCTCCATGGATGTGAAAGATGAACACTTCTGGGGGTTTTTTTGATATAGTTCTGAGAAAGTACTGTTAGCTAACAAATCCAGCCCATAATAAATCTTTATTTATTGCCCACCTGGCTATAGCCCTATCAGTATCAGCGGGAGAAAAGATAATATCTTATCAGTAAATTGTGCAGACATCAGATGCAGTTTCCCTTTCAGTACTTGGGGTATGTGAATTGCATAGTAGTTTCATTCAGCAGGCTCCAAAGTGACAGCTAAATTCTCCAGCAGGAGATGCACTGCCCAGCATGTGCCACACTAAAGGTCCTGCTGCCTGCTCCACACCCTTCACCTTCTTCCAAAGATCGATGAATGGGGAGAGAGAGGCAGAGACAGAGAGCCAGCAAGCAGGAGAGGGAAGAAGAGAGGAAGGGGAGGTAAGAGAAGGGAGAGACTGAGGAGGAAGGGAAGGGGAGAGAGAGAATGGAACCTCAAAAATATAACAATATACAAAATTACTGAAATAATGGATCATTTATTCCCTATGAAAAGCTGAAAACAGAAAAATTTAAAGCTCTAATATAATCGCACATAATGACAGTGTCTGTATTAGAGAATGAAAGGGGTCTATTATTTCTAAGACGGCAGTACTGGTTTATATGGAGCAGCAGATGTGAGAACATAATATAAGGCATCACACGTGGCACATTTCAGAACAAGTTAAAGTGATGGGGGTGTAGAGGGAAAATCAAATAGTCAACACTTTAAAATTTTCAGAATCGTGGGTTTCTAAAGTTACAGGCAACATAAAGGAAAAGAAAATAGTTCAAAATTTTAGTTTTATCTATTTAACTAGTATTTTGTATCCACAGGATAACCAAATGTAGATAACACTAACTGTTTATCGGTTTTTATCTACATAAAGTATATATATATATGTACATATATATAAATAAACAACAATCTCATATATGAAGGTATTAACCTACACACTGTAATAGGTATAATATAGGTATAATAGTATATTATAGGTATATAATAGTATATAATAGTATATAATAGGTATAATAGTAATAGGTATAACTTTCAAATTTATTTGTTGTACCATGTTTTTATCTTCTGGCAATTATTACCGTAGATTGAAAAATGCTTTATTGCTGAACGTTTACTTTACCTCTAAAATATTTACAAAGTGGAAGTTAGTAATTTAGTTTTTTATTTCAAAATAAAACCTTCCTAACTCATTACACATCCACACTTCCACTTTACTGGACAAAATGATACTAAGTTTTGATGAAACTTGGAGTAGAAGTAATACATTTAAAGACTGAAGGTGTAAAGAACTGAACAGTTCTTTCTTTTATTCTGTCTACCTAGCCTTATCACTTAAAACGATTCAAGTACAAAGGGCCACACAGTGAGAAGCAAATCTCTCAATCACTTGAGCCCTAGCGTCCTTCCCTTGTCCAAAAGCAATATTACCAATTTATTATGCAATTATTCCAAACAGAGTCTA
The DNA here is from genome assembly GCF_937001465.1 of Orcinus orca. Lineage (NCBI taxonomy): Eukaryota > Metazoa > Chordata > Mammalia > Artiodactyla > Delphinidae > Orcinus > Orcinus orca. The sequence goes on from NC_064559.1 coordinate 118,561,688, forward strand.
CGTATATGCACATAAAAACACTGAGTGAAAAAACCAAGGTACTTAACAGTGGGGACGCTTGTTTTTTTCATTCCATATGTCTTGGAAACTGTTCTATCTTTTAAACTGATAAACAGAATTCCATTTTAAGCATGCACCATAATTGATTTAAGTAGTCCCAATTCATGTTTATTTAGGTTTTCTCAGTCTTTTTTGCATTTAAACATTTTCTGAGCCAACTTTTAGGGTCACTTTTCCATTTCCAAACTTACTGCTTTTTCTAGAAATGCTCAAATTCAATTCTGATGTTACAAGTATAAAACCTGCACATTCTAGCTGCAAATGTACAAGGAGAAACATACCACATGGTATATAAATGTGAGCAGAAAATATTTTGTATAAATTTTCAAAGGAATAAAAGTCCAGTTCACAAGTTAGGATTTTCAACAACCCCCTTGATGTTCTCTCTGATCAAGACTTAGAAATTTAAATCAGAAACCCTCTGGCAACCTTACCTCTAAGTAATCAAAAGCTCACTTTCCCTGTATATGACATATTGACATACGGTAACCTCTTATTCCGAAGAGTTATTTCTTCTCAAATAAGGCTTTTCATTATTTTGTTCCCTGGTTGCATTCACTCCTTCAGTATAAAATTTTTTCCCCTTTAATTTGGGAATCTGACAAAACAAAGGTATTTCTGAAGCACACATGTTCACTTACGCAGCTCAGTGAGATCCAGCCACAACATGAAGTAAATGAGGTGGTCAAGTGGTAGAGGGAAAAAAAAATTTTGTTTGCTGTAGCAAGCAAATCCTACTTTTATTCATTTTCAGCATGCAAGAAAATACAGCAATTACCTTATAAAGTACAGAAAGGTTACAATTAGTGTGCATCCAAAGCTTGAAGTATGTTCATTTTGTAGACCACAAACATGGACTGTTGTTAACATGTCTTATACGATATTATCTGGCATTCTGTAAAGCCCAGAAGCTAATCTGCATTTGTTATACTATTCAGTGCAACTGAGTGGTAGGGAGACTTTCTCTTGCCACAAATTTCTAAAGCCTTTGAGTTAAGTGGTATTTGGATATTCTCAATAGTATTTTTCTTTACACCGTATTTGCACATACATATATACATCTATGGGCACTGTGGAGCAGGTGGTCAAAAGGTTTCTTAGTCAGTTCAGGCTTTAAAGACAGTAATACGAAGAACCTCCCCCTTTCTTGCCCTAAAACATGTTCATGGCATCAAATGATCTCCTATAACAAGTCAAGCAATCAATCAAATTTATTAATATGTGGTATAGTTGTGATGCCCTTTAGCCAATCACTACATTGTCTTGAGGAAATAGGATGACTAATCCAGGGAAGAGCTTGGTACAAATATTGATATTTTGTTGTTTTGCTGTGCTTTGCCCTGTTTCAGCTGCTCCAGTTATAGAATGAAGGGTTTACTATGAGGCTCTCCAGATAACTTTTAGTAGGGCTCAAAGATCATGGGTTATGGTTTGCTTGTTCTTGCCTTCTTACTAATATCCTATCACAATGTGATTATATTTGGACATTCTTTGTGTAGAACGTTCACTGAAGGCAAATTTTTCTGTATAATAAACATCACTACTTCACCCTTTCCATTTATATCCAGGCTTGGCTGTTCCAGGAGGTCTCCTGTCCAAGAATCCATTAGTAATTTATCAAAAGAGCAAATGTCATTATGCAGGAAGCCAAGGGAACTCTTTTGCATTTGATTTCTGGTTCTGCTAGCATTACTATTGATTTAGTATTCTCTAGCATGACATGGGCTAGACACAACAGATCATTGTATTTTTGACCTGTCAATCACAAATGATCCAAGGCTTTCCAAAATATTTGAGAGTTGAAGGTCCATCTCACAGCCTGAAAACTATTAAATTTTAACTGAAATTCCCCAGGCCCAAAAGATTTAGTAAGGAGTTGCTGTGATCACTGTTAACCCAGTTCACTGTTGCTATTATTACTTTAAAGTTATCTTTTGGATTAATTAAGAACAAGAAAACTAAAAAACTTTATTTTACCCTTATTTATTCCTTCCCTAATGGCCTTCTTTTTTTATGCAGATCCAAATTTCTGACCTACCTCATCTTCCTTCTTCCCTAAAGAACTTCTTTTAACATTTCTTACGGGACAAGTCAATTGGTGATGAGTTCTCGCGGTTTTTGTTTGTCTGAGAAAGTGTTCATTTACTCTTTATTTCTGAAGAATAATTTTGATGGATATAGAATTCTAGTTTGGTGGATTGCTTTTTCTTTCAACACTAAATACTTCACTCCATATTCTGCTGGCTTGCATGATTTCTGGCCAGAAGACCACTGCAATTCTTATACTTGTTCCACTATAGGTAATAGTATTTATCCCCCTGCTTTCTTTCAAGATTTTCTCTGTCTCTGACCTACTGCAGTTTGAACATAATATGCCTAGATGTGTGTGTGTGTGTGTGTGTGTGTGTGTGTGTGTTTGGCATTTATCCTACCTGGTGTTCTCAGATTCCTGGATCTATTGTGTGTCATTAATTTTGGAACATGCTCAGCAATTACTACTTCAAATATTTCTTCTGATCTTTTTCTTTACTTTCTTCCTTTCTGTTAATCCAAATATGCATGTGTCGCACCTTTTGAAAAGGTCCCACACTTTTTGGGATGTTCTTTTCTGTGTTTTGGGTTTTTTTTTTTTTTTTTTTCCCATTCATTCGTTTTTTTCCCTTGCATTCCAATTTGGGAAGCTTTTATTGACTTATCTTCAAGCTCACGGATTCTTTCCTCAGGCAGGCCAAGCCTACCGATGAGCCCATCAAAAGTATTCTTCACTTTTGTTACAATGTTTTTGATTTCCAGCTTTTCCTTTGATTTTCTTAGAGTTTTCCATCCCTCTGCTTACATTACCCACCTGCATTAGTATTCTATGGTTGCCTTAACAAATTGTATCAAACTTAGTTGCCAAAAACAACACACACTTATTATCATACAGTTTCGTATCTTAAAAGTACAACACACGTCCCACTGGGCTAAAACCAAGGTGTAGGAAGAACTGCATTACCTTCTGGAGGCTCTAGGAAATAGTCCATTTCCTTACCTTTTCCAGCTTCTAGGAGCTGTCTTCATTCCTAGGCTCATTGCCTCCTTCCTCCATACTTAAAGTTAGCAATGGTAGTTGAGTCCTTCTCACATTGCATCACTCTTCCTCTTTTGCCTTCCTCTTCCACTTTTTAGGACCCTTGTGATTATATTGGGCCCCCCTGGATAATCCATGATAATCTATCTCAGGGCCCTTAATTTAAAGACATCTTCAAACTTCTTTTTGCCATTTAAGATAATATATTCATAGTTTCTGGGGATTATAATGTAGACACCTTGGCAAGGAAGGAGGGCATTATTCTGACTGCTCTACCATCTGTTCTTACATGTTGTCTACTTTTCCATTAGGGTACCTAACATATCGATCATATTTATTTTAAATTCCTTGTTTGCTAATTCCAACATCTGTGTTATATTTGAGTCTGTTTCTGATGAATGCTTTGTCTCTTCAGACTGTTTGTCCTTGCTTTTTGGCATGCCTTGTAATTGTTTGCTGAAAGATGGACATACTGTATCAGGAACAGGAACTGACATAAATCAATCTTTAGTTTGAGGATTTATGTTAATCTGGCTAAAAGTTGGGCTATGTTTAATGTTTTCTGTAGGTGTGTATGTGTGTGTCAATGTCTGTGCATGTAAAATATATATAGATATCATGGGTTTGGTCTTCCATCTTCACTTTGAGAGCCTGAGTCTTGCAGTTTTTCACTTGAAATCCAGAGTTATTATACTGGGGGCCTGTGGGTGTGGTGGTAAGGTGTGGTAGAGGGGGAGTAATCTATAATCTTCCAATTACATCTCAGTGTCTTAGTAGGTCCTTCCTACTTGGGCTATGGTCTTACCAAAGTCACTCCAGTGACATATCTTATTTTCTCCCCTTCCCCCTATATCTTTCCCTGGTTGCGGTGTTCCCAATATATTTCCTTGAAGACATGACCTCTGTGGACAACTTCGGATGTGACTGGAAAGCTACAGGGATCTGGAATGGGAAGAATGCCCTTTCCTTAGCTGGGCCACAGATAAAGCCCTGAAAAAGTCTTTTCCCTGGAGAGTAAGCTTTTGTTATAAAGAAAGCTCTGGGCTTATTTCACAAGAATCACTCTTTGCCAGAGTAATGACGAAAATGTTCATCATGAGAACCTGGTGGGATTTCTGGAGGTAAAGCCCATGAATGTGTTAGGGACTCTCTGAGGCTGAGGTCGCTCAGCATTTCTCACACTCATGCTAGTCCACACTCAGCATCCAAGTCATTCATCAAAATTATTATTTTGAAGTGTTTCTACCAGTTTATGACTTCAGTGGCTTCTACTATAGGTATGCAGTCTTACATGTTTCTCCCTGAATGAGCCTGTCTTTCTAGATTTGAGGGTGGTGATTTTCCTAGTAACCTCATCTCTTATGGGTCCAAGAGAACTCACTGATTTTCAGTTTGTCCAGGTTTTTCTTGTAAGGACAGGAATGATGACTTCTAAACTCTTTACATGTGAGAGCTAAACCAGAAGTCCTAGAGCAATGACCTCCGAATTCAGACAAATTGAGTTTGGGTTCTGCTATTGTCATTCAGCAGCTATGTAACCCCGGGGAAATTGCCTAACCATTTTAAACCCCAGTAGCTGCACTGATAAAACTGGAATAATTATAAGATGCTAACATTAAATAAGGCATTGCCTTACATTGGGTCTAGCATACAGAGTGCTCAGTAACATTTAGCTGTTATTTCCCAAGGGCAATTTTCATTTGTGCTAATCCCCGGTGCTCTGCTGGAGGCCCTGCCCCACTTCTTTGCATCCTGCCTCTCTGTCTCATAGGTGAAGCTTGATACTGCATGAGCAGTTCCAATGCTGACAAATTTGGAAGCTATGGGTTCACTACCAGCCTCCTCGTTTTAATCATTAGCCTTTATCCAATGGAAGGTGGTAATTCCTGACTATCAATGTTTTGTCCGTGGGGACCAATTGATCTTGGGCTTTCCTGGGAATTAGAATGTGTTGTTAAGAGGGAGTCAAGGAGAGATTCAAATATTGCCTCTGTCATTTTTCAGTATCACCTTAAGCATGTTACTTAACCTCCCTGGGCACCAGTTTCCTTATTTGTACAATAAGGCGAAATAGCTTATGGAATAGCTGTGCAAATCAAAAGAGGCAGCACATACAGCATTTAGAACAGTGCCTGGCAAAGAGTACGAATACAGTTAGTATTAAATATGATTTTCATTAACCATATATGTCTGAAAAAAAAGTGAAAAAGCTTTCTTGAGCATCTCAACATTTCCAGACCATTATTTCATTGTTATCAAATTTATAAGTTATTCTTTCTCTATTACAAATTTTCATCCTATATAAAGGTAAAAATCATTTACCAAAAGGCCTATCTCCAGAGTAGAGAGTTACAGAACAACACAAGCAAAATTAGTGCAGGTAGTTCTTTGCCCTTTGATCTAATGCACCTCTTGCTCCAAAACAAAAATCTTATACTGCTATAGAACAGACGATAGTGAAGGCAGGAACATGAGATGGAAAGGTGATTCTCATTACATGGCTTCCAGTGAGAAGAACTCAATATAAAAGGGAGCAAAAGAGTGGGAAAAAATGTCAAAAATCAAATGTTTGTATCCATTATCCACCCTAAACAGGCAACAGGCAATTAAGTAATTAATCCATAATCAAAATCTACAAACAAGGTTTCCATTCCATGTGCACTCCCTAACCACTGTATTTGAAAGCTGTCTGGGGAGGAGTTCTTGCTTCTAAGTGTAGGGAACAGTAAAAGACCACGATTGTCAGGGAACTCACTAAAAGAACTTGACTACCACACAGAATGTTTTCCAAAATGCCATGAACACATTTCTTTTCCAATAGGGGATGCAATTTATCAATTGTTAAGATTGATTTTCTCAGTACAGCTTTTTAGATGGGCTCTGAAACTGTACACATTGCATTTCTTTTTTAAAACCATAATCAAGGATGCTTGCTTAAGGACCTAAAATTTTGAATATCACTGAATGATCCAAAGGCTAGCCCCAGTGGGATACCTGAGTTTAACAGACTCCACATAAAACAACAATCATTTCAGAAATATTTAAGCTCAATGAAATTATTTTCTGAGACCCATAATGCTCAATAAACAGAGAAGTGCAAATGCTTAAAAGTAGTGGCCTAAGTCTCTGACTGCCTAGCAATATTTCTCATCTTTTATCTCCAGGGTTTTACTGATTTATACAAATCTGAAATTGAAAGTTGTTATTCTCAGCACAGGTCTGTATGCTTTAATGTTTTCATAATCTCATATTTATGCATTTTAGGCAAATGCAGCAGTTATACCACATACAATCCTGAAACAAAGGTAAAACAGTGTTAGTGGTCTCTGAAAGTAAATGCAATCAAAATGATTAAAAGTTAATAAAAATTATATTATTTCCACAAAACAGTAAAACACATATTCCGATGAGATTTGTGCATAAACTTCATTCTAAACAAAACAAAGCCCAATATTTGAGCTTCTAACTTTAATTTGCTCCTCTGTAGTCTGAGCTATACACACTGTCATTATCAGATAATGTCCATGCAGCTGAATGCTATTAGTACCCTCCATTTTGACTAGACTATTATATTATAAAACATGAGATTGGGCAATTTTACATCTACTCCTTTCACTGATTCTGACTAGTAAGTAGGCAGTCAATGGTGATTACAAGATGCAAAGCATTCCAGAGTAGAAAGAAAACTAAATTTGGCTCATTACTTCTTTTAACTATACAAATATAATATCTTCAAGATGAACAGCAGGCAGACTTTAATATAAATAAATATACCGTTTAAGATCCCAATCAGCAACAAAATTTATGAGACCACTTCAAAATGATGATGCATTTAAAAGGAGATTATATTTTCAAAGGAACTGCTCTCTTTAAACTGTTAGCAATATAGGCACATGGTAACACTAATTAGTGGGTGAGAGAACACAAGAATATTTATTAAAAGAAAAGGGCGGGGCTTTCCCTGGTGGCGCAGTGGTTGAGAGTGCGCCTGCCGATGCATGGGACACGGGCTCGTGCCCCGATACCACATGCCGCGGAGCGGCTGGGCCCATGAGCCATGGCCGCTGAGCCTGCGCGTCCGGAGCCTGTGCTCCGCAACAGGAGAGGCCACAACAGTGAGAGGCCCGCGTACCGCAAAGAAGAAAAAAAAAAAGGAAAGAAAAGGGCGAATTGCTTCGTTTGCAAATATCTTCTCCCGTTCTGAGGATTGCCTTTTGTCTTGTTTATGGTTTCCTTTGCTGTGCAAAAGTTTTTAAGTTCCATTAGGTCCCACTTGTTTATTTTTGTTTTTATTTCCATTTCTCTAGGGGGCAGGACAGGAATAAAGATGCAGACATAGAGAATGGCCTTTAGGACACGGGGAGGGGGAAGGGTAAGCTGGGATGAAGTGAGAGAGTAGCATTGACATATATACACACTATCAAATGTAAAATAGATAGCTAGTGGGAAGCAGCCGCATAGCACAGGGAGATCAGCTTGTGCTTTGTGACCACCTAGAGGGGTGGGATAGGGAGGGTGGGAGGGAGATGCAAGAGGGAGGAGATATAGGGATATATGTATATGTATAGCTGATTCACTTTGTTATACAGCAGAAACTAACACAACATTGTAAAGCAATTATACTCCAATAAAGATGTTAAAAAAAGAAAAAAAGAAAGAAGAGGGAGAAACCAGGGAAGGCAAGAGATCCAGAGCTTCTGGTTTCCACTGAAGTAGGAAAAGACATGCAGAGAAAAACTGGTTTAAGCAGAGTCATTTGAGAGTTTCTCTAAGCATGGGGTACAAACAACATTTTGTTGATTTTTTTTCACATATAAAGAACTCCATTCTGCAACAAGTATCTTTCATATGTTGTCTTTTTGGATCTGTACTTTCCTTCACTTGAAAAGATATTATTATGGTAAAAAGGATCTGACCTTGAAATGTTTTAGTAGCTAGGAAACGAAGAAGGTTACATATGGTAGCCCTTTATTCTATTCACCTTGACTCAACAGGAATAAAAACCAAATGAGACTAATTCTGGAATTTGGTCTGTTGAATGTTCACACAACAGCAGGGTGATAGCCAGTTTCTGAATCAAGAGGTCTTTACTTTCTTTCCTTCTCCAGGAAAATCATCCACAGTACAGATTACCACAGATATAAGGGAAATGCCTGGTAAGTCTCTAGACTGATTTCATTTGAGGATTCCTAATGAAGGGGTCAATCTAAGGACTACATGTGTTTCTTCTATTATAGCCACATATTAATTTCATTTCATTCTCTTTGGCAATAGTATGCCTTCTACAGCTTAGCAGTGTCCAAGATAGTGGAGAAAGAACAAATGCCATTGAGGGCCAACTAACAGATACTGGGAGCTTGCCCTCCTTCAATCTGTATACCTCACTGGCCTGAACTGGACAAGTACCACTCAGAGGTTAACCTGTTTATTTACTTGCCCTCTGTGAAAGGTACTGTAATTTAATAAGAGATGAAGTTTTCAGAATTGTAATTAATTTCATAATGTATGATAACTTAATGAACTAATATCACAAGGAGCTAATGATTAGCCATGTGAGATGAATTAGCCCTAAGATATAATGAATAACCCTAGAAAAGTATGGAGTCTGTTGGAAAGACACACAGAAATATACTCAACATAAATCACTTATCTGAATTAACCACTATTTACCAGTGGTAAATGGCAATCAGGAGTTGAAGCCAAGCTGTTTAACTCCAAAGCCTGTTCACAGGTTCTTTGCACTTTTCAAGATATCCTGGAAGGCCATATCCAGGACTGAGAGGCCACCACTGGCTAGAGTGGTGGGCACCTCTGGCTGTTTACGCCAGCATCTGAGCTTACTAACTAGAATGAACTTCTATGCTCATCGTCACGGCCGTATGGTCACTATATTCATCTTTTATTGTACAGGTAGTTTATGCAGAATATTTCTTTAAAAAATCTAGAAGATAGGAATATTTACCTTAGTTCTACACGTGAGGAAACTAAGGTCTGAGAGTTGAGTACTTTCTCACACATTTAATAATTATGAGAACCTGGCTTCAAACTAATCTTTATCTGACCCCAAAGTCCAAGCTTGCACCCACTCTACCACAATACCTCTTTCATCCACTGCAAGTCAAAATGGATAACATGGATAACACATTAAAAGTTATCCATTCCAGGAAGAATTCCATGTAGTACAAAGAAAGCTAAACTCACTCATCTTTGAAATTGATTAATAACTGTATCATGGGGCTGTGTTGTCTATCAAGGCCAACTAGTAAGTCAAATGATGCCAACTACTCTGTATTTCTAGGCTCTGAGCATTAAACTATGTTCAGTTTTTGGCAGACCTAGAAGTAATAACTCACTTTCTTGATACAGTTTAAAAACCACATTCCTATATAGTGCATGATTTGAAGATCACAGAAATACATCAGGAATATTATTATTAATACTCCCATTTTAAATATGAGGAAACATACTTAAAGTCAAAAAGGAAAAAAAGGTGGGGAAACAGAATTTTAGAGCATTTGTTTAGCTAAGATATACAGAGTCAGCATTCAAATGCGACTCTATTGACTCAGTCTTTCCAGAACCTTAAAAATGTCCAGCTTCTAGCTGCCCTGTACCCATTCTTCAGCCTAGTTATTCTCCTAGAGCTCTCCCTGGTCTTACACGTGGAACAAATCCTGCAAGGACTGCAGACTTTCTAGGATTCTGTCTGATGTAGACAGTCCATCGGTGGGCTGACTGGAACCTGAAGTAAAGGGCACCGTAGTTATCTTTCCTTCCCACAATAATACTGGCACTTTACATCACTGCTAGGCCTAGGGATGTCCAGAAGTAAAAATGTCTTGTGATGTCATTTATTTCTTCAGGATTCAAGCTTTCATAACTATTTTACAAGTGCTTATAAAATTAATACAATAAACAGGTACAATAATCCAGCGAAAAATAATAATAAAAAGCAACTACACATTTTAGGATTAGTACTAGTATTATCACATATATTTCATTCTCAGTTTGCTCAATTTGTATTCCACATTTTGCTTTAGTGAAGAATTCTAGGACCAGTCTTTGCCATCTTTACAAAAAAACTAAATTCCCAGAGACCACAGAACAGTGGTAAACAGAAACAGATTTACTTTTCAGGGTCATTAACATATTCCCATAGGTGCACAGGAGTTGAGCAACTCTGAGGGAAAATGCATTAAACCACCACATTTTTTTCCAGCCCCTTCTCAGAGGATCGTCATCATTTCCAATAGAATTCACAGTAAATGCAGAAATACACGACACTATGACTTACGTGAAGGAATCACTTGAGACTCTGAAATGAATATTTTTTAAGTCCCCCAAAAAAAACAAAAAAAAAAATTGGAAGTTTCTGCAAACTGTCATGGCATAGCAAACTTTTGAGAAGTGGGAAGGGAAGATATGATATTATAGGGATCAGCTTCCCCAGTCCCCATAGAGTAGACAAACACTAGCACCTCTACCTCTAAGCTATTTCCCAATTGTTTCTTCTTTCAGAACAGAATCCTTTTCAGAAGTTCTCATTTAAAAATAAATGAAAACAACTTTGAAATGTACTAAACACATCAAAATTCTTACAGGATAAGTAAGTCACTCGAGACAGACAGGATTAAGAGCCTGAGAGGGCAGTGAAGAAATCCTCTCCTTCCAGCTTTTGCATTGCTTGCTGTCTTTTATTTTCAAAGAAGGCATACTTGATGAGAAAATGACATCAAGTGTATACAGATGTGGATGAAAAGGCCAATGCTGGATCAACTGAGGGCATGTACATATTGAGCACAGAACTGACTGTCCTTCAATCAATTAGTAGTGAGGCTATCAATCCAAAATGGGGCTGCTAGCCAAAAACCCCTTCTTCATTTGAAACATTTCCACTCTCCTAGACTTGCTGCCAGCCCAAAGTCTTTGCTTGATATGAGCAGATCTGATCTGTACAGTACCTTGATGGGCTTGCTGTGCAGCTCTTTCATCTAGCATGAGGCTTTGTTTCATCGCATCCTCAGGCATTTTTACCAGTTTCCTGCTTAGCAGGAGGTCCTCACTCCACTGACAGCAGTAACTTGGATGTTGTGAACAACGATCAGCCAAACAGAGATGTGCTGGGAGAGCAATGCTTCCACACCTGGTGGGCTGACCACATACAGCAGACGACCTCATTCATTACACTCTGGTCTGGCCACTATGTTCACATACCCATGATACCAGGAGATCCTCCTCACTGGCTGATGATGATGTTTTTGGTTGATCCAAGCCTCATAGCCTTATCAGAATTAGAAAACTATCAACATCTGAACATGAAGGATGCCCGTGCCATATTTAACTTCCCTGATCCTCAGTTTCCTTATGTATAAAACTAGAATAATAACACTATCTGCCTTATTAGTTTATCTGAGGTTACTGTAAACTGCTTAGCCCAGTGCATGTCATGTAGTAGTCACTCAGTCAATGATAATAAGTATTACTGTTGTTTCTCAGCTTCTAGGAAGACGTGATGACTCTAAGTGTCTGGGATAACCTAACATGGAAATTACAGCCATGCTTTCACAGGAGTATCTGACTTTCTCTAAACATGCAAGGAGTTTACTATAACCAAGATAGAAATTTTGTTGATGTGTTAGGTCAAAAGAGATTGTATAAATGGATTTTATAGTCCACAAAATAACAATGGAGTCTGATCTCACAGATTTAAAATTTCCTGGTATGTAAAAAGCAAGCACTGACCAGTATCTCAATATTAAGAAAAATCAAGAAAGTGAGAAAGAGAAGAGAAAGAGATTAATGCCTAAAATTAAATGAGTTATCAGTGAAAGGGATAATGCTGTTTTTGTCTTGGAGGTGTTGTTTTAATTTTACATTTAGAAAAGAATCATGGTGATTCAAATTTCATCTAGCCAAAAAAAAAAGTAATAATGCTTTAAAGTTGATGCAAGAATAGCTTGTGTGGATTGCCTGATACCTATACAGTATTTGAATAAGAACAAAGGAAGTATAGATGATTGCTATCTAGAAGTCATATAAATAGGCGTTTTTAATAAATGTTTCCATTAGTCTTGAATTCTGGCTTCAGGTAATTCAAGAAGAACCTGTTAACATCATTGAAAGATTATTTGGGAGGATTCATGTAAAAGACTATCATCTCACAATGATGTTCTACTGAAACTCCAATGACAAAGTATCTTTGAAAGAGATTTAAGAAGAAGGAGTCAAGTATACCAGAGTTAGTTTTACAAGCAAATTATAATGGAAAGTTTCTGATGCTGAAAAAATATGTGTGTGTGTGTGTGTGTGTGTGTGTGTGTGTGTGTGTGTGAGAGAGAGAGAGAGAGAGAGAGAGAGAGAGAGAGAGAGAGAGAGAATATGCTGGTTTGCGACTTGAGCCAAAAGCAACTCTAGCCAAAAGTTCAAAAACATAGACATATCTTGGTCTGTTTGGACGCCTGCTGGAACAGTCCCAACAGAATTGATTTGCTCAAGCAACTGGGGAGCTAGCTAGGCAAGAGTGAATCCTAAGGAACGAATAATAAGGCACATGAACATAATTTAAGGTTAGTGACACAGAATTAGAGAGCAGGGTATTTCTGAATAAAGCCAAGAGCTTACTACTCATGGCATCCTCTAGCTCATGGCTGAGTCCTAGGCAGAGAAGCTATATGCACAAACTGAAAGAGCAGATTAAAATCTCTGTGCTATCCTGGACACCTGAGCCAGTTTGGTTTAGGTACTTATATAACAGTAACAGTGGCCAAATTTACTGAGCCCTCACTCTGGACCAGGTACAACCCTATGAGGTTAGGTACTATTGTTAGCCCTGCTTTACAGATGAAGAAACCCAGGCAAAGGGAGATTAAGCAACTGCCCATGGTCACACTGCAACCTGACGGAAGGGCTGAAACTTAGACCCAGGGAGGAGGGAGTTGGACCCACACCCCTACTCAGATCCATTACAGTTTATGGAGCAAAATCTTCAAGTGGAGAACTGGGTTTTCCCTATTACTCAAAAAATACAGAAGTAATTTTGCGGCTTCAGGATTTCTAAAGAACACAACCAGCCATCGGTGCTTCTTTGTAAGCAGTATCCTTAAGACTCCATGTTTGCTTGGAGGCACTAAGCGTGAAGGCAGCTTCAGAGACATCACAGGCCTCCAAGGTGCCATCACGTCGGGAAGTTAGAACATACAAGGAGGAAAGCAGCTGACAGTCTCTGGTATCTGAGAAGACTGAGAAAATCTCCTTGGAGTAACTGAAGAAATCTTTACAGCGTGATGGAGGACACACAACAATGAATGGGCAGACAGTCAAAGAAATATAGTGTTTGTTATCCTGCATTTCACCCCTAGGCTGATGTGGCCTGGAGAAACCACTTTAGGTGATAAGGAAAGTAAAGTTGCTAGAAATACGGTTAGGTAGGAAACTGCCATTTGTGCGCCTGCTGCGTACTGAACTCCACATCTGTACGAGATTGCCCTGGAGGCATGTGAAGAATCTACATGTGTTTTATTCCTGAGAAATAAAACTTTTGTCACATTAATGGCAAAATTCTTCCCTTACACAATGGGAGAGCGAAAAAGGAATATGAACGTGGCATTTATCTCAAATGCAACATTTTACTTCCTGACTGTGTTAATGATTGCATTTGAATAGCAGGGGGGAAAACCCTAGAACAGTGCATCACATTTAGCATTTAACATCTGGGATCAATTCAGTCAAATTGAGATTTACAGAGTTCACTAGGATATCATCATATAGTCATAATATATTACATTTGTATATGCTACACAGTTGACACTGGATAAAAAGTGGCTTTAAAGACAACAGACTCCAGTTTAAATCCTGCCCTCCCTCTCACAAGTTGCATAACTTTGGACAAGATACTTCATCTCTCTGAATCTCATTTCATTTGTCTATAAAATGCAGATGATATTTGCCTATCTTAAAGCATTAATGTGAGGTTTGCATCAAACGTTATTTGCCAGGTGCTTAGAACAGTACCGGTTCCACAAAGGGTGGTCTCTACCGCCTTTTCACATGTACTTCTTCAGTCTGTGGTTGTCCATTGTTGCTGGTGGCTATTTAACTAATTAAAATGTTAATTATTTAGAAGGGGTTCTATAAAAAAAACTCTGGATTATTCAAATTTCTATATCAATAGAGTAATTGAGGATTAGAACACAGATTCTCAATTTTATCTGGATACACACGAGAACTTCCTTGGGATAGAAAGACTTTGTCTGCCTGGATACACACCAATGTCAAATTTTCCAGATATACAAAAATACAAAAAACACATATTTATTACTCACCTCATGCCATGCTCTCTGCCAATTTGCTTTCAGCATCTAAATTAATTCCCACAGAAGGAGGAAGATATCGTTTATATAGTTTACATATCTTGCTCAGAGGCTCACAGCTAGTAAAGTGATTTAGCTGGGATTCAAACCTAGATGTGTTTAATTCCAAAACCATGTGTGAAGCCTTAATCCACATTGTCTTAACTCTCTAAAAGGCTTGCACATGCATATTTACATATTTTTCACTCAGAACCTATCACTGGAGACAGGCAAGTTTTTTGTTTGTTCTTAACATTTTCACTCCATTTTCCTTTGTCCTGTGAACAGGTGCTTCTCACCTGCCTTTGACCTATCAGATGGATGTAAATATCCTGTGATAGTCTACAACTGTGATACCTGCTGATCCCAGAACTGCCCTTGAGAGCCCCTTTCTAAAGTCAAGCTCTTATTCAGAATCTTTGATCACTAAAGGGAAATTGCTAAGTCTTCCAAATTCATCCCATCTAAATCTCATATTCTGGTTAAATGATAAGTTAGTGTTTTCCCTTGGGACAATCTTCTTTTTTAGAGATATCCTCTGGGTACATGGACTAAGTGTAATAGTAGCAGTAGAAGCAGTAGTCAACATTTATTAAACATTTACTATATGCTAAGTTGATACTGATGGAAAAATATGCATTATCCATTTACTCCCCACTATAACCTTATAAAGAAAGTGACTACCATACAACACATGAGAAACCAAGCCTTCAGGTCTCAGAGCTAACAATTCACAGAGGTGGTTCTCAAACTAGATTTTTTCTGACATAAACATTCATATTTTTAAGTGCAATAGATGCTGCCTTAGTTGTAAAATGTGAATTAGGATGCAATTTAATTTCTCATTATTCTTGCATAATTAAATGAACATATTGCAATCCTGTAGCTTCTGTTAAATACCATGCAATACCTCAAAAGAAAAAGCAGACAGTAATCCAGCAGGGAGTGCTTAAAACTGCAGCATTCTAGGCAGGGAAACTGAATCAAATTCTATTTAGTAAAATCTTTATGGACCAACAAATGTCTGACCACAGAAGCTACCCAAACAACTGTTTCTCAGGGGACTGTGTTTCACCATCCTCTTGATGAGTTCTCTGTGTGGTGAGGGTGTAGAGAGGGCGAAACAGTCTGATGTCCAGGAAACTGAGACTCATTACTTTGGAGATGTGTCCTGAATTATCAGTCTTAGAAATCAGTGACCAATGCATGTAAGTGTCCAGGTAAGAATCAATTTTCTTGAAAATGTGTTTCTTAGATCTCGATAGGCAAACATTTGATGGCAGTCCTTTTCAGGGAGAGCAGCCCCCAGAACATGAGCCTCGGTTTTGGGTTTTATATTCTCAAACCCAGACTCATCAGCTCTCCAGGTAAGGTTAGGTGCTGTGTCAGACTAGAGCACTTCAGCAACTGCACATCCATGAGATTTCCTTGCATGATGCCAGTACGTTTTCAGAGACCCATGCATCCTCTCTTGCACGTCATCCCTATGACCCTCGACATCTTTCCATAAAACAGGAGTCTAACATTAAATTATTTAGCCTATAGAAATGGGAAGAAGTTAACTGGCCTATTAGGGATCAAATCCATAACTTTGGTATCTAATAAAAGCATCTCAAAACAACTGAACTAACATTTTCAAAATTCCCATGTAAATAATACCTTTATTCCACAAGCTGTCATTATTATTTTCATTAATTCTCTCCCCATTCTTTCATAAGATGACTGCCTTCTCCATTCCAAGGGCTCACCCCTTAATCTGACACAATCTCAAATTGATTCTCCCAGGATTTTATCCCCACCTCACTCTGCCTCTACCTTGTGTAACAAGTAAGAAACATATCCTCTGATCTTAAACAACAGGGCCCTTTTTTTCAGTCCCATTACCCCCAGAGATACCAATCTTTCTCAGTCCATTCACATCGTTCAAGAACAACGTTTATTATTTTATTTTTTGTTATAACCGATATGTCCGTTATAGACAAGTTAGCAAATACAGTTAAGCCAAAGGATGAAATTATCACCCTAATGCAACTACCTAGATATAACCTATGCATCATTTTAGAATATATCCATCTACCCTTTATGCGTGCAAATGTTTTTTAAACAAAAAATAGGGTCATTCCGATTTATACTATATCTTACTTAAGAACACATGACTAGTGTTCTTCCATGTCATTAAAAATTCTTATATTCTTAAACCAGTAAAGGACACTCATTACCCTCCTCTCAATCCCCTCGCTCCCTAGTCTCTTGTCCACGCAAACAATTCTCTCATCCATGACTTCCACTTGTTAAATTCCGCAGTCTTTTCTCATTTCTCTCCTTTTTTGACCAACTTGCAATACCGTACAGGATACAATGTGATGACCATACTTCCTCCCAGAAACTCTTTACTTCCTCAATTTACATGACCCCACCCCCCCCATACACACAATTCCCAACCTACAGCCTACTTATGAGCCACCTGCATCACAAGCTGCTTTCCTTGTACTTTCTCTCCTCCTTTCTACCATACTAAAGTTAGGTATTTTTCCCATTCAATAAGGGCAAAAACTGAAATCAGAATAAATGACTTGTCCAAAGTCACAGTGGAGTCATTCAAGCTAATTTTTCAAACTGCATATTCTTTGGTTCCTCTCCAGACCTACCCTATTGATCAGCATCTAGAAAGATAAGACCCAGAAGCCCGCCTTTTAACATCACCTGCAGGTTATTCCAGAGTATGCTGAAGTTACAGAAGCATTGACTCAAGAGTCCCTTCTCTTAAAATGAAATTAAAGCCCATCTTACATCTTCAGTTTCTTTCTGAGTTTCAGGACTAAATGTTGAGCTTCCTACTATACCTATAACTCAGTGTGCCCCAAAATGAATTCTGATAATCATCTTTTCTCACCCACCACTTCTTTTGCTCCTATTCTAAAAAGCACCATTGGTCTTTCCATTCCCCAGACTCAGGCCATAGATGGAATCTGTCCAATCACTTACCCCCTCCTCTAAATTATGTAAGTGACTGTGTTCTATTGGCTTTTATCGCTACAACATTCTTCATCCCCAATCACTTAATGGCTATCAGTTCATAGCAAGTTGTTGGAAATTTGATGTAGTTCCCCATGTCAAGTCATAAAGCAAACAGTGTTATCATTTAGCTGCTGGCAAAAGTATCAAATGGAAGATCGGAACCAGCGCACTAGTCAATATACTATTTGGAAATTATTGGAATAATTTTACAAATGAAATGTATTACAAATAACATGACTAGGTAAGAAATTTACATGATGTATCATTAACTTCCTTAGACAATAAAAAGAGTATGCTATATTTAATATCTGACTTATCAAATATACTACTTGGATATTTTGAATATTATTTTTGCCACTTTAATCCCAAGTTGAAGAGGCCATCCTAGATGTCTGGACATGTTTCTTCACCCACATCTTCTTCATGTCCATGGGCATTTTTCAATCATCTGCCAATATTTGGCACGCTTATTATGTGCTTGGTAGTGCATGGTTGTGTGGGATTCTAGGGGTATGATTGTGACTAAGAGCAAAATTTTAATGAATGCTTATGATGCTTCCATTACATTCCTGGTCCTATGCTAAGAACTCTACCTATGCTAAGCCATTTAATTCTCATAACAATCTTAGATATTAGGCTTTGTTATTATCCCCATTGTACAGATGAGGATGCTGAGAGCTGGATGAAGCAACTCATCCAAAGTCACTCAAGTTCTAAATGGCAGAACCAGGATTCAGAAGCAGGTTTATACATATCTCTCAACCCACTTTCAACCAGTAAGTTATATAGTCCTCACCTGCCACAGCTTTCATTCTGGAGGGGTTAGGAGGCAGGTATAGAGGAACAGACAGTTAAAATGAAAAGTAGAAGTGTTAGAGTGTTCGAAGTACAGGCCACCATGCAAGTCCCCAGGAGGGATGCGGTCCAGACTTGGTGGGTGACCTGAGAAACAGTATGCACTGGCTCAAGTGTGTACCAGGTGCCAGCCAAGGGCCTGGTACTGTGCTCAGTGCGGACCTCCAGTCCTCACGCACCTTATGTTCTGACCAAATGAATGACATACTGTGTATGTAGCTACTGCTCTCTCTTTGCTCCAAATGTTCTCTCTACCTAAAATGCCCTTTCCTCACATTTTGGTAGGTGGAGACACTAGGCATGGCTCCAAGCCCAGCTCAGATATCACCTTTACCACATAGCTGCCCTGAATCTTTCCAGACACTGCGGTCTACCTCCACTGCAGTCATCTACTACTGAACATGTGCCTGTGTTAGGGCATACACCAGTTTTGCATTAGAGATGTTTGCTTGCTTGATTTTAAGTGAATATTTTCTCTTGCCTACAGGACTGTGGCCTCCCTGTGGGCCGAGGCCCTAGGGTAATCGTTTGTATATCAACACAACCCCGCACAGCCTTATCATGAAAGCTAATATATATTGAGCTCTTCACATTAGGTTGAACTGAATGAAATTGCCTTTTTCATGGGTCAAAAATGGTGAATACTAGCAATTCAGGTATTTCAACCTAAACATAGGCCAAGTACCCAGCTAAGCAGTTTATATGTGTTATCTCAATTAATCGTCACAATAGTCCTTTGAAGTAGGTGTTATAAACATCTTCATTTTACAGACATGGTGACCAAGGTTTAGAAAAGTTAAGTTATTTGCTCAAGGTTACACTGATAATAAGTGGAAGAGTTTAAGTTAGAAACTGGAATAAAACAGATGAAAATGGTAACATAGATTGCCTCTTAGTGGTAGGCTCAAGGGAAATATCAATATATGTCACTTTTACTCCTTTTCTATAATTTTTTATTTTCCTCAACTGGAAGATAGCACTTGGTTGTGAATAAGAATGCTATTTTAAGAACTAGCAAATGCATAGTTATAATAATAAATAAAATTTGTTCAGCACACACCTTGTGTCACCTATTGTTATACTTTTTTAAGTCTTTTAATGTTCACAAGAATCTTATGAGATACAGTCTGACAAATGAGGAATCAGGCTAAGGAGGTTGAGAATTTCCCAGGTCACACTGTTAGCTAAGTGGTTTAGTCAGGGCAGGCAGTCTGACTGCAAAGACCATTCCCGCCACCTTTAAGCCATGTAATCCACAAAAGCTCCATGTATAAAGGATATATTTTAAATGGCAAGAAATGCAAACATATGTTAAACTAAATCAAGGTTTAAAATGCATGCAAAATGTGAATGAATCTGGTACCTTAATTCCCCCTTGCTATGGCTGGCATAAAATTTCAGGCTGGCTATTTTTTAAATGTCCCACTTTCAAAGGCAGAATTACTTGTTTACTAGCTTCTTCAAAGAATAATGATTAGAAAAAGCACAAAGCATGGAGTCGTACTGAGACATGCATGATGGTTGAGAATTTGAATACAAAAGTTATTTCTGACTCTGCCACAGGAATTTGTCAACTAGACCTAATTAGGTCCAAAATGTCACTGAGGAACTAGTCATAGCTAATTTAATAACAGGACTGGAAGGATAAACCAGGCATAGGGAGGGAGCGGGGGAGGCAGGGAGGGCTTAGTGGATACCTAGAAAAGAATGTGTTTTGGGAAAAGCAATTCCCAAGTAGGGCTTTGGGAGCTGCCTTCCACACATGCTCCATCCCTAGGCCTGTATGTTTTCTGGGATGCAAAATACAGAGACTGAGAAAGCATGGCTGGAGCTTCAGTGCCGATGGTTAGCCAAGTCTTAATCATATGTCCTTTAACATGATTTCTTGTCGCAGTCTCTTTAGACAGGCTGTTGTGCTTTTCATAGCTTCCAGATGTTAGAGCCATGATGCAAAAAATTGAGACAAGTGTAATGGGCTTGACTGTGCAGAAGCAGATCGATTCAAATTAGTTTATGAGCCCACTAAACATTAACAGTCAATGAATTTACAAGAGATTAAAACTGAAAACAGCACTATGGTATTTCATGACAATAACAGCTAAATAAAAATATTTCATTTCACTTTTATCTAATAGCAATTTTCAAATGACCCCAAAATATGTTTGCTGTGAAGCTTGGTGCTTACCACAGTGTCTTCTAAAAGCAGAATTCCAAGGTAAGAGGGAGCATTACCTTGGGGTGTTCCCAGTGGGCATTGACTCTCAGTGGTCACCTCCATCACCCACTTGCTCTGAGTTAATACATGCAAAAGGCTGAGCATATAATGGGCACATAGTAGGTGCTCAATATGCAGTGTTTTCCTTTTCCTCTATACCGTACAAGAAGCCCTTTCCTGCTTACTGTAGGAACAAGTGGACACAGTATATATTAAGTTAAATGGAATTATACACAGCTGGAGTTTTCTTCTGTAAATTCTTGAGAAAGCAGGCTAAGTCCAGAAGCTCCAATGAATAATTCACTACTCAAAGCTCAATAATGTCAAGATTCTTTTATGAAAATAAGGTATGTCTATGGACTTTTCACATGTTCAGTGACATTGAGTTAACAAGGAAAAAAATGGCTCGACGTTACTGTTCATATAACAAACTTCAATAAGCACAGATATTGGAGCCAAAAGAACCTGGTTTTGAATCCAAGTTTCAACACTTACTAGCTATGTGACCTTGAATAAGTCTCTTATCTCTTAGGCAGTCATTCTGAAAGTCATTCTGATAATCCTTTCCTTGCAATGTTGTTATGAGGATTCAAGATAAGATATAGAAAGTACTAGTCTCTGGCAAATAGCACTCATTAAGTGATATAATATTACTAAAATGGGTATTCAAGCATACTCATTACTACTGTTGGTAACTTATAAAATCATATCATAGACTTAAAGATTTTTAACAAAAATGTGTGGGTTATGCTACTGTAATAGAGAGCAAATGGGATTATTTGCTTAGACGGTTTGACCAACCCCTAACCCTTCTAGTTCTCATATAACGTTTTCCTCCAAGAAAATGATAATATCTCATGCTGATTTTCTCCTCAGAGATTTATGAGTATTAAATATATTTTAATATATCTGTAAAGAGGTTTAGGTTCTTTTGGGAAATAAAGCTGAGGGAGTCATTGATCACAATTTGACATAGGTATAATTTCACTGCTGGGCTGAATTTTTCCAAATACATTTCTCCCCATAAACTGATGGGAAATTCAGTATTTCATTTTCTGAATATTGCCCAAATGAATTGTGGAAGTCCAGCAGAAGTGCCTGATTGTAGTTTCATTAGACTTCTTTTCCTTGAGGCCATACAGGTGCAATGAAAGAAGAAAGAAAATTAATTAAATTTATGGGCATGTTTATACCCTCCAGGTGTCATAAAATGTACTGGCTCAGACATTTTTCAAGTAATTAAGCAGATATCTCTGTGTTTCCTAACGAGTTGCTGCCCTTCCCTTTTTAATCTGCTGTGAGATCTTATCACCTGCCTTCTGTCAGCTGATGGGCTTATTCCCTGGATGAGCTCAACCTTCTATCCTCGTGCTACAACATGCTAATGGGACTCCATGGATACAAACATGAGATCCTCTTGTCTGCAAAGATCTTTTCAAGGGTCAAGTGGTAATTGCACTGGGCATGGTGATTTCAGAATATTTAAACGAACGTGCTTGTCTCTTATATGTATTATTGAAGATGCTGGTTGAGAGTATTAGAGAGATATTACAACTGAGACATGCTCAAATATAGATATACATTTACATATGTATGCTCAGGTACAGATTATGTATTACAGTATATATATTACATATAATATATATGGAAAGAGAATGACTAATTCAGTCTGGGGCTTAAATGAGACAAAAGTAGAACTACCTCTTAAGGATGTATTAATGGAATTTTGGCAAAGTCGGGGCGAGACAGAATTCCAGCAGAGGTGAAGGCCACATATAACTGGCTTATATGATGCTCTTCCAACTCACCCAGCACTGCTCCAGACATCAAAGACCCTTAAAGAGCACTAGGTTTAGCTGAGAAATGCCTTCATTAGCCCAATATAGGTCATACGTCTATTCCTGGACCTACTGTTGTGTAAGGCAGAATAGAGTGCCCTAACCGGCTCAACCACGGTCATATGTCAGAGGCTGTTACCAGGACAATGTGAGGAATGAATGAGTGCTGAGCAGAGGAAAAACAACAGCCAGCACAAGAAGACTTTCCTTACCTGTCCACATTGAGTCACCCCCAGAGATGCTGCTTTCCCACCTCTCACATACTGCTATCTGAAGTCACCACTATATCATGATGTGCTTCCTTTTCTGTCTCCCTTGAGAGCATACCCTGAGGCATATCCACCATAACTACAGTGCTTGGCATATAGGAGTCTCTCAAAAAACATTCACTGAATGCACCAAAAAAGTCAACATTTGTGACTGACCAAAAGAGAATGGGTTAATTGCTGCATCATGATAATCTCAGCAATAGGTAAAGGTTTCAAATGGGGGCAGGCCATAATAGAGGTGCAAGGACCCAGGGTCAATGCCATGAGGCATGTTTGCAGTTAAATAGAGTGAGGAAAAAGTGAATGCAACGAAGACAAAAAAAAGCAAGCAGAAGGTTTTAAAAAGTAACAAAAGAGTTGGGGGGGCTTCCCTGGTGGCGTGGTGGTTGAGAGTCTGCCTGCCGATGCAGGGGACAAGGGTCCGTGCCGGGGTCCGGGAAGATCCCACATGCCGCGGAGCAGCTGGGCCCTTGAGCCATGGCCTCTGGGCCTGCGCGTCCGAAGCCTGTGCTCTGCAACAGGAGAGGCCACAACAGTGAGAGGCCCTCGTACCGCAAGAAAAAAAAAAAAAAAGAGTTGGAATCTCAGAAACCAAGGAAAGAAACTTTTGAACACAAAATGTAAAATGTAAGCTTTATTTGTTTGGGTCCTGGATAACTGGGAATGTTCTCTATTTCCCCTAAATGGCTGTACTTACTGATTACAGAAGGAATCTCACAAATATATGCTGTGGTATGTGGGCAGGGGAATGCGGGCAGTAGTGGTGTGGGGTTCCAGAAAGAGCCCTAGAAGCTGTGGGCATTGTTGAGAGCAGGCATGTCTGTCAGATGAACTGGAGGGTAAGCCCCTACAAAAGCCCACCCACCTGAGAGACTAAAGCTCCTCCTAGAAGGGACTCCACCTAGGAGAGAAGAGTAGAGCAGATAAGCTTAATCCAGGAAGAAAGCCTTGGTGCTGGAAGGGGGACATGAGTCTGAGTGCAGCCTGGGGCTGGCCACTTGCATATGTCTCCCAGCCAGCCCTCTGGGATGGGGCGACAGATGAAAAATGAGTTTCCTCCTGTGTTAGTTTGGGACATATTTGATAAATGTTAACACTGAAGTGAGCAAAGAAGCATTCTCCCCACTTCTGCATGAATCAAAGTATGACCTTAACGCTTTGCGTCCCCAGAGAACACAGAGCACTTAAGCGCCTTGAGGACTTCAGCATCAGCTTTGTCCCCAAGGTGGTAAAACAGTAGGGAGGTGGGGTACCCTGCAGTGACCATTCTTCTGTGGGTACCAGAGGCAACTGCAGCAGAGTCACTGGAACCAGAATTATAATGTGTTGATACGCATGTCACCTCATCTTCAAAAGGCAAAAAGTTTTGAAGCATTTTGACTATTTAAAAAAAAAAAAAAAGAAAACAACCGATCCTTATACCCCAGATACTAAACATATGTACAGTTTCTCCATGGAAGAGTCCATTTTTCTTCTTTATATCTGGAGCAGAAGTTGATCAAAAGGGAAAGCAGAATGAAGAGATTCTTAAAAATATATGCACAGTAAGATCTCCTGCAAAGCACCATGAAAAATTTGCCTTTGTGCCATCTCCTTCACAGTCACAATATTCTTCCTTTGGGAAGTGGCTATCCACAATCTAAAAGTTATTTTTTTCAGTGTGTATACCTACTGCATAAAATATCTGATTCCATAGAGGAGTTTTTCACAGATATGAGAGGAAAATGGGAAAGTGTTTGAGGCGAAATGAAATCTCTAGGTGTCATAGTTACTGCTAAGAAGAGTGTCTCTTCAGAGTGGAGGCTGCAGTTCTGCTATTACAGAGGATAATAAAGCTGTGTCAGACAGGGAAGAGGATTTCTTTCATAAAACCTACACTGACACTTGTGACTGGCCAGGATTCCTGAGAAATTAGGAACCAAGTAATTGGATGTTTTCATCTCCAAAACATGCTTCATACCACTTTTGAAAAAATGTCAGTGAAAAATCTTTTTCTTCCTTCTAGAAAATTACTAGGCAGAAATCTCTCAAGACCAAATTTCAAAGTAGCCTACACGTTCATATCTTTAAAGTGCTGCATATTAGCTTCTGTTCATCCAGTTACACCAGGGAGTGGGTGCAGGGAGGGGAGAGAAACCAAGACCTTATATTAAAGGAGGACTCATCCAAAACCAGCACTTAATCTAGGCTGGCACATTGTCTAACAGCTTCCCCAGCATAAGAATTATCTCTGAATTCACTAATACACTTTCTCCCAACACAGCCTTACACAGTACCCAATACATACTAGGCACTGAAAAGATACCTATTAAGAATTTTTTAAATGCTTAAAATCTAAAACTTACATACTTGATGCTCCAGGAATAATCCTTGAGGTGGCTACGAGGTACTATTTCAGGAAGAAAAGCTGAAAGCTCCGTACATTCATTCCATTAAGCAGGCATCTACGTAACTCTGGGTGAATGGCAACTTAAAAGAGAGGTACCGGCAGATTTTGAGAGAGGCAAAGGTGAACGATAGGAGCCTTGCCTAGAAAGAACTCCCAGTCTAACTGGTAAGATAGACTTGATTAAAAAATCACCATAATAAACGGTACCTTCAAATGGCCAGAAAACAAAATGCTCGACTTTGTTACTCATCAGGGAAAAGAAAATTAAAACCACAGTGAAATACCACTACACACTCTAGAACAGCAACAGTGAAGAAGACGTGAGATACTGAATGTTGGTGAGAATGTGGAGCAACCAGAACGTTCATGCCCTGCAGGGGGGTATTGATGGGGGTGGGGCTGGGGGATGAGGCAGGACAGGACAGCCGTTTCAGAAAACTGCTTATCAGTACCTAGGAAAGCCTGAAGTAAGAATAAGTTATAACCCAGCATTTACACTCCTAGGTATATATCTAAGGGAAACACATACACATGCTCACCAAAAAAGTACATATTCAAAAGTTCCAACAGCCCTGGAAATTACCCAAATCTTCATTCACTCTGAATGGACAAATAAATTGTTATATAGTCACACAATGAGAACAAACAATCTCAACTATATACAACAGGCAGATAACTCTAAAAAACGTGATGTTACACCAAACAAGTATAACATTATGAAAAGAGTGCATACTGTATGATTTCATTTATATGACGTTCCAAAACCAGCCAAACTAGTTTGCGCTGGAAGAAATCAGTAGAGTAGCTACCTTTTGGGGATGAGTGGCAATTAGTAAAGTGTAAAGGGCAGTTGAAAGGGGCATGAGAGGCGTTTCTGGGTATGGTGTAATGTTCTGTTTCTTCATTTGGCACTAGTTGTACAGGTGACTTTCAGTTTGTGAACATTCATTGTTCTGTATGTACACTTATGATGGGTGTAAATTTCTCTGTATATATATATTAGACTGATAAAACAGTTTAGCAAGAAGCTACCTTTATATATTGAAAGGGAATTATAAAGAAAGTATTCAGGATTTGTGG
This sequence comes from Orcinus orca, assembly GCF_937001465.1. Taxonomy (NCBI): domain Eukaryota; kingdom Metazoa; phylum Chordata; class Mammalia; order Artiodactyla; family Delphinidae; genus Orcinus; species Orcinus orca. The sequence goes on from NC_064559.1 coordinate 118,587,830, forward strand.
TCAAGGGGGCATTTTAATTTCACTCTCTGCATCCTGGCCCAAACACTGAACGTAACAGATACATTATAATAATTATTATAAACATTTTTTTTAAAAAGGCATGAGCAACTTCTGGTTTTAGCTCTGACATACAAAGAGCCTGGAAGTCATCACTCCCATCCTTACAAAAAAGAAACACTGAATAAATTGCAAACCACTGACTTCTTGGATCCATCAGAGAACTGAGGCTGCATGGCAAACCACCACCCTGAAGTTTCAGGACACAGTCACATCAAGAGAGACACAGCTGCAATCTACACACTTGCAGCAGAAGCCTCTGAGGTCATGAACTGATAGAAACACTTAAAAGGGATTGCTGATGGATTGCTGGAGGCTGAGTGTGGACTAACATAAGAGTGAGGCACTTCTATAGTCAAAGCCTTAGTGGGTGTGCGCCCACACATCCATGGGCTTTATCTCCAGTAACTGCACCAGGCTCTCACTCCAAAGATTCCTGTATGACTCTGTAGAGGGAAGAGAAGACAATCTTTGTGCAAGGGGCCCGGAGTCTTCTCTGTGAAAGACTTAATATTCAGAAAAAGATGTCAGAGCATTATCCCGGCTGGAGGAAGGGTATTCTATCCACTCCAGCCCCCTCTAAAGGTCCTAGTTCCTCTAACAGAGGAGACATAGTCAACAGGATTGAGGGCTTTGAGGAAACAGACTGGGAATACTGTGGACAGGGAATGGAGCAAGAGGTAGGAGTGGGGGTGGGGGTGGGCAGGAAGCTACGCCATGGGAAAAACAGTTCTGAAGGTCACAGCCCCAAAAGACCTGTCCACCAAAATACAGAGATGCAATCAGAAGATTATAGAATGCTCCCTTACCCTGACACCTTACTGTCACACCAGAAGGGCTCCAGTATAACAGGGGATCATAGTTCAAATATCTCGAAGATACGGCTTCTCTCCGAAGAGGAGTAGTTAGGGAAGCCCAAAGTTAAGAGGAAATCTAGAAACAAGGATACTAAAGGAATTTGAAGCCTCTAGTACCTAGTGCTACAGCAAACGTTAAACACAGTCCAAGTCCTAGCCAGATTAATATAAATATCACACTAAAGACCTTTTTACCTCAATTCTTATTACCCAGTACAACAAGTCTGGCTTTCAACAAAGAAAATCACAAAGCATACCAAAAGCGAAGGCAAAACACAATCTGAAGAGACAAAGGAAGCATTAGAATCCAACTCAGATATGACAGGGAATTATCAGACGGGGAATTTAAGTAACTGTGATTGTTGTATTAAGAACTCTAATAGAAAAATAAGACAACATGCAAAAACAGATAGGCAACGTAGTCAGAGAGCGTAAACTCTAAGAAAGAAGTAAATAGAAATGCTAGATATTCTGAAACCACTATGCTGGTACCCTAGAATTCAAAAATTCAGAAAGCAGTTATCAAATAGTGGGAGTCAGGTTTCTCACTTTTAGTGGGAGGTCACAGACAAGCAATGGGACAGTGCTAGAATGATTCATGTGGTAATAGATTAGAACTGGAGACATGAGTATGAAGTCATGTTTAGCTTAATATAGATAAGATAGCTTCCTACAGAAATAGTTATACATATATGTATAACAGGGGTTAGTATACACACAACAATTTCATTGTTCTATCAGCTAGGAAGGCCTTGAAGCAATAACACGCCAGTAGCAACAAGCACACCTTAGCACCCAGATCTTGATTTCTAATACCATTCTCCAATAAAAGGAACCAGGGCTGTTTGGGGAAATGGTTGATTCTAGTATTGGGGAAGGAAATATACAAGATGAGCCTAGAGCATCCTGTGTTGGCAGAAAGTAAAGAAATGCTAACACACACACACACACACACACACACACACACACACACAATGACGGGTGTACGTCAATGGGACCCAGGAGCCAAGAGCTCCCAGTGGTCAAAGTTGGAACAATTTATATAAATACTTCACCCTCAAGGAAGTGAAACATAATTCCTGCTCCTTAAGAATGGACTATGCCTAACTTTCTTCCAAAGAGTACAGTATAAAAAGAGGGAGCAAAGAATAACTTTATAGTAGAGGAATCTAACAAATAGTACTTCAGCCAAAGGGTCAAGGTTAACAACAACAGTGATAAGTCATGTGGATAGTATTGTATATACCTTTGATATGATGTAAGGAGAATGGTACTTTATCCCTGTGGTCTTCCTTCCCAAAACACATAACCCCAGTCTAATAATGAGGAACACACCAAGCAAATCCTAATGGAGGGACACTCTACAAAATGCCTAACCGGTATACCTCAGACTGTCGAGGTCATCAAAAACAAAGGGAGTCAGAAGTAGTCACAGCCAAGAGAGCTTACAGAGATACGACAGCTAAATGTAATGTGGGATTCTGGATGGGATCCTGGAACTGAAAAAGGATGTTAGGTAAAAACTAAGAAAATCTGAATAAAGTATGAACTTTAGTCAATAACTAAATATTAACACTGCTTCATTAGTTCTGAGGAATTTATCTTACTAATTTAAGCTGTTAATAATAGTGGAAACTGGATATGGATATATAGAAACTACCATGTTAACAATTTTTCTGTAAATCTCAACCTATTCTAAAATAAAAAGTTCATTTTAAAAAAATGAAAAAAATCACTGTGATAGACAAAAGAAAAAAAAGAGAGAGAGAGAGAGAGAGAATGAAAGACATGGCTAAGCTCCCAAATAAGCAAAATTTCTATGGTCAGAATTGAAAAACACACTACACTAAATGGGGTTAAATCTGAAAGTCTACTGGGCTTCAAGTCTGGAGAACAGAAAACATAACTGGGAAGTCAGCTGTCCTGTGGTAGGTGGAACTAAAAGGGCCCACACACCACAAGAAACCACAGTCAAGCATGGCTCCTTCCAGTTTGAAAGGTGGCTCAGGAATAAAAGCTGGTGCATATATGGAGTGGAGGACCTAAGGAGTCAGAAGGACAGCATGGAAGCGAGGACAGCATGGAAGCCAGGACCTGGGCCAAGCTGCTTTTGGCTCAGTTGACTCCATCTGCCAGGTATCCAGGATCACATGCAGACAGAAATCCTCAAGTCTACTTCTGTACTGGAGGAATGGGGAATTTAGTGGAGCATCCCCAAACTAGTGGCCAGGCTGAGTATGTACAGAGATTATGGGAGAATGGGTGGGAGACAAGAAAAGAGGTAGATTCAAGATAAGACCACTGTTTCCATTATCTATTGCTGTGTAACAAAGTATGCCTGCTAAAACTCTGGCTTAATCCAGCCATCATTTTATTGTATCTCAAATTTGTGGGTCAGAAATTTGAACAGGCCTCAGCTGAGCAACGCTTCTGCTCCACCTGCACCTGGTGTCAATTATGGTCATTTGATGATATTCAGATGGTGGCTAAGGTGATCTAGAGGGTTAGAGATAACTTCCCTCACAAGCCTGGTTCATTAGTAGAGACAACTGGTAAGTCAGGGTCAGCTGGGCCCCTCTCCCTCTCCATGTAGTCTCAGGGCCTTTCCACATGGTCATTTATATGGTAGTTGGTCTTCTTTCAAGGTGGCTCAGGGCTGTAAAGGGACTGCTCCAAGAGACAGGAAGGACCCAGAAACTGGCTCAGTATCACCACCTTGTGTCTTGGTCAAAATAGTTACAGATCCCACCAAATTAAAGAAGAGAGATAGATCCACCAGAGAATGGAAGTAGTTTCAAACAATTTGTGACCTTCTTTATCTACCATCATCCTCAAGCCAAAACTCTAAAACAGGTGATGACAATTAATGCTAAAATTTCCAACCAAAGAATCAACAAATGGGAAAGAAACTTATTCCAAATGAAATGAAAATAACAGGAGCATGGATAACTTCAACATAAAAATGTTTAGGATTTTCAAAGAGATACATGGGAGAAATAGCATCAAAAATAAAACTATGTGAAAAACACAAACAAGTAGCTAAGAAGAGTAAGTAGATTAGAACTCTTTTTTTAACATCTTTATTGGAGTATAATTGCTTTACAATGGTGTGTTAGTTTCTGCTTTATAACAAAGTGAATCAGCTATACATATACATATATCCCCATATCTCCTCCCTCACACCTTCCCTATCCCACCCCTCTTGGTGGTCACAAAGCACCAAGCTGATCTCCCTGTGCTATGCGGCTGCTTCCCACTAGCTAGCTATTTTACATTTGGTAGTGTATGTATGTCCATGCCACTCTCTCACTTCATCCCAGCTTACGCTTCCCCCTCCCCGTGTCCTCAAGTCCATTCTTTTTGTTTTTTCTTTATTTTTCTTTCTTTTTTTTTTTTGGCTGTGTTGGGTCTTCGTTGCTGCGCGCGGGCTTTCCCCAGTTGCGGCGAGCGGGAGCTACTCTTCGTTGCAGTGCACGGCTCCTCATTGCGGTGGCTTCTCTTGTTGTGGAGCGCGGGCTTCAGTAGTTGTGGCTCACAGGCTCTAGAGCGCAAGCTCAGTAGTTGTGGCACATGGGCTTAGTTGCTTCGTGGCATGTGGGATCTTCCCCGACCAGGGCTCGAACCCATGTCCCCTGCATTGGCAGGCGGATTCTTAACCACTGCGCCACCAGGGAAGCCCTTTGTTTTGTTCTGTTTTTTGTTTTTGCGGTACGCGGGCCTCTCACTGTTGTGGCCTCTCCCAGTGCGGAGAGCAGACTTGACGCGCAGGCTCAGCGGCCATGGCTCACGGGCCCAGCCGCTCCGCGGCATGTGGGATCTTTCCAGACTGGGGCACGAACCCGTGTCCCCTGCATTGACAGGCAGACTCTCTACCACTGCACCACCAGGGAAGCCCCAGGAAAGCCCCCTCAAGTCCATTCTTTATGTCTGCATCTTTATTCCTGTCCTGCCCCTAGGTTCTTCAGAACCGTGTTTTTTTTTTTAGATTCCATATATATGTATTAGCATAGTGTTTGTTTTTCTCTTTCTGACTTACTTCACTCTGTATGACAGACTCTAGGTCTTGAATATGAAAAATAAAGATATTAATTTTTTTAAATAAAGCTTATTTAGTGGAATAAACTTTAGACTTTTGATAGCCAATGACAAGAGTTAGTGAACTGAAACATGGTATTGAGAAATTCACCCACAAGCAATGCAAAAAGATAAAGTTATTTTAAAACATATGAAAAAGCAGTTAAGAGACATAGGAGATCAGTTAAGACTGTTAAGTATACCTCAAAAAAAAAAAAAGAATTCAAAGCATAGAATAAAGGGAATGGATAAAAATTTCCAAAACTGAACAAAAATATATATTCCCAGAAAAAATAGATATTCTCAGACTGAGAATATATAGCAAAGGCCAAGCTGAAAAACTAAAAATAAAGCAAAACTGTACTTATATAGAGCTTATTGAAACTGCATGAAGAATATATATATGCATATATATATGCATATATATATTTACATATATAAATCTTCCAGAGAGAAAAACTGATTACCAAAAAAACCCCACAACCAATATTGATAAAATTTGCAGTAAAATTTCATTAGCAACAACAGGTATTATTGTACCTAAAACAATAGAAAATATCCTTTAAAAATGGACAGAAAAATAAATGTCAATGTGAAATTCTATCTCTGAGCACACTACTATTCTAAAGCTATATAGAGGGATTTCCCTGGTGGCACAGTGGTTAAGAATCTGCCTACCAATTCAGGGGACACCAGTTTGAGCCCTAGTCCGGGAAGAGCAACTAAGCCTGTGCACCAAAACTACTGAGCCTGCACTCTAGAGCCCATGAACCACAACTACTGAGCCCACATGCCACAACTACTGAAGCCCGTGTGCCTAGAGCCCGTGCTCCACAACAAGAGAAGCCAACACAATGAGAAGCCCACACACCGCAACGAAGAGCAGCCCCCATTCGCTGCAACTAGAGGAAGCCCGTGCACAGCAACAAAGACCCAACACAGCCAAAAATAAATAAATAAATTCATTAAAAAAGCACAAAAAACAAAATAAAGATATATAGAGAAAAAGACACAGGCTAAGAGAAATTAGTACTCACAGACTCTTGTTGAAAGAATTATTAAGGAAAGTACATCAGTTAAAAAGTAATTAATAAATGCAGAGGGGTGGAAGAACACAAATATATATAGAAAAGTGATCAAAGGAATCGGCAAACTTTCTTGCTAAATTAAATTACTTTGAAAAACAAAGAAATATTATGTTTAAAGCGTAGAATTAAAATTCTAGACAACAGTAGCAAGAAAAAGAGGGGACTGGAAGGTCAGAGGGTGGGGATCTAAGATCTTTTTCATTCAAAGATAGTGTATACATATTGAATAATTTTAAATTTGGGTTGAAATTTTTGTAATTAAGATCCTTTAGACGTATCTCCACATGATGAATATCAAAAGGCATTATTATAAGTGAATGAAGCCAGTCTCAAAATATTACATACTATATGATTGATTCTATTTACATGGAAAAGGGAAACACTTGAGACAGAAAACAGACACTGTTACATTAGGCAGTGATAGGAAAAGTTCATGAAGGAAAAGCAATTTATTTTTGATAGGAGAAATCGTGTCCCTTCATTCACATCAACAAGTTATGTGAAGAAGCAGAGAACTACTTGAACAAGGGACAAGCAGTGGCCCTAAATTATTTTAATGTTAAAAAGGCTTTGAAAAGTTGCCTCATTAAAGAGTATTAAAAAGACCATGAAACAAGAGTTCAAAGAGTAGGCCAAGAAAGGAGGGGATCTGCTGAAAACTCTCTCCTGGACACACCTTCCCCTAATGTACTGATGGGAATCCTCATGAAAATACCCTCATGTATGTATCCTCAGAAAGAAATCAAAGGGGGAGGGATAAATCAGGAGCTTGGGATGAACATACACACACTACTATATATAAGATAGATAAAAAAGGACCTACCATATAGCACAGGGAACTCCACTCAATATTCTGCCATAACCTATATGAGAAAAGAATCTATAAAAGAATCAATTTATGTATATGTATAACTGAATCACTTTGTTGTACACCTGAAACTAACACAACACTGTAAATCAACTATACTCCAATAAAATTAACATAAAAAAAGGAAAGAAAGAAAGAAACCAAAGACACGAGTAAGATCATGTACTGTTCTAACTCAACCACATAGCATATGATTATTAATTGACATGCTACCAAGAATTGCCAGATTTCAAAATACGTTATTTTGAAAATGAGGGCTGCTAAGGTTATCCTTATCACTCTTTCACTTACCTAGCACACAGTGGATTCTCAAAAATAATGTTTATGAGCTAATGAATGTATGAGTTAGTTAACAAAGAAGCCCACACTCTCATCTCTCAGTCAGAGATGAGAGTAAATGAAAGGAATAGTTACAAGAACAGCGTCTGGGAACCTGACACGTTTACTGAAGTACATATCTGACTAAAGAAGGAATGGATCCTATTACTTGTCATGTCAAGTACTTCCAACAGGTTGTGAAAGTCCCCACCATCTACCAACGTCAAACAGAAGTTAGTCCTGAGAGGCTCTGGATAGAAGTATCATCATTTCACAGAGATCAAACAAACAAATCCTGGTCCAGAAGGCTATTGATTGCTGAAATGGATTATTGCAAAGATACTGAGTAAGCAGGAGGATTTGTTTTAAAAAGTAGTGATAATGGATTTTGTAAAGATATTCCATTATGGCCTCCACTGAAATAGTCACTTCTCTCTATGGGGGCCAGAGTTGGAACTCTGAATTAATTATGGTAATTTTGAAGTAACTGTGCAAGAGGAGGACTGTGTGTATGAATAAGTAAGTGTCTTTTAGTAACATTTTCTGAGGAATAAAATCAGTTTAAAATTGGAAATCTGTGTCCTCTGGTAATTTGTTCTAAACCTTCTTTCCTTCAAGATCCCTTTTCAAAATTAACACACCTAGAAGACATTCATTAAACATTTGTTGAAAGGATGAATTCTGATGTGACACTGAAATAATATATTTAGCATTACTATAAAGTAGTACCCAATGCATATTTTTCATAAGAAGATGTTTTGCAATGATTACAGGACTGCAATGAAATTAAATTCTTGGGGAGAAGTTACAAATACATAGGCCTGCAGTGAGTTAGAGTTGCACTTCACATAATCAAAAGTATGACCTTTGTTTGAAAAAAAAATGTTATAAATACAACATGCGTAATGTATTCCAGACTGCGGAATTAGGGACAGTTCAAAAAAGAAACAGTAAAATTGGTGAAGAGGACAATGTCCTGCTACATGAGAATATATAAAAGATTTCATATAGAAGGCTGGGGACATAACTGAAGGTAATAAAATCATGAAATAATATATAGAGAGTAAATATGGTATTATTTTTAAAAATCTTGAATACTAAAATGAAGGTGCACCCTTTGAATTTTGAAAGAGTTTATATTAGCACCACACCAAGAACATTGTTCAACTTTTCAAAGTGGGAAATAATTTCTATAACTTGTCCAGTAGGTAATACAGATAGAAAGAGCAGCTCATTTCAGAAGGACTTAAATAATAAATTCATATACAGGAGATCCATAGGAAGCATACAATATTTTGTATCACATTCCTAATATCTTTATGTTAAAATCAGTTGTCCCCAGAATGTAGCCCATTATTCCATTAATAGGGAGAGAATAAAGGTAAAAGACACCGTGAGCCAGCTTAATGGTAGATTTGGAAAGCCTGAGTATGATATCATGTCAAACAATTTCAGAGCTGAATGCCCCAGGAGACCAGAGTGCAATGTTCTCATTTTACATATGAGAAAACTGAGGCCCAAAGAGATTAAGTATCTTGCCTGAGGTCACACAACTAACAAAAGGCAGAGGGCTGCTAGAGTTAGACTCTCTGAGTTCCCAGTTTTAAGTTCTTTCTATTATATGACTCTCTCAAATGAACAGAGTGAAAAACATAAGTCAACAAGTATTGGACTTGAAGACAAATGTTATTTCTGTCCCTTAAATATGAGCATTAAAATCTTTGATTTCATGTGATATAATTTTACTTAAACTCTGTATAATCAGACTAGAGTTTGGGAATCAGGAATGTAGTTTTAGACTTGCTATTATGGAAAATTTCAAGCATATATAAAAGCAGACAGAATAGCATACCGAAAGCTCCTTGTACCTATCATCCACCTTCAACAATTATCTCCTGGCCAATCTTGTTTTATCTATTTCCTACCTAATCTTGCCTCTTCTCATACTACAGTTTTGAAACTAATCCAAGAGCACATGCATAGGCATATCAGCATGTGTATCTAAATTTAACTACAATACCATTATCACACCTAAAGAATTATTAATAATTTTTAACATCACTTTAAAGCCAACTTTAAAGTTCAAATTTCCAATTGTTCCACAGATGTCATTTTTAGAATTTGTTTGAACCAAGAATAATTTAAATTTTACTAAGTTATTGAAAATAAAGAATAACTAAATAAGCTGTAGTGATGAAAGTCACACTATAATCTACCTTTGATAACAACAATATATCACTGTACCTTGAAGAATGGGAAAAAACGTGTATTATTTATGAGTCTGGGAATAAGATCATAATTTTTGTATAATCACATTAAGGGACCCAGTTTAATGCACACAAAAGTATTTTAATAGAGATGAGTTTATGATTAAAAATGCAGTGGCAAAGTTGATAGCAATGTTTACATGCTATGGTGCACCAAATTATCAATTACATCCATACCTCCAAACGATCCTGGGCAAGGCGCCACACAGAGGAAATGAAACGGATCCCACCCTGTCACTGTATGCAAGTGTATTGTAATAAGTCATGGCAGGGATTAGATAGGAAACACTGCAGGAGAAACTCTGTAGGAGAAAACCTGGCTGATGCTGAAGTCAGGGGGCTGAAATTCCAGCCTGGGCTCAGACAAATCTGTCGAACTCTCCGGGGGTCAGGCTCCTTATCGGTATAAAAAAGAGGAGCCAAGATGGTCTCTTAAGTCCCTTCCATATCTAATAGTAGATGACTTTAAATATTGTCTACCTATTCTTATATATTATGCTGAACTTCAAAGATATCATCATATTATTAAATTGAGTGTTAAAAATCACTTCATCTATCATATAGTTTCTGAAGAACAAAATCCCGAAGTGACCACTATTGTGATTTCTCATTAGATTGTTTGTGGTGGGACTCTGTGATTATGGAATTTGCTGAGGCAGAGGGTAGCATTTGGGAGTAGCAGTAAGCAAGCAGAGATCTACTTAGTTTCAGCAGAGCTGACCACTGTAGCTAAGGGCTGCAGAAGGAATCCCACATTTTCTATATCACGCATATATGGGTATCACATATATACTAGTGCCCCCTGTAGGTTTGCCAGACTTAGCAAATGCTAATACAGCATGCTCAGTTAAACTTGAGTTTCAGATCAACAATGAAAAATTCCATACTAAAATTTTATGTATTGAAAATGTTTATAGAAAAATATTCATTGTTTTCATGGAATTCAAACTTAACTAAGTGTTCTGTATTTTATCTGGCAAACCCAAGCTCCTGACACAGGCACATAGGAGGATTTATCTTCATGTTATAGATGAGAAAACTGAGGCTTAAACTATCCATTAACACAGAAAAAAATAAATGGTTGCAGTGGAATTCAAATCCAGATCTGCCTAACTCTAAAGCACATAACGTTTTTAAAGCACATATGGAAAACAATGTAAATTTTCTTTAAATTTGCAGAGAAACCTCAACAAATTTGAATGTAAGAAGACCACAGCTTGCATAAGAGCTATGTCACTAAGTTTGTAAGGCAGCTATTTAGAATTTGGAAGGCATTTTTCCCACAGAAACTCTGACAAATGGTTATTAGTTTCCAGGTCAACCCAGGCTTGGAGAGCACAAAAAAAAAGCTGAAGAAACAGCTGCAACTAGGTGGAACTTGAAATCAGAAAGACCATGAGAAAAGCAAAGAGCAGTAAACAAAACATATAATATTGAGAGGCAACAAAAGTCCAGAAGTTGTGGAAGGAGGGGTCAGAGAGATGAGAAAAATAACAGGAGAGAAAATCATCCTACCATCCAAAGGAAAGGACAATTTAGCCCCTTATCAAGATACTTTTAATTTCTGAATTTAACAGCTAAACATTAGTATATATTTAAGTGCATTTGTTATACATTATAATGCCAGTCTGATTATAATCCTCCAATATCTTATCTCATTTTACCTATTACTTTGTTTATGATACACATGGAATTTAAAAAGGAGAAAATTTATGAAACAGAAACAGACTCACAGGCATAGAGAACAGACTTGTGGTTGCCAAGGGGAAGAGGGGATGGGGAGGCATGGAGTGGGATGGTGGGGTTAGCAGATGTAAGCTGTTATATATAGAATGGATAAACAACAAGGTTCTACTGTATAGCACAGAGAACTATATTCAATATCTTGTGATGAACCATAATGGAAAAGGATATAAAAAAAAGAATATATATATAACTGAATCACTTTGCTGTACAGCAGAAAGGAACACAACATTGTAAATCAACTATACTTCAGTTAAAAAATCATTTAAAAGTAAGAAAGTTTAATTCTTTTAAAAAACAGTCAACGCTTCTCATTTTTCAAGAAACCACTATAGTCTAACTTCCATTATTCAGAATTTGTCAGATTTTATTGTCTAATGTGAGCCAACTGAATTAAAGTGAACATTAGAATCAAATCCCATGGCATCCCTGGTAACTTCTGAGCATGCAAGATATACTCATATATGGAACAGCAATTGTAACAAAGACCATTTCACCCATTCAGGAAGAGCAATTGTATCTTAAATTTTAAAACTAAACACACATTTTGGAAATAAAAGAAAAAGAAGATAGAAGAAGATGTGCCAGAAAAAGGGCAAATACAAGACAAGGGAGGGAGATTACAGGCTAATATGTGTGTCTCTAGGGCCCTCAGTTGAAAGGAGGAGGGCGGGGCCAACCCGCAGACACTGGCTTTTATGGCCAGCAGTTGGAATCTGGGGCCTGGAGGTCAGGAGATGACTCCTGGGGAAAAAGAGTGAAACACATTAGCGCTGAAGTCATCCCTTGGGATAAGGCTCTCAAAAGTCCATCCACTTTCCTCATAGGAAACACTGAGGAGCTCATCCATCCAGGATGGCTGTGTGAAAAGAAGGAGGCCAGCTGCAAAACGCAGGAGTCAGACAAACGGGGGCACAGGCCAGTTAGAGAGTGAGAAAGTACAGAAAGATGCTCATGGACTCCTGACTTCTTCCAAAGCACCTCGTTTCTTCTTGTTGTTGTTGGTTTTAATGGTAGGAAAATATACACACAACACAAAATTTACCATTTTAACCATTTTCAAGTGTACAGTTCAATGGAATTAATAAGTACATCACATTGTTGTGCAATCATCACCACTATCTATCCCCAAAACTTTTTAATCTTCCCAAACTGAAACTTTGTATCCATTAAACCAAAGCTCCCTAGTACCCCTTTCTCCCAGCCCCTGGCAACCACCCTTCTACTTTCTGTCTCCATGCATTTGACTATTCTAGATACCTCACATAAGTGGAATGATAGAATATCTGTCCTTTTTCATCTGGCTTGTTTTATTTAGCATAATATCTTAAAAGTTCAGACATGTTGTAGCATGTATCAGAATCTCATTCTTTTTTCAGTCTGAGTAATATTCCACTGTATGTATATACCACAGTTTGTTTATCCATTTTTCTGTCAGTGGACATTTGGGTTGTTTCCCAAATAAAGCTATTGCAAATAAAGCTGCTATGAACGCTGGTGCACAAATACCTGTTCAAATAAGGCAATTTGTTTTTTAACTTTTGACTTGTATTTACCTGCTAGGCCATACGTGTTCACTCCAACTGTCTTAGGACATTAAGAACTTTCCAGTTTAGATGTTTGGGGAACTACTAGAACTGTCTATCTGTCCGGGGTGATCTATAGGGGATTCTTATACCAGGTATGATCCTGGACAACTGACAAATTACATGCCTAAAAGGTCCTTTTTAAGAGTGTAGAAATATTGAAACATTTTATGAACCTGTCTACAACTATTAGAGTACTATGCTCACATGGCAGAGGAAAAAATTGAGTCAAAGATACTTGAGCAGCAAAGAGTAATTTGACAGGACTGGGAATTTTGATTTCCATTTTTATCTTTAGAGACTACTAGTTAGTTATTTTCTTTTTTAAAAAATACTAAGAGTTACTGACAATCTTGTCCTCAAGCTTCATTCACATTTCTAAATTCATGCGAACCCTTAGACACCCCAAAATATGACCGGATATCAATGCCCATTCTGTCACAGGAAGCCCCTCAAATGGAATGGAATTAATACTCTTAAAAAATTTCATTGATTTTTATGCCACTAACCAAAATAAGATTACCAGGAAGGACCATTTTAAATTTAAATAAATGCTGCCTTCGATGAAATAACTTACTCTTGATCTCACATTTGTAATCAATAGGGAACTCTTTGGCTGCATCTGATTTTTCACATTTTTCAGCTAAGCCAGGAATCCTAATGCAAAAATTTGCTCTGTTATGTGGATTTGTGAACTGTCTAGAGGGTTCTGGGTCCATTAACCAATGGATAGATTACCATGAGACACAAATATAATGTTTTTGTCTCCAACCGAGACAGTCTTACTCCAATATTATTTATGTGATTTCAAGAAAAGTGGTTGCTGTTTTCTTTAGACTCACACCAGGAAATTAATAAAGAGAAAGGCATTTCTCTTGGTATTAATTTGAAATTCTAAAGCAAAATTAATTACACATGCACTTTTTTTTTCTTTTTTTTTAAAGAATATGTTGGGGGTAGGAGTTTATTAATTAATTTATTTATTTTTGCTGTGTTGGGTCTTTGTTTCTGTGCGAGGGCTTTCTCTAGTTGTGGCAAGCGGGGGCCACCCTTCATCGCGGTGCGCGGGCCTCTCACTATCGCAGCCTCTCTTGTTGCGGAGCACAGGCTCCAGACTCGCAGGCTCAGTAGTTGTGGCTCACAGGTCTAGTTGCTCCGCAGCACGTGGGATCCTCCCAGACCAGGGCTCGAACCCGTGTCCCCTGCATTGTTAGCAGGCAGATTCTCAACCACTGCGCCACCAGGGAAGCCCCACATGCACTTTTAAAACTATGGATCCTGGAGTGGCAAGGAGAGTATTTGAGAGTTATTCATTCAAAATGCCTGAGTGAATGTGCATAATAGGAGGTATTACTTATGCAGAGTGTGAAGGGACTGAAAGCTACAGGACCAAAGTATAGACCTGTCAGTTAAATAAGAGACATACTACATCCTGGCCGTGACTGAGACATCTAAGCATTGCCCCTGGTCTTACCATCCTGTGGCCAGCCAACATCATGTCAAGACTTTCATACCTAATGTGATAAATACAGTCCCACCAAATGCTACAGATTTATTCAGATCTATTGCTAGATTCACACAAACATGGCACTGCTGATCAAAAAAATTCAAGTGGTATTTTTATAATTAAGAACTGTCAAATAAGATGTTGTCAGCAATGCTGAGTGGCATATAGTGATTTAAAAAATAGTGCCTGGGCTTCCCTGGTGGCGCAGTGGTTGAGAGTCCACCTGCCGATGCAGAGGACATAGGTTCGTGCCCCGGTCCGGGAGGATCCCGCATGCTGCGGAGCGGCTGGGCCCGTGAACCATGGCCGCTGGGCCTGCGCGTCCGGAGCCTGTTCTCCACAACGGGAGAGGCCACAGCAGTGAGAGGCCCACATACCGCAAAAAAAAAAAAAAAAAAAAAATGCCTATGTCATTCCATATTACATACAGAGGTAAATAACTGGACCAATCATAAATTAGTCTTCTGTACAATCATTTAGCGTAAAACTCTCACAAATATTCTCAAGGAAATTTCTGTCCCTAGCCAAAGCTATAACTGAGCATTTTTATACCTAATGTGAAATACTGATGACTTCAACTCCCCCCTTCTCCTTTCTGTTCACTCCTTTCTGCTCCAATCCCAGCCATTCTTTCCCTGTAAAGGATAAAACAAAGTCATCCTGCCCTTGCTTCTGAATCATATGTGTCCTTGCCAACACCTGAGGCAGTGAAAAAAGATGAAGAAATGACAGTATCTGGTCTCAATGTTTCTCACTACATTGTTGTCGAGATATTTAGTGTCTCAGATGCAGTGTTAACTCTTCATTACCCTTTTGCAGCTCTGATAGCAGCTATGCTCTGAACCCTCACGAACATGTTTGATCTGTTTTGAGCTAAAACCACAAGGGCTTATGGAGAGGATACCCCTTGTCCCCTTGAAAACCAGTTACTGTAGGTTAGCTGCTCTGTTCTTTGCAACATTCATTCATTCAGTGCCATGCTAGAGCCTAGTTTTCAGGAATCTTGTGAGTCAGCTGTTAAACTGTTTGCAGCTTGAAATCAGCTCTGAGGTGGGAGTATGGAAATTTAAAAAACATACAATGAATCCGCATCCCCCACCCAAAACTGGTGGTTAAATATTTATCAACACATCACTACACTTATTCATCAAATACTAAGTAAGTATCTACTATGTGCCATGCACTGTGTGGGTGGTGAGATACAGCTATGAACAACAAAAACTTTTTAATACTAGTTGGAAAAATAGGCAATAAATAAGTATATATATATTTTTTTTTTTTCTTAACTATAGAGAATGATCAACAAAATGAAGAAAAGAAATAGGTGCTATGACTTAGAATAAAATAAAGAATGAGGCTTTCTGTAGAGGAAGCAGGGTCCAGCGGTTGAAAGGGCAGTCTCTGGAGTCAGACAGTCCTGAGTATGATTCTAAACTCTGCAGTACATGGTATACATTATATACCACATGGTAGTATGATTTTGGGGACATCATATAAAATCTCAGTTTTCTTGTCTATAAAATAAGAATGAAAATAGAACCTCTTTTACACGGTGTTATAAGGATTTTTTAAAAAATAATCCAGATAGAACTATTACCTCTAAGGCCTGAAAAAATGTTTTAAGCTAACTTAAAAGAATGTTAGCTATAATTATTATTATCATTATTATCTGAAGAGGTAGCACTTAAAATAAAACTTAGAGTATGTCAAAGGTGAGCCTAATGAAGAACCAAAGAAAGAGATTTCCAGGCAGAAGAAAGCATAAGTGTAAAGTCTTTGAGGTGCAAACATGGTTGGGTTGGTCTAAGAACTGTTAGAAGGCCTGAGTGACCAGAGACCAGTACATGAAGAAGAAAAAGGTGGCATCCCTTTTCATTGAGGCAGTTGGAAAGACAAAGATTTTGTAGGGCCTCTTAGGCTTTTGGGAGGCATCTACATTGTATTGTGCATGCAACTGGCAGCCTCCAGAGAGATTTAAGCAGAGCGTGATAAGAGTCAATTTATAGTTTTAATACCTCTTTTCTTGCAGCTTGGTGGTGAATGGGTTAGAAGAGGCAAAAGTGGGTACAGAAAGATTGGATAAGAGTCTAATGCAATAATTCAGATGAGAAATTATGGTGCTTTGCATGAGTGGGTGGCAAAGAAGGTAAGCGAACAGATGTGAAATATATTTTGGAAGCGGAATCAATAGAATTTGGTCACAGACTGGGTAAGGGTATGGCAGACTGCATTTTTCAAAGATGAACACGGAAACACTTTACATCCCGCATTCTTCTACGCTGTGACCCTGAAAGTCCTTCATCAGTAAGTAGAATCTAACTCTCCTCTGCTTAAATCTGGGCATGACTGTGCTTCATGCACAATCATGCACTGCTTCAACCAACTGGAGCACGGCGCAAATGACGCTACGTAACCTCCAAGGCTAGGTTACAGAGACAGTGCAATTTCCAACTTGCAGTGGGTTAAATAGCGTCCCCCCAAAATTCAGATAGCGACATTATTTAGAAATAGGGTCTTTGCAGATGCAATTAGTTAAAATAAGGACATGGTAGATTAGGGTGGACCCTAATTCCAATATGACTGGTTTCCTTATAAAAAGAGGAGAGGACACACAGACACCGATACAGAGGAAAGAAGGCCATGTGACAAGAGAGGCAGAAACTGGAGGGATGCAGTTGGAAGACAAGGAACATGAAGGATTGCTGGCAACCACCAGAAGCTAGGAAGAGGAGAGGAAGGACTCTTTCCTAGAGGCTTCAGGAGTACAGCTATGCCAACACCTTTATTTCAGGCTTCTAGCCTCCAGAATGGCAAGACAACAGATTTCTGTTTTCAGCCAGTTTGTGGCATATTGTTACCGTAGCAGCAGGAAACTAATACACACTTTGTCTGCTGTGACAGTTGCTTTGAAGTGTCTGAGCTTCAATGCAGTAAACTCTGAGTCCATCACACAGTGAGAAAGCCCAGGTCACATAGGTCGGCGAATATCCCAAGCTGAGGTTGGGCTATTGACAGTCAGCGTCAACGGACAGACATGTGAGTGAAGACACCTCGAGATAATTCAGTTCCAGCTGTTGAACTGACCCCCAGCTGTTGAGTTCTACCAGCTAAGACCCTAGAAATTGTAGACCGGAGAAAAGCCATCGTTATTGTACCTTGTCTAAATTCCTGATCAACAGAATCTTTATACATAATAAAAAGATAATTTGTGCCACTAAATTGTGTGGTGGTTACTTTTGCAGAAATAGCAAGTTGAACAGAAATTTGGTACCAGAATGGAGTTCTGCCATATCAAAAGCCTAAAAGATGTGGCACTGGCTTTGGAACTGGGCAGTGGGAAGAAGCAGGAAAGACCTTAAAGAGACAGTTGGTAAAAGTAAGTGAAAGCTAGCAAAGCTAGTGAAGGAGGTCAGCGAAGGCGAGAACGGCCTTAGGGAGACTTTGGTGAAAGCTGGGATGTGAGGGAAGAAACTGGTATTGGAGGCTAGGGAAAAAAACGATCTTTGTCATGTATGGCAGAAAGTTTGGCAACCCCATTGGCTGCACTGATACAGAAAATGAAAAATGTGCTTAATAAGCTGGCAGATTTGGCTAAGGACATTTTTTAGGCAGAATCCTGAAAGTGCTAATCTGTTTCTTTCAGCCATGTGTAAGACATAGTTAGATATAAAGAAAAAGGAATTGGTCAGCTTTTAAGCAAGCTTTAATGGAAATATAAAAGGTCTTGTTTTTTTTTTTAATTGTTCATTCAGTGTTTCCCTGCAGAAGATTCTCAAAGTGAGAAGGGGCCTCCGTGCAAAGATCAAATCCAGGCTTGTTAGGAAAATGTCTCTGTCTCGATGCTAGGATGAAGAGAAGACTGTGATTATAAAATCTTTCATTAAAACTTCAGAAAGATTTAAGATGGTGCCTCATGAACCTTTCAAATACATACAAAGCCTTCTGGATTTAAGGGCATGCCTTTTTAAACAATAGGCACCTAGACTCTTAAGGGTTTTGCCCTATGGATACTGAAGAGATTTCAGGGTGTATCTTTTGTCTAATGTAGTGGATTGATATACAGGAAGCCCAAAGGTGTTAAAGGGACTGCATCAGCTTTGACTGAAAGGGCTGGAGATACACCATAAAATGAAGCAGGTGGGGTCTATGGACCCATGAACTACTTTGGGTAAGCAGCAGTAAGAGAAAACTACTCAGCTGCAAATGTGGGTTATTTCTTATGGAAAAGACAGAATAACACAGGGAGTGAAGCCAAATGCTGGGAAAGGTAGATTTTACAGCTGGAGAAAACAGCTGCTTGGGAGTAGATCTGAGCCCTTATTAAGGGACCAACAAGACGTGCCCACCTGGATTTCAGAACTGTCACTGAACAGTGACGGCTGTGTGCCTCCCATTCCTCCTCCCCTTTTTATTTTTTTAAACAGGAATGTTTGTAGTTGTTATCCTATGCCTGACCCCATTGCATGTTGGGTATATGGGAGAAAGGTAATTGGAATCTTTTAGCCACAGCTCTTTAGAGATTGAGGAGAAACATGCTAGAAGAGCTGTATCCACAGAGCCTCCCTGGCCCCTGGATTTGATCTGTATGACAACATCCCAGACTTAAAGTGGTAAGATGAGACTTTGGGAATTTTGAGGGAGGGATCTGGTATATTTTGCATGCAAAAAGGATGTGAATAGTTATGGACAAAGGGTGAACAGTGGCTGATAGTATTTACCAAAGATGGCTACAACAATATCTTTCATCCCATTCACCACTCTTCTTTACTTCGTGCCACTGAATTCTGAGGTGGTTTGTTATACAGCAATAGTAATCTGATCACAAGGGTAAGAGTAGGAGGGGATCAAGGATGACTACCAGGTTTTGGCTTAGGCAAATGGGGGAAAGGTGATACCACTTGCTGAGATGATCAGAGATAGTTTTGGGGGGAGGGAGAGGAATTGAGGAAGATGGGAAATCGCAGTTGTCTTTTGGCCATGTTATTTTTGGAATGTGTGTGAGACATTCGAATGTAATCTCCTTAGTTCATTCAGGATTCTAAAACCACAATAAGACTTCTATAATGGCAACAGCTCACCAGCAACATTTTTTATAAAGCGTGGCATTACAGGCCCATTATGACATTAACAAAAACAAAGGATTGCTGTCCTCCAAATGGTATGATCACCCGAAACTGATACAACTAAGCATAAGCTGCCCCAAATTTTTAATATTAATGTTTGTTACTTTGAAAGGCCACCATTTGGCCCTAATTAAATAAGTGAAAAAGAACTTTACTATTTGAAAAAAAAACCTGAGTGCTTGAAGTGGAAAAATATCTTTAAACAATCACTCTTGCAAGAAAAACACAATTTGAAGTTGACCTAACCGGTCACTGGTCAAAAATCAAACCTTGGATTGGATTCCAGAGTCAATCCTATACAAATGAGGGCTGTTTCAAAAATGGTGTTCCTTAGGAGGATGCCAAAAAGCCTTAAACATTGCAGTGTGATAGACTCGGCCATAAAGAACAGAAGTAGTTGTTTTGCATCAGCATTAATCACAGGAACCAGACGAGAATAAACAGCAGTTGTGTGGGGGGGTACCTCTTGAACAAGGCTAATAAATGTTAGTGATGATCTCTTCCACGAGTGAATTAAAGCCTTTGGGAGATATGAAAAGGCAGAGCAAAAGAATCGATTCAATCTTCTGTTACCTGTGTTGATGAAACAATGTGCAATTTGTAAAAACCTCTATTCAAAACAAACCATCCCAGCCTGCCAGACTGTACAATGTTTCTAGTTACAATGTCACCTTAATACCATAGGAATTCTATTTCATTTTTGGATACGATTGATCTGTGATCTAGATTCGCTGCAACCTTCAATAGAATACCATCATTTATTCAGGGGGCAACCGAACTGTAACAAATCAGCAGGGAGAAGACTTCGTCTCTGACTCCTCTGCTCCTTTCTCTCTTGAGAAGGATAAAGAAGGCTGCCATGCACACGATGCCCTGCTTCTCCTTTGTCAAGGCACCAGTGGTTCCAATTGAGCATGCAACTGCAGATCAGAGTCTCCTGTAGAGCTCATACCTCATAATCCCAGAAAATTTCTAGAGAACATAAATAAAGCCCTACAACACCTGTGCCAAGGAACTGGCGAGTGCTGGGAAGTTTACTGCAACCTTGGGGAATTGAGACTACAGACCAAGAAAAGAAGGATATTTTATGATTTTTCTTGTACCTAACACAGGAGCTCTTGAGACCAACACAGACCTCTACCACTTAGTAGAACATTCCTGAGTACTCTTTTGATAATGATGGGGCTATAATCTTAATTGGCCATTGCTTCTGAAGAGAAAATGAAAAGTAAATTTTCATCACTTGGATTTGACCACCAAAAAGGGAAGAATTTATTACTGGCAGTATCTTCTAATTTGTGGCATGTTTCTGTTGCTAAGAAATTTCTCTAAAATGAGATTTGGGAAGAAGTACTTGTGCCTATACTTTTTTTTCCACCCCCTCCTCCTTCCCATTCCTAATGTAAGATATACATCATAAATAAATGTCTCATTTTGCATTTCAATAAAATATATTATGTATTCAGATCTTTCATCAAATGTTAAAGCTTCAAATATTTTAAACAGAAAGGGGAAAATGCGCATTGGTTTGGGGATTTGGAAGTGTTTAGGGTGTGGGTTGTTTTTTTTTTTTAAGAGAAATTGCAGATGGTGCAGGACAAAATCTAGGATAGCAATCAAGCTTAATTCCCCTAATAATTATTATTATTACAAAAAAATGGGGGAATATGGAGAGTTCTCCAGTATTTTTTCACCTAAAGGAGACAACCAGAATGAGATGCAAATCAGTGCTCTTATCTAATGAATAATGCAAATGAATGTTCTGCATATAGCAAGTCAGTCTGCAGGAATTCTCTCTGCCTCACCTCACATTTCTTGTGGATTTAAAGATCCTGTGTCACAAGAAATTAGAGAAAGGAATTGCCAAGTAATGACAGAGCCTTGGAGCCCCAAGTCAGTGTAGACAACAAGGACATTAAGATGCATGGTACAGCAAGGGAGGGAACTGACATCTCATTAAAATGAAAATGTTGCAATTTTCCTTCACCTCGTTAATGGAGTTGTATGATACTGTAATCTGTGATTATTTGTGTGGCTATTACTTAAAGGAATCCTCAACAACACCTTTCTGGAAGGGTTCTGGAAAACTTTTAAAAGCCATCTTTCTTCCTACCCTCAGTGAAGAAAAAAAACCTAGGAGTATTTCACATTCTCTTTCATACAAGTTAACCAACATTTAAGATTTTTCAGTAGCATAACAGAACCCACTTAAAACTGTGCTCTTTATGTAACTTTCCAGCTACTTGAAAGGTACTCAATTCCCCAAATAACAATTGAAAACAAACCATCATTTACTCAACACATAATCAATTGATGTTAACCATGGGTGTGCTCACAGTTACTTTTCAGCCATGGGTTATTTCACTGAAATGTATTTTTGATTTAGAATTCACTGCCATGTCTCTACTTTTCTAAGAAAGCAGTTCTGAATACAGAATTCTTTTTCTGTATAATATAACTGTACTTGCCTCATGTTTTTTGTTGAATCCCTTTCTCTGCCAGTTCCAGATTTTAATCAATCTTAAAGAGTGCTCAACTAATCTTGTGCAAGGGTGATACACTATTTTTCACCAAAATATTAAGGAGAGCTTTAGGCATGAGCAGCCACCTGCCAAAGGGGCATCTGCAGCACAGTCTTTGGGCTATTTGTTTCTAGCCATCTTTAGGGGGACTTCAAGATACAAAAGTGGACCCAAATCAAGCAATAATGCGTAAACCTTTTTTATGAAAATTGTTTGAAATATGTTGTAAATTCCATGCCATAAAAAAACAGGCAACACCGACCACAAAACATCCTAATAAGGACAATGACCATATATCTCCATTACTGTACTAGGCAATGGTTAGGTCACTTATGTAGTTTTGTGGTTTTTCCTCTAAGTTTGAGTTCTGGAGAAAATACCCAGATAATAAAGCTTGCTAAGAATTGTTATATTAAATACACATAAGACTCTGAGTTTTCAAATTACGTTAAAAAATAAAGAAAATAATTTCAGAGAAGGGATTTTGTGATGTTTATTTGAAAACCCAGAGACCATTTTTATTTAATTCCTAGGACCATGTCCTATAGCGCTGTTTTTCACACTACGAAATGATTAGTGAGTCATAAAACAAGTTTTGTAAGTCTAGATCAGAATTTTTAAACCTGAAACAAAAGAAATATATAAAATTGCTCTGTACATGGTATGCATTTTAGTTAAATGCACATTTATGTTTATATGTGTTTACTGCTTCTTGATGTAAAATGCATTACCATTAATTTTAGATTTCAAAAAACTGAAAGCTTGTGCTCTAGGGCCCTTCATCAAATCGTAACATTCACATTGACATTGGGAAGGAGCACAGAGAAGCCAGACCAGCTTAATTATTACGCCTACTAAGTTAAAGGGTTGACTGAGTCTTCATTACCAGTATAAAATACAAACTGCGTGAAATTCACAACCTTATAGAAATGCAAATACATTTTCATTTCTTAATAGGCTCTTCAAAGAGAAGCATATATTTTAACACAATTCCTATATTGTTGCTAAGGGTGGATATCAATCCATAGTCCTGTCTTTAGACAGGAGAATGTAAAGCACTCTCTGGAGTGTAGGTGGAAAGAATTACAAAGGACCTTGAGTTAACTGGGCAAAGATAAGGCTCCTATGTGAATCTCAAAGTGGAGCCTTTGCATTCTTGCATGTGGAACAGTCAGTTCCTGACTTGCTACTTCCTAAAGCCAAACTAGACTTTATTTCCTCACAGTGCTTCTAGTCAGAAACCCTTGAAAAGAGAACTAAGATAAACAAGCAGAAAAGTACGGCTTGAGAGAAATGGAAATAATTCAGGAAACAGAAAAGAACAATACAATTCATCTCAGAAATTCAAAAATATTTTATATTCATAAAACAAGAACAAAATATTTTGAGTAAAAAACAATCAAAACAACAATTTATTATTGCCAATTTTTTAGAAAATTAATTGAAAATAAATGCCTGGAAAAACATCATAGAGCAAAAAGCTAAAATAATGGAGTACATGTTTTATTGACAAAAATTAAAAGATAAAAGATCCGTATAATTCATGCAGTTTAATTTCTAGAAGAATGAGTGAAGAACAGGAAGGAGAAGTTACTAAAGAGATAATTGAGGAATCTTCCCACAAGAAGGGAATGAGTCTTTTGGATTGGAAGGATCCACCAAGTGCCCAGAACAACAGATGAATAAAAGAACCATCTGGATAGATCATCATAAATTTTCAGAACACCAAGAATAAAAAGAAAGTCCTGAAATCTTCCCAGACTGTGGTACGTTGTATTACTGGTCCTACTTATTCACTGTCCCCCATCCCTTGGGGACCCTCCCTGGTACTCCTCCCTGTGTGAAGCATGGGGCTACAGAGGAGGAGGCTTGGAGGGAATGTTTCCTGCTCAGTTGGTGTCAGGGATTGACATGTGACTATCTTAGAAAGTGAGTGGAAATAACATAAGCAGAAGCTTTAAGTGTCAGCATTTGGTTCTACCATAATTCCTTTCTCTTGTCAAGAAGTGAGCATTACCAGCTAGGAGCTATTCCTTTAGTCTAGATCCTATACTTAAGAAGACTTATGAGGCCAAGTTAGAGCCAACCTACAGCTAACTTGTTGCAAGTCACTGAGATTTGGGGGTTGTATGTGACCATGGCCTAATATAGTGACAACAAATATAAGAGAGCAAAAATATGCCATCTAAAAAAGAAAAAAAAAAAGTATGTTTTTTCAGCAGGACTGAGTCTAACTGTACCTTTAGAATTATGAACAAAAATATTTTTTAACTTAGACGTCTATGCCCAATCTATCAACCAAGGTGAGGGAAATATTTCATTACACAAGGACCCATACAAAGTTTACTCCCTGTATGCTTTTTCTTGCAAGTTACTTGACCCTATACCCTAGCAAAAGGAAGATAAAACAAAAATTAGAAAGACATGAGATCCAGAAAACTATGGGTCCCACCTAGAAAAAACAATGAAGGGAATCCCCAAGCACAGGGCTGAGCGTGTGGGGAAAGAGATAGACATGATAAATGTAAGAATATGATGAATAAAAATAGGCAAATACTACAAGAAACAAGACAAATAAAAACTCACAAGAAAGATACAGGCTATTTATGAATTAATGTAAAATATGGTGTGATCTTTCACAGTTGATGAGAGTTGAAGAAAGAATTTATCTGACATTGACACTGATCATTCTCCTTCAAGTGATGCAAAGATCATGACATTGGACCTATAGAGAAGAAAATAAAATTATAGCTCTCTACTTGACCTGGCATTGAAAAATATTTGCATAATCATAGTAATGTAAATTTGGCTTACTGGCTTTCAACTTAAAGACTCAATCTGAGAATAAAGCACAGAAGCTTGGTTTTATTTGCAAGACTGAATGAAAATGTCTACATTGTAAATAGTAACGTAAATAAAAGTATAGCTGACAGAAAATGGAAGAGGGGAAGAAAAAGCAAAAGCAATGAAGGTCTCATCTTACTATGTGGAAGGGTTGAAAGATATTATCAACAGGGTCTCTAGTCCCACCCAGCTTCAGAGGGCACATTGCGGTTCTGAAAGTTGACTGAGCAGTAATATATTATTTTTTAAAGGATACCATATATGACGATAAATGATCACCTCAATGTCAAAAACTGGAAAGAAGGGAGGGAAAATGGCAAATTACATAACTGAGCTACAACCCCAACTTTAAAACAGAAAGCCAACAGATGTTGCCTAAAATTGCTAAGTCAAATAAACACAAGTATAACTATATCTAGAGTTTTGGAGAAAACTGTTAGAAGTAAACCAGAGACTGTAGGGAGGGGTAGAGCAGGCAACTTGCTTTTCATCACTCTTCTGTGCTCTTTAATTTGTTAACATGTACATTAGTACTTTGTTAAAAATGAAACAAAAAGACAGGGATGAGGGTGATAAAAAGGTCTGAATATGAGGGTAAAAAGTCATTGGAAGTTTGGGGGTATGGGAGTGACATAAAGAAGCAAGGCTTAGAACCATTAAAATGGCAGCTATCATGAACAGAGGAGAGACTGTGGAAGAAAACTTAAGAAACTGCCTTAGACAAGGGGTTCTCAACTGGGGCAATTCTGCCTCCAGGGACATTCGGCAATGTCTGGAGATACTTTTGCTTGTCACAACTGGAGGTGTGTGCTACTGGCATCTAGTAAGTACAGGCCAGGCATGCCGCTCAACATCCTATAATGTACAGAATAGCCACCTACAATAAGGAACTACCTGGCCCCAAACGTCACTTGTGCTGAGGCTAAGAAACTCTGCCTTAGACTATGTACATTTGTTCAAATGAGAGGTAAAAAGGCACCAAACAAGGCAAATGGCAATAAGGACTGAATGAAAGAACCAGTTAGGAGGAAATGGCAGCATTTTCAGTAACCTGGGTGTGGTAAATGAAAATCAGAAACCTTTGCAAATATAGATTATGAAAAAAGTATTTTCTGTTTATCCATTTTAGTGAATGCAGCATTGTATTTAACCTGCAAATTTTCAATACACCTCAATTCAGATAAGATCCTTAAGCCTTACAATATAGTTCATTCCTGTCAGCTAATGCACATAATGGTGATGTTAAGATTTGTACTTTGCTAAGCAGATGAGTATGGATCTCCCTCAATTTACAATGAGGTTATGTCCTGATAAATCCATTGTAAGTTGAAAATGTCATAAGTTGAAAATGCATTTAGCACACCTAACCTACCGAACATCAGAGCTTAGCCTAGCCTACCTTAAATGTGCTCGGAGCACTTAACATTAGCCTACACTTGGGCAAAATTATCTAACGCAAAGCCTATTTTAGAATCAAGTGTTGAATATTTCATGTAATTTATTGAATACTGTACAGAATGTGAAACTCAGAATGGTTGTGTGGATACCGGGTGGTTATAGTGTACTGGTTGTTTACCCTCGTGATCCCGTGGCTGACTGGGAGCTGCAGCTCGCTGCCTCTGCCTAGCATCACAAGAGAGTATCCTACCTCACATCACGAGCTGGGAAAAGATAAAAATTCAAAATTTGAAGTACGGTTTCTACTGAGTACGTATTGATTTTGCACCATTGTAAAGTCGAAAAATTGTTAAGTCGTTATATCATAACCACCTTAAGTATAGGCAATCTCTGAATTCCTTAGTTGAGGATCCATACAACTGTGTTATTTATAAGGGCTAATTCACTGAAATTCTTTCTTCAAAGAATCTCGGATTCAGATACTTAGGGTAAAAGTATGCTTTTCATGTCTATGGAAATGCATAGTGATTTTTACTTCAATTTCAGAAAGAAATAATGTATGCATCATATTTTTTTCCAATACCTCCCGTATCAAAAGAGTTGTTGACAGCAGTTATGCAGGAAAAAAAGGGCATCCACAGGGAATGGGCAACCACTTAACTTTTGATAAATCAAGCTCCCCTACCATTGTGTTTCTCTATAAACCATTAGTTTCTTTGCAACAAGACTTCATTTTACAATCAAAAGCTATACTTTTCCTACCCAACAGAAAGTTCCTTGAGGGTAGGAAACTTGTCTTACTCAATCAACTTCCTTCCCCTCTAAGTGCCCAGCCTTGAAAACAGTGGGCCCTCAATAAGTAGCTATTGATTTGCCCTGGATTGCTGAATTTAATTTCAAACACCCCCAGCAAGAATTTTTAGAAACTAAAAGGCTTCTAAAAATGGTCAGAGGAGAAGGAGAGGGACAAGAAAGCAAAGAAGTAAAAAACAATAGCAAGTGTTTACTTGTCAACACTAAAATTACTTATGATCGCATGCAGAGACATAACCAACTGACAAATTTATGAATCTTTACAAAACTGGCCTTAGAAATACTTGTGGTTCTCACCATGCATAGGGTAAATGAGTTTGGAATTTGCATGCCAAGTTGAAATATGGTGCCCTAAAGAATTTCTATGATTGATCTCATTCAAGCAAATTTACTCATTGTCCCCCAACACCCCACAATTATTAGAGACTAGCCTTTTGTTTCAAATTATGTAATAGCTTTTCATAGAAGACATCTGTCTTAAAACCTGCCTAACTTTCTTAGGGGAAAAAAAAAAAAAACAGAAAGCAAAGGGAAAAACAGTACCTCAGTGACATTAATTATACCAGCATGTTTTCCAGTGCTTTGGAAGAAGGATTATGGGCATTGATTGCCATTGAAATGAGACCTGAAGGATATATTACAGTCCTAGAAACCCCACTTAACATTCTTATTGCTCTAAGAAATCTAGTAAGATCCTGATGGCTACCTAGGGTAAGAATCAATTTCTCCTATTAAGTTGCCCAAGGCAGTAGTCTGCTCTGTGCTGGTGCCAGGATGCCTCTGCAGGTTGTTGAATTCTAAAATGCCTCTTGCTTCCTGACATAGAGGTTGAGCAGCATATAACACACCAGTAGGTAAAGGTCCTGCAAATCCCAGGATAGACTTGCAAAGAAACCTCACATTCTGATTGCACTATTGTTGCACTTCATTCATCCCAGTAAACTGCTTTTTCTTGAATTTGGAGTTCTTAGGAAGCATCCTAGAAGAGACAGTGGGCTGAGGTTTGCTAGGCAAGTACAGCTTACTTCTGAAAATCAGAAAGCACTACCTGAATTTGAAGCTAGTATTATAATTGCTCTTAAATACTTAAAGATATTCCAGCACTCATGCATTCATCAACCATATATTAATCAAATAAATATTTATGTTGCAAAAATCATAGTAAGTCAGCATTTTAAATTTCATTCATTCACTCATTCAGCCAACCACTATTTATTAAGTATCTGTTATGTAACAGGGATCGTACTAAATTTGGGGAATATGGTTGAATTATCCTCGCCCTTGAAGAATTTATAGGTTAATATTTAGTTCTCAATTCTGAACTTGCATCAAAATTACCTGGGCGCTTTAAAAAAATCTGTGAAATTCATCTTCAAA
Source organism: Orcinus orca (assembly GCF_937001465.1). Lineage (NCBI taxonomy): Eukaryota > Metazoa > Chordata > Mammalia > Artiodactyla > Delphinidae > Orcinus > Orcinus orca. The sequence continues at coordinate 118,616,272 of NC_064559.1, forward strand.
GGTAGGTCCCAAACATGGGCATTTCTTAAAAACACCCCAGGAAGTTATAATGTAGATAGAGAATGAGATCCTTGCTCTTAGATGAACTGCACAAACAAACAGGAGATCATAGTACATGTAGTAAATGCTATCACAGGCATAAACAGGATGTTACGGGAGCACTTTGGGAGGTCATAAAAATCAAACTTTCAGGGAGGGTGGGAGATGGTTAGGGAAAGCTTTATTAATAAAAATAGACTTATAGCTTCTACAGGAGAACTAAATGGCTTCTAAAAATGGTCAGAGAAGAAGGAGAGGGACAAGAAAGCAAAGAAGTAAAAAAAAAATAGCGAGAAGACATGCATAGTTTAGCACAGTAAACTAATGGACAAGCACCCAGCCAAAAATACTAGATTCCATAGTGGAAATTCAGCTCAGACACCAGCATTGTGTCCCTGGACAAATTACTGAACTCCTTTGATTCTTCTGTATCATCTATAAATTGGGGATAATGATAGATACCTCATAGGGTTATTGTGAAGAACAGAAATAAAATGTGGCATGAAATAATAAATGCCATTATTAAATACAGATGATTCAAACCCAGATACTACTCAAGTACTGTTTTGGTGATTGGACTAAAATTATAGTTTCTGTTTGTTCAGAAGACTAAAATCTCAATATTAAATAAAAACAATCCTGACATATCTTTCTGCGGTGGGACATAATACATATTACTTTTTATGCCACATTAATCCTGAACAGGACTCAATTTTCCTCTTCCAATTGTAGTATTGACTAGTATAATGCATTGATTAACTAAGATCAGAAAATTCTGAAGGAATTAGAATGGGATTTAAATTATCTACAAAAATGGAACTCTAAAACTCAAATCTTTCTTCTAGGACTAACTGGGAATAAACACTCAATGTGGCACTGAAGTCTTTTCTACATGAAATCTTTTGAGGTTTAAGATTTGCTTATCTCTCTCAGAATGGTGGACAAGAATAAAGGATTACAATTTTTTTTCTCACTGTTTTTCACTGCTCTAAATATGAACTTCTTCAACACCTCACACTGCTTTCATTAGATGGGTATGGTCTTCCTTAAGATCCAGAGATCTGTAAAACCTTCAGTATCAGGTGTGCTGAGGCATTATTGAAGGGTGCTAGGTTTAGCATATAATTTTCTGGGCAAAGCTAAGTGTTGTGGGTCATATTTTGTTGTCAAAGAAGCTTTGGCCCACTTCTTGGCCTCCCTGCCCCAAGCCAAAAAATGTACCAGCTTACTCAATTTATCTATTACTGAAAAAGGGAAACACCGATCCCTTTCAGCCAGGGCTTTGAAATTGGTATTTCTAAAGACTCACAAGTCTTTCTGTACCAGAGACTAGACTGTATCCAACCCTAGAAATAAAAACAAGAGCATAAAGGGGAAAAGGAATAAAGCATAAAATGAAAGAGACTTCTAGAATAGAGAATTAGGAAGAGGTTTTAAGGGGCACTGAAGAAAACACATCCAGGCTGTGTATATCTCAATAAATCTTTGAAGCACTGCTGCTTGATTCTTTGACAAATATCACATAATGGCTTGGAAGTAAAGTATAATTTCAATTCCTACTACAGAGCCATTATGATGTTCTTTGGGGACCAGTTAATTTATTATGGAGCTTTCCTGTACCAATCTCACACCAATCTGGAAACAGAAAAGTCCTCTGTTCAGAATGAGGTGATTTCTCTAAAAAGGCAGCAATTCTCAAGAGCCAAGTTCACAGCACACAGATTGCAGAAGGATACTACCAAATTCTCTACCGTAGAGTTTGCCTAGAAAAATTATCTTCACACGCTATAAGCATCCAACCAAGTACCCATCCTTTTTAAAATACTAGGTTTTTGTATTTTTCAAGTATAAATTAGTGAATTTACATTTATGAGAGTTCCTAGTGCGAGGACATGGGACAAGCAGTTTACAATTTAAGACAAACCCTTAATCAATTTGATTCCACAAAAATTCCATTTCCTTTCAAGACAACTTTTAAAAGCATAGCCAATATTGTACATTCCAAGAACGCCTTAACCAAAGAGTGTTCACTTTTCTTTCCTAGTGACAGCACAGATAAGACGATTTTAAGTCTTGGATTCTGGAGTTCTGATTTCATACATTATGGCACACAGGTTAAATATGAGGAATCTAAAACCAGACTGCTGGGGGCTTCCCTGGTGGCGCAGTGGTTGAGAGTCCGCCTGCCGATGCAGGGGACACGGGTTCGTGCCCCGGTCTGGGAGGATCCCACATGCCGTGGAGCGGCTGGGCCCGTGAGCCATGGCCACTGAGCCTGTGCGTCCGGAGCCTGTGCGTCCGGAGCCTGGGCTCCACAACGGGAGAGGCCCCAACAGTGAGAGGCCCACGTACCGCAAAAAATAAAAATAAAAAAAAAAATAAAACCAGACTGCCAAGATTTTTGCTAGTTGTGTGACTTTGGGTAATTATATAACTTTTCTGTGCCCCACCTTCCTCATTTGAAAAATGGGGCAATAACAGTACCTAATTATTAGAGCTGTTGTGAGTTAACAGATTTAAAAGTTCTTACAACAGTGCCTGACACACAGTAGGTGCTCAATAGAAGATAGTTGTTAATATATTATCATAGGGTCTCCAAAATTTCCCTCAGCAGAGTACAGGTTTTGGAATTAGGGATGGGTCCCACCTCAGTCCTTCATCAGCTTTGTCATGATAGGCAAAGTTATTTGACATCACTGAGTCTCAGTGTGCTCAAGTGTAAAACAAGGACAGTAATACCTACCTCATACAGTTGTTTGAGGATTAAACAAGCAAGGAGCAAGATGCTTGTCTTATAGTCAGAGTTATCTGAATAGCACACAGCAACTAAAGCAAATAAATAATGCTGTGTGTTTTCAGAGGATAGATGGGCAGTTATGTTTATGAGGCATGGGGAAATGGAATTTAGAACAGTAAATGCAGCAGGTGTTTAGTGACTAATGCTAGGATAACAGTAGTCACAGAGCCCCATGGGGGCTTGGCACAAGACAGCCAGGAAGCCTCTGAGCCAATGCTGGGACACACAGAGGCAGACCAGTGCAAGCTACTGAGACCAAAAAGAGCCCAGTGTCTTTGAGGCAGCCAGACACCTGGAGGGAGGAAAAATCTTAATCTCAAGTCTTCAATCTCCTTTCAGTGCCTTCTGCCAATGGCTTTGAGAAGAGGGTAAAATGCCAAGGAGAGGAGAAAAGCTGTTTGCTGGAAGATGGAAGGAATATAAGTACAAAACTCAGAACTGGTACAGAATGGATAGAGAAAATTAGGAAGTCTTATAGCTAAACACATACACAATTAAAAAAAGAAAAAAAACCTTTAAAATTTTACTGAGCTTTTTTAAACATCAATAACTCAGCCATTAATGCTTTTCAATATTAAAGAGAGCACAGAGGGTGCTATTGATTTGAAATACAGAAAATGTCATGCTGAAAAAGGTATCTGGTTTGGAACTGAGAAAATAAGACCAGTCAATCTCATTTTACCACAAACTAAGGGCTAGATTTCAACACTATTAAATTTTGTCTTATTAAATTATGGGTTGGGACACTAAATATTTGTATGGTGCTACAAGTAATAATGGCTCCATTATTAATATCCTATTCTTACTGAAGAGTTCCAAGAAGAGAAAAGAGAATTGTGAGCCTAAATATACCCTCTAATGTGAAAAATCATTACCTAAATTTGATTTGGGGGTCAGCAATGGTAACTTGATCAATTATAATGTGTTTTCTAAACCTGACCTATAATAGCCGCTTTTAAAATAAAACACAAATGATACCAAATGATATATCCAGTTAATTCATTTCCAACTTGTTTTGATGATCAACATCAATAATTATGTTTAGTTTTGTATCTGGTTATTAACCTTAATGATACCATACCTGCCATTTAAATAATTGCTTTTTTACCAGTATCAGCAGTAACAATAATTTTTGCTTATAATTAGTTGATTTGTCATTCATTATGACTGCTAATTATAATTACCCTATTAAATCATCATCCACAAGATGATCATAAAGATAAACAAATATTGCCTGGGTACCAAAATTTGTCACACATTAGAATTTTGAAGCATGACATAGACATGGCGCAAGAAAAAAATAATTTTTTTAATATTTTTATTGGAGTATAATTGCTCTACAATGGTGTGTTAGTTTCTGCTTTATAACAAAGTAAATCAGCCATACATATACATATATCCCCATATCTCCTCCCTCTTGCATCTCCCCCGCCACCCCATCCCACCCCTCTAGGTGGTCACAAAGCACGGAGCTGATCTCCCTGTGCTATGTGGCTGCTTCCCACTAGCTATCTATTTTACATTTGGTAGTGTATATATGTCCATGCCACTCTCTTACTTTGGCCCAGCTTACCCTTCACCCTCCCCGTGTCCTCAAGTCTATTCTCTACGTCTGCATCTTTATTCCTCTCTTGCCCCTAGGTTCTTCAAAACCCTTTTTTTTTTTTCTTAGATTCCATATATATGTGTTAGCATATGGTATTTGTTTTTCTCTTTCTGACTTACTTCACTCTGTATGACAGACTCTAGGTCCATCCACCTCACTACAAATAACTCAATTTCATTTCTTTTTATGGCTGAGTAATAGTCCATTGTATATATGTGCCACATCTTCTTTACCCATTTATCTGTCGATGGACACTTAGGTTGCTTCCATGTCCTGGCTATTGTAAATAGAGCTGCAATGAACATTGTGGTACATGACTCTTTTTGAATTATGGTTAAGAAATAATTTATTTATCTTCCTTAGGTTCTAATATCCTTTCAATTTCACTTCCTTTAGGTCTTAAAGTATATATTTATGTAAGAAACCTAAATAGTTAAGTACTCTGAAAATGGTATTTTTAGTATTTCTAAAGAGTCAATGTGATGATATGTCAACTCATTAGGCAATGGCCACCAACTATTCAAACACTAATCTAGGAGTTGCTGTGAAGGTATTTTATAGATGTAATTAAAGTCCATAATGAGTTGACTTTAAGTAAGAGAGATTATCCTAGATAATCTGAGTGGGGCAGATTCAATCAGTTGAAAGGCCTTAAGAGCAAAGCCAAGGTTTCCCTGAAGAAGAAATTCTGTCTCTGGACAGCAGCTTCAGAACATGCCTGAGAGTTCTTGCACGCCCTTCCTGACAGACTGCCTTATGATTTTGAACTTGCCTAGGCCAATAATTGCATAAGCCAATTCCTTGCTGCAATGCATTTCTTAATACGTATCTCCTACAAGTTCTGCTTCTCTGGTTGAACTCTGATACAGCATGCTGGTGCAAGGTGTCCTGGCTGTTGTATTAGAGAGAAGAAAAAGCAGAAGGTACTCCTTGCCCTAAAATACATACCTCACCATTTCAAACTGCATTATTAGATAGCCATTCACTTCTTTGTGAGATCCTATTAATAATACAGACATTTCTAGAAGGAGTAACAGCATAAATTATTCCTATTAAGGCCTTTGCCATTAGAAGTCCCCTACTCCCTCCTGATGCACGGAGAGAATGCTACCCATAAGGAGAGGTATAAGGACAAGGCAGAGTTGGCAGTAAATGGAATGTTGCTAACTCGGAGCTTGGCCAACGGCTAGTCCTATCAGAACTAGTAAGTCTCCATCTAAATTTCCTTGAATCCCTGCTCAAGTACAAGCTTGCTTCTCCCAGGTGGCCAAGATCTTATAGAAATGCACACCTCATAGACTTTCATTATCAAAAGGACAGTGTGCACTGTGTATCACAAAGCTCCAAGATACTCTCACCACTCTTTATAAAATCTATATACTCAAGAGACCAGTTTGATACACAGACTATAGACTCAAATAATACATGTGTAGATTAAACTGTTTGAAATGGATAGTTTTATTTTCACTCTATGTACCTAAATCTGTGGGTACAGGTTTGGTTGGAAAAGAAGGCTAGCCTGCATAAGGAGGACTTTGTGATGGCTTTGGGAAATTTCAGTCTGTCAAGAACATGGTGCACATATGAAAACAGTGACCAATTTGATCAATTATTTAGAATGTCATGAGATCACACACACACACACACACACACACACACACAAAATAGCCAGTGATTTCAAGGTATTTCCGAGGATTTTGTTGCTAGGTGGTTTCTATGAGTTGCCCCTCCATGGTCAAGAGACTGACAGACCTGTCCCAACTTTGGAGGATTGAGTCAAATAGGAGAGAGATCAAAGAAACTGCTACAGATATGAAAAAAAGTACACATGTGCTTGTGTACTTGTGCTTGTTCTTATGTTCCACCAGGATGCAATTCAAAAGAGGATTATTTTAAAACAGATTTACTACTGGGCTTATTTTGTTGACCTTGGTAAACATTACCTCAAAGTCGTTCCACTTGTATTTTCCTTAAGGGAGCAGAGATGCTCATGAACAGGTATAGACAGAACCACGTGTCAAGTTAAAGATATTGCAACTTTCTACAGACATAAAGATTTTAAACTGCCCATAATAATAAAAAACAACAACAACAGATTATATTACAATACAATCTAGTGCTGAGGTCCTTTTGTCCTTGACATTACTCTAAAATGGAAATGAGAACCTAATCTATGATTTTCTATGATGATTGTGGATTTCCATTAAAGAAAATAAAGAAAGAAGAAGCCTTATAAACGTGTGATAATCCAACATCTACCACTTATTATTGTGACTGAGAGCAAGTCATTTAACCTTTTTAAAATCTCAGCTTCCCCATTTGTAAAATGGGGTTCTTCACCTATACATTATTACTAACGTGACTCAAGATGTATGAAACCATTTTTAAGTTATTTTTATACAAATATGAATTATTAGTATAATAAAGCTGGGATTTGAACTTTAGACTCCTTAGGAATTTTAACATTGATCATAATTAATTATATATAATTTATACTATACATCCTACCTATTTAATAAAGTGGGAAAATGCAATATTGATGTTCTGCCATTTATGGATAGACTCTTTAGAATAAAGTTCTTGGTGATCATGCATAAATTCATGCCACTCTAAGGATGGCAGTAGGCAGGCTCATAGAGTTATGAAGATCTGTTCTGGAACACTGCAGAGCAAATAAAATAAAAGGGCATTCAAGCAGTTTTATAAATGTTTTTTAATGGAAATCAGTGGTAAAACCAATAATCCAGTGTGCCAGTGAAAATGTCATATAGTCTCAAATCAGTATTTTGGGAGAAGGAAACTGAGGTTTGGGCTAGGATTATGGAAGACACTCTGAATATCTGAGCTATGGACATAGGCCAGGTTAAGTTGCTTGTATTTGAATTCTATGTTCATTGTGATCTTTCTGTTCAAAATTACTTGGTTAGGCTTCAATAAATATGTATTGAATTGAATCCCTATGTGCTCTGTTAAGTACCTAAGATTTGTGACCACTGAGCTTGCAAATAAATATGTAATAAGAACCACAGCACCTTTGTATAGCACTTTCCCCTATTTTATACTTTGTCTTTTATAAAGTACCTTTACCTACATGATTGTGTTTAATGATTGATACATTAGAGAGTAGGAGATTATGCCAAGTATAAAAAACATTACAGTATCATGTATTGGGAAACATAAGGACAGCTGAACAGATTTATTCATGGATGGCACAATCATAACATTTATTACTGTTGAGATAGAGCCACAAAAGGAAATTAGTTTAAAAGGAAAGCTAAAGACAAGGCTTTGCTTGTTTCCTTAAGCTGGAATGTCCTTCTCTTTCTTCTTCCATATCAGACCAGTTTCCTCTTCCCTCAAAGCTCAGCTCAAAGACCATCTCCTTTATGAAGCTACCCCTCTGTGTTCCCATAGCTCTTTATATACAGCTCTAGCATAGCATTTATTTTCTTTTTCTTTGTAAATAGCTGTTTACTTTGTAAGTCTGCTTGAAGGCAAAAGCTAGCCTATCATTGTTATCTCCCATTATGCCCCACACAGGGCACTGCAGAGCAAGGAATTCCATTAACACTCAGAGTATTGAACTAACTAACTGGAGAGAACACCACTATGTTAAAGAACTAAATACTCCCACAAGATATCCCCAGGGTCACCTTCTGCCAGATTATGCACGAGGTTACTTAGATATCATAATGGCAAAGACAGTGGAAACAAGAATTGAAGTGGCAGAAAAGATTACTGAGGGACAGTAACAAAAAAGTAAAAGTGGAGAGAGCAGAGACGTAGGAAAGCAGACTGCTAGAAGAACTCTTCATTCCACCGCTATATATTAAGGGCCCACTGTGTATCAGGCATTAAACTAATTGCTGGGGATATAAGGGAGAACAAGGTTCCTTCCCTCCCTGTCTTCAAGGAGCTTCCAATCCAGTGTGGAGGGAGACAAGTAACCAATAATTACAAAATGAAGTGTTAAATGTATTGGTAAGGACAACTACCTACTATAACTGGGCAGTTGCATGTCTAAGAAATCTTGCTGTCGAATTGCCTTTAAAAATAGTTTCAGTGAGGAAAAGGGGTTAGGGGTTAGATTTCTAGTCTTGTGATAACAAAGACAGATTCCATCTTGGCTACTATAAATAATGCTGCAATGAACAATGTTTTGTCTTGTTGATCAGGACTGTGATGGAGATACACTGGATGCTTTTGAGGAAGGGGATAACATGGATGATACAGCAGTCAGAAAAGTTGATTTAGGACCTGGCATTTCCATTTCCCATACTAAAATTTCTCTCTTTCACTTCTAGGCCTCCATGACAGCCAACACACTGAGCCCATTCCAATATTTTATTAATAAAATAAGTTTTATTTATCTTCTCACAGTTATTTATTTTAACATTTTTTTAAATTAATTTATTTATTCATTTATTTTTGGCTGCTTTGGGTCTTCATTGCTGCGCGCTGGCTTTCTATAGTTGCAGCGAGCCGGGGGCTACTCGTTGCTCTGCAGCATGTGGGATCTTCCCGGACCAGGGCTCGAACCCGTGTCCCCTGCATTGGCAGGCAGACTCTCAACCACCGCGCCACCAGGGAAGCCCCCCATTTTTTTTGTTTTTATAAGGAGTTACTAAGCTGCTGCTAGGCATGTCTAGTGCAGTTGTTAAAACATCGATCCATTATAATCTCAGTGTAAATGCCATTGCATCCATGAATAATTATTTTAATACTGTGTTATTTAGAATACATTTCATTTACTTCAAAACTACAGTTGTGAAATTATTTTGACTTTAAATACCTGGCTTGGAGCCAGAACCTCACAGTTAGTTATTAGATGCCATTAGTAACGTTAGGAAAAGCCAGGCAATTCACAAAAAGGGAAACTAAAGGGAAAATATTCAGAAGATCCCCTCAAAGCAGGAAATGAGAATCAGAATGACTTCAACTTTTTACGAATGGAAATGATAATCACAATGATAAAGATGATTAACATTTATTGAGCGCTTCCTACGTGCCAGGCACTGTGTTAAGTACATCTTTATCCTACTGTTGCTCAGAACAAAGACGTGAAATAACTTAAGTTGGAACTTGAACCTTGAGAACTGTTTGACTCCAAATAAAATATCTCTAACGGCATGCACTTTCCAAAGTTACAGAACTCCACTTCGGAATACGTGGTTCTAAATGTCCAAGACCCCTGCACCTGAAACTAGCATAATATTGTACATCAACTACACTTCCACAAAAATTAATTAACTAATTAATTAATTTTAAGTAATTAAAAAATTCCCAAGACCCAATGATCCTGGAAACCTCCTATCTAGAAAGGGCAACTGGCCTTTTCTTAGTAGTAGGAAGCTACTCCTTTACTGTTGTTACTCCTAAAACAATCCCAATTCTCAACAAACAAACAAGCAAATGAACAAAATGTGTACTGATCTACCTACACTGTCAGCCTAAATGGAAACTTCCTGGCTGTGGTTTTAATTGGAAATGGAACCCTTCCCTTGCTGTCCAAATTTATTACTGTTACACATCACCCTCAGTTTTTCATCTAGGAAACAAGCCACTCCGGTGATGGATGAGGCAATATTTATGTATCATCTGCAAAGTAAGCAAGGATGTCCAGTTTAAAAGCACTATAAGGCTATTGTTACAGTCCAGTAATGAAGACAGTGATTTGGGGGAAAAAAATTACATACAGCTAAATACTAAAAATAATTTTTTAAACTGTGATTTTTGTATAAGTTGTACAGATCAGAGTATACCTTTCAATTTAGGTGGAAGATGCCACTCTTAAAATTTGTTGCCTTCTGTATAAAAATCTAGTCAAAGAAGTTAGCTTATAGTTTGGCTCAATATTTATTTCTGTAAATTTTATGTTTCTTCCTATTGATCCATAATTATGAATATTTATTAGTGATGCTCATATAATATCCAAGTGATTTACCATTAAATAATTTTTTAAAAGATAAGAGATTAAGAGTCATGGTACACAGAGTTCTATTAAAAATCCTGAGTGAATTATGGTGGCGACAATAGATCATTAAATCGAACTGACATCTAAGGCAATAAGAGAAACATGATTTCTTAAACTTTTTTTTTTTTTTTTTTTTTTGCAGTAAGCGGGCCTCTCACTGTGTGGCCTCTCCCGTCGCGGAGCACAGGCTCCGGACGCGCAGGCCCAGCGGCCATGGCTTACGGGCCCAGCCGCTCTGCGGCATGTGGGATCTTCCCGGACCTGGGCACGAACACGTGTCCCCTGCATCGGCAGGCGGACTCTCAACTACTGCGCTACCAGGGAAGCCCTTAAACTTTTTTCACGACACAATAAGAGGAAGCATATCAGTAAACAAGATAAAACAAAACTTAGAGAGGAGAATCCTTATAATCTGCTGGTAGGAATGTAAAGGGTGCAACTATATTTGATGAAAATGCCATACTTTATAAACCAACAGATTGGCTACTGGGTGTATATCTTGGGAAAAACAAAACTCTTGTTCATATGCATCAAGATGTGGGTACAAAAATTGTTTTACTGTTGAGTGGCTTGTAAAACTAAAAAAAAAAAGAACTTCCTAAATTACCACTAATGAAGAATGTATTTATACAATGGAATATATATTTTTTATATGGATGAACAAGATCATACAGATCAAATGGATAATTTACAAAAATATTGTTAAATAAAAAAGCAAGTTACAGAATAGATTTTTCAGGATGATAATATTTAAAAAGCCCCAAATCAAAATTATATCTTATTTATGAACATACAAGCTTGGTATAAAAAATATTAAAAGATAGACCAGAAGGAAATATAGCAAATTTATGACACTGGTTCCCTCTGGGAGAGGGAGGCAAGAAATGGGTCAGGCCATGGAGACAAAGATGATTTCAAGTTGGTCAGTAATGTTTCTTTTTTTTAAAGCTTAACAAAAACAATATGCTACCACTGTTACTTTTAAGTGGTAGTTGTACGTGTATTTGTTATATTGTTTATGTACTTTAAATATTTTTTAAGAAACTAAAAAAATTTTTTGTGATACCTTCAAGATCAAGGACCTCCAAAGCAGCCTATATATCCCAAAGACCATGTATGTATTACAGCAATAATCTTTGATATGAATATCATGATCAAATTGACATATCTGATTTTAGTACTTCATTTATTCATTCAACAAATATTTATTGACCCCTACTATAGGCAGGTACAAGACAACGTTCCTGCTCTTTGGTGCTTGTATTGGGGAGGAGAAAAGAGATATAAATAAAGGAGTAGTATATAACATAATAAATATCAGGCAGTTATAACTGATATTCAGTCAGAAGGTACCCAGTAAAGTGTAACCATTGACATCTCTTCTGATTGGTCAGTGTTGGTGCTGCCCCAGTTGTTAATTAGTTTGAACATCAACCCCGTAATAAATTCAGTGAAGAAAAACTAAGCAGGCTCAGGATAAATGGATAAAGGGTGTGGAGGAGATGTGATTTTAGATAAGGTGGTCATATGAGAAAGGTTTTTAATCAGAGACCTAAAAAAAGGCAGTAATGAGCTCTGGGAAGATATTGAGAACATGGGTCCAAACAAGGCAAGAATAAACTATGTTTAATGAGGAACATCAAGAAGGCAGGTAGAGAGGACTGAGCAAGGTAGGAGTGATCAGAGCAGAGATCAGAGAGGTATTCAGGGACCAGATTACACAGGAGCTTTCAGGCCGTGGTAATGGTTTAGATTTAATTCTCAGTGGGACACAAAAAATATGAGAGGAAATTAAACAAGGAAAAGATCTGACAGATTCTTAAAATTTTATGTATGTATATTTACACAATATAATTACACTGTGTATATATATATATTTACATTATAATATTCACACATTATAAAGTTTTATATTATAATATTATAAAACATATGTGAATTTGATAATAGGGCAAACGTGGGAAGCAAGGAGACCAGTTAGGAGATACTGCAGGAATGCAACCTAGAGATATAGCTGGTAGTTAGCAGGGGAGACGATGAAAAGTGGTCTGATTTGGGATATATTTTGAAGGTTTAGCTAACAGAATTGGTTGATATGTGTGGTGAGAGACAAAAAGGAGTTAAGGAGGATTCCTAGATTCTTCGTCTTGAGCAACTAGATAAATATAAGCTGCCATTTATAGATATGGGAAAGACCAGAGTCAGAATAGATTTGGGAAGAAGAAATCAAGAGTTCTATAATAAACATGTGAAGTTTAAAATGCCTACTAGACATCCAAGTAGAGACAGCATGGAGGCAGTTGGCTATATGATAACAGTTGTTATTGATAGTGTAAAAAAAAAAAAAATCAAAAGTATCACGCTAACTACTTTTCTCAACACTTCACCCACAAGAATATGATTTTGTTAACTAGCCAACAGTTGCTGACTTATTATTCTGGTTTTAGATGGTGAATACTCTGCTGGTGAATATGTACTCCGCTCTCTTATGATTTTTAACAGCTTACTTCCATTTATATGAACACGTTAATGGAAATGAAAGCAGAAATGGAAACAAACACAGTTGATTGGTTCTCTTATCCCTAAATGAAGACACTCATCACATAACGTGCATTTCCAACATTCCATACACTCTGTTTACAGAATCCAATTTTCTGAGGTTATCTTAGATAAAAGGCTTTTTAGATAACAAAATCATAGTGTTGTAGCTCATAATCCAAATAATAAATGTGATTTTAAAAAGGTTTTTGTGATGGTTTTATTCCACAGACTACAAATAAAATTAGAGAGTAATTTATAGTATAGTTTAAAAGTAGGACATGCATGTCAGATTGCCTGGATTTATCCTATTCCCACTACTTAGTTGGAAAAGTTACTTAACCCCCTGCCTTAATTACTTCACCCATTAAATAAGGATAATGATAAGATTGAGGATTACATGAACTAACAAAGGCCAAGTGTTTAGTACAGTGCATGACACCAAGTTCTCAATAAATAACATTATTTGTAAAAATATTCCACAAGTTCAATTCAACAAGTGTGCATTAAGCAATACTATATTCTTTACACTGTGCTAGGCACTGTTAAAGTGACCCCGGTGATGTCTAAATACAACATTATCCTGAACCAGACAGTAGACACATTAGTGACAATGCTTCCTAACACCACACGTAAGATTAGTTTTTCTAAATTTTGAAATCAATATCCATGTGGCATGGTCCAGGCAACACAACCAACCTCAGAGTGGCCACCAGCTCATTTTCTTTGTCATGCACACATCCTCTTCTGCAATTTGTACTGACCACATATATTGGATTCTCCTCTCCCTTGAGAGAGGGTTGCTTGGAAGTATATTTGATATCTTCATTTTATCATTTCCAAGAAGGAAAGAGAGCAACAGAAAACAAACAGAAAGTTATATGTAATGGTGAAAAAGCATTGTTCAGACATGACGATGATAATGTCAGCTGCCAGACCTCTCAAAGGACATCAACCCTCTGGAATAAAAGGGCTATTTCTTTGTGCTAAAACAGCATCCAGCTCAATTCTTCATCTAATATTTTAGAAGTCAGCTCCAAAGTAGGTCAAAAATTGAAAAACAATTTTGGTTTCTTCCTCAGGTCACGTTTCTAATTTTCATGGAACTGATACTATGAGAATCTATCTATTCCCAGAAAGATGAGAAGAAACTTACAAACTGCCAATCTCAGTAAGTTCTTTTCCAGTATGATGCTGTGTGAAACAACTTTCATTCTTTCCCCCTTTTGTAAGGAAGAAAATTCTGAAATCTAGAAAAGCACATGAAAAGCTAGTCTGCCCATTGGTCTGGTGAATTAAAACCAAAGCAGATTTCACACCAGCCACTTTATACAAGGAATATGTTTCAGTATGCAACTGTCTCCAAAAAGACGGATTCTAAGGGAAAAGGAATGCTTTACTGAGGGTAAATGACAACTTCTCAGTTTTTATATTAGAAACAAAAGACTTGAGGGGGCACTCAGATGAATATTTCCTAGCCCTGAGATGATGGCCCCCATGCCACCAAAACCCAGGGCAAGATTACGTAAAATTTTCACAAAATGAAGGGTGTGGAAAAGTCTCTGAAACAAGTCCTATTCTTCTGGAAGAAAGGATACTCATTTTTGAACTTGATCAACTGACAAACAATAATGTCTGTTTAAAAGGCCCAAATATATATCTTTTAACTTAACTGTTGGCTTCAATAGAAAAGTTTAAAAAGGGGCAGAAAGTACAAAGGAGTAAAACTACTACAATTAGGAATAAGAAAGTTTAAATGGCCAAGAAACATATTTAAAAACTCAATCTTTTCAATAAGCAAATAAACACATCTTTAAAAATGAAATGTCATTTTCCCCTTCCAATATGTTTGTATATCAATGCCAAATTTTAAAAATTATTATCTTAGCAGAAAAGGTGGTGGGAATAAGGAAATTTCATCAATATCGTTTTTGGTAAACTATATAATTTATCTGCTAAGGCCCTATATCAGAAGAAAATTTAAGAATATAATGTCCAGGGGCTTCCCTGGTGGCGCAGAGGTTAAGAATCTGCCTGCCAATGCAGGGGACAAGGTTTCGAGCCCTGGTTTGGGAAGATCCCACGTGCTGTGGCCCGTGTGCCACAACTACTGAGCCTGCGCTCTAGAGCCCGTGAGCCACAACAAGAGAAGCCACTGCAATGAGAAGCCCGTGCACCGCAACAAAGAGTAGCCCTGGCTCACCGCAACTAGAGAAAGCCCGCGTGCAGCAACGAGGACCCAATGTGGCAATCAATCAATCAATCAGTTTTTTAAAAAAGAATATAATGCCCAGTATTGATGAGGATCTAGCTACTAGGGCATTTCATAAAATACTGAGGAAGTATAGATAAACTATCTTTCTGATGGACAGTTTGACACCAGTTAAGAGCCTTAAAGTATAAGAAACAAACAACCTAAATGTCTCTAAATAGAAGATTGATTAAAGAAATATCCATAGGGTAGAATACTACAAAGCAGTATATCTCAAAAATATAATGTTAAATTTAAAAGAAAGAAGCTATAGAATAATGTGTACACTATTTTTCCATTTATGCAAGGTTCAAAAACACTGCTACTTATAATTTGTACACAACCATCAATATGTAATTTTCAATTATTTGTTAAAGAAGAAAAAGGAATATAAAGGAAAAAAATATCAGAGGGCATAGCACATATAAAAGGGTAAGGACTGTTCTTCAAAGCTTTTGTTTTGGTTGTGTGTGTGTGGATAAGTGTGTGTTTACTGTGTTCCAATATAAAATGTATTTCTCACTGTGGATCAACTTAAAGCAAGTTTTAAAGCCACAGGTATAGTCTACAAGATTTGCTCATCTTCAGCTTGTTGCTCCCAAAGAGGTCTCCTGACTTTGCTCTCTACCGTGTGGCAGAAGCTGTCTTCCTTCTACCTCCAGAAACTCTCTCAAGTCCAGACAAAAGAGAACAAGGCCCACTGAGAGGGGGCCTGCCTAAGTCCTACATCTTGGTTTAAGTCCAACACCTCTTTCCCCAAGATTCACACAGAAAATGCCCCTTCCATTCAGTAGGATTCTACCCTTGAGAGCAAAAGAATACAGCCTAACTCTTTAGCCTCAACCAAAGTCAATATGATGAGCTCACCATCCTAAAAACATATGCATTTAATATGGGAGGTTTGGAATATGGGAGAAGAAGGGTAGGTTTAATAAAGAAAACTATACTGATACATGTTCATCAAAGCATTATAACCAATAGAAAAAAAATGAAAAGAAAATAACATCAAGTCATCAAGGTAGGAGCATAATTAAATAAAATATTATATATCCATATAATAGGATATTTATAGCTATCAAATCATACTCTCTAAGTACATATAAATGATCTAACTAAATGATAAAGCTATAGTAGTAAATGAAAAAAGATGAAAAATTATATCTGATGATTCTATGATTCCAATTTTGTAAAACAAAATGTATATTATATTGGGTTGGCCAAAAAGAACAAACTTTTTGGCCAGCCCAATATTTAGGGAGAGAGACTTTTAAGAAATATGGCAAAATGATTTCAATGTTGAGTGTTAGGTTTTTCATCTTTTCCAAATATTTTACTTGGAAAACTATTTTTTAAAAGATTCAATTAGAAATGGAAAAAAGAATCCTTCATACATACTGTCAGTGTTGAAACTCAGAGTAGATTTTTCTCTCCCACCTCTCCTTTGAGAACATCATTATAAGCTGACCAAATGGATTAGCTAAATTTTTCTAGTTGTCTCTTAATTTACAGAGGGAAAAAGCAGATATATGATAAAAGTCCTCGAGAAACAG
This sequence comes from Orcinus orca, assembly GCF_937001465.1. Classification (NCBI taxonomy): domain Eukaryota; kingdom Metazoa; phylum Chordata; class Mammalia; order Artiodactyla; family Delphinidae; genus Orcinus; species Orcinus orca. The sequence continues at coordinate 118,633,027 of NC_064559.1, forward strand.
AAAACATTCCAGAAAATCAAATACTATATTCAATCAACTGATCAATTAATCAGTTAAAAACATGTTACTATTTATTTGTTGCCTAGAAATATGATAAATGCTGTAAGGTAGAAACGCAATATAATACATAGTTTCTGTTGAGCTCCTACTCTGCATCAGAGAGTAGAGGAGGCTGTCTCACATATTATCTCACTTAAAGGGCAGTGATCCAGACCAAGAGTCAGGATAAGGTAAACATATGAAACATATGTGTATGTGGGTACATAAATCAATAAGATGTAATGAAGTGCTAAATGGTATAGTATAGTAGAGTAGATAGACAGGCATATATTTTAATCACATAGTTAAAAGGTCAAGAGAATGATAAGAGCTGAAACTGGCACGAACTATACAGAGAAACTAACTTGACACAGACCTTGAAGGATGGGTGGAATTGGGATAAGTGGAGACTATTCCAAGCAAGAGGAATGTCTTCTGCTTCTCCTGGTAGAGAAAAACATGAGATGAGGGACTTTTTGTGTGATGACACTAGTCATTAACGTCAAAGGATCAAGATGCCAGACTAAGACCCACGCACAGTTCCAGAGCTAAGCAGAACAAACCCCACCACCACCACCAAAAGTTTACAGAATATGCCTGAGAGACCCCAAAGCAATCCAGAGAGACTATGGGTTTTTTAGGACACTAGTTCTTATATTTTCAAGTGATATTCCTCTAGAGCAGACAAGGCTACCTCTTTGGGAACTGAAGGAGGTAATTCAAAGTAGTCCACTACAAGGCAGTAATTATATTGAGGTCTCATGTTTCACCTTTAAAATCTTGTATTTGTGCATTCAGTAAAATGATGCTCCTAAACTTTGTGTGAAGTTGGAGCGCCAGGTATATGAGCCATGCTTATCTCATGCAGCATACTTCAGCATCTCCTAAGTTGAGAAATACATATATATATACAGGTCTAACTCATCAGGTTCTACGAATTTTTGCTCCTCTTCCATCTTGCCAGATATAAGGTGTCAAATCTACCATTAACCAGGCCACGAGGCTATCATTTAAATGCTGTGGGTCCATCTGCTGCACCCAGCCTTTTTTCTTGTCTTCTTCAAACACAGTTTAACATCAGGCACTTGGCTACCAGACAATATTTTCCAAGTGGCTCTTTAATATGCAGCAAAATAATGTTTCACCTTTAAACTATGAGTGCTGGTCTTACCTCTACATCCTCGTCCCCATCCTCTGGCTACACAACACTTCGTATTAATTTTGCTTAGGACTCTTTTTTACTTCCTTTGGGGGCAGGGACCATATGTCATTTGACTTTGATTCTCACCACCACCACCAGGTTTTGCACGTGCTATATGTTCTGTTCACTTCATGTTGCATACAGTAGTCTATAGTAATATTTGTGCATTAGCTCAACAGAGACAAGGGTACTCGTGCACGTAGAGAACACTGTCTGGGAACAATGAATGACATGAGGTGGTTTTAAGTTTGGTTAGCCCCACCATAATATTTATCAGCTCCCTCTCAAGGCCTCCTGCATAAACCATGCACGCTATGCCAATGCAGCCTCAACCCAAATCCAGTAGTCCCCTTCCAATGAGACTGCTAGTCTTAAATCCCTTGGAAATGCCATTGGGTCCTGATGGGAAGTAATGGGAAATAAGGTTGTAAACACTCAGATTTAAAAACCAGGTAGAGTACTTTAGACTTGATGCAATAGATAATAAGGAGCTACTGTTGGCTCCTTAACAAGGGAATACTTGATATAGTGACATATGAGAAAGACTGATCTCTGTGGAACTTAATTCACTGCAAACATAAATTAAACTTTTCTAAGAAGTAAGTCTAAATAATGAACTAAATAACAATGAAGTGTTAATAATGAAGGAACTGAAGATTTTTAAAAATTCCATTCTGGCATAATTAAGGGATAAATCAATTCAAATGAAAGATGTCACTGTTATTAAAACTTCATTCATTTATTAAATTATGTTTCACGTGAACAGAGTGCAGGATTATTTGACTATTATGTAAATCAATATCATTTCCAGTTTTTGGAAAATTGATATTAATGCCTTGTCATTGAAAACGTAACTAAATTTATCAAATTAACTTCTCAAAAGCCACCTGATAGCCACCAGATCGCAACCTGAGCTGAGGCCAAATCAGAAATGTAAGTTATAGATAGCCCTGAGACTATGTGTCACCACTCATTCATCCCACTGGGTTCCTTTAAAATTATAAAACATGAAGGCTTTGTACGACTTTTGTAAATTCCATTTGAACGTAATGAAATATGCTCTATCCACAATGCTTACGGTAATTAAAAATGTTTTTCTTAATAGGAGTCTATCTGGAAATAGCACAATATGGAATGATCATTAATACACCTGCTATGGTGCTTGAATAAATGCCTAACAAGAGCACAGGCACACATGAGTAAATTTCCTAACGAAAATCCATTTTCATTTCAAATTCTGACATTTTATTTAGAAAAATTATACCCTTTCTTTGAATTATTTCAGTAAACATAACTAGGGTATTGTTAACTACACCTCAGAGTACTTTATTTTCTCCATTTTTTAGTAATATGAATCTACATGTAATTAAAGGCATGCTGCATTAATGATGCCAAAGGTCTCCAAGGGAAGCACTGAATGTCCTCAGAATATTATGTCAAAATTACATGCACAGAAGACTTTTTAATAATCTTTGTTTCCTAATTTAGATTTGATTGGCTCTGAAATCCATAGGTGCACTCCAGGGCTCACATTTCTACCGACATCAGCACTTCTGTGCCATGAACTGTACAAACGCCCATGACTTCTTCCGTCTGTAGGCTTCTTTTGAAAGCTTCTGTTTAACGTATCCAGAAAATGAGCTGCAGGCTGGAGATAATTGCAGATAATTTTGCCATTTTTAAGCCACTGGGGTGTTGTGTGGAGATATGACAGCTAAGTTTGTCTAAACACAAAGAACAAGTCATAACTTTGTGTTGTCACTCCAGCTTTACACACAGGTTCAGATCATCCTGTGTGCTCTTTATGCAAATTGAAACAAATTGTGGTCACTAGATGATCTGTGTTTTCTGACAAAGCTGTGCTACCTGAAGCTTTTACGTGGCTGAAGGAAGGACATGATCTATACTAACATGTCAGCCTAAAAAAAAATGCTTAACCCTCTTCTACCCTTCAGATTCTTCACCCTTAACAAAAACAGAGTTCTTTTAGCCATCGACAACTTACAAGGAATATATCAGATTAAATTAAAAAGAAAATGTATGGCCTCAATATACAAAATTCATGCATATGTATGTATATGTGTAGATCTATTTCTATTCCCCTATTTCACTATCATAAGTAGAAATGGTAGAATCTCCCATAAAACTAATGTTTAAAATGCTGGTACTATTACTATACAAAAATTTAAAATCACTAGATATTAAAGAGTTATTAAGTAGGTTATCCAGGCTAATAAACAGAGATCTACTGTTGAATGGAATCATGTGGTCCTTTTTCCCTAAAATTTCACTCTAAAGTAAATGTAGCATTCATGGATGGCCACTGGCATATAATGATGGAGGCAATGCAAAAAGCAGCAATACAAACTCTCAACGCATTGCCAATGAACTTCAACTTTATATTAGATAAATTGGTTATGGGAATTATAGGGTATTTCTCTGACCAAATGTCCCCTCGGTGCTCAGAACTGCTGTAGTCACAGCTAATAAGGGTGTCACTAGCTGAGCAGGTGATTACTGAAACCATTTTGCAGCAAAGATTTACATATCAGGGCTAAGCAGTGATTGTGCTTATGTGGCAGCTGCCCTGATGTAATAGGCCGTAACGACTCTGAGGGAGCAGGTATGGATGCGTGTGTCAAGGAGGGGAGAATGTGAAAGTCATAACACAAATGACTTTATGGATTCCCATTAGACCTCGGGCTAAGGAGCACCTAAACAGGTCTGATATGACAGCATCCTGAAACAGCTTTACAGCCTGTGTCAGGAAACCTTACACTAAAGAGTTTTATGGAAAATACAAAACTGCAGAGAGGAAGTGCTGCTATATTAGGTCACTATCTTTGACTTGGTATATAATATGCATACAAATAGTCTCAAACTATGTATTTAAAGTATAGATTATTAAACCTGTTATGCCAATCAAATGTATATTAAGGAGTCCAAATTAAGCACTGATAGGTAACATCTCACAAACCTCACACTCTCCCATGGAAAACAATTCTGTCCAATGACAAACTTAAACCCACCAAGACTTCTGAATATCTGTATCACAGTAAGATGTAGCCTTTTAAAACACTGTCCTGTGGAGTTTCACATAAACATGTAAAGTACACATATTACTGCACTTGAGAAAGCTAAGGGATATCGATTTTACTTTTTTCTCTTTTGGTCTCTAACATCACTTAGCCAGTAAACTGGTAGGAATTGGCTTGTTTAAGGACCTTAGACCATGTCACTGTAAAAGTCAGGCGTGAGAAATTCTATAATGCACCCTCTCCCACTCAAGATGGGAGAAAGAGGCATGCTATAGACACCAAGTAAACCCTTCAACACGACCGACAGGAGCAGTGCTGAGCAAGCATTCTCTTGCCAGAGGCTGACACCAGGGAAGTTGCACATTCAAATCACATGTTGAACACATCATACAGGGCCTATGCAAGTACAAACAGCACTGTGAAAAAGGATCTTTGCTATTTTACTTAGATCTGTAAATTATTAAACAATTCCAGAAGAGGCATATTGCTACAAGTGCATGCAAACCAATATATAGAGTTAGAGTGTTCTTAATAATATGAAGATTTGGCCCAGAACTCATCCTCTGCTAAGGAGTTCTGGGCCAAACCTGTCACCTGAACAGCAATTTCACCCCAGATTTGCAATGAGATCTTAAATATGACCTTTTATGAGAGATTATTAAAAATCTTACATAAAGCCAAAAAATGTCCCTGCTCTTTTGCAGATTTATTATAGTTTTCCTAATGTGTTTGAATAAACTCCTCTTCTGGAAGTCTCTGATTTCTAAAAGGCAACTTCTTTGCAAAGCACATACCTGCTACCCAGAGAGACGGTCCTCTCTTTGAAATATTTAGTCTTTCAGAGCACTTTAGTCACAGTGACACCTAATAGCCAAGCTCTTTTTCTCACTCTCCGCAAAATCAGGTTTAGACTATAATTCAAACCAGTCCCCAAAGGCACTTCTGAAAAATGGCAAGCCCTTAGCTTTTAGGTGAAAGCACTGTTTAGTGCTCAAAACTGTTTCCTGTTACAAAACCTTTTCTACAGTGCTAGGTCTAAGATGATCTTATGCTAACTTAACTCACTAGGGACTGTGAACAGATGCTACTTTGATTAATAGTTTTACTATCCTGAAAATGCCAGGCCAGGTTCAAGATAATAAAGTCAGGTAAGGATACTATCAAAATCTGCCATACGATTACATCTGTTACGTGGTGAAAAATGGGATCACAACAGTTCCTGTATCAAATAAAGACCGCCTATAACAAAAAAAAGCAACAACATAAACCAAATGAACACACTGTCTGAATTCTTTAGCACATTGATTTACATCATTTCAATCACCAAACTCTTTACTAATACCTTATGGGTATATTTTCAGCAACATCTCTAGTGAAAATTCAATTTGTCACTCCTATATTACCTTTTCACATCCCATTTACTTTACCACTCAGAAAAAGACTTATATATACTATGAAAACAACAAATTATCTAACTTTGCTTATCAAAAGGAGAGTATTTGAATTTGTATGCTCCATATCATTACTTTTTCAATAAACATGTTTTCCATATTCCAAACTTTTCTATGGAAAACCACAACCCTTGTAAACAAGAGGCTGCATAAGTTGACAAATAAGACTCTTCTGGAAAAGCTTCTCATGAGGCTTTAGCCCCTGTCTCCTCTTCTGCTTCCCTTCTCACTGGTCTCCTAACCAAGGATTTCCAAACCATAGCAGTTTCCTGATGAGGAAAACCAGGACATCTACTCTAGCCTTGAACTATGGAACATGGGACTAGCCTTAATTTAAATATGTATGTGAAGAAACCTTTGTGTTTTTAAGGTTGGTTTACCAATGGGTTTTATCCTTATGATATCACATATAGCCTAATCATATTCCCAATCTCCAATCTGAAATTTAAACTTCAGTGGACTTTTTTTTTTTTATAATTTATATTCAGTGCACTTGTCTCAGTGAAACCTTTGGTTTGCAGGAAGGTAAGTTCCAGTGCAAACTGTGCAAACTGTAATTCCAGGTGGTGCAGGCCTCCACTGAGAATGAAGCTAGCCTGTTTAGCACAAATCTGCCACTTGCAGATTCAGCTCATTACCTGAGTTGAGTCTTTACACTTAACACATTTGTATGCATATACAACATGCCCGCACTTAACATGAAATATTCTATTCAAAAAGGTTGTCTCACCATTGCACAGAATGTCTCAGGAGGGTCTCCACAGGTAATGTCCGGAGGATCCAGTTTCACTTTCAGATATTTTGTCATGTCTGTGGATTCCGGCTGACAGGCCATATAATCCCAAACTTTCCCTTCTTCTGTGTAAATCTGAGTCTTACACACATCATAATGTCCCCACACCAAAGGGTAGGGCTGCATCACTGAGGACACTGTAACCCAAAGGGCATGAATTGACAGGAATCTTGACAAATACATCTCTGAATTCTTGGCAATCTTCGTGGTAACAAAAGCCGGGTTTGATTATCTGTGGTCTCTATTTTACATATACATGTATGTCTATAGGTAGGTAGGTTTGTATATGTAACAAAAAACAAACAGAAAAAAGAGGATGAGACTTCAAAGTAGATTCCAAAACTAAAAGTGAAGGATTCGGATATTGCGCGTGTTCAGGTATATTGAGGACTTTGGTGGAAACCTAGCATACTTGTGCATTAGGCATTAGCAACAACTTGCAGCTTTTTCATTGTCTTAGAACATATCTATTAGACTTGGGTCTAGTTTGGTTTTTGTAACAGATGTCCAGCAGCAGATAATGATCTAGCAAAATGATGGCTCTCCTATTGTACAGCCAATAACCCTGGGTGATCCTAGATGCTCACGGCTCATAAGCGTTGCTCAGGCGCACTGAGGTATCAGTATCTGAAGCAAAAGGATGAGTGTCTATAGCTCGGTGTCTGCTTCCCATCAATCATTCTTTTCTTCTGGCACCAACACCCTTTTAGAAACAATAAAAATAAGAGTTATTGTCCCACAATCAATGCATTACAAAATGTATGCTATGTTGGCATTTGGGAGGTTTGATGCAATATGAAGCAAATTGGTTTAATGTGGACAACCTTTACTTTGCTAGAATGAGCAAACCACAGAAATCATTCACATTGGGGAGAATTTTGAAATGAAGGATTTAACACTTCCGTAACAAAGACAGATGTTTGTGTTCCAGGTGAGTTACAGGTTTTCGCTTCAAAAATTGTATTTCCATCTTGACAAAACCGAGAGCAAGCAGCTAGATTAAAACATTTCTCAGATATTGCAGTGCTGGAAAATCTTCCAGGAGTACAATGGGGGAAATGAGCGCTTTTATAACAATGACAAAGAAGTGATAACTACTTCTACGCCTTTTGTCTCTTAGCAAAGAGACCCTAAAAATCTACAAATTCCTTGTACATTTCTTAGCTTTTGTTAACTGGAGTGAAAACCGGCATTGTTGGCACGAGCCTCTCCCTTTGGATTTGCTCATTATATTGGAAGAATTTAGCATCTTTTGTTTAGTTGCATTTAGTGATAAAGATAACTTGGCTCCCTGAAAAAAAAAATTCAAAAATAAAACCAGAGGAGCAAATTTTCCTTTCGTAAGAATTTTCTATTTTCTTATATCTTTTTATAGCTATTACATCTGCATTTGCAGTTACTTTCTGTAACAGAAGAAGAGAATTTGTCCCAAAGGCTAATATTATATGCTGCTTTAAAACTAAAAGCTCTGTAGTAAAACGCACAATTTAAAATGCATATATAAAAAGAGCCGAGGGTGAGTTAACAGGCCATGAAGCAGAATAATATGGCACTAAGAGAAAATAAAAATTACTGTTTAAAAGTACTTCTGGTTAACTGCTAATACAGCCTACATAACTATGAGTATAAATCATTAGTGAGTTTAACTGGCAACTTTTCTCTTTAGAAATCACTGTCTAAATCCAAACAAACTATAATATTTGGAATCCAGGTGTAAGAAAAGCGTATCTGCTTAATTAGTTGGTTTATATTGTCATAGTCCCAATAATTATTTTTTAAATGTAAAATGACAAAAAAGCCTACAGTTTTAGGAAATACCATTATAGACCCTCCAATTCACACTAAGCAGTTTAAATATGGAAGTTCACTATCCTCACAAAATCTTATAAAAGGAATTCACTATATTTAAATAATGTACCATCTTAAAATGAACTAAGCCACAGAGACTATGAAATGCCAACAGATGGCTGAATTGTGTTTCCATAGCAAAGTAATTTATAATAATTGCTTTATGGATACAAGTGCAATTTTCATTATATTCGATTCATAAAATGTTATCATACTGCTGTAATTTGTGATATTTTCTATTAGGAAAAGTGTTGAATATTTGAGTTACTATGAAGCAATAATTAGCAGTTTGTCTAAACATGTATAAACTACAGATTTGAATCTGCCACTTTCTTATAATGTAAAGACTATATAGTGTTGAGTACATTTTGAAATCTAAACCAAAAAAAAAAAATCACAGAGAAGCATGTGTTGTGGCTACTACAGCCTTCTGCTTTTTTCGGATTCATTAGTAATTTAAGTTGATATTTTCAGAAACAGCGGACTTTTGACAATAATCCGAAAAGTATTAAAATAATATAAATTTACATTTTCTATTATAATAAGAACAAACACTTTTGGGGGGGGATGAAGGGGAGGGGAAAGTTGGCCTTATAACTGAAGCAGTGTAAAATCTACTACACCAGAAATTATTAAATTCTTAGTTTCAAATACATAACAACTTACTTATCAAGAACCATACACTCTTGAAGACCTGGAATGAACTGCTTTGAGTTTGAAATGAGTGAGCACTACAAGCTAATTTTTAATATTATTTTTTAAATATGACCTTAAGTATATATTTGAATTCTCTGAGATTAATCATCACATTTTTTAATCAATAAATACTATCCCCCTAATCTATTTATCCTTGGCTACTGTCTTCATCCACCTTTTGCCTCACTTGAATCACAAAATAAAGGATGACCATATATATGTATGTCAAAAATTTGGAAAAATTTCCCACTAGGGAAATGTGTGGGAACCTGTTACTATTTCCTGACACAACAGCAATCCCAGTGTAACGAATTCTCATTAAAGTACACCAGAATTATAATGATCGTCATTACACAGAATTATGGACTACACCATTGATTGAATTTAGAAAGCTGACAAAGAAAAATGCAAAGGAGTGCAACACATTTGAATATTAGGAGGTTGCAGGGCTGTGCGACAGACATTCTTGACAAGAAGCAGCCAATTATAGCTTAAATTTCTGGCACATAACCAGTTGTGATTAACAGTTTTCCATTACATTACAGACATATTATTAATGTATTAAAAATGTCAGGCTTTGGCAAGCGCTAATATGGCATGGCTCAGTCAGTCTGCAGAATTTACATTTAATGAGCTCCCATTGACACAGAAAAAGATATTGACCGCAGCATATTACAGATCAGGAGGAGAGGGTCACTAAGTTGTTCTTTAACATAATTATTTGATTTCATTCCAACTTTTATGTTTGTAGCATCACTTAGTGCGGATCCTTCACGTTAGGATCTCCTTACTTTTCAGTGCCACATACATTTCAAAGAAAATCCTCTTAATTTAAAGTTAGAAAGAAATTAAATCTGTGAACTTCCATGACACACAATGGAAAAGAAGCCTCTGTCAAAATCAGGAATTTTCTATTAAAGTATAATTATGGAGTTTTCAAAGAAAATAAAATGATTTTAAAATAGGATATTATTTACCCCTTAACCTCTCTTACCTAATGGCACCAGTTCCCATCTGGCTATGCTTTCAACTAGGTTAAAATCACCAATACCTTCTTAAAAGCTAGGTCATCACAGCAAATAGCCAGGCAAACCAATTATGAGAAGGACAGTCAATGACATATTCGGGGATTTAATATACTAAACCAATCCCTTCTTGCCCATAACTGAACTAATTGCCAAGTAACGTGGGCTTTGAATTTGTCTCAGGTGTTCGTATCGCGTAAATGTGAGCAGCTTCAGAAGAGCTGTGCGTGGCCTCAGTTTTAGTTCTTTACTTTGCGAACCTTGGGAACTCACTGTAATCAAATAGTGCTATCATTTCTACCTGTGCACTAAAGTTTTTGGGAAGTCCTCTTTGATAGAAATACCCATTAATATGCCATGAGTACTCCATAGACCTCTGACTGGTATATAAATTTGCAAAGCCGCTGTGAAAATACAAAGTTACATCATGCCCTCAAGTTGATAGATGTTACTGATCTGGACTAAAATGGGCTATAAAATGGCTTTGCATACAAGGAACATATCTTTTTCCAGGATTCTGTAGCTAATTCCCTTCCACTTTGGGTTAACTTTGCAGAAGGTATTTCACAGGTCCTTTCTTTCATTAGAAAAGAAGCCTCCTAAACATTACATGGAAGTAACAATGATCAAAACTATAGACAATTACATTCCAAAAACAACTGACAATTTCATCAACAGAGAGGAAAATATTGACAGTAAATCCACTAACTCTAGCTGGCTCTCGGCATTTGTTTTACTGTATAATCTCGCTAGGAGGAGAGGTGGTGATAGTAGGCTATTTATTCCATAAACACTCAGCTCTTCAGGGGCACCTGAAATAGACAGCTATTGACTCATTCCTCATAGACATTAAGAATTTTATAAATATGCATGTTTCTGAATGGGAAGGAACAAAAAGAACATTGACTATAATCATATTCCATTGAGTGAAAAATATAAGGGGATAAAGACATATCCAAATTCCATAACCTATCAAAATTAGCAGTTTCCAACACTGTCATAACAAGATTGACTAGATGAGATACTTAACATATATTGAATGCTCTTTGCATTTATTTGTTGTGAAGAAAGCATTTTCTAGTCATCTTAATGGGAGATGGGAGTCATCTTAATTTGCTTCTATCCCTTTAACTGTCTTTCAAGATATAAGGAATTTAACATGTACTGCAATATCATTGGCATATTTTACTCATACTTGATTGGGTATTATGAGCAACCGCCTATCATGAGATTCTTAATAAAACCAAATAACACACCTTAGGATTTGGAAGATCTCCGTTTTCACCAAGAGACTAATGATTAGGGAAATTAGATAGCATATATTTTGCAGGATGTTTGGGGATGGGATAATACATAAAATTATTTCAGAATCAGCTAAGTCTAGAATAAATATGCTATTTCATTAATATAGAACAACAAATCTTTCATTGTCATGTAGAGAAGTTCAGAAATCCAAGGTTTCAAATACACATTTGAGAAAATCTACACCCACCTAAAGTTTTGAAACAAAACTCTGGATTCTGAAGATAAAATTATTTTTAAAAGTATGCTAAGTCTTTTACTGACTTATACACACACATTCATACACACACGTTTTTCTGTTAACATACAATTAATTTTCTGAGTTGTATGACATTTTATTTCTTTCCAAGTGACTTGGTGTTTTTGTAACTCTAAAACTCTCTCTTACAAATCCTTACAACAGTTAGAAAGCATATCAACTAAGCATGCAATAGTTTAATTTTTTTTAACATTACTATTTGATGTTTTTTCAGAATAACAACAGAGGCAAAGACAAGTATATGCACCACTTACAAATATACAAAAGGAAACAGCAAAATACATTAGCCTTCTCCTAAAAAAACTAACCTGAATCATTTTAGCACACCTACCCAGTGCAAGCTGACGAAACAAAAATCTCAATAGGAAAAACAGCCTTATGTGCATATAAGATCAACTGTTTTCTTACCAAATGTTAAGATTACCCTTTTAAAATTTCACAATAGGAAGTATCACCAAATTAATAGCCAACTATATGGAATTTTGAATTCCCTCATGTTGGTCTACAGTGGTGAAATAGATCTTATTTCATGGCACCCAGAAAAGGAAAATAGATCCCTTATATATGGTAAGCTACAACAACCTGCTGTGTGAAATACTTGAGACATTGTTTCTTTGCAAGCTGATCCCCATGCAAAGAACCGAATTTCATCTTAATGAAAAATTGAAAGTTACTTATCTTCCAAAAGAATCTTGAACAATTATGGAGCTGATTTTCCTTTGCCAAAGAGAGAAGGGATGGGGAGCATTTAAGGCAGTCCAAGTTACAGTTCAAAATAATTAATGAAACCTGGGGTTGTTAATTCCCCAAGGTTTTTTTTTTAGAGATGATCTCAAGGACTAGACAAATAAGAAAAACCTTGCCGCTACTGCGAAAAAGAAAATTTCTAGAAAACTTTTTTCTAACAAGCTGAACCATTAAGTGTATTGAATAAATGATTTTATTAGAAGATTCTTCTGTTTTGTTCCCCAATTCTGTAAGATAAGAAAACTTTTAGTATTTTCAGTCATAAAATAGGGCCTTATTTCTAGAGCAAATCTACTGCCAGATACACCATATGTTTAGTGGAATTTTGAATCTTACTCAGAATTTTCCATTCCAAAGATTGACAAACTGTTATGATAATGAGCGGTTCCATTACCATTCCCTGGGAAGACTGGGGGAGGAAGTGGGAAACAAAAGCCTCTACTCTCTGGAAATATATACCTGATGCGAGAATGGAAACGCTACCTCCAGCTTTTCCAAATAAAGTTGCTTAAAATCTCCGCTAGAAAATTTCCTCCCCTGCCCTGTAAAATGACAACCTCCTGAGTGGATTTCTGGAAAAGATAAAAAGAAAAAAGAAGTCCGAGCGAGGTTACTAAAATAAACAGCAGAGGGCGCAGTTTCTTTTCTTATCTAAGTTTTCCCGTGTCTGAATCACTTAATTGGTTATTTGGGGCCCAATAATATTCAGTATTATTTGTATTATATATAGATATCCACAGATCCATACAGGAGAGCAATTCAATGTCTCTAGCCGAATCCATCAACCCCTGAGAAAATATTCCACATGAAATTCCTACACCAAGTCTTTCCCTCTTTCAATTTTCCCTTCTCCCCAGCTGCACAACATGGGATAGTAATGCTTTAATCTCGCACCAATAAAGGAGATTAAAAGAAAGGAACTTCAAAAGCTCAGTGTGGCCACCAGCTCCACAGGGCCGGCAAGAGGGCAAGTTTTTTCCCCAAGCAAGGACAACTGGCAAAGCAAGAGAGAAGAAAAAGAAAAAAGAATCCTCCGATGCGTTGTGTGCGGTCAGGTGTCGGGGGTGGGGAGGAGGAGAGCGAGCTGTGTATCTGTGAGTCCAGGCACCGAGTACAACACACACACACGTAACCTGCCCGGGGCGCACACCAGGAAGACTCGTGTATGGGTGTGAGAGTGTGCGGGGTGTGTGTGCGCGCGCGCTGCCTCCACATGGCGCTTCACAAAGTTCCTCGCCCACCCGGAGCCTTCCCTCCTGCCCGTGGATTGCGCGGCGGGCCGGGGGGGCGGGGAGAGGTTCGGGGGGAGGGAGGGAGGAAAGCGGCAGGGAGAGGGGCAAAGGCGGAACGCGCGGGTCGCGGCGGGTGGGGAAGCCGGCGGCACTCACCGTGAGGCCCGTTCGCTAGGCGCCCGGCGGGAACCCAGCCGACGGCGCGGGGCGGCGGCCCGGCCCAGCCTGGTGCGCCTCGGGCGGCGGCCTCGGCAGCGGAGCCCCGGGCGGCGCTGGGCGGGCGGCGGCTGTTACGCCGAGCCTCTTCAGAGCGGGAGGAGCGGGAGAGCTAGGCGTGTGGACCCAAGCGCCGCGGCCCCGCCGCCGCACCCCCGGGGTCCAGGTTGCGCCTGGCCGGAGGCGGCAGAGGACCTAGCGGACCCGAAGCCCCGCGCCCGGCCGCCACTACCCGCCGCTTAATTACCTTCGCCTCCGGCCCCGGGGAGTGGTGGGAGCCTCCTGCGCGTAGCCCCCTCTCGGAGCCCTAGCCGAGAGGGGGAATTCCTTCCCGTTGACGTCCTCTTCCGAAATGCAAAAGATCAGTGACTTTGACAGGTAGATGAGGGGGAGGGTATAGGGGCGGGCGGAGAGGAAGAGAAGATGAGAAAGGTGCCTCTCCCTCCAAAAATATAGTGATATTAATAATGAAATCGCAGCCTTCGGGAGGTCTTGCCAGCCCAGTCCTCTGCTTGCCGGCTCTCCTCCGCGCCTCCCCGCGCCACTGCCTCTGCCACTTCTCGCCTTAAACTTTTACTGAGGGATTTTTTTTTCTATTTTTTCTCTATCCTTTTTTTTTTTTTTTTAATTTTTTCAGCTGCAGGACGATTTCCTGATTCCCGGGGATCAGAACCAGCGGCCCGGTGGTTCTACCCCGCTTGGCACAGGTTTCATTTTATTTCAGACGAAGACGTTGAGCTTAGTCAGAAGGGACATAAATCAGGACAATTAGCATTGGCGCCAAGAAGATCCTCTAGTACCAATTTCGTCCGGGCTTGCTTCGCGCATTCCTCCACTCAAGTCAGAAATGTCACTGCACATAGCGTTGATGGTTGCGAGACGCGACGCACCCAAAGTCCATTTGATGAAATATACATGGCCCACGATGCTTCTGGATTGCCGTTCACTGGCTTCCCGACCCCGCCCGCGGCTCCTGGCCGGACCCGGCTCCGAGCCGGCAGCGAGCTCTCTGCAAACTTAGGCGCGAGTACGAATCACAGAGTGAGCGCAAGGGAGGGCCTGAGAAGAGAAAGAAGCAAGCCGGGGGAAGCTGCAGCCCTTGGAGGGGTGGCATGTACGTTTCACTTAAAAGCAGATCTTCTGCAACTGCCAGCAAGTGGAAGGATTGCAAACCTTATACTACCTCGAGACCTGGGCGCTCCGAGCGGTCCTAACTCCGTCCCGCTCGCTGTTGCGGCTGCTGCTCTAGCCGCCGCTGCCGGCGCTCCAGGACCTCGGGGTACCGAGGCTCAGCGACTCCCCTTCACCTCCGCCACATCTAACTTGCCCACACGAGCGCGATTTCTACCAACTCTTCACGTACCTTCCACTCATAACCTCGCCCGTCCCATCCCTCACTCCTGGCTCTCCTCTCGAAAACCGCCCCTAAGCACACCCCTCGCTCCTAGCTGTGACCGCAACGGTGTTTTTCAACCAACAATTCCCCTGCCCAGCCAGCGGCCGCTACAGCGCAAGCCTCAAACCTCCTTATTTAGAAATTCATTCTTCTTCGGAAAGTTGAAGAGAGAGCTGTGTTTTTTCTGGCCTCCTCGCCATTCTGAAGAAAAAGACAAATACCCCCTGCCCCAAGACTTCCTTCCCCAGCAGTGGGCTCAAACTTACCCGGGATCACTCTCAGCTACACACTAACGTCAAGGAAAAAAAAAAAAAAAATCCAGACTGATTTACATAGGGAGAGACTTTAATTACAAAGAAAGACTATTGCAATAGGGAGAAAGCTCTGATCTCACAAATCTGCAAGCATCTCAAAATCAAACAGAAACCGGGCTTTTGTATGGTTAGGGGCATAAGCAGTAGGGAAAGTTGGTCAGATGAGAGGGAGTAAACCACGGTGTGACCAGCTGGTTTCAGAAGAAATGTGTCTCTGTGGCCCACCAATTTGGGGGATAAACTGAAAAGCATGTTCTGTGTTTTAGAATTTGCTTGGATTTGGGGACAAGTTCAGGGTCCTGTGTGGAGGAGAGAAGTCGAACTCCAGTTTGTTAAAGACAAAGCAGAGGGTAAGAAATGGGCAATTGGGGACACTTGGTCACTCACTGCATGCCTCACAATGGAAGCACTGAGCTAAGAGCAGAGGGGTCATTTTTTTGCCATGACTGGGGGTGGGGGGGTGGGGGCGCGGGGTGGTGGCAGAAGGTGCATAGGGAAGAAGCTTGTTGAACTGAGCCTGTAACCAGATCCTTCTTGGCCCTAAGCAGCCAGGGAGGAGACAGGGATTCCAGGCACCCTAGACCCTCCAACCTCTGAGAGGCCATGATGAAGCCTTTCTCCCTTGACTCCCTCCACTGCAGGAATCTGTGATTTCCTTGCTTTCCTCCTCTCCACCTCTACATTCAAGCACTGTTATTGAAGAAAGGAGTTACCTGCAGGGATAAACTCCTCAAAGGCATTCTTAGACAGTGGCCATTCCTGGCTCTTTGTCCACTCTCTGCCCATGCTCCTCCAGGGTCAAAATATACTGATTACAGGGAGAGGCCACTTACCACCTAACCCTCCCTCATAGGCTACCAGAGCCTAGTCCCTTCTGAGAAGCCAGTACAACCTGAGAAACAACACCCAAGCAGCCCCCTCACTTCTCAATGGCATCCTGGCCTGAGCACTGAGATACAGACAGCTCTCATCCTTACCTTTTCCTCCTGCCCTTTTCTCTCAAGCCAGGAAAACTCCTTTTGAGTTCCCATTCTCAGATTTGTCTGATCTTTTCAGGTGTTTCTCCAGTAAAAAGTAAAGGAAAGAAACCTGTGCAGAGATTAGGAGTCTAGGATATACCAGGATCTTTGTGATATTGGCTCCCAACCTGGAGAAATTTCCCTTTCAGCTGTCAAAGTCTCAGACCTAACCTCCTTCCCCCTCTTCCTATACTATAACTTCCCTCATTCCCAGGTTCCCTTTGACTAGGAAGCAGACATCAGGCCGAAATAAGTCCAATATGTGAACGGGACCCTCTCCAGGTAAGTAACTTCTCCCACTCCAAGAGTGATAGTCTTCCAGAGGTGAATTTTTCTCTCAAACATCTGCTCTGATCTCTTCATACTTAGTAAATCACCAACCAAAGAAGTGGATCTAAACTCTGAGCAGGAAATCTGTATCCCTGAGGAGACTTTTCAATATTAAAACCCCTTCTCCTCCAAATCATGATCCCTCCTCTAGTGGGGATGGGTGGGAAGGACTTTTTCTCTAAAAAACCTCTTTGGGTGGATTTGATATACTTCATCAAACTGAACACCTGTGAATTTACATATTAAACCAGCTTTCCTGAACATATCTTTGCACATTTGTTTACATAATACACAACAATCAGAAATTTACTTTAGATATTTTCTTGGCATCTTTTCTATCATCCTTTACTTTCTCCACCTGTGTGTGTGTGTGTGTGTGTGTGTGTGTGTGTGTGTGTGTGTGTCTGTATATGTGTACATATATATATACATATATATATATTTAACTTCCTTTGGAAAGAATGATTTTTCTGTTTTTATTTAAACTTTCAACTCTACTTTTTTCTCTCTCCTTTTAGAGGAGAATTATTTAATCTTTCAGTTCTCTGACTTCAGATCTCTGGCTGGTTTCCTTGCATTCCTCATTCTTCTTCAACTTAGATTTTCATCTATTTGTAATTCTGTTAGGTCTCTAACTCTTGTTCATTTTTCTAGGTTACTAGCTGCTTAAAAACCTTCTTTGTAGAGATTTGGCAGGGTTGTTTAAATACTTGTAACATCAATATGATGAACTGGTAGTAGTAGCATATTTGCAATGTATCTGGTCCAAAAAGATATGTGTCTTTTTATAAATACTGCAAAGTACCTGACATAAAGTAGGTACAAAAGAAATGTTTCTTGCAGGTGCAAATAATTTTTGCCCATTCCCAGGACTCAGTAATAGCCTTCTTGGTAACAGGAACTAATTCCCACTATATTAAACTAAGACTTAGATGTCTGAAATATCCAAATCAGGTACAAGTCCTATTTGATCAGTTGTATACTATGTGATAGATGCTTCTTATAACTGCTGCTTGTGTCCCAGTAGAAACATCCTTCTTAGTAGTTGTAAAACTTTTAGCTCTTTCTTGCCTCCACTCTGTGCTCAGGGACATGTTTTATTACAGAGTCATTAGCAGTGTAGTTTTGACAGGTTTTGAAGTTCCTTACCTAACAGGATTTTTTAATCCTTAAATATTTTGACATTTAAACTTCTCACAAGTCCTAAGCATCTGGACTGGGCTCTATCACTGACTATACTGGCATTTTCCTGCTGTTGCAGGTGTACCAAGTACACTTATCTTGAAACTTTAAATTTACAAGCCCAAATTATCCAAATATCAAGATGCCCAACATAAGTATATCAACAACCTCATTTAATTCTTCTGAGGACTGATAGCAGACCAAAGAACATATTGTTTAATATAAGAAAATACACACAGTGACTGTGTTACTGATTCTAGAACATGAAGAATAGCAGATTGTATAAGCCAATGATAGTTAATGACTGATGCAAGGAACATGACCTTTAGCACCCATGTGCTTACTAATATACGGCACTGTGTAAAATAGTTTGGAAATAATAAAATTAGAAGCTTTGGTTAAAATAACACGAAAAAATTAACAAAATCTGGGTTTTGGTGTTTTCTTCAGGAGAAAATATGCCAACCTAAAAGATGAACTTTTTTAGTCATAGTCAAATATGTATTTCATGTGTCTTTTCTATTCCAACTTTATGAACCATGAATAGTTTTCTTAATTGTGTTTAACCTGTCTCACCCATAAGAAGTCAACAGAAATCACTTCTTAATTTTTATGCTTTCAGAGCACTGGGACACTAGATGTTTTTATCCAACCAGTAAAATCTGTCAAAATCATGACACCCTGAGCCTTTTTTAACCTATTTTGGTTTTTTTGAGACTTGCAACACATAGTCAATATTTGTTTAACAGTTTACCTTTTTTCCAAGGCTACAAAAAGAGGCATCTGAGCAATGGGTTTGGATAATGCTATGGTCTGAACAAACTCAGTAAGCCTCTATGAACTTGTATTTTTTTGTGCTTAGTTTGTCTAATATCATCAACATTTCTTGAGAAAAGGAGATCTCCCAATTAATCCAGTGTGTTGGCTGGAAACGTTCAGTCTCAGAAGTTAACAGCTGTGTCAATTTCCTCAAATGTAATTTTCATGTTTTCAGTTATTCTCCAAAAACAAAATCAGCAGCCTTTCCAGATTGAGAAGAAAAATATATGAAGGAAGACTGAGTAATAACCCTTGCCTAATTTGGAGATCTTTCCATGAATTCTGTCCCAATGGTTCTTCCCTTAAATTCAATAAACGTTGATGGAACCCACACCACCTGTCAGGGGCTAGAGGCAATGCAAAACTCTCAAGGCAGAGTATATACCATCATGTGGGAAAAGAGAGTTAGACTAACTGTAATGTGCATCTTTAATTTTACACTAGAGATTGATTAAGAGAAAGGTAGTAGTAATGGTGAAGTCTGGACACTCCTTTTGTACTCAAGATGGGGCAAAGATGCAGACAATTAAGATGATGGTACAGGACTTCCAAGATCTCTATCAGGCCGTTGGCCCAAACTACAATAGAGTCCAGCCTCCGTGGTTTAGCAGCTTCTGCAAGAGGTTCTTATACTGTCTTATAAACGTGGGGTGGAATGCCATAAGGGCTGAACTAAAATTCGGTGGACCACTGCAATGAGAATATCCATGATGAAACATAGTCCAAGAATAGAAAAACAGCAGACACAGAAGAGAAATCTAAGATCACAGGGTGTCACTGATTTGAGCTGTATTCTACTCAGATGTTTCTCCCTGCTTTTCTTGACTTCTGCTTCTGAGTTTGGTTTTACTGTTCTGAAATGACTGCCTTGACTGCTGTTTATATCAGCTCAGTGGCTTCCATCCTTTAGCTTCTATGCTGAGTGAAGACAGTGGAGATAAGCTGGGTTGGCTTCTAGTAAGTAAGATGGGTTTGTGCCAGGTGGCCTTTGCTTCCCAGTGGGCTGCCATCTCCTTTGGCAAGAAGGCTGCCTCTCCTATGGTAAATGACTAATTCTCTTAAATCCTGCCTCAATGTGTAATGGAGTAGAATGAAATCAGAGGCATTATGAATTCTCTTCTTACTTCAGTAAGCCAGGAAGAAACTCAATTGTCCGTCCTCCAAACTTTGAAATCCCATAGAAAATAACACAATTGTAAGATTCCTATGATATCATAGAAATTATTTCTTGTTCCCCTCTCCCTTCCTTTTTCCTTATTCTCAAACATGAATTAAACACCTCCTATGTGCTAGGGACTATATTAGAAATAACAAGATGAATAGCAGTCCCTTCCCATAGTTTACAGGCTGTTAGAGAAGACGGACTTGTAAACAACCAATGCAATGCTGCCGTAGGAGCTGAGATTGAAACCGACGGGGAGCAGGTGAACCCCAAAGAGAGAATGTCTGATTCTCCTTGGTGAATCCTGGGAAAAGCTGATGAAGTGGTACATGACCTACATCTCAAAAGATGAGTAGGTGTTCATCTGGCAGACAAAGGAGCAAAAGGCCTTCTGACCAGGAAGCAGGGGGAACAAAATCAGGAGGCCAAATACAATAGGGCATATTTTGGCACTTTTAAGTAGTTTGGTATGAGTGCAGCTCACAGCCACATATGGATGGCCTTTGTGGTGAGTGCTTATGAGCTTTTGACATGGAAAATCTGTAATAAAAATTGAGAGCAATAGAAGAGGAAATCAAGAGAAAGGAAGTATCCTATGTTATTTAGGTTGAGACATATGAACACGCTAAAAATTTACTATTATTGACCTACAAAACTGGAAACTTTGTGTCTCAAGCTAATAGGATCAGATACTGCCCATTCAGTTCTAAGTACTCTGTGTTAAGAGAAGAAGAGTAATCTAAAACAGCAAATAATTTTAAAAACTTCTATACTTGCTTTTGAATACATTATATGCCTTATTTCGGCAGGAGATATACCTTCCTAATGAGCTTTTGTGCTTAGATTGGTATTAAAATTAGTTGGATTTCCCTGAGTAAGCACGGACAGCAGGAGAATGTGTATGCAGAGCCGACTGGTGACCTGGAAACCCAAGGTTCAAACATTTAACCAGGGATAAGCCACACATGAATAATAGAGTTGAGTAATTAGTAATTATAGACACCAATTAAGCATTTGATAAAAGAACCAGTCCCCAGTCATTCCACCCTGGTTTGCATTTTTGCTATCCAAAAAAGCAAAAATAGTGTGCTTCAAACTTTTGTTGGAGAATAACTATTTGTCAAAAAGAACTGGGGAACAAGATAAAACAGGACAGAAAAAGATGCAAAACTTCAAGAAATTTAGAAATCATTATGCCTAATGGAAGGAAACAGCAACAAACTGATATTTACAGTAACCAGTACTTCTCTAAGTCAAAGCAGAATTCAGATTTTTTTTCTTTTTTAATGACGATGGAACAGTTAATCAAGCTTTTTAAGGGTTTATGACCAAAAAGGCAAGAGACGTATTAGTGATAAGGAAAAAAATGAATAATCTGATTTTGTTTGTTACATGCCCTCTCCACATATTCCCAAATGCCTCTGCATTTATAAACCCTAGTTTTCTTGATATCTATGTAAAATGAGACTTCGGAAACTACCTCTCTCCTCAGCTATTTTCTGAAGGCTGAGTTTGCAATAAAGGAAGAGAGCTAGCCTGTCAGTTACCGTATATCATGGTATATATATTACTGTTAAGATGTTGCAATTGTCCTCATATTAAGACCTGATTGATAATCAAGGAGATCTGAATGCTCATAGCTCTTTTAAGCACGGAGAAGCAGAACCTCAGACTTTCAGCAATTGAAAATCTGAGACTGATCTAAATGTGGTTTAGTTTATAACCATTATATGTTTGGATCCTTCAAATAAATGTTTTCAGAAAATCCAATGAGCTAAGTAGCACTGGACTAGGAGCCAAGAGACTAAGACCTTGTTAAGACACTTCCCCGCTGTGTGAATTTGAAAAAGTCATCTGCTTCTCTGGGCCTTAACTACCTAATTTGTAAAATAAGGAAGTTGAGTTAGATGAATCTAAATTCTCAAAATGGGAATCCTACCTCAAAATGTCTTTGGGGGCTTGCTAAAAACAGGTTCCTGAATCAGCATCTCTACAGGTGATTCTTATTTAAGCACCTTAAATTTTGAGGTTTCTTCTAGCTTTTGTATTTTGAGTCTTGCTTTGAGGCTGGGATTGATTTAAATGAAAGCTGAGACAAAAATAAATATACTCTTCACATTCTTGGATAATAGAACAGGATCTCTGATTTCTAAAAGTTGCATATAAATTTCTATATATTAGAATTAAGAGGGATATATGTTTGATTCCCTGAAAGATCAGATAGAATGAAGGCCAGGGACCTTGAAATCATATTTTTAAGAAAGGAAGAACTCAAGCATTTGCCACATGATAGTTAATTTGTAACTGTGTTCACTAAGGCCCAATTTCTGGAACATATGTCTTAGCCATAAGCTATCATAAATCTCTCCTAGAAGTGAATTATTCGACTTGTAAACACCATTTCTCTGAGACCTTCTGTAAGATCCAGTCATGAGGTGTTAAAAGCTTTTGAACATTATATTCTGGTTGGGTTTTTTCAAAGTCAGTCAGTGACTATTGGACTTTCTTTACCAGCACTAGCTCACATCCTATGCAAAATGCCCTTGTGAACTATTATAATCAGACTTTCATAAAGGTCAAAACTTGCAAAACATTTTAGATTGAAAACTTATTAGCAAACTGTATGTAAGCATGTGTACATATTATATATATGCATGCATTTTCCGTGTATTCAAGTTAAAGTCATTATGAAATATAGTATGATATACTGGCAAATCCTCAAAGATCAGAATTCAAGTCGTTTAATACATTGTTTGACCCTAATGGGCTTAATGGGCTTAATCTTTCTGAGCCTCTCTTTCCTCAGCTGTAAAAATGGGAATAATAGAAATAATGCTGAGTATCTTATAGGATTGCTGTGAAGAATAAATGTGATATTTGGTTAAGAAAAAAACACCTTGCAAATATTATTTACTTCCCATATTATAGTAGTGACCCTTCCATTGTTAGTATGTCAGCATAAATGCTTATATTTATTTATTAATAAATAAGCATTTTGGGAACCATTTATAATACGTTTAATACTCTGCCAAATACTCTGGAATATATAGAAGTATAAGCTATAATTCCTATGTTTAAGACAACTTTTTTTTTTTTTTTTTTTGGCAGTACGCGGGCCTCTCACTGCTGTGGCCTCTCCCGCTGCAGAGCACAGGCTCCGGATAAGCAGGCTCAGCGTCCATGGCTCACGGGCCCAGCGGCTCCGCGAAATGTGGGATATTCCCGGACCAGGGCACGAACCCATGTGCCCTGCATCGGCAGGCGGACTCTCAACCACTGTGCCACCAGGGAAGCCCGCTTAAGACAACTTTTAATGATTTTATAACAATATCACAGAGTGTATGGTTAAAAACTGAAATACTAATTTTTAAAACTGACTGAAAAATGAATACAATTGGTCTTAAAGATCAGGGAGTGTTCCACTGAAGGAGGTGGGAGGAGGAAGACCATTTAGGGTTTGGGTAGATAAGTGATGGAGGGAGTTTCAGCATTAGACTGAGCTAGAGCAAAGGCAGGGAAGCCCAGAAGTCAACTCAGTTTTAGGAGATGGTGGGAAGCAGAGCCATTCGAGTTAAGGTATCATGCTTGAAAATTTTGGGCATACGTCTGGAAAATTAGATCAATGGAAAATAAGGCCAGTGCTCCTTGAATTTCCCAGTGAAGAATATGAAATTTACCCAAGAGATAATATGGAGCAATAAGAGTTCTGAGCACAGGAAATCCATGAATAGTGTGGTATTTTTTAACTTAATTTTTCTGGAAATTATGTTCATAATGAATCCAAGTTCAGAGATAGTAGAAGCAGGGAGAGCAAACGGGAGGCTACTGTATGAAGCCAGGTAGACAATGATTTATACTAAAATGGTAGTTGTTGAACTAAAAAAGAAAAAAAATAGATATGTGAGGAAATGGTGAGATTTCTGACAGAATTTATTTATACAAACATAATTTTAAGCTAAACAATTCTTTTAAATTAGATAAGAATAAGAAGTCCTATAAAACCTTTACAATTTCAGTTTTCTTTAAGTGTTCTTTACATGCACATACCTTTTCTTCATTCAACAAAGTATTTATTGAGTGCATAATATAGGCATTGTTCTAGGAGCTTGGGATTCAGTGGTGAACAAAGTTCACCATGAGTTCAAACAAAGATTGAACTCATGAATTTTACATTCTAGATGGAGGACAAAGGATATAAACAATAAACATAATTAATAAGTAAATTATCCACTATGTTTGAAAGAGGATAACATATGGAAACAAGAAAAAAGTAGAACAGGATAGTAGGGATTAAGGGTGATAGGCTGAGGACAAGTTGCAGTGCAAAATAGAGTGGTCAGCATAGACCTCACAGAGAAGGTGACATTGAGCAGAGAGTTAAGGAGGAAAGAGAGCTGGTCCCACAGATATTTAGGGGAAGAATGTTCCAGAAAGAACAAACAACTAGTACAAAGTCCCTTAGCCTCCCTGGCACGTTGGAAGAGGCCAGCATGGCTAGAGATTTAAGATATTGTTTTTAAAGTCTGATGGAAACTTATAGCAAATCACATTAATTCATATTTATGCAACTCTTTGAGGCTTAACCATATTTGTACTGTTTAAGTCTTTTGGGGAAAATATTATGTATTTTTGGATATGGAGAACAGTCCTCTTCACACTTGATGTCAGCCAGTATTATTATTTTTTATTAATATCATTGATTTTTGTATGGAGATTTCATTTCTATATCTTTATGGGAAGTTTTTTTTGAACTCCTTTGCCTGTTTTTTAGTTTATGCTGCCACTATATTTCAGAAAGCGTTTCAGGCACTTACAAGAATACATAAAATATGACCCCGAAAAGGGAGCAGAAACAAAGTGCAGTGAGATATAAGGCTTAACATGCACATCATAATATCCATGTACCACAAATTTTTCCCAAAGCTTACTAGTTTACAGTAAAAAAAGAAAAAAAATCTTATAGTTGAATTGATAGTATCTATTAGATTAAAAAAAAAACAAAACTAGGATATAGGAAAAGTATCACTGTTCTTTGTAATAAGACCAGCCTGGATTTTTCCTGAGGGTCCTCAAAAAAGAATATGATGTGATGAAATAACATTTTTTACAACATCATTGCCAAAGGTATGAATAGTGAGGAAACAATGTTTCATGGGAAAGGCAGTTTAATTCAAGACTTCAATTGATTATCTTGAGCACCTCTGGGAAAGGCATGGGATACACATGAAATAGTATTTGTTTTAGCAAAAAGGAATTTCATTTTCTCACTTAGGATGTCACATAACCACATATTTACAAACTCTACAAATTACATCTTTGTTCCTTGTTCAGCACTGAATTCAAACCAGGGAAACTTGGACGGGATTCTCATTTTTGTTACACATCTTTATAAAAATGCTAAAGAATAAGAGACTGGAACACTTTGTCTGGTGCTGGCAAGCTGCTGAGCCTGAGGACCACAGAGCCTAGAAGCCACAATATCACAACCAATGTCAGGGTGGAAGGCTTAATTGTCCCGTAGTCCAGTTTTGCCAAACTTGTTAAATTTAGGGTTGTGGGAAACACTAAATATCATTTGTATATGCATCCAGGAAGGAACAACTTCTGAATAACCAGCAAATAATATCGGTAGCTGTAGAGCTGCTGCAAAGCAACATTATGATAAAAATCACAAATTAAAATACGCTACCTACTGATAATGCTCTTAAAAGTTGTTTTGAAATAGTGGAAAAATTTTTCAATGGTATTATAGTATGCATTTGATGTGGCGCCCATTACATATCATGATTTATAATGCTTGCCTCACTCTCATCTCTTAATTATATGTCATGTATTAGTTATATGAAAATCAGTGAAAATCTCTACTCACTGACCACTGCTCACTGAGGACACAGATAATCACTTCAGTATGTAAGGTAATACTGAAAGAAGAAATGGGAAATTCTGATGAACCTACTTTCAAGTGGGGAAACGACAATACACAGTAAGTAGTGAACCACATCTGTGAGTCCTGAGGTCGAGAAGAGTTATTTCAGATGGCTCCCTGGCTGATCTTCACACATATGTGTTATTTGGAACAATGCATAGCATGTGGAGACCTTTACACCTTTGACAACTAACCATGAGTTATAATTTGTGGTACCACTGCAAACCAGTAAAGGGCAGCAACTGTCAACAGTTTTGTAACATCATAAAGCCTAATTGTTATTTCAATTCGTAAATAAAAATGTTGACTTCGTTACACGTAAAGGTCTTTGATGCAAATTAATTATATTATGCAGTAGTTCTGATAGGCTAGCTTTAAACAATATAATCTTAACACAGAAACAAACTTTATAGTTAACTTGACCATTTGTCATTTCAGAATCAATTGGTTCTTACAGATCTTAGAAAGAAGCAGAGATTAAAGATTTTTCTGCAGCTATTCTGGGAACACGTAAATGAAGTATTTTCTCACCTTCAACTCTGCCATCCAAAAATATACTATGGAACAGCATAAACATCCAAAGATTTTGTTGATTTGAAATCGAAAATAGAAGAGGAATCACATTCAATGGCACCTCGACTGATATAGTTCTAAATTCAATAAATTCTTTTTCAGATATCAGTTCAGGACCTGAACTAACAGTCTTTTGCCCTAGATTAATAATGTGTACAAAAGCGAAAAATAAATCCTTGCAACAAATTTTACACTTTGCCAGAGCTTTCTGATTCAATTAACTTGTTACCACAATATGTTAAAAGGTGGAGGGAGGGGAAGTGTTTATCCTAAGTGATTAAGATGAGTTAGGAGAGGGCAAGGAGGAGCCCTCCCATACTTAGAGCCACATCTCATTTTAATTTTCTTTCACTGGTTATAAGCATGATGCGAAGATTTTTAGTGGCCTTAAAATATTCCAGGATAGCCATTAGTGAATATGTTTAGATTTGGGGATTTCCTATAGGGGACGTCATAGTCTTTGGAGACAGATGTGATGTGAGCTCCAACTCTTCTGCTTATGACCTGTGTGATCTTGACAAGTGACTTCATCTTATTTTTTATAGATATAATGGAGATAATACACGACTCATACAGTTACTAAAAGGATTAAGTTAAATGTCCTGTGCTGATAACAGTGTTTTTTAACATAAATATATGAGGCAAATCAATTAGATAATATATAACGTTTGTTGCTTTGGATTGTTTAAAGACATATGGAACATTTGTAAATGTAATATTTACACTCATAATGGATCATTTGTAAAGTGTAATAAGACACTATGTAAGCCTTCAATATTTACTGATGCAAAATCACTATTATATTTACTTGTATATTATCATATCAAAATAAAAATTTGTGATGAGTACTTGTTTTCTTCTTAAAAGGCATTATGTGATAATTAAAAAAAATAAATGACAATCTTACTTATTGGAAAATCTTTGTTGATCTTTACAACTTAGTGGTTTTAACAGATTCTAGAGAAATGAAGCAAGAGACTGATGCCAGTTTATTTGCAAGGACCCACCAGGGTCATCTCTTTGTTCTAGGTCTGACTGGTTTTATCACATTTCTCTTTCAGTGTACACATCTGGATCATGTCCTGCTCAGGTATAAATTAGTATGTCCTATAACATTTGTGAAATTTTTACAACTTGAAATAGCATCTGACAGAGTAATTTTCAAATTGCCCAATTAAGATCCACATCATGGATAGCAGCTCAAGCTTCTATAGTAGCTGTCCCCATTACTTGTCTTCCTTTCTATCCTAGTAATAGAATTTTAGCTAAAGGCATTTCCTAGCCTCTATTAAATGTTATGTAAAACTTCCAGGAAATATCCTTAAAGGGAAGGAGTCTCGGTCCTACTTTCCCCTTTTCTCCTTCCTTTTGGAATGAAGGTGTGAAGGTAGGAGCTAGCATAGCCATCTCAAACCCTGACATGGAAGACAGGTGTTTAGGGCTGCAGAGCAAAAGACAGTTAAATGGTCCTGGCTTCTTGATATAACAGACCACCATATGTGCCCTGGACTGCTATGCTCCATGGTTATATGAGATTATTTTGGGTCTTGTTGCAATGGCCAAACTGTACCTTAATGAATACAGTTTCTATGACATCAACACAGAAACTGCATATTTTACAGCCAAGCAGAAGAATCACCAACTCACTTGAACTATACCAAATCATATATCAATTATAATAGTGAAATTATTTTTTGAGATAAATTGCAATCTGTTTAAAAATCTTAGATTGATTCTAATGTTTGCATCGTCTACCCTGCATGGTAATTTAATTTGTTCTCTTTCTTTTCAAATACTTAAAAATTTTTTCTGCCCTGAGTTTCTCACTTTTCGAAAACTTACATATTTAGTTTCACATGATAAAGACTTAAGGGGAAACTAATGTTACATCTTTCCATAGTGAACATATTCTAGACTCCCTGACCTGTGGGTTGTTTTTTTTGCGGTACGCGGGCCTCTCAGTATTGTGGCCTCTCCCGTTGCGGAGCACAGGCTCCGGACGCACAGGCTCAGCGGCCATGGCTCACGGGCCCAGCCACTCCGCGGCATGTGGGATCTTCCCGGAACGGGGCACGAACCCGTGTCCCCTGCATCAGCAGGCGGACTCTCAGCCACTGCGCCACCAGGGAAGCCCTGACCTGTGGGTTTTTAAAAACTGTTAAAAAGCATGTTTTCCTATAAACCATAATTACTAAATGCTTCCTATTATAGTCTGACTCATGAGCTTGCTAGTTTGTCCTTCCCTAGCTCAGTTATCTTCTGGTTAGTATTGTAGCTACATGATAGATCATGGAATACAGTCTGAACAACATGTCTTTAAACACAGTGGCCAGTCTCACCGATTTATGATCAGATTTCTATAATCCCAACTACTCATACTTAAATCTTTATTTGAGCAGGCTTAGCCAATATGTGTTAAAGTGTACAATTCTGGGAGGCTGTGAGTGCTGTGAAACCAGCTTGAGCTTTGAAGTCAGAATACCCAGCCGTAAATCCTGGCATTGACACTTACTACCCTATTTCCTCTGGGTTATTTCCTTGACTTCTCTGAGCCCATGTCTGTAAATGGGGGGTAATAACACCTATTTCACAGGTGGGTTGACAACAGAGCTTCATGCCTGGTAGGTGCTCAATAAATGTTAACCCCTTCCCCTACTAGAGTATGCTGACATAATGACCATGTGAGCATGAACATTTTGACCCCTGTTTCTTGGGACTTATTCCATGTATTTACCCGTTGCTGGTGCTGAAAGATATTGCTGGCCTTGTTCAGCAGCTGCTTCTAATGTTGGAACACTCTCCTGCTTTTGAAGTTGGCTGGAGCTGAACTAGAATGAAATCCATGGGGGTAATGAAAAAAGAGCAACTCTGCACTTTCAGGTGAGCTACACATGTGGGCCTGCCACACACCTTGTTATCTCTTGGTGGATTTAAGACAAATTTCCTTGGCTGCTTGGGCTTCTGTGATGAGGGGTCTTTGAGTAGATCAGCCACAGCTCATCCAGTTAAATGAAGAAGAAATGTTGTGTAAGTGGGACTCCAGAGACCTGTATTATCACTTCCATTCTGCCACTGACTATAGTGTGACCCAGGCAAGGAAAGAGGGGCAAAGAATATATATTTATAATATTTATTTATTTATTTATTTTTATTTAATTTGTGTTGCCCTGGGTCTTAGTTTTGGCATGCAGGATCTTCGTTGCGGCATACGAGATCTTTTGGTTGCAGCATGCAGACTTCTTTGTTGCAGCATGCGGACTCAGTTGCGGCATGTGTACTCTTAGTTGCTGCATGCATGCGGGATCTAGTTCCCAGACCAGAGATGGAATCCCAGGCCCCCTGCATTGGGAGCATGGAGTCTTACCCACTGGACCACCAGCGAAGTCCCAAAGAATATATATTGAGTATATATATAATGTATATAATGTACCTTGTCATGTGTTAGACACTTGAGGTCATTACTTAATTTCATCCTTAAAAGAGGTCTGTGAACTGGGCATTTTTACACCCTTTCCGGGTGAAGACACCAAGGCTTCTCTGCTCTTAGTAACCTGCTCATAAATTATGGAGTCATGAATTGAAACCAACACTGCCTGGCCTCAAAGCCCTGCCTCTTTTGCTATAGCATGCTGCCTTTGACCTAACTGAGCCTTTCTTTCCTGTGCAAAATGCCGAGGGGTGGATGCCCTCTAAGGTTCCTTATATTTTCAAATCCTATAATTCCATCCTCTTTACTCTAAATGCAGGAGTATAAAACCTATTAAGCTTTGTAAAGACTTAATAAGTCTCCCTCCAATAAATGTTCATACAATGTTTGACTCAGTACAGTCGTCACTTTTAAGTATGGAAGACATAGAAAGAGGAAATACATATAATTGGGGGTAAGGAGTAAAGAAGTAGGTACTTATCACTTTTTGTAGGCATCATTTTTCAGGAGACTGCCATTTAAAATCTAAGTACTCTTATCATTTTGTTTTTTAAAAATTCTGATTATACAACAGAACACAAACGAAACAATTCAGAATCCATGCTGTTTTGAAAGAAGAAAGGGATTCAACAAGTACAATTGAGCCCAACAGGAGATGCAGTTATAGACATGCTACAGCTGAAGGAGCCAGGAGTATAAAAGATTATCTTGAAAAGCCCCAACATTATTAGCTTAACTCCAGTCTAGTCTTCCTGGGTTGGCTACGCAGTCAACACAGCACTAACACTTAGCTTGCTTCACTTGTCACACACATTTTAAGTTTGAAGATATGAGTCTCACACTGATTTAAAAAAAAAAAAAGAATTCCTTGCCTTCTTTGGTATAATGTTTTGTTTCTTTTCTCTATTGAATAGCAAGGCCGGTTCTGGGGAGATTTTACAGGGCTGTGCTGAAGCTCCACTATCATACCCTTCGAGTGGCAAATTCAGTTTTATATATAATGGATACACCTGCCTTAGTCATAATTGGTAAGCCTCCTTCTGGGTCATAAGAAATGATGCATTTGGTTGGGATTTATTATTTCTATTCATTGCTCTTTGTGTATCTATTTGAACAATAGGAGGAGACTACTCTTTTCTCTCCTTTTATTATCATCAAGTCTGTGCTTTTTGAAACACATTAGAATTTGCATTTTGCTTTAGTTCATAATATAGTAACATTGCAAGCTGCTGGGAATTAAAAGTATTTAAAAGAAAGGCAGAACACATTTGTACAATGATTCAATAAGCTGTAGAGGCAGATTCATGATGGAATGGGCATTTAGGTAAATTGACAGAGGTGCAGAGGTTACAGCTTCTGAGGCAGATGCTCTGTGGAAATGTAACCTGGCCCATTTCACTGCAGTATCTTTAACAGTACTATTTAAGATATACTGTAGCTGACTCACTTTGCAGACCATTTTTTTGCAGATGTAAAATTCACTGCTTTGATTCTGCATTCCGGGTCTTACTGCCAGCTGAATGTCCATGGTACAATGCACGATTTTCATGCACAAGAGGTTTCCACTGGTATCTTGTGCATTGTGAACTTCAGGCAAGGAAAAATGACTTAACTCTCCCCTGGAAATGGAAGTGTGGGGTCCCGTGCACCCCTTCCAAATGTTGTAATTAATCAGTCCCACAAATATGTTTGGGGTGTGCACTATGCTCAAGGGGGTAAGTACTGCAGAATGGCTTTGGGCTACTTGATTTGCCGGCAGCCTACTTCAATTCTGCCTAGCCTACCCCCAGGTTTTGACCTAATTAAACACTTTTTAACACCTGGTGCTTAAAAAGGAAGTTTCCTTTCAAGAGTGTGTGAACAAAGAGGAAAAGATAAAAAGGCATCAACTGTTTTTCCCCTAATCTGCCATCCCTGCTTCCACTATGGAAGGCTCTCACAGTCCAGGCATTCAGAGGTCTCCAGGTGGATGTGGAGAGCAAAATAAGTGATGTCAATCATCTCTCTGAGATCTAACATTGTTTCTGGGCTCCAAAATGGGTTTGCTTTGTTTATTTTTTTATAGCAAAGTCAAGAGAGGTTCACTTGGATCTCCAAGCATGGCCTGAACCTGATAAATGTGCCCCATGGCAGCCCCAACCCTGACTAGGGCTTAGTTCTCAACTGCAAAGAGCTGCTATTTTAAGCTAATCCTCTAACAAGAATATTGCAAAGTAGTGAGTTTGTGGGGCTCTGTTTCCTTCTCAGTGGATGAGGATAGGATGGAGGACTCTTACACAAGGGTGGATCCCAGTTAGTAGGGAGCTGCTGGCATCCACATCTCATTTGTTCAGATAAGGGCTTCGGGACTCAATTTCATCCTTCTTCACATCCCCTGTCAAAACCGCCATAGCAACCAGGCAGGGGGAACACGCACAATAGTCTGAGGAGGGAAATCCCTACCATACAGGCTGCTGCCTCTTTGTCCCTTCTCTTTATTTATTTATTTTTGCGGTACGCGGGCCTCTTACTGTTGTGGCCTCTCCCGTTGCGGAGCACAGGCCCCAGACGCGCAGGCTCAGCGGCCATGGCTCACGGGCCTAGCCGCGGCATGTGGGATCTTCCCGGACCGAGCCACGAACCCGTGTCCCCTGCATCGGCAGGCAGACTCTCAACCACTGCGCCATCAGGGAAGCCCTGTCCCTTCTCTTTAGAAACATTGTCAAATAATTGCAAACTGAACTTTAAAACTATCCTAAGTTTGACACCCAGGCATATGACTTGTTCGATGGATATTATTACTCGGTTGTCACGGTGCTTTAAAAAGTACAAAGGATTTTTTTATTTAACAATCACAACAATAGGAAACATTCAGTGGACCATGGGTTGTTCTAGACATTTTATAAGCATCTTCTCATTTAATTCTTACGGCAGCCCCTAGAGGGAGAAGCTGTCAGGGTCAGATAGCTTGAGTTTAACCTTGGCACTATCACGATCTAGCTGTGTGGCCTTGTTGCTTCTCTGTGTCAAAGTTACTTTTAATCTTCACAGTTACAGTGTGTGGTAACTACAATTCCTCTACCTTAACAAATGTAGAAACATTGTCAAATGTGTTAGTACAATAGCCTGGATTTTCATTCCCTCTTCCGAAGGAAACTCTCTGCTACAATCACAACTAGCTCAACTATTTGCACCAGACCACTGCAATAACCACTTTTCAGTCTTTTGCATTGACATTTGCCCAAACTCCTTGCCTCCCGCCAACGCATCCTCTACATGCCAGCCAGCGCAATCTTCTTATAAACATACCTAATCATATGTCATGTTCTGCTTAACACTTTTGGTGCGTTTCTATTTTTTCTTGGGATGAAAAAAGGAAAATCTTAACATGACCTGTAAACAAAGATATGATCTAGCACCAGCCTACCTAGCCAGACTAATCTCACAACACTTTGCCTCTTGTCCTCCTTACTGAGTTAAGAAAGGTAAGAAGTGTGGGCATTGTGCCATCTGAACCACTTTCCAAGGATAAGGCCTAATATAGAAAATGTTAGATATATGCAGCTCTCCTTGGACACTCATCACATACTGCCTGATTCAGACTGCTTCCAACTAAAATGCGCATGTATGCCCCGACTGTTATAAATAGGTTGTTTAGGACAAAGAATACATTTCCCTCAAAGAGTGAGTGTTATAAAAATTAGTTAAGTTCCAAGATCATAAATGCCTGTTTTGTCTACGAGGTAGCAAAGCTCTCTGCTGAAAGTACTATAGCTTCCCATTTGACAAAATAACAATATTTAACGCAATAACAATAGCTATTATTTATTTAGCACTTACCACCTACCAGGTGATAATTTCTGCTTTTGGCATTTATTTATGATTATAATCCCCATTGTACAGATAAAGGAAATAAGGCACATAGCAGATTCCAACTAGGAAAAAAGTCAAGCTGAGGTACACTACTACCATAGTTTTTATTTTAAAAACCATATTTGTATGCCTCCTATTCAAACTTCTAACAGTAGGATAGCAGCTTAAGTTTCAGTAACCAAGTGTAGTTTTGAAGATTTTTTGCTCCCTATTTCATACTTTGAAAAGCAAAAAATTATAATCATTTTCTATTTAAGAATTCAATGCTTGTTTCTCAGCTTTTTAAAATTCTCCCATAACTGACAATAAAACAGTCCCTGCTTTTAGTTGATTTACATTTTGCTTCTGTCTATTCAAACCTGTAGTAAGAGGCCCACCATCCTGATTCACTCACTTGAAAATACCTGTTAATGTCTGACTAGGTTATAAAACAGCTCGCATGCAGTCCAGTATCCATGCAGAGTCAATTTCCCTACAGTAACCCCACTTAGGACATAGTCTCTAGGAATGCATAGAAATAACAATCCTAAAATGTCTTGCAATTGTCTAGTTCCTTCTACCAAATTGGGCTTACTCCCTATAGTGTGAGGGCTAAGTCTCTGTTTAGCTTTTTATTTTTTAAAGGCTTAAGTAGATTCTGCATGTTTAAAAAGATCAGATCTCAAGTTATTAATATTTGAGTAACTGCAAAAAATTAAAAAAATAAAAATAAAATTCCAGACAGCATCACTTATTCATTTTCATCTATTGCCTTTGTTGTTTCACACTTTGGGGAATATTTGGCTAGGTTTTGTTTGATTTGGGAAAATTATTAAAAAGTGTTTTTATTGCTTACGATGATTTTCAATAATAGGTCAGCAAATGAAGGGATTTAAATACATATTTTTTTGAAAGCTTAAAAGTATTTTAGACTCAAAGGGATGCCCTAATATAAAACTGTAAGGTTTAGCAAAAACAGAACTGTTTCTTAGTTGTGAATTAATGTAAGTAAAGTAGATAATCAAACATTGCTTATGTGATATTCTCAACATCGCTTGTAACCAACGAACATGTTATCTATGTTTTTCATTACATCCTCTGCCCCACTTTCTCCACAACTCTATGGCTCCATACCATCCCAGTATACTTCCTTTCAAATAAATATTGTAAATACATCATAATACAAACAAAGGTGTTATATAATTTTAAAAAGAGCTGATACATACAAACACACATAATATATGCAATAAAAGGAATATTTAAGCATTTTCTTCAAATCTTCCTAATGGGCTTCATGAATTAAGACCTTTCAGAATATCACAATGCTAAACAAGCAGTATGGCCTAGGCCCTTATCAGCCAGAATCAGCACGGGCTCCTGCTGAATGCTGTGCCAACAATTCAACCTTTACTTGTGTGGAGATGGACACTGGCAGTTGAGAGTTTCAGTGTGCTGACTACAATGGCTATTTACAACTAGCGCAGAAGTATTTAATTAACTGACTAACTGAACTCTAACTAACCAAATATTTATAGTAGTGAATACTGGCTTATGAAAGCCTTGACCTCAGAGTGAGCTAGTAATATGCAACCTAGGAAATCCACCACTTTACTTTACCATTTTAAGATCCTATCTTTGCATTGCCATTTGAGAGTCTAGTTCTGTAACAACATCTCCAGCCCTGGCTTATAAAGGAGAGCCTCCACTGAACTTCTCATAATGCTAAAGGCCCTCTCACAGGTTCATTCCTTCTGGAGTATCTCAGAACATAGGTGGTGAGTGGGCTTTTAGATTTTGTAATATATCCATTCCTGTATGCTCACTTAGTTGAGCCCTTGCTTCCTTCCTCTACCAATTGCCGTGGCAATTTTCACCTTTCTACTTCTCTTTAATGTGGGCCATTTCTAACATGCCAAGCATGTTAGCATTCTTCCTGAGGGTCCTTAATAGGATGTTAAATCCTGTATCCCAGGAAACTGATGCCACATCAATACATTCTTCCTTATTTAACTTTATATTCTGTTTCTCTTGATCCAGCACTCTTAACATCTGTTTCCAAATACACTCTCCTAGTTCCTCTGGTACATGTTGACTAGGTCCTGTATCCATCTCCTTTGATAGTCCTTTTCCTCCTTTGTCTCTTAGACCTAGTACTTCCCTAGCCAGGTTGTGTTTGATTATGTGTGATTTTCACATTAATTATTGTTCTGGAGGGCAGTAGTTCTGGAGGGAGCATGTGTTGTCCTAAAATGCATGGGCTTCTACGTCACCATCAAGCAGTGTGAGTATGCTATCCTCCGATAAATAAAAGTGGGCAACTTCTGCAGATCCCAAGAGTTCACTGGAAACTGGGGATTTAAATTTTTCAAATGCATCCAACATCTCAAGATCCCATTCTTTTCCAGTTAAGGTCCTAACTTTGACATAACAGACTTGCTTATGTTGAGAATTCAGCCTTCTTTGGAGCTCTGCTACTTTTAAAATTAAATGTGGAGCCTAGTTCTCAGCATTTTTTGTCATCCAGCTCCAAGAGATGAGAGTCTCTTTACATGCCATCAAAGAGGACTTCAGGCTTTCAAAGCTACCCCTTAATTGTTCAACCTTTTATTACTTTTTCCAAAGCATCAGTTGCCCCATCAAAAACCAAATAATTCTATTATCCTTATAATTATAATAATAATTAATATTTCTCAAATACCTGACATACTGCACGACTAGTGCATTTACTTCTTCCTTTATACCAACTCCATTTTCTACCAGTGAGCATTCGAACAATTTCACTGCTACCTTTTTCCAGGAGCTCCATCTATCATCAGTAACAGGGTCCTCATGATCAGGGGACTGGCAGGTGGTCAAGCTCCAATATCCCATCTCAGTGTCTACAATCTCTGGTCACTCCTGGTATCAACTATTGCAGGTGAGGTTCCTAAGGAGGCAAAATATGAAGTGAAGATTAACATGCAGGTTAAACACCGCTGGCAAAAGAAAGCAAACATACCTGGGCAGAGGCAGAAGTTGGGCTGCAATACAATGCTCTCTCAAGAAAGGCTTCAACTGGCCCATGGGGAGTACTGAAACTGGGAAGTACTGAGGGTCTTCAGAGTTGTTTCAAATTTGGACAAAGGGGTAGGAAGGAGCAGAAGTCTGCCAAGGCAATTCGCATTAACATAGGTCAGTGTCTCTCAAACTTTAGCAGATATCAGAATCAGAACCCAGAAGAGCTTAATAAAACAGACTCTTGGGTCCTACTGCCAGCGTTTCTGATTAGGTCTGGAATGTGGCCTGAGAACTTGCATATCTAACAAGTTCCCAATTGATGCTGATACTGCTGGTCTAAAGATCATAGTTTGAGAATCACTGGTGTAGTTCATTTCCTGGAGGGGCTTGTCAGCTGGCAGCACTCCCAACAGCTGGGAGAATAAATTCTTCAATCCCAAAAGGGGATTTGGAAAGCATGTCAAAGCACCTACTAACAGCATGGACTCAGAAGTCAGGAGTCAAATCCTATTGACTGTACCACCTACTAGGTTTGTGACTTTGGGATTTATCTAAATCTTTGGGCTTTATTTCTGAAATGGGTGTAATAATACCTAAGGCAAGGGGTGCTGTTTCCTTTTTCCCCTAACTCCGTGATAGGCACCGCCATCCAACCAAGTTGCTGATGTAAGAAAATTAAGAACCATCCTGAATTTCACCTCTTCCTCTCATCTAATCAGTGTATTAAGACTTGGAAAGTCTACTAGTTCAATGTCTTTTGACCCAGTCACTTCTTCTTAAGGTCATTGTCAATGCCTTAGTTTAGGTCACAATCACCTTTCATCTCTGAACTGGTCCATCTGCCACTAGTCTTTTCTTCCATTTCATCCTATAAAGGGATCCAGAGTAATTTTCCTAAAATAACTCAGGCCCTCTTGTGTTCAGTAGATTTTAGTGGCTCCTTCTTGTTTTCAGGATAGAGTATAATCACTCAAGCTTTGTTCTGTCCTTTAGAAGAACTCTGCTTACTTTTCCATTGTCACATATTGCCACTCATATACTCATGATCTATACTCTGAGCCAGCTTAATTATTTGTAGCTTCTTGCAAATTTTTAATTTTTCACCTGCAAGCTTTCTATAAACTATTTTCTCTCTATGGAATGTCCTTCTCTTACCTCCCAACTTACCTTCTCCTAATTCCAAAGCATTCTTCACGTCTCACTTCCTCTGGAAACCTTTTCTGACTTATCAAGGTTGGCTAGGTGTCCTTACTATGTGCTTTTCTGGTTCCCTGTTTTTCCTGTAATTAACTACTTCTCTATTTTTCTGTTCTTTACTCTCCACCCTTCCACAAGATGGAGGTGGTATTTGAAAATACTGTCATACTAAAATAATAGGTACACAATAGAACTCCCCACTTTCAAATTTTGGAGGGTTACATCAATAAGCCATATGCTTGCCACATAAACATTACTCAATAAATGCTAGTTAGTATTTCAGTTAAAGTTGGAGAGAAAAAAAGTTCATGTGAGTGAGGGGAAAGAAAATGCAGCATGCGACTGGCAGTTTCTAAGTGGAAGTTCATAACTGAGACAGTAGCATGGTTATTTTCTCTACCAAAAATGCAAATGATTTAGAAAATTTAATTTCTCTAAATAAAAATTTTTAAACTAATGTTATCAGTAAAGATATTAGTAGTGTAAAAACATTTCAATTTTATAATCTACCATGGAAATGAAAACCATAAATAATACTATAGGAACATAATAATCTGGCCATAATTATTGTTAATTTACTTTTCAATTATTATTTAGTTATACTTAGTGATTGATTCAACTTTTAAGTATTGATATGACACTTTGTAACCATTGTATGTTTTGTTGTTGTTGTTGTTGTTGTTTTTTGCGGTACGCGGGCCTCTCACTGTTGTGGTCTTTCCCGTTGCGGAGCACAGGCTCCGGATGCGCAGGCTCAGCGGCCATGGCTCACGCGCCCAGCCGCTCCGTGGCATGTGGGATCTTCCAGGACCGGAGCACAAACCCGTGTCCCCTGCGTCGGCACACGGACTCTCAACCATTGCACCACCAGGGAAGCCCACCATTATATGTTTAATAAACTCAGAAATTCTATGATATATAGATAAGCCTATTATTGCTTTTGCAAATGAAGAAGTAGTTATGTAGGAATATCTCAAAGGAATGAAAGAGGCAGAAGTCAAACCCTGAATTTTTAACCACAGGAATCACATAGCCCACCTACATCTATGTTCCATAAGAAAAAAAGAAATCTTTACCAGAATCCACAGAAAAGAAACAAAGAGCATCATTTTTGGTAAGATATCAATAAAGGAAATCAGAAGTCAATATAGTATAATAAGGTAGATAAATTTCTATAGAACCTCTTATGCTGATTAATTTCTCCATTAATAATATTTACTATTTATCATTATACCCTCTTAGTCACCTGTATCCCAGTTAAGGATATATAGCAGTGCTGAGGGGTGGAAAGGCTGCTTCCACTGGCAAAGAAATCTCAAAAGATTTTAAGAGATTGGGTCATCAGAATCTGCCCACACGTTCCATCTTACTTTTCAGGATCTCATTCCTTCCCAATGTCATAACTTTAAAAAAAGAGACTCTTCATGGTTGGGAATTCAATTTGTATTATAGTTTATCCACCTACAGGATTCGACTTTGGGTTTGGTTTTCAGGTATCTTGATGGAAAGATAGGAAATAAGAGTTTTATAGGAAATAAGAGTTTCCTATAGGAAATAAGAG
Organism: Orcinus orca; assembly: GCF_937001465.1. Lineage (NCBI taxonomy): Eukaryota > Metazoa > Chordata > Mammalia > Artiodactyla > Delphinidae > Orcinus > Orcinus orca. The sequence continues at coordinate 118,672,608 of NC_064559.1, forward strand.
TTTCCTTTATAGGAAATAAGAGTTTTCTTCACAGTATTCATACAGGCTTTCAAGTCCTTTATGAGGACCTTGAGATGAAAATTTAAAGCATTGTGAGCTAATTATCTTCTTGCTTCAAGTTCTCCAGCACAGTAAAAAGCAACTAACCAACACCATTATACTCTGTATTTTTACTATAATATTTTAAGGCTGAAAATACCAGTTCACACAGAACCTTCACTTCTAAAGGCACTTGATTACAGGTATTTAAACATTATAAATTGAGTCACTGTGTTGCCTATATTGTCTATGCATGCCATAGATCACTAGGGCCCACTTTATCATGGGATACAAGATCATTAATGTCTTTAAATTTAATCACATCAGAGAACCAACTCCAGAAAACCCAGAACCAACATAAAGAATTCATCTTTAAGATTTTGTTTATGTGGAACCATCCCATTTCCAGTACCAAATTTTGTATCAGTCAGGATATCATCAGAGAAACAGAATCACTAGGAGATATAAATAGGCAGTAGATAGATATAGACAGACAGATAGACATAGATAGATAGATAGATAGATGATAGATAGATAGATAGATGATAAATGATAATTTGTTACAGGGAATTGATCTCATGCTATTGTGGGAGCTAGAGTTAGTTAAGCAATCTCTGTGAGGCTTATTCTTCACATTTGGTGTTGGAACCTTAAGTCCATAGTCCAGGTAGAGTCAGGAAGGGGAGATGGATATAAAGTGAGGAAGAACAAGGATAAGCTGGAACCCATAAGCATGAGCAGAACTCATGAGGGCAAGTTTCACGTCTGGTTCTTGTTGCCTCTGACTGGTAGTGTGGGTGTCCTGCAGAAGCCTGAACACTTCGTTATGAAACTTGACACACACACTTGACCCAGGAGTCAGAGAAGCAGAAGGAGGATCCAGGATAGTTGGAGCACTTGCAGGCACCACTGCTGCCTCGTGCAACATGGTGCATAAGCACATCTGCGCTGTGTGTGAACTACAAAATGGCTGCCGTCCCATCTACGTCCTCCAAATCTTGCAGAAGAATTTTTCTCAAGACCACTGTAATTGGAAACGTATAGGAAAGAGAATTTTGAGAAATATAGTTTAGGCTAGCCAATCTGACACATTATAAAGCCCCCATATACCCTGAGGAGAAGTGTTCCATCAGAAACTTTCTGAAGAGATTTTTGACAGTTGATAGGAAGTAAAGAGTATAAAGCAGTGCTGAGAGGTGGAAGGGCTGCTTCCACAGGCAAAAAAAATGCTGGGTAGGTTAGTCTTCCTTTTCTTGAAGAATCTGTAATGGCCTCCTCTAATAGAGCTTTCTTGCAAGGCACTGCTTATCATCCTTGGGAACTACCCTTGCTACCCTTCCAGATGTACAGCAGGCCCCAAGGGTATGGTACAAGGGTATGGTACGTGAGCAGACTCAAGTCCCAGCAGGCCCCAAGGGTATGGTACAAATCATGACGTGATCAGGTACAATATTCACCAAGAGAATTGCATGATCTGCTAATTTATTTGGACAGAAATCTAGAGAGTGTGAAGGAATAGATCTTATACATGTGGGATCAAGGTAGAAGAAATATAAAGTTGTACCTGGCCTAAAATATTGCTATAGGCCCCCTAAGGAGAGATTCTAGATTTAATGTTTTAAGCAGAGGAGCTAGGAATGGCCCTTTTTTTTTGTAGTTTGGTTGAAGTATGGATCCAAAATAGCCCATACCAAAGAAGTTAAAATGCCATAACTTCCTTGAAATTCTGTAGAGTAAGGAATCCAAAGGCCTAGAGTGATTGGAATACTAAAGTGTTTTTCTTATCTAAGATCTTTTAGAGTGTTCAGAAGACATCCTTTTCATGCAGTTATGAGAAATAAATTAGTAAGGGGCTCCCTGGCATCCTTGAAGAGCTTTGTGGTAGCTCTTCTCCATACAGTTAGAATTACTCCCACAAAACTGGGTTCCTGAAATACAGTGGGGATGATGGTATTACTGAGACCAAGTTGCAACACTTAATCTCCAAAAACTAATGTTACTAATGTTACATGGTTACTATAATGGACACTGGAACCAATGCAGTCACCAGAATAGCCTGACTCACAGAGATCCTTGGCATTGGCCAGGTTACTTCATCTTTACAAGTGGAATAGTTCTAGGTCTAGTGAACAGAAATCTGACTTGAGTTCCAAAAACAGAGTCATAAATCCTCCATCAATTCCCAGACTTAAGCCAGTTCACACAACAAGAGCCTTTTGAATGAAGGGGAGGCCTGGTCCCCTTGAGAAAAGACTATGATACACTGCTAAAATTTTATACTGGTACTCTTTTCCCCAGAATTCCCCCAAAGGGATCTGTGGCCATTTTTTAGTGTGACTATAAATTGTGAAGGGAAAATAATCAGACTTTTTGGATATTAATGGAAACTGGCTCAGAATTAATACTGATTCCCATAGATTTAAACCACCACTGTGGTCCACCAATTAGTACTGGATTTTATGGAGGTAATGTAATCTCTAAAGTTTGGCTCAGAACCTTTTCACGATAGGGCTTGGGTGAGTGCAAACCAACTCTGTGATTATTATCCTTGTTCTAGAATGCACAATTGGAATACACGTACTCAGTGATGGGAAGAATCCCCACAATTGTTCTCCGACCTGAGGAGTTAGAGCTATTATGATAGGAAAGGCCAAATGGAAGCCATTATAATGGCCTCTACTTATGAAAATGGTAAAACAAAGGTAATGCTGCATTTCTGGAGACATTTTGAAGATTACTGCCACAGTCGAAAACATGAAAGACACAGGGATGATGACTTCCATTCAACTTGCCTATTCAGTCTGTGTAGAAGAAGAACGATGGATTTTGGAGAATGACAGTGGATTATTGTAAACTCAATCAGATGGTGACTCCAACTGCAGCTGCTGTTGCAGACTATTTTTCTCTTTTTCTGGAGCAAACCAGCACATCCTGGCACCTCGTATGCAGCTATTGACTTGGTAAATTTTCTTTTTTCTCTATACCTGGTAGTAAAGACCAGTAGAGAAGTAGTTTTCTTGCAACCGACAAGGCCAGCGATATACCTTCACTGTCCTATCTGAGTGATATACCAATATTTCAGCCCTATGTCATAATTTAGTCTATAGGAATATGACTCACCTTTTCCTTCCACAGGTCATTGGGTTGGTCTATTACATTGAGCATATTATGTTCTGGTAAGCAGAAAGTAGCAATTATCTAGACAAGTTGGTAAGAGACTTGCATATGAAAGGGTGGGGAATGAAACTCATAAAAATTCAGAGGACTGTCACCTTGGCGAAATTTCTAAAGATGCAACGTCTTGGAGCACGTCAAATGATCTCCTGCAAGGTGAAGGAAATTTGCTGCTTCTGGCCACTAAGAAAGTGGCATATCACCCAATGGTGATTTGGATTTTGAAGTACCATATACGTCATTTGGGCATACTACTCTGAGCCCTTTATTGAGTGATCCAAAAAGCTGCCAGTTTTTTGTTAGTTTGTTTGTTTGTTTGTTTGTTTTGCGGTACGCGGGCCTCTCACTGTCGCGGCCTCTCCCGTTGTGGAGCACAGGCTCCGGATGCGCAGGCTCAGCGGCCATGGCTCACGGGCCCAGCCGCTCCACGGCATGTGGGATCCTCCTGGACCGGGGCACGAACCCGTGCCCCCTGCATCGGCAGGCGGACTCTCAACCACTGCGCCACCAGGGAAGCCCAAGCTGCCAGTTTTGAGTGAAGCACAAAACAAGAGAAGGCTCTGCAACAGGTCCAGACTGCCATGGAAGTTGCTCTGCCACTTAGGACGTATGGTCCAGCAGATCCAATGGTACTTGATGTATATAGGGATGCTATTTAAAGCTTTCGGCAGAACTTTATCACAGTACATATCCTTAGAATTTGGGAACAAAGCCATGCTTTTCTCTGGTGATAACTTCTCTTTTAAGAAACAGCTTTTTGATTACTACAGGTCTTCAGTAGAGACTGACCATTTGACCATGGACCATCAACTTACCATGTGATTTGAACTGCCCATCATGAACTGCATGTGGCTCATGAACTGCCTGGTTCACCAAACCGTGAATCTGGGTGTGTGCAACTATACTCCATCATCAGATGGAGCTAGTACATACAAGATCTTGTCCAAGAAGTTCTTGAAGGCACACGTAAATTACATGAACCCAGATGCCTGTTGTCCCTACTGTCCCTAATGATGCAGACGCCCATTCTCTCTACTCCTGCTACATTACCTTCTCTCTCTCTACATATATGATGGGCTCATAGGGAATTTCATCTGACCATTTGACTGAGGAAGAAAAATCTTGGGCTTGTTTTATAGATGGTACTATGTGACATGCAGGCACGACCCAAAAGAAAACAGCTGCAGCAGAACAGCCCTACTCTGGGATGGCCCTGAAGAACTGTAGTGGAAAAAAACCCTTCTAGTAGGTAGAACTTCAAGCAGTGCTCCTGGTTGTTCATTTTTCCTGGAAGAAGGGATGATACAATGTATCAATCTATGCAATTTATGAACTACAGCCAATGGTTTGACTGGATGGTCAGAGACTTAAAGGAACATAATTGGAAAATTGGTTGTTAGGAGGTCTGAGGAAAAGGTATGTGGGAAACCATTCCGAATAGGCAGAGAGTTTGATGATTTGTGTTCCATGTGAAGGCTCATCAAAGAGTGACTGTAGCAGAAAATGATTTTCGTAATCAGGTATGACCCATTCTGTATGGCGACCCATACTTCTTCAGCCACTCCTGTCATTGCTTAGTGGGCTCATGAATTAATGGTCATGACAGCAGAAATGGAGGTTATACATGGGCTCAGCATCATGGACTTCCTCTCAACAAGGCTAATCTGGCCACACCCACTGCTGAGTGCCCGGTTTTAGCAGAGAACTGCAGGAGAGACCAACATAAGCCCCTGCAAGTGATACTATTCTCAAGGTGGAATCATCCAGCTACAGCAGGTTATTTACATTGGGATACATCTATCATGAAAAGGGCAGCACTTATCTCTTTTAAACTAGATACTTCCTCTGGATATGGATTTGTCTTCCCTAATGCTACTGAAAAAACTATCAGCTGTAGACTTCAGGATGCCTTAACTCACCCTAATGGTATTCCACACAGCATCACTTCTGACCAAGTAATTTATTTCACAAAAAAATGAAGTATAGCAGTGGGTTCATGCTCATGGAATTCCTGGGTCTTAATGTGTTCCCTGTCATCATGAAGCAGCTGGCTTGATTGATGTAATAGCTATTTGAAAACGTGTGCTAGGGGGGTGGCAACACCTTGAGAGACTAGTGAAATGCCTTCTTGGATGTGGTATATGCTCTAAATCAGCATCCAGTCTTGCTGTTCTCCTATAACCAGGATTCCTGGGTCCAGGAATCAAATGGTAGAAACAAGAGTGATTCCTTTCACTATTACCCTAAGTGATCTACTAGCAAAAAACATTTTTTATTCCCCGTCTTCGTGACTTTAGGCTCTGCTGGGCACACAAAAATAATTCCATTCAACTGGTAGTTGAAACTTCTGCCTGGACACTTTGGTTTCCTTATTCCTCTGACTCAACAGGCAAAGAAGAGGATTATTCCTCTGGCTGGTGTGTTTGATCCTGACTGTTAAGAGGAACTAGACCACTACTACACAACACAATGTTCTAGCATCTGGGCACAAAAGTCAACTGCCTTACAGAGACTATTTAACCAACTTAAGCTTTCAAATTCATAAGGTCAACCCTTATAACAAAACTATATATCTGTTTATCCATCTATCTATCTCTATAATCTATAGTTTTCTGATGGTTCTCCTTTTTTTGATTGGACCCTGACTGACACAAAGTATAAATGCAAATGACTAAAAAGAAATTAAAGTGTTACTTTCTAATAAAAATCAAATCCTTAAGCCACCGGAGAAGATGAGACGTGCTTTTGGAAAACGGCTTTTGGAGTAATTATCACTAAGGTCAGAAAAGATGTTTTCCCAGTAGGAACTTGTACATGTTTTTCAATGAAACAGTGTACATTAACCTAAATAGGCCTGCTACTTTGTTTGCTAAATAGGCACTGTAGCTTGGGTAGGTCTAATTAGTCCAATAGCGCCAAGTCTTAGGAAAATGATTTCTGTGTCTCAGACAAACGGCTGCAATAAGTCCTCCAGGACAATCTATTTTGTACTGGGGATTGCTTGTGTGAGGTAATCTATGGAAGGAACCAGGAAAGATGATCATTCAATAGAAGGGAAAAAAATCAAAATTGAAAATCTTGGAGAATGTCTCTCTCTCTGATAAAATGTTTTGTACTATCTTTGGCCTTGGAGAAATTGTTTAAGAGACAGTTTTTTGCAGAAACTGTTTAAGATGAAATTTTTAGATCTCTAAACAGAAATAAGGATGTGACCTACTTTGTGATATCATGTAATTACTCTGATAAGGTACATAACACTTCTCAAAATCTCACTAATATAATGAATATTCACCTACATTTTGCAGTGTCGGTAAATAGACATACAGAGTTAGCCCAGCAAAGGTAATGTGACCGCCTCATGCACAGAGGATGAAGTATGCTTTTAACATGCCTCGTGGCCCTTGTTTCAGAACTTTATCTATGATTATGATAAATAAATGAGGCCACCTAACATTATCTCAGCTTCCCAGTCACTTCATAAATATCCTAATTTTATCTCAGAATTCATGAAAACAACTTATTTTTGTTATTTAACACTTCAATGTTCAAATTTCAAACACCTTATTTTTGGGGTTTCTAAGGCTTTCTGTTTTCAAACCAGGAGGTGTATTCCACATTCCACCTCTCTTTTCACTAACAGGCTCTTTTAATCATTTCAATCAATCATAGCCTAACTATGATTAAAATAATGTCATGAATTACCAGTTGAATGCTGGATGCCAGAAAGCATGTAGCTTGAGAAACATTTATACTTAGAATCATAAAATAAAATATTCAGCCCCTTTCTCCTCACTTTCTTCTTGAATCAACCAAATTGTCGAAACACAATAGCTTCTGAAAGATTCATTCAAGTATTTATCGTCAAAGGATGTCAGAATGGCCTCCATCCTGAAGGAATTTCAAACTCTAGAAGGATATTTCCAACAAGGCTTACAGCATTATTTTACAAGTCTCCTTACCATATTTTTTTGAATATTATATCCCCCAGGTATTTTCCTTCCCACTTCAATTTTGAGGAACAAATATATTTTTTATTTGGTTGGTTGGTTTTTACTCCAAGTTATTTTCACAGTGGTGAGCTGCTTTGGCTGTTGACAAAAGTAGTTGCAGCACTGAAAGAGGCATGAAAGACCCTATTTGCTGAAAGAGAAGGCAAGAGTGTGTGTATAGACTTTGTAACAATGCTTGAGTGATTTGACATGGCGGAAATTTAGCTGTAAACTGCAGTGGCTGGAGTCCCTGGGGCAGCCGTAATTTATGCCTCTTTTATCTTCCATTGACCATCTTCTCGGCCTAGCCTATTTTAGGAATAAAACATTCACTTATGAGGCCACAGAAATTATGTCCCATGTAAATGTCATCAACAAAGCCCACTGGGATCCCCAGGAAAAATAAGATGGAATCTAGGTGATAAAGTCTAAACTCTTCTTTTGTGCTATGTCTAGTTTCACTTGCCTTTAGGGGGCCATGTGCAGAGGTCTTGCACCTCACACGTTGGATTAGAGGTCCCAGCACAGAACAGCGGTGCCCTTCACCCCAAGTTGGAGAGCCTTGCAGAGATTGTGTGGAAAGGAGCTGTGCACGACGCCTCAATTCAAGATGGTGGCAGCATACCGTGTGCAGAAAGGCTGTGGCCGGCACTTCAGCTTGGTGGGGCCGTGTGCAGAAGCACTGTGCTTGACACCTCAATTCAAGATGGCAGCGGCAGGCCATGTACAGAGACCCTGCAGCTCTGGGAGCAGCACAGCTGCACCAGACCCTTGAGAACTCCGTCCCTTTCCCCAGCTGACAAAACAGCCCTGCCCAGAGCCTTTCCGGAGACCATGCATCTATAGGGCAACAGGCCGTTTCCAATATTTGATCAAAAAATAAAGCTTTCCTTTGCTTCTGAACCAAAGTTGGTCTCCATTCTATTGGCGAGAACACACTGGTCGGAAGGACCCTTGTTGCAGACCAACTCGGGAGGGTCGGTAACATAAACACTGAGTAAGGAAGGGGCTTGAGTCGTAAAGCAATTTTTGTTCTGAAGATTTCCCTCATTTTAGAGATTACAGAAAAAGATTACAGGCGAATTCCAAGCATTCAGTTCATCTTAGCAGTTTTAAGAATTCAGAGGGTAAGTTTCTCAGCATGAAAAATCTAAAACATATTTTGAACTAAAATTATTAGAAACATTGTTTTCTAATACATTTCACAGCTTATCCATGCCAAGCCATGTAAAAAGGGAGAGAAAATACAACAAAAACAGCATTTTGTCCCTGACCATATTGGTAATTAGAATATTATGGAGCCTAGTAAACAACTTGAGAGTGGGTTGCAAGCGCTAATGTGGGCTAGCACATTATTATCAGTCAATTGCCACTGCATGTATTTAAGCTACTAGTGAGAATTTTAACCATTGCCAAATAAAATACATATAGCCTGGTGGCTTAATAGCTGGTCATTATGTAAAGGGGTATAAAAAGGGGTGTTAGAGAAACAGTTTTGTGTTGTTTGCTTTTCTAATCAGTGGACTATGAATGCAATATAGCATAAAAGATGAGTAAAGAAAAGATGTTATTGGTATAAAAGGGAAAAAAAGGTATTTCTGCCTCATTGAAATCCATTTGTTTATTTATGATCTCAGGATTCATCTGAGAATTTACCAAACAATAAGATATTTCTGAGTGGGAAAAATGGTGGATTTTTGTTTTCTTTTTTTTGGTAATTTGTTGTAAATTAATGCTTGGTTCTGAATTTACACAGTTCATTTATTTGATAAATCATTTGTGTTAAAATTCCTCTTTAGTAGCCATGAATCATAAAGGCTATTTAGTGTGGTCCTTCAGAACATAAGCCTTGATGACAAACACAATTGGCCACGAAGTTCACTTTTGTTACTTACTAAATGTGTGATCTTGGGAAAATATCTTGGCTTCTCTGAATCTTAGTTTCTTTATCTATAAAATGGGGCTGAAACAGTAGTCTCTAGTTATAAAATTTTGTGAAAATAAAATTAAGTAATGTATAGAAAACGCTTAGCACAGTGTCTGACACATAAGAAAAGCTCATTAAATGTTTGCTATTATTTTTGTTGTTGTTCTTTTTCTTTTTTAACTTTTTAAAATATTAATTACATTTTTTTTTTTTTTTTTTTTTTGCGGTACGCAGTCCTCTCAGTGTTGTGGCCTCTCCCGTTGCGGAGCACAGGCTCCAGATGCGCAGGCTCAGCGACCATGGCTCACGGGCCCAGCCGCTCCGCGGCATGTGGGACCCTCCCGGATCGGGGCACGAACCCATGTGCCCTGCATCGGCAGGAGGACTCTCAACCACTGCGCCACCAGGGAAGCCCTTAATTACATTTTAATTAACTTGATTGTGGTAATCATTTCACAGTGTATATACATATATCAAGTCATCATGTTGTACACTTTAAATATATCCAACTTTATTTGTTATTTATACCTCAATAAAGCTGGCGTGGAGGGGAAGATAAGCAACCTAATAGAAAAATGGAAAAGACAGGACCTGATATTTCACAGAAATAGAAACAACATAGGAAATAAACATAAGAAAAGTTGCTTAATTTCATTAGTAATTAGTAATTAATTCCAATTAAAACTAAATAAAATATATTTGAGGGGAGGCAGGAAATAGAGTTCATTGAGTCATATTTTCTCTTTACAGCTTCGAATACATACTGTATGCTAAATATTGGTTTGGCCATAAAGTTCGTTCACATTTTTTCTGTAACATGTTACTACACTCCTAGTCCACGTTGGTATGTTATTTCCATAACAAGTTTAAAGACTTCTTATGAATGAGCTCAATAGTACAAAAATGTGTACATAGTTACACAAATTGTTATAAAACAGTAGTGCATACATTATTCTCCCCCTGCAAAATTAGCTTTGATTTATTGTTTGCTATTTTTAAAGTTGCAAACTTAAATAACCTTGCAATATTCATGGTATGCTTACAGAATTTAGATCCATAATAGGTCGGTCTTTTAATGGAGCAAGGACCCACAATTTTAGATACAGCATGACTACATAAAGAAATTTCAGATTGGGTCAGATCAGTTCCTTGTTCCCTGAGGGTCCAAATGAGATGAACAGGGACATTGGGAATTAAGTATAAAGATAATCAACTGATAATCTAGCAGCCTAAAACCAGGAAAGAATAGTGAAACACTGTCTAGATGGTAATTCCTCTTTTGAGCAGGCAAGGAGTTAGGGAGGTTGGACTGGGGCAGAGGTAAAAGACAGATACAGAATCTTCAAGGGCATAATACAAGGAGGGATGCTACATCAGACATAGACAATTAAATCAGAATCAAAAGCCTGGAAGAAGAATCATCAATGATAGTTAAGGAATGAAAGCAAACATTGGAAATGGACCCTGGGGCTAGCTGAGGGACCATATCAGCTGAGTCATATAGGACTAAGGGACAAATTGATGATAATCCCATTTATTAATTCACCTACTATGTGCCAGGAACTAGACTAGTTAGTACAGTTACACAGAGAGAATGGGTGTGTTAGAACTCTGAAGCATTTCTTAGTTTCTATTTGTCTATTCATTTCTTAAAATGTTAGGCTAGGCTATGTTCTAGACATTGAATATACAATATTAAACAAAGACAAAAATCCCTACCCTCAAGGAACTTATATTCTAGTGGGAGAAAGACACACATTCAACAAAAAATAAATAAAATATATTACATATAAGATGGCAATGAATGCTAAGCAGGAAGGGGAACAGGAAGTGTTGTGGGGATGTGATTTCACAGAGGCTTCCCTGAAACGTGACATTTGAGTAAAAACCTGAAGGAGAGGTGAGAGCACACCACATGGATGTTTGGGAGGTAGCATTCCCCAGTGGCATGAATACCGATTTGAGAGCCAGCTGGCTTGCCAGGAAACCTACCATCTCAGGGGCAGATCAACCTCCAGCAGAGGCAGGGGCTGCAGAAGAACTGCCAGTCCAGGCTAGAGGAAGGCTCTGGTGGACCCAAAGTGCCTTTAGTTGGTAGAAACCACACCGATATTGAAATAGGCAGGCAGGACTCCCAGGGTCCCAGGCAAGCCAGAGAGACCAAGCCATGAACAGCAGTCAGAAACTCAGTCCCAAAACATCAGCAGGGCCAGTATATCCCTGTGGGAAGGTCCCAAGCTGGACCAGCATTCAGGCACTAAGTCTTATCTCCCCTACCATATCCACAAAGATATAAAAGCCATATAACCCTTCTCTCTCCTCCAACTCCAACCATGTACCCAGACAACATTTAAGGAAGAGAAGCAGAGAGGAGTCTCTGAACATTTTTATCCAAGAGAAGATGGACTCTACCTAAAAGTTACAGTATACTAAATAATGTAATCTATAATATGTAAATTATATATGAATTATGTAACTGGGTGAAGCTCTAAACTGCAGTGAATACTTGATTTATTTTCCTCCATCCTTTCCCTACCCTACACCAGTAAGAGTGGCCCCAGAGGAAAAGATTTGAATTGTACTGTGAGTACATGTGTGATCCTAATATATTTAAATTATCAAAGAAAAAATACAGTGATGTTTCTTCAACTGCCACAATATAGAAGACAAGTATTGAGTGGCAGGAGCTTCGAGACTAGGGCGGTGCGAAAGGTAGGAGGTGTGGAGAATTTGGGGATTCAAAAAAGCGTTTGCTGACTGTTGCAAACAAAAGTGAGGCATGGCTTCCGGGAAGATGGCGGAAGAGTAAGACGCGGAGATCACCTTCCTCCCCACAGATACACCAGAAATATATCTACACGTGGAACAACTCCTACAGAACACCTACTGAATACTGGCAGAAGACCTGAGACCTCCCAAAAGGCAAGAAACCCCCCACGTACCTGGGTAGGGCAAAAGAAAAAAGATTAAACAGAGACGAAAGGATAGGGATGGGACCTGCACCAGTGGGAGGGAGCTGTGAAGGAGGAAAGGTTTCCACACACTAGGAAGCCCCTTTGCGGGCGGAGATTGCGGGTGGCGGAGGGGGAAGCTTTGGAGCCATGGAGGAGAGTGCAGCAACAGGGGTGCGGAGGACAAAGGGGAGCGATTACAGCACAGAGGATCAGGGCCGACCGGCACTCACCAGCCGGAGAGGCTTGTCTGCTCACCCGCTGGGGCTGGCGGGGCTGTGAGTTGAGGCTCGGGCTTCGGTCATGGCACCGGGAGAGGACTGGGGTTGGCAGCGTGAACACAGCCTGTAGGGGGTTAGTGCGCAACGGCTAGCCGGGAGGGAGTCCGGGGAAAAGGCTGGACCTGCCGAAGAGGCAAGAGACTTTTTCTTCCCTCTTTGTTTCCTGGTGCACGAGGAGAGGGGATTAAGACCGCTGCTTAAAGGAGCTCCAGAGACGGGCGCGAGCCGCGGCTAAAAGTGTGGACCCCAGAGACGGGCATGAGACGCTAAGGCTGCTGCTGCCACCACGAAGAAGCCTGTGTGCGAGCACAGGTCACTATCCACACACACACCCCTTCCTGGGAGCCTGTGCAGCCCGCCACTGCCAGGGTCCCGGTATCCAGGGACAACTCACCCGGGAGAACGCACGGTGTGCCTCAGTTAGCTGCAATGTCACGCCAGCCTCTGCCGCCACAGGCTCGCCCAGCACTCTGTGCCCCTCCCTGCCCCCGGCCTGAGTGAGCCAGAGCCCCTGAATCAGCGGCTCCTTTAACCCCATCTTGTCTGAGCGAAGAACAGACGCCCTCTGGTGACCTACATGCAGAGGCGGGGACAAATCCAAAGCTGAGCCCCTCGGAGCTGTGAGAACAAAGAAGAGAAAGGGAAATCTCTCCCAGCAGCCTCAGAAGCAGCGGATTAAAGCTCCACAATCAACTTGATGTACCCTGCATCTGTGGAATACATGAACAGACAACAAATCATCCCAGATTAAGGAGGTGGACTTTGGGAGCAAGATTTATGGTTTTTTCCCCTTTTCCTCTCTTTGTGACTGTGTATGTGTATGCTTCTGTGTGAGATTTTGTCTGTATAGCTTTGATTCCACCATTTGTCCTAGGATTCTATCTGTCCATTTTTTCTTTTTAATTTTTTTCTTAATAATTATGTTTTTATTTTAATAACTTTATTATATTTTATCTTACTTTATTTTATTTTACTTTATCTTCTTTCTTTCAATTTTTCCTTTCTTACCTCCTTCCTTCCTTTCTTCCTCCCTCCGTCCCTCCCTCCCTCCTTTCTTTCTTTCTTTCTACTTCTACTAATTCTTTCTTTCTAATTTTTCTCCCTTGTATTCTGAGCCATGTGGATGAAAGCTCTTGGTGCTGCAGCCAGGAGTCAGTGCTGTGCCTCTGAGGTGGGAGAGCCAACTTCAGGACACTGGTCCACAAGAGACCTCCCAGCTCCACATAATATCAAAAGGCGAAAATCTCCCAGAGATCTCCATCTCAACACAAGCACCCAGCTTCATTCAACGACCAGCAAGCTACAGTGCTGGACACCCTATGCCTAACAACTAGCAAGACAGGAACACAACCCCCACCATTAGTAGAGAGGCTGCCTAAAATCATAATAAGTCCACGGACACCCCAAAAGACACCACCAGACGTGAACCTGCCCACTAGAGAGACAAGATCCAGCCTCATCCACCACAACACAGGCAGTAGTCCCCTCCACCAGGAAGCCTACACAACCCACTGAAACAACCTTAGCCACTGGAGACAGACATCAAAAACAGTGGGAACTACAAACCTGCAGCCTGCAAAAAGGAGATCCCAAACACAGTAAGATAAGCAAAATGAGAAGACAGAAAAACACACAGCAGATGAAGGAGCAAGATAAACCCCACCAGACCTAACAAATGAAGAGGAAATAGTCTACCTGAAAAAGATTTCTGAATAATGATAGTAAAGATGATCCAAAATCTTAGAAATAGACAAAATGCAAGAAACATTTAACAAGGACCTAGAAGAATTAAAGATGAAACAAGCAATGATGAAGAACACAATAAAAGAAATTTAAAATGCTCTAGATGGGATCAATAGCAGAAAAACTGAGGCAGAAGAACGGATAAGTGACCTGGAAGATAAAATAGTGGAAATAACTACTGCAGAGCAGAATAAAGAAAAAAGAATGAAAAGAACTGAGGACGGTCACAGAGACCTCTGGGACAACATTAAACACACCAACATTCGAATTACAGGGGTTCCAGAAGAAGAAGAGAAACAGAAAAGGACTGAGAAAATATTTGAAGAGATTATAGTTGAAAACTTCACTAATATGGGAAAGGAAATAGTTAATCAAATCCAGGAAGCAAAGAGAGTCCCATACAAGATAAATCCAAGGAGAAATATGCCAAGACACATATTAATCAAACTGTCAAAAATTAAATACAAAGAAAACATACTAAAAGCAGCAAGGGAAAAACAACAAATAACACACAAGGGAATCCCCATAAGGTTAACAGCTGATCTTTCAGCAGAAACTCTGCAAGCCAGAAGGGACTGGCAGGACATATTTAAAGTGATGAAGGGGAAAAACCTACAACCAAGATTACTCTACCCAGCAAGGATCTCATTCAGATTTGATGGAGAAATTAAAAACTTTACAGACAAGCAAAAGCTGAGAGAGTTCAGCACCACCAAACCAACTCTACAACAACTGCTAAAGGAACTTCTCTAGGCAAGAAACACAAGAGAAGGAAAAGACCTACAATAACAAAGCCAAAACAATTAAGAAAATGGGAACAGGAACATACATATCAATAATTACCTTAAATGTAAATGGACTAAATGCTCCCACCAAAAGACACAGATTGGCTGAATGGATACAAAAACAAGACCCATATATATGCTATCTACAAGAGACCCACTTCAGACCTAGAGACACATACAGACTGAAAGTAAGGGGATGGAAAAAGATACTTCATGCAAATGGAAACCAAAAGAAAGCTGGAGTAGCAATTCTCGTATCAGAAAAAATAGAGTTTAAAATAAAGACTATTAGAACAGACAAAGAAGGACACTACATAATGATCAAGGAATTGATGCAAGAAGAAGATATAACAATTGTAAATATTTATGTACCCAACATAGGAGCACCTCAATACATAAGGCAAATGCTAACAGCCATAAAAGGGGAAATCAACAGTAACACATTCATAGTAGGGGACGTTAACACCCCACTTTCACCAATGGACAGATCATCCAAAATGAAAATAAATAAGGAAACACAAGCTTTAAATGATACATTAAACAAGATGGACTTAATTGATATTTATAGGACATTCCATCCAAAAACAACAGAATACACATTTTCTCAAGTGCTCATGGAACATTCTCCAGGATAGATCATATCGTGGGTCACAAATCAAGCCTTGGTAAATTTAAGAAAATTGAAATTGTACCAAGTATCTTTTCTGACCACAATGTTATGAGACTAGATATCAATTACAGGAGAAGATCTGTAAAAAAATACAAACACATGGAGGCTAAACAATACACTACTTAATAACGTAGTGATCACTGAAGAAAACAAAGAGGAAATTTAAAAATACCTGGAAACAAATGACAATGGAGACAGGACGACCTACAATCTATGGGATGCAGCTAAAGCAGTTCTAAGAGGGAAGTTTATAGCAATACAGTCCTACCTTAAGAAACAGGAAACATCTCGAATAAACAACCTAACCTTGCACCTAAAGCAATTAGAGAAAGAAGAAAAAAAAAACCCAAAGTTAGCAGAAGGAAAGAAATCATAAAAATCAGATCAAAAATAAATGTAAAAGAAATGAAGGAAACAATAGCAAAGATCAATAAAACTAAAAGATGGTTCTTTGAGAAGATAAAGAAAATTGATAAACCATTAGCCAGACTCATCAAGAACAAATGAGAGAAAACTCAAATCAATAGAATTAGAAATGAAAAAGGAGAAGTAACAACCAACACTGCAGAAATACAAAAGATCATGAGAGATTACTACAAGCAACTCTATGCCAATAAAATGGACAACCTGGAAGAAATGGACAAATTCTTGGAAATGCACAACCTGCCAAGACTGAATCAGGAAGAAATAGAATATATGAACAGACCAATCACAAGCACTGAAATTGAAACTGTGATTAAAAATCTTCCAACAAACAGAAGCCCAGGACCAGATGGCTTCACAGCCGAATTCTATCAAACATTTAGAGAAGAGCTAACACCTATCCTTCTCAAACTCTTCCAAAATATAGCAGAGGGAGGAACACTCCCAAACTCATTCTACAAGGCCACCATCTCCCTGATACCAAAACCAGACAAGGATGTCACAAAGAAAGAAAACTACAGGCCAATATCACTGATGAACATAGATGCAAATATCCTCAACAAAATACTACCAAACAGAATCCAATAGCACATTAAGACGACCATACACCATGATCAAGTGGGGTTTATCCCAGGAATGCAAGGATTCTTCAATATACGCAAATCAATCAACGTGATATTCCATATTAATAAATTGAAGGAGAAAAACCATATAACCTCAATAGATGCAGAGAAAGCTTTTGACAAAATTCAACACCCATTTATGATAAAAGCCCTGCAGAAAGTAGGCAGAGAGGGAACTTTCCTCAACATAATAAAGGCCATATATGACAAACCCATAGCCAACATCGTTCTCAATGGTGAAAAACTGAAAGCATTTTCACTAAGATCAGCAACAAGACAAGGTTGCCCACTCTCACCACTCTTATTCAACATAGTTTTGGAAGTTTTAGCCACAGCAATCAGAGAAGAAAAGGAAATAAAAGGAATCCAAATTGGAAAAGAAGTAAAGCTGTCACTGTTTGCAGATGACATGACACTATACATAGAGAATCCTAAAGATGCTGCCAGAAAACTACTAGAACTAATCAATGAATTTGGTAAATTAGCAGGATACAAAATTAATGCACAGAAATCTCTTGCATTCCTATACACTAATGATGAAAAATTGAAAGTGAAATCAAGAAAACACTACCATTTACCATTGCAACAAAAATCATAAAATACCTAGGAATAAACCTACCTAAGGGGACAAAAGACCTGTATGCAGAAAATTATGACACTGATGAAAGAAATTTAAGATGATACAAATAGATGGAGTGTTATACCATGTTCTTGGATTGGAAGAATCAACATTGGGTAAATGACTCTACTACCCAAAGTGATCTACAGATTCAATGCAATCCCTATCAAACTACCACTGGCATTTTTCAGAGAACTAGAACAAAAAAATTCACAATTTGTATGGAAACACAAAAGACCCCGAATAGCCAAAGCAATCTTGAGAACGAAAAACGGAGCTGACTTCACACTATGCTACAAAGCTACAGTAATCAAGACAGTATGGTACTAGCACAAAAACAGAAATATAGATCAATGGAACAGGACAGAAAGCCCAGAGATAAACCCACGCACATATGGTCACCTTATCTTTGATAAAGGAGGCAGGAATGTACAGTGGAGAAGGGACAGCCTTTTCAATAAGTGGTGCTGGGAAAACTGGACAGGTACATGTAAAAGTATGAGATTAGATGACTCCCTAACACCATACACAAAAATAAGCTCAAAATGGATTAAAGACCTAAATGCAAGGCCAGAAACTATCAAACTCTTAGAGGAAAACATAGGCAGAAAACTCTATAACATAAATCACAGCAAGATCCTTTTTGACCCACCTCCTAGAGAAATGGAAACAGAAATAAACAAATGGGACCTAATGAAACTTCAAAGCTTTTGCACAGCAAAGGAAACCATAAACAAGACCAAAAGACAACCCTCAGAATGGGAGAAAATATTTGCAAATGAAGCAACTGACAAAGGATTAATCTCCAAAATTTATAAGCAGCTCATGCAGCTCAATAGCAAAAAAACAAACAACCCAATCCAAAAATGGGCAGAAGACCTAAAGAGACATTTCTCCAAAGAAGATATACAGACTGCCAACAAATACATGAAAGAATACTCAACATCATTAATCATTAGAGAAATGCAAATCAAAAGTACAATGAGATATCATCTCACACCAGTCAGAATGGCCATCATCAAAAAATCTAGAAACAATAAATGTGGGAGAGGATGTGGAGAAAAGGGAACCCTCTTGCACTGTTGGTGGGAATGTAAATTGATACAGCCACTATGGAGAACAGTATGGAGGTTCCTTAAAAAACTAGAAATAGAACTACCGTATGACCCAGCAATCCCACTACTGGGCATATACCCTGAGAAAACCATAATTCAGAAAGAGTCATGTACCAAAATGTTCATTGCAGCTCTATTTACAATAGCCCAGAGATGGAAACAACCGAAGTGTCCATCATCGGATGAATAGATAAAGAAGATGTGGCACATAAATACAATGGAATATTACTCAGCCATAAAAAGAAAAGTCATTGAGCTATTTGTAATAAGGTGGATAGACCTAGAGTCTGTCATACAGAGTAAAGTAAGTCAGAAAGAGAAAGACAAATACCGTATGCTAACACATATATATGGAATTTAAGGGAAAAAAATGTCATGAAGCACCTAGGGGTAAGACAGGAATAAAGACACAGACCTACTAGAGAATGGACTTGAGGATATGGGGTGGGGGAAGGGTAAGCTGTGACAAAGCGAGAGAGAGGCATGGACATATATACACTACCTAACGTAAGGTAGATAGCTAGTCGGAAGCAGCTGCATAGCACAGGGAGATCACCTCGGTGCTTTGTGACCGCCTGGAGGGGTGGGAGGGAGGGAGACGCAAGAGGGAAGAGATATGGGAACATATGTATATATATATAACCTATTCACTTTGTTATAAAGCAGAAATGACACACAATTGTAAAGCAATTATACTCCAATAAATATGTAAAAAAAAAAAAAAGACAAGTATTTTCTTTTGAGTTATCTGTAAGTTTGTTCTAGTTGCCCTTGTTTTTCTTTCCTAACCTTAGACATATGTTTATTTCTTTCATTTTTTTCATCTATTTTCTCCATTCTTGTTCCCAAAATGATTTTCAGAGTAAGATGTTATAGCAGCAGTTTACATGATAACAATTATTTGGCTTGTCCAATACTTTCTGTCCTTCTGAGTTATGCACCTTTCCCCTTTCCAGTGGTGTGAGGAGAGGAGGGAGTAAGTTGAGCTATGGCAGCTATGGTTTCTTTGAAATGGAAGAAGTCAGACGAAGAGAATGAAGCCAAGATTAGCAATTTTGAGAATGTGGGAAGATTCTGTTGTTCTATCCTTGGACTTCCGCTGCCTCTAAAGTCTAGCAGCATTCCTGCTATTG
Organism: Orcinus orca; assembly: GCF_937001465.1. NCBI lineage: Eukaryota > Metazoa > Chordata > Mammalia > Artiodactyla > Delphinidae > Orcinus > Orcinus orca. The sequence goes on from NC_064559.1 coordinate 118,692,080, forward strand.
CATAATATTGTTCAAGTTGGGTTTCTGTCACTTGCCACCCCAAGTGGTGACTAAGTTCAAATGAAAAGGAGTTTAAATGTTCAATGACCTCATCTTTTGATTACATTTGTGGTGACTTTAGATTTTCAATTTTATAACTTTTAACGTTGTGGTATATATAAGACTTTGATTATTTCTAGTAATTATCATATTGTTTTGTTCAATTCTTGATGGTCAAGATCTAAATAATTTTTTTGGAATCATAGTAGTTGAAGGGAATTGGAGAGGGCATATTTATCCACCCCAACCTGCAGAGAATAACTCATCCTTCAAGGTTTAACTCAATACTTTCACTGAGATTATTTTCCCACGAAGAATTAATTACTTCTTCCTCTTTAGAACATTTTTTCTATGCTGCTAATATAGCGTCTAACACTTTAGGTATTGGGTATTTGGATTGATGTATAAAATGTATGTTGTGGGGTCTTTGGCTTTATAGTTCAATATGTAGCATATACTTACCTAGCATTTTCTAAATATTTGATACATTTATTACATAAATGAAAAAAAATTATTAAATTTAATTTACAATATGGAAACTAAGATAAAAATGAGAGGTACAAAGGACATTAGAAATCATCTAATATAAATTTCTTAGTTTATAAATTTGTAAACTGAGGGCTACAGAGTTGAATTTTTTTCCAACCTCACACGCAACTAATTACTAGCAAAATTAGAATTAAAGCACAGCTCTTCGTTCAGCTACACCAGGTTGTAACTTTAAGAAGGTGTTTTCTCACATTAAACCTGTGTGATGCATTCATGCTTTGAGAAAAGAGAAAGCTCATATACCCAAGGAGGGTGGCCCTCGTCATCCTCCATAAAATTGCTCAAAATGGATACCCTTGATTTCTCATTTGGTGAAAACTGCCTTGACTTTGTAACCCTGAAGGGAGCACATTATTCTGAGCATGTGTCATTTAATAGTATACTGTCTATTCTGTGTTCGAAATATTTAAATTGGCATATAAAAATTCCTTTATGTTGGAGATGTTTAAAAATCAGGTATTTAAATTATAATTATGGGTCTGTTTTGGATGTTTCAAATGTGATTCACATGTTTGATCAGCCTTCTTGGTGAGATTATACATTCTCTTTTAGAGCATTGCATAATTGTCTTTGTGGTTTAGGGTATAGTTGTAGTTGGGAATTTCCATGTGTGTTATGTAGGATCCATGTAGTCTTGGTGTTCAACTTTTGTAATGATGGTGAATACCAGGGAAGACAATTTTGGCACTGAATAGGAGCCCTGATAATAAGAGACTGATAACATTTTGGCCCAGGTGGACATTGTCAAATGTTGATTGCTTAAATGTTGATGTCCTTAATGTATCAAGAACTTTTAAGGGGGAAGAAATGTACTTCTGAGGATCAACACCTCTAAATCAGAGTAATATCTCTTTTGATAACAGATTGATTGTGGAATGTGGCTTCAGATAACAGAGGAGATGAGAAAAGTCTAATCTGAGGGTGAATTATAATTGAAATTATGGCAATATACAGATTACCTATACGAATCTTCATGAAAATTTACTCTTTTCAACTGAAGTTGAGGCATTCATTACCTATTCTCAAGCTGCTGGTGTGAATCACAAGTTCTTTCTTAAATTCTGTAAACTGGATAGGACTGATGGGAACCTCATGGATACTACATATACTATAAGGATTTCTGGTTCAGGTACCAGTCATGCTGTACTGCAATCAGTTTAGTTGCTGAGATTTTAAGAAGGGGACAGATAGACACACTTGTCCATCTGTGTTGCCTGTGACCTCCAAGACATTCAGGAGAGAACTGAATCCCTACATTTATTCTAGGGCCAGTGATCAACCTTATTTCATTATAGGATTTCATTTCTCTACATTATTATTTTTGCTACATTATATCAATAATTTAAGAAATATTTTTGCTCATGGGTCAGCAATATATTTCAAGTATAACTTTTATTAAATATTTATAAAAACAAACATTTTATTTTTCTCTACACACTTACTAGACATTTTTTTCTTGGTATATATTGACATGATACATTTTTTTTAAAAATTATGAGTATAGACAAACATACTAATGCTCTTGAAGGAGAGAGATGAAAACTCATATTCCAACTACATTTGAGAAGACTGACATATTTTATGTTTCATAATTATCTTTAAAGTTCCCAATTGCATTACTGTTCAAAAGACTTAATTTACTATTTGTCAATGAAAGAATAAAAGAACCTCCCAGACAACTGCTATTTCAGATGAGAAAGTATTTCATTCCTTTGTGCTGTCAGAATATAAAACTTCCATGTGAAGGGCGTTTTTAACCTTCTTTTGTTGTACTCAAAGTCATGGCATCATTTTGGTCAAGGTTGACATTCAACAGAAGCATAAAATATTAATTTAATAAAAATTTCCAGTATGTAGATTTTCTGTATTTATTAATTGGTAACGTCTTTAGGTCTTTTTCTCTCAAAAGTATTTTACAATATATGAGAGCAATCTCAAAACTAGCTTGACAAAATTGATCCATCTCTTGAGAATTTTACTAGCCTACTGAGATTTTTTTAACCCTTCTCCCACATTTCCTGTTCTTTCACCAAAGGATCACTTCATTCAATATCTTATATTGTACCCTCGATGACCCTTTTCACTATGTGCCTTTTGGAACTACTAGGGAGAGTTTGATGAATTGATAATAGCCTGGGGGAATGGCTGCTGATTTTGTTCTTCATCTGAAATCGCTCAGTAGCAGAAAGCCTACCTCCTTATAAATTTACATTTGGGTCATTTTCAATCTGCAAATCACATTAACTATAAACCTACTTGCATTTTCATATATAATTTTTTACATTTGTTTTTGGCTATACTGTCTGTTATCTTTTTTGGATGGCAGTACAGAGACTCGTTTTAATCACAGGTCTAGGTTCATGGCACACTATCATCAGTCCTCATTTTATTTTATTTTAATTAATTATCCCTTTCTTCAACAATCACTAGTCCTTTTCCTCTTTTGCCCCTTCCTCTACCCAAAACACTCCATTTTGTTTAAGGTTATGTACATTTGTATATTCTATCCTGATGGAATATTGTTTTGAATATTTGAAAAAAAAATTTATGTAAATGGTATTGTACCATAGATTATAGTTCTCCTTTGGTTTCTTACACTTTTTAAAATGCAGTAATATATTCATGTCCATCCACGTTTATGAATGCACGTCTAATTCATTGTTTCTGACTGTTGCATGGTATTTTATAGTGTATGTATACCATATTTAATTATCTGTTCTTTCAACAATGGACAACAAATTTACCTGATGTTTGTACCAACCCCACCGGGACCTCTCTGGTGTTGTAGGGGTGGAAGTAGGAAAAAACTGTGGGTGGAAGACATGCCCAGGAGATGGAAAGTCTGCCTACACTTATTTTCAGGTCCTCCACACCACATATGGGTTTGAACTCTGTTTTGCCTCTACCATCCTGGTGTTGGCCAGAGATGCTTTTCCCTGTTTCAGAGAGAGGAGGGGAGGGGGCCAACAGTGATCTACCTAGGGATTTATTTTTGTTGTTAATTTTCCAGTGAGAAATCTTATCTGTCTTCTATCACATATCAAGCATTGAATTTTAATAAAGGAAGTTAGAAGCCTGTGTTCTTAGTGTTTTTACAAACCAAGAATCTATCATTATTTTTAGAAGACAAATTCTTGTTTAAAATGTGGACATGAGTAAATGTGGACATCGGAGAGATACAGACTTAAAAATGTATTTTCATTGGGCACATTTAAGGTACATAGTGTTGAACTGGCATCTACTCTAAGTAAACATTAGAGCTATTAACCGCATTAAGAACCACAACTCTCACAGGAAGAATTAATGGCTATACGAAATGACCACAGATTTATATGAAGTAATGAAAAAAAATGCCTCTGGGAAAGATTTCTCAAAATTATTGCAGCAATATATTTTCTGGTCATGTTCTCACCTTCTAAGCAAATTTTGATCTTTGTGATCTCTTTTATCTCTTTGATCTCATACTTTGAAACAACTCTTTTTTCTTGGTGGAGGGAACAGGACTTGACATACAAGCACCTTTCTCTGCTCTGTGAACTCTGACACCTGCCTAGACACTACCTGGAATCTTCCACTGGAAAACAAAACAAATCAAAAAGAAAATAGAAACAAACAATAGGGAATTCCCTGACAGTCCAGTGGTTAGGATTCGGTGTGTTTACTGTGGAGGGCCCCAGTTTGATCCTTGGTCGGGGAACTAAGATCCCACAAGTCTTGGGGTGTGGCCAAAAATTAAAAAAACAAACAATAAACAATAAAATACCTCATTGAAGCCATATCTCACCCTAATTACTGTCTTGTATCCTTCACAGCCAAATTTCTTCAGAGATTCCCTTCCTACTGTGGCATCCTTAACACTCCACTCTAAACTAATGTCGCCCTACAGGGCCAAATTCAAAACTTTTAATTTTTGCTTTACATTTTCTCATGTTGGCAAAATGATATTATGAACCAATTCTTTCACCTCAAAATACTATCTTGTTCAGTTTCTAACTCTCCAGGAAATTTCTCATCTCCTTTGTCTCAAAACACACTCAACTCAGAAATGTTCTTTCCTTCTCTTGTCACTCTACTCTCCCTCCCCAATCAATTTCATAACTTCATTTACCACATATCTATTTGCCAGAAATTTTCAAATCTGTATCTTCAGTCCAGACATCACTCCTAACTCCATATATCCAACTTGATATTAACTCTCACCTTGGTGAGTTCACAGGCACCTCAAACTAGGGTTGTCCAAACTGAACTCATGATCTCTCCAATCCCCTACTCCCACACACCAATCCCTCTCCCTCACCCGCTCCTTTCAGTTTTCTGTAATGTTCCATTTGGGTACTACCATCTATCCAATCATACAATCTATAAATGGATGAGCTGTCCTTTAAATTGTCCTCTCCTTTTCCAATCTTGATATGTAATCAATCACCACATCCTAATTATATTTCCAAGATATATTTAAATATACTGTATCCATGTTCCCCACTCTTTCCACACTTCCACCTTTCAATTCAGTCTGTACGCAGTGGTCAGAGTGAATTTAATAAATCCCAAATCAAATTTTTATATGCCTTCAAATGGTACCAAGGTCTATATAATACCATTAAACTCTTCATGGATTGAGTCCTGCCTATCACACTTACAGTTCTGCTCATCACTCTTCGTTGTCAAACTCAATGTCTTTCAGTCCTTGTGCTTTCCCACCTCTCTGCCTGCCATCGTGGTTTTCCCTCTGCCTGGAATACTCTTCCTACATCATGTTCTCCCATTTCACTTGAATAACTCTTATGCGCCCTTTGGTACTTGGTTTAAACCTTACCTTCCCAGATTAGGTGAGGATCCCTTTTTGACGAGTTTATGTGGAACCCTGTACTTCTCCTTTTATAACATTCTTTAACCTTGTGATTATTTGTTTATTAACTTTCCATGCTACAATTTATGTTGCAGGTGGGAAAAATAATTATCTTATTCTCTTGGCAGGGTGTCTGGCACCATAGGCACTCTAAAATATTTGATGAATAAATGAATGACTGCTTAAAGAAAGAAATTAATCTTCTGAAATTCATTCATGTATAATAATTTCCAGAAAGCCTTTCCTTAACTTTTTGTTTTGGCTAAGTTCCCTTTCTCTTTATACTTTGGTATCTTATCCATGACCCCATATTCACCTATTACTAAATTGGGGTGAAAATACCTGCTTCTGGATCTGCCATCACTGAACTCTGCTTCAGAACTTTTATCAGTGGGAAAGGACTGCCTTGGATTGAAGCCCAGCTCTGCTACCAAATAGCTATATTATCTTGGATAAGCTCTGCCTCAGTTTCCTCCTCTATAAAAAGGAGATAATAATAATACTTCCATTGTAGTTCATTGTTAGGATTAAATGACAACACATATATAAGTGTTCAATAAATATTAGTTACTATTATTACTAATTTTTTGTATTGATTTGTATATTCTGCATTTGCTGTGAATGATAAGGCAAATTGCCTAAGGCAGTAGAGAAAGAGAGGGAGAAACAAAATTACCATTTAAATGAATACATTATTTCATATAAAATATGTATTTGAGTACCTATTTCTAAATTCAATTCAATTCATCTTTCACACTGCAACCAGAATTATATTGTAAAAATGCAGGTTTTCTTTTGCTACTTCCCTCATCAAAATTTCTCCAATGATTCCTTATCACTTATAGGAAAAAAATACAAAAGCTTTAGCATGGAATGAAATGGTCCATGTTAACCTTTCCTGACTTGCCTCCTCAAATTTTTTCTTCTGTCCTGTTAGTCTTTCTTGTTTCAGCCTTATTTACCTGCCATTGAGAGAAAGAGAGAGAGAGAGAGAGGAGAAAGAAGAAAGAAGGCTAATGCTCTTCTCTCTCTCAAGCACCAGATCTGTACATGATCAAATTCTACTTCCTCTTCAAAGTCTTTTTGAGTCATTTGTATTCTCCCCCATCTCCTCCTCACTCCGAAAATAATTATATTTTCTCTTTTCTAAATTCTTATGGCATCTTGTGAGTGCATATTATGATACTTGTCATATTTTATGGTAATTATTTATGAATCTATTTCTCCACTGGATTATGAGCTCCTTGAGGGCAGGGACTTCGTAGATCATAGCAGTTCAGAATACAGGTCTTGCATTTTAATTGTAGTTTCATCTCTTCCAGGCTCCGTGATCTTGAGCCAGTTTATTTTGGCTTCTCCAGAAAACAGAGATAATGTTAGTACTTACCTGAGGATTAAAGAAGTGCCTAAGACATAAGAAGAGCTCAGTAGATGCTAGCCATTATTATTATTAGTTATATAACATATTGGTGCATAGTAATCCCCAAACCTAGTGGCTTACACCAATAACCATTTTATTATGTTACAATTTTGTAGGTCAGAAATCTAAGCAGGGTGTGTCTGGACAGTTTTCTGCTCTTTGTAGCATTGACTAAGACCAGCTCATCTGGAAGATCCAAGATGGCTTCATTCAACATCTGATGTTTTGATGAGAATGGCAGGAAGACTGAGTTCAGCTGACTGAGTGCCTACACACGGTGTCTCCACCAGGCAGCCTCAGGGTAGTCAGACTTCCCTGAGAGCAAGAGTTTCAAGAGAACTAGGGAGAAGATGCATGGCTTTTGATGAACTGGCCTCAAAATCCATGCTCTTTCATTTCTACTGCCTTCTGTTGGTTATGAGCGAGTTCTAAGACCAGCCCAGTTGAAGAGGAGAAGAATCAGACTCCACCTCCTGATAGAATAGTAGCCAGGTCACATTGTAGGAACACCTGTGGGATGGGAGAGAGTGCTGCTGCCATTGTTGGAAAACGCAGTGCACCACAGTATTGTCAGTGTTGAAAAGAGGGCCAGACATTCAATCAATATTCAAATGGATAAATGAGAGATTCTAGGGGAAGGAAAAAAGTAGAACACAGTCCTTGCCCCTCAGGATTTTTTAACTCTGTCCTCACTAGCTGCTGAGAATCAGAGACAGCCACAGAAAAAACAGGCTCCATTCTTCTTTTTCTTTTTATCTTCTAAAATAAATCTCAGGGCATAGTGTTTTGAAACTGGAAATGAAAGTGTTTGTTTTCATGGACTGACATCCAGTTCTCAACTTCCCCTCCAATCATCCCCACCCCTACATATCTATCATGTTTTAAACTTTAATTAAGTTTTGTATCAGTTGTCTTAGTAGTTCAACACAAAGAGATAAAGTTTTTCTATTTTAAAAAATTTATTTATTTATTATTTATATTTGGTTGCATTGGGTCTCTGTTGCGGTGCATGGGCCTCTCATTGTGGTGGCTTCTTTTGTTGTGGAGCATGGGGTCTAGGCATGCGGGCTTCAGTAGTTGTGGCACGTGGGCTCAGTAGTTGTGGCTTGTGGGCTATAGAGCGTGGGCGTAGAGCACAGGCTCAGTAGATGCGGAGCATGGGCTTAGCTGCTCCGCAGCATGTGGGATTTTCCCAGACCAGGGCTTGAACCCATGTCCCCTGCATTGGCAGGTGGGCTCTTAACCACTGCGCCACCAGGAAAGCCCCAAGTTTTTCTTTTATAGGAAAAAATATAGGGAGTTTTATGATAAAGCGTTTACTGTTTAATTATCTCTATGAATGTTAACTATAATTTTAAGATAATAATTAAACTTCTAAGTCTCATACAATGTTTCACAAGTCCAAAATTATTATATCAAATGAATGAAAATTAAAAACTAATTGATCTAGGGCTTCCCTGGTGGCGCAGTGGTTGAGAGTCCACCTGCCGATGCAGGGCACAAGGGTTCGTGCCTCGGTCCGGGAAGATCCCACATGCCGCAGAGCAGCTGGGCCCGTGAGCCATGGCCGCTGGGCCTGCGCGTCCGGAGCCTGTGCTCCACAATGGGAGAGGGCACAGCAGTGAGAGGCCCGTGTACCGCAAAAAAAGAAAAAACAAAAACAAACAAAAAAAACCTAATTGATCTAAAAATCTCTGATAAAAATTGTTAGTATGTAGAAAAAAACCTCTTAGAACAACAACAAAAAAAAACCCCTGGGCCTATTTATGGAATCCCCTGCCCATGTGCCCAAGTGATCTTTAGGTTCAGCTTTCTGATGGGGATATAACTATACCAGAGAGTATACTGTATTTTCTAAGTTCATAGTTATTACACAAAATATTACTGAATCTGGAAATAAAAACTTTAGAAATCACCATAGCAACAATAGGAAATACCTATCCAAAGACACATAGTACATGTTAAAGGCTTGTCCAAGTAATGGCACAACAGCCTGAGCTCTAACAAGACAAAAAAGAATTCTCTCCCAAACTGAGTATGGTGTGTCTTGTCCAATGAAAACAAGCTCAGTTTCATTATTTACATGCATTGGTTAGTTGAATCTTCATCAAAATTTGGAACATCTTGCTGAGCAGTGGGTAAGCCAAGATTCTAAATTCAAGATTTTCCTTTCTGTTGGACAACAGCCCAGCTCACTGAAGTGGAGAGTTGCATTTATTACAATTCAAAAGCACCTAAAGGACTTAGAGAAAGAATATGCATTGATTTACTGTGACTATTGGCTGCTATGATTTGGCAGAAACCAAGGGGCACAGAAAATTATGCTTTTTTAAACATCTATTCAAGCAATTGCAGAGGCAAGTAAACCAGTTCAGCTGTGTGAAATTTAGTGTTATGTTTTGTTCAGTTATTTATTTTGTGATTTAATCTCTACATGTTGGTGAGAATATACATGATTGAACTTTTTATTGATAATATCTAATTATGTTTAAATATAAAGGAGTATAAACAATCCCTGAATGAAATGTATTCAAACGATAAAAATGGGTATAACTACTTCCTGAATGAGAAATAGTCAAACATTACTGAATCCTTGAGATTTAAGCAAGTAGACATAATTCTTCAGTAGAGATTCTAAAGCAACTCAACTTGGTATCTGTTTAGTAGAGTTATTGGCTATGCAATAAATGTTGAAGAGATTCCCATTTCTACTCATTTGTCTTTGAGCTTTTCCCCCAGAGTTAACTTCCACATGGAATCCTTGTACTCCCTCCTGCCATGGAAGAGAAGCCAAATAGTGAGTGTCTATCAGGCATCTCATCATTAAATCTGAAGGGCAATAATCATTGGTTTGGGCTCAAAAAAGTAAGCTTCATTCATTATCTTTTTTTTGTTAGTTGTTTAGTTTTTCCAAATTCTCGTGTTTATCTTTAAGATACAAAGAACTATTCATTAACTCATGAATGTATTATTTTGTAAACACTACTAACTTCTATTATGTGCCAGGTATTCTGGAAGCTACAATCATTACTTTGAGTGTCAAATTGTAAACAAAAGAAAGTCATTAAACTGCAGTTGCTCACGTTGGGGGAGATAAGTAATTGTAGGCAATTATATTGTGCTGTATGTGATAAATATACAGTATATACACTCAAGCCCATGCGTTATGCCATGGAAGCCCATAAGAGACGGACACCCCCTCTTTCCCTGGAGACTTAGAGAAGTTCTTGGTGAAGGTGACAATATGTGGGAAGGAAATATTTGTTGTTATTTTCTGTTTTATTTTTAATCAGAAAATATACATTGCTTAAAGGAAATGGTCTTTATTTCTCCATCATTCTCCGTTAAAGTGTTAACATTGGGTTGCAAACTTCCCACCTCTTCATCATCACTATTGGAAGAAAATGTATACAAATTATATACAGGATTTGTCTGTTATGCAGCATAATTTGATTTTTGACATTTTAGGAATTAGTCACTTGCAACTGAGGTAAAGATGAGAATAGAGGGGAAAGCTACAAAGGAAATCACAATGGCTTAAAAAAAAATCACCGTTCAACTCATTGGTTCTGCAGTGACAGAACAGGGAATAAGACCATTCTGCACCATTTATTTGATTGGCAAGATCCTCCTTAAAGGCAGTTCCTTAGGTGGCTCTTCTTTCAACAGAGCAGTCCCCAAGGCAATTCTATTAACATATATTTCCTGATGGTGGTATCAGTTGTTGTTATGAAATGTTTTATGTTCATCTTTCCATTTATTCATTTGATGAATATTTACTAACAGCCACGGGATCAGGCACTATTTTAGGTGCTTGGAATACATGCAGGAATGTGCTAGTAAATGTTTAATAATGGCTGGGGCGGGGAACCGGTTGATGGGTAGCACTTGCGGGTTTTCTCTGGTGTAAATACTCCTGTGATAGTTGATTTCAAATTAGCAACAGATGTCACTGAATGAGGAGTTGGGAAAAGTACAGGATCAGCTCTTGTGAACTCTGAGAGCTGACTTTAGTACACCACTGCACACTTCAACGAACAAAATACATGAAAAGTGTGCCCTCACAGAGCTAACGTTGTACATTATATTATTCAATCCTTGGGACATAGCCACTCTCTTCTGAAATATTAACCACCACATATTAGATAATAGGAAGCACAATCAGAGACATTAAGTAGCTAGAATTAACTCACCCAGCTAAGAAGGTGTTGGAACCTGGACTCATCTCCAGAATTTCTGATGTGATGGCTATACTTGTCACATTGTGTAACCAATTCCTCATGATAGCTCACTGCAGCGTTTTGAAAGCTTCAGGTTGTCATTCAGCCAGCAATCAAAAAAAGGAAGAAGAAATAGAATTTTAAAAATCAGAGTTCATTGTTCAGTATAAGGGGTATGCATTTTTTTGAAACTTTTGTTTCAATTATGAGTGCCTATGATCACAAATTAAAATTTACTTCTTTCTCTAGATTGTAGTCAAAATAAGTTTGAAAAAAACCTTTATTGACAAAGGCCTCCTAGAATTGCCCTTTAATGATATGTGGTACAGGGGAAATGTCCAAAGGGTGTAATTATGGGGAACCCTAGTGAATTGGGTGTCATCTCATGGGAGAGCCTCAGAAACACAAATGTACACTTGAGGTCAAACGGGTAGCCTTTGCTCTACCGTGGATCCACATTTAGGTCTTAATTATATCTCCAGTTACTGTCTGAACACCTCTCAGAAAAAACAGGGGAATGCTTTCACTTACAGAAAATGAGTCAAAGCCTCTGAGGTAAGAACATGACAGGCTTTAAAACTGATCTCTTACGTTTGTTGTTGATGTTATTGCAATGGCCTTTTTTTTTTTTTTTTTTTACATCTTTATTGGAGTATAATTGCTTTACAATGGTGTGTTAGTTTCTGCTTTATAACAAAGTGAAACAGTTATACATATGTTCCCATATCTCTTCCCTCTTGCGTCCTCCTCCCTCCCACCCTCGCTATCCCACCCCTCTAGATGGTCACAAAGCACCGAGTTGATCTCCCTGTGCTATGCGGCTGCTTCCCACTAGCTATCTATTTTACGTTTGGTAGTGTATATATGTCCATGCCACTCTCTCACTTTGTCACAGCTTACACTTCCCCATCCCCATATCCTCAAGTCCATTCTTTAGTAGGTCTGTGTCTTTATTCCTGTATTACTCCTAGGTTCTTCATGACATTTTTTTTCCCTTAGATTCCATATATATGTGTTAGCATACAGTATTTGTCTTTCTCTTTCTGACTTACTTCACTCTGTATGACAGACTCTAGGTCCATCCACCTCACTACAGATAACTCAATTTGGTTTCTTTTTATGGCTGAGTAATATTCCATCGTATATATGTGCCACATCTTCTTTATCCATTCATCCAATGATGGACACTTAGGTTGTTTCCATCTCCTGGCTATTGTAAATAAAGCTGCAATGAATATTTTGGTACATGACTCTTTTTGAATTATGGTTTTCTAAGGATATATGCCCGGTAGTGGGATTGCTGGGTCATATGGTAGTTCTACTTATAGTTTTTTAAGGAACCTCCATACTGTTCTCCATAGTGGCTCTACCAATTCACATTCCCACCAGCAGTGCAAGAGTGTTCCCTTTTCTCCACACCCTCTCCAGCATTTATTGTTTCTAGATTTTTTGATGATGGCCATTCTGACTGGTATGAGATGATACCTCATTGCAGTTTTGAATTGCATTTCTCTAATGATTAGTGATGTTGAGCATCCTTTCATGTGTTTGTGGGCAATCTGTATATCTTCTTCGGAGAAATGTCTAGTTAGGTCTTCTGCCCATTTTTGGATTGGGTTGTTTGTTTTGTTGTTATTGAGCTGCATGAGCTGCTTGTAAATTTTGGAGATTAATCCTTTGTCAGTTGCTTCATTTGCAAATATTTTCTCCCATTCTGAGGGTTGTCTTTTGGTCTTGTTTATGGTTTCCTTTGCTGTGCAAAAGCTTTGAAGTTTCATTAGGTCCCATTAGATTACTTTTGTTTTTATTTCCATTTCTTTAGGAGGTGGGTCAAAAAGGATCTTGCTGTGATTTATGTCATAGAGTGTTCTGCCTATGTTCTTCTCTAAGAGTTTGATGGTGTCTGGCCTTACATTTAGGTCTTTCATCTATTTTGAGTTTATTTTTGTGTATGGTGTTACGGAATGATTTAATCTCATACTTCTACATGTACCTGTCCAGTTTTCCCAGCACCACTTATTGAAGAGGCTGTCCTTCCTCCACTGTACATTACTGCCTCCTTTATCAAAGATAATGTGACCAGATGTGCATGGGTTTATCTCTGGGCTTTCTATCCTGTTCCATTGATCTATATTTCTGTTTTTGTGACAGTACCATAATGTCTTGATTATTGTAGCTTTGTAGTATAGTCTGAAGTCAGGGAGCCTGATTCCTCCAGCTCCATTTTTCGTTCTCAAGATTGCTTTGGTTATTCGGGGTCTTTTGTGTTTCCATACAAATTGTGAAATTTTTTGTTCTAGTTCTGTGAAAAATGCCAATGGTAGTTTGACAGGGATTGCATTGAATCTGTAGATCACTTTGTGTAGTAGAGTCATTTTTACAATGTTGATTCTTCCAATCTAAGAACATGGTATATCTCTCCATCTATTTGTATCATCTTTAATTTCTCTCATCAGTGTCTTATAATTTTCTGCATACAGGTCTTTTGTCTCCTTAGGTAGGTTTATTCCTAGATATTTTATTCTTTATGTTGCAGTGGTAAATGGGAGTGTTTTCTTGATTTCACTTTCAGATTTTTCATCATTAGTGTATAGGAATGCCACAGATTTCTGTGCATTAATTTTGTATCCTGCTAATTTACCAAATTCATTGATTAGCTCTAGTAGTTTTCTAGTAGCATCTTTACGATTCTCTATGAATAGTATCATGTCATCTGCAAACAATGACAGCTTTACTTCTTCTTTTCCGATTTGGATTCCTTTTATTTCCTTTTCTTCTCTGATTGCTGTGGCTAAAACTTCCAAAACTATGTTGAATAAGAGTGGTGAGAGTGGGCAACCTCTTCTTGTTCTGATCTTACTGGAAATGCTTTCAGTTTTTCACCACTGAGGACGATGTGGGCTGTGGGCTTGTCATATAGGCCTTTATTATGTTGAGGAAAGTTCCCTCTATGCCTACTTTCTGGAGGGTTTTTATCATATATGGGTGTTGAATTTTGTTGAAAGATTTCTGTGCATCTATTGAGATGACCATATGGTATTTCTCCTTCAATTTGTTAATACGGTGTATCACATTGATTGATTTGTGTATATTGAAGAATCCTTGCATTCCTGGAAGAAACCCCACTTGATCATGTTGTATGATCATCTTAATGTGCTGTTGGATTCTGTTTGCTAGTATTTTGTTGAGGATTTTTGCATCTATGTTCATCACTGATATTGGCCTGTAGTTTTCTTTCTTTGTGACATCCTTGTCTGGTTATGGTACCAGTGTGATGGTGGCCATGTAGAATGAGTTTGGGAGTGTTCCTCCCTCTGCTATATTTTCGAAGAGTTCGAGAAGGATAGGTGTTAGCTCTTCTCTAAATGTTTGATAGAATTCGCCTGTGAAGCCATCTGGTCCTGGGCTTTTGTTTGTTGGAAGATTTTTAATCACAGTTTCAATTTCAGTGCTTGTGATTGGTCTGTTCATATTTTCTATTTCTTCCGATTCAGTCTTGGCAGGTTGTGCATTTCTAAGAATTTGTCCATTTCTTCCAGGTTGTCCATTTTATTGGCATAGAGATGCTTGTAGTAATCTCTCATGATCTTTTGTATTTCTGCAGTGTTGTTTGTTACTTCTCCTTTTTCATTTCTAATTGTATTGATTTGAGTCTTCTCCCACTTTTCTTGATGAGTCTGGCTAATGGTTTATCAATTTTGTTTATCTTCTCAAAGAACCAGCTTTTAGTTTTATTGATCTTTGCTATCATTTCCTTCATTTTTTTTTCATTTATTTCTGATCTGATTTTTATGATTTCTTTCCTTCTGCTAACTTTGGGGTTTTTTTGTTCTTCTTTCTCTAATTGCTTTAGGTGCAAGGTTAGGTTGTTTACGTGAGATGTTTCCTGTTTCTTAAGGTAGGATTGTATTGCTATAAACTTCCCTCTTAGAACTGCTTTTGCTGCATCCCATAGGTTTTGGGTTGTCCTGTCTCCATTGTCATTTGTTTCTAAGTATTTTTAAACTTCCTCTTTGATTTCTTCGTTATTAAGTAGTGTATTGTTTAGCCTCCATGTGTTTGTATTCTTTACAGACCTTTTCCTGTAATTGATATCTAGTCTCATAGCGTTATGTTTGGAAAAGATATTTGATACAATTTCAATTTTCTGAAATATACCGGGGCTTGATTTGTGACCCAAGATATTATCTATCCTGCAAAATGTTCCATGAGCACTTGAGAAAATGTGTATTCTGTTGTTTTTGGATGGAATGTCCTATAAATATCAATTAAGTCCATCTTGTTTAATGTATCATTTAAAGCTTGTGTTTCCTTATTTATTTTCATTTTGGATGATCTGTCCATCGGTGAAAGTGGGGTGTTAACGTCCCCTGTTATGAATGTGTTACTGTCGATTTCCCCTTTTATGGCTGTTAGTATTTCCCTTATGTATTGTGGTGCTCCTGTGTTGGGTGCATAGATATTTACAATTGTTATATCTTCTTCTTGGATTGATTCCTTGATCGTTATGTAGTGTCCTTCTTTGTTCTAATAGTCTTTATTTTAAAGTCTATTTTGTCTGATATGAGAATTGTTACTCCAGCTTTCTTTTGGTTTCCATTTGCATGGAATATCTTTTTCTATCCCCTCATTTTCAGTCTGTATGTGCCTCTAGGTCTGAAGCGGGGCTCTTGTAGACAGCATATATATGGGTCTTGTTTTTGTATCCATTCATCCAGTCTGTGTCTTTTGGTGGGAGTATTTAATCCATTTACATTTAAGGTAATTATTGATATGTATGTTCCTATTCCCATTTCCTTAATTGTTTGGGTTTTTTTATCATAGGTCTTTTCCTTCTCTTGTGTTTCTTGCCTAGAGAAGATCCTTTAGCATTTGTTGTAAAGCTGGCTGGTGGTGCTGAACTCTCTCAGCTTTTGCTTGTCTGTGAATGTTTTAATTTCTCCATCAAATCTGAATGAAAGGGCTTCCCTGGTGGCGCAGTGGTTTGGAGTCCGCCTGCCGATGCAGGGGACACGGGTTCATGCCCCAGTCCAGGAAGATCCCACATGCTGTGGAGCAGCTAGGCGCATGAGCCATGGCCACTGAGCCTGCGTGTCCAGAGCCTGTGCTCCGCAATGGGAGAGGCCACAACAGTGAGAGGCCTGCGTACCACAAAAAAGAAAAAAAAAAAATCTGAATGAGATCCTTGCTGGGTAGAGTAATCTTGGTTATAAGTTTTTCTCCTTCATCACTTTAAATATGTCCAGCCAGTCCCTTCTAGCTTGCAGAGTTTCTGCTGAAAGATCAGCTGTTAACCTTATGGGGATTCCCTTGTGTGTTATTTGTTGTTTTTCCCTTGCTGCTTTCAATATGTTTTCTGTGTATTTAATTTTTGACAGTTTGATTAATATGTGTCTTGGTGTATTTCTCCTTGGATTTATCCTCTATGGGACTCTCTGTACTTCCTGGACTTGATCAACTACTTCCTTTCCCATATTAGGGAAGTTTTCAACTATAATCTCTTCAATTATTTTCTCAGTCCCTTTCTTTTTCTCTGCTTCTTCTGGAACCCCTATAATTCGAATGTTGGTGCGTTTAATGTTGTCCCAGAGGTCTCTGAGACTGTCCTCAGTTCTTTTCATTCTTTTTTCTTTATTCTTCTCTGCAGTAATTATTTCCACTATTTTATCTCTCAGGTCACTTACCCATTCTTCTGCCTCAGTTATTCTGCTATTGATCCCTTCTAGAGTATTTTTAATTTCATTTATTGTGCTGTTCATCGTTGCTTGTTTCATCTTTAGTTTGTCTAGGTCCTTGTTAAATGTTTCTTGTATTTTCTCCATTCTATTTCCAAGATTTTGTATCATCTTTACTATCATTATTCTGAATTCTTTTCCAGGTAGACTGCCTATTTCCTCTTCATTAGTTAGGTCTGGTGGATTTTTATCTTGCTCCTTCATTTGCTGTGTGTTTTCCTGTCTTCTCATTTTGCTTATCTTACTGTGTTTGGGGTCTCCTTTTTGCAGCCTGCAGGTTCGTAGTTCCCGTTGTTTTTGGTGTCTGTCCCGAGTGGCTAAAGTTGTTTCAGTGGGTTGTGTAGGCTTCCTGGTGGAGGGGACTAGTGCCTGTGTTGTGGTGGATGAGGCTGGATCTTGTCTTTCTGGTGGGCAGGTCCACGTCTGGTGGTGTCTTTTGGGGTGTCTGTGGACTTATTGTGATTTTAGGCAGCCTCTCTGCTAATGGGTGGGGTTGTGTTCCTGTCTTGCTAGTTGTTTGGCATAGGTTGTCCAGCACTGTAGCTTGCTGGTCGTTGAGTGAAGCTGAGTGTTGCTGTTGAGATGGAGATCTCTGGGAGATTTTTGCTGTTTTATATTACGTGGAGCTGGGAGGTCTCTTGTGGACCAGTGTTCTGAAGTTGGCTCTCCCACCTCAGAGGCACAGCACTGACTCCTGGCTTCAGCACCAAGAGCCTTTGATCCACATGGCTGAGAATAAAAAGGAGAAAAAGTAGAAAGATCGAGAGAAAGAAAGAAAGAGGATAAAAGAAAAGAAAATAAAGATAAAAGAAAATAAAGTTATTAAAATAAAAAATAATTGTTAAGAAAAATTTTTTTTAAAAAGTAAAAAAAAGGAAAATGTACGGATACAACCCTTGGACAAATGGTGAAAGCTAAGCTATACAGACAAAATCTCACACAGAAGCATACACATACACACACAAAAAGAGGAAAAGGGGAAAAAAATAATAAATCTTGCTCTCAATGTCTACCTCCTCAATTTGGGATGATTCGTTTTCTATTCAGGTATTCCACAGATGCAGGGTACATCAAGTTGATTGTGGAGATTTAATCCGCTGCTCCTGAGGCTGCTGGGAGAGATTTCCCTTTCTCTTCGTTGTTTGCACAGCTCCCGGGGTTCAGCTTTGGATTTGGCCCCGCCTTTGCGTGTAGGTCACTGAAGGGCGTCTGTTTTTCGCTCAGACAGGACGGGGTTAAAGGAGCAGCTGCTTCGGGGGCTCTGGCTCACTCAGGCCCTGGGGAGGGAGGGGCACGGAGTGCGGGACGAGGCTGCGGCTGCAGAGGCTGGCGGGACGTTGTACCAGCCTGAGGCGCGCCGTGCGTTCTCCCAGGGAAGTTGTCCCTGGATCACGGGACCCTGGCAGTGGCGGGCTGCACAGGCTCCCGGGAAGGGCGGTGGGATTAGTGACCTGTGCTCGCACACAGGCTTCTTGGTGGCGGCAGCAGCAGCCTTAGCAACTCATGCCCGTCTCTGGGGTCCGCGCTGTTAGCCACGGCTCGCGCCCGTCTCTGGAGCTCCTTTAAGCAGCGCTCTTAATCCCCTCTCCTTGCGCACCAGGAAACAAAGAGGCAAGAAAAAGTCTCCTGCCTCTTCAGCAAGTCCAGACTTTTTCCTGGACTCCCTCCCGGCTAGTCGTGGTGCACTTACCCCTTCAGGCTGTGTTCACACTGCCAGTCTTCTCCCTGCACGCCAACCAAAGCCTGAGCCTCAGCTCGCAGCCCCGCCCGCCCCGCTGGGGGAGCAGACAAGCCTCTCGGGCTAGTGAGTGCTGGTCGGCACCAATCCTCTGTGCGGGAATCTCTCCGCTTTGCCTACCGCACCCCTGTTGCTGCGTGCTCCTCCGCGGCTCTGAAGCTTCCCCCCTCTGCCACCCGCAGTCTCTGCCCGTGAAGGGGCTTCCTAGTGTGTGGAAACCTTTCCTCCTTCACAGCTCCCTCCCACTTGTGCAGGTCCCATCCCTATTCTTTGTCTCTGTTTTATTCTTTTTTCTTTTGCCCTACCCAGTTACGTGGGGAGTTTCTTACCTTTTGGGAGGTCTGAGGTCTTCTGCCAGCGTTCAGTAGGTGTTCTGTAGGAGTTGTTCCACGTGTAGATGTATTTCTGGTGTATCTGTGGGGAGGAAGGTGATCTCTCAGTCCTACTCTTCTGCCATCTTCCCCCGGCCTCTTCTGCAATTGCCTATTTTTCTTCAGTGGTTAGCAGTAAAAATATTTAAAGAAAAATTGAGGCAGCAAGGAAGAGGTGAGGCTGTCAAGACCAAATCCACCGCATGGTAGTTTTGAGGAAGAAGGAAGAGATTGGACACTGATTTTGGAAAAGAGCAAACAAGAGCATGGTTGCTCTTCCGTCAACAGGGTTGAGACAAAAGAGAGGCCTGGGGCTGAGCCTGACTACACATCATCTACTCTTGATCCACCACTGACTTGACTCTAAACTTCTTTGAAATTCCACTTGACCGATTTGGATATAAAGTGAACACCCAATGAATCAATTTTTTAGACTATTCTGATCATAAATCTATGAGGGACAGAAACTTGGTCTATTTTGCCTCCCACCATCTCTTCAACACCAAGTCAATAATAGCTGTCCCAGAAATCATTGTTGATTGAATAATTATAAGCCTGAATAAATGTAAGGAAAGAAAACTTTGAATTTATATCTTTTAATATATCCTTGGGCTGAGAATTTCTTAATGATAATGGAATGCTGATTTCTTTGATCTTTTTCTGGTTTACTGTTTGCTAATTGTTAGAGTGTTCTAAAAACTTAAAATTGATATAGATACTAGAACAGTTTTCTATGGCTGCTGTAGCAAATCACCACAAACTTAGTGGTTAAAAACAGCACAAATGTATTAAATTACAGTTATGGAGTTCAGAAGTGTAGAGTTCACTGGGCCAAAATAAAAGTCAGCAGAACCGCATTCCTTTCTGGGTACTCTGGCAGAGCTTCTCGTTTCTTGCCTTTTCTAGCTTCGAAAGGCTGCCTGCATTCCTTGGTTTGTTGCTCCCTTCCATCATCACAGCCAGCAATGGCCAGTTGAGTTCTTCTCATGTTACATCACTCATATTCACTCTGCTGCTTCCCTTGTCCATATTTAAGGACTCTTACAATTTCATTGGGTCTGCCTGGATAATCCAGGATAATCTCTGTGTTTTAGGTCAGCTGATTAGCAACCTTAATCCTATTAGCAATCTTAATTCCCTTTTGCCTTGTCGCTTAACATATTGACAGGTTCAGGGGATTAGGACATAGGCATCTTTGTGGGCCCATTATTCTACCTACCATAGACACCAAACATTGGATTGAAATTTTTGTTCTGTAGTCATCTACAGTTAAATTCAGTAATAATGCCTTGTCCTTCATTGACTCCTCCATTCCATCTGAAACTTTTACAGAGTTTGAGGGCCTTGAATCACACAGAGTTGGGCTTCAGTTCCAGCTCTGACTATTCTAGTTTTGTGACCTTGGAAAAGATAACTAGACTTTTTCGGTGTCACTCTGTGTCTGTGAAGTGGCAATATGTGTTGCAAGGGTTTTGTGATGATTAAAGAAACATGGGTAGAGGATATATATATATATAATTTATAAGCCTATTAAAATATTGATTTATTCTCACTGTTAGAAGAGAATAGAAAGAATGGAAGAGGAGCTAAGGCTCTTGGTTTTTGCTTCTCTTGCCTCAGTGATAATTAATAGCTACTTTAAAGATCTATCTGAAGCTTTTGTTAGAGAAGGAGATGGGGCTTCTCAGGAAGGGGAGGAAGTGGAAGTGAGCATCTGAGAGGATGATGAAGGAGGCCAGACTCTGAGCCTAGGAGGACACAGGAATTGCTATACCAGTAAAGGAGTTTTGTTTTCCATTTGTACCAGCATACTAGGGCCAGGCCAAGGGAGGCTCAGATTCTCGACACAGATTTCCATGGTCACACCTGGCACAGAAGTGAAGCTTTTACACACCCTGAAAAGCACCATGAAAATCTGGGCAAGGAAAAGTAGCAGAGTGGTTCCCACAGATTTCAGATTTTGAATTGTGGGAGGAGGGGAGGTGGATTAACATTTTTTGGAAAATAAATATTTCTTCTGTTATAAAGTCTCTGAATATATAAGAAATTAAAGATATAGTAGCTATAATTGCTATACTCAATTAATTTTCAGTCTATGTGATCTAATTTGATTCTTTCCAAATACTATGCATGCTGAATAAAAAGTAATAAAAAATTTCTGATTCCTTTGTATATTTTTTGCTTCATGCCTTTCATAAATAAGGCTTTTTAAAAACCAAATGGCAACAGGTTTTAGATTTTCACTCTTCATGAAAAAGGTAAAGTGACATTCTCTTTTTATTTAACATCTTCACTTTTATTTCTGGCATTTGTTATTCTAGTGTACTATTTGCTATTTGTTATAATGCAAAAGCAACACTTCTGAAAGCTTCACTCAATATGATGAAGAATGTATTTCAATGACTCAAAATACACTTACTCTATTTAACCAAACTGTGTATGCATTTTGATATTATTTTATTTTAATTTTTTAAACCTACATTACTTATCCAACAAATTGGAACTATTCTGCTATGCATTTATTTATGAATGCTTTTAAAATTCCAAATGGCTCATAATGGCATATTTGAAACTACTAGAGTTGATGCTGTAAGTGAATATTAAGACTCATAACCCAAATGAAAAGCTATTATTGCAGAACACTCAAGTCATTTTCTAGAGCATAATATCGCAGCAAATTTAAAGATGTTTATTCAAAATACCATGAAAAATTTGACAATATGATGACAATCCCTTTGCAAACTTCAAGTGTTAAAATTATTCTTGAACCATCCTACTGGAAAAGATCAACCAAACTCACAAACGTTTATTAGCATTACAATAAATAAACATTGATTATGGCAATAAGAATGCCATAAGAATTTTGAGTCAAGAAAAACAATGTTCTAAATAAGAAAAAAACATCACCCTAGATATACAGTTAGATTACTCTACAAAAGGGGAGAAGGTATAAACCTTTTCTATGGGTTTAAGAAAGACAGCCATGGTTAATATGGTCCATGTGGTTTACCACAAGATAGTTTCTGAAGCATCATACTCTTCACTGGTTTTGTCTATATAATAAATAATATTTCATTTATTAACATGTATGTTCTGTGAGACATCTTATCCCATTTTTACTCCCGTGAACTGTTTTCTTGCTGGAATGTATTTTTCTAGTAATTCTTAAAAATTAGTTTTAGAGAAATCTGTGCACAATTTTCACTCCATGTGAATTCTTTTTAGAGAGATAAAAAGTGCCAAGCAGTGGTACTAAATCAATGACTCACAAACCAGGGGCATTTTTGTCCTGCAGGGCCATCTGGCAATGTCTGGAGGCAATTTTGGGTGTCAAAATTGGATTGGGGAGGTACTACTGGGACCTAGTGGGTAGGAATCAGAAATGCTGTTAAACATCCTACAACGCATAGGATGGCCCCCACAACAAGGAATTATCCAGCCAAGGATATGTGAATAGTGCCAAGACTGAGAAACCCTGATTTAAGTTAAAAAACAGTCACAAAACCCATATATATGTAGTCAGTTTGCTAAGTAAAAATAATTGGTTGTCTAGTAAACATTATTTACCAAACACCCCCTTTGGCAAGGGAGGTGTTGAAAAATAAATGATCTCTTGCCTTGAAGGTTTTAAAGTTTTAACAAAATAGTTGATCTAAAATTGTGTTTTGTCTGTCCAAAATTGTCTGCACATGTAAGTGAAATACACCAACTCCAGAAATAAGAAGTATACATCTATAGAACTTTGTACATAGTAGACAAAGATAAATGACTAGACAGTGACTAGACTAGATAAATAATTATCTAGTAAAGATTTATTTAGTGTTCATTGTCTTCTTGGAAGGATCAAAGTCACATAAGTGAGAGTCTCTGACATTGAGGGGTTTGTATTTTATTAGAAGGAGTCAGACAGTCAAATAAATAAATGCAATTAGAGGAGAGAAAAGACTGAAAAGCAAAGCAGGTGGGGGCCAGAATGCAACTCCTATGTAATATAGGAGTTTACATTTTATTTTATAGGCAACAGCATTAAAAATTGCTTGATGTGAGTGTGGGGAATGGCCTGGAATGATAAGATACCAGTAGGATTTTAACAGCCAGGGGAGAGATGTTAAGGACCTGAGCTAAGACAGGGTCATGAGTACGAAGGAGAGTGAGTGGGTATAAAGATACGAATGAGACTGAATTGAGTGAACTTGGTGACTGATTAGCCAGGAGTGGGTGAAGGAAGAATAGCATCTAGGATGACTCTGGGCTCAGGATGGGCTAAATGAGTTGTTATTCACTAAAAGAGAAAGGAAATGGGCAGTAGAGTTATGGAGGAGTTTGCTCCTGGCAATCTGAGTTTGAGATGCCTTTCTGACATCCTGGTGGTGGTAGAAGCTGTATATGTGAGCCTGGAATTCAGACAAGAGAGCTGGGCTTTATTGGGAGAGACTTCTCCGTGGATCTGTAGCATTCTGCATCTTTAAGGCAGAGATATTGACAGCTTTTAATATCTTTTCAAGGATGTTGTTATAGGGAACAGCCTGGAATTTAGAGACAGTGTCTCACTCTGGAGTACAGGGTGTGTTTTTTTTACTTTAGAGTATGATAAAGAAAATGTCTCCCTTTGGAGCACAGTTTGGTCAGGTTTGCTTGCAGCCCATTATAAAAGTTTGGGGCTTCCTAAGCTTGGGTTTCTTAGTTATAGTGCAAAGCCACTGCACCCACAGCATCCGCCTGGGCCTCTAAACAGTGTCCCATGGATTTAGGTGGGAAAAGGGAACTGGCGTGAACATGAAGCATACTCACCTTGTTGTGCTGTGAGTAATAAAGTCCTTTGTTTCTGATCCAAGAGTCTTCTGCCAGCATCCATGATCCAAGAGTCTTCTGCCAGCATCCATGAAACTGGTATGCTAACTTGTGAGCTTGTAAACAGGGTAAACTCACAAACTCTTCATAGTCCTTGACAGGCTGGTAATGGAGATTTGGGAATGATCAGAATACTGCCCGGGGTGGAAGTCTTCAGAGTGTACAAGATCTCCTGACACAAAGAAAAGAAAGGGATTCTTCAACCTGGGATACATAATATTTTTTTCCTGTTTTTATTTCATTTCTTTCATTCTTTTTTCTTTCTTTCCTCCATCCTTTTTTTTTATAAGTTTATTCTTTTCTTAAATTAACTAATTAATTTATTTTTGGCTAGGTTGGGTCTTTGTTGCTGCACGCGGGCTTTCTCTAGTTGCAGCGAGTGGGACTTCCGTTGCAGTGCGTGGGCTTCTCATTGTGGTGGCTTGTCTTGTTGTAGAGCACGGGCTCTAGGCGTGTAGGCTTCAGTACTTGTGGCACTCAGGCTCAGTAGTTGTGGCTCAAGGGCTCTAGAGCTGAGGTTCAGTAGTTGTGGTGCACGGGCTTAGTTGCTATGCGGCATGTGGGATCTTCCTGGATCAGGGATCAAACCCGTGTCCCCTGCATTGACAGGTGGATTCTTAACCACTGCGCTACCAGGGAAGTCCCCCCTCCTTCCTTTTTTTCCTCCCTTCTTCCCTTCCTCCATCCCTCCCTCTCTTCCTTCCTTCCTTCCATTCCTACCTATCCCCTTCCCTTTCCCTCTATCTCTCTGTCTTTCATAATGGCACATAAGTCCAATAGGAATTGAGAGCAGACTGCTTCTGCTCCTTCATCACTGTAGGGAGAGATGCCATCCTTTTCCTCTGGCCCAAACAGTTTTCTCAGAGAAACTGTCCCATCCAGAGCTCAGAACAGGCAACCCTGCCAGAATCTCATTGCCTGACCAGGTAATAGAGGGGGTGAGAAGATAAGCTGATTCTTGTTCTCTTACAATGTTGATTTCCCTACATAAACATTGTAAGAGAACAAGAATATTTAATATCTTTTAATATGGGAAATTAACACTTTTGTTTTTCCTCCTTTTCTTTGTTATTCTGGGACTGTTTCAGATAAGCTTGTTTTTCTATTTAAAGTGGTGAGGGCAGAATACATGGGGCATGAACCACAGGAAGAACTTCAGGGGTGAGAAACACATTTGTGTTTTTGGAGATGGGGTGGTCAGTAGAGGAGATGCCTAAAGTTGAGCGACTAATTCCAGTAAAATTTTCAAGAAGTGAGAAGAGAAGTAAAAACTTGATGGGTGGACATTATGAAGAACTACTGAATAAGATGTTGAAGGACCTCCCAGAGGCTGAGTCTTGGTCTACCATCCACTCAGCTTTCAGTCAAACAAGAGCATCTCAGGGTTAGCACCCAGAGACTACGCTGGTTGAATCTCCTGAGCCTTAAAGAAAATCTTTCTTTTATGAGACACCCACCTTCACTCTGAATGCCTGGCAAGAGTAATGGTCATTCATGACACAATTCTGTATGTGGTCATGCCACCCTGTGTGCACACCACTGCACACATATATGATGTCACAGCACATCTGCAAGCCCTAAGGGAGAGGTCCTGAGCTGGAACCATTAGAGGCAGAATCACTCCGAGGTTTTTTTAGGGGAAAGAAGAATAGTTTTAAGCAGGGCTTGAAAGAAAGATGAGCACTTTTTCAGGACAAAAAGTGGCATGAGCACAGAAATGATTTTTATTTTTTAATTGTAATTATTTTGCAAAAAATGGTGAATAAACCTGAACCAGTAGTGATTCTATTGGTAGTAAGTAGAAATTTATATCAGTCAATTAGAGGATAATTGTATTACATAGAGGGGAAATTAGTGATTTAACTTATGCAGTACCAAGTTATGGCGTTGTTCATCCCTGAGTGCAGATTTATGAAATAAATTAAGAATATTTCAAGGTATTGCTGCTAAGTGCAGAATGTTATGTGGTTAGAAAATATTCTATATCTGTGGAGTTACACCCCAAACAAAACAAAACTGAAAAAAGAATTAATAATAAAGACAGAAATATGTAGTAGTTAAATATTTCTAGAAGAAAAATACTTATTTTCCTCTATTCCTTTTGGGAAACCCCCCCCAGGCATGAAAAGTAAGCATTTTAACAAAAAATATTATAGTACGCCAAGCAAATGCTTGCCACAAAAGTATGCATCCTCCTTTCTGTATATCTGTAACAAAATATGGATCTATTTATCCAGATGCTATCTGTGAACACTGGAACAACACTTGCATATTCAGCTCATGTTTTTTCTGAGCTTAGACTGTACACATACTATGGCCTATGCAGGCTTGTGATAAGAAAGCCTGTTGCAAAAATATGGACTCACTGTTTTTGCAAATGCACGTCTGGACAAAAGCTGTCAATAACTCTTCATCAATATGTTTTACTGCCCAGTTTTTTTTCAGCATATGCAGTTCCTGTAATGTGTTGTGATA
This sequence comes from Orcinus orca, assembly GCF_937001465.1. Classification (NCBI taxonomy): domain Eukaryota; kingdom Metazoa; phylum Chordata; class Mammalia; order Artiodactyla; family Delphinidae; genus Orcinus; species Orcinus orca. The sequence continues at coordinate 118,718,327 of NC_064559.1, forward strand.
ATGCTGGTTTAAAATAGCTATGATTCCAGTCAGTTCGCATTAACAGTAAACAAACAGATGGCTCACCAAAGGATAGATCTTTTCCAATAACCCAAATGTACCATATAACCTACTTTTATAAATATGAACACCTCTAAAAAGTATCTTCTGTGATGGCTAATTTTGTGTGTCATCTTGGTTGGGCCACAGTGGCCAGAAACCTGGGTGAACGCTATTCTGGATGTTTTCTGTGAAAGTGTTTTTTGGATGAGATCAACATTTAAGTTGGTAGACTTTGAGTGAAGTCAAATACCTTCCATAAAGTGAATGGCCCTCATCCAATCAGCTGCAGCCTTTAACAGAACAAAGGCTGACCTCCCTCTAAACAAGAAGGAATTCTGCATCTCTTCCCTGAGTCTCCAACCTGTCTGCTTACCCCATTAGATTTTGGACTTGCCAAGCCTCCACAATTGCATGAGCCAACTCCTTAAAATAAATCTCTCCTCTCTCTTTCTTTCTCTATAGATGATAGATAGATAGGCAGATAAAGATAAATCTATAAACATATATCCTGTTGGTTCTGTTTCTCTAGATACCTGTGACTGATATACCTTACAACTGCCTCAGAAAAGTCACTCTACCTATTAAAGAAAAAATTTTAAGTAGGAGTTCTTAGAATGTTCAGGATAAATACAAGATTAAAAGTGTATTGTTTGTTGACTTGTAGGTTAAGGAAGAGATAAAGGGACAAAATAACTATATTGAATAACCATGAACACGAAGTATTTATTCAGGTAGCAAGCCCATCAATAAATTGCTCATAAATTCCTAGGTAATTAGTTTTATTGAATGCTTACAGGTGGCATATTCCCTATCTTTGAAAAGGGAATGTCTGAAGCAAAAAAAGCAAGCCCTCTTGCTGTAAAGTAATATTAAGATGTTTAATAAACCACGCACCATGTAACATGCACATCAAATATTTGATGAAGACATTTCCAGGAAAGATGTAGGAATAAGAGAAGGCCCAGCCCGCTGAAATGTACCAAAATGAATAAAATAGGCAAGAAACTTGAGACTAGGGTTTAGTTTCAAACTTATTACACAAACTACATGGAATATGTTTCAGGAACAGTATAAACTGAACAAAACTGAAAGTAGACATTGTAAGTTGACATTAAATAATTCTTCCAAAAGGAGTGATTCAGTGTTTTAGAAAGTTAGTGAAGTAAATCTGGAAAAATCCCAGTAACATTTCCTATTTTGGAAACAAACCTGAAGGTAGGGATGATAAAGAGATCATGATAAAGGAAATCTTTTCTTGATCATGATAAAGATGATAAGGAAATATTTTCATTAAAAATTGAGTGCCGGGGCTTCCCTGGTGGCACAGTGGTTGAGAGTCTGCCTGCCGATGCAGGGGACACGGGTTCGTGCCCCGTTCCGGAAAGATCCCACATGCCACGGAGCGGCTGGGCCTGTGAGCCATGGCCGCTGGGCCTGCGTGTCCGGAGCCTGTGCTCCGCAACGGGAGAGGCCACAACAGTGAGAGGCCCGCGTACAGCAAAAAAAAACAAACAAACAAACAAAAAAATTGAGTGCCATGGGATTTAGTGTTGAACATGTATGCTCTGTAAAGAAAAATTCCTCCAGCTATTCAAGGAAGGCAAGAAGGTTACTTGCAAAAGAATGAGAAAAGTTTGTCCTGACTTCTCCTTAGCAATAGTGGAAACCAGAAAAGCAGTTTCTATGGATGAGTTAATGTCAGTAAACAGTTGGATGTATGATCAAAGCTTACAAAAGAGGTCTGCCTTGGAGATAGAAATGCCTGCTATTCATCTTCACCTGAATTGATTGCTATCAAGGAGAACTATAGGCCAGTATTGCCAGATCGTCCAAGTCAAAATTCCATATTTTTAACTGAAATCTCCTGATCTGAAACTATTTGAATTTAAAACTGTTTGGACTTAAAAAGAAAACATTTGGGGACTGACAATTGATTGAGCCAAACAAAGCACAGGAACCATTAATTTTAAGACTCAGAGGGAGGAGGAGGAGGGGGAGAGGGAGAGGAGAAGGAGAAGACGAAGATGAAGGAGAAGAAGAAGGATAAAAGGTCCTAAGCTGAGCGAACTCTAACAACCACTAGATTTGTTAAGACATATATATACAACTTGCTCTATAGATTTAATCCTATCTCAATCAAGATTCCAACAAATTATTTTTTGGATATCAACAAACTGATTCTAGAAGATGAAGGAGAAGAAGAAGAAGGATAAAAGGTCCTAAGCTGAGCAATCTCTAACAACCACTAGATATGTAAGACATATATATAAAACTTGCTCTATAGATTTAATCCTATCTGAATCAAGATTCCAAAAAATTATTTTTTGGATATCAACAAACTGATTCTAGAGTTTATATGGAGATGCTAAAGATGCCAAATAGCCAACACTAGACTGAAGAAGAATGAAGTTAGAGGACTGATACTATCCACCTTCAAGACTTAATATGAAGCTACAGTAATCAAGATAGTGTGGTGTTGGCAAAAGAACAAACAGGTCAGTGAAACAGAATACAGAGCCTAAAAGCAGACCCGCATAAATTTAGTCAACTGATCATTGATTAAAGAGCAAAAGCAATACAATGAAGCAAAGATAGTCTTTTCAACAAATGGTGCTGGAACACCTAGACACACATGCAAAACAAATGAATCTAGCTACAGATCTTACATTCTTCACAAAAATTAACTCAAAATGTATCATAGACCTAAATGTAAAACATAAAACTATAAAACTCCCAGAAGATAACACAGGAGAGAACCTAGATGACCTTAGATATGGCAACAGCTTTCTAGATACAACACCAAAAGCACAATCCATGAAATAAATAATTGATAAACAAGACTTCATTAAAATAACAACTTCTACTCCACAAAGGACACTGTCAAGAGAATGAGAAGAACCACAGACTAGGAGGAAATATTTACAGGACTGTTATCCAAAATATACAAAAAACTCTTAAAGCTCAACAATAAGACAACCAACAATTTGATAAAAAAAAAATGGGTCAAACACCTTTATTGACACCTCACCAAGTGAGATAAACAGATGGCAAATAAGCATATGAAAAGATTTTCCACATAATATGTCATTAGGGAAATGCAAATTAAAACAACAATGAGATACCACTACACACCTACTAGAATGACCAAAATCTGGAACATTGACAATAGCAAATGTTAGCGAGGATGCGGAGCAACAGAAACTCTAATACATATCACTGATGGGAATGCAAAATGCTACAGCTATTTTGGAAGATAGTTGGCAGTTTCTTGCAAAACTAAACTAAACCTTGCTATTTACCTAGAGGAATTGAAATTTATGTTCATAAAAACCTGCACATGAATGTTTATAGCTGTTTTTATTCATAATTGCCAAAATTTGGACGTAACCAAGATGTCCTTCAGTAGGTGAATGGATTAATAAACTTTGGTACATCCAGACAATTAAATATTATTTGGTGCTAAAAAAGAAATGAGCTGTTAAGCCAAGAAATGACATAAGGAATCTTAAATGCATATTATTAAGTGAGAGAAAACAATCTGAAAATTCTACATACTGTATGATTTCAGCTATATGACATTCTGGAAAAGACAAAATTATTAAAACAGTGAAAAGGTCAATTTTTGTAAAGTCGTGGGTAGGGGAGAGAAGATGAAAAAGTAGAGCCCAGAAGATTTTTAGGACAGTGAAATTACTCTGTATGATATTTTAATGATAGCTACCTGTCGTTATCCATTTGTCCAAACCCCAAAAATTTAGAAAACCAAGAGTGAACTGTTAATGCAGACCATGAACTTTGGGTGATTATGATTTGTCCATGTAGGTTCATCAATTATAATAGATGTACTATTCTGGTGAGTAACGTTGGAAATAGGGAGGCTATGCATGTGTGGGAGAAGGGAGTATATGGGAAATCTCTGTACCTTCCTTTCATTTAAGTATGAGTCTCAAACTGCTCTAAAAAAATAAAGTCATTTTTCAAAAAAAAAAAAACACAAACATATAAAGCTGCATTTATTAAAAGTGTAATACTGGACCAGTGATAAATAAATAGAAAAATGGAAAGCTTAAACAGTTACCAAATAAATCCAAATTTTGGGAATTTTGGCATGGTGGCATTACAAATGAGTGAGATAAATATGATATTCAATATATGATTTGGAGACAATTTTATAGCTATGTTGAGATGCTTTCTGACAACCTAGAGGGGTGAAACAGAGAGGGTGGGAGGGAGGCTCAAGAGGGAGGGGATATGCGGATATATGTATACATATAGCTGATTCACTTCATTGTACAGCAGAAACTAACACAACAGTGTGAAGCAATTATTCTCCAATAAAGATGTAAAAAAAAAGTTATGTTGAAATACTGCCTCATATGTTGCATTAAAAATAATTTGTACTTGAAGATAAAAATGTGAAAATTAAAATAATATACTAAAATAAAATTTAGATATATATTTCTATAATATAAGCTGGAAAATAATTAGCTGAGGATAATCCAAAGCCATCACATCAGTTATTTACTGCTGTGTAACAAATTACCCTAAAACTTACTGAATTTAAATAATGATTTATTATTTTTTATGATTCTGTGGATTAGCTAGGTGGTTCTTATGCTGATCTTGGCTGGATTAACTCATGTGGCTGTGATCAGATCATGGGTCCAAAGGTGTCTGGGTTCAGCTAGGGGAAATGGGATGACTGTTCTCTTATGTTCAAGATGGCTAGACTGGACTTCTTCACAGTATAGTGGCCTCAGGGATTCAAAGAGGCAAAAGCAGAAACTGCAGAGAATTTGCTTCAGAAATTTGCACAAGGTCACTACAGTCTCATTCTATTAGTCATAGAAATTCACAAGATCTGCTAGTTTCAAGAAGTGGCAAAGGAAACCCTGCTTCTTGATGAGAGATGTTGCAAAGGATTTTTGGCAATTTTTAATCCACCACAGGTGCAAACTCTAAAGAACAATTCTGATTGTTTGGATGACATAAAAATGAAAAATTTTACTGCCAAATTCCCATAATAAAGAAGGCTGAACAACAAATGATAAAGTGGTTAAAAATATTTTGTAACACATGTGACAAAGGATAAGTATTTCTAATACATAAAGCACTCTTACAAAACAATGAAAAAAGGTAAAAACTGATCAGAATAATGGGATAAGCCAATTGTAACAACAATTCTCAAAAGAAGAAGAAATATCAATCAACAATTGTATGAAACTAGCACCACCTAATAAACAAATAAATTCAAAATAAAACACCACTGCAATCTTTTCTACCCACAAAATTCATACAAGTTAACAAAATTGATGATGCCCTTTTATGGAAAGTTATAAGAAAAGAGGATTGTCCTACACTGGAGGAATATAAATTCAAATTTCTTTTCAGAATAATAAGTTGGCATTCTATCAAAGTCTTTAAAAATATGCACACCTAACAGTTTGCTTCTAAGAATTTATCTGAAGAAAGTTAGACAATCAGACTAAAAAAATTATAAGAATGTTCCTCCCAAACTTGACTACAATAGACAAAAATGCAAACAAGCTCAATTCTTTAATTATTCACGCATTCATCCAACGAATATTTATTGAGAGCTTGCTATGTATAGGCATGATTGTAGTCCTGATGATAAAGTGGTAAACCAGACAACGTCTTTGCTGCTATGGTGCCTTGTCCTGGTGGGGAAGCAAACAATAGACTAATAGCTATTCTATACAATATGCTATCAGGTAGAGGGGTGAAGTACTATTTTAATAGAGTGGACTGGGTAGGCCTCCAGTGAAGTAACATTTGAACACAGACTTGTATACTTTTGTGTTTGTAGACCCAAAGATAGATATCCTTCCCAGATCCTTTTCAGGAAGGACTTGCTGCCCAGCAAGGCAGAGACCTTGCCTGATTTCAGTTTTTTTCCTTAGCTCTTAACCACTTAACTCTATGCTTCGCACATGGTAGGAATTCAAAACAATGAAGACATTTCCGGTAAAAATTATTAGTTGATATTTTGTACACTTGGGCAGTCTTCGTGTGCAAAAGCTACACTTTGATGCTGTTATTTTCCCCTTGGGCTGCATTTGCTTCTGGGCTGTCTTAGACCTTTCCTGGAACTCTACTGAATGCACTGAATCACTAAAGTGGCCAGGAGAGTGCCTCTCTGGTCCGACTCCTTTGAATTGTCATCTTTCCTCTCCAATGCCAATAGCTTCTTCTTTTTGGTTATTTAGCCAATGACTCTGACATTTGGACTTCTGGAAAGCATCACTTTGTACTGTAAGGTTACCTTGTAGGCCTATTTTCCAGCAAAGGCATGACACTCTCTAATATTGGAAGAGGACTTGTAATCCAATTATTTTCTCTAAAAGTGATCAGTTTCTTTTCTTTCTTTTTTTCCCTTCAACTGTCCTGTTTAGAACATCACTTCCAATCTCCTTTGGGTCCTTAAATGGCATAACTGCCTACTCAGTCAACCAAACTCTTCCCTCTTAATGTAACAGTCCTATAATTCAGAAAGGTTAGAGTTAAGTAACTCAAAATTAATTTTTACTGAGTACTGGTACATCTAAGAAACAGTTTTAAGTAATTAGGAACATACCAAAATAGCATAAGAATAAGCATCAACCTTCAATTAGCAACTATGTAGTTGAACATATCTAAACAGAACTAGTTATATCAAGAAGTATAGGAGGGGAGGGAGCTTCAAGATGGCGGAAGAGTAAGACGTGGAGATCACCTTCCTCCCCACAAATACATCAGAAATACATTTACATGTGGAACAACTCCTACAGAACACCTACTGAACGCTGGCAAAAGACCTCAGACCTCCCAAAAGGCAAGAACTCCCCACGTACCTGGGTAGGGCAAAAGAAAAAACAGAGAAAAAAGAATAGGGATGGGACCTGAACCAGTGGGAGGGAGCTGTGACGGAGGAAAAGTTTCCACACACTAGGAAGCCCCTTCACGGGCGGAGACTGCGGGTGGCGGAGGGGGGAAGCCTCGGGGCCGCAGAGGAGCACGCAGCCACAAGGGTGTGGAGGGCAAAGTGGAGAGATTCCCGCACAGGTGATTGGTGCCGACCAGCACTCACCAGTCCGAGAAGCTTGTCTGCTCATCCACCGGCGAAGGCGGGGGCTGGGAGCTGAAGCTCGGGCTTCAGTCGGATCCCAGGGAGAGGACTGGCACGTGAACACAGCCTGAAGGGGGCTAGTGCGCCACAGCTAGCCGGGAGGGAGTCCGGGAAAAAGTATGGACCTGCCGAAGAGGCAAGAGACTTTTTCTTGCCTCTTTGTTTCCTGGTGCGCGGGGAGAGGGGATTAAGAGCGCCGCTTAAAGGAGCTCCAGAGACGGGCGCGAGCCACGGCTATCAGCGCAGACCCCAGAGACGGGCATGAGACGCTGAGGCTGCTGCTACAGCCACCAAGAAGCCTGTGTGCAAGCACAGGTCACTACCCACACCTCCCCTCCAGGGAAGCTGTGCCGCCGCCACTGCCAGGGTCCCGTTATCCAGGGACAACTTCCCTGGGAGAACACAGGGCGCGCCTCAGGCTGCTGCAAAGTCATGCCAGCCTCTGCCGCCGCAGGCTCGCCCTGCGTCCGTGCCTCTCCCTTCCCCTGGCCTGAGTGAGCCAGAGTCCCCGAATAAGCTGCTCCTTTAACCCCATCCTGTCTGAGCGAAGAACAGACGCCCTCAGGCGACCTACACGCAGAGGCGGGTCCAAATCCAAAGCTGAACCCCAGTAGCTGTGCGAACAAAGAAGAGAAAGGGAAATCTCTCCCAGCAGCCTCAGGAGCAGCGGATTAAATCTCCACAATCATCTTGATGTACCCTGCATCTGTGTAATACCTGAATAGACAACGAATCATCCCAAATTGAGGAGGTGGACTTTGGGAGCAACGAGATATATATATATATATATATATATTTTCCCATTTCCTCTTTTTGTGAGAGTGTATGTGTATGTTTCTGTGTGTGATTTTGTCTGTATAGCTTTGCTTTTACCATTTGTCCTAGGGTTCTCTCTGTCCATTTGTTTTTGTTTTAGTATAGTTTTTAATACTTGTTATCACTGGTGGATTGGCTTTTTGGTTTGGTTGCTCTCTTCTTTCTTTCTCTCTCTTTTTTTTATTACTTAAAAAAATTATTTTCCTAATAATTATTTTTTAATTCAATAACTTTATTTTATTTTATTTCATTTTATCTTCTTCTTTTTTTCTTCTCCCTTTTATTCTGATCTGTGTGGATGACAGGCTCTTGGTGCTCCAGCCAGGCGTCAGGGCTGTGCCTCTAAGGTGGGAGAGCCAAGTTCAGGACACTGGTCCACAACAGACATCCCAGCTCCATGTAATATCACATGGTGAAAATCTCCCAGAGACCTCCATCTCAATGCCAAGACCCAGCTCCACTCAACGACCAACAAGCTACAGTTCTGGACACCCTATGCCAAACAACTAGCAAGACAGGAACACAACACGATCCATTAGCAGAGAGGTTGCCTAAAATCATAATTAAGGCCACAGACACCCCAAAACCCACCAACAGACGTGGACCTACTCACCAGAAAGAGATGATCCAGCTTCATCTACCAGAACACAGGCACTACTCCCCTCCACCAGGAATCCTACACAACCCACTGAAGCAACCTTAGCCACTGGGGACAGACACCAAAAACAACAGAAACTACGAACCTGCAGCCTGTGAAAATGAGACCCCAAACACAGTAAGATAAGCAATATGAGAAGAAAGAGAAACACACAGCAGATGAAGGAGCAAGGTAAAAACCCACCAGACCTAACAAATGAAGAGTAAATAGGCAGTCTACCTGAAAAAGAATTCAGAATAATGATAGTAAAGATGATCCAAAATCTTGGAAATAGAATGGAGAAAATACAAGAAACGTTTTAAAAGGACCTACAAGAACTAAGGAGCAAACTGATGAACAACACAATCGATGAAACTAAAAATTCTCTAGAAGGGATCAATAGCAGAATAACTGAAGCAGAAGAATAGATAAGTGAACGGGTACATAAAATAGTGGGAAAAACTACTACAGAGCAGAATAAAGAAAAAAGAATGAAAAGAATTGAGGACAGTCTCAGAGACATCTGGGACAACATTAAACGCACCAACATTCAAATTATAGGGGTCCCAGAAGAAGAAGAGAAAAAGAAAGGGACTGAGAATATATTTGAAGAGATTATAGTTGAAAACTTCCCTGATATGGGAAAGGAAACAGTTAATCGAATCCAGGAAGTGCAGAGAGTCCCATACGGGATAAATCCAGGGAGAAACACGCCAAGACACATATTAATCAAGCTATCAAAAGTTAAATACAAAGAAAAAATATTAAAAGCAGAAAGAGAAAAACAACAAATAACACAAAAGGGAATCCCCATAAGGTTAACAGCTGATCTTTCAGCAGAAACTCTGCAAAGCATAAGGGAGTAGCAGGACATATTTAAAGTGATGAAGGAGAAAAACCTACAACCAAGATTACTCTACCCAGCAAGGATCTCATTCAGATTCGACAGAGAAATTAAAACCTTTCCAGACAAGCAAAATCTAAGAGAATTCAGCATCACCAAACCAGCTTTAAAACAAATTCTAAAGGAACTTCTCTAGGCATGAAATACAGGAGAAGGAAAAGACCTACAATATCAAACTGAAAACAATTAAGAAAATGGTAATAGGAACATACATATCAATAATTAACTTAAAAGTAAATGGATTAAATGCTCCAACCAAAAGACATAGACTGGCTGAATAGATACAAAAATAAGACCCATATATATGCTGTCTACAAGAGAACCACCTCAGACCTACGACACATAAACACTGAAAGTGAGGGGAAGGAAAAATATATTCCATGCAAATGGAAATCAAAAGAAAGCTGGAGTAGCAATTCTCATATCAGACAAAATAGACTTTAAAACAAAGACTATTACAAGAGAAAAAGAAGGAAACTACATACTGATCAACGGATCAATCCAAGAAGAAGATATAACAATTGTAAATATTTATGCACTCAACTTAGGAGCACCTGAATATATAAGGCAAATGCTAACAGCCATAAAAGGGGAAATCAACAGTAACACATTCATAGTAGGGGACTTTAACAACCCACTTACACCAATGGCCAGATCATCAAAAGTGAAAATAAATAAGGAAACACAAGCCTTAAATGATACATTAAATAAGATGTACTTAATTGATATTTATAGGACAGTCCATCCAAAAACATCAGATTACACTTTCTTCTCATGTGCTCATGGAATATTTTCCAGGATAGATCATATCTTGGGTCACAAATCAAGCCTTGGTAAATTTAAGGAAATTGAGATTGTATCAAGTATCTTTTCCGACCACAATGCTATGAGACTAGATATCCATTACAGGAAAAAATCTGTAAAAAATACAAACACATGGAGGCTAAACAATACACTACTTAATAACCAAGAGATCACTGAAGAAATCAAAGAGGAAATCAAAAAAATACCTAGAAACAAATAACAATGAAAACATGACAACCCAAAACCTATGAGGTGCAGCAAAAGCAGTTCTAAGAGGGAAATTTATAGCAATACATTCCTACCTGCAGAAACAAGAAAGAGCTCAAGTAAACAACCTAACCTTACACCTAAGGCGATTAGAGAAAGAAGAAGAAAAAACACCCAAAGTTAGCAGAAGGAAAGAAATCATAAAGATCAGATCAGAAATAAATGAAAAAGAAATGAAGGAAATGATAGCAAAGATCAATAAAACTAAATGCTGGTTCTTTGAGAAGGTAAACAAAATTGATAAACCATTAGCCAGACTCATCAAGAAAAAAAGGGAGAAGACTCAAATCAATAGAATTAGAAATGAAAAAGGAGAAGGAACAACTGACACTGCAGAAATAAAAAGGATCATGAGAGATTACTACAAGCAACCTATGCCAATAAAATGGACAACCTGGAAGAAACAGACATATTCTTAGAAATGCACAACCTCCAAGACTGAACCAGGAAGAAATAGAAAATATGAACAGACCAATCACAAGCACTGAACTTGAAACTGTGATTAAAAATCATCCAACAAACAAAAGCCCAGGACCAGATGGCTTCACAGGTGAATTCTATCAAACATTTAGAGAAGAGCTAACACCTGTCCTTCTCAAACTCTTCAAAAATAGCAGAGGGAGGAGCACTCCCAAACTCATTCTATGAGGCCCACAAGACCCTGATACCAAAACCAGACCAAGATGTCACAAAAAAAGAAAACTACATGCCAATATTACTGATGAATATAGGTGCAAAAATCCTTAACAAAATACTAGCAAACAGAATCCAACAGCACATTAAAAGGATCATACACCATGATCAAGTGGGGTTTATTCCAGGAATGCAAGGATTCTTCAATATACGCAAATCAATCAATGTGATACACCATATTAACAAATTGAAGGAGAAAAACCATATGATCATCTCAATAGATGCAGAAACAGCTTTCAACAAAATTCAACACGCATTTATGATAAAAGCCCTGCAGAAAGTAGGCATAAAGGGAATGTACCTCAACATAATAAAGGCCACATATGACAAACCGACAGCCAACATCGTCCTCAATGGTGAAAAACTGAAACCATTTCCACTAAGATCAGGAACAAGAGAAGGTTGCCCACTCTTACCACTCTTATTCAACATAGTTTTAGAAATTTTAGCCACAGCAATCAGAGAAGAAAAGGAAATAAAAGGAATCCAAATCGGAAAAGAAGAAGTAAAGCTGTCATTGTTTGCAGATGACATGATACTATACATAGAGAATCCAAAAGATGCTACCAGAAAACTATTAGAGCTAATCAATGAATTTGGTAAATTAGCAGGATACAAAATTAATGCACAGAAATCTCTGGCATTCCTATACACTAATGATGAAAAATCTGAAAGTGAAATCAAGAAAACACTCCCATTTACCACTGCAAGAAAAAGAATAAAATATCTAGGAATAAAGCTACCTAAGGAGACCAAAGACCTGTATGCAGAAAATTATAAGACACCGATGAAAGAAATTAAAGATGATACAAATAGATGGAGAGATATACCATGTTCTTGGATTGGAAGAGTCAACATTGTGAAAATGGGTCTACTACCCAAAGCAATCTACAGATTCAGTGCAATCCCTATCAAACTACCACTGGCATTTTTCACAGAATTAGAAAAAAAATTTCATAATTTGTATGGAAACACAAAAGACCCCGGATAGCCAAAGCAATCTTCAGAAAGAAAAATGGAGCTGGAGGAATCAGGCTCCCTGACTTCAGACTATACTACAAAGCTACAGTAATCAAGACAATATGGTAGTGGCAAAAAAACAGAAATATAGATCAATGGAACAGGATAGAAAGCTCAGTGATAAACTGACGCATAAATGGTCACCTTATCTTTGATAAAGGAGGCAAGAAAATACAGTGGAGAAAAGACAGCCTCTTCAAGAAGTGGTGCTGGGAAAACTGAACAGCTACATTTAAAAGAATGGAATTAGAACACTCCCTAACACAATACACAGAAGTAAACTCGAAATGGATTAAAGACCTAAATGTAAGGCCAGACACTATCAAACTCTTAGAGGAAAACATAGGAAGAACACTCTATGACATAAATCACAGCAAGATTCTTTTTGACCCACCTCCTAGAGATATGGAAATAAAAACAAAAATAAACAAATAGGACCTAATGAAACTTAAAAGCTTTTTCACAGCAAAGGAAACCATCAACAAGACATAAAGACACCCCTCAGAATTGGAGAAAATATTTGCAAATGACAAAGAATTAATCTCCAAAATTTACAACAGCTCATGCAGCTCAATATAAAAAAAACAAACAACCCAATCCAAAAATGGGCATAAGTACCTAAGTTTCTCCAAAGAAGATATACAGATTGCCAACAAACACATGAAAGAATGCTCAACATCATGAATCATTAGAGAAATGGAAATCAAAACTACAATGAGCTATCATCTCACACTGGTCAGAATGGCCATCATCAAAAAATCTAGAAACAATAAATGCTGGAGAGGGCATGGAGAAAAGGGAACCCTCTTGCACTGTTGTTGGGAATGTAAATTGATATAGCCACTATGGAGAACAGTATGGAAGTTCCTTAAAAAACTAAAAAATAGAACTACCATACGAACCAGCAATCCCACTATTGGGCATATACCCTGAGAAAACAATAATTCAAAAAAAGTCATGTACCAAAATGTTCACTGCATCTCTATTTACAATAGCCAGGACATGGAAGCAACATAAGTGTCCATCGACAGATGAATGGATAAAGAAGATGTGGCACATATATACAATGGAATATTACTCAGCCATAAAAAGAAACGAAACTGAGTTATTTGTAGTGAGGTGGATAGACCTAGAGTCTGTCATACATAGTGAAGTAAGTCAGAAAGAGAAAAACAAATACCATATGCTAACACATATATATGGAATGTAAAAAAAAATGGTCATGAATATCCTAGGGTCAAGACAGGAATAAAGACACAGACCTACTACAGAATGGACTTGAGGATATGGGGAGGGGAAGGGTAAGCTGGGACAAAGTGAGAGAGTGGCATGGAGATATATACACTGCTAAACATAAAATAGATGGCTAGTGAGAAGCAGCCACATAGCACGGGGAGTTCAGCTCGGTGCTTTGTGACCACATAGAGGGGTGGGATAGGAAGTTTGGGAGGGAGGGAGACACAAGACGGAAGACATATGTGGACATATATATATGTATAACTGATTCACTTTGTTAAAAAGCAGAAACTAACACACCATTGTAAAGCAATTATACTCCAACAAAGATGTTTAAAAAAAAAGGAAGTATAGGAGGAAGGAACCCCACTGGGAAGGTAATGACTGCTGATTACCCAATTCAGAGCCAAATATGAAACATGTAGTTATAGTTATTTTTTTCTTGAATGAGACAAGAATTTTGAACAATTCTGTCTGTTGCACTGAAAATCAATGAATCAGAGATTTATCATTATCACTAGCAAAACAAGAACAACAATAGCAATTAAAATGTTTAGTCTAACAGCATCAACGTAGATAGCAATCCATCATTTTTAATTTAAAAACACAACTACCTACTGAATTACCCTAGTATGTCTTGGGTCCAGGTCTCAAATGATCATTTAATTGATATTTTTGCCTTCTTACAAAGTTTAGATGCTTTAATCATAGTAGAAAACGTCAGTCCTTGCTTGTTTAACTGAATTGAGTCTTGCTGAAGTGAATTCAAAGATAAAGCAGGTGGAATTGGAGCTTCCATTCAATGATTTCCTAAATGCTCTACTTACTGTACATTTTTATGCTTAACCATTCAAATTTTGTGGCATAATAATTAAACTGTCAGTCAAAGACACCTGATAGATTTGGGGATAGTACTTTTTAATGTCTACGCTTTACTTTCATTTTCAGAAAATGGGAATAGTAAACTTGGTTTCTTCTCAAGGAAATGTTGTAGGAATAATTTATTTTTTTTTAATTTATGGAAGAGCTTTGCATTGCAAAATATTAATGGTGTCATTTGTGGTACACAGGCAACCACAGTAGAGCACATCTAGAATTTAGAGATATAGCCAGGTATTATCTTATTAAAACAAAATTAGTAAAAAATCAATATGTAGTTGATATTAACCACTTCTAGAAACAATTTTCTTTATCCCTTAGGGGTAGTTTGCTAATACTCTTGAATAAAGTTATTTCCTGGATCAAATCAAGAATGCAGATTATTTGTGTGAATCTAATTAAAGCAACAAAAATGTTTCTTGAAAACTGCAACCTAACTGTATTATTATTATTATTTTCCTTCTGTCTCATGCCACCTTTATTCTGTCAGGAAATCCATTTGGCTCTATCTTTATTTTTTTATTTTTTTAACATCTTTATTGGAGTATAATTGCTTTATAATGGTGTGTAAGTTTCTGCTTTATAACAAAGTGAATCAGCTATACATATACATATATCCCCATATCTCCTCCCTCTTGCATCTCCCTCCCACCCTCCTCATCCCACCCCTCTAGGAGGTCACAAAGCACTGAGCTGATCTCCCTGTGGTATGTGGCTGCTTCCCACTAGCCATCTATTTTACATTTGGTAGTATATATAAGTCCATGCCACTCTCTCACTTTGTCCCAGCTTACCCTTCCCCCTCCCTGTGTCCTCAAGTGCATTCTCTATATCTGCCTCTTTATTCCTGTCCTGCCCCTAGGTTCTTCATAACTTTTTTTTTTTTTAAGATTCCATATATATGTGTTAGCATATGGTATCTGTTTTTCTCTTTCTGACTTACTTCACTCTGTATGACAGACTCTAGGTCTATCCACCTCACAACAAATAACTCAATTTCGTTTCTTTTTATGGCTCAGTAATATTCCATTGTATATATGTGCCACATCTTCCTTATCCATTCATCTGTCGATGGACACTTAGGTTTGCTTCCATGTCCTGGCTATTGTAAATAGAGCTGCAGTGAACATTGTGGTACATGACTCTTTTTGAATTATGTTTTTTTCAGGGTATATGCCCAATAGTGGGATTGCTGGGTCATATGGTAGTTCTATTTTTAGTTTTTTAAGGAACCTCCATACTATTCTCCATAGTGGCTGTATCAATTTACATTCCCAACAACAGTGCAAGAGGGTTCCTTTTTCTCCACCCCCTCTCCAGCATTTATTGTTTTTAGATTTTTTTATGATGGCCATTCTGACTGGTGTGAGGTGATACCTCATTGCAGTTTTCATTTGCTTTTCTCTAATGATTACTGATGTTGAGCATCCTTTCATGTGTTTGTTGGCAACCTGTATATCTTCTTTGGATAAATGTCTATTTAGGTCTTCTGCCCATCTTTGGATTGGGTTGTTTGTTTTTTTGATATTGAGCTGCATGGGCTGCTTCTAAATTTTTGACATTAATTCTTTGTCAGTTGCTTCATTTGCAAGTATTTTCTCCCATTCTGAGAACTGATTGTATTTTAACAATCCTATTATGCTTTCCCAGTAAAGTCATTTCTTTTTCTATGATAACTATTTCATACCTCTCATTCCTTCCAAAGGGAACAGACTGAGACACATACCCGTTCTATGATAAAACTGTGGTTCTGCATTGAAAGATACTCCCAAAGGTTGATATCCCTCAAAAGAGTTTAAATACACCATTTCTTCATTGCTGTCACTTACAACCCCAAAGTCCTAAACCTCAAGATGGAGACGAAGGATTTTTAGCCCAGGAAGAATACATTTTTGCCTTTCTGATACTTGTGTGAGAAGAGTTTGAATCTAGGCAGTCTTGAGCTTTCAGCCATTGAAATATCATTTGCTTATGGCTTGGGAGAAGATGCGTAAAATACTATTCTCTCTGGAAAGCAAGACTGTTGAAATGACTGTCCTACTTTAATTGGGATAAAACAGCAACTTTTATGGGGTTTTAGGATGTTAACTAATGTCACTGCTTAGGGACAATGCTCATCTAGGGCTACAGAGAGAGTCTAGCATTTTTACATACTTTTAAGTATACTTCGTAACAACTCATTAAAAGATGTTGAACATTTAAATCCATACTGCAGTGGTGAATTTCAAGCAGGCAACATAATTCCTATTGTATCACCACAAAGGAAATATTCTCTTCTATTCAATTAGTTTATTATATTTGACTATAATTTAATTATCACACTAAAATAATGTGTTTATAAATATCAGAATTATGAAACTGCCCCTCCCAATCCACCTTATCACAGGGGAAGGCTTCCTCCCACCCCACTCCCCTTTTTTTCTCAGGGGCAAATTGGTCCTTTAAAAGGAATTTCACAGTTTCTCTTCGTGGAAAAATTCTCAGACCTTCCCTCACCAACAGCCTCCCCCACTCCACTTGCAACTCTCATGACTAAGATAAAAGAGCTATCAAAGCAGATATGCCTCATGATAACTCCATAAACTGACCTGCCAGCCTCTATTTGTGTGCATCTGGCCTGCCTTCCCTTCTTTACGCCCAGAGAAGTACTCTTCTCCCATGAAAGTCTTCCTCCTTCGCTGTGGATCTGCATTGTCACCTTTCAAGGATTTCCCTCCTTCTGTTTTCCTCCTTCATTATCAATATTTCCCTTTCTACTAGATCATTTCTATCAACATCAAGCATGTTCTCTTATCTCCTCTCTTAGGAAAGAGAAACCACCTCTTTTTTCACCCCAAATCGTCCTATAAACCTCACATGTCACTGCTCTTCACAGTGAAGCTTTGCAAATACATTGTCTTTATTCACTGGATCCATTTCATTCTTTAACTCACTCCACTTCAGCTAAGTTGGAACTCCTCTTGTAAAGTTTACTAAGTTTATTTATGATGTCAAATGCAATGAATACTTTTCGTATGTTTGACCTCTCAGCCACATCAACACAGTTCTCCATACTACATGAACTAGCTTTCTGATTGTAATGCTTGCCTAGCTTTCTGAACTCTTCACTCTCAAGTCATCTGGGATGTCCATCCTCTAAATTTGGAACTCCTCAGACTCAAACATTACTTGGTTTTAAGTCATACCTGTATGCTTGACTCCCAAATTTAGACTCTCAGTTCTCTCTTTTGACATCTACATTCATATCTAACTATCCAACCGACTCTTCTATTAGGATACCTAACAGGCACTTCAGATATATTAGACCTTGAGATGGGCTGAATAATGGCCCCCCAAAATGTCTATGTCCTAATCCTCAGAACTGTGAATATGTTACCTTACATGGCAAAAGGAACTTTGCAGGTGAGACTAAATGAAGGATCTTATCCTGGATTATTGTCCTGGTAGGCCCGATGTCATCAAAATGGTCCTTATAAAAGGGAGAAAAGAAGGTCAAAGCCAGAGAAGGTGATATGACCATGGAGGCAGAAGGAGAAAAGAGGGAGCGGAGCCAAGGAGTGAGGACAGCCTCTAGAAACTGGAGAAGGAAAGGAAACAGATTGTCCCTTGGAGCCTCCAGAAGGAATCAGCCCTGCTGACACTTTGACTTTAGCTTAGTGAGACTGATTTTGGGCTTCTAACCTTCAGAACTGTAAGAGAATACATCGTGTTGCTTTAAGATGCTAAGTATGTGGCAATTTGTTACAGCACCCATAGAAAACTAATACAGGTCTCAGTGTTGGAAATTAAATTGGGTTTTTAATCCATCCCCAAACCTGCTTCTCTGTAGTCTAAACTAATTCAGTAAATGGCACTATTATTTATGCAGTTTCTCAAACCAAAAACCAAGGAATCACCATTGATTTCTCTTTTTTCCTTCACCTCTTCCTCCAATTAATTAACAATTCCTATTAATTTAAATATATCTCAAATATGTATATTTCACTATGGCCACCTTTGCCAAGTTACTGTCTTTCTTTTCTGTGGAACCTAAATGACCTTCTAAAAATGATCTTTTAGGGAAAATCTCAAATATACACAAAATAAAGGAAATAGTATAATGAACCCTGTGTACTCATCACCCTGGTAAAACACTTACCAGTATATGTTGATCTTCTTCCTTCTTTCACCTCTCCTTTTATTTTCCTGGAGTATTTTAAAGCAAAACCCATGTATCTTGTCAGTTCACCCACAAATACTTCATTATATTTCTCTGATAAGAACATTTTTTTGAAATAACCTCATTGCCATTTTCATACCTAAAAAGTAAACAATAATTTCTTAATATTTTTGATACAATTCATATTTGAATTTCCCTATTGCCTCAAATATGATTTTTACAAATGGTTCCCTTGAATCAGATCCGGTTAGGTACTCTTATTGCATTCAGTTGCAAGAGTCTCTTAAGACTCTTTTAGTCTATAAAACCACCCCTCCCCATCACCACTGCCTTTCATGCAACATTGATTTGTTGGAGAAATTAGGCCATTGTTTTTCTGTAGACTTCTCAGATTCTGGATTTGGCTGGTTGCTTCTTCATCGTATTAACTTATTCCTTCATTCCCTTTACTTTCCATAAATCTAGAGGGCTGACTAGATTCAGATTCAATATTTTAGGCAAGTAAGCTTCCTGTTGCTTTCATCATGTTTTAAGACACATAGTAACTGGTTTTCCCAATTTTAGTGCTTAGTACATTTGATTCTGAGCATGTCAGCCTGATTCCTTCAATATAAAATTCTTCATTAACCACTCCCACCCTGGTTTGAGCAACTATGGATAATCATTGCAGAGATCTATTATTTCATTGTGGGTTGCGAAATGATGATTTTCTCATTCTATCATTTCTACTGCTTTATTTGCTGGAATTCTATAAATATTAAGAACTTTTCTTCACCAGTGGTAAAGAATCTGCCTTGCAGTGCGGGGGACGTGGGTTTGATTCCTAGTCAGGGAACTAAGATCCCACATGCCTCGGGGCAACTAAGCCCGCGTGCCACAAAATACAGAGCCCACGTGCCCTGGAGCCTGCGCACCACAACTAGAGAAGAGCAAACCTGCGCACCACAGCTAGAGAGAAGCGCACGCACCACAACGAAGAGCCCGAGCACTGCAAGGAAAGATACCGCATGCCTCAACAAGAATCCCGCGTGCCTGCCGCAACTAAGACCCGACGCAGCCAAAAATAAATTTAAAAAAAAAATGGTTTCAAAATATATTTTGGGAGTAAAGCCCTCAGTATTTATAGCCAATCAAATGTGCCAAAGATGTCATATGAGTTAAGACTGACCTCTAATTTTCTGGTTTGAATAACTAACTGGTGGATAGAGGAGCAATATACTGAGACAGGAAGCCTTTGTGGAAACCAGCCATGGGGGAAGATGAGATAATCAAGGAGATATTGTAGGAAGTAGAAAATAGGGCCTCCATCTTGTTCATTACAATAACTTTTGAGATAAAAGGTGTTCTCAAAACAAGAAATGAGTTTTCTAAAATTTTAGAAATGGGAGAATATCTCAGCAAGTATTCAACCAGTTTCATATTTGAAATACCACATCTAGCACCCCAGTCATGTTGCAACACTGACTCAGGCGGCAACAGCAAATGTTATTATAGCAGCACATTCATCCTAAAAGTTAAGGGTCTGTCAGTATTTCCATTATAAACTCCAATTCTCAGGGGTTTATAACTTGGCTATTTTCAAATCACATCAGGTTGAAACTTGCAAGTAATAAAACATTTTAAAAAATAGATTTAATGCATTTTTGTCAAGATCTAGTTAAAATATTGCCTAATATTTCTGAGATAAAGTGACCTACATTTAATATATTGTGAGACAAATGTTTAATTAAAAACACTTCCTATTTTAAGGTTTCTGGAAATAATTACACTTTATAATAACATTACATTTCAAATGGATAGACTAGATATGGATGGACCACAAACATTACACTGAAGCAATTTTAACACATTATAGCAGAACTTGGCTTATGCATTGCAGTTTTGGATGAATTTCTTCCCAGTAAAACTTGTTGTAAATTGGTTAAGGTTTTATTTGAGGAACAGTAACATGTTCAATTTTATTTTATAAATAGATATATATATATTTTTTTTGCCAGACAGAACTTAGTCTCAAAGTTATTGTTCAATTAAAAATATACCATCTTCTCTTTGGGATACAGTATTTTGATTTCCTTTTAGTAATAGAATTTTCTAACATATGGGATGCCAAGTTCATCTAAGCCCTTTGTAAAATCAGTTAAGCCAGGAACTGTGCCTTAAAGTACAAAAACACTCTTCCCTTATGAGGAACAGGAAGAAACAGAGAGTGTTATAGAATAAAAACAATCAAATATTATATCCTAGGCAAGGTGCAGCATGTAAAGATGAATAAGGAAAGTTCTTTGCCCTCCAGAACAACAAAACTACACGAAAGCAGACACAGGTAAGACCCCAAAGAGTGAAGCAGGTAAAGTATAATGAGAGATTGTGAAGAGATTCCTTCCATCAGGGAAGAAAAGGAAATAGAATGGGAGGTGGAACTGAAGCAGGATCTTAAAGGTTGAACATGCAAAGGAAAAGGGACAAGATGGGCATTCTAGACAGGCAAGGGTGGCAGCATGAGCAAAGGAAAGGAGCCAGGAATTGCATGATGCTTACTGGGATGATACCACCATATTTCTCAGGAACTGAATCACATTTACCCAGCAGATGTTACCTTCTGGGTCTGTTTCAAGTATTTCTACAAAGTCTGTGTGTGTGCATATGTATGTATATTTGATTAAGAGGGCAAATTAGTTGAATGCAAAATGGACCCCAATGCGTAAATTCCTTGATGATCAAATTTAATCCTAGAAAGAAACTTTCACATTAGGGGAAATTTGCTCATGGATTCTTCCTTGTAGTGAAAAAAGTATTCCAGTCGAATATAGAGAAAACTGATATGATAAAAAAGTAATTTTTCTATATATTTAAAAAAAATGGCATTGGAAACATAACCCAAATGACTCAGTATCAGAATACTCGTCCCATTTTGTTTGGAGAATTTCATTCTTGGTTATAATCTCACTGAAAGAAACCTTTATGTGTGCAAAAATAAGGCCCACAGGATGCATTTATCCATACCATTTAAACATGAATTCAGCTATATTTTAATGTTTTCTTTCTGGAAATTAATACTGCATATTATTTGGATCAATTATCTAATATTTTCTTTTTTCAGGGCTATCTTGAAACTTTTAAAAATTTGTAAACATCTGAAGTTTAAAAACAGTATTCATAAATTTTAAAATAAATTTTTAAATTTTAAAATAAATTTTAAAATATTAAAAATTGTACATTTTAAAATAAAATGTTTGTTAATATTGAGAATAAATAATAATAAATGCAAGCATTAAGAATATAACCAATCTTTTAATTTAAGAGAATAGTGTATGTCAAACTATCTTAGAAACAATTACCCATCATTGAAAAGACTGCATCAGAGTTGGCTTAGGCAGGAAAATAACTGATACAAAACAATACTTTTTGAATCTAAAGTATTAATAATGATAAATTTTGCTTACACTGCTGGTCATATTGTTAGATTCTTTTATTTCTCAGACATTTTGACTCTTCTGTATCTATCTTCTGGGCACTTTTTGACTTTCCAAACTCTCTCCCTTTCTTTTTGTTGAAAATCTATCTACTGCTGTTCTCCATGCATTTTCTTTTACGTAGCTTTCCCTCTTTCTCCCATGTAATCTATTATTAAACTTATACTTTTTCATACTTCTGAAATGCTGAGATAGTTTATGAAAAGCATTGATCCAACTTACACTAAAAGTGAACTCTGGTAGCATTAAGTGCATTCTACGCTTTTACATTGAAAATAAAACAATTCTTATTTGAAGTTGGAAAAAAACAAAACAAATTAAATAGGAATTAAATATCTAAATTTTTAAATTAAATAATGAAAATAAAAGATAATTTGGGAGTATTTCCCCAATTTTCAATTTGGAAAAATCTTCTTAGTCAGAAAAGAAACTCAGAAGCAATTATAAAACTACTAGATTTGGATTCATTAAAATGGAAAAGTTCTGAGTGACCCAAAATTAATGAAGTAAAGGAAATTAAATGAATGAATTATAACACATATGATAGACTACTCCTAATTAACAAAGATCCTCCCAATACCTGTAAAATTCAATAGGAAAATGGGTAAAATAAACAGTAAATTCACAGAAAATGAAATGCAAAGGACCAATGAATATAAGGAAAGATTCTCAACTGCTAGAAGTTAGGGTAATAAAATTAAACATAAGAAGCTAGCATTTTTACCCATAAGATTAAAAAAACAAGATCAATAAAATCTAGGTGAGTGAGGGTATCAAGAAACAGACTTTTTAAGATATTTTTGGTGGGAATCTGTATTATGACAACCTTTCATAAAGCAATCTACCAGAATTTGTTAGAATTGAAAATAAGCAAAATACTTAGGGAAATCTATCCTAAAGATATGAAAATACCAGTATATGAGGTGATATTTATAAGGATATTAATTTGACATTTATTTATTAATTAATTTCTTGAATGCATAAGGAGAAAATAATTTTGTTCTCTATAAAATGTAGATTTTTATTTGGAGAAAATCAATATAGAAGTAAAGAAATGAATAAAATAATTTCAAGTGGTAATAGTGCTATTTGGAAGATAAACATGTGGTGTGACAATTAAGTAAATTAAGAGTTGTAGAAGACAGCAGGATGCTATTTTTATAAAGTTCAAAAACAGGCATACATAAAAGTTGGAATGGAAAATACTCTAGGGGGTGAAACTATGGGTAATATGTTATTTTTTCTCATGTTTGAAATTTGCTGTGATCACCTTGCATTGCTTTCTTGATGAAAAAAATATATACTATTAAAATAGATGAATTTTTTTCAAAATGGTTCTTAGTAAAATCCTATCAAAATATATTGGTATGTAGCCTCACTCCGTGGTTGCTGCCTCTTACTGTAGTCTCTCATAAAGCATATCTTTTATGAGCTTTACCCACTCAGAGCAGTAATTGAGAAGATCCTGCTCCTTTCCTTCCTTGAAGGAAGAAATGCAGACTCATGCTAATGCAAATGGACAAGATCAGGGGTGATCTAATGGCATAGACTGGGCAGCATGGATGATGGCAGTGAATGAAGAGCACAGCAGTCTGTAATTCCTTCAGTGGCCTTTTGGCAGTTTTGTAGGATCTGGTCCACTGAGGCCTGGTGGGGAAGAGAAGACTGGCAGATACTCATCAAACAGTAGTTGGGGAGAAATCTGACTAAACTTGTCAAAATATAGTCTTGGAAAAAAAGTTTTCATCATCTTTAATAAATTAGACCTTGGTTTTATTTTCATTCTTTGTCATAAATTTTAGTCTTTCTCTTTTGTTCATAGAAATCCTGAAAAACCAAAAAGCCAGTCATTCTGAAAGTCCTATCAACCCTTTCATTTGTCTAATGCCTTGCAAAATTTTATTTCTAGAGATTCAACCAACTTCCTCTGACAAGCTTTATTCTGCATGCTCAGGAAAAATTGGGACACCTAGGAAAAGGCTCAATGGCTATAAACTGGCTAGGAATTATTCTAATAGTGTCAAGTTGAATCATTTGCACTGTCCATTAGTGTTATTATCAGTATCCCAGGTATTACTAAAATTTCTGTGTAGACAGTAGAAAGCCATTGATGGATCATGTTTGCAAATAACTCTCTAAGGAGCACTTGTTTCTCAAGCCATTGTCCTTGCCTAGAATGGCTACTCTGTCCTCTTATGTAAGTTCCATTTGATTTACAAGGTCCCTTTACTCAACAAATATTTACTGGATACCTACTTTGTGCCAGATAATGTTTCAGGCAATGTATAGACAATGATGAACGAGAGAGACAAGATTTCATCGCTTGTGAATCTTACGTTGTGAGAAAGACTACACACAAGTAAACAACTGAATTTCAGATAACAAGGGGAAAATGGTATCTGTGGTAGAAAAGAGGATTCTTTTCATCATGGTAATCAAGGAAAGCTACTCTGAGGTGACACTTTAGAAGAGAACTGAGAGAGAGAGAGTGGAACATGCAGTCTAATGAAAGAATGTTCTGGGTGGAAAGTCCCTCAGGGAGATCTTGCCATGATTGTGAATCAGCAAGATGTGGTTCCATTCCTCCATTTTCAGTGAGAAGCTCTGATTCTCCCATTGTGCAGTGACCAAACTCTTATAACAGCAATTGTCTCTGTGATTCATTTGTTATTGAAAGTATGTTATATTATCATACTAGTTGTCTTTAAGAAGTTGAGATGCTTGCTTTCCACTTCAGACACAGCTCCTTCAGGATAGGGACCTTGTCCTATGCTTTTTTTTTTTTTTTTTGCGGTACGTGGGCCTGTCACTGTTATGGCCTCTCCCGTTGCGGAGCACAGGCTCTGGACGCGCAGGCTCAGCGGCCATGGCTCACGGGCCTAGCTGCTCCACGGCATGTGGTATCTTCCCGGACCGGGGCACGAACCCATGTCCCCTGCATCGGCAGGTGGACTCTCAACCACTGCACCACCAGGGAAGCCCTGTCCTATGCTTCTTGATATACCAAAACCAAAAATAGTACTTTCATATAATAAGCATTAATAAACACTCACCGATGATCATGATCTGATGTGATGATCTATGCTGTTATCATGTTTTCAGGGAGCATATCAACTCGACTAAAGATAAAGTTGGAGAGAGGGTAGTGCGAGGTTCTGGCTATTTAAAAACTACATCCGATAAATATATAGCGGTTCTGAAAAAACAAACAAGCAAAACTTAAGAATATGCTGTTTAGGGATATATACACATATAGTAAAATTATGTATATAATTATATATTATACATATATTATATTTAAAATACTTGGTTATGTTAGGTTATGCCTGTTACGTGCAAGTGGAGATGACAATTGAGCAGTTGAATATATGAGTCTGAAACTCAGTAGAAATGTCAGGGATGACAATATAAATTGGGGAGTCATCAGCATATAGATTGTACACTATTTAAAGTAATGAGACTGGATAAGATCACTTAGGAAGAGAATAGAAAGAAGGGTAAGTACAATTTGTAGTAGCAAAGAATTGCAAACAACTATTTATCAATAGAAAATTGGTTGAATAAATTACAGATTATGTATACCATACATTTTTATTTACTCTTACTAAGTTATTTATACATGTCTGACTTCAAGGAATATTCAGGATATATATTTTGACCTAAAATAATTTTTGGAGTAATATGAATAATATGTCTACATATTTGTAAAAAAACTACATAAATATGTGTATGAGTCTACATAGTAGAAAGATACATTCTAAACTAGGAGGAATGGGAGATCAACGTTTTCCTTCTAAATATATTTGTATTTCATTCATGCAGTTTTAAAAAATCTGATGATAAAGAGGGACATAAAACAAATGTGTCTTAACTATTTAGAATGTAAAGGAATCTTAGAATTGATATTTATGACAATAGCAATATCCTATCAGTAATCCACTTATTCTACTTTTTGTGGCTTTGTATCCTTTCCCTTTTTTTTGGGTACATCTGCTCCCCCAGAACTTTGACTCTTAACCTTTTGCACTGTCGACCCTTAGCTGGGGGACTGCCCTTAGGCTGTGGAAACAGTTATGCCTGCCCACATGAGAGCTGGGAAGTGCCTAGGAATTTATGTCCCTCTAAGGTCAGTCATTAGCCAACGTCTGATGGGTGAAAAGGTTTGAATGTTGCAGAGATGCTCTGGAGACAGCATAGGTCACACATATCCCTAATAAGGGAGCAGCATGTGTAACCTATGCTGTCTCCAGAGCATCTCTGCAGGATTGAGACAAAGCTCCCTTTCTTGGGACTTGGCTTAATATCACATGTTAGCCAGATCTCCTTCCCTTCCTAGTCCTGCTTCCCAGCTGTCCTTCTAGCATTTTCTGGGAATACTTCCTGATAAACACTTTTACAAGATCCCAGTCTAAGACAATGACGAGTCTATTTTAAGTGCCTACTGAAGTCACCTTAACTCTTGAGGACACAGGCATCATGGACAGTATATATAGTGTAGTAGTTTAGATGCTCAGAGTTTAGGTGATGAGTTCCAAGCTCTGCCACTTACTCTCCATGTGGCCTTGGGCAAGTCACCCAACTCCATGCTTTGTTTTCTCATCTATAAGATGGGATTGATAATAGAACTACTTTACAGAGCTATTTCAAGGAGTAAATAAAATAATGTACCTAAAGTGTATTTAGCATGTTAGGCACTCAGTAATTATTTAAAAACTAATAAAGATGCTTGATGTAAGTATCATGACTATTTATCTCTATGTATGCTGTGGCATGTCTGACAAAAGAAGTTTCTTTTACATGAAAATTTATGATATGAAGTTTTCCTCGGTATGAAAGCCACTCTTTACAGAACATTATTTTATTATGTATGACTCATATGAAGTAAACAAAGTTAATAAATCATTGATTTTAATGGGATTTTGCATACTATGATTAATATGCCATTATTGCATAAAAACATTCTACATGCTGAGAAGTGTAGCTGGTGCATTAGAATATCATTTGGCATAAAGTTTCAGCATATGCTACTTTCACTATGTGTCCCTATGAATGCTTTAACATCTGGTATAAATCAGATAATGAATCAAAAAATTATATCTCCCTAACAACCACATCACATATTTTAGCACTGAATAATATATCATTTTAATGTCTTGAATAACATCGCTATTTATGGGGGTGGTGCAATGACCACATCCTTTATTGGTCTAGTTTTACTTTTAAGAATCTTGTCTTATTGCTTAGAGCAACTCAATTGTTCTGTCTTCTAACTACATAGAGCACCATCCTGAAGCCTATTTTTTCTTGGACCCAAGACCATGGAATTAATTTATATGTGAACCTATTTTATAATAATGTATGGGCTCTATGAAATTCCCCTGGTTGGGGTTTAAGCAAAGCTAGCTAATATTGAATTCTGTTTATTACAAACTGTACATTTCCTGCTAGTTTCTAATTTTATTTCATATAAAATTCCCCTTGTTGTAATTGCTGTCATTCTCTCTCTGTTTTCCCCTAATTATTCTAACTAGGGTAAATTCTCAGTCCTTCAGGAATTGTGTATTTAGTCTGTGGATTTTCCAAATCCTCTTTTTAATTATTTTACTGTATATACTTAACCATTTAAATGTTTCCTATTTTTATAATTCACCAGATGATAAATAATGGTAGAGTGAGTTTGCATTAAAATAAGGAGTTTGTTATCTTTACAGAAATTCTTGGTAAAAGTCTAGCTCTAGTGAATGCTGTTATCTTTATAGAAATTTCTGGTAAAAGTCTGGCTCCAGTGAATGCATAAGATGAATTTTTTTTACCATTTGGGGTTCTTAATCCTTTCTCTAACATCAAATATAAGTTAAAGTTAAAACTCTGCACTTTGTTGTTTTTTGTTTTTGTTTTTTTGTGGTACGCAGGGCTCTCACTGTTGTGGCCTCTCCCGTTGCGGAGCACAGGCTCCGGACGCGCAGGCTCAGCGGCCATGGCTCATGGGCCCAGCCGCTCCACAGGCATGTGGGGTCTTCCCGGACCGGGGCACGAACCCCTGTCCCCTGCATCGGCAGGCGGACTCTCAACCACTGCGCCACCAGGGAAGCCCTGCATTTTGTCCTTAAATATAATAGTTTCACCAAGAGCAAAGCTGCAAGTGTTTTTTTAAAAAAGGTCTAATGTCACCCCATTCCATACCACCCATTACTAAGCTGCACATCACTTGAGATAATGGAGGTTGGAAGGGTTTGTTCATAAATTTGAGACGATTAGGAAGTTCTTACATAGAAGAGTCTTTGAATAAGTTTAGAATCTAAGCTTAAAGGAGAGATTAAGGACAGGTAACAAAATAAGCAATTATTTTTAATCGATCAAAATAATCTTAGTTATGTTCTGAACCCATGACTTCAGAAAAGCTTACCCTAAGGATATTGTGATGTAGGCAAAGTGTATGCATGGGAATCCTAACCTTTATTTAAGTGCTTCTCTCCTAACTTTCAGGTCTCTTTGACCCCAAGGTATTTTTTATGCTACCTTTGGCTCTAGAAAAATACTGATTATCCTCAATCCCACTATCTAACCACCTTCTGAATACTCAACTATTTTCCTTCCACGCTACACAGGCCAGAATTTCTATTCCCCTTTCCTGTTGAATCTTTCCTGGTGACCAAAATAATAAAATAAATAGATTCATGCTAAAGGGTGGTTACAGCCACCCGTAAGTCTTCCACTCCATTCCATTTTCCTTTAAAAAAAACCCACACTGAAAAGATCCATAAACCCAATGGAATTTTGAAGTACTTTATAATTTCTGAAAATCAAACAAAGGACAGAATGTTGTGCTACAGTGCATGTTTTTGTAAAATAATGAACTCATATGATATTGGTAAGAAGAGGAACAATGTCAAAACATAATGTGGAAGTTGATTGATTCATATGTGACCATTCCCATCATCAATATTTACCACCACCAGATAGCACCCACAGAACACAAAGTACACATACGCAAGTAAATGCAGCTAGCCAGAGGAATATGTCACACCCTACATTCTTCCTCTTGGCTCTGTTCAGCCACATGCTCTATGTCCTAGAAAGGTTTATTAAGCCTTCTCCCCATCTTTGTGCAATTGTTTTGTCTCTGTAACTCTTCCTTATGCTCTTTCATCAAGCTGTCTTATTTACTGCAATGTTTATTTATTAGGGTTAACATCTTTTTAAACTGCTACTATTTTTATTAGAATTAGTGTTCTTAGTGCTCTTGGTTACAAAATTTCATAGATTGTGATGGTCCACCCAACTTAATTTTTCCTTATTTTTAGTGTGTTAATATTGCAGAATATGAAGGTTTTTACAAATACATATATCACGCGACTGCAGGAATGCCTGTAAAGTATTTAAAAATGTGTGGGGAGGATTTCTTTCCATCTCACTTTCCTTTTTCTGTCCTTCCTTTCCTTGCAGGGGACAGCCTATAGAAAGAGAAGGAGGAATTCTGCCCTCCCCGCCCCCAGTTCTATCTATGTATTCTAAATTTCTAAGTGATCGTTTTTAGAGTTAAAAAGCTATCCAACTGAAATCTCCCCAGTCTTTCCCCAAAGTTATTACTATCAATAATGATGAATTTAATTATCAAAGCTCTCCAAGGAGCACAATTCCAATGCTACTGTTGATATCTGAATTTTTATGAAAATTCTCTTTGTGTTTTGTTAGGTTTAGATGCTTTGTTTCAAATCTTTCCCTACAAGCACATATGATATATGAGAAATAGTCTCATTATGTCCTTCCTTCCTCTTTATCATCACCTTAAACTATTTTCACACGCTTTTGGAAGGGGTTTGGCAATCTACAACTCTACGGTTGTGTTTAAGATGCAATTAGGGCCTGTTCTAGGCTTACAAAGAGCTGCAGAATGTTCAAGGTTTCCTCAAGATTGTCTACATGTCTGAGTGTGTCACACATTCAGAAATCTTGATTCTACAAAGTGTAAAATGCTGTAGGTTGGCTAAAAGGATGAGATCCAATCAGCTTTCCATCCATATGAATAACTTTGGACATCACATTTCACAGAAAATAAAGGGGGCGTACATCAGGGTCCTCTGGCCTTTGCTCCAACCTCCTCACCCTCAGAACTACTGCAGGTATTCCAAAAAGGAGGAAAATATCTTAATGCCAGAAAGTATTAGAAGAGAACAAAGATACCTAAATTCCAACAAAACATTAATATTTATTGAGAGGGACAAATCAAGAAAAAACTGGGTTATGGAAATGAGGCCAGATATAAAGCTAAAAACGAAAAGCGCAAGTGAACTATAAATTTGGCTCAGCTTTCTAGTAGCCAGTGTGAGAAGGGTCATCTACCCAAAATATTGTGTCCGTTAGATGAAACAAACCAGTTATATAGAGGACATAGATTTATTTTTGGAACTAACACCATAGAAAATTTTTCTCTGAGGAACTCATAATCTATGTGATGATAAGGAGTATTTTTGCACTTGGGCGAAATTTTAAGAATGAAATTGATAAGAGGGCTGGCTTCCTATCCTTGCTTCAGCAGGGGTAAGATTTAGTTGGAATGAAATCTTTCCAGTATAAAGAATGAATGCAGATTATTGATGTAGGTAATTCTACTCCCCACCATACCCCAGTTTTTTGAGAGTAGGATCTGCTTACTTAACTGTTAGTTGGTGTTTATTAAACCATTAAATGAATGACCGCCTGGTCAGATGTCTCTCTGCTGTCCAGCATCAAGTACCAAGTAGAATGGCAGAGTTTGTCTACCTTTGCTACTATGTTGAGGATTCAGTCCCCTGGGGGAGCCTCAGAAAGTGCCACATTTGATTAGTTCTGTTAGGGGAATGGGAACAGGGAATGCTTCGTGAGTGCCTAGTATTTGTCAACGTGAAGATCCTATATACTGAAGGTGGTGGCTCTTTGAGGCCTGTGAGACAGGTCTCCAGGGAGACTTCCTTAATCTAAGGGGTCTTTTGTGGGTTAGGAATCGAAAGACTTGTGTTAAACTGTCAAGAATTAGTTACATAACCTTAGGCTAAATCCTTCCAAATCTGTGTAACTCCTTTTTCCTAGTATGTAAGGTGAAGATAATTACTTGCCCTCCCTAACACCTACACCACCCAGTCTTTTGCCCATTATTTTTTGTTTATTTTACTTTCTGGTTTATCCTGTGAACATACCTATTTGAAGGAGAAACTATGTTTTACTGGTTTATATCCTAAGCACTTATCACAATGACTATTATATTGTATACCGAATAAAATGTCCATTGGTCCAGTGAGTTAATGAAAATATCTGGAAAGTTTCACAGTGCTAAATAAATGTAAACTCTTTGAGGAAAGCAGGTAGGACTTCACCATGTTTTCCTCTCCTTAGGGCTGGTAAGTTTCTTCCTGTGACCCAAATGACCCTAAGCAATCAGTACCAGTTCATACAGAGCTTGGACAGTGCCTGAATGTTGGTGCATCTCACAACCTCATCCTTCTGGAATAATCCTCACTTCAGGGCTTAGGCTCCTTTGGCTCATCTGGTATCCAGTGTCATACATTGCTCGTCATATACGGCCATGCTCGTACTGTCAAACAACACCTGTAAAAAAATCAAAATGTTGACTAATTTATTCTGAATCACATTTTCTATGTGTCCAGATGCTCCAGGTTTGCATATTACTTTCCCGCAATTACGACAGCAAGAAGTTATTGAGATCTTAGTATGTACCAGGCACTATGTGCTTGCATGTATTAACTCATAGTATCCTCACATTTCTATAGGGCAGGTATGACTGTTACACCATTTGCATGACAGCACTGGAGAAGAAACAGAGGTTAAGTATTTTGCCCAGTCACAGAGTGGTGGAGCCTAGATTCCAGCATGAGCTGTCTGGCTCCAGAGACCAAGGTTTTAACCACTGTGTTATGTTGCCACATGACTAATGGCTTTAGCTGTATTTTTATGACAATCCATCTTACTTTGGGGAAACAGTAACAATAAGAATTTTAAATTCTGTGTAATTATGAAATACTTACCTTTTACTTCTACAGTCACACAAAGTTTTAACTGGTATTCCCTTTGTGTGCTTATACTGGCAATACTGTACCCATACAGCAAAGGGATTGTTATAGGAAGCTAAAACAAACACCAGAAATCTACTCAAAACTGTACACTAAAATGCTAAATAAATGTTCAACTTAAAATACAGTTGACCCTAACATAAGGAAGTAATTTATACCTCTAGCTTAAACCAGGCCTAGCTTGCTATGACTGTACCATTTGCATGAGCTAACTATCCTAACATCAACATGGTGACAACTATAAATGTATTACTTGCTATTCAAGGATCTTGTAAAGTTGATGATTTTGTACATGTATGTTACCCTTCATAATGGTAGATCTCATGTGTTGATACCAAATTTTAGAAAATTAGTTGTAATACTTGAATATTTTAATAAGCAATGAATAAAGGAGAAAACTCAGTTAAAATAACAGAACTACGTTAGAGTACTTCAGAAGACCAGTTTTTCACACCTGTTTTCTACTAGCATACAAAAGCTACTAGTATGAAGAAACCATACATTAAGCATAGTTGAATTATCCTTAAGCTATATTCTGTAGGGGCTGTAACACATGTTCTTAATATGTTCTTAATATGTAACACATATTAAGAACAATATTAAAAAAGGTGAAATCTATAACTCAAACAGTACACAAGACTTACTTCATCTATAAAAATAGAGCGAATGCCAATGCTTTATTTGCCACAGAGATAAGGAGGGAAACATTGGTAAAAATAAATGTGATAACGTGACTCACACTTCATTACAAATGATTTTCCTAAATTCATAACTTTCACATTAAGCTGAGCTAAAAAGAAAAAAACAAACCCCCCAAAAACACTAAAAAACTTTCACTTGATGAAAGTAGGCCAAATCACATGATCCCTCTGAATGAGGGAGTTTAATTTTCTAGCTGAGAAAATATTTTCTGTAATTTAGTAAGCTTAAATAATTCACCCATGATGATAAATAAGCCCTTGGGTCAGGATCAGAAGAAACCTCCTGTATCAGCTTATTTTTAAGCAGTACACAAAAATTTTATTATGGAACATTTTCTTGGTTAAATCTTAAGAGTAAAGACAATTAAAACATCCATACTACTTCACCATCTTTCAGGTCTTTTTCTCCTAAATGTACCTTCTAGATTTCTTAGGTGTGCTGTACAATTCCTTAGGGTGCTAAAGTTCATGAACACCTTACTCCATTAAGTGAAATAAAACTTCACTTAATGGAGTAAGGTGTTCATCAACTTTAGCACGCTAAGGAAGTGTTATTTAAACTTTGTCCTCATTCTCTCCCACGTTACCAGTAGTAAAATTTATTTAAAAAACAATGAGAAAGAAATACCGTAGCCTAGAGGCACCTGGGAAGGAAGGGAATATGGCTCAGGAGAGATATTAGTCATATTGGAGATTTATGGAGTCTAATTATAAACCCCTTTACCCCCTCCCTAGTTTTAGACTTAGGGTGTGAGGTGTCTGGGATGTGCATGGAGCCTTCACAAACTGACATTTTTCTTCCTTTTTTTCCCCTTTTTTGCATGAAACAAAAGAAATACAAGTGCTTGGTACTACGTGCTTTTGAGGCTTAAAGGGCCATTAATAAACACGCTGTTTCGGTCGTTGAGGGGGATCGAAATCACTTTTTAATAAATATCGCCAGAAGAATCTCCTCGAAGGGAGACTGATGTTATTCTCCCTCCCCAGGAGCCCTAAGGGGAAAGGGAGACGGAAGATAATGTCCCCTACTTGCACGTGAGATTTCCCTTTCTCCTCCGACCCCCCTCCGCCTCTACCGCGCAGGTCTGGCCGCCTCGGGAGGTAGCTGGGAGAGAAAGCCACGCTCAGTCCTCCATGGCAAAGTCTTTGGTCTTTTCCTCCTGGTCGCCCACTTTGTAGCGCAGCAGCACGCGTAGGTGACGGTGGTTGTCCTGGGAGGGCAGCAGCGTGATCTCTCCGGAAACGTCCGTATCTTGTTCCACTTGCACAGGCTCGTTCAGGTAGAGGAGTGCCTGCTTCCAGTGCGTGACTGGGTGAAAAGGCGAGGTGGACAGCACCAGGGGTTTCTCCGAGTCCCCTCCGGGGAAGGTCACCTGGAACCAGATGGCAAAGCCGTGCATGTGAGCCGAGCCGTAGCAGCTGAAGCGGAAGCGCCCACCCACCCCCGCTTCCAGCTCCTGCTCCAGGCCGGCGCGGGCCAGCTCCAGCTGAGCAAAGCACTGCGGCCGGGCCAGCACATCCTCGCCGGACAGGCCTTGCACCACGATTTCTGAGTGGCCCATGAGGCAGCGCGTGGCGAAGCTCTCCAGGCAGCTCATGTCCACACCGTAGAGCTGCTTCATCTGGCTCCAGAAGCTTAGGCGCAACTCCAGCATCTGGTCGCTGATGGGCGCCACGAAGAGCTCGGCGGAAGCCGGCAGTAGAAGACCGCCCTCCTTCAGCCACTTGGTCCGCGCGTGGAGCACAGAGCTCAGCATGGACTCGTGCAGGAGTCCGCAGCCCATCCACTCACTCACGATGGCATCCACCTGCTCCGGCAACTCCACCGTCTCCACTGGCCCCGGCAGGACGTGCACCCGGTCCTCCAGCCCGTTGAGCCGCACCACCTCCCGGGCCTGTTGCCAGATGTCGCTGGCCTCCACCGCGTACACGCGCCGGGCCCCGGCCTGGGCACAGAAGATGCTGAGAATGCCGGTGCCCGCGCCCACGTCCAGCACGGTCTTGCCCCGCAGCGCTGCCCAGTTCCGCAGAATGCCCAGGCGGTAGGCATCGGTGCGGACGCGGTCGGCAATCATCTCCTCGTGGACCGATACATCCGAGTAGCACTGGTAGTACAGCTGGTCTCGCTCCCGCCTAGTCCTCCGGGGTCGTGGCAGGGCCACCTCCAGCTCTCCGCCATCTTCCTCTTCAGTTCCCTCCCCTCCTTCGCCGCCGCCCCCCGACTCAAGCTTTCTTCTCTTGGGCTGCGACATCTTGGCGGCTCGGGCCGGCTCCCGGCGTGCGTTGCGCGACGCGGCGGGAGCTCTAGGAAGCGGGGGCTTCTGGTATTTGTAGTGCGCGCTCGTGCCGCCCGCTTTTGGCGGGGCACCGGGCGAGTGCCCGCCAGATGCCTCTGAGTTGAACTCTGCTTTTTTACCTGCTGCTTTGGTGTCGTGGAATCCCTCTCCCACCACCCCGCACCCATATTCTATGATTCTTTACGTTCCTCCTCCTTCCCTTAGATCCTCGATTCTCTTTTGCTTTCACTCCCTTCCTGAAGTGGACACGCCCACTTAAAACTAATAAATCCATGTTCTGTCATGTCTACTCAACTCCCAGATTTTTTATTACACGGAATTATCTGGGCGGCACTGTTCATACACTACCGCCTCATCTGGACAGTTACAACTCTTAGAGCTCTCCAAACGTGGAGATTTGGAAATTGCACTACATGTTTTTCTTCTCTGTTTTCAGGGGAGTTAGGATGCAAAGGTGTAAATGGAACAAAGTTTTCAGGGGAGTTAGGATGCAAAGGTGTAAATGGAACAAAGTAAAAACCCAACAGTGTAAAACCCTGGTTCGGATTCCAGTGAGACCACAAATAAATGGAATGATTAGGGCAAGCTATATAACTACTCTTGCCTTCAGTTACCCATTCACCATCAACAAAGAATCTTCAATGCAGTTGAAAAACTAAGTTTCTGGTCCCTATTTTAGCAGAATGGTTACTTGGCTCTTAGTCCTGCTCTGGTAATTCTGTGGCTCATTCAAGAGTTAAATCTTGGAAAGGTTCAAACCAAGGAGCAGTTGAAAAGCAACAGTGGTGTGATACAGTGAAACCCATTGCCAGGTGTATTCTGGTAACCAATTATTTTTTTTCCCCCAGAGGTAACTGAATCCTTCATCCCCTGTGATCACTTCTCTGCTTCAACTCATTTTTTCCTGTGTGTCTCCTTGTCTGGGCGAGATTGGTACTCCCCTCTTCCTCTTTCATTTTCCTTTCAGTCACCTATCACTGTTAATCTCTTTCCTCTTGATTGTTCATAGTAGAAATAAAATACATTTTAAAATACATGTGATGTCTATATGGGTGTCTGTGTTCTTCACAAGTAAGGTGAGAAAAAATTTTCTCCCAGCTTAAAAAAATCACACGAAGCAAATTGACTTTTATTTTCTTGTAGTCTCAAACTATGTCTTTTAAACCAATGAGCCTGTATTCCTTATCTGGGGGAAAAGTTCCTTCACCCCATGCTCTCTATTAATCTGTCATTGAATGAAATAGGCTGATTGACCTGACATCCTCAGCTGTACTTCTAACTCAGGGCTTTCTGGCTGCTCATAAGAATCCTCTGTGGAGCTTTTAAAAAATACCTATGCCTGTGTCCCACTTCAAACTAATTAAATCAGAGCCACTCCAGTGGAGCTTGCGCATATAGTTTTAAAAGCTACCCAGGGAGTTTGTGCAGCCAGAGTGAGAAATGTTCTTAATGATTTTAGTTAAATCTTGCTCCATTATTTTCATTGGGTAAACTATCTTTTTTCGGTGGCCTGGGCTCAGCCATTTAAGGCTAAAAATCCTCAGAGCATTTCCTCTCTGCTCAGTTTGATATCTTGTTTTCAGAAAATAGAGGCCCAGAGCAGGACATGGGCTTAAAGTTGAAAATGTGACTGCTTCAATATATTACTTCTAGGCTGTTGATTAGTGTATACTTCTCCCATTCTTTCTGTCCTCAAAATCTTTTCCTCCCTCTTTTAAATGCATTGACTCCTCTACCCTATTTCCAATTCACTGACTTGTGGTCTTTTTTAAGAAATATCTGAATATAAGTTTTGTTGGTTCTACTTCCAAAATATATCTGAGTCCATCTTCTTTTCTCCTTATCCACTGCCTACACCTAGTCTAATTTCCCATTTTTGCTTGTATGGAAATCAGTCTCCTAAGAGATCTCTCAACTTCTAATCATACTCCTGTCTAATCCATTCTCCACAGAGCTACAAGAATGAGTTTTTAAAAATCTAAATTGGACCATGTTATTCTCCAGTAACTTCTTCTTCCAGTTACTGAAACAATCCAGTAACTTCAAATAACTTCCCAGCTTATCTCATACTTCTCTTCCCAGCTCCCTGTTGGGCTCAATATATACAGGCCTTCCACCTTTTTTCTGTCTTAAGTCTATACATACGCTCTTCCAGGACCTGGAAGATTGTTTTTCTTTTTCTTTTTTTTTGTGGTACGCGGGCCTCTCACTGTTGTGGCCTCTCCCGTTGCGGAGCACAGGCTCCGGATGCGCAGGCTCAGCGGCCATGGCTCACAGGCCCAGCAGCTCCGTGGTATGTGGGATCTTCCTGGACCAGGGCATGAACCCGCGTCCCCTGCATCGGCAGGCGGACTCAACCACTGCGCCACCAGGGAAGTCCAAGATTGTTTTTCTTCTTAGCACTTCACTTCAGTGGCTCCTCATCTGTCAGGCCTCAACTTAAATATTACCGCCTAAGAAGGTCCTTCCCTGGCTACTTTAAATACTATTTTCTAACTCAAGACACTGTTTATTTCCTTCATAGCTTTTATTATTAGCTGAGTGTATGTAATTTGTCTATTTGTTTTTTGTAAAATATAAACTCCAGGAGACTTGGACTTTTGTTTCCGCATTATTGTAGTTCCTAGCACTGGAACAGAGCCTGACATGTACAGAGTGTTTAATAGTCTTCAGTGAAGACTGTTGTGGAAGCAATTAAATTGTTATTCATAGGGGAAGGAGAAGAGAGTTTTGCTTTTTGTAGTGCAGTGTGACAATTTGACTCTGGTAAACTCTGAGATAAATCCAGATATAGATCAAATTTAGGATAATCCCAGATGTGAGATGATTCCCTTTCCAAACTCTCATAACACTTTTAGATAGAATAATGGTAAGCCCTAATTTTATGTCCAGATTACAGAGAAAATGGCCTGTGGCACTTTCCTTTCCTGCACTCTGGCTTGATACGGAGAGCGATTTCTTTACTCATCTTTTCTACCACACTGAGTTGTTTTAAGTAAGAAGGAGACCAGATCGTAGTCCTTCTCTAAGCATTGCAGCTCAGCAGCTAACCACCTGGATGGGAGAAGAATTGGAACTGTGCTGGTAGAGTGTTCTTTGTGTTTTCATGCCAGTGGTCTACTCACCACATCTATTCAATGTGAAAACCCATAGTTTTTCAAACAAATGGATCTTGAAATTGATTTAATACACCTTCACCAGCATTAAAAAAAATAGAATAGAAAATATCAAATACACAAAATGAATAAAGGTGAGTATTACTTCATAAAATTTGTTTCAGTTAAGTATACTCTCTCTCTCTCTCTCTCTCTCTCTATATATATATATTCCTTGCTACAGTTTACAGTTAAAAGTTATTCTCCAAAAACAGTGTAAACTTTGACATTTTTGTAACTTTGCATTGAGTATGGTACTGCTTTGCCTCTCACTTATCTGTTTAGGTAGTCCTCAAATGTTATCATTTTTTGGTAGCTTTTCAACCAGCCTGTGGCCCAATAATCCTCATATATGACTTTTTTCACTCATCCTCTTGTACCAGAGCTATTTGTACATATGGCTTTTCCATGCTAGACAATGGACATTTGAACGCCAAGATTTTTTTATTTCTCACTTTTATATTAAGAATCTAGCATATTGTGCTGGAATCTGAACCATTTGCACATTCCAGATTGGCAGTCCTGAGTACACACAGGATCATAGATGTGTTTTGTATGACTGTGAGAACCATGGTCGATTTCTGCATCACACACATTCATGCATTTATCCAATCATTCATTCAACAAACATTCTGGATTTCTACTCTGCACTAAGTATTCTAGAAACAGGGGACATATCAATAAACAAAAAGACAAAAATCCTTACCCCATGGGGCTTCCCTGGTGGCGCAGTGGTTGAGAGTCCGCCTGCCAATGCAGGGCACACGGGTTCGTGTCCCGGTCCGGGGAGATCCCACATGCCGCGGAGCGGCCGGGCCCGCGAGCCATGGACGCTGAGCCTGCGCGTCTGGAGCCAGTGCTCAGCAACGGGAGAGGCCACAGCAGTGAGAGGCCCGCGTAACGCAAAAAAGAAAAAAAAAAAAGAAAAGAAATCCTTACCCCTAAAGAGCTTATATTTTTGTATTAATGTTATGTTATCTATTAATCTTATTTTTTTGTTTCTGTTTTTACTTAAGTAAAGTATTATACTGCTTTTTTTTTTTTTTTTTGCAGTACACGGGCCTGTCACTGTTGTGGCTTCTCCCGTTGCGGAGCACAGGCTCCGGACATGCAGACTCAGCGGCTATGGCTCACGGGCCCAGCCGCTCTGCGGCATGTGGGATCTTCCCGGACCGGGGCACGAACCCGTGTCCCTTGCATCGGCAGGCGGACTCTCAACCACTGCACCACCAGGTAAGCCCTATACTGCTTTTAACTATCAACTTTCTTTCTTGTATTATTTTACCTTGGGTCCTGATGTGATTTCCTCCCACAAATCGTTATTTCTAATTTCTTTTTCTCTTTAATTTGAAGGTCTGTTGTTTAAAAGTGTGTTTTAAAGCCTAGTATATAGAGCTGCAATGAACGTTGTGGTACTTGACTCTTTGAATTATGGTTTTCTCAGGGTATATGCCCAGTAGTGGGATTCCTGGGTCGTATGGTAGCTCTATTTTTAGTTTTTTAAGGAACCTCCATACTATTCTCCATAGTGGCTGTATCAATTTACATTCCCAACAACAGTGCAAGAGGGTTCCCTTTTCTGCACACCCTACCAGCATTTATTGTTTGTAGATATTTTGTTGATGGCCATTCTGACTGGTGTGAGGTGATACCTCATTGTAGTTTTGATTTGCATTTCTCTAATGATTAGTGATGTTGAGCATCCTTTCATGTGCTTGTTGGCCATCTGTATATCTTCTTTGGAGAAATGTCTATTTAGGTCTTCGGCCCATTTTTGGATTGGGTTGTTTTTTCTTTTGATATTGAGCTGCGTGAGCTGCTTGTAAATTTTGGAGATTAAGCCTTTGTCAGTTGCTTCATTTGCAAACATTTTCTCCCATTCTCAGGGTTGTCTCTTTGGAGGGAGGAGATATGGGGATATATGTATACATATAGCTGATTCACTTTGTTATACAGCAGAAACTAACACAACGTGGTAAAGCAATTATACTCCAATAAAGATGTTAAAAAAAAAAAAGCCTAGTATAAGAGTTGAAGGTAGTTCCTTTAGAATTTCAAGAATTAATTATAATTCTCAAAGTGTGTGTTGGGAAAGGGTAAAGGAACAATGACGAACAATGTTATAAATATCTCTTTGACATGAATATTCATTAAATGATGCAGTTCTTGCCATGGTGCAGTTACTTGGAAGCTGCCAGCATAGAAAGAGGCACTTCTGTCAAAAAAAAATCCTTTATAGAAAATGAACACAAAAGGTGGTGATTTTTGTATTTAAACAAATTGGAACATCAAACATAAAAAGCCTAGGTATATGTTACTCTCTTGATGTGTGTAGTGTCTTTTAGATCCATGGTATATTGGCCCAAATATTAAACCTAATACTAAAACGGATGAATAGCAAATTCATAGCTCCCTGATGATATTATTATAAGTAGTTGTAATTCTTTTAAAAAATGTGTGTATTGAATTGTTTCAGTAGTGACAACAGGGATATTATGAATTTAATCCATAATTAGTGATTCAGTTTAAATTTACTGAGCCCTCTTAGTGTATTGAATATGGCATTTTAACAATTTCAAGTGTAAATATTGGTTATGACATTTTAACAATTTCTGCTATAAATCAGGCCACTATATTGAAAATAGTACAGAAAAACAGGAACGTAAATTATAATATGGGAAAAGTAATGTATTGGTGCATCTATGGAAATAAGCATTTGCACACCTTCCCCAGGAGAAATAAGAATCAGGTAGTTTAATGAAAATCAGGTATTACGGTTAATGAGTAACATTTAATAAGATCTTCCTCTCTCTCTTTTTTTTTTTTTTCTTTTATGAAAACCTTTAATATGAAAGGAAGCCAGCCATTTGCTTGTATCAGATGCTTACGTTCTCATAGCACTTTGCAACTGAGGGCATTTAAAGTGCATAGAAGTAATGTAGTCATAGTAGACCTGTGATGCTCAAAGTGTAGTTTCTAGACCAACAGTATCGGCATCACCTGGGAAATTGTTAGAATCACACAGTCATGAACCCCACTCTGTAACTAATGAGTTAGAATCTCTGAGGTTGGGGTTCTGCAGTCTTTATTCTAACAGTCCTTCAGGAGATTCCAAGAACACTGAAACTTGAGAACCACTGCACTAGACAATCTGAAGACTGCTAGGACCAGCGTGAGGCCATGTAGAGACTATGGAATGGAAGGTCTATTATTTTTCCAACTGCTGTAAAACAAATTACTACAAATTTAGCCACTTAAAACAACAAACATTTTTTATCTCATGGTATCTGTGGGTCAGGAGTTCAGGCACTGCCTCCCCAGAACCTCTGCAAGGTTGTAATCAGGGTGTCTGCCTGGCTTTAGTCCTTTCTGGAGCTTGGGATTCTCTCCCAGTCATGTGGTTGCTGTTCCTTGCAGCCATAGGACTGAGGTTTCCCTCTTTTCCTGATTGTCAGATGGAGGGTATTTTAGCTCCTAGAAGCTGCTGGCAGTTCCCTGCCACAGGGTCATTTCCCAGGCTCTCTCACAACACTTGCAGCTTACTTATTCAAGACTAGTAGAAGAAGTTGTTTTATCTCAGGGAGGGTCCTATTCCAAATAATTTCCTTGCCTCTCACCTCCCCAGGATAATCTCCTTTTTGATTAATTCAAAATCAACTGATTTGGGATTTCAATTACATCTGTTAAATAATGCTTTCAGCTGAAGAATATAGCCCCGGGTAAAGAGACCAAGGGTGTATTCCCACTAAAGTTTGATAGATATCGCAAAATATCTTAAAATTATTCTATGTCTCAGAGAACTATGGGTATGGCTCATGGCATGGGGAGATGACCAGATCAAATCGATCAGAAACAGTTTTAAACAAGCTGTACACCATATCTGAGCCAAAGATTTTAATACAGCACAGTTTGCCTTAGTCACCCTTGAGTTTCTGAACCCTGCCATGTGAAAAAAAAATCATACCACATATAGTGTATGTAGTGGCTACTTTTTTAGGCTGGGTCCAAGAAGAGAAGACTCCTGGAATGAAGCCAAGCTGAGCTGAGCCCAAATGAACCCAGTAGACTGCAGCTCTCATGTAATGGAAGCAAGAAACAAAAAACTTTTGTTGTTGCAAGCTACTGAGATATTGGTGTTATTTGTTACTGCAGCAAAAAAGAAAGCTGACTAATACAAATATACATACAGAATGAATGATCATTGTAGCACCACTACCCAGATCAAGACATAAAACATTACCAGTGTCATAACTGTACCTGTGTCCCTCCAGTCCTGTACTTTTTCTCTTTCCCAAGGTAAGTATCCTGATAATACCATAAAACATTCAGTGACAAAAGTCTCTGCTTTTATGGAGTTTATATTTTAGGGAATAATCTCTAATTCTCAAAACGTATGAGGTGGTTATCAGTATCCCTATTTTCTCAGTTTGGAAAACCAAGGCACATAGCAGTTATGTCCATCAC
This sequence comes from Orcinus orca, assembly GCF_937001465.1. Classification (NCBI taxonomy): domain Eukaryota; kingdom Metazoa; phylum Chordata; class Mammalia; order Artiodactyla; family Delphinidae; genus Orcinus; species Orcinus orca. The sequence goes on from NC_064559.1 coordinate 118,761,067, forward strand.
TTATTTATCTTTTCTACTGGATTGTAAATTCCTTTTAGACAGGAACCAATTTCCTTTATCTTCCCACAGTTTAGTGTAGCATCATACATATAGTCACAATATTAATTATTTTGATGACAATTAACATTTATTTCCTGCTTACTATGTACCAGAGACAACTCGATTTTCATAAAACCTCTGTAGTAGGTATTATTATTAATCCCTTTAGAGATCAGAAAATAAGCAAAAAGAGGCTGACTTGTCATAGGTCTAGATTATTTTGCTCTATATATGTGTGTTGAAATTGATCCATGTGATTGCACATAGCAGTACTTCCTTCACTTATATTGCTGTATAGTGTTCAGTTCTCAGCTCCCTCTAAAGCCACAATGGATCATACTATACTATACCTATGGATGACTTTGCATAGAGGAGGTACCCGAGCTTCTCATTTCTTCCATCTCTGTTCTGCAGCTTCTCTATTTCTATATATCAAAGTAAAAAAAACAAGTTAGACATCATATTTTTATCTAATATCTGCCTGTGTTTTACTCAGAAGAGTTGTGGTGTGGGAATTGTAAGTGAAGCTGTAGTAGACTGACTGTATATAAGAACCTTAATTGATTTAATAATATTGTAAATCAACTATACTTCAATAAAAAGAAAAAATAGAGTGAAGTTCAGTTTAAAGAAAAATAATATTATTTGGTTTATTCACTTAATATTGTTGAGCTCCTACGTATCTAGCACTGTGCTGGGCTTTAAGAAAGAGAGGAGGAAGCAGTCTCTTTGTTCACCATAAGGAGCTCACAATTGTTGGAGGAGGTCATTCAAAGGACTTTACTGACTGTTGACCCATAAGCCGGACTTGGGCAATCAGAGGCTCCTTATACTCTCTCCTGCACTTGGAATGTATGTTCTGCCCATTGTTCCCATAGTCAGAGCAATATCCAGGATGTAGTTTTAAGAAAGTAAGGTTGAGACCATCTGTACTGTGTACATGACTGAACCCCATTAAAGCCTTTAGATAAAGTTTAAGATTTTGGCAGACAGGTATGGAGATCCACTCACCTTGTGGCCACCTAAGACAAGCCTTGTATGTGAATTCCCTTGCTTATTAAACCTGCCAACGACCAATTTGGATTCATCTGCCTGATTCTTTGGTCTCTCCTCACTCTCTGTGTAGGAGGCTAGTTTCAGGTTTCACCAGGGTAGCTCCCAGGTTTAGGAACCAACAGTTGGTGAGCCAACCAGGAGTCCAAAGAAATGAGCCATGAAAAAGAGACATCCCAAGGGGAAATCCAGAGATCGCCATTGACCTCTGTATGGGAAGGGGTGGCCCATATGTTAGATGATTGTGGACTGCGTGTGTGTACAGAATGTACAGCTACTGTGGCAAAAGAGGGGAGCGAATGGCCGTGCAGGGGGCTGACCTCTACTGTGGACAGGTTGCTGGCCACTGAAGCCCAACTAGAGGCTGAAGCTTGAGTTAGAAAGCAGGAAGAAGAGCTGCGGTTAGAGAAGGATGTGTGGTTGTCCACTACTCTGCTAGCTTCGGGGCTGGCAGACAAGATGGGAGAGCAGGATAAGAAGTTGGAGAACTTAGCGTGCCATTTGCAAAGGTAGGAGGGCTCAACCTAGAGGATAGGTGGTGAACCCTCAAAAAAGTAAAGGCCCAGACACTACCATAAAGTTTTTGGGAGTCATATGGTCAGGTAAGATGTGTATTGTCCCAGAAGCTCTGATTGACAAGATGCAAGCCTATCCAATCCCTAAGAGCATGCAATGCAAGCCTTTGTAGATGTGGGAGGTTTGGAAGACTTTTACTCCCTCCTGTGCTGACTGCCTCCATCCCTTATACTGCCTGCTAAAGAAAGGGCACATGTGGAACTGGGAATCAGAGCAACAAGTCACCTTTGAGAAGGCAAAAATACTAATAAAACAGATAAAAGTTCTGGGCATCTTCCAAGCAGGGCTACCATTTGAGTTGTTAGATGTATCTGTGACTTAGGAAGGTATGGGTTGGGCACTGTGGCAATAACAACAGAAGAGGGTACCCCTACGTTTTGGTTTCAGCTCTAGAAGGGGACGGAAACCTGATAGACCCCCCCCATACAGCAACACTCCTAGCAGTGTACACAGCACTCCTCTAGGCAGAGCCTCCTATGAAGGAACAACATATCATAGTAAGAACTTCCCTTTCTCTCAAGAGATAGATTGAGAATATGTTCCATTGACCCATCTCTGCCATGGCTTAAACTCCCACGTTGACTTAATGGCATGCCTGTTTGCAGCAGGGGAGCACCCTGTATGCCAACCCCTGTCTATGGCTTGGACAATGGGAAGCCAAGGGGTGGATGATTGTGAATAAGCCCTTGTGGGGTCAGGATGTATGGAGAGCATTTGGGTTTGCCTGCAAGAGCCTGAAGTAGTCCTCACTGTCTTCCACATCCTGTCTCATAAGGCACTGACACCCCCTTGGCAATCAGGAAGCTGATGCCCTTGCTCCAGTATAATCCCTAACAACTGACTCTTCAGCCGATACAGCAGGTTGGATGCATAGAAAGAGTGGCCACTCTAGTGCCTGGGTGTGATGGCATATTGTCAAGGATGCCCAATTGCCTTTGAAATACAGTGGCTTGTTTCATGTACTAACAGTATGTCCTGTGTGTTCTAAACAATAACCAAGGCAACTACCAAAGAGTTTGGGGCCATTCACTGGAGTTCCCAAATGGTGAGGGATTGGCAAATTTTGATTATATTGGCCTCCTTCCTCTGACTGAGAGTTCTAAATATGCCCTGGTTTGTGTGGACACTACATCTGGCCTAACTCAAGTTTTCCCCTGTCACCATGCAAACCAGGCTGCAACCATTAGGGGATCAGAGAAGCTGAGTACCATATGGATACTCCCGTGGAATAGTCACATTTCAAAGGTCATGATATGCAGGACTAGGCAGAAGACTATGACACTGAAAGGAAGTTCCACCTCTTCTATAACCTGCAAGCTGCTATGTTAGTAGAAAGGAAAAATGAAATAGTAAACCAGCAAATTAAATTACTAATAGGTAAAACTGCCTTGGTCTGGTGGACTAAAGTACTATCCCAGGCTTTAATACATTTGAAAGATCAACTTATAGGACATATTGCCCCATATGCCAGATTGGGAATCCTTGCCAAATACCCAATGCCATAAAGGTTTGGACGTCTTGAAGACAGTTATTGCCTTGGTTCTCTTGTGGTTTTTGTGCTGTGCTGCTGAGAGTACAAAGCTCCATCATGCCTGGGAAAGACATTATCCTTGGCAATGGGAAGTTCCACTGGGATGTGTGAATTACTTCATACCTCTGGATGAGGAGGAACTACGCAATCTCCACTGGGATCCTATTGTCTTGCTGCAAGCTGGACCTATTGAAACATACTGTACCTGGAATGGAACATGTACCATTGAAAGAGGGGGAAAAATGAGAGTCCCGATCTGGCACATCCCACACCAAGCCCATCTCCTCATGCCTGATGGGGCTGCCTCCTCTGGCCAACAGGTATGGTATGTACAACCAGGTCAAATTCTTAAAGCTGCAGTCACATTAACATCTAAGGATTAGTCCACAAGTGTAAATCTTAAAAGGGGAAGATCTTCCCATACAAGTTTCTACTAAATCTGTCATTTTGGCCTTAGGCTTCTGCTGCTACTCTGTTGTCTGGCCACAGGATGGACACCTAATGGAAATACCTTTTTACAGTGGGCCCACTAGTATGCCTGACAAAGGAATCAATCCAACTGTTGGGTATTGTGGGAAGCTGCCCTTCTTTAGCTCATCAGGATTACCGTAGTGGGCATTGCCACTCCAGGCAGAGAATTAGAAGGCCCTAAAGCAGTATATTAAGGTAGAACAAGTTAGGACTAGTACTCTTAATTCATCTGGCAATACTTGATCAACCAATCAAGTATCAACCAATATTTCATCCAGAGACCTGACCTGTGGCTTGAATATCAGTAACACTTGGCATGGGTATTCTTTTTCTGTCAATCGGACCACACAGGCAGCCCATCACTCTGCTGACCAGAAGAGTCCTAAAACTACCACCACTAGAGCTGTAGGTGGTTACACTCAGATTTGGGATGGGTTCATGTGGCTCACCCTGGGTCATGGACATTTGAACCCAGGCACCCCTATGTTGGGAACAGATGAATCACTCTAAACAGCACCAACCCAATTGTACCAGGAATATGGAATGCATATCACCAAAACTGTGTAGTCATGCTGTCACATGAAAGGATAGTGACTGGTTTGGCAATCATTGATTGTGACCGCCAGGTATTTGTTGGGGAACCCGAATGGAACCCAGTGGCTGTGTGGCGCAAATCTTTGGCCATGGCTTTCACCTGGGTGGTTGGGCCACTGTGCTCTATCTAGGTCTTCCCTGGGCACAGGGGAGAATCCACCCCAAAGTAACAAAAATTGTCAAACCCCCTCTCCTCAAGGCCAGATGGGCACATTCTGTTTTCCACTGGTACAATCACTTGGCTGCCATCTTTGTTCCATTTGTTGGCCTGGAGGATATCATAGCACACATAGAAACCCTTACTGAATTCACCCAGCAAGCCTTAAATGATAGCCGACAAAGCCTGTCTTTACTGAACAATGAAATATCTCTAATGAGAAATGCTGTCCTCCTAAATTGGATGGCCTTGGACATTATTACAGTCTCAAAAGGAAGCACCTGTGCCATTATCCAAATAGAATGTTGTGTGTTCATACTTGATGAGTCTGATAAGGCATCATCTTTATTAAATCACATGAATACACAAGTGAATGTTATGAGGGATCTGACCTCCAGCCTATGGGACTTAATAAATCAGGTTCAGATCATGGGCCTCTTGGTGGAAAAAACTGTTACTTATTTTGAGAAACATTACCTTTTTCTGTGTTTTCTCTTGCATGTGCCCATGTGGCTGCTGTGGAATCTGCCTCTAATGCAGCCAGAGAGCCGCCAAATGAGCCACCTTCCTGCTGGTGAAACCCTTTGCTGACCACTCAGGGCACGTTACAGAAGAGGGGTGTGTGTGAAATTGTAAGAGCCGGTTACGAGGGATGGAGTGTTGGAGGAGGTCAGCGAGAGGATGTGACCGCCTGTTGACCTGTAAGCTGGATTCGGGCGATTGGAGGCTCCTCACCCCTCTCCTGTCCTAGAAATGTATATTTTGCCCACCATTCCCATAGCCGGAGCCATTTCATGGATGAAGCCTTAAGAGAGTAAAGTATTGTTGAGACCATCTGGACTGTGTATGTGACTGAACCCCATTAAAGTCTCTATATAAACCTTAAGATTCTGCCTGGCAGGTGTGGAGATCTACTCATCTTGCGGCCGCCCAAGACGAGCCACTTACATAAGTTCCCTTGCCTTTTAACCTGCTGCCTACCAATCTGCAGTGGTCTGCCTCTCTTCAGTCTCTCTTTGTCCTCCATGTGGCAGGGCCAGTTTCAGATTTCACCAGGAGAAACTCCAGAGGGTGCAGACCAGCATCAATACAAAGAGCTCAAAATCGACTTGGTAGTCCTTTAACCCAGGTTTGTCTACAGTTGGCAGATAATGCTGAGTCCCTTTCTCAAAAACTTGAGGATAATTCTTGTATTATTCAAATATCTTCCCTACATGGCTCTGCAGGTATTTAATTTTCACTCTGAATTTTCTTGCTGGTTTGAGGTACTACTGTGTTACTCTTCGGATGAATACCATTAGGTTTTCCACTCATATGCCTTAGGATATCTGGATAGCGTAATGGCCATACTTAAGAATTCAATTAATTTTCACCTTCACGTATATTAAAGCTCTCTGTAAAGTGCTATAAAATGATATTATAATTATTGTTGTTTTTATTGTTGAATTTATGCTTTCTCAGCCTAGTCAACATGAGGAAATACCTGAATGATTGAATCTGTTTTTTTTTGTTTTGTTTTTAAAATGTCCATTGAGTTGACTTTCTTCAAGGACAGGAAGCAAAATATAACACATGTTTCCAGGCTTGTCTTTATATTCTCAAGTATGGTTTACAGCCTCAAGCATGGTTGTCTTTAATGACAGAACTACCTTTTATCTTCTTTTTACAAGATAAGGTTGATCTATTTTTTAAGTTAATACACCACTGGCTTTATATCCTTGTCATACATACACTTTGGGAATAGGCTAAAGCCTCTTTATGTTGTATTATTTACTGTGCAGCCATATTTGAAAATACAATGAATACACGGAAATTAATAACTCTAGAAGGGTACAAAGTGATAGTATTCACATTCAATTACAGAGATCATCTATTACATTAATATAATAGTGATGCTATTTGAATGTAATATAGTGAATAAAAATAAAGTGACAGGCTAACAGAATTTTAGCTTTTCAGTTTAGAAAAAACAAAGGAAGATAAATGGTTAGCGGACATGGTTAGTAGCTCAAATGCATATGCTATAAGCCCTTATTTGAGTGTCAACTCTTAGCAAAGGACACCAAGCAAATGAACTCGAATATCCATTTGATTAGCTTCTTAAAAACTGAAATAGGTTTTGAAAGAATTGCTAGCAAAAAGGATGAGGATTTTTTTTTGTTTGTTTTTTTGGGGTTTTTTGCAGTACGTGGGCCTCTTACTGCCGTGGCCTCTCCCGTTGCGGAGCATAGGCTCCGGACGCGCAGGCTCAGCGGCCATGGCTCACGGGCCCAGCCGCTCCGCGGCATGTGGGATCTTCCCGGACCGGGGCATGAACCCGCGTCCCCTGCATTGGCAGGCGGACTCTCAACCACTGCGCCACCAGGGAAGCCCCGAGGATGGGTTTTTAATGGAGGTAATCCTCTAAGAAATCACTGCTTAGCAGTTAGAAATATAGAAGAGCAAGATAAACTTGAAATAAGCCTGATAAATCCTATCTTACCCATTGTCTTCGCTTAATAGATACTTTGGATCTGGATTAAACGGTGCTCAGTAGTCACCCCAAGAAATCCTATTCTTTAGGTATCTCCTTCCACCCCTCTTCTTACTCAACTAATGATGACTTTGCCACTTACAAGTTATGAGTGAAGTCACTGAATGCAGTTACTTGGTGGAGTCCTAGTTCTTGGCTTAAGATCATACATCTCTAAGGAGCCTTCATGTGTTCTATAAATGGTGACTCTCAGACCCGCCTGAGCATCAGAACCATCTGTGTAGCTTGTAAGAAATAGGCATGTCTGGGTCTCACTTGCATAGATATTTGTTCTGTAGATCTGAGAGGAGCCAGGGCAAAGGTAGTGAATCCTATGCATTGTTGGTTCAAAGTACATGTCATAAACAGGTGAGAATTTTAAAATATATTTCAGCATTGATTTGAATTCATATTATTTTATATATTTTATTCATGTACAATTAGTTTTTATTATCCAAGTAATACCAAGTAAAAGACATCAGAAAAGTCAGAAGCAAAAAGAAGAAAATAACTTCAAATATGACCACTGTTAAATGGATTATTTGGAGTTTAACTATAGTAATAGAGTAGTTGCCTTTGCAACTGGAAGCATAATTCTATAGGTGCTCCATAGAGTTGGGTTTTTTTGGTATATAATTAGATATTATCTGTTCAAACTGGCATTTTTTTACTGAAGGGAGGATCCCATTCATCCCTTCTTCCTCTACTCAAACACTTTTCTGATTCTTTCTCTCTGTTAAGTGGCATGTCTGAGTTTAGTATGGGAGTCTAGCAAAACTGATAATGGGCTTTTGGAATGATCAGTCCTGGGGACATACCAACCTGGTGTGACAGCAGTTCTCCCATCCAGTTATTTATCCACTCAAAAAATTTATTGAGCACCTACTAATATGCCAGAGACTATGCTATGTGTTGGTGATATCCAGTACCTTCCCTGGAGAAACTTCACACCCTCGTATGGAAGATAGACAAACAAACAGAAATTAAGGTACATTGTGTACGTGCTGTGAAAGATGTATGCACAGGGCATGTTGAATGCACAGACAGGGGATACCTAAATCAGAACAGGGAGTTAGGGAGGATGCATATAAAGAAAGGATGTGAAACCTGGATGTCAGAGCCCAAAACATTCATGTGGCATTGCTGATTTAGGAAATCTTTATCAAGGGGCATACTCATGCTTTAACTATTGTGTTTATTGTCTAGAGAGGAGACCGGAAAGCTCTCTTTTGTTTCCTGATGCTCCTTTTTTTTTTTTTTTTTTTAATAGAGTTCTGTTCTCTTTTTCACAGATGCATTATTTTTTATTATATTACTGAGGGTCTTAGTAATATCTTGAAAATTTCTTCTTCCTGCATAGTTTCTGTTTCTTCTGAGAAGCCTTTTCCATTTTTGTTTGTTTTGGTCCCTATCTTTCAAGGTAGAGGTCAGATTCTTCTGAGAAAGCTCTTCCAGTCTCTTGACAGGTTATTTATAGGCCTGGCTTTCCACTTTTGTGAAGTACAAGGGTAAGAAGCCTGAAGTCTCAGCATTAAGGATGTAAATGTCTTCTGGGGAGAAACCATCACACAGGTGATCTGGTTTTATAATGGTGGGATAACTGGTTCTTACAAAGACTTTTCATCAATCTTCGTATTTTGGCTTTATTTTCACCTATACCTTAGGCAGGGGTGGGGTGTGGGGGGCACAGTTATATGTGTTAAATGGGGTTGCTTCTCACTTCCCTCATTACCTGCTTTGCATTTTACCTTCCCGGGTCTGCTGTCAGTTCCCATTAGTCAGTTATCATTTGCTTTTCTGACTTCTAAACTTTTCTTACCTTTCTCTGTTCTTCTGTTCTCCTTGTCCTTGTGGCTTTGTGTCTTAAAACAAAACAAAACAATTCTATTACGATATGGTTTCAGGAAGGAGAGAGACTAAATTCATGTAATCTGTCTCTTCTTTGGCCTGCATTAAGTGCTTTCTTTTTGTAGAACACTGTACTAAGAATTTAATTTATAATAATTCTAGGCAACAGGCATTATTATTGTGTCACTTTTGCAGATTAAGGAAGTGATGTTCAGAGAGAGTAAGTGGCCAAAGAGCTAGTAAGTGGTAGAGCTATGGCAGATAAGTGGCTCTCAAATCTACAGAGTGGTTCACGTAGATTATGAGGTCTCCTTTGGGCTAACATAGGAAAGACAAATTGTTCTCCTGCATTTTCAGAGCTAACCCTGGTTCCAGACCCAGCTTTAGAGATGAGGACATTAAGGACCTGTGAAGGGAGAGTTGGGTATGCAAAGCTATGAGAGAGCAACACCTCTGTATAGAGCTGACTTTTATCAGCGCTATCACCAATATGGATTGGACCATATTCTGATATAAATTCTTTCTTTTAGGAGCTTGACAAAGTTGCATTTTGATGATCTATTTTAGTATTTGCTAATTATGAAATACAAGCCACCTGCTTTCAAAAGAAGGAGCTGAAGTGGGGAATAATAGCAATGTAAATATGGTGAATTTATGGGCAAAAGAAGGTTTTTAGCAGCATGTTTAAAAAAATTAAGTACTTAACAGCTGTTTTGAAAAATAAATGAAATGCTTCCGTATTGTTAAAGAAGGTGTACAGGTAATTAATTTTAAAGTAAAACTTGTGACCTCATTTGACTGAATTTACCATCACTAAGTTAATTAATTAATTTTGTATATCAAATTATTGACCAAATTCTAAATCTCTGCTCACTAAAAATATTTATTTTTTCATGAAAGGTAAACATAAATTAGCAAGACAAATTTTCTTATGTTCTTTGTGAAACTGACCTCATGGTTTTATGTCTGTAATTGGTATGGAATGGAATATACATTACCTTTTCTAGAAGGATTTTAAGATGAGATTTTGGGGATGTAATATTTGTAAGTTAGAGAGTGAGGTTTTGAGTGGAAAAAGATTTTTAAGTACATTGAATTTAAAATACAAAAGAGTGAAAAGAGATAATTGAAAAATCATATCTCTTCCAACCAGGCTTCCATTAACATGCATTTCTTACCCAGAAAATGGTTTACTTTGGCCCCTTGTATGGACAGAATGTTTGTTTCCCCCCCCCCCCACCCCACAGATTCGTATGTTGAAGCCTTACCCCTACCCCACATGTAATGGTAGTTGGAGATGGGGACTCTGGGAGGTAAATAGGCTTTGATTTGGTCATGAGGGTCGTGGGGCTCTCATGGTGGGATTAATGGCTTTATAAGAAGAGGGAGAGCGAAAAGAGATAGCTGTCTCTCCCCCTTGTGGGTTCTCAGCAAGAAGGGGGCCATCTACAAGCCAGGAAAAGAGCTCTCACCAGAACCTGACCATCATGGCACCCTGATCTCAGACTTCCAGCCTCCAGAATTTTAAGAGAATAAATTTCTGTTGTTTAAGCCACCCAGCCCATGGTATTTTGTTATGGCATCCCAAGCTGACTCCTATATGCCTCAACACTGTACTTCATCTTGTTCTAAGCTTTGTAGGCCCCAAGCCCCTGGTGGTTTCTCTCACATGATGCTCCCTCTTTTCTCAGTGTAAAATACATCCCTGAAGTGTACCTGAAACAGTTCCTTCTCTCAACACTTGGCAATCCTCTGTGTCCCAGTTTTTGAAAAGAAGCTGAAAATCCAGATTTTTATATGAAATTGCCTAACATTTTTAGTACTGACATAGCATTCTATAATAAAATATATTTCTGTGCTGGATTGACTCTCAAGCAACATGTTTATACACTTGGTTTTAATGTGTATGTCCTATCTCCTAAGCTCCCTGGAGGGTGTATTTGTGTTTTATTTTTATTCTCTGACTCCCAATGTCTGAAATGGTTGGTAATCAAATGAGTTCTTGTTGTTGCTGATTCTACTCCCCTTTTCTCTTACCCTTCTTTTCTTTGGGCAGAATACTCCCAATTCCATTCATTCTTACATATGTCTTCAATTTTACTTTTAGTTCATTTGGTTACACTCCTTTGATCTTTCAAAATCCTTTGATCTTTCAAAGTACCAAAAGTGGTACTCACCACTTTTGGACCCAAAGGTGGGAGCATTGGCATGGAGGTCTCTCTTCATCTGAGGGCCTTGAACTGTACATAGAAAGGAACTAATAGATGCTAAATATAAGGAGGATTGCCTCCGGTTTCTATGTTTTCCTCCTGTTTTCATTACCCACTATCTTGATTGTTATTTCAACAACAGTGCTGCGTTACTGCTCTGTGGTCCAATTTTTCTTGGTCTCAGTGGGAAGGCTTCTCTTTTATTTATGTGTTCATTCCTAGTATGTGGAGATTAAACTTCAAGTGGCTATACACCTGTTTATTCATTCTGTAAGTGGTACTTCTCACTGCCAGTGGTTGTCTTTGATGCTAATACTGTTTCTTGCCTTGTTTTATTTGGATTCCTGACATGTTTGCAGGCCTTCAGTATGCAATAAATAACAGTAATGAATTCTTTACCAGTCCCTGCTCCTCCCTCACCACAGCCTTCCTGGAGTCAAAATGAAGAAACGTTCTTTTTCTCTGTTTTCATATTTGGTATACATAAAGTGTTTAGTCAAGGTGCTTATAAAATGAAGTTAGTTGGCATTTCAATGATGTAGTACTGATATGATTTTCTTAGGAGATTTTTCTGCAACTATTTTTTAACATGTGGTTGTTAGGATAGATAATACAATATCATAGTTCAAAAATAATGTACAAAATGCAGAAAGATACACTATGAAAAGTCTTAGTCTTACCTTTTCCTCTCTTTTTCTCAGTCCCTACCTCCTACTCCAACTACTTTAATTAATTTCTTATATATCCTTCTACTGTTTGTTTTTATACATGTAAGCAAATGCCGATGTTTATGTATATTCTTATTTGTTTTTTAAACACAAGATACCATTGTTCTGCTTGTTGCAGTATTCACTTAATATTATATCTCGGAGTTTTCACCATCAAAATATAGAGTTCCACATTCTGTTATACAATTGAATAGTATTTCGTTTGATGGAGAGATCATCATTTATTTAACCAGTCTTACTGATGAACACTTGTCTTGTTTTTAGCATTTTACTAGGGCTTGCTGTATTGCAATGAATAAACCTTTTACAGACCTCATGTCATACACATGCAAATAGATTCATATAGAATAAATTCCCAGAAATGGAATTATTAGGTCAGAAGGTCTATTCACTTGTGATTTTGTCAGATATTGGTAAATTGCCTTCCAAAGAAGTTATACCAGTTTATACTTTCAACAGCAATTTGTGAGCTCGTCCATAAAATGCTTTTGGATTTTATCAGTCTGATGGATAAATACAGTATCCCAGGGTAGTTTTAATTTGTATTATGAGAGCAGTTGGGCATCTTTTCATATGGTTAAAAGCCATTATATTTCCATTTATGTGTGAATTGTATGTTCCCAGCCTTTACCTATTTTTCTGTTGGGTGGTTAGATTTTCTTCTTATCAATTTCTAGGAGCTATTTATATATTACAAGGATTAACCTTTACTGTGATATGAAAATCACAGATAAAGGTTGTTTCTAGTGATTTGAGATTTGCCTTAGCTTAGGGTGTCTTTTTGGGCAAAAGATTTTTAAAATTTTTAATTTATTCAACTTATTTATCTTTTTATGGATCTAAGGTTTTGAGATACAATAAAAAGGGCTTTTCTATACACCCCACCTACCCACCAACCCCCCACCCAACATACAATTTTCTTCCAGCATTTGATAATTTCATCTTTTTAACATTTAAATTTTTGTTTGATTTGTTCATTCATTCATTGAACACATTTGTTGAGTGTCTCTCATGTACTAGGAACTATTTTAAGTACTTGGGATGTATCACTGATCAAGACAAATATCCTTGCCATTGTGGAGTTTACACTCTAGGGGAAGGAGATAGATTTAAAAAAAACAAATCAAAACAAAAAACTCCCAAAACAACATAATACATAAATTATATAGTATGACAGAAAGTGATGAATGCTATTAAAATTAAGATAAAGTTTGTTGAGGGGAACTGGAATACCAAGTGGCAGGCATAAGTTGCAATTTTAAATAAGGTGATTGTTGCAGACCTCATTGAGAAGGTAACATCTGAGTAAAGCCAGGAGGGAAGTGAGTGACTTTCATGCAAACCTCTGGGAGAACATTCTAGGTTGAGACCCTAAGTTAAGAGCATGCCTGAGAAAGAGCAAGAAGCCATGAGACTGGAGTACAATGAATGAGGACAATAGTTGGAAAGGAAACCAGAGACACAACAGGGATCAGATCATCTAAAGCTCTCTAGACCCTTATAAAGACTTTGGATTTTATTTTAAGTGAAATGAGGGATCATTGCTGAGTTTTGAGTGGAGGAAGGACAAACATGACATGTTTTAAAACAGTAACTTTGACTGCTGTGTTGAGAATAAATTACAGGAAAGCAGGGGTGGAAAGAAACAGACCAGTTAGAAATCAACTGCAAAATTCCAAGAAAGATATGATGAAGCCTGAGAATAGGGTAGGAATAGCAGAGATGGTGAAGTGTGGTCACATTGATACAGTCTGTTGGATTTGCCAGAAGAATTTCCTCATGGATCGGATACAAGGACAAGAAAAAGAGGATATAAGGATGACTTAATGACTTGCCTGACCTTGGAAGATTGGAGTTATCATCAACCTAAATGGAAATGCTATGGGTGGAGAAATTTTTGTGTGGTGGGGCACAGATATAATATCTGTTCAAGTTTAGTATAGACTTGTTTTGTTTTAGTTTTTTAACAGGCATCTGAGTGGTGATGTTGAATAAGCACAATGAGATTCGATGATGAGACAAGTGAATAAACATAGAGAGAAGAAGACCAAGGACTCTAACCTGGGCACTTCATTATTACTATTTTGAGAAGAAGGGAAAGAACTAGCAAAAGAAGTTGACAAGGAATGACCATTAAGTTTGGAAGAAAACAAGACATATAGTATCCTTGAACCCCAATGAGGATAATGCGTCAAATGTTGCTGATAGTAGTCATCAAGGAAGATGAAGACTGAGAATTGACCACAAGGTTTAGCAGTATGAAAATCTTTGGTGACCTTGTTAAGAGCAGTTTTGATAAAGTGGTTGGGATGAAAACCTGATCTGAGTAGGTTTAAAAGAGATGGGGAGAGAGAAATTAATGACAGTTTAGATAAATCTCAAGGAATTTTGTTAAGAAGGAGGAAAGAAATGAGATCGTAGCTGGTGGAGAAAGTGAGGCTGAGAGAAAGTTTAAAAAATTATTGTTTTAATTTGGGATAAATAATAGCTTGTGTGTATGCTGATGGAGATTGTACAGAAGGGAACAAGAGTTTGATGATAAAAGAGATAGTGGCAGAAAATGGTAACTAATGTCCTCACTTAGGTGAGAGAGGTGGGACCTAGTTTACAAGTAGGGGGACTGGCTTTAGATTATAAAGATAGATGGTTTATCTATGCCAGTAGGAAGGCAGACAGACTCTACCTGGATCTAGATGGACACAGGTACATAGATATCATGGTGCCGGATCTTTTGAACCTTTAATTATCTCAGTGAAGTAAGTAGCAAGGGCTTTAAGAGTGAGGAAGTGTTGGAGGTTTGGAAGAGAGAATAGGTGTTATGGTCATCTTGGAGTGTGGGGGAATGAATATACAAGAACCATAAGTGTGCTGGTAGTACTAAGGGCCCACTTGAGGTTCATGGTCATGGATTTAAAGTTAGACTACTTTTGTTCAGCTTTAAGAATGTAGGTACAGAATGGTGAGAGTTGGATTTAACCAGGGTTATGGCATTTCCAAATTAGTTCAGTGAACTGGGAGACAGGGTAGAGGCACTGAATAATTGGAGCAGGCTGAAGAGTGGAATCGGGACATCGAAGGGCAGGGCAAAGGTAATAGTATCCTTTTTACTGGGGTTGAAGAATTACTGAGACCAAGATATTTTAGAATTAGGCTGGAAAGGGGAATCACCAGAGGATGGGAAGCAATAAATTGAGATAATAAAAGAGTTGCAGCTATAACAAAGCTTCTGTGTAATCTTGAGAGTGGGTGACTCAGATAGGGTAAATGGCATAATTTGACATATATATTTAAAGGATATACGTTTAATGACAGGATCATTAAAAGAGGTGAAAGCAAGGAAAAGAAAAGACAGAGTATAAAATGGATCATCCACATGTGTTATGGGCTGAACTGTGTTTCCCCAAAATTCATATATTGAAGCCTTAACACTTAGAACCTCAGAATGTGACTAAACTTGGATGTAGGTTCTTTAAAGAGTTAATTAAGTTAAAATGAGGTCAACAGGGTGGGCGCTAATCAAATCTGACTGGTGTCCTTATAAAAAGAGGAGATTAGGACATAGACATCAGAGAGTTTGTGCATAGAGAAAAAAACATGTGAAAGGGCCAGCAAGAGGGCGACCATCTGTAAGCCAAGAGAGAGGTCTCAGAGGAAATCAATCTGTAAGCACCTTGATCTTGGACTTTCAGCCTCCAGAACTGTGAGAAAATAAATTTCTACTTACTAAGCTACCCAGTTCTTGTATTTTGTTATGGCAGTCCTCGCAAACTACTATAACATGTTTATTGAATCGTTGTAAAAGAAGGAAAGAGTAGTAATGTGGAGAGCGAGACAGTGACTCAGGGGCTGAAATTTTTGAGAAATTAGGGGAAATGGTCCAGAACATTTGATATGTCAGCAAAAATAGGGAATACTTAGTGACATAATCTGGTGACAATCTATTCAAAGCTGTTTTTTTTTGTTTTTTTGTTTTTTTTGTTTTTTTTAGGGAGAGAATGGTCTGAAAGCAGCAATGAGGACCAAGGCTGACATCTACCTCATTTAGAGCTCAGTGACAATGGGGTTAGGGGTGAATAAACAGCTGCCACTTGAAAGAGCTTCAGGGAAAGTAGTGTCCACAGGGGAGAGCCATATTTCAAGAAGGTGAAGGGAAGATGATTTTGCTGATAATGGAACCATGAATTTCAGAGGGTAGAGTGGAAAAATTTCAGCAATCCGATGGCTTGGGAAAATGAGACGGAAAAGATAATGTAGGGATTCTTATTGTGATTAGAGTGTAGCTGTTCTAACTAAGAGTGTGGTGATGGCCATACACAGGGATAAAGGGCCTAATGAAGTAAGTCCCTGAGTGTATTTAAGGCAGAGATCCTCTTCAGGACTTAAGAGTTTAAATTGGAGAGGGGTGGAGGGTGAGTTTCTGGTTAAGGAGTTAGAAGTCCTAGTAGGTGTTGCTTTAGTCTCTTGATCTTGAATGGAGTGGGGGTGATCTTATTCAGAATATGCTGTGTCTTGACCCCATGTTGATGGCCCTGGGGACTCTGGGAAAGCAGAGTGTTACACTAAATGTATGGGCTGCTTCCTGAAAAATAGGAAATTTATCCTGTTTTTCTCTGTGAAGTACTGAACCAACTTCAGTTTATTCTAGACAGTTACCAAGTTGGCTCAGAAACTTTCTTTGGACAGCCTCTTTCCCCCCATGGATTTGAGATGCCACCTTTAACATATATTTAATTCCTATGTCTATCCTGGGCTTTGTGCATATATGTATTATTGTTTTTTATGCTATTTTGATTAATAAATGTTCTTTAAGAAGTGTTATATAATTTATAATTATATATTTTGTTAATGTGATTTTCTCAAAGGTGGGTCATAAAAGTATACAGCTAACATTGGCTGGACAGGGGCATTAAGTAAGTAAAATTTCCTTTATGTTATAATAGAATCCTTATACCAAAATGTTGTGAGAATAACCTTTTCCATATTTTCCTTCACTGAGCTTATAATTCTGCAGGTATTGGCCATTGTTTTTCACTATCAATGGTGTAGCAACATAGCATAACTCCCAGGAGTCATGTTATCACAGATTGCCATCTGCCGTATGGTAAGTTAAGAGTGCAAGATTGAGCAAGTCTTTCTGTAAAGTAGCCAGTAGATCCTGGCAGGGTCAAGTACATATTACAGTTTCACCTGGGACATAGACGGTTTGTACTGCCACCAACAAAGTGAGACATAATTGATTAGTAATAGTAATGATGATAATAAAAACCTACTACTACTTATAAAATAGGTGCTAATCTTTAAGCATCTTATTAAATCCCTGGTACTGTGCCATGGATTTTGATAGTGTATGATTAAAACAATAAGAAATTATTATTTTAGTTTTACAGAAGAGAATGCTAAGCCTCAGGGAAGTTGAGTAAATTGCTTAAGTCACACAGCTAGTAAGTGGCAGAGCCAGCATTACATAATATCTATGCTCTACTCTTAAGTAGCAGATTTTTGTTTTCTTCTCACTTTACTGATAAATATAGTTTAGATTATATGACAGAGAAAATCTCATAAAAAACTAACCTCCAGAGCAGAAAACATAAAAATATCTTAATTATTTTGGTTTTGAATAAGTAATTATCATTCCCAATTAATATATTCATAAAATTCATGCATACATGCTTTAATCCATCTAGCAGTTATCTATCTACCCATCACCCATGCCAGAATAAATTTGTATAAATTATTATAGAAATAACAAACACTTATGTAAACTAAAATATTAAAAAAGCAAAATAAAAGTGGTTTAATTTCATAAAATCCAGGATTATGGAAATTCCAATGGCAAAAATATATGGTGAGGGCCTTTTATCTGTTATTATAAAACACATACCTCAAAAGAGAGCATCTTTATTAATAATGCCTAAGGGAGTTTAAGAATGAAAGTCCAATTTTATCAGATTGTGTGGTCTGTATTCTAATTCCCCACAAGGAGTAATTGGATTTGTAAGCATTTTTTTCACTTTCATATGGAATGTAAATTAGATTTTTAATTTGACAGAGAAAATATAATTAAATAACTTTCTAGGGCATCAGAAAAAATCAACAGTGCTTTTGTTTTTGTTTTATAAATCACAGCTGTGTTTTTTTCCCTTAACATAAGTGTAGTCTACATATTGATCATATTGATTTTTACTCAGTGTGTTTATGCATTTTGTTGAAAGCTTTTTCTCTTTTTGCATTGTGTTGGGCACTAGGCATTTCAAACCAGGGTGTGGAAATCTAACAGTCATTATAACATGAACTCTAATAAAAGAGGGATTTTGCATTGTATTCTAGTGACAGGTACCTCAATTCTGTTCCTTGACTCTGCTGAACACTCTGCCGTAAGGGCATTGGCACTAGTTTCCTTGTCCCAGAATGCACTGACCCCAGGTATTCACATGTCTCTCTCCCTTACTTCGGTCAAATGTCTTTTCATCTCTTATTTTCTTGGGTCTTTTCTGGGTGGCCTTTCTAAAAGAGTGTCTCCTCTCTGCAGCCCTGTATCTTCCTCTTGTTCATGAACATAAGACTACCTCAAGCTTTATTTTATATGTATGTATTTGTTTATTGCTCTCTCTTCCACTAGAATATAATTTACAGTCTATTAGAGATTATTTTTTGTTCACTGATGTATCTCCACGATCTAAAACAGCGTGGCACCTAATGAACACTCCAGAAACATTTGTCAGTTGAGTGTGTTGAGTTTGTAATGTATAAACACTTCTGGGTTCTCTTCCTTTACTTTACTATTTCCCAAAATATCTGATCTATGGAGAGCAGCTTTTGATTTATCTTTTTTTTTTAAAATAAAGTAACCATATATCATATCTTGATAGATGGTATGATTCCTTCCCATTGAATATCTTCCAAGATCTTTTTGATTGTTATTTTTCTGTAGCAACGTACGGAATCAAATGATTTCCTTTAAGTAAATCATCAGAATTCCCACCACATTTTACCCAGTTTGTAAAGAACTGTAAAAATGTTCATTAAAAATAAACATAAAGAAAATATTTATCTCTACATATGAATCTTTAAAGGATGTATATTCCACCATTTATTGAAACATTTAAGATTGATTAGTATGAATAATGCTTATGAAAGCACTTTGAAGTGCTTTTATGTATATTATTATTATTTAATATTTTGACTGTATTTGGAAAATATCTCTTGAACGAACATTAGACATTTTAATTTTTAACAGAGCACATTTACCTTAGATTGCTGAAAGTTCACTTCTAAATATTTAATCTTAAAATCATACAAAGTATGTTCTTAAGAGATTTGAGATTTCACTACTAATGCAGCTTATTTGCTTGTAATTGGTGAAAGCTCAACACTAAATATTTGAACTTAAAATCATGGGGACAAAAAATTCTGAGATTAGAAGTCTTTTTATTGATATGCAGTCTGCCTCTGTTGGCAGTTGGTCTTGATGGAAAGTCATTTAGACCGTTTAACAAGAGAGCAAACCATTAAAAATATGCAAGCTCTAGAAAACAAAATCCAGTATACTAATTAGAACTATTAAGGCAATTACAGAGAACTATAAATGATGTAAAGGTTATGTTGGGTTCCTCATGGTGCCAATGACAGAAACCCAAGGAGTCCCTATTTTTCTAAATAGAGTTAAAGAGGTCTGGGTGATTAATCTCAGCACCATTGAGTTAATTTGCAATGAGTCAACAACAGAAGGCACATCCGTGGGCATTGAATAATGGTAGAAGATGATTATTTTACCACTTGATGGTAATATAGCTAATAGTCAGGGAATGCTTTAGTAATGAAGGAAAAAGTACAACCACCTGTTGACAAGAAAGAAGAAACATAAAAAGTTTCCTGAAACAGTTTTTGGTATCTACTTGCAGCCAAATCTCTGAGATTTCCCTGATTATCATGCACAGTTGAGAAGATTCTTAACTGCTGCCTTAATATGCTTTGATGGGTGATAAAAGCATCATGACTTCTGTTTCAGAAGACAACTTCAGGCTTATGAACTACTAATAGAAATTTCAAACCTGTTCCCTGAAAGGCACCGATTATTGTGTGGTGGTATGGAAAAACCATCTCATTTAAGGAAATTAAAAACAAGGCTGTGGTCAATAAAACCTTAAGGGAACTGTTTTTTGTACAGACTTGTGAGAGACTAAAATCTTTGTTACGCGGGCCTGTCACTGCTGTGGCCTCTCCCGTTGCGGAGCACAGGCTCCGGACGCGCAGGCTCAGCGGCCATGGCTCACGGGCCCAGCCGCTCCGCGGCATGTGGGATCCTCCCAGACTGGGGCACGAACTCGTGTCCCCTGCATCGGCAGGCGGACTCTCAACCACTGCGCCACCAGGGAAGCCCCGACTAAAATCTTTTTAACATACTTTAAAAAAACCTTTCACTTATTGTTTATAATCACTGTGAAGTAACCAAAACAGATATAACGGTTCTCTTCAGATGAATGATTGAAGCAGAAAAGTTAAGAAATTTCCATAAGATTTTCAGTAAGGGAGGAGAATTATTAGGTCAGGACTCAGCTTTCTTAACTCCTCATCTGGCCCAAGATGGCTACAATGAGGTGGTCCCTGATACTGTGTGACTATTTCCCCAATCTCAGCTGCATAATGAATTTTCAGTTGTTTGTGCCTTGTAGCATCACATATTGCATAAGAGTATTTACTATTATTCACCAAATTATGACAGATGTTCAAAGTCAGCTAAGGTAGAATAAGTGTGAAGGAAGGGGCAACCAACAACATATGTGCAAATGTAACATCTATTAGAGTCATCCTCAGTGGTTTTCCCAGGGACAGGAAGCCATCAACAGAACTGCTTGAGCTGCAGAATCTCATACAGTGCCCACCTCCAGAGCTAAACACAGCAGAACAACTTAGTTGTTTTGGTTTTACATTAGTGATTGTCATCTCCACTTAATGTGTTCATGAAAACAATGTGCATACATTTTAATTGGTATATGCCCATGACAGAATGGAGTAATATAAGAAGATGAACCAAAACTAAATATAATTAATGGCCCATTTTCACCTCATAAGAGCCAGGATTTAAAAATCCCAGTTGCAAAGACATAGCTAATTGTGTTGCTTTAACCCATTGCTGCAGCATGCATTCTTTAAGAATGGATATTTCTTAATTGAGGTCTTATTAAAACTAATAATTTTCTTTTTCTTCTGACAAGGTGTAGATTAATAATAGTGTGAAATAAATGCCTCAGGGAATCCATAGTCTGTAGACTGAGCAGCTTAGTTCTTGGTCTGTCTTCAGGTTGTTGTCATGATCTTAAAATGCACTGACCATGTTAGGGTTTTGTTTTGGTTTTTTTTGGTCAAGTTTCCATTACAGACTAAGAGTTCATTGACAGCAGAAAATTTTCTCTTGTCTTTTTATCACTCTTGCTTAATATCGTACCACAGGTATTGAATAAATGGTGAATAAACTCCAAATTTTATATCCAATCAACAAGTATTGATCTAGAGAGAGTTATATGTGTTCCTGAAATGGCTAACTGGGAAGAGAACTTTGTCTTTGGAGCAGTTACACAGGAGACTTGGTGAAAGTTATTGAACATGATTCTGATTTTACTATTTTTAAAGGATGAATAAAACTTCTGAGAAAAACCTAGAGAGCATATCTAGGATCTGTGAAGAACTGGGTTGCTCTTTCTTCATGGAGGAGAAAGGAGAATATATTCAATCAAGAACTTGGTTGCTAGATGATGTCAGCGTTTTCCTAGATGATGGTTTAAGAGTGCCAAAACAGTGAGCTCATTATGGGCAAAAATGGAGCTCCAAGGTAAAATTCTTTTACTAAGAGATCTGTCAGGTTGATCAGCTGAAAATAAATCAGGGATTCTAAAGCACGTAAACATATTCAGTTATCCTAAACTAACCTAGAAAGAGGAATAACAATGGAGAAAGTTCCCAATAGGTCATACTGAAAATGCAAAAACAAACAAACAATAAAAACAAAACAAAAAACAAAAACAAAACCCCCCAAAACTTAAGATGACAGAAGATGGCACAGCTTAGTTATAGGAATCTAATTATATTACTGAGATTTACTATAGTAGGATAGACTACAAGAATTTTGGTAATGGGAAGATATAGATAAGTACTGTCTAATAGACCTATAAAGTGAGCCACATATGTAATTTAACATTGTCTGGTAGTCATATTAATAGTGTAGCCACACTGGCTTTACCCCAAGAGAGGTTTAGCTTTTGTCCTTGCTTGTAAGAGGTATCTATGTAATACCTGATGTCATACCATCTATGTCTTTGTTTAGGGTGGGGGCTGGCCACATCAGATCTTAAGATGGGACCAGCCGCACCTCATAGTCTCAGAGTGGAGGCTGGCTACTCTGTACACCAAAGCTTGAGTGAGCTCCTCTGGTTGGCAATGCTCTCTGTGGATTGCCATACATCCTGTGACAACAACCAATGGAAGCTTTGCTTTTGGAACTGTCCTAGACTCTGCCCTCTTAATGTTGATTTCACTTTCTATCCTTTCCCTATAGTAAAAGAATAACTGAGTATAATAGCCTTCAGTGTGTTCTGTGACTCCTTTTAGTGAATTATCAAAACCGAGTGTAGTTTTGGAAACCCCTTGAACTTGCAGTTAGTGCTTGAAGTGAGAGCAGTTTTCCCTCTAACTTTTTAGTTGGACTCTAACTCCTTGCAGTTGATGTAAGAAAGTCTTGGGCACACTTTGTGTCAGAAGTCTTGGGCGCAGTCAGCAGTCTGGAGGAATGTGCCCTCAACTTCACAATTTGGCTAATTCTGGACACACATTAATAAAGTAAGGGCTTCCCTGGTGGCGCAGTGGTTGAGAGTCCGCCTGCCGATGCAGGGGACACGGGTTCGTGCCCCGGTCCGGGAAGATCCCACATGCCGCGGAGCGGCTAGACCCGTGAGCCATGGCCGCTGAGCCTGCACGTCCGGAGCCAGTGCTCCGCAACAGGAGAGGCCACAACAGTGAGAGGCCCGCGTACCGCAAAAAAAAAAAAAAAAAAAAAAAGTAAAAAGACACAAGTGAGTTAATATTAGCAATGTATTTTATATAACTTAATATATTCAAAAGACTATCATTTCAACAGGTAATCAAATAAAAATTATTAATCAGCTTTTTATGTTATGTTTTTCATACTATGTCTACTGGCTAGTGGCTACCATGTTGGATAGGGCCAGGTATAGAATGTTCAAAAATAATAGAGCTCTCAGCAGAAGAGATCAAGTATTGTCATTTGTTAAAACAACATTCACCTGTCATAAAAACTCATGAACCTGAAGGTTGAGGCAAATTGGAGAACATTTGTATACAGAGTAAAAGCGGGAAAATGATGTAAGTAACAGAAGACTGCATGCACAGGTCAAGAACATGGGTTTTATATCCCTGAATCTGATTATAAAACTGGCATAGGGGCAATATATGGTAGCAGCTTTGGGGGACTTTAGCTGTCAGATCATCTACTGATATTTTCATTCAGTGAAAGTCAGTACTTAGGATAAATTCTTCCCATTTGTTGCAGGACATCCCTCTCTTTTTCTCTCTTTCCTCCTTGACTCCTGCTTTCCCGCTCCTCTTCCCCGCTCTTCCCTCTTTCCTCCTTCACTCTTTGTTTTTCTTTTCGTTTTTTCTTTCTTTCAACAAATATTTATTGACTATTTTTTATATGTCACGTACTATTTTTCTCCTAACAATTTGATCCCCAACCCCAGTGGATATTTGACTATGTCCAAAGACAATTTTAGTTGCCATAGCTTGTGGCAAGGGTGCTACTGGAATATAGTAAGTAGAGGCCAAGGATATTGCTGAATACCTTACAATGTATAGGACAATTCCCCACTTCAAAAATTAACTCAACTCCAAATATTAATAGTGCTGAAGTTGAGAAACCCTGTCCTAGAATGTTTTAAAGATGAAGGGGGCTACTTTTCAGGGTAACTTTGATTAAGAAGGAAAAAGTGGAAGTTAAAGAAGTGTTTAGAGAAATCAGCAATTAACAGTAATAATAGTAATAATAATATAATAACTAACACTAGTGTCTTTACTATTTTATAAGAACAATGGTAAATATTTTACTTATATTAACCTCCTTGATCTTTGCAACCTAATAAATAAATTTACTGTTATCTTAATTCAAATAAATATTAATATTACTTAAGGATGAGGATACTGAGACCCTTGTCCACTAGCTGAAGCTGTGAAGTGGTGGCATCATCACGCTTGAGTAATGAGAGAAAGGAGTAATTGACTCACTCAGGTGCTTACCATCAACACTAAAGATATGGCTTTCAAAAATGGAAGGAAATATAGTGGGCTTCTGTGATCTGAGGATATAATAGAGGATGGCTTAATAGGATTTGGAGTTTCAAAAACACATTCTAACAATGATATAGAGAATGATCTCATTAAAATAAAAATGGATGTTTTATAAAGAGAGGTATTAGTCATCTTGGTGTGTAGAAGCAGATGCTGTCAGTATCCTTGCTATATCCACCAAACTCATACAGTTCCCATGCTTGCAGAACTGACCCAAGAGCTTCCTACTGAAAATACCTGCAACTCTTTGCCTAAAACTTTTTTTGAGGAAGGTGGAGAGTTCTTGGCCTGTAATAGGCAGCCCAGACAATTTTTAGAATTAATTTCTTTGGTAGAAGCTTTCACTAATTGTTGACAAGAGTGTGCATATTAAGTGAGCTTTCTTGGTCCTCTGAGGTGGACTCTATGAAGTTTCCCAAGTGTCTCAGCAGAACTAATCCTCTGTTGTCCACAGTGGCATCCTGCTTTGTAACATGCCTTGCATTGAGTTACTTCCTTTCCCTGTCTCATCTAGTCCATCTCCTATGGGTGCTTCCTAAGAAGACCTTTCACTCATAACCTTGCTCAAGGTCTTCTAGTGGAAACCCACCTAAGATGGGCGTTCTCAGATTGAGTCAGATTTAGAAATAACCTAGCAAAATAAGAACTGAGGAGCAGCAGGTAAGGATGAATATGAATAAACCAAATAACTATAAAATAGAGAATAAACTAAGGTGTATGAAAATTGTAGACAGCCTAAATGGCTGTCTTCGGAGCTAAAGGAAGAAAAATAAAAATAGGAGAAATGTATGTTCCAATGCTGAAGAAACAGAACCAATATTGCTTCTATCTTCTATGTTGAGAAAAACTATCTTTACCTTGAATAAAAAGAGTAGAACAAATATTAGTGAAAGGGAATTGAAACCCAAATTCTTTGAAGAGGTGAAGACTTCTCAGCCTATGAGGGGCAGGCAAGACAAATTGAGAGTTAATCTCCTTGTGAAAAGCCTTCAACTAATGGTTGACAAGAGTTTGTGCATAATGATTTAGCTTCATTGCTCCTCTGAAATGTCCTCTATGTAGTGTCTGAGGTCTTCAGCAGTCTACACTATTTAAGTATCTTGATCCAGACAAATTTTATTTCAGGAAACAGGACACTTGAAAACGATATTGCTGAACTTCTGCCAGAAATCTTAGAAGAACAATGGAAAACAGGTGAGGATAGATATAATCTATATAAGTGATCAATAAAGATATTTTATTGATCAACTGTATTCCCCTTACTACATCTGGACAGAGCTACAAAATAAATTATAGAAAAGACTAGTTTGTGAGCATTTGTCAAGTGAAAGTGTAACTCTTCAGAGCCTGTATGTGTTCTTTGACTATTCCTGGTTTACTTGAACCTAAAGAAATAAAAAAACCTAGAACTCTCCCCATCCAGTGTCAGATAATTTGGTCACCCCAGTTGTAACCCTGACTGTTACAATTTCTAAATGATGAGGAAATTAGAAATATACATTAAACCACAGACCTGACTTTTATCACACAGATAAATGGTAAACTATTGAGGCTTAACTAGATGAACATAGCTTACTACCTTTTGAAAAACAAGCCATGAAAGAATTAAAAGGGATGCACTCTGAAACAACTTTATTTCATTTCTTTTTTTTTACTGTTGATTGCTCAGAGCTTGCAATAGTCTAAAAAAATTAAAGGAGATTAAACCAGTCATAAGAGACCTACATAAATTATAAACTATTTGAAGTGATTTTGATTGTATTAACTTAAATATTAACATAAAGATACAGTTTAGGATGATTAATGTTTTCCAGTATAACATTAATGATTGGAATGTCTGGTGAAAGAAATAATAAAGTATTCTATTGTTACTTTTTTTAAAATAACTTAAAAATATATTTATTTAATTAATTTATTTTCGGCTGCATTGGGTCTTCGTTGCTGCATGCGGGCTTTCTCTAGTTGTGGTGTGCGGGCTTCTCATTGCGGTGGCTTCTCTTGTTGCAGAGCACGGGCTCTAGGCACACAGGCTTCAGTAGTTGTAGCACACGGTCTCAGTAGTTGTGGTGCACGGGCTTAGTTGCTCCACAGCATGTGGGATCTCCCCAGATCAGGGCTTGAACCCTTGTCCCCTGCATTGGCAGGTGGATTCTTAACCACTGTGCCACCAGGGAAGCTCTCTATTGTTATTTTTGTGCCCTGCTTTTTAACTCATCTAGACACCTTTGCATTTCTTTTGAAGTATGTAGAAGGAAGTTTCTCTGTGCATATTTATGATTTAGTATGTGCACTCAATAAATATTAAAACATTAATCTATTTTAAAAAACACACTGTTCTCATGTCACCTCAGACATATTCCAAAATGGGGGATCCAAGTAGAAGCAGCCATGCTTTTCAATACATTATTTTCCCTATGACTTATATCACAGTTTACTCATCTCCAAATGTCTATATTTTTAGTATTTTATGGTGGTGGTGGTGATGGTGGCAGGGGAGAATGAGGGTGTGGGTCTTGGTATACATGGGGATGGTTAGATCTACTAGTAATATGTTGGTAATTTAAAAATTAGGTAGAGGAAATAAATGATTTGACATGAGTTAACCACAAAGGTTCAGATATCTGCTTCTCATTCAGCACATAACCCAGAGTAGGGTTGTGGCCAGGTCACTGCTATCCTTTCGTGTTAAGTCTCTAGTGGCTGAAAATTATCATCTCATGAATGCCTGTTAGTGGTTTTTAAAGCTCTATCTTGCTCTTTAGCTGCTCCTGAGACAGAGCATACATAGATATAAGAACCTGACTGTAAGCATTCCAACAATTTAACTATCTCAGTGTTTTGTAGGATCTTCTGATGCAAAACTGTTGAGCCATCAGGAAGGTCTTACTTTGTCAACACATTTAGCTAATTAAATATCTGTGTGCTCAGTAGACATAATGAACACTATGTGGGTCAGTTGTTTTCTGTTTCACTTTCATAACTTTTGTCAAAGCTTGTTCTCAAATTAGCCTTGTGGCAGCTTTCTCACACACACAGAGAAACGCTGGCTACTTGGAAGTGTTAGAAAATGGGGTGTTTTGATTATACGAGGAGTATATCCAAATGAAATTTACACAAATATCAACTTAGAGTAACACAAAAACATTGGACAAGGCTTTATTTTTTTAAGTTAATGTTGCAGTTTAAAAATTTTAATCAAAATTATAGATGCCTCAAATGTAAACAAATAAATAATTTTAAGAATCAAATAAATTAATTCAATAAGTAAAACTATTTATTTATTTTTGCATTTTTTTTTAAACATCTTTATTGGGGTATAATTGCTTTACAATGGTGTGTTAGTTTCTGCTTTATAACAAAGTGAATCAGCTATACATATACATATATCCCCATATCTCCTCCCTCTTGCGTCTCCCTCCCACCCTCCC
Source organism: Orcinus orca (assembly GCF_937001465.1). Classification (NCBI taxonomy): domain Eukaryota; kingdom Metazoa; phylum Chordata; class Mammalia; order Artiodactyla; family Delphinidae; genus Orcinus; species Orcinus orca. Next base: position 118,788,571 of record NC_064559.1, read on the forward strand.
TATCCTACCCCTCTAGGTGGTCACAAAGCACCGAGCTGATCTCCCTGTGCCATGCAGCTGCTTCCCACTAGCTATCTATTTTACATTTGGTAGTGTATATATGTCCATGCCACTCTCTCACTTCTTACCCTTCCCCCTCCCCGTATCCTCAAGTCCATTCTCTACATCTGCGTCTTTATTCCTGTCCTGCCCCTAGGTTCTTCAGAACCTTTTTTTTTTTTTAGATTCCATATATATGTGTCAGCATACAGTATTTGTTTTTCTCTTTCTGACTTACTTCACTCTGCATGATAGACTCTAGGTCCATCCACCTCACAATAAAAAAGATTTGATATGAAAAAACATTAGTCTTCCTCTTCCTTCCTTCATCCATTTTCCCCTCCTCAGAGAAATCACTTTCACATCTTTTTAAATATCTATCTGTTTATCTCTCTGTCTATCTGGAGTGTGTATGTGTGTGTGTGTGTGTGTGTGTGTGTGTGTGTGTGTGTGGTATTAACCTCCTGTTTCTAACTAACATGCTTATATTGTTACTTTTTGATTTTTTGGGTTTTTTGGCATTATCTACTGACTCCCTGCTATGGAAAAGGAAGGTTTAACTCTGTCTTCCCTTATTTCCATAGCTCTCTCTTTCTCTCTCATCCTACTTAACTCTCATCCTCTCAGAATAGCTATATTATAGTTCTGGTTGGAGCAGATTTCAGTGTTTATATTATTAAGACTAGGGAATTTTATCCAGAGCTGCCCTGTATAGTAATCTGTAAGTTACTGGAATACTGCTGTGTAGAATCCAAGGCTACTCTGATTCCTGTTTCTTTGTGTATAAACTCTTTCTTCCCCCTCCCCCAGAAACTTTTAAGATCTTGTCTTTGGTGTTTGGAAATTTCATGGCGTGGTACTGTGAGATGGCTTTATTTTTGCCATTTTTGCTGGCACTTGGTGGGCTTCTCAATCAGTTCTGAGAAATTTTCTTTTATTATTTCCCCGGATGATTTTTCTCTCAGTGTTCTCTGTTCTTTTCTTTCTGTCATTTGGAGTTTGGATCGCCTAGACTAATCCTCTCATTTTCTTATCTTTTTTCTCCTATTTCACATTTATTTTTTTATTTTTAAGTTTTTTGATTCCATTTATGGCCTATGTATTATTCAGTGTTATCTGAGCTTTGCATCTCTATTATCATATGTTATTTTCATTTCCAATAACTCTCTTTTTGCTCTAAAAATGCTTATTAAAAAAACAATAGTCTATTTTTATTTCATGGTTTTGATACCTTCTTTTGACTCTCTGAGGATATTGATGATTTTTTTTTTTAATGCATTCTCTCTACTCTGTATCCATTTTTACTCCAGACTGTTTTTCCTGTTTGATTATTTTGATCTCAGTTTCTCATGTTGGTTGTTTTTTCTCAGATGCCTGGTACTACTCAGTTGTTTCATATTCAAAAGTGGGGGTTGAAAAGCTCTGATTGGAAACTCTGAAACTATGAGGGAAGTTAAACATCTATGTGCTTTGCTGTAAGATGATGTGGCTGAACAGTTTAGTTGTGAAGACACTGACATCTCCATCTTTAGGGTTTTTACCTTAGGTTGCTCAGATTCTGCAGAGAATGATCCTTCATTCACCTGCGTGGAGATGAAGGATGGCTGTTGGCATTCTGGGATTTTGAGATTTCCTTCCCTAAAACTCTTCAGAGACTCAGAGATGTAAGTGGGATTGGCTTTCAGCTTTGCCAAGATCCCATTTAGGATTCAGTTGTATACTCCTCTTCCACCTGTTCCAGCTTCCAAACCTTATTGCTGTTGTCCTTGTTCCTGTGCTCCAAATTATTGTGGAATAATGCTAAAAAAAAATCTACTTGCTGTCGTTCTGGTGGAGTTTTTTGAGAAATAAAAAGTAGATGGGTGTGTGAAATTTGATGTCTTTATCTGGAGTCTTAATCTTTCTGAAGTTATTCTTTAGAGAAAATCTAGACATTATCCTGGCTTTGTTCAGGATTTCTGGGAAAGCTGCTCCTAAATTTATCCAGTAAGACAGGCATTAGCCAAAATTAAAACATAGTCTAAGAGCAAGATTGGCTTGTGATGATAATGGTTGAAATTAGATAATACATACATGAGGGTTCATCATACAGATGCTCTACTATTGCTTATATTTGAATTTTCCCATAATAAAAAGTTAAAAAAAAGAAAGGCTACTGTATAGTCCTCAGTAAAAGTGTTTTTAATTCCAAGAAACAAGTAATTTTTTTCTTAAATTATTCATAGCTTCTGTCCTATATGTTATAACTTTAAAAGAATTTAAATTATATGCCTCTGAAAACTGTGGACTTCAGTCCTAACACCACAAGTATTTTTGAATTAAAATCAAATTAACTTCCTAATAATCTAGTGTGCCACTGCTATTGACTTAAATAGCAACTTCATTGCTTCCTAGTCCATTCTTTTAAGAACGATTTCTCAATTTCTTTTTTTTCCCTTTTGCTTGAAACTGTAGCTTAAGCTGGTCCCCTCCTAATCTCAGCTCAGTATACATCTAGTTCCTCAATTTAGGTGCTCAAATTTCCTTTTGCCTTTCACTGCTTCCCCTACATGTCAGCTGACATGTGAAAAAGATGAGCTTGGAAAGGATTTTATTGTACCTTAATAAAATAAATTCAAGGTCATTAAATATCTATGCAGTTACAATTTGTCTAAAAAATATATCCTCCTCATGGAATAAAATGTATCTTAATGTTTTGTAAAAAGTAAAATTTTGAAATATGAAATTTGTTTTAGATGCTGTATTCTACTCAGATAGAAGAAAAAAATCAGTTATGATATCCTATAGCAGTATTGCTGAAAGTAACTCTTTGGACAATAATGTACCTGACCAATTGTATGAAAATATCACATGGAGATTAAGAAATTTTGTCTATTTATAACAATTACTTTAGAACTTGAAAATTAGAGGCAATCAGGCAGAAATTCAAGATAGTAACAGTAAAGAGAAATGTCAAATTTATGAAAATTCTCTTAGCAATCATACTAAATCAACACTTATTAATAAACATTTAGTTCACTGGTTGCACTTAGACCTTTATGTTATCACCTTTTGTTTTTTCTCTTGAATTTGCTTTGGTTTAATTTATCAAAACCCAAGTATATCTATTAAATGACATTCCTTCAACATGAGAAGTCTGGGAAACTTGATGTCTCTACTTGAGGAACATGTCTAATTGAAATGAAAGAATTAGGAGAGGTTTTCTATTGGTATGTGGGAGATCAAAGACTCATAAAATTGGAAGAAATCATCAGAAACCACCTAGTCAAGCAGTTCTCAGCTGGGTTCGCTTATTTGGAAATGTATTTGGGCATTTTTTATTGTTACATGACTGAATGGAAGGGACCCCACTAGCATTTCAGTGGCTGGGGGACAGAGATGATAGATACCCTACAATGTTCAAGATGGTTATGTTATGAGGAATTGTCTTTCCCAATTACTGATCTAGCCAGCCACCACTTGACACTTGAATTCTTTCCACATTGTGGGCTTATTGTAAGAATAATGAATAGAAGATTCAGTTTTATTATTTTTTTATTTTTTATAAATTTATTTATTTATTTTTGGCTGCATTGGGTCTTCGTTGCTGCGCACGGGCTTTTCTCTAGTTGTGGTGAGCGGACGTTACTCTTTGTTGCAGTGCGCAGGCTTCTCATTGTGGTGGCTTCTCTTGTTGCAGAGCAGCGGCTCTAGGCACCCGGGCTTCAGTAGTTGTGGCTCACGGGCTCTAGAGCGCAGGCTCAGCAGTTGTGGTGCATGGGCTTAGTTGCACCGCGGCATGTAGGATCTTCTCGGACCAGGGTTCGAAACCGTGTCCCCTGCATTGGCAGGCAGATTCTCAATCACTGTGCCACCAGGGAAGCCCGGAAATTCAGTTTTAGAATTATACAAATGCAATTCTGAAAAGTTGGGGAACGGCTATAAGAGTGGAGACAATACAAATTCATTGGAACTGGAAGGTCACATAATAGAAATCTATCTATTTATTTATCTATCTATCATCTATCTATAACAATTAATGTTCCCAAGATTTTCTGAATAAAGTGTCTCTAGATTTAAATTCATTCAAAGTAATTCAAATATGTCAAAATAATTGTTCTTTTTTTTCCCAAATGGAATTGTCTTTTACCCTGATTAAAACAAAACAATACAAAACAAACATCTACTTCTGTAAATAATCCAGAATATAGAAAAGCACAAAGAAGAAACAACCGTAACTATTAATTCTATTACCCTGAGAAACCATTATTAATGTATACATCGAGGTTTTTCAACAGTAGCACTACTGAAATTTTGAATGGGATAATTCTTTGCTATGGGAGGCTGTACTGTGCATCATTGGATGTTTAGCAGATGTCTTGGCCTCTACTCACTACATTCCAGGAGCATCCATACAGGGGTTTTTTTTTTTTTTTGCGGTACGCGGGCCTCTCACTGTTGTGGCCTCTCCCGTTGCGGAGCACAGGCTCCGGACGCGCAGGCTCAGCAGCCATGGCTCACGGGCCTAGCCGCTCCGCGGCATGTGGGATCTTCCCGGACCGGGGAACGAACCCATGTCCCCTGCATCGGCAGGCGGACTCTCAACCACTGCGCCACCAGGGAAGCCCATCCATACAGTTTTGACAACCAAAATGTGTCCAGAGATTGCCATACGTCCCCTAGGGGAGAAAAATCACCCTTGCTTGAGAACCACTAAGTTTAGATGTATAACCTTTCCTGTTTGTGTGTGTGTGTGTGTGTGTGTGTGTGTGTGTGTGTGTGTGTTTAATCACTTTATCCTTTTGGATTCCATTAAGAATTCCAGTGCTAACCAAACTAAACTAACTAGCTAGATGCCATAGTGTATTTTGAAACATCTTTCAGGGTTGTTACTTAATGCGATTCCTGCAGCCCAGTGGATTACATGGGTTCTTTTACATGTAGCAGGAGGGCCTTCCTCACTATGATTTATCCTTTATCAATTTGCTCATCTTTTAGATGTGAACCAAAGTCCCCAATGATGATTATCTGCATAGGTAAACCACCTGGCCTAACCTGCTTAGGGAATATCATGGTCTCACCCTGTAGCCATTTTGTTGTTGTGTTGCTATTGTTGTTTTCTCTCTGTATTCTCTCCATTTTGGACTGACATCTCTTTTAGCTCAGGCTACATATCATCCATTGGTGGTTGTGTGTGCTGCTTGCATGATGTGAAGACATTTTTAATAGACAAGTACACATTTCCTCCAGTACTGTATTGGCAATTTCATATTCATTTCTGCTTAAGCTGGTCGCTAGGCTGGATGATGAGAACTCATCCTCTGACAGAGCATGATAACTATTTTCTACTTTTTCCAAGTGAGTCAGAGGCAGTTTCGTGATTTATTAAAACATGAAAAATATATGTTGGCAAGTAATAACATGCAGTAGACTTACAGTGGTGCATCCTGAATGGATACGTCAGGACTTTTTCTTTTTTAACTTTCCCGCAGCCATAGAGCTAGACTCAAGGGACAAACTCTTTACATAAATTAAAAGAGCCCCTCTATGCCTGAACCCCACATGCCATTCTCTTTGTCCATGACAAAAAGAGGCAGCCAGGCTTCTACTGACAAGATACTTAGCCCATCCCTGTCTTCAGCCCCACCCAAATTATCCTGAAAGAATAAATATTTACTAAAAACTGTCTTACCAAGTTACTGGGAAATTGAATGTACTCCAAGAGCAAGAGATGCTAAGATTGGAATAAAGCCACCCCCCTATCCCCCCATACATACTGTTCTTTGATAGTGAGCAAAACTGTAGCATTAGAAAATCTCAGGTAAGAAGAGGAAGTGTAGTTGCAGAAGTCCATGTTTGTGTCAGAAATGGTTAGCTCCTACCTACTGCCCATGCACACTTCCCAGCCTTCCTTGTCTATGTTGGTTCTAGCCAATGAAGTGTGAGTGTACCCCTTGCAGGATGTAGAGCCGGTAAGCCACCTCTTCCTTGTATCTTCCTGCTGTGGTGACCTTAGAGCCTGCATGTTCTGGATTACATGGCTATAAGACGAAAGACATCTAGATCTCTGAGTTATCACATGGAGAACTGTGCCAGTCCTGACCTGTGACCTGAGGAAGGACTTTTTTGTTACCATGGCATGACCTCTCCTTGCCTGAAACACCAGTCAGCCTTAAGGGTTTGGAAAATGAAAAAGAGGAAGTGTGACTCAGACCCAGTTAGATAAGCGAAGCAGAGCAGAGAAGCAGTTAGCTCAATTTGAGAATTATAGAAACATTTCAGACAATTGTTTTCTTTGGAAGCAGAAAGAGGGATTTTGACTGAATCTTTGATTTGTTGATGGCAATCAAATCTCCCAGCAAATTTCTGGGAGGAGAACCTCATTGTGTTAGTATTTTACTCTTCCATTAAAAAAACTTTTTTTTAAAACATCAAAGCTCAAATAATTATTCCTTTATTACAAAGTTTAAGTTTTATTAAGTGCCAAATATATATCAGCTGTGTTTCAAAATTGCATAGCATTACCCTTTTTCTATAAAATAAAATTTTATTTGTACTTAAAAGGAAAAATAATTTTTTAAATTAAAATTGTTTTGGTTTTGTTTAACATACCTGCCTGAAATTGTCACCAATCAGAATCACAGTGTCATAATTAATGCTGACATTTTGTGTCTATTTTGTTTTAATGCTGTTCTTGGGTGGTAGGCACGATTTAAAGTAATAATTTTTAATTTTTTTCTAATCTTCACTCATTACAAATCACACAAGTTAGGAGAATAAAAACAGTTTTGAAAATTTTTTAGTTTATAGTTGGTTGGAGCTCTTTTTCAAATTTAATGTTTTAAATATAAGTGAAACTTCAAAAACTAGTTACATTGTTAGTTTTAAAATTTTATCAAAGATACACTGCTGTTGTAGGGCTTGATTCCAAATAATTACAGGGACAATCAGCAGGTTGACAGAAAATTTAGAGATCCCAGATATCTTCACTCTGACCTTCTTATAAAAATAACCCAAACATTTCCAAAGTTGCAAGAAGAAAGGATTCCCCTATTTTTGTCCTCTTCAAAAGATGACAGAAAGAATTGGCAAACAGATTAAGTCTGGGAAGAAGGCCACCTGGCTCTTGTACATTAGACAAGAAGGAATAAGTCAAGCCAACGGGTTTCCCCCATAAGGAGATGGTGGTAGTGAGGAAGATTCTTGAGGATGGATAGAGATAGAATATAAGAAGCTGGAATCTAGCCTAGATCCACACATAATTTGGAGATTTAGACTTCACACTAAAATTGAGCCAATGCTTAGTGAAAGCTTTACACTTTAGCAAATGTCAATTGAGTTTCAGATTTCAGAAAAGAGTCTTAAAGAAGAAACAGAGCTTTGGCAGAGATGGTGACTGGCTGGTAATGGCTGCTGCTCGTGGTGGCCACACAATTTGCACTCTCCTCCCCCCCACCTCCATCAGTGACTCAGCCAAATGATGCAGGGGTACACATTTAATTTCTAAAAGTGTGTAGCGGTAGGGAGCATCATGTGTTCTCCGCTCTTTGGATATTCTTCATGTTGAAAATCAAAGAATCCATTAGCGATTTAAGAAATACAGAGGAAATGGAGGGCTTTTAAAAAAGCATCTATTTAGTTACCTGTTTATTTTATTCAGTATTTGCGGCCCACAATCACACTAATAATTAAAATAAAGATGCAGTCAGCTCTTGGCTATCGGCTATAATAATCTTTCCCAACATCAGCTTTATTATGATAGGGTAAATTGGCCAATTAAGGACTTGTTTCTGAGCAATGAACAGAGGTATTAGATCCAAACACTAAAGAGTCAAACAGCAGGAACAGGCAGAGAAGTTCATGTGCAGGCTGGCAAGCAAATTCTCTACTGAGAGAGGGACCAAAATTTGTAAGAGGGAGATAAAGCTTTCAGACTTAAGTCCTGTGTCTTGACAGAACCTTTACAAAAATACTGACAAACAGACAATTTCCTGCATATCATCTGTAGAATATTTGATGTTTATAGCTTATGGGTACACCCTTAATAAGGTAACTAGGACAAAGAAAGACAAAAGCAAGAAATAGTTGGAGTACTAGATTCCAATGAACTTTGCCATATTTTTCATGTTGGCTAGAGTGATTGATGCCTTTTAGCGTAATAAAACATTTATTATCACATTTTAGATTTTAGTTCCAGTGTTTTTCAGGTTCCAATGTTTACTCAGGTATTGGGCCTTCTGTGTAACAGACACATATATGTTGACTCCTTCTCTAATGTGGCTTTTTTGTGGGTCTCTCAGGGACCCCTCCTCATTGAGAAACTCCTCCTCATGCCCTAATATGGGAAAAGCTCTCTCCATGTGTGGATTATGTTGCCCCCTCCAAGCTCTGCCTTCTGGTAGTTCATCCTACACAGATTTTTCTCTGTCGGGGTACTTTGTCACTCTTGGGTGTCTTGTGTAAGACAAGTTTGCTTAAAAACAGTGCATGTCTGGTTCTCCACAGATCCAGGAGGCCAAGTGACAGCTTGCTGCACCACAGCCCACTTCACTCGCCCTGCTGTCAAGGTGGATCCACACAGTACCCACCTTTAGACGTCTCCAGGAGGGAGTCAGATTCCAGCAGCTTTGTGACCCCCAAACTCCAAGTAGTACAAGTTACTTTTCCAAGTGTTCCTCTGAGCATCTCCCAATTCCATCTCTCTTGGCTTGGTGGAGATAGGGCAAAGAAAAAGTGAACAGCACTGCAAAGACATCTTCCAATAAGCTTTCCAATTCTAATCTACTTCCCATGAATCCTCAGTGTTCTCTCATATGGCCTGGAGGTAGCCTATGAGGTAGCACAACAAGTTTTGGGTCACCAACTTTGCAAGTTATTCACAAATGATCTAAATTATTTGTTTTTTCATATGGAGGCCACTCGCATCATTGGTTGTGGTCTTGATACTCCAGGAGAGCTGATACTCCAGGAGAGAAAGAGTCTCATTTTAATAATCAGTTACACATGTCAATCTACTTAAAGAGGATTGTAAATACTAATATAATAAAAATTGAGGGAATAACTCCCAAACGAGGAGGGGGATGGAAAAACTGTAATTATAATAAAAAATAAAGTTGATAAATCCAAAAGAAGCCAGGAAATGAAAAATACCAAAGTATAGAAATAAAGCAAATAGAAAGAATAAAGTGAGACATAGATATATCCAAATATATCTATGAAACTGAGTCCCCCTAAAACTGAGTTCCTCTGCCGAGTTTATGATTAACCTCTCTATCCAAAACATGATTCCCTTTTTTGTCCCACACCTGTTCCCCTCAAGATTGAGGAGTATCAAAGAAAAGGGGAGGGCACCGAAAGTGAGCAGGACCCTGCAAGGTTCTCCAGAGTACAAAAGCCCCTCTGTGTCCCCTGTTTCTTGTTTGTAGGGAAAAAAGGCTTTAGTCTCTTAGGCCTTCCCTGAGTTCCAAAAAGCAGGTTCAAGCAGTTAATAGGAAAATAGAGTCATAGGACTCCTAGTTCCTCCCGAAGGGATATAGATAACAATCTGATGCATATCTTTGAGTTGTTCTACAGACCACCCCCACCCAGGTAAAGGATAGTGACTGCATGCTGACCACAAGCAATAGACCTCAGACTGGTTGGAACCAGAAGGGTGAGATTCTGGGGACATCACCTTGTTACCTCACCACTAACCAATCAGAAGAAGGTCACACATCCTGTGTCCTGGCCCTCACCCCAAACTTTGCCTTTAAAAACTCTTCTTCAAAACTACTAGGGAGTTCCACTCTTTTGGGCACAAGACACCCATTCTCCTTGCCTGGCCTTTGCAATAAACCTTTCTCTGTTCCAAACTCCAAAGTTTCAGTGTTTTTGGCCTCACTGTACATCAGGCACACAAACTCGGGTTCAGCAACATCTACGATCACAATAAATGTGAATGGATTAACATGACAGTTGAAAAAGAAATTGTCAGACATTGAATTTTTAAAAAATCTAACTATATGTTATTTTTTAAAAGAGCACATATTTAAACATACACAGAAAAAATGGAAGTGAAAGAATAAAAAATGTACAACAGACAATTATTAAACAAATGAAGCTGGTATATAAAAATCAGACAAAATAGACTCTAAGGTAAGGAAAATTATCAAGCTATCAAGACAGTTTTGTGCAGTACTGGGATAGACCAGTTGACAGAATAGAGATCTCAGAATCAGACTCAGAAACTTGACATATGACAGGTGTGGCATTTCCAACAGTAGGGAAAGTTGATCTAGTTGGAAAAAATGGTGCGCAAACAATGATGACCCATAAGGAATAAAATATATATTAGATTCCTATCTCTCACCATACCCACAAGTTAATATCAGAAGATTAATAAAACCTACTGTGCAAATTAAATCTCTAGAACTTTAAGAAGTTATAAGGTTATATGTTTAGAACTATTAAAGTATTTTTTAATAGTTCTAAGGAGAGGAGTATAATAAATTGAACCCAAAAAGAACAAATTATAAAGAGAAAAAAATTGTTTGACTACATAAAAATTAAAATGTAAAAAAGTATATCACAAAGAGATGCCATACGTAACAACAGAAAAGTAAAAATATAAGCCATATACTAGAAGATAATTTCAATGCATATAGCTAGGAGAGGATTAGGATGCAGAATTTACAAAGACCTCCCATAAATCATTATGGAAAATAGTAACACCTCAATATAAAGAAAAGACAAGATATCTAAACTTAAAAGGAAATTAAAATGTCCAACAAACAAGTGAAAATATGTTCAGCCTAACTAGTAATCAAACACTGCAAATTAAAACCAGAACGAGATACAGTTTTGCACCTATTACATTGACAAAAATGAAAAAAACAATAACCTTTGAAAATACTAACCATAGGAGAGGATGTTGAACAGTGGACACACTCATACACTAGTGGTGAGAATACATATTAATAAAACCACACAGGAAATTGTTAAGGACTGAATGTGTTCCTCCAAATTCATATGTTTTAGCTCTAATCCCCAATGTGATGGTATTTGGAAGTAGGGCCTTTTGGAGGTAATTAGATTTACATGAGATGGTGAGGATTCCCCCTCTTCCCCCATCCCCTCGGTCCCATGATGAGATTAGAGTCCGTAAAAGAAGAGGAGGAGATACAACAGCTCTGTTATATGAGGTCACAGCAAGAAGGGGGCTGTCTGCAAGCCAGAAAGAGAGCTCTCACTCCAGGAACTAAATAGGCTAGCACCCTGATCTTTGAATTCGCATCCTCCAGAACTGTAAAAAATAAATTTCTGTCATTTAAACTACCGAATCTATTATATTTTGTCATGGCATCCAGAGTTAACTAAGACAGAGATCTATTTCACAGTGTGTGGCCAAGTATAAGGTGCACAGATACTATGCGGTGGATACAGTGAAGGTGCCCCAGCATTCCTTCCCATGTTGGTCTACTGTGCTGTTCTGTTAAAGTTTGAGAGCTAAAATCAATGTTTCTCAGACTCTCATGAAGTTAGAACACCAGAAGCACATTAGGTTCTGTCAATTAAATACAGTTGGGAAATACTCAGAGAATAGAAATGATATGGGGGCAAGTCCTGAACTTCTGTTTTGGTCAGCAGGCAGTCATACAGACATCATTTTTGTTTTTGTTTTTCTTGCAGTAACAGTGAATGTCAGGTCACTAGTTTCATCAGAGTTGACAGATAGTTGTAGTTCAGAGGCTATGGTTTCTTGATCCCGGGATCACAACGGTAGTGGTTTATTCCTCAACTCAACAGTTCCAGTAATGTCTTCCTGACTTTCTACCTTCCTGATTGTAGCCAAGGTGAAGTTCTGGTGGGTTCATTTGGTGGCTTTGTTCTGAGTCATTTTGGGAGGTCTGAAGCTCACTCCTTTAGCCCCTTCATTGATTTTGCAAGCACTTAATATTCTATGTTGTGTATTTCTCTCCTTAAAATACTTGTTTATTTCTGTCTCCTACAATTGAACATTGACCAATACACCTTTGACCTAGAAAGTCTATATCTAGATATATACCCTAAGGAAACTTTTGCTTATGTTCCCAACTTCTACGTATATACCCTAAGAAAAGTCTTGTGTTTGTGCCCAAGGAGACATGTACAAGAATGTTCATAGTGGCATGGTTTGTAATGGCAAACATATACTTCATTGGAAAATGGATAAAAAATAGTATAATCATGCAGTCTTTGACATATTTTATAATAAATTAAAAATAATAATCAAACATAAGCATATAAGACATAATATCTGTCTTTGGTAGCTTAACAAAATAGTGGCAGTTTTTAAGTTCAAAACTTTAGGAATCAGATGATTAAAAATGAGTTTCCTCCTCCTTAGTTCTTAGTCATATATTCTTGAGGTTTGTTTACCAGCTTTTCTTCTAACCATACACATTCTTCCAGGGCTTTCTCATATATTTTTATGGTTTTAAGTACATTGTATGTATTGATGATTGTCAGATATATCCCTGAGTTTCCAATTCACATGTCCACTGACTACTGGATATCTCTCCACTTAGGTGTGTTGAAGACAGTTCAAATTCAGTGAGGCTGCAAATGATCTTTTCTCCCAAACCAGCTCTTCATTTTGTGTTCCCTATCTCAGTTTAGAGACAATGCCACTCTTTATTTCCCCAAATTAGAAACCTGTTATCATCCTTGCCTACATTGTTTCCTTCACACCCTGTCCCACACACACAGTGACTAAGTCTTGTCATATTGTTAAAATTTTCCTCATCAATTATACTGTCACTTTCTTCATATATCCACTATGAAAAACCTTTTAACTCATTGTCACCTTGCCTCCAATCCTACCCTCCCTATCTGTTCCACATGACATAGTCAAAAATGATATTTCTAAAGCAAAAATATCAGTATTTCATTCTCCTTTTTAAGATCTCTCAATGGCTTCTTATTGGTACTAACCATAATATTCATGGCCTTTATGATATAGCTTCTTTCTTGGGAATGAAAAAAAATTGTATGCTGAGGTTGCTAAGATCTCTGGTAAGAACAAATCTTCTACTCATGAAATGGTGAAGAAGGAAAAATAATTCATGCTAGTTTTGCTTTTGCACCTCAAGCTGCAAAAGTTATGGCCACAATCCATGGTAAGTGCTTAGTTATGATGAAAAAGGCATTAACTTTGTACAATAAGATATTTTCAGAGAGAGGAAGAGAGAGAGAGAGACCAAATTCATATAACTTTTATTGCAGTATATTATTATCGTTCTATCTTATTATTAGCTGTTGTCAATCTCATACTGTACCTAATTTATAAACTATCATAGATACATATGTATAGGAAAAAACATGTTATATTTAGGGTTCAGTACTATCCACAGTTTCAGACATTCACTGGACGTCTTGGAACATATCCCCTGTGAAAGTGGCGACTACTGTATGTTTAGTTTTGTAAGAAACTGCCAAACTGTCTTCCAAAGAGGCTGTACCATTTTGCACTCCCACCAGCAATGAATGAGAGTTCCTGTTGCTCCACATCCTCAACGGCAATGATGTTGTCAGAGTTTTTGATTTTACCTATTCTATTAGGTGTACAGTGGTGTGTCATTATTTTTTTAATTAATAATTTTAAAATTTATTTATTTATTAAAATTTTTATTTTATATTGGATTAGAGTTGATTAACAATATTGTGTTAGTTTCAGTTGTACAGCAAAGTGATTCAGTTATACATATACATGTATCTATTCTTTTTCAAATTCTCTTCCCATTTAAGTTATTACAGAGTATTGAGCAGAGTTCCCTGTGCGATACAGTAGGTCTTTGTTGGTTATCTATTTTAAATACAGCGGTGTGTACATGTCAGTCCCAAGCTCCTCATCTGTCTCTCCCTCTCAGCCTTACCCCCTGGTAACCGTAAGTCTGTGAGTCTGTTTCTGTTTTGCAAATAAGTTCATTTTTATCATTTTTTTTTAGATTCTGCATGTAAATTTTGTCATATGACATTTGTCTTTCTCTGTCTGACTTACTTCACTTAGTATGATAATCTCCAGGTCCATCCATGTTGCTGCAGATGGCATTATTCCATTTTTTTAATGGCTGAGTAATATTCCATTGTATATGTGTACCACATCTTCTTTATTCATTCCTCTGTCAATGGACATTTAGGTTGCTTTCATGGCTTGGCTATTGTAAATAGCGCTGCAATGAACATTGAGGTGCATATATCCTTTCGAACTATGTTTTTCTCTGGATATATGCCCAGAAGTGGGATAAATGGATATGGTAGCTCTATTTTTAGTTTCTTAAGAAACCTCCATATTGTTCTCCATAGTGGCTGCATCAATTTATATTCTCACCAACAGTGCAAGAGCGTTCCCTTCTCTCCATACCTTCTCCAGCATTTATTGTTTGTAGACTTTTTGATCATGGCCATTCTGACTGGTGTGAGGTGATATCTCATTGTAGATTTGATTTGCATATCTCCAATAATTAGCAAAGTTGAGCATCTTTTCATGTGCCTCTTGGCCATCTGTATGTCTTCTTTGGAGAAATGTCTATTTCAGTCTTCTGCCCATTTTTTGATTGGGTTGTTTGTTTTTTTGATATTGAGCTGCATGAGCTGTTTGTAAATTTTAGAGATTAATCTCTTGTTGGTCACATCATTTGCAAATATTTACTCCCATTCTGTGGGTTATATTGTTTTAATTTGCAATTACCTAAACATATTATGTTGAGCATATTTTCATATGTATATGTCTTCTTCCTTTGTGAGGTGTCTGTTCAGATCTTTCACTCATTTTTAAATTGAGTTGCTTGTTTTCTTTTTTAATTTTTTTAATGAACTTTTATTGGAGTATTGTTGATTTACCATGTTGTGTTAGTTCCTGCTGTACAGCAAAGTGAATCAGTTATACATATACATATATCCACTCTTTTTTAGATTCTATTCCCATATAGGTCATTACAGAGTATTCTTAAACATAATAATATGCAGATGAAATAAGATATGATTTATGAGTATATGAAAATACTTGAGATAGGGTTGCTAATAAGTAAAACACAAGACATAGAAGCCATAAAATAAAAGGTTGGCTCATTTGATTACTTAAAAATTAAAATCTTAAAAGTGAAAAAAGTCCATAAGCAGTTTATTTTAAATTGACAGGGCCTCCATTTCGTTTTTTTCCTTTTCTTCTTCTTTTTTTAAAAAATTTTTATTGGAGCATAGTTGCTTTACAATGTTGTATTAGTTTCTACTGTATAGTGAAGTGAATCAGCTATACATATACATATATCCCCTCTTTTTTGGATTTCCTTCCCATTTAGGTCACCACAGAGCATTGAGTAGAGTTCCCTGTGCTACACAATAAGTTCTCATTAGTTATATATTTTATACATAGTATCAGTAATATATATATGTCAATCCCAATATCCCAATTCATCCCACCCCTCTTTCCCCCTTGGTATCCGTACATTTGTTCTCTACGTCTTGTCTCTATTTCTGCTTTGTAAATAAGATCATCTATACCAACTTTTTCAGATTCCATAAATATGCTATAATATATGATATTTGTTTTTCTCTTTCTGACTTACTTCACTCTGTATGACACACTCTAGGTCTATCCATGTCTCTACAAATGACCCAATTTCATTCATTTTCATGGCTGAGTAATATTTCATTGTATATATGTACCACATCTTCTTTATCCATCCCTCTGTTGATGGACATTTAGGTTGTTTCCATGTCCTGGCTGTTGTAAATAGTGCTGCAGTGAACATTGGGGTGCATGTGTCTTTTTGAATTATGGTTTTCTTTGGGTATAGGCCCAGTAGTGGAATTGCTTTGTCACATGGTAGTCCTATTTTTAGTTTTTTAAGGAACTGCCATACTGTTCTCCATAGTGGCTGTATCAATTTACATTTCCAACAAGAGTGTAGGAGGGACATTGTAACCCTCTCCAGCATTTATTGTTTGTAGATTTTGTGGTGATGGCCATTCTGACTGGTGTGAGGTGATACCTCATTGTAGTTTTGATTTGCATTTCTTTAATAATTAGTGATGTTGAGCATCTTTCCATGTGTTTGTTTGCCATCTGTATGTCTTTTTTGGTGAAATGTTTATTTAGGTCCTCCACCCAATTTTTGATTGGGTTGCTTGTTTTTTTGATATTGAGCTGCATGAGCTATTTGTATAATTTGGAGATTAATCCTTTGTCAGTTGCTTTGTTTGCAAATATTTTCTCCCACTCTGAGGGTTGTCTTTTCATCTTGTTTATAGTTTCCATTGCTGTGCAAAAGCTTTTAAGTTTCATTAAGTCCCATTTGTTTATTTTTGGTTTTATTTCCATTTCTCTAGGAGGTGGGTCGAAAAAGATCTTGCTGAGATTTATGTCAAAGAGTGTTCTGCCTATGTTTTCTTCTAAGAGTCTTAGAGTGTCTGGCCTTACAATTAGGTCTTTAATCCATTTTGAGTTTATATTTGTGTATGGTGTTAGGGAGTGTTCTAATTTCATTCTTCTATATGTAGCTGTCCAGTTTTCCCAGTATCACTTATTGAAGAGGCTGTTTTTGCTCCATTGTATATTCTGGCCTCTTTTGTCATAGATTAGGTGACCATAGGTGCCTGGGTTTATCTTATTGTTGACTTTTAAGAGTTCTTTGTATATTTTGGACAACAATCCTTTATCAGATATGTCTTTAGCAAATATTTTCTTCCAGTCTGTAGTGTCTTGTCATTTTCTTGAGACTGTATTTTTCATATCAGAGGCTTTTAATATTAACAAAGTTTAGCTTATTAATTTTCTTCTTTTATTAGTCTTGCCTTTGGTGTATCTAAAAAGCCATTGCCATACCCAGGCCATCTAGGTTTTCTCCTACACTATCTTTTTGAATTTTTATAGCTTTGTGTTTTACATTTAGGTGTAGATCCATTTTAAGTTAATTTTTGCAAAGAGTTTAAAGCCTGTGTTTAGAGTCTATGTCTATATATGTATATATGCATATGGATGTCCAGTTCTTCCTGTACCATTTGTTGAAAGGTTATATTTACTCCATTTTATTGCCTTTGTTCCTTTGTCACAGTTGACTAATATTATGACTATACTTGTGTGGATCTATGTGTTTATTTCTGGGCTCTCTTTTCTGTTCCATTGACCTATTTTGTCTATTCTTTTGCTAATACCATCCTATCCTGATTCCTGTAGCATTATAGTAAATCTTGAAGTCAGGTAGTGTCAGTCTTCCAACTTTGTTCTTCTCTTTCAATACTATTGTAGTTATTATGGGTCTTTTGCTTTTCCATGTAAACTTTGGAGTCAGTTTGTTGATGGCCACAAAATAACTTGCTGAGATTCTGATTAGGATTGCATTGATTTATAGATTATGCCTGGAAGAACTGACATTTTGACAATATTAAGTCTTCCTATTCATAAATGGGGATTGTCTCTCTTTGATTTATTTTATCAGAGTTTTACAGTTTTCCTCATGTAGATTTTGTACATATTTTATTAGACTTATACTGAAATGCATTTCATTTTATGAATGATAATGTAAGTGGTATTGTGTGTATATTGATGATCATGTTGATTGTTAATAAAGACAGTTTTACTTCTTCCTTTTCTATCTGGATGCCATTTATTTCTTTTTCTTGTCTTGTTGCAGTGGGTAGAACTTCCAATAAAATCTTAAATAGAAGTGATGAGAGTGGACAGTCTTGTTTTTCAGTGTTTCACCATTGAGAATGATGCTATTTGTAGGTGTTGTGTTGATACCCTTTACCAGGTTGAAGAAATTGCTTTCTATTCTTAATTTGCTGAGATTTTAAGCATCAGCAATGGTGTTGGGTTTTCATCAAATGATTTGCCTGCATCTATTGAGATAATGCTTTATTTATCTATTGCTATCTAACAATATTACCACAAAGTTAGTGACTTAGAACAACACATATCTATTTTCTCACAATTTTGGTGAATCAGGAGCACAGATAGTGCTTACTAAGCTTAATGTCCTGCTTCAGGCTCTCACAAGACTGCAGTCAAGGTATTGGCAGGGCTGCAGTCTGATGTGAAGCATGATTCAGGAAAGATCTGTATTCAAATTCAGATCCAAACTTAAATGTTTGCTGGAAGCATTCATTTTCATGAAGGTTGGAGGACTGGTGGCTTCAGTTTCTTGCTGACTGTTGGATGGAAGCTACTTTCAGCAGCTTTCTGTATGGCCCTCTTCATATGGCAGCACACAACATGACAGTTTGCTCCTTTGAAGCCTGCAGGGAAGAGTGTCTTTCAGCAATACTGATATTACAATCGTATGTGATGTAATCACCTGTAATAATCACATCCACCCTTTCACCTTTGCTATATTTCTATTCATCAGAAGCAAGTCACAGATCCTACTCACACTCAAAGTCAGGGGGTTACACACAGAGGTGAATTTCTTGAGGTCAGATCATGGGGAGCATCATATTGGCTTACCACAGATAATCATATGGATTAAAAAAATAGTTTAATGTGATGAATTACATTGATTGGCTTTCGAAAGTGAAACCGACCTTGCATTCCTGGGACAACTATTTCATTATGATGTATATTTTTTAAACAGCTGTTTATTTATTTTTTATTTTTATATTTTCTTGGCCACACCACGCTGCATGTGGGATTTTAGTTCCCTGACCAGGGATCAAACCCGTGCCCTTTGCATTGGAAGTGTGAAATCTTAACCACTGGATCGCCAGGGACGTCCCCATTATGATGTATTATCCTTTATATATTATTATTATATTTGATTTGCTAATATTGTGTTTAGAATTTTTGCATCTATGTTCATGGGGGGTATTTTTTGCAGTTTCATTTTCTTGTGATATCCTTGGCAGGTTTTGTTATCAGGGAAAAGTTGGTCTCATAGACTCTAGAAGTTTTGCCTCCTCTTTGATTTTCTGGAAGAGTTTGTATAGAATTGATATTATTTCCTCATTAAATATTTGGTAGAATATACCAGTGAAGACTTGTGGGTCTGGAGTTTTCTTTTTGGAAAGTTTTTCACTACAAATACAGTTTATTTAATAGATATAGAATTACTTGTTATCTATTTCTTCTTGAGTCTGTTTGTGTAGTTTATTTCAAGAAATTTGTCTATGTTATCAAAGTTGTAAATATATTGGCCAAATGATTTTTGTAACACTTTCTTGTTATTCTTGTAGATTTATGGTAATGTTACCTCTTTTATTCCTGATACTGAGAATTTGTTCTCTCTCTCTCTCACCTCATCCTGATCAGCTTACCTATAAGTTAATCAATTTTATCTACCTTCTCAAAGAACCAGCTTTTAGTTTCATTGGTTTTTCTTTGTCATTTTGTTCCATTTTATTTATTTTCCACACTGTTCATTGTTATATTTCATCTTCTTTCTTTTCATCTATTTTATCTGTTTCTCCAATTTCTTAAGTAGAGGTTGAGGCAGTTGGTTAAAACCCTTTTTTTCTGATATAGGTGTTTAGTGCTATAAATTTCTCTCTAGATAGTGCTTCAGCAGCATCCCACGATTTTGATGTTTCATTCAGTTCAAAATAATTTCTAATTTCCCTTTTAATTTCTTTGTTAACCTATGGACTATTTTAAAGTGTATATTAGTTTCCAAATATTTGTGTGCTTTTTGATATCTTTCTTTGTTCTGAAGTATATTTTTTCTGATGTTAATATAGCCATTTCATTTTTCTTTTGAGTAGTTTTACCAAGGTATCTATTTTTAAATTTACTTTTAATTTATTTATATTCAACTGAGTTTCTTATACATAAGATGTGTGTTGGGTTTTGCTTTAAAAAATCCAATTTAACAATTTTTGTCTTTTAATTGGGGGGTGTTTAAATCACTTGAGTTAATTTGTTGAATTTATTGATACAATGTTCATGATATTCACTTATTATTCGTTTAATATCTGTAGAATTTGTTGTGGATGTGATTTCTCTCAATACTGATATAGTTAATATGAGTTTTTCTTATTTGTACCTGATCAATCTTGCTACATTTTTTATCATTTTCATGGATCTTTGCCTTTTAATTGAGGCACTTAGAACATTTATTTTTACTGTAATTATTGTTTCAGTCAAGTTCAAATTTTTCATCTTGATTTTTTTTATTGTTCCCTCTATTTTTTTTGCTAATTTTCCTTCTTTTTGAATAAGTAAACATTATGTATTAATTTATTTTGGCTTATTAGCTATAATTCTTTTTTATTTTAGTGTTTGCACTAGGATTTATAGGTTTATATATACATATTTAACTTGTCACTGGTTATCTTCAAGTGATATTAGACCACCTTACGTAGAATATAAGAAACTTACAATTGAATAGTTCCACTCATCCCATCCTGACCTTTGTGCTATTTTTGTCATAAATTTTACTTTTGTGTATATTATAAACCCCATAACACATTGTTTTCTCAATTATATTTCCAAGATATTCACATAATAAACTCTACTCATGTAATCATGTCTTGCATTGTTTATGATGAGCAATCTGCTACCATCTTTTTCTTTGTTCTTCTGTATGTAATTTTTCTCTGACTGCTTTAACCTCTCTTTATCAGATTTTGTGCATTGTGTAGTTTTCTCCATATTTCTTGTGCTTGAGTTTCACTGAATTGACTGCATTTATGGATTGATATTTTCAAAAAAATTAGAAAACTTTGGACATTTTGGAGGGAAATTTTTTATAACTCTCCCTTTCTGTCTTTTGCTTGGAGACTCCTATTATGTGTATATCAGGTCATGTGAATTTTTCCCACAGCTTACTGACTCTGTGCTCACTCTTTTTAATTCATTTTTCCACTGTGTGTTTCATTAGGAATAGTTTTGTTGCTATGTCTTTACTTTCTAATCTGCCAATTATCTCATCCAGTGTATTTTTCTTATCAATACTGTAGTTTTCATGTCTATAAGTTCACTTTGAGTCTTTTAATTATTTCCTATTTTCCTATTTAATATTTTGAACAAGTGGAATGCAGTTATTATAACTGTTTTAATGTCTTTGTTAATTCTAACATTTGTATCAGTTCTGGGTCAGTTTTGATTAATTAATTTTTCTCCTCATTATGAGTTCTTTTCTCTGGCTCTTTGCAGGCCATTATTATTTTTTAAAAAAAAATTGATTCCAGACATTGTAGATGCTACCTCATTGTGTGCTGAACATTTTTGTATCACTGTAAATATTCTTAAGTTGTGTTCTGGAGTGCAATAAAATTAGTTGAAACTGTTTCATCCTTTTGGTCTTGCTTTTAAGATTTGTTGTATGGAGATAGAGGAGCATTTAGTTCAGGGCTGTGTAGCATTTTTTTTTTTTTTTTTTTTTTTGCGGTACGCGGGCCTCTCACTGTTGTGGCTTCTCCCGTTGCGGAGCACAGGCTCCGGATGCGCAGGCTCAGCGGCCGTGACTCACGGGCCCAGCCGCTCCGCAGCATGTGGGATCCTCCCGGACCGAGGCACGAACCCGCATCCCCTGCATCGGCAGGTGGACTCTCAACCGCTGCGCCACCAGGGAAGCCCTGTGTAGCATTTTTAAAGTGCTCTGTCCTGTGAAGTTTTGTATGCTCTGGACTCACAAATCCATGTTTTCACCTCAGGAAATTATTGTCTTTCACCTGGGTTCCTCCTACCCAACCTGTGTCATGGCTGGGAAACCTCTCAAGGCACTAAGCTGAGAAAATTTAAGGGATAACCTCATTTGAGTCCTATCCCTCAGGGATCAATATCCTTCATTGCCTGATATCTAGTGTCTTAAAAAAACAGTATTTCATGTATTTTACCCAGTTTTTTGGTTCAGGCAGGAGGGTGAGTCCAATATATGTCATTTGATCTGGGCTGGAAGTGGAAAACCCATAGTTTTCTTTTAACAATTAAATAAAATAGCATGTTAAAATATGTTTGCATAAAATACTCCATACATATACTCATTATTTCCAGAAAATATATGAGGTATAAATATCATCCTATTATTCAAAAAGCAACTGTGAAATTCTATTATAATATAGATTTTTTATTACAAAAGTCTTAGTATGTATATTTTTAGATTATTTGGAAAACAGAAACATTAAAAAGAATATTAAAATCACCTATCATCACACAATCAAGGTATAATCATTGATGATATTTTGGAATGTAGGCTCCTAATTCATTTTTTGTATGTATTGGGATCCTTTCCCCCCAATATTATATAATGATTTTTGATGACATTGACTGTTTTTCAAAACATGATTTTCAATGGATAGATGAAAAATCTATTTATAGATCCACAATTCCTTATTTAACCCTTACCCTCCTATGGGGGCATTTAGATAATTTTGAATTTTTACAACTATAAATAATATACTTTACATAATCTTTGTCCATAATTCTGATTATTTCTTTAAAATAGATTTTTGAAGTAGACAGGTAATTACCAGTTCAGTCTTTTTTGTTAGAAACAAAGGAAAGTGACAACTTTTGTTTGTAAAAGGTCTTTCTTAGTAGATATGATATTTTATTTTGTGGGATTAGAGTTGATTGATGTTAAAGATCATCTTGCCATACTTCTTTGCAACACTGCAGGTATAAATAAATTTCATTTAGTCAAGACACTTCTCTGTATTCATGTTAGTTAATTGAAAAAATCCTATACCCAGGAGGAAGATTTTGAAAGATTAATGAAGTTTGTCAAAGGAGCTAGCAGACAGTGATCCAGATGCTGAGATAATTTTTCCTGCTCCCTGTTTTACTTTCACCATGTGAGAATAAACACATCATTAGAAAAAAGATGACCAATAAAAACTATATGAAAGGACTGGCATATCTATAATGAATGAAGTTATGATACATGATCATTCCATTGGTATTCAAATTCTGGCCTTTCCATTTATTAGTTATGTGGACTTCTTAATATCTTTGGGTCCCAGTTTTTGCAGCTATAAAAAGAGGATAGTGTAATACCTCAAATGGTTGTTGTGAGGATTCAATTAGTAAATCCATAGCATTAGAACAGTGCTTGGCAAGTAGTGAAGAGTTAAGATTTAGTAGATATTAATGTCAATCCTCTACATGACCTTTATAAAAAATTCACTTTTCCGTAGTAAATAATTATTAAACACTTATTGGATGAAACAATTGGTTAGTTTCTGGTACAAAAAAGAGAGAAAGTTTATATTACAATCTTATGAGATCACTAGGTTTTATGTAGTTTTCTAGTCATGAACTTTATCATTAATCAGAGTTCTATAAAGGAAACTGCAACTTCCTGTCTACCATAAGAATCCCTTTTAAAATCTCTCTGGTAGCTGGTCTCACAATTCTTGTCTGCAAATCCCAGTCCCCAAAGCTGACTTCCTTCCTGAAATGATATGCTTCATTGTGGTGCAGTGCAGACTAGAAAAAAAAAATTCTTTATGTTATATATCCATAATTTCTACCTCTGGCTTTAGGTTCCACTTCAAATAATTCAACTACCTCCACCTTTATCTACACTATAGCTTAGGTTTTACTCCTTCAAGCAGTTCACTAGATTTTCTTTAATCTTTTTCTACTATGGACAAGATTTCCTTATCTTTCACTATCATCCTGGGTCAATCTTTCTCAGAGAAAAACAACCTAATTCCATAGATAATTTTTAGCTACAACATCAAGTAAAAAAGCATATTTAAATTTAGCTACAAAAGAATTAAAATTAAGATATTAGAGAGGTATATTAAAATTTTATTTTTTTCATGTATGTGAAATAGAGATTTATCATGAGTGTAATTGTCTTTTTGAGTAGTCATTTTCAATTTCACAGGATATAGGAAATTATACAGATTTTGATGTATATTTTTTATCAGTACACATGTTTTAAAATTGACATTTTCCCCTAGAAACTGTTTTCTTTTTCAACAACATCAAATGCTACAAAAACTTACATTAAAAATCAATTTTTAGAAGAACATCCAGTTATAGAATAGTGCTACAACTCTGATTCTCTGTGCCATGAAATTGCAATAGTAGATCCAGGAATAAACAAATATGACTCTCTTCTTTGTATAAACATCTACCTATTTTGGCTTTTAAACAATTAGCATTAGTCCCTTTGTTCACTTGTAATTGAAAAAATTTGCTAATTTTTTAAAGTATTTAAGCCAACACGTTCATTTTACAGATGAGAAAGT
The DNA here is from genome assembly GCF_937001465.1 of Orcinus orca. Taxonomy (NCBI): domain Eukaryota; kingdom Metazoa; phylum Chordata; class Mammalia; order Artiodactyla; family Delphinidae; genus Orcinus; species Orcinus orca. The sequence continues at coordinate 118,812,742 of NC_064559.1, forward strand.
GGAGGCTCACAGATGTTAAGTCAATTGTCCAATGTCATCCAGCTCTTTGGTGGAAGAACCCAAATTAAAAATGAGATCGGACACACATGGTTATCACTAATATTTTAGAAAATATTTTGTTTCCAAATAGCTTAGTGGTAACCATTCCATAATAATTTAAAATTATTTCCCATTTAACAAATCTTAAGCATAACTAAATGCTCTCACTAATGCAGGAACTCCAAGGAAGCCTAAGATATTGCTTCCCTACTCACTATACTCCCAACAAAGGAGAGATGTAGAGGACTTCAAAGTAAAATATAGTGGCAGGTGGGACTGGGAGCTGGTAGATTGAAGTGGGGGCCAGCTGGGGAGAAAGGTGAGGAAGATAGAGCAATCAACCAGAGTTAAAGCAGTTGTAGAGAAATCTTTTGGTAAATTGCGGGAGCATTAGTGGATCCACCTAACCACCACCTTTTTCTTGTCTACCTTGTTCTATGGGTTAGAGTTGAAGAAAATACCTAACAGAATGATGGAAGCAATTATTTACTCTTTGCCTCCAAAGTCAGCTGAGTCACGGGACTTCCCTGGTGGCACAGTGGTTAAGAATCCGCCTGCCAATGTAGGGGGACATGGGTTCGATCCCTGGTCTGGAAAGATCCCACATCATGCTGGAGGACTAAGCTCGTGCACCACATCTACTGAGCCTGCGCTCTAGAGCCCGTGCTTCACAACAAGAGAAACCACTGCAGTGAGAAGTCCGTGCACTGCAACAAAGAGTAGCCCCTGCTCCCTGCAACTAGGGAAAGCCCGCATGCAGCAACGAAGACCCAACACAGCCAAAAATCAAATAAATCCAATAAATAATAAATTTAAAAAAACAAAACAAAGTCAGCTGAGCCTCAAGTTCCCAGCAATCCTATAGATCCTAATCAATTTCTTCTTCAATTGCTATCAGGTGCTTTTCTAAACTCTTCTATACGCAGACGCCCAGTTGTACACACCTCTCAGTTGAAGATTATTTTGCTAAGTTTTATTATAACTACAGATATAAGTTATACATTATAACTACAGATATAAGTACATTTCAGCTAGAAAGAATACTACACTATTCATACTAGCTAATTGAAGAATTCACAACCATTAGGAGGAAACTCAACAATAAAGGAATATATTCTTCCCATTTAATTCTAAGTAAGAATTAACTCTGCCAGGATAGAACTCTTAACTTGCTGTTTTTTTGCCCCATCACCACCATTTGTTATCTTTAACTTCATCCATCTTTTCCACCTTCTCTCCCATCACAGAGGATGAAATAATCATTTTTATCCTAAGTAAATTCATCTACTTGCTTTTGAAAGCTCTTCAAGGATCTGGATCCATTAATTTTTTTTCTTACGTTTTAACCTCCCATTCTTTACTGGCTCCTTTATACTATGTATGCTCAAATAGTTCTCATTTTTATAAGGGAAAATAAATCCCTATCAAGCCTCTTTACTTATTATTTAATGCCTTATCTCTTTCCTTTCATAGTCAGTTTTCAGGTGGTACAACCTTTGCTTCCTTAGCAAATATTCACTATATTTAAAACAGCTTGAGGAATCGGGAAGATGGCGGAAGAGTAAGACGCGGAGATCACCTTCCTCCCCACAGATACACCAGAAATACATCTACACGTGGAGCAACTCCTACAGAACACCTACTGAACGCTGACAGAAGACCTCAGACCTCCCAAAAGGCAAGAAACTCCCCCACATACTTGGGTAGGGCAAAAGAAAAAAGAATAAACAGAGACAAAAGGATAGGGACGGGACCTGCACTAGTGGGAGGGAGCTGTGAAGGAGGAAAGGTTTCCACACACTAGGAAGCACCTTCACGGATGCAGACTGTGGGTGGCGGACAGGGAAAGCTTCGGAGCCGCGGAGGAGAGCACAGCAACAAGGGTGCGGAGGGAAAAGCAGAGAGATTCCTGCACAGAGGATCAGTGCCGACTGGCACTCACCAGCCGGAGAGGCTTGTCTGCTCACCCGCCAGGGCGGGCGGGGCTGGGAGCTGAGTCTCGGCCTTCGGTCGGAGTGCAGGAAGAGGACTAGTGTTGGCGGCGTGAACACAACCTGCAGGGAGTTAGTGCACCACGGCTAGCTGGGAGGGAGTCCGGGGAAAAGTCTGGACCTGCCGAAGAGGCAAGAGACTTTTTCTGGACTCTTTGTTTCCTGGTGCACGAGGAGAGGGGATTAAGAGCACTGCTTAAAGGAGCTCCAGAGACGGGCGCAAGCCGCAGCTAACAGCGAGGACCCCAGAGACGCGCATGAGACACTAAGGCTGCTGCTGCCGCCAACAAGAAGCCTGTGTGCGAGCACAGGTCACTATCCACACCTCCCTTCCGGGCAGCCTGTGCAGTCTGCCACTGCCAGGGGTCCCGGTATCCAGGGACAACATCCCTGGGAGAACACAAGGCGAGCCTCAGGCTGGTGCAACGTCCCGCTGGCCTCGGCCACCGCAGGCTTGCCCCGCATCCGAACCCCTCCCTCCGCCCGGTGTGAGTGAGCCAGAGCCCTCGAAGCAGCTGCTCCTTTAACCCCGTCCTGTCTGAGCGGAAAAACAGACGCCCTTAGGTGACCTACACGCAGAGGCGGGGCCAAATCCAAAGCTGAACCCTGGGAGCTGGGCGAACAAAGAAGAGAAAGGGAAATCTCTCCCAGCAGCCTCAGAAGAGCGGATTAAAGCTCCACAATCAACATGATGTACCCTGCATCTGTGGAATACCTGAATAGACAACGAGTCATCCCAAATTGAGGAGGTGGACTTTGACAGCAAGATTTATGATTTTTTCCCCTTTTCCTCTTTTTGTGCGTGTGTATGTGTATGCTTCTGTGTGAGATTTTGTCTGAATAGCTTTGCTTTCACCATTTGTCCTAGGGTTCTATCCGTCCATTTTTTGTTTGTTTTGTTTTTCTTTAAAAAAATATTTTTTTCTTAATAATTATTTTTTATTTTAATAACTTTATTTTATTTTATTCCCTTTCTTTCTTTCTCTCTCTTCCTTCCTTCCTTCCTTCCTTTCTTCTTTCTTTCTTTATTTCTTTCTTTCTTTCCTTCTTTCTTTTCTTTCTACTTTTTCTCCCTTTTATTCTGAGCCATGTGGATGAAAGGCTCTTGATGCTGCAGCCAGGAGTCAGTGCTGTGCCTCTGGGGTGGGAGAACCAACTTCAGGACACTGGTCCACAAGAGACCTCCCAGCTCCACATAATACCAAATGGTGAAAATCTCCCAGAGATCTCCATCTCAACACAAGCACCCAGCTTCAATCAACGACCAGCAAGCTACAGTGCTGGACACCCTATGCCAAACAACTAGCAAGACAGGAACACAACCCCACCCATTAGGAGAGAGGCTGCCTAAAATCATAATAAGTCCAGAAACACCCCAAAACATACCACCAGATGTGGACCTTCACACCAAAAAGAAAAGATCCAGCCTCATCCACCACAACACAGGCACTAGTCCCCTCTACCAGGAAGCCTACACAACCCACTGAACCAACTTTAGCCACTGGGGACAGACACCAAAAACAACAGGAACTACAAATCTGCAGGCTGCAAAAAGGAGACCCCAAACACAGTAAGATAAGCAAAATGAGAAGACAGAAAAACACACAGCAGATGAAGGAGCAAGATAAAAAGCCACCAGACCTAACAAATGAAGAGGAAATAGGCAGTCTACCTGAAAAAGAATTCAGAATAATGATAGTAAAGATGATCCAAAATCTTGGAATGAGAATAGACAAAATGCAAGAAACATTTAACAAAGACATAGAAGAACTAAAAATGAAACAAACAACAATGAACAACACAATAAATGAAATTAAAAATACTCTAGATGAGATCAATAGCAGAATAACTGAGGCAGAAGAACGGATAAGTGACCTGGAAGATAAAAGAGTGGAAATAATTACTGCAGAGCAGAATAAAGAAAAAAGAATGAAAAGAACTGAGGACAGTCTCAGAGACCTCTGGGACAACATTAAACGCACCAACATTCAAATTATAGGGGGTCCAGAAGCAGAGAAAAAGAAAGGGACTGAGAAAATAATTGAAGAGATTATAGTTGAAAACTTCCCTAATATGGGAAAGGAAATAGTTAATCAAGTCCAGGAAGCACAGAGAGTCCCATACAGGATAAATCCAGGAGAAACACGCCAAGACACATATTAATCAAATTGTCAAAAATTAAATACAAAGAAAACATATTAAAAGCAGCAAGGGAAAAACAACAAAAAACACACAAGGGAATCCCCATAAGGATAACAGCTGATCTTTCAGCAGAAACTCTGAAAGCCAGAAGGGACTGGCAGGACATATTTAAAGTGATGAAAGGGAAAAACCTACAACCAAGATTACTCTACCCAGCAAGGATCTCACTCAGATTTGATGGAGAAATTAAAACCTTTACAGACAAGCAAAAGCTGAGAGAGTTCAGCACCACCAAACCAGCTTTAAAACAAATGCTAAAGGAACTTCTCTAGGTAAGAAACACAAGAGAAGGAAAAGACCTATGATAACAAACCCAAAACAATTACAAAAATGGGAATAGGAATATACATATTGATAATTACCTTAAATGTAAATGGATTAAATACTCCCAGCAAAAGACACAGACTGGCTGAATGGATACAAAAACAAGACCCATATATATACTGTCTACAAGAGACCCACTTCAGACCTAGAGACACATACAGACTGAAAATAAGGGGATGGAAAAAGATATTCCATGCAAAAGGAAACCAAAAGAAAGCAGGAGTAGCAATTCTCATATGAGACAAAATAGACTTTAAAATAAAGACTATTAGAAGAGACAAAGAAGAACACTACATAATGTTAAAGGGATCGATCAAAGAAGAAGATATGAAAAATATAAATATTTATGCACCCAACATAGGAGCACCTCACTACATAAGGCAAATACTAACGGCCATAAAAGGGGAATTCAACAGTAACACATTCATAGTAGGGGACTTTAACACCCTACTTTCACCAATGGACAGATCATCCAAAATGAAAATAAATAAGGAAACACAAGCTTTAAATGACACATTAAACAAGATGGACTTAATTGATATGTATAGGACAGTCCATCCAAAAACAACAGAATACACATTTTTCTGAAGTGCTCATGGAACATTCTCCAGGATAGATCATATCTTGGGTCACAAATCAAGCATTGGTAAATTTGAGAAAATTAAAATTGTATCAAGTATCTTTTCTGACCACAATGCTATGAGACTAGATATCAATTACAGGAAAAGATCTGTAAAAAATACAAACACGTGGAGGCTAAACAATACACTACTTAATAACGAAGTGATCACTGAAGAAATCAAAGAGAAAATCAAAAAATACCTAGAAACGAATGAAAATGGAGACACGACGACTGAAAACCTATGGGATGCAGCAAAAACAGTTTTAAGAGGGAAGTTTATAGCAATACAATCCTACCTTAAGAAACAGGAAACATCTCGAATAAACAACCTAACCTTGCACCTAAAGCAATTAGAGAAAGAAGAAGAAAAAACTCCCAAAGTTAGCAGAAGGAAAGAAATCATAAAAATCAGATCAGAAATAAATGAAAAAGAAATGAAGGAAATGGTAGCAAAGATCAATAAAACTAAAAGCTGGTTCTTTGAGAAGATAAACAAAATTGATAAACCATTAGCCAGACTCATCAAGAAAAAAAGGGAGAAGACTCAAGTCAATAGAATTAGAAATGAAAAAGGAGAAGTAACAACTGACACTGCAGAAATACAAAAGATCATGAGAGATTACTACAAACAACTCTATGCCAATAAAATGGACAACCTGGAAGAAATGGACAAATTCTTAGAAATGCACAACCTGCCAAGACTGAATCAGGAAGAAATAGAAAATATGAACAGACCAATCACAAGCACTGAAATTGAAACTGTGATTAAAAATCTTCCAACAAACAAAAGCCCAGGACCAGATGGCTTCACAGGCGAATTCTATCAAACATTTAGAGAAGAGCTAACACCTATCCTTCCCAAACTCTTCCAAAATATAGCAGAGGGAGGAACACTCCCAAACTTATTCTACAAGGCCACCATCACCCTGATACCAAAACCAGACAAGGATGTCACAAAGAAAGAAAACTACAGGCCAATATCACTGATGAACATAGATGCAAAAATCTTCTACAAAATACTAGCGTGCGCAAATCAATCAACGTGATACACCATATTAACAAACTGAAGGAGAAAAACCATATGAACATCTCAATAGATGCAGAGAAAGCTTTCGACAAAATTCAACACCCATTTATGATAAAAGCCCTGCAGAAAGTAGGCAGAGAGGGAACTTTCCTCAACATAATAAAGGCAATATATGACAAACCCACAGCCAACATCGTCCTCAATGGTGAAAAACTGAAAGCATTTCCACTAAGATCAGCAACAAGACAAGGTTGCTCACTCTCACCACTGGTTTGTTTTTTTTTTTTTTCAGTATGCAGACCTCTCACTGTTGTGGCCTCTCCCATCACGGAGCACTGGCTGTGGACTCGCAGGCTTAGCGGCCATGGCTCACGGGCCCAGCCACTCTGCGGCATGTGGGATCTTCCCAGACCAGGGCACGAACCCATATCCCCTGCATCGGCAGGTGGACTCTCAACCACTGCGCCACCAGGGAAGCCCATCACCACGCTTATTCAACATAGTTTTGGAAGTTTTAGCCACAGCAATCAGAGAAGAAAAGGAAATAAAAGGAATCCAAATTGGAAAAGAAGAAGTAAAGCTGTCACTGTTTGCAGATGACATGATACCATACATAGAGAATCCTAAAGATGCTACCAGAAAACTATTAGAGCTAATCAATGAATTTGGCAAGGTAGCAGGATACAAAATTAACACACAGAAATCTATTGCATTCCTATACACTAATGATGAAAAATCTGAAAGTGAAATCAAGAAAACACTCACATTTACCACTGCAACAAAAAGAATAAAATATCTAGGAATAAAGCTACCTAAGGAGACAAAAGACCTGAATGCGGAAAATTATAAGACACTGATGAAAGAAATTAAAGATGATACAAACAGAGGGAGCGATATACCATGTTCTTGGATTGGAAGAATCAACATTGTAAAAATGACTCTACTACCCAAAGCAATCTACAGATTCAATGCAATCCCCATCAAACTACCACTGGCATTTTTCACAGAACTAGAACAAAAAATTTCACAATTTGTATGGAAACACAAAAGACTCTGAATAGCCAAAGCAATCTTGAGAATGAAAAACGGAGCTGGAGGAATCAGCCTCCCTGACTTCAGACTATACTACAAAGCTACAGTAATCAAGAAAGTATGGTACTGGCACAAAAGCAGAAATATAGATCAATGGAACAGGATAGAAAGTCCAGAGATAAACCCATGCACATATGGTCACCTTATCTTTGATAAAGGAGGCAGGAATGTACAGTGGAGAAAGGACAGCCTCTTCAATAAGTGGTGCTGGGAACACTGGACAGGTACATGTAAAAGTATGAGATTAGATCACTCCCTAACACCATACACAAAAATAAGCTCAAAATGGATTAAAGACCTAAATGTAAGGCCAGAAACTATCAAACTCTTAGAGGAAAACATAGGCAGAAAACTCTATGACATAAATCACAGCAACATCCTTTTTGATCCACCTCCTAGAGAAATGGAAATAAAACCAAAAATAAACAAATGGGACCTAACGAAACTTCAAATCTCTTGCACAGCAAACGAAACCATAAACAAGACCAAAAGACAACCCTCAGAATGGGAGAAAATATTTGCAAATGAAGCAACTGACAAAGGATTAATCTCCAAAATTTACAAGCAGCTCATGCAGCTCAATAACAAAAAGACAAACAACCCAATCCAAAAATGGGCAGAAGTCCTAAATAGACATTTCTCCAAAGAAGATATACAGACTGCCAACAAACACATGAAAGAATGCTCAACATCATTAATCATTAGAGAAATGCGAATCAAAACTACAATGAGATATCATCTCACACTAGTCAGAATGGCCATCATGAAAAAAATGTAGAAACAATAAATGCTGGAGAGGGTGTGGAGAAAAGGCAACACTCTTGCACTGCTGGTGGGAATGTGAATTGGTACAGCCACTATGGAGAACAGTATGGAGGATTCCTTAAAAAATTACAAATAGAACTACCATATGACCCAGCAATCCAACTACTGGGCATATACCCTGAGAAGACCATAATTCAAAAAGAGTTATGTACCAAAATGTTCATTGCAGCTCTATTTACAACAGCCAGGAGATGGAAACAACCTAAGTGTCCATCATTGGTGAATGGATAAAGAAGGTGTGGCACATATATACAATGGAATATTACTCAGCCATAAAAAGAAACCGAATTGAGTTATTTGTAGTGAGGTGGATGGACCCAGAATCTGTCATACATAGTGAAGTAAGACAGAAAGAGAAAGACAAATACCGTACGCTAACACATATATATGGAATTAAAAAAAAAATCTCATGAGGAACCTATGTGTAAGACAGGAATAAAGACACAGACCTACTAGAGAATGGACTTGAGGATATGGGGAGGGGGAATGGTAAGCTGTGACAAAGTGAGAGAGTGGCATGGACATATATACACTACCAAAGGTAAAATAGATATCTAGTGGGAAGCAGCCGCATAGCACAGGGAGATCAGCTCGGTGCTTTGTGACCACCTAGAGGGGTGGTAGGGAGGGAGATGCAAGAGGGAAGAGATATGGGAACATATGTATATGAAGAACTGATTCACTTTGTTATAAAGCAGAAACTAACACACCATTGTAAAGCAATTATACTGCAATAAAGATGTAAAAAAAAGAAAAAAGAAAAACAGCTTTATTGAGATAAAATTCACAGACCATAAAATTTACCTATCTTAAGTATACAGTTCTCTATGAGTTTTATTACATATATACAGTAGTCATATTTTAGTTTTAGAATACTCTCACCCCGAAAAGCCCCTGTATGCCTTTTAGAGTTAACCCTATTCTCATTCTCAGCCCCAGACAACCACTGACCTGATTCTGTCTTCATAGATTTGTATTTTCTAGAAATTCCAAATAATTGGCTGTGTACAATACGTAGTTTTGTATCTAGCTTCTCTCAGATGGCATAGTGTTTGGGAATTCATTCGTGTTTTACATATTTTGCTTGTGTGTTCCTTTTTATTTGTGAGAGGTATTTTACTGTACAGATGTACCACAGTGTGTTTATTCATCTGCTGATAGACATTTAGATTGTTTCCAGGTTTTGGTTATCAAAAATAATGCTTCTATGAACATCATGTACAAGTCTTTGGCCATATTTTTCAATTACCTTGAGAGATACATAGGAGTGGAATTGCTGTGTTGTATGGTAAGTTTATGCTTAACTTTTTAAGGGAACTACCAAATTTTTCCCAGAGTGGTTGTATCATTTTTACATTTCTAACAGAAGTGTATGAGAATTCCAGTGTCTCCACATTCTTGCTGACTTTTGGAGAGCCCTTTTGATTATATTAATTCTCGTGGGTTTTTAGTGGTATTTTTTGTGATTGAGTGTATTTTGACGTTGAATATTATTTCCTGTGCTTATTTGTCATTTGTATATCTAACTTGGTAAAGGGCTTATTCAAAATATTTTTACCAAGTTTAATCTATTGCGTTGTTTTCTTACTATTGAATTATAAGTTTTTGTATATTCTGAACACAGGTGTTTCAACAGTTATATTATTTGCAAATACTTTCTCCCAGTCTGACTTGTCTTTCCATTTTTCAATTTTATTTTTAGAAAAACAAAAGTTCTTAATTTGAATTTATAAAGAAATTATAAAATGTTTTTTTATATAGATTGTGATTTTGGTGTCATATTTAAGAAATTTTGCCTAACCCAGTGTCACAAAATTTTCTCCTGTTTTTGTCTGAAAGTTTTCTAGTTTTAGGTGTTACATTCAAGTATAAGATACATTTTGAATTATTTTTGCATATGGTGAAAGGCATGGATCAAAATGTATTTTAATGCTTATGAATATCCAATTGTTAGCACAATTTATAGAAAATCTGTTTTATCCCACTGACATGTGTGCTCTTTGGAAGAAAGTTTCAATGGACAGCCAGTTCTTAAGGACTGAGGTATTATGATCCATTATCCTGAGGTTGGAGTATCTATACAATTATCTGGAATTCTTCTACATGGACAGTTTATCTTTTTTTCCCCCAATTATTAATTTATTCAATTATTTATTCATATCAGTATAGATTCATGGATATTTACTTTACTTTTTCCTGAAATATTCATCTTTATTATTTTTAACATCTTTATTGGAGTATAATTGCTTTACAATGTTGTGTTAGTTTCTACCTTATACTGTGGGTTACAATCCATTACTGATTTATTTCCTTCTTCTTCTGATATTCCAGCTATGCCTAAGTTACGCTTTTAGACATCATCCTTCATTTCTTAGATGTCTGTCCTATTTTTTAAGTTCCTTTATTTTCTTTGTATTTCAGTGTGGGAAGCTTCTGATGACTATCATCACAGTCAATGATTCTTTACTCTGCGATGTTGAGTCTACTGATGAGCCAATCAAAACACCCTTTATTTTGTTACAAAGTTTATCTGTAGCTTTTCCTTTTGATTCTTTCATAAGAGTTTCCATCTATGGCATGACCCAGTTGTTTGTTTACTTTCACCATTAGATCCCTTAACATATTAATTGTAGTTATTTTAAGTTCTCTATGGGATGATTCTAAAATCTATGTTATAACAAGTCTGGTTCTGATAATTGCTTTGTCTCTTCATTCTGGGTTTGTTTGTTTGTTTTTCTCTACTGTGTTTGGCATGCCTTATAATTTTTTGCCCAAAGCTGGACATCTCATATCAGGTAATATGAATTGAGGTACTTCAGTGTGAGGATGTATGATGATCTGGCTAGGAGTGGGGTGTGTTTAATGTTTTTTTGTAGCTATAGGTGCCAGAGGCTTCAACTTCTCTGGTGACCCGTTTTTGTCTTCCTTCTTGACTTTGGGATTTCCTAATGCCTCCTTCTCAGAGAGAGCCTGTATCTTGCAGTTCTTTCAGCTGTAATCCACTGTCTCTATACTGGAGCCCTATTTGTATGATGGTGAAGTGTGGGGGAGAGAGGCATTCTATAATCATACAATTAAGTTTTGGTGTTTTAATGGATTTGTGTGTTAGGTTTATGACTTTTACAAGAATTTCTCTAGTGGTATAGCTTTTTTTGTTTGTTTTTCCTTCTGTTGCCTACTCCTTTCTCTAGATTTAGCTTTCCCTATCTATTCTCTTCAAATCTTGACTCCTGTTGAAAAATTTTCCCCCCTTTTTATGAGATAGGAAGGCTAGATAGGACTGGAAAATGCCTTTACCCCAACTGGGATAGGCTTTGGCCAAATATTTTCCTCTGGAGCATAAGTATTTGCTCTGATAAGGCTTTGGACAGCATTCACAATGATTATTCTTTCCCCTGCTTGAGATGTAAGGCCAAAAATTAAAACTATGTGCTGCCTTGTATCTGGTAAAACCAGGAGGACCTTGAACGTCTTAACCCAAATTCCTCTATGTTTTAAAGGTAGCTGGGATTTGTTTTAATCAAGTATGATAAACACATGACACAGACATGACTGTCATGAAGGAAGAACTTCTTATACTCACAGATCCCTAGAAGCAGGAGGCATAGCACACTACACAGGACCACATGGGGAAGCATCAGAGTCGATCAGGAGAGAGAGAAAGCAAGTGAAAAAACTTGTCAAGAGTCTTTATTGTAGTTTCCACAGGAAGGAACAGGTGTTGCAGGGTAAAGAGTAGAATTGGTTACTTTGAATAATTTCAGCAGACTTGGGTGTATAGGGACTATTCCTCATTGTCTGGTACTTGGTCCTGGGGTGATTAGAGCAAGAGAATAATGGCCTGAAGTAGAATGAATTGAGGAGTGTGGGCTCTGGATTCGTTGTTGGTTTGCAAATGAAAGGTATGCTCACAGGCAAGTCCTTTCTTATCTCTAGGAATTGGCTAGTCTGGGAGAGGCAATCCCTCCAGAATCAGCAAGGCCTAGGTGTCAAAGCATCAAATAGAGAAAATAGAAAACTTGGTTATTACATCCTCCTCACTCTGCTCGCTTTGATAAAACCCCTACCTAGCAACCCTCCTTATCAAATGGACCAAACACAGGTCCTGTTTATCCCTGAGTAGTGGGTTTCAGTTCCCTGCCAGATTGCAGAATTACTCAAACAAGCCAATCACATCTTCATGTAGATACTGAGGTGCACCTCATCCTCTTGCTACTATAAAGCTTTTCTCCCACAGTCCTTGCTTGTTCACTCTGTTCCCAAGCGAAACCCCCATGTATTCCTGCATTGCATGTAGTGTCCTCTCTTAGGCTGTGGCTATATGTAACGCATAAATTGCTGTCAAGCTCATTTATCCAGTGCCAGCTGTTGTGAGTTTGGCCATTCCCATAATCCTAGAGTGAATCCCTCCCTCACCACTGGGTTGAAGAGGAAGTGATCAAAACACTCTCCATGACTGATTCGGGGAAGGATCTTTGTTGGATCATCATCTGGAAGGAACATATATGATATTCTGGAAGGTCCTAGGAGTTTCTCACACTCGCGCTAGTCCATACTCATCCTCCTGCAATCTGCCAAAATTACCTTTTAAGTGTTCCTATCAGTTTATGTCTGCAATGGCTTCTACTTCAGGTAAGCATGTCTGGCCTCTTTTTTCTCGGATGAACCTTCTCTCCAGATTTTAGGTGTTGTGGTCAGTTCTCTGATGGGTGCAAGAAAGGTCATTTCTTTTCAGTTTGTCCAACTTTTTTGTTGTTGTAAGGATAAGAGCAATGAATTCTAAACAGTTTACATGTTGTGGCTGAAACCAGAAATCCTAATTCATTAATTTTTTTCTCCTACTGTAATCTCATTTCATCACCATTGAAATTCCTCTTAGCAAAGTCACAATTGTCTTCATTTCCAAATTTAATGGATATATTTCTCTCCTTACCTTAATCTCTCTGCAACATTTAAAACTGTTGATTAATTCCTCCTTCTTAAAACTCTTGCCTTGTTGAATTTTTAAAATACCATGATTATGTTTTTTCTCTCCCAAGTTCTGCCACCATCTATTCTTTACATGTTAGCATTTTCCAGATTCCATCTTTAGTTTCCTTCTCTTCTCATACTCTCCTTGGGTGACTTCCTCTGCTCCCTTGTTTTTTATTATTTCTTCAACTTCAATCACACTCCTAAGATCACTTTTATCTTAATCCTTCTTCTTATATTCAGATCTCTCTATTATATTACCATTCTGGACATGTCCATTTGAATGTCTAAAATTTCAGATTTGACACAACCTAAGGTAAAATGAGCATTTATTTTCTATACTGACCACCCCGCATCTGATATTTTCATATATTTCTGTATCTCTGAAAGGTTCCCTTAGGCATCAATCACACAAATCATAAACCTTGAAATTTTATTTCACTTCTTCTTTGTCACCTAATCAGTCAGTTATCATGCCTTTCAGTTCAGTAACAGCTGGAAATAGTGTTTTCTGCTCTCCAAAGCAATCGCCACTAATCTTGTCTCCCACTGCTATTCTAAGCCTTCATTGGGCATCAGCATCACCTGGAAGGCTTGCTACAGTGCAGATTGCTGGAATGAAGCCTATAGCTTGTGATTTGGTAGGTCTGGGATAGGGCATGAAAATTTGCATTTCTAACAAGTTGCCAGATGATTCTGATTTTGTTGATTTGGAGACCACACCCTGATAATCATTGTCTTAGATTATTATAATAGCCTCCTAAAGAATCTCCCTGTTTCTATTCAAGACTTCTTCCAACCCATATTCCTCACCTAAAACACAAATCTCCTTAAAACCTCTAATTGCCTTTTATGGCCTTTTGGAGCCTCACAAGTGCCTGGCACATGCTAAGTGTTCAGTGCTTGTATAAACGGAATAGGCTTTAGAGCATGAGTAGGATTTGCATAGGAAGCTTGAGACATATTTTGTGCTGACAGTAGGGTGGAGTGAGGGGAAGGTCAGGATATATAACATTAATTCCAATAACATCCTGAGGAGGCAAAGCCTTTCATGGAAATTGATCACTAAATAAGTAAATTTGTTTTTAATATACAGGTCAGTGAGGAAATTAGCTGAATTGGAGCAAAAAGATTATACTAGGCTGATCTCCTCAAGGACAGAGAGGAACTCAGTATCTTAAACATTTTATTTTGCTTCATAGTGTTAAAGAAATCTGGATTTACTTTTACACTTACACCCATCTTGCACAGTTTGAATATGTGTTTTAGCATTCCTCCATGTAGCTTTTTAGAACTCAAGAAATATGTATTTATAGAGTATGTCTACTTATTCGGTTTGTATGTTGAAATTTTTCCATTAAAATTAGCTCAAGGACTTTATTTAGCTTGCCACTACAGTCAAGAATATATTTGTTATATCCCTAGAGCCTTAATATTCTGATTTCTTCATGAAAAGAAATTGCTGTTTCCTTGAAGTTTCTCCTTCAAAGATCTTTTATACGTGGAGCATAAAAACTTGTTTCCTAAAAACAAGGAAACAGAAACTTGTTTTCTGTTATTCCTCTTATTTAGGAAAATCCATTGTAAACTACTTGTCTCTTGTCCACAGAGGTGAATAAATTCAAGAAAAATACAAAAGTAAAATGATATGGGTCTTCCAGGGATGATAGTTGAGTATTCTCACCTCAGAACTGTGGATGTCAATTAGGGTCTATATCAGAATTTTATATGAGAATACACATCTCCCTTCCCACTCCTTCCACTTTCCTTCTGAGAGCTCACAGCACAAGGGAGGGCCAGTGTTTTGAAACTCCTTCCAACATAATTCTAATCCACCCTTTAGAATAGAACTGACTCAGATTGTTGGGTCTCAGACATTTTTTTTTCACAGATCAGAATTTTTTTTGGGGGTGGTGGGTGGGTAATGTAGTGTTGGTGGGCTTTAATTTTAATCATTAAGGCATTGAAATGAACAAATAAACTACCATATTTTGTCACCATCTCTTCCAATTAAAGTGTATTTTAATACAAAAATGTAGGTAGAACACATTCCTAGAATAAGGATTAATCCATTAAATTTAAAAAAGTACACTTAATAAGAAAACTCACCACATTGTCCTCACTTTGTAGGGGAGCATTAAAAACATCATTATAGACTAGCACTTTTTCTAGCTTCTGAAATCCATTGCCCTAGATAAGTTAGCAGCCTCCAGCAAAGAAAGTTAACACCACTTTTACTTTCTTTACCCTTTATTTTAATTTGTCATTTTAAAGCTTTGATTTTCATGTATGTCATAGTAGCCTATTTTGGTTCAATTAAGCATTTTCCTTTCCTGTTTTTCTCTGTTCTGCTCCAGGGGAACCATCCTCAGTGCTAAGACTTCATGGCTTTAGATCAGATCATCCTTTCTTTCTGTCCTTCATCCAGTGGCAGGTTTAAAACCCTTTGATGATTCAGCTCTATAATATTTAAAGTTCTATTTCAAATCCTTCAAACTTAGGGTTTTGGGAAATAGCTAGCTGTGTGGGAAGGCAAGAGAAGAGTCTATTAAAATCTATAATCCTCTTAGTGACCCATTCACTGAGGCTCTCAACAAATCTGTTCAAGTTTTTCCCTCTACTGAAAACAAAGGAAAAAGCAAATGGAAAACTAAAACCCTACCAAGACAAATCTAAGAGGACCTCACTTAGAAATAAGACTTATTAGGAGAAAATATTGTACGTACTACTTATTTTGTACACTCTGAACACCAGATTCTCAAATTTAACAGCAGAGTGGAGGTCCAGCCACTTCAGGCAACTCTTTTTTACAATCCCTGAAGGGACTTTTATATTTAGAATTCTATGAATATGGAAAAAAATTAAGGCTACATTCTGTGCAAAGAACTATATATTGTTTACATCCATTACAACAAAATTTCAAGGCTTTACAAGGTTTCTAAAATCAATTTCCTTTTCCTCTTCATTCATTGGTTATGATAAGCTTTGAACAGGGGTAGCCAAGGGGATGCCTCTGTGCCAGTCTTCACCTCCTTTTGTACATGTCATTGTTCTCATTTATCCAGGTCAGTGGGTCCTATTCCACTAAATTTGAGATTTTTGTTTATGTACTTGCTCAAAGAATAGTTGTTAGATACTGACTCTTTAACATCTGGTTTCTGTGGAAGGCTTTGCCTCCTTTCAATATTTTTGTTTATTGTTAGTTGGACCTGTATAATCCCCAGCTGTCTGTATCTCTGAGCTGAGCATTTTAAGTGTCTCTTCTTTGGGAATCAGCGTCCTTCTGCACACTAAACCAATGGTTTGTGAGGAAGGAGGTTTAAATCCCTTTGACAAGAAGAGTGACTTTCTGTTTGAATGAAAGCTGAAAACACATTTACCCATTTCTGTAGGGTATATATGTGTATATACCCATGATTATATCGGTATAGTACCATTAATTGTCTCTTCTCCCACTCATCCCAGCCCTCCCAAGTAGTAATAGTAATGATAAGTATATAAATGAGAAGCATTTCTATGTTGCTTCCTATGTGTCAGGCACTATTCTAATGCTTTATTTTTTATTAATTAATTAAATATTTAAATAACCCTCTGAATTAGGTACTATTATTCTCATTTAACAGAAGAGAAATCTGAGGCACAGAGATGTTAAGCCCGAGGTCATCTAGACAGTGGTAGAGCTGATATTATGAACACAGGAGGTCTTGCTGTAGAATCTGATTCTCTAACTGCTATTCTCTATTGTGAGAAAGTAAACCAGACACATTGCTTTTCAATCACTCCATGTCCAAAAATCATGCTTGTTACATAGTTTTGCAGACAGTGAACTTGGGACCAAGACATATTATAATAAGGTAATAATCATCTTGCAAAATCTCTGAGGACCCTGGGGAAGCAGAGTTTAGAGAGCACAGATTTGAAATCAGACATATTAAGGATATAAATATTGGGTGTCAGATGAGACTGTGGGCAAGTTTCTTAACCTCTCTAATCTGCTTTCTCATAATTATACAGAACAAAACCCATCTCTTGAAGGTGTTATGAGCTGGAGTACAAAGAGGGAATGACTGCTGAATAACTGAATTAATAGAGGATTTGAACATATGCAGTCCTTTCTCACATGTGTTTAACCATTATGCTTATCACATTTACTGTTCTGTGCTTGTCTTGGGTGCTTTTTAAAAAAATTTGTTGAAGTATAGTTGATTTACAATGTTGTGTTAATTTCTTCTGTACAACAAAGTGACTCAGTTATACATATATATATATTCTCTTTCATATTCTTTTCCATTATGGTTTGTCACAGGATATTGACTATAGTTCCCTGTGCTATACAGTAGGACCTTATTGTTCATGCATTCTATATGTAATAGTTTGCCTCTGCTAATCCCAAACTCTCATTCCTTCCCTCCCCCATGCTCCTCCCCCTTGTAGGTATTTTATGTATATCAACTCATCAAAGCCCACTATAACAACTCCATGAGAAATTGCTATTGTCATCAGCCTATTTTACAGATGAAGAAGCAGAGGCATAGAGTGGTTAATTAGTTTGCCAGGAGTCACACAGAGCTGAGATTAGCAGAGCTGGGATTCAAATCCAATTACACTGGTACCAGTGTGTTTTTAACTACCAGGCCATCCTGCATAATGCTAGTTAAGCCATGGAATGAGTGGCTGTTTGGCATTTTTCCACTCATGCCTTTGCATAAAGGGGCGGGGGGTAGGGACTGCCACCCAAATTGCTTAAGAACCATTCTTCAGCACACATTGAGTGGTTGAGCTGGAGCTAGAAGGGTTTCTCATCAGCCACAGCTCTTGGTTTCATAGTCACAATGATCATAATTTTGGAACCTAAAGATAACACAGAGAATTGATCAAGTAGGAATTTGGGACTTTTCCAGGAAATTCAAGACCTAGGCTCACCATGACTATACCCTGCTGCTGGTGATGTAATCATTCCAGTATCATATCACTGCACAATGATAGATAAGCTAAGCTCATACTGTATTGTATTCTCAGGTAGAGAGGTGGTGAATAAGACTGAAATGGGATTTTCTGCTTGGTTTGTTAATGAAATACCTGAAAGCACTTTCCATAGCAATAACAAAAGGCTCCTGTTCTGGTAACCTAGACAAATTCCAGCTGAGTGATTACGTTCCACCTAATTTAAAAAATTCTTTCTCTAATTTCAGATCCTCCATGTTCACAATGTTCTTTACCTTCTGTCCTAAATTGTTGTTTGCTATGTTTTCCTGGTGCTAAATTCTTTACTGCATTTCTCCCTGGAGGTGACTGTATACTGATAATGGTTAAAATAATTCTATATGTAAAGTAGGTATGGGATATGTAAATATTTGTCCTTTATCTCTGGAATAAATCTAAATTAAAATGTATAAATATATTGTATTCAGAACTACTCTTAAATGCCTCACACAGTCAAAATTCCTTTTGAATATGAGTTGAAGATAGGACGCATAGTTGTAATTATTTATTAATCATACATTTAATATTCCCCAAGCTGCCATAAAATGTCTGAGGAGACATGCTGCTAAGAAGAACTTGCTCAGCATTGCAGTACAATGCAGACAATTTTCCACAGGGAAAGAAAAAAAGAGACATATCTTTTCACCTATTGCTGAGTAAATCACTAACGATTTTGCCCATTTGAGCTGAGAAATAATTAGTGGTATGGGATAGAGGCCAAGCATATCAAGAACTTGAAAATGTGTTCCTACTTATATTCTGATTTGCCCATTTTGAATTTATTTGTAATTTCTGTACACTTTATGAATTTCCCTTCTGTCACAACTTCAATCTTGATAACTTGCTTTTCTGAAATAATAATTTAAAAATAATGGCCATATTTTCTATAGACACAGATTGTAATTATATGAATAATAATAAGAATGATAAAACCTAAGCCAATTAGGTGCATATGTTAATTTTTGTTTTGGATGACAGCTTAATCTGACTTTTCTTTTTTCTGCAGTAACTAAGCCACGAGCAGTACAGCCTCAGAGTATCAGAATGCTTAGAGCCAGTGGTGACGGCTTAATGGGTTAATCTCTGGCATCAAAACCTTAGTATTTTAAGGCTCTAAGTGGCTTCAAGGTCATTTGGTTTTCTTTCCTGATACAATATAGAAGCATTCAAATGGTGGCCTTATCCAGTCTTTCAAACCTCCAGGATAGACTAATGTGTAGTCTCCCTAAGCAAACTTTTCTGGAGTTTACCCTGAAAGTGGAATAAATCTGTAATCAAATGTATAATCTCATCCTCTGTTTCAGAAAAGATGGCAAGTTAGCTAATGTTTACTTCTGTGTCTTTGTGTAATGTGTTAACTGAAATGGGTCATTGGATAATCTTAGAATCAGAGAATTAGTGATGTTAGAGATGGGCTATTCTGGACACTTGAAAGACAGGCATTCAGCCTGAAGGAAAAGGGACAGGAACATGATAGAAATGGTCATGACCTCATCAGTCAGTCATGCTTGCAGTTGTTACCATTTTTTAAGTGTATGTTCTTGGCCCTGTCTGCTGCTAATGGTGAGCCATTCTTGCAAAAAAATATAAAAATTATGTTTATACTTATAAAATACATTACACAAAATTCATGGGTGGTGTTCTAAGACATATAAGTGGCATTCCAAGAAACAAGTTCTGAAAACAAAATAAGTCATTAAATTGGTAGTTTTGGCATGTGATTGCATGTAGTGCTGTTGCCTTGCTAGGCTATCTGAATAATATGGTACTTGAATACAACTCAATAATGTTCATAATCATTTCCCAGTGTTTGAACATTTGCCATAGACCACAGTTCTTTTAGACACTTTAACAGACTACATGAAAAGAGAAAGAAGTCATGAATATTGTGTGGAATGCTTTAAATGAAATCAGAAATTGATTTAAAATCTGAATTAGCAAAAGCAATATTGACTTAAATGGCAAAACAAAAATCAGAACAAGGAGAAAAGGTATTTTCATCCTCAAAAAAGGAAACGAGCTGATACAAAACAACATATACTCTAATTGTGTATATGTGAAACTGCATTGTGAAACTGCAGAGCCCAGGTGAGGCTGAAGCACTTCCTGGACAACAAAGACTGAGAATGAATGCCTTAGAAGAACAAGAGGAACAGTTTCACTTTGACCACATCACCCCTTCCTGGGAGGGGGCACAGTGCCGTACTGAGAAGCCCCACCCTGGGCCTATGTTTCTCCAGTGAGAAAAAGAGAATACTAGTTGGATATCCAGCTTCCTCAGCATTACGGGACACTTCCTGGCAGGCTCACTTAGGTCCTACCTCACAGGGATCACCTGAAGAATCTGCGGAGCTCAATTACTGGGATTCAGATAGAGGCAGATAACCTGCACATCCTGGCAGAATGCATTCCTGCTTGCAGCAGCACCTGGGCAGAGATCCCAGCCAGCAGCTCCACAGATCTGCAGAACTGAGCCAATGACCAGTCCGGCCAGTGAGCTCAGTTGGCAGTTTGGCCTGATTTGGATCTCTAGCACAGGGCCATGCTGCAATGGAGCACATTCCATGCCCAGGCAGGAGAGCAAATTTACAGTCCAGCCCAACTGTTAAGCATAGCATCCAAATCCACTGCTCTGGAAACCGTGGCCACAGCACTCTGCAGCTATGGAAGACATCTCTGGCCTTCCTAGGCAGGGAGCCAAACCCACAGCCCTGCCCAACTGTTAAGCATAGTTTCTGGCCCTGCATAACCAGGGGGCCTGAAAAGACCCAGAGGAGGCTTAAACCTCAGCCTATGAAACCACCAGGCTGCAGAAATCAACCTATAACCCTACCAAGCATGGAGCAGAGCATATGACCTTGAGGGACTGCCGAACAACCTGTGGCCTCCCCCAAGCAGGGATCCCAGTCAGCGACCCCACCCAATTGCAGAGCATAACTTGTGGCCCTACCTGACCAAGAAACCAGGACAGTGATGCTGCTCAACCCCAGAGCAAGGTCACCAGCCCCACCCAACTGGAGGGTACAGCTAATGGCCCCTCCTGACCAGAAAACCCAGCTCACAACCTCTCCCAACAGTGGACCACACCCAGTGGTCTACCCAACCATAAAGCCCAGCCTGCTGCCCTGCCTAAATCCCGGTTGGGGAAGACAGCCTGAGGCCCCACCTGAACAGCCCAGATAGTGGCCACATCCAAACATGGAAGACAGCCAGCAACTCTGTCCAACTAGAGAGCTCACTCAGAGGCACTGGTTGAACATGAAACCCAGCCAGAAGGCCTACCCAACTGTGAAGCCCAGCCAGTGGCAACCTGTCCCCCAACCTAAGAGTAAAAGGCAGTGACCTCACCCAACTAGAGATCCCAATAGCAAGCTCCATCTGTTGACAGATACTGCTAGCTGACCCATCCAGTACCCCACGATAAGCTGTCTGGAGAAGGTCTTAACCTGCTGAAGCAAAACCTGTAAAGTCTGAAAGAGGAGACTGTTTACTCAAATGCACAGATACCAACACAAGGTTACAAGAATCACAAAGAATCAGGTAAACGTGACACCACTAATGGAAACTAAGCTCCCATAATTGATTCTAAAGAAATGGAGACCATTGAATTGTCTGGCAAAGAATTCAGAATAACCCTCTCAAAGAAGTTCAGCGAAGTACAAAAAACACAGAGACACAACTAAACAAAATTAGGAAAAGCATGCATGAAAAAATGAGTAGTTTAACAAAGAAATAGAAACCATCAAACAAAGCAAATGAAAATGCTAGAGCTGAAGAATGCAATGACAGAACTGAATAATTCAAAAGAGAGCTTCAACAGCAAATTTGAAAAAGCAGAAGGAAAAATTTGTTTCCAATTTCCATTGAAAATTATCCAGTCAGGAGAGCAAAAAGAAAAAAAAAAACTACGAAGAAAGCCTATGGGTTTTATGGAATACCAACAAAATAGAATAAATGTATGCATTATGGTAACCCTAGAAGGAAAAGAGAAAGAGAAAGGGACTGAGAGTCTATCTAAAGAAATAATGACTGAAAACTTCCCAAACTTGAGGAAGGAAATGGACATCCAGATTCATGAGGATCAAAAGACCCCAAATAGGTTGAACCCTAAAAGAGTTAAACCAAAACACGTTATAATTAAATTGACAAAAGTCAAAGAAAAAGAGAAAAATTTGAAAGCAGCAGTAGAAAGACAACTTATCACACACACACAGGCACCCCCATTAGACCATCAGAGAAAGCTCATTATATTGAAAGTGAAACATCTGACATTACTTTGAACTCCTTTGTTAATTGATTTCTAAAGGTGGACACTGAAGATGTGTTTGTTTTCATGGTGATAATATGACTACAAATATTACATTGCTCTATAATGTATGGTAAAAAAAAATGGCTTCTTCACAAATTAAGAAACTCATGGTGCAGACATGTGCAGGAAATTTGTTATGATAATGCAGTTTATAATCCAAACAAGTTACTGTATTGCATTTTTTGATAATAATATTTTTTGAAATACAAGCTGTCATTATCAAAATTTGCAAATATCCTATACATACAGAGAACTGAACTACAAAATTTGGGGGCTGGTATCGAACACACATACATCATCATGGCAATATGTCTTTTCTCTTCTTATGGCCTATTACAAATTTAACTTTAGATATGTCTGAGCCTATAACAAATGATTGTGTAATTGTCCTACAATTCTATTGATTTTTTTTTTGTAGTCAAGTTCTCTAATATTTCATGTTGTTAAAAAGACAATTGGAAATATTTAATCATAGAGTAAGAGTGGAATTTAAAGTTTTGAAGCTTTGGAGGGAACTTCAACTATTAAAGACAAAGCATGCAAACAGGTAGACACTGAAATTTATCCCTACAGAAGAAACAATTAAACAAATTAAATGATGATAACGTAAATATACATAATTGTATTTTTGGAATATCTGACCTGGTGTGAAGAATCTTTGAATTAAGCTTCTGGTTTTACTTGAATAAATTTATATTCTGTATTATAATAAAATGAAATTGAGAGGATCAATGATTTTGAAGAATGCAAATTTGGCAAAACATTCAAAATAATAAAATGAGTCAAATCATTGACAAGTTTTAATTATAAAAAATTTGTTGAACATTTTTACTTTGAATGGAGGCAAAAGATAGTATCTGAAAATGTTTGAGCTGAAATATTTCCACATTTAATACAAAAAATATAATTCAGACTATCTTATATTTAGCAGAATTTGCTCTGAATATACCACATTCCTCAGCACTCATAGACTGAATATTTTCTCAGATGTTTTTTTCAAATATTATATTCTACATAGAAAAGTCAATTGGATGTACCATGAATATCAAATTTATTGACCACAATATGTAATTTTAATGAGATTCTAGATAATATAATGAAAAACTAAAACTAAATTAATATTTAAAAAACATATTTTAGAAATAATAGTGATATGAGATAAAGGTAGCTAAGGAAGTGCTTAAATTATGTGACACCATATGAAGAATAATTATTGTGATGTTATTTTTAATGCTCAGGTAACCATTATAAATATTTCATTTTCTTTTAAAGTACACAGATATATTTTATTTATTTTTTAGAAATAATTTTACTTCTATAAATATTTTTGTATGGAACTATTTTCTAGATCTACCAATATAAGTGAAACCAATTTTATTGACTGTCTCAACATTTATATTACTTAAATTATTGAAAAGCCTTTTTTCATTCTCTGAACTATCCCAGTTTGAACAAAACTTGACTCGGACAACATGATTACAGTTGATAATATTATAATCCCCATTTTAGTTAAGAGGAAATGGAACCTTTTCAAAGTCACCCAGTTAATAAATGCTAATGTAATATGCAAAAAAACTTTTAAAAATATGGTAAGAACTATAACCTATAGATATCTATGTGTTGGGGAGCATATTTGGCTCATGAAAGGATTATTTATTTCTCATGAGAATCCCATGAATTAGCTTATAATTATTTCTATTCTTACTTTATAGACAAGGAAATTGAGGCTTATTGAAGTAAGATAATGTGTCTAAGATCAACAGCTGGTAAGTGAAAAAACGGGATTTCATGCTCTTTGTGATTTCATGCTCATGTCTCTTACCCATTCTTTTCTCTCCTCCCCCAACTTTATTGAGTTATAATTTACATATAACATTGTGTAAGATTAAAGGTGTGCAATGATGATTTGACACATGTATATATTGTGAAATGTTTACTGCAATAAGGTTAGTTAACACATCCTTCACCTCACATGATTACCATTTTATTGTCTTTCACACCCATTCTTAGTGGAGGTTTTAAAAGATTCTTAGGAAAAACATTAGATACCCAGAAAAGGAACAATAATCACTACTTTGAAGATAAAGAAGCCAAGGTTAGCTAATCAAAAAGGACAAAGTGTGGTCAATATTGCCAGCATGTAAAGAAAATGGATTTTTAACTAGGTAAACCTGAGTTCAAATCCCAGGCCCACAACATACCAGCTGAGAAATCTTGAAGTCTGTTTTGTATGATCTGTGAGATTCAGTACTTTGTCAACAAAATGGCAAAACTAGTATCTATCTTTAAAGAGTGGTTGGAGAATAAAATAGAGTAGTACTTTAAAAAGTCTAAAATAGTGCTTTGACCACTGCAAGTACTCAGTAAATGTTATCTATTACTATTATTGTTCTCATTCATAATAAAAATAAAGCAATAATTCTTTGAGAAATGGCTCCATATGAGTCTCTGTTTGCTAATGTCACAGAACCTGCCTGCATTGCCATATGAATAGGATTTTGCTGCCTGTATGTTTAAACTTGGAAAATAGCTACTAAAATAAATATGTGGATTACTGATGAGAGGATGGGTTTGTGGAAGACAGTGTTTTCATAGATAGGTCTAGGCAGCTCTAATTCTTATCATCTTCCTTGCCTCAAAATTAGGGGTATACTTCTCGTACCACATTGCCCTATAATAATCAGTGGATGGAACCAGGAAGCCAAGATGGTATAGTTTGTCTCGAGATAGAATCATTTCGAATGTTTTCATGTTGACCCCAAAGTTATTTAGCATTGTATTCTGTTGAGGGATGGGGGGTGATGGTAAATTTGGTAATACAATCTTATTAATGGCATCAAAGTTAATGTGTTTTGTGATTGTCTTTCAAGGGGATAAATGGCAAATTAAAGTTGTGATTCTGCCCATTTCTCCAAAGATTTACACTTTAGTCTTGGAGCAATAATATAATATGTAATTACTATATAATTATGTAATAATATAATATAATGTGAAGAGTATTTGACATGAAGATCTAAAGATCTGCCATCGTACTAGAAATGTAAATTTTAGCAAGTCTCTTACTTTTCTAAGCCTCAGTTGTGTTATCTGCTAACAGAAGTGATGTCTGAAAGTTCAAATGCGATAATACAAAATAGAGACACTTTGCAAACCGGAAAACTTTCTAGGTAGTTATATCATGTCATAAACCTTGTGTAAATTTAGATATTATATGAGAAATAAATACTAAATATTTTATATTTCTAATACACATGGACATTATATGTAGAATCATTACAGAGATTAAATAGCTTAATTTGTTTAAGTATCCAGTAATGAACTTTTATTCATTTGGTTCAAGGACTTACACATATTGAACCCTGGCTATAGACCAGGCAGTATGTTACAATGGTAAATAGAACAGAAAGTGTCCCTGCTTCATGGAGTTTATCATCTACTAGGAGGGTTGGGCATAAACATATACATGATTGTATAATTAAACACTGTGATGACTTCTATGAAGTAAATTAACTGGATTCTATGAGAGAGAATAGCAGCTGGGGAATGGGAGCCAACTTGGATTGGAGAGTTCGTAGTATAATATTTGAACTGAACCCTAATAGAGGAGTTGATTTTAGTCAAGTGAAGACTATTGACTGATGAGTGGGGAGAAGTGAAGGAGCTGTCTAAACAGAAGAAATAACACCTGCAAAACCTGAGGCAGGCAAGAGGTTGGCGTTTTCTAGGAACTATTTCAATGAGGTTGCCATGCAGAAACATGAGATGAGTTTGAAGATCTTGACAAAAGCCAAATCATGCAGGTCCTTGGGGCCATGTTAAAGAGATTGAATTTTTTTTTAATAAATTTATTTACTTATTTATTTTTGCTGTGTTTCTGTGCGAGGGCTTTCTCTAGGTGTGGCGAGTGGGGGCCACTTTTCATCGCGGTGCGTGGGCCTCTCACTAACGTGGCCTCTCTTGTTGCGGATCACAGGCTCCAGATGTGCAGGCTCAGTAGTTGTGGCTCACGGGCCCAGTTGCTCCGCGGCATGTGGGATCCTCCCAGACCAGGGCTCGAACCCGTGTCCCCTGCATTGGCAGGCGGACTCCCAACCACTGCGCCACCAGGGAAGCCCAAAGAGATTGAATTTTATTCTAAGTGAAATGGAAAGCCACTGAGAAGGATAGTAGAGGGAAGAATGAGGGTTCCGTATTGAACAAGTTGGTTGGCAACAACCTTGAGGCATGTAAATGACTGAGTCAAGTATTTAACTGGATATGAGCCTGTCATTCAGGGGTTCAGAACTGGCAATATCAATTAGGAACACAGTTTTTAAAATCACGGGAATGGTTGAAACGCTTAAGTAGAGAGTCTAAGAAAAGAACTACAATGTCTGAACTCAAGGAATTCGAGCACTGAAAAGTTAAAGAAGAGTAGCTGGCAAAGGAGACTGAGAAAGAATTGCCAAAGTAGCAGGAGGAAATGTGGCACCAAGAAGTCAATGAAGTCTGTGTTTTGAGAAATTGTGGCCAATTGGGTGATGCTCAAAAATCCATTATGGAGGTCAGCGTTAACTTTAGCAGGCGTGGGTTAGATGCAGTGTTGCGGGCAGATGATAGATTCAAGTGAGTTAAAAGGTAAACAGGAAAGCCAGGGCAAGAAGAAAATTCTTCAAAAGTTTTGGATGCAAAGAGGAAGAGAAATACAGATCAGTAACTGTTGGGAGATGAGATGCTTCTATTTATTTATTCAAGATCAGAAACAGTAGAATATGATTGTATGTTACTAGGAATACTCCAATTAAGAGGAGAGGTTTAAGATGAAGGAAGAGAGAAAGAATAACCAAAGAAGTAAATTCCTTGAGAAAACAAGAGAACCTGGGATTCAGAATAGGAGCAGAAGGACTCTGTTAGGAGAAGAGGTTAATGATCATAAAAATGCAGTGTTTCAAATTTACTCAGCTGTTTTTTGTTTGTTTGTTCGTTTGTTTTGCGGTAGGTGGGCCTCTCGCTGTTGTGGCCTCTCCCGTTGCGGAGCACAGGCTCTGGACGCGCAGGCCCAGCGGCCGTGGCTTACGGGCCCAGCCACTCCGCGGCATGTGGGATCTTCCCGGACTGGGGCACGAACCCGTGTCCCCTGCATCGGCAGGTGGACTCTCAATCACTGAGCCACCAGGGAAGCCCTACTCAGTTGTTTTAATCTCTTCACTGATGCTCAGCTTCAAGGGTACAGCCTAGAGTCAGACAACTAGGTTAATTTAGCTTAGATTTTTGCCAGAGCAGTTCAAGGGAGTGAGAAGGGGACAACAATGGCAGTTTGCTAGAGAGTGATTGTAGCTAGTTGAGCTTGGGACGTTTGATAATAGACTGATGTAGACTTTGTAGCAATAAGCTGTATGGTATAAGGTATAAGCCTAACTACCTTTGAGATATGTCCTGCGATGTATGTTCAGTTTGAAGGCTAAGACCTGTTTCTTTATTGATACTTCTGAAATATGTCTAGATATGAAGATTTTAGTAGCTAAAATGTAATGCCGCTTTTTGTCATTGGCATTCTTCTCTTCAATAAAGTAAGTAATCTAAGCTGTGAGAATAAATGTCTTTATGGATTTCTATAAAAGTTATCTTCATTTTGAATTATAAAAATGGGCCTTGCATATATCTTTTAAAAATTTTATTCTGAGTTGGTCCTCATGCAAAGATTTAGCTCACTGCTGAGACAGAGGGCATGGAAGCTGTTAAAAACAACCACAGGCTCAGAGGACAAGTAGGTAATAGCTTTGGGGTAGCTGCCTTTACTCGTAACGTTTCTAAAGGGATAGGCCAAGTAACGTTTGCTGCTTCCTGAAACTTTCTTGTCACTTGATACCTTGGATATTTGCCTGGCCTACTGGGTTAATGATATTCCAAATTTGCTTTAAGAAATTTAAAAATATGAGTCAAAATATGAATATAAGTTAGATTGAACACATATGTAAAGGAGCTAATTTTTAAACTTTTTTTGAACCTATTTCCCTGTTCACAAACTACTCTCTCTTAAGATGTACATTCAACAGATTATTTTTTTTTAAAGACGAACTATTAATTACCCTCCTATCCAGAAACACAAACATGTTCTTCCTGCAAGACTCCCTCCTTTCCGTCTATGAAAATCCATCCAGCAAACACCACTCTCCCATCTAAGCCCTCCATCTCAGCCACCAATACCTTCTTGTCCTTTGAGGTGACAGCATACAGTGGTGGAAGTGAGGATGCATTTACAAGACAGCAGACTTCCCCATGTAACTAACATTTCTAAATGTCTATCATTTAGTGGGATGATTAGGTGTTTTAACTTCCTGCTCATTATAATGAAAATTTCAAAAAGAGAGAATTTTCTGTGGTTGTTCTAAGTAAGATTAAGATAATTTTTTTCATAAAATATAATCAAACTTTCATTAAAAAATAAGTATGTAGTTGAAATCTGTAAGCAATTTAGTATTTATTTCCATAAATACATATGTTTTTATTTTAACTTCCTCCCACCCGTTAGTGGCTTGGTACCTTTTTTGAAAATGTGTAATAACTATTCACAAACTCTAAGAGAGGTACTTGATAAGTATTAAATGAGTAACACTGTATGCCATACCCATGAATTAGCTCATATAATTCTTACATCAACCCTTGAGAAATGAGTGTGTTATCATCATAATTTATCCCTGTATAATAAATGACAAAATGAAGATAGGAGGAGTGTAGGGCTTGAGTAACTAGCCTAAAGACAGAGCTAGTAAGTAGTAAAGGCAGTATTTAAGCCCAGGACTCCATATGCTAATTTCTGTGTTCTTCCTGTTATTTACACTGCCTTCCCAATGCTGCACTGTAGGAGCTGGGGCAAGTCACGTGAGTGGATTTAGGTGGTAAAAAGAAAATAGGAGATGAGAGGTGGGGTGCATGGCATGTGCTTTCTTTTGAAAATGCTTTGGAGGAACTAGTCTTCCATGTAGACTACAAGCCCATGACTTAAGCCTTGTCTGCCATACCTCTTGGCATAGCCTTGCTTTTTATGTCACTCATTATGTAGGGTCTTAAGAGATTTTAATAACATAATATCTTTAATAACATATCATGAAGAAAGCATGCTATAATAAAAGGGAATTATAATGCTGCAGTATAGCCCTAAATCAATAACCCCCAATTATAAATGTTATACCATTTATAAGATTGTTTTTTCACCAGATGAAAAGTATTTGTGCTTGTCATATATACCTGTGTGGTACACATAGTTAGTAAAACTGATAGTATTAATAAAAATCTTAATAAGCTTCATGATTAGAATAAAATGATATTTTGATCCAAATCCCTAATTAGAACAGTACATTTACCAACTGTTCTCATGGGAAATGGAACCAGAATTCATCAAAGTAATACCTAATTAATCCTTCTTTGTAACAGATGTCAGCCTTATTTTCAAGTCTTTTGTAGACAATGACTCGCTGTATGAATCTTTTAATTGTCTATCTTGGGTTATTTATTTTTAACACTATAATATATGGTTAAATAAAGGAGATGGAGATAATCAGTTTAACTATGGGTTGAGTCTGTTTAGCTACTATAGTAGAGATACAGAATGGTGAGCACAACAGACATATTTATGATTCCATCAGAATCAGTTTAAAATAAAATGCAATAGTAAATCTGTTACTAGTGCACTAATACTGGGCTAGGGGTTAGGAGATCAGCATTTTATCATGACTAGGCCATACAGCGTTGCCTGATCTCAAGCAATTCATCCAACTCTTTGGACTTCAGATATTGAATCTGTGTGATGAGGCCGCTGGACTGTGATTTTTAGGGTCCCTTCCAGGGCAAAGATTCATTATCTTCTAAAAATCATTCCATTTTTATAACTCACATTGTATTTTAATTTACTCTGTACATATGTATATAGGTATGTGCATGAGAATGTGTGTGTGTATACACACACACACACACATATCTCTGTCTCTACTTACACTTAGTTTCAATCTCATTCTATAGTGTCTGATGAACAACAGGAGCGAGACAATGATAGCTGATAAAGTTACTTATGTTTTTAGATATATCTTATCTACTATAGGTAAAAAGGGAACCACTTATTCAGTGGCAGATTTCAGCATGTATCTCTGGGAAGTATAATATTATATTTTAAATACTATTTCATTGATTAGTCAGGAAAAATAATTATGACAGAAATTTAGAATATGTAGCTTTGATTCCTATCAATGATTCCTTACTTAAGTAATGTGTATTTATAGTCCAGTAACTACTTATCAAAGATGACAAAAGTATAATCTGAAAACAGAATAAATATGGAATAGTACATGTCAAAAGTGGTGTCAGTTAAAGGCATCAGCTTGTAAATAGGAATTTAGACATCACTATTGTTGAAGATTTGAACTGTGTGATCTATATTTGGATTAATACTGCAAATGTTTAACCTGTAGGACTCTGTTGGCTTTGCATTATATGTCTATAATGTTAACAAAATTTCACGAACTTGGTGGCCTTTATAATGCCAGAAAGGCTAATAATGGCTAAGAATCATTAACATTTATTACGAGCTCACTCTATACAAGGCTATGTTTTATGCATATTACCTCTTTTATCTCATTTCACCTTCAAAACAACCCTGTGAGGGTTGTTTTATTAACAACCTGTGGGTCCTTTTATTAACTTTATTTTGCAAATGAAAAAACTGAGGCTTGCAGAAGTAACTTGGCCGAGACCACTGAACAAAAGTGGAGGGGACCCAGGATTCTAATTCAGGCAGTTTGGTTGCAGAACCTTATGGATACCCAGCGACAGCGAAAGCAACCCATTAACCAACAATAATGTAGATCACTCTTGAATGTGTTTATCTTTAGTCAGACCTGCCTACCTAAGCCCTAGACATGTCTGTCCACCTGCCTATTAGACTCGCCCACTAGGAAGTCTCAGAGTCCCATCCACTGCACGGTCCCTGAGCTCTCACCCTGTGCATGAAGCTTGTTCCTCCTCCAGTGATTTTCCTATTTAGGCAATGGCCCATCATTCATCTATGGCTCAAGGCTGGGAATAAACGCTGTCTTCTCTCTCTTCACTTGCTCCATCCAATTATCTATTACATCAATTCAATTCTATTACTCAAATACTTTTTAAATCCAATTGCTCTTCTCTATGCCATGGCCTCCACCCTGGTCCAAGGGACTGTCATTTCTCATGTGGACAACTGTAAAATTTTCCAATACTGGCTGCCCTTCTAGTTTTGCTCCTCTTCAATCCCTTCTCTACACTTTAGCTACAGTGATGTTTCAAAATCACATATCTGATCATATAACACGTATGTTATAACACGCTTAAAACGTATATCTTTTCATTACTTTTGGATAATGTCCATCTTCCTTAACATGTTTATTAGTTCTGCTCTCTGCTTACCCACCTGCCCCCCAACCCCAGATTATCTGATGCTATTATCTCCTTCTGCCTTATGTCACAGACTTAGTGCTTTTCTTTTAGTGCCTTGCTTTTACCTTTACTGCTTTAAGACCTTCACATATTCATTTAAAAGTCACTCATCAATCACCTCCTAAATGATGGCCACTGTCCTAAGCACTCAAGTATAGTTAGTGGTAACCAAGATTGACAAAGTCCCTGCTGTCATGGAACTTTTCTTTTAATGGTTTAGAGGGACAAACCATAAACAAAGAAAATAATGTATTTTCAGATTGTTGTGATTTTTATGAGGAGGACAGGGCAATGGGACAGAGAGTAAGGGGATGTCTGGGCTGGAGTATAGGACATACATCTGCTTATAGATGCCTGGACTAGTCTTACATTCTCCCCTCAGCATCCCACCCCACTTTCCACTCCATGCCTGGCTAACTCCCACTTACATTTCAGGTCTCAGCATAACCATCACTTGGTTGGAAGGCTTTTCTTGACCTCTCCTCTATCTAGACTAGAATAGGTACCTTTCTCAGGCCCCCACGCTTCTTTGTGCTTTATTTTTTGTAATTCCCATCACACTTTAAATTAC
This sequence comes from Orcinus orca, assembly GCF_937001465.1. Lineage (NCBI taxonomy): Eukaryota > Metazoa > Chordata > Mammalia > Artiodactyla > Delphinidae > Orcinus > Orcinus orca. The sequence goes on from NC_064559.1 coordinate 118,845,142, forward strand.
TAATTTAAAGTATTTAAATAATTAAAACACTTAAATAAATGTTTACTTAAAATAATTGTATTTATATAGTTATAATAAATAAATTACGATAAATAACACAAATTATGTTATCAATATATATAACACATAATAATAATACTTAATTACTTAAAATAATAATTAAGTAACTATTTGAAATCTGTTTCCTACACTCTAAATTCTACAAAAAAGGACTACTTACTTATTTCTGGGAGATACCTCAGTAAAAAAGACACATAAGACCCCTATTCTTATGGAGCTTTCATTCATAGTTATGTTTGGGAAATCACACAAAAAAAATTAAGCAAGGTAATATCAGTTAGTTAAAAGGGTTAACACCAATATTTGATTATAATTTTAGCAAAGAAAAAAAGTACAGCTTTCTCAAAGCCTCCAGCTGGGGGACCTGCCCTCTCTGAAGTTTTAGGTATGGCTTCTCTGAGGAAGTGACGATTAGGGTGAAGCCTGGATGGTAAGAGTTAGCTTGGTGAAGATTTGACTTGGCAAGATGAGAAAATATCTCAGGGAAGTATGGTGGAGAGTGATAGGGGTCTTGGCAGTGATGCTAGTTTACTGGGGGTCAGAGGAGTTTTCCTGAGGAGATAAATTTGAGTTGGGACCCGATTGGCAAGAAGGATGCAGCCATAAGAATGCCAGGACGGTAGAATTTCAGGAGAGAAGAGCACAGAAGTCCTAAGACAGGAATGAGCTTGGTGTAGTCTAGGAAAATTGAGGACCAGCATGGCTAAGGCATAGTGATCAAAGGGAGTTGTGGTAAGAGACGCGGCCTGAAAAGTAGGCAGAGGCCAGATCACAGAGGGCCTTGCTGCCCATTGCAAGGAATTTGGACTTTATTCTAGGTGCACTGAAAAACTTGGAAGATTTAAGGCGGGAGAGTAGCATGCCTTCTCTATGTTTTAAAAAGATTACTCTGGTTGTAGACAAAGGATTTTAGGAGGCAGGAGGGCAGGCAATGAGACCAGTTAAAAGCTCATAAATAACATAAAAGATCACCTCTGTAACGTGAATGAAGTTTCAGAAAGGAATGTTGTACACTCTATCATAGGGATTATTTTATTTGGGAACAAAAGAAAGATGTAGTGAAAATACTTAGGAGTCAGAAAGATTTGGGTTGAAATACTAGCCTGCTATGGGACCTTGAATAAGGAATTTATATAAGAATAATAATCTACTCCTCACAGAGTTACTAAGAGGACCAATGAGGTGATGCTTTTGAGCCTATCATAGTATTGGTGCATGAAGGAACTCAAATATGCTTCCCTTCTCTCCCTTTAAAAGACAAATACTCCATGTGAGGAATAATACATTAGATCTCCGGTGACTATTGACTTTACAGGAGTGATGCATATTGCAGGAGGGCCTACAATCTGCCAGGCACTGTGCCAGGAGCTGTGGCCACCAGTTCCCTTTCTCAGGCACTTACAGAAGAGTAGGAAAGATAGACAATAAGCAGGTGATTATACAAAGAGTTATATGATGATAATTGCCATGAACACTGCAAAGGACAAAATTCTTAAATGTGTACAGTAGGAAGAGTTTATCCAATCTGAAGTTCATGGGAAGGTTCCAGGTGGAATTTAGTGAGAGACCTGAAGGGTAAGTCTTAGTTAGGTGATAATTTACTTAATCTGGTCTCTTCCAAGGTGACAACTTGTAGAAAATAAGTTTTGATAAGGATTGGAAAGAGAAACCAAGAAAGGGAACCTGGCCTGAGGTGAGAAGTTCAATGCCAGGGATCCAGGTATGGGGCTTGGTGGGGGGGGGGGTCTGTGATCCATGATGGGGAAGAGGAAGCACACAAGTTTAGTGCTCAGCATAGACAATGGACAATATCACAGAGGGTAAAGTATCATGCTCATAACATCATACTTTTGCTTTCCAGCTTGTAAGACATTGTGAGCATAAATGGGGAGAAGAGATTAGACTCAGGGAAGTGGGGTTAATAGATAGTTTAGGAGTTTGGGCAGCTTTTTCAGTCAATGTGAACTGAAGAGTTTCAGGCACAAATAATTGAATGATAATTTCTTCTTGCTGGTATCCATAAAAAAAAGATCAGTTCAGAGCTCCTCTACAAATTTGCAACTGCCCTAATTATGGTTTGAACACCAAAATATAAAGTATGATCCAAAATCTGAATTGATCCATGAATAAAAAAGACCTTAAAGATATAAAAGTATTTTTGAGCTATTAGTGCCTATTATCTCACAAATAATTTACTTGAAAGACATTATGTAATTTCAGGAATGATGAGAAAATTCAGAATACCAGGAGGCTATACCTATACCTCAATTCTGTTCCGTCCAAACCTTCAGATTGAAATGAAAGCCAGAAGTGCTCAAAATACAGCCTTTGCTCAAGTACATTTTTGTATTAGAAAAATAATATTAAAGTGAAAGTGTAAAGTCTATATTCTCATTTGGCAAATTATTATAAGTGCATTAAAAAAAAACAAACACACTACAACAAACAAAAACAAAGGCCCAACTCCATCCTGGGAGAAAAAGTATCTTTGCGATTCAAAGACTCTTCATTGGGAAGGGTTTTCCCTTAGTTTTTAAAGCTACATTCATTTTCCGTCCCTGCTCATTGCATTTAGAGAGGGGCTAGTTGACAGTGTTCCTTCCTGTCTGTGCTGATGGGGCTGAAAATCATAGCCGCCAATCAGCAATTTTTGCATGCTCTGGTTTCCAGGCTAGCCTGTTCTTTGAGCAAGCATCCTGAGTGCAGCTTGCCAAGCATGCTCTGTTGGTGGTCTCGGCCTCAAAGTCAGAGCGATGTCAGACTGAATTGTTTCACCTTTGATCACAGAACTCCTACTTGTCCTACAGGCTGTTGTGTCTTCTTTATGTCCTACAAGGTTATAGTCCTTTAAATTGGGTCATTGGAAACATTTTTCTTGCCTGCTGCACACAAGCAAAAACACCTTCAGTTTCCTCTAGTCATTCTTCTCGTCACCTGGAATATTCCATTCTTTTCCTGGGACAGGAAGCTCAACTTAAAAAATTATGAGTCAGGATGGAACTCTGCCATTTGGAGATATTCAGCTTTTACAAAGGGAGCCAGAATGTAAGAACACTTTCTTTCATTGCCCTCATACTTATAGGGAGAGTATAAATCACTGTAAGTCCTATGGCTTGATTGACTTGGTATAGGGGTTAACTTCTCCTGTGTGCTTTCTGAGGACAGTCCATGCTTTCTGCCTGTGGCCTTGGTTCATATGTTATGTATACTCACAGAATATAAGAAAGAGCATTCTTTAATGGCACTGTTGAATTTTACTCTTATCTGATGCTTTCATTCATCCCCATCCTCCCTTCGATTTAGGCTCTTTTAACCTCTTGGAGAAAGAAAACATCAGCTTCAACTGGAATTTTTTTGTCTTCCTTAAGCACAATATATAAACATAAAAAGCCTAGCAAACTGCCTGACACAAAACTGCCTGACACAAAATGATTAAATGGTAACTGTATTTCATTTCTTCTAATTCATTCATCTTTTAAAGTAACTAAAATAATATTTTTCTTTTTCTCTGAAGGATTTCCATAGTATATTCTTTACTTTCCAAATTATTTGAAATCAATGGAATTAAAATAGCATTAATATGGAAAGATGTCCAGTTCATCAGAGAACAGATTTAGGACTGGATTTCTTTGTTTACAGCTTTTTTTAATGGAATGGGAAGATGTTTACTATTATTAAATAGAAAAGTAAGTTACAAAAGCAGAATATACTGTATATAGTGTAAGCCTAGTATTTTTACTGTGTTTAGAGTTTTAACCAGAATACAGAAAGAAACATGCTTAAACAATGAATTCATCTTTTTTTGTTGTTAATAACAATATTTGCTGTTTCAAGGGAGGAGATTTTGAATTCATAAATGGATCTTCATACTTTTTAAGATCTTCTTAAAATGACAGCTTATATGAAGCAAATGCCATCTAATAATGTGTGACTTGAAACTGCTACAAGAATAGGTTTGTAACTCCTACATCTGAAAAATACATCTATTCTTCTGATTCCATTCTTCAGGATAGATTCTTGCCTCCCAATGAGAGATGTTTTCTACCATCCATAATAGCCAACCAACTCTTTTGGTCAATGGCCTTTGAGGCAGCAATCACATTACCCTCCTTAACACAGATTCTTCTAGAGACAGTTTATAAAAATAGTAGAATTTCCTTTTGTTTTCAACTAGGATAGGTAATGCCATCTTCCTGGAAGTGTTACAGATTTGAAAAAATAATTGAGAAATCCAAGGAAGAAATTAGTCTTAACCTATCAGTAATGTGCAGAAGGATGTTAGAGGAAGAAAAGAAGCATCATCAGGGAAACTGCATGGAGAAAAGGGATTAGATCTGATGCCCTCTTGTGTTTTCTTCCAACTCACACTCTGCAAAGTTCCAACACTTGCTTGATCAAATCATTCTATTCAGGGGTGGGAACAGGTATAAAAATAAATATTGTAGAGCTTTAACCACCATAGATTATTGAAATTCAGTAAACTCATAGAAAATTTGTATATATAAAGCAGATTTATTTTCATTATGTGAGCATGAAAACTAAAGAAAAAAACCCCACAAAGTTTCTATAACCTTAAAAGAGCTAAAATGATTTTCTCTACAAAAATTGTGTTCTCAAGTTTCACTGCCTTGTGCCAGTTTTCAGCCTAGAGTGAATTTTTATGGTTGAGTCATAAACCTCTGAAAATCATACCACAGGTTTATAGTGGAAGGAAGGCTGACACCACTTTAATTACAGTGTGGCAAGGGCCAGGGTGAGAAGCATGGATGGCATTAACTCTCTCACTCACACACCACTTCACACCTTTTCAAAGCAGGTGGGCTCTGCCATTCAATCCAGAAAATGTGGATTTCAAAATCACTGAGTTTGTACAAGTCTTCTGTTTTATTTCAGTTTCTTTGCCCCTTCCAAGAAATACTATCTTTAGAGTTATAATGAGTAGTTTTATTCCTCAGATTTGGATCAAAGCAATCTGCCGTCTCTGGAGAAACCAAACTTCCTAGGCTGTTGCAGTGAACATACTTTAGACTTAGATTTATGAGCTAATTTTGATGACTATTATCACTGAGATCTTTCTTTGGCTAACAGATGAAAACGAAAGGGTTTAGTCTTCTCATTTGAAACTGAGAAATAACTTCAAAACTCATACCCTGCAAGAGGAAAATCCAAGCCTTTTGGCTACAACTTCTTCTCTGGTGGCGTTGCCCAAATTTTGATGAACAAGGAAATGATCAAGCAACTGTTTAAGAGGATCAATGAACCATAAGTGGCCCAAAATAACTGACTCATGAAAGCAGCAAAGCTTTTCGTAGCCATCTGAGGGACCTCAAATATGAAGGCTTCTTTCATATTCACCAGTAGGGCATATTTAGGTTATACACTGCTGAGGGATCATAACCATATGTTCTATAGTTATAGCTTATTACATTGTGAGCCCTTAAAAACCAACATCTCATTATAATGAGATGTTGAAAAAAAGGAGAAAAGGAAGACAGACATTTTCTTTGTACTAAGATACCTAGGAAATTTCATCCTAAAATGGCTGAGGAAACAGCCCTAATGAAATAAGCTAAGCTGGGACAGATCCATCAAGTCAATAACTACATTAGCAATTACATCCTTTTAGTGAAAAAGCAATCCTGGGCCATGTCTCCATAGCTATTGAGGGGATGTCTCCTCAGGTGTGCTGGGAGAGTCCAATACCTTTGGCTGCCTCAGCTCTCCAGGGCTTTCAGTTAAAGCAGCTGATGGATTAAGTTGGCAGCTAACAAGGGCAAGCCACCAGAGTGTATTGGGACTGTGTCTGGAAACTCATGGAAAATTCTGAGTCTAGATCCAATCAAAGTTTAGAAATGGATTTGATAGCCCCTGAGAATATTCTTTCTTTCTTTCTTTCTTTCTTTCTTTCTTTCTTTCTTTCTTTCTTTCTTTCTTTCTTTCTTTCTTTCTTTCTTTCTTTCTTTCTTTTCTTTCTTTCTTTCTTTCTTTCTTTTTTAATAAACTGGTCATTCTGTTTTCTGTTAATGACTAACAAAGTAAACAACTACATGCTACTATAGATGGAGATGCTGATAAACCATGTTCTCAAGGTGTCTTCACAGAATCATAATCTATTATTGCTGCAAGAGATCTTAGAGAAAAATCTTGGCTAATGACTTGTCCAAGGCACTTCTTTTCTAATTCATAGACTGGCAATTCTTAAAAAAATGAACTTAAGGGCTTCCCTGGTGGCGCAGTGGTTGAGAGTCCGCCTGCCGATGCAGGGGACACGGGTTCATGCCCCGGTCCGAGAAGATCCCACATGCCGCGGAGCGCCTGGGCCCGTGAGCCATGGCCGCTGAACCTGCGCGTCCGGAGCCTGTGCTCCGCAACGGGAGAGGCCACAACAGTGAGAGGCCCGCGTACCGCAAAAAAAAAAAAAAAAAGAACTTAATAATATAGATGTTTTGCTCATGCTCTGTACTAATTTTTTTTTCCACTTACTATTTCATACTGTGTATGTAGCTTAGTTTGCGTTTTAAAATCCACAACCATTACCCCCTTCTTCCCCCAGTTTTGTTCCCAGGTTGTCTGTCTCCCAGCTTTATAATTCTCAAAATCTGATAAGATACAGACAATGAATTTAAAATCCATATAAGCAGTGGGAGTTGAAAAACCTTTGTTTATTTGTTTGGCTGGCTGGTGTTGTGAAGAATAAATCAATCAATCTTGGCTTAAAAGTGGTTCCAGCTGATCCCTATACATTTAGTCCTGCTTGGAATTGCTATTACATTACTTACGCTGTTGAATTCACAATCGTTTAATGGACAGGCTTTGTCTTCTCCTGATAACCTGCATGCTGCTTGATTAGCACTGGTTTAATTCTCTTCTGGACACTTTTCCTTTAATTAAACCTGACAGCTTTTTTGGCGCGGAACTTCTAGAAGCACCCTAGGATCACTATGTCCTTTCCATTTATAAAAGTCAGCTCCTAGATTCCACAGGATAATGTAGGTGAAAGTGCTTTGAAAAAGTAAAATGCATTATATAGATACAAAGTACAGTACTGGTATTTTCTCATTTGGGAAAGCAAACTTAGTGAAGCAGGTTTGGTACAGCAAGGTAGTTCAACTTTTGTTCTAGATTTTTCTGTTTCTTTTTTTCTCTCCCCTTCCTTTAGAGTACTTCAAAAACTTTCTCTTTTGTATCTACGAAGCCCCGAAGTTGCTTTTCCACCAGCATAAAGAATAAACAAAGCAACGGATAAATATTGCAGAGCTGGCATTTTGGGAAAAACAACCTACTGAAATCTATCTGCTTTTGGCAATAGACAGATCAACTTTAGGTTACTGGAACAGCTAGATTATGGGGTTATTGAATATAAACAGTGGCAATACCACTGGCTATGATATTTTCAGGCAGTGGATTTGAGATGCCAGGGGAGTGGAGTTACAGGGCTGTCAGGATTCAGGTTGATCCATAGGGTCAGCTACTTGATGATTTTCCTTAAGTCCATCTGTAAGTTTGCTTCTATTGAAATTCATAGGTCCACTCACACATAGAGGCATCCTGTAGGAAAAAACATAGTTAAAACATATTAATTAATTTTATATTTCTGGTTTCCGTAGTTCTCTAGTGCTTTTTATTTGGAGTTTCTTCCACAATCAAATGGCAAGAGATGTTATAGCTATTATAAATAACACACCCCAAAGATTCAAAGAAAGCTCTAACAGGTTTTGGTAACTCTGGGTGAAACTGTTAGTGAAAAAGAAAAGTGATTTTAAAAACTATGGCAGAGAAAAGAGTAAGCAAACTCAAAAACCTCAGTTAACAAAGTTAATACCATGTTGGCTAATGCACAAACAACTTCAATTTCCTTTAATTAGTTCAGAGTTAGGTGACAACATATTTAATCAGTGAGCTAACAAGTGCAGCAGCTGATTGCTCTCACCGCCCTCTGTGTATGTGTTGACTGAAACAGTAAATAAAATTACTTTCACTGCAACAATAAAGTGGCATCCTAATTTTATTACAGTAACAACCTTTTAGAAGTGGCATGCAGCAGTGAAAATTGATTATTTCCTAAGTACTTTTTCCCCCCTTTAACATGTCACTGTGGTTTAACCCTTTGGGAATGTGATGGCTAAATTGGAGTCCATCTGTCAAAAAGACCGACCACTGTGTCTCTTCTGCAAGGTATTGAGATGGTCCTGAGTGCATTGCTTGAATTCACGTTAGCAGCTATATTTCTAAGTGGCAAAATGTGGCCTTCAGCAGACAGAGGAATCTGTTCAAAATTCAGTGTTTTTCCAATTAGTTAAACACACCTAGAAGCCAGCAGTTTTTTATAGTGTTTTTGTCAGTGAGATAGAAAATAGGTGTCATTTTTCTCATCCTCTTCATTACTTATATAGAGATATTCATTTATTTTCTTTATATTAATTAGCTTGGATTTTGCTATGATTTTCCGAGGTTGGCAAAAGAGAACTCTCAAAAGCAATGCTACTCACTGAGGAAACATTTCTTCCTAAGTCCATGGTCCTTTGAGGGTTACAGTGTTTGGAGTACATTTTTCTTCAAACAGTTGTACAACTGAAACCACTAAGGTATAATAAAAATTGTTAAGAGTAACCTGCTCCTTTTGCCGCCATTACCTGTAGAATGTGAAAGACTCAGTTGATCTTTATTTATTTATTTATTTTTAACATTTTTATTGGGGTATAATTGCTTTACAATGGTGTGTTAGTTTCTGCTGTATAACCAAGTGAATCAGCTATACATATACATACATCAGCATATCTCCTCCGTCTTGCGTCTCTCTCCCACTGTGCCTATTCCACTCCTCTAGGTGGTCATAAAGCACCGAGCTGATCTCCCTGTGCTATGCGGCTGCTTCCCAGTACCTATCTATTTTACATTTGGTAGTGTATATATGTCCATGCTACTCTGTCACTTCGTCCCAGCTTACCCTTCCCCCTTCTCATGTCCTCAAGTCCATTCTCTAAGTCTACGTATTTATTCCTGTCCTGCCCCTAGGTTCTTCAGAACCATTTTTTTTTTTTTTTAGATTCCATATATATGTTAGCATATGGTATTTGTTTTTCTCTTTCTGACTTACTTCACTCTGTATAACAGTCTCTATGTCCATCCACCTCACTACAAATAACTCAATTTCGTTTCTTTTTATGGCTAAGTAATATTCCATTGTATATATGTGCCACATCTTCTTTATCCACTCATCTGTTGATGGACACTTAGGTTGCTTCCATGTCCTGGCTATTGTAAATAGAGCTGCAATGAACATTGTGGTACATGACTCTTTTTGAATTATGGTTTTCTCAGGGTATATGCCCAGTAGTGGGATTACTGGGTCGTATGGTAGTTCTATTTTTAGTTTTTTGAGGAACCTCCATTACTGTTCTCCATAGTGGCTGTATTTATTTACATTCCCACCTACAGTGCAAGAGGGTTCCCTTTTCTCCACGCCCTCTCCAGCATTTATTGTTTGTAGATTTTTTGATGATGGCCATTCTGACCGGTGTGAGGTGATACCTCATTGTAGTTTTGATTTGCATTTCTCTAATGATTAGTGATGTTGAGCATCCTCTCATATGTTTGTTGGCAATCTGTATATCTTCTTTGGAGAAATGTCTATTTAGGTCTTCTGCCCATTTTTGGGTTGGGTTGTTTGTTTGTTTGTTTGTTTGCGGTACGTGGGCCTCTCACTGTTGTGGCCTCTCCCGTTGCGGAGCACAGGCTCCGGACGCGCAGGTTCAGCGGCCGTTGCTCACAGGCCCAGCCGCTCCATGGCATGTGGGATCTTCCCGGACCGGGGCACGAACCCGTGTCCCCTGCATCGGCAGGGGGGGCCTCAACCACTGCTGTTTTTTTCTTCATTGGGTTTCCTTGCCTTTAGCCATCATAGAAAATACGGAGACAGAGTTCTTACTAAAATGTCTTTTGTTATCTGCTTATAAAGACTCCTGATCAAACATATCAGAAGGAATTTTATTTAAAAGAAAGCAAAATCTATATAGTAGGATCCAGGACACTTTTGTTCATTTCAGCCGGAGTAGTGATGTTGTTATACATCATCATCTTCATTGTTAGCTTTATTTGATGCGTATATGCCAGGTAACCTAGCTGCATTATTTCCTTTAATCCTCACAACCACTCTGGGAGGTAGATACTATCACAACACCCATTTTTCAGATGAAGAAACAGACACAGAGGAGTGAATACTGCAGTCGGATCTGAACGAGGCCTGCACTGTGAACCTCACGGTTGGTGAAAGGTGATCTTGCCCACATTGCTAAATTCCTTTCCATCTTACATGCATTAGGGCTATTCCAACTGGTTTTTGGCAACCTGGATATTACAGAAGAGGCTTGGAGTTCTTTATCTGTGACCCCAGTGGGGCTCATAGTTTCCCCCGTAAGACAGATCTGCACCAAGGTCTCTTTTTCACAGACCAACTTCCTCTCAGCACCGGAGATTGATTCAAGGGGGACATCATTGTTTTTCTTTCCAGAACGATAAAACTCTTTCTTTTGAGCTCATTTCAAAAGACAGGATAACCTAGGTCTTGGAGCCTGGTAGGCATGGGTTCAATCCCTGACACTGTCTCTTATTATCTATGTGACTCCTGAACAAGTTACTTAACTTTTGAACGTCATTTTTCTCATTTGTAAAATGGAGCTGCAGATACACATTATATATAAAATAGATAAACAAGAATTTACCGTATAGCATAGTGAACTATATTCAATATCTTGTAATAACCTATAATGGAAAAGAATGTGAAAAATATAGATACATATATATGTATAACTGAGTCACTTTGCTGTATACATGAAAATAACACAGTATTGTAAATCAACTATACTTCAGTTAAAAAAATGGAGCTACAGATATTAGCTACAGCTATTAATATAGACCTATTGTGAGTATTAAATGAGATCACAGAGCTCAAAAATTGTTATTCAGTTCAAGAGATATATGAAACCAAACAGACAAAAAGTTTTGAACAACCACCAAACCTCCACAATTAAATAGAGCCAACAAAAAATTATGTAGTACAGGCTTGCTTCTCATGTTTGTAGTTTATATACCACTTGTGCTACCAATGTCTGGAAGGCTGGAAATATATTTAAATGAGGAGAAAGTGATGTTGGTACAACTAGTAACACAGATATATGTGGGAGTACCCTGACTTTTGAAATGTCTTTTTCTATTTCTATGAGATGACTTGAGTGGTTTACATTTCCCTTAGTGGCTCCGGGTTTCTGCCACCATTGAATTCATTTAGTTGTGGGTTCTCTCATCATCACAAATATGTTGCAGCTATTTTCCAGTGGCTCCCCACAATTGGTTAACACTGTGGTCCTCCTCGTCCCATGCTATCAGTGACCCAAGGCTATGTGTTTAGCAGCGAACTCCATTCACTGAAGTTTGTGGGCAATGATTACATTGCAGGCCGTATGTAAATAAGTTAAAATTGAGATTTTGCTACATTGTAAAAATTCAACTGGGTGATTCCCAATGGCCCACCCATAATCAGATCAAATTTTCACAACTTGCTGAGCATCTCTCTTTCTCTCTGCCAACGTGTTCCACTTTCCCCATCCTCCTGGAAACACCCAAGCTTGTACTTAATCATTCAGAAATCATTTAGTCTCATTTCTCCCCTCTAAGATTTTCTTTCCTCCATAACCAAATGGCTCATCAATGTGTTTTGTGATGTTTCAGGGAGAATTGATGCTGGTCTCTCAGGAGGTGGAAGTTGCCATAGTCATTTATAGTTTTAAACCCCCTTCCCCCTTCCCACTCTATATGTTCATTCATAAAGGTTTTATTAGGTACCTCTTGTATGCCTATTAATGGTAAGTAAATGATGAAGAATGTCTCTGTGTCTGAAGTGCTCTCCTTGGTCGCCTTTATCATTCTTGTCTATTAATAACTGTTGTGACTTTGGGGAACATCAACAGAGTGAAAACCGAGATAAAACGTATTCTTTCCTTGTAATGTGGGATTATCAAAGCATTGCTTCTAAGTCATTGTCTTCACAATTGGATAGTCAAAGTATTATATTAGCATTGATATTCCAGAGAGTGATAAAGTAAAAAAGATAGTAAAGACCTCACAGCATAATCTGGGGACAGCCAAGTCCTGATGGCTAAAAGTAAAATGGCCAAAGAAATGAGAAACCGAATCTGGGTTAGAATTTAGGGTCTTCTCTTTTTCACTTCTGGATTCACAATTCTCCTTCCATTGCCACTATGTCTCTGTATTTGTTTGTCCCTGTATTTCTTTGTCCCACTGGAATATTCATTTAGAAGACACTAAGAGAAAGTTGGCAGGTAATTACTTATTGCAGGATTTTGAAAAAAAAAAAACCCAAACCTGGAATAGTCAACAGTGTTGATATGCAAGTGGAATGGGAGTATTAAAACCTTTATTGGGTAGACTACTTATATATTCATCTGTGGCTATAAGATTATAAGTTTTTGTAATAACCAAAATTTAACATTTTAATATGGCACTCATGAACTCTTAAAATCCTGTTTTTAATGTCAGTAATGATTGAAGTGAAGTTACATCAAGGCATCTAAAAGAGGCTGTTAAAATCTCAACTGTGATCTGAAAGGCTTAAGTTAGAAAGCTAACATATGTACCAGGTGACTTCCTACCTAAATATTCAATAAAATATGATAGGATTCTCAGAACAATGACCAAAATGGACATGTAGCATTAGGATATTTTGTTGCCTCCTAATGATTCCTGTGAAAAACATTAAGTAGTTTTAGGTGGACTTCAATTTTGTTTTCTCTCCCTTGTGGACTAGGTTATTTTATCATCTGCAGGAAATAGAGAAAAATAATTGCATTGTAAAAATGATTTTGGCTTCCTTCAAAGTTTTTAATTGCTTTATTTTTCCCCTTGAAACACCTGATATTTAATAGGCAGAAAAAGTACAGGGATAATAAACATTTTTAGAAATAAACAAGAAACACCAAAGTATTATTGACTGCTGTTGAAGCCACCCACAAAAATAGATTAATAGAAAAAATAAGCCTCTCTTCCATAAATTGGCTTAACAGGATGTGCTGTCTTAAGATTCTCTCTAGGACTGTGAAATACTGTCACTTCAGTGATGAGAGGAGGCTAAGTAAATTGCACTCACTAGTGACAGGTCTGGCAATGCAGACATTTCACTCTTCCTTGCTGAGAGCTCAGACATAGGTCAGAACTAGCCAGAATGGACAAGAGCATGGAAATATTTCTCCAAAGCAACTCTACTGGCATTTTCCTGAAGTTTTAGCACAGAATGGGGCCCTTCCTTGCTTACAAGAAAATTCCATTTTTCATCCTCGGGAAAGCCATGATTGCATCCTGTTTTTAATGCCTCAGAAGAAACTGAAGCCTTTCTTCAGATTAAAGCCATCATCTGAGTGACATCATGAAGGAATCCATCAGTTATCACCCAGGGAACAGACTTGTCCCCAAGGGAACAGTTTTGGAGGAGCAAAGGCCTGAAGGTATATTTATAAGACAGAGGAGTTGGCTATTTCCAGGATTTTTAATGCATAAGTTTGCAGGTTGAGATAATCCTATGTTTGGAGAGTTGGTTGCTCTTTACAAAAGTAATTAAACAACATTCACGATTTTGATTAAAGCCAAGCTAGGTGTGTTTAATTTCCTTTGGAAATATCCCTATTTCCTTTTCCCTGGTGTGAATCCTGCCACATGCATACTGCTGTTTCTGTTATCCACAATCTTTGGCCAAAAAGGATGCCAAGCAGGGTAACCAGTGTTGAGGGTAGTAAAGGAGAAATCCTATGTGTTCATATTTAAAACAAGCAAACTCAAATAGCTGGAAGAGACAGGCTATAATTCATTCCTGCCTGTGGCTTAATATCCTTTGGAAACTGGAAGCACAGTTTCTCCCTGCAGAATGGTACGCTAAGAGTAATTGTCAATGGAAATGACAAATACAGAGAAAAACTTTATCCTTTGGTTGGTGTGAAACAGTAACAGCAGAGAGCAGGACAAAACACATGCTTCTCAATCCTTCTCCCCACCCACAAAGTTTAACTGACCTCTTCTTGCAAAGGAGCAGTATAATTAATTGGTTAACACTACTGACCAGGGGAGCCTGAATGGCTTTGCTTTGAATCTCAGTTTTACTAATCTGTGACCTCGAGTGGCTCAGCGTCCTATTTATAAAATGAGGATGATAACTGCATTACATTATGGAATTGCCAAAAACAGAAGGTATGTGACATGCTTGGCACATGCCTGGCACACAAGTAAGTGCTCAAAACTGATAGCCACTGTTTAGCACAGAAGTACGGCTGTGTGGGAACATAGCTGCTTGATTAAAGAGAGGTAAATTGTATTTACTCATGAATTAATTAAACAAAGCACTGACACTATGTACTAGATGCTGTGCTAAGCTTGGGGTACGACAGCAAAAAAACAGCCAGTCTCTACCCTCATGGTGCTTAGACTTGAGTGGTGGATACAAACATTAAATAAATCATACATGTGACTATATGACTACAGTTAAAGTGTCTTGAAGAAAATGTAACTAATGCCATGAGAGAATATAAGAGGGATCCTAAACTAAACTCCGGAGTCAGGAAAGGTCTCCCTGAAAAGGTAACATTTAAGACAAAACTTAAGAATCAGTAGGAGTTAGCCAAATAAAAGGGATTAGGGCTGGTGGTGTGTGCTTCAAACAGAGAGAACAGTGTGAACCAAAGGACTGATATAGGAACTCACTTGGCATACTTGAGGAAAAGAGAGCAGGTCGGTGAGAAGAAGTTGAGTGAGAGAGGAAAAGAGTGAGAGAAAAGAAAAAGTTGCAGAGGCAAGTAGTGGCTAGATTATGCAGAAACTTCTAGGTTTTTGTTAACAATTTTGATTTCTTTTTCTAAAAAATGTCAAGAAGCAGTTAAAGGGATTTGAGTGTAATGAGTGTCATAATCAGACTTGCCTTTTATAGAGGTCATTCTGGCTATTGTTGGAGAATGGATTTGGAGGGGAAAGAATAGATGTACAGAGAAGTTAAACTTTCCCTGGACAAGTCTTTGTGAAAGGTGATGGACCTGGCTGGTAAAAGTGAAGACATGGGAAATCTGAGTGAATTAGAGATGTTTGGAAGGTAAAGGTGAGAGGAGTTGGTGGGGAATTGGCGGTGATTGGGATGAAAGAGAGGCAAGGCTCAAGGATGACTCACAGATGTCTTGGCATGAGCAAGTAGACAGATACAGGTGTCAACTGCTGATGAGCTAGTTGAGTTAATACCATTGCTGTTGATAAGGTTTGTAGATATCCATTAAGGGTAATGTCATTTGATGTAAACATTATTGATTTCAGCTTGGAAATGCATAATCAAAAAATTCATAATAACATTTTATAATAAGTTGCCAAATAAATAGATCTCTGGTGTAAAATCTCTTTCCTTTTATGTACCCCTGCTGCAGTTCTAGTGTTTTTGATGTTTTACACATACAAATATTTTCTGGTATTTAGCAATTTCTCTGTCTTCTTCCTTCTCATCCTTCTTCTCCCCCTTGTCTCTCTCACAGCATCCAGCCCTTCATCATAACACTTACTTCCATGAGAACTGTCTTGATCGGAGACAATAATAAGATGGATAAAACTAGAGCACTAAATAGGCACCAGCCAGTGAAAGATAAGGCTAAAGAGGAGAGGAGGTTTTCTCAGTGGCTTGCTGGGTAAACTGAATGGGAAGAGTAAAAGGGGCATTTCTCATTTTCAGAAGTTGGAGAACTCTAGAACATTCAACATTGCTATAATCTCATACTCAGAGTACACATGGGATAAAATGCTATTTTCCTGCTGCTTCAGTCAAACTGTTCTAGTGACCATAGCATTTTGAGGCATTTTGAGGTATTTTGACATCATTGCCCAAAGGTAATGAGAGAGCATAGAACTGCATTATTTTTTTCAGTCTATTTTTTCTCTTTTTCTCTCTTTGTCTATTGTGTTCGTATTATTTCTGGAACAGAAACTTAGTTAAAAAACTAAATTAGAGGAGCCTCCTAATTTGTTTGACTCTGCAAAGAAAACTTTGGCATCCTGGGTATTAGTTTATAAACTACGGTTGTAGAAACAACTTCTGCTTCTTATTGATAAAATATTACCAATATTGGTAACAAATAATAAACCAATAAAGTGACTGATTACTGTTAAAAATAACCATATAACACTTTCAGAGTCATGAAATGTAATGAGGTGGCTACATTTTGCAATTTTATGAGCGTTACCTATATAACATGTGCTGTGGAAAGAGTGTGTCCCCCCCCAAATCCATATGTTGAAGCTCTAATTCCAAATATGGTGGTATTTGGAGGTGTGGCCTTTGGGGTTAATTAGGGTTAGGTTAGGTTATGTGGTTGAGGGCCCCATGATGGGACTAATGCCATGTCAGCATACTGCAAGGTGGGTGTATACAAGTCAGAAAGTGGCTCACCAGAACCCAACCTCACTGGCACCCTGATCTCAGACTTCCAACCTCCAGGACTGGGAGAAATAAATGTTGTTGAAACCACCCAGTCTATGGTGTTTTCTTACAGCAGCCTGAGCTGGCTAAGACACAACATGGCTCCAGCAATTTTGTGTGTTTGCTTCCTTTCTGAACTGAGAAGACTGAGATGATGTTAAAACAAGACATTTCCTTAGGTCAAATGTATACTTTTTATATTGTTGTTGGATTCAACAACTGTTGGTTCTTTATCCTTCACAGTATTCTTACATAGGTACCAACTGCTGGAGATTGTGTTTGAGAGAGAGAGAGAGCGAGAGCGAGAGTTTGTAAGACAGAGATGGAGAGGGAAAGAGATTGAGATTCTAGGTTCTGGTCTCTTTATTGGATCACTCACAAAGGAAATGGGAACTGACATTTATTGGGTCCTTACTATGTACCAGGCACTGTCCCAGACTTTTTACATGTGTTATTTTTCCTGGTCCTTGTAAGAACTTCATTTTATACACAAAGAACCTGAGGCTCAAAGAGGTTTAATAATTTGCCCACAGTTGCACAACTGGTAGAAGGCTGAGTTATAATTTCAAACATGGTTCTGGACTCCAGATTCTATCTTCTTTTCTATAATTTTCATTGCTTCTATGAGGATTTCTTCCATCTTCACTCAATTCACCAACTGTGGAAGTTATGAGACGGCCTTCACTTAGACCCTGCCTGATTCAGCTGGGGAAATACGACAAGAAACAACCAGATGACACTGTATACATTGACTAGATGACGCAGCATACAGCATGATTGGATAGGATGTAGGCACGTTCATATTTGGAGAAGAGAAGTGCACTGTGGTTAGTGTTAGCTGAGAATACCCTGTGAGGGGACACACACACACACACACGCACACACACACACACACACACACATGCACACACACACACACCTTGAGAGGACCTCCATGGTCTGTGGGATGTTTAGGTGCCAGAAAAGACAGTGGAGGACATGATTCCACACAGAAGTGATTATGAGCGCTGAGAGTAGCAGAGCAGGTGAAGCATCTCCACACCATGCAGGTGAGACTGAGCACTGATGGAGACCGCAGGCCAGGCTGAAGAGCCTGGCATCGATCCCATTAGAGCTCATTTTAGCATAACGCTCGGCTCAGCTCAGCTTAGCACTTAGAGGGGGGTATGGGAGCTGCTTGTCCATGTCCCAGACGCTAAGCTTTTAGGCTGTGCAAGAAACACTAGCAATTTGGCCAAACTAGGCAAAGCTTATGTTGGACTCATAGTGTAAATAAGACTAAATTCTAGTTATTTTGTTTTCTGGTTTGGTTTGGATGCACACAAGCTCTGTTTTCTGCAAAGCTGATGATAAATTAAGTATGCTTTCTGTCACAAAAATTGACAAGATTAAGCGTCCCGTGGTCATTGCATTTCTGATTATGGTAGGATCATTAACAAGCAAACATCTGGCCATTATTCCTGATGAATCTGTTCCTTGATATCTCTTGACAAGGAGAGTGGGAGGGGTCAGTGAATTCAAGCCCAGTTGAACCACATTGCGATGACCCTGGCCGTTGACTCTAGTAGTTGTCGTTAATGAAGCATTTTGCATAATTGATTATTTGAAATCGAAAGATATATCAGTCATATTGTGCCATAGGGCACTTGCATTGTCTCAGAAGCAGAAAAACTACTCAGAGGAATGTGTTTTTGGAGCTGTGGTTGGTGACTCGACAGAGTGGAAACGGGGGCTGGGTGTAAAGCATTGATTAGTCACAGGTTCCTGACATCAATCTACGCATAAAGGAGTGAAAAGGAAAAGGTCTTCCCCAGCACTCGGAAAGCCTTGTGCTCAGTGAGGCATCCTCACAGACAGCCTTTTCCAGAGCGCTGGGGACGACAGCTCCCAGCCTGACTACCTGCCACAGCAGGTGACCGAGACTTGCTGAGTGAACCATCAGGAAGGGCATGCGCCAGGGCAGCCTTCTGCACGGAGTGTGCTATTTCTGGACCCTGCTGCATGGAGGCAAGCTGCTAAGGTACATCATTCTGGAGCCTCTTCTGCCACCTCATCAAGCCATGTGTTCAATTTCAGAGTTCAGAGAGGATGACAAACAACCAAGCAGAATTCTCCTTGAGCTCAGACAGGAGGGCAACTTCTTCCTCAAACCTGTGCCCCTCCAACTCTAAAGATGTGTGCACCAGTTCTGTTCCAGGTGGAAGCATCTTTCCACCTGGCAGCCCTCGGCCCCTGTGCTTCCTCTAGCATCTGAGATTTAGAACCGCTGTCATGAGAGTTGGAAGGGGCATCAGACATCATCCAGATAAGGCCTCCTGTTACAGAATGGGACAATGAGAACTCAGAGAAGTGACTTGCTAGGCACCGTGAAGAGTTGGCAGCAGGTCTGGGTTGGAGCACAGAATTATTTCAGCTTTCTTCTGTCTCTTCCACGTACCAACAGGTAATGTGTTAGGTTTGTAGTGACACAAGAACACAGAGATTCAGGGCAGAAGCAATTGCTCTTTAGTACTTCCTCTCATTTCCCTGCTCTACTTTTCCTCCCAATTGTTTGATTCTCCTTTCACAGTACCCCTCTTATCTGTCCCATCCAAGGCATTCAAGTGCCACTACCCTGGTTCAGACAGGAGCAATGTCAGCGATGTTTTGCCCGGCTTCCTGCCTCCAGTCTCTTCCTCTCTAGTCCCCCTTTCACAGTGCTACTTAAATCTGACCTTTGCATCCCTGACAAGGATACTCTGCTGCTCAAAATTTGTCAGTGTCATGTCACTTCTAACAGAGGGAAACCAAGACCCTGAGTATGATATTTAATTTCATCCATTATGTGTTCTCAACTATTAGGTAATGGAAAGTGAGCCAGCCTGGGAAGCTGGGCTGCTGAGGGTCATCTCAGCTCAGCCATTAGCTGTGCAACATGGGAAAGGCGCTTAATCTCTAAGATGCAGCTTCCTCATGTGTGACGTAAGGGGTTAGGACAGGACGAACACTCACGCATTTTCAGGTTGTTCTAATTCTAGCCTCCACACTCACTACTCCCCATCATGATCCCTGTGCTTTGGTCAGTTGTACTTCTCGTTATTTTCTAACAAAAGCCATTCTTCCTATCATTTAATTTCAGCCTGTTGAAATACTATACATCTTTTAAAATGCAGCTGAAAAGCTACTTGGAGCCATTTCTGACTGCTCAGAGAAACAATGCAAACTCCTGACTGTGTTCTCTTATACCTCAGTCCTGTACTTCTATGACACTTTTTATCATGCCTGTCTGTGCACCCACCTTTTTTTCTTCTTCCCTACAGGTAGATCTGTGTCTTGCTCATCTTTGTTTCCCCTATAATGCCTGGCTCAATGCTTTTCACAAAATCGATGTCCAATAAATATTTGTGGAATTGAACAACTGCAGTTTGTACCAAGAAAAAATGTCTTTTTCTCTCTGGAAACTGATTAGGTGTACCTAAATTCAGCAAGAAAATGTAATGAGATTTAACTGTAACTCACCTGGATATTTATGCTACTTAGCTCATTCAAGTGTTGGGGTATTCATAATTGAACTAGTCTCTTCATTATTGGATAATTTGCCACACATGTATTAATTGGTGGTATCCATCTTGTCTATTAGTATTTACTTTCATTTTTGTAGGAGGGGGTCTTAGCCTATATCTTATCACATTCCATGGAACTAAACACATCTGGCCATATTTGGCAGATGGATGGGAAGGTCCATATAGATTCAATTTGCATGAGGGAACAAGGAATGTCCTAGAAGAGAATTTATCAGATTCAATTTGCATGAGGGAACAAGGAAAGTCCTAGAAGAGAATTTATCCTAAAGGCAGATGGAGTCAGACAGTCTTGGTCAGTAATAAAGACCTAGCAGTCAGGGAGGACATGTCCTTCTGAGAAATGATAATAACGGTAATTAACATTTATTGAATGCTTACCAAGTGTCAGGCATGGTGCTAAGAGCTCTATAAGCATTATCTTGCTTAATCTTCATTCTATCCTATTAAGGTAGGAACTATTATCCATCTTTAAAAAATGAGGAAACTTAGCAAGACATATGTGTCTGGTAAATATTTAGTTAGTGACAGAGAAAGAATCACAATCAGACCCGACAGATTGGTCCGACTCTAGAGCAGGGTTTGGCAAACTACAGGCAAATATGGCTTGTGGCCTGTTTTTCTATGGACTCAGACTAAGAGCATTAGTACATTTCTAAATGGTTGTCGAAAAACAGAACAAAACAAAAACAAAGATTATGTGACAGCAGGCATATGAGGCTCACAAAGCCTGAAATATTTACTCTCTGGCCCTTTGTAGACAACTTTTTCTGAGCCCTGAGTTCTAGCACCAAACCCCATTGCTGCTCAGTATGTCAAGATCTTTAGAATTATCACTGGACTCTTTCCTCATGAGACTTGTCTTTCAAGACTAGGGAGAGAAAGTGTAGCATGTAATACCTTAAAAAGTGATTTTACTGAAGATTCTTTAAGATATCGGGGGATAAGAGTACCACTTTTGTCCATATGTAACAAAATATAGCACAAGGAAAGGACAGAGGCATGGAATACAAGGTGGCTTTTATATCCTAAAGATCACCAGGATTTCGCTGAGCTCTGCTGTGCAGGCCGTGCCACACATCGGTGCTTAGATGTCTGCAGTATGAGGCAGCCTGTGACCATAGACCTGCCTGAGGGAAGATAACACAAGGGAAGAAAGGAGAAGCCAGCTGACAATAGATTTTTATGAACAAACATTACTCAAAACCTAGATTCTATCTAGGGATCTAGGGATGAATAGGTAGAGCACAGGGGATTTTTACAGAGCAGTGAAACTTCTGTATGATACTGCAAATAGTGGATATGTGATACTGTGCATTTATTGAAACCCATAGAACTATACAACACAAAGAGTGAACCTTAATGTAAACTATGGGCTTTGGTTAATAATACTGTATGAATATTGATTTATCAATTGTAAGAACTGCAGCACTTCAAAGCAAGATGTTAATAGAAGGGGAAACTGTACAGAAGGATAGGGTAGAGGATATATGGAAACTATACTTTCTGCCCAATTTTTCTGTAAATCTAAAAAAATAAAGCTTATTAATTAAAAAAAACCCACCTAGATTGTATCAGAAAAAAAATCATTTTAGTTGTTTGGGGAGATGTTTCATAGGTCTATGATCTCATAATAACAGGTGAGATTAAGTCATGAAATGCTATTTATTCTCTTAAGAGAAACTCAATAATGTCCTTCCCAGAAGACTTGTGTGGCCTGGGGAAATCCATTTATTTCCAGTGATCTATGCTTTAACTGCAGACTTGTCAGTTTGAGTGAAAATTATCAGACATTTCTCTTATTAAGAAAAGTGTTTAGTAGTTAATGGAGAAACTCTGTGAATTCATCAAAAAAAGTTGTTGGAAAAACTTGAACAAATATATCAACAAAAGCAAATGTTTATTAAATTCTCACCAAGCGGCAAATTCTATTGGTACATTAAAAGAAGTTTAAGACATGGCTCTTACCCATAAAACAACAAGCAGTCTCAGTGATGAGATCAAATGTATAGGCATATGAGTAAGAGCACATTTTTTCATTAAAAAATTATTGAATACTCATTAGATGCCAGACACTGTTAAAACCCCTGAAGAAAAACTCCTACTCTGTGGAGGTTATATTTTAATGACAAAAATCAGACAGTCAGCAAAGGAAAAAACATATGAACAAAATAAGTTATGAACAAAATAATTTTATTTCCTTCATGCTATGAAGGAAGTAAAATGGGGCCAATGCAATAGTGATTTGGAGTGAGAGCTGGTTTAGATTTTGCATTCAGAGAAGGCCTCCCAGAGTAGGTGACATCCAAACCAAGATTCGAATTATGAAACACATTGTATATTAGTATTATAGGCTACGTGCATTGGGGTAGGGAGTGAATTTCTCATTTCCTTTTCTGATTCCTGTGCCCCCGAAGGAAGGAACTGAAACCAAAACCTACAGTCTCCCCATTTGTCGCCTACTTACTCCTCTCCATAGGGAAAAGGAGTGATTTTTCGGATTCCTCCTGATTTAAGAATTTCACTGAAATAAAGTTTACTAGTGGGAATTACTCTGCCACAGCCCTCTTCACTGCCTGAGCCCTGGTATGGCAGGCTCTCTACATTGGCTTAAAGGAAGGATATCTCAGTGGAATCTTCCCTGCAATTTCCTCTGAGTGTCAGCTGCTCTGTTGGCAATGACAGGTAAGTCAGGTTGGGCCTGTTCTTTGAGTCTATTTTCAATTAAGGAGGGGGACAGGAAACCCCACTTCAGCCTCAGGCCTGAAAGCCTCATTATGCACTGTAGTTGGTTAATATAGTTTATGCAACACAGTTTGATAAGTTAGACTTTCTTATTTGGCTAGTAAAACTTCTGTATATATTTCTGGAAAGGAGGAGTTGCAAGTGATACCCTGAGTTCTGAGAAAAAAGGAAAAGTATTAAAGAAAGGAAAAAAAACTTTTTTTAATTGCAGATAAGAAAAGAATGGTTTGGAATCATAGAACTTATTTTCCTATTGTCTAGAGGTATCTCACTGACACTGCATACATTATGTCTATTAACATTATAAAATACGATGATACTAATAATGTACTCTGAGGAAAAAACTGCCCCCTAAAATGACTTTTTAAGACCACACAAACTTTGAATTTAGACCATGGTTTGTTGTTTACCAGTTGTATGTGAGCAAGTTACCTAACCCTCTTATCTATTTTTCATTAGCAAAATGGGGATAATATTCTTATTTGGAAAGGATTTTGTGACGATTATCCAGACATTGCCTGACACAATAGAGCTGCTCAATAAATGGTATCTAGTGCTGGTTATCAGGAATCAGCTCACAGTCTCCAGCTCATGAATATACTGACTCCATATGTATTGGAAATATATGCATAACTTGACTGGAGTAGAGTTTTAGGGACTGTTCCTCTACAGGCGTGCACAGACCACCCATCCATCTATCCACTCATTCATTCATTCAATAAATGATGAGAACCTACTAGGTGTTGTGGAGACTCAAAGATAAAGAAGGTTTGACCACTTTTCTTCAGGAATTTCTAATGTAATAGGGAAGATATAGGAGGCTCACAAACAATGATAGAATGCAGAATGCAGTAAGTATTTTAATATGAAGAATGAAAGTGCTATAGGATATCTGAAGACAGGAAAGCAACTTCTTTGTGGCCAACATCCATAGCAGCAGTTAAGGTTTGTGGTGAGCCACTGTACATCACTCAAGAGGATAGATATTCTCCCTTAATAACTCCTGGTCCCAATCCTACAGGTTAGAGCAGTGGGTTCCATGTAGCACATAGGTGTTCAAAACAAGCAGAGCCAGGGTTTCTTTCCTCCTCGTGACTACTGTACAATATTTCATTCCAATTTTCCCCAGAGCCAGCATCAAATAAGGAGTCCATAAAGTCTCTGAGGTATTTAACCAGTGAAATTCTAAATTTAAATACTTTGTCATGTCACATGTTCAAGTTCTTTTTCATGGGTAATTTAGTATAATGAGTGTTTTAGTTTGAGTATCTTAGAGCAGTGAGCTATATAAATATAAAAAGTTATTTTAAAGAATGATTTATTTAATAACAAAAATAAATAACACCTCCAATTTCTTAATTTTTGAAAAATGACTTTTAAATGAAGGGTTGGAATTTACCTTTCACTTCTTAGGAGTCCCAAAGAGTACTTTGAAAATAAAATTGTATTTTGCAAAAAATAATTCTCTCACTCAAAACTTCAGTTCTTGTAAGATTTCTTTATGTCATTGAAAAAAAAAGAGATTTTTAATGTGACTAATTTGGCTTGTTATCCCATCAGCATTATTTATATAGTTTTCACTAAGTTAGTTAAATTTTAAAGAAAGCAATCTTAAAATTACCTGTTGGATTCATACAGAATAATTACTAGGAGGACAAACTGAGTCCGCTGGTAAAATATTAGTTGTATGGACTGTCATTATCAGTATCTTTTTTGGAGAATTAAAGGATTTTGAACACTTAGATTTACTACTGCTGATATCAACTCAAGGAATTAAGCAACAGCACAGGTCTGGGATCAATAATTCATGAATGTCACTTAGCTTGCCATTCTGTAAAGCAGAGTGGTTTTGGCCCAACAGGGATGTTTTAAGTGACCCTGAGTCAATACTCAGTATATAGGGTGTTGGTTGAAAGTGTAATTTCTGGAGTCAGACTGGCGGGATTCAGATTCTGTGGCCCTACCCATACCAACAGTAAGATCTTGCTTAAATTTCCTATGAATCACATTCTCATGTATAAAATGGGAGAGGTGGGAGAGGATAATTGCTTCACCTCATGCAGTTTTGGTATGTAAAAATTAAATAAATAAATCACTAAGAACAGTACCAAACACATAATGAGTGTTAATTACCAATAATCCCCAACAGCTCTATATGATGGCTGGTTAAACTAAAAGATTCTGGCTACCAATTCTGAGTCATGGGAAGGGTTTTTTGTTTGTTTGTTTGTTTGTTTTTGTTTTGTGGGTTCTTTTCTTTCTTTTTTTTCCCAGACCAAATAGCACTTTTTGAATACCAGCTCAGTGTCCTACAATTCAACTCAATTCTGACACCATCTACCAGGAGATACCATCAGATTCCACTGGTTAAGGGCTCAGTCTTATAAGACTGTCCATTTCAGACATCATTCTCAAGTCCAGATTGTCACCTGTGCTTCTCACTGACTGGCTATAGATTGGAGGTTCCAAGGACTCCCTTTTCTGATTAATTTGCTAGAGTGGCTCACAGAACTCAGAGAAACATTTTATTTACTAGCTCACTGACTTATTATAAAAGGATATAACCCCAAAACATCCAGATGGAAGAGAAACCTAGGGCAATGTATGGGGAAAGGGCACTAAGCCTCTTTGCCCTCTCCCAGTGTGCCTGGAAACCAGGCTGCATCCTTGGGTGCTTTCCAAAGGTCCCCTCATTAACATAATGAAAGACACCTTTATATCTCTCATCACTTAGGAAATTCCAATGGTTTTAGGAGCTTTAGGGACAAAGACCACATATATATTTCTCATTATAAATCACAATATCACATTATCATTACCCCCA
This sequence comes from Orcinus orca, assembly GCF_937001465.1. Lineage (NCBI taxonomy): Eukaryota > Metazoa > Chordata > Mammalia > Artiodactyla > Delphinidae > Orcinus > Orcinus orca. The sequence goes on from NC_064559.1 coordinate 118,870,841, forward strand.
CTCTACAGATGAAAAAAACTGAAAAGTATAAACGTAAAATGATTTGTCCCTAAACTCAGGGTTTAGAAGCTAGCAACAGATGAACCTAAAGTGTTTGACCTTAAAGCTTATTCAGACAGAAAGAACAGTAATAAGTTTGAGGTTTTCAAGTTGCTTTTAGTGCAGTGCTGGTCCCCATGTATGAAACAATCCCCAGATGTTTTACACTTGTTAATACACACTTCATGCTGCAGGTGGAAAAGGTAAGTGCTAGAATGATACAAATGGAGGATAAAAGGTGTCAGAATGTTATTTTAGAAATATAGCAATGTAAGTGAGGGAGAGAAGAGGCTGTATAGAACAGCTCAAAAAAATAAGCACACAGACATGATATATTATTATATGCCAGCCTATCTGAGTTTGAGATAAATCCAAAAAGTAAGTAATGCATTCGTTTTCCTGCTGGGCTTAAGATGAAGGTTTATTAAAAACTTGAAATTTTATGAATATAAAATTGTGGTATCTACCATGTTTTTGCCATGAAAACCACTACTTGCTTTTTATTCACTGAAGAATTCTCTATAGTGTATATTGTAGTTTCTAACAGCAAGAACTGCTGGTGTTTTCCTCTAGACTCCTGGCCCCAAACTCTAAAGAGTCTAACCAGAAGAAGAAAAATATGATTATCTTTGCAGTAGAATAATACTGTAAACAGACGGAATGTTTTAAAGTATTATTTTTTAGAGGGAGAAAGTTGGGGAAAGAAAAACAGTGATTTGAGATAAACAACAACAATAAAGGTACACATTTGGTCAATCATTTTGACCCTGTTATCATGTACTTGCACATTTTCTAAGTTCTGTCTAAGTCTGGGTCAGATTTTAGGCCTGCCTGATCTCAGAGATGGAACTCACTACTAAGGAATTCCATGTATGCTGAATTCCATACTGAATGGTCTGGAAGTCACATTGCTTCATACAATTAACAGAAAAATTAGTATTATTAAGTTATTTTGGCAAAGACTGGCAAGTTGTTTCAGAATTTGTTTCTCTTTCTTCCTGAGTCCACAGATTAACTACACTTCTAGTTTCTCTTGGGTACGTACGGTCGAGTGACTGAATTTTGTCCATTGGAATGTGGGCAAGACCAATAGATGTCACTTCTAGCCTTGATTTATGGAAATCTTCTATGTGATCCTATTCTCTCTCTTTTCCCTTCTGCTGGTTGAATGAAGAGGGTGCTGAGGCCTTAAAGGTGATGGAGGCCACCTGTAGAATAATCCTAGGTTCCTGAATGTTGGCATCAACAGAGCAACACCCAATGCCCAACATCAATTTGACTTTAATTTGAGAGAGAAATTTGAGAGAGAAATTAACTTCTCTTGGATTAAGTCTTTGAGATTTGGGGGTTAATCTTCTCCTTTGGTGGAAGCTGTGATGATCCTTCTTCAAGAAGGGCCTTCTGCAGAAATGAAGGACTTATTCCTAGGGAAGGTTGCTATCAGACAGCCCCCCACCATATCAGCCATCTTTGAGGATGCCTGGACTAAAGAGCTTTGTCTTATCAAAGGTCATACTCCCTTGTAGGAGTGGATTTTATCCAATCACTTGTGAACAAGCTGGTTCAAAGGTGAACAAACTCCTCAGCTCAACTAGGGATAACTCTAAAAAGCCATCTCGGTGGCAGAGCACCTATGAGGCGGGCTGAGGACTTTACTGAGACTTCATTATAGAACAGTTTCTTCTACCCAGTTCTCCTGTCTTCCTTTCCCTTCCACAGGTATCAGTGTCAAGAATTCTCTCTTTAGAGAAATATGCTGCATGGCAACTTCCATCTGAGTCTGCAAGGAGTTCACAGCAATTAAAGAATCTCAGATACACATTCCTTTTATATGGACCTTCTGCCTTTTCCCACACAGCATTTCTTTACATATCAGGAATTTTAATATTTACTTATTTAGAACCCAAATCTTTCCTACCTTGGGCTTTAATTGTAACACAAATGAAAAGTTGAAATGAAAAATGAAAAATCTTAATTCAAAATTAATTCCAGATGGTAAGTTTATTGGTTTCAGCTCAGGCTTTAGTCTCTGATTGACCTGATCAAAACCCCAGATCTCATTCTTGCTCCTGTGAGAAATTAGGGCTCTTCTTAGCTTCTATGATCTTTTGTGTCTTCATTTATAAAATAGGATAATATTAGTATCTATTCACAGCGTTATTGAGAAGATTAAATACAATTACATATTCGGAACATAATGTGTCCTTAATAATGGTAGACTGTCATAATTTAGTCTTAGTTTATCCTTTAGCCTTATTTATTCTTACTGCCTATACTAGAGGCATACTTGGTTAAATAACTTGCCACCCAGCTATACAATCCTGCGTTCTACCACAATGGAATACTCTTATGCTTTGCATGTTCTGCTCACCCTTCAGGGTCTACCTGAATTGCATCCTCCTTAGAAGTTCATGGTACCTCTATCTGGGTAAAATATTTCCCTTTCTTGAACTCTTGTAACAATTTACCTTCACTTTTCTTATGACATCTATGTGCCATCTCTGCTACTAGATTGTAAGCAGCTCAAAGTTAAATCCCATGTCTGATTTATCTTTACATTTGCTTAAGCCCTAGCACAGTTCCTTGCATAAAGACCTCAATAAATATTCATTGCATAATTGCATGCGTGAATTAGGTCAGCATAATGTCCTCACCTTAAATTTGCATATATGCAAAATGAAATTCCAACCCATAATTACCTAGAACAGAGTCTTATATCAGAGTTGTCATGTTGTATATGGTTTCCAACAGAAAAGATTCTCACAGACAGAATGCCAACAGACTGTTATGGTTATTTTTATTAGAGGGAATAAAAATGCAGCTAAAGTTAGAAGTAAGCAAATATGAAATATCAGTAAAATCATTTATTTACCTATCAAATACTTATAATGGCTTGTATCATGTGACAGACATTTTTCTGAGAACTGTCTAAATATTAAATCGTTTCATCTTCATAACAACCTGGTGAAGTCCGTGCTGCTGTTAGTCTCATTATACAGATGAACAAAGGGAGGTACAGAGAGTTTTCAGTTATGTGCTCAAAAATATTCAGATAAAAAATGGCAGAGCCAGGTACTAAAGCCTGTTACACTCATCTGCCTTCTACCTCTTTGGAGTCAATCTCACTGCACCCCACCAAGATTTGCTGCTGCTTCCCCTGCTTTTGTCTCATGCTAAAGTGATTTTTTATTGGCTGGTAAGAATTATGTTCCAACCACTGCACATGGATTTCTGATAAGAAAAGTTTATGCTTTATGTGATTGGTTTGTAAAAGATAAGTCAGAAAAATGACCAAACAGAAGGAGTAACTGGCATTATAATCAGTGCTAGGAGCACAGTATGTGGACTAAATAAATGCTTCTTGAATGAACAAATTAGACAAGAAGAGAATGTGTTCTTGTTAGTGAGCCATAGAGTAATCCCAGATGTATGTGGGTAGTTAGCTGCAGACTCATATGCTTGTAATTTTATGCCTTTTTTAAAAAAGATAAATCAATGGACAATGTGCTCAGAGCCTAGATAGATCATTTCTTAAATCTCAATCTAAAAATATACTAATTGTATCACTGTGTAAGTGTTTAGAACTCACATGTCTAAGAGGACTCAGACTTCTCAGACAGGAGGCATTGCTTTCCTGTAACTGATAATACAATTACAATACAATAGATTTTAACCATTCCAGGAGAAATTATAACTATAAGAAAAACAGAAATTGGCTGATTTTTCATAGTATAGTTCTCAAGGAATAAAGGAATTCCCAGAAGAATATATGCAATATGACATATTTTTTATACAGTTCAAAGGCAAGTATACATCTATATGTGATAAAGTAGAAGAAAGCCAACAAGGGAATGATAAAAACAAAATTTAGTATAGAGGTTACTCTGGCACAGTGGGGAATGGGAGGAGTGGAATAAGAAATAATACAGAGATAGATATGAGCTACTGGTAATATTCTATTCTTAGGTGGTTTGATGGGTTCATAGAATTACATTCAGTAAATAAGCAAATAAATAAAATTCAAAAGGGCATTAATGACCAGTGATGATAATGTTCATGAGTAAAAGATTATGCTTAATTTATTCCTATGCCCTGATATAATAACAATAAAAAGTAAACTATCTTAAAAATAGACTTATATATATATATTATAAATGATATTTAACAGATTTTTTAAATGTGTCAGGGGTGCATAAAGCTAAGAGAGGTCAGTGTCTTACCAATTTTAATGATTAATGATAAATTAAAATGTAAGGGTGGAGGTTGTTTGATAAAACCTAGACAAAGGAAAGTGGAAGATTTCATTCATTTATTCACCCCTCTATTTATCCACTCAGCAACCTTTTATTGAGCACTAGCTATTGCTCTGGAACAATTCTGTAGGTAGTAGATGAAGTGGAAGACATATATAGATGAATACAGCTAATTCATTTATTCCTTCTTCTATTCAGCCAAACGGTCTTCATATACTGCATGTTATATGGTAGGCAGTGACTGAGGTGCTGATGATACAATGGTTAGTAAGATAGACTGTCTCTGCTTGAATTCTGGTAGGTAAGGCATATATTTTTAGGTAATTGTTATAAAGTGTGATGAGCATTATGATAGCAGAAATATAGGATGCTAACAGAGAGCCATGGGAACAGAAGGAACAAGCATGTGTCTATTTACCTTAATGCCTATGAAAATCACAAGGGAGATAATAGTTGAGAGAGGTCTTAAAGGCTGAATAGGAGCTTACTTGGCAGAGATGAGAATGGACATTCAGGTAGATTGATCAGATTGTAGAAAGCATGAAAATAAAACAAAAAGATAGCAGGTTGCTTTTAGAAAAAGCAAATAGCTTGATATGACTAGGACATGGAGTACACTGGAAAGAAGTATTTGGATTACATTTTTGAGAGAGGTTATATGCTATCCTAGAGGACTGCATATCATGCTAAAGAGATGAACTTTGTTTTATAGCAACAGAGAAATACAGATATTTGTGTTGTAGAAATAAAGAAGGTCAGAGTGGCGAGAGACAGAGAATTCAGTTAGCAAGCAGTGGAAATTACCCAGGCAAGAGTTGTAAATAGTTCATATTTCCAGGTCTTTAATACTGAAAGGATGTGTCCAGAGTGAATAAAATTGTTCCTAATACTGAAGCAAAGAGTTTTCACCCTAAGGAATCAAACATATGTGTCCTCATGTTTGTGTCTGTGTGTGGTGGTGGGTGGGATAATATGTAGAGTGAAACAATTACTAAAAAAAAAAAAAAAATTAAGCCACAATGCAAGATGGTATGTGTCTAAATGCCTCCATAGGATGAGAGAGAGAGAGAGAGAGAGAGGTTTAGGATAGGATGGAGGGGGGGAGAGAGAGAGAGAGAGAGAGGTTTAGGATGGAAGGGATAATTTCAGTGCAAAGTTGTTTTTAAGATGAGAGAAGACTTAGGTAAGCCTGAAGAAAGAGAGAGGACCCAGTGAACAGGGAGAAACTGGAGCTACTAAGAAAGATGAGATAAATATGGAAGGAACGTTTCTCATGAATTAAAAAGGGTTGGGATTTATAACTGTGGTGGAGCAGTTAGATAAAAGGAAAAACTTCTGTTCCTGTGAAGGTGAAAATGGATGAGTAGATATGGATAATGGTCACCATTTGGAGAACTGAGGTGCAGGATAGTTAGGGAGCTCAGTATCCTTAATAAAGTCTGAAATTGAGGCCATCTGCTAAGAGAGAAGTGGTGAGATTTTAGATGTTAAAGAATTAGATGACTGCAGTATCAAGGGGTCAATTGTAATCAAGTTTCTTAATAATCTGTGCTTAAGTTATCAGAGTCTCAGTGGCAATGGAGAGTAGTACATTTAGTGAATGAGAGAAGATGCGAGAGTACATTGCAAAGAAGTTATTAGAGGCCTATAAAGAAAAAACGTAACAGTGAGGTCTAAGATATGGTCAAGTTTGTGCATGAATGATGCAGGGTGGAGGAGGCTGTTGGTTGATGGAAGAAAGGCCACAAACTGAGGTTGAAAGCTGACTGGTTCATGGCATGGATGTAAATGTCAGTAAGAAAGAAAGGAAAGATTAGGCTGGAAAGGTAATGTGTATATAATCATAAAAGTAAAATTAGGTTCTCTGGGGTTTAGGAAATTGTGGTAATAAAAGAAGAACATTGTAAAATGCATTGGGATAGTAAAAGAAATGATAGATCACAAAATTTTTCAAAAGCTGAGAGTAGCTACTTCTAATCTATGTTCATATTCAGCTTCCTGGCCTCTAAACCTGCATTCTTCTTCAGATAATCAAGATAATGTATTTACATGGACTTCTATTTTTAGTTTTTGTTATATTTACATTAATAAAACAAATGTAAAAATGTAGCTATGTGGTAAGTAGTATTGTTAACTACTTATCTCAGGTACCTTGTCATATTTGGTCCATACTAGTCCCCTCCATTGTTTCATTTATTTAATGATTCCATTGTATCTCCATTCCTAGTTCCCATCTTCCTCCCTTTCTTTACCATATGCCAAATTTCAAATGTACATAACATGAATCTTTTCGTTTGCATGTACTCTTACAGAACGTGTACTGCTGTTTAGTATGTAATTTTAATTAACATAAAATAGCATTATGTAATATATTTTGTTCAATACTTTTCACTGAGTGATGCCTTTAATTCCACCTAGATTGTTATGATTACATCTATTTTTTTAATATCTTTATTGGAGTATAATTGCTTTACAATGGTGTGTTAGTTTCTGCTTTATAACAAAGTGAATCAGCTATACATATACATATATCCCCATATCTCTTCCCTCTTGCATCTCCCTCACACCCTTGCTATCCCAACCCTCTAGATGGTCACAAAGCACTGAGCTGACCTCCGCTCAATGTGGCTGCTTCCCACTAGCTAGCTATTTTACATTTGGTAGCGTATATATGTCCATGCCACTCTCTCACTTCATCCCAGCTTACCTTTCCCCCTCCCCATATCCTCAAGTCCATTCTCTACATCTGCATCTTTATTCCTGTCCTTCCCCTAGGTTCTTCAGAACCATTTTTTTTTTAGATTCCATATACATGTGTTAACATACAATATTTGTTTTTCTCTTTCTGACTTACTTCACTCTGTATGACAGATTCTAGGTCCATCCAACTCAATACAAATAACTCAATTTCGTTCCTTTTTATGGCAGAGTAATATTCCACTGTATATATGTGCCACATCTTCTTTATCCATTCATCTGTCGATGAACACTTAGGTGGTTTCCATGTCCTGGCTATTGTAAATAGAGCTGCGATGAATATTGTGGTACATGACTCTTTTTGAATTATGGTTTTCTCAGGGTATATGACCAGTAGTGGGATTGCTGGGTCATATGGTAGTTCTACTTTTAGTTTTTTAAGGAACCTCCATACTGTTCTCTATAGTGGCTGTATCAATTTACATTCCCACCAACAGTGCAAGAGAGTTCCCTTTTATCCACATCCTCTCCAGCATTTATTGATTATAGATTTTTTGATGATGGCCATTCTAACTGATGTGAGGTGATACCTCATTGTAGTTTTGATTTGCATTTCTCTAATGATTAGTGATGTTGAGCATCCTTTCATGTGTTTGTTGGCAATCTGTATATCATCTTTGGAGAAGTGTCTATTTAGGTCTTCTGCCCATTTTTGGATTGGGTTGTTTGTTTTTATGATATTGAGCTGCATGATCTGCTTGTAAATTTTGGATATTAATGCTTTGTCAGTTGCTTCATTTGAAAATATTTTCTCCCGTTCCAAGTGTTATCTTTTTGTCTTGTTATGGTTTCCTTTGCTGTGCAAAAGCTTTTAAGTTTCATTAGGTCCCATTTGTTTATTTTTGTTTCCATTTCTCTAGGAGGAGGGTCAAAAAGGATCTTACTGTGATTTATGTCATAGAGTGTTCTGCCTATGTTTCCCTCTAGTAGTTTTATAGGGTCTGGCCTTACACTTAGGTCTTTATTCCATTTTGAGTTTATTTTTGTGTATGGTGTTAGGGAGTGTTCTAATTTCATTCTTTTACATGTACCTGTCCAGTTTTCCCAGCACCACTTATTGAAGAGACTGTCTTTTCTCCATTTTATATTCTTGCCTCCTTTATCAAAAATAAGGGGACCATATGTGTGTGGGTTTATTTCTGGGCTTTCTATCCTGTTCCATTGATCAATATTTCTATTTTTGTGCCAGTACCATACTGTCTTGGTTACTGTAGCTTTGTAGTATATTCTGAAGTCAGGGAGCCTGATTACTCCAGCTCCATTTTTCTTTCTCAAGATTGCTTTGTCTACGTGGGTCTTTTGTGTTTCCATACAAATTGTGCAGTTTTTTGTTCTAGTTCTGTGAAAAATACCATTGGTAGTGTGAGAAGTATTGCAATGAATCTGTAGATTGCTTTGGGTAATATAGTCATTTTCACAATGTTGATTCTTCCAATCCAAGAACATGGTATATCTCTCCATCTGTTTGTATCATCTTTAATTTCTTTCATCAATGTCTTATAGTTTTCTGCATACAGGTCTTTTGTCTCCTTAGGTAGGTTTATTCCTAGGTATTTTTTTCTTTTTGTTGCAATGGTAAATGGGAGGGTTTCCTTAATTTCTCTTTCAGATTTTTCATCATTAGTGTATAGAAATGCAAGAGATTTCTGTGCATTAATTTTGTATCCTGCTACGTTACCAAGTTCATTGATTAGCTCTAGTAGTTTTCTGGTAGCATCTTTAGGGTTCTCAATGTATAGTATCATGTCATCTGCAAACAGTGACAACTTTACTTCTTCTTTTCCAATTCGGATTCCTTTTTCTTCTCTGATTGCTGTGGCTAAAACTTCCAAAACTATGTTGAATAATAGTGGTGAGAGTGGGCAACCTTGTCTTGTTCCTGATCTTAGAGGAAATGGTTTCAGTTTTTCACCATTAAGAATGATGTTGGCTATGAGTTTGTCATATATGGTATTTATTTTGTTGAGGTAGGTTCCCTCAATGCCTACTTTCTGGAGGGTTTTTTTCATAAATGAATGTTGAATTTTGCCAAAAGCTTTTTCTCCATCTATTGAGATGATCATAAGGTTTTTCTCCTTCAATTTGTTAATATGGTTTATCACATTGATTAATTTGCATATACTGAAGAATCCTTGCATTCCTGAGATAAACCCCACTTGATCATGGTGTATGATCCTTTTAATGTGCTGTTGGATTCTGTTTGCTAGTATTTTGTTGAGAATTTTCACGTCTATGTTCATCAGTGATGTTAGCCTGTATTTTTCTTTCTTTGTGACATCTTTATATAGTTTTGGTATCAGGGTGATGGTGGCCTCATAGAATGAGTTTTGGAGTGTTCCTCACTCTGCTATATTTTGGAAGAATTTGAGAAAGATAGGTGTTAGCTCTTCTCTTAATGTTTGGTAGAATTCGACTGTGAAGTCCTGGGCTTTTGTTTGTTGGAAGATTTTTAATCACAGTCTCTATTTCAGTGCTTGTGATTGTTCTGTTTATATTTTCTCTTTCTTCCTGGTTCAGTCTCAGAAGGTTGTGCTTTTCTAAGAATTTGTCCATTTCATCCAGGTTGTCCATTTTATTGGCATATAGTTTCTTGCAGTAATCTCTCATGATCCTTTTTATTTCTGCAGAGTCAGTTGTTATCTCCTTTTTCATTTCTAATTCTATTGTTTTGAATCTTCTTCCTTTTTTTCTTGATGACTCTAGCTAATGGTTTATCAATTTTGTTTATCTTCTCAAAGAACCAGCTTTTAGTTTTATTCATCTTTGCTATTGTTTCCTTCATTTCTTTTTCATTTATTTCTGATCTGATCTTTATGATTTCTTTCCTTCTGCTAACTTTGGGATTTTTTGTTCTTCTTTCTCTAATTGTTTTACGTGTAAGATTAGGCTATTTATTTAAGATGTTTCTTGTTTCTTGAGGTAGGATTGTATTGCTATGAGCTTCCCTTTTAGAACTTCTTGTGCTGTATGCCATAGTTTTGGGTCATTGTGTTTTCATTGTTATTTGTTTCTAGGTATTTTTTGATTTCCTCTTGATTTCTTTAGTGATCTCTTGGTTATTTAGTAGTGTATTGTTTAGCCTCCATGTGTTTGTAGTTTTTACAGATTTTTTCCTGTAATTGATATCTAGTCTCATAGCGTTGTGGTCAGAAAAGATATTTTATACAATTTCAGTTTTCTTAAATTTACCAAGGTTTGATTTGTGATAAAGATATGATCTATTCTGGAGAATGTTCCATGAGCACTTGAGAAAAAACTGTACTCTGTTGTTTTTGGATGGAATGTCCTATAAATATCAATTAAGTCCATCTTGTTTAATGTGTCATTTAAAGCTTGTGTTTCCTTATTTATTTTCATTTTAGATGATCTGTCCATTGGTGAAAGTGGGATGTTAAAGTCCCGTACTATGATTGAGTTACTGTAAATTTCCCCTTTTATGGCTGTTAGCATTTGCCTTATGTAGTGAGGTGCTCCTATGTTTGGTACATAAATATTTACATTTGTTATATCTTCTTCTTGGATTGACCCCTTTTTCCTTATGCAGTGTCCTTCTTTATCTCTTGTGATAGTGTTTATTTTAAAGTCTATTTTGTCTGATATGAGAATTGCTACTCCAGCTTTCTTTTGATTTCCATTTTCATGGAATATCTTTTTCCATCCCCTCAGTTTCAGTCGTATGTGTCCCTAGGTCTGAAGTGAGTCTCTTGTAGACAGCATATATATGGGTGTTGTTTTTGTATCCATTCAGCCAGTCTATGTCTTTTGGTTGGAGTATTTAATTCATTTACATTGAAGGTAATTATTGATATGTGTCTTCCTATTACCATTTTCTTAGTTGGTTTGGGTCTGTTATTGTAGGTCTTTTCCTTTTCTTGTGTTTCCTGCCTAGAGAAGTTCCTTTAGCATTTTTTGTAAAGCTAGTTTGGTTGTGCTGAATTCTCTTAACTTTTGCTTGTCTTTAAAGATTTTAATTTCTCCTATCATCACCTTAGATATGTCCTGCCACTCCTTTCTGGCTTGCAGATTTTCTGCTGAAAGATCAGCTCTTAGCCTTATGGGGTTTCCCTTGTATGTTATTTGTTGCTTTTCCCTTGCTGCTTTAATATTTTTTCTTTGTATTTAATTTTTGGTAGTTTGATTAATATGTGTCTTGGTGTGTTTCTCCTTGGATTTATCCTGTATGGGACTCTCTGTGCTTCCTAGAATAATTGACTATTTCCTTTCCTATATTAGGGAAGTTTTCAACTATAACCTCTTCAAATATTTTCTCAGTTCCTTTCTTTTTCTCTTCTTCTTCTGGGACCCCTATAATTGAAATGTTGGTGCGTTTAATGTTGTCCCAGAGGTCTCTGAGATTGTCCTCAATTCTTCTCATTCTTTTTTCTTTATTCTGCTCTGCATTAGTCATTTCCCCTATTTTATCTTCCAGGCCACTCTTCCGTTCTTCTGCCTCAGTTAATCAATCAGGTATTGATTCTTTCTAGAGAATTTGTAATTTCATTTATTGTGTTGTTCATCATTGTTCATTTGCTCTTTAGTTCTTCTAAGTCCTTGTTAAACATTTCTTGTATTTTCTCCATTCTATTTCCAAGATTTTGGATCATCTTTACTATCATTATTCTGAATTCTTTTTCAGGTAGACTGCCTATTTCCTCTTCATTTGTTTGGTCTGGTGGGTTTTGATCTTCCTCCTTCATCTGCTGCATATTTCTCTGTCTTCTCATTTTGCTTAACTTACTGTGTTTGGGGTCTCCTTTTTGCAGGCTGCATGTTCATAGTTCCTGTTGTTTTTGGTGTCTGGTCCCAGTGGCTAAGGTTGGTTCAGTGGGTTGTGTAGGCTTCCTGGCGGAGGGGACTTGTGCCTGTGTTCTGGTGGGTAAGGCTGGATCTTGTCTTTCTTTTGGGCAGGGCTGCCTCCAGTGGTGTGTTTTGGGGTATCTGTGACGTTATTAGGATTTTAGGCAGCCTCTCTGCTAATGGGTTGGGTTGTGTTCCTGTCTTGCTAGTTGTTTGGCATAGGGTGTCCAGTACTGTAGCTTGCTGGTTGATGAGTGGAGTTGGGTCTTAGTGTTGAGACAGTGATCTCTGGGAGAGCTTTCACCATTTGATATTACATGGAGCTGGAAGGTCTCTGGTGGACCAATGTCTTGAACTGAGCTCTCGCACCTCAGAGTCACAGGCCTAACACCCAGCTAGAGCACCAAGACACTCTCTGCCACATGGCTCAGAAGAAAAGGAAGGAAAAAAGAAAAAATAAAATAAAATAAAGTTATTAAAAATTTTTAAATTATTAAAAATTAAAAAAATTAGAATGTAATAGAAAAAAAAAAGAACAGACAGAACCCTGGGACAAATGGTAAAAGCAAAGCTATACAGACAAAATCACACAAAGATGCATACACATACACATTCACAAAACGAGAAAAAGAAAAAAATATATATCTATATATTAAAGATAAAAGGAAGAGAGCAACCAAATCAATAAACAAATCTACCAATGATAATAAACTCTAAATACTAAACTAAAATAAACATAAATCCAGAAACAAATTAGATGCAGAAAACAAACCCCAACTCTACTGTTGCTCCCCAAGTCCACGACCTCAATTTTGGGATGATTTGTTGCCTCTTCATGTATTCCAGAGATGCAGGGTGCATGTAGTTGATTGTGGAGATTTAATCCACTGCTCCTGAGGCTGCTGGGAGAAATTTCCCTTTCTCTTCTTTGTTCGCACAGCTCCTGGGGTTCAGCTTTGGATTTGGCCCCACCCCTGCGTGTAGTTTGCCTGAGGGTGTCTGTTCTTTGCTCAGACAGGACAGGGTTAAAGTAGCAGCTGATTAGGGGGCTCTGGCTCACTCAGGCCAAGGGGTGGGAGGGGCACTGATGCAGGGTGAGCCTGTGGCGGCAGAGGCCAGAGAGATGTTGCAACAGCCCTAGGCACTTCATGTGTTCTCCCGGGGAAATTGTCCCTGGATCATGGGACCCTGGCAGTGGCGGGTGGCACAGGCTCCCGGGAGGGGAGGTATGGATAGTGACCTGTGCTTGGACACAGGCTTCTTGGTGGCTGCAGCAGCACCCTTAGCATCTCATGCCCGTCTCTGGTGTCCATGCTGATAGTTGCTGCTTGCTCCCACCTCTGGAGCTCGTTTAGGTGGTGCTCTGAATCCCCTCTCCTCGCACACCCTGAAACAATGTTCTCTTGCCTCATAGGCAGTTCCAGACTTTTCCCTGGACTCCCTCCTGGTCAGCCGTGGCGCACTAACCCCCTGCAGGCTGTGTTCACGCCGCCAACCCCAGTCCTCTCCCTGCCTCCAAACGAAGCCCAAGCCTCAGCTCCCAGCCCCGCCCGCCCCGGCGGGTGAGCAGATAAGCCTCTCAGGCTAGTGAGTGCCGGTCGGCACCGATCCTCTGTTCGGGAATCTCTCCGTTTTGCCCCCCGCACCCCAGTTACTGTGCTCTCCTCCGTGGCTCCGAAGCTTCCCCCTCCGCCACCCTCAGTCTCCGCCCGTGAAGGGGCTTCCTAGTGTGTGGAAACCTTTCCTCCTTCACAGCTCCCTCCCAGAGGTGCAGGTCCCGTCCCTATTCTTTTGTCTGTTTTTTCTTTTTTCTTTTGCCCTACCCAGGTACGTGGGGAATTTCTTGCCTTTTGGGAAGTCTGAGGTCTTCTGCCAGTGTTCAGTAAGTGTTCTGTATGAGTTGTTCCACATGTAGATGTATTTCTGATGTATTTGTGTGGAGGATGGTGATCTCCACGTCTTACTCCTCCGCCATCTTTAAGGTCTCTCTGATTACATCTTGAGCTGTTGCTTTTAATCGTGCATTGAACTCCATGGTGTGCCCTCAAAACATTTTACCTATCACTCTTTCAGTATTGAATACACAAGTTTGCATACAAAAATAACACTGCAGGGAATATCTTTGTACATGTTCCCTTTGGGACTTCCATACGAACTTCTTTGAGATATATATCCAAAATAGAGTTGGAAATGAGAAGTTGTACACATACTATTTTGACTGGGTAGAGCCAGATTGTTCTCAAGAATAGCTGCTCTAGTTCACACTCCCAACAATAGTGCCTGAAGGTTCCAACAGCCCTACATTACTTCCAACACTTGGCATTGCCACCTTTCTAATTTTTGCTGAACTAATAGGTTTAGTTTGATTTCTTACTGTGGCTTTAATTTACATGTCCTTGATTTCTAGAACATTATAGCATCTCTTCACATACTTCATGGACGTTTGGATTTTCTCTTCTGTATTACTTGTATCTATTTTTTAAATTGGGGTTACTGGGTTTTTTTTAGCTAATTTGCAAAAATTCCTGGTGTATTTTGATTATAAATACCTTGTCAGTTCTTGGCATTACAGATATCTTTTTCCATTCTATCATCTCTGTTTTTACTTTGTATATAAGTATTCTTGTTGAATAGAAATTTTTAATTTCAATGCAATCATACTGGAAGAGGAATGGGTCAATAAACTTTTCTGCTTCTCTGGAATTTAAAGTTTTGAACTTAAGGACAATAAGACTCAGTTGATTTTTGAGATACATTGATTATAGCATGAACTGCTAATGTAATTGCATGACTTGTTTCTGTCCCTTACTTTAAAAGGTCTACTATTTTTTTAAATTTTCTTTGAAATCTGTGAGGAATTTTAATATTCTTTCAACAAAAGTTCTCTTCTTGTTGAAGTGAGCCAGAGTTGCTTTTTATTGCTTACAATCACAAGAACCTTCACTAATACAGTAGATGAGAAACAATGACAAAATGACATTCTCAGGATCACAGTTCATAAAATAGTCATGCAAACCTTTGTGATCTATGAATTTCCAACCACCAAGAGGTCTTTCCCTCATAACCCTGTTCAAATGAACAGAGCACAAAATGGTATATTCTCATATAGTAAAACATATTATTGATAGATAAATGACCTTCTCACTCAGTTCCACAATTACATTTAGTTATAAATATATACTCTAATAAAAACATGACAATTTGATCATTCAGAAGTACTAAATACATTTAAAATGATGGACCTTAATATAATACTCCAAAGATCTCTCTTAAGAGAACTCTGAATAAGCTAAGTTTTCTCATTTTTTGGTGACCTTTAATCTGGGCAGCACTTGACTCATCAGCTGCATCTTTCTATATATGCATATACTTAGACAGTAAATACATTCTCTTCCCAGCACAAGCTTTGTGTCCTATCAAAGGATCAATTATGATTCTGCAAGTGGGCAATGCATTACTAAATAATGTCAAAACTGTGATTGCCTTAGAGAATAAAGACAGAACAATGTTTATGTAAGAAGTGCTCAAGGAATGCAGCTTCTTATTTTTTTTTTTTGTTTCTGTTCTTTAACTGGTAATTGCAATGTGCCTAGATCCTAAAATAGAGATTCCTGAGAACAGATGTGATTATAATTCTGTCAAGGACAACAGTTTGATTTTTGTTACATTACAGGAAACGAATCTTTCAGGTCAGTGTGAGTGAGAATTCGTTTACTCTTTTATTCTAGTACTTCTCAAACTTTGTTAGTCATAAGATTTTGATTTAAGAGTTCTGGGTAGGGCTTCCCTGGTGGCGCAGTGGTTGAGAGTCTGCCTGCCTATGCAGGGGAGACGGGTTCGTGCCCCGGTCCGGGAAGATCCCACATGCCGTGGAGCGGCTAGGCCCGTGAGCCATGGCCACTGAGCCTGCGCATCCGGAGCCTGTTCTCCGCAACGGGAGAGGCCACAACAGTGAGAGGCCCGTGTACCACAAAAAAAAAAAAAAAGAGTTCTGGGTAAGGCCCTGGAATCTGTATGTTTAACTAGCACCCCAGGTAGTTCTTAGGAGGTTAGTGCATATCCTGTCCAAGAGGGAATTCTGTTTTAGTCTATCAGAATAACATGGAAAGGAATTGATTGGAGTGAATATCTTTGGGAAGTTTGTGATATAAACTACTGTAAATTTATTAAGTCTATCTAGAATTTTAGAAAATAGTCCTTGCTTATAATTTGCAAAGGCATCAGATGTCTTATCTATAAATATAACACAGTGTTGCTGTGGAAGTTAGATGAGATGGTATATGTAAATTACTGATTTTTATTCACTTTTTCACTTAGCAAAAAGTTTTTGAGTTCCTACCGTGTTAAAGTTAGCTTGGAAGATACAGGGCACACAGAGATTATAAAATTCTGTTCTTGAGTTCATGGTATATTAGAGTTCATGTTATATTAGACAAATACATAACAAATAATTGCATATATATTGAGATGAGGATAATAACACCATGTATGGTAGGGTTCTTTGGTAGAAAAAGTAGTGTTCAATTGTGTTAGAATGTAAGTCCCTTTCATTAACTCAATAAATATTATCAATTATTTGCTATGTCTGAAGTGCTGTTAGATATAAGTACTACAATTGTGAATTGAAGATAATCCCTGTCCTCCTGACAATTACAGTCTAGTAGGTTACAAGCTCTTATGAATTAACAGGAAATGAAAATGTGGTATGATAAGTGCTATGATTGTAAAAATATAGTGTATTATCACATTATAAGAGCATCAGATCTATACTTTGGAGTAGAGACATAGATAAATTGATAAATGAAAGATGAAAAGAGGTCAGGCAGATGAAGAGGGAAATAGAGTAGTTTATACAGAAGGAGCATCATCTGAGAAGACCTGGTAGTGAGGGAGAGGATGGCATAGTTGATCTGAATGTGGGACTAAAGCCTAGCATGAGAGGAACATCATAGTGAGAGAAAATGCTGGAGAGGTGAGCAGGAGTCAGGAGTTGTGGGTCATGTTGAGTAATTTGGACTTTATTCTTCAAGTTGTGAGAAACCACTGAAAGGTGTTTTGCAAAGGAAGGACATGATCAAATTTATGTTTCAGAAAACCACTCAGGCTCCTGTGTAGAGAACAGACTTGCAGAGGGTTAAAACAGCAGGTAAGAGGACTGATTGGACTGATACATTAATTAAGTTGAGAGGCAATGGAGATGTGAATGAGGGTAATTTTGGGTGGATAAAGAGAGTTGGGCAGATCCAAGAGATAAGAAGCAAGTAGAGTAAACAGTACTTAGATATTTGTATTCTAGATTTGTGCAGTGAAAAGCACATATATGGCACTCAAAAAAAGTCTGTTGGATGAGTCAGGAAGGGACTTCACAAAGGAGATAATAGAGCTGGATTGTGACAAATCTTATGTATTGGACACATTTTCTGGATTTTCCGCCGGGTCTTCAAACTCAGTGTTTCCATAATTGCATCTATCTTTGCCCATGAAATCTACTTCTTATCTTGACATTATTTTGTGGACCTGACATTAAATCTCCTTCTGCTAACCCAAGACTGGGAATCATTTACCTCTTTTTCTCCAGGGCCTAAAACAATACTTTGCCCAAATAGGCAAATGTATTCCACAATTTTTGGTTGAATAAACAACTCCATGAATTCACCCAACCTCAAAACTTCACCATGAATGAAGCATACCCACTCACACCAGTGGTCAGGATTGAGCCTATCTTTGCAACATTTTCTGAATCTACCCCTTTCCTCTATTGCTGTTTGTTTGTTTGTTTTTGTGGACACAGGCAGGATTCTTCTCATATGTCTCTTTATCTCCAAGCTGTGCCCTCTTCGATCCATTCTAGTACAGTTGCCACATAAGTGTTGTGGTAAATTGTCATGGTTCTCTTCTATTCAGAATGTTCAGTGA
This sequence comes from Orcinus orca, assembly GCF_937001465.1. Classification (NCBI taxonomy): domain Eukaryota; kingdom Metazoa; phylum Chordata; class Mammalia; order Artiodactyla; family Delphinidae; genus Orcinus; species Orcinus orca. The sequence goes on from NC_064559.1 coordinate 118,888,603, forward strand.
CCCTTCCTCAGCAGACTAGCCTGCTCCTCATGATCCTCCTTTATTTCCCTTCTGATTTTCTCTTCCTTTTCTCCTATTACCCTCCCCTCAGCTCCCACACACTAGTTTCCTTTAGCCATAAAGGCATTACCGTTTCTCAAAATGCCCTACATCTATATTTTGACTCATGTTGCCTTTTGCTTGGAATTCTCTTCATTTCAGATTCTACTTGTTCAAAGTCTATCCTCCCTTCAAAGCCTAGGCCTAAACCTTATCATACCCATGAAACCTTCTGAGTCTTTCTCCAACTAGCAATGACTACTCTTCTCTAAGCTCCAAGGACATTTTAATTTGCACATGGCTTATAGTACACATCACTTTCTTTCTTTTAACTGGTTATTTGTATTTATGTTCTTCTTCCCTTTATGTACTGTAAACAGGACGTGGATTATATGTATTTTCTTTTTGCTGACACAGTGATACCTTGTCTTTTGCCTTAGGAACAGAATATACCCATTAAACATTTATTGAATGAATGAATGAACAAATATCCAAAATCCATTCCTGGCTAAACCCAAGGAACATTTTGCCATTCTCCTTATCATTTTATTCTCAAAAAGGGCTATGATTATCCCCTAAAGAGGAATGAGGAGTGAGTAGAAATGTTTTGAATGTAACAATGTCTAGGAAAGGGTCACTACTGACATTCAGTGGTTAAGGGCCAGGGATGCTGAATTTCCTGAGGCACTCTAAACCGTCTCTCGTCCACTTCCGTTGAAAAACATTTATAGGCTTTGAGTTTTAGTATATGGTAGTCCTATTCTTGGCTTTTCTTTCTTGGATTTTGGCCACATAATTATGTTAAGAATTTGATGAAATAAGATGTATAAAGCCTCTAGGTTACTTTTCAAAATAAGCTTGCAGTCAGTGATAGCTGTTATTGTCAATTGCTTATCAAAAAAATGGGGATAATGATATTAGGAAGATTAAATAAGTTACTGCATAGGAAGCTCTTTGCACAATGCCTGGCATATTGTAAGTGCTCAATAAACATTAACTATTATCATTATTATTGTTATTCTGTTATTAGTATTATTTTCACATTTTACAAAGTAAGATTATATTGAATTTACAGTCCCCTAAAAGCCTGAGGACTTTTTCACATGAAGGGGTGTTAAGTCAGTTCCTCTGCGATCTTACACTTATGATGGAAATAAGCTCAGACTTGCTGTGCTTTGGTTCCTTTTGAAGGTTGATGGGAAATTCCAAGGTAAACCAGACTTAATGCCTGTGGCCTTTATTCACAGCACTGAGAAAAGAATATCAAGGTGAAACAAAAGAGCAATTTGATTCTAGGTTTTGCATTGAAATGGATCTGGCTCTGTGCTGCTTTTTATTTTGTGCTGGAGCCGCCGCCGCCTTTCCATTCAGCATTTGGTTTTCTGGAGAAAGAAATGTATGAAGACAGAAATTTGCTTAGGGGCTACTTGTTTTTAATATATATTTTTTATTTTTACTACTGCATGTTTTAGTGGGGCTTAAAATCTATCCGCCTTTGAATTTAGCATTAACTTTCTTTTGTTTGTTTTTTACATTATTTTTTATTTAATAAATTTGACATTACATTTCATAAATTTAAGGCATACAGTGTTACTTTGATACATTTATCTATTTAATATGATTGCCATTGAAGCAATATTTATCACACTGTATCATTATAGTACAATACTATTGTCTATATTCATTATATTGTGCATTAGATCTCTACGTTTACAACTTGTTACAAGTTTGCACTCTTAAGCACCGTAAATATTATTCCCCCAGCCCCATCCTTTGGTAACTACCATTTTACTCTCTGTTTTCTTTTTACAGGTTTTCTGTTTTGGCAGAATTTTTAGATTCCGCATATAAGTAATGCTATACAGTACTTGTCTTTCTCTGTCTGACTTATCTTGCTTAGCATAATGTGCTCAAGGTCCATTTATGTTGTCACAAATGGCAGGATGTCTTTCTTTCTCATGGCTGAATAATATTCCATTGTATATTAACAAAATGAAATGGGAACCTACAGAATGGCAGAAAATTTTACAAACTATATGTTGGGTTATATATATATATATAGAGAGAGAGAGAGAGAGAGAGAGAGAGAGTGTCACATTTCCAAAATATCTGAAGAACTAACACAACTTTATAACAAAAAAAATGATTAAAACTGGACAGTAGAATTAAATAGACATTTTTTCAAAGCGGACATTAAAATCGCCAACAGACACATGAAAAGATTCTCGACATCACTAATCATCAGGGAGATGCAGATAAAAGCCACAATGAGATATCACCTCACACCTGTTAGACTGGCTATCGTTGAGACAAGAGACAAGTGCTGGCAAGGATCTGGTGAAAAGGGAACCCTGGTGCACTGCTGGTGGGAATGTAAATTAGTCCAAACATTATGGAAAACAATATGGAGTTTTCTCACAAAGTTAAAAATAGATCTACCATATGATCCAGCAATTCCACTTCTGGGTATATACCCAATGTAAATTAAAACAGGATTTTGACAAGATATATGCATACCCATGTTTATTGTAGCATTATTCACAATAGCCAAGATATAAAATCAGCTTTGTGCTTGCTTTCATAATTGTTACCCTCACTGGCTCACAAAGCTGTTTCACATACATTTTGCCTTATTTGATTTTTCACAGCAGCCCCATGAAGTAGGGATCATTATTACTTTTTTACCAATGAGGAAACTGAGCTTATTTATGACTCACATGTATAGTGTCAGCTCAAAAATTCACATTTGGGTTTTCTGGCTCTAAAATCTAAGATTGACAGGTGAACCATTTAATAAAATGATAGGAATATAAGGGATTCTTAGAATCAGATTGTTAGGGAGAGCAATGAGAGAGGAAGAAAGGAAACTTTATGGACTGATTTCTATATATCAGTCATGTTGCTAGGCATTATTCATTAGCCATTTCATGTATCCTATATAGAGAGGGTATAGAACTGAGTAAAAAATAAATAATTTAGCAGGCCCCAAGCTATATACAGGCTGTGTGCTAATTTTTTGAAGTTAGTTTAAAGCTCAGAATGCTTCCAATGTTAAGAGTGTTCAAAGTGTTGGTTAAAAATAATTAAAAGTGGTTCAAAGTTATCAGGCAAAGTTCTCACAAACCCTGTTATTAAATACCATTTTTATCGTTGGTTATGATTTTAAACGTATGATGCAGGGAAAGGATTTCCCTGGCAGAAGTGGGAAGGGCAAGACAGGATGGCTTCAGCCAGAGCCATTTGTAATAATAATGGTAATTTTAAAAATCCATTATCAAAGAGTCTAGGGCTTCATGTTTTCTATGTTTTTGTTGGGACTTGGAGGAATCATAATAGAATTCTCTTGGAAAATATATATTTTTTTCCTCTCATTAATTCAAATAATGGGAATCTTCTGGGAAAAGAATCATTGTGGACAAGTTTACTCACCAATTATTTTCAGTTATTTAAAATGCTTACAGACTTGAATTTAAATAAAGCTTTTAATGATTCTGATTAAAGCAAGTGTAGGGAAAACTTAGACATGAATTATTCTTGCCCCAGCTAGTATAAAAATTTATCAAACTCCCTCCATAGGATGAGCAGTCTTCAAATTTTTATGCGAACTGTTTATGTTTTTTATGTGTTTCAGGGAGATAAAACGTTGCATTCAGTATATATATATATACACACATATTTCCCCTTTTCACTATGAACATATCAGTATTTCCTCTTTGTGATAACTTTTTAAATAATATAATTATTTCATTTTATCTTTCAATTATATCAGTTCTATGTGCCTTTTTTTACCCTATTTTTAAAACATCTAAAGGAAAGAGGAGGTGTATCTGTTCTTTGTGGCTTGATGGTATTAGAAGAATATTTTAAAAGCAAGTTATAGAAATCTCTTAGAAACTTATGCAACAGGTGTATGTTTATTATTCAGTGTCTTCATGAAAAAATAGAGTTTTCAACTCCCGAGGTTATACTGGTGAACATAATTTAAAATAAAACCTGAGAAAAGTAAAAGAGATTAAATAAATATTCATGAAAATGCCCTCTTTAGGAAATAGGGTCATTTGAACAGTCTATTCCATTAAAATTAGCTTTATTTCACTTAAATTGGTTACCTTGCAGGGAAGGAAGACATAAGAATACTGAGGGATTGATTCTGAAATCTGACCCTACGAAATTATTTTGAAATCTCTCCATTGCATTAGCCAGATGGAATTTAACACAGAAAATCTAGAACTGCTCAGTTGTTTTAACCTATATATATTCAGAGGAATACCAAGGATCCATTTAAGTGCTATGTCAAAATTCTATGAAATATTAATATTTTTATTATAATATAAATACTGATAAACTACAAATTAATTTGGACTTTTATAGCATTTGGGGTGATCTAAAACTAGCATTTGCCTAAATGTGATTTGCTAACAATCACTTATAATGATCATTAAAATTAATTCATAATCAAAATAACACAGAATAGACTGTGAAATCATTAGTGTAATTTGATTTTTATTAATGAAAATGACTAGAAATTAAACCAAATAATCTTTAATCAAAAATAAACAAATTTACAACTATAATTTTTTATCAGATATTCATAACCATATTTGCTGATCAACTATTGCGATATTTGAAAGTTCAATCTAAACAATTTACAACTGCTATGTGGATGGTTTCTCAGACTTATGCTTATCCTACTACCCATCTCTCTGCCCTCTCTCCCCACCACTCTTCTTCCTCTTTCTCTGTTCCTTTAACTACTGCTTTCAAGTTTTAAACATGCTATGGTCAGAATGGTTGTGTACCCTCAAAATTCATATATTGTAATTCTAATGCTCAATGTGATGATATTACGAGATGCAGCCTTTGGGAGGTGCTTAGTTCATGAGGGTAGAGACCTTGAGAGTGAGATTAGTGTTTTTATAATCTCACTTAGAGCTCCCTAGCTGCTTCCACCATGTGTGAACACAGGGAGAAGTTGGCAGTTTGCAACCTGGAAGAGGGTCTTCATCAGAATCCTATTGTGATGGCACCCTGATCTTGGATTTTCAGCCTCCAGAGCTGTGAGAAATAAATTTTTGTTGTTTATAAGCCACCCAGTTTATAGCATTTTGTTGTAGCAGCCCTAAAAGACTAAGACAGTAGTCCAAGCCCCTTGGGAACAACTGGAAGAATCATGGAAAAGTTAGGAGGTTAGATGAGATTGTTCTAGACCATTGATACTCAACACATGTCCTGGGACCAGAAATATCAGCATCATCTGAGAGTTTGTTAGAAATGTAAATCCTAAGCCCCATCCTGGACCAAGTGAATTGGAATTCCCAGATAATTTATATGCAAGATAAAGCTTGAAAAGCACTGTTCTATGAGGTGCCATGAATACTGCAGGAGCTGAGTTGGTTCACATACCTTTCCATTCTTGACCATAGCTTGGTCATCTTCAGTTAGAAGTACTTTGGGATGGGGTCTAGAATGTCCGCATCCTATTGCACAGGAGAATGCCCTTCTATTTTCAATCCTGCTGCTCATTTAGTCTCCTAGTGGCTAGAATAAAGGGCTAAGTCATGTAACTTTGCCCCTTCTCCGAAGATCTAAATTACGCAAGAGGTCAGACAAGACTGAGTTAATCATTATCTGAAAGCTGTTAAATTAATTAAAGAAGGAGGCTGTTAGACTGAAATGATTCTAATGCCTTAGCAGCTGTGAAAATGAATAAAGCAAACCTCATTTAAAGTGGGGTCGGAAAGCGTGGAAGGGGGAGCTCTGATGCCTGTCTGCAGACCCCCTAAAGGAAGAGATGTACCTTGCATCTCCAATAGGAAAAAGGTTACTACTTTACTATCCCAGCAGGAGGAAGGAAGATTTTCTCCTTGCCCGGCAACAGCCCAGCCAAAGAGACTGTCTATGGACAGTCTCTTTGCTTATTACAATGGACTCTTTGCTTATTAGGAATAGACTCTTTGCTTATTATGAATGGACTTTTTGCTTATTACAATCCCTCCCAACTTCCCCTTTTCCTCTATAAAAGAACAGTCCTCTCATTTGTCTCTCTGGATGCCTGTGGTTTTTGCTGTAGCATACTTGTTCTGAATTGCAATTCTCTGCTATTCCCGAATAACCCCATTTTTTTGATAAAATAATTGGCTGTAAAATAACAGCCTAGCTAAGCAAACCAAGACCTAACCCTGTAGGTGCCTCAAGATTAAGTAATCAAAATCTAAGGACAACCAATCACAAACAGCTCACTAGGCTTTTCCAAATAAGGCAAATGCTTAAGCAATACCCAATCAAGTAATTTTTTTGCTTTGCTTCCACCTCTTCTCCATACAAGTCTCTTCCCAGCTCCTGTGGTTGAAGTGCTCCTAACCACTTCTGCTTTGGTGCTGCCACATTCAAATCAATTTTTGCACAAACTCTTAACATTTTTAACATGTCTCGGTTAACTTTTAACAAAGCCTTAACCAGGAATACTGCTCCAGTTCTTCTTACAGCCTTACTGGTGCATTCCCAGCAGGACAGAGGTGGAATGTCCCACTGGGGTGAGACAGTGAGAATTGTTGAGGTGTAGGCAATAAGGAGGTACATATTCTGTTACGACAAAGAAAGAGAACCTGAGCTAATTTATTTCTGTCATCTTATGTGGCCACTTGGAGTTTTTATTTGTGTTACAAAATTTTTTTTCCAGAGTCCTTTTTTTTTCTTAATTGAATGAAAGATTCTTTAAATTCTATAGTGCTTTACAATTTTCAAAAGTTTCACGAGCATGGTTTCATATAATTCCTCAAAACCCCTTTTTTCCTCCTACCCTCATATTGACCCTCCCTCCTCCCCTCTCCACACTAGTAACCACTAGTTTGTTCTCTATATCTGTGAGTCTGCTTCTTTTTTGTTTTATTCACTAGTTGGTTGTATTTTTTAGATTCCACATACAAGTGATGTCATATAATATTTGTCTTTATCTGTCTGACTTATTTCCCTTAGCATATTGCCCTCCAAGTTCATCCATGTTGCTGCAGATGTCAAAATTTCAGTCTTTTTATGGCTGAGTAGTATTCCACTGTATATATATATACATGTCTTCTTTATCCATTCATCTGTTGATGGACATTTAGGTTGCTTTCATACATTGGCAATTGTAAATAATGCTGCAGTGAACATTGGGGTGCATGTATCTTTTCGAATTAGTGTTTTTGTTTTTCTCTTACACATACCCAAGAGTAGAATTGCTGGATCATATGGTAGTTCTATTTTTAGGTTTTTGAGAAACCTACATATTGTTTTGCACAGGGCCTGCACCAACTTACATTCCCACCAACAGTACACAAGTGTTCCCTTTTCTCCACATCCTTATCAACATTTATTTGTGTTCTTTTTGATGATAGCCATTCTGACCAGTGTGAGGTGATATCTTGTAGTTTTGATTTGTTTAAAAATTTAAAATAGTGAAAAAGAAAGCAAACTGTAAGATGTAATACTTTTGTTTGGAAAGTACAAATTTTAGTATGTATGTGAAATATTTTAGGGAATGTAAATAATGCATTTTAAAATTAAGTTTATTCTTTTAAAATTATTAACCATTTGTTTTAAAACTAAAAAATGAATCAAGAAAATAAAATGTAACATCAGTAGTAAATTGTGAGCAGGTGTCTTGATTTCATTAAAATTTACTTAATAGATACTATAATATTATTATCTATTACTGCTACAGACTAACATTAAAAATAAATTTTTTCACCTTTTTAAAAAGTTAGTATAATTAAAAATATTAATCCATTACTTTTTTGTACAGTAATTATTTTATTTTTAAATTATTTTAACTGATATGATTTTACATACAAAGCTTAATAAAATAAAGGTCTCATCTGTATTCCTCTATTGACTGTCACCAGTATTCCTTTCATTTGATGACTATTGTCACCAGTATTCCTTTCATTTGATGACTATAACTAGTATAATTTTGTTTTGTAGAGAAAGGGGTGTTAAAAAATGATCCATTCCTGGTGTCAAATACACTAGGTGTACTGCTACCTGAAGATATCTATGCTGGAAGGTAGCTTTAGTTCAGTGCTAGGGTTTCTGTTCCTTTTGACTTCCTGAACTTGAACACCAGAATGATCTAGGTTTTACCTAGTGCAGAGCTATAATTGTTCCTGGAAAGGATTCTTTGTGAGAAGTATTTCATTTCTTTGCTTTTTAATATAACACATTATCTAACTACATCTGAAGAGTGACATGGGACTTGGGAAGACTTGACCTTGAGGGATTCCTAGATTTCACCCTATGTTAATTTGCATCCAGCATTAGATATCAGGGTGGGAATCGAGAAAGTAATTTATTACCCATATTCTGTTCTCCGAGGACACTTTCGGAATGCTTTTAAGCTAAATGTTTTAACACATATGGTTTTCCAGAGACTTTGAACTATATGGGGCTGTTTGCCTTGAGTTACCTATTTTCTAATTTTTTGGAGACTGAAACTTTTGAATACATTCCTACTGCATTCTCTGCATTTAGTCAAGATTGAGGAGAAGGAACGAATATATTTTTGAAACTTTAGAAGAAGAAATATAGTACATCATGACTAACTAGGATGGGTAAATGAAATAAGGATTAAAAACAGCTACCTATGAGGGGCAAGCAGGTAAAATAAATGTATGAAGCAGGTAATAGGAAGTGGAGAGGATCAGGGTAAACTGGAGAGAGCCTGTCCAATTTATTGGGACAACCACTGCTCAGCTCCAGCTGACTGCAGTCAGGGAGCTATCTGTGCACAGAGTTGCCAGACCATTTAATAGAAGTGTGAAATCTGAATTTTCGCACGGCATCTCTCAATGTTTTAAAATACAGTGCAAGCAAAGAGGAATGTGTCTGATGGCCAGATTCAGTCCACAGGCCACGAGTTTGCCACCTCGAGAAAAACAAATTTCCATAATACATTCCAATAATTATCAGCTGCTTCTCTAAGGAAGTTATTTCTTTTAGGTGTTATAAAACCATTATGTGTTAATTCATATCCAATTTTCTTTTGTTTTGTCCTTAAGGAGGAGAACAATATCATCCATTTTCTGCATAAAAATGCAATGCATTTAAAAACTTGAGCAACCCCACAGAGGACTTAATCTCTCAGTGAAACGGTACCAAAATATTCTTATAATATCACTCACATACAATTTTCTCTGGATTTTTGCTGAGGAGATCTGATGGGTCCCTGTTTGAAACAGGAAGAGAGGGCCCTGTCTTCTCTCAGTGGGGTATCTTTATACCACTAAAGGAACTCCTGGTAGGTCTGAAAGTTTTTGACATGCTTAGATTTGCTTAATTATCCCTAATACTGAAAGCTTAGTCAAAACATATTGTCATATAGTGAACAACCTCGAAGACTGTTTCTATTAATGGCAATTGCTTTAGATAATGGATCAGCTAAAACTGTCATACCTTCTGTATTCCTATATATGTCCATATTGGTATAAACAGATGTCTTCAGAAAACGAATTTTGGTTTTTCTAATTCACTGGGACTCTTAACCTTATGTCCACCTACATTAAATATTTTATCTGTATGTAAACCTTGTGTCTCTGTTAAACGATAATGCCATTATTTACCAGAATCTTCTATTCCTGCTCAATCTTTTACCCATTACCAACAATTTGAAAGCTTATTCTGACAACCAAATAAAAATGATTATTATGTCAAGATAGGGCTACCCTGGTGGCGCAGTGGTTGAGAGTCCGCCTGCCGATGCAGGGGAACATGGGTTCGTGCCCCGGTCCGGGAAGATCCCACATGCCGCGGGCGGCTGGGCCCGTGAGCCATGGCCGCTGGGCCTGCGCGTCTGGAGCCTGTGCTCCACAGCGGGAGAGGCCACAGCAGTGAGAGGGCCCACGTACCGCAAAAAAAAAAAAAAAGGGTATATGTCAAGATATCAGGGCAAGTTTTAATATGCACTCTGTTAAACAAGAGTGCTTTGAACTTATATCTAAACCCAAAGTCTCCCACTTGCATTGTTTTTCGTATTTTAATTTAAGTGAAAAAATGAAATTTGAGGTATTTTTAGCAGTTTGGGGGAGAACAGTGATTCCTGTGGGGATAGGAGATTGCTAAGTCATTAGGGAAATGTGAATATGTTCTTTATTCAAGTTTATGTTCAAAGAAGCTGGTACAATGTCTAGCACTTTGCAGTGACCCAGTGAAGAGCTGAGTGAGTAATGGGAGCCCAGCTGCTCCATGACAAGGTTCCTGTCAAGGCCTGGTTGAGCCTGAGATGAGTGTTGAAAGCCCATCAGCAGAGGCTGTTTTTCCAAACAAGGAGCATCCCTCAGGCTGACCTTTCCAATTCTAGAGAAAGTGGGAGAGGAGTGAGATTCAGTGAGATTATGTGTAGGGAACATCTACATTCAAAGATCCCATATTTTATATTCTTGTAGGAGTTTTTTTAAAGAACATATTCAAACCCACTCACTCATTTTTATTAAAAGTTAATTGTCAAGCAAATAATATTTCAAATTTAGAAATCCTACTCATTCCTAATTATAGCTGTCAGAGTGGCAGGGCTTTGTGAACTAGCTAGCAAACATGGAAAAGCCTTCCTAGTAAATCAATAAAGTGGAACACTATTAGAAATATATGATTAATTATTTAGCACAAGGAAACACTATACAGCTTGTACTGTGTCTATGTACAATTTCACAGATTCTTTTCTTTCTAATAGAAAGCTAATTGTTCTTTTTTAAGTACCTAGGATACAAATCACTTGATTTTCTAAGTGGTATGTCAAACTAACTTACATAGTCAGTGTCTGCTTGTGAATATATTGCAAATATGGCTGTGGAAATAAATGGAGTGGACCATTCATAGTCTTCTTTATAATACCTCAAAGGCATCTATTATGCAGGCAAACATTTCAGCTTAACAGTTTTGTCCTTTAATAAAGAAGCTTGTTAAAATATAGCCTATTCAGAATATGCTGCTCATTCAGTAGTGATTTCTGACAGCTTATAGTAGAATGCAGGAAATTGTGACAATGATTTATTGCAAGTTATTAAAGTAACCGCAAATGTGGCATTAATTAAATTAATTATTTTCTTAAAATTTCAACCTAGAAGAGAAAAAAATGTAGACACAGTAATGTGTAATATTGTGGATAATATCATAGGTTGTGTAAGAAAACTTTCTGGTTTCAATTTCTGCCCTTATCATCTATTAACTGGGTGAGTTGGTCCATTTACTAATGTGTCTGGGCTGTAGTTTTCTCAGTTGAAATATGGGTCTAATAATAATAACTATACTCATTGGATGGATCAGATGTGACAATGCATGTAAAACGCTTAGATAGTGCCAAGCATGTAGTAAACAATTATTCTTGTTATTATTGCTCAAAATTAAGCCAAGAATTGGGTGTATTTTCTGCATTTCCAAAAAATATTTAGTAGTCATTTGAGAACCAATGGTTCATGTCAGCCTTTATGAATATTCACAATAAATACCATAAAACACTACTCTGTTGTATAATGACACACTTGTACAGGTGGGAATGCTTTGTTGTTTTGCTTTTTTTTTCTGAAGAAGTTTATATTATGAGAACATCTTATACTTCCACCTATTAGTCCTTATTTGGGTCTTTGTCCTTGGATGAAATCCCTTGCTGATAAAAGACTAATACTTTAGCTATATAAAAATTCAGCTCTCCAGCAAGCTCCTCTCTCTGGAAGATGGCCCAGCACCAGGAAATAAACAGGTCACTCTAAGCAGAAAAATAGATGTCACAAAATCTATGTCTCAAATTCTCACATTTTACTTCTAGAGGTATAATTCAGGCCTTGTCTCAAAGTTTATTTGTCCTTATTTCATACATAGTTCTTTAAGAAAAAGTCATTGTCTGTATTCCTGCAAAGGATACTAGGAAGCAATAAATTAGGAATAGGAAGAATAATCATATATATCACCAAGAATTTAGCAAATGGCTTGATGACAACAAAAGAGATAGAAAATTTACAAAAAGCAGAACTGATATAAAAGAATGTCTTAGACAGACATTTGTACCTCAATAGATTCTGATGAAGTCCAAGAATGTAATAATATAAAATAATAATTGGTATTTATAAATGGTCTAAGTCATCAAGAAATAATTGGATCTGTTTAGGTTACTCTATTTAAGGAGATAAAGCATGTAATATATCAGAAATGTCAAAGTGGTGTCCTGCAGGAAGAATCTGGCTGGTGAATGTTTAGGTGCATCAGTTAATTTGAAACAATTGAATTACTTGACAATATTTAAAAATCAGAAACTTTCACTTAAAATTGGCATCTATCAATTTCTTGGAAAAATTAGAAAATGTAGTGATACTGAAATCAATCATCAACTGTATGACAACTCTCATATATTACCAATGGGATTAATAATATGGTCACCACTCTGGAAAACTGAAATTTTATCATAAAGTTAACCATAAATCTAAAATATGGGCCAGAAATTCCACTCCTAATTTAACCAAGAGGAATAAATGTATGCGTCCAGAACAAGATTTATCTAAGAATGGTCATAGCAACGTTAACCGTAATAGCTTCAAACTGGAAACAACTCAAACGCCCATCAACAGGATGTATTAACAAACTGTGGTAGAGCCATACAATGGAATCTACTCAACAACAATAAAAATAAAAACAAATTACTGTTGTGTAACAACATGGATGGATCTCAGAAACACTACACAGAGCAAAAAAGGACAAGCATAAAAAGTACATCCTACATGATTCCAGATACAATGTTGTTAAATGATCTTAAAAAAATTAGCTTATGATGTTAGAGATCAGAATAGTGATTGCCTTTGTGGGGGGAGTGGCAGAGAAATTGACTGGAAAGGAAAATTTATGGGCTGATGCAAATATTATTTATTTTGAATTTGGTCATGTTTATATACATTGCTAATATTGAGCTATGTATTTATGATCTATGCATTTTACTGTATACACCTCATGCTTCAACAAATACTATTAGCATAAAAACAAGCAAAGCAGACAAATAATTGGAGCTAAATATCTGCCATCTCCTTTAGCCATACGCTACCTGCATGGCACCTGCAGGTATTATATTTGCAACTCTTAAGTTTATTTTTATTTATTTATTTCTTAAAGGAGTACATTTTAGCTATCTGGAAAACTCAGCTGTTCAGAATATCGAATTCCTTCAAGGTTCTAGAGAGCTGCAAATTTTTTTTTTTTTTTTTTTTTTTTTTTTTTGCAGTACGCGGGCCTCTCACTGTTGTGGCCTCTCCCGTTGCAGAGCACAGGCTCCGGACGCGTAGACTCAGCGGCCATGGCTCACGGGCCCAGCCGCTCCGCGGCATGTGGGATCCTCCCGGACCGGGGCACGAACCCGTGTCCCCTGCATCGGCAGGCAGACTCTCAACCACTGCGCCACCAGGGAAGCCCGAGAGCTGCAATTTTTAGCTCATTTTTTCTTGTGTGTTTTGCACAACATCATTTTCTGAACTTGCTTTACTGTGGGTGTTTCATTTGGGTATCTGTCCTTATACATCAAGTGATTAACTATTAGCACTCATAACATTTCAAACATTTCAAATAAATGGAAGCACGGCTTGATACAGCAGGTAGCAAGCCTATGGTGAAATAATGAAACTCATTACCCTGAGGATTTATATAGATTCAAAATAATAAAAAATAGCTGCATACCAGCAAATAAAATTATGTATTTCAAATCTTAGATTTTAAATCATAGCTCATAGATCCATAACAATTTTCTAAAAGAAGCTATGGGTGATTTCAAGTGAATGACAAAGAGGTCAACCAGTTCTCTTTCATAATACAGTTTTTGTTATTTCTATCAGGGACTAGATTCCAAGGTGAATGGATTAAATATCTGACCAAGTATGGAATTTTAATATTAAACTAATTCAGTCTCTACTAGAATAAAGAATTTCTTGGTAAAACCGTAACTCTTTGTGTTTTTCAAAAATTTAAGATTATGCACCTTCTCAAATACAGATAAGCCTCCTTATCTGTCAAATTCATTTACATTCAGAGCATGCTGTTGTTAAAGCTTTATAAAAGAGGGATCTATTCAAGGTCAACTACTATACTTGATATCAAGCATTAAAAGTAGTTTATGAGCAACACATGTTATTAATTAATAATGCACACAGTTATGTGTTGAGATTAAGCAATATTTATGCATGTAAATATGACTCATTCTTTTCTTAATGATTTATGAGACAGAATTTTTATGTAACAGAAATTTCCAGGTATCTAATCAACCAGAAGGTATTACATTTTCATCATGAGGCAGAGATGTTTCAAACTTAATGACAACCCATTGACCTATAGTAGTGATTTCAGGTTTGATTTGCATAGTCATCTCCATTGAGTTGAAGCTGACTACTAATTAGAATTCCAAGTCTGAAGATATAAATAGACTGTAATAGTGGGCTTTTTATGTTTTCCAGGTTTTGTCCTTAATGCCCCAAATTAGGAGATGTTACCATGAAGTCACATTGCCATCTGTTCATATATGGCCTCACTTATGAGTTAACCATGCTTATGTAGATCTACAACATCCCTGCATCCCCAGAATGTTATAGGAGGTTTCTACCTGATGCTCCTGTTGCCGGGCACCCCTTGCTCAGCACTGCCCACGTGCAATAGATTCATCCACATCAAAGGCCATTTTCACAAGTTGTCCTGATACTCAAGATGTTTCTAATGTCAGAAAACAGTAAAAACCTCTTCTAAGAGCACAGAGGTAGATTCCATGTCAAGATCTATCATGATACAGCTATGCAGCCTTATTTTAACTTTTAGGTCATTTTAACTTTTTGACCTTATTTTTCTCAGGTAAATTGATATAGTAAGTACTCCTTGCTATCCCTGTCTCATTTGTTCAACAGTAAACAGTGTAATCAACTTTGGCTGCACATAATGAACACCTGGGAAACCCTGACAATCTACCAATATCTGTAACTGAGGCATTAATAGTGTTTAAATCTCCACAAGTGATTCTTATGTGCAGTCAAGACTGAGGAATAATGATGTTGAAGGAAATCATAGAAAAGTCTTCTGAAGTGGTAAATTCTCTTTAAAATTTTCAGCATTTTTATCAAATCAACTCTAAACTGCTGTCCTTCAGATTCATTATCTGTCATATTGCCTCTCTATCCAGAGTTTCTCCCTGACAATTGGTTCTTTTTGTGTTGCCATGTCCAGAATGGGCCCAATTCTACATAGCACTTATTATTATCATTAAATGTTTTAAATTAAATTTATTAAACATTATAAATTTTAGAAAATAATCTATCTCCTACAACCTCTGAAACAACCCTAAGATGTTCATGCCTATTATCTCCTCAACTGTGACTCAAAACTCATTTCTTCCCACTATGTTGTACACACTCAGGAGTTCCATCTCCCCTAAACATACAAAGAAACAATTATAACATCAAATTATCATTATATATTACCTTGTCATTATCTAGTTGCCTTATGTGTGCAAGTTTTCCTCTTCTTAAAGCTATAAACTCCTTGAAGGAGTTACCATGTCTCAGATGTGTTTTGTTTTTCTCTTTCATATGTTGTCTACAGGGTATTATTTTTTTCACGATTAAATCTGAACTATAGAAGAAATATTTTCTTTGAAAAATGTCATAGACACACTTCCACTCTTTCCCTTTAAAATATTCATGGCATGGACTTCGCTGGTGGCACAGTGGTTAAGAATCACCTGCCAATGCAGGGGACATGGGTTTGATCCCTGGTTTGGGAAGATCCCACATCCCACGGAGCAACAAAGCCCGTGTGCCACAACTACTGAAGCCCACGTGCCCTAAAACCCATGCTCCGCAACAAGAGAAGCCACCACAATGGGAAGCCCACACACCACAACGAAGAGTAGCCCCCGCTCGCCGCAACTAGAGAAAGCCCACACAGCAACAAAGACCCAATGCAGCCAAAAATAAATAAAATTAAAAAAAAAATTCATGGCAATATGGACACTTGTGATGGCTTCTATTCTTTGTTTAAAAGACCACCAACCAGTGTGAGCAATGATTTCCCTTTGGTACCAGTAGAGCTAATTTGAATCTGTGACCAAGTGGTGAAAATTTGAGGGAAATTTGTTACTTATAGAAGGGATGCTTCTGTAATAGCCACCAAATATGAGAAGAAATTAAGGTGGGCAAAGACATGTACTCTTAAGGTTTTTTGTGGTTGCAATACAAAATTCTAAAAAAAAGGAAAAGTCAGCTTGTCTTTCTCCATGAGACCCAGAATGTACATATATGCTGATACCTTAAAAAAAGGTCTGGGTCTATGAGTATTCAGAGACTTGATGGATGGATCATCTCTCAGGATCTCTAATCCTCCATCACTGGGGCTGAGTGAAGGGCTTTTCAGAAGAGGTGATGGCATAGGTAGTATCTAATCAAAAAATGCAAATTCAAAGAAGCCAGCCAGCCTGCTTGTGCCTGTGTTGTGATAATATGGGTTGAAAAA
Source organism: Orcinus orca (assembly GCF_937001465.1). Classification (NCBI taxonomy): domain Eukaryota; kingdom Metazoa; phylum Chordata; class Mammalia; order Artiodactyla; family Delphinidae; genus Orcinus; species Orcinus orca. The sequence goes on from NC_064559.1 coordinate 118,905,136, forward strand.
GATGATGGTGGCATGTTTTTCTGGCTTCACCCTGGCAGACATAAATGCCCCAGCACTGTATGTGCTAATTCAGACATGAGATAGAGAGACAAATCAGCTTAGATATGTGACAGTTTCACTGCAGCTTGTTGTAGATATACATCTTTTTTTTTTTTTTTTTTTTTTACCCTTGGGATTTCACAAGGAAAACGCATTGTAGGGTGGATTGTAATGCAAGAAAACTATGTTTATTAGCAATTGACAGCTGTAGGTTTCTGTCATCTTCAAGAAGGAAAGATGTCTGGTAATAAAGGAGCTCATCCATAAGTCTGTATATGATGGGAGAGACTTTCTGTGAGAATTCTGTTCATATGGGATCGTTTCAGCACATAGCAGGCAGAGGTTCTCCTTCTGACTCTTTCTCTTAGACAGAGTTCCAATCTAAGGGCTTCAGAATTTTGTGTAATATTTAAAAAGTTAATTACATGCTGTGACTATAAAGATAATGCGATTACTTGGTATCATCAAAATGCACTCCTCTCCTGCAATGTTGGTGAACCTGCATTAAGCCACTTACGCCCATTCACGAGTTTTCCCAGTAATCAAATGCACGCACTTCTGAAATGACTATTTGGAATTACAGTTAACATCTGGAATGGAAAAGAGGAGTGTCACCTGCTTGACACTTGAGACACTTAAACATCTTTTTATCTTTTAAGGCCAAACTTATTGAAGGAGGGGGTGTCTATTTATTGCTTCCATTTCTTACTAACTAATGATTTATTTCACCAACCCAGTGAGATTGCTCATTGAAATGGCTTCAGATGACCTCTTCATTTGTCATATTCAACTGTCCTTTCTTGGTCTTCATTTTTCTTGGTGGTTTGGTACATTTAACACATTTGACCACTTCCTTTATCACAACACTGTTCCTCTGGCTTTTATGACAATACTATATCTGAAGTTTATATTTTTACTTCTTTTCTGTTTCTTATTCTGATTTATTTTCTTCCTTCTCTAGAAAAATGGAATAAGAATGTGATAGTTTGCTCTACCTTTTCTCTGATCTCTTTACATCTCCTTCAAATATTTTATCCATTCACATCTCCAACCATCATTGTTAAAAGAACAGAAAAGAAAGAAAATCACCAATCTCCCATGGAATTTATCTGCTGAATTTTCACTTGAATGCATATAAGATAAGAACAGGATCTCTTCTGAATGTCTGCATTTTCACATTCAATAAGTTTCTAATTCTTATGATTTTTTTCTTTGCAATCTTTGTCAAATCTTTCTATTCGCATTGACTCTAGTCTAATCATGAATCTCTCCCTATCATTTTTGAGTCATTGCAGTAGCATTCCAGAAGAAAAATTTAGTCCCAACGTGCTTTCATTTCTTCTGATTATGACCATCTAATTAATATTTCTAAAATATAAATTGTATCACATTATGTCCTTGTTCACAGCCATCAATATCTTACCTTTGCTCAGTGTAAGTTCCATGAAGATAGAAATTTTATTCATTTTATGTATTATTATATCCTCAGTTATTAGGTGACTGACACATAATAAGTTTTTAATAAAATTATTGAATGAATAATAAGGAATCCACTCTAAATGTAGCCTGAATTCAATATTTTCCACCATTTGACACCGATCTACTTCTTTGAACCTATCTTTTTTACTCTTTTGTGAATATCAAGTTCCAGATAGGTTAATCTACTTCTTACTTCTGCCTTCTAAATCTTGTTTTACTTAAAATTCTAAAGTCTGACTTCATTAATCGCATCTGAAAACTGCAGCTCATTTTTACATTCACTGAATACTTTCACTATGCCATGCACTTTGCTATGTGCTTTCCATAGGTTATCATTTACCTTTCACAACCACACTGTGAAATAGGTATCATTTTCTCCTATTTTACAACTGAGGACATCGCAGCTTTGAGAAGTGAAGTCACATAGCAGTTAAATTGCAGAGCTGAGATTTGAGGCTTGAATTGTTCAGCTCCAGAGCCTAGCCTCTCAGTTCCCATGCCTTTCACATTCACGGCATTCTCCTCTGAACTCTTGGCATGTGAGGTCTGTATTGCTTACTTGGCATTATTCATATTTCCTTGCAGGATTATTTAATTTGTCATATATATTAACCTTATCTCTCAAGTGCAGAGACTTTGTCTCTTACCTCACCATTCATAGATCCGAATAGAGAGATGAACAATGATACTGAAGTATCATAATCACCTTGTGGGATTTCTTTTGGATCAAAACACACACTTTGGTCCTGGTGAATGAAAAACTGAACAGGTATTACCTATTGAGTGCTTTATACTAATATGAGCATTAAGTCCACTTAATAAAATATATTTTCAGAACTGCAGTAGGTATAAAATAAGAAGACCTGTTTATTTATGTAAATAATTAAAAATAAATATCAGGCATGCCCCATTCCTACTCATTTAAGTCATTTTAATGATGGCTGAAATATAAAAGGAGATTTTTTTAAAGGTCTCTAAGGAGAAAAGGGCAACACCACTAAATAAAGAAGCATGATCATGCTGGGGCAAACTTGAAAGGAGATGGCATTTATACAAAATGCAATTTACTTTGACAGTAATTTTCTGAGTTTCCCTGGTTATTATTGAAGATACATCTGTGTTTGAAAAAGAATGCTCCCTCTTTCCTCGCTAGCCAGCTGCTCTGTTTGATCCTGCAGTGAAGTCACCATCCTGTGTTAATGGCTTCACAGTTTGTTCCTGGAGAAAAAAATTATTATGATGTCACAAATTTGTCATTTTGACTTCACTGCAGGGTCAGGTTGGGGGAGAAAATGGGTTGTAAGGGATAAAATCTTTCAGGCAGAAACTTTTTTTTTCTCCTTGTAACAAGAAATAGGTGGTGTTAGGACAAGCACTTAAAATCAAGCAGATGAAAGGGTACATGACTATAAAGGTTCATAGGTATCATGTTAGAAGTAATCCATCTGAAATTCTCTTACTTTTAATGATGCCAGGATAACTTTTAGCTCTACATCCAGGCCAATCTTTTTCTTCATTTTTCTCTATACACCCTAAAGTTCCCAGTTTCAAAATGGAGACTTTCCTTTCCTGGAATTGCAGTTTTTTCAACATCTTAAACTCTTTGAAGAATCACAATAGTATATTCTCTCTTTGCATATCTATCAAAGAGCTGCATTGTCCCAACATTTTTAAATTAATGCACATGAACTTCAGCTTAAGATAGCAGGGTTGAGGCAATTCTTTTCCTTTCTCAAATCCATTAAAAACAATGACCAAAAATTTAAAAAAAGAAAAAAAAAACAACTAGCTAAGATGAAACAAAGGAATGGTTAAAACCTCAAACTACTAACTGTTCACACACCCACCAAATGATGTAAAATCTGAGCCTAAACAGGGCAGGATGCTGAGAGCCAATGCACGCCTCCTTGATCATTGACGGATATTGATTTTTCTCAAAAGTAAATGTTACAATCCAGAAAGGCATAGAAAATGATTCTTTGATTCAAGATGACAAGATCCAGGGGGTATAGTGGCTGCAGAAAAGCACAGAACCTCCCTGTAGAATATGTTTAATAGCATAGAATGACAGGGGAGGTGGCACAGAAGGAGAAACTAAACAGAGACTCACTATTACTATTGACCAAAGCCTAGTGTTCTTTGCAAGGGTGAGTGCCAGAGGTGATGCAGGGAAAAAGAGGCAGCTGCACAGGGAATGCTTGACATAAAAGGATTTTCTGTGAGTCACAATGACTACTTGCACACAGAGGGGAGTCATGCACTCAGGACAAAGGAAATAACTGAATTGGTGTGAGAGTGTTTGAGACCACAAATTTCCATCGAGGCTCTAGACTTATGTATCCTATAGCTCATACTCCCCAATCCTCCTATAGACTATTTTTCAGCAGGTAGCTAGCCTCATTCAAACTTGAGTAAAACTTAGAAGCCAACCCATTAACTGTGGGGAAAAAAGAGGAAATAGACATAAGCAAATGGTAGCAAAGTAAACATGTAGCATAAGAATTCTTTCCTAAAAATACACAGGAAGAATTTAAATAAATAACTTTTCAAAGAAGTAAAATATATATGTATATCAGGGTGCAAATAAGAGACTATAAAATAGAAAAAAGTTAAAAGCAAACTGTTAGTCCTCAGAAAAGAAATGTAAGGAACAAATAAAACATACTGGAAGTGAAGCCATATAATGAAGCAATTTAAAGTATAATAGAAGAGGCTCAAAGCACAAAGATATAGTGGGTATAATGGGGAAAAACACACAAAATTAAATGGAAAATAACAAAGATACAAAATAGTAATGAATAAGATAATAGAGAACGCAGAATATATCTAACTGATTCATATTTAGTGTTCCTGAAGAAGAGACCAGAATGATAAAAGCTTTCAAATATAAGAAAAATCCCTGAAAAAAAGAGAGGCTTTCATTTACATATAAACAAGGTATTTTGTGTCTTTGGAAAAGATGATACAGGATGATTGGTGCCAAATTTGATGATATTGCTGAATTTCAATATCAAAGAAATAATATATAAACAGCCCGGTAGAAAACAGGTTAAAAAACAGACTGTCCTCAATCTTTTTAAAGAGAACCCAAGAGCAAAAGACAATACATATGCTTTAAAAGTTCTGAGAAAAAGATGTGTGTTTTATACCCAGTCTAGTTGTCCTCTAAGTACAAAAGGCAGTTTGGCAGACCACCTTATGCATGGAAGAACTTAGGGATGCAACAATGAAAAAATCTTTTTTTTGAAAAACTACTGGCTAGATCTTGCTGGCCAGAAGGTGAATCAAGACAACCTGAAGGGCTTCCCTGGTGGCGCAGTGGTTGAGAGTCCGCCTGCCGATGCAGGGGACACGGATTCGTGCCCCAGTCCGGGAAGATCCCACATGCTGCGGAGCGGCTGGGCCCGTGAGCCATGGCCGCTGAGCCTGCACGTCCGGAGCCTGTGCTCCACAGCGGGAGAGGCCACAACAGTGAGAGGCCCGCATACCACACACACACACAAAAAGACAAACCTGAAGAATAGAGAAACATGGCAAAAAAAGAAAAGTAAGCTCTGAATTGGTTAAGATATAAAATTATGACTAAAGTGTGGTACTTATAGCTAAAGGACAGAATTTAAATGCTATCAAGTAGACAAGGGAGAAAAATAAACAAAAATCATGAAAGACATAGGAAAGGAGATGGCAACATGTATAAGACTAATTTATTCATCTATCATGAAGGAAAGTCAATGGACTTGTGTACATCTGAAATTTGAAGTTAGAAATATAATATAAACTTTTAAATATTTTTTCCATTTTTATTAAAATAAGCAAGCTCTTTTAGGAACTAATACCACTTTGTTGAAGAAACATTTATGTAGATTCTAGCATTTTATTCCCACTTTTTCTTAAATTCAAATGAAAATAATTTTATATTTGTATTAAAACAGCTTGTATGATGTGACTCCACTCTTCCAAATTTATTACTTGAAGGACCTATATCTATCTATATCTAGCTGGCTAAGAATCTAACCAGATAGGTCTCTTTAGATGCCAAGTTCTCTAGTATCCAGCTCTAATTCCATATATCCTTATTTGTTATCTTCCATCTATGTAAGAACATAAAGAGATGCCTGAAATTAATTTTACCTAAAGTTAATTATGATTCTTTTCAGTTTGGGAGATTCGGAGTAATATTTTATTTTCTATTTATCCTCTCATCAATACTTAACATTTATTTTTATCATAATTTTTGTTTTTCAAAACCCACACTGGATAAGAAAGCAGGGGAGTGTGTCATCACATTTTAAAAACATTCAAATAAGAAAATTTTTTATTCGGCTTGAATAAATGGCTCTTTTGAGTGTTAGTGATTGCAAATAACACAATTTAAGAGTTTCTACATGTTGCTTTGGAAGTCTTCCTTCTTTTAAAAACTTATCCTTCCCTTGGTTTCAACCTCATTGCTCTATCTCTTCCTTGGGCTGCTTTTCCATGTCTTCATTTCTAGACTCCATATCACCTCTAGCTTCTTTTCCTAAATGGAGAATTTCACTAAGACCAGTCCTGGGTTCTTAGCTTTTTTCTATGCTTTTCTCTTCTCACCAAAGCCTTTCTAGAGCAATGACTCTCATCTCTGAGATTATGACCTAATCCATTTCTCCAGGCCTGTCTTCTCTCCTGAGCCCTGGTTTTCCTCTGTAGATGCTTGAAACTTTTCCTTTTAAGTTTCTGCCGTCCTCCCAAATTCAAGTTGGATAAAACCGACATCTTATTTCTATAAAAATAAACAACATACACATATACAGACACGTACATCAAAGTAACAAGAACAACAGGAACAAAACCTCATTCTTCCTTTCAAAAGTTTATTTTATTAAAGTCTGTTAACTGCCAAATGTTTCAAACCCAGCTGTCTAGTTTCTCACCTCCCACTCAGTTCTCATCCAACAATAATTTGGCCTTTATTCCTTCTCCTCTTCCTAAACTACTTTCATCAAGGCCACCAATGCCCTTCATATAATTAAATCCAATGGGAGGTCTTTTTTAGGCTTCAACTTGTTTGTCTGCTAGGCATCTTTCAAAAATACTACTTCTGGCAAGAAACAACCCCTTTCTTAATTCTCTCATACCGCATCCTCTGCATTTTTTTTCCCCTAACCAACTTCTTAGTCTCCTGGGCCAGCATATCCTCCTTTACTCCCCTTCTGAACATTGCAGATTTCTAGGCTTGCTCTAAACCCTGTAAGCCTCTTACTGTAAATTTTCTTCCTAGTGGTTTTCATCCATATCTATGACTCATCTCTTTGCTAGGGACTTTTACATTTAGATCTGCAGCCTAGACTGTTCTTCTGAGTGTCAGACCTATATTTCTGTCTTCTGATTCAACATTTCCAATTGGATGTCTCAAAGAAGCGTCAAAGTCAACTTGTCCAGAAATGAACTCATAAATTTCCCTTTCCAAACCTGGGCCCACACTGTTCCTGTTCTTAGGAATACCCTTTTCATCATTTGCCTAGTTAACATCACTTCCTCAGAGAAACCTTCTTGGACAATCCCAACTCACACAAGTATTCTTGTTGCATGCTCGCATAGCTTCCTCCATTTCCCTTTATAATCCCTAACAGAGCTCATAATTATATATTTGTTATTTGATTATAGTTAATATATATTTGTTATTTGATTAATGTCAATCTTCATCTCAAAAGTGTGGGTGTATATATGATTATATATATAATATACATATTTAACATATATTACATGTCTTATATGTATAGTATAATATACATATGTAATATATATGTCCATACATTTAGAATATTTATTCTGTAAATACTTATAATTAATAGACATATGTTGTTTATTTCATATCTATTTATCTACCTCTAAAGCTTACATGCCTCATTGAACCCACGTGGACTTGCACAGCGTGTGACAAATCGTATACCCTCAATAAATATTTGTTAAAAGAATACACTTTTTAAAGTAAATTAATAAGTGGTAGAGCATTGTCTCTGGCATCCAGCCTTTAAGTCATGACGTCTTTGTTTTTTCCTTTAACCTCACACTACATATCCAGCTATTATCAAGTGCCTTTGAAATAAAACATTTCTTCTAGTCCTTTTCTTCCTATTTATATTGCTACCATTCTGGTCCAGGTCCTAATCACCTTGTATTTAATCTATTGCAAGTCAAAGTTTGGTCTCTATTCCTTCAATCTATACTTTATAATACTGTGAGATTAAACATCTAAGAATTTTACTTTGTACCTAGTATTCTCTCACTCAAAAATCTTTCAATATTTCTAATTAATTACTGAATACAAATCCACATTTCTTAGGTTGGATATAGCTCAATGCTCCCTGGAACATCCAGGCTATGTCCTCATTGTCCTCTTAAGATGGTTTGTACAGTCTAGTACCTTTGGTGCCACTGTACCTCTTCCTGGAAGACACTGCCCCCTCTCCCACCAAAACCACAGTACATATGCACACACTAGTAGCCTACTTTATTTCCCAGTGCCCAGAATCATAGTAGGTGCCAAAACACTTTTTGTTGATTTTAGCAGTAGAATAACGACAGTCAAGGAAAAAACGCAGCTGAAAGGGCATGAGTATTATGGTATATTTTTTATTATCATTATAGGTAATAGTAGTAAAATATTTGTAACAAATGTATATTTCTTTATACTATTCCAAATGACTTTCCAATTAATCATTTCATTAGAGCTCCATGGGGGACTAGCTCAACATTAATAATAAGAGAATTATAACATTTTCCTCTTCCTCATGGAAATGAATTTAAAACCAATGTCTTATGAGACCTGTCAGAAATAACAGTTTTGTTTATTTTTTATTGTTTAATATTGAGAGAGGTGAAAATATATGCACTTAGTAGAAGCTTCTAAAATAAGTTTTGGGAACTGATGAACATGTAGAGATGTACTCAGAGTTTACATTGGTGTTCATGCTGATTTTAACATTCAAAACTCACCTTAAATCTTTAAATGCCCTTCAAATCTGAGTGCTGTAGGAGAAAAGGGACTGTAGGTAAATTATAACTATATCAGATTCTAAATTTCAATATACAGAAAATAGGAGAGAAAGAGAGACAGATAGCCAAGAGAGAGAAAGGGAGAGAGAGAAGAAATATAGGAGATTTCCTCTGACTTTTAGCAAATTCTCTGGACCAGTGTCATAAAATTAAATAGCTATAATAAAAATGTTTTAAGACTACATGAAAATGAGTCCCTTTGCTCAAATCAAACCAGTTCAAGAAAATTTGGCCCCTTTAAAGTTGACCTCATTAATTTCATGCTCTTTGGATGGCATATAGCACCCCAACTGTGCAGATTAGTTTGTATCTTTGAAACCCACCAGCACTGTGTATCTGTGAAGATTAAAAAAAAAAAATACAGCACAGAACTCTGGACTTGTGTAATTAAAATGCAGACATTTGTTCAAACAGCTCTTGCATGTGAGCTATAAATAATCATTTGAAAAAAATTAAAAATTGAAATGGGTATAACATAGAGTAGTAATTAAGCATTTCTTTGTTAGAGATGGCTACACCTAAAGGTTGGGAGGGGGACTTCTCCCTGTGAAGTTGCTGGGCATGTACGTGTACACTCTCCCCTTGACATTGACACTAACACAGAGTAACTACCATCTTGAATACCAAGATCAGTGAATATCAATCAACCTCCCTACATTTCCTATAAGCAAAACTTGGCAGTTTCTGCTGCATTATTTTGACAGAGCAGTGATAGGCGGATATTTGCTGCCACCCATTGAGTTGCCCAAACTTGATTAATTGCTACATCCTGTATCTCTTTATTTATAAGAGTTCATTCCAGATCTATAGGAGAAGTTTCCTATATTTAAACTCATATTAGTTTTCATAATTATTCTATAATAGGCCATTTATATTATTAGACAATAGTTACACAAGTGACGGTTATAATTGAACTATTTTGCATACAGTTTTAAAACATGCCCATCAGAAAGACTGATATAACAAAAGGCAGATTTATAATCTCTGGTACCAGACTACTTAGGGCACATCAAATTGTACGACAGATTTTGCCTTTCATTTCTGGAATGGGTTTTGATATTTTTTGCTCACCATATGTTGGATGTAAATCTAGAAACCAACAGAAATGTAAACATCATTCATGATTAGAGGTTTAAAAAATTTTGGAAGCCCTCTGATTTATTTTGCTAGAAAAGTAATTCCAGTCTACTGAGCACTACAGCCCTTATAACCATAAGAAGTACAATTTGCCTTCCTGGACTTATTACTCTCTGATGGTTTCTGTGCTCTGTGAACGATTACAGAAATGAACAAATAGGTTTGGTATGTATGGAATAATGATGTAAGGGCTCAACCTCCAAGCTGTGACTTCAGATGTTGTGTATATCAAAGTCAGACAATTTTTTGGCAACAACTATATTGTTAGAGTCCTATATTCCCCTCTCAGAAATGCATCCTATGATAAGAATTTCCTGATTTATATGGAAGGTCTAATTTTGAGGCTACAGGATTTTTTTTTTGAGATAGAGAAACCATCAAATTATGTTAACAGGTTTGTATGATGATAATCTAGCACTGTGATCCCATAAAGAATAAATTCAACTTGTCTTACAGGTGTAGGGAACTATTTAATTTCTTTTATTTCTTAACTCTTAGGTAAACAAGTGACTGGAAACACTTCTTATCAATCAAAAGAAAGAAAGAACTCCAGGCACAAACTTGGCATCATGCTAAAATATCCCTATATGTTGAGAGGTATTAAATACTTTTTCTCAAGCGAACTGAAAATTGCATTTTTCCTGATTCAGCAAAATGCCGTAATTGCCCAATACAAAGAAAACCATACATTATTTAATCTTCAGAATGTTAATTAAGCACTGGATGCATTCAGATGGTTATATTTTTACTTAAAAAGCCACTTATTTGTGATAAAGGTATGGTAGTGCAGAGATTGCAAATGGATGGTCATTGTGTTAAGTTAGACCAATGGATCTTGTTTGTTGTGGTCTTGACCCAGAGGATTTGCTATTATTTTTAAAATTCCTTGGCAGTCTTTCCTATATAAATCCAGATTTTTAGTTTCTTTTGAAAAAAATAATGGCAACATTGAGCCTCCATTCCTGCATTGAAACAGTGAGTTGGAGCTCCTGCTGTTCTGCCTCTCCAGGCCTCTCCAGACCTTGTATTCTGATAAGTCCAAGATTCTCCACTTGTTTCCTTACCTGTAAGGCCCCGGTGGGCACATGTGTATGTGATCTTTGTGTTAAAGTTTTTTCCTTTCTTTGATTTTTTTCCCTATATTTGTTTGTTATCTGTAATAGTGCTTCTAAAAGCCTCAAAATCATGGCAGGTGATTTAGATGTTTTTATCTTTTTTTCTTTTTTAATCAGCAGTTGTGAATAAAGAACACTTTGCATAAAATACATTAAATGTCAAAGTCAGAAAGAGTCTTTTCAGGGTACAGTGGAGTGCCATGCTGTAGAGTGGCATCTTAAGTGAGCATAATGTCTAGAGTCAGCAGGTAAAGCAAAAGTTGAGTAAAGGCAAACTTGCCCTTGAAAACCTCTTAGGATGATGCCAAGTTTGAAACTGATATACTGTCTCTCAATAAGTCCAGTACAGCCAATTTTTCTCTCTAGTTTGGGAACAGATAGATTTTTTTCTTTTTTGGTTGAGTACCAGATGAAGTAATTGCACTGAATTTAGGAATCATGTTATATGCAATACACATCTTTGAAAACTTGAATACTCAGAACTGCAGCAAGATGATCACTAAGAGAGACGCGTAGGAAGTGAACTCAACAGAGGAAAAGGCAGAATCCCGTTTTTCATCTCGTGCTCACTCTGGGGTATATGCTCAGTGAGTGGAATGACAAGTGAACTGTTCATACTGTTTAATTCTCTATCTGTGTCTCCATTGCTCTCTCTCATCCCTTTTATGAGTCCATGTACTTGAATTTGAGTACATTTGAGTTTGTGCATATGGTAGAAATACACTGACTCAAACTAGGATTTGATCACTTACTAAGTTTTTAGAACATAGGACAAAGGAAGTGAAGAATAGAGATTTTGTTTCTTCTGAGAACAATTCACAGATAGAAAAATTATTAAACCAGTTAAGATATTTGGTAAGCTTCCTTAGTGCGTGAGATACTCTGATAAGAGCTGTTTGAGATGAAGAGAGGTATAATGTGACTATCTTAAAGTTTCATACATTTTATAGCTTATATATATATATTTTTAATTGGTAATCTGACAAAGAGTGGCCAGTTGTTTTATTTTGGACATTGAGTGCATTTAAAAAGAGAAGAATATTAATCTTGGAGGGAGAATGGCCAAGATGGTGGAGTTTGAAAACTCTGAGCTTGACTCCTCCCATGGAACACCAAAATTACAACTATTTACAGAGCAACTATTGCTGAGAAAAACTAGAAGACTACAGAAAAGATCTTCTACAACTAAAGATATAAAGAAGGAACCATGAAACAGGACACCTTGGGCCCCTGAACCAGCCACTCCAGGATCCAACACCATGCATCAGCTGGCCAACTCAAGCTGGCCCTGCTTGCTCAGGGCCCTGCAGCCAACCACCTTGTGACCTGACTTTGCCCACCAATGGCCAGAAGCCTCTGCACAAGGCAGACCTTGGCAACCAATCTGACTAGGGACCAGTCACACCTACCAGGCCACCCATAATAGTCAGCCTGTCACAATAGAAGGACCCATGCAGCCCATATTGGGGCACCCCCAGGGCATATACATCTGATGAACACAGAGGAGTGCATTGCTGAGCTGCATAGCATGTCTCCTACAAAAGGCCACTTCTCCAAGGTCAGAAAACATAACCAACCTGCCAAATATATAGAAATAAAACAGCAAATTAGGCAAAATGAGACAACAGAGGAGTATGCTTCAAATAAAGGAACAAGATAAAACCCCAGAAGAAGAACTAAATGGAGTGGAGATAAGAAATCTACCCTATAAAGAATTCAAGGTAATGATTGTAAAGAGGTTCAAAGAACTCAGGAGAAGACTGGATAAAGAGAGTGAGAAGTTAGAAGTTTTAAACAAAGAGTTGGAAAATATAAAGAAAAACTGAACATAGATGAGGAATACAATAACTAAAACAAAAAATACACTAGAAGGAATCAACAGTAGATGATAAGGAGGAACAGATCAGTGAGCTGGAAGATAGAGGAATGGAAATCACTGAAGCTGAACAGAAGAAAGAAAAAAATGATAAAAAGAAATGAGGACAGCTTAAGAGACCTCTGAGACAACATCAAGCATACTAACTTTCATATTAAAGAGGTCCCAGAAGGAGAAGGGAGAGAGAAAGGAGCAGAGAACATATTTGAAGAGATACTAGCTAAAACATCCCTAACCTGAAAGGCAACAGACATCCAGGTCCAGGAAACTTAGAGTCTCAAGCAGTATCAACTCAAAGAGGACCACACGAAGATACATTGTAATTAAAATAGCAAAAATTAAAGATAAAGAAATAATTTTAAAAGCAGAAAGGGAAAAGCAAATTTACCTACAAAGAACTCCTATTAAGGTTATCAGCTGACTCTTTAGCAGAAAGTCTGCAGGCCAGAAGGGATTGGCATAATATATTTTAAGTGATGAAAGGGAAAAGCCTATAACCAAGAATACTCTTCCCAGCAAGGCTTTTATTCAAATTTGGTAGAGAAACCAAAAATTTTACAGATAAGCAAAATGTAAAAGAACTCAGCACCACTAAATCAACTTTACAAGAAATGTTAAAGGGACTTCTCTAAGCAAAAAACAAAAGGTCACAACTAGAAATATAAAAATTTTAAAAGGAAAACTCTCATTGGTAAAGGCAAATATAAAAGTACTAAATCAACCATGTATAAAGCTAGGAGGAAGGTAAAAAAGACAAAAGTAGTAAAATCATCTCTATCCACAAGTAGTTAAGGGATACTTAAAAAGACGTAAAATATGATGTCAAAAATAGTAATTGTGGATGGCAGGTAATAAAAATGCCAGGTTGTTAAAATGCATTTGAAATTAAGAGATCACGAACTTAACTTAAAATAATTTTATATATATATATATATATATACACACACATATATGGATTTTATATATATATATATGGATTGCTACATATACACCTCATGGTAATCACAAACTGAAGGTCTGTAATGTGATACACACACACAGAAAAGAGAAAGGAATCCAAACATAACAGTAGCAATAGTCATCAGAACACAAGGAAGAGACCAAAGGAAGAAAAAAGGAACAAAAAAGAACTACAAAACAACCCCAGACAATGAACAAAATGGCAGTCAGTACATGCATACGATAATTACTTTAAATGTAAATGGGTTAATTGTTTCAATAAAAAAACATAGAGTGGCTGAATGGATACAAAAGCAAGACCCAAATATATACTGCATAGAAGAGACTCCAAATCTAAATATACACACAGATAGAAAGTGAGGGAATGGAAAAAGTTATTCCATGAAAATAGAAATGAAAATAAAGCCAGAGTAGCAATACTTATTTTAGACAAGATAGACTTAAAACAAAGACTATAACAAGAGACAAAGAAGGATATTGCATAATGATCAAAGGATCAGTCCAAGAGGAAGATTTAACAATTGTAAGCATATATGAACCCAACATAAGAGTGCCTAAATATATAAAACAAGTATTAACAGACAAGGGGAGAAATTGATAGTAACACAGTAATAGTAGAGTACTTTAACACCTCACTAACATCAGTGGACAGATCATCCAGACAGAAAATCAATAAGGATACCTTGATTTTAAATGGCACATTAGATAAGATGGACTTAATATGTATATGTGTATACATAATGTATACCTATCTATATATTATGATATATATATATATATATATTTAAAACATTCCATCCAAAAGTAGCAGAATACACATTCTTTTCAAGAGGACATGGAACATTTTCCAGAATACATAGACCATAAAACAAGTCTCAGTAAGTTGCCAAACGCTTAGAAAGAGTCAACACCTATCCTTCTCAAGCTATTCCAAAGAAACTGCAGAGGGAGAAATGCTTCCAAACTCATTCTGTGAAGCAGGCCAGCATCACACTGACACCAAAGTCAGGCAAATATATCACAAAAAAGAGAAAATTACAGGCCAATATCACTAACAAACGTAGATGCAAAATCCTCAACAAAATACTAGCAAACCAAATTCAACAATACATTAAAAAGATCATACACATGATCAAGTGGGATTTATCCCAGGGATTCAAAGATGGCTCAATATCTTCAAATCAATAAATGTGATATACAACATTACCAAATTGAAGAATAAAAATCATATAATCATCTCAACAGTTGCAGAAAAATCTTTTGACCAAACTCAACATCCATTTATGATAAAACTCTCCATAAACTGGGTATAGAGGGAACATACCTCAACATAATAAAGGCCATATATGATAAGTCCACAGCTAACATCATTCTCAACAGAGAAAAGCTGTTTTAAGATCTGGAACAAGTCGAGGATGCCCACTCTTGCCCCTTTTATTCGACATACTGTTGGAAGTCCTAGCCACAGCAATCAGACAAAAAAAAGAAATAAAAGGAATTCAAATTGGAAAGGAAAAGTAAAACTGTCACTGTTTGCATGCAAATGACATGATATGATACATAGAAAATCCTAAAGATACCACCAAAAAACAACTAAAACTCATCAATGAATTCAGGAAAGCAGAAGGATAAAAAATTAATATACAAAAATCTATTTTGTTTCTATACACAAACAAATTATCAGAAAGAGAAATTAAGGAAACAATCCAATTTACAATCACATCAAAAAGAATAAAATACCTAGGAATAAACCTACCTAAGGAGGTAAAAGACCTGTACTCAGAAAACTATAAGACACTGATTAAAGAAATTGAAAAGAATACAAATCCCTGGAAAGATATATCATGTTCATGGATTGGAAGAATTAATACTTTTAAAATGACCGTACTACCCAAGGCAATCTACAGATTCAGTGCAATCCCTATCAAAATACCAATTACATTTTTCACAGAACTAGAAAAGTAATTCTAAAGTTTGTATGGAAACACAAAAGAACTCAAATAGCCACAAGTCTTGAGAAAAAAAAAAACAACAATGCTGGAGTCCTGCTTGCTGATTTCAAACTATTCTACAAAGCTACAGTCATCAAGGCAGCATGGTACTGACACAGAAACAACAGACACATATGCCAATAGAACAGAATAGAGAGCCCAGAAATGAACCCACACTTATAGGGATAATTAATCTACCACAAAGAGGGCAAGAATATACAATGGGAAAAAACAGACTCTTCAATAAATAGTGTTGGAAAAACTGGACATATGCATGCAAAAGAATCAAACTGGACTACTCTCTTACACCATGTACAAAAATAAATTCAAAATGGATGAAAGGCTTAAATATAATACCTGAAATCATAAACCTTCTAGAAGAAAAATTAGACAGTTGGCTCTAAAACATTACTCTTTGACATCAGTCTTAGTAATGTTTTTTTTAGATATATCTCCATATGCCAAGCAAGGGAAACAAAAGTGAAAATAAATAAATGGAACTACATCAAACTATAAAGCTTTTGTATAGTGAAGAAAACTTTCAACAAAATGAAAAGGCTGCCTACCAAATGGGAGAAGATACTCACAGACAATATATCTGATAAGGGGTTAATATCAAATATGTACAAGAAACTCATACAACTCAACATCAATTAAAAATACCATCAAAATATTGTTAGAGGATTTGGATAGACAAATCTTTAGAGGAAGAAAGATAAGTGAGGGAGATTAAGAGGTACAAACTTCCATTATAAAATAAATGTCATGGATATGACATGTACAGTATGGGAAATATAATCAATAACTATAATATCTTTGTAGGCAGATGTACCATAACTAGACATTGTGTTGATCATTTTGAAATGTATAGAAATATTGAATCACTATGTCGTGTAACAGAAACCAACAATGTGTTGTAGGTCAACTATACTTAAAAAACAAACTCATAGAAAAGGAGATCAGATTTGTGGTGACTAGAGGTGGGTGGTGGGAGCAGGAGGAATTGGATGAAGGCTGTCAAAAGGTACAAACTTCCGGACTTCCCTGATGGCGCAGTGGTTGAGAGTCAGCCTGCCGATGCAGGCGACACGGGTTCGTGCCCTGGTCCGGGAAGATCCCACATGCCACGGAGCGGCTGGGCCCGTGAGCCATGGCTGTGGAGCCTGCGCGTCCATAGCCTGTGCTCTGCAATGGGAGAGGCCACAACAGTGAGAGGCCCGCGTGCCGCAAAAAAAAAAAAAAAGGTACAAACTTCCAATTATAAGATATATAAGTACTAGGAATGTAATGTATAGCATGATAAATATAATTAACACTGCTGTATGTTATATATGAATGCTGTTAAGTGAGTAAATCCTAGGAATTCTCATCACAAGGAAAAATATATATTCTATTTCTTTAATTTTGTGTCTATATGAGAAGATGGATGTTCACTAAACTTGTGATAATCATTTCATGATGTATGTAAGTCAAATCATTATGCTGTACACCTTAAACTTATACAGTGCTGTATGTCAATTATATCTCAATATAACTGGAAGGAAAAAAAATAGGAGATCCAGTGGGAGCTATTGCATGGACTTAAGTGAGTTCTTAGACAAGGATGGTGTGTAAAGATAAAAAGAAATGAACAAAATCCATATGAGACAACCAGTCATTGATTCATTTCAAATACTTGTCTGATTGTCTTGTCACTTTCAATCCATCAGTCAAAAGAGGGGTGAGAGCTAACGAAAATTTTAGTCACTTATTAGCGTGTTCCCAAATCTCTGGGTTTTGCCTTGTCATTTCTGTCAGACAAGTGTGTGGTTAACCAAATGCCTTCAAAATGCTTTTTCTACTCTTCTCTATTTGTCAATTCAGGATTAAAAAAAAAAAAGAAAGAAAGAAAGAAAAAAGGATCAGGCATGCTTAAAACAGTAGCCCTCTTAAGAAACTTGAATTTTAGAGAAAGATCTCTCAAGTCCTCTGAACTGTTTTATAAAGCAGTAGTACTAAAATTTATTTTGAAGCTCCTCTATGTAGATATATAAGTACCAACGTTTATAATTCAGTCCTGTAATCCTTCTCCTACTACCACGTGTTCTCTCTTCACCTCTACCACACCCTCAGACATTGTCTTTAGCTGGTGACACTGCCTGAGAGTCATCAAAAAGCACAAGAAGACCAGTTGTATTAATTTGCCTGTTCCCATATATACAATTATCCATGTGAACATGGCTATGAAGCAAAGCTATAACTGCGAAACAGTTTAGGCAGTAAATGTATTTCTTTGTTTCTCTGCAGATTATTTTACCTGAATATCCCATGTCCATGACTGTAGTACTACTGCCGGGCATGTAATGAATAATTGCTAGGTTTTGAATTCACTTTATTCATTAGATTTTTGTCATTTGGCAACAAAGAAAGAGTTTGAGTGAAGAGAGACATGATCCCTCTGCTAGCTACTTTCTTTCTTCTAATATTTTGAACGTTATCACTTTGTGATCTTATCATTGTCATTGCCTAGAACTGGAATTTCTTCCTTGCCCTAGTTACCTCTCCAAATCGTCGATTATTTATCAAGGCCACCTCAAATCTTACAACTTCTCTGAAGCCTTCACGGATTAGGTGATCCCAATTCATTCATGCATGCATTCATTAGTCAATTAGCAGATGTTTAGAGAGCACCTACTGTATTAATAGAAGCACCTAAATACTTTCCTCAGCCTCCAGTCCTTGATCACTCTCATTTTGGCTTATAAGACCCTCATCTACATTATTCAGTTGACTCTTCACTCTTTCATTTATCTTGCTGAGTTGATTAACATTTCAAAAACACGTGCCATATGTTCACATTTAAGTTTGTGGATTCTTGATGACGTTTCACAGTCGAAAGATATGAGGCAGGAGAGATTTTGATAAAGCTATTTATTCAACTTAAAGGACCATATTTTATTATGAGATTCTCTCTTTCTTGCTTTTCTTTGATGTTACAACTTATTTCTCTTTAATTTTTTTCCAGTTTTATTGAGATAAATAACTCTGCAACAAACATGAGGGTGCAGATATTTCTTCAAGATAATGATTTCATTTCCTTCAAATGTATACCCAGTAGTAGAATTGATGGATCAGATAGTAGTTCTATTTTTAATTGTTTGAGGAACCTCCATAGTGTTTTCCATAGTAGCTGTACCAATTTACATTCCCATCAAGAGTGCCCAAGGGTTCTCTTTACTCCACATCCTTGTCAGCACTTGTTAACTCTTGTCTTTTGGGTAATAGCCATCCTAACAGCTGTGAAGAGATATCTCGTTATATTTTTGACTAGCAATTCCCTGGTGATTAGTGATGTTGACAACTTTTCATGTATCTGTTGGCCATTTGTATATATTCTTCGGAAAACTATCTATTCAGGTCTTTGCCCATTTTTTAACTGACTTGTTTATTTTTTGCTACTGAGTTATAAGTCCCTTGTATATTGTGGATATTAACCCCTTATCAGATATTTGATTTGTAAATATTTTTTCTCATTCAATAGGTTACCTTTGTATTTTGTTGGTCATTTCTTTTGCTGTGCAGCCTTTTTAATTTGGTGTAGTCATACTTGTTTGTTTCTGCTGCTTGTGTTTAAGGTGTCAAATCTAAAAAGTCATTGCCAAAACCAATATCAAGTACTTTTTCCTTATGATCTTCTACGAGTTTTATGATTTCAAGCCTTACATTTAAGTCTTTAATACATTTTTAAGTTAATTTTTGCATATGATTTAAGAGAGGGGTCCAGTTCCATTCTTTTGGATAGGATATCCAGTTTTCCCATCACCATTTACTGAAGAGACTATGTTTTCTCCATTAAGAATTCTTAGTGGATCCCTTGTCAAATATTAGTTGACCATGTGTGTGTGGGTTTATTTCTTGGCTCTTGATTCTGTTTCCATTGGTCTATTGCCTGTTTTTATGCCAGTACTGTACTATTTTGATTATACTATAATTTTATAGTATAGTTTGAAATCAGGGTGTGTGAACTTCCAGCTTTGTTCTTCTTTTATAAAGACTGCTTTGGCTATTTGGGGTCTTTTGTGGTTCCATATAAATTTTAGGATTTTTTTTTCTATTTCTGTGAATAATACCATTGAAATTTTGATAGGGATTTTATTGAATATTATAGATGGCTTTGGGTATTATAGATATTTTAATAACATTAATTATTTCAATCTGTGAACATGAGATTTCTTTCCATTTATTTGTCCTCTTAAATTGCTTTCATCAATGTCTTATTACAGTTAGTGTTTGAATCTTCCACCACATTAGTTGCATTTATTCCTAAGTATTTATTGATTTTTTAAAAAAAGTTTTATTATGGTAAAAGTCACATAATGTAAAACATACTATTTTAACCATATTTAACTGTACAGTTCAGTATCACTAAGTACATTCACATTGTTGTGCAACTTTCAGTATCATCCATCTCCCGAATTTTCCACCTTCCTAAACTGAAACTCTGTCCCCATTAAACACTAACTCTCCATTCCACCTCCTCACACCCACACCCACCCCCTGGCCCCTGGCATCTACAGTGTACTTTCTGAATCTATGAATTTGACTATTCTAGGTACCTAGTATAAGTGGAATCAAACAGTATTTGTCTGCACCTACTGTATACTGGAATCCATTTTTAAAGTTAACTTAATATATGTCCTACAAACAGATTATACCTTTTTTTTTTTCTGTGCTATACAGTAGGTTCTCATTAGTTATCTATTTTATACATAGTAGTATATATATGTCAATCCCAATCTCCCAATTTATCCCACCCCCGCTTTCCCCCCTTGGTGTACATATGTTTGTTCTCTATGTCTGTGTCTCTATTTCTGCTTTGCAAACAGGTTCATCTGTATTATTTTTCTAGATTCCACATATATGCATTAATATACGATATTTGTTTTTCTCTTTCTGACTTACTTCACTCTGTATGACAGTCTCTAGGTCCACCCATGTCTCTACAAATGGCACAATTTCATTCCTTTTTATGGCTGAGTAATATTCCATTGTATATATGTACCACATCTTCTTTATCCATTCCTCTGTTGATGGACATTTAGGTTGCTTCCATGTCCTGGCTATTCTTAATAGTGCTTCAATGAACATTGGGGTGCACTGTTTTTTGAATTATGTTTTTCTCCAGGTATATGCCCAGGATTGGGATTGCTAGGTCATGTGGTAGTTCTACTTTTAGTTTTTTAAGGAACCTCCATACTGTTCTCCATAGTGGCTGTACCAATTTACATTCCCACCAACAGTGTAAGAGGGTTCCCTTTTCTCCACACCCTCTCCAGCATTTATTGTTTGTAGATTTTTTGATGATGGCCATTCTGACTGGTGTGAGGTGGTACCTCATTGTAGTTTTGATTTGCATTTCTGTAATAATTAGTGATGTTGAGCATCTTTTCATGTGCCTCTTGGCCATCTGTATGTCTTCTTTGGAGAAATGTCTATTCAGGTCTTCTGCCCATTTTTTGATTGGGTTGTTTGTTTTTTGGTATTGAGCTGCATGAACTGTCTGTATATTTTGGAGATTAATCCCTTGTCATTTACTTTGTTTGCAAATATTTTCTCCCTTTCTGAGTGTTGTCTTTTCATCTTGTTTATGGTTTCCTTTGCTGTGCAAAAGCTTTTAAGTTTAATTAGGTCCCACTGGAGTTTGCAGGCAGCTGGGAAGAGCTGGGTCTTGGTGCCGTGCCAAGATGAGGACCTCCAGGAGAGCTCATACCAATTAATATTCCCTGGGGCATGGCCTAAAGTATCCACCTCCAAAATTCACTTTAGAACAGTAATCATTCCCCCTTGTTGAGCAGCAGCAGCAGCCAGGAGCGCCTGCCATCTGCCATCCCCAGGGGGCCCAAGGCATGGTTGGGCATGGGGTCATGTTGCCCCGGGACTGTGGCACAGCTACCTGGGCTGGATTGTGCCTGGGGTCACCGCAGCAACTGCAGGAGCCACAGGGCCACCACGGGGCAGGCCGCAGCAGGGACAGTCTGCAAACTCTCAGGCCTGACAGGGCCATGCATTTCACATCCACACAAAGCCTGGACACTGCAGAGATGCTCTCTGGGGGCTCAGCTGACCAGGGCAGGGGTCTATTTGCAATTTCTTCCTACCCTCCCCTACCGACCTCTCCAACTTCTCCCCACTTCTGGGCTCACAGCTCTCTAAGGCCAGTGTTTATTGTTTTTGATGCTATTGTGAATAGGATTGTTTTCTTTATTACTTTTTGAGATAGTTCATTGTTAGTGTACAGAGATACAACTGATTTTTGTATGTTGTTTTTCTGTCCTGTAACTTTCCTGAATTTGTTTATTAGTTCTAACAGTTTTTTGGTGGATTCTTTAGGATTTTCTATGTATAAGATCATGTCATATGCAGATAGAGAGAATTTTACTTTTTTCTTTTTGACTTGGATGCCCTTTATTTCTTTTTTCTCTGATTTCAATGGCTAGGAGGTTCAGTACTGTGTTGAATAAGAGTAGTAATAGTGGTGCTTTTGTTTTCTTCCTTGTCTTAGAGGAAAAGCTTCTAGCCTTTCACTATTGAGGATGATGTTAGCTGTGGACTTGTTATATATGGCTTTTATTATATTAAGTTCTTCCTATACCTGATTTGTTGAGAGTTATCATCAAAGGATATTGAATTTTGTCAAATGCTTTTTCTGCATCTATTGAGATGGTCATATGATTTTTATCTTTCTATTAATGTGATATATCAGATTTATTGATTTGCATGTGTTGAACCAGCGTTACATCTCAGGGATGAATTCCACTTGATAATGGTGTATGATTATTTTAATGTGCTGTTTAATTCAGTTTGCTAGTATTTTGTTGAGAATTTTTACATCTGTATTCATCAGGGATATTTGTCTGTAATTCTTTTCTCATAGAGTCCTTGCCTGGCTTTGGTATCATGTTAACGCTGGCCACATGAAATGAGTTTGGAAGTATTCCCTCCTCTTCAAATTTTTGGAAAAGTTTGAGAAGGATTGGCATTAATTCTTCTTTAAATGTTTGGCAAAATTCACCCATGGAATCCACCATCCACCCATGGTCCTGGGCTTTTCTTTGTTGGAGGTTTTGATTAATGATTTAATATCACTACTTGTCATTGGTCTGTTTAGATTTTCTGTTTCTTCATAATTCAGTCTTAGGAGGTGCATGTTTCTAGGAATTTATTAATTTCTTCTAGGTTATCCAATTTGCTGGCATATAATTTTTAGTCATTTATAGTCCTTTGTATTTCTGTGGTATCAGTTTTAATGTCTCCTTTTTCATTTATATATTTATTTGAGTCTTCTCTCCTTTTTTCAGTTTGTCTAGCTAATGGTTTGTGTGTTTTATTTATCTTTTCCAGTTTTGTTAATCTTTTCTATTGTTTTCCTGTTTTCTATTTTATATATTTCTGCTTTAATTTTATTATTTCCTTCCTTTTGTTAACTTGAGCTTAGTTTGTTGTTCTTTTTCTAGTTCCTTGAGGTATGTTAGGTTGTTTATTTGCCATCTTTCTTTTCTCTTGATATATGAATTTATAGCTATAAACTTTCCTCTTAGAACTGCTTTTGCTGCATCCCATAAGTTTTGGTATACTGTGTTTCCATTTTTGTTTGTAAGATATTTTTTTATTTAACTTATGATTTCTTTTTTGATCCATTGGTTGTTCAGGAGTGTGTTGTTTAATTTCTACATATTTGTGAATTTTCTGGTTTCATACTATCATTTTCAGAAAAGATACTTGACATAATCTCTATCTTCTTGAATTTGTTGAGACTTCTTTGGTGGCCTAACATATGATTTATCCTATAAAGTGTTCCATGCATGCTTCAGAAGAACCTGTATTCTGCTGCTATTGCATGGAATGTTCTGTATATGTCTGTTATGTACATTCATCAAAGTGCTGTTCAAACCAAGTCTTTCCTTATTGATTCTTTGTGTGGATAATCTATCCATTATTGATAGTGGGGCTAGAGACTGTGCTCCTCAGTTGGGCAAGGTCACTTTCTTGGCTTGTCAGTCAGTTGGGGTTGTAAGCTATGCTCCATGGCTGGGCAGAGTCATTGGCTGCACTCCCTGCCTAGGCAAGGCCACAAGCTGTCCAGCAATTGGTCAAGGCTATATGCTGGGCTCTGCTACTGGGTGAGGTTGTAGGCTGAGCTCCTCAGTGGGGTGGTAACTTAGGCTGTTCTCCAGGATTCTCAGGGTCACTGTTAAAGCTCCCTGGTTATGCAGAGCCAGAGCTATGCTCAACAGTTGGGTAGGATGTGTTCCACAACTATTGGACTACTGGTTCTTGTGGCCATGCTTCCCAGAGTGATGGGACTGGAAGCTATGCTCAGCAGGTTGGTGAGACTGTGAATTTGTCCCTCTGCCAGCATAGGCTATCAAATGCACTCCACTGTAGCTTCAATCTTGTAGCCAGTAATCCTAATCAGACTGAACTGTCAAATAGGCTCCTTGGCCAGACTAAGGCATGGCTCAGCTCTCTAGATATGTAGAGCCTCAGGCTGGGATTTCTGCCCGGGTGCCTCTGCAAGCAGGAACATGGTCTGCTGAAACCTGAGTGAAGGTTGCTGTAGGCACCACCACCCTTTATCTGTCTCCTTCTGATCCCTAGCTCCTGGTGGAGCTGCACAAATATCTCCTTGTGATGTATGTGAGGTAAGACCTGAGTATGCTTCCTCGGAATCATCTTGCAACTCTGGTAAAGCTGAATGTCCACCTTGGGTTCTGTTTTTACCACTGTAGAAACTGTTACCCAGTGGGGCCCTCTTGATGTGCTGGCCTGGGGAGTGGTTGAGTCTGTTAAAATGAAGCTGCTGCTCTTACTCTCCTAATGCAGTCCCTCTTAGTCTCTGTTGTCCAAGGTAGTGCTTAAGTCTCACTTCTTGGGTTCTGGGATCTTCAAAATGGTGTCTTGTGTATATAGATAGTTGCTAGTTGACCCTCTTGTGAGGCTGACTGAAGTTGGGTACAATCTATGTCACTGTCTTGATGATGTCACTCCAAAGTAATTTGATTTAATGCAAGCTGGATCATGTCTCATCCCTATTTTATATCCTTCAAAAGCTTCTCAAGGTTTTTAGGATAAAGTTTGGCTCAACTATCCTTACTTTGAATGACTCAATTCCTACCTCCTTTCTCCTTACCTACCACAAGTCTCCCTCTTTCTATCCTGGAATTAATTGAAGTATGGTGGTTGATACACCACATTATAATTACCTTGTTAATTTAGACCTCCTAAATAAAGATTTTTATATGTGGGGTCTAGTAATCTTAATTTTAAGCAAGCTTTCTGGAAGATTCTCATTTAAACTAAAGTTAGAAAACCAGTACACAATTCCCTATTGGCCTGACCTTTCTGCTCCTCAAATATGTTCATTTATTTCCTATTTTAAGGTCCTAAGATGTTCAGTTTCCTCAGTCTGGAACGTTGAAGTTTTATTCTAAGGTAATTTCTAATTATGCTCAGCTTCCAATTTCATGTTACTTTCTTATGGGTGTCTTCCCTTAGGTTAGTAGACTAAATTATATCTTGTTATGTACTGTCTTCATTTTCTATCATTTTCTTTCATAGCACTTAGAACATTGGTAATTAAATTGTTATTTATGTATTTATATTTTCATTTCCTCAACAAGACTGTGTGCTCCTGAGGGCTACAAGTTTTATCTCCTTTCTTTCATGGGGTTATTATGTTCTGTCATTTTGGGTTAAGTGTCCCACTTTTCACTCATCTTGCTGCTGGTGACCACCTGAATCTTTGCTGTTATCACACTGTACTACAATTTTCTCACTCCTTGTCTCTGTCCTATATAAGCGTGTGATATAGGACAGAGATGTAGAACTTCTTGAGGGAAAAGACCAACTACATCTTTAACTCTGTTACCACATCATCTACAAGAGCAATTGGAAAATAGTAGGGCCATTAATAAATACTTGATTAATGAATGAATGAATGAAAGACTATTACACTGTGTGATTTTTTTAGGTTTTAGGGAAGAGATTATGATTTCAGAAATTCCAAATGTGTGAAATACTGAAGGCTCTTAGTATTCTTCTGAATTAAAAAAAAAATTGTGTCCACTCTTTTTACTCAGAGATGTCACTGAGATTTCATTAATATTATATCTATTTTAAACTGTATTGTCATGAACAATCTGTAGACTAGAAGAAAACATAAAAGAAAATTTTTGTGATCTTGGATTAAGCAGATGTTTCTTAGATACAATATGAGAAGCACAATCCATAGTAGGAAAAAAATAGATTGATAACTTGGATTGCATTGGAATGGAGACTTCTGCCCTATGTATGACACTGCTAAGAGAATTAAAAGATGCAGACTATAGACTGGGAGAAATATTTGAAATCATATATCTGATAAAAGACTTGTATCCAGTTTACCTAAGTACTCTCAAAATGCAATAATATGAAAACCATCAGCCTAATTTTTTAATAAATGAGCAAAAGATTTACACAGACACTTCATCAAAGAAAATATAGGAATGGCAAGTAAGCACGTGAAAAGATGTTTAACGTCATTAGTTACTCGGAAAATGCAAATTAAAAACCACAGTATGAAGCCACAGCACATCTATTAGAATAACAATTGGATTGGCCAAAAAGTTCATTTGGGGTTTTCATAACATCTTATGGAAAAACCCAAACAAACTTTTTATCCAGCCCAATAAAACAAACGCACAAAATAACTGAGCATTCCAAGTGTTGATAAGGGTGTGGAGCAACTGAAACTCCCATACTTTGCTTGCAGGAATTCAAAAAATACAGCCACTTTTCAAAACAGTTTGGCATTTTTTTGTAAGGTTAAACATACACTTATCATACAATTCAGTGACCCTAGTCTTAGATATTAACCCAAGTTAAATTAAATCTTATGTTCACACAAAAATATGTATGTTAATATTCATAATAGATTTATTAGTAATTGCTGAAAACTGGAATCAATTGAAGTGAGGTACATCCAATCAATGAAATACTACTTAGCAAAGAAAAGAATGTACTTCTGGTACCACAACAATGTGGCTAGATCTCAATTGCATTTTTCTATGTGAAAAACACCAGAATTAACCAGCCATATACTACATGATTCCACTGATGTAACACTCTGGAAAACATTAAATTATAGGAATGGAAAACAAATCAGTAGTTGCCAGGGACTGAGGGTGTGGGAGGGGTTGATTACAAAGGGGCAGGAGGAAATTTGGGAAACAGATTATTGAACTGTTCCATATCTTGGTTGTGATTGTGGTTACCTGACTATATGTGTTTGCCAAAACTCAGAGTGGTACACTGAAAGGATGAAGTTTACTTTATGTAAATTATACCTTATTACAGAAATGAAATGTCAGTGACAGATTATTTTGTTTCTGAATAATTAATGCTTTCAAAGTCCATGTGTTATAACCATATGCTTTTCCTGTTCTGAATATATGCAGTGTTAGCAATGTCTGCATATATGTTGTATGCCTGTTTAAGAAGAAATAAAGGACAAATTATAGATTTAAATAGCCCTAACTGTTGTCTAAATGTAGAAGTCATTAAAAGCTACTTGACTAATAGCAGCTTGAAAAAAATCTAAATTCATACTGGAGCATTACATCGCTGAGTGGCTAGATTCCAGGTAAAGTGATTGATTGCATTATTGAGGAACACATGTTTTACTGGTCTACCTATAAATTACCCTTAGCCCCAGGGCTACAGTAATCAGTTTTCATTTCAGAACATTTTCCTCCATTTAAAATTCCATGATTTTTCAGTCTAATCCTTTGTCCATTTCTATCTTGTTCATTTGTGGAAATAATTTCAGTTTTGTCTTGTCCTATAGAAAACTACCATCCAGTAGAAGTGCCTAAAATGCTGGTAGTAACTATTTTGAATGACTGATGTCTGAGGGAACAAAAAAGAATGTGGAGGTCTTTCTTAGCACATTCTCATTTCTGGGGGAAAGGTCAATAATTCAGATAAATCGTATTTCATATCTCTACCAGGGGTCACGAGGAGCCAGTCTTAACCCAGTTATTGAAAAGTCTCTCCATTTTACAGTAAGCAATGAAAATTCTTACAGAGAGATATGACCTTCAATGTTTGAGATTAATTCATTTAAATACATACACATTATTATTTATTAAACTAAGAGATATTTTTTCTTCTAAGTGGTAAAGTTTCTTTCTTCATTTC
This sequence comes from Orcinus orca, assembly GCF_937001465.1. Classification (NCBI taxonomy): domain Eukaryota; kingdom Metazoa; phylum Chordata; class Mammalia; order Artiodactyla; family Delphinidae; genus Orcinus; species Orcinus orca. The sequence goes on from NC_064559.1 coordinate 118,932,984, forward strand.
CATTTCCTACAAAATTTCTACCAATGTACTTCCCCAACAACCTTTATTGGGTTGAAGGAGGAAGAGTGTTCTTTTGAAATGACACTGACAAACATGCGCTGTACGCTGGACCAGTAGAGTGGTGATTCAATTATATCCATCAGGCCAATGACCACTGATGGCGACTTTTTGTCACAAGCTCTGCTTCCTTCGGTAGTTTCCACAACCCAAGTCCTTCTCTTTTTCATCATATTATCACAGCCTCCCCTTGTCTCCCTCTGCGCTCCAAAGCATCCTTACTCATAGACACTTAAAGCAATGTCCTTTATGCAGATCTTGATTTGTTATCAGAAATCAATATTTTGAAGACTTTTTCTTCATGGATTACTATCATTTCAAAATCAAAATATTTTGCAATTCTGAAAGCTCACAGAAATATTCCATGCCTGAGCTGACAGGAAACTGTAATCATATTGTCAAGCAATTGCTCTGACTGTGGCAAAGTGAGAATGTTAGATTACATGTGTCAGCATGTGAAGATAACGGCTGTGCAGTGAACAGCGTGCTGAAGGCTTGATAGGAGATGGGGAGTTTACCGCTGTAAACTGCAGCCTGTTGTCGACACCAGTGCCGCCTTGGCATTCCTTCATTTGCATTAGGAACGCTTTATGATCAATAAAGTGTCTCAGCTGAACTGTTTGGAAAGCATCCTGAACATTCCCGGGAAAGCCTGTTCTGTCAATTATTACGTGCTAATCTGCAAGCCAGGGTTAAACAACCAATGGTTTCGAATGGGTAATATTGGTTCATCTTTCTCAGACTGGATCTAATAGCATTAATATTTTCATTTCACATGAGTGACTATACAGCAAGATAATAAATGTTTTTCTGCTAAAATGGATAAAATCCTATATCTGGTAGCCAGTTTTCTTGGGTATTGAAAGATTTATTGACAATCTCTTCTCTTCTGGTTTTTTCCCTGGTCACAGCAAGACCCTTAAAGTTCTTCATCACTCTTCCCTCCTCCCATGGTGGCTTGTAGCCTCTACCAAGGGCTCCCAGGGATATCCATTATTCAGCACCACGATACGCTGCAGCTACCTCCATGGCTTAATCACTCAGCATACACTCTGTCTTATTCCACAGAGGCAGGAGAAGGCTGTGGAGTTTGAGGTCAGTAAGTGTTGGCTTCACCCTTTTATCCAACCTGGCAGTCAGATATTTTAAGGTGCTGTATTTATTATTCAGTTGCTAAACCAGGGTGATTTTTGTGACTGATGTTGTGGTATACTAGGTGTTTACTAAATAAATGCATATTTTATGATGTGCATTATTTATTAAGTTAAACATTATGCTACTCAAGTGTATCTTTTGGTACCTTCTTTGTCTTTCTTTCTCTTTACATTCTTTTATTTTCACTTTGCTTTATGAATCTATTGCTGCTATTTGGGCCCAACATTCCAAAGACATTCTCCTGGAAGAGTTGGGCACTTTGGGAAGCTACATTACCTCTTTCTGGACCTTTGGCCATCACTTTATAATTGCTTATTTTAATACCCTGAAAGGGACCTTAGCTGCCTGAGAGTCGATGCAGCTGCCTGGAGCATTAAACTTTCAGGAAGCAGCTAGGTTCAGGGAGGAAAGTTTTAAAGCAAATCCTGCAGATCTCCTCAGGGTAGATTTGGATTGGGGCGCTCTATTTTGTTTGCATGGGCTACGAGTAATCTCAGCTGCTGAAAGGGAAGAAGACCCAAGAAACTCTTAGGGCTTATGACTTGTGTATATTCACTCCAGTCATCTCCACTCCTAACTTCCCCCTCCTTGTTCCACCCAACACTCCTGGAGCCTTGAGGCAACACAGGTAGCTTTGGGGAGCAGATGATCATCTCGTGAAACATGCTTTTCATGTTAAAAAAAATCAGTGAGGGGCTTAATTGGCCTTTCAGGATAAGATCAAAAATAGAAAATAAACTGACACATTATGTGTCCAACACAGGTTTGTGGATTTTCAAATACTTACAGTGTGGAAGAAGGTTACCTCTCACCTTCAATGATTTGTTATATAAGAAAAATGCACTATTTAACATTTGTTAGGTAAGCAGTAGCCTGTGATGTTATCAGAGGACATCAAATGAACCGAAGAGTCAACCTGGTTTTTCATTTTTGTTTTTCTAGCCTCCTTCAAAGCATTCAGTACAATAGAGCATTGTTGGGACTCCTGCTTCTTAAGATGGATCACAAGAAATCTTGAAACTGTTTTATGAGTCCTTGGTGAATAACTGGCCCACTATTAATATTTGTGGTTTTCACCTAGAATGAGAGTACAAACAGAGGCCCTTGGCTGGCATGCTGGGCTCTATGATGCAGAAGTCTGTAGCTGGGGTCCCGTTGTTGGCCAGTTTATGGGGAGTACAGAAAGTCAACACAAATATCAATTATCTGTCGCCTTGTATTATCTGTCTTATGTGTTTTGGGATATTTTGTCTCTACTTACCCATGTTCAAGGTTTTTCAAGGCAGCATTGGCAGTGCTTTTGCAATCTTCATGATGCTTAGCACAGGGCTTTTTTTTACTATTTTACTATTTTATAATTGCATAAAGATTTAGATTACATATAACTCCTTAAATCTCAAACCTGTGAGATAAATATTAGACACAGACACAAAGGAACTATACTTAAAGAAGAATGATGTATGACTTAGAAAATGCACCCCTGCGATTTAAATCCATCATTTTCAAGAAGACTTTTGAGCACTTTCCTTCCTCAATTACGTTCTTTATCACCTTCTTCTGGGTTTAGCAGCCATTAATCTCTGGTCCTTTTATGTTCCCTTAACAATTGTTCATATATCTCTTTTTAGCAATTGTCACATTCTATTTATATTATTGTTCTTCAAGCACATATCTTAGCTCCCCTTCTGGAAAGTGAGATGTTAGGACAGAAAGAGTCTCACTCACCTTTGCAGGATCCTGTACATTGCAGAAAGACTTATTCCTTGCAGGCACTCAGTAAACATGTGTTTGAATTGAAATCTGGGAAACTAATGCAACATCTTTTCATTAACTACCCTTTAGAGTAAAGATAAGTATGATGCAAATAAACCGTCTCTTATACTCTGTAGACCCTGAGACCACATCCTCAAAAATACAATATTGTGTAGCTATGGGTACTGTCATACAAATAATACCTTTGCTAAAAAGTAATTTTGGATTTGAAAACTGGCTTATTTCATTACACATTACATATCTATACCTTCTTTGATCAAAGCTCTAGCCAGATTAACTTGATAAAACAGCTGATTAATATAAAAACAGTAGTTAAAAATTAGCAGTTGAAGAGTGGTAAAAATTTTCCTCTTCAAACTGTGATTTAATGAATATTACGGTGGTACTCACAGTCAACATAACAGTGTTTATCAGAGTGACTGTTCTTTAGACAAAGTTATTTGTGATTAAACAAAGGAATGGGACAACAGATATACAAAGTTTCAAAATTACATGAATTTGCTAGTGCAATGATAGAATGTGAATAGTTTTTAATTTCAACAATGAATTAGAATATTTCTTGCCCCTTATGAAAAGACTTTTTCACATTACACTACACTATTGCTTTCTACCTTTCCATCCACTCATTATATTTTTAAAAATTTAACAGTACCTCCTAGATGATGATTGAATAATGGTTATCTGTTTTGCTATATCACCTGTATTGATTGATGTCAAAATCATGTGATAGAGTCTTGTAGCTACCAGTAGAGGATTATAACTTAGAAGTGGGGATGTAAATGATGTTTATGAGAACTCTAATTACTGACATATCATTTGTGTTAAATGAGTCATATCCCGGGCTTCCCTGGTGGCGCAGTGGTTGAGAGTCCGCCTGCCGATGCAGGGGACGTGGGTTTGTGCCCCGGTTCGGGAAGATCCCACATGCCACGGAGGGGCTGGGCCCGTGAGCCATGGTCCCTGAGCCTGTGCGTCCAGAGCCTGTGCTCTGCAATGGGAGAGACCACAACAGTGAGAGGCCCGCATACCGCAAAAAAAAAAAAAAAGAGTCATATCCCAAGGGAGTTCTGGGAGCTGTATCTCCTTGTATTCTCTTTCCATTGAACATCACCTTACACTCCTCAAACACTCCTGTACTTTTCCTCTTCTTTCTTTCAGGTAGGTCCACATCCCTATTGAAGTCATGAGCTTTATGAGCCTTTATAGCTGATTTTTATCTTAGGCAAAGAATGAAGACATGTTGAACAATTAAAAAACACAACCTGTCACCAAAAGCTAGGAAGTAGCACTGAGTAGCCATCTCGTTAATTTTGCTTTTAAATTGTGCTAATACAATGTAACCCAGATAATATATAGCAGAGGGTACCTAATTATGAAAACATTTCTTACCTGTTTCCTTCTTTGGAAAGTCTGGTCAAAGTTTGCTGTCAAATATGCTGACTTTAACCACTGATGAATTTGGATATCTGCTTTCATTGTACTTCTTAAATATCCTACCATTTTGTCCTATCCTTCCAATCTCAAAGCCAATGATCTATTCTCCGGTTTATACTCTATCACCTCTTAGCATGATAGTACCTTAATTTTTAATTTTCCTTAAATTTTCCTTAAAGCCAAGCTCCTTCTCACTTCAAGACCTATTAATATACTCTTCCCTTTCAGTCTAGAATGTTCTTCTGCTTTTATCTCTCCTTTCCCTAGTTCTCCTTTATGCACTAGTTTTTGGGGGTGGTATGTTATTCTAGTCTCAAATTCTAACTTAAATGTTATTTCTTCGAGGACTTGAGTAGAGGTATTAACAAGTTAAGAGACCAGGGGAAGTTTAATAGTGATATCACATGAAATTAGTATTCACTAGGATTTGGGGTGAACAAAAAGTCGTTTGGACCTACACTGCCCACTCTCCACTTGGGAATCCCTCTTCCCTCCCAAATCCAGACAACACTGCCCCTCTTCCTGACTTTCCTTTCCCTGTTGTTTCCAGCAACTGCTTTGATCATCTCAGCTTTCTCCGATTCCTCAGAGAGAAACCCAGCCACTCTGGTGTGTAAATTTTGATGGAACAGAATAGTAATGGGAGAGTCTATAGAATACATGTTTATAATGGGCCCTGAATTATTTTTCTTGTTTTCTTTATCTGAGGCAGGCTTGCTTATTCCCAAGGCCTGATGGATGTCATATAATCAATACAATCTCCAATACTTAAAGCTAAATGGTCTCTGCCACCTTCTTCCATGTTAGTTATTCTAGGATTCTGCTACGAACTGAGTGCTTGTGTTCCCATAAAATTCCTGAATTGAAGCCCTGATCTCCAGTGTGATGGTATTTGGAAGTGGGTACCTTTGGAAAGTAATTAGGTTTAAATGAAATCAGGAGATCATTATGGGATTAATGCCCTAAAAAAAAGGAGACATGAGACCACTCTCTGCTTGCATTGCACACACAAAGGGACAGCTATAATACATAACCAGAAAGACAGAACTTGTCAAGAACCTGACCATGCATAGCACCCTGATGTTGAACTTCCAGCCTCCAGAATTTGAGAAATAATTGTGTGTTGTTTAAGCCCCTCTGGCTATCGTATTTCATTATAGCATCCAGAACAACCACAGATTCCTAGAGACCATGGATCATGGGCACAATAGGATCCAATCAAAGGGTTAAAGAGCTGGTAGTTTGTGAGGCAGAGCTTGAAAAGATCACCTGAGGCAGTGATGTACATTTGGGGAAGGCTTGGAGGGGATGCAGGAGTAGGAAAGCAGTGGGCTCTTCAGGCTGGTGAGCGTGGGCAGGGCTGGGTCCAAGTGCTAATAAGCTAGAGGGAGGATTCCAAAATGGTGCTTGCCAGCACCAGTGTCCACATGGTAGAAGGAGCACCCAAAATGCTGCTGCCAGAGTCTATGTCCTCAGGGTAAGCTGCAGTTCTCTTCTGCCTCTCTAGGAGACTCTCCAAGATCAGCAGGTAGGTCTGAACCTGGCTCCTTTCAAATTACTGCTTCTTCCCTGGATCCAGAGCATGTGAGATTTTGTGTGCTCCCTTTAAAAGTGGAGTCTCTATTTCCCACAGCCCTCTGGTCTCCTAAAATAAGTGCCACTGGCCTTTAAAGCCAAATGTTTTGGGGGCTCATCTTCCCAGTACAGGATCCCTGGGCTGCAGAGCCCAATGTGGGGCTCAGGCATCTTGCTCCTTGGGGAAAACCTCTGCAATTGTAATTATTCTCCTGTTTGTGGATCGTCCAACCCCGGGGTATGGGTCTTGACTATACCACAACTCCACCTCTCTACCTGTCTCACTGTGGTTCCTCCTTTACATTTTTAGTTGCAGAAGATCTTTTCTGGTAGCTTCCCATCTCTTTCATGGATAGTTGTTCTGTAAATAGTTGTAATTTTGTTGTGCCTGTGAGAGAAGGTGAGCTCAGAGTCTTTCTACTCTGCCATCTTGGGAACTCCCTCAGATCCTTTTTCAATTAAATTGTTTTTAAAAAGGGACTATAGAACACTACAGTTTCAGAAATCAATATATAGCATATGACTACATATGACTGTCAAGAATATTTTTACTGTAAAATTTTCAAAAGTTTAATTGTTAAGTAATGAAAATTAACATTTTATTACTTCTTACTTTGCATAATATGTTTAATTATTCATATTTTTAGAAAATATGTCTTTAAATTTTATTAAGAATGGAGATGATAGGGCTTCCCTGGTGGCTCAGTGGTTGAGAGTCCGCCTGCCGATGCAGGGAACATGGGTTCGTGCCCCGGTCCGGGAAGATCCCACATGCCGTGGAGCGGCTGGGCCCATGAGCCATGGCCACTGAGCCTGCGCGTCCGGAGCCCGTGCTCCACAACGGGAGGGGCCCCAACAGTGAGAGGCCCGCGTACCACAAAAAAAAAAAAAAAAAAAGAAAAAGAAAAGAATGGAGATGATATAAACTATTTTTGAAAATGAATTTTTTGGAAGTTTCATAGTCTCTGGTCCCTTTAAGGGATTTCTATTTAGAAGATTTTTACATACATATGTTTTCCCATCTTAATCGACAAACTTCTGATTAAAGTTGGAAAACTATCATACTCCCAAGGTAAACCCAATATTGCAAAAATATTAAGCCCTCATTAAGCAATATAATGATAATTTCTTCAAATGTGCATTGGACAGTTCCTATAATTCTCTCCTCTCTCACTTTAAATATTTTTTTTTGCATGGAATATTAGCAAATGAATCAATGGTTATACGAAAATTCTTTGGTATCTTACCCCAAAATATTATGAATGTTTTTGCTCAGAAAAAGCTTTGAGCTTTTTAAGAGTGTTTTGCTTATCCATAGCTGCATAACAAATTATGCCATAATTTCCTGGCTTAAAACAACAAACATTCCTTATCTTACAATTTCTATGGGTCAGAAATCTAGACGTGGCTTAGCTGGGTCCTCTGGCTCAAGGACAGTCATGAGCTTGATTGACATCATCTTTGTGGACAGGGTTATGGTCTCATCTGCAGGCTTGACAGGGAGAAGAGTCACTTCCAAATCCACTCCTGTGGTTGTTGGAAGGATTCGGTTCCTTGTGAGCTGTTGGACTAACAACAACTTACTGGCTCTTTGCCAGAAGCCTCCCTTGGTTCCCAATCACATGAACACTCCACAGCACAGCGGCTCATCATGGCAGCTGGCATCCCTAAGATGGGTGAAAGATCCAGAGAGTAGGAGAGAGAGAGCATCCAAGACTGAAGCCATGGCCTTTCTTTAACTTAATGTAGGAATTGACTTTCTATTACGTTTGCTGTCATATATCAAATAAAACAAGTCCCTAAATACAACCCATGCTGAGAGGAGAGTCATACACAAGACCATGAATACTAAGAGGTAGGTATCGCTAGGAGCTGTTTTAGAGGCTGCCTACAGCAAAGAGTACTCCACAAACCCAGTTCACCAACTATCCTCCTTCACTAAGTTGATAGCAACCCTTTCTTTCTAGTTGCACAATCCAGAACTTCAGAGTCATCCTTGAGCTGTCTTTTTTCCCCATATGACATTCCAGTGTGTGAGGAAGTCGTGTCAGCTCTAATTCAAAAATAAATGCAGACTTTTATCACTTCTCATGTTTTCACCGCTATCATCCTGTCCTTAGACCCCAGCACCTTGTGTTTGGATTACTGAAAGAGCCTCCTAATAGGTGTTTCTCCTTTTGTCCTTACCCACTGTAAGTCTATTCTCTACACAGCAGCCAGAGGGACCCTTGTTAAACAGAAATCAGTCATGTCACTCTATTCAAAATCTCCCTTGACTTTCCATTTAACTCGGTAGAAGCCAAAATTTACAATAGATTGCAAAGCTTTACATGAGTTGGATCTTCATTCTTTACTGCTCTCTCATGTGCTCCACTCCAACCACACTGACTTCCCTCTATTCCTCTAGCTCAAGGGCAGACTCTGACCCAAGGGCCTTTTCTATGACTCTCCCATCTGCCTGGAAGGCTCTTTCCCTAGATTATCTTCTTGGCTGACTTTCTCTACTACTTCAGTTCTCTCTTAAGCCTTCTTGATAAAGCCTGCCCTGATCATTCTATTTTGTATTACAATCTGTCCTCCTCACTCCCATCCCTTCACCTGATCTACTTTCTTTATATTATAGCACATATCATCTCTTATGAACTGAATTGTGTTCTTACAAAAAGAGTCATATGTTGAAGTTCTAACTCTTATTGCTTCAGAATGTGACATTATTTGAAAATAGGGTCATTGCAGATATATTAGTTCAGATGAGGTCAAATTGGAATAGGGTGGGCCCCTCATCAAATATGACTGGTGTCTTTATAATTAGGGGGAGTTAGGACACAGACACACACACAGAAAGAATGCCATGTGAAGATGAAGGCAAAGATCAAGATGATGTGTCTTCAAGCCAAGGAATGCCAAAGATTGCCTGCAAACCACCAGAAGCTAGAGGAGAGGCATGAAATAGATTCTTCCTCACAGCTCTTCTAGGCTGGCCTACACCTTGATCTTAGTCTTCTAGCCTTCAGAACTGAGAAGTGATAAAATTTTTGTTCTTTAAGCCACCTGGTTTTTAGTATCTTGCTATGACAGCCCTAGCGAATTAACATATTATCTTTTAATATATTAGGTAATATAAGTTTTATTATTTATATAGTTTACTGTCTGTCTTGTCTTGTTGAAATGTAATCATCTCAAGCGCAAGGATCTTTGCACATTCTGGTCACTGACAAAGATCTATGCCTGGCACATAGTAGGGTCTAGATAAATAATTATTGAAGGAATGACAAAGAGACAAATTTGTTCTATGAAATTATTTATACTATATTAGGTTACACTCAAAGAACTAATTATAAAATTCTGTAATGTCCATATATACACTACCAACCGTAAAATAGATAGGTAGTGGGAAGCAGCCGCATAGCACAGGGAGATCAGCTTGGTTCTTTGTGACTACCTAGAGGGGTGGGATAGGGAGAGTGGGAGGGATGGAGATGCAAGAGGGAAGAGATATGGGGACATACGTATGTGTATAACTGATTCACTTTGTTATAAAGCAGAAACTAACACACCATTGTAAAGTAATTATACTCCAATAAAGATATTAATAAATAAATAAATCCATTTTACATCTAACTCTTAAGAAAAATAATAAAATTCTGTAATGTCCAAATATAGAATGCCTCACTCAACTGTAGACTTTTTGTTTTTACAGCCTGTCTTGAAACTGCTAATATAATACAGGGGATCAATGATGCAAAGAAAATAGAAAATGTACCACTTTTTGATTAATGCAATTAGTAGACACTTTGATTACATGCTGAATTACATAGAGGTCACACTAATCCAGAATATTATTAGATTAAAGGAGTTTCATTGCAGATTGAATAGTACTTCAGTAATGATGCTAATGAGTATCTCTAAAGAGAAATGCTTTGAAGAACTTTATTTGTTCTATAAAATACCGAAAAAGCTTACAGGAGATGAATTGTTTAAATTGATTAGTGAATACTTCGATACAGATAATATGAAAACCCTACATAAATTTGTGTGTCCTAAGAGTGAGGGAACATGACAGAAAGTTGTAAAGACTTTTGCATACAGCTCATATTATAAACCTTAAGGCTCAAGAAATACATTATTTTCTTCACAGTGAGGCTTTCAGATGTAGACATTGGCTGTAGATCAGAATTCCACATTTAGTGATGTTATCAAAGTGGTGAATCTAATAAAATTTAAGCTTCTCCACACTGTTTTCAGCTTTATGTGAAGAAATGGGAGTGGGCACCACTTCCTGCTGTTTCACACTGAATTGTTTTGCTCATCCAAGGGAAGATTTTGTCAAAAACTTTTAAGCTGTAAGAATCAAAAACATTTTTTTCTGGGTGATTCTCACATTGGCTATTTTGAAGCATAGTTATTGGCTTGTTAAACTTTACATCACTGAGCTTCTAAAGGAACTTAATGAAAACAGTAAGGACTCCATGAAAACATTAACATGCATAGAGTTTATAGATCAAGTGAAAATGAAATCTTGAAAACATGGAGTAAAAAACATTTTGCTAATGATATTTAGTTTATATTGTAATGCTAATCTCAATGAAGAATCATTAACATACATTAGAGCAACACTTGACTGTATATAAAGAAAAGCTGTATCATTATTTTGAAATATTTGATATAAAAAAGTATTGGATTTGAAATCCAAATATATTATTATAAGATTTTTCAAAATTACATTGGTGAATGAAAGAAAAAAAAGAGTTGTTGGGTTTCATGACATACTAGTTAAAGAAAGGAAATCATCTAAATTCTGGTAATGGTGAGAATTCCATTCATCAGTCAGAAAGCTCTTAATAGTCTTATGATATTTGCTAACTTTACTTCTGTGAACAAAGTTTCTCATTAATTGTTGAGTATAAAAAATTGAAGAAGTTATCTGTTTTGGTTACTTATTTCTACATAGCAAAGAGCCCAAAGACTTTTTGGCTTAAAGCAATAATTTATTATTGCTCACAGATCTGTAGGTTGACTGAACAGTATACAATTTGGCTTTGGATCTCTCATATGGTGCCATCAGTTATCAGCTGGGTCTAGTCATTTGAAGTTTGACTAAACTGAGTATCCAAGATAGTTGGCTGTTAACTGAAAACTCCACTGGAGTTGTCAACCTGAGTGCCTACATTTGGCCTCTCCATACAACTTAGGTTTTAGCCTCATGGCAGCTTGATTCTGAGATGGTCATCCCCAAAATAAGGACTTCAAGATTCCCAGATGGAAGCACCAAAGCTTCTGATAAGATTTAGTTTCAAAAGTTCAAGAATGTTACTCTTGCTGCATTTTAGTAACTTGTTTAACTAGGAAAATTCTAAATTTAAGGGAAGGAGAGCTAGATTCTGCTTCTTTATGTGAAAGGTAGCATGCATACACAGTGAGGAAGGGCATCCATGGAGGCCATCTTGGAGATGCTCTTCTCATGTAAAGTTTTGATGAGAAATTGAATGTAAACACTTAAAGAATAAAATATGAATTAAAATATGCCCATTAAAGCAAATTTAAATTAATAATTAATAATAAAAAATTTCATTTAAAAATAGGATATACTTCACGAATAGGATTAATGAGTGTCTTTCTCATAAGATAGACTCAATATGTGTTGGCTATGATTAGATGTTGACTCTTCAGTATTGCACTTGTGGTTAAAGTTATCAGAATAGTGATGATAACATCTAACATATACATGGTAATTAATGGATACCAGGCACCACTCCAAGTGCTTTGCAAATATTAATTTATTTAAACCTCACAGGTACCCTGTGAGATAGGTATTATTGCTAGTTCCAAGATAGAACTGAGACACAGAAAGGTTAAGCAACTTGCCCAAGGTCACACAGCAAGTAGGTGAGACAACTAGTTTATAACCCAGGTTCCTTGGTTTCAGAGCCTGGGCTCTTAACCAGTACACTATACTATGTAGATTGTACTTTTAGTGAGAAAAAAATAGAGAAGCATCAATTGTAGATCAGACCAAATCACAGGTTGTTCAGTTGTACTATAATGTATTTGGTAAATAATATTGTGTTTCCATTTAAATGATAACACCTAGAACCCAGATCTTAGTATTTAACACCATTCTTGAATAAAAGGAATTAGGGCTTCTTGGAGAAATGGCTGATTCTAGGGTTAGGGTAAGATATATACAAGTTAAGCCTGGAGCAACTTGTAGTGCCAGAAATTAACGAAATGCTCAAAAACAAAAAGAAGTAGGATTGGGCATTTCAAAAGGACACAAGAGCCAACATGAAAGAGCTTTCAACAGCCAAATTGCAGCCAATTTGAGCAACAACAACAAAAATAACTAATCTAACTCAATGTATAAAATAAATATTCATGAATTCATCCTGATGGAAATAAATGGTGAAGAGACAATTCATTCTTAGAAAAAAATTCCATATATATATATATATATATATATAATATATATATATAACTATATATATGTAACTTATATATTATAACTACTTATAACTAATTCCAAAGAGCAGAGTATGGAAAGGGGAAAATAGTAACTTTACAGTGAAGAAACCTGACAGACACATCTTAACCAAGGGATCAAAGTTAACTTCACCAGTGATAAATTACATTGATATCATGTACTCCCTGATAGGATGTGATGAGAAGGGTACTAATTATGAGAAAACACTAAAAATCCAAATTGAGTGATGCTCTATGGAATATGGAACCAGTAGTCTTCAAAGTGTCAGGACCATGAATAACAAGGAAAGACTGAGAAACTTTCACAAATCAGAGGAGACCAAGGAGACATGACATCTAATTGTGACACACTGGATTGCATGACGGAACAGAAAAGGATGCTGGTGGAAAAACTGGTGAAATATGAAGAAAATAAGTAGTCTAGTTAAAAATTAAGTTATAATTTCTTAGTTTTAAAAAATATACCATAGTTATATAAGATGTTAACTAAGGGAAGTTGGATGAAGGGTTTATAAGAACTCTCTGTAAATATAAAATCTTTGGAAGTATTCTGTAAATATAAAATTATTCCCCCCAAATTAAAAAAAATAATAATGCAGCATAACATATCTGTTTATACAGTATATTCCCTAATAAAATGTATGTCCAAACACAAGCAAAAAAGAAAACAGGCTAGAAGGAAATATATCATCCAGGTTGTCTCTGGATTTTAGGGTTATGGATTAATTTTTTCTTCCCTTAATATTTGTCTATGTTTTTAATTGCTGATAATGAGCATATTTTACTTTCATAATTAAAAATGTGAAAAAAGGAAAAGCATTGTAGTATAAATACAGCTTATGAACAGCATTTGTTAGAGTTCTCAGAATGTTAACTGATGCAAATGAGAATGTTAACTAATTTTTTCAAGTAGTTAAGAACAAGTACAGTGGGAGCTAGGACACTAGTTAGGTGAAGCATGTGGAGGGTGTAGAATTTCTTTCTGTTTTCTAATACTTCATCACTTTTAAGAAAATAGTGCCAGTGTTATTGATGCTTCCTTCCCATTCCTAACAAAAAAAGAACTTTGCAAATGTTGAGTTTGTCTGAACCTCAGTTTCCTCATTTGATACTAAATTAAGATACTGACTACAGGGTAGAACTGGGATGAAATGTGTAAATACTTTGTAAAGAATTATACAAATGTTAGAGATTATTTTTACTAGTAGTATTAATCCAGTGGTAATAGTAGTAGTGGTAGTTGCAATTTGCTACTATTATTGTTCAGTATTGTTCAGTGTAATGTAGTATCCTGTGTTGGACCCTGGAATGGAAAAAAAAATCATGAGTAGAGATATCAAGTGCTCACATTGCATATAATCGTTCCTCCACAAATTCATTTTACTTTGGCTGCTGTCAGTTCTTGAAGTAAGATACAGGGTTCAAGCAATGCTGGAAGACACCCATTTAATTGTTTCACCTTCTGTAGGATGGCTTTGTTTCTACCCTAAGAAGAACTGGCCAATCCTTCTTTTGGGTCTTCACTGTCTTATGGTTATGCCTATTAGAGCACTCAGTACACTACCAGATGTTTACTTGCATGTGTGTTTCCTTTACTATTCTGAGCTCTTTGAGGACAGGGCCCTGTCTTAGCCACTCCTGTGTGCTCTACAGCTCCCAGGACAACCTTTGTTTTCTCAGCATGTATCAAGCACTCAAAAATATTTACTATATTGACTTATTAGTATATTATTCAGATAGATTTAGAATTATGTTTCAAAGCCCTTGAAAAACAACCAGAATTTAGATGGTAACATCATATTTCAAAAAAGTGATAATACATTTCAGAAGAGCTATTTGATGGGTGAAATACCTCTTGTTGGCATCATCAAAAATAAATGCAAAGTGTTTTTTAATGTTTAATGGAGTACTGGTGAAAATAAGGAATGGAATCTGCAGGTTTTTGTAAAAATAGCAAGCAATTGATCAAGTCACATTCTGTGCTATCAACTGTAGGGGGCTATGACTTCCTAAGGAAGTGTTGGGGATGCGCTCAAATAATGAAGATTATTTTAGCTTTTACTACTTGCCATACACTTTGTGAAACTTTTTGTTTCATGTTGTTTGAATTTCACACACTTGAATGAGGCAAGTATTAGTACCCCCCATCTTTTAGATAAAGAAATAGATAAAGACATTTCTTAACCTGTTCAAGGTCACACAGAGGTCAGCCTGACTTCTGCATCCTAAACAAGGATGTCTTTGCATAATATCAGTTCTTATAGACCATGTGTATTAGTTTGCTTGGGCTCTATAACAAAATATCATAGATTGGGTGGCTTAAACAACAGACATTAATTATTTTCTCTACAGTTCTGGAGGCTGGGAAGTCCAAGATCAAAGTGCTGGCCAATTTGGTTCTTGGTGAGGGCTCTCTTCCTGGCTTGTAGATGGCCACTTTCTGTGTCCTTGTGTGGTAAAGAGGCATCAAGTTTTCTGGTGTCGCTTCTTAAAAAGGGCACTAATCCTGTCATGAGTGTTCCAACCTCATGACCCCATCTAACCCTAATTACCTTCCAAAGGACACATCTCCAAATATCATCACATTGAGGGTTAGGGCTTCAATCTATGAATTTTGAGAGATGCAAACATTCAGTCCATAACACCATGATAATGGATTTAAGGTATTAGCATTTTGTTTTGAGATGTATAGACTAAAGTTTTATGTAGGCACTTTTAAAGGATTTATCCTTTAAAAGGGCATCTTCTGTTTTGTAGTCTAAGATAGAACTGTTTTAATCAGGAAAAAAGAAAGTCCCTAACATGATAGTAAAATATGAGGGCTTTAATGAATTGAATTAAAATCAAAGGAAAACAGAATTTATAAAGTCAGGTTTATATTTTCTTAAAAATTCTTTGAAAACTAGGGGTTATTACCAACTCATAGCTGCTTTCATTAGTCAATTTGTATTCATCCTTGTTGATTCTCTTTCTGTCTCTTAGGAGTTCCAGGTTCTACTCTACCTGGTGAATGCATTTTAATGAAAATTTGTTGAGTGTTGTGCTCGACAAGTACAGCCATTGACCACTTTCATGTATTTTCTATGATTAAATAATTAATTCCCATTGGTTGATCTCTTTGTGTCCCTATGTGAGATGCAGAATAAAGAAAAATAAAAGAGCTAACATGACTGCTTTAACCCTTGACTGAAGACTCCTCACTGAGATATTGTTTTCTTCCTTATGCCTAGAGCTTCTGCATAAAACTGTGGGCTGGAAGTTGAATTCTGAATGCTATGTTATCACTAAAGACGCATTTACTCCAGAGGCTTAAGGGAGACAGGGAGAGAGAGAAATAAAGAGGTGGAGACAGAGAGAATGAAAAATAACAATGACAGAGAAATCCTTCCTTCTGACTTTTTGTATATACAATGAAGAAAGGAGAAGCTATACAAAATTCCCTGGTCTGTGCTACTATACTCTTTTGCAAATTTACTTCTATGTCTCAAAATAAGCTTAAAGTGACACAAATATTGGAGGAAAAAATCTCAAATATGTCTTTTATTCCTTCTCTAATGCCTCACAAATGAAAATTCTGTTTAAACATCTTACATGTATTTTTGCCTTTTTGTTTCCTTTAAGAAGAAATCTTGTTGTCTCTCAAATTATAATTTACTGGCCTTAGTTATTATAGTTATTATAGGTCCATAGGCAAAATGACTCGAACTCAGAATTAGTTTGGCGTGGTTTGATGCAGATTTTATTCATTTTTCAACAATCAAATCAGTCTGCTGTGTTCACTACTTGTAAAGCAGTTTTACTGAAGCATCATTCAGGGAAAGAAAATTGCCAAATCTTTTATAAAATGACTCTTGTCTTAATTAAATCTTATAACCCATCCACATAAACAAGAGAATTCTATAATATCTAGTTAAAAATAACCAAATCAAACCCCAGGTTGTAGCTTACACATTTTAAATGGGAGGATTTTGGAAATAACAGAAAATAACAAAGTTATTTGATAGAGGATAAACAAATTGTAAAAACTTAAGACACTTAAATAACTGGTTCAAATTCAAACCATATTTGAGCCAAATGAAGTTGTTTCCACACTGGACTTTAAGTGGCATACATGTTACAATCTGGTTGCAAATATTTGTCCAAATGTTATATTTACCTCAAGCAGCTAACCAAGGGTGGAAGATAAAAATAAAAGAATGAAATTGCTTGCACATTCATTGGACAAAATACAAGCTCCTCATGTGTTTTAGTCCTAGCTTATAGCTTAATTGTTTGGTTGTTTGCACTGTCAGCGTTCTTGACTATTCTTTATTTTTTTCTTTTATTTCTTTCTTCTGGTGTTCTTAGATGACTTGGTCCAATTCTCCATCAAGGAAGAGTAGTTCCACCACACTTTCCTTTGACTTGTAGGTCCTAGAATCTAGCTGGATATTCTGCTTGAAGCATTGCATTGCCACTGAGTAATGGTTTTGAATATGTGTTCCACATAGTGGGTTTTATGGAATAGATGGAGTTAACTAAAAGAGACTCTAATACTTTTAATTTAATACAAAACTAGAGTGCTTTATTAAAACAGCAAAACATTGACCAGGATTCCTAAGTGCTATCTTTAAAAAGATTCTAAAAAGAGATGAAGATTTTGAAGAAAACAAACATCTAGGTGCAATTAGATTCCTTTTTCATTATCTGTAATTGTTATCTACTTATTCCAAACCCAATCTTATTAGACTCTGATGAGAATGTTAAAATGCATCAGTTTCTCTTAATGTAGGGGTAAAACAAACCTTTCTGGATCATGGAAATGTGCACAGAGATTAGAAGTAGCTTCCCTCAACTTGCTTGATTTTGTTTCCTGAGATAAGAATTTTACAACTAACTTTCTTAGTTAGGAAACTAAGGCCTCCATTTGCTTCTCCAATACTGTCAACCAGCCATTTAGCTAGGACTTTCTTCAAAAGCAAAGAAGGAAGAAGTTATGGTCATTGCTACATGAAGTTCTTTGATTGTCATCTTCCAGTTTTTGTTAAATGATATCTATTCTTCACTGCTCCTTTCTCAATGTCAAATTTATTGCAAACCTACAAATCAGAAGCCTATAAGAGGAAAAAAAAATCACACTTGGATTTTTTGAGGAAAATGTTTATATTGTTTCAAAATTTGAAATTTATTAGCAATTAATGCCCAAAAGATTATAGAAAGCATCATAAGGTATAATTTTTTTTTTTTTTTTTTGCGGTACGCGGGCCTCTCACTGTTGTGGCCTCTCCCGTTGCAGTGCACAGGCTCCAGACGCGCAGGCACAGTGGCCATGGCTCATGGGCCCAGCCGCTCCGTGGCATGTGGGATCTTCCTGGACTGGGGCACGAACCCATGTCCCCTGCATCGGCAGGCGGACTCTCAACCACTGCACCACCAGGGAAGCCCCGTAAGGTATAATTTAAATGCTAATTTCAATATAGCTTATTCTCAGTAATTTAGAGACAACTCTATCTTTGGATTATGGATCCACCAGTTGTCTAAGCTTTTTAAACCTAGTTTCTACCACAAATTTCATTGCTTCACAGCAAAAGCCAAGGAAATATATGGGAAAGAGAAACTGGTTTTGCTGTAGTTGGGGATCAATGAAGAACAAAATAAGGAACAATCTCATGAAAATGTCAAATTTCTTTCCTGATGATTAGTAAAATTGAGATCTTGAATTCCTAATTATATATGTTATAAAAATAAACACAGAAATCTTAGAGCTGTTTATAAACTAACTCTCTCTCTCTTTTTCTCTCTCTCTCTCTTTCCCCTCACATGGAAACTAACAAAATGGGTGTAGTGGACAATGTAGATAACTTCTTTAAAAGCCATGGCCTCTTTCTCCCCCTTTCCTGGCTAACAGAACCCCAACTTTGTTCTAATATCATGAAGAGATCCCTGACTTAATCTCAGAACAGTCAGACAGGACATAGGGGTGGAAATAAGGAGAAAACTGGCTAGATGTATTCCTGAGAAGCCAGAGGCAGTGCTCTGCTTTTTCTATGCTTGAAGATAGTATGTGGTCCAAGATACCTGAAACTGCTGTAGCTTTCTTGAAACTAAAATGGGAACACTGAAAATTACAGAAATTACAATCCAGGATCCTGACTGTATTTCCAGAACCAAATCTGGAAATGATTCCCTCCAGGCACCTTGTTATGGACAAAAATAATCCACTATTGATGGGGGTAAAGTATCTAAAGTAATACAATTCTTTTTTCAAAAAAAGGCAATGACCCAGTCCACTTTTAATCAAGTAATGATTTTTTAAATAAAGCTGATACTCCTAATTATAAAACATTACTGATTATTAAAATGTATTTAAAAATCCAAACTATTCCATTACCCAAAATATATTATTAAAAATTGATGACTATTATGTATATATTATATACATATCAATATTTATAAAGTTCTATTTAATTTTTTATGAATTTTTACTAACAAAATGAAATTAAATTGAAACTGAAGGAATTTAAAACTTTTTAAGTATGTTTTCTTAATGACCTTCTCAGGTTAGAGGGAAAAAAAATCAATTTTTAAACATAAGAGTTTGAAGTCTCTCTTTTCCTGAAAATTGGTTGAGTGTCAACAGCGCTGTCTGGCATCTACATGCAGAAACAGAGATGCTTTAGGTGGACTTTTCTTGGGCTTACCCTTGGCTGTGGGTCCAGTTTTCAGATTTCAGGATCCTTGTCCATTATCTTCGTCTCATTCTCCAACTTCTCTGTGAATTCTGTCAATGATTAATCTCCTTCCAATAAATTTCTTTTCTATTTAAATTATCCAGGGCCCATTTCTTTTGTTATAGCTGACAACTCTGACTGGTACAAAGGTTATTGTATTTTTATTTTTAATATATATTGAGAAATTGTTTTACCAGAGTCCAAAATGTTTTCTATTTCCTATCTTTTGTCCTACCTTCAACCTCGCCATATATTGTATTATCTCTTTTTGAACTTTTAATTTGTCAATCTGATAATAACCAAAAATATCTCAATGATACTTTGTTTTCTTAATTACTAATGAGGTTACATATCTATTGACCATATAGTTATCACATTTAAATTTGTTTTTTCAGTTATTTGTCTACACGTATCATTTAACCATTTCCCTATCTAGTAGTTTGCCTTTTTCTTATCCATTTTGTAAAGAGTTCTTTGCACACTATAGGTAGTAATTTTTTTTTCTGTCCAATATATTGCAAATATTTTTCCTAATTTTTTGTTTTTCTATTTTGTTTAGGGTGTCATTTTCTATACAAAAGTGTTTAATTTCTGGTTGGTCAAATACTCTTATTTCTTAGATATTCTGGGTTTTCCATTTTGGTTAAGAAGGTTTCCCCACCCAAAGTTATATCTACATATCTATTTTTCCCTATGCACTTTGTTTTATATTTAAGCTCTTAATCCATCTGGAATTTATTTTTGTATGTCTCCAGTGTGAAGTACTAGTTCAAGTTTATTTTCTGCCAGATGGACAGCGAATTGTGCCAACATCATTCATTAAATAAACTATATTTCTGCTGATTAATTTAAAATCACCTTTGTCAAATATTAGATCTCCACATATTCTGTGATATATTTCTAGACTATATTTTATTCCACTTATTTATTTTTTCTTCCTATGATGATTCTATTAGACTACAGAGAATTTATAATAATTTTTAATATCAGGTAGGATAAATTCACTTTCATTACACTGTTTCTTACAATTTTCTGTAAGTCTGTCACATTAACTTTAAGATAATTTTATCCATTCCCCCCATCCCTTAAAAAAACAAAACAAAACTTTGAAATTGGAATTAAAATCAATTTGATATTGGAGGAAATTCACACCTTAGTGATACTAAGTTTTTCCATCCAAGATATCTTTTCATTTTTTGTATAGATCCTTGGTTTTGTCCCTTTTAATAAGGAGGCTTTGTATGGTGTTCTTCACATAAATCTTGAATTTTTTTGTTAAGTTAATGCCTTGGTATTTAAGTTTTTGTTACTATTGTAAATGAATTATTTTGTCCCATGACAATTTAAAGCAGTTTTACTAGTATAGACAAAGTAATTGATTTTTGTATTATATCTTATATTTACCCTGTTTACCAATATTTCTGCTAAGTCTTAGTAGCTCTGTTACTGGAGTATTTTGTTTGTTTTTGCTTTTTTTGTTTGTGTGTTTGAGGGGCTTGGAATGGAAATTAGGATTGTTATCAAATGAATTTGTAGGGAAATAAAAAGTTAGTATAATATTGCACCAAGTTAATTGGATATTTTTTAAAGAGAAAATATTTTTAAGTCCCTCCCATTTGAAATATAAAGCACTAGGCTTGATGTCACATCACAGTTTCTTCCATAATGATATGAAGTTACCTCAGGATATACCATGGAAAAATTAAAAGGGAACTCTACCTTTTTGGATCCTGAGAGGATTATGGGTAGAGTTAACTGAAAGAAGTTGAGAGTAGAGTTGGAGAGATATTGGATGAAATCTATGGGTCCACAAAATCTTGTTTATCAGCTTTGAAATCCTAGATGGGGGAGGACTCTTGCCTATTCCCTAGTGAGCTGAAGAGGTCACTATGCAGAACAAGCCCATGCCAACATGGAATCATTGGTCAACCATAGGGAGGATCTATTCTTACATGAGGACCTCCTTTGGGTCCTGGTGTGGCATGGACACAGATTTGAGCACCAGTAAGAATGCCATAGACCACAGAGAAAACCAGGTATCATCATAGCAGGGTCTTTGGTGGTGCAGGATTGGGAAGGGAAGGAGCAGCTGAATCAGTGCCACATGGGGTATCATGGAGACTCAGAGTACTTCCAAATATACTCTCAACTGAGAACCCAGCAAAGCCTTAGTCAGCATAAAGGGGCCACCACCTGCTGATCAGGCTGAGAAATTATAGACTACAATTTCATCAGTCAAAAAGAGGAGGCCAACAGGCAAGGATAGGATAAAGACAGCCAAACACTACTGAACTCAAGGTGGTACATGCCCAAAGTCTAACACAAGGTCAAGTATCCAAGTAACAATTTAAACAGGAGCATAGGAAAGAAGGAAAGAAACAGGAAGAAAGGTCAAATTTAAAAAGAATGTTTAAATTATTAAGTGTAAAAGGATTTAACCAAAATTAGATTTTTCTTTTAATCCTTGCTACTGTTAAAGAAAAAAAATTCGCTGGACACTTGTCACAAATGGCAAGAAAGACTTTATTTAAGACTTCCTAATCAGGAACCGGGCTCAGAGGAGTCTGACTAAAGTTTGGTCAAGGAGAGATCCTCTGTCATTACTCACCAGATGGGAGATCTTAAGAGATATCAGAAAATATTTAGAGAATAAACAACAATATTGATAATTAACACTTATTGAAAGTTTACTTTGTGCCAAAGATTTATATAAAAGCTTCCCTGTATTAACATTTAATTCTCAGGTGACCCTCTAAGAAAGGTACAACTATTACCTCCATTGTACAGGGGAAGAAAAGGAAGCTCATTTGGGTTAAGTATCTTCCCAAGATGCAATAGCCTGAAAATTGCTGAGCTGGGTAATGAACCCTAGGAACCTTGTTCCACAGATTACACTCTTACCCACTATTTCCTATATCAGTTCTCTAATTCTAGTAACTAGAACAACAATTGTCATCACTGCAGTGTTATTTTTGACAAAGTAGATGTAATAAGCAAGTAACAAAGCATTTTCTGAAACTGACTGTATCAGCTAGGTTCCATCAAGAAAAAGAAGCCAGTCTAAGTCTGTGCATTCTAAGTATAAAAGGTTTTAGTATAGGGAATTGGAATCTTACAGAACCATTGCAAAGCTCAGGCCAAGGTCAAGGAAGCTATCTCAGACTGTCTCTGCTTATAAGCATTGAAGCTTGTGGTTTTAAGAGCTCACCAGGAAATGGCTGCAAACCCCAAGAGCTCCCAGTAACTCTCAGTCTGCAGCACTCTTGTGGGTGGATGATTCTTAAGACCCCCTGTAAGCTGTTTTAAACTTCATGTCGTTTCTGCCCAGGCATTTTGGTGCAACTTCCTCTGAGAAAGGATGGCTTCTACTTTTCTTCAGCATTTCAGTTCCTGCATGAAGGCCTCTCATTAGCAGCTTATATTCTGGATCTATAAGGGTAGGGGATGCTGGGAAATGTAGTTCCCAGTTTGTCCTCTGCAATGTAGAGGGCATCTTGGAAGAAGGTGGCAGTAAAATTGAGTTGACAACATACAAGTATGCTGATCCATAGAAATTTTATTCTTCTAAAGTAAAATTAAATTTTTGTTATATTATACAATGCTCTTTCTATAATCATTCTGTATACATACTTTAAAAAGTGAAATTTTCTATAAGGCTAATAATAAAAAATAGTAATTCTTACCCTATCCCCTGATCCATAGATTCCTTAACAAAAGTTCATGCTGCTGATCTTAATTTAATACATTTCTATTGAGTCATGATACAGAGGAAATCACATTGTTTTACTTTTAGAGCTCAGATTTTTTTAGAATTCACAATTGGGAATTACAGAGATTTCTCAGAAATCTTGTATTCTTCATAACAGTTTTGATAAAAATTCCAAGCATTTCATTTATTTTTTTAATTTTTAATATTGAGAAACGTGCTTTATTATAATTTTACTGATCTATTCTTTCTCTCCCTTACCTCCCTATTTCTTCTGGTTCTTTTATTAATTCTTCGTCTTGGCCCAATTCAAATAATTACTCCCACTGTAGCTAGTCACCTTCCCCTTTTTGCTCCTATAATGTCTTTTTGGCACTTAGCTCGTTATTTATATTGCAACTGTTTATGTATTTGTCTCCTCTTCGACTTTGTGGGTACATGGAGGGCAGAAGCTGAATCGGACTCACTTTTATGTACCCAGTGCTAACACATGGCTGGGTACAGAACTGGTGCTCAAAAATATTTTTGTGACTATGTGCTGTAGAATAAGCAGAAATTTAAAAATTTTTGTCATATGTCCAAACTATATCACAAGATGACACAAACAAGCTAGTTTATTTTTTTCTCCTTGTCAAAGAGATAAATTTCCCATAATTTAAAATGAGATTGTTTTAACATTTTGAACTTCTATATGCTATTTCTTTGTTATATTGTGACTATCTGGGAAGAAAGAAGGGAGAATTAGAAATGAATTAAGAAGGAGACAGAAAAGGTGATTAGAATAACAGGAGGTAGGGATGAAAGGGAAGAACAAGTATTGTGTTCACCCCAGGGAGATTTTTAGTTTTATGCTCAATTGAGCTATTGAATTATGTCAGTACACAAGCCTACAGAAGTCTAGGGGAGCAATATATTACTAGCAAATAAGAAATAACTGGACATCTCAGTAGTAAGGACTATTTATAAAAGGAAAATTTTACATCACTGGGAGTATTCAAACTGGACCTGAGTGACCACGTATCAGTAATATTTTGGAAAACTCAGTCTAGATCAATAGTTTCCAAACTGTGCTCCTCAGTGGAGTTCCTTAGTGGTCCTTGGGAGCCATGGAGGAGGGGGAACAGGCAAGGTTTTCATCTTCCCCTTTAATTAAAAAAGTTCTACTTCTATTAGTTTTACACATTAACGTTCCAAGTAAAGAAGTGAAAAAAGGCTTTCACTGATTTAACAACATTTGAAAACTGCTAGTCTATATTTCATTGCTTCTCAAACTTGGCTGTGCATCAGAATCCTGTGGGGAGCTTCATAAAAGTATTAATTTCTGGGTATTTTTCCATACCTACTAAATCAGAATCCATGGGGCTGAGTCGTAATATCTGTGTTTTTACCAAGCTCCCCAGGCAAGTTTTATTCAGCTGGCCTTTGGAACTAATGACCTCTAAGTTTCTTTCTAAATTTTAAGACTCTATAATTCTTTTTGAGTTCAGTTAGTGCTATAGCTAGAAAAACAATCACAACCACAGACAGATTCCACTTCCATACTTGTGGATTATCAGGAGAACTGAGTCAAAGGATAACAAAATTAAATAGATGTCTAACACCAACAATAGCCTAAATTTGGTTTATGAGATGCAAAAAAGTGATTGCTGAAAACAAAATATTTATTACTAGAGTAAATATAGAAATGCCTAAACAATAAGTAATCCTTATATTTACTATATTTAGAATAATGAAAAGGAAAAATAGAACCTAAGTAATGACGAGGGTAACAAACTTTTACAGGGATCTTATAAGGGCCCAACATGTTAGGATTTTTAGATACAAACTCTCATTTATGCCTCATAACAACTATATTAGGTAAATAATGTTATTATTCTCATTTTAGAGCTAGGGAAACTGAGGCTTAGAAAGGGTAAGTAATTTACCTAAAACCACAAAGTTAATACTGATGTCAATATTAGAATTTATGTTTTCTATGTTCAAAGTCAATGTTCTTCCAAAGATACTGGCCTTACCCAGGGTAAGAAATTAGGAGTTGAAACATTTTAGCTGATTAAACTCAGGGGATATAATGAATGCTGGAGACTGGCACAGAATCTATTCTTCTCTCTCTTTCGCTCTCTTGCTCTCTTTCTCACACACACATACACACACCCTCCCCTACCTCTCACAGACATAAAAACCAGGTGAAAGAAAACAAAGGAAAAAAGGAGATTAGTGAAACTACCAGCATTGATGTCTCTTTCATTTCAGCACCACAGATACCAAGAGGCTCAGCATTTAATTTGAAGGAAAGAACAAGGGATTTGGAGTCAGAATCTCAGTCTATATTCCACTCATGAGTTTCCTTACCTCTGAGATGGGTTAATAATGCCACTCTCACAGAGTATTATGAGGATTAAATGAGGCTTTGTGCAGCGATAGGGCATACTTAATGACAAGGGATTCTAGAGCTTTTAGAAAGAAATAGATGTATTGCACCGTCTCCTATTGGGAGGAAACGTGTAATCAAGGCAAATCTGAGAGGGAGCAGAATATGTGTGTAGTATGTGTGCCAAAGTCTGTACAGGACAAGTATGAATGCATTCCATCATTCATTCATTCATTCATGTCACAAGTACTCACTGAACCCCTACTTCATTCACAGTCATATTCTGGGCTGTGGGGAACATAGAGAAGGCCCCTGGTCTTAGAAGCTCACATTCTATCTCACAAGTAAAATCCAAATTAAGATAACAAGAAACATAAAAAACTAAGCTGACAATGAACTCAAGACTGTCTGGGGTACTGAGAATATATAAAGGAGGGTGGCCAGAGAAGTCTTTTCTGAGGAAGTATCATTTGAACTGAAAACTGAAGAATATAAAGGAGAGTCATGTAATGGTGTAAAGGAAAAACATTCCAGGCAGAGAAAGCAGAAGTGCAAAAGCCCCTTGCCCCTCCATTCCAGTCCCTCCTTCCTTCCAGGGGTAGCCCTCACCTCTAGCTCTCTGGAGGTGCACAGTTCCGATCACCTAGTCCCATAAACCTGGAACTTGCCCTTTTGTCCATGTGTTACATCTTGGGTACCAGAATATCACTGGCCACTTACATAAATGGATATGTTGTTCTTATTAGTGTTCTATTCTATTCTTTCTGTGTTCAAAACTATAGACTCTGGGCTTCCCTGGTGGCACAGTGGTTGAGAGTCCGCCTGCCGGTGCAGGGGACATGGGTTCGTGCCCCGGTCCGGGAAGATCCCACATGCCGCGGAGCGGCTGGGCCCGTGAGCCATGGCCGCTGAGTCTGCACGTCCGGAGCCTGTGCTCCTCAATGGGAGAGGCCACAGCAGTGAGAGGCCCGCGTACCGCAAAAATAACAAACTATAGACTCCTTGTTTGAACTCCATTGCCACTGTTTTAGCTAGATAATACTCCTACAGATTCTGAGGAATGTCCAGTTTTTATACATTGGGGGACATGGTACCTGAAAATTTATGTAGTGAGTAAATTTTCACATCTAATTGTGGTATACTTTCAAGACTGGAGTATGGATATGCAAGGCTGGATAGAAAAAGAATTTTAATGTTAGGGTAATTCAGTTGATCCTAAGGGTCTTGGGGGTCCTGAGATCCCACAGGAGAATATGGTAGTGACTTGCTAATTGTAAAAGCCACTATTAGTTTCTGATTTTCACTTTACATTGTCAAAGTCAGAATTTCTCGGAGGGGCATGCATTCTGAGTTTTGTTTCACTGGCAGTTTTGTCAATAGTCAGCTGTTTATTGATGATATGCTGCAGGGGTGGTCTGAAAGCCTGTTCTCATAAATATTCATCAATATCTTGAGTGAAGGAAAAGCAAATTAACTTCCTGTGTTAGCAGAAGATTCTAAATGTGATGTGGAGAATGGCATCAGAGAACAAAATTGCACTTCAAATAACCATGATTCCACAGTGAAAATGAATAATGATCCAAAGTTTATATTTATTCTCTTATGTCCCCCTTAGAGTATAGAGTATCTGGTAGAAGTAGCAGTTGGCTAAATGTTATACTATATATATATATACTGATACTGGCTGGAAGTTAGTTCAACATGAGAAAAACAGAAAAATGGGAAGATTGGCCTCTGACCTACCTGTTTCCAGTTTCCCTCAGATTAGCGTCCTCTCTGGAAACCTGACAGCAGGTGAATGGAAGCACAGAACGGTGTATCTCTCACTTTTCATAGATTTGGAGACAAGAATAGAGAGTAACAAGATACTAGTAAGAAGGTAAGAGCAATACCACAGGGTTTCATGGCCAGTGTTTGCGGTCTGGAAAATTGCCTCCTTTTAAATATGCATCCGTATAAATAACACCTTCAAAGGAGCTATTAACCGTTTTAGGGGGCTAGGGGTTTTTAGGCACATCTGTGGATTTCAGACATCTGTGGTTGCCATGAAACACAGAGCTAAAATGAAGTTCAATTTCACCATATGATATGCCCTCATAATCATGTTTATATTTCACTTCCTTAAAATAAAATTCTCTTTGCTTTAATGAGCTTACTACATACATTCCTTTAACTCTAAGCTCCTCACTGTCATATTGGAAGAAGGGCCATATAAACAATGAGGAAATAAATACCTGTATCATTCCATCCTTTCTTGAGAATAGACCATAGGGAACTAAGGCATAGGGATAAAAGTGAAATCAGTATTTATCTAGGCTATCTAACAGTACATGTTATGTATTTTTAGTCTGAGGTTGTTAATGAGGTAGCTCTATCTCCATATTGTCACCATTCATTCATTCATTGATAATTATTAAACACTTAATAGTGTACCAGACATTGTGCTAAATCCTAGGAAATTAGCAGTGAGAAAGATAAACAGTTTCTTCTTAGAGTTTATAACTGAGTGACGGAGACAGAAAATTAAACAAGCATTGCAAATACAATAATAAATGCTATGACAGAGAAGTAGGTTTTTCTCTAATCAGGGTCAGAGGTGGAGTTAAGGGGGGATCTCAGAAGAAAAAGGTCCAGCTTGACCCTTGAAGGATGGGATGAAGTGAGCAGGGAAAAAAGGAAGGGATGTAAGAGCATGGAGTAGTTTCAATAAGTGGAAGGTGGTGTGTGTGTGTGTGTGTGTGTGTGTGTGTGTGTGTGTGTGTGCATGGATGTTTATATACACTGCTGTGACTATTTCTGGGGCTTCAAAAGCAACAATTATTAAGAATCTTAGATTCAGAGAGGGCAACTCTGCTTGGGAAAATAGTGTGTATGCTTTGTTTTGTTGTTTTGTCCTCTGGGACAGTGGCTTTTTTTGAATCTTGACCCACAGTAAGAAATACATTTACTTCATGACCAAGTGCATGTATACATGAAATAAATGTTTTATAAAACAATACCTACCTCATTGAAGTGTGAGACACTCATACTTTCTAATCTTTTTTATTGTCATAAAAATATATAACATAAAATGTATCATTTTAACCATTTTTAAGTGTAGGGTTCAGTAATATCACATACATTCACCACGTGGGCAGCCCCTACCACTATCCATCTCTAGAACTTCTTTCATCTTCCCAAGCCGAAACTTTGTACCCATTAAGCACTAACTCTCCATTCTCCCACCCCCTAGACCCTGACAACTACTATTCTACTTTCTATCTCTATGAATCTGAGTACTCCTGTACTTCATATAAGTGGAATCATACAATATATGTCCTTTTGTGACTAGCTTATTTCATGTAGCATAATGTCCTCAAGATTCATCCATGTTGTAGCTGTGTGAGAAGTTTCTTCCTTTTTAAAGTTGTCTCTGATTTTAAAAGTTAGTGTTCTATGGTTATGTACTTTGCAACGGAAATGCGGAAAGTTTTGTTTTTTGACTAGAGTATTCATTGGTATTAATTTTCTACTTCTCAGAGGAGGTCTGAAGGCTGACCTTCAGGTCACAGGGATAACAGTCCTTTCTTCATAGGTCAGATTCTCTAGAGCCCTGTAGCTTTCTATTTAAGAAGGGCCTGATTCTGGATTGCCTCCTTCCACCTGAAGATATTGGACCTTACTCCCTTCTTCCCACTCTTCCTTCTGTTATCTTCTTTTATATAATATGAATTTCATGCATTACGGATCTTCTTTTTCTGTAATGTTATTGCCTTTTTCTGCCACACTTTGAGGCAAGTTATTTCATCCTTTGTTCCTTCTTTTTTCATCTATTTTTCCTTTACACTCTATTTTTTTACTTCAGAAACAACACAACCTCATTGGTTTGGGGCTCATTAACCAGACTGATTATTTGCTTGACACGAATTCCTTTCCTATTATACTAGATAGGCCCAAAGATATTAATACATCCTTTTGTTTTCTTAGTTTTCAGAGAATAGTCCATGATGCAAAGTAGGTACATGAGTTTGTATATGCTCGTGTATTAAAGTGTGTAATATTAAAAACACTAAGTTGATATAGCAATTAATGAATATTTATCATCAATGAATACAATATTCTTCATAAATAAATTTTATAACAACAACAAGTTTCTAAATGCTTTACATATACAAACTCATTTAAACCTAACAGCAACTCTATATTTTTTCTATTCTATTCTAAAAATGCAAGTTTAGGTCTCCTAAGGTTTTCTTGTCTTACCCGTAGATCAAAATTTACAGTTGAAAATCCCTGATCAATGGCATGTCCCAAAGTCTGAGTTAAATACAAGACACAGATTCAGGGAGATCATGAAATGGAGAAAAATAAAGATATGTAAAGTGGAACCAGTTGATATGTGTTCATATTGTGTGCACTCTCTGAACTGAGAGGTGTACATTCTGCATTGCCCAGGATCCAGCATGATGTGGCATTACGAAGTCTAAGAACAAGTGAAAGGCCCTGAAACATGATATATGGGGAACTGATGGAAAAAGCAAGAATGCTTCACCCAGCAAGTGTGATCACTTTTTAAGTATTAAGGACTCTTATCATCATAATTGCTCTAATTGCTGATATCACATAGTATAGATATAGTGATAACCCACACTTAGGAGGCTATATTTGTTAGGTACTCTTCTTAGAGCTTGTGGCAGAGACATTACTATATACCCATTACCCACTTTCTTCCTGGAAAACCACTAGCCTTCATTTTCCAGGCTTTTCTGTGGCACATGACTAGCTCTAACCAGTGGGATGTGAGAAGAAGTGATCAGTGACAGCTCTAGACTATGGTGACTAAGAGTGTGTGTGGCTTTTCCAGTCTTTTGCTTGGCTATTATCTCTGGACCAAATGCACAGGATTCAGTGGAAGAATCTGAGGTCCTAGTGGATATTGCTCCTAGATAGAAGGGGCCTGAGATAGGTAACATGATTTTCCTTATATCTATTACGTAGATGAGAAAAATGAGACTAAAACATTTAAATAGATTGCCCAAGGTCACATCACATAGCTACTAAGTGTTGGGGCCAAGTTTCATATCAAGAAGGCTTGTTCCAGAGGCTGTGCTCTTCACACTGGACTCTACCCATTGGCTCTGAGTAGCATGTAACTCATCAAATTCTCACAGCAATTCCATGAGGTGTTGTCTCCCTTATGTAGGTGAAAAAATTGAATTTGAGGAAGGATAATGATTTCTAAGTTCCAGAATTAGCATTTGACTCCAAGTTTGTAAGACTCCGGAGCTCTTTGTAATATGCCATATTTTTTTACAACATGGCATACAATGTACATAAAAGATGTATGCAATTCTGGAAAGCAGAAGAAGCCACAGGAGCGGAAGATACAGGGAAGCCAATTTTGGTTTAATGATGGAAGATTTTTCTAACGATATGATCTGTCCAACAATGGAATGACACTGCCTTATGAGGCAGTGATTCCCCACCACAGGACTGCAGCACAGGCTAGATGAGTCTTTAAGACAGATGTTTTAAAGACGATTACTGCACGTGGTATGTATTTTACTTGTGATCTCTAAAATGTCTTCGAATTCTGGCATTCTGTGATAAGGACCTATTAGAAGGTCAGAACTTGAGATTCTAGGGTGGCAAAGGCTGTGTGCTACAGAGGCACATGGAAAGTGACAATCTATGGAATCTGACTGTGGCAGGTTAGATGGATTTAATAATTAACAGTCCATAAACTCCATTATCTACTTGATATTGTTAGAATTAGGTGCCAGTCTCAGCTGGAGACTTCATCACTGCTGTTAGACCTCTGTTCTAATTAGCAGGCGTAAGAATCTGGTTGTGAATCTGGGATGTTGCTGAAGGCAAGGGAAACAACGTCAAAGAGAAGTGACAGAAGAAGAACAGACGTAAATGTTTTATGGCTGAAGAGGCCATTTCCTTGCCCCTGCCTCTGTCTGGAGACTTGAAGTCCTGAGACACATCCACTCTGCTTCAAGGAGGCTGCCTGACCCTGACCAGCTGCTTCATCGTTTAATGCATTCATTATGTCTGAGGTTGGCTTTAATTTTTCAGGTCCTCATCTTGATGCCTGTGGATAAGTGCATAAAAAGCCTATCATCAAAACATTATGCTCTCAACTCCACAAGTCTTTTGGTATCCTCTTCAGGATTTCAAAAACTCAGACAAAATGCAAGTCACATTTTACATCCAATGTGGGATAACTTTTTTTCTCTGCATTACAGTATGTGCCAAATTTGATTCCTGTGACAATTCATATTGTACAAAGTGAAAGGAAGCTTTCAGCCTGTTCTTTTTTTCTTCCTTCCATATGGCTGATTGATTCGTCTCATACTACAAACTCTTTTTCTTATGAAAATGTGATCTCTGGTGCTTTAAATGAATATATCATTGCTTAAATGGTGCAGCATGGCATAGTGTTTCCATTTCAAAGCACAAGCTACAGAGTTGGAGAGAACTGGGAATGAAGTATAGCCCTGAACTCTTATTAGCTATGAAACACTGAGCAAATCACTTAACTTCTCTGGGCCTGCATTCCCTTAACTGCAAAATCAGGGTGCATCTGAAGCTGCAAATTCCTTCCCTTATCTAAGAGTCATTATATCTTTTGATTATTTTATTTATCCCTTTTTCATTTGGCAGCCAAAATTCATTGCCCTACTTCTGTGTGCCAGGCATGGTATTATGCACCAGGGAGACAACAATGAATAAGACAACATGATCTTTGTTGCTGTGGAGCTTAGTGTATGCTAGGAAATATAAGTTAAATAGCCAGTTACACACTTAATTGCTCAATTACAATTGTGAATAGTGCCTGGAAGGAGAAGAATGGGGACTTAAAAGAGCGATCGGTAGGAATGTAGGGGAGGAAAAGTTCTCCTCTACACTCTTTGGGTCTCTGGCTGGGCCTAAGAATTAAACTGACATGCAATTCATTAACAGGAGAAAAGTGTACAAATTTTATTAAATTTTTATGTATATAAAGAGAATGAAGACCCACAGAGGTGACCAGAGCAGTAAGCTTTGATACCTTTTAGACAAAGAGACAACACATTTGTGAGGAATTATTAAGACAAAGGGATTTGAGCTAGGGGGAGTAAATGGTGAAGAAGTAACTAGGAAGATAGGGGTGAGTTTAACAAGGTTTGTTTGTACAGATTTCTCAGCCCCAAATTCTTTGTGATAAGATGTTTTCCTTCTTCTTCGTACAGGGAGGGTGCCTTTCACATGGGAGTTTTATCTTTTGCTTTTGGAAGAAAAAAGAGGGTCAGAGTGTCCTTCTTGCACCTGCTATTTCTTAAGTGTCTTTGATTCAAAATAAAGGAATATGACTTATTCTGGGGGACTGGAGAAGACTGATCTGAGAAAATGACATTTAAACTAACTTCGTTCATTCATTTGTTCATTCATTCATGTATTTATTATTTAATCAACAAGTATTTACTAAACACTGATTGAACCCCAGGCACTATCATAGGTTTTAGGGAACTTTTGGAGAAAAAAAGATAGACAAAACTCTCACAAAGAGCTTAACATCTAATGATTTTTTCCCCAACTTCATTCTCAGTGGAAAATATGCTATTGGAGGATGAGGAGAATTTGTTATAAGACAATAAAATAGAGAAGTCACTTCGAGGTGAAAGCACTGGCATCTATTTTATGAGAGAAAAACAGGAAAGAAATTTAAAGGAAGTTAAAGCAAAGCTTTGGCTGAGAGGAATATGGAGAAGAAAAATTTATGTGTAAAACTTGGTAATTTGTCTGGGGAACTTAGTGTGATGCCAGAATGAGTTCTGATGAGAATATTACTGACAGCCGTTACTCAACTCTGATTTGGTTGGGTGCTTATTCCTTCTAGAATAAACGGTGACATTGTTCACTAGCTTGTGGACTCAATGACAAAGCAGAGCCAGCTGCATAATCTGTGAATTTTGCTGTCAAATTCAGATAACACTCTAATACCTATTTCAAAAATTAGGAATATTTTCCCTCATTGTGGGCATTCTATTTCTTCTTAATGCTGAGGAATATTCATGCTGTAGTTTGTGGGTTGTACGTTGTTAACATGTAAATATGACTGTGGAATCCATATTTGCAGATGCAATAATCATCAACCTGCCTACCCCATTAAGTGGGTGTCACATACAGGATGTTCTGCTTATCAACAAGACTGTCAACTTTGCTTCTAAATATCTCTAAAGTACCCACTCTTCTCTCCATCACCACTTTTTCTAAGGCACAATCACCTCTAGCCTGGAATAATTACAACACCCTCCCAAACGGTCTACACTCCACTCATTTAGATACCCCCCCAATCCCTTTCACACTGCAGTCAGAATGACCTTGTCAAAAATGTAGATCTGATCAGGCTACTTTCTGTTTATTATCTTCATGATTATGAGAAAATATGGCCTTGACTGGTCTGGCTCCTCTCTACCTCTTTAGCCTCATCATGAATAGGCTGTTCCTGACTTTTGGTACTTGGTACTCTCAACACGATGACTTCCTTTCAGGCTTCCTCCCACCATAAGCCTTTGCACACATTTATTTCCTCTTTCTAGAAAGATCAGGAGCACATTCATGAGCTATCATTTCAACCCCTTGTCCTTGTGAGGCATCTGCCTGGCAAAACACCAACCCTGGGTCAATTTGTTTTCTTGGTGCAAGAAAAAAAAAAAACATAGAGTAAGAATAATTTCCAGCATTATTAAGGACACTAAAATTCATTTTCCATAAGAATGATTTCAAGCCTTCATGATTATTTTCAATCTGCCTTCCCATCACCCTGACATTAACTCATACAAAATCTCTATTTTTACCCTACCAAGAAAACAAAAGTTACCAGTATGAAGTTTTCAACCTTCTCTACCAACTTCCTGCCTCACTGGCACCTTCACAGATTGATTTTCCAACCTTCCCTTACTCATTTCCTCCTATGAATTGTCTGAGGATAACCCTGCCACCTGTTTTACATCATTCTTCTCCCATCTCCTCGGAGACATTACTTTACCTATCAGCATATTTTCTTCATCATCCTCCCGTATCAGCAGCTTTCTGTACTTTCCATTTCTTCCTCCCACTTCTTGAAACCCTCTCCTTTCCTATTCTTTCTTAATTTAGTCTCCTGGTTCTCCTCCCATCTGTCTGGCTTCTTCTTTTTTGCCTTTCCCCATCCCCAATCCCTTGAATATGTATACTCTCAAAGAACATAGATGTTAAACCACTTTACTTCCTTCTATGCAGTTTCTCCCTTAAAAGTCTCATTACCTTATCCACTCAAAATTGTTTTTGGTGACAATCTTATGAAAATTATAGTTCTTATATTTTTGGTCTCTTTTGTTTAAATGGTGAATACACCCATAATATAGTATAGCTGATTTATTTTATTATGCTTGAAAACAAAACTTGTTATTTTTTTCCAGTTTTATTAAAATATAATTGACATACAACACTGTATAAATTTAAGGTGTACAGCATAATGATTTGGCTTATGTACATCATGAAATGATTATCACAATAAGTTTATTGACCATCCATCATCTCATATAGATACAAAATTAAGGAAATAGAAAAAATATGTTTTCCTTGTGATGAGAACTCTTAGGATTTATTCTCTAACAACTTTCATATATAACATACACCAGTGTTAATTATATTTATCATGTTTTACACTACATCCCTAGTACTTATTTATCTTATAACTGGAAGTTTGTACCTTTTGACCACCTTCATCCAAGTCCCCCTCCCCGCATCCCTGGTAACCCCAAATCTAAACTCTTTTTATATGCTTGTTTGTTTGATTGTTTGTTTGTTAAGTATATATAATTGACCTATAATACTGTGTTAGTTCCTGGTACACAACACAGTGATTCTATATTTCTATACATTTTAAAATTATCACCATGTTAGGTCTAGTTACTATCTGTCACCAGGCAAAAATATTGCATAGTTATTGACTATAGTTCCCACACTGTACATTTCGTACCTATGACTCATTTATTTTATAACTGGAAGTTTATACCTCTTCATCTCCCTCACCTATTTCTCTCCTACCCCCACTCTCCTCTCCTGATAACTACTATTTGTTCTCTTTATCTATGACTCAGTTTCTATTTTGTTTTGTTTGTTCTTCTTTTTTTTTTTTTTAGATTCCACATATAAGTGAAATCACACATTGTTTGTCTTTGTTTTCTTCTGTCTGATTTATTTCACTTAGCATAATACCTTCTAAGTCCATCCATGTTGTCACAAAAGGCAAAATTCTATTTTTTTATGACTGAGCAATATTCCAAGTATATATTTACCACATCTTCTTTATCCATTTATATACTAATGGACACTTAGGTTGCATCCATATCTTGGCTATTGTAAATACAGCTGAAGTGAAAATAGGCATGCATATAGCTTTTCTAATTAGTGTTTGTGTTTTCCTTGGATAAATTCCCAGGAGTGGAATTGCTGGATCATATGGCAGTTGTAATTTTTAATTTTGGGGAGGAAACTCCATACTGTTTTCCATAGTGGCTACACCAATTTACATTCCCACCAACAATGCATAAGGTTACCTTTTCTTCACATCCTCCCTAACACTTGTTATTTGTTGTGTTTTTGATAATAGACATTTTTGATAATGTCTTTTTTTCATTCTGAAGGGTGCAAAGTGTTATCTCATTGTGGTTTTTATTTGCATTTCCTTGATTACTAGTGATGATGAGCATCTTTTCATGTGCCTGTTGGCCATCTATATGTCTTCTTTGGAAAAATGTATTTTCAGGTCCTTTGCCCATTTTTTAGTCAGGTTGTTTGTTTTTTTGATGTTGAGTTGTATATGTTCTTTGTATATTTTGGATATTAACCACCTATCAAGTATATCATTTGCAAATATCTTCTCCCATTTAGTAGGCAGTCTTTTTGTTTTATTGATAGCTCCCTTCATTGTGCAAAAGCTTTTTAGTTTGATGTAGTCCCATTTGTTTATTTTTGCTTTCATTTCCTTTGCCTGAGGAAACATTTACAAAAAATATTGCTAACACTGATGTCAAAGCTTGTACTGCCTATGTTTTCTTCTAGAAGTTTTATAGTTTCAAGTCTCACATTTAAGTCTTTAATCCATCTTGAGTTTATTTTTGTATATGGTGTGAGAAAGTAGTCCAGTTTGATTTTTTTGCATGTAGCTGTCCAGTTTTGCCAACACCATTTATTGAAGAGGCTGTCTTCTTCCCATTATGTACTCTTGTTTGTTTTGTCATAGATTAATTGACCATATAAGAATGGGCTCATTTTTGGCCTCTCTTTTTTGTTCCATTGATCTCTGTATCTGTTTTTGTGCTAGTATCATACTGTTTTGATGACTGTAGCTTTGTAGTATAGTTTAAAATCAAAGCTTGTGATACTTCCAGATTTATTCTTCTTTCTGAAGACTGTTTTGGCTATTTGGGGTCTTTTCTGTTTCCATACAAATTTTAGAATTATTTGTTCTGGTTCTGTGAAAAATACCATGGGCATTTTGGTTGGCATTTCATTGAATCTGTAGATTGCCTTGAGTGGTATTGTTGTTTTAACAATATTAATTCTTCTAATTCATAAGCATAGTATATGGTTCCATTTGTTTATGTCCCCTTCAATTTCTTTCATCAGTATCTTACAGATTTCCAAGTACAGGTCTTTTACCTCCTTAGTTAGATTTATTCATAGGTGTTTTATTCTTTTTGATGTGATTGTAAATGGGATTGTTTTCTTAATTTCTCTTTCTGACAGTTTGTTGTTAGTGTGTATAGAAATGCAACAGATATCTGTATATTAATTTTGTATCCTGCAACTTTACTGTATTCACTGATGAGTTCTAGTAATTTTTTTGGTGCTGTCTTTAGAATTCTCTCTGTATAGTATCCTTTCAGCTGCAAACAGTGACAATGTCATTTCTTCCTTTCCAATTTGTTTTACTTCTTTTTCTTGTCTGTTTGCTGTGGCTAAGGCTTCTAATACTATGTTGAATAAAAGTGGCAAAAAGTGGACATCCTTGTCTTGTTCACCTGTTATTATTTTAAAAGAAACCAAAAAAAAAAAAAAAACCATTTATGTGAGGTCACTGAGTTCTGCAGTGGGTGTGTGGCTTCTGATGCACAGTGGGAAAGAATGACTAGAGTCAGTTCACTGTCCTTTGCTAACAGACATACTGATGTGTTAGAGTTTGACAGTGAGTATTAATTCCTCTATATTTACTTCCTAGAGTTCTAATACCATGCTGCTTTATGTGTGTGGTATTATTTTCCTTGTATTTCCTAGATGCTGAATATACATTACCTACAAATTTCTTACTATGTAGAAGAAATTTAGTTATTTTCATTTTCTTCTCTCTTATTTAATTCTCTTCTTACTTATTCACTGACTGACTCTTCAATAAATCTTTATTGATTTCTACTCAAGATATGGTGGTGAATAAGAAAAGTCCCCATTCAAGTAGCTTTCTGCTTAATGGCAGACCAATAACTGTAACTTGAATTTTCTTAGGAGTTTCCCCCTTTCAGGTATACATTGGGTCATTTTAATGTTTATAATATTAACTTTGACACAATTTCCCCCAATTTGTAAAGGCACCCAGCAGCTTGCAAATCTACCTCAGGATATTGGAAGTTCTCAGGGAGTTTTCCTCATATGTTTAGAATTCAACCTCTCAGCACAGGCTTTATCTCATGCACAGGCTCCTTCTCACTGATATTTTCTGATAAACTACTTAAAAGAGGCTCTTCTTACCGTAAAAATGTGCAGGTCCACACCAAGTTTTAAGTTCCAGTGTTCTCAAAGCCTCCAAATGCTGAGGTGCCAAATAATTTTATATTCACTTTGGAACACCTATACTGGAGCCATGCTCTATTCTATGAAAATATGTCTTAAGTTTTTATATA
Organism: Orcinus orca; assembly: GCF_937001465.1. Taxonomy (NCBI): domain Eukaryota; kingdom Metazoa; phylum Chordata; class Mammalia; order Artiodactyla; family Delphinidae; genus Orcinus; species Orcinus orca. The sequence continues at coordinate 118,971,159 of NC_064559.1, forward strand.
ACTAACATCTACCTTCTGCCTATAACAACTCCTCTACACAGATGATTGGGTGAAGGGACAGATACTATGCTACTTGTGATTGTTAATTTTATGTGTCAACATGGCTAGTCTATGGTGCACAACTGTTTGTTCAAACACCAGTTTAGATGTTGCTGTGGAGGTATTTTTTAGATGTGAATATTTAAATCAACAGACTTTGAGTAAAGCCCATTACCCTCCATAATTGGGAGAGCCTCATCCAATCATGTGGAGGCTTTAAGAGAAAAGTGAGGTCCCCAGAAGAGGAAGGAATTCTGTCTCCAGACTGCCTTCAACTCAAGACTGCAGCATTGACTCCTGCCAGGATTTCCAGGCTGCTGGCCTGCCCTGCAAATTTCAAGCTTGCCAGCCCCACAATCATGTGGACTAGTTCCTTAAAATACATCTCAAATTGTTCTATCTCTCTGTGTCTCTGCATCCTATTAGTTCTGTTTCTCTGGAGAAACCTCTAAATACACTGTCCTCACCATCTGTTAATCCACCCCCATAGACAACTCATAAAATGTCTTCCTTCCTGCTTAATTAAAAATCCAAAATTGTGATGTAAATGGATTATTAAGTAATTGTTGCACAGAATGCCACATGTGATAGGCTGAAAAGTAGCCTCCCAAAGATGTCTGAGTACCATCAGAACCTCTGAATATGTTACTTTACATGGCAAAAAGGACTTTGCAGATATGATTAAGATTCTTGAGATGAAAACAGTATCCTGGATTATCTAGGTAGAATCAATGTAAACACAATGTCTTTATAAGTGGAAGGTAAGGGGATCAAATTAGGGAGAATGTAATGTGACAACAGAGGCAGAGATTGGAGTGATGTAGCCATGGGCTAAGGAATGTGGGAATCTCTAGAAGCTGGAAGAGATAAGGAATGGATTCTCCTCTAGAGCCTCCAAAGGAACCAACCTTATCAACACCTTGATTTTAGCCTTGCAAGAGTCATTTCATACTCCTGATCTCCAAAACTCTAAGAGAATAAATTTCTGTTGTTTCAAGCCACTAAGTTTGTAGTAATTTGTTGCAGTAGCAATAAGAAAAACTAATACATCAAACTTTCCTGAAGTTCAGCCTTGACTATAGCCTGTGCTCAAACTGAGATTCCTACTATATGAAAATGAGCAGTTAAAATATAGTGTGATCGACTCACACTTCTAACCAACTGGTATCAGACTTGCCTTCATGCCATAAATAACTGGAAAAATGGACCAAATATATTAAACAACTCCTTTCAGGCATTACACAGTCAGCATTTCAACAACGTGTCCCCAGCTAAGGAAAATAAATGAGGTAAGCCCTATGTTTTTCCCAGTTTTCTTCTTGTAGGCACTTTCTGCACCATGGTATAGGTAGGAAAATTGAAACAAAATACAATGGTCTCTCTTAGTTGAGGACACAGAAATCAGAGTTTAAGGACACAAAGGTGGCTGAAATCTGGGATCTACATAGAAAAAGAGTCCTAGAAATACATGTAGAGATTTATTTGAGCTTTTGGATGAATAACAAGCTGTACATGTATAGGGCTAAACTCCATGAAGTAGAATAAAGAAAAACTACCACTGAGTTATAAGCTGAACAGTTCCCAAAGCTCAAACATTGCTGTGAGACATTTGAGCTCCAGTCAGGCAAAGTAGGGAAATGTATTGAACACACAGGACACTTAGCAGAGACCACAGAATGATAGCAGGGCTAAAGTAGCCTTAAAAAAAAATCTTTAGACTTATTGTAACAAAATTTATAAACAGGTCTCTAAAGAATTAAGCCAACCCACATGTTCCTAGGTTGCTTGATAGAACAAGGCCCAACATTCCTTTTTTTAAAAAAATATTTATTTATTTATTTTTGGCTGCACTGGGTCTTCATTGCTGTGTGTGGGCTTTCTCTAGTTATGTCTAGCAGTGGCTTCTCTTGCTGTGGAGCACGGGCTCTGGGTGTGTGGGCTTCAGTAGTTGTGGCATGTGGGCTCAGCAGCTGTGGCTTGTGGGCTCTAGAGTTCAGGCTCAGTAATTGTGGCACACGGGCTTAGTTGCTCTGTGGCATGTGGGATCTTCCTGGACCAGGGATCGAACCCATATCCCCTGTATTGGCAGGAGAATTCTTAAGCACTGCGCCACCAGGGAAGTCTCCCTGCATTCTTTATAGAAAATCTTTTAAATAATGAACAATATAAATTTCACACTGTCCAAATTCACTTAAAAATAATGAGAAGCAGGATAATGTGACCTATTACAAGCAGAAATAGATAGAAATAGAAATAGTAGAAATAGATCCAGAAATGACAGAGATAATAGGATTACCAATGGCTTTTAATAGTCAATAGACTTAAAATAGTGATTATAAGTGTGCTGGGCTTTAAAGAAAAACATAAACATAATGAAGCTACAAGTGAAAAATATAAAAAAGAACTAAAAAATCATTTTAGAGTGGAAAATGCAATATATAAAGATATATTAATAAAAACTATTCAAACTAATATACACAGAGAAAAAAGTTCTATTCAAACTAAAATACACAGAGAAAAAGATCTTAGTGATATGTGGGATAATATCAAGTAGTCTATTATACATGAGGCAAAAACTGACAAAACTGAAAAAGATACAGACATATTGACAGTCATATTTGTAAATTTCCCTAACCCTCTCTCAGTAACTGATAGAACAAATATATGTACTAACAAGTATCAACCAACTCGATCTAATAGTTCAAAGCACCCATAGTTCAAGTAGAAATTACATGAGGGTTTAGAAAATATGTTTTACTGAATGACAGTGAAAACACAGCATATCAAAATTTGGGTGATGAAACTAAAATATTATATAGAGGGAAATTTATAGATTTAAATTCTTATTTTAGAAAAGAATACAATGTGTCTAAAATAAATTACCCAAGTTTCTTTCATAAATGTTACCAAAAGAAAAACAAATTAAACCTAAAGTAAGTAGAAGATAAAAGTAATATAAATAAACAAATAAATTAAAAATAATAAAAAGTAGAAGGTAATAGGCAAGTAAGAGATAATAATAACAGAAAGCAATGAAAAAAAAATGAAAAATTGAGAAAATTAATGAAATTAAGGGTTTTTCTTTGACAACATCAATAAAAGTGAACACACTCAAATTAATTGAACATGAAAAAAGAAAATGATATAAATTACCAAAGTTATAATGAAAAAAGATATCTCTACATATTTTACCCAAATTAAAAGAATAACAAAGAATATTATGAGATTATATGAATAATATGTCAATAAATTTGGCATTTTAGATATAACAGATAAAGTCTCTTGAAAGGCACATATTACAAAAATTGGCGCAAGAAGAAATAAAATTTGAAAAGCCATATATCTAAGAAATAAATTGAATTTATAATTAAAAACTTCCCCATGAAGAAAAATCTAGTTCAAGATAACTTCACTTGTGAATTCTATACAAACTTTAAGAAAATAATAATATTCATAATTTATAAAATACAGAAAGAAAGAAAACTTCTAAACTCATTTTATGGTATTAATGTTACAAGATTACAGCATTCCAGAATACAAAACTACAGGTGAATACTCACATACTCTTATGTGAACATAAATGATAAAATCCTTTACATAGCATTAGAAAAATCAAATCCAGCAATATATAATAAGTAATATATATCTTGACCAAATGAAATTTATCTCTAGAGTAAAAAATTGGTTTATAATTTGAAAATTGATCAATGAATTTTTACCATATTACTAAAATAAAGGAGAAAAAACATTTAATAATCTCAGTAGATGCAGAAAGTGCATCTCAGTACATTCAGTAGATAAAGCAGATGCAGAAAGTGCACTTGACAACACAATACCAAATCATGATAAAAGCTCTCAAAATAGTAGAAATGGATAGGAATTTCTTAAAACTAAAAAAGAGCATCTACACAATCCTTCATCTAACATCATATTTAATGGTTCTAAGTTTGGGAAAAAAGATAAAGATCTCCATTCTCAACATTTCTCTTCAGGATTTTACTGGTGGTCCCAGTCAGTGTAATATGGGAAGTAGAAGACATAAAAGACATATAAACTGAAAAGAAAGAGGTAAATGTGTCTTCATTTACAGATGACATGCTTGTGTATGTACCTGATATTAAGAATCCATAAAAAAGCTACTAGAACTAAAAATGAATTTAGCAAGATCAGAAGATACAAAATCACTGTAGAAACTTCATTTGTATTTCTCTATACTAGCAATGAATAATTAAAAAATGAAATTAGTACTATATAAATGTGTCATGTCAAATTGACATCAAAAACATATAAATCTAGGATTGAATTTAATTAAATATATGTAAGAACTGTACACTAAAAATCACAAAATTGCTGAGAGAAATGAAATATCCAAATAAATGGAGAGATATACTATGTTTGCTTAACACAGTATGATTGGCTCTTATTTAACGTAAGTTATACTTCAATAAGTTTGATTTAAAAAAAGAGAACTATGTGTACAGTGTGATAAATACTGTCCTGACGGTAGTCAGGACTCTTAGTACAATTTTGTGTGGATGGAAAGTTGTCTAGAAATCCTCTTTGTATTTGATTAATGTAGGAAGAGTAGATTTAGATAGACAAGGAGAGAAGGATGTTTCTGATAGATAGACTATCATGAGTCTGGTACATTTAGCCAGCCAGATATTCAGTAGACTTGGGATACAGAATGTGAGGTGTGGATACTGAAAGATGGAACTGGGAAAGATCAGATCATGAAAGCCCTCTTAGCAATGCTTTGAGAATGAGCATCTCCTTAAATATTGTATCCCAGGTGCCTCTCAGGCACCCTTTTCCCTTATCCCTGCCACACTTGGTGTTTTGGATTTTCCTTAAGAATCCTTTATCTTTTCATTGTGTACAGATAGGTTGAAAAGTAGATACTCTGCCCTTGGGGCAGAGAGACAGATTTGGATGTCTTCCCACTTGAATCTTCCAGGGTACTTTTAGATCAGGTGATAGCGTCCCTGCCGGGAGAAAGAGAGGAATTATAAATACAGGATGTCTAGAAGGTGTCGAGCAGAGTACTGATCACTGGTTACCAGTCCCAGAGGAGGAATCTAACTACATGGAGGATAGCAAAGAGCATCATTATGCCAACCATCAGAAATAGAAATCCAAACAGTTCTGCCCATTGCATCTTGGTATTGGAGTCACCAAGGAAAACACAAGGCAGTCAAGCACTGGATGGAACAACACTTTACTTACATAGAGGATGGTGGGCATCTGTCCCCCATGGCTGACAGGTCTTTCACAGGGCAACTGGCCTATGTCCACCCCTCTCTTGCTGTAGTGGAAGGTACCATGTCCCCTTTCCAGATAAGACAGATGTAGCAGTGGGGTTGGCCAGTGCCATATAATGCACACATTTTAAGCAGAACAAAAGAGCACTCATTGAATCAGAAACAGAGAAAGATATTCTCACACAGGGTGATAAACCTGGCTCAGGCTGTGTTCCGTATTTCTTGATGAAAAGTGTTCCAGACTCAAGGCCCATTCTTATGCAGCTGAGTGGGAGTTGAAAGACTGCTCATATGAGACTGCCTTTCCTAACAGAAGAAAATTAGTCTTGAAGGTTTTTTGAAGGCAGTAGAGGCCATTTGGTTGAGTTTGTGACTCATATTCTGTTTGGAGTGTTCCTTTAACTCCAAGGACTAAGAGGGATGGACTAGGATGGGCTCAAGTGAGAGGAAGTTAGATGCTGGTCACTGGCTGTTGAGTACTTATTCCCATTTGTAGACATGATCACATCTGGGTTTTCTTCTGTATCGATTCACTTAGCTCCCAGCACAGAAAGGGTGACAGAAGCCCTCTTACGGAATTCTGTCCCAGAATTTGGCATTAGTGGATGAAGTACAGCAGCCCTGAAAGAAAGGAATTTTGAAGATAATCCTCATTAAGTACAGGCATACTTTGTTTTTATTGTACATCACTTTATTTAGTACTTCTCATATTGAATTTTTTACAAATTGAAGGTTTGTGGCAACCCTGAGTCAAGCAAGTCTATTGGTGCCATTTTTCCAATAGCATTTGCTCACTTTTTGTCTCTGTGTCACTTTTGGTAATTCTTGCAATATTTCAAACTTTTGCATTATTATTATATTTGTTATGCTGATCTGTGATCAATGATCTTTGACTCTCTGAAAGCTCAGATGATGGTGAGCATTTTTCAGCGACACAATACTTTAAATTAAGGTATGTACATTATTTTTTAGACATAATGCTATTGCACACCTAATAGACTATAGCATAGTGTAAACATAAATTTTGTATGCACTGGGAAATCAAAAAATTCATGTGACTTGCTTTATTGTGATACTTGCTTTATTGCTGCGGTCTGACATTGAGCCCACAATATTTCTGAGGTATGCCTTTATAGATTTTCATGTTTCTCTTTATATGTAATGTTCCCAGCACCTTTAATAATTTCTCATCATATTGATCATCATTCAACTACCCTAGTTAGCCAATGCACTTCCTAGAATATTTGTGCCTTTGTTAGTTAACTAAATAGTGCCTGGTTCTCAGGGGAACACCATATCACTGATATGGAGTGTCCTGTGCAAAGTGGAGTAGTACCAGTTCCACCCTTGATCTGGACTTACTATAGTCCCCTAAGCTTACATTAGTTTATTTTTTTCCTACCATTCAAAACAAACTTTATTCTACATAGCAACTCTGTGAAATAAGATAGATTTGAGAGAAGGGAAAAATGGACTGTTACTATCTATGATGGAAACTTAGAAGACTCAATTAAATGATCAGTTGTAAAACACATTTAGCATTATTTACCCTCCCCCAGAATATGTTACTAAAAAGCCTACTTGAATGGAAAAATCTTTAAAAATATATTTGATTTTTCATATGTAGTGACTAAGTTAAATAAAAACAAACAGAAGCCAAGCATGTACAACAACACAGAAATGTAGGTACATATTGCACTATTAAACACTGTCATGGGGTTATCATTCAGCTGGAAACAAAGTGAACATTTCTTTCTCTTTTTGTTTTGGTTAAAAAAATAAAAGCTTATCTTTTTGATACAAATTAAGAAAATTTCTTAGGTTAAGAAGTCTGGCACTTTGACTTATTTCTTCTGTTGAATTTCAGTAGTACATAAAAGTTATAATCCCAACTCAAAGATACATTCGTTTTTTTCAAGAAAATAACTTAGTAACAAAAGGAAAGTTATTAAGTTGGGAATAATGCCCCTGAAATTAGCGTGTTCTTTTATTCTAGTCTAAAAATGTGAGACATCCATTCATAACAAGCAATGATGAGTATACTCATGGTAGATCATTTGATATCCTGTGTTATTTTATTTCTTTAAAAAATAAGTTTCCAGCAACCATCTTCATACGTGAATATCCTCTGAAGGATGTCTCTATCAATTCAATAAGGTTTTTTTAAAAGTCCTATTATCAGAGGCCATGTTTCTAGTCTGTCTTGACAGAGGACCCTCTTGAGGCCAGAAAATGAGGTCAATCACACACAGGAAAGTCAAACAGTCTAATGGTCAAGAAACACCTAAAGAATAGAAGATCTTTCACTAGATTTGGTCAAGAAGAAATTTACCTTCAATTTCAACCAGAAGTCAGAGACTAGCATACCTCTAATTGCCCAATAACAGACAGATTAATCAGCTTCTAGCTAGGCACTGAGGTAGCTTGCTATCATTTTAGAAAAAAACAATCTGCTTGATTGCTACTCAAATTCTGGAAATAGTTTAAAATGTTAATCTTTAATGTATCATAAAACATTGGAGGTTTTGTTCTGGTAGGCATGGATAACAGTTTGCAACTACAGCTGATTGAGAGCTAAGTGATATAAGGATATGCATGGACCAATTGAATGGGCAGACCAATCAAGGGCTTTCTGGTTTTCTTAAAGCAACATCTTGACTACACTCCGTGGCAATGGCAGTAATGGTAGGGAGATTCTTGAAGGCAGCATCCCAAATTCCAAGCTTTACCCAAAGTTTCATGGCTCAAAATTACACAGATACTGCCAGGCTATTGGTCACTGCTCTCCTATCATAATGCCAGGATCCTTGCCCAGTATGGAGAGTAATCAGACATAAAGGTCTGTCAGGACGCCCTATTTACAATAGTAAATTCACTTTGAGATAGGGTGAAGACATTCATGTCACAGGCATTGGGAGGTGGGAGGGCTTGGATGAGGCACCAGATCACACTAGAATTGTTTAGATCAGAGCCAGATCCTCCTTGGTGATCTCCATGGAGCCATTACTTTGGCCTTGGATGGCTATGTTCAACCTCCTAACTTCCACTGAGCTGAGCATGGAGTTCTGGGTTTCTCTTGCTTCTACTGTTTTGCCATTTCTGCCACACATCTTTAGCTCCATCTTTCACCTGCTGAACGTATTCCAGGAGATTCTCCTCCACAACAAGTTTTCTTTCAAGGAAGGTGTTTCTTTTAATGGTTTAATTCAAGTGCAGCTCAACCTCTTCCAGAGATTTGTCAGAGGCTCGCTGTTCTTTTTCCATGGCATCATTTGCTCATCTGGCTCTCTAATAAATTCTTGTAATCCATCTTTGATTCTGTTAGTCTTCACAAGGGCATTCTCTAATGCTGAGATCCCCTTGGAAGATTTCAGAATGTTGCTTTTCAGAGACATTCTAGCTCCATCAGGAAGGCATTTTCTGACCAGAGAGTCCTGTTATTACTTCTAATTTGTTGGAGCTGGTCTTCATCTCATTTTTTGCTTCCCTCTGGGACTTTTTGCAGTTCCTCTGTATATTCTTTGCCCTTCACTTCTATGTCATAGCTAGATCTTTTCAATAGAAAGTCTCTTCCTCTATAGAGCTAAAAATGTTCTTTCCCTGTTAAAATGGGGGAAGAACATCACTCTTCTCATGTCCTGATGTGCAGGTTCTGGAGGTGAGGAGGGGGTGGTATCTGGGGCACACCTCAGTCCTGCACTAGCTCCATAAGGGGTCATTTCACACTGGTTTATTTAGGGTTTGTTGTGAGCTAAAATTCATGAGAGTTTTATTTATGAATTGCAGTTTAGCCCATTTTCTTTTGACCTATATTTGGGTACTTTATTTAAAAGTCTGAATGGAAGATTTGAAAATGTTATTTACAAGATTTCAGTTTGATTTTAGAGACAAGTTGAACTAATGATTTTGTAACTCAATGCATGAGCTGTCCATTTCCCAAGCTTTGTATCATTCACAGATTCGATGAGCTTCATGCTTTGTATTCTTTTCAGAATATTCATTACATATCATCCGTGTACTAAGTATTATATCACACACAGCGTGGAAAACCATTAGGATAAAATTCTTCTTTTTGAGTTGGTCACGGGCTGGTGGACAAACGGTTGAGCACCCAAATAATTACGATGCAACATAAAGTGATTGATAATGATGATGCAATTTTGCATTGTTTTAGAACTTGCCAAATTAGGGGTGACTTCTGTCTCTGGAGAAGATCTCACTCTGATTCTTTATAAAAACAAAAGCAAAAATTGGTTGTTTCAGTTTACCAAAAGAAAGAAGCCAAACGAAAGGTTCATGTGCTGTATACTCATTCTCTATCTAAGACAATGTTAAGCAACTTCAGATATCAGCCATCGATTTTCAGAACCTGCCAGAGGGAAGATTTTCTAAATGTGTCTGAGCAATTCCAGATTCTTCACTGGCAGAGTTCACTTAAAAGTAGAGAGGTGATACAGAAGTGGTTGTTCACAACCTCAGCCAAGTTCTGTTTCATGATTGGATGACTTCTGAACAAGGGTGAAGGTGTTCTGATTTTATCTCTTCTGGGACATAAATAATAGACCATAATGATAACTGGTCACATCTTCATAACAGCATTTGAATGAATTTTAGCCAGGAGTTCTTTCTTTGTTTATTAAATAACAAACAGGGCACTTTCTGAGCAAAGGAAGTTTCTCTCAGAATTTTGCAAATATTATCTGCAATATGTGAAATTTATTTTGTGGACATACACAGGTTGATGTATTTTTCTTAAAAATAGTATATAACAGTCACATTTTATTAAGTTCATTTTTTTCTTGAAAGAGGAAAATATTATTAATTGCATAGTGAATGGTAAGGTATTCTCAGATCCTTCAAAGGGTAGTTTACTAAGGGTCTCCCAGATTAGTATTTGAAATTCTACAAAAGTGCAGAAAGGGTAGTGACATGCTTCCTAATTTTTCACCCAAGTTCTGAATTTTAAATAAGAATGAACTGATCAGACTTATGAAGAGAAAGAAAGTATGACATAATATCAGAAAATGCCTTTTGGTTTGACATAATTCATAAACAAGTCTAGAGAGCTTGTGGAATTATGGATCTCTGATTTGAATTGATTTTCTGAGTCAGATTACAATAGTGCAATGACTGCTCAATGTCTGTAGCCTGAGTGACTATTTTCTGTTCTCTCTCTCTCTCTCTCTCTCTCTCCCATGAGATGTATTAAATGTAGTTTGGAAGATTCAAGTGTGACAGTGGTATTGATAATTTTCATTCTATTTTGAAATCCATGTTCTGAAAGGGCATGCTTTCAAAATAATTTAATTTTTTCAAGATATAGTGACTCCTCAATTGAGTGTTTTCTCTCCATCAATACTTTTTTTTCCCCACCAGTTTCTGTTGTTAAGCTCCAGTTCAATTTTTAACTTTCCATTATCATGCCATCTATATAGTATCTCATTTATGCAAACTCATAAACACATTTTGTTTCAATACCATTTATACATATGGCATTATATGATGCCTATTATATAATATACTATACTTATATACTATGGTATATATACCATTTATTCTTTTGACTTTTTGTGTGTGTTTGGTTACTCTGTTGCTTACTTAATTAAGCAAATAAATATTTGAGTATCTATAATGTACCTAGCATGATTCTAAGCTCTGGGAGCACAGCAGTGAACAAAACAGATATGTAGAATATGCATTCCAGTGGGATAGACAGAAAATAAAGATTAATAAAGTAGAAAGTGACACCTGAGGAAAAGAAAAAAATGGAGAATAGGAAGGTGTGAGTTAAGGGTTAGTGATTTGGGGTAGAGTAACCAAAAAGGACATCAACAAGAAAATGATAGTTGAGTAAAGGTATGATGGTGGTAAGGGAGAGAGCCATGTGGATAGCTGGAGGAAGAGCATGCTGAGTTAATGGGAGCAACATATACAAGGACCCTGATTTAAGAGTGCTGTTGGTGTGTTTGAGAAGCAACAGGGTGGTCAATATGGCTGGAAGTAAAAGGGAGAGAGAATGGGGGACCTGATTCTGTATGAATTTTGAAGTCCTCAAAGACTTTGGCTTTTGCTCTGATAGAAGTGGAAAGACACTGGGGGACTTTGGATGGACATGACTGGACTTGCATTTTAATATGATACTATTTCCACCTGTTGAAAACAGAATGTATGGGGCAAGAGTGGAAGCAGGGAAACAAGTCAGAAAACTATTCTAATCATCCAAGTGTTGAAAGAAGAAGTGGTCTGATTCTAGAGGGAGAGCTCTACATTACTTCACTATTACTTTCTCTGCCCCAGCCATGAAATTAACCAACAGATTCTGGAACCAGGGTTCCTGGTTCCTTTTAATGGAGAAGGGTATTTAGAAATCGATATCTAAATCTAAAAAAATCTCTCTACAAACAAAAGTCCAGGACCAGATGGCTTCACAGGTGAATTCTACCAAACATACAAAGAAGAATTTTTACCAATTCTTCTCAAACTCTTCCAAAATATTAAAGAGGAGGGAACACTCCCAAAGATATTCTATGAAGCCACCACCACCCTGATACCAAAACCAAAGATGCCACCAAAAAAGAAAATTAGAAGCCAATATCTTTGATGAATATAGATGCAAAAATTCTCAACAAAATATTAACAAACCGAATCCAACAATACATAAAAAAAGATCATACACCATGACCAAGTGGGATTCAGCCCAAGTTCACAAGTATGGTTCAACAAACACAAATCAATCAATGTGATACATTACATTAACAAAAGAAAAGACAAAAACAACATGATCATCTCAATAGATGCAAAAAAAGCATTTGACAAAATTCAACATACATTCATGATAAAAACTCTTACCAAAGCAGGTATAGAGTAATCCTATCTCAACATAATAAAACTTATTTTTGACAAACCCACAGCCAACATAACACTCAATGGTGAAAAACTGAAAGCCTTCCCGCTAAAATATGGAACAAGACAAGGATGCCCACTTGCACCACTTCTTTTCAACATAGTATTGGAAGTCCTAGCCACAGCAATCAGACAAGAAAAAGAAATAAAATGTATCCAAATTGGAAGGGAAGAGGTAAAATGTCATTATATGTGGATGACATGATACTATATATAGAAAACCCTAAAGACTCCACAGAAAAGCTATTAGAACTGATAAGTGAATTCAGCATGGTAGCAGGATACAAGATTAACATACAGAAATTGGTTGCATTTCTTTATACTAACAATGAAATATCAGAGAGGGAATGTAAAAACCAATACCTTTTAAAATTGCACCAAAAAAATAAAATACTTAGGAATAAACCTGACCAAGGAGGTGAAAGACTGCTATGCTGAGAACTATAAAACATTAATAAAGTAAATTAAAGATGATTCAAGGAAATGGAAAGCTATCCCATGCTTTTGGATTGGAAGAATTAATATTATTAAAATGGCCATGCTACCCAAAACAATCTACAGATTTAAAGGAATCCCTATCAAATTACCCATGACATTTTTCACATAACTAGAACAAATAATCCTAAAATTTATATGGAACCATAAAAGACCCAGAATTGGCAAAGCAATCCTGAAGAAAAAGAACAAAGCAGGAGGCATAACCCTCCCAGACTTCAGACAATGCTACAAAGCGATAGTAATCAAAACAGTGTGGTATTGGGACAAAAACAGACATATGGATTAATGGGACAGAATAGAGAGCCAAGAAATAAACCCACACATCTACAGTCAATTAATCTTCAACAAAGGAAGCAAGGATATAAAATGGGAAAAAGGCAGTCTCTTCAGCAAGTAGTGCTGGGAAAGTTGGATAGCTTCATTGATGCAAATCAGTGAAGTTAGAACACACCATCACACCATGCACAAAAATAAAACTCATAGTGGCTTAAAGACTTAAATATAAGACATGACACCATAAAATTCCTAGAAGAGAACATAGGTAAAACATTCTTTGACATAAATCATACCAATATTTTCTTAGGTCAGTCTCCCAAGGTAATAGGAAAAAAAGAAAAAGAAATCAAGATCTGGACACTATGCTCATTGATCCTGGGCCATTTCAGTGGACAGAAAATAGATAATTATTACTTTGAAAAATATCATGCATTGCTACTAAGATTTCTAACTCCAGTTCCAACCACAAGGTTCTTTCTTTCCTCCCCACATTCTCAATTTTTATTTTCCTTCTCTCACAGTAAGAGTTTGGATCCCCCAAAATATCAATATATTTACTATTGGCTCAGTCTCAAAATATACACAAAATAGTTTGAGAATTGCTACACCTATACTACTACAAAGGAAAATCTACTAAATTAAGTTGAAGACTTATTCACATTTTCTTTAGTCTGAGGATATATAATCAAAATATTGTGTACAGACGTTATTTGGATTAGTTTCATTTTTCCCTATGTGGTTATATAATCCATTTGTTATGCTGTTTAATTTATTTGTTTCTATTTGTATTCAAGTTTAGTTTGTTCCAGTTAATTTTGATTTAATCTCATCATTTTAATATGTAAAATATTAAACTGTTTCCGAAGTCAAAGCTATACAAAGAGCTATTCTCAGAGAAATGCTGCTTTCTAACCTCTGATTTCCATAACCAATTTGCCTATTACATTAGTGTTTATCATTCCTATATTTCTTTTTGTAAAAATAAATGAATGTATATGTCTCCCTCCACTTTTTCCTATATAAGAGAGAGTAAATTATACTTACATCTTTGTACATTGCTTTATTACATAACAATATATACTGGTAATCATTCCACATTCATTCATAGAGATCCTCCTTCTTCTTCTGTAGAGCTATGAGTACCCCATTGGGTAGATGATGATCCATAGTTCACTCAATTAATTTCTAGGTATGGACCTTTAGGTTGTTTCTAATATTTTGCAGTAATAAAAATGCTGCAATAGAAAACCTTGTACATACATATTTTCTGATTTTTGGAGGTATATTTTCAGAATAAATTTCTAGAAGTAGGATTGCTGGACCAAAAGGTAAATGCAAATATAGTTTTGTAAAATGTTGCCAAAATAGCCTCTAGAGTTGTCTATTTTGCATACGCACAAGCAATGTATGAAAGTACCTGTCTTCCCAAAGCTGCTCCCCCTCAAACAGAGAGCATGTTGCTAAATTTTGAATTTTTGTAAACGTAACACTATCTCAGGGTAGTATTTACATTTTTATTATTAAAAGAGGAAAACTAAATTTTTGACCTGAGCAATTAGGAGAATAGAGATTTCTATTAACTGCACTATGGAATATTGTTTAAAAAAAGGAAGCACGTCTTGCAGTCACTATCAAAGTCTCAGATTTGGACACATTAATTTTAAGTCACCTCCTGGACAGTCAAGTGAATTTGTTGAATTGAGAGTTGATACATAAGTCTAGAGTTTAGCGGAATGGTCTGGGTTAGATATATAATTTTATGATATAAATACATAATATTTGCATGCTTGAGACTTGATGAGATCACCAAAGGAAAGCATTATTTAGAAAAGAAGTATAAAAATTAAGCCCATGGGCTCTCTAACATAGAGAAGGTGAGGAAGTGAGGAAAGAAGAACCAGATAAAAGGATTGGGGAAGAATGTTAAGAAAAGCAGACAAACAGGGAAATCTGATGTCCTGGAAGCCACATGGAGAAAGTGTTTTAAGGTGGAGAGACATGTTACAAACAGGTTAAATTATTTGAAAACCGACCATGGGCTTAGTAACATGGAGGTCTTTAGTGATGTCGATAAAAGCAATTTTTTTGTGGGCATTGGAGTAAAAGCCTGATTGGATTGGGTTCAAGAGAGACTAGGCAGAAAAAAAGAAGGTACTGAAGACTGGTGGTATAGACTACTCTTTGAAAATTTTTTTACTGTATGGGGAAGTAAAGAAATGGGCAGCAAATTAAGTGTCTCAAGAATAGACACCATGGCTTTATAGTTTTTAGTATCTTCACAGCACTTATTACTGGAAAATTTTTATAACAAAGTAAACTCTGAGTGGAAAGTGTTTTCCAGTAGGAATATCCCTTATGCTTTCCCAGAGAAAGTCATCTAAAATGATTTTTGTTTTTCAGTCAGAAGTCCTTTATTCTTAATACTGAGAAAGATGCAAACACAAGTAATTCCAATCAGAGACTGAAACTTGGATATGTTGCCTACTCATAAGGTTGACATGAATTTCTTTTTGTTGGATTGATCATCCAAACCATGACATCTTTTGTTGTCAATTATAGTCTCAACATAATATGTATGTTTTTAACTTATTCTGGGAAATACCTTATAACTTTTTGAGAAGCAGTACATCATACTTGGAAAAATACTCTGAACATAAAGTGAGAGGCATTCAATTTCCTTGAATAAAATATACACAGACTGGGAGGGGATATGGGGATATATGTGTACGTATAGATGATTCACTTTGTTATACAGCAGCCACTAACACAACAATGTAAAGCAATTATACTCCAATAAAGATGTTAAAAAAAATATACACGGACCTATTGTTGACATATTTTCTCTACCAAATGACTAGTCTTTTCTTCTTTGATTCATTTACACATTACCATTATCAAACTTATTTGAAACGTTGACGTAACATTCTCTCCCAAATAAAAACACCTTACATTTTTCCATTCAGATTTTCATTTTGAACAGAGCATTGTTTTATGCAATTGCCATAAATTACCATAACCCCCCAAAGATTATCATCCATATTATTTGTGTCTTGGAGATCTCACCAAAGGTGTACACAGGAGGATGGGAATGATCTGGTATCATTATCTTTGAGAGGCCATCAAATCTCTCTAAATAAGACCTCTATAGGGGAGCAAAATTTCCCACTCCAATACCTGTCTCTTTTGGCATGTGGATTATTCAAAGCTGAAAACAATCAAGGCCCAAAAGACTGCGACCTCTGCACAACTGCCTAAAAGTATGTAGATAGATGACTTGTTCCAGAAGGGAGCTATCACCATAGATAAATATAGTATGAACTAGAAATGGTAGACAAGGAGGAACCTAGCAAAATGTGTTTGTTAAAATTCCTCTCTGTGTCCCATTTTCTCTGTATGGTCCAGCAAACATTTATTTACCAAACATTTACCTTTTCATCTCCAAGTGAACTGCTTTCCCCCAGCTTTGAAGTCCCAAATCATTATCCCAACATCTTCTTTTGTCTTTAGCTGAAGATGATATTTAAGTTGAGGGTTTCGGTCATTTGGGCAAGTTACTCAGTTTACCTGGGTCTCTCCCATATGTACATGTTAGTAAACTTTTGTTTGATCTTCTCCTATTAATCTATCTCTGTCAATTGAATTCTTAGACCAGCCAGAGAAACCTAGAAGGATAGAGGAAAATTTCTTCCTCCCTGACAGCTATTATTACTAATAAAATGCCTTTTGACTGAGAGTGTCAAGGTACTTTACCAAGTAAATGGAAAAAGAAAAGTAATTCGAATTCTAGTAGAATCATATCTCAAGCAACTAAGCAAAGAAATGCTCAAAATTGGGAAAAATTTTAAATTAGAAAGTATTGCATTGTGTTTATTTATTAATTTCACAAATCTGTAAGAAGTTTTTTTCTGCAATTTCTCCTTTGAAAATAAGTATTTAATTTATTTTTATCTTACTAATTATCAATGGAGATGAAATCTCCATTGACATATTTGGCTATATCTGGTTTGTTTAGTGAATGAAAGATTTTTTACTTTTCTATCTAAAGTTCAAATATCCAGGGTAGAAGAAGTAGTAAAGTTAAAATACCACCTATCTTCTTTGGTAAGTTTTCATCTTTTCATTTATTTATTCAACGAACTATTAGCAAGCCATGCACATGAAAAGTACTAACAACTTAAAACAAGCCAGTAACTATTAAAGGCTTACTCTGTGCAAAGTGCTTTGCTAAGTACTTTCATTCTTAAAATTCTTTTAAGTTCTTTGCATTCTTTTAACCCTCACAACAACCCTGTGAAGTAGGTACTGGTATTATTTCTTTCATAAAGATGTAAAAACTGAGATCCATGAAGGTTAAGAAACTTGTTCAATATGATGATATGTGCATCAGAACTAAAACTTGAACTCAGTGCTTGAACTTGAACTACACAGTCCATGTCCTCAACCATGGATACAGAGAGAGAGATAAATTAGATTCTCGCTTTTGAGACAGTTGTGGATTAAAGAGTTATGAGAATCATGGTGACAGTATGGTCAGAAATTCTCTGTTGGTGAAGGCAAGAGAAAGAAGTGGCATCGTCATGAACTGATTCACAGAGATTAGTTTCTGCACACTGAACATTTTTTTATGGAATTACAACTGTGTGACAGGCATCTGCTGGGCACTAGAGAAACGGGGATAAATAGGCTCCCTCTAGGCAAGCTGCCTTAAGTCAAGTGTCCTATCTGTGATCATTAGACATTAGTGGAGCTCATTTCCAGCTGTTTTTGTCCTCTGGGGACTCCCTATTTGGCCTTCTTTAACCCGCAATGTTTGGTTTACAAGGACACATCGACAAGACAGGCTTAACTTCTCCCTCAGTTTGAGTAAATTTTAGGCAGGTTTCTTCCTGACTATAGACCCTTGACCTCCCTTTTCTTAGAGCATTTACTTTAGAAAACTTGAGACTGTAAATTCTTTCTCTGCTCCTTTGAGATATAAATCTTATACAACCAAAAAATGTCTTTCTGAAGGATCTGGGAGCTATCCCTTTGAAATGTAATTATCAAGAAGGAGAGGGCCCCTAACTCCCAATCCCTGTGGGAGAGTAGGATCCTAACTTTGATAAGCACCAACTGGCACAGATGGTCTAAATCACCTTAACCAGCCTTCTCCTAATGTCCTCCAGTACTTTTCTATTTGCTCACCTTACTGCTTAAAAGCCCTCCCACCCTTCATTTCAGCAGAGTTGGGTTCAATCTCTCATCTCCATTGCAATAGTCTTGAATAAAATCTTCCTTGCCTATTTAACCCATTTGGTGCAACTTTTCTTTGACACATGTTCTGTGGGCATGGTAGAAAAAGCAAGACATAATAGAAGTGATAAAGACACTCAGGAAGGAAGATGTTCTCATCATAAGTGTGACTTGAGCCAGAAGCCATGGGATCCTGAACAAACCTCTTCTAGTAAAATAAATTTCTATTCCTGAAATAATATTAATTGAAACCACAGAATGCTAGAGCTGAAATGAACTCTTGATATCAGTAAATCCAAACTCTTTGGTTTACCAGTGAGGAAACATGTTACCTGCCCATATGGTCAGAGTTGGTATTGTAAAGCTGGTCTTCTGACACCCAGTTCAGCCCATTTGGGACAGACCTGTGTTTTATATATGTTGCAGATTCATTCGAGAATCTTCAGGCTATTAGTCATAAAAGCACATCTTGTATACCTAACATATTATCTCTATTCTGCTAAAGAGCTTGATAACAATCAAGGAGGGGAACTATGTAAATTGTTATAATCTGTCTCATACCAATAAAAATACTTGAGCTAATGTCTTGGATCTAATATGAAGTACTATATCATATACAGCCTCATTATTTAAATTAAGACCTACCAGTCAATCCCCTATATGGTCTTAATTTTAAAACAACCAATTTCTCTTCAAGTTGTTAGGAAAATTAAATGCATTATTTTTAGGTGTTTCAACTAGTTTGTTGTCATGAGATGAATATTGCTATCAGTTTTTTTATTCATGATGTTATTTAAATAAATATCAGGTTTTTGTGTGTGCTGTTTAAATTCTTATTATCATGCAACAAAGCCTTTCCAAATTGCCTGAGGATAGTGTTTTTGTTACAACCTGGGAGATTAGAAAACATAGCTAGAGTCATGAGAAAATTAACTGACCTATATTTGAAAAAATATATAATTAAAAAAATTAACATCAAGGTCACATCACCAGATTTAATGATCATCAGACTTGACTCAATAAATATTAAATCTCATAATGATTAATTCATAGCAATATACTATATATCTCTGTGTGGTCATCGGCATTAAGCACCTGGCTCAAAAAATTTCACTTGAGGAATGTCCTGGGTCACAGAAAATGTTTAGGGTTGTCTGGGTTTCAAAGTAGTTTAAAAAGAGCACAAATGAAACTCATAGATTATCTCTTATTTTTAATGCAAAAAAGAGTAAAAAATGAAATGGCTATACCATAAAGCTAAGCATAAGCTGATTTTCTCCTGAGTTGAAAGGTTTATAACTCATTTAAAAGTGCCTATTGTTGATGACTAGAGCTTAGTGGGAAGGACATTTTGATTATCAGTTTCAAAGTGTCAGTTCATCCACTTAGTGTTGTAAGTGGAAAGAAAATGCCAGGCGGCAGCTGTTCTGTGTGTGTAACAAATGGTTAAGTACTTATTCTCTCACTGGGCCTAATAACTCTTTGCATTTGGAAGTACAAAAAGATGAAAACATTTAACTTGTTAAGGAGCTGAAGCACATAGTAATTGACCAGTCACATGTGACCTTCTTGCACTTGAGCAAGAGCTCTTCTACAAGCTGCTAACAGCACTCAAGTCCTTCCCTTATGCTTTTGTTGAATCATATCCCTAGTCCTGATGCAAGTTCACAAATTCTGTATCTGCAATTCAGAAAACTAAAAACTTATTCATCTGTTGAAGGTTTTTGGAAAGCCTCTTTGTTGGCAAACCCTGACTTCAACAGATGTGAGTTGATTTCTATTCTTATTTATCACATTTTAGTGTGAATATTAATTTATTTCACTGCAGAAAGACTACTGTGTTTAATTATAGGGATCTTCTCTAGACCTGTGTGTGGACGTGACATATAATATGGTACAGGGACTGTATTATCTGTTTATTATCTAAAACCTGAAAATTTTTGACTTCTAAAACCCAACTCATCTATAGAGTGTTCTTTTAGGGAATTAACAAACTTCCATCACTTATTATCTTTCACATACCCAGGCAGCTCTGGCTAAAGTTTGTGCCACTCTCTTCTATAGTGTGGATTGTGGCTGGGACAGTTGCCCAACCAGGCATTACATTTTCCAGCCCTTCTTGTACCAGATGTGATCACATGACTATCTATCCCCAGTAGAATAGGAGCATAAGTGAGAAGAGTCACTTCTGGGCCAAGAATTTCTTAAAAAGCAGGTGGAGCTTTTGCTTCTTACCTCTTCTTCTGATGGAAAACAGAGGACTCCAAGGCCCAAGGAAAAGGCAGAACCACAAGGTGCGAGGTACCTGGGTCCGTGAATCACTACAGGGAGAAAGCTGCTCACTGGTCAGAAACATCCACATTGTGTTGTTAAATGGGTAAGAAATAAATTTATTTGGTATAAAATCCTGAATTTTTAGAGTTTGTTATAGCAGCATAGATATGTAATTACTATCTCCGAGTAGATTACACATTCTCTGAAGGAAGTTACTATATTTTTATGCCTATATCTAGTCAATTGTACCAGTAAAGATTTACAATAAATGGGGCTGGTTTTATAATTCAAAGAATGCTCTGGACTTTGGAAGCTGAAAAATTGTGTTAAAATTTAGGTGTCATTTACCAGTTGTATAACTTTGAGCATTCCATAATCTTTTTTGAGCCTTGGTCTTGATGAAACAGAGACAATGATATTTGTGTGGAGGGTTTTATGAGAATTATAGCATATCGACTAGAAACATCTAGCATGTATACGATTGCTTTTTAGAAAGTTGTGCTCTACATGTATAAGGCTTTATACATTGATGCTCTAAAATGCTTTTTGAAAAACAAAACAGTAAGCACTAAAAGTATATAGTGCTTTACAACTTATTATTTTATCTCATTCTGTTGATATGACAACTTTGGGATGTCACTCTGATTAGCGGTATTATTTTTGCAATTAAAAACAAAGAGACTCAGAAGTTTTTGAAACTCATAAATAAGAATATCAGAGGTGGAAGCTAATTCTTCTGACATCAAATCCCATGATTCTCCTACCACAACAGAATCTTAAAATAGATAAGTTCTCTTTTTTCTCTTCTATTCTTGGGCAAGCATTTGCAGAAACTACTTCTATATTGCTTGTATAAGCCCAAGGATGCTGCATAGACTGAGTATAAATCTTAAGCACATATTTATTTATGTATTTGCTTGGTCAGCCTAAGAAAATCTATCACTCACTTCTC
Source organism: Orcinus orca (assembly GCF_937001465.1). Classification (NCBI taxonomy): domain Eukaryota; kingdom Metazoa; phylum Chordata; class Mammalia; order Artiodactyla; family Delphinidae; genus Orcinus; species Orcinus orca. The sequence continues at coordinate 118,992,594 of NC_064559.1, forward strand.
TGGTTTATTAGAGCAAGTCTGCTGATATTGTGAAGACATTATAATAATTATAACATCTTTGAGTGTTTACTTTATACCAGCTACTCTTATCAATGTTTTGCATACATTCATTCATTTTATATTCACAACAACCCTATAAACTAGTTAACATAATTATCCCTATTTTACCTATGAGAGAACTGAGGCACTGTGCAATGAAGTAACTTTTTCAAGGTCACATGGCTATAAGTGGCAGAGCCAGAATTCCAATTGAGTCTGCCTCTGGAGCCTATACTTCTAAACATCATGACACCAAGTCTCACACCATGTGTCAATATATACCTAAGTGATAATAATTTTTTACTACTGAATAAATAAAATGGAATTTACAACTTAATACCATAATCGAGTGTCTAGGGTGGACTTCTTAAAGTATTGGAAATTGACTTTTGATCTAGAACATTGTAGTTTGACCATATTTTTATACATATTTTATAAAACCAGTCCCTGTCTCAATGAATTTTGGAGACTCACCTCTCACAGCAAGTCCTAGCAGAAGGAAGGATATTTAAATGGGGAGTAGGAGAGGAATACAAGCGGGGAAAGGCCTATATTCAGAGGTAAAGAGATATAGAGGTAAGAGATATAAAGGAAAAGAGACCCAGAATGGAGAGTTGCTGAGAGACTACAGATGCCCCAAGAGTCAGCGGAAGGAATGGATGACCTGCAGTGTTAACAAAACTGGAGGGAGAGGATTCCCGCATTAAACACTGGGTGGATGGGGTCTGGGACACTGAAGGAGAAGAGACAAGGAAGAATACTGAGTGCATTAGTTACCCTGAAGAAAAGCTCTTGCTTCATCACTAACTTGAGTGTGAGTTACTTCCACTCAGTTGTCATGGCCTTGACTATCATCTTCCCATGAAGATGTCCTCACAGGAGGGTTCTTAAGAAAAACTCGCAAAATTGCTCATACTATAATGCTAATATGTTTCTGCTCTGGAAATTTTCAGAATTCTTTTAAATTTTCAACCATCATATAATTTTAGCAAGTACCTTTCTCATATTTTTAAAATTGACTATCATTTATTTAGTGCTTTGTCTTTTCTCATGCACTCATATGTGAGGTATTATAGTAGATTAATTAAAGGGCAAACTCTGGGAGCCAGACAGATATGGATTATAATCTTTGCTCATCCACTTCTTAGCTTTGTGACCTTGAGCATGTTACATAACCTCTCTAAATCTTAGTTACATCATTTGTAATCTGGGGAATAATAAAAGTATGTATTTCATAAAACTGTAGTGATAGATTAATGAAATAATGTTTGTAAATCACTCAGTGCAATGCCTGGCCCATAATTAGTGCTCAGTAAATACAGACTGTTATTAAACTGATGGTGTGCCCTTTGTGAAGTTGATTTACCTCTCCAAAGTGAGCAATGTCACTCTCTTCTTGCTGGCAGGAATAAACTCACTAATATGTTTTCGTAGAGCCACTGTCGCCTGGGCCTAAGTGAAGTGACTGGAGTGGGGATAAGGGTAAGTTGACTGAATTGGCCAAGAATACTGTATTAGACACTGAATGGATGGGATCTGGGAAGCTCCCCCTTGTTGACACTGAAGACGTATCCCCCTTATTGAAACATGCCCCACAAAAGGAACAAAAAACAAAATAGGTTGAACCAAGAGCAATTAAGTACAGTGACAGATGTGAGCCTGAGGTGGCAAGCCAATTTACTAAAGAGACTCACTCACTCCAGAGAGCAAAGACCGCTTGCATAGGTTCAAATTTAAACAGCAAGGAAGAGTTGCCACAAACATCCCAGTGCCTGCATTGCACAGAAGAAGCAATGAGAATGAGAACCTTTACTCCAAGCCATGAATGGATTGAGTATGGTTTCAGAGAGAAATCATGTGAAGGGAAAATCCTTTTAGATTTTCTTTTTTCCTTCCTTTAATTGTTAAATAACCAAGTCCTCAAAGAGACAATAATATCACCACTTTTACTCTGTTTCCCTATGGTGCATATGAGACCATGAAGTGATTGTTTGTTAAATATTTACGCCCTCGGGCTTCATATGAGTTATTACAATCACTTCAAGCCCACAGGCCTCCATCAACTTTACTAATGTCATTAATCTTGTCTCTTAACCATCTTGGCCTTCAGTTTTTGCTCTGTCCCCCACCTTGCTTGTCCTTCCTGGTAAAGATCAAGGCGTATTCAGTCTCAGGAAGGGAGATGAGTCTCTTCCCTTCTTACGATCAACAAAACCCAGCTGTGTGTATATTTTGTGGGTCAGTTTTCCTGTGAATTCTCATCACTACTTTTACCGAAGTGTTTGGAACTGAGGCATTTTCCCTTCCTTTTACACAAACATTTTACTTTTTAAAAATTTTAAAGTGATATCTCAGGGTTTCCTTGGACACCAGTGTTTCCTTTGACAGTACTAAAAGAAAAGATTTGGCTGTGGATTAGAATAAAGAGCAATAAGTTTGCAGAGTGAAGGTTAGGAATGGGATCTGCAAGGGGCTATTAAGTAATTGCTGCCAAGTTTATAGCCTTTACACCTGAATGGCAACAAATATAAATTCAGGGAGTCACAATTGTTGCTTAATCTAGAAGTTGTGTTTTTGCCATTCCTGCATTTATCATCCATTTGTTCATTCATTTAAACATTTATTAAGCTTCCACTATGTGCAGAGTTCTAAGGATGAAACAGTGAATAATGTAGATGCTGTACCTTATAGCATTTTTTGTTTTGGCTGGGAAGGCAGACATGCAAATTATTGCTATAAAACTAAGCGATATATATAAACAGATATAAACAAAGAGCCAAGGAAAACCTAGAAAAAGGAGCAATTAATTCTCACTAGAAACTCTATAACTTTACTTCAAAAGAAGGGAAAAGGGAGAAGGACATTGAAATGACGAGATATGCTGATGTTCAACTGCCCTGCAGTGGCCAGTGGCTAGCGGCAGCCTCAGAGTCACCACTGGAGCAATAAGAAGCTTTCCCTATAGGGTGATCACACGTGTCGTTTTGCCTGGGGCTGGCTTTGGTTTATACCTTTTGTACTCGTGTAGTTGTTCATCCAGCCCCCATTCATGTCCAAAGTGAACACCTGGTTACCTGCAGCTCCCTTGCCTCTCAGTACTAAGATGCTCCCCTGTCTCTTGCTCTCTGGTCCACAGCAAAGAAAGGAAGGAGTTCAGGGCATGATCCTCTACCCTGAATCCCCAAGGTGAGAACTGCCAGAGGACTGAAGAGGAGTGGTTGGAAAGTTTAGGTCTGGGGTTGGAGAGATGTCCTTGACCTGAGAAAAGGGCCGAGGGGATGGGCAACGTAGAATCGTCTTTGACTAGGCCTTGCCCAGGGTTTCCCAGTATGTGTTGTACAGAACATTTATATACCATATTAATAGATAGTCCATGCTCGGTACTTTGTGACAGCCTGGAGGGGTGGGATAGGGAGGGTGGGAGGGAGGGAGACGCAAGAGGGAAGACATATGGGAACATATGTATATGTATAACTGATTAACTTTGTTATAAAGCAGAAACTAACACACCATTGTAAAGCAATTATACCCCAATAAAGATGTTAAAAAAAAATAGATAGTCCATGAATAAACAGGGTTTCCTGGTCATTTATGCTTGGTAAATGCTGTATTAAGCAAGGATACACAGGTTTCTTTACTCAGGATTTAAGGAGCACCTTAAAGGTGCTCAACTACCGCGTTATTTCTGCACAGAGCTGTATGCAATGTGCTAGGTACCCAGACTTAGCTATCCCATCTTGGAGCACTCTTTTTATGGAGCATCTTGCAAGGTAGGCACTCATCTCAGGAAGCCCCGCTTTAGGCCCTGAGCTCTACACGTGGCTGCCTTTAGAGAAGATGGCAGTTTCTTTAATAATTCACTGGTCATCCTCTAGTGATGTCACTGGCCTTTCCACTCAGCTGCCACATGTCTTTGGTTGTTGTTACTTTGCCCATTTGTTTTTCCAAATGGTCATTGGGTCTGAAAAATATTTGCATAAGGAATTCTAGACCTCTCATTTTCTACTTAAGGAAATGGAAGCACAGAAATATGAAGTCAATAGCCCCACTGAAAAAAATCTAGATTTATTATTTGTCATCATAAGTTTCTTCATAGGCTACTGGCCCATGGCCAGTATAGGGCAGCAGGAAACTCCTCAGGTAGGGAGTCCAGTCATCTGAATCCTCATACCCCACGACCCACTAATTAGTCATGTGACTTCACGAAAGCCCGAGGTGGTGGGTTTTTCTTTGCTATAATGAAGGTATTATAGGATTAATGGTTTTGTTGGATTTAGTTCCACATTTCGTATATCAATATTGTAAGTTTTATTTTGTTTCCAGTATATATACAATTCTGGAGCGTCAAGGATTAAGCAATTTGACTTGGAGTAAATGATATGTCAGGAGCAAAGATGGGATCCTGGAGATTATACTTCCAATCAATGTCTTAGCCCACTAGCCCCTTTTGAGAGTTCTCTGCCTTCATTTTTATGTTTTTTGAAGTTTTTCAAGATACAAAATAACTTATAAAAATTTAAGCCTGATGCCCCATGCCAGCATCTCTCTTGTACATGGGTCTCAAATTTCACTGAGAATTGTAGACTAACATTTCATAACATCTCAGTGACCCTCAGATCTAAGAAATTCGGGTCAGAGTATAATGAAAGTAGATGTGATGCTCTCAAGAGGGTGGAGAGGAAAGACTGAATATATTAATGAATAGTCCTCTTTACTCCAAAGCCCATTAAATATCAAGTCCCAGCCTTTCTCTAATATTAATGAATTACTTTCAAAATTTATACAAATAAATAAATCACTCAGAGAATCAAGAAACACTGAAAACAGAAAAGTGGCAGTCTGACAAACCCAAGCCTTGCAATGGCTTTGATTTATTTTGTCTCTGCCTGAGGGACAACACAGGTAATGTTCCTGTGGGAGGGTAATTATCCCAGGCTGGTCGTCTTGGGAAAGGACCCCCTGGAGCTGCTGGCTGACCTTGGCACTTTTATGTTTTAGCGCATGTCAGCATACTGCTGGAGAGAAATACTGTATTACAAAGAACTATTCTCTTCTTCCTGCACGCTTGCTTGGGGCCACTTGATTTGTTTCATTCTCCATAGTATTCTCCTCACATAAGAATTAAAAGCAGGTAGTAAAAAGTAAAGGACCTAAAAATTAGTGCACTCAGTTAAACTTCAAATTTTAACACTGTGTTTTGGTCACAGCCAAGAACTAAGTCTGCCTGGATCTAAGTGATGGCAGTTTTTAAACCCTAAAATTGTCATGTGTCTGGTGATTGAAGTATAAGTGGCTATTAAAAAGTCAACTTGAATTAGCGAGAAGCAACTTTCTAATAGAGCTGACACGCAGTCAAGCGGATCTGTAGAGGGGATATAAAAATGATCTTCTCTTACAGCCGAAGGGACATTTCAAAGAGAGCCAAATGCTTTAGAGGAATTTCACAATGTTGCATCTCCCAAACACAATTTAATGCTTTTTGTAATTGGTTGGGGATATGCTAGAAAGTTCTAGATTGCCTCAGTTTCTTCTTTAACTGTTGATTTTGTTCTACTCACTGTTTCTTTGTAGCTCTATATTACATTAACAAAAATGGGACCATTAGCATACATACTGTTCAGTGACCTGTTCATTTCATATAATGGTAATAGTGAGTTTTGGCCATTTCACTCCATGTAGAGCTCAGGGCTTAAGCAGAAACTCCCCAGGTTTGAACCCCAATTCTTTCACTAACCATCTGTGTGACTTTGAACAAGTAACTTTACACAGCTGCGCCTTGGTTTCATCACCTAGAAAATAAGAATAATGATAGTACATCATTTATAAAGTGGCTATAAGAATTAGACGGTGTAAGGTCTGACACGTGACGTATGTATACATCTACTGTTTATTCTAGTCTCTGAGTAATTTTTTATTTTATGCATATACCTTAATGCAGTCAATCATTCTGCAGCTTTTGGTCATTTGAGTTATTTCTTAATAATTTTTCTTTATAGATAATATCCTATGTGCACTAACTGTTAAGATCCTTCTTCACATTTTCTCATTATCTTCCTCTATAAATATTCAAATATATTCCTTCCCTTTTTTTTTTTTTTTTTTTGTGGTACGCAGGCCTCTCACTGTGTGGCTTCTCCCATTGCAGAGTACAGGCTCCGGACACGCAGGCTCAGCGGCCATGGTTCACGGGCCCAGCTGCTCTGCGTCATGTGGAATCTTCCCAGACCGGGGCACGAACCCATGTCCCCTGCATCGGCAGGTGGACTCTCAACCACTGCGCCACCAGGGAAGCCCTATTCCTTCCCTTTTCATTTCCCCCTCCCCATCACACTTTCTATCTCTAATTAAAATAGGGAGTGATTTTCTACCTGACTATAGAGACAGAACTCAGTTCACATATGTGTTCTTTTTTTTTTTTAACATCTTTATTGGAGTATAATTGCTTTACAATGTTGTGTTAATTTCTGCCGTATAACAAAGTGAATCAGCTATATGCATACATATATCCCTATATCCCCTCCCTCTTGCACCTAGCTCCCTCCCTCCTTATCCCACCCGTCTAGGTGGTCACAAAGCACCGAGCTGATCTCCCTCTGCTATGCGGGGTCTTCCCACTAGCTATCAGTTTTACATTTTGTAGTGTATATATGTCAATGCCACTCTCTCACTTCGTCCCAGCTTACCCTTCCCCCTCCCCATGTCCTAAAGTTCATTCTCCACGTCTGCGTCTTTATTCCTATCCTAACCCTAGGTTCTTCAGAACCTTTTTTTTTTTTTTTTTTAGATTCCATATATATGTGTTAGCATACAGTATTTGTTTTTCTCTTTCTGACTTACTTCACTCTGTATGAGACTATAGGTCCATCCACCTCACTACAAATAACTCAATTTCATTTCTTTATATGACTGAATAATATTCCATTGTATATATGTGCCACATCTTGTTTACCTATTCATCTGTCGATGGACACTTAGGTGGTTTCCATGTCCTGGCTATTGTAAATAGTGCTACAATGAACACTGTGGCACATGACTCTTTTTGAATTATGGTTTTCTCAGGGTATATGCCCAGTAGTGGGATTGCTGGATCATATGGTAGTTCTATTTTTATTTCTTTAATGAACCTCAGTACTGTTCTCCATAGTGGCTCTAGCAATTTACACTCCCACCAAAAGCGCAATAGGGTTCCCTTTTCTCCAAACCCTCTCCAGCATTTATTGTTTGTAGATTTTTTGATGATGGCCATTCTGACTGGTGTGAGGTGATACCTCATTGTAGTTTTGATTTGCATTTCTCTAATGATTAATGATGTTGAGCATCCTTTCATGTGTTTGTTGGCAATCTGTATATCTTCTTTGGAGAAATGTCTATTTAGGTCTTCTGTCCATTTTTGACTGGGTTGTTTGTTTTCTTCATATTGAGCTGCATGAGCTGCTTATATATTTTGGAGATTAATCCTTTGTCAGTTGCTTTGTTTGCAAATATTTTCTCCCATTCTGAGTGTTGTCTTTTTATCTTGTTATGTTTCCTTTGTTGTGGAAAACTTTTAAGTTTCATTAGGCCCCATTTGTTTATTTTTGTTTTTATTTCCATTTCTCTAGGAGATGGGTCAAAAAAGATCTTGTGATTTATGTCATAGAGTGTTCTGCCTACGTTTTCCTCTAAGAGTTTGATAGTGTCCAGACTTACACTTAGGTCTTGAATCCATTTTGAGTTTATTTTTGTTTATGGTGTTAGGGAGTATTCTAATTTAATTCTTTTACAAGTAACTGTCCAGTTTTCCCAAAACCAACTGTTGAAGAGGCTGTCTTTTCTCCATTGTATACTCTTGCCTCCTTTATCAAAGATTAGGTGACCATATGTGCATGGGTTTATCTCTGGGATTTCTATCCTGTTCCATTGATCAATATTTCTGTTTTTGTGCCAGTACCATATTGTCTTGATTACTGTAGCTTTGTAGTATAGTCTGAAGTCAGGGAGCCTGATTCCTCCAGCTCCATTTTCATTCTCAAGATTGCTTTGGCTATGTGGGTCTTTTGTGTTTCCATACAAATTGTGCAGTTGTTTTTTGTTCTAGTTCTGTGAAAAATACCATTGGTAGTTTGAGAGGTATTGCACTGAATCTGTAGATGGCTTTGGGTAGTATAGTCATTTTCACAATGTTGATTCTTCCAATCCAAGAACATGGTATACCTCTCCATCTGTTTGTATCATTTTTAATTTCTTTCATCACTGTCTTATAGTTTTCTGCATACAGGTCTTTTGTCTCCTTAGGTAGGTTTATTCCTAGGTATTTTATTCTTTTTGTTGCAATGGTAAATGGGAGTGTTTCCTTAATTTCTCTTTCAGATTTTTCATCATTAGTGTATAGGAATGCAAGAGATATCTGTGCATTAATTTTGTATCCTGCTATTTTACCAAGTTCATTGATTAGCTCCAGTAATTTTCTGGTAGCATCTTTAGGATTCTCTATGTATAGTATCATGTCATCTGCAGACAGTGACAGTTTTACTTCTTCTTTTCTGATTTGGATTCCTTTTATTTCTTTTTCTTCTCTGATTGCTGTGGCTAAAACTTCAAAAACTATGTTGAATAATAGTGGTGAGAGTGGGCAACCTTATCTTGTTCCTGATCTTAGTGGAAATGGTTTCAGTTTTTCACCATTGAGAACGATGTTGGCTGTGGGTTTCTCATATATGGTCTTTATTATGTTGACGTAATATCTCTCTATGCCCACTTTCTGGAGAGCTTTTATCATAAATGGGTGTTGAATTTTGTCAGAAGCTTCTTCTATTTGTATTGAGATGATCATCTCAATGACGATCAAGGTTTTTCTCCTTCAATTTGTTAATATGGTTTATCACATTGATTAATTTGCATATATCAAAGAATCCTTGCATTCCTGGGTTAAACCCCACTTGATCATGGTGTATGATCCTTTTAATATGCTGTTGGATTCTGTTTGCTAGTATTTTTTTTTTTTTTTTTTTTTTGCAGATTTTCATGTCTATGCTCATCAGTGATATTGGCCTGTAGTTTTTTTGTGTGACATCTTTGTCTGGTTTTGGTATCAGGGTGATGGTGGCCTTGTAGAATGAGTTTGGGAGTGTTCCTCCCTCTACTGTATTTTGGAGAGTTTGAAAAGGATAGGTGTTAGCTCTTCTCTAAATGTTTGATAGAATTCGCCTGTGAGGTCCTGGGCTTTTGTCTGTGGAAAATTTTTAATCACAATGTCAATTTCAGTGCTTGTGATTGATCTGTTTATATTTTCTATTTCTTCCTGGTTCAATCTCAGAAGGTTTTGCTTTTCAAGGAATTTGTCCATTTCTTCCAGGTTGTCCATTTTATTGACATATAATTGCTTGTAGTAATCTCTCATTATCCTTTGTATTTCTGCAGTGTCAGCTGTTACTTCTCCTTTTTCATTTCTAATTCTGTTGATTTGAGTTTCTCCCTTTTTTTCTTGATGAGTCTGGCTAATGATTTATCAATTTTGTTTATCTTCTCAAAGAACCAGTGTTTAGTTTTATTGATCTTTGCTATTTATTGATCTTTGCTATTGATCCTTCTACTAACTTTGTGGTTTTTTGTTCTTTCTCTAATTGTTTTAGGTATAAAGTTAGGTTCTTTATTTGAGACATTTCTTGTTTCTTGAGGTAGGATTGTATTTCTATAAACTTCCCTCTTAGAACTTCTTTTGCTGCATCCCATAGGTTTTGGGTCATCGTGTTTTCATGTCGTTTGTTTTCATTGTCATTTTTCATTTGTTTCTAGGTATTTCTAGGTATGATTTCCTCTTTGATTTCTTCAGTGATCTCTTGGTTATTTAGTAGTGTATTGTATAGCTGCCATGTGTTTTATTTTTTACAGATTTTTTCCTGTAATTGATAGCTAGTCTCATAGCATTGGGGTCAGAAAAGATACTTGACATGATTTCAATTCTCTTAAATTTACCAAGGCTTGATTTTTGACCCAATATATGATATATTCTGGAGAATGTGCCATGGGCACTTGAGAAGAAAATGTATTCTGTTGTTTTTGGTTGGAATGTCCTATAAATATCAGTTAAGTCCATCTTGTTTAATATATCATTTAAAGCTTGTGTTTCCTTATTTATATTCATTTTGGGTGATCTGTCCATTGGTGAAACTTGGGTGTTAAATTCCCCTACTATGATTGTGTTACTGTCAATTTCACCTTTTATGGCTGTTAGCATTTGCCTTACGTATTAAGGTGCTCCTATGTTGGGTGCAGAAATATTTACAATTGCTGTATCTTCTTGGATTGATCCCTTGATCATTACATAGTGTCCTTCTTTGTCTTTTGTAATAGTCTTTATTTTAAAGTCTATTTTTTCTGACATGAGAATTGCTACTCCAGCTTTCTTTTGATTTCTATTTGCATGAAATATCTTTTTCCATCCCCTCACTTTCAGTCTGTATGTGTCGTAGGTCTGAGGTGGGTCTCTTGTAGACAGCATATATATGGGTCTTGTTTTTGTGTTCATTCAACCAGTCTATGTCTTTTGGTTGGAGCATTTAATCCATTTATATTTAAGGTAATTACTGATATTTATGTTCCTATTGCCATTTTCTTAACTTTTTTTGGTTTTTATTGTAGGTCTTTTCCTTTTCTTGTGTTTCCTGCCTAGAGAAGTTCCTTTAGTATTTGTTGTAAAGCTGGTTTGGTGTTGCTGAACTCTCTCAGCTTTTGCTTGTCTGTAAAGGTTTTAATTTCTCTGTCGAATCTGAATGAGATCTTTGCTGGGTAGAGTAATCTTGGTTGTAGGTTTTTCCCTTTCATCACTTTAAATATGTCCTGCTACTCCCTTCTGGCTTGCAGAGTTTCTGCTGGAAGATCAGCTGTTAACCTTATGGGGATTCCCTTGTACTTATTTGTTGCTTTTCACTTGCTGCTTTTAATATTTTTTCTTTGAATTTAATTTTTGATAGTTTGATTAATATGTGTTTTGGTATGTTTCTCCTTGGATTTATCCTGTATGGGACTCTCTGTGCTTCCTGGACTTGATTGACTATTTCCTTTCCCATATTAGGGAATGTTTCAACTATAATCTCTTCAAATATTTTGTCAGTCCTTTTCTTTTACTCTTCTTCCCTGGGACCCCTATAATTCAAATGTGGGCATGCTTAATTTTGTCCCAGAGGTCTCTGAGACTGTCTTCAATTCTTTTCATTCTTTGTTCTTTATTTTGCTCTGGTAGTTATTTCCAGTATTGTATCTTTCAGGTCATTTATCCATTCTTCTGCCTCAGTCACTCTGCTACTGATTCCTTCTAGAGAGTTTTTAATTTCATTTATTGTGTTGTTCATCATTGTTTGTTTGCTGTTTAGTACTTCTAGGTCCTTATTAAACGTTTCTTGTATTTTCTCCATTCTATTTCCAAGATTTTGGATCATGTTTACTATCACTACTCAGAATTCTTTTTCAGTTAGACTGCCTATTTCCTTTTAATTCGTTTGTGCTGTTGGGTTTTTACCTTGCTCCTTCATCTGCTGCATATTTCTCTCTGTCTTCTCCTTTTGCTTAACGAACTGTGTTTGTGGTCTCCTTTTTGCAGGCTGCAAGTTCATAGTTCCTGTTGTTTTTGGTGTCTGCCCCCAGTGGGTAAGGTTGGTTCAGTGGGTTGTGTCGATTTCCTGGTGGAGAGGACTGGTGCTTGTGCTCTGGTGGGTGGGGCTGGATCTTGTCTTTCTGGTGGGCAGGGCTGCATTTGGTGGTGTGTTTTGGGTTGTTGGTGAACTTATTATGATTTTAGGCAGCCTCTCTGCTAATGGGTTTGTTTGTGTTCCTGTCTTGCTAGTTGTTTGTCATAGGGCATCCAACAGTGGAGCTTGCTGGTCATTGAGTGGAGCTGGCTCTTAGCTTTGAGATGGAGATCTCTGGGAGAGCTCTCGCCAGTTGATATTACATAGGGCCTGGAGATCTCTGGTGGTACAGTGTCCTGAACTTGGTTCTCCCACCTCAGAGGCTCAGGCCTGTCACCTGGCCCGAGCACCAAGACCCTGTCAGCCACACAGCTCAGAAGAAAAGGGAGGAAAAAAAGAAAGAAAGAAAATAAAGTTATTAAAATAAAAAAATTAATTATTATTAAAATAAAAAAAATTAAAAATTGAGAGAAAAAAAGAAGAGAGCAACCAAACCAGTAAACAAATCCACCAATGACAACAAGCGCTAAAAACTAAACTAAGATAAACATATAAATCAGAAACTAGTCAGTCACATACAGCAAACCCCAAGTCTACAGTTGCTCCCAAAGTCCACCACCTCAGTTTTGGGTTGATTCGTTGTCTATTCAGGTATTCCACAGATGCAGGGTACATCAAGTTGATTGTGGAGATTTAATCAGCTGCTCCTGAGACTGCACGGAGAAATTTCCCTTTCTCTTCTGTGTTCGCATAGCTCCTGGGATTCAGCTTTGGATTTGGCCCCATCTCTGCATGTCGGTCACCCTCCAGCATCTGTTCTTCACCCAGATAGGATGGGGTTAAAGGAGCGGCTGATTAGGGGGCTCTGGCTCACTCAGGCTGGAGCGAGGGAGGGGTACAGAATGCACGGTGAGCCTGTGGTGGCAGAGGCCAGTGTGATGTTGCAACAGCCTGAGGTGTGCCTTGTTTTCTCCTGGGGAAGTTGTCCCTGGATCACAGCACCCTGGCAGTGGCAGGCTGTACAGGCTCCTGGAGGGGGGCAGGCAGTGTGTGGATAGTGACCTGTGCTTGCACGCAGGATTCTTGGTGGCTGCAGCAGCAGTGTTAGTGTTTCATGCCCGTCTCTGGTTTCTGAGCTGATAGTCGCAGCTCACACCTGTCTCTGGAGCTCCTTTAGTAGGTGCTCTGCCTTCTGTGGGCAGACAGGGAAGGATTCTCCTCTCTTTGTGCACCCCAAAACAATGGTCTCTTGCCACTTAGGCAGGTCCAGAGTTTTTCCCGGACTCCCTCCCAGCTAGCTGTGGCACACTAGCCCCCTTCAGGCTATGTTCACACAGCCAACCTGAGTCCTGTCCCTGGGATCTGAACTCTGAAGCCAGAGCCTCAGCTCCCAGCTCCCACCCACCCCAGCGGGTGAGCAGGCAAGCGTCTCAGGTTGGTGAGTGCTGGTCAGCACCCATCTTCTCTGTGGGAATCTCTCTGCTTTGCCCTCTGCACCCCTGTTGCTGCGCTCTCCTTTGTGGCTCCAAAACTTCCCTGCCACCCATCACCCCGTCCTCACCAGTGAAGGTGCCCCCTACTGTGTGGAAACTTTTCCTCCTTCACAGCTTCGTCCCAGAGGTGAAGGTCCCATCCCTATTCTTTTGTCTCTGTTTTTTTCTTTTTTCTTTTGCCCTACCCAGGTACGTGGGGACTATCTTGCCTTTTGGGAGGTCTGAGGTCTTCTGCCAGCGTTCAGTAGGTTTTCTGTAGGAGTTGTTCCACATGTAGGTGTATTTTTGATGTATTTTTGGGGAGGAAGGTGATCTCCACGTCCTACTCTTCTGCCATCTTGAAGGTCCTCCACATATGTGTTCTTTTGAAAGATCCATTGTCTAGAGGCTTTGGGTGTTGTCATCCATACATTTAACTATTGCCCGGTGAACTCACTACGTTCTTTTATTCTGGGCTCGAATACATAGGTCATAATGAGAGCACAAGTGGACATCTTCTAACAGTTTATTTTTAACCATCAAATAATCTCATTCTTCATCTATCATGCTTCCAGCTGACCTTTCACGTTAAGGGTCCCTCTGCTTCTGACCTCTGCAACTTTCCTCCTACAGCTCTTTCTTGGCCACTTCTCTCTCCCTTGTGTACTGGGAATAGGTTAAAGGGGATAAATGAGAGACGATCCTTGCCCTCAAAGGAGTTAACTTGGGAGGAAAGACGGCAAACAGGGCTTGACTCCACACAAGTCTGACAGAAAAACTTTGAAAGTGAGCAAAAGAAGTAAGCTGGTGATTACAACACAGTGTGAGAGTCTCTATGACAAAAGAGTTGTAGAAAGGGAAGCTGGAAGTCAGCACTATTTAATTACACATTGCCTCTGGGTCTATGAGGCAAAGGACCTTAGGCTGAAAGTATACCTTGGAAATATCACTTTCTATTGAAGAGGATATTGAACCTGACATTCTTTTTTTAATTTAATTTTTATTTTTTTTTAAATAAGAATCTTGGGTGTAAGACTCAGACACCAATTTTTTTTTTTTTTTTTTTTTTTTTCGGTACGCGGGCCTCTCACTGTTGTGGCCTCTCCCGTTGCAGAGCACAGGCTCCGGACACGCAGGCTCCGCGGCCATGGCTCATGGGCCTAGCCGCTCTGCGGCATGTGGGATCTTCCTGGACCGGGGTGCGAACCCGTATCCCCTGCATCGGCAGGCGGACTCTCAACCACTGCGCCACCAGGGAAGCCCATATATATCAATTTTTATTGATATTTTATTATTATCTCCACCAAGCTTCAATATTTACAACCCAATAACTATAAATGCACCTATAAACCAAAATTGCATTTTTTTTTTAGCAGAAACTCTCAGTTCCTCCTTCTTCCTAGATAGCAAGATCTCACCTTTGTACCCAGACTCCTCCTAGGGAAGGGGGTCATGTTTAACCAAAGGAAATTATGACAGTTCCTTTTCCCACTTGCCAGCCTGCTTTGCCCCTGGAGTTATCTGGTGAATCAATTCCAACCTATGATACTTAAAGAAAAATCTGTTTTGTGGAGGTGGGGAGTGAAGGACTATCAGGAAAGTAGGTGAAAATGCACCACCTTTATGCCTTGAATACTGCAGCTGTCTTGTGACCATGAGGTGACAATCAGGATGGAAAGACTTGAGAGTATTTCAGAGCCATGGGTCCTGAAGTTTTGAGCCACCAAACCAATATCACTTGCCTCCAGATTTCTTTTATCCAAGAAAAATTATTTCCTATTCATTTAGGCCTCTGAAAAGTTGAGCTTTCTGTAACTGTCTTTGAAATCAATTCTATTAGCTATAGTTAAACAGTTTGGTATTGAACCATATAATTTATGTATCACAAGTAATTGTTAACTAGTAAAATTTATGCCCTCAGTAGGCTTTGATTCAACACCTAATTATCTATCTGTCCTTCTGGACACTCATCCATCTATCATCTAACTATTTCAGAAACTGAGAAATTTATATTGACTTAACTGGCCTTGTTTATGGACTGTAACTATTCAATCATTTTTTTCTAAGAAGTCTCACTGGATATCTCTAAAACAATAAGACCCTGTTTGGTATTTGTGACATTTGCTTTTCCACATGGACTTATATGATTTTTTAAACTAAATTTTAAGCTGGAGGAGAGCAGAGAACATTTCCGTTTTGCTCATTTTTGCATATTCAGTCCTCACTCAGGGCTTAAATAACAAAATAGACATGTAACACACATTTACTGAATCCCTAATGTGAGCCCAGCATCAGTACATCAGAGAAAAATCAAGGACTTTCTCCTTAGTACCCTTTGCCTCACTTTTGTCATACATTCTCTCCCTGCCTGGCGATGATGCCTCATAATATAATAAAGGCCTACATGCTTTCCCCCACTCTTCTTCTCTAAGTTACTCTAAGGGGTTGGTCTATCAACATTCTTTTTCTCCCAGTGTCTAGTGCTCAACCAACTGTTTCAGAGAAAGGCATTTTGTTCTTTTTTTAGTGTTAATTCATTTATGATTATTCTGGATGACCTGTGTTTGTAAATAGAAACAGCAACAATAATAATAATCAACACCACTTACTAGGTTCCAGATATCATTGTATGCATTTAAAATACATAACTCATTTAATAACCTAAATAACTCTATGAAATTGGTTGCCATAATTACCCTCAGGTTACAGATAAGAAAACTGAGGCTCAAGGTTAAACAGCTAGTTGTGCTGGAGCTGGGTTTAAGCTACATTCCTTACCATTACACTAGTGATTCCCAAAGTGAGGTCCCCAGACTAGCAGCATCCACATCACCTGAGGACTTGTTAGTGATGCAAATTATTGGATCTCATCCCAGACCAACTGATTCAAAAACTCTGGGAGTGGGAGCCTAGCAATCTGCGTTTTAACAAGGCTCTCCAAGTTGTTTTGTTTTGCACAGTAAAATTTGAGAATCAATGCATTACACTATGCTGTCTTACAAAGGGTGATTTAAACTAGCAAAACGTTATGGAAGTTAATTCAAAAAACTAATTAACTCCCCAAACTCCAAAGAAATGAAAGTTGGGATTACTTTTAGGTAGAGACTGACTGGCTGCCTTCCAGCTTCCTTTACTCATAGGAGATGAATGAATGAATGAATGCTTACACCTGTGAGGATAATTGTTCTTGGGTGTGTTGGACATTGTGGGCATTAAAGCGACAGTATAGAGGATGTCCAGCTAGGTAAAAAAGACATATTTGAAAATAAAGAAGGAATAGAAGACATGATCAAATTTTTAAAGTGTAGGCTGGCTTTTCCCAATGCCAGTTATAAATCAGGGCCTGCTCTTCCTATCATTACCTGGATAGAATATGGAAATGTAAGGTAATTGCATTATTAAATTAAGAAAAGCATAATAATGTATCTGAGCTATGCCAAAAATATATAATGCATTCATTAGCTCAATGTACCTGGGATTTGAATTTTTTGCTCACTTGTAGTATTTGTGCCATGCCTAACCACTTCTTTTAGCTCAGACAATCAAGTCTTGAATGTATGTGTGTGTGCAGTTGGGACTAATTGGTGTAATTAATGTATGTGTAATGGCTTTACCTGGCTAATGACTGAAGGGAGCAGAAAATATAAGCAAATTCATGACGTAGGTTTTAGATTAGCATCTATACCCAAGATAATTTTTTTTTCAACAAGAAATTCAGCCTTCATTACGGCCTTTAGTTAATAAAGATGTGGTTGGATTTCATAAGTGAACTTGCTTCACCCTAAGGAGTCCAGTTTAGCAAAGACATTTTACGTAAACTATTAGCAGCCCAAAGCAGAAGCTTTTGGCTAAATGATATTCTGATAATATAAAGTAAACTAAGACTATAATTACAATGTGAATTTACCAATTCCTTTTTCTTCCTCTTTGAAAATGTTGAATTAACTTTCTTTGTTTCATTCTGTTTTTATATTCTGCCTGATTTCAGAAAAGATTTGAGGCTATTTATAAAAATAAGTGCTCAATAAAAAGAAAAAAATATAAAGAAATCAGGGAGGAATGAGGGTTGGTTTAAAAAATGATACCTTTACACTTGTACTAGGTAAACTTAAATATATTACAGTGAAGTTCAAGTCCAAGGAGCACATATGGAGCCTCTAAACAATGCAATGTATAGCTCCAATCCTGTCTTGCAGAACCTTATAGTTCAGCATGGGAGTGAGGTGATAGTGAAATAGACACTTTAAAAATCCTTATTTTCTCCTCAATTGTTTTAGCAGAGCTATGAATATGATCAATAAATTATCTTTCCAATTGGGTTAACTGGTAAACCCAAAGGCATCTGTTTGGATGTCGCAAAGAAAAGGTGTTAGAAACTAGACCTAAGAAGCCAAGTTTTTTTTTTTTTCCTTTCTAATTATCAGCTTTGAACTTTATTTACTAGACTGTTTCTTTTCAAATCTGCAAAAGCATGTGTTAATATTGTATTTTCTATGTAGACCAATCTAAGATCTTGTGACCTAATGTTCTTACTGGCACACGTTAATCTTTCTTTCTCTATTTGAAACCGTCAAATTTATCTGAACATCAATCACCCTCAATAGGATCCTGGGGAAAACAATCACAGAGTAGAGGCTATGAGAACATCAATTAATATGCAGTATTAAATCTATCAGAAGGGTATGGAGAAGAATACTCAGTCATTCCACTGGTTTTCATTTGCTGAGAGAAACAGCCTTCACACCTGAGTCACAGTCACAGCTTGGTTTTCTCTCAATTAAGCCTATCCTTGTCTGAAGCAATGAGGGCTGGGGGATGAGAGCAGGGCACATGCTAATGAAACTCCCTGCAGAACAAGGGCATTCGGCAGAAAGTGTTGCAAGGAGGAATCACATAATCTGTATTTAAAATTCCTTATTAAGCAAGCATTTAAAATTTCATTGTACATCAGATATGCCACAGAAAACCAGCCATAAAAATCAGAAACTATTATAGGTTGCAGTCTGAATACAAGCCATAGTAAGATTATTGTGAAATATATATTTTTAAATCAAAACAGGAAAATTCTATGAGGTTTAAAGTTTGCTGTAAATGTGCCTTGATCTAGCAATTCTCAGCTTAGTGTTTTGCATGCTTATATTTATAAATGACATTACTTAAAGGACCATCCAAATGTTAGTCTGTAGTACAGCTTCATAAGGTCAGTACATTTGAGACCAATTTACCTCTATAGCCATTAAGAAAAAAAAAAGTACTTGTCACTTACTGATGTTATGTAATGCTCCCCAAGAACCAAAATTGTACCTGCTAGGTCCTGGATTAACTTCTGATACATGACAGCTTTTACAGAAATAGAATTTCAGTCCCTGCCAAATTAGTTTAAAATAATAGTCTTTTATCACTTGCTTTTTAATTTGAGCATCATGGCTTTGTGTGAAATATTTATTACTGTTAATGGCACAAATTTCTTGTGGATAAATGCGTTATTCAATAAATGTGTATTGAGTATGTACTATATGGAAGGTGTTGGTTTATGCACTAGGGAGATGAAAATACTATAATAAACAGTCTCTGCTTTAAGGCTCTTGTAGTCTAGTAGAGGAGATACATGAATAAACCCAGTGTGGCAAATGCTGAGGCAGAAGCATGCCGAGGATGCCACGGGAGCACACACAGTGTTAAGAGGGAGAAGGGGCTCTTTCAACACTTCCTGGTGGGTGTGTAAGCACATAGCAGCTGTGTCTTAAAGGAGAAAGAAGGAGTCAGGAGAGTGTAGTAAGGAAGAGAGAGAGCAGACATGGTAGAGAGAGACTTTCAGGCAATGAGAATATTTTGTGCAAGGAAGACTTTGTAAGCCATCGTAGCATATCTCAAGAACTCTTGGTATTCTATTATGAAATATAAAGTGTTTGTGTATGTGTGGTGTGTGCATCAAGGCTGTGGGGGTATTTGGTAGAAATAGAGCTGAAAGGCCAAAGTTTGTGGTTGGATGACAAAAACACAAACAAACCCATAGACTATGTGAAAGAACCTGAGCTTCGTCTGTGGGTAACAGGAGCCTGCTGAAAATGTATAAGCAGAGGAATAATGTGTGATCACATTGGCATTTTAGAAACCAGAGGGTAAGTGGATGAAAGGAACAGGTGAGTTTGAGAGTCCTTTCAACCTTGCTTTTGATATAATGAGAGCATTGCTTTCCCATTAATGGAAAGGAAAACTGTGAATAATAGTTTTTAAATCTTCACACTATATTGAGGTTTTTAGAGTTAATTGTCTCTAAGAAAAGTTAAAACTATAATTTTTTTTTTTTTTTTTTTTTCAGTACGCGGGCCTCTCACTGTTGTGGCCTCTCCCGTGGCAGAGCACAGGCTCCGGACGCGCAGGCTCAGCGGCCATGGCTCCCAGGCCCAGCCACTCTGCAGCATGTGGGATCTTTCCGAACCGGGGCACGAACCCGTGTCTCTTGCATCGGCAGGTGGACTCTCAACCACTGCGCCACCAGGAAAGCCCCTAAAACTATAATTTTTTTAAAAGGCAAAATATCAATATCATTAAGTCAACATGTTAGAAACATTTTGTCCTTTATGCTCTCATTTATTTATACATTTGCTTGTTTATTTTTAATTAAACCTTCATCTGATTTCCCTACTAGACTGTAAGAAACATGAAGGAAGGTTTGTGTCTATCTTATTCTCAGTCTCATCCTCAGAAGTCAGCACAGTGACTGACATTTACAGAAGTATAACAAATACTTCTTGAGGTGATTGGAACTGACTTGAAGTTTGGGTCCCTAAATTTTCATGAAAGATATTGTCGAGTGAACTTCAAGAAAAGCAGAATTAAGCCATATATATATATATATATTTGTCCTATGTGGTTTATACAAGTTATACTGAGAATGGTTGGGAGGCCCTTTACCTGGCTATCTTTAAAAAGAAAATCTAGCAACAAATTAGTGTATGTAAAAAATCATTCACCTCCTTGGAAGTGAGACTCATTGATTTCTCTAGTTCACTTTGAAGTTCTTCAAAGAGCAAATGGTTCACAGTCCCCATGCTGGGAGACAAAAGTGTCACTGATTTATGTGCTAAGCAGTATTCCATCAGGCTGTGGGATATTTTAGGGCCACAAGCCAGGAATGAGACAGCTAAGGAAAACTTGGAGACACAGATTAGGGGCAGAGAATAAATATACTGATTATGGGATGTTCCCAGAAGCCAGTGGTCAAACAACCAGGGGATATTTCATTAGAAGTGAAAATTAAGCAACTACTCATTTTTTTCTCTCTGCCTACAAACCCATTCTCACTATGCACACTTCACTGAAAAGCTATAATTTTTCTTACTGTGTTTGCTTAAGTCCGTCTTCACCTCCAATTAACACCAACAGACCTGTTTGAGATGAGCCTCCTCCAGGCAAATTCTCTCGCTTCTGATCCAGAGGCTGTGAAGTGTGAACTAGAAGCATCTACAGTGTGCCAAGCGTTGCCCCATTCAGAAAGAAATATAGCATAATTAACTCCAAGAGCTCCTATTTTTACTGGGAAAATAGACAAGTATATCAGCCATACAGGGTATCAAATTAAATGTATGATCAAAGTTGGTACATGTTTTTAGAAGGAGATGGTGAAAGGGCAAAAATTGCACTTCAGGTGGGGGTAGTACAGAGGCAAAAGTGTGTATGAGCAGGAGTTAGCCAGGATGAAGATGGAAGGGAAGTTAGCCAGAGCATTTAGTGGGTTTGAAATACAAAGAGAAAGAGAGCATGGCAGTTCATAGAACCACAAGTTGAGAAGTCATGTACAACAGGTATTAAGCTCTTACCCTATTCCTTCTCCTCTCAGTATCTCACCAAGCTTTATTTCTCCTTTTCTGGGTTACTGATTTTCCATCAATTTGTTCCTAGCCATTTTGTTTTTGACAGAGTCACCAACATCTGGTATTCTCCTGCCTCTCTGATCTTTGGCTATGCCTCACTTCCCCTGGCATCTGCCTACATGTAGGATTTAACTGAGGAATCTGTCTTTTGTCTTTTCATGTTTTTGCTCTGCCCTGTCTCTGTGGGTTATCTCTTCACTTCTATGATTCCAGGGAGCATAGAATGTCAATTCACAAATCTCTATCACTAGATCTGAGCATTTCCAAGCTCAGCATGTAAGCTGCCTCCTGGGTACAACCAACAAGGTGTTCTATATGAACTTGAATTCTAATAGAAATTTATTTTAACCTCCCTGTCCAAAATAAAATCTGCTCTGCTTCCTGTAAGCTTAGATTGTATTGACATCATTATTTAAACAGCCTCTAATCTAGAAATGTCTGTGCCATTCTCAAATCCTCTCTATCTCACTGCCACCACATCACTCACTAATATGTTTTCTAGATAATCCAGCCTAGTTTTTCAATTACTAATAACTTAAATTAGACTTTTGTCTCATTTTTACTTGCATTTCTGTAATAGCTTTCTAAAATGAACTCCTTGCCACCAGAAATTATTCTTACTGCTTCTGGGATGATATCCTATCTCTCCTTCAAAACAATACCAAGATCAAACACAACAACAAACTTGATCTTGTTTCTCCAGGAACATTAATTAAAACTGTCTCACCAAGTATTCCTTTACAGTGTTCTTTCAGACCCTGATTACAGCAAAGGAAACCAGCATATTTGATGTTCGTATGAATTTATCCTTCTGTGACACTGTATAATCACCCTTTTTTTAAGAGAAAGGATGAACAGATCTTAGGGGTAAACCACCTTCACAGGTAAAAATATGTATCCAGAATTTAGAAATATTATTTTGTTTTTATAATTATTTTAGGACTCTCCAAAACCAGACTTGTCTTCCATCTCGGGGCTAAACTCTCCTTTTATTCTTTTAGTTTCAATGAGGTGGACATAGAAAAGAGACATACACCAGTCGAAGATTTTTGTTTGTTTTTACTCCTCACCCCTTTTTTTCCTCTGTCCAAGAAATGCTAAATCACATGACTATGCTTCTTACACTGCTTTAGTGCTCTGGTCAACGGTGGGATGACTTTAACCAACAGCAGGACCTCTGAACTAGAGAGGGGTGGATGTTTGGTCCCCAGCCCTGCTGCAGGGGCATGATCAGACAATCCTTGCAAAGGAGCCTGTATTAACCCTACAGAGGCAGAATCCACATGCCTGGGTGACTGCCCATGACCACTCTGGTTTCACTTTAGCAGAGTCGTGGTGTCCTCTAGTGTTTTCTTTGGGAGCAAGTTACTCTCCATTCACTAATATAGATATTAAAAAACAAAAAAGTATATAATTTCCATCAGGAAAGCTTCTTATAGGATTTTTTCCCCAAATATATTTTCTTTCCTTGCTGCAATATATGTACAATTTGTCTTTGGGGAAAGAAGGCATAAATCTTGGTGTAACTTGCTTAATAGTCACAGTTTGTTAATTCCATTTTTCCCTCACTTAAGAAAGAAAACAGTTTCTGTTTGCATGGAATGTCAGGAATCTTCAGGCCATTAGACTCAGGGTTGACATCGGTATATTCTATTTTATTGAGTGATGCATACTTCCCATTTTTGACCAGGATATAAATCTTCTTTGTAACATAAAATTATGAATTTAACATAATGAACATATTTAAAGAAAAATATTAAGTAGGTAATACTATGGTAAGTACATGGATTTAACAAAAATTTTCAAGATGGTAGATGAAAAGTTTACAGTTCAGAAAACACTGACTTAGAGG
Organism: Orcinus orca; assembly: GCF_937001465.1. NCBI lineage: Eukaryota > Metazoa > Chordata > Mammalia > Artiodactyla > Delphinidae > Orcinus > Orcinus orca. Next base: position 119,015,500 of record NC_064559.1, read on the forward strand.
GGAAAGTATAGCTTTTGTTAGCTGTGACATCTTTAGCTTTGAATCCCAGTTCCAGCCCCAACATGAGCAATCACCAAATCTTATTTATTAGTTATTATTCTACAGTTTCTCTCCCAGATATTTTTTTCTATCCTCTTTGTTTCCCTCCTTCTAGTTCCTACAGGAAAAAAGTACACACTTGGCTTCAACTTATTTTTCAATTCTTATCTTCTACCAAAGAATCCAATTTAGGCAGAGATTTGCTATTTTTTTGAGTATGTCCTGTGCCTCTCCACACTGACACTTATTTAGTAGCACTTGCCTGGTGTGATGATTGCCCATTGTCAACACAACATCACTGCATCACTTCCTCTGTAATGCAGAGGCGAAGCTAGGAAATACCTTTCCCTGACATGTCACCTCAACATCAGTGTTACAAAAACAATAGCTGTTTTATTATATGCATGAATTTTATGAGTCAGGAATTTGGGCAAGGCACAGAAGGTATTACTTGTCTCTTAACACAATTATTAGAGCCTCATATGGGAAGGTTAAAATGTCTGAACAATCTAGAAATTGTCTTACTCAAATGTCTGGTCTCAGCTGGGACACTCTCCATCTATCTTAAATTTTCTTATGGCATGGCAGTTGGGTTCTGAGGGAGAACATCCCAAAAATTAGGGTTGAGACTGAGAATTCCAAGAGAACTAGGAGGAAGCTCATGGCTTTTTATGACTTAGCTGCAGAAGTCACATAGTGTCACTTCTGCTGTGCTCTATTGGTTAAGCAGACCTACAAGTCTGTCTAGATCCAAGATGCGGGGACAATGACCCCATATCTTGATGATGAAGGATTAATGATTTATGGTGCCATATTTTAAAACTGCCACACATATGTGTCAAGAGCCGGTGAGAGTCTATTTTTATTAAAAAAAAAGATGAATAATAGATTGTCTATTTCCTTAAGATGCTTTTTTGGTTGTTTGTTACCACACAACAAAACATTGTGTAACATTTTGAAAGGGTTCAGACCTTACTGAAACTGGTAAACTTTGGACTTAAATGAATGGCAATGATGCAGAGTAATGCCATCTTGAAAATACTGCAACGTTGAAGAATTAACAGCCACCTCTTCAGATGTAGGACCGGGTGCAGGGTCGACTCTGGATGTTGTAGTAAGAAAGAGGGAGGCCATCTTCCCGCTGCTTACCTGGAGAGATGAGCCTCTGCTAGTAAGGGGGTAATTTCCTTATGCCGGATCTTGCTATTTATCCTGTTGATGGCGATATTGGGCTCTGCCTCCAGCCTGATGGTCTTTATGGTCTGGACTATTAAGTGGCTCAGTGCGCTAACATGTTATAATAATCTTTTCCCTTTTCTGTAGTTCTGCATCCCTTTGAACTTTTCTTTAACATGGATCTCATTGTATATTGCATTGTTATTTTTTACATCTAGCATATCTTTCTTATTAGCACTTTCAGAGAATTTAAGAGAATTTTGTACTTTTGATGGTAGCTGGCACAGTGTCATGTGTCTGATTTTCATGACATTAATTGAATTGCATCTTCTCTGGGTATAAGAATTTTAAATGTTCAATGTTTCATGGGAATGGCTTCACACCAAATGGTTTATAGAATATTGATCAGTATTAAGCTCTTCAGTTACAGTTAATCTCAGAGAAATTGTACCATTTCTTGCAAATTCATTTTTTCAACAAGACATATTGAGCCCTTGTACAACACTGTGCTGTCCACAGAGATGAATGACAACCTTAGCAGGCATGGATCCTGTCCTCCCAGAGCATATGATGTGGAGGGAGATACAGGAAAGGAACCTGTCATACCTTATAATGCTGAATTGGTAAAGTTCACTGTACAATGGGAACAAAGGCAAGGTGGCAACCAGTCTGAACACAGTAGAAGAAAGGTGCCCGGGGTAAATGACATCAGCATGGGGACATATAGGATAGATAGGGGCCATCGATGTGAAGTGTGGATTCAGCTAGGACAAAGTGTTCCAGACAGAATGAATAATTTTATTATGAATGACATGGAGCTGGGAGAGCCCAGGAAACTACTGAGTTCAGTAAGGAAAAGGGAAATGGGATGGGACAGCAAAGGATAAGGTTTAAGAGGGAAATGATGTAAATTTATAATGTATGTTAGTAAGCTTGACTTTTATTTTGAAGGAAATGAAGAATCTTTGGTGGACTTTAAGCAGTGTACTGTCAGAATCAGAATATGTTTAGGAACATGCAACAAATAATGAGAGACAACTTGTATAGGGAGATCTGTTAAAAGGCCAAGAGGTAATGGTGGCTGACATGTAGATTTTAGGACTTCTGACCTTTAGTACTGTTCAAGTTACCGTAATTGTGATAATTTGTTACAAGAGCAGTAGAAAAATAATACAGATATGATGAGTTTTAAAGAACTGTTCGCAACAAAGTTTAAACTGATAAGTACCCCCTCAAAGTAGAAGAAAGTTAAGGAGAGTGAAGGGTCAGAAAAAACTGAGGAAAGATAATTTTAATTACATGGATTTGGTTAATAGTGTCAGATGCTACTAAGAGTAACTAAAACAAGTTTAAGTAATGTAAGTACTGAAAAGTGAGTGTTGTATGGGAAGGAACCACTAGGGGAGAGGTTAAAAAAGGAACAAATAGAAAATGCACTGAATTCCAAGTCACTTAGAAGGGAGAAAATCACTGTACCCAAGTGGAGTTGGAGGGAAAGCAGCCACACCGAGACAGGGGGAGACTCTGCCTTTCTCTGAGATGGGGGAAGATGTGGGTGCAATAGCAAAGTGGAATACAGAAGAGTGCCTTAGAAATGGAAGAAGAATAAGTCCTTGCTCTGTTCTAATTTTTTTAAATACGTGTTATGATGGTTACTGAGTTTGTGAAATATGGTGCATATAATAATGAATAAGTGATTTATGGTGGTTTCCAATTTAAATATTCAGTGAAAAACATGTTAATTGATTAGAAAAAAATGACAGAATAAGTGAGAACAGTAGAATAAGTCTCAGAACAGTAGAACAATTTAAATTATTTAATTGGTCTCTAGATGAGGTTAACAATGCCATAAAGAAGTTAATACAAAAAAACAAAATGAAACTAGCCTTACACTAATCATAAAAGAAAAAAAAACTGTAAACAAGAATATAGTTCTGTGTGAACTAGTAAATGATGAGAGGATTTAGTTCAACACTGACGAAAAAAAGGTAAGGTGATATTTTTAAAAATTGAGAGTATTCAATTTCTTATTAAATATGTCTAATTCATCTCCTATCTGCCAGTAACTGCCCAATAAGGCAGGGTAAAATATTAGGAAATAGAGTATATGAGTGCCACAGTATTTATTATTTAGCTCCCAATGAAACCATGATTACTATGTAACAGCATCCTTGCCACATCCTTATCTTGGATATGTAAATTGTTAGAGTTGGTTTAAATGATAGGGTGTTTTATTTATTGAGCCATAAACCAAAAGAAATTAAGCTACAAGAACAGAAAGACATACACACACACAAAATAACCTAGATTACCATAAAGACAGGCAAGTAAACACATGGCTGCAGTACAGACAATTTGACTTACATACAGTAAGGTAAGAGAGCATCTATCTAATTATCTTTCTATCAATCTATGTATCTGGATATATACAGAGATAGCTATGAGAGAGTGTGCACGACCTTTGAGGTGTAAATTGGTATAATCAAAGCTTCTCTTGTAAGACCAGCCTTTTGTAAATATTTTATTTGATCTATCCACATATATAAGTATTGTATAAAAGAGAGACCAATCTGAAATATACTGTAAAGCATCAGAGATTAAATTGGTTTGTTCTGTAATTCTAGTAAAGTGCACACAAGAGAAGTGATATGGAGGAGTTTAGGGAGGTGAATGATAATGGGAAGGTCTTGGCAGTTTGCTCTGCAAAACAGTGAAGCAAAGCTAGAGGGAAGATGGAGATGCTCTGTAGCATAAAAAAATAAAAGAAAGTATTCAAAGGTTGAAATTGTTTCACCTGGAAAAGTAGGCAGTTTCACTGAATCCTTCCTGAAATAACTATAAATCGTAAATAGATAAACTTGAATCATGATATTCAACTGAAGGGAATTATAAGTATCATCTTGATGACCAACAAAGAGAAGATACAATGCAGGAATTTAGCTAGTTAAGGAAATTGGATCAAAGCTCATGATCCAAATGAAAAAAAAAAAAACAAATATAAATCACCTTAAAATTAGAACTTGATATATGTATCAGCATAAATATGCATTTTATACATATACAAACACATTTCTATAAATGTTTATCATGTCTTTTAATTCTTTGGAGATATTGTAAATATACTAGAGCCCTTATTGTATAATCACAACACTTAAAATAGAATTTTTATCCTTGATTTACAAATTCTCCCCACAAAAATCATTCAAATGAAATAAACCTAATAATGCAGGCAATCTTAGAATTTTATTTAGCAAATGACACAGATCAAAAATTTATTTTGGCAATTTTTATGGTGTAACTTTCCTGACCATTTCTCCTAGACTTAAAAATTCTCAAGAACAAAAGTTCTCTTCAGCATTAGCCTGACTGTGCCACCAGTGGCCTTTTGCACAGGAAGAGAGGATAAGAGAAAGATTGTTAGGAGAGCTAGCCTTATAATCAAATGTGAACTTGAAAACAGGACTCAAAAAGTAACCCTTATCCTTGAGAAATAATGACCACTCTACCTGATTGGGCTAACGCCTGGGAAGAAGGCTTCAGATAACGAGCTCGACTAGAGGGATATCTGCTCAGCTCACAGCAAGGCGGTAAGTGATGAGATAGGGAGCTTTAGCCTAGTTGAATGCAAGTTCTGTACTTTAAACTAGGGCAGGTATATTGTTTCAATTTAAAATTAGAAGGAGCACTCCAGAAACAGAAATTTTCTGGGAGAAGGCTTAGAAATGTACAGCAAGTAGACATATTCCTGATGAATTTTGCAGTACCTTTGGAGGCAGCCTGCCTTGACCTCCATTAGCAATAGACACAAAATGATACACAGACATAGATGTTTTAGAATTCACTCTTTCCTACCAATCCTAATGTTGCTTGCTGTTTTGAGAATGTAAAATGGTTATGGTCGGGGAGACTTCAGTACTGTTACATGTACCTGTGTTCTGTTTTAGCAAGTGTTAAACAATGAATAATATAATGGGAGATACATATTGAAGAATGCTACGTGCCCCTATTTCACCTTTTCACTCTACAGTGTGCAATGGTTTATTCCTAATTATTTGAATGCAATCTTTGGTTAATTAGAATTCTTTCTTCTAAATTTTATTTTACTAAATTTACCACGTACTTTCCATTTAAGTAATTTTTCATGTATCTTAGCCTAAAAATATGAATATTTTTCTTATGTGTGGAAGTTTTTACCCTGTAGCCTAATTAGGTTGGCCATCTTTAGCTTTCCTAAATGAATTTAGAGAAAAAGAGAACCTATAATGACAAATGCAAATTTGGAAAGAGTTCAACTTAAAGTGAAAGGTCTTATGGAAATGATGTCATTAAAAGGAAGCATTGCTGAGAAATAGATTCTCACATAAGCCTGTCTTTGTGGTAATGGTACTTCTATGCATTCTATAATAACATCTGTTTTTCTTTTCCTATAACATTCATTAAGATTTGTTTAAAAAAATTATTCCCTTGTCTCTAAACTCATTTGTTAAGAATAACACATTAATTTGCTGGTGCTTGCATTAACTCTTATGATTCCATTGCTCTATGGCCAAAAGCCTTGCTAGATTTGAGAGGTTTTAGCTATCTGTGGTTCTTTCTCAATGGCTTTATGGCAACATATGTAGCATTCTATGTAACATGAATATGCTGTAGATTGCAAATTTACTTTGAAAATTGGAGTGGAGGTACAAAATTGAGAAAACTGGCAGAAAAACTTTTTAATAAAAAATGTGAGCTACTATGGGATTAATGAAATAGTAATGATAGCAGTAATAACAATAGTATCTACATCAGACATTTATGTCAACAGAATTAGTTAAGAATTTTTGAAATAAATATATGAGAATGTAATTCAGGATGGTTTTTTTGATCTGAATTTGAGCAAAGGTGTTCTAACAACTCTCCTCAGTGTTGAAAACAGCAGGGCTAACTACATGCTGGATAAAACTATTTTACTATTTTCCCACAGACAGCCTTCACCAGGGCATTATCAAAACCAACTCAACACTGTGTGGTCAAGCTTTAAACACATCATTGCAACATGGCAAAAGTTCTTTCATAAATGCCAAGTGTATCATAGTCTAACCACTTACCAAGTGGCCTTCTGTAGCATAATGCAACATTAATCATATCAAACAGAGAGAAGAATTCATAGCTAGACGTGTCCTTTTATTTGTCAATTGAAATACTTGGCTTGATATAATTAGTCTCAGTTGATTTTGATGGAAGGCTAGGGAGATCTACAGAAGTTGCCTGGTGCATTATTAATTCTCTACATCTTTACTGTAGTGCCAACACTATTTATCCCACTTTGAATTCTCCACGTCCCTTTCTTTGGCAGTGACAGCTGTATGGCTGCTATGGCCACTTTTTTTTCTTTTTCTTTTCTGACTAAAAAGGCAACCTGCAGCTCCTGTTTTTTCCAAGGCTGAGTAAAGGATCCGTTTGCAGAGGCACTCTAGTGGCTGAGAAAGTGCCCCTCTCTCCTTTGTCATCAAGTGTCTCTCCTTCAGGAAGTGATCATGTTCTGCTCGCTCAAGGAGCTGGGACTTTGAGATTGTTCTTTGATTTGACGACCTAAAATCCCTTTCTGCCTTCCTGGGTAACAGGAATGACCCATTTCTAAAGCCAAAATGTTGACTGTTACCTAACTCATTCAATCACATGTTGTCACATTTGCGCAACAGTATTTTCCTCCCAGAATTCTGGGGATGCCAATGCCAACTTATGCTCTGCTTCATTGCATTCCTGCATATATTCATGATGTGTAATGTCTGTACGAGTTTAAAGAGTGTAAAAGATTACTTTCAGGTAACCATGATGGATCAAGATACTACATGACACTTTCATACCTAGAATAATAATTTTTCTTCTGATTCCAATAAAAATCAGCGATTTTCTTATATAAGTGGAGTTTTCATGCTTCTCATATTTTTCTTCTATTGACTTCCAGCTCCAGATTTCCCTTTTATTGAGGCATCCTCCCCATCAATTGCAAACTGTCAACTAAGTTTACAAAATATTGCATCCCTTCCATCACTGAGTCCCATTCAATTAAATACATTATACAGAAACATCAGAACTGGAAAGAATAACCATGGAAAAATAATATAGACCTGGAGGTGTTTTTTTGGCCTGCCTTGAGAAATAATCCAAATGCAGTAGATTAAAATGACTGCTACTGAGACATGTCTTCCAAAATAATCTCTGCTACTGGATGAATATAATTCACACTTTGGGGAGAGTTCAACTAAAATACTTACTTTGTCAAAATGCATGATTCAAAGTTTTGTAGTGCTTTCTTGAAATATGTTCTGTCATTATTTCCAAACATATCAAAGCAGCACTCATTTAGTTTATTTACCTAATTCCTTACACCATAAGCTACTATGCGAGCAAGTCTTTTGAATCCTCATATGAAAGCTGAGTGAACCAAGACTCATAAGGGTTAAATAACTTGCTCATGGAAACATACAACCTGTGAGGGGCAGAAATAGAACTTTCATCCAGATATTTGATTAAGAATAATATATTTTTTACCACCATACTCCAGCTTTGTTCTGATTTTAGGGCCATATTTCTTATGATGTTTCTTTATATGATTATGAAGAAAAATGAGTACCAAGAGTGGGTTCTGTTGTGGTCCCAGGCTTATAATTGTTTTACATAGTTTTTTTCCCCAAAAATGTAAAGTTTGATCCCTCAACTTGAATTTCCACACGAAATATTTTGGAAAAATTGATAAGTAAGCACAATAATAAGGACTTTGACTTCTATGCCACTTAAGGAAAAATTATGAGGTTGGGGATTTCAGTTGGTAGGACAGAAGACAAAGAAGATACATGGTATTTATTATAAAATATTCAAGGAGATATAGTGTATAAGAAAGAGTTGTATTTTGTTTCTGTTAAAGGAAAAAACAGAATTACTGTGTAGAAGCCACAGAAAATGAACCTGAGTTCAAATATCTATATAAATGTAAAAGATAGATAGATGATAGATAGATAGATAATTACAGGAAGTACTCAAGCAGGGACACTCAGAGGAATTTTATTGCTTACTTTTGTGGGGGTTTTTTGGCAAGTCACCTAGCTACATCTGAGTTCAATAGAGTGAGGAATTAAAATACTTTTTCGGGGAGGGGTGAACAACCATATGTCTATGAGAGATTCCAAGCATATGCATTGTAGAACCTTCTTTTTAAGTTTTTATTATATTTTATTTTATTACCTAATGTTATTGGATATTTAATGTTAGTTTTCTTCCCATGTTTTGAAATTTTGGATTTCAGACTCATCTTAGCTTTTTGGCTTGTTTCTCTCTTTCTGAGAACTAGCTCACTTCACTGCTGCCCCACAGTGACATTAGGGTATCTCAGATTCCATTGCTGAGCCAATGTCCAGCCTGGCTTAAATCTTGGTTAGGTAGATGAGTTTTTGCCACATCTCAAGTATCGGAAAGTACTTAGTAATAGGTAATTTTTTTGCCAGAAATACTCCTACTTTTTCCTTCACCAGTGATGTATGAGACTATGTAACACAAGCTCTACAAAGTCAATTTTTTCTACTTTTTTTAAATTGAAAGATTAGAAAACATACAGAAAATTAAATAAATACTTCTCTTCTGTTTGTGGCTTGCTCACATCATTAGTCCATGCAAGGAATCTCTTTTATTTTATTTTCTCCTCAGTTCACCAAATCCATTCCCTCTACCCTCTCTTCCCATAGGCATTCTTTCCAATGGACTTAACAATATATCATTTTGAGACCTTAGGTATGTACTTATCCTTTACAATGTTGTTTTGTGTGTATAAATTTTTAAGTAACATTATGATATTTGGTTATATCTATAATCATTTTACTTTATTAAAACTTCAATGTTATGTTTTATAAATGCTCAAGTTATAGTATAAACTTTTAGCTCATTACTGCTGTAAGGTATTCCAGAGTATACAATCATTACCAGGAAAACACAGAAATATATATATATATTTATATTAAATATATATATAATAGAAATATATATATTATCTGAGGTATATATTCCTGGGAGTAGAATTAATGAGTTATGTTATACACTGTATGTAACTTAGATTTCATCAGGTATTATAGATTTATTTCCAGGAGGGGTATGCCAGAATATTTCCACCAGCAGTATGTAAAGCTTTCTACCTGCCCTCTAACACTTGGACTTACTTATCTTTATTTTTTTTGTCAATTTTAGCAGATACAAACTTATATCTCATAATTATTTTAAGTTGCCTTTTTCTGATAAACATTGAAATTGGCCTATTCCTTTTCATTCTCTGTGTTTATATTGGATTTTGATACATATCTTGCTGTTTTCTCTGGAGTTCCACTTACACCCCAGATATTAATATATTTTTAGTTTTAGGTTTTGCAATTATCTTCTCCTAGTATATGACTCATTTGTTTACATTATCTGTATTGTCTTTCATTCAACACAAAGTTTTATTTGATGTAGTCAAAAACATCTTTGTTATTGCTGTATACTTTATGGAGTTTTTTTTTTAGGGTTTAATTTAAAAATTCTTTTCCATCAAAAGGTCACATAAATATTCTGAAATTTCTTCTATCACCTTTATTTTTTCTACATTTAGATCTTTAATCCACCTGTAATTTATTTCTGTAAAGATGTACTTTGATTTTTTTCTCCATGAAAACAAAGCAAAACAAAATGATATGAACTAAGCAATTATCAATTTCCAATTCTCATGATAGTTCTGTTAATTTTTTCTTGATATCTTTTGAGGCTATGTTGTTAAGTTCATATGTATGTTTGAGTCCTACATTGTTTTGATCCATTTTTCTTTTACCATTACCTTGCATTCTTTATTGTATATGTGTACATATGTGTTCATGCACACATGTACATGTATATATAGTCTGTTTATCTTCCAATATTAAAATGGTTACCTAATCTTTGTTTTGGTTCATAATTGGTGGCATTTGTTTTCCTTTCCCCTTAATTTAAATTTTATATACCATTTTAGTTCTAATCTATTACTTATATGTAAAGTATTGTTCAATATGATAATTTACTGCTTTTAATTGGTGAATTTAAATTTTTAAATTTATTTTAATTATTGTTTTATTCAGGTCTTTTGCCATATGTGTTTCTTTTCCCTTTTCCTCTTTTCCTGCATATTTTCTATAGTTCTGCTGCTGCTATGGAAGTTACATATTCTAATTATATTCTTACATAGACTAAATCTCATATATATGTTATTATTTTTCATTTTAAATTTCCTAAGTTTAACGATGCTTAAGACTTATCTATACACTCATTTCCTTCTCATTTTCCCCAGGCTACCCACCTTTCACTACTCCACCATGTTGCTATCACCTATAATTTTAGTAATAGATTGTTTGGATTTATTTCAGTGATGTTGTTTTCATTGATTTATAAAGTAATGGTAAATTTTATCAATTATCACACACAGCTAGAAAGCTCCCGGATTTGTTTATATTTTTCCGAAAATGTTTTCAAACGTAGTCTCTGTGTTCAAAATATTCTTAAGGTTTGTATTCTATAGACTGATATATTTAAAATGGGAATTTGGGGCTTCCCTGGTGGTGCAGTGGTTGAGAGTCCGCCTGCCAATGCAGGGGACACGAGTTTGTGCCCCGGTCCGGGAGGATCCCGCATGCCGCGGAGCGGCTGGGCCCGTGCGCCATGGCCGCTGAGCCTGCGCGTCCGGAGCCTGTGCTCCGCGACGGGAGAGGCTACAACAGTGAGAGGCCCACGTACCGCAAAAAAAAAAAAAAAAAAGGGGGGGGAATTTAGCTAGATATAATGTTCAGAGCCAAAGTTCCTTTCCTCTAAATATTTAAAAATATCATTCCATTATCTCTTTTGCACCTAGTCTTGCTCTTGAGATTCTTGTTGCCAATCTAATTTGTCTTTCTTTTTGGCAGTTACTCTTTTTGAAAAATTAAAAAATTTTCTCTTTGTCTTCAATGTCCTTACATTTTTTAAACTGTAATATGTCTAGGTTCCATCTAGATTGCTGAATTGCCTTTGTATTGTAGTTTTTCCCTTTCTCAATTATTTAGTTATTTCTTGTCCTACAGGAATATCACCTATGTTGGCTGGTAATGTGTAATCAGGTTGAAAAGCTAAAATCAAGACCTAGTTTACACACTTCCTGGTGGATTTAGAATGTGGAGGTCAGAAGTGGGTGCAACATAAGGCAGAGAGTTCTTGTTTGACCACTTTATAATTTTCACTTGTTTATCCTCAGGAATTATATTCTCCAACAATTTTCTCTTAAGGGTGTAATTACTTCTCCCTCATTTGTGGAAGGAGTGGAGGATGGCAGAGGGACTACTCAGGGACTTACTACTTTGCTTTGATTAGTTATCAGCTGCTCTCCATTCCAGTTGTGCTTTTTATGTCATATCTCTGGTACTGCTTGGCTAGTGTCTTAATTTTTAAACTTCTGCTGGTCGTGGATGTGAGAGAAGAGAAAACAGAGATCTACCCAGGATAGTATGCAGTGAGGCAAAATAAGATAACCAAAAGCTGTCCCACAATCTCTTCTTCTTCTGAGGTATAATATACCTTCTTCTGTTCCAGGAGATTTCAGTGTAATCCATCTAACAAACACACACACACACATAAATATCTTTTCTTTCTTAATACTGCTCACAGTTTAAATTTTGTTTTATCAATTTAATCAATTTCCCTCAATCTCTTCTGTGGTATCTTCAAAGATGGGCTAGGGTAAGAATGAAGGAACTCAAAATTTTATCATTTTACCAGGCACTAAAATTGTGCCACCTCAATATAGCACATTATTACATGTTGAGGAAGTCCTCTGGGAGTCAAAAGGTATTAGAGGTTTTATAATGATGGTTGTTTCATGAATCTCATATTTTTCAATATAGTTACAGTTTGCTTAAGTAACCCAAATGTATGAAAATTGTAATTTATGCACCAGTTAAATGACTGAGTGATTATTTGTCTTGCAAAACAATTTGCCATAAAAGTTCTCTAAATAGCAAACTTCCCCAGTGCATTTAAATGTGATATGATTCATAAATTTCAGCTTATATCTACTTTTTGGGAATACAGGTATTAGAATCCTCTATAGGAGCTTAGATTCTTAACCAGACAGCCACTGACTGAATGATTCATTCTTTCGTTCTTCTCTTTTTTTGTTGTTGTTACCTTCTTCTTTCATTCAGTCTACCACTTGTATATTGGAGCCAGATGTGACCTACTGTTTCAGCTCCAAACCCACCTTCCTAAACTTTGCTTTGTGACACTGACACTGGAAATCTGCTCACCATATTTCTGCTCTGCCAGCTTGTGTCTGGCTCTAATATGAGATTCAAGAGGGAGACTGGAGCACTGGAAGAAGAAAAGACTTCCTTCACCTCCTCAGAGGTCTGGACCCAGTAGCCTTTCCTCTTTTCCACTAAGCTTGGGGATTCATCAGTCAAACATCTCTATCATCAGAGGTCTGATTGTCAGCTGTATGAGCTCTTCTTTAGGATCTAAGTCTAAATCATTCCAACCTCTTCCTTTCGGAAGTTGCTACCTTTGTAGTTGCTACCTCCATGATACCATAATGTTTACTTTCTACACTTTCAATTCTTTAGTACAGCACACCTAAACTAACTGGTGTGGGTTATATCTCCAGACTACAGATGGAAAAATACAATATTCAGCATATTTTTCTTTTTTAATATTTGCAATATGTCAGACACTGTGCTGGTCACTATTAATCATGGTCAAGTCCTTCATGTTTTTCGCCTTAAGGTTTTTAGGAAATATTGATTACAGGTTCCTGAATTATTTTTTAGTTTTGTATTTGTATGTATGTGTGGGAAGGTTATATGAGACAATGAATATGATCATACAATGGAAATGGAATCACTTGACATGTGTATCGTGATTACAGATTTTAATGTACCTGCATGCATATTATATTGTATGAAAGTTTAGGGCAACAATTAACCACATTTTGCAGATGAGAACATTTAAGATTCAGAGAAGTTTTATTCAAATTTTCCCTTTTGAATTGTAAATCCTTGTTCACTATAAAAAATCATTTAACTTTTAAAATGTAAAAGCAACATGAAACTAAAATCAAACATTGTCAAACTCAGAATTTGTAGTTCTTCTACAATATGGGAAAACGGAAGTCTTGTATTTTTTATATATATATATGTATTTTATATATATATGTATTTTTTTATATATATATATATATGAGATTTCATATATAGGTATATAAACACATTTGTGACAGGAGATTGAGATAAGTTTGGTGAGCCAATGATTTGTGTGTGTGTGTGTGTAGTGAAAAAGGAGACTCAGGAAAAAAGAACGGCAAATTTCAGTTCTGAAAAAACACCAACCTTGAATACTAGGACAAACACATAATCTATTCTCTTTTCCATTGAGGACTCATTCTCTTTAATTCAACTGCAGTGCTAATATCTTAGGATTTCTTAGAACACAAAAGTATAAACTTGACAGTCACTTACTGCCCAGAAAAATTTCTACTTTCTAGGCTAATGACCAAAAAGTAATTTTGATTGTGTGTAGGTGTGATAAAATCTCAAGTGTAAAAAAAAAGCAAAAATTTCCCCAAAATTATTTGGTGAAATTGATTCTCCAGAGTGATACAACAGATTTATATCTCTGGTTATCACTTTCCTCTGATATATGGCTGCACACTTCTTGGTGGGGCCCCAGATTAAAAATTATAGTCTAAAAGCATTTTTCAAAATCAGGGCTCAGAAACTTTGCAATAAGCCATATTGTTCATTTATTCTCAAAATTGTATTTCAAAGAGATAGTTTTAGTTGGGATAAATGCAGTAGGAGAAAGGCTTCAGCCTACTCTTTGCACTAGCTTTCTTTTTTAAGCCATTTTTTGATTGTGGAGATTCTTCCTTTAAGAATTTGGTATCATATATGCTGAAGTGTTTTCTTTAGTGACTCAGAGTGTCAGGGTCAGATAAGAGTGTCAGAGAGTACTCAGAGGACATTTGAAACACTTTACCTTACTTGCTCTTATGAAGGTTGTTTTTGAAATGACATTGACTAACTATAAAGGATTAAAGAGGGAGAAAGAGGAGGAGCCATCATTAACCTTCCTTTGTCTCAGATTATATTCCTCAAATGATCTCTCCTTTAAATTGGTCAAAAGGTTTCAATATTCTACATGAAGCTGGCTTTTTATCTTTCCATTCCCCTTTGCTGTTTCTAATATTTGTCCTACTTCATTGTTTAAAACAGAATCTGATTTCAAAGTAGGACATTACTTTGACATAAATTACAGCATGTTAGAGTGCTTAATCTTCTTGGTATGATTTTTATTGCTGTCCTGTATAAATAACACATAATAATTCTGTTTTATTAATATAGTGATCCATCTTTATTGCCCTGTGCTTATTAATGAAGATTGAAAATGAAGGTCCCTAACTATAAATTAGAAGTGTTTAAACAACTTTCAAAAAGTATTCAAGTATTAGATTAAGCTTTCATTTATTGGATATATTTACATATAAAGTTCTGAATCCTCTTTAATGTTTTTGTTATTCAGAGAGGATTATGTTCAGTTATATGCCTGGGTATACTCAGAAATCAAATATGCATTTATTAGACTAATTAATCAATCAACACATATTAATTTCAAGGAAAGGATCTAAGGTGAGCTCCGCTAAGCCACTAGGATTAGATTCATCCAATTTCATGGGTCAAAAAAACTTCAAACTAAACCATTAAGCATGGTGAGTAATCAAGAATTTGAGTATATCTATTAAGGTCAGCAGTTGAAAGAAATCAAGAAAATACATGTGAAAGCTTTCCTCCTTCTTCCATCTGTTACCATTTATCTTCTTTTACTGTACAGTGACAAGGAGCTACTTAAAGTTCCTAGAATGTACCACAGTTTCTTTACCTTATATTTTTACCTTATATTGCACATGCCCTGCCTTTGACTGTAACATTCTTTGATGATCACTCTCTTCTGAAGGCCACCAATGCCATGAGCCCATCACCCGAACTTGCTTACAGGAGCTCTCTCAGATCTCAGCTTAAATCACATTTGCTCTGGGAAGTCTTTCTAGTTCCCAAGACTAAGGTAGGTTCCCTTCCTCTGTACTCCTATTATGTCCTGGTCTTGTTCCTATTGTAATGCTTATCAATACATTTGGTTACATGTTAGTTTACTTGCTTGGATTTTCCATCATAATGCAGGCTTCTTAAAGGCAGAAATGGTTAGAGTTTTGTTCTGGGTTCTATCCCTAGTACTTATCATGGCATCTCACACAAAGTAGATGTTGAATACTTATTCTTTGATTTTATTGAGAGTAGCAGCTGGGAAAGGCATGCAGTATATCCAAAATGCAGAGTCCATGAGGCAGTACACCATGATGGCTTTATAGTGGTTAAGTGTGCAGGCTCTGCAGCCAGATTGCCTGACTTTGATTCTCAACTCTGCTACTTACTTGGTCTATGGCCTTAGGCAATTCCTTAACCCTCTGTGCCTTAGTTTCTTCACCAATAAAATAGGGAGAGTAAAGGGATTCTAGCTCATACATTTTTATTTGATTAAAAAGCATTAATATGTGTGTAGAAGTCTTACTAGAACAAGTAAGTTTAAGGTCGGATTGTCAAATGAGGAATTGAAGACCTTGTAATTAGAAAGAGCTGGAGAGTCTGAGAGTCGGAAGTTCCAGACCATAACTTACAGGGAGTGAGGGAGTATCCAAGAGGCTGGCTAAAGTCTGGTTTCTCTTCTTCCTGCCCAGTCTTGCATCCCAGCATATCTAGTTTCATTACTCATTCCTAGAGCAATAGTTCTCACAAGATTGTCCTTCAGCTTTCAGAAGCAGAGCCACTTGATTGGCTTGGTGAAAATATAGATGCCAAGGCCTTGCCACAGAATCCTTGCAGGACAGGCTTGGGAACCTGTCTGTATTTAAACAGCATGCTCGATGATCATGATGCTTGAAGTTTGAGAACTGCACTTTGAGTTTCGTTTCTCTGGATATGTTTCCAGAAACAGGGATGGGCCACTGAGGTTTGAAAAAAACTCCCTGTTGATTCAGAAATGCTTTTCATCTCCCTGTTGCTCTCATTCATAATATTTATAGCTTTATATCATTGCTCATTTTATTCCCTGTGTTTTGATACTTGCAAAATATAATCATTGTCCTCAAGCAGCTTGTGGTATAGTTGAGAGATGAGTGTCAAACACATTAAACAATTGCATAAAAATCTCAAACTTAAGTTTTGATATTGACTTTAAGTATAGTGTAAAACAAAAAGTTTAGGTAGGCTGGAAGAGTCTAGAAAGATTTCAGAAAGTGAGTTGGCCATGTAACACGAGTAGGAATAAGGTGGACAGAGAGAGGTAGGGAGGAGCATTGAGGCAGGATTAAGAAAATGAGTAAAGGAACAGAGATGGGCTTGAGAATGGAATGTTTAGAGAAGCTTAAAGAGCCAGGATTCAGAACTTTCACGTTAAAAAATACAAAGTAGTAGGAGTCAAGACACACAGCACCATCTCTAGTGATTCTCCATAATCTTACAAAACACAAAGAAAAGTCAAGATTTGATTGACTAGATTATAGAGAATCAATGGAAAGTCTTTAGGAACCAAAAGAAATAAGAATTGGAATCTAGGCAGATTATGTCAGTTTAGTAAAACACCACTACCTCTAATATAAATATAGTGTGATTCCCTGGGTTATGTCAAAACAAGAGGTATTAATAATTGTATAAAAATAAATAACCTAAATCAGTGTAAATTACAAGAAACAATTATTAGTGGATTGTGGCTATGGTGGCCTCTGATGAGAGGACTGTGAGCTGGTGTATTTGAGAGATGTGTGTTTGTCCATGTGCCCTCAGTGGTGGCTTCCTTACCCTCTGTGCCCTCACTGGAAGCTCCATCACCTGAGTCATTCTTCCTTTTTCTGGAATGGTAGCAGATGTTTGCAGGTGGGTAACTCCATCAATGTGTTTCCTGCCTGTAGAATGTGGGGAGTCCAACAACGTTCTTTAAGTCCAATTTCTGTCCCTTTCTGACCAAGATGGCCATGTTCCTGCTGGTATAACATTTTCAAAAACCTCTTGGGCCTCCCCTGTATGTCAATGTGACAGGATGATTAGACAGGATGATTCTCCACAGGTCCTTCCTGGGAAACTCCATCACTATGTCTGGCTTCTGCAGAGATGATTGATTAGATCCATGAATCACACACCTAATCTCCCTAACAAAAGTTTGCTCAGCCATACCCTCAGCCTTCTGTCCAGAGCATACTTTCTCAATAATGATCTTCTTAATTTTAGCAACCTTTGAATCTGGGTAGGCTAATAACCTCCCAAATCACCAAATGCTAGTTCCTTTTTGCTTAATAGTTCCTTCCTCAATTTACTTCTTTCCTCTTGCATTTTACTGAAATTAGCAAGGAGAAATGAGGTTGTACCTTCCACACTCTACATGGAAATATTCCCAGGTAAATACCTAAATTTGTCACTTACAAATCTGCTTTCCACAAACTGTAGAATAAAATTCAGTCAAGTATCTGTCATTTTATAGCAAGTATCTCCTTTCCTATAGTGTTCAATAAAATGTTTCTCATTTCCTTTTGAGAGATTACCTTTAACCTCTATATTTTTATTAACAATCTTGTCAAAACAACCTCTACCATACCCATTCCCCAATTCTAAAGCCACTGCCATATTGTAAAATATTGATGACAGCAGCATCCCACTTCCTGATGTGTGTGTATATATATATATGTGTGTATATATATATATATACATATATATATATATCTCCTTGTGAAGACATAGAAAAATTGTAGTGTGTGTGTGTGTGTGTGTGTGTGTGTGTGTGTGTGTGAATGTATATGAGATTTATCTCAAGGAATTGGCTTATATAATTGTGGGGTTAGCAGGTCTGAACTTTGTAGATTCAAACAGGCTGGAAACTTTCAGGCAGGAGCCAAAGCTTCAGTCCACAGATGGCATTTCTTCTTCCTCAAGGAAACCTCAGTTTTGCTCTTGAGGCCTTTCAAATGATGATATGAGGCTCACCCAGATTGTGAAGGGAAATCTCCTTTCCTTAAATCAACTAATAGTAGATGTTAACCACATCTACAAAATACCTTCATAATAATACCAGATTAGTATTTAATTGAATAACAGTACTACAATCTAGCCAGGTTGCCACATAAAATTAACCACCACCATTGATATGTTTTTCTAGCTGCCTGAAACTACTCCCCCCAGCTAACCCATAATCACAATTCAGGCTGCAGTATGAATATCTCGTCACATTGGGTGCATAGCTTTCCCTGTGCCCCAAACCAAGTTCACTCCCTGTTAAATGTCCCTGACTGCATCCTGCACTTCTGTATATCACACTCCTTATGATTTAGTCAATATCTGAGCCATATGCTGGATTACAAGCTCCTTGAAGTTCCACGACTCTAGCTTGTTCCTTGCATAGTTGGCACTCAGTAAAGTCTGCTGAGTGAGGGAAAGAAGAGATCGCAGGTTGGCCTGATCCAGATGGCAGGTTCTCTCTATCTACAACTCAAGGATCCAGGACCAGCTCTTGTTATTTTAAAGGGAGCCAAAGAATTAAGAAAATCACTTTCTTTCTCAGTAATATTTGTCTTTTAAGAACATTGTGTCTAGGAACTAAATAAAATAAATAGATTAGATTAAATTATATTAAAAACAAGAGCACACTTAACGTTAAAGTTGAGTGATAGTTTTGTTTTCTATTTGGTATCTGCCCTTCCTGAGGAGTATAGGAAACCACTAATGCAATGGATGGGAATCTCCAGGATAACCAAAGTTTTAGGGTTTGACATAAAATCTGAAAATATATTTTTAAAGTGCTTGGAAGAATAAGCTTTGTAGTGATATAGACAGGATTCATGTCTTGATTAGAATACTTACCACCAAATGACCTAATTACTTTCTTAAGCCTCAGTATCTTTACAATGTTGGTGAAGACATTTTGGCAGAATCAGTCTATTGGAAAGGAGTTAGGAGTTCATACATTTGAGGGGTTATTTTCACTTGAAATAAAGGAAGCAAACCTGGGTATCAAATGGAAAACAACTCTGCTTTTCTAGGACCTAGGCTATTCAAAGCAATAGGGTATTCAACATATGCCTGTAGATGGAAAGAAATAATCCTTCAGGAAAGTGGAGATTCTGCTACTGATGACGGAAAATAAGAGAATCTAATTGAATACTATTTACTGAATATTTTATTTGGGCCAGTCAAAATTTATACACCATTCCACTTAGAGAAAGTAGAGCAAATTAACTGAGATAGTTATGCCCATGCTATGTAAATCCCATTTATAATCTTCACTTGTAAAACAAATATAATAATAGTTGCTCTACTGATATTTCTGAGGTTGTTGGGAAAATCAGAATAAAAATGAGATAATATGTTTGAAATTGGTCTATACCCTGTGAAGAAAATAAAAGGTATGATTATTTAAAGGCTTGTATCTACATGCTTCAACAAATGAACAAATTTGTACTTAAAAAACCAAATCAATCAAACTGGCTGTTACTTGGCATCATATAGACAAAACAATTGTTGATTTGACAATCTTTCAAATTTCAGCTTGTTGTCATGGTGTCACTTTGACTGACAAAGAAAGTGGTTCTCTCTGCTCTACAGTTTCCAGATTCTATAAAACATTAAATAAAGAGAACTGAAAATAGAGACCAGTTTCAAAGTCTTTACTCAGGGTTCAGTCAAAGGATAAACTTTAGATCATGCCTTTGGTGTGTCCTGAATAAACTGATATTGAATATGCCCCATGCTGTTTGTCTTTAAGAGATGTGCTACTTCAGTCTCTGCTTCTGACCTCCTAGACAGATGTAGAATAGAAATAGCCATGGGGACTGGCCAAAAAGATGAACAATGGTATTTTCTTTAGTTCTCAAGAATGATACAACGTTATAATTTTAAATGCCTTTAAAATAGTATTTACACCAGCCTTTCCCAGATTCACCAATTTATTGAAAGAGTTAGGACTATAATCTGGCCAAGTTAGATACCTGCCACACCCCCACTCCTTACCCTCGACTGTGCTGCCCTGTAAAATAAGTGGAAGTCATGTTAGATTTAATCTACCTTCCCTTTTATTTGAATCCTATTTGAAAACAGAACATAAGGTCTCCATAATTCTCAATAACCTCACATGCATTTTGTCTAGATAAACTTGCCTGACGGTGGCACATAACTCCACACTTCTCAGCATACTGGAGGACTCATGGCTTAAGTCTGCCTACTGTCACATAGTTGGAGCTGTGCTTCATCCACCATTATGACCTGTGACAAGTTCTCAAGAAAATTCCTTATCACATTAGACAAAGAGAAGGAAGGTAAAGTCTCATGTAGGCCCACCTAATGATGGGAAGGCTGATTACTCCCTATTTCAAAACCTGTTTCTGGGGCAGTTATTCTGACTGGATGGATAACTTCACAGCCAAAAAGACTTACTGTCCTTTAACCCAACATTTCCTGAGGTAATCAGGATAGGTCTTTCTTTATCTTTGTTAACAGAGGGAAGCATGAGCCTAATTTAAACATTGTAGTAGTGGCCAGTAGACCTACATAGCTAAACAAACAAAACTAACAAAACTTGATGTAGTCAATGGCTCTCTGAATGCTTTTATGTGGAGAGAGCAGCAAGACCATTTAAATTATAGAAGTTTCAACTAAGACCAGAGATATAATACTAGTTATCAGCCATATTATGAGTGTGAAGAAATGATCATTAGTTAAGTTTCAAACTTGAAATTCGTAAATGGCTACATATTATTCATTATATACACAATTGGCCATTTCTTTTTATTTCCACTGATTTAAAGTCCGTTTAAAATCACCAGTGAAGTAAAGTCTATTTTTACACAATTTTATTTGCAGAACATTTTATAGCATACTCCCTCCATTTATCGCATGCCTGGATTTTTTTTTTTTTTTTTCTTTTGCGGTACGCGGGCCTCCCACTGTTGTGGCCTCTCCCATTGCGGAGCACAGGCTCCGGACGCGCAGGCTCAGCGGCCATGACTCACGGGCCTAGCTGCTCGCGGCATGTGGGATCTTCCCAGACCACGGCACGAACCCGTGTCCCCTGAATCAGCAGGTGGACTCTCAACCACTGCGCCACGAGGGAAGCCCTGCATGCATGGATTTTAAAGGGGCTGTGCATGTTATCTCAAAAGTCTTTTTTTATAACAATATTGGAGGAAGTCTCAGGAATTTAAATGGATTGTCTAAACCTGCATAGCTAGTATATAGGGAAACCATACCTTCTGGCTCAAGAGCTCTTTCCAACATTTTATATTGTTTCTGGCAGAGCTCCTCCTGGACAAATCATATTTTTTCTTTCCCTCACCAGAAACTGCCTCCTTGCTTCTTCCATCTAATTTTGCATAACTCTTGACTTCATTTCCTTATCATCTTCTATCGATCAAGTATTCTTTAATGATGCCCATTTGTCTATACAGCCTACCACTTCACATTGATTAAATTGTTCGACACTTTTTAAAGGACTCTTTTCAGAGTGCTCATTGAAAAAGTCATAAGTGTATATGTTGAATGTTGGCTAGTCCATGCCTGGGTTTAGAAATACTTTTTAGAGAATTCATGCTCACAACATAAGCCTATTTTTCAATATTGTGCATAGGATGAAATAGAAGCTTTTGGTACTGTCCTGGGCAACCTAGAAACTCTAGAGCTGACATTGACCAGAATCTAGAATGAAAAGAAAAATTACCTTATTTTCCTTCTCAGTGTGTATGCTTAGGAGAAGTGATGTTGTTTCCCTTTGTGGAGATTACAGTCTTGTGGGGAAGACAAACATTGAATATGTGATTATCATGTGAGCTTCACAAAAGGGCAACTGAAGGGAGCATTTTGCATTGTGTTTGGCTCACATATTCTGAAAGGGTTTATATTTCCTCTTTGTACGTGCAACAATATAAGGATTTCATACAGATATTCACTTCTGTTCTACTGTGCTGGAAAGGCTCAATAGATCATAGCTACTGTGGATATTGCCTGTTCTCACTGATGCTAATCTATGTCTTATTGTTTTAAACCACAATTTCTCTAACTTTCACTGGAGAACGAGATGATTTGGGGGAATTATATGGACTCACTACACTTGGTTAAATTCCCAACTTTGCCATTTACCAGCTGTGTGATCTTGGACAAGTTATTTAACCTGTCAGGCTCCGTTTCTTCGTATGTAAATTTATGTTTGAGATTAAGAATCACTTCATTTTGCTATGAGGATTATGTGAAACACTGCATGTGAAAATTCTTTTATATACAAACTACAGATATTCATTGCTTTATAGCCAGTTTCAGAATGTTTCAAAGGTGGTGATAGAGTGTGTGTACAGTTGATGTTTTCTCTGATCTCTCCTTGTTCTTTGTCCACATAAACTTACATTCCATGCCTGTCATGGCAGAAAGGACGTGGGAAGCGTATTTAAACTACAGTGTTAGGCAGAGATTATATAGCAAAAAGAATGGCTTCAGAGGAAGTGAGACTACAAACCCTGAAAACTCTTATGTTTAGCATTTGACAGAATATGGGAAAATTCATACTATGTACATATTGATTAATTAGTGAGAAAAGAAAAAGATAGTAAATAACCCAAAGTATCCCTTTGAAGTCCTGGATGGATCTAATACAGAAGCAGGATTCTGAGAAACTGGAAAGAAAAAAACCATTTGGACCAACTTCAGAAATAGGCTGCAGCTCTTGAGCTAGGTGCTTCTCCTCCCTAAGCACTTCCTGATTTGAATGGTATTTGACCAAATGAACTGACAAATCAAATGTTTGGTGTGGTGTGGCTGTGATGGAGACAAATGTCCATTGAAACACGTGGGACATCAAATGAAAGTAAGGGGCTACAGAATTAATTCAATATATCACCACTCTCCCATATGTCAGATTTAAAGATTTGATCTCTTAGAAACTTAAAGACATGAGAGGCTGGTGAATTAATCCAATGCATCATCATAGGACCCCTTGGTATCCACCTGTGAATTTTGCCTTCTAATGATATAGGGAAGTAGTTTAGTCATGTTAGAGTATTTATGAATTATACAAGTTTCCTTTTAGCTCATTCTTTGTAAGTTTTCCATAAAAGATAAAGATACAGACTAAATCAACAACAGCATTAAACTGGAATCATATTTCTTCTTAAACTAAAAGTAGGTAAAGCTCTATTCCCATATTATAAAAATAAATTCCAACCCAATTATTATTCAGGGACTGATAATGAGAGTTTTACTTTTTTTTTCTTTCTTTCTTTTTTTTGTGGCTCTGCCTGTCACAGGAGAGCTCCATGGGAGTAGAAAGTATAATGTCATGCTTGTAACTACACACTTCTATTTACTTCTGATGAGGCTGCTATGTACGAATTGCTTTCCATTTTGAACATAATTTCTCATTAAATAGTTTCTGTTTTTAATCTGCCAGCCAGCAGGCCATAATAGCTAATATTACAAAGGGGTTAAGTCTTCTTCTGATTCACATTTATTTGAATTTCACAATTCGAATAAGAGAAAAACACATCCAACTTTTCTCAGGCTGGAGACCCTGATGGGATATGAGATGTTACATGGTCATGAGACAGTTGGTCTGAATAATAAATGAAAACCAAAAGGCCTACAACATTTTGGCTTGAATAATAGATCATTAGGTACTTAGAAAAGAAAAGATCTTGATGGTGTAGTTGGGCAGGACTCCTAAAAATATTTTTATGATACATAATTTCCCTGAAAGTACGAAAGAAAAGCTACTTTTCTTCATACATATAATCTTAAGAACCATAGTTTGCTTTAATTTAGACTTAAAATTACAAAAGTAAGTTATGCCTAATGTTGGAAAAGGCAACTAGTTCCACTAATGCAGAAAAAACACTTGGCTTGACAGTTTTGCAAACATGCATTTGGAAGCAGAGGTTATTAGTATACTTGGTACTAGAATAACAGCATAAATCCTTAGTCTAATGTACACTGCAATGCACTCATTGAGTTGCCTGGTTATTGGGTGACAATGCTATGCTTTTCAGTGTCAAGGGGCAGTGGTGCCTGTCACAGAGAACAGCAGGTGGCCCTGCAGTTGCTATATCACCACTTTAACTTTTAACAGCTGTTTGAGTTGGCAGTTGAACTACAGCACAAAAGGAACACCAGGCTTACTCTCATTTATTTAATAGATTTGAAGGGCGTATTGAGGTGAATTACTAACCCTGTGAAAATGGCCTTATGGCTTCTGGAGTTACCTTTCAAAGGGTAGGAGTTCAGTGGCCTGAGGGATTGAGTGGAAACCACATTGGTTTTAGTGGTAAGGAAGAAAGTGCCAAGAAAGAAAGGAGACTGGAGAAGGATTCATGTTGATCTCTCATCTAGACCTTAAAGTGCTGTAAAAGTTCTAATCTCTTAGCTGGCAATCGCAGGGGGAGGAAACAGAACTTTTTGATTTTCTGTCAGGGTAACCTAAGGTAAATGTTACTTTAACAAGGGCCACTTGGAGTTGGATGAGATTATATAAACCCATGAAAAGTTTTGTTTTACTTTACGTTTGGACAGCTGTCCAATTCCTATTTAAAATGCTTAAGAACTATGTCCTATGCCTCAGAATATCATGGTTTTAATTAATAGCGCAGCACACATTAGAAATAAGGACAATTTTTTTGCCTGTTAATTAATGGCTTTTTATTGAGAAATAGAGATTCCATATTATCTGTAATACATATTTGGGTTGGCTAGAATATTTTAGAAAGTAATTAATATCTGCACCCTGATTACCTGTGGAACAATGTTATATAGGCTCAATACAGGCAATCAATAAATAAGGTGTTGTTGTTAATTTAACTTTCTATTTGATAAAAATACCAATATAGTTTCCTTCATTTTTATCACGTTTCAAACTTTCTTGAATTTTTTTCTGTGTTGTTTTTTTTTTTAATATAACGGGCCACTTTTTCCTAATTCAGAAGCAGGTGATTTTTTTCAATATGGTATTGAATGCTGTGTCTCCTTCAATTTCTCTTGAGGGTGGAAAGCACTTTTTTCTTTTCTCTTGCAAAATGTTCATAGGTCTGAAAGTATATCTGAATCTTGCATCGAAATGCATAATTGTCCCATAGGTAGCAGAAAGGAAATTATCTTCGGATTTATGAGTTCATTTTTTTTTCTGCTGAGTACCTACACTTCCTTTGAAAATCTCTTGATTGTCCTCTACAAAGTGGACGAAAGTCCCTTCCTGATGCAATATTTTCACCTTCTGAGTAGTGAGTGTAACAGGTCAGGAACTGAAAGATTGAACTCATCCTAAAGTTTTCATCAAAAAGCTACTATGTACAAGTGCTTTGCAAGTTGGTCAGTGTTGCGACAGAAATGGAAGATTCTGCTTTATACCCAAGAACACAAAGCCTTACATGTAATTAAGTGCTGGGTAGAGTGATTTGGACTATAGATACTTACAGGACCTCAGAGAATGGTAAGACTGAAAATATCCAAGACCAGGGTCATTTACTTGAAATTAGTAACCATCGTGCTTATTTACAACTTTTCAAAATTCCAAATAATGCAGTCAAATTTGTGAAGAGATGAAAAAGCCGACACAAGTGCTTGTGGTTCACATGGAAATAGTAGACTAAATAAGTTGCTCTGGTCCAGCTGTGATACTGAAAATGCCACTTTTACTTGTTATATATTATCGCCTCTGAATTCTTTTATGTGTAAAACCAACCCAAAGGTCACCTGACACTCCATCAGGCAATTACTACTTCTTTCATTGTTTAAGTCAATGGCTGATAAAGTACACATCATTACAGTGCAGGGATGCAGTATTCTCTTCCTCTTACACCCAGGGCACTTCCTTGGTGATATGAAAGACTTGGCAAAGGTAGAGAAACAAAGTTAGTAGGAGTAATCACACAGTTGCCTGCTGTGAAGAAGAGTGAGCTTTATTTACAGTGCAGCATTCTGATTTGGCTTTAAGAGAATTACATCAACTAAAAATTATGCATAATAGACTTGGCAGAAACATAAGCTGGTGGTCAGACCTGATTATATTAAATAAGTAATGTTGCCAAGGTATTGCTTTCTCAGAGTTATAACAGGTGTCCACAGGACAGTAATCCTCACTCAACTGCTTCTTAAATGCTAGATTTTGAGGTAGAGATATCCTGTGGCTCCATGACAAAAGGTGTTATGCTAACTAAGATCTATCTAAGTCTTCAGATCTAAGATAAGGCAGAGCCTAAAAGGAAGTCATGTAGTGAATTGATACACTCATTGAAATATTTTCACAATAAATTTTAGAGGAAAATTTAGACTGCAGATATAGATCAAACCAGAAGATAATTGGAAAATAATATCTTGAGCCAGAAAATTAGACCTAAGAAAAAACTCATTGATAACACAGAATTAATATATAACATAATTGGTACTGTTTGGGTTAAATTTGCCATTTTTTCCAAAATAATATATTTACAGCTTAATGTAATTGCTTTCAAAGAACTGGTTTATATGTGTGGATATAGCACATGGGCCTTAGTTCTTACAGATAAATTCATTTAAAAAAAAATCACTTATTTGCATGTCTTTTTCTCTATATTACAAATTTTACAAAGGCAAGGAACGTCACTTGTTCTATCTCTACTACCAGTACCTAGCACAATTTCTGGCCCATCAGATATGCTCAGGAAATGTTGGGTTATAGTGCTAAACAAAAATATTTTCAGTTAGGGGTTTTCTCAACAACAAGAACATTCAGGAAAACAAAACAAAAAAATCAGAGGAGAGTAGAAGTTTTTAGGGCATTTTGCTGTCTGAGTAAAATAAGGGCTGACAGCCCCATTTTTTAATTAAACTAGAATTGTAAAATAAAGTAGCAGCAGTGACATAGGGTTAACACAGTAATTCTTTTGTTTTCTTTATACAGCAGTGAGTAGTTTTTGAAGACCCACTCAAGTATGATCTAGGCTTCATTTTTGATTAATTATTTGAGCAACTTCTGCCAAATTTGCATATATATTTAGACTCTAGGATATCATTTTGCCATGTGTCAAAACTTTCTAAACTTGAGAAGACAGTAATAATAAAAATAAATTTGCAACCGTTGAGGAGAACTCTTTTATAAGAAAAAATGTAGCCAAGAGTGGGAAGTTGATGTTACTATATATGAGAAGGAGTGTTCAGCATAATAATTCAAATAGATAAAGGGTTTATTAAATTTTTGTTGAATTTTTCATTTGAAGATCTCAGTGATATTTTAGGATTGTCAGGAAGATGTTCTAATTTATTAAGCCATAATTCAGTTCAATGACAAAAGTACATATGCACCTCTAAATTGGCACGGTTAATTTTCATTTTCAGATTCTAATCTATAGTATATATATACTTCCCAAATGTAATATGGAACATCTAAAAGGTAAATATATTTGGGGGGGGGGGCATGTATCTTTTCTACTTCAAGATTCTGCTGTTTAACAAAAGAATTTAATCTTTTAAAAGGTATTTGTATGCCTATGAAGGCAGCCTTGCCTATTATGTAAGTATATATAAAGATTTTAGATGAGGAATGGGTAGAAAGAATATACTGCTCAAGTTCATACAAGTAGTAAATGGCAGAGACAGGATTTGAACAATGGCATCTGGCTTAGAGCCAGAATAAATTTTCCTTGTTAAAAAAATTATTTATTTTTTTAAATTATTTAAGTTTAATTTATTTAAATTTAAATTTAAAACTGAACTCTTAAGTTCAGTATGATGACAAGCATCCCAACCCCAGTCTACATTTCCTTGATTCTCCTCAACGGTAACATCTTCTCAGTTGGGTACATATTGTTCTAGGTCTTTTGCTATGCATTTGCATATATACATATGTACTCCTAGAGCATACATAGTATCATATATTTTATAACTTTAATATGTAAGTGATGTAACACTGTTTTGTCATTTTGAAACAATTTTTATCTCAACCATATGTCTTAGAGACACTTTCATGCTAACATATTTAGTTCTACCTCTTCTTTCCAAAATGATACATACCATCCTGCAGTATGACCATATATCTTCCTTTATTTTAATCATTTCTTTCTTAATGGAAAATAAGATTATTTTCATTAGGGGAAGGGAGGATGTATATGTAATGACTCGATTTCTATTACACTTCTCTACAATATTAGAGTGCCACCACAAAAATTTGAATCATAGCTATATTTGAGCTAGAAAGTTTTTTCTTGTGGAAAAACTCTGGGCAAGTTGTTAGAACTAGGTTTCTTATTATGAAGTAATATATTTATAACTCTGTGTCTCAGTGTTTTTATCTGTAATTGGGCACTAATATTATTACCTGCTCTGCTATGTGTCTATATCCATAGTTTTGTTTTCAAAAGTGTAAAATAAATAATTATTGTAAATAATAAGTGATATTCTTATTACATCAATTCAACTCATCATGCATTTATTGGATATTTGCTATGAGAGAGATGCTGATGTAGGTATTCTAGAAAGTAAAATAAATATTTTATTTAAGAGAATGTGATATAGTAAAAGTAAAAGGCACAAATAGAAAAAATTCTGAAAAAGGAGTATGTGAGCTGAGTTGTAGGAAAGGTGCAAAGTTCAACTGGATAAGAAAAGAAGAGTACTCCAACTAAAGGGGCTGTGAGATGCTTCTTGAGAGAGGTAAAGTACACAGTTGAAATATGAGAGACACATTAGTTAGAATATAGGAGGAAGACAGGAACAGATTGTCCCAAATTCCCTCTTATGTAAATGGGACTTGGATGCTTTGTTCAGGCTGGTGTTTTAGAGCTTGTGAGTCTTTCAAGCATGAGGCTCTTTCAAGAGCATTATTAAGAAAGCTAAAAGCCCTTGTTTAGTGTCAGAATTGTATTGGAAAATCAAACATGCAGTCATAATAAAGTGTCAGTCTAAGGAATCTTCAGATAAGCAAAAGCCTGCTCTGATGCAGAGCTCCAGCAAACGTAAGGCATGCCAAAATGCACAATAAAGGAGTTCTGGAAGATGAATGAGAGTCAGTGCCTGGGGAGACCAGAATTCAGCATTAGGTGTCTCTTTATAGGGTGTTTAAGTCTGCACCATAAATGGAGAGATTTTAAGGGGAATGAGAACAAATCAAGCCAAGGTTGTGAATTGGAAAAATTCAGATCTCATCTTCAGGCATGGAGTATGATTTGGGATGTGTTTTGGGGTGATGGATGAGGGAGGAAGACAGAAGGTGGTACAGAGAGTGAAGACATTAGAAATGTTGATTAGAGCACATTGTGACTTTGAATGCTAAGGTGAGGCTCTGATTTTAATGATATATGGTGAAGCATTAAAGCTTTTATTCCAAGGAGTGACACATGATCAACTCTATCCTTAAAAGATAACACTTGCAGGACTGTGAGCAAATTAAAGGAGGGAAGATTAGAGAGAATGAGAACAGTTATGGGACTATCTCAATAGACCAGGAAGTGGCTCTATGGTCTTAGTTAAGAATAGTGGAGTGGAAAAAGAGGAATGGACACATTTGAGAAACACTACAGAAATTGACTTCTTGAGATGAATTTTCAGCTGATTTTATATGAGGGAAAGAAAGGAGTCAAACTTGCTAATAACAACCATAGTACACAGAGGGGGAATCAAGAGAGGGGATTAAGAGGACATGGATCTCACCTCTCCCCACTAACATATCAAAAATACATCTACAAGTGGAATAATTCTCACAGAAAACTACTGGAAACTGGCATAAGAACTCCTATACAACCTAAGGCTGCAAGAAGATTCCCATGTAATCAGGTAGGATGGAAAGAAAAGCATCAGGTTGAGACCTGTGCCCCTGGAAGTAGACTGAGAGGAAAAGGGAGATTGCAGGGGCAGACATTTGCCCTGGGGAGTGAGTGGGTTAAGCCACAGACTGAGTGTCCTAGTCTGGGGTCCTACACAGAGGAGATCACCCCCCTTGGCTTCTTGGAGAACCACGGAGACAGATAGAAAGTCTGGAGAAGCCTAGACTCCATTAGTGAGGAGTGTGTGGTGGGTGCTGGCTTGCCACCAGATGGGGCAGAGAGAGGTCTGCCCTAGTGGCTGCTGCCTTGTTGTGCTCCCCAATCCGAGCTGAGCAAACATCCTGGCCCTATTCACTTTACACCACAGCTTGGCACTGGACCTAGCTAGGTCCTGGGAAAAGACTAGATCTAGGGGTGCAGAGGTGACCCTGGGGCCTGAGATGTGGTCCATGGGGGGTAATGGTGGCCATTGTTGGCTCTCACTCAAACAACACCACAGAAGCAGCCCAGACTTCTGACTACAGTACAGCCACTTGAACTCAGTGTGACCAGCACACTGCGATCCCCAGTCCCAGGTAAGGGAATTCTCTGTCCCTGCCTACTCCATGCCACAACTTTGCACTAGATCCGAGAAGACCACAACAGGGGAAAAGACAAGAATTTGAGCTGTGTCTGAGCAGAGCCACAGATGCGTACATAGGCCACATATTGGACCTCTGTAAGCACATGAGCTCCACTTGCTTCAGCACTCCCCTCTTTGGGGCAAAGGCCCCAGTGTGGGGAGAAGGAAAAACATACACTTAAAAGGAACAGAGCCAGCTCGAGCCCAACCCTCATGGCATCTACTTCAGTAACTTGGGAGCAGACCCAACCCCTCACAGGGCAGCAACTTCCACTGAGCAGAGAGGAAGTCCTGCTTCACACCCTGCACAGGCTCTAGCTCATTTGACACCAGCCACACTCTCTATCAAGGTGATAGTGGTCAGCACACCCTGAGGAAAATGTGGCTGACGTCCACATCAAATACAGCCCTCACACCAAAGACATTGGGCACACACAGTCTACACAGGGATGCTTCCACATAAAAACATGCTTTCAAGACTACAACAGATAACTGTTTCACCTATATTCATAGAGAAAAAGTTAGATAAAATGAAAAGGTAGAGAAAATACTTCCAATTGAAAGAGCAAGAGAAAACCCTTGAAAAAAATAGATAATGAAACAGAGAAAATCAGTCTACCCAGCAATAAATTCAAGACGTTGGTAATAAAAATGCTAACTGAATTAAGAAAGAGAATTGAACTAAGCATGGATCATTTTAACAAGTAACTAGAAACTATAAAGAAGATGCTGTTAAAAATAGACAATTTAGGGGCTTATCTTGTAGTCCAGTGGTTATGACTGAGCTCTCAATGCAGGGGATATAGGTTTGATCCCTGGTTAGGGAACTAAGATCCCTCATGCTGTATTGCAGGGCCAAAAAAAAAATAGACAATTTAATTTCTGTTATAAAAAGCACTCTAAAAGCAATGAATAGCAGACTAAATGACAAAGAAGAATGCATAAGTGACCTTGAAGATAGAATTAAAAAGTCACCCAATCAGAACAGCAGAAAGAAAGGCAAATGAAAAAATCAAAAGCAACATATGAGATCTCTAGGATACATGTGATGTTCCAACATTGAAATTATAGGGGTTCCAGAAGGAGAAGAAAGGGAAAAGAGGATCGAAAATGTATTTGAAGAAATTATGGCTGAAAAATTCCCAAACCTAAAGAAGAAAACAGATATCTAGGTACAGGAAACACAGAGGGTCCCAAACAAGATGAACACAGGCAGACCCATACCAAGACATATTATAATTAAAATGGCAAGAGTTAAAGTTAAAGAAAGAATTCTGAAAGCAGCAAGAGAAAAACAAAGAGTCATTTACAAGGGAATCCCTTTAAGGCTATCAGCTGATTTCTCTGAAGAAACTTTGCAGCCAGAAGGGAGTGGCATGATATATTCAAAGTCCAGAAAGGGAAAACCCTGTAATTTAGGATACTCTACTCAGCAAGATTATCATTTATAACAGAAGGAGAGATAAAGAACTTCTCAGACAAGCAAAACTAAAAGAATCCAGCCATACTAAACCTACCCTAAAATATATGTTGAAAGGTCTTCTCTAAATGCAAAGGAAATAAGAATTTATAGGAAAGGGGAAATCCCAATAGGAAAGGCAAATATATAGTAAAGATGGATAATCATTTAAATAAGCCAGTAAGTAGATTAAAAAACAAACAAAAAAATTATAAAAGCAACTATAACTACAATAAACAGTAAAGAGATAAGAATGAAGATGAAAAACATGACATTAAAAACACAAAATGTGGGGGAGGAGAGTAAAAGGTAGATCTTTCAGAATGTGTTTGAACTTAAATGATTATCCATTTAAAGCAAGTAGATATAATTATGGGTCAACATATATGAATCCCATGATAACCACAAATCAAAAACCTATGATAGATATGCAAAACCAAAAAGAAAGGAACTCAAGCAATACTACAAAAGAAAATCATCAAACCACAGTGGTAGAAACAAAAAGAAGAAGATATAAAGAAAAAAGAACTACAAAAACAAACAGGAAAACAAGGAATAAAATTACAACAAGTGCATACCTATCAATAATTACTTTAAATGTCAATGGACTAAATGTTCTGATCAAAAGACATAGGGTGGCTGATTGAATAAAAAAACAATACCCTTCAATATGCTGCCTATAGGAGACTCACTTCAAGGTGAAAGACACACAAACTGAAAGTGAGGGGTTGGAAAAGATATTTCATGCAAACAGAAACAACAATAAAACGAGTGTAACAATATTCATATCAGACAAAATAGACTTTAAAACAAAGGTTATAATGAAAGACAAAGAAGGGCATTATATAATAATAAAGGAATCAATACATGAAAAGGATATTACATTCATTAACATATCGCACTCAATAGAGGAGCACCTAAATACATAAAGTAAGTACTAACGGGCATAAAGGGAGAAATTGATAATAATACAATAATAGCAGGAGACTTAAACACCCTACTGACATCTATGAACAGATTGAACAGACAGAAAATCAACAAGGCAACAGAGGTCTTAAATGACACAATAGACCAGGTGGACTTAATTGATATCTACAGGACATTACATCCAAGAAAAGCAGAATACACATTCTTTTCAAGTGTACCTGGGACCTTCTCCAGGATAGCTCACATACTAGGTCACAAAATAAGCCTCAACAAATTTAAGAGGATAGAAATTATATCAAGCATCTTTTCTGACCACAAAGGTATGAAACTAGAAACAGGAAGAGAACAAGCACATGGAGACTAAACAAAGTGCTATTAAAAACATGTTCATCCAAAGGTCAATGATGAAATAAAAGAGAAAATCAGAAAATACCTTGAGACAAATGAAAATGAAAATTCACCTTTGCAAAATATATGGATGCAGCAAAAGCAGTTCTAAGAAGGAATTTCATAGGGTTAAAGGCCTTCAAAAAACAAGAAAAACTTCAAATAAGCAACCTAATCTACCACCTAAAAGAATTAGAAAAAGAACAAACAAAGCCCAAAGGCAGCAAAATGAAGGCAATAACAACCATAGTGCAACTACTAATTAGCTATGCTCAAGGCACTGTGCTTATACACACACATACACTTTTATAATGTTTCTCACAAAACCCATTATTGTATCTATTTCACCCAGAAGAAAACTGAGACACAAAGGAATCATGATCAAATTCCTTGGCCCATGCTCTTTTGTTTGTCTGTTTTTTATTGAAGTATAGTTGATTTACAATGTTGTGTTAGTTTTTGGTGTACAGCAAAGACATATATATATATATATATATATATATATATATATATATATATACTTTTTCAGATTCTTTTCTGTTATAGATTATTACAAGATATTGAACATAGTTCCCTATGCTATACAATAAGACCTTGTTGTTTATTTTATATATAGTAGTTTATATCTGCTAATCTCAAACTCCTAATTTATTCCTTCCCCCTACCTTTCCCCTTTGGTAACCATAAACTTATTTTCTATGTCTGTGAGTCTGTTTCTGTTTTGTAAATAAGCTCATTTGTATCATATTTTCTTAACCATGATTTAATCACTGCCTTGATGCCATGAGTTAATGTTGAACATCTATTCATGAAGGCAGTAAACTTTTGTGGAATGTTTTCATATATAAGTATTTAAATTTAGATATTTCTTTCAAGACTTTGGTACTAGAACTTATTCATCTATGTGCATGTAATATACATGAATTAAACTTGTATATCTATGCATATTCTTTTCTTTATTTTCTTTATTTTCTTTATTTTTATTTTTGGCTGGGCTGCGTCTTTGTTGCTGCACGTGGGCTTTCTCCAGTTGCAGCAAGTGGGGGCTATTCTTTGTTGTGGTGTGTGGGCTTCTCATTGCAGTGGCTTCTTTTGTTGTGGAGCACAGGCTGTAGGTGTGTGGGCTTCAGTAGTTGTGGCACATGGGCTCAGCAGTTGTGGCTTGCACACTCTAGAGTGCAGGCTCAGTAGTTGTGGCTCATGGGCTTCATTGCTCCACGACATGTGGGATCTTCCCGGACCGGGGCTGGAGCCTATGTCCCCTGCACTGGCAGGCAGATTCTTAACCACTGCACCACCAGGGAAGCCCTCTGTGTATATTCTTATGTCTCAACATATTTTCCAAGTATCATAGCCATTAAGTTTCAGGAATATGATAAAATATATCTTATAATCAATGAAGTACTAAAAAGAGACTAACTGAAAATGTTTCTGGTTTATTGTTTCCTTGATGTGTGAAACACTTTGTGTCAGCTTTTTCAAAGAAAGGAAAAACAATCATGTAATTTCCTAAATTCCTTTCAGTCTTTGAAAATGAAAGCCCTGTTCCACATAATGAAGTTGAGCGTGGTGAGATTTAAATTCTATCCAAATAAGTTACATTAACTCACAGTGATTTATTCTAATAAAGGAGAGGGATCCCTGGATAACTGAAATCCATAGATAATTGAAAAACTGCATTTAGCAATACTTCTCAACTTCAACCCATACCAAATTTTTTTATTGACATTATAATCATGTAACTAAATCTTCTCATTTAAATTTCACTTCCTTTCTCTTTTCTTCTCACTTCAATGGGAACAGAAATGCCTAAGTTAATGAAGAGCAGAAGGCAAAAGTCTTCTATCCAGGGCCAGGTCAGAGACTGGATGCCTGAAACATTTCTAGTATGTAAAACAATGATTAAACCAAAACCTTTAAATATAGTTAGTGGGGTAATTTTGAACACTTTCTGAAAAAGAGAAATTTACTTTTAGCTGGTTTTGTATTATCATTAGAGGCTAAGGTTTATAATACTTTGAATTGGAAAAAATAATTTTCATACTGATCTTATGTTGTTTTTTATCAGGCAAAATGCTCCTGTGAACAGAGTAGCATGTACATAACCTGTCACAGATTATTCAGTAAGTTTCTTAACATACAAACATCTCAATGTGTGTATAAGAGGGTAATGAAAAGTATCGCAATTTGGCAAATGGATATTGTGCTTAGTACAGCCATTTAAGAGTTGCAAGGTATGTTACAATATTGAGTTTGTTTGGCATGGTGTTTTAGTAACTTCAAGATATAATTAAATCATGCAATAAATATTTATTTAAGAACCTACTCTGTTCTCAGGAGTAGAATGATGGATGAGAAAGTGCTTGCCCAACACTTACCAACCTGATGTGTGGCTGGTCCTATGTTATGGATAAGCGAAGGGTGTTAAGACTTGAAGTCAAAGAAGACTTCTTGAGAGATGATCTATAAAGTCAGTTAGGAAATACTTTGTTTAAAATCAATTGACATTGAGATCAATGTGATTATTCAAAATTGCTTATACATTTTTTGTTTGTTTGCTGGTCATGGAGAGTTTCTTTAAATGAAAACTTAGATATCTTAACAGTACAAAATCAGATAGTAGTGATCTCCTTTTATTGAAACACAGTGGGTATAGAGGGGATCTTGAATCCTTTTGTCTTCATCTTATCATCCTTCTTTGTGTACATTTCTCCTAGTAGAGGTGTGGATTGGGGGTGGAACAGTCCTAAAGTAACCATCTACTTGATCATCAGAGGTAGACCCAGATAGGATTTGCCTCTAATTTCCTATTATTTCCATTTTGTGTGTTTTGGTACTCATTTGCCTCTCCTACTACATGGTGAACTTATATAGATCTGTAGATGCTTGGTGCTCTTCACTACCACCTAGGCAAGGAGTTGATCTCTGTGTCCAGTGGGATTTTATATTAATTAATTGATTCATTCATGTAATCAGCATTATTGAACATGCTATGTCCTAGGTATTGCACAAAATATAGGGATTATAGGGACAAATAAGCCATTATATTTTAATGACTCTATTAAAGTATAATTTTAATACCATATATTATCTCAATTTAAGTGTATAATTCAATGAGTTTTAGTAAATTTACAGAGTTCTGCAACCATCATTAAAATTCAATTTTTGAATATATTTATCACTCCCCAAAAGATCTCTTGTGCCTATTTGCAGTCTCCTTTCCCTCCCCCAACCTCAGGCAAACATTAATCTTCTTTCTGTCTCTAAAGATTTGCCTTCTCTGAGCATTTCATATGAATAAAATCATATAATATGTAATATTTGGCATTTGACTTCTTTCACTTAGCATAATGTTTTTGAGGTTCATCCACATTGAAGCATGGATCAATAGTTTGTTCCTTTTCATTGCTGAATAGTATTTTATCATATGAATATGACAGATTTTGTTTATCCATTAGAACAATCATATTTTGTAGCACAAAATCAGCTAAAGACTTTAATATGCTGTTTATAACAAGAAGTTACAGTGTATTCATGTTTAACAGGTTAGAAAGTTACTAAAAGTCATATTTTCTGTTTAAATCAGGTTTTGGAGAGGTTGAGGCTCTTGTTCTCCTGGAGAAAGTTTGAGGGAAAAGAAAGAGCTCTGAAGCTACAGACACCAGCACTGAACTCTTACAAGACCCTATGATTGACTTGGTTAAAAAATAGTGTGAGATTAGAAGACCTTGTTACTACTGATGATAGCTTAGCACATCTGGCTCAAAAAATAATGATATTAACGGGTTTTCCACTTTAGGAATGGCAACAGGAGGAGCTCCATGAACCTGTTTCCTAATGAAAGAAGCAAGAGATAGATAGATGATAGCTAGATAGATAGATACATACATACATAAACAGAATGATATATCTATATCTGTACATACACACATATGTAAGTATTTAAAGTCTCTGGAAATTGTCCTAAGAGTGTACAGCAAATAAATGAAGAAACATTTATTCAAGAAAATCTACTAAAACTTGATAAATAAACTGAGTCTGTGGAAGTTGAGCCACATCTCACATCCCTCTTCTGCCCTCCTTCAGTTCCTCCTCACCACCAGCTCAGTTTAACAGAAGCTCCACTCTGGGTAGATGTGACCAAGAGGACAGCACTTCCTCTCTTCTAAGCTACCAATCAAGGGACACTTTATCTACTAGGAAGGGTAGGCCATCAGCATTGCTAATTCCCTTCAACTCTGAGTTGCAGAGTCCAAATTGTTGGTGAGTGAAATTGAGAAGTCAGAGACTCCACTCATAGGGTAGATGCTCCGCCTGATGTTCCATGTAGGCATGGCAAGACAAGCATGTTAGGGCTCTGATCACCTTCACCCTAGCTCACTCATAGGGCAGATGTTCAATGCCAGGAGAAGCAAGCTGAGAAGAACAGAGGCTACTGCCCCCTCCCAGTGTCCAGAGCAAGTTGCTCAGTTACGTCCATAAAATCAGAGAACTCCAAAGCTTTCACCAAAGGAATTAACTCAATTTAATACAAAGTGTGAGTAATTTCAGTACTAAGGGCACTCAAAAACAGTGGAGATTTAGGTGATAAATAATTAAGAGGCTGTTAGCTCTGTGAGATCACCAAGCTAAACCATAGGCCATGTAGTTTACCAGAGACAAGCAGGGGAACAGACAGCTAAGAAAAGCCCTCCTGGAGTCAGAACAAACCTGGCCTTAAAACTACCCTTGCCCATATTTAATTGGATCAGGCTGTGAAATAGTTTATGCCTGAGGATATTGTCCAAAACAATAGAAAAATCAGTCCATAATTAGCAGAGTCTAAGAGCTGGGTGTGATAATAGTAGAGGCAGATGGCTTAATAGAGAGATCAGGAAAAGACAGACAATGAAGGCCCTGTTAAAACAATTGTGATCTCACAGTGATGTGCATATACCCAGGGCCATACCTTAGGAGGTGCAAATCAGAGATTTCACACAATGGTCTTAATACATTTCACTGAAATATTCTAGCCTAGTCACTAAATATATAAGCAAATAATAATGAAAACTAGCCCTGGAGAGGGCGGTTGGAAATCAATAGCCAGATTTGCTACAATATATTACCTAAAATGTCCAGTTTCCAACAAAAAATTGTGACACATGCAATGAACAGATATGACCCATACTTAGGAAAAGAAGGCAGACAATAGAAATTCCATGTGAGAGAGGCCAGATATCATAATTTAGACAAACAGGGATCCTTCTGGAAAGAATCAACTTCAATTTGGCTGGAATGGAAAGGTTTTCCAGTAGTTTAAGTCTTCAGGTTCTTGCCCAAAGTCTTCTGGAAAAAGACTAGAGTGACAGCAATGGAAAGGCTGGTGGCTGTGGGCAGTGACGAACTAAAATATGTTCTGTAGACAGTTAATATTTTAATTTAAAAAATATACATTTTGTCTTTCAGATGTTAATGTATATATTTATAATATAAAAGTATAAAAATAATGAAACAATAAAGTATATTTATGTATGAAAAGTCCATTTAGGTCCAAACTTTAAAAGGAGCCTACTTTATTCTAAATGCTACATGAAATACTAAATAGAAACATTATGGGTTGGATTACATTTAATGATTCAAGAAAATATATTACTTTAAATTCTTGTCTTTTATTATTATATGTTGAATCCCTGAAAGTCTTCTCCAATTATGTCAAGAATATAAAACACATTTTGTAAGGTAATTTCTGACTTAAAACTTATTTTTCTTCCTTCCTAACACGAGATCGTTTTAATCAATTTTTCTCAGAACACTACCTTAGATATTTACAGAGATTCCTCAATCATCTTGCACATTTGATAGATTTGTTGTAATATATTAATTGTGGGAAGAGAATATTTAAAAAAAAATCTGATGCTCTATATACAGTCCTTTGCTTTATAAAAGCCTCTAGTACATGGGCTGCCCTTACGTTTGACATTTCGTGATGGAAATACCAGATGTCAACTAATAAATTGATACAGAAGTTCCAAAAACACAAATCAAAAGATAGCTCTTAATTTTTCCACAAGTGACCAGTTTAAAAATTAACTAGAACTCTGAAGGCCATTCATTTAGGAATGGAATCAGTGAATTCTAAGATGTCAATAACACATGGTATTGCCGAAGAGACTCTTCATGACACTTGCACATATGTACAATTATTTCCTCTATACACCCAGGTTTGATAAAACAAAATCATAGAAAATCTGATAACACGTTTGGAAATTCTTCCATAGTAGAATTATAGCATTCACAAAATATTGTGTATTAATTCAAAGAATCATGTAAATTCCCTCTGAGTTTACAAAGGAAAAAATTTCAAGCAAGATACAACTGTACTTTATGTATTTTTTTTAAATCATGGAGATCTATACCACAAAGGTTAAAGATTTTAAATATTCAGCAAAATGTACCTTTTAACCTTCTCTCTCTCAGAAGGCAATCCAAACTATTCAATTCATTAAATTAATCCATGGTGGCCACAGCAGAATAAAGATTTAATTTCTTTAGCATGTAAATGATGCTATTAATGTGTGGAAATATACAGCACAGAAGTCCTTTACTTGTCTAAGTGAACTTTGTTCTGAAACCTGCAATGCATCTCATATACAAGCAATAAAGATTAAAAGCAATGTAAAATTTAACCTGACAGAAAATGCAAAACATTAGTTTTGACTTTATGGATAAAAATTGTGTTTTAAAAATTGTTTTGGAAATGTTTTGGGGCTTGTCTTTTGGCATAAAATTGGCTTTGACTATGTAGTACGAGCAGCTTGCAAGTTTAATGGACTTGAAACCTGTGTATAAGACCTTTAAATGATGTTTGGGATGTGATATTGTCATCTATCCATAGATATTTCAAACCATAAACATATACTTAGCTCTGGAGAGTGTGTGGTTTTTAAAAATAACCTTTTTATTTTAGAATACTTTTAGATTTGCAGAATTATTGTAAAAAGACTAAAGAGGGTCCTCATATACACCATACATAGTTTCCCCTATTACTAACAACTTGGATTAGCGTGTACATTTGTCTTCCCCTATTACCAACAACTTGGATTAGTGGGTACATTTGTCACAATTTGTGAACCAATATTGATATACTATCATCATCATTATTATTACTAAGTCATGTCATATTTTGTAATTTTTTTTTACTCAAATTCTTCCAGCTTTGACCATTGGGGTTGGCTCTGGGACCCCTTTTTTTCTTTTGAGTACTTGTATTCAAGCACTAAAGATGCTGTAGGCTCATCTTGTGTACTTCCTACCCTATTCCTAGAATCAACCCTTTCTCCTGGATCTCTGGTTATTCTTATAGGAGAATGGTATATAAGAAACCAAGATCTGTGCACTAGGTGTGTTTATTACTACTGAGTTCTTGTTGTTTTTAGACCCTTTAAACTGACAGACTTAGTGGATGTATGTACCTATACTAACCTACTTATATATACACATCTACAAATATTTCTCTATAAATACCTACCTGTGTCTATATTAAACTAAACATGAATTTATTAGAGTCTCTGACTTATCTCTTACGACATGGATCACTCTAACCTCCTCCCCTTGCTTATACTCCCACTTCAACAGTGAGAAACCTGGTTCCCATCATCTGCTATCCATTTACTTGTTTAATTCCAGTATCCATACATAGGGCTTTCAGAATTGCTAACCCACATGCCAGTGGGAACAGCTTCATCAGAAAAGAACAGAATAGTGCTATGCACAGTTACTTTTGTCCTTATTCTTATAGATTCCATTCATTTCCAAAGTTATTAGGTTAGCATCTTTGTCGGCCATCCCTTCACTGGTTGTTTCATACAGTTGTAAAACTTCTTTTTTCACCTTCTACATTCCATCTTTGGATCACTCAACTTTGGAAAAACTTTTAAATTTGCATACATTAATGTTCACTCTTTCTGCTGTAAAGTTACAGTGGTTTTATCAAATGCAAAATGTCATGTATTCACCATTACACTATCATACTGAATACTCACTGCCTGAAAAAGTCCTGTGCTTCAACCATTCAACTCTTTCCAACCCCAAACTCCTAGGAACCACTTATCTTTTTCTTATCTTTGTTTGGGTGTTTTTTTCTTTACCAAGTGTCCTATAACTGGAATCATGTCGTATGTAAGTTTTTCAGACTATCTTCTTTCATTTAGCAATATGAATTTCAGATTCAGCCATGTCTACTTGTGGCTTGATAGCTCATTTCCTTTTATTACTGAATAATATTCCATCATATGGATTTACACAGGTTTTTTTACCCATTCACCTATTGAAAGACATTTGTTTGTTTTCAGCTTTTTCACAATTATGGGTAAAATTGCTGTAAACATCTGTGAACAGATTTTGTGTGCATATCATTTTTCAAATCAGTTGGATAAATATATAGCAGCATAATTGTTGGATTGTAGGCTAAGACAATGTTTAGCTTTATTAGCAGCTTCCAAATTGCCTTTCAATTTTGCGTTCTCACCAGCAATGAATGGGAGATTCAGTTGCTCCATATTTTTGCCAGCAATTGGTATTGTCAAATCTGTGAATTCTAGTCATTCTAATAGGTGTGTAATACTATTTTATTGTTGATTTAATTTGCACTTTCCTAATGGCAAATGATGTTGAAGATCTTTTCATATTCTTATTTGATATATATATATATATATATATATGTGTGTGTATATATATATATATATTCTTTGATGAGCTGTTTGTTGAGATCTTTTGCCCATTTTTTTCATTGAGTTTTTGGGTTTTGTTGTTAAATTTCAAATGACCTTTGTATATTTTGGATACAGTTCTTTACCAAACATATGATCTGCAAATATTTTCTCCATTTGTCTTTCACAGAGCAATTATTTTTGATAAAACCCAACTTCTCAGTTTTTTCTTTTATGGATCATGTTTTTAGTGTTGTATCTGAAACCTCAACACAAAACTCAAATT
This sequence comes from Orcinus orca, assembly GCF_937001465.1. Classification (NCBI taxonomy): domain Eukaryota; kingdom Metazoa; phylum Chordata; class Mammalia; order Artiodactyla; family Delphinidae; genus Orcinus; species Orcinus orca. The sequence goes on from NC_064559.1 coordinate 119,057,941, forward strand.
TTCTCTTATATTTTCTTCTAGAAGCTTTTTAGATCATTGATCCATTTTCAGTCATTTTTTTAATGTAAGTGGTGAGTTTGTGTCTAGGTTCTTTTTTCTTTATTTTGCATGTGGATATCCAATTGTTCCAGCGATGTTTGTTGAAAAGGTTCTATTTTCTTCACTGAATTACTATTGTACCTTTGTCAAAATCAGTTGATTATATTTGTGTGTCTATTTCTGGGCTCTCTATTCTGTTCCTTTATCTGTGGTGTCTTTGTTTTTGCCAATACCATGTTTTTTTGTGTTTTTTTTTGCGGTACGCGGGCCTCTCACTGTTGTGGCCTCTCCCATTGCGGAGCACAGCCTCCAGACGCGCAGGCTCAGCGGCCATGGCTCACGGGCCTAGCCACTCCGCGGCATGTGGGATCTTCCCGGACCGGGACACGAACCCGTGTCCCCTGCATCGGCAGGCTGACTCTCAACCACAGCGCCACCAGGGAAGCCCCTACCATGGTTTCTTGACTACTATGGCCTTATGTGAAATTTTAAAATTGACTCCTCCAATTCTGTCTTCTTTTTCAGTGTTGTCTGGGCTATTCTATGCCTTTTGCCTTTCCATATACACTTTAAAATCACTATAACCTTCCAATGAAATCTCACTCTTTCAGAAGACCTATATTTTGGCTGTGACTTTTATACATGTTACTTCTTCCATAGCTTCCTTCTCTCACTCCCCAACTCCAGTTGAGACAGGAATGCCAGACATGACTAGAGTAAGAGGAATGCCTTTTCCCCAGTGGTTCTGAGGCAAGGCTCTGGTAAGTTCTTTCCTCCTGGAAAGTTGGCTTTGTTAGAATACTCTTGGTATATTTCACAATAATTACTCCTATCCTCTTCCTGCTACAATTGGAGGGGATCTTTCTCAGATTTTCACTGGAGAATCTGGTGGGATTCCAGGCAGAAAGTCTCATGAAAGTATGAGGTCCTCTTAAGACCTTCTCACTCTCATGCTAGTTCAAATTCAGTCTCCAGCAATTTATCAAGATTGGCTCATGTTCTTACAATTTTATGGCCCCAGTGGCTTTTGCTCCAGGTAAGCAGATCTCAACTTTGACTCTCTGAATTCACTTTCCTTTCCAGATTTTATGGTGACTATTTGCCCCACAAAATATTTTTTGACGAATCCAAGAAAAGTCATTTATTTTTTATTGTGTCAAGGTTTTTCTTTTTCCTTTCAAGTTTTTTAGATGTTTGTGCTGAAACATGAAGTCTCTGATATGATTTTAACGAAGTTTAATTTTACAAAATTTCTCATTTTTCTTCTCAAGTTCCCATATATGTGGTAAAATCTATAGTCTGGTAAAGGCCTCCAGTTTCAAATTTGTGATAAATTCTCACCTTGGACTAAGTTTGGAAGAAATTGTTAACTCTTTCTGGATGAAGAGAGAAATTTCATACTCAGGAGTTGCCTTCAACAACTGAGATGTTCCCTTCAACAATTCTGAGTTCCAATTTTGAGTTCTGAGTTAGGTGTATATTAAATATATACTAAACAGATTTAAATTCACTTTAACTAATGCAATCCTTTTCCAGTAAGGTTAGATTCGTGGGATGCAATTAACCGTAGAAGTAGTATTTACAAAGAATTGATAATTGAAACAATACATAGGGATTTCTTTAAATTAGAAACATATTCAAAGAATGTAATTTTTACCTGAAATATAGCAGATATTTAATAGAGATATACTTTAAAAAATATATTCCAGTTTCCTAAATCCCTCGTTGCTGGAACTGGCTTATCTAAATTAGGAGCAAAACTAGTCTAGTCCATCTCTTTTGTTTCCTTTGACTTCCCTTCTAGGATTGGGTTAAAAAAGTTAGTAATGGGAATCCAAATGAAATAAAGGATGTGACTTAAGTAACCCAATATCCTAAAGAACACTCAGATTACGTTATGTTATTATGAAGAAAATTCTCAACCCTTTACCTACAAGAGGAGTAAATATCAAATTCTGCTGTATGGCATTCAAGGTATTCTATAATATGCTATCAACCTATTACTTCAGAAACATTTGCCTCTGCATTCCTCAAGATGAACATTATATGTTCAAATGACTTGAGTGAACAAGCCAACAACTCACTCTCATCTTGGAAAGCTCTCTATGGAACTGGTACTCATCCTTCAAGGTGAGGGATGTTTACATATTAACTCACCTAAAAGCTAGAAGATCATCTGTTAGCTCAGAGTTCTGTGACAGGCATAGGAAATACTGTGAGGTACACTTAATCCCACTTATAAATTCACACTTTAGTGGGAGAGGCAGAGAAGGAAACAGTTACAGTACTCTGAGATAAATATTTTATTAGAGGTTAATATAAAATCTTCCCTCATCTTTATAATTGAAATAATTTGAGCATTTCTCTTTGCTTATACTAACTTTATTTTTCTTATTTTATTTTGTATTATGATACATTATTTTCATAATCTCTTAGTTCAATGTTATAACATTTATGAAGACAGATAAAAGAGCTTATTTGTTGCTTTATTTCCATAGCATCTAGCATAATGCTTTGACCAGATAACACCTGTTCAAAAGTTTGAAGAATAAAACTTTAATATTTTACTAGTATATAAATGGTATTTCTTGTTAAAATAATCTTTCTATTACAAAGAATGTGAAAAGATTTTGGAAGCCTTTACATTTAGGACTACTTGATATAGCTTGTAGATAGGTATTTGACATTTTGAGTTGGATGGCTCCTTTTAATTAAAGATTACGATTTATTATGGCAGCAACTTTCTGTAAAGAAAAAATATGAAATTATATGGAATAATAGCTCAAATGTAAAATGCTTCTAAGGATAATTATAAAATCTAAATATACTTGGTGAACATTTATCATTCTTCAAAGTTTTAATATACCTGAAACCAGAGAAAATAGTGTAATCTGAAATGAATATAAAGAAAATTAAGAAAAAAATAGTCCTTTTGGTTAGAAGTGAGTAGATATTGTTAATATAAATTATGGTAATGGTTGAATATTTAAAGAGTTATTTCAAAGCACATTTAATTACTGAGGTTTTTAAATTTTTTATTGGAATATAGTTGATTTACAGTATTGTGTTAGTTTCAGGTGTAGAGCAAAGTGAATTAGTTACACATATACATTTATCCACTCATTTTTAGATTATTTTCCCACATATGGCATTACACAGTATTGAGTAGAGCTCCCTGTGCTATACAGTAGGTCCTTATTAGTTATCCATTTTATATATAGTAGTGTGTATATGTCAATCCCAATATTCCAATTTATCCCTCCCCCCACCCCTGGTAACAATGAGTTTGTTTTCTATATCTGTAACTCTATTTCCGTTTTCTAGGTAAGTTAAAGGACCATTAACATTACTGGGTACAGACCAATGAAGGCTACAAAATAATGAGTTTACTAAATATATTTCATTTGCTTCACTTTTCTTTTCAAAAAAATAAAGCCCAATTGTCTGCATTGTATTGGTTAAGGAGAGTAAATTTCCTGCCAAATGTTAAATATATCTACAAAAATTAACTCTTGCTATAAGATGATATTCAGAAAAGTTTACAAGGAAGCAATCAAAGCTTCAGTCTTCATGAATGATAATGAGTGAGGCAGGATTTCTTGAAAATGTTTGTAATATAAGCAATAAATGCATATGATATTTTTACAGAATGAAAAGAATAGCTTTGTTTTTCATTAATTTACTTACTCAGCATACATATTATGTGTAATGCATGATGTTTTGTGAGAATAGGTATTTAAAGATGTTACCTCATCCTCCTCTTTCTCTCTCTTCTTTGCTCTCTTCTCTTTCTTTGTTTAGAAAACATGCAATGCAATATTTATTCCAGAATTTTATCTGGATATTTTCATTATCTTTCCATTTAATTTTGATGGTTGAAAGAACCTGGTGTAACACATGCTAGTTTCACCTAGAATATTCCCTCCAAGGTGAAGGCACTTAAAGCTAGGGCCGCCAGGATGCTCACAGTTGCATTCCTTCAGTTGCCCCAGTTAAAGGTGTACCCCTTCCTCTGAAGCAGCCTGCATCCAATGTCTTGTTATGGGGAGAACAAGTCCTGGTCCCGGTCCCTCAATTTTGGAAAACTGAAGTGCCATCTCAGCTTGTGAGCTCTCTGTGGAATTGTCTGAGGGCCCAAGGTGAGTTTGGAACTGGACCACATCGTCTGTTCAGGCTACTTTCTCTAAAATGGAAGAGGTTGGGATCTGAATCATTTTCTTCTCAGATGGCTCTTCATGCCTTATGCTAATTTTCTTACATTATGCCCAGAAAATTAAATTCTGTATACAAAGAAATTTGGGGTTAATCAACCTCTGTTAAAAACAAAACCATAAACAAATAAAATCTGCAAAAGCTTTATCCAAAGCAATGAGCACTCACGGTCTTGTGTCTGTTATTTAAGAGGCCACATGAACTATTCTTCCCAAAGCAAAAATGATAATACTGAGGAGACTTCTGTCTCTGTGTTAGATCTAGAGGGTTTGATATCTTTAAATACCAGGCTTTTGCTAATAACACTAACAAACTGTTTAATGACCACCTTAGCAGACATTCTTTAACATATATATTAACTTTATCAGTGAGAAAGGAAAGACAAAATAGGTATGTGTTCAAAGGTAGATTAATCATTATTATGTTATGCTGTCAAATTAATCCATTCAAAGTAATAACCCAGACTAATAACTTGTTTCATTTATCTTTTTCATTATTTAATACATTTTCACTTTAATTTTCACCCAATGTTTGCTATAAACTTGATATATATCTTGATATATATATATATATAAATATATACACACACACACCCGTATATTTTTTTTCCTTAAGCAGAATATAGTAGAGACAAAGTAAATGGTGGTAAGTTTGCAGTAGAAATAAAATATTAGAGCGTTAGAAATTTGGCCTTAACGATGGATAGGAAGTGAAGTCAGAGTTTAAATATTTTCCCTTGAAATACACAGATTGGTTGTCTGCATTTGAGAAATATATTTTTATAATTTCTCAAATCATATTTCAAACTGCATCTACGAATGCATCCTCCCTGGAATATTTTAAATCTTTCAATGCATTTATTAGGTACATATATTATAAAGTGTATAATGATTATTTAATGAACTTTCTCTTCTGCTTTAGCTCCTACTATGACATGCCCACCCACAAAACTATATTGAAATGAGAGCAATGTGTCATAAATAGAACATTCCTAAAGACTATGATACAGTATAATTTAAAAACTTTAAATTGCTAGCAGGTGATGAATGAGGTTCTAGATCTAAAAAAAAAGATTTCAGCTGCTGTTTTGTTGGATGTCAGTGTGTAGACTGTCTGATAGGGAATGCACTGTTTCAGAAGTCCAGAGCTGCTGATGGGAAGTGTTAGGAGGCTCATGGCTTCAGCCTGGAGGGAGATAATATTTTGTTCATATACAAAATGGAAGTTCCTGGTAAAAGGACAGGAATTGTAAAATCTTCTAATCACTGCAACGAAATTCAGAAATTGCTGTTTGAGATATGTTGAAAACAAAGACCCACTGAGGAAAGGCAGAAAAGTAAACCACTGTGTGAAAAGAGAGAGAGGCCATTTACTAATAGTGACTAGTAGCTGGAGTTTTGCAAAATGTATTGGAAGAAGACAAATCTCCTCAATAATGCAGCCAAAGGTTGCCAATTACTGTCTTTACCTCTACCTTGTAATATTTTGCAGAAATGGGGATTTCAAGGAATAAAAAGAAATACACAGAGGTAACTGAAGGTAGACATTGGAGTGTACCTGAAGACTGCACTAAGGCATTTTAATGGCCTATAGGTAAGAAAAAGGAAGAGACTGGCAAGCAGAAACATCTCTGCAATGCTTTGAGAGGTATATTGTTAATAACAGGGCTGATCATTTGCTTTAAAGGCTCACTCTCTGCTTTTGTTGCTTTCATAGGAGGATTAATCATCACCATAGATTTAGGGGTGGGTTTGAGGGTGGAAAGTGCATTCAGAATTGCTAATCTACTTAATTCTGTTAAATCTCTGGTACTCTGTGTGTTTTTTCCCCAAGCAAAACAAACCCAAATTCTTCGTATTAAAAAAGATGTGGTATATATATATACAATGGAATACTACTCAGCCATAAAAAGAACAAAATTTTGCCATTTGCAGCAACATGGATGGTCTTGGAGGGCATTATTCTAAGTGAAATAAGTCAGAGAAAAAAAATACTGTATGATGTCACTTATATGTGGAGTCTAAAAAATACAACAAACTAGTGAATATAACAAAATGAAACAGACAGATATAGAGAACAAATTAGTGGTTACCAGTGGGGAGGGGAGAAGGGCAATACAGGGGTAGGAGAGTAAGAAGTACAAACTATTGGGTATAAGATAGGCTACAGGGATGTATTGTACAACATGGGGAATATGGCCAATATTTTGTAATAACTGTGAATGGAGTGTAAGCTTTAAAAATTGTATAAAAAATATATATGGAGGAAAAACAAATAAATAAAAATAAATTTTAAAAAATCCAAATACTTCAGATTTCCTTAATAGTGTCCAAAGCCAAACAATGAACAAGACCCATTTTGATTCAGAATAATTAATGATTTTTCACTATAACTACTTTTGGCTTCATCTTTAAAAAAAAACACAAAATTTTAAACATTAGGGTATAAAACTGAAAATATAAATTCAGACTGGAATGGTTCTCAGTAATAAAGAAACAAATTTCTGCAATTATCCTGCATCCTTGCTGACCTTCTTATCAGGCCTGCTGGAGAATTAGAAATAGGGTAGGAAGAGAATTGCTATTGAAACAAAACTGCAAATTTCTCTCTTATTACAATATGAAATATAAAGTTACTGTGGTCCAGAATTGTCTTTTAATTTCAACAAACAAATATTATACATATATTATCTGCCAAACTCTGTGATATTTGCTCAGGATTAAAATGTAAAAAGGACAATATTTCCTACCCTCAGCCTGCTTACAATACAGCTGTAAAGTCAAGCACCTGTACAACAGCTCAATAAACAAAGGTTAGTGTCCCTGTCACATTAGTAACATAGTGAATTAACCTGACTGCGAAGGTGAACCAAAGAAATCTATAATTTGTTTTCAAGCTATGGCTCTTGAAAATGATGAATATATAGTCTGCTTTAAGATCAGGCAGAAACAGACAATGAGAATAAGACTGGGACTTTCAACTTACCTGAGGTTTTCACAATGTGGTTTCATATTTGAATGGGAGTGAATTCCAAGATTGTTGGAAATACCTATATGGTAAATCTATACTATAACCCAGCAAAATCATAAACATTTTTTGAATTATCTGACACTTTGTGCTATTCATGCTTAAAGTTCCTCTCCATTAAAATAAAGACTATATGTTGAATGCTGGTGGACTTACTTTCCATTTCCCCCCGGAGGCCAGCTCAGTGTGATTAAAAGTCAGTGTGATTAAAAGGTGAACACATATTATTTAGCCCCAGGCAACATCCTGCACAAGATCTCTGGCATTCAGTAGGGAATTATTTTGCAGTTAATAAACTACTGAAAACATTTCTAGCCAAGCAAAATATTTTATCAAATTCATTTTCTTCTTTTAAAAGATACGCTCCTTACTTTTGGCACATGAGGGAAATGCCAATTTTTAAAAAGTCATTCAAAGTTAGAATTGGTTTCTAATCAAACACAGTTGGAGAGTGGAAGCAAGGTAAAGAGCAAAGCGTTAAAACAGCACTGTCCCAAACAGAATCATGAACACACACTCCCCACTGCTAAACCCTCTCATGAGAGCCTGAATAAGCAGATGGCTTTGAATTTTGCTTAGAAAGTATGAACATGTATTTTCAAGAAACGGAACACTGATCATATTCATTCGAGAGAGTAATCAGAAAGAGAGTAACTTGCTGTTTTCTTTTTCCAAATGTGAATATTTTTGCTGTTTTCCATTGTAAGAGTACTTCATGCTAATTACAAAAATCCAAACAAGTATGAAGAGAAAAATAGCTCCATGCGTTCCACTATGAACAGTTGGGTATGATTTATTCTACTATGGCCACCCTCACCTCCTGCTCTTCCCAGAACACTCCACAAACTCCCCACCTCAGGCTTTTGCATTTGCAGTTCCTTCCGTTTGGGATTCTGTTCCCTGGATATTTGGGGTGCTTGCCCTCTGCTCCCTCACTTCTTACAGTTTTCTTCTTCAGACCTTAGAAAGACCTCCCATAACCACTCTCACTCATACACCAGGTCCAACCCCATCACTCTATTCTCCTTACCACGCTGCACTTTTCTTCATAGCATCCTTTTCCACTGAGAGAGCATACATGAGTTGGCCAGATCCATGGCTAGTAAGCAGCAGACTTGGGATTCACTTAGGCTATCTGGCTGCAGGGTGGGTACTTGTAACCAGTGCTGCCCTTCTGTATTAGATGCTCAATAATATTTCTGGAGTGAATTTAATATATTTCCAGACACATTTCTATATACATGTAATTTCTTTCATTAATGGAAGCATATGAAATATCCTGTATTCTCACCTCTTAAAATACATAAAAAGTTAAGAAATTTCCATGCCTCTGTGGGATATCTCTCTGTATGTCTAATCTGTATCTATCCATACATTGTAATTATTTTAACCAGTCCATTATTGTTGGATACTTAAGTTGTCTTCACAGTTTCACAACTGTAGTCACTGATAAGACTGTTTTGAATACGTATCTGATTATTAGAGTAAATTTCTACATGTGAGATTGCTGAATTAAAGTATAGGCACATTTCAAAGGTATTTTAATCATTCACAGACTTCTGTCCAGAAATTCTGAACTGACTTAAACATCCACCAGTAGGGCATGAGGGGTCTTGTAATGTCCTGCCCCTTGACCCTGTGCTGCTCCTACAGCCAGCACTTAATAGTTACAAGTGGGCAGCAGGGTGGTCAGGCCCTGAGCCCTTCACTGATGCTGCCTGAAGAAAATTCCAGTCTTGTCATATCTTTGCTTTCTTAGCTAAATAATTTCGGACAAGCTGTTTAAACTCCCTTTCTTCTACTTTGTATTTTTAAATATTACTATTTTATATATATATATATATATATATATATACATATATATATATAACTAGTACTATATTATGCATGTTACATGATTTTTTCCCTTCAATTTTTTTTGTCTTTTATCTTAATTTATGGTATTTGTTTTCCCTACACTTTATTTTTTCTTTTTCTTTAGTGGGGGAGCTGTTTTTGTAGTTTTGTTTTAATTTTTCTATACTCGAATTTATAAATGTCATGATTTCTGCCTAAATATGAAAATTATAACTCATAAAGGTATAGGCTTTTTATTATTATATTTTCCCAGCATTTTTGGACTATTCTTATTCTTGGAAATCTAGCCTTTATTCATGAAAAATTCTAGTATAACTTTTTAAAAATTACTAGAGAACGGTTTGCTGTTTGTGAAAAAAATCAAAGATTAAACAAATGTAAAAAATAAAGAGCAGAAGTTCTCATCTCCCTTTATAGAGTCTAAGACTAATTGCTATTAACAATCTTTTGTGTATCCTCTGCACTTACCTGGACATGCAAATTCTATCCATTGTTCTGCAACTTGCTCCTCACTTAACAATTTATAGAATCCTTTCACATAGCACATTGAGATATCACTTTCTCTTTTAATTGCCTGTATAGACTTCCATAATATGAAAATATTAAAATGTATTTAATTATTCTTAGGTGAGAAGCCTCTAGGCTGACTCTAGTTTTTGCTACATGGTGCCACATTTTTTTACATACGTCCTTGCACATTTGTGCCAATATTTATGGAAGATAGCTACCAGAATAATCATCTGATCACTCAAAGGATATGCACATTTAACAGTTTTGTAAAATCTGTCAAATTGCCCCCTATTTACACTCCATCCATAGTTAAAAACAAGTTCATTTTTCACTCTTAAGCAAATGTTGGGTATTTCCAGTCTGATTCCCAATCTAACATAAGTAACTTACTTTTTTTTTACTGAATATGATTGGAATTTCTCTTTATACTTTGACATCCAAGATTACATGAAGGTCTGTCCTAGACATGTGTCTCCAAGGGAAATTTTTCTGTGTTAAGTATTTGATGTTTTCTCTTCTTCCATTATTTCTGTTCTTTATTTGTAGAATGCTTACACTGCTTGTGAAATTTCTAATGTACAGATAAAATAGAAATAGACCTTTCAGATCCACCCTCTATGTCTTTAAATTTTCTTTGTAGTTTATATTATTTTTTATTTTGTACTACACTGTGGAAAAAATAAGTATATCTTCTAGATTACTAATTCCATTTTAAGTATTATTTGTTCTTCAAGTCATTCTTTATGTAGAGATTTGAAATTATTTTAATGATCAGATTTTTAATTTCTGAGAACTAAAATCACATCTTTCCATGTATTAGTTACTGCTAGTTTTCTACCATTTCCTCCTTCTTTGCCAACAAAATATGGGATGGCAATATGCTCAGCTTAAAAAAATAATAAAGAAAAACGTTTATTTTCTAGTTTCCCCTGCAGCTATGTGGTGTTCTGGTAAATGTTTAACAACCAGGTCTCTGAAAGTACAAAAAGTACAAAGAGCTAGTTTTGTAGTTCTTGCTGATTCCTTGGTAAAATTATCCAAAGAACTCCCTTCTCTCTTTGGCCATAAAGTCTATTCTTGAGCTTTATCAAGAAACATGTTTTATGTTATTTCAAGAGTTAATTTCATATCATTTGCTGAGAACAAACATCACAGCCAAGCATATGGAAGACTGGGCTTGATTTGGATGAACAACCTGCTGCCTACTTCTTGGCTTACTCTCACTCCATCCTGTACTGATGGATCTAGACTTTGGGTCCAGGTTTTCTAGAGGCAATTTTATTTTATTCAGAAGTTATTATATTTGTCTAATGGGATTTCTTCCTCCCTCCCTCCCTCCCTCCTTCCCTGCCTCTTTTTTTCTTTCTTTTTCTTTCTTTCTTTCTTTCTTTCTTTCTTTCTTTCTTTCTTTCTTTCTTTCTTTCTTTCTTTCTTTCTTTCTTTCTTTCCTTTCTTTCTTCCCTTCTTTTCTCTAAGGTTTTGTTATTAATCCTGTGCAATCTCCTTTACATTTCACATTATTCCTCAGTGCTGCTCAGTAGATGGCCCCTTCATGATTCTCCACTGAAATTGTGGATTATTTTATGTTTATATTTCTTCTGTTATTAAAATAATCTTTGGGGAGAGAAGAGGAACATATTTGCTATATTGAACTGGAGTCAGGTGAATTTTACAGCCAGACAGTGACTTTTTAAAAATCCAGATGTTGAATGAAATCTCATGTATGTGGTTTACAAGGAAAAAGACATTAAGGTTATGCATTTACTGTGGAGGTACTACTTTGTAAGCTTCTTAGTACTTGTAAACGCTTAAGCTTATATAATTGGTGAACACTTTCCATGTCATTAAAATTTGAGAATACTCTGTATTTCATAATATTTTAAACTACTTGCCTATTTTGGAATTTTAGGCTGCTTATTTTTCTGTTGGTTATTGTTTTACCTTTTAAGCACTATTATAACAAACATCAATTTAATTAAATCTTTGTTTACATTTATGACTAACAGCTTAGTATAATTTTGTAGAAATGAAATCAGACCAAGAAATTCTATTTATCAAATAAATATTGCTTTAAATAATTAAATTAATTCGGTAGTGATATTTCAGATAGAGATTCTAAATGAAAAGACAATTGAGCTTAGGAGTTGAACAGATGTGGCATTAATTTCAACTCCACTGTTTACTAGCTTTATGAACTTGGGGATACCATCTAAACTCTGTGTATCTCGATTTCCATTTACGTGAAATGGAATTTGTAACGTCTTACTTGTGGGATTGTTGTTAAATGAAATGTTGTGTGCAAATCACTCTGTGCTTGGCAAATAGTGACTTATCATTCACACTCAGGTATACAAGTTGCACACTTCAGTTGTACAGTGCACACTTGTGTGGTCATATGTTTAAACTCTGGCCAAAAATAAATTCTTGCTCTTTTTATTGATACATTATCATTATAAATATCAAAGGTTTTTAATTACTTTTTTATTGGCGTCTGAACTAAAACATCTAGTCAATTACCTCATTCTTCTTCAGGCTATAGTTTTTTGGGTCTAATTTATAATTTGATTGAATTTTATCTTTAATTTTTCTAAGAGTAAGCTCTGCTTTATGGTAACTGACCTTATGCATATTTGCTCAGCATTTTTTAAATGGGGATTTTGTATCTTCAGAAAAATTTTTGTAATTGTTTTCCCCACCCATCCAGGCTTCTCCAAATTGTTTAAGAGGGTGGGATTAATTTAATAAATAATGATGAATTTTGTGGATGATTATGTGAAAAAAATTTCCTTTTTTTTTTTGGAAAAAGAAAGGTAACACTTGAGACCAACAAGAACATTTATACCAACAAGAATTCATATTATTACAGTTAGAGAGTAGAAAAAGTAAGGAGGCTATCACCTAGTTCTGAGGCAAATGTTGACTACCTACTATGTAGCAGGGTTTCTTCTAGGGGCTGGTAAACAAAATACATTTGGCCCCTAATCCTCTGGATCTTACATTCTAAGAAAAGGGATAACAAGAGTAACTGAAAAACTTTCCAGAAGCAAATGGCTCCATTTCTCATTGAAGCCATATATGAAAATTAAATTCTTCCACTCATCAATTAGAAAGCATTCAAATTAATGGCATATTTAAACACACTCACACAAAGGGAAACCTGATAGTAAATAGTTATTCTTGCCCATTATCTACATGTGAGAAATAAATTACAAGCTTCTCCTTCAACTTTATATGTATATTCCAGACTTTAAAGGAATAGGCTTGTAGGAACAGCACTGCCACTGTAATTGTTTTCCACTGAAGTCTTTAGCACTTCTCAATCTGCAAAATGACTGAACTAGAATTCTTACTTCTGAAGATTATCCACACCCCAGGGAAGAATCTGTTTTTTGGCAATGGGGCAGAATATTTGAAATGCTTTATAGTTATATATAAATAAAATTTATATTATATTATTATAACATATATATTAAGTATAACGAATATTATGTAATATATAAAAATAAATTTATATGTTTTCATGCTCTGTGTGCATGCTACATATTCCATTAAAATCTCTTTACCCATCTTACATTTTAGGTTTCAACTCCCTATTAACATTTTTGTTGTATCATTCAGATATTAAAGATTGAGCTCAGTGACAGAGAAAACATCTGCCAGATCATTTGATTCTGGTATGATCTTATCATAAAGGTGGACTGGAATATCCCTTGATTGAACATGATAGTCTTTGAGCACAGGCTAATATTGAATTGACCTTTCAAACAAATTAATTTCACTATTGGCACATATTGAACTTGCTGTAAGCTAAAGCCTTTCAGGGTTTCTTCACATGCATTGCTGTCAAATCAGGTCTCTGTAATGATCTGCCTGGCTTCTGTCCCCATCACATGTCAATCCTGAGGAATTGAGTGAGAACCAATAGTTAACTTTAAAAATTCTATATTTGGGGCTTGGCAGCTTAGCATTTGTTAACCCATGATTTTGTTGTTTTCTCAGAGGGATCAGTATTGACAGCTGGCATCATCTCTTGTCTCTCCAGGTCCTGAGACCTCTGTCTTCATTCCTTGTCTCAGGTCTTGCTCTTAAACCCCAATTTGTGCCTAATCAATAAAGTCTTATCTCTTCCCGTTCTCCCACTGCCTCCTCAGCTATCTGATCTTCTCTAGAGAGATGTCACTCTTGACATGTAAGCATACATCTTGGGCTCACGTTAACACATTCTGGTTTACTTTAGTCTCCTTACCTTAGTTGCCCTTAAGTATGCCCCTCACTTAGTCCTATTTCTAATCCTTCTATTTTTTTAAAAAAGGCAAGCTTACTGGGGTATAATTTGTGCAGTGGGCAGGCTGTAACATGGTCCCCAGTGATATAACCCTTGTTATTCATGTCTTTACATAATCTCCCCTCATGTGTAAGCTGGATGTGGCGACTTGTTTCTAATGTATAGAATAAGGCAAAAGTAATGGGATGTCACTTCCAAGGTTAGGTTGAAAAACACTGTGGCTTCTGTCTCAGGCTGACCTCTCCATCTCTTGTTTATTCATTTTATGGGAAGCAGGCTTTCATACTGTGAGCTACGCTATGGAGAAATCCACCTTATAAGAAAGTGAGGATGGCCCCTAGTCAATACACAATGAGGAACTGAGTACTGCCAACAGCCACCTGAATGGGCTTGGAAGTGGATCCTTCCTCCACTGAAACTTGAGATGACTGTACCAGCCCAGAACTTGAGGTGCAGCCTTGTGAGAGAGACTCTGAGCCAGAGGTACCTGAGCCTGCATTTCTGACCCACAGAAATTGTGAGATAATAAATGTTTATTGTTGTATGCCACTAAGTTTTGGGATACTTTGTTAGACAGCAATAGGTAACTAGTATAATTTTCACACAATATAATTCACCTTTTAAGGTATACAGTTCTTTGAGTTTTGGTAAATGCATACAGCTTTGTACCCATTACCACAACCAAAATATAGATCATTTCTATCAACCTCACCCCCAAAATTTCTCTCTTGATACTTTCTAAGCTTTCTCTACCTGCCCTCCCCTAGCCCCTTGAAAACACTGATCTATTTCCTGTCCCTCTGATTTTGTCTTTTCCAGAATGTCATAAATGGAATCATAGTATGTAGCCTTTTGCATCTGTTTTCTTCCACTTCATGTAATGTATTTGAGATTCATCCAAGTTGTTGAATGCAGCAGTAGTTAATTCTTTTTTATTGCTGGGCAGTATTCCATTCCATGTATTTACCACTGTTATTTATCTATTATCAGAGGATGAGCATTTGAGATATTTCCAGATTTGGGTGATTATAATAAAGCCACTATAAATGCTTGTAAACATTTTTTGTGGGTATATATCTTTCCATTTTTGGTTAAATACCAAAGGATGGGGTTTATATGATTTCATGGTAAGTTGTAGGTTTAACTGTATAAGAAACTACTAAACTGTTTTGAGAAGTGTCTGCATTTTACATTCCTAGCATTAATGTGGTGAGAGTTCCAGCTGCTTTGCAACCTCAGCAAGACTTAGTATTAGCAGATTTATTTTTTTGTTTTATCCATTTTAATATATGTGTAGTGGTATTTCACTGTGATTTTAATTTGCATTCTCTAATGACAGACGTGATATTGACATACTTTCATGGGCTTCTTTTTCATCCATACATCCTCTTTGGTGAAGTGTTTGTATGAATGTTTTGCCCAATTTTTATATGTTGAAGACAAGAGATCAAAGAAGAAATCCTTGACTTGTCCCTGGTCTTAGGGAGAAACGTTTTTTACTTTACTGGTAATTGTGGCATTAGCTGTAAGTTTCTTTTGTAGATGCTGTTAATCAGGTTAAGGAAATCCTCTTTAATTCTTAGATTGCTGAGATCTTTTCCATATCATTAATGAATGCTGAATTTCATTAAGTGCTTTTCTGCATCTACTAAAATGATCATATGATTTTTCTTCTTTAGTCTGTTAATATGGTGAATTAAATTGATTTTCACCTGTTGATCCAAACTTGCGTTCTTGGGATAAGCCCCACTTGATCATGGTGGATTTGATGAATTCAATTTGCCAATATTTTGGGGGTATTTTTGAATCTATGGTTATGAAGTATATTGATCTGTAGTTTCCTTTTCTTGTAATATCTTTGTCCAGTTTTCATATTACTATAAACTGATGAGTTGGAAACTCAAAAATGAGTTGGAAGTGTTCTTTCCTCCTCTATTTTCCAGAAGAGTTTGTGTAGAGTTTGTATTGTCCTTATGAGTGTGGATATTGTCAGAGATACATCAAAACTTGTTCTAATATTCTGCTTTCAGTCAAATGAGACTTTTAGAAGATTTTTGTTTCCACAAATACTCAACTTCTCCCTCTTTGCTCCTTTTCTAGTATAGTTTAAGAAAATGTATCTTCTCTCTAGCTTCTCTTTAAGGAATCACCGGTGTCCTATCCTAACAATCTTCCAACCACCAGGATTTATCCTTAGATTTGTGATACACACACACACACACACACACACACACACACACACAAACTTCTTGTTAAATATTGCCATTTCCCTTTCTATAAAATGTATTTACTTGAGGTATCTCCTTCTATTGACATGTTAGTTGTCAGCTCCATAGCAACAAACTACGTTATTATGTAAAAAACTTGTGCATACTTGTGTTAAAAAGTTAAGCCCCCCAATTTTTACTAACTCTTTGTGCAATGATATAAACACAGTTTAGGCCTTAGTTAGAGTTAATTTATTGATTCAGAATTGTGTACTTACTATGCACCAAGCATTGTGCTAGGTGATAAGGATAGGACAATAAAGACAGACATGTTTTCTGCTCTATGTAACTACAGGCAAGTGGGAAAAAGAACTAAGTTAAGTAATTCCAATTTTGCTTCAGAACATCTCTGAATTTTTTTTATCCTAAAAACGCTGGAAACATTCTTTATTCTGATTTTCTGTCTCATCACTTTTCTTCTTTAGTATTTAATTTACTTTCAGGTGAAAAAATGGATGATTTTCTTCCTTCCTTTCAAATTGCAATTAAATTTTTTGATTGGTCATTGACAATCTATCAAATACATTTCACCTCATTTAGGACCCATGATGTTGTTGGCAAATGTGACACAGAAGTCAAATCCATTTTTTTAGCTTCTACATTATTGAATCTTACTAAGGTCTCAGTCACATTTAACTTCATATACCAGAAAGAGTATGTACCTTCTGCTTATACCAGCAGCTCTAAATAGCAGCATTTTGCTTCTCTCTCAGTAGATGGCTCCAATCATTATGTCCTTTCTTCCACTTATTGGTGCAAACATGAGTTTCCCTTTCTAGATGAGAGGATCTGAATTCCTCTCTCTTGAGCAATGTTACCTAGCACTTGTTTTAACTTGAAAAGGTGCACAATTCCTTTTTTTTAAATTTTATTGAAGTATAGTTGATTTACAATGTTGTGTTAATTTCTACTGTACAACAAAGTAACTCAGTTATACATATATATTCTTTTCCGTTATGGTTTATCACAGGATATTGCATATAGTTCCCTGTGCTATACAGTAGGACCTTGTTTTTTTATCCATCCTATACATAATAGTTTGCATCTGCTAATCCCAAACTCCCAGTCCTTCCCTCCCCCACTCACCCCACCCCCTTGGCAACCACAAGTCTGTTCTCTACGTCTGTGAGTCTGTTTCTGTTTTATAGATATGTTCATTTGTATCATATTTGAGATTCCACATATTAGTGATATCATATATTTGTCTTTCTGTTTCTGACTTACTTCGCGTAGTATGACAAACTCTAGGTCCATTCATGTTGCTGCATATGGCATTATTTCATTCTTTTAATGGCTGAGTAATATTCCACACAATTCCTTTTAATATTTTATCACAGTCCAACTCATACTACTTGGTCTGTTAAAACTGGATTTTATTCCCTTTCAAATTCATTGAAAATTATGTTTTTAAAAAATGTTTAGTGTTTTTATTATAAAAATAATACCTATAATTTAAAATATATGGTAGAAAACTTTATGAAGTTGAAAAGTAGCCTCTTCTCCAAACTACTCTTCAGTGGAATACTTATAGAAATTAAGAATGTTTAATAAAAGAAACATATATGCATGTATTTATATATATATTTATATATATATACACACACACACTCACATATAATCAAGTGTTCAAACTTTCAATAATAGACATCATAGGTCAGTGATCATTGAAGAAGGGAAGCAAATGAGATGAGTCAACTGTCCTAGTGGAATGAATAGAGCATTTCCAGGCCACAGTCTGGGAAGGGGACCATAAACAGAGCCTGGTGGTCACCCTGAATTGAGGAGACATTGCTGAGAATTCAGGAAGGGAAAGGCAGCAAAATATGCAGGGAAGAGTAATAGAGAGAAGAAAACTTTCCAAGGAAAACTTCAGAGTTTTCCCCATGAGTCCTCAACTGAGTACTTATGAGCACAAGGGTGAGAAACGAGTCACAGGGAAAGAACTGGAGACAGAATTCCTAGGGTTAACACAAGACTAGATACAGCACATGACCCAACAGTCAGTGCCAAACTTTGTAATACATGGGCCTGAAGGGTACTTAGGAGGGTACTGATTCATTAGTGGGACAAGACAAAAGACTACTTTAATCCAACCTAACAAAGCTTGAAAGCAAGCTTTGAAAGGATCAACCTGTTTCAAAATAACTATATCTTAGAACCAACTCAAGTATGTATAAAGGAATACAAATTTTTTTTTTCTGGGTATAGAATTCCAATTCGAAAGCTTGTTTTTGTTGTTATTGTTAAAGATATTGTGCATTTTCTTCTAGCTTGCAGTTCCTCTTTGGAGAATTCTTCTGTTATTTTTATTCCCTTTTATGGTAGGTATCTGGCTGACTTTAATATCTTTTTCTTTGTCACTGGTTTTAAATCAATTTTATTGTGATGTGCCTTAGTGTAGTTTCCTCATGATTTGGTTTCTTTGACCTTCTTGAATTTGTGAGTTTGTAGTTTTCAACGAGTTTGGAAACATTTTGGCCATTATGCCTTCATATATATGTTTTTCTCTGTTCCCCAGCTGCCAATATCAGGACTCCAATTACAACTATATTAGACATGAAAATTGTCCCACATCTCATTGGTGTTTTGTCCACTTTTTCAGGCTTTTTTTTTTTCTCAGTGTTTCATTTTTGATAGTTTCTATTGCTTTGTCTTCATGTTTCCCATTGTTTTTTTCTATAGTGTTTAATCTGCTATTAATCACATCTCATATATTTTCCATCTCAGACATTTTTTATATTTCTTAAAGTTCAGTTTTTAAGAATATATCTCTCGTAACTCTACTTAATGTGTTCATGCTTCCTCTACTTTCTCAAACACATCAAATATAATTAAACTATTTAAAAATATCCTTGTCTATTCATTCTATCATTGATATCACTTTAGTGTCATTTCTATTAATTAATTTGTTTCATCACTATGCATCATGTTTTCCTGCTTGTGTGCCTGATAATTTTTTATTAGATGCCACACAATTTGAATTTTATCTTTTTGGGTGCTGGGTATTTTGTAACTAGAATATAAAAGTCCAAGTAAGGATTAAAATATGATAGGAAAGGAGCCCAGGACCAAGGGATGAATTGTGATAGGTCGAACTAAATCATAGAAACTCAATTTCCAAGTCTTCCTTGCATCTAGGCTTGGAAATGTAAACTAAGTTTAGCCAATAATACATAAGGGGAAGTGAGTTGTGCACTTTAGTAATGTTTTGCTCCCCGATAAAATGTAAGGTTTGAACCATAAGTTTTTTCACCATTGTTTCCTGGCTTTGAATGTTCTAATGATGTCTAACCCTGTGGGAGCTCTCTTGAAGCCTTGAGCTGACAAGGAACCCCCAAATTTTTGAAAATTAATTTACTAATTCAATAAATATTTGGTCTATGGAAAAGGGGAGAATTGAGTTGCCAGTCATTGTGATAGGAATTCTGTAGATAAACATATTTTCAGTGGTAGGTGAAGAGTTCAATTTTAGACATTCTAAATTTGTGATACTTATTAGACAGTCATCCAGAGATGTCTAGTGAAGCAGCTGGAAATATTAGACTTGAGTTCAGGAGAGAAGGGGATGGTGAAAGAGATGTTCATTTGAGAAGAATGTAAAAAGTAAGAAATAAATAGTTATCTAGGGATAAAGGAAACTGAGTAGACTGGGGAGTTTCAGGATTATTCGAAAACACTAAGAGCCATTTGATCTTGGGGGTCATGAATTTACGTGAGTGTGATTATCATGAATGACCATGGAATTTAAGGTTGATGAAGATGGAAGTCAGAAACTGAGGAAAATTGAGGGACAGTGAAAATTAAAGCCCCATGGAAGTGAGACACTAAGATGGAATAGTAGGAGATTGTCTTTAATGAGTGAATGCCTGAAATTGAGTTTACTAATGGGATGTAATTATTATTAATGTGGAAGGCTAAGGAATGAACCATGGGATCAAGTGGCTGAAATAGGATAGAAGATGAAACTTTTGGAGGATAGGAGGTCAAGGAACTGAGAGGCCAAGGAATTGGAAGAATCATATAAATGGATAATTAATTACGAAGAATTATGAGGGAGTGACATTGGAGAAAGTGATCGTGATTCAGGAGCTAAAGTTTTCAAAGAATTGCAGTGAGGGCCTGTGGATGATGGTAATCTGGAGAGGATGATAGTGACATAGTTTAATGGCATAAAATTTAAAGTTGGGAGATTTAAAGGAGAAGGAAGGAAAATGGTCATGAAGTACTAATGTGAATCAGGGAGGACACCTGAAACTCTCAGGTTCAGGGAGTGAGAAACATGGGAGAAATACTATCAGTACTAATGAGTGACTTTGCAAAGGAAGTGGACTCTTCCAAAGAGAGCAGGTAACCATGCAAACAACAAAGGGAAGGAAACATTTTGAGAAGTATGAGTAATTAAGGGATTTTGATGATTATGATTTGATGATTTTGTATTGCAGAAAACAGAGTGCTAGGATAAGTAGAGAAGAGGTGGGAAATAATATCATATTAATCTGAGAATGGAGCAATAGATTCATGGATTTAAAGCAGCTGAGTCCTTCCTGACAGTGTTGAGTCCCTGACCTACCTGCCTCTAGTCCCCTGTTAAGTGATGTTATTTGTTTAAGCCTCTGATATTTGGGTTTGTTGTTACTTGTAACCAAACTTAACCTAATATAGCAGATATTGGTTAATTTTTAGCAGGAGTCTGATTTAATCTAATATACTTTGTAAAAAGAACATTCTGGCTGCTCTGTGGAGAATAGGCTACATGACAGCAAAGACAGAGGCAAAATTACAAATGGCCAATAATTCATAAAAAGACGCTCAAACTGACTTTTAATATTTATTGACTGTGTTGTTTTTTATGCCATTTGCTTGGTGTGTTACTTTTTTAAGGCTGCTGTAACAACTTACCAAAACTGAGTAGTTTAAGACAACAGAAATTTATTCTCTCACAGTTCTGGAGTTCAGAGTCTGAAATCAAGTGTTGGCAGGGTCATGCCATGCCCCCTCTGGAGCCTCTAGGATAGGAGCCATTCCTGCCTCTTTCTATATTCTAGTTTCTGGTATCTCCAGGTATTCCTTGGTTTTTTACAGCATTAACTGTAATCTCCGCCTTCTTCTTTTTTTTTTTTTTTTCTTTTGCGGTACGCGAGCATCTCACTGTTGTGGACTCTCCCGTTGCGGAGCACAGGCTCCGGACACGCAGGCTCAGCGGCCGTGGCTCACGGGCCCAGCCGCTCCATGGCATGTAGGATCTTCCCGGACCGGGGCACAAACCCGTGTCCCCTGCATCGGCAGGCGGACTCTCAACCACTGCGCCACCAGGGAAACCCCCGCCTTCTTCTTTAATGGCCAGCTAATCTGTGTGTCTGTGAGTCCTAGGGTTCCTTGCCTTACAAAAACACTAGATATTGGATTAGGGGCCAGTTCAAAACATACTACTTCATCATATCCTCTGTTTATTATTTTTACTGGACTATTTATCTTTCCTACTATTGTTTTATAAATTCTTTAAAAATTTACATGTGCTACAAACACTTTTTAAGATAGTCTTTTTACTTTATTTAAGAAAAAAATAGTCACTGGAAACCTTTAATTTTTAATAAATAACACTCTTTTTAAAATTTATAGCAGTGTGTTACTTATAAAAATGTTTATCATTCCAAGATTATCTTTCGATGCACCCATTTTAATCAATTACCTTTTTTAATATTTAAAGAATTGATTTGTTATTATTTCAGAATTTGATTGGGATCTTAATTACATTGTCTTCCTTCATGCCCTTTAACCTCTTCCATTAGCAAAGAGGTCAACCTGTGTTTATTGCCCACATAATCAATGCTTGCCTCAGGCCAGAAAGATGCATATGCAGGCCCTTCCATCACCTGGACTGGTCCCCTAATGTTTTTTCCTTCCAGTTATCAGGATGAACTAAGTTACTTATGATATATTCCCAAGATCTTCTGGGTAAGTAGACTTGGAATTTTCCAGCCTATTCCTTCTGGTCTGAATCAGAGGTTCCTCCTGGGAAATTCAGCTCTTGCAAATTTAACTTTTCCAAGTGTGTATGTAGACAATCACTAAATGGGTGTACTCTTGAGGGATTTAGGAGAGGAAATAGCCTTGAGTAGAGGGGCAGGGCAAAAGCACTAGTGAATAGAGCGTTCTTGAACCAAGATGCATCGAGTTGTTACTGTTTGCTCATAGATTTTTTTATTTTTTTAAAGAAGGACTTTCAGTCTTATGGTTGGCAGTCATGCTTCCTTTAGTGGCCATAAATCTCTCCCAAATGCTAAGAACCTGCTCAGATTTGGTAAGCCAGCTGAGTAAAAAAGTCATCTTCTTGCCTAATGGCAAATTCTGTAGTTTTTACCACACAATTCCCTTTATGGTCATAATTGTCCCTTGCAAAAATATAGTGTTACAGCGGAATTCATAAAACTGCTGCCTCTGGAATAAACAGGAAAGGGCACATTCTCATTTCAAAACAACATGTGCACCAATAGAGTTTAGCTTCCATTTAAAATGATTCTACTAACAATGCAATAGTTTTGATAGACTGCCCGTTTGACCTTTTAGTGCATAGATGAATCTGTTTGCTCTTGTTTAGACAGGTATATCTTTTAGATTATAGATACGGATATGACTCTCACATACATTTACAGTTCCTATAGGGCAGAGATTGTGTCTCTTTGGTTAGTCCAGGACTCAGCACAGTTTTAAGTACAAGTAGGAGCTTAATAAAACATGTGTTTTCAGCATTTTCACTCCTGAAAAAAAGCAAAAAGAAAAAGAAAGAAAGAAACAGTGCCTGGTGAAGAATGGGTGCAACCTCAACCTGAAAGAGAATTTAAATTGATCTCTACACTTTGAAGTTAGCAAGAACATGATGTGTGGAAAAAGAAAAGAGGAACAGTAAAAATCCACACATGCAAAACTGTTTCTAAATCAGACAGGGTTTTAGTTAGTTATTTCACAGAAACAAATCCCCCTTTTAATGGGGGAAATGGTAATTTTTACATTCTGGGATGTGCAAAAGGAAATAAAAATTTTGAGAGGCAGGTTAACTGGGCAAATAGCCTTACCTTCCCAAGGATCCTGATCTGTAGGGAAAAGAACATCTCATAGGTATGTAGCTACAGGGAGGTAGACTATGGTGTGTAGATACTGAGAGCTCTAGAATCTCGATCCAAACCTATATCCTTAAATCTATTCATGTGAACAAGTTACTTACTTGTTGCTTGTGGTTAGTTACTTGTTCGTTACTTAGTCTGCTTTTTCTATAAAACGAAGCTAATAATAGTACTTACCTTGTGGGGTTTGTGTTAGAATTAAATGGGTTAGTAAATGTAATTCCCTTAGATCAGCTCCTGGTACTATATAAGAACAAAGTTGTCAGTTATTGGAAATAGTTGTAGAAAGAGTAATAGAAGTTGTATTAGTTTGCTTGGGCTATGATAAAAATGTACCACAGACAGGGTACATTAAAAAATAGTTATTTATTTTCTTACGGTACTGAATGCTAGAAATCCCAAATTAAGGTGCCAGCAGGCCATGCTCCTTCCTTGCCTTTTCTGGTTTCTGTTGGTTCTTGGTGTTCCTTGGCTTGTGCTAGTGCAACTTCAATGTCTGCCTCTACCTCTACCTGGCCTTCTTCCCTGGGTCTCTGTGTCTCAAATCTCCCTCTCCTATCTCTGGTAAGGACAACAGTCACTCAATAGGTATTTTTACACCTGGATTATTTAAAGTCTTTCATGTTTTAAATCTCAGTAATAGGTTTAGAATGGGTTGGTAATCAAGTCTTTCCTGGAGTTTTAGGACGTTTCTGCCAAAGTGATTTACTATTAGTCTTATGTAAGCAGGAGTTGGTTGAGGCCACTATACCCAATCACACTGAGGAACCCATTTACTTTCCAATACAATGAAGGCAGCTTGCAGAAAGAAGCACACATTTGGCAGTGGGAAACCTGAGAGAGAGAAAGGAAGGGCAAGAGGGAGGGAGGAAAAGAAAGAAAATACCTTCTCTTTGTGGTTTAAATGGAATTCATCTCTTCCTCACTTACAGTAAGTATTTGTCACTTTATACCATTGTATATGGACATCTCCTGCATGTCTTCTCTCTTTGGTTACATGAACGATTGCAGACTCCTTGAAGGTAAGGTCTGTATGTGATCAATTTATGTAACCTCTCACAGTTTCCATCCCATTCCACTGGGAACTCAGTAGACATGAATGGGAATGGGTGAAATTAAGGAAACTAATCTTTTAAAATCTCTTACTATGTTCTACACAATGTGCTAAAGACTTTCCATAAATTATGCCACTTAATCCCTGTAATGTCTTTGTAAGGCAAGCATTATTACCTTTCTTTCAGAGATACTTGAGTCATGACTCAGGAAGTTTTTGTAGATTTCTAAATGCCATATAGCTTTTAAGTGGTAGAATTGGGATTTGGACCCAAGCTACCTAGTTTCAAAACTTGGACTTCAAGTCTATCTAGTCCTCATACCTGATGTTGTAACAGAGTTCCTAATAAGGAGGAACATTTTGATCAGAATGTATAGAAATGGCCTAATGATAGAGGGGAAATGCTTGAATTGAACTTTGAGGAATGGAATTTCTATATCTAGAAAAGTATTAGGAAGATGCTTAAAATACATAAGTGAGCTCATTCAGACTCCTATTCCAAAACTCTCCACTAGGTTCTCCTTATGCTTGGAACAAAATCCAAACTTCTGTCTCTGTCTTAAAAAGCCTTTCATGACCTGTCACTTGCCTCCTACTTTAGGCTTTTCTCAGACCGCATCTTCAGCTGTTTTAGAGCCTCCTTTCTATTCCTACCCCCTCGCAACTTACTCCTGCCTACTCACACTAGTTTTTCTTTCTCTGATACACTCTCTTGGTCTTTTCATGAGATTAGTAAGTAAGTAAGCTTAGTAAGAGATTAGTAAGAGTTTAGTAAGAGTAAGAGATTAGTAAGAGTTTAGTAATAGTAAGAGATTAGTAAGTAAATAAGTAAGTAAGATTAGTAAGTAAGCTTGAGTTTAGTAACTTTAGTAAGTTTAGTAAGAGTAAGAGATTAGTAAGTAAGTAAGTAAGTAAGTAAGATTAGTAAGTAAGCTTGATTAGTAAGTCAAACGGGCTCCTTTCTGTCATTCTGATTTCGGAGAGACCACACATCAAAAGCAGCTTCCTATTCACTTCCATCATATAAACCTATTCTAATTTTAAATTTTAACACTTTGCACTATTTGACATTTTCTTGTGAGTTTACTTGAATGTGTTTGTCTTTTATTTTCCCCGTCCATTTCATTGGAATGTAAAATATCCTAAAAGCTAGGCTCAAGTCTGTCTTGTTGTTGGTTGTATGTACCCTCCCCAGATCTCTTGCAATCACCATCCCTCAGTAGATAACTTTTGAATGAATGAGTGAGACTACAGTAAGTAGCTTGAAGTGACTATGTATTGGCAGGGCCCACGATAATTGAACTTAAACTCAGATGTAACAGAATAAATATTTGAAAGTAGTTGGCTAGAGTACAAAGTGCATTAAAGATAGCAGGATGTAAAGCAGGACATTTTGATAGGGCCATTTTGATGCTCTAGTTTTTTTTATGTGTTTGCATCAAAATGTTTCTGGCAAAATAGAAGGAACGGTGACAAATATATCACATGAGAAATATTCAGAGGCTTCTCTTCTCGTATAGCTGCAAAGGAAGTGCGTGAATTTTCTCCCTTTCTCCATCTTGCTGTGTTGATCACTTATTGGTAATTATCTCGCACTAGAGAGATATCATCAACATCTCTGTCTCCAGTAGAGAAGAACTGGAGGAAAGGAAAGGTGTGATTGATTTACTTAAGAAACAAGAGAATTTATCCTGAGGCCAAGGAGTCAGGGAAAGAGGGCTGATGATCAGATAGAGAAAGGAGATTTAAGGAGTAGCGGCTGTCTGGCAAAGAGGACTTTTGAGGCGTTAGATGTGTAAACGGGACTGATTAGGACTTTGGAGGGTTTTGAATGATATTCCTCACCTACTTCACCACCTCATCAAGGTACTTTGGTAGAGAATTGTATGATTTTTTTTCAAGGCTACTGGAGTTGGATTTGTTTCATCTGGATGTGACAAGGCCAAGATGAGCTTCTAATCTGTTTTAAAACACAGATTCATTTGGGCTACATGTGTTGTTTAGTTTTATTAGTAAGTCAAGCTGCAACGTATCCTCTGATCCTGACTTCTTTTCTAACCTCCCTTTCTGACCCTCAATGAGCATTCTTTTTTACAACAAGAAAACAACCAATACCAGGATAGCAGTTTAGGAGTTTAACAACTGATGCTTTCTCGTTATTATAAAAATATTTAACAAAGTAAAACACAATATGTGAATGCCATTATTATTAAGAGAAATAATAATGGAAATATCATTGAGAATTTTCTGCGCAATTTGATGCAGAGAAAAGTAATCATATTATGACCCAACTCTCTGCTGTATTTCCCCATAAATCACCTTTCTCAAATAAATATTCTCAATGAAATAACATTGGCCTGTCGACTGAAAAAAAAAAAAAATGCTTGACCTAAAAATTGAGAGTTATGTTTTATTCAGTGGACAAAACTGAGGACTTAAACCCAGGACACAGCATCTCAAATAACCTTGAGAGGGTGCTCCAAAGAGGCAAGTGGGGGAGCCCAGACTACACAGGAGTTTTTGCAACAAAAACCAGGTAGTTGGAACATCAAAAGATTATTGTTAATTAAGGAAAACCAGATATCTCAAGTTAATGAATTTAGTGCTCTCCTATTTATTGGAAGATGCAAGAGTCTGGGGTCACTGAAATCATTCCTTTGATATGCACCTCAGCTATCTGGGGTGTATTCTGTGTTTACTCATCCTGAGTCCTCAGGGTATGCCCTCGGGGTGACTGCAGCAGCCGACTGCTAGATGGAGGGGGAATCCTGCCTCCATCCTGAGTTCCCTCAGGGCCCACCGTAGGGGGCAGCAGTAATGTGATAGCTCAATGGCTACAACATCCTTTGTTTACTGATATGGCAGGCAACATTTTTCACAGGCCAAATCAGGAAGCTTACCAAAAACAATTTCCTATATATATATATATATAGGAAAAGTACCATTATTAGACTATTTAGTCTATTTCCATTATGAAATGCTATTTTTAAGTGAGAAATCAAAGGCTGAGAGACAGTTCATACAAGGTATATGTTAATAAGGAGAGAATAAGCAAACAGTTTATTTTGATTAATGGTTTTTCCTGAGAAAAGCAGGTATAGTGACATGACTCCTGATTATATGTTGTTTGTCTGCTAGGTGTTTCTCACAAGCCATTTCATCCTTCAGCCCATTTCCTGCCTCACTCACCCCTGGCCTCTGCATTATTCCATTCTCCACCTTGGGTTGACCATGAAGTGGTGAAATGGAGTTAGGCTGAAAAACAAGGTAAAAATATATGCTCTCCAGAACTGAAATAGGTGAAAGTTGGTGTTTTCACTTGTTTATTTCAAAATAACCCCCATCAAAAACACTCAGTTAAAATGGTCTCGTTGGAATAACTTTGGTATGAATAAATAGTTGTAACAAAGTAACAAAGCCTCTGAAAAATGCTATGTTCCCAGAGGAAGTGCTGGGAATGATTCATAAAGGATCAGGCTTAGATTTCAAAGGTACATTCATGTTAGATTCTGGAGGGTTGAATGGAAAACTTGTTGTGCATTTGGTCTTGATTTTGTAAGAGATAGGAAACTAGAAAATTTTCCTTTCAATCCAAGAGTAATGAGAATAAGGTGGCATTTTAATTGCTGTATTTAGTGGACTGTATTTAGTTTCTTGAGTATTAAAAACCTTACTTTGAAAAGTAAAAAAGTAATAAAGCATTTCCATAGTCACATAAATTTGGGAAATGCTGAGTTAAACAAAGTGAAGCATATATCCAAGCTACAGGACTTCCAGAGCCTTCAGAGACGGCTGATATTCCACATAAATATCCCAGACGGGGAGAGTAGACAGGGCTTCTTCAACTTGAGGAATCAGTGATCTGAGAACACGCTACAGAATGCAAATGGTTTTGAGGATAAAAAGACTGGAAGCAGAGGGAATGGTAAAAGGGTTATCCAAAGAGCCCAGAAGGGAGATAATACCCTGCCTTAAACGTGGCAGAATAATAGATTAGGAAAGAAAGCCTCAATGCTGTGGTATATAAGAAATGTTCCTAAAAATTTGGTATAAAATAGACATCGTTCAGATTTTAACTATCACTTATACAAGTCTATATGTCTATATCCTTAATTTTTGTTAACCTATATTTCTGCCAATTGAATGTTTCTATCTGTAATTAAACGTGGCATGTACCAAACTCATTATAGCTTGCTCTGCCTACTCTCTGCCTGTATAATTTACCTATCTCATTCGTCAATCTCTCAAGCTCTAACATATCAGCTTCATTTTTGAGTTCTCCTTCTCACCACTTGAGAACTCACCAAAAACCTGTCCCTTTTACCTTCTAATTGCTGCTAATCTCTGTCAACCCTTCATCTCTTCTGACTTCCCTTCAAATTCTATTTCCAAAATTATTTTCTTAAAAATATGTCTAATAGCATCACCTCTATTCTGTGCTTGGAAATACTGTCCTTCCCTGTTGACTAAAAGGTAGAGCCATCCTTTTAAGTGGGGGCTTACATGTTCTGGATCAGACTCCACTTTTGCCATTCCTTCCTCACCTGAGCTGAGGCTGTTCCCTGAAATAACGCAAGCATTAAATCTCTGTATCATTGGCATACCTTGTCTCCTCCACCTGAACTGTCCTTCTATCTCTTCTCTATTTGGCAAAAACTCACTCATTCTTTAAAATTGTTTGTTCCCTCTTTGAAATAGGTTATGTAGATATTATATATATATATATATATATATATATATATATCTCTGTCCTGTCACCATCCCTCACGTACTTCAATGTCACCATTTATATGAAGAAAAACAATTTAGTTCTGCCTTTGTTTCCTCTATTGAAGTCAGTTTTCTCTTCATGAGTCAGCATTTTCTCTAATCATATGATGAATTTGTTGGTCTGGAACCTTCCCAAGACTTTCTAAAGGCTGAAAGAAATGATTCCCATTGGTTCCCCTTGGTCTCCTATTCTTTAAAATATAAATACCACTTAGTTAAATTTAATTCCATTTTTTGGCCTGTTTTACCTTTCTATAAAACAACTGAAAACTACTGATTTAATATTTACCACATAATTTACTAATTTTCAACTCTGTAGCAGCAAACCAATTCCAAGGTCACTTTCCAAGTCTTTTAAAAAAAAAGAGATGGCAATGTGCCAATGGATTGGTGCAGTGTCCAATCCTAATGAAAGATTAAACATTTTAGCTAGTAATTCCAGTGTCCTCTGACTGCTTTAAAAACATTTGGTTGCATGGCATCTGTTCTTGGTGATTTATTTATGTCTTGTTTGTCAATTTCTTTCTAAAGCATCCTCTCAACTTATTTATTTATTACTCAATTCCTCTGGCCTATGCACTGTGAAAGTCAATATGAATGTATTAAACAGATAACCTGTGCCCAGCCTAGTGCTGGGTAATGTGAGAAATACAAAACATTTGAGATGTGCATCTGTTCTCTAGGAGCTTGTCTTTCATTGGGGTAAAAAGCAAAAACAAAAGAAAAAAAAATGGAGAACATGTAACTCAAATGACCCAGGTGCTATTAGCTGCAGGTACAAAATACATTAAGCTCCAGATTTTAACGTCTGTTTAGTTCCTTCTAGCAGCCCTCTTCACTTCCCTGCCAATCCCTCCCATTACTCTGGAATTTCTAAGACTTTTCTTAAGAAAAGTCTACTCATATTCTTTTGTGTTAGGTTTCTCTTGGGTGTTTATTGCCCAAAAATGTTTTGAGAGAGATATTTCACCATGGCCACTGCTGTCAGTGGTATTGAAATTTTTGCCTCTGTCAGGCATAGCTGGCACTACTGATACTTCTTGTCTGCTCTCCACTCTGGCTTGATGCTACCACTTTGGTAGAAAAGTGGGAAGAATTTTGCTATTCCTAAATCTCTCTTCCCTAAGCCCTGACGTGTGGCTGACTGCACGCCTAGTTTCTCACTATCCTTTGTCAAAATGACCCCTCATCTTCTGATTTGCACCTCTTTTTTAGAACTTGAGGTGGCTGGACAACTGACTTCATTTTCTATTTTCTCAGCTTGGTTTCCTCTGCCTCTGGTCACCATGCTCCATCCTCTTTCTTCCTCTTGCAACCAAAAATAAAATTTCTCATTCATATAGATTTATGCAAAGAAATACTAGGAGCTATCATTGGTCCTACATGTCCAATCTTCAGTTGCTACCTACCGAATAAATCCACAGATCTTAATTAATCCTCACAGCAACCCTACAGGGCAGGCACTATTATTTATGTTTTACAGCAGAGTGTACTAAAGTTTAAAGAAAACTAGCTCAAGGATACACAACTAGTAAGATTCCTTTACTTGAAAATGTTGGCAGCCTATTTCATGAGTGGGAAACTACAGCAGTTTGATTGCTTTGATTTGCATTCCTTTATATATATATATATACACATAAAAGTAATATTTTGATTACAGAGAAACAAAAAAAAGTGAATTTAAGACATGATAAAACTTTAAGTTAAATTCACTTTGATTGGTCTCTCCCTTGAAATCTTTTTTTTTTTTTTAACTCTAATGTAACACTCTAAGCCAAATTTGAAATCATAAACAATAAGGCCAGTGCTCAAATCAGGCATTATCTGCTTCAGAACTGGTCATGTCTCAGTTTCTGATTGGCAAGCAAATCACAGCCAAGTACTTATTAGACTGTTAGGCTGCCTTCCAGTATAGTCTTCAATTATCTTTGTTATTGTACAGCAAAGAATATTTGCTTGATGAAGTAGGGCTGATTTGCTTAGTGTACGTCTCTGCATTCCCATTAATCTCTCCAACTCTGCAATTTGTGTTGGTTTTCTAGTTATTAGTGTGAATTCATGACAGTGTACTTTATTATTAGTTCTGCCTCCTAGCAGTACCTAACCATTTGGAATATGCAGAAAATGTGACAAATCTCCCAGCCCTGAAGTCTTTGGAGGCTGAGTATGAATGGCTACACTGCAGCAAATAGACAAGCACCGGTGCTGATGTTTTAAGTGATGGACCTAAAGAGTGAATAGAAATCTATTAACATTTTTAGTCATTGAAACAGTTGTCTCTTCCTTCTTCTCATCCCTGTGGCTTAAATGGAGTTTAAAAAAATGTATTTTTATATGTTTTTGCATTGTCACTTCTTCATTTTGGTCCTTTGGCCTTTTGGTAGTATATCTATTCCATGATGACACTATACCCAGGCTCTATTTTACTGTAGGATTTTAATTGGAGAGCATCTCAAGTCTCTTAACAGAGTTCCCTGTTAGGTGACTCACATGAACTCTCCAGCTTATAATTAAATACTGATTAACAAATGTTCTTATTATGTCTCTTCAGAAGATCCCAAATATCAAAAGATTGTATTCTTCGACTTTGGGGATAACCTGTCTTTTCCATTCACAGGACTTTCCTAAGCCTCTTCACATAGTACCTGACCAAGGGCAGATCCGGGTAGGGATCTTGACCTCACTTGACTACTACTTCTAGGAAAAAGGAAACACCAAGAAATTTCAGAAGTTTTCTAATGAAGTTCTCTTCCTCTCAGTAGTGTACTATTTCCATAAGACAGTAGAACTCTTGCTTCAAGGATTGAAAAATGTAAATTTAACACAGGATACAGGGATTCACACACCACATATAAAGCATAGCATGTGAGCAATAGTCAAATGGCAAGATTACTGGAAATAGTTTTTTGGACAGAATTGGAAGGTTTTTCTAAAGAATGGATTTTGAAAAGGGGAATAATGGAGAAAATTAAATGTTCTTTGGAGGAAGATGGTAATGATCAAAGTATTTGTGTTTTTGCACATGGAAAATACCTTCCTGTTTAATTTCTCTGAAAAGTATAGCCCCATTCTTTCCAGGTAAATATCCTGAAGTAAGGGAAACATACTCTTCAATTTATATCTCTTGTACTTTGTTAACTGATCATTTATGATCTTGTGTATTTTGGAATTGACTATTAGACCTTTCCAGATGCCAATGGGAATGACCATTTCTCCATTTCTGATCAAGTATTATCATATTCTGTATTGTGCAAAGATGCCTGGGAGGTGAAGTATATGAATAATGATGTTTTATGACTGCAATTATTCCTCAGTTGACTTTTCATTACTCATAGTGTGAAATCTGAGTGAAACTTATATTCTCTTCCTATAGTTAAGTGTTACTATCAATTTAGTATTATAAATTTCTGCCAGATGTAATCATGCCTCATTTCCAATACTGAATTATCTTTGAGTGAGTGATCATATTTCTTTACCAAGCCTTTTGAATTAATTACTAATATTTTCAATCTTGTAGAATTCCATAAATCTTATTCATTAAATGAAAAATCATGATTAGTTTGAATCATTAAATGTAAACTTATGACTAAATCTAACTCAATTCACGATAGTATCTTTCTAAATTCCATGTTTGCCCCAATCTCCATAAAACCAGATGTATGTATATGCTTGCTTCACATTTGTATTTCAGCCTTTATCCTAGTTTATTCTTTCCCAAATAGTTCTATATTTGTGCCTTGAAATCTTCCAGAAGGTTTTAAAGCCACTTCCTATTCGGTTCACTGTGGCTTGGAGGGCTCAGATTACTTTTCAAATCTGTATTCTTAGGAAAATCTCAATAGCTTGATTTTTATTTTCTTTTCAAAACATTTTGAATAGATTTTTCATTTGTTTGTTTTCTACACCAAATCATATGTTTGGCCAAAAAATTAAACGATGATTTTGTAAGACATTCATTGCAAACACAAGGGATCATTTTAGTCACATGTACCCTTTTAATTTTTTTTCTATTCTAAGTAAATAATGCTGTGATGAGTATCCTTATACATATTTTTGGTGTATATTTCCATTTATTTCCCTGAGATAAACATTTAGAAGTTGTATCACAGGAAAACATTCTTATTTAGACAAATTTTTGTCTTTGCTCAAATTTGATATTAGAATAATATATATGTGGAATTAAGTGTTTGCATATATTTATTGACCATTGATGTTTCTTCAATTATAAATTGCCTGTTTATGAATTTCCTTTGTCCACAAGTCTATTGGAGTTTTCATCTTATTGATTGGCAAGAGATATTCATAAATTTGTGGTATTAACCCCTTGAAATATTCTTTGTATATACACATTTTATTTGCTCAGCTCTATTGTTTTCTTTATAATTCCTTTCTTTGCTTTTCAACCAATAACTTATTTAGTACTGCCAAATTAATATTTACTCTTTTTTAGTTTTTTTCACTTTCCCCTATTTGCCACTTTAATAGATTTATAATTTGTTTTGTTTTTCACAAAACTGATCTACTGTACCCACACTCTTGCTTTCACCATTGGCCTCATGCTTAGTATGCCATTAGAATTGCCTTTTAGAACATTTGATTAATATATCCTCTTGCTTATAATGCTCATTTTCCTCTCTGTCACTAGCAGCTTTACTGCTCTGACTCCAACTGGCCCCCAGCACAAATCAGAGGTGCCACAATGTGATAGGCTGAACAATGGCCCACAAAAGATGCCCATGCCCTCAGCTCTGAAACATGTGAATAGGTTACACTACATGGCAAAAAGAACTTGGAAGATGGAGTTAAGGTCACAGCCCTTAAAATAGGGAGACTACCTTGAATTATCTGTGTGGGCCCAGTGTAATCAGATGGCCCTTAAAAGTG
The DNA here is from genome assembly GCF_937001465.1 of Orcinus orca. Classification (NCBI taxonomy): domain Eukaryota; kingdom Metazoa; phylum Chordata; class Mammalia; order Artiodactyla; family Delphinidae; genus Orcinus; species Orcinus orca. Next base: position 119,091,967 of record NC_064559.1, read on the forward strand.
GAAGAGGAAGGCAGAAGACTCAGTCAAAGAAATGTGATGGAAGAATAGGCAGGAGACATTCAAGGTATGAGAGAGACTTGACACTCTGTAGCTCAATTTGACATTGAAGGAAGGAAGCCATGAGGCAGAGAGTTGTTGCCCTTTAGAAGTTGGGAAGAGTTCTCAGCTGACAGCCAGCAAGGAAATGAATACTTCAGTCTGACAACCACAAGGACCTAAGTTCTGCCAACAACCTGAATGAGAAAGGAAATGGGTTCTCCCCTAGACACTGAAAGGAACACAGCCTTGCCAAACTTTAACTTTGGCCAAACTTTAACTTTGGCCAAACTTTAACTTTAACCCATGGAGAGCCATGCTAGACTTCTGACCTATAATGCCATACAAAAATAAGTTTGTGGTAATTTTTTACAGGAGCAATAAGAAATTAAGCAAGGCTTTATGGATTTTGATATTGGGCATATCTGGTTCAAATCCTTACTCAATCCCTTAATAGCTGACTAACTGAGTAACTGTTTACCATCTACCTCATGGGGATTTTATGAGCCAGAAAGTAGTAATGACAGTAGCATTATAATGACAACAATAATACTAATAATATTTTAACAATATAATACTATAGATACATGTGCATATTTAAAAAATAATGATTGTAGGCAGTACTTATTGAATGTTTACTATGTGCCAGATAATTTTTAAGCACATAATAGGTATTACTTCTTTTAATCCTTAAACTACATCTCTGTTAGATGGTGTTATTATAATCAATTTTTTTCTTATACATGAATGATATTTATTTAAAAAATAAAGAGACAGAGGAACAGAGAGGATAGATAATTTGCTTAAGCTCATACATTCAGTCAGAGTGTTGGAGCCAGTACAGTAAACCTAGACAACGTGACCCAGAGCCTGCATGCTTAATCACCTTGCTGCAGCTGCTCTATTATTGTTGTTGTTGTTTTAATATTATTAACCATTATGCGACAGCTGCTCAGCTATCATTGTTTTTGTTATTACTACTATGTTATTATTATCATCCCAATATCAGTCAAAAGTCCACAAATGATACAAAGATAGTAATGGGAAGACTTGCATATGGGGTTTTGACTTTGAACAGATTGTCTTTGAGCCTGCCGTATGGTTTGATAAAAGGGCCAGTTCAGATACACAGAGCCTTTAGACCTGGTGTGGGAGTTGGCATTTCATCCTGGAGTCAAGTGACCTGCTGTTAAGTACCAGCAATTATTAAATTTGCCTGTGAATTTTGAATAGTTTATTTAATTTCCATGTTCTGATTACTTAACTGATCTCCCTAATAATATCTTTTTTAAATCACTAATTAAATTAGATCAATTGTTATTATAACTATAAAAATAGGAGATAGATTGCTCAAATATGAGGTTTTATATCAGCATAACATTTTTAAAGAGTTAATTGGGAAAAGGACAGAAATATGAATTGTTGGACTTTTCACTTATACCCAGAGGCTCTATATGTTTTGTTCATCAGCATAGTTGCTTTTATAACACGTTTCCTTTGGTTTTCACAGTGTTTGGCTATGGGACTGTGGCTGAAAAAGCAGAGTGTGTGAGAAGTGAGACAGTGAGATACAATGACCAGCTGTTCAATATTATGATACCACTGAAATGAATAACTCTATCTTCCTATGTGAAACAAACAGTACCATGCTCTACAGCAGCAATGTGTGCAGAGAGGAAATAGTCTGAGTGCTTTGGATGTGATGACAAAGACAGGGCTGAAAGCCACAAATGAATTCTTAGTCAGATAAGACCCCTGGCCCCTAGTAAGTAATGTTGTACCAGGTTGGCCTTCAGGATCCCACAGATGGGGCCTGCATTTCACTTACTGAAAGGGCAGCAATCACACTTCTCCCCCAGTCAGAACAAAAAGGATAATTGGGAGGCCTTGGGGGGTGAGAGCAGGGAGATTGTTCCAGTTAATCCTGGAAGTCCTACAAATCTAAGCCAGAGGAAACAGCTTCAATCACTTCTATGATCTTCTTCACCTTGCTCAGTACTCTTCTGGCTTTTCAATTAGCGTTTCACTTCTTTGGCAAATGATTCACTCTGCTTATGATTTATATTTATGGTACTCATTTATTTTCAGTCATGGGTCATGGTAACTCAGGAAAAGTTCTAGCTTAGTGATTTCATTATCCTCCTAATCAGCCTCCTGGCTTAACCTTACCAACCCATTCTTCACCCAGACACAAGTGGGATGTCTCTTAAGAGCAAGTTTGATTGTGACCTTCTTGCTTATCCCCAAGCCAAAATCCAACTCAAAATCAAAGCCTCTTAGTATCAGTTACCTTACTGTGAGGAGAAATTCCACATTTCTCAATACATCCTCAGAAGTCTTTATGCCCAGGATACCTCTCCCTTAACTTCTCCAGGCTCATACTTTGCGCAAACTACTTCCCCTGCTTTGCTCTCTGCATGCTCCACTCCTTCAGCCACCATGGACTAGACTCCTGTCTTCAATGTTTCCTGCTTGCTCTTGTTTCCATGTGTTTGCATTAGGTCTTCTTTCTGCTTGAAATATTCTACCACCAAATACTAACCTTTACCTGGAATTGCCTCTTGATCCCAAAACCCTCAGTTTAGGGGTTTCGTAGATACTAGGATGGATTTAAGTGACTTTAGACTGTGTTCTTGTAATGCCCTGAATCTTCCTGATTTTACACTTAGCATCAGTGAATAGCATCTGGCTATTTTCTGTATCTCCCAGTAGACTACAAGTTCCCTGGGAATATGGCCCATCTCTTGTGCCCATCACGGTGCCTGGCACGCTGGACAATGAGCATCTCTTTGTGTTAAATCTTTCTGTTAACCTGGTACACTTTCACCACTCAGTGTGTGCAGAAGCATTTGGGTTGATCAGTAAAATCTATATCCACAAGATAAAAATTCCAAAGTTATGCTTTATGCTTTACCAGATTGCCTTGATACTATATATCAAATAATTAAAATAATAAATGAATTATTCTTTTCTGCAATTCCTTTCCCAATTTATTATCTATATGTCTACATGAGCAGGAGCCTCAAAATTTTGCAATCTGGTAGAAACTGTTGCTATAATGTCACATGATTGCTTTTTTCATAAGCTAAAAATATATTATCTTTTCCTTAATAAGCAGAACAATAATCCTTTTATGTATGTGTGCATCTGTCTTTGAATGTTGATGGTAATTTCATATGCATTGTGTTATTTATTCCTCATAATTCCACCTTGAGGTAAATAGTACAATTTTTATTATCTCTATTTTATTGATGACACAACTGCACTCAGTGTACTTATTATTTAGCCTGAGCCACCAGACAGTGAGTGACAGACTAGATACATCTGGTTCACAATGTGGAGTCTAGTTTATTTTCAGTTCTGAGTTATTTTGAGACCCCTCTAGTTCAAAGCCTAAAATAATTCATACTGTAAACCCCATGAGAACAAAGCCCATGTATGTTTCCTTCACCAATGTGTTCCGCATCATGGGCTTGGCAAAGAGTAGGTACTTAATAATTACATGTTAAGTGAATGAATGAATTAACCTATACTGGGAATTCTTTTCATTGCCTTTCAAGCCTTTTATATTTGCAAATGGCGTACAGAGATGGCACCTTCTAAGGTACCTAACATGAAGAGGGATGCAGGATATTGAAGGGAATAGACAGACTCAGAGATGAATCTTGGCTCTGCTATTTATTAGTTTTGTGTTTTGGACCATTATTTCAATTCTAAATCTCAATCCTATCATCTAGAATTTCCATCATCTGGCTGAAACATAAAGACAATATTACTTGCTTTATAGGGTTTTTGTGGGAGGTAAATGAAATAATGTATAAAAAGTATGTACCACAGGGTCTAGCATTTAGTAGACACTAGATAAATATTAGTAGCTCTCTTCCTGTTATGAGGGAAATGTGTTAATTCATAGCCATTTAGGTCAGCAAGAGAATCAATCATTAAATTTTTTTTTTCTAAATAGTCATTACATATTTATAATTCCAGGCTGCTTGATTTATATGTACTCTTCTTAGCTGCTTCTAAGCAGTTTCCAGCTTTTGCATACCCCCAGAGTTTATCTCATTCTTCTATATAGGTTGAAAATAAATTTTGAAAATCATACCAATATAACTCAACAGTCTTTCAGGCTAGTGGATTTAGTTGTGAGTTTTAGGTAGGAAAAATAACAACCGTAGTAAAATGTTTTGTAAATCCATACCTGATTGGAGAGAGGATATTAGAAGTTAAGCTCTATTCAATATATCCAGGCATTAAGCTACCTTTTGTATTTTGCTTGGTATGCTAATCCACACAGAAAGCATTACAGAAATCTTTTCATGAAGTCCTCTCTAAATGATTCCTTTAACCATGTGAGTGCCAAAATGTGCAGTTTTTCCTTCCATTCCAACTACCTAAGGACCCACAAAACAACATTTGTTTTGCTTTTAAACAAAAATTATATTAGGCATGAGTTGTGTTCAGGGGGTTAAGAAAACAGTTATACCGGTTTTTGATTCCTTTATGTTGACATATTAATTAAGTTAGTTAAATTAGTTCAATTTGTCCTTTCCTTCAAATGCCTTTGTTAAAAAAAATAAGTTGAAAAAATATGTTCTTAGCTATTTCTACAGCTGATTATTGCTGCTTGTTAAGTTTTGGGGACTCCTTTCCCTGTGAAAATAGGTGTGGATTTCTGAAGCAATGCGTAATCTACATCAATTGTTTCTGTAGTCTTTGCAGTCAGACTGTCCTTGGTTTGCACAGGGGCTCTGATTTGTTAGCTAAGTCGTTTTAACTGATAAGATTCTCAATTTCCCCACTGGTCAAAAGCAGTGATTAATATCCGTCTAACCAGTTAGTTGTGTGGATGAAATAATATATGTAGATCTCTCTGTATGGAGCAGAAGCTCTATAAACATTAATCCCTTCTCCACTTCCCTCTGTTAAGTATTCTTTAATCATTTACATGCTTCTGATGGTTTTATGTCTAGTAATAATACCACTTTGCATATGTAACACATTCCAATTCTGCCAAGCACTATCCCATCCTATATTTTATTCTCATAACAAACCTGAGAGATGGGTACCCCTTCTGTTTGAAAGGTGAAACAATTTATTAAATTGTAAAGTTCTTAGATGTCAAGGACTATGTCTTTTGCTCTTTTCTTTGTTCTTTAGGCCGAGCTTAGCACAGAACTTGGCATACATTCGGGCTGTATAAATATTTGTTGGACAGAACTGATTGATGGGAAGAACAGTAACTTGTCCAAGGTCACACACAAGGTCTTGATGGCAAGATGAGAACAGGGTTCCTCTGACTTTCAGATTTTTCCATTAGACAAATGGTGAATTACATGTTTTTCTCCACAAGGTCAATTCAGGGAAAAGAAAAATATTTATGTGCCACAGTTTCCCAATTGAAATGAAAATAGCTTTATTGAGTCTTAAGGAAAAATATATTCCTCTACTTAGATTACTTACTTCTGCTGTAGAAAAGTGCCAATGAGAAATATTAGCACTATTTTTTCACCACTAAAATGTTAATAACTGGGCATATTTGAGAAGGAGCCACCCAGAGGCACTTTACAATCTTTTATCCCTTATATTTGCATAGCACTTTAGAATTCACAAAGTGCTTTCACAGGCATTATCTAATTATGTTTTTGAAACAATCCCAGGAAGAGGTATTACTACCAACCATACTTTGCAAGGGGTGCACTAAAGTTGAAAGGAGGGGGCCTAAGGTCCCATACCAAGTGTGTAAAATAAGGCATTTCCTTCCATAGCATATATACTGAGGATGTCCTTCGCCTTTTCTGGGAACTGAGAGTGGAGACAAGATATATTCCCTAACTCAAAACAAAACAAACAAAAAATCTGAGCATTTGGGCATTTCTCTGTCTTTGCTCATGAGGCTTTTTTTTTTTAAATCCAGCTGAGTACAGGAACCTAAGAATGAACCAATCCAAAAAAAAAAAGAAAGAAAAAGAAAAAAAAAACTACCTTATTGACCTGGAGGCTTTCTGCTCTGAAGTCTCTGCTTTGTATGGGTAGGAAGGCTACAGTGAGAATTATACTGTGAGCTACAAAATGAAGCTTTGTGGTCTTTAAGCTGCTCTGCATGACCTAGTTGGATGATTGATGCCACCAAATCAGAGGTCTGTTCTGTTTCATGGAATGCCAGTGATTTGGTACAGATTTGACTTGAAATATCTAGAAATGATCAATTTTGTTATAGTCTGCACATATGATGAGACTTTAGAAATTTTTTACTAAATATGCATGTAGTGATCTTTCCTTCCCACCTTTATACATCTTATTTTTTCATATACTCCTCATTTGATTTTGTTTACTTGCAATTGAAGACTGAAATAAAACAAGTTTATCTAACCAGGTTGCCCACTATGGGCAAGTGAACAGAGGTTTTTCCTCACCATTTGTCTTCCGGGAGATCTCCACTCAGGTGCATATTTGCATAAAGCACCAAACCAGGAAGTATGAGGAGAGAGTAAGAATGGTGGGAGGGCGGGGGCGGGGGGCATGGCTTTCTGACGCTGGTCCTGTCTCTCTGCATTCAGTCTCGCCCCACTGGTCTCCTTCTCTGTCTCCCTTCTATGGTTTGTCATTTGTCACCTCTACATGAGGTAAGAATTAATTTGAAGCTTTTTTAAAAAAGATTTTTTCTTCTTTTGATTCTAATACATCTGCTTCCTCCCTCATTTATATTTCACAGTTTAGTGTTGTAAGTGACATCATTTTCCAAATTCCTTTAAAATGTCAGGGTTGTCTACAGTTGTGATACCAATAATATCTTTTGCAGGGAGAAGGAACACTTGCAGAAAGTTTTGTTGACCTCAGACAACTTGCTATCCTTAGAGAAATCCAGAGCTGCTTTATATTTCATTTTCTGCTTTCTGACCCAATAGAAATAATCATTGACTTGTTTTAGACTTGGTTGTGTTTGCTAGCTGATTGATGAAGTCCACACTTAGTGGACTTGCTAAGTTTTTCTGTTCGTTCTTTGAATAATGCTGCTGAAAGTGAAATTAGACCCTCTATAGTAAGTGCTGTCTCAGTGGATGAGTGGATAGATTTAATCCATGGTAGGGAGGTCACCTTAGAGTTGGGTACATATAATTTTTTCTTCTTATATTTTCTTACATCTGCATTTCTAAAATATTGCTATGTACTTTTTAAATCAAAAAAAGAATAAGTGCAAAGATAAATCAATAAGGAGTTCAGTGAGTTAGAAATCTTCACAACATGTAATTTGCAATTATTTTGTCACTTTTGTGATGTTTATTAGTTTCCATATTTCCAACACACTAATGACTATATAAACAAAATTTGGTTCAATGTATCTTTGTTTAATGAGAATCAAAATCCCAAAAACCCATGCTCATGTCCAGAATTTCCCCCAAATATAATTAGTATAAATGATGAGAAAAGCTTGTGCTTTTTTTCCCCCATGTGGTAATTCAGTTTATTGTCAAAGGTAACATTCAGTCCAATGTTGTTCATGTTTAACAAATACTTAGAAGTCACCTAACTGCCCAAGTCACAATGCTCAGCCCTTAACTACTAAGATGCAATCCTAGAGTATTGCAATAACTTCTTAACTGATTTCCTTTCATTCTGTCTCTCTGTACACCCAGGTCAAACCTCTACACTGAGAATTCCTTTATGAAGCCATTTCTGATTCCTCATCAGAATAATTTCACCCTCTCTTCATTCATTTATGACACAACGCTTATTCTTGTCTAATGGCATATGATATATGTTATCATTAGACAACATATTCATTACAGATACTGAAGATGATTAGTTACAGATGTGTGGCAGATACAGATGCAGTGTGGCTACCCCTACATCCCATGCATTTTTAAGATAAACTATTGAGAATTACAAACACACAAAGAAGTGCACAGATCATGTATATGTTTCTCAATAAATTTTCACAAAGTGAACATGTTCATATAACCCCTTTCCAGAGCAATAAACAAAACATTACCAAGTTCCCAAGTGGGGGCCTCTGCTCCCTCCCAATCACAACTCTCCTCACCAAAGGTAACACCAGCTCACCTCTCATCACCGTAGATGAGTTTTAGTTTTTTGTGTATGGATTCTTTTACTCAATATTAGGTGTGTAAGTACTGGCATTGTTAGTAGTTTATGCATTAATACTGCTGTTTAGTATCCCATTTTGTGGATATACTACAATTTATCTATTCATTCTACTTTTGCTTACTTGTTTGGTTTACAAGTTTGGGGCTATTAGAAAGAGTGCTGCTATCTACATTCTAACATACAGCTTTCGGTAAACATTTATATACATACATTTCTGTTCATTCATTTATCCTTCTCTTGGGATATTAAATTGCCAACATGAAATCAAGAATTGCATTCTATTTTGTTTTAAATACAGGAATGTGTTTCTGAAAATATTTGAGTTTTGAAGGCAACTAAAGGGAACTTCTTAAGCTGGTCCACTTTCCAATTCCAAACATTAGGACTCTTAAGTCTGTTTCAAGTTCTATTTCCCAGAAGTAAGCAAGCTAATTAATAGAGACTATTAATTTAAAAAAATCCGTTCTCAGGTTAAAACAAATAAACAAACCAAATATTCTGTAATATCAAAGAAAAAGGAGAAATCACAAAATGTAAAGGTAATATGAATTCCTAAAGAGGAACTTTCACATGAATTCCTAGAAAGTTTTATAAAAACAACTCATACCAATGGTTAGTAAACTGAAACTGGATCTTAACAATGAACCCAGAAAGACTGACATAATTTCTAAAGTATAAAAAGTAAAATCTGTATTGAAAACATTTAATATAGTGTAGTTGAATTGTCCTTAAAGAAAATCAGATAAGTGAAATGGAAGACAGATTGGAGCAATTTTATTCCAAGAGGAGAAGGAGAATGAAAATATACTATGTAAGTAATAGGAGTCTCCCGAAAAGAACACAGAACAAAGAGGGATGACTAAATAAGCAAGGACATAATAAAATAAAATTAAAACTCTAGAACTAAAGTAAATAAATTCTCAAGATTGAGAACTAAGAGAAATTAAAAAGGCCTACTATGTTCCAAGTAAAATGTACAAATATAAACTACTACTGAAACACATTAACAATTTTAACTTTAATTTTTAATGCTAAAACTCAATGAAATAACATATCAAACAAATACTGATTAAATATTGGACTGGCCAAAAAGTTCGTTCGGGCATTTTTCATAACATCTTATGGGAAACCGAAACGAATATTTTGGCCAACCCAATAATTTTTTAAAATATCTTTTCCTGAATAAAACACTGGCAGATGTAATATAACATCTTAAACATGGAATTCCACACTTTGAGCTCAACAATGTCTTTTTTCCTTTTGCATTTTCTAGCATTTTGTTCACTTAGTACGTATTCCTATTTTATCTAAATTGATCATCCTTTAGTCTCTTATATAAATACATATTGTGCAGGTTATATCTTAATATATCCCCAGACATTCAAAAAGACTCATGGGATCACTGATGAACACAAGGAGTTAAATAATTGATTTCTCAAAGTGTAGGTACAATTTTGTACCAATAATAGAATATCCACTAAATGTGGCTGTTGTTTTTGAAAAGAAACAATTAGGTTTAATTAAACAACATCATTAAGACAGGGGAAAGACTAATAAAAATAAATTAGAATACAGAACACCAAAATTGAAGGAGAGCTAGTACTGAAAAATCTTAACTGGTATAACTGTTGGAGCAAAGTAGGATACAAAAGAAAAAAAAAGGTGACAATTAATGGACTCTACCTTCAAGATAAAATACAGATACATGGGAAGAGTGAGAAGGTAAGAGAGAAGCTATAAAAGTGTTCAACTGCTCTTTCTTTCAAGGCAGTATGGAAAAAGACTACCCTAGTATTTCAAAATTTGTAATACATTACAAAATGAGTAATTATGCAATTAAGAAGGAAAGAGTAGAGGAGCTTCAAGATGGCGGAAAAGTAAGACGTGGAGATCACCTTCCTCACCACAAATACATCAGAAATACATCTACATGTGGAACAAGGGCTACAGAACACCGACTGTACACTGGCAAAAGACCTCATACCTCCCAAAAGGCAAGAAACTCCCCACGTACCTGGGTAGGGCAAAAGAAAAAAGAAAAAACAGAGACAAAAGAATAGGGTTGGGACCCGCACCTCTGAGAGTGAGCTGTGAAGGAGGAAAGTTTTCCACACACTAGGAAGGCCCTTGCTGGGCGGAGACTGTGGGTGGCAGAGGGGGGAAGCTTCGGAGCCGCGGAGGAGAGCACAGCAACAGGGGTGCGCAGGGCAAAGTGGAGAGATTCCCACACTGAGGATTGGTGCCGCCGGGCACTCACCAGCCCGAGGCTTGTCTGCTCACCTGCTGGGGCGGGTGGGGGCTGGGAGCTGAGGCTCAGGCTTTGGTCGGAGCGTAGGGTGAGTACTGGCGGGGTGAACACAGCCTGAAGGGGTTAGTGCACCACAGCTAGCCCGGAGGGAGTCTGGGAAAAAGTCTGGAGCTGCCGAAGAGGGAAGAGATTTTTATTGCCTTTTGTTTCCTGGTGCACGAGGAGAGGGGATTAAGAGCACTGCTTAAAGGAGCTCCAGAGACAGTCGTGAGCTGCGGCTATCAGCACGGACCCCAGAGACGGGCATGAGACGCTAAGGCTGCTGCTGCCACCACCAAGAAGCCTGTGTGCAAGCACAGGTCACTATCCACACCGCCCCTCCCGGGAGGCTGTGCAGCCTGCCACTGCCAGGGTCCCATGATCCAGGGACATCTTCCCCGGGAGAACGCACGGCGTGCCTCAGGCTGGTGCAACGTCACGCCAGCTTCTGCTGCCGCAGGCTTGCCCCGCATTCGTATACCTCCGTACCCCCGGGCTGCGTGAGCCAGAGCCCCCGAATCAGCTTCTCCTTTAACCCTGTCCTGTCTGAGCAAAGAAGAGACGCCCTCAGGTGACCTACAGGCAGAGGCGGGGCCAAATTCAAAGCTGAACTCCAGGAGCTGTGCAAACAAAGAAGAGAAAGGGAAATCTCTCCCAGCAGCCTCAGGAGCAGCAGATTAAATCTCCACAATCATCTTGATGTACCCTGCATCTGTGCAATACCTGAATAGACAACAAATCAACCCAAATTGAGGAGGTGGACTTTGGGAGCAACGATATATATTTTTTTTCCCCTTTTTCTCTTTTTGTGAGGGTGCATACGTATGCTTCTGTGTGTGATTTTGTCTCTATAGTTTTGCTTTTACCATTTGTCCTAGGGTTCTGTCTGTCCATGTTTTTTTTTTTTTTTCTTTTTGTATAGTTTTTAGCACTTGTTATCATCGGTGGATTTGCTTTTTTGGTTTGGTTGCTCTCTTTCTTTCTTTCTTTTTTTTTTTTTAATTACTTTTTTAAACATTTTTTTCCGGTATGCGGGCCTCTCACTGTTGTGGCCTCTCCCATTGCAGAGCACAGGCTCCGGGCGTGCAGGCTCAGCAGCCATGGGTCACAGGCCTAGCCACTCCATGGCATGTAGGATCTTCCCGGACCAGGGCACGAACCCGTGTCCCCTGCATCGGCAGGCGGACTTTTAACCACTGCACCACCAGGGAAGCCCTAAAACATTTTTTTGTTTGTTTTTTGGGTTTTTTTTTTTGCGGTACGCGGGCCTCTCACTGTTGTGGCCTCTCCCATTTCAGAGCACAGGCTCCAGGTGTGCAGGCTCAGCAGCCATGGGTCACAGGCCTAGCCACTCCATGGCATGTAGGATCTTCCCGGACCAGGGCACGAACCCGTGTCCCCTGCATCGGCAGGCGGACTTTTAACCACTGCACCACCAGGGAAGCCCTAAAACGTTTTTTTTGTTTTTTGGGGTTTTTTTTTGTGGTACGTGGGCCTCTCACAGTTGTGGCCTCTCCCATTGCGGAGCACAGGCTCTGGACGTGCAGGCTCAGCGGCCATGGCTCACAGGCCCAGCCAATCCGCGGCATGTGGGATCTTCCCAGACCGGGGCACGACCCGTGTATCCTGCATCAGCAGGCGGACTCTCAACCACTGTACCACCAGGGAAGCCCACTAAAACATTTTTTTAATAATTATTTTTATTTTGTATTTTAAAAACTATTTTATTTTACTTTATTTTATCTTCCTTTTCTTTCTTTCTTTCTTTCTTTTTTCTCCCTTTGATTCTGAGCCGTGTAGATAACAGGCTCTTGGTCCTCCAGCCAGGCATCATGGCTGTGCCTCTGAGGTGGGAGAACCAAGTTCAGGACACTGATCCACAAGAGACCTTCCAGCTCCACATAATATCAGATGGTGAAAATCATCCAGAGATCTCCATCTCAATGACAAGACCCAGCTCCACTCAAAGACCAGCAAGCTACAGTGCTGCATACCCTATGCCATCCAACAAACAAGACATAAACACAAGCCCATCCATTAGCAGAGAGGCTGCCTAGAATCATCATAAGACCACAGACACCGCAAAACACAGCACCAGACGTGGACCTGCCCAACAGAAAGACAAGATCCAGCCTCATCCCAGAACAGAGGCACTAGTTGCCTCCACCAGGAAGCCTACACAACCCACTGAACCAACCTTAGCCACTGGGGACAGACACCAAAAACAGCAGGAACTATGAACCTGAGGCCTGTGAAAAGGAGACCCCAAACTGAGTAAGTTAAGCAAAATGAGAAGACAGAGAAACACACAGCACATGAAGGAGCAAGGCAAAAACCCACCAGACCTAACAAATGAAGAAGGTATAGGCAGTCTACTGGAAAAGGATTCAGAATAATGATAGTAAAGATGATCCAAAATCTTGGAAATAGAATGGAGAAAATACAAGAAGCGTTTAACAAGGACTTAGAAGAATGAAAGAGCAAACAGACGGTGATGAACAACACAATAAATGAAATTAAAACTTCTCTAGAAGTGATCAATAGCAGAATAACTGAGACAGAAGAACGGATAAGTGACCTGGAAGATAAAACAGTGGAAAAAACTACTGCAGAGCAGAATAAAGAAAAAAAAGAAAAGAATTTAGGACAGTCTCAGAGACCTCTGGGACAACATTAAATGTACCAACATTCGAATTATAGGGGTCCCAGAAGAAGAAGAGAAAAAGAAAAGGACTGAGAAAATATTTGAAGAGATTATAGTTGAAAACTTCCCTAATATGGGAAAGGAAACAGTTAATCAAGTCCAGGAAGCACAGAGAGTCCCATACAGGATAAATCCAAGGAGAAACACGTCAAGACACATCATAATCGAATTGGTAAAAATTAAAGACAAAGAAAAATTATTGAAAGCAGCAAGGGAAAAATGACAACACACAAGGGAACTCCCATAAGGTTAACAGCTGATTTCTCAGCAGAAACTCTACAAGCCAGAAGGGACTGGCATGATTTACTTAAAGTGATGAAAGGAAAGAAACTACAACCAAGACTACTGTACCCAGCAAGGATCGCATTCAGATTCTATGGAGAAATCAAAAGCTTTACAGACAAGCAAAAGCTAAGAGAATTCAGCACCACCAAACCAGCTCTACAACAAATGCTAAAGGAACTTCTCTAAGTGGAAAACACAAGAGAAGAAAAGGACCTACAAACACAAAACAATTAAGAAAATGGTCATAAGAACATACATATCGATAATTACCTTAAATGTGAATGGATTAAATGCTCCAACAAAAAGACACAGGCTTGTTGAATGGATACAAAAACAAGACGTATATATATGCTGTCGACAAGAAACCCACTTCAACTAGAGACACATACAGACTGAAAGTGAGGGGATAGAAAAAGATATTCCATGCAAATGGAAATCAAAAGAAAGCTGAAGTAGCTATACTCATATCAGATAAAGTAGACTTTAAAATAAAGAACGTTACAAGAGACAAGGAAGGACACTACATGATGATCAAGGGATCAATCCAAGAAGAAGATATAAAAATTATAAATATATATGCACCCAACATAGGAGCACCTCAATACATAAGGCAAGTGCTAACAGCTATAAAAGAGGAAATTGATAGTAATAAAATAATAGTGGGGGACTTTAACACCTCACTTACACCAATGGACAGATCATCCAAAATGAAAATAAATAATGAGACAGAAGCTTCAAATGACACAGTAGACCAGATAGCTTTAATTGATATTTATATATTGTTCCATCCAAAAACAGCAGATTACACTTTCTTCTCAAGTGTACACGGAACATTCTCCAGGATAGAACACATTTTGGGTCACAAATCAAGCCTCAGTAAATTTAAGAAAATTGAAAACATATGAAGCATCTTTTCTTACCTCAATGCTATGAGATTAGAAATGAATTACAAGGAAAAAAACATAAAAAACACAAACACATGGAGGCTAAAAATTACGTTACTAAATAACCAACAGATCACTGAAGAAATGAAAGAGGAAATCAAAAAATACCTAGAAACAAATGACAATGAAAACACGATGATCCAAAATCTATGGGATGCAGCAAAAACAGTTCTAAGCGGGAAATTTATAGCTATACAAGCCAACTCAAGAAACAAGAAAAATCTCAAGTAAACAATCTAACCTTACACCTAAAGAAACTAGAGAAAGATGAACAAACAAAACCCAAAGTTAGCAGAAGGAAAGAAATCATAAAGATCAGAGCAGAAATAAATGAAATAAAAACAAAGAAAACAATAGCAAAGATCAATAAAACTAAAAGCTGGTTCTTTGAGTAGATAAACACAATTGATAAACCATTAGCCAGACTCATCAAGATAAAGAGGGAGAGGACTGAAATCAATAAAATTACAAATGAAAAAGGAGAAGTTACAACAGTCAATGCAGAAATACAAAGCATCCTAAGAGACTACTACAAACAACTCTATGCCAATAAAATTGACAATCTGGAAGAAATGGACAAATTCTTAGAAAGGTATAACTTTCCAAGACTGAACCAGGAAGAAACAGAAAATATGAACAGACCAATCACAAGTAATGAAATTGAAACTGTGAGTAAATATCTTCTAACAAACAAAAGTCCAGGACCAGATGGCTTCAGAGGTAAATTCTATCAAACATTTAGAGAACAGCTACCACCTATCCTTCTCAAACTCTTCCAAAAATTTACAGAGGAAGGAACACTCCCAAACTCATTCTATGAGGCCACAATCACCCTGAATCAAAAACCAGACAAGGATACTACAAAAAAAGAAAATTACAGACCAATATCACTGATGAATATAGATGCAAAAATCCTCAACAAAACACTAGAAAACAGAACCAACAACACATTAAAAGGATCATACACCACGATCAACTGGGATTTATCCCAGGGATGCAAGGATTCTTCATTATAAGCAACTCAATCAATGTGATACACCATATTAAAAAATTGAAGAATAAAAACCATATGATCATCTCAATAGATGCCAAAAAAGCTTTTGACAAAATTTAACACTGATTTATGATAAAAACTCTCCAGAAAGTGGACATACAGGGAACCTACCTCAACATAATAAAGGCCATATACGACAAACCCACAGGAAACATTATTCTCAGTGGTGAAAACCTGAAAGCATTTCCTCTAAGATCAGGAACGAGACTAGGATGTCCACTCTCACCACTATTATTCAACATAGTTTTTGAAGTCCTAGCCATGGTAATCAGAGAAGCAAAAGAAATAAAAGGAATACAAATTGGAAAAGAAGTAAAGCTGTCACTGTTTGCAGATTACATGATACTATACATAGAGAATCCTAAAGATGCCACCAGAAAACTACTTGAGCTAATCAATGAATTTGGTAAAGCTGCAGGATACAAAATTAATGCACAGAAATCTCTTGCATTCTTATACACTAATGATGAAAAATCTAAAGGAGGAATTATGGAAACACTCCCATTTACCACTGCAACAAAAAGAATAAAATACCTAGGAATAAACCTACCTAGGGAGACAAAAGACCTGTATGCAGAAAACTATAAGACACTGATGAAAGAAATTAAAGATGATCCACACAGATGGAGAGATATACCATGTTCTTGGATTGGAAGAATCAATAATGTGAAAATGACTATACTACCCAAAGCAATCTACAGATTCAATGCAATCCCCATCAAATTACCAATGGCATTTTTTATGGAACTAGAAAAAATCATCTTTTAATTTGTATGGAGACCCAAAGGACCCCAAAATAGAAAGCAGTCTTCAGGGAAGAAAACGGAGATGGAGGAATCAGTCTCCCTGACTTCAGACTATACTACAAAACTTCAGTAATCAAGACAATATGGTACTGGCACAAAAGCAGAAACATAGATCAATGGAACAAGATAGAAAGCCCAGAGATAAACCCATGCACATATGGTCAACTAATCTATGACAAAGGAGGCAAAGATATACAATGGAGGAAAGACAGTCTCTTCAATAAGTGGTTCTGGGAAAACTGGACAGCTACATGTAAAAGAATGAAATTAGAACACCCCCTAACACCATACACAAAAATAACTCAAAATGGATTCAAGACGTAAATGTAAGACTGGACACTTTAAAACTCTTAGAGGAAAGCATAGGAAGAACACTCTTTGACATAAATGACAGCAAGATCTTTTTTGATCCACCTCCTAGAGTAATAGAAATAAAAACATAAATAAACAAATGGCACCTAATGAAACTTACAGGCTTTTGCACAGCAAAGGAAACCATAAACAAGACTAAAACACAGCCCTCAGAATGGGAGAAAATATTTGCAAATGAATCAATAGACAAAGGATTAATCTCCAAAGTATATAAACAACACATTCAGCTCAATATTAAAGAAACAAACAACCCAATCCAAAAATGGGCAGAAGACCTAAATAGACATTTCTCCAAAGAAGACATACAGATGACCAAGAAGCAAATGAAAAGGGGCTCAACATCATTAATTATTAGAGAAATGCAAATCAAAACTACAATGAGGTATCACCTCACGCTAGTTAGATTGGGCATCATCAGAAAATCTACAAACAACAAATTCTGGAGAGTGTGCAGAGAAAAGGGAACCCTCTTGCACTGTTGGTGGGAATGTAAGTTCATACACCCACTGTAGAGAACAGTATGGAGGTTCCTTAAAAACTAAAAGTAGAATTACCATATGATCCAGCAATCCCAGTACTGGGCATATATCCAGAGAAAACTGTAATTCAAAAGGACACATGCATCCCAATGTTCATTGCAGCACTATTTACAATAGCCAGGTCATGGAAGCAACCTAAATGCCCATTGACAGATGAATGGATGAAGAAGTGGTGGTACATATATACATTGGAATATTAGCCATAAAAAGGAATGAAATTGAGTCATTTGTTGAGACGTCGATGGACCTAGAGACTATCGTACAAAGTGAAGTAAGTCAGAAAGAGAAAAACAAATATAGTATATTAATGCATGTATGTGGAACCTAGTAAAATGGTACAGATGAACCGCTTTGCAGGGCCGAAGTTGAGAGACAGATGTAGAGTACAAACGTATGGACACCAAGGGGGGAAAACAGCAGTGGGGTTGGGATGGTGGTGTGCTGAATTGGGCGATTGGGATGGACTTTTATACACTGATGTGTATAAAATTGATGACTAATAAGAACCTGCAGTATAAAAAACAAACAAGCAAACAAACAAAAACAAGTAATACTAATCTTTCTTTGGGTTATTTGTATGGAAATATGTTAATATAAATGTTTCAGACATTACATGAAATTTCTAAAAATCTTATATATTCTGGTATAATGTTATAAGTCATAATTATAGTTATTACCTTACAATGTATATCTCAGAAATAACTAAATTTCCTTGTCAATTGCATTATTGTGAACTTTCATCAAATCTTTAACTGTGGTCATTTTTAAGTCTTTGGCATTTACAGACAGCTCTGGGTGTACTCTGATGCTTTTGCAAATATGTTCCCATAAAAGGGTTTCATCTTCAAGGAATTCATGGAAAAGACTCTGACAAGTACAGGTTTCTGGTAATTGACTATACTGCTGAACTGAATGAATAAGCATTTTCATAACTCTAATGGAAAACTGATGAATTCATAAAAGTGCTAACAAAATATTAAGATAAAAAAATTAATTACATGGGACTGAGTGAACTGCAAAAAAAATACAAACACATGGAGGCTAAACAATACACTACTTAATAACTAAAAGATCACTGAAGAAATCAAAGAAGAAAACAAAAAAATACCTAGAAACAAATGACAATGAAAAAACGATGACCCAAAACCTGTGGGATACAGCAAAAGCAGTTTTAAGAGGGAAGTTTATAGCAATACAATCCTACCTTAAGAAACAGGAAACATCTCAAATAAACAACTTAACCTTACACTTAAGCAATTAGAGAAAGAAGAGCAAAAAAACCCCAAAGTTAGTAGAAGGAAAGAAATCATAACGATCAAATCAGAAATAAATGAAAAAGAAATGAAGGAAACAATAGCAAAGATCAATGAAACTAAAAGCTGGTTCTTTGAGAAGATAAACAAAATTGATAAACTATTAGCCAGACTCTTCAAGAAAAAAAGGCAGAAGACTCAAATCAATACAATTAAAAATGAAAAAGGAGAAGGAATAACTGACACTGCAGAAATACAAAGGATCATGAGAGATTACTACAAGCAACTATATGCCAATAAAATGGACAATCTGGAAGAAATGGACAAATTCTTACAAATGCACAATGTTCTGAGACTAAACCAGGAGGAAATAGAAAATATGAACAGACCAATCACAAGCACTGAAATTGAAACTGTGATTTAAAAACTTCCAACAAACAAAAGACCAGGACCAGATGGTTTCACAAGTGAATTCTATCAAACATTTAGAGAACAGCTAACACCTATACTTCTCAAACTCTTCCAAAATATAGCAGAGGTAGAAACACTCCCAAACTCATTCTATGAGGCCACCATCACCGTGATACCAAAACCAGAAAAAGATGTCACACAGGAAGAAAACTACATGCCAATATCACTGATAAACATAGATGCAAAAATCCTCAACAATATGCTAGCAAACAGAATCCAACAGCATATTAAAAGGATCATACACCATGATCAAGTGGGGTTTATCCCAGGAATGCAAGGATTCTTCAATATACACAAATCAATCAATGTGATACACCATATTAACAAACAGAAGGATAAAAACCATATGATCATCTCAATGGATGCAGAAAAAGCTTTTGACAAAACTCAACACCGATTTATGATAAAAACCCTCCATTAAGTAGGCATAGAGGGACTTTCCTCAACATAATACAGGCCATCTATGACAAACCCACAGCCAACATCGTTCTCCATGGTGAAAAACTGAAACCATTTCCACTAATATCAGGAACAAGACAAGGTTGCCCACTCTCACCAGTATTATTCAACATAGTTTTGGAAGCTTTAACCACAGCAATTAGAGAAGAAATAGAATTAAAAGGAATCCAAATCGGAAAAGAAGAAGTAAAGCTGTCACTGTTTGCAGATGACATGATACTATACATAGAGAATCCTAAAGATGCCACCAGAAAACTACTAGAGCTAATCAGTGAATTTGGTAAAGTAGCAAGATACAAAATTAATGCACAGAAATCTCTTGCATCCGTATACACTAATGATAAAAAATATGAAAGTGAAATTAAGAAAACACTCCCATTTACCACTGCAACAAAAAGAATAAAATACCTAGGAATAAACCTACATAAGGAGACAAAAGACCTGTATGCAGAAATCGATAAGACACTGATGAAAGAAATTAAAGATGATACAAACAGATGGAGAGATATACCATGTTCTTGGATTGGAAGAATCAACATTGTGAAAATGACTATACTACCTTAAGCAATCTACAGATTCAGTGCAATCCCTATCAAACTACTACTGGCATTTTTCACAGAACTAGAACAAAAAATTTCACAATTTGTATGGAAACAAAAAAGACCCCAAATGGACAAAGCAATCTTAAGAAAGAAAAACGGACCTGGAGGAATCAGGCTTCCTGACTTCAGACTATACTACAAAGCAACAGTAATCAAGACAGTATGGTACTGGCACAAAAACAGAAAGATAGATCAATGGATCAGGATAGAAAGCCCAGAGATAAACCCACACACATATGGTCACCTTATCTTTGATAAAGGAGGCCATAATATACAGTGGAGGGAAGAAACCCTCTTCAATAAGTGGTGCTGGGAAAACTGAACAGCTACATGTAAAGAATGAAATTAGAACACTCCCTAACACCATACACAAAAGTAAACTCAAAATGGATTAAAGGGCTTCCCTGGTGGGGCAGTGGTTGAGTGTCTGCCTGCTGATGCAGGGGACATGGGTTCGTGCCCCGGTCCAGGAGGATCCCAAATGCCACAGAGCAGCTGGGCCCGTGGGCCAAGGCCGCTGAGCCTGCGCATCTGGAGCTCCATGATGAGAGAGACCACAACAGTGATAGGCCCGCATACCACAAAAAAAAATTGGATTAAAGACCTAAATCTAAGGCCAGACACTATCAAACCCTTAGAGGAAAACATAGGCAGAACACTCTATGACATAAATCACAGCAAGATCCTTTTTGACCCACCTCTTAGAGAAATGGAAATAAAAACAAAAATAAACAAATGGGGCCTAATGAAACTTAAAAGTTTTTGCATAGCAAAAGAAACCATAAACAAGATGAAAAGACAACCCTCAGAATGGGAGAAAATATTTGCAAATGAAGCAACTGACAAAGGATTAATCTCCAAAATTTACAAGCAGCTCATGCAGCTCAATATCAAAAAGCAAACAACCCAATCCAAAAACGGGCAGAAGACCTAACAGACACTTCTCTAAAGAAGAAATACAGATTGCCAACAAACCCATGAAAGAATGCTCAACATCATTAATCATTAGATAAATGCAAATCAAAACTACAATGAGATATCATCTCACACCAGTCAGAATGGCCATCATCAAAAAATCCACAAACAATAAATACTGGAGAGGGTGTGGAGAAAAGGGAACCCTCTTGTACTTTTGGTGGGAATGTAAATTGATACAGCCACTATGGAGAACAGTATGGAGGTTCCTTAAAATCAACAAATAGAACTACCATACAAACCCGCAATCCCACTACTGGAATATAGCCTGAGAAAACCATCATTCAAAAAGAGTCATGTACCAAAATGTTCATTGCAGATCTATTTACAATAACCAGGACATGGAAGCAACCTAAGTGTCCATCAACAGATGAATGGATAAAGATGTGGCACATATATTACTCAGCCATAAAAAGAAACAAAACTGAGTTATTTGTAGTGAGGTAGATGGACCTAGTGACTGTCATACAGAGTGAAGTAAGTCAGAAAGAGAAAAATAAATACCATATGCTAACACGTATATATGGAATCTAGAAAAATAATGGTCATGAAGAAACTAGGGACAAGACAGGAATAAAGACACAGACCTACTAGAGAATGGACTTGAGCATACACGGAGGGAGAAGGGTAAGCTGGGACAAAGTGAGAGAGTGGCATGGACATATATACACTACCAAACATAAAATAGATAACTAGTGGGAAGCAACCGCATAGCACAGGG
Source organism: Orcinus orca (assembly GCF_937001465.1). NCBI lineage: Eukaryota > Metazoa > Chordata > Mammalia > Artiodactyla > Delphinidae > Orcinus > Orcinus orca. The sequence continues at coordinate 119,113,584 of NC_064559.1, forward strand.
AGATCAGCTCGGTGCTTTGTGAACACCTAGAGGGGTGGGATAGGGAGGGTAGGAGGGAGGGAGATGCAAGAGGGAAGAGATATAGGGACATATGTATATGTATAACTGATTCACTTTGTTATAAAGCAGAAACTAACACCCCATTATAAAACAATTATACTCCAATAAAGATGTTGAAAAAAAGAAGGAAACAGTAAAATAAGAGCATAAAATAGGATTATAGAAGATGACATCTAAATAACAATTAGAACAATAAATTTTAATGCTTTAAAATCTCTATAAAAATCTGAAGGACCTTATATTGAATTGATAAAATATATTAAAAATATAGAGTACATATTTTAGACTCTACATGTAAACACCTATGGGGAGTGCTCCAAGGCCCACACCGAGTTCCCCGGGTTAGCACTTCTCTGACGTCCACCTTCATCATAAATTTAGGGTCCTTAGCACAGATATATGCCAGACAGAATCTCACTTGCTTCCCCCTTCCTTGCCAGGACCAGATTGACCCCCTTCATGGAAGCACCAGCCTAAGTATGATTATAATTGGGGACTGCTATTTTTAAGGGATAAATTTGAGGAAGGATTTTTTCTGGAACAGGTAATACAAGGTGAAACCTTTAGCATTGGTGACTCACAAATCAACAACGCAGAATTTTTGCAAGTAATTGAAACCATTAGCCTTCTTCAAAACTTTTTAGTTTTTATAACTAGGCAAGCAAAGTTAGTAAAGAGAGTTTGCATGGTATTAAAGATCAGAGAAAGTTATTGGTGGGTACAGATTCTGTCAAAACACACAGCAGATACACGCAGAGAGGACGTTTTCCACAAGCAGCTCACCAGCGTTCTCCCCAAGCTGGACCTCCTTTTCCTTCTCTGCAGTTTCATCTGCACAGCCAACAACTCCACTCATGCTTTAGTAAATGTTCTCTTTAGACTAAATCGAAGATGTAATCAAAGGAAATCCTTCGCTATTCCCAACGTAGGCAAGATTAGCCAGCATGAGTACAAAGTGCCTTCAGTGCCAAATATTAAGAGTTATGCCAGTTATTAAAGAGCATGGTCATGACTTTTTTTTTTTTTAACAAGGACGGAGTAATGAAAGACATCAGGGCTATTCACAAGTTTATATCGCACTTCACGCAGGCAGTGTGTGCAGCTGTGGAAAAGAGTGAGTGAGTTGTTGAATCTTGTCAGGCAGAAGTGAAAAAAATAAGAAGACAAATCACTCAGATGAAAAACAAACAAACAAAAAAAGAACAAGAAGGAAGATTGCAGCAGGCAATGGTAAGCAAACAGATGCCGTCTGAAAGTTTGGAACCCATGTTTGGTCCTCTGATGCCATGAGTCTGTAGCTGAGGTAGAAGTACACTGGGAGATGCAGAGCTTTCTGATCCTCCTCCCTCTTACTCTGATTTTCACACACAGTCAAGAAACCACTTCGAGCCTTTCTCACATGAAAAGTAGAGTATTTATGCCTTGATCTCAAGCCATGAGCTCTTCCAATTATGCTTCCATTAGTGCCAGACTGAAATATTCTGGAAGTGGAGCAGGATGAAACTTTGATTGACCCCCGTCCCCCTAACATTAGGGAGTACTCATGTTTGAGGAATTTGCCACCACTGACATATACCCAAGAGGGCTCCAGGAACACCCAGACCTCCCAGAATTAATTAAAGAAGATGTACTCTCCACTTAGCACTGTTTTTCTTAATTACTTATTGAGACAATATTTGAAAACTTGTTCTGAGGGAGAATTGCTTTCTTAGATCCCTGGACTCCCAAGAGGAGAGTCCTTGTTCACAGAACTTGTTGGAGCTTCACATATGCAGATCCTCACCTTTGGTCCCAGTGTGCAGGTTTTAAGACACAGCCATTAAGATAATCAAATTGACTAATTCTGGTGTGATTCAAGGGTGTACAGTTAAGTTTAGACAAAGTAAAATAATGAACATAGGTTTTGTTCTTTAAAATAAATTAGAAATTAGAGACTAAACACAAGTAACTATAAATGTTCTATAATTAATCTATAAATGAAAATTTTACTCCTTGCACTATCATGCCTTAAATTTACTTTTCCCAAAAGAAAATGAATTTAGTAGAGCTTTCAAAGAACTTTCTTTCTATGATAAGCCAAGTTCATCTTTATCAGAAAACTTTTAAAAATAATTCCATGAAGTCTGATTGGCACAAATAAGATATATCTTCTCTTGTCATATTGGATATGACTATGTGAGATCAAAAGAGAGGGCTTTGCTTCAACGTTTTTCTACTAGCCTAATATGTATTGACACTTAAAATGATTGCCTTTTAAATAATGTAGAAATGATAATTACCAGTAAGTAATCATCCAAATAAGTATGTCATCAAATAACTTATTTTTCTTTTGGAGAATTACAGTGACTGCTATGTTGTATTAGCCAATTCATGGTCTCAGTTCCAGTCTTAAAGGAAGGATGTACAGCAATGGAGGACAGAAAGGAATTATGTATCAGACTCAAATTTTGTGATGAACAGATTTCAGACACAGTGGATTTAGTTCAGTTCCTATGTAGTGCATTTAATTCATTTAGATTTCCTGACAAATCCTGGTGTTAATTCAATTTGTGGAGGAAAGATATTTAATAAACTCTTTGGGAATCTTGATGAATAAATATTCATTTTAAATCTGGGGAAAAATAAACCTATGGGCTACAGGTAAAAAATGTACTCAGGATCTATATTTTATCTTTATAGTATTTTTTACCCCAAGTGTAGAGATTGTATCAACATTTCTCAGATTGGAGGAAAATAAAAAACTTTTTAAATCTGGTTGTAGCTCAATTTAAATTCAGGGAATATTAAACTAAACACAACTTTCTATCTTGAGTTTATAAATTAAGAGTGAAAGAAATATGAAATGAAAAAACTAAACATTCCACTTAAAATCATAGAAAAGTAAGGATAAACATTAAAAGAAGCAAATTGTCAACAGCTATTTTCAGAATATTAGCCAAAGTGGACAAATTTACCTGTAAATATTGATCAAAGTACCTGACTAATCGCCTTTACGTCACGTTGTAAAGTATAAATGTGATAACATTGGACAATGTTGGGGTTCATTCTTATTTAGACTTCCAGATTACATATTGTGGGTGTAAATCAGGAGATTTTAGTGGCACAGTAGGCTAAATGTATGACGTGATTCAAAGGTACTGATTGTGATATAATGCTTAGTACATTTAAACTTATTAATATAGTAGATAAGACTTTCATAGAAGACTGATGATGCTTATAGTTGCTATGAATGAAAATTACCAGCATAAGGTTTATTCTAACAAGATTCTATACATTTCATGTTATTATATTTATTTTATAAATTTATTTTGGATGTAAGAAATCTGACATGAAGTAGAGTCTTCTGAAAGCTGTGTTTTCCTTTGTGGCAATTGCAGAAATTCTAGGAGTTTTCATGAAAATGAATATAATAAGAAATACAATAGTAAGAAATCCATTTTATGCATCAAGTTCTTGAATACTTTCTTGAATGTTTGTCATGCTCAGTTTCATCAAGCTCAGTGCATAATTTAGGTATTGGAAGCATCACTTCATATCATTGTTTGGTTTTAACATCTAGCCTAAGTTATTTCCCAAGTAACAAATGTATTTGACACTATTACAGATAAAATTTTTTGTTTGGTTACATATTAACCTGCCATTTCTCCAGTGCTTTGTTTTAATATGTTCAGATTATATACAATTCATGTCACTCTACCTAAGCCATGCTGAACTATAAAATCCCAAAATATAGCTAAAAAATATAATAAAATATTTTTCAAGTGATGATATGCTTTTAGTCATCACCTAGGAGGTAAGTTTGACAAGCCATTTGTCATAGAAAGTTTGAAACCCTAGGTACTGAAATTATTTCTACTCCATTTATGTTTATTATGTTCGTTATAGTCAAAATATGTCAGGTTAATCACTGTTGTCATGTGTTTTCTTACATCTGTTACTTAATATTTTTCACTCTATCTCTGCTAATACATATATATCTCTGCTAATACATATATTTAGGGTCACTGTTAACTTCTTCCAATATGCTTAAAAATACATTTCATTCACTATATAATCTAGACTAGAGTTAATCTTGATGCCTTTGTTTTCACATTTTTTCATTAAGAGAGACCAAGGCATATTTGGAGGAGTAAACCATTTTTTTAAGAGGATAAATAAAGTCCATATAAATGTGGTAGGATGCAATGAATTTACAGAAAGAAAAGTAGAAAATAATGCTACCTTTTGAGAATTAAGCTAGTAAGGTACACATAAAGAGTGTGGTTAGAGACTTACTGTTGATATTAAGGTAGGGAGTACTTGAATATTTACATAAAAAAGGAAATAATTATTTGTGGGGGGGAGGAGATGTTATGGTGAATCATTGATGGCTGAGATCTCCTGGGAGAGGAGACAGGTATCTGTATTTTTAACAAACTCTCCTTGTAATTCTTTTGTAAACTGTGGAGGTTTGTATGGAATTTGAGTCTGATATTTATATTTTGCTCATTTTGTTGTTAAGTAATTTTTCCTGAACTTTTAGAAAATGTCTTTGTTTAATTAGCTTGTCTTCACAGAGCTAACTAGCTAACTTCACAGAGCTTTTTCTTCTATTTGTGTGTTTATATTTATTTTATTTATGTTTTTCCTTTCTTTGCTTCTCCTTAATGTGGATTCTTATTCTAGAAGGGAGCTCTAGTGGGTCAGGTTCGAGCTCATATGGGACAAACTGCTTCCGCCCCTCTGATGAACTTGCCGGGCACCCCTTGAATTCACTTACCTGCTAATGTTGGGGAAAACCCCTCAGTTTTAGCTGTTGTTATCAAATTGGTCTGCTGCATATTCCAGGGACTATCTTTTGGTCATTTGGTGTTCTCTCGTTTTCAGGTCAAACATCACTTTGCTTCTGTCAGACCTTATGTCAATAATATACAAATTCCTGTGGTTGTTGGCAATTTTTCCCCACCTGTGGACATATCTGTGTTTGTAGGGATATCTCATCACATAATTTTGTTGTAAGTGTTCTCTGGGTGGTTTTGATTTTGCAGTTTAGTTACTTTGTCCAATTTTATGTGGGAATTCAAGATACAAAACTATGCCATGATATTCTAAATTTATATTTGTAAACAGTTCTACAGGTGATTCTTGTATACCACTGCTTTAAATCATAGTGTTTTAGCTTTAGAGCCTACCATCAACTAACCTCAGTCTATGTCCCTCTTAGTTTAAACATATGGGAGAGAAAACCTGAGTAACTATTAACCAGCAAAGGTTTGCTTGTCCTCAAGTCCAGTCATGGTCTAATCAGCAATGGGTGGTGACAGGAACTGATATACACTTTTGTGTAAGACTAAACATTGCAGATCAGTAAAGGAAAAGGAAATGGCTGCTTAACATTTATTATAACTTTTATTCATAGTTTTCTCTGAAATATTAAAACATGTGACTAAAATTATGAAGAAGACTTTTTTCTCATGCTGTTGTCTTTGCCTGAACTCAGCCTGTGCCCCATCACTTTGCTGACTGATTCCAACTTTTTCTTCATGTGTCAGTCCTGATACTTCCTAGAAGACTTCCTTGACATATTCCTTTCCCTCAGTCTGAGTTACATGTTTTCTCATTCACCCATCACATTTTAGTTTTTTGTCTGTTTGTTTCTCTTCAAATAAGATACTAAATTCCTTAGGGTAAGAGCTGTACTTTTTCTCTCTGTATCTCTACCACCTGGTACAATATTTTCCATGTAGAAGGAACTGAGAATGATGAATGAGTAATTTATGAATGAATGAATAAACATAAATCATAAATAATTTTACCACTTAGCATTTATCATTGATGGTTTAATGGTAGGCTAAATAATGTCCCCCAAAAGATATCTACTGCCTAATCTCTAGAACCTACAAATATGTTACTTAGTACAGCAAAAGTGTATTTGGAGATGTGATTAAGGATCCTGAGATGGGAAGATTATCCTGGATTATCTGGGTGGGTCCTAAATATAATCAGAATGGTCCTTATAAGAAGGAGGCAATGGGAAATAGGAGATGTGATGTGAGAAGGAAGAAGTTGGAGTAACGTGAGGAAGGGGCCACAGGCCAAGAAATGCAGGCAGCCTCTAGAAACTAAAATAGGCAAAGAAAAAGATTTCTCTCTGAACACTCCAGAAGGAACACAAACTAGATGACCCATTAATTTTAGACTTTGGACCTTCAGTACTATAATAGAATAAATTTCTTTTGTTTTTTTCCCACTCAGTTTGTGGTAATTCGTTACAGAAGCAAGAAGAGACCAATACACTGTTGTATTTTTCTTGCTCTTTCTGATCAATAACATATACTTCTACGTTATTGAATCAACTGACAATTGTTTCATGTCATGTGGAGAATATATTCTCAGTAAAGATTTGAAGACATTCTTCATTTTAATAACTGCTTTTTGTCTATGAGTCTTCACAAGGTACTAAGGGATAGATTCTAGTCCCATAAATATGATAGTCACTACCAGAATTTTTTTTTCTTCTGAAATGTTTTTGCCACAAGCAAGCTTTTATCTTCTTCCTCACTGTTACTTTGTATTTTCAATATCTGACCTTCAGAGATTGAGGCATCTCCCAACATACATTAGACCACACAAGGGCACTTAATCATGTAAACAGTGAACTCAGTCTCACTGCTAATTTTTGTCTAATGGCAAATTCCTTAGCTGTAAGTACTTTGATGGTGATGAAAGGAAATACTTTTTATTTTATTATTCCACAAGACACATTTCAATGTGAGAATCCCAACCTGTGTTGGTTGTAATTATAATTTAAAAATCTTGACTCTCTTTTTCTTTCTTGATTGCAGATACATTAGCATTACTTTGGAATACAATGCCACTCCAACTTCATTTTTCTCTTTGGAATGTGTAATGTAAGAAAAAAAAAAAAGGATGATGCACCTAGCAATATTTTATCCATGAAAAGGACATTAATTTTTCCTTTTTGCTTTTATTATGTTATGAGCTATGTTGGAGGTAATGGATTACAGTGAAGCTGTCTTCACTGTGATTCATCAGCCTTGGGGGTGGGGTGGGGTGACAACCAATCTGCTCTTAGTGATTGGTTTCTAAAAGACATGGCCTTTTGTGCCATGAAAAAAGAAGTTAGTTTCTAAGCCTTAGAATTACACTTAGCAAGAAGGCAGAAAATGTACTTATTGTCAATGAGTACATTAAGATGACAAAAAAAGGATATAGAATTGTTTAGGTTTCATCTCTTTTGCAGAAATGAGGAATACAATGGTTTCTCACATAGTTACATATCCACAGGTTTTTTACCTGTAGAATTATTAAACACCAAAAGCAGCTTGTGGTTTGGAAGATTCCACATTTACAAGAGCAGCCAAATAGAACTGTTTGATTTAAATGGCTACCCCTAGATCCCTGGCTTAACTCTGAAAAGAAGGTTGAGATATAAATCTGATTTATAAATTATCCAGTTTAAATAATTGGTAATTGACTAGGCAGTTAAAACAGCTAGACTATCTTATTTTAATCTGTTAATCCTCCAAAGTTTAAAATGCTTTGATCATCACACGTGATAGACTCAGTCAGATACTAATGCCATTAATTGCTGTTATTTTAGCAAGCTTTTATTTTTCTATTTATTTTTAACATCTTTCTTTGGGTATAATTGCTTTACAATGTTGAGTTAGTTTCTGCAGTATAACAAAGTGAATCAGCTATATGTATACATATATCCCCATATCCCCTCCCTCTTGAGCTTCCCTCCCAACCTCATATCCCACCCCTCTAGGTGGTCACAAAGCACCAAGCTGATCTCCCTGTGCTATGCAGCTGCTTCCCACTAGCTATCTATTTTACATTTGGTAGTGGATATATGTCAATGCTACTCTCTCACTTCCTACCACCTTACCCTTCCCCCTACCCCGTGTCTTCAAGTCCATTCTCTACGTCTGCATCTTTATTCTTGTCCTGTCCCTAGGTTCATCAGAACCTTTTTTTTTTTTTTTTAGATTCCATATATATGTGTTAGCATATGGTATTTGTTTTTCTCTTTCTGACTTACTTCACTCTGTATGACAGACTCTAGCTCCATCTACCTCACTACAAATAACTCAATATTGTTTCTTTTAATGGATGAGTAATACTTCATTGTATATATGTGCCACATCTTCTTTATCCATTCATCTGTTGATGGACAATTAGGTTGTTTCCATGTCCTGGCTATTGTAAATAGTGCCACAATGAACATCGTGGTACATGTCCCTTTTTGAATTTTGGCTTTCTCAGGGTATATGCCCAGTAGTAGGATTGCTGGGTCATACGGTAGTTCTATTTGTAGTTTTTTAAGGAACCTCCATACTGTTCTCCATAGTGGCTGTATCAATTTACATTCTCACCAAGAGTGCTGGAGGGTTCCCTTTTCCTTACACCCTCTCCAGCATTTACTGTTTATAGATTTTTGGATGATGGCCATTCTGACCTGTATGAAGTGATACCTCATTGTGGTTTTGATTTGCATTTCTCTAATGATTAGTGATGTTGAGCATCCTTTCATGTATTTGTTGGCAATCTGTATGTCTTCCTTGGAGAAATGTCTATTTAGGTCTTCCACCCATTTTTGCATTGGGTTGTTTGTTTTTGTGATATTAAGCTACATGAGCTGCTTATATATTTTGGAGATTAATCCTTCATCAGTTACTTTGTTGGCAAATATTTTCTCCTATTCTGAGGGTTGTCTTTTCATCTTGTTTATGATTTCTTTGCTGTGCAAAAGCTTTTAAGTTTCATTAGGTTCCATTTGTTTATTTTTGTTTTTATTTCCCTTTCTCTAGGAGGTGGGTCAAAATGGATCTTGCTATGATTTATGTCATGGAGTGTTCTACTAATATTTTCCTCTAAGAGTTTTATAGTGTCCAGTCTTACATTTAGGTCTTTAATTCATTTTGAGTTTATTTTTGTTTATGGTGTTAGGGAGTGTTCTAATTTCATTCTTTTACATGTAACTGTCCAGTTTTCCCAGCATCACTTACTAAAAAGACTGTCTTTCCTCCATTGTTTATTCTTGCCTCCCTTAACACAGATAAGGTCACCATATGTTCATGGATTTGTCTCTGGGCTTTCTACCCTGTTCCATTGATCTATGTTTATGTTTTTATGCCAGTACCATACTGTCTTGATTACTGTAACTTTGTAATATAGTCTGAAGTCCAGGAGTCTGATTCCTCCTGCTCTGTTTTTCTTTCTCAAAATTGCTTTTGCTATTTTGGGTGTTCTGTGTTTCCATACAAATTGTGAAATTTTTTGTTCTAATTCTGTGAAAAATGCCATTCGTAGTTTGAAAGGGATTGCATTGAATCTATAGATTGCTTTGGGTAGTATAGTCATTTTCACAATGTTGATTCTTCCAATCCAAGAACATGGTATATCTCTCCATCTGTTTGTGTCATATTTCATCAGTGTCGTATAGTTTTCTGCATACAGGTCTTTTGTCTCCTTAGGTAGATTTATTCCTAGGTATTTTGTTCTTTTTGTTGCAATGGTATATGGGAGTGTTTCCTTAATTTATCTTTCAGATTTTTCATTGTTAGTATATCAGAATGCAAGATATTTCTGTGCATTAATTTTGTATCCTGCTATGTTACCAAATTCATTGATTAGCTCTAGTAGTTTTCTGGTAGCATCTTTAGGATTCTCTATGTATAGTATCATGTAATCTGCAAACAGTGACAGCTTTGCTTCTTTGCCAATTTGGATTCCTTTTATTTCCTTTTCTTCTCTAATCACCAAGGTTAAAACTGCCAAAACTATGTTGAATAATAGTGGTGAGAGTGGGCAAACTTGTCTTCTTCCTTATCTTAGAGGATATGGTTTCAGATTTTCACCATTGAGAATGATGTTGGCTGTGGGTTTGTCATAATATGGCCTTTATTATGTTGAGGTAAGTTCCCTCTATGCCTACTATCTGGAGAGTTTTTATCATAAATTGGTGTTAAATTTTGTTGAAAGATTTTTCTGCATCTATTGAGATCATTATATGGTTTTTATCCTTCTATTTGTTAATATGGTGTATCACATTGATAGATTTGCGTATATTGAAGAATCCTTGCATCCTGGGATAAACCCCACTTGATCATGGTGTATGATCCTTTTAATATGCTGTTGGATTCTGTTTGCTAGTATTTTGTTGAGGATTTTCGCATCTATGTTCATTAGTAATATTGGTCTGTAGTTTTCTTTTTTTGTGACATATTTGTCTGGTTTTGGTATCAGGGTGATGGTGGCCTCATAGAATGAGTTTGGGAGTGTCCGTCCTTCTGCTATATTTTGGAAGAGTTTGAGAAGGATAGGTGTTAACTCTTCTCTAAATGTTTGATAGAATTCACCTGTGAAGCCATCTGGTTCTGGGCTTTTGTTTGTTGGAAGATTTTTAATCACAGTTTCAATTTCAGTGCTTGTGATTGATCTGATCATATTTTCTACTTCTTCCTGTTTCAGTCTTGGAACGTTGTATTTTTCTAAGAATTTGTCCATTTCTTCCAGTTTGTCTAATTTACTAGCATATAGTTGCTTGTAGTAATCTCTCATGATCCTTTGTATTTCTGCAGTGTCAGTTTTTCCTTCTTTTTCATTTCTAATTCTGTTGATTTGAGTCTTCTCCCTTTTCTTCTTGATGAGTCTGGCTAATGGTTTTTCAATTTTGTTTATCTTCTCAAAGAACCAGATTTTAGTTTTATTGATCTTTGCTATTGTTTCCTTCATTTCTATTTTAAAATCTATTTTGTCTGATATGAGAATTGCTACTCTAGATTTCTTTTGATTTCCATTTTCATGGAATATCTTTTTCCATTCCCTCATTTTCAGTCTGTATGTGTCCCTAGGTCTGAAGTGGGTCTCTTGTAGACAGCATATATATGGGTCTTGTTTTTGTATCCATTCAGCCAGTCTATGTCTTTAGGTGAGAGCATTTAATCCATTTACCTTTAAGGTAATTATTGATATGTGTGTTCCTATTTACATTTTCTTAATTATTTTGGGTTTGTTATTATAGGTCTTTTCCTTCTCTTGTGTTTCCTGCCTAGAGAATTTCCTTTAGCAGTTGTTGTAAAGTTGGCTTGGTGGTGCTGAATTCTCTTAGCTTTTGCTTGTCTGTCAAGGTTTTAATTTCTCCATCGAATCTGAATGAGATCCTTGCTGGGTAGAGTAATCTTTGTTGTAGGTTTTTCCCTTTCATCACTTTATGTTTTTATTTTTAGTTTTTTGTGGTACGTGGGCCTCTCACTGTTTTGGCCTCTCCCATTGCAGAGCACAGGCTCCGGATGTGCAGGCTCAGCGGCCATAGCTCACGGGTCCAGCCACTCCACGGCATGTGGGGTCTTTCCAGACCGGGACATGAACTCGTGTCCCCTGCATCGGCAGGCAGACTCTCAACCACTGCGCCACCAGGGAAGCCCCCTTTCATCACTTTAAATATGACCAGCTACTCCCTTCTGGCTTGCAGAGTTTCTGCTGAAAGATCAGCTGTTAACCTTATGGCGATTCCCTTGTACATTGTTGTTTTCCCTTGCTGCTTTTAATATATTCTCTTTGTATTTAATTTTTGATAGTTTGATTAATATGTGTCTTGGTGTGTTTCTCCTTAGATTTATCCTGTATGGGACTCTCTGTGCTTCCTGGACTTGATTCATAATTTCCTTTTCCATGTTAGGGAAGTTGTCAACTGTAATCACTTCAAATATTTTCTCAGAACTTTTCTTTTTCTCTTCTTCTTCTGAGACCCATATTATTCGAATGTTGTTGCATTTAAAGTTGTCCCAGAGGTCTCTGAAACTGTCCTCAATTCTTTTCATTCTTTTTTCTTTATTCTGCTCTGCAGTAGTTATTTCCACTATTTTATCTTCCAGGTCCCTTATCAGTTCTTCTGCCTCAGTTATTCTGCTATTGTTTCTTTCTAGAGAATTTTTAATTTCATTTATTGTGTTGTCCATCTTTGTTTTTCTAGGTCCTTTTTAAACGTTTCTTGTATTTTCTCTATTCTATTTCCAAGATTTTGGATCATTTATACTAGCATTACTCTGAATTCTTTTTCAGGTAGACTGACTATTTCCTCTTCATTAGTTTGGTCTGGTGGATTTTTACCTTGCTCCTTCATCTGCTCCGTATTTCTCTGTCTTCTCATTTTGCTTAACTTACTGTGTTTGGGGTCTCCTTTTCACAGGCTGCAGGTTTGTAATTTCCATTGTTTTTGGTGTTGCCCTCAGTGAGGGAGGCTGGTTCAGTGGGTTGTGTAGGCTTTCTGGTGGAGGGAACTGGTGCCTGTTTTCTGGTGGGTGGAGATGAATGTTATCCTTCTGGTGGTCAGGGCTGCTTCAGGTGGTGTGTTTTGTGGTGTCTGTGAACTTAGTATGACTTTATGCAGCCTCTCTGCTAATGGGTGGAGTTGTGTCCTGTCTTGCTAGTTTGGCATGGGGCATCCAGCACTGGAGCTTGCTGGCCATTGGGTGGAGCTGGTTTTTTGTGTTGAGACGGAAATCTCTGGGAGAGCTATCGCTGATTGATATTACATGGGGTCTGGAGGTCTCTGGGGGTCAATGTCCTGGACTTGGCTCTCCCACCTCGGTGGCTCAGGCCTGACACCAGGCTGGAGCACAAAGACCCTGCCAGCCACACAGCTCAGAAGAAGAGGAAGAAAAAAAGAAACAAACAAACAGAACCCCAAACCAAGTTGTAAAAGCAAAACTAAACAGACAAAATCATGCAAAGATACATACACACACGTACTCATAAAAAGAAAACAAACAACTAAAAGAAAAACTGAACAATCAGAACCCTAGGCCAATCATAAAAGCAAACCTAAACAAACAAAATCACAGAAAGAAACATACACATACACACTCACAAAAAGAGCAAAAAGGAAAAAAAAATTAAATTTTCTTTTTAAAAGTGTGCAACCAAACCAATAAACAAATCCACCAGTGATAAAAAGCACTAAAAACTAAACTAAGATAAATATAAAAACCAGAAACAAATCAGATGCAGAAAGCAAACCCGAAGTCTACAGTTACTCCCAAAGTCCACCATCTCAATTTTGGGAACATTTGTTGTCTATTCAAGTATTCCACAGATGCAGCGTTCATCAAGTTGATTGTGGGAAGTTAATCCTCTGCTCCTGAGGCTGCTGTGAGAAATTTCTCTTTCTCTTCTTTGTTTGCACAGCTCCTGGGGTTCAGCTTTGGTTTTGGCCCCACCTCTGTGTGTAGGCTGCCCTCAGGCATCTGTTCCCCACCCAGACAGGAGGGTGTGAAAAAGCAGTGGCTGATTAGGGCTCTCTTGCTCACTCAGGCCCGGGAGATGGAGGGGTATGGTAGTATTAATTGCAATGCAAAGCGAGCCTGTGTCAGCAGAGGCCAGTATGTCATTGCTACAGCCTGAGGTGTGCCATGTGTTCTCCCAGGGAAGATGTCCTGGATCTCGGGACCCTGGCAGTGGAGGTCTGCACAGTCCCCTGGAGGATGTGGGTAGTGACCTGCACTTGCACACAGGATTCTTGGTGGCAGCGGCAGCAGCATTAGCATTTCATGCCCGTGTCTGGGGTCCGAGCTGTTAGCTGCAGCTCTTGCCTGTCTCTGGAGCTCACTTAGGTGCTGCTATGCCTTCTGTGGGCACACAGAGCAGGAATCCCCTCTCCTCTCACTCCCCAAAACAGTGGTCTCTTGACACTTAGGCAGGTCCAGCCTTTTCCCTTGACTCTCTCCCAGCTAGCTGTGGTGCACTAGCCCCCTTCAGGCTGTCTTCACGCAGCCAACCCCAATCTGACCTCTGAAGCCTGAGCCTCAGCTCCCAGCCCCCACCTGCCCCAGCGGGCGAGCAGACAAGCCTCTCGGGCTGGTGAGTGCTGGTCAACACCGATCCTCTGTGTGGGAATCTCTCCTCTTTGCCCTCTGCACCCCTGTTGCTGCACTCTCCTCCATGGCTCTGAAGCTTCCCCACCCTGCACAACCCCCATCTCCGCCCATGAAGGGCCTTCCTAGTGTGTGGAAACTTTTCCTCCTTCACAGCACCCTCCCAGAGGTGTGGGTCCAATCCCTAATCTTTTGTCTCTGTTTTTCCTTTTTGCTTTTGCCCTACCCAGGTACGTGGGAATTTTCTGGCCTTTGGGGAAGTATGAGGTCTTCTGCCAGCGTTCAGCAGGTGTTCTGTAGGAGTTGCTCCACATGTAGATGTACTTTTGATGTATTTGTGGGGAGGAAAGTGATCTCCACGTCTTACTCCTCCACCATCTTGAAGGTCTCTAGCAAGCTTTTAAATTCTTCATATTATACATTTTTCCATTCTATTGAGTCCTCTTATTAGTCTCATTTTTCTTTTCATTCTTTTTGCAAAGTTTAAAATATCAGAGGTTATAAGCTCTATGCTTAGGACCCCAAACTGAGTCTTTTTCAACTGAGTCTTTTCACCTTTAAGCTCTAAAAAGACACCTAAAATTGGATTCTGGAAGATTAAGTTTCACTGATTTTCTCTAAGACAACAAACTGATCCTTCCTATAACTGCAACCTACCTTTGGACAATTTCTCACTTCTTTTTTTCTTTTAGATTATATTCCTGTTGTCAAAGCAATGCAAACAGTCATATGCCTCCAGCTTACAATTTCATAGATGAACTTGGAAAGGGAAAAATTAAATGGCTGGGAAGGATTGGATGACAATTACTGAAAGCTACCTAACCATACCTCTTTTGGTATCCTACCTCATTTTTGTAACCCCTTTGGGTTTCAACAAAATTTCTTGATTATTAATTGAAATATTAAGATGATTATTATGTTAATTAGTCATTATTTGAAAAGAAAGAAGTCTGTTCCCTTTAGGATTTCTAATGTATTTCTTTGAATAGGTAATGTATAATTATGCAGTATTTCTGATGAGAGATATATGAGTTAGAAACCATGGCCAGCCTGATGAGGCTTCCTGCAGTTCTACCAAGTTGACCCCTTTATGATCCTTGTTAGTCTTATTTGAGAAAGTACACATTCATTTCATTATTTTCTCTTTGACATGTTTCATTATACCTGAAAATTGGATCCACCAGTAGCAGGTAAATTTAATAGATTTAACAATTTTCTAAATGCAGTTTGCATTTACACAAATTGAGTCAAAGTAACCCAAATCCTTTAATGAAAAGCTAAAAATAAAGTAAGTATTACTTCCTCCACACTCCCAAAAGAGGGCATTTAAAATGCCTCTTAAGATTATAGGAGAAATAAATAGTTCTTTTTTCTTAAGCTTATTCATACTGGGCCACTGAAAATGAGGCATTTTATCTTTGGAAATTTAATGAACAAATCATTTTTTCATGTATTAAAGTGACTACTCTCTCAACCTCTTTAAGGAAGAGAAAGCTGGATGGTGGAGTTGTTAAGGACTTTGGCTTTGGCATCAAACTCTCTCTGATCCAGGCTCCATCATTTTATCTGGGCAAACTACCTCATCTGTGTTCCTCTTCTCTTAAACAAAACAAAACAAAACAAAACCTCGCTTTTGTATTATGAGGATTAAATGAGATAGTCCATATAAAGCACTTGGTATACTGTCTGGCACAAAGCAAGCACTCAATATGTTAGATATATTTATTATTCATGATAACATAATTCATGGTCATACACTGGCATTCCAAATCTGGTATCAGAATGTACAATATTCACAACAAATATCCTAATTAGCTAACTTCTTGTTCTGTTCTATGGAGATACAAGTTCATAAAATAGAAAAAAGGGAAAAGCCATTGAATTTTTTTTTTTTTTTTTTTTTTTTTTTTTTTGCGGTACACTGGCCTCTCACTGCTGTGGCCTCTCCCGTTGTGGAGCACAGGCTCCGGACGCGCAGGCCCAGCGGCCATGGCTCACGGGCCCAACCGCTCCGCGACATGTGGGATCCTCCCGGACCGGGGCACGAACCCGCGTCCCCCGCATTGGCAGGCAGACTCTCAACCACTGCGCCACCAGGGAAGCCCAAGCCATTGAATTTTGGCATTAAAAAAACAGGTTAAACTAAGGATTCATTTGAATCATTAGCCCTTCCAATGTTTTTAAAATATGACTCAATTTACAAAAATCCAGCTTAGAAAAAAACTTCTGGAATTGAACTGTTGTGTGGAAGTGGTACACCTCTTTTGAGAATGCATTGATGTTATTTTTTCTACTTGTTCTGATGGTGATTGTCCTGCCAGGTTTTGGGTAAACCTCCATGAAGAATTCAAGTGATTTGTTGTCATATTTCAGGTTCCCATTTTGTCTGTCTTTAAAACAGAATTAATTTGTTGTTCATTCTCCCTCTAAAATAAGAAGTCTGATGGTTTGGAAGAAAATTAATAGAGCAGGTTTTCTGGCTCAAACAGTGCTTTAGTCCCCTCTGTGTGAATACTGAGTGTAAATATTATGCTGGGAACCACAATGTCTCTAATTTCTCCTGCATCATTTCTTTTGCCTAGAATTGTGTTTTTATACAATCATTAAAATAAAACGTTCTCACTGATTAAGCCATGTTTTCCTAGAGATAACTATTATATTTTTATTAGTTTTTTCCTTTGGAAAAATGTTAATAACATCTGGGTAGGAGGGTCTGAAGATTATACAATTCCAAGAAATGTATTTTATATAGTTTATAAACTAAAAGAACAAAGAAAGAAACATGTATAAAATTCTTTTGGAGATAAATTTTTAAGAAACTTGAATTGCTTTGTGAATTACTCTGATTTACATAATTTGATAAAGTAAATGATTTGTACTTTTTCACAATCCACTTTCAGTAGGACTTGAAACTGACATTTCTGAGTCTGATTTAAGGATCTTCCTATGGTCTAGTGGAATATACCAAGTGGTACATAAAATATACATTCTGAGAAATTCTCAGAGCTCATGAGTTTAACCTTGTATATCTAAATTTCACTTCCTTTTACCATTTTCTATGTTCTTGATGTCTTTACTACCATTTCTACTATTATTTATTGAGAGTCTATATTGTAATAAATGTTTTAAGCTTTTTTCCTCATTTACTCCTCACAGTAAAATTTGTGCTAGACATTATTCTCATTCAGAAGATGAGATCAATAAAACTTCGACTGGTAAATAATTTGCATGATGTTATACAGCTACTAATTGATGGAGCCAAGCTTCAAACCTTCTAATAGCAATGCAACTTGAATAAGGTTCTGTATCTTGAGAATACTATTAGTCATTGAACAGAGAGACAAGACATACAGAACTACTACCCTCTTGATCTAAAGTACGATGTAGGTGATGTAACAGAGGGATCTCAGAGAGTTTTCATGGAGTCATTCAAAACATTTTCACCCAGGAGATGGCAACTGGGTGAGTCTTGACAAATGCGTGTTTACCAGTAAATCGATGGTTTCAGAAAAATTGTCCAAGGCATAGAAATGAGCAAAAGATATTATTAGATGTCCTTTCAGGGGAGTGCTAAGTGATATTTAGTGGTCAGGACTGTGTACCTTTGGTCAACTTTCTATTGACTAGGTTATTTTCAAATCTGAAGGGGTAGGAGTTAACTTTTAGGAAACTGAGAGTCACACAAATCATTCATATTCATAGGAATAAAAATATTTTTTCCAGTAAAGATAGAATTGATTTCTATCCAGTACAAATAGTAACCTAAACACTGCATTTCATCACCCTAAGGGATATGGGATACTAACTGGTTTGAATATATGTAAGCTTATTTCAGCTTTCCTAACTAAATATTGTGAGTGTGTGTGTGTGTGTGTGTGTGTGTGTGTGTGTGTGTGTGTGTGTGTAGGCCCAGTGCCCATTAGATATGTAGATAGATAGTAAATAGATATAGATATGTAAATATATCTATATATCTGTATATCTTTTCTTCTTATTTCCTTTTGATGGTATTGACATTTTACTAGTTCTCTCATTAGTGAGTTTAATAAAATCTTTTCTCAGGTGTTTATATTCACGCGAGAGTCATATTTTTAACTTTTTGAAAGTTATAGTTTAGCAATTGGCGTGGGAACTTTCATTAGAACCACAACCTTGAAAATAGAACAGACTCATAAAATTGGCTGGAATCTAAGAGTTGTACATACATTTAAAATACATGAGAGAAGAGTAGTTTAGGAAATGCATGAAAAAGGGGAGGCAAGCTGGGCCCAGTTTTTATAGGCCTTAAGTGCTATGCTAAGTAACTGTATTTATCATGTAGCTATAACTGTTAAATTGAACTAAAGAGACACATAGGTTAAAATCAGAAAACAGTTAGATTGTTTATTTAATTAATGTCTTTGCAAGTCCACTTTGTTGGCACCACTATGTCCGTGGGATGCAATTTAAGAAAAATCACAACACATTTTCTGGATAGTCTTGAATAATAAATTTTGGTAAAGAGTATCAATTCAGTAATTAATATGTTGAGTTCCAGGTTGTAATCAAAATTTCCAATTTCATTCCAGGATTTCCCACGCTTCAGCTTGGCCTTTTTGCAAGACTGAGGAAAGGAAAAGGAGAGGATGATCATTATTTCCTTATTTTCCCCACCTAGATTCTGTGCTTCTGTTTCTCCTCTCTCACTTACCAGGAGGTATGTAATGTCTCCTGAATCTAATTTGATTCATTCTATCAAGGCGGTCAAGGGATTGTATTCTCTTGTCTTGCTTGGTGTTTAAATATACTTTCTTCACTTTTGAAGGCAATTTGGAGAAACCTCCATCTCTAGATTCTCTTACCTGTAGGTTCTTTAATATAGTAGAGTCCATCATGCTGTGAATGAGTACCACAGTGATTTTTTTTAAGTATATGAAGTTCATAAAGTACAGAATAATGCTCAATAAATGTTTATTGTTTTGAAATAACATGTGTTGCAGCCACAAAAAAGAAATAGATATATATTTGAATACTATTTTGAAGGATTCTAAGCATTTATATAAAAATTCTTTGCCAAATCACAGCTACTTTCTGGATAGTCATCTCAAGTTACTACACATTTTTGATTTTTTATTACCAAACTGATTGGAATTAATTTTGTTTGCTCTTTTTTCAGTTCCCAGGCATCAACCTAATTGATACTGTGTTTCTGCTTCAGTTGATTAGTTTTTCTGTTTATATGCAATTTGAGGTTTGAAGGGAAACCATGATAAGCAGATTGAGTGTCAGTAAGTTTATCAGCATACGGCTTTCCTGTCTAAATTGAATGTGCAACGTAAAAATTCATTAAAACTCACCTTTGAAACCTAGAAATAAACAGTTCAGAAAATGTCTAATAAGATGGCAATAGAAATTCTCCAAATACAACTTTAGCCATTACAGTCTTTATTAAAATAAACAAACCAGCTGACACCTTTTTCTTCAGAACCATCCTAGTAGGGGTAGAGATACTACCTGCAAAATCCTGACTGCAAGAAGTCTGCGGAATTCTTGCTTCCCTGCAAGGTGTTTTCTTTTGTTTTGCCAACATCCCTCACTCTTTTAATTCTTTGTTCCACAACCTTCCCCAATCTTTGTTTCTCTTTTTAAACTCTCATCCCCACAACACTTGAAGTACACAGTATGCTGATATATTTATCTTCTATGTGGTTATTTTTGATTACTTCAAACCATGCACATATTGTCACCTTATCTTTGATACAGGAGGCAGGAATGTACAGTGGAGAAAGGACAGCCACTTCAATAAGTGGTGCTGGGAAAACTGGACAGGTACATGTAAAAGTATGAGATTAGATCACTCCCTAACACCATACACAAAAATAAGCTCAAAATGGATTAAAGACCTAAATGTAAGGCCAGAAACTATCAAACTCTTAGAGGAAAACATAGGCAGAACACTCGATGACATAAATCACAGCAAGATCTTTTTTGACCCACTTCCTAGAGAAATGGGAATAAAAATAAAAATAAACAAATGGGACCTAATGAAACTTAAAAGCTTTTGCGCAGCAAAGGAAACCATAAACAAGACCAAAAGACAACCCTCAGAATGGGAGAAAATATTTGCAAATGAAGCAACTGACAAAGGATTAATCTCCAAAATTTATAAGCAGCTCATGCAGCTCAATAACAAAAAAACAAACAACCCAATCCAAAAATGGGCAGAAGACCTAAATACACATTTCTCCAGAGAAGGTATACAGACTGCCAACAAACACATGAAAGAATGCTCAACATCATTAATCATTAGAGAAATGCAAATCAAAACTACAATGAGATATCATCTCACACCAGTCAGAATGGCCATCATCAAAAAATCTAGAAACAATAAATGTTGGAGAAGGTGTGGAGAAATGGGAACACTCTTGCACTGCTGGTGGGAATGTGAATTGGTAGAGCCTTTATGGAGAAAAGTATGGAGGTTCCTTAAAAAACTACAAATAGAACTACCATATGACCCAGCAATCCCACTATTGGGCTTATACCCTGAGAAAACCATAATTCAAAGAGTCATGTACCAAAATGTTCATTGCAGCTCTATTTACATTAGCCCGGAGATGGAAACAACCTAAGTGTCCATCATTGGATGAATGGATAAAGAAGATGTGGCACATATATACAATGGAATATTACTCAGCCATAAAAAGAAATGAAATTGAGCTATTTGTAATGAGGTGGATAGACCTAGAGTCTGTCATACAGAGTGAAGTAAGTCAGAAAGAGAAAGACAAATACCATATGCTAACACATATATATGGAATTTAAGAAAAACAAATGTCATGAAGAACCTAGGGGTAAGACAGGAATAAAGACACAGACCTACTAGAGAATGAACTTGAGGATATGGGGAGGTGGAAGGGTAAGCTGTGAGAAAGCAAGAGAGAGGCATGGACATATATACACTACCAAACGTAAGGTAGATAGCTGGTGGGAAGCAGTAGCGTAGCACAGGGAGATCAGCTCGGTGCTTTGTGACTGCCTGGAGGGGTGGGATAGGGAGGGGGGGAGGGGGGGAGACGCAAGAGGGAAGAGATATGGGAACATATGTGTATGTATAACTGATTCACTTTGTTATGAAGCAGAAACTAACACACCATTGTAAAGGAATTATACTCCAATAAAGATGTAAAAAAAAAAAATCTATATCAATGACTTTTCCAATGTCTTGGCCTCTGTTACTTTATCTCCTAAATTCCAATGAACTTTTTCAGCATTTCACATTCAGCATTTCATACCAGCTCGTTATCAAACAAACAGCAGAACAAAACAGAGAAGACCGGAACCAAACCCTACCACTTTCAAGACTTGAACCCTGAAATTTCTTTCTAAGGAATTCAACTTAGTGATTATAGTACATGCCCTTCATATTCTCTATTTCCCTTTCTTTGTAAAATATTGTGCAGTCATAGCTGTCGAATGATGCTACGCAACACTTCCTTAAATATGTTAAAAGACTTCACTGTGGGCAAAGGGAACAATGAAAATCTCTGTATCTTCCACTCAGTTTTGCTGTGAACCCAAAACTTCTCTAAAAAAATCAAAAGACTCTTTTATATGGTCAACCTTATACGAGCTCTTTAAAAATGACTCAGCAATCCCTGTGTACATACACCTATAGCCTCTTTTGAGGCAGTTACAGATTTTTTCAAATTATCTCAAGGCCCTAAGCTACTTCATCAATCAATGGCCTTGATAGAAATCATTGTATATTATGTCACTGAAAATATTAAAACCAGCTGACAGTATTTCTTCAAACCTCACTCTTCTGCATCTTTTCACACTTCTTTCCTCCTCCTCTTTCCTTGAGTGATCTCAATAATTCTCTCAATTTTAGTCTGCCTCAGAGCAAAATGATCAACACATTTATAGCTCAAACTGTCTTGTCTTCTAGGACTTCTGAGATACAGAGTGAACTCAATTGGGTGCATCACCTCAAACTTTACATTTTTAGAGTGCGCCTAGCACCATCCTCCCCAAAACTACTCCTCCTCCTGCCTTATTTACCTCGGCTAATGAAAGAGCATAATATGCTTCCAAGGCAAGGATCTTCCAGGTCATCTTTGACTTTTCAACGTGTTCTAAGTGCTGTGTCCAGCATCTCAAGATGCTGTGAGTTTTACATGAGGAAAACAACGTGGCTTTCCTTAAAAAGCTTTGAAGATTTTTTTTTCAGTCAAGTCGTAATATAGATATTCTAGAATAAGATCTAGAGAGTAATCTTAAAATCACTTTATTTCCAGGACTTTATTACGGTGCTAAAACATTTCAAGGAAACAACAAATATTATATCAATCATGGGAGATGGCTCAGCAGAGAAAGGCAGAAGAGCAATGAGAAATAACAGTTTTCAGCAACCTCCATAGAAAACAGCTCCCAGCTCTGAACCCTGAATGTTCAAGACTTATGTCTCTGTAGTGAGGATGGGTGAGTTATGCTCTCAGAGCTCAATTACACTAGTAATCAATTTCATTTTAGTAACTCCATTTGTTCTGATTCCATTTTCACCCAGTGACCTTCTGATTATATTTTGGCTTCCTATGTAGTTTTACCTGCAGAATCAATTAAGACAATTTTTCATTCTAAATAATATTTGTATTTTTCACTATAAATTAAAACATTGGCCTTCTGACTTTATAAGCTTGGTGAATTTTGGTACATTTCAGAGAAACTGGTCAATGTTTTCTATTTTGCTTTCTGTTGGAATACTATATCTATATAAAATAATTGTATAGCTCCATGAATTCAGATGCTGACAATAGTCATGTATCCAGAATCCTGATCAAGAAACAAATAATTAACACCCCCAAAACCCACTAGCCCTAGCCTTTGGAACCTCTTAGTTAGGCCATTGAAATAGACTTCAAAACAATCTCCCTGTTTCTCTTCACTGCTGCTTTCTAAATAATAATCAAGGAATTTCTCTGCTATTTCTAAGGTCTTTGGAAGTGCTTACTTACTTCTCTAGCTCCAAATCCCACTATGTCTCTATCCAAAATAAATAACTTTCCAGGTCTAGAGATTTATCAGGAAAGCAAAGCAATGGGGATTACATAGGATAAGAAACAGGAACTGCCAACAACCAATGATTCTTGACCAATAATGCAATTTGGAATTATCAGAGATGCTTTAAAATATATATGTACCTGGCCCAATTTATATTTTTAACTTCTTTCTTTCACATCTGACAACCAATATGCCAGAAAATTAGGTCAGGCTCTACTTTCAAAATATATCCAGAACCTAGTCACTGCACAAAGCCTCCACAATTGACACCTCAGCTACTCTCATATCTCCTATGGGATATTGCAATAGTCTCCACTCTTCAGTCTTTTAACACCATAGTCAGAGTGATCCTGTTAAAATATGTGAGCCAAATCTTACCTCTTTTTTTGTTCTAAAAATCCTCCAGTAGCTTTCTATCTCACAGTAAAATCCAAGGTCCTTAAAATAGCTTTCAAGTCCCTAATCTGCACTGTCTAGCACAGTGGTCATCTCCACACGTGGCTACTGAACACTCCAGATGTGGACTCTAAATTGAGATGTGCTGTAAGTAAAAAATGCACACCAGATTCCAAAGACTTGGTACAAAAAATTTTTTAATATGTCAATATTTTTTAATTGATTCAAGTTAAAATGATAATATTTTTCATGTATTGGATTAATTAACATTATTAAAATTAATTCCACAGATTCCATTTTTCACTTTATCTTTGTGGCTACTGAAAAATTTATAATTACTTATGTGACTCGTGATATCCATTGGACAGTGCCACTCTAAACAATGTAAGCTTCATTACTTTTCTGACCTGCTACTTCTTCACCATTTCTTACTAGACTGTCTTCCTTGCTCTTCTATGAACCCACCAGCATGTTTCTGCTGCAAGGCCTTTGTGTTTTAGTTTCCCCTCAGTCGGGAAGGTCCTTCTCCTAACATTTCATGCTGTCTTCCTCATTTCCTCTATGCTTTTTCTTTAATATTATCTTTTCAGTGAAAACTTCTGTGACTGCTTGATCTAAAATTGAAATCCATGGAAGTTTGTATCTCTCTTCTCTGCTTTACTTTCCCCCCACAGTTCTTATCTTTACCGAACATAGTTTTCTCTGATAGAGCAAACTGAACATTAGAGAATCTTTTTAAATCTAGGGAAATCTAGTTTCTGTAGGCCAAAGCACACTACTCAAAGTTTGCAGCAAACTTTACTCAAAATTTAGACAAATAACAAGGGCTTTAAAATAAGGAGATGTTCTTTCCAGGACTTCAGAGCACATGAGTAGAAATGTAGGTGTGCATCAATACTCAGGTGTCCACATGATTGTATCTTTTATGTTCAGGAGGTATGATCATGAATAGCAGAAGCGCAGATCATCTCCTGAGAAGGACAACCGCAAGAATGTCATGGTCATACTTATAGCCAAGGAGAGGTCTGGGTCATTACAAGCAGGGGCACTTACAATGGAGATTGAAACTGAACCCCAATCTCTTTTGTTACCAATGGGCATGATAAATGGTGGGTTACCAAGAGTGAGCAGCGTTATCTGAGAGAACGTGTTGATTTAGATTGTTAATAATACTGGAGACCTCTACTCAGTCGTCATGACCTCCCAACACCACAATACTAATCACAGAGACCTAAGGAGACCAATGTTCTATGATGTCTATTTTAATGACTATTATTTTTTTGGGCTGTCCAGCATATTATAGGCCAACTGATAATCTACAGCTTCATGTATCTCTTAAGTCACTCCATGGGCCCCAGCACAAGAGCTGGCTCACCAAATGTCTCATAAGGGGAGCAGTGGTGACTACTTCTCCACCTTTATTCAAGACTGGAAGGAATTTGCTGCTCTTAGCCATCAGTGTCCAAAAGTATTTAGTTTTATCAGAAAGTACACTGCATGCTTCCCTTGAAAGGGTGGTGTTGGTTACATTGTCCCAAAAGAGAGCTGGGAAAGAAAAATCAATTATCTCTGGTCATCTTTCCGGTTTAACCATGTATTAAAGTGTGATTTCTCTTTACTATATATAAGCCTCACAAACCAGCAGATGTGATCATGCTAGCAGCAGGAAGGAAAACATGGAGGTCTTCCAGATCCATGCTGGCTCAATTTATTGTAAATATTAACAATAATATTTTATTAAAAAATGAAAAATACAGAGCAATTGCTAAATCAGGACATATGGTTACCATATCCAATTAATCATTCACTACAAATACAAACATACTACATAACGAAAGTGGAGGACACAAAATTCCAAATCTAACTATATAATAATCATCAACAGAGACTTTAAAGCATTTTAAGATAAAATGGGCCAAACTAATGTGATTGCTCATGACATCCATTGCATACATTTGTTCCCTCTGGCCCGTATCTGAGACCAAATACAGCACAGAGAGCTCCAGTACATATTTGACACTCCCCATATCCAACATGTGCAATGTTATACCTGTTTATTTCTCTCTGCTGTCAAAAAAAATTTTTTTGTCAAAAACATACTAAATATTTTTTAATTGATTGAGCATATTTACCCACTTTGACTTTTCTATTTCCCAGAGCATTTCTATTCTTCTTTAGAGTGCCACAGTTCTTTAAAAGAAACCCACAAAATAAAAATTCTCTAAGTGTATTTCTAAAGGAAAACTATGGTGTGTCACATATTGCTTTATAGTTTAGGGATGGACAGAAAGATGGAAGCGGGAAAAGACAAAACATCACAAAATAAAATATAACTGTGAATCACTAGCCTGGTAAAGTATGGGTGGAAGAAGAAGTGACTTGGGGCAGCTTACTTAATACTTCTGAAACTCAGTTTCCACAGGGGTAACATATGTTTATGTGATGCTGTTTCTGTGAGAAGAAAATTATATGATCCACGTAGAACACTGAACCTGATCCATAGGGATCATTCTGTCAAAGTATATTTTTATTACTGTACTTATTGTTTATCCCTTGGTTGGGATTCAACCCTGATTCTTCACCCTCTTTAATACATACATTGAGCAACTACCTTTTTATCTTTGCTAATATTGTTACCATTTGAAAATGATGTTACAGTGTTATCAAGAAGGAGAAATTGCTCTTCACAGAGTTTCTGTTTGCACAGAATCCCTGCCTCCAAGGAATCTGCAATCCAATCATATAAGTAATATTTACACATGTGAAACAACTTAATGTCAATACAAAGGGCTTCTATGTACTTACCATGGATGGGATCCATGAGAGCAGTGATCATTCTTCAAGTAATAATGATAGGAAGAAGTAGCAAGAGAAGAAGTTTTTACTATGTGTCAAAAAAGTGCTAAGCTTTTTAAATTGATTGGTCATATTTAATTCTCATAGCACACTGCATAGGAAAGCACTATGATCCTCCTATTTTATATATAATGAAACTGGAACTTGAAGGGGTAAAATATCTTGCCTGCAGTCATTTACTATGGAAGAACCCAGAAGTGAACTCAGTTCTGACACCAGACTCCACTTTTCTGTCCACGGTTGTACTCAGGGGACCTAGCATGATGCTTGAAACACAGAAAGTATCAAATAACTTTTCATTGGAAGAATGAATCAATGAATGAATGAATACAATGTGAGGTACAGGCTATACATGCTTTGATGAATTCCAAGATTTGAGAAACTATTTCACTTAATGATTTACTCAACATAGATTTATCAAGCATTTGTCACATACCAAGCATGGTAATAAAACCTGGGAATACAAGGAAGGATGAGATATGGTTTTTGTCTTTAATAAATTCATATTCAACAAATAAATACTTTGATAAGTTCTGTCATAGAAGAATACTCCAAACAATGTGGTAAGATAATTGGAGAGATTCCTCTTGGCTCTTTTGGATAGAGAATGTCTTAGGTTATTAGAAGATGTTCCCCAAGTAGAAGAGAAGAAAGAGAAATCCTACACAAAGAGAAGGAACTCAAAAACAGGAATTGTGACGAGTATAACTACTTTGGGATAATAATCAGCTCTGAGTGGTTGGTATATGGGTAGAGTAGGAAAAGCAGAGGTTAGGGTTAACCAGATGTCAGACTGGTCCCCTGCAGCTGCAGCCCAGAGCAAACACCAGCCTTATGTGTAGAAGGACTGCTTGGAGAGGGAAAGTCAATGAATGGAAAAAGACGTAAGGTATGCATAATCTAGTAGACTACATAGAAGGCAGAACAAGATTTCACCACCTCTTACTACTCTAAGTGCAAACCTCAGACCAGCTGCTGACTCATTCTAGGAAAAGCACTAGTGCTTCCATTATCTTGTGGTAATAAATCCTACAGTCCAAGGGCCAGGAGCCCTTTCCTTGTCCTCAAGTCCTGCTAAGTCCCTTTTTGCTGCCTCAGAGCTGCAGACAATGGGGGGATTGTGAACTCATTACTAAGTTCCGCCCAGTGAACATTGTTCCAGGTGAGGTCAATGTACTCTCTGCTCATGTACCCTCAAACGATCAATAGCTGATGAAGCTAGAATGGCAGGTTGGTCATTTAATGATGGACATTAACTTGGACCCCCAAATTTGTATATTGAAGCCTTATCCCTAGTATGACTGTATCTGAAGAAAGGGCCTTTAGAAGATAATTAAAGTTAAAAGAGGTCGAAAGGGCTGGGCTTTAATCCGATAGGAGTGTGGCCTTATAAGGAGAGGAAGAGAGAGATCTCTCCACCATGCCATGTGAGGACAGAGAGAGAAGGTGGACATTTGCAAGCCAGGAAGAGAGCCCTCATCAGATCGAACCATGTTGATACCCTTATCTTGGATTTCTAGCCTCCAGACTGTGAGAAAATGAATTTCTGTTGTTTAAACTACCCAACCTATGGTATTTTGTTGTGACAGCCCAGAGAGACTAAGACAACCAAGGATTAGAAATGCAGTTTGGAGGCACAGAGACAGTCACGGAGAGTGAAAAATAAATGTAATCTAGAGTTATGAGGCAGCAGGGACTGTAAAGTGAACAAAACTTTCTAAGACACATCCCATCCTTTTCTGAGGTAATTCATCCTTTGCCTACAATTGCTATTAAACTTCCAACAGAAGACTGTATTTTGAAAAAAAAAAAAAAAAAGCACAGTTTCATTAAAGATTGAACGGATTATGTCTTCCACGACTATTTTAGAAGTAAAAGGGATGTAAAGATTAAAGTCAATGATAAACAAAAAGGAAAGAATCTGATCTAGAAACTTCAGTCATTAGCTGGAAACTATTCTTGGGAAGAGGAATTTCAAATCCTTCAAAGTACTTAAAATAGTTTTAAAACAAAAATAAATAACTTCACTTATATACCCCTCCGTCTTGTTTGGAAAGCTTAAATGAATGCAGATCTTGACAGAAAAGAACCTTCCTTCTGTTTAGAGGAAGAGGAGCTCTTGCTTTTTCTGAGGCTTATCAGTTCATTTTTGCTAAAATCCTATTTCCTAAATAACATCATTCAAGCAGTTGCCTTCTCTTTTGTCCCTAACTTTATACTCTTTTTCTCTTCAAACTTCTCCTGTATTAAAAAAAAAACCAACATAATAAAGCAACCTAGTCCCCAGATCTTTCTACTCTCTCTTCTGCATCCACAGCAAAGCTACTTTAAAAAGTCGTTTTCCGGGCTTACCTGGTGGCACAGTTGTTGAGAGTCCGCCTGCCGATGCAGGGGACACGGGTTCGTGCCCTGGTCCGGGAGGATCCCACATGCCACGGAGCGGCCGGGCCCGTGAGCCATGGCCGCTGAGCCTGCGCGTCCGGAGCCTGTGCTCCGCAACGGGAGAGGCCACAACACTGAGACGCCCGCGTATTGCAAAAAAAGAAAAAAGTCATTTTCCGTTTTCTGTCTCTACTCACTCTCCTCCTAATCATGCCGGGGCACACTGTTATCTGATTTCATCCTTGAAAAAATCCAACACCCTTTCTCTGCTCCAAGTTACTCCTGACTTACTAGATGCTAAATCCAGACGACATATTTCATGCTGTAGCACTGATCAACACGCAGATTTTGAACTTTGATAATGTTTCCTACCTAGACTTCCTGCCTTTATACATCTTACATCTTCACTGTGTTCCTGGGAGATAGTCTTCCCCAGAGGTTTGCCTTTGGTCTTCTCTTCTCATCCTATACATTGTATCTGTGTATTTTCAGGACTTCAACTACAAAGCTAGTAAATTCTACCCTTAAACGTCTATGAGAGTGTTCTCTTCTGAGCTTTAACCACGTATTCACAACAGTCTACTAGGCATGGAATTTAACTATTTGGGTAAACTTGAAAAGATTACTTAGTTTCTTTAAATTTCCTAATTTGTAACATGGAATGATAATAATAATAACCACCTCACAGAGATTTTTTGTGAGGAAAAAATGAGATAAAGATAAAAATAGATCAGAGTAGTGCCTGTTAGTCTGTATTCTTAATTTTATTATTATTTCACAAACTATAGTTTAATTAAATTCATGATTTCCAACCCTCTCTCCAAAAAAACCCCATCTTTTGTTTCTTTTAGTTCACGTCTCTGTAAATAGTGATATCATCCATACAGGTTTTTCAAGTCAATGACTAGGGAATCTTTCTGAGTTTCTCATTCTCCATTACCTTCCCCATCTTGCTGTTCACCAATTGAGCTGACATTTCAGGAATCCATTCTATCTCTATTCTCACAGCCATTGCCTTAATTCAATCAGTTGTCATCATTTCTCCCTGGGGAAGAAATGCACTTTAGCTTACTTCTAAACTAAGTCTTTAGTCTTAACTTGATTGAATCTATTATCCATATTGCTTGCAGAGTTGTCTTTCTAAAATACGACTGTGTTCATTTTCTCTTCTCTATTTAAATTCTTCTTTTACTCATTCTAATGTTCTGGATAGAGTCCAGGCTTGGTATATCACACAGACCCTCAAGTACCTAAACCTAGCCAAGATTTCTTACCGTCTCTCCTATAAAATACCAATTCTTTATTCTTTTTCATGCAATTCTTCTTCTTTCTAAAATGTCCATTAACTAATCTTTGCCTGGCTAAGTACTATTTCCTCCCCAAATGTCTCTCTAACAATCTGAGCTGGGAGCATCACCTGTAAGTCCCCATTACACCCTGTTTTCACTTCTTCTATAAAATATATCAGTTTGTGATTTCCTTGAAAATAACAGTGATGAAACAATATGCAAAAATAGTGCAGAGTTCAAGTGCCCAGCCTGTGTTTCAAGAATAATGGGGAAAGCGATCTTTATAGGTAAGGAAGCTTGGCTATACTGGGGAGTTGTTGTGCCTTTAGTATATGAATGGGTCAACATATCAATTTTGGAGAATCTGGGACAGATCACCAGTTCTTTAATATTGATAATATTCTTTCCAAATAAATTGAGTCCTTAGCCACTCAGAACATCATTACACCAGATGGAGGGTATTAAAGGAGAATTATACATAATTCTTTCTTTTCTTTTGACAAGGGGAAAATATGTTGAAGTGACTGTCATATTATTTACAATATGGCATTTGGAGCAAGAATATTTAATTTTTTAATTTAAAATATCCCTTGGAAATATGTAATATCCTCTTACAAGTTTTTAAATAATTCATGGTGGTAGACTTCAAAATTGTTTGCAGGAATATTAACTTGCCTCCTTTCTTTTGTAGTTTTCTTTCAATTGGATAATATAAAGCCCTTAACATATACAGGCTTACTGCAAAATAGATTTTGCTTTAAAATAAAAATGTTGTACTATTTGGCACTAATTGGGATTTTTGACAGTCTCCAAAGACTGGCTTAAAAAAAAAAATCACTGCAGAACTTCATCTAAAGGTCCCTCTGTATAATTCACATTGAGAACATGGAGACTGTAGTCCTTTTTAAAATTTTAACCTAATGTTATCTCTTTATAAGAGAAGAGCTGGGGTAATGAATGGTCTTGTGACCACCAATAGTACCACTGCTCTTATTTATTTTCCTATGAGGATACAAGTACAATTTTCTCCCTTGAATGGTGTGGTAGTCTGTGGCTGGTCTTCTTCAGGAGGTTCCCATGTGTGAAATAAGTAAAACAAAACAAAACAAAAAAACCCATAAAAACAAAAAAGCATGCAAAGTCTTCGAGCCAGGTACACACAGGGAAGGGGGCATTTTCCCTGTGCCAATACAAGAGAATTGCAAGAACCAGATCTTGCAAAACAGGCTTTGTGATGTGGTTTCCTGAGTAGAAGAGTATGAGCTGATGCTATGCACTGATGTGATTCTGAATATAACTCAGGGAACCCATCATACCATGAGCCTCTGACCCAAAGGGCTTCTCTCTCCTCAGAGGCTTCTGAGAGCTCTGAACTTGAGGCCATGTTTAAAAGGAATACAAAGAGGCAATGGGAAGCTGTGTCCACCCTCTGCTTCTTTTCTAATTTAGATTTATTGTAAAACGTATTCACTGCTCTAGAAGTAAACCATAGTAAATGCAACCTTGAACTGAGCTTGTCCTTTGAACTGGGACCAGAGTTTTTGATCAGTCAGTCAAGAGTAACAAAATCCTTGGTATTTGGAGAACTAGATTTAAAGACTAAATACTGATGCATTATCTTAGTTATAAAACCTATTGTTTTCAGACCCTTTTCCACTTTACACAACTGAATCCTGGAGGAAAAAAGATCTTGGGAGTTTCTCACATAAGTTTCTTATTTATGCTCATTACACATATGTGGAAAAATAGAAACTAGTTTAAAATGACATTTTTTATAAGAGACAAATGTATTAAAAAAAGCTATTCAAGACAAAAGTCTTGGAACAAAGGTATCATAAAACCAAAAAAAAAAAAAAATCAGGCTTGCTATAATTAGGTTTCTTTGGAAACCAGAAATAGTCTTAATAATTTTAATTTAGAATTATGGCCATGTCAGTTCCTTAAATGCTTTTAGATACTATTTCTTAAAGGTATGCCCCCTTGCTTTTCAAGAAAAAAACAAATGTATATTTTGAAGGTTAAGGTTCTGGATCAATTATACATACAAGCATTTTGCTATTTGTTCAAATGTTTTCAACTGGAAGGTAATAATTAACTCACCTTCACTCATGGTAAATACTCATTATTAGGCCTCTAAATGTTCTTGGTATGACCACATATATATCTCATAGTTTCTTGGGGGGAAATTACTATAGTTTATTTCTACACATTGTCTGCTCTGTGTGTGTATGTGTGTACGTGTGTGTGTGCTTAAATAATGGAGATTGTGTCTATAGATTGTTTTTGTCTTAGAAAACTCAACTCTCATGCAATTAAACCTATCTGTGAGAAGACAGGTATTAAGAAGCTCAGTTCTCTGTGTAGCAGTTGTTAATTTCGCTGTACATTCAAGAGACAAAAGTATTTCCAGCTCTCTCTAAACATTGTTCTGGCTGAAACAATCTATTGCAAGAAACCTGATCATTCCATTTCTTTTTATTGAATAAGTACAGGATGGCTTTAGACTCCTATGGGGAGAAAGGAATCGGGCTTGCGATTCATATTATTTCTAAATTAAATATTGTATTAGCTTTTGTTTCTACTCAGACAGAAATCTTAACCTCGTAATCAAAATGCCACTGTCATCCATAGCTGGGGAAATATATATCTTATCTTTGTCCATCATATCTAATGTCCATGCAAGCATTGCATGGTGGAGAGGGTGGAGTGAGGAGCTAGGTATGGAAGAGTCAGAGAGAAGCAAAGCAAGAAAATGTAGAGTGGGCAAGGCAGGATGCTGGGTGATGGCCAGGATACTTAAAGTCTTCTTTCTGGCTCAAAAACTAATTTGAACTCTCTTGGCATCAGTTTCTTCATCTGTAAAGTTACATTAATTTCAAAGCTCATTCCAGATTTAATCATTTAAAAAAATCATTAACATTCATACGTGCTTCTAATCACAGCTTTTTATATGTAATCCAATCGTCCACTTCAGGAGCTATTAGTAAATCAATATGATAATTAATTAAGAGAGTTATTCAAAAGCACTTATTGAATGTTTACTATGTGCTAAGTGGTACAAAAGATACAAGACATAATAAATGAATCAGAGCCTCTCTGTCCCTAAAACTTACTTAAAAAGCAAAAGGGACATGGTTATTACTGTGAAAAGTGCTATCTTGGAGACATATGAATAGTGCCAAGAGTTTCTTTCTGAAGGAAAGATGAGATTGTCTCAGGTGAGGACACATAAGTTTCACAGAGGAAATGACATTTAAGTTGAGCTTTGAGGCATGAGAAGGAGTAGGACAATTCAGGGAATAAGAAGAGTATTGAAGCAGCATGAGCACACACATGAGAATAGTTCATGCATGTGCCAGGAAACCACAAAGTCCCCTGTTGCTTTCCTTTCAGTTCAAAGAGCAGCTATGGCTTGCCCTCCATGAGCCAGATAACATAGTTAGCCTTGCAGATAGAAAAATGTAGAAAGTATAAGCAATGACCTCTTAGAGCTATTGTCCACTGGGCAGATGTCTAAACAGATCATTCCAGTGACAGGTGTTAACTATTATGACAGAGAGGAGTGTGGGGTGTTATAAGAGCATAGATATGGAACATCTTACCCAAATCTAGAGGAGGCAACATTTAAGCTCTGCCTTATAAGATGGGGAAAAATTAGTCTGTCAGGGGTGGAACATTTATCTCAGAAGAAGGAGACTAGAAGAAGCTAAGTAAGGAAGAGAGATTAGAAAGAGGATACCAGGAGTTCCTTCTTGTTGGATCACAAAGTTAGAGATGGAGAATATGAGACCTGAGGCTGAAGAGGAAGGGAAGAGGTGGGTTACAGAAGTTTCTTATGCTATAATACCGTATATGGACTTTACACTGTAGGTTGTAATGTAGCTGTTGGGAGGCTTTAAACTGGAGAATGACTTAGTAGGCTCTTTATTTTAGGGGTGTGGAAGATGCATATGAGGGACACAGACCTGAGGTGGAAGGCTCAGTCAGGAGGCTGCTGCAATCATCCAAGTAAGACGTAAGGAAGGCTGCAAATACTAGAGGAAGGAAGAAGGGGGAGAAGGGGAGATTAACTAGATAAATATCTAAGAATAAAATCAGAAGATTTTTTTCAGCCAATTACTTGTAAGAACCCCTCTCCCCAAAGTCTCTCCTTCTCCAGGCTTAGAAAGTTACTCTCTAGGTTTATTTCATTGAGTCTCCTATCTTGTGTCTCTAAATACTACCAATCTGATGCTGTCCAATAGAAGTTTCTGAGGTGATGGAAATGTTCCATATGGATGTCTAATACGATCGCCTGTAGGCATATATGCTGCCAGCCACACCGAGCACTTGAAATGTGGCTAGTAGGACTCACTGATTTTTTTATAATTAATTTAAACTTAAATAGCCACATGCGCCTAGTGACTATCATATTGGGCAGCAAAAATGACAATTCCTAAACTTCTGTCTTTAGCTTAGATAGTTCCTCCTAACACAAGACTATATCCAACTGTGTACTCAATATCCCCACTTAGATTTCTAATGGATATTAAACTTAGCAGTTTAAAATCCAACTTCTGGACTTCCCCTGAATCCTGCTTCTCCTAATGTCTTCCCCATCTCAGGAAATGACAACTTGACTTTCAAGTTCTCTTTGAGTTTCTTTCATTCTCTCACACACATCACATTTTATGTGGTATGAATCAATCACATAAAACTTCATCCAGAGTCTAACTGATTCTTCCCACATACACAACTGTCACTTAGTCCACAATAATATTGCCTCTCATCAGGTTAGCACGATACACTCCTGACTGGCCTCCCTGCTTTGAACTTTGTGTTTTATGGAAGTCTGAGTCATATTGTATTATTCTTTCACTCAAAATTCTTGCTCTAAGTAAAAGTTAAAATCCTTAAATGGTCAATACAGTCTGGCCCTACATTTCCTGCCACCTCATCTTCCACTTCTCTCCTCCAAGCTCACTCTGCTCTGGTCACACTGCGTTTCCTTGCTGTTCCTGGGATACCCCAGACATGGCCCCACTGCAGAGCTTTGCACTCACACTCTCCACAGCCTGGGATGCTCTTCTCTTGGATATCTGGATGGCTTTCTTCTGCATCTTCTATATGGTCTTGCTCAAATACAGCTTGACATCAGGTCTTTCCTGACAATTGTATTTAAAATTTCATTTCCCTCAGATGACACATTTAATCTACCCCATCCACTCCCCTACTTTATTGTTCTCCACTGTACTTAGAGGCACCTGACACAGCAAATATTTTGTTTATTTTGTTTGTTGACTTTGGTCCCCCTACCTAGACTGAAAGTCCCCTGCAGAAGGTACTTTAATCTATTTTGTTCATTACCACATTCCCAGCGCTTAGAACATTTCCAGAAACATGGAATGTGCTCAGTATATTTATCAATTACATAACTAAGTAATTTTCAGATTTCTAATTCATGTTGATTTGTTGTATCATTAGAAAGGAGGAAATACGAGGAACTCGCATGGTGTATAGTATATGCTCAATAAATATTTGTTGACTGGGATTTTTTTTTCATCTTTATTGGAGTACAGTTGCTTTACAATGGTGTGTTAGTTGCTGCTTCATAACAAAGTGAATCAGTTATACATATACATATGTTCCCATATCTCTTCGCTCTTACATCTCCCTCCTTCTCACCCTCCCATCCCACACCTCTAGGTGGTCACAAAGCACCGAGCCGATCTCCCTGTGCTATGCGGCTGCTTCCAACTAGCCATCTATTTTACGTTTGGTAGTGTATATATGTCCATGCCACTCTCTTGCTTTCTCACAGCTTACCCTTCCCCCTCCCCGTATCCTCAAGTCCATTCTCTAGTAGGTCTGTGTCTTTATTCCTGTCTTACCCCTAGGTTCTTCATGACTTTTTTTTTTTTTTTTTAGATTCCATATATATGTGTTAGCATACAGTATTTGTTTTTCTCTTTCTGACTTACTTCACTCTGAATGACAGTCTCTAGGTCCATCGACCTCACTACAAATAACTCAGTTTCGTTCCTTTTTATAGCTGAGTAATATTCCATTGTATATATGTACCACATCTTCTTTATCCATTCATCTGTTGATGGACACTTAGGTTGCTTCCATCTCCTGGCTATTGTAAATAGAGCAGCAATGAACATTTTGGTACGTGACTCTTTTTGAATTATGGTTTTCTCAGCGTATATGCCCAGTAGTGGGATTGCTGGGTCATATGGTAGTTCTTTTTGTAGTTTTCTAAGGAACCTCCATACTGTTCTCCATAGTGGCTCTACCAATTCACATTCCCACCAGCAGTGCAAGAGTGTTCCCATTTCTCCACACCCTCTCCAGCATTTATTGTTTCTAGATTTTTTGATGATGGCCATTCTGACTGGTGTGAGATGATATCTCATTGTAGTTTTGATTTGCATTTCTCTAATGATTAATAATGTTGAGCATTCTTTCATATGTTTGTTGGCAGGCTGTATATCTTCTTTGGAGAAATGTGTATTTAGGTCTTCTGCCCATTTTTGGATTGCGTTGTTTGGTTGTTTGTTTTTTTTGTTATTGAGCTGCATGAGCTGCTTATAAATTTTGGAGATTAATCCTTTGTCAGTTGCTTCATTTGCAAATATTTTCTCCCATTCTGAGGGTTGTCTTTTGGTCTTGTTTCCTTTGCCGTGCAAAAGCTTTTAAGTTTCATTAGGTCTCATTTGTTTATTTTTATTTCCATTTCTCTAGGAGGTGGGTCAAAAAGAATCTTGCTGTGATTTATGTCGTAGAGTGTTCTGCCTATGTTTTCCTCTAAGAGTTTGATAGTGTCTGGCCTTACATTTAGATCTTTAATCCATTTTGAGCTTATTTTTGTGTATGGTGTTAGGGAGTGTTCTAATCTCATACTTTTACATGGACCTGTACAGTTTTCCCAGCACCACTTATTGAAGAGGCTGTCTTTCCTCCACTGTATATTCTGGCCTCCTTTATCAAAGATAAGGTGACCATATGTGCGTGGGTTTATCTCTGGGCTTTCTATCCTGTTCCATTGATCTATATTTCTGTTTTTGTGCCAGTACCATACTGTCTTGATTACTGTTGCTTTGTAGTATAGTCTGAAGTCAGGGAGCCTGATTCCTGCAGCTCCATTTTTCGTTCTCAAGATTGCTTTGACTCTTTGGGGTCTTTTGTGTTTCCATACAAATTGTGAAATTTTTTGTTCTAGTTCTGTGAAAAATGCCAGTGGTAGTTTGATAGGGATTGCATTGAATCTGTAGATTGCTTTGGGTAGTAGAGTCATTTTCACAATGTTGATTCTTCCAATACAAGAACATGGCATATCTCTCCATCTATTTGTATCATCTTTAATTTCTTTCATCAGTGTCTTATAATTTTCTACATACAGGTCTTTTGTCTCCTTAGGTAGGTTTATTCCTAGATATTTTATTCTTTTTGTTGCAATGGTAAATGGGAGTGTTTTCTTAATTTCACTTTCAGATTTTTCATCATTAGTGTATAGGAATGCCAGAGATTTCTGTGCATTAATTTTGTATCCTGCTACTTTACCACATTCATTGATTAGCTCTAGTAGTTTTCTGATGGCATCTTTAGGATTCTCTATGTATAGTATCATGTCATCTGCAAAGAGTGACAGCTTTACTTCTTCTTTTCCGATTTGGATTCCTTTTATTTCCTTTTCTTCTCTGATTGCTGTGGCTAAAACTTCCAAAACTATGTTGAATATAGTGGTGAGAGTGGGCAACCTTGTCTTGTTCCTGATCTTAGTGGAAATGCTTTCAGTTTTTCACCATTGAGGACGATGTTGGCTGTGGGTTTGTCATATATGGCCTTTATTATGTTGAGGAAAGTTCCCTCTGTGCCCACTTTCTGCAGGGTTTTTATCATAAATGGGTGTTGACTTTTGTTGAAAGCTTTCTCTGCATCTATTGAGATGATCATATGGCTTTTCTCCTTCAATTTTTTAATATGGTGTATCACGTTGATTGATTTGCATATATTGCAGAATCCTTGCATTCCTGGAATAAACCCCACTTGATCATGGTGTATGATCCGTTTAATGTGCTGTTGGATTCTGTTTGCTAGTATTTTGTTGAGGATTTTTGCATCTATGTTCATCAGTGATATTGGCCTGTAGTTTTCTTTCTTTGTGACATCCTTGTCTGGTTTTGGTATCAGGGTGATGGTGGCCTCGTAGAATGAGTTTGGGAGTGTTCCTCCCTCTGCTATATTTTGGAAGAATTTGAGAAGGATAGGTGTTAGCTTTTCTCTAAATGTTTGATAGAATTCGCCTGTGAAGCCATCTGGTCCTGGGCTTTTGTTTGTTGGAAGATTTTTAATCACAGTTTCAATTTCAGTGCTTGTGATTGGTCTGTTCATATTTTCTATTTCTTCCTGGTTCAGTCTTGGCAGGTTGTGCATTTCTAAGAATTTGTCCATTTCTTCCAGGTTGTCCATTTTATTGGCATAGAGTTGCCTGTACTAATCTCTCATGATCTTTTGTATTTCTGCAGTTGACTGAGATTTTTAAATGAGTTAGTGAAAGTAGGATGATAAGTTTAATCTTATATGTCAAGAAACAGAATAAATGTGCTGAAGATCACTCTGGGGGTGGGAGGTTTAGTGTAGCAAAAATGAGGTTGAACTTTATTCTTTAGAGAGTA
The DNA here is from genome assembly GCF_937001465.1 of Orcinus orca. Taxonomy (NCBI): domain Eukaryota; kingdom Metazoa; phylum Chordata; class Mammalia; order Artiodactyla; family Delphinidae; genus Orcinus; species Orcinus orca. Next base: position 119,152,152 of record NC_064559.1, read on the forward strand.
GAACCATTAAAGATGATCTTAAGTTGTGGAATGGTACCTGTGGATTCTGGCAAAGCAACAAACTGTGTTTATATTTCCTCTTTTGACATCCAAACTAATCTTGACCACTGCTGGTCCAGGTCATGTCCTCATCATTTTTTATCAGCCATAATCTCCCAAATGATCACTGTGTCTCCAATTTTTATTCTACAAATCCACCCTTCCTCTTTCCACATATTGATACTATAAAATATATATTGGTTCCTGTATTGTTGACTTTCTGCCCCACTGACATTCCTCATCTTTACATATAAACCTGCAGCCCATTGGTTCTGATTCTTCAGGGGCAAATAACAGGATGTACTGAGAGAAGTTGTTATTATGGGATAAAGACTAGACCCTCATATAGAGTCAGAGATTTCTCTTTACTTACCAGTTTATATGAAAAATGGATATTTATTTGTAAGATTCACTCTCTACAAAAATATACTATCCTGATTTGTTATTCACTAAAAGTTCTTCAAGTGTAGGCACTTGTAAAAAGTCACCCATATTCTCTAAGGATTTCACTTCAGGATGACAAATTCTTGGCATTTTGTAGCTGGGTTTTGGGAGATATGTACAAGGTGTACCATTAGTGCATATATAAGGGGAACCTTTGCTGGCTCCAGTGTCAAGGTGTTTCTGACACAGCCCTGTAATTAATGGGAATGCACTTTCTGGGGTGTATGTCAGTAACTTGGCAATGACAGAAACGTATGCCTTGTTTGATGAAGCTGAAAATGAGAGGAGGTGGGAGAAAACTTGCTAGAAACCTTATTCCAGTTGACAGTCTACCCTGGGTGACATTAATGAGGCTTTAAGTATGTTGATATAAATCAAGATATAGCCAGAAGCAAGGCCAAGGCAGACTGCAAAAACTGTGAAATTGGCTGTGTTAGTGTCCCTTGTGCAGAGGAAGAAATGATGTTGCTTTCAGCACAGAGAAAATTGCCAACCCCTTTAGACAGTTAGCTAATGAAAGGGGGAAAGATCCAACATCTGTTATCATAACCTAACAACGCAGACATCCAGGCCATAGTGAGGGGAATTCACTAGTGAAACCTCCAGTGGCCTAAGTCAGAAATCCAGGAGCCATCCTCCTTCTCTCACTCCCAACATCCAATCATTACTATGCTCTGTAACTTTTTGTTTTCAGTGTTTTTCAAATCTGCCCCTGCTTCTCTAGCCCTCCTCCAACTGTGTACTCTTGGCACACATGAGATATTCTTCTAACTGGTCATTTTGTTTTCAGCATTTCCCCCCACTGAATCCAGCCATTAAAAAGCTACCTGATTGACTTGGCTTAAAAATTACTCAGGGGCAACACATTGACTTCAGCATAAAATTAATGGCTAATGTTTAGTGTGTGCCTATGTTCCAGGAAAATTATAAGTCTATAAGGTAAGGTTGCTATCTCCAATTATAGATAAGGAAAGTGAGTCACAGAGCAATTAATTATCCATATTCTCAAATCTCTTAAAAGAAGTGCTTGGAATTGACTACAGGTAGTTTGTCTCCAGATCCTGTGCTTCTATACACTATGTGACAATCCTTTCCAGGATGGCAAACAGATCTCTCGTGATCAAGCCTCTGTCTCCCTCTCCTATTAATTCACTGCACACCACCATACCCACCCTAAATTCCATCTACATTTACTATAATTCCCGGGGCATACAATGTGTGCCTAATCTACATGTTTTCATGTAAGTTGTGATATTGCTCTAGGCCCTCATCTTCCCTTCCCCTTTTCCAGCTGATTTATATCTTACCAAGTGTTACTTCTTGGAAGAAGTCTTCCTTTTTACCTCTCCCTAAAACTGAATTTATAGTAAAGTGCCGCGTTACTTAAAGCCCTGAATGCCCTGAATCAAAATCAATCGGATAATCGCTTTTTTAAAAAGTATATTTCTGAGCTTCTCCTAGATTCCTTAGAGAAAGGGCCTCTAGAATCCTCTTAAACAAACTCTCCAGGTAATGCTTATTCACATTAATGTTTGAGAGCCATTGGTAGTGATTGTATGTTTGGGCTCTAGAATTAGGCACATGTGAGTCCAACTCTCAGTTTGGTCACTTACTGCGTGACCAGGGGTGGGTTACCTAATCTACTGTGAACCTAATTTTCTACAGCTCTAAAACAGAGGTAGGAACAGTGGAAAACAAAGTGACAAAATGCATGCAAAGTGCTTTGCGAGAGGGTGTGGTACTCAGCAAAACTCAGTAACGCCAGCTGTTGCTACTCTTGTCCTTCTTCATTTACTTTGCTAGTCCTGCTATTATGGAATTCCTTGTACTTTTATGCAATGTCTGGTGACTTGCGTGTCTCCCATTAATTAGACTGAAGAGAGGAGAGAAGTAAGTCTCCTTCCTCTCTGTACTGCCCAATACCCAGTGCAGTAATCCACTCACTCTAAGTGTTTAATATGTTAGTTCAATGCATGATTAAATCATCTTTGAATGTCCTACTTCTGTTTAAAAACAAAACTTTCTAATCAAAATTTAAAATAGAGCCATGGGATAGAAGGAACCCAATTCTCTACAAATTAATAGGCCATACTTCTTTTAAAAATATCTTTATTGGAGTATAATTGCTTTACAATGGTGTGTTAGTTTCTGCTTTATAACAAAGTGAATCAGCTATACACAAGCATATATCCCCATATCTCTTCCCTCTTGCGTCTCCCTCCCTCCCACCCTCCCTATCCCACCCCTCTAGGTGGTCACAAAGCACCGAGCTGATCTCCCTGTGCTATGCGGCTGCTTCCCACTAGCTATCTATTTTACATTTGGTAGTGTATATATGTCAGTGCTACTCTCTCACTTTGTCTCAGCTTACCCTTCCCCCTCTCCATGTCCTCAAGTCCATTCTCTACGTCTGTCATACAGAGTGAAGTAAGTCAGAAAAAGGAAAACAAATACCGTATGCTAACACATATATATGGAATCTTAAAAAAAAAAAAAAATGATTCTGATGAACCTAGCAGCAGGACAGGAACAGGCCATACATTTTAAAACGTGTTATCTTGAATTTAATTTTATGGCAGTTTTGATGTAAGATATATTCACTGATGAAAACTTGGAACTTTCCAAAAATATTTTTTCACCAAACATATGTTTAAGGACAGCCTACTAGGTGCTGAGTTATCTTCTAGGCAATGAAGATACAGAAGTTTTAAAATTAGGCAAAAGAAAAAAATCCTATTCTCATGACAAGCTAATGACTGTGTTGGGAGGGAGAGGGGGTAGACAATACATGTATAGATACATAGATAAATAAATCACAGAGTGCATTAGTTTTCTGTTGCTAGGTAACAAATTGCCACAAACTTGTCAGCAACATGTATTTATTATCTTGCAGTGTCCAGGGCAGAAGTCTGGTCATGGCTGAGCTGGGTTACAATCAAGGTGTTGGCTGGGTTGCAATCAAGGTGTTGGCTTGGGATTCTCTTCCAAGTTCACATGGTTGTTGGTAGAATACAGTTGCTTGAAGCTGTAGGACTGAGGTCCCTATGTCCTTGCTAGCCATCAACAGAGACCACTCTAGGCTCTTAGATGCCCCTACCATTCCTTGCCATGTGTCATTTCACAGCATCTCACAAAGTGACAGCTTCCTTCTTCAAGGCCATCAGGAGAATTCCTTGTTCCCGTCTGCTAGGGAGTCCTAAATAACATAACCTAATCAAGGAAGTGACATTCCTTTACCTTTGTATTTTCTATCTTCTAGAAGTAAGTCACAGGTCCTGCTTGGATTGAAGAGTAGGGGTTTATTCCAGTTATAAGATAAATAAGTGCTAGGGATGTAATATACTGCATGATGACTACAGTTAACACTGCTGTATAATGTATAGGAAAGTTGTTAAAACAGAGTAGAGCCTAAGAGTTCTCATCACAAGGGGAATTATTTTTTCTTTTCTTTTTATTGTATCTCTATGAGGTGATGGATGCTTTCCTAAACCTATTGTGGTAATGATTTTACAATATATGTAAATTAAACCATCATGCTCTACATGTTAAACTTATACAGGGATGTATGTCAATTATTTCTCAATAAAAGTGGAAAATAAATAAATTAAAATCAATTTTTAAAAAGGGTAGTGGTTTAACGTTGGATGTGATCCACTGAGGGTCATCTTAAAACTGTGCTTGCCCACATACATGGCATGTCAGTTGGTGATAAGTATTATGGAGAAAAATACAATGAGGAAGACAGGATCTGTCAAGGTGATGTGCGAGGAGGAGGCGTTGCTGTGGGAATGAGAGTGGGCAGAGGAGGGAAAATTCTCTTTGTTCTTTTGGTTAATGCATATTTTATACATTTTCTTAATAGTTTCTAACATAAATGAAATGCCAATTAAAGGATGTAAAGAACTGATTAAATGTTGGAGCACTTAGTAAAACTGAGTTAAAATAATTAGAACAATTATATGACAATATTCTCTGTCCAGACAAATCTGAGAGCAGAAAAGAAGTGGCTTACACAATGAAATTAACATTTTGGAAATCAGCTTCACACAAAAGGAGAAAAGTACAAATGAGATCTTTCCTCATCAGGGATTTCCATTCATCAGTTAAGAATGTGGCTTTCTTCTTTTGTTACTTGTGATTCATCTCAGAAAGTTCTTTATTCCCAGGAGGAACCATGCTTTATTCATTCCTACTCGCTGTGGGATTGGGTCCCTGTGAAGCAGTTATTTTTAGTCAACAGTTTATACTCCTAAATTGTTTCCTAAGTATTATCCTTGGTTAATCCACCAATCTTCACAAATCTATTTATAGCCCAATCAAATGAGAATCTCAAAAACCATTAGCGTTAGAAGCCTGAACTTGTCTTCATAGAACGTTTTCCTTCTAGCTGAGACAGGAGAAACCTAGAAATGTCTGAGCCATACTGTTCCATGCTGAAAACATCCAAAATGGCCAAAAAGAATAATTAACACAGGACTTCCTCCCCAGCCGCAATGAACACTTCCATCTTTTTGCAAGAGCAGTAACTATTCTTTCCATTCTTGGTTTTTGTCTTAGTCTGTTCAGGTTGCCTTACCAAAAATACCAGAAACTGGGTAGCTTATCAACAGCATAAATTGATTTCTCACAGATCTGGAGGATGGGGGTCTAAGATCAAGGCGCCAGCAGACTCGTTGTCTGGTGAGGGCCCACTTTCTTATAGAAGGCTGTCTTCTGCTAGAACCTCACACGGAAGGGAAAGGAGCTCTCCTGGGCCTCTTTCATAAGGGCACTAAATCCATTCATGACCTAATCACCTCCCAAAGGCCTCACTGGCTAATATTATCACACTGGGCATTAGGGTTTTAGCATATGAATTTGGGGCGGGATTACAAACAATCAGACCACAGCAGTTTTCTTGTTCTTGGGTTGTACCGATATTTTGATCTGTGTAGGAGGATTTTCCTGGGGATGAAGATGTGGATAAAAGAAGGTGAAACTAAAGCCAGTTAATTTTGCTACCAATTATCAGTGCCAGTCAATGCCTAGATAAGAATAAAGATAATCCTAAAAAGGAATTTTCATTTTTATCTTCAGTTTTTAATTATCTATTGTCTGTTCACATTATAAAAATTAAAATTAAGGGAGTATTAATTGTTTTGTACAATTTCTGTGGTATCATGGTACTCCCTTTTCCAATTCAGGATGCAAATACAGTGCAGGATTTTACACCTTCTAAAGTACACCATGGAGGGGGCATGTTTGATCTGGTGAGTAATGTCTGCTTAAGCATGAATTTCTTTAAGGTCTTACATTTATGTTCAAAATCGACATAATTTTTTATATAAACATACTTACTTTCATAAACCAATGCTGTTATACATTACTTACCATCACTCTAAGGAAAAACGTTCCTCTGTGTGTCTGGTCTCTCAGTTCTCTGCTTCACTTCTGGCACTTCTGATCACCAAATGTGTGATGACTTTTCCCACACAAAACAGTTCTCAGATTCTTAGGACACCAACTGGTTGTCCTACAATTTAACTCAATTCCGACACTATCTGCCTGGAGATAGTGACAGATCCCACAGGTTAAGGGCTCGGTCCCACAAGACTACTCTCTCTCTTCAGATGCCAATTGCAAGTCCAGGTTGTCACTTGTGCTCCTAACAGACCAGTTAGAAATCACAGGTTTCCGTGATTCCCTCCCCAGTTTCCATTAATTTGCTAGAGTGGCTCACAGAACTCAGAAAAACAGTTTATTTCCTAGATTACTCATTTATTATTAAAGGATATAACTCAGGAATATCCAGATGGAAGAGATGCATGGGGCAAGATATGGGGGAGAGGGAGGGGCACAGGGCTTCCATCCTCTCTGGGAACAATTCTCCCTGAAACTCCACATGTTTACCAGCCCAGAAGCTCTCAGAACCCTGTCCTTTTAGCTTTCCTGCAGGGCTCATTACATAGGTATATTTGATTAAATTATTGGCCAAAGGTGATTAAATCAATCTCTATCTCCTCTCTCCTCCCTGGAAATCAGGGGGTAAGGCTGAAAGTTCCAGTCCTCTAATTCTAGTTGGTTCCTCTGGCAAGCAGCCTCCATCCTTAAGTAACCTAGGGGCTTTCCAAAAGTCACCCCACTAACATACACGTGGGCATGGTGGAAAGCCACTTATTATGAGTAACGAAAGGCACCTTTATCTCCCTCGTCATTTCAGAAATTCTAAGTGCTTCAGGAGCTCTGTGCCAGACACGGGGACAAACACCAGATATATATTTCTCACTATAAATCACCACCTCACAATCACACACACACAAATCACATACACACAAATCAGTAACCCTTGGCGAAGGTACAAATGCGTGGAGTACAACCAATAGAACAAGTGCCACTAAGTAATACAGTTTTAGAAGACCAGTAAGAGCATTCCCAGGCACCACTTTAATGACCAAATTGTTGATAGCATGTAAACAAACTTAGGTATTTTGGACATAACACTCTACTTGCTGTTAGTTTTTTTATTGGAGTATTTACTTGATAATGTAAATATTTTTATCACTATGGGTAGACATATGAAATAAATGTACCAATCACTTGTATGTAGCATGAAAAATTAAATGTATGAAAGCCTTTACAAGCAGAATTGTTCAGGTTGTTAATTCTTTCTCTCGCAGGGAGTCAGTTAAAATGTACCAATCTAAGGTGATTCGGATGGTCTCTCGGTCTACTTCTCTCTTTCTCTTTCCTTCTCTCTTGTTCTCCGTTTTTCTTTTCTCTGCTCATCACCTGTATCTCACAATGTGATTATCAGCCTTTGATTTTATCCCATGAGTTGTGTTGCCATTTTAATAAATTCTGTTTCTTCAGTTTCTTTTTTGTTCATACTTTTATTTCATGCATTGGATTCTTCTATTTGCAGTTGTCTCATTTACGTCACCATTTACATTGTTATGCCCTCAGTTACTTTTCTTTTCTTCCTCAGTTTTCTTCTTTAGTTATTTCTGCTCTGGTTATCTGTTTGCCAAAAGAAAATTCTGCATTTGGTGTTTACTAGTTTTTTTTTACTTTTTAATGAGCACATCTTGACACATTGATGTATTGGAACAGACTCTTAGCAAATTTAATTACAGTTTAAAAATCGTTAGCCTCTTTTCCTCCTTTTTAATATGTTTTATATATTAAAAAATTAAACTCAATATATAGTAGGAATCTATTAGGAAGCTCTCCTAAGCTTTCTGGGTACATGTGAAATTCATTCATTTACTTAACAAATGTACTATGTCTCACCATGTATCATGGGCTTTGCTAGATTTGGGGAGCTGTGAACAAATCAGAAATAGCCATTTCTTTCATGGAACTTACAGACTAGAAGAGAAAACAGGCATTAGTCAAATTATTAAACTAACAATTATATGAATAAAATTTTGACAAGTGTTCCAGAGAATGAGCCATTCCCCTCCAGGACTACTTTCTTCTTTATTCTAAACAGGGAGAAACTAGCCTAAACCCCCTTTCTGGCTTTTTTTTATGCCTGGTAAGATCCTATAGGATCTTACAGGTCTCTATTTTAACACTCATTACAAATATAAATCAACCACTAATTGTACAATTAATTGAATAATGGCTCTCCCTCCCCAAAACATAATTTCCAAGGCTGCAGGAGCTGTGCCAGTCATCTTTGATTCTGACTTCCCAGTGCCAAACAATAGTGCCTTGCGCTGAGTAGGTATATTATAAATATTTGTTGAAGAAATGAATGAGTCATATTCTTTATCTCAAGCAATCCTGTGAGATGCAACCTCAGATTGGACCTTTCCTCTCTTGTATTTTCAGGAACACATTTTAATGTCTACTAGACACACTGCTTCCTAGTGATATAGCTGAATCTGGGAGGCAGGGTGTTAAACGATGCAATTTACTTGTTAAACAAGTATTGTCTACTTTCAGGGCTCAAAGCTGGTCCTAGAAGTTATGGGGAATACAAAATAAATAAAAAACTAAGGATCTTGAAAGCCGCAGCTCCTAGGCTTTGGTTGATTACTTTGTGTAGGATATGTGAGAACTTAAACATTCTACCTCTGTGCCTTTTAGAAAATAAAAAGATGTTGTTACTGGCTTTAAAGAACAGTTCTCAAACTTTCAGACTCAGGATTCCTTTACATTCTTAAAAATTCTTGAGAATATCAAAGTGTTTTTGTTATGTGGGTTATATTTACAGATATTTTCTCTATTAGAAATTAAAACTGAGAATTAAAATGTTAACTCATTTCAAAAACTGCAGTAAGCCCTTTACATGTTAACATAAATAGTATATTTTTATGAACAATAGTTACATTTTCCAAAACAAAGCAAAACAAAACGAAATAGAAGGGTGGCATTGTTTTACATTATTTGCATATCTCTTTAATGTCTGCTTATCAATAGACAGTTGAACACTCATAGAGGAAGAAATAATGAAACCTTCAAGTTTAAATAAATTAATTTAGAAATGCATGGTGATTAGCTCTTGAATTTGTTCTGTTATCTAGTGATGCCGAATCGTCAAACAAAAAGTTGCTGAGGTCACTGGAGGACGTGAGAAAGTTACAGGTTTCAGAGTTATAGAAATCTACCTTCAAGTTTCAGTTTTATGAGTGCATTGGCAATAGTTACTTAAGAGAGTTGTTTAACCTCTGAGCCTTAGTTTCCTCATTTTTTTTCTCATTTTAACATCTTTATTGGAGTATAATCGCTTTACAATGGTATGTTAGTTTCAGCTTCACAACAAAATGAATCAGTTATATATATACATATGTTCCCATATCTCTTCCCGCTTGCGTCACCCTCCCTCCCACCCTCCCTATCCCATCCTTCCAGGCGGTCACAAAGCACCTAGCTCTGTGCTATGCGGCTGCTTCCCACTAGCTATCTACCTTACGTTTGGTAGTGTATATATGTCCATGCCTCTCTCTCGCTTTGTCACAGTTTACCCTTCCCCCTCCCCATAGCCTCAAGTCCATTCTCTAGTAAGTCTATGTCTTTATTCCTGTTTCACCCCTAGGTTTTTCATGACATTTTTTTCCTTAAATTCCATATATATGTGTTAGCATACGGTATTTGTCTCTCTCTTTCTGACTTACTTCACTCTGTATGACAGACTCTAGGTCTATCCACCTCATTACAAATAGCTCAATTTCATTTCTTTTTATGGCTGAGTAATATTCCATTGTATATATGTGCCACATCTTCTTTATCCATTCATCCAATGATGGACACTTAGGTTGTTTCCATCTCTGGGCTATTGTAAATAGAGCTGCAATGAACATTTTGGTACATGACTCTTTTTGAATTATGGTTTTCTCAGGGTATATGCCCAGTAGTGGGATTGCTGGGTCATATGGTAGTTCTTTTTGTAGTTTTTTAAGGAACCTCCATACTGTTCTCCACAGTGGCTGTATCAATTTACGTTCCCACCAACAGTGTGAGAGGGTTCCCTTTTCTCCATACCCTCTCCAGCATTTATTGTTTCTAGATTTTTTGATGATGGCCATTCTGACTGGTGTAAGATGATATCTCATTGTAGTTTTGATTTGCATTTCTCTAATGATTAGTGATGTTGAGCATTCTTTCATGTGTTTCTTGGCAGTCTGTATATCTTCTTTGGAGAAATGTCTATTTAGGTCTTCTGCCCATTTTTGGATTGGGTTGTTTGGTTTTTTTGTTATTAAGCTGCATGAGCTGCTTGTAAATTTTGGAGATTAATCTTTTGTCAGTTGCTTCATTTGCAAATATTTTCTCCCATTCTGAGGGTTGTCTTTTGGTCTTGTTTATGGTTTCCTTTGCTGCACAAAAGCTTTTAAGTTTCATTAGGTCCCATTTGTTTATTTTTGTTTTTATTTCCATTTCTCTAGGAGGTGGGTCAAAAAGGACCTTGCTGTGATTTATGTCATAGAGTGTTCTGCCTATGTTTTCCTCTAAGAGTTTGATAGTTTCTGGCCTTACATTTAGGTCTTTAATCCATTTTGAGCTTATTTTTGTGTATGGTGTTAGAGAGTGATCTAATCTCATACTTTTACATGTAGCTGTCCAGTTTTCCCAGAACCACTTATTGAAGTGGCTGTCCTTTCTCCACTGTACATTCCTGCCTCCTTTATCAAAGATAAGGTGACCATATGTGCGTGGGTTTATCTCTGGGCTTTCTATCCTGTTCCATTGATCTATATTTCTGTTTTTGTGCCAGTACCATGCTGTCTTGATTACTGTAGCTTTGTAGTATAGTCTGAAGTCAGGAAGCCTGATTCCTCCAGCTCCGTTTTCCGTTCTCAAGATTGCTTTGGCTATTCGGGGGCTTTTGTGTTTCCATAAAAATAGTGAGTTTTTTTTCTAGTTCTGTGAAAAATGCCAGTGGTAGTTTGATAGGGATTGCATTGAATCTGTAGATTGCTTTGGGTAGTAGAGTCATTTTCACAATGTTGATTCTTCCAATACAAGAACATGGTATATCTCTCCATCTATTTGTATCATCTTTAATTTCTTTCATCAGTGTCTTATAATTTTCTGCATACAGGTCTTTTGTCTCCTTAAGTAGGTTTATTCCTAGATATTTTATTCTTTTTGTTGCAATGGTAAATGGGAGTGTTTTCTTGATTTCACTTTCAGATTTTTCATCATTAGTGTATACGGATGCAAGAGATTTCTGTGCATTAATTTTGTATCTTGCTACTTTACCAAATTCACTGATTAGCTCTAGTAGTTTTCTGGTGGCATCTTTAGGATTCTCTATGTATAGTATCATGTCATCTGCAAAGAGTGACAGCTTTACTTCTTCTTTTCCGATTTGGATTCCTTTTATTTCCTTTTCTTCTCTGATTGCTGTGGCTAAAACTTCCAAAACTATGTTGAATAAGAGTGGTGAGAGTGGGCAAACTTGTCTTGTTCCTGATCTTAGTGGAAATGCTTTCAGTTTTTCACCATTGAGGACGATGTTGGCTGTGGGTTTGTCATATATGGCCTTTATTATGTTGAGGAAAGTTCCCTCTATGCCTACTTTCTGCAGGGTTTTTATCATAAATGGGTGTTGAATTTTGACGAAAGATTTCTCTGCATCTATTGAGATGATCATATGGTTTTTCTCCTTCAACTTATTAATATGGTGTATCACGTTGATTGATTTGCGTATATTGAAGAATCCTTGCATTCCTGGAATAAACCCCATTTGATCATGGTGTATGATCTGTTTAATGTGCTGTTGGATTCTGTTTGCTAGTATTTTGTTGAGGATTTTTGCATCTATGTTCATCAGTGATATTGGCCTGTAGTTTTCTTTCTTTGTGACATCCTTGTCTGGTTTTGGTATCAGGGTGATGGTGGCCTCGTAGAATGAGTTTGGGAGTGTTCCTCTCTCTGCTATATTTTGGAAGAGTTTGAGAAGGATAGGTGATAGCTCTTCTCTAAATGTTTGATAGAATTCGCCTGTGAAGCCATCTGGTCCTGGGCTTTTGCTTGTTGGAAGATTTTTAATCACAGTTTCAATTTCAGTGCTTGTGATTGGTCTGTTCACATTTTCTATTTCTTCCTGATTCAGTCTTGGCAGGTTGTGCCTTTCTAAGAATTTGTCCATTTCTTCCAGGTTGTCCATTTTATTGGCATAGAGTTGCTTGTAGTAATCTCTCTTGATCTTTTGTATTTCTGCAGTGTCAGTTGTTACTTCTCCTTTTTCATTTCTAATTCTGTTGATTTGAGTCTTCTCCCTTTTATTCTTGATGAGTCTGGCTAATGGTTTATCAATTTTGTTTATCCATTCAAAGAACCAGCTTTTAGTTTTATTGATCTTTGTTATCGTTTCCTTCATTTCTTTTTCATTTATTTCTGATCTGATTTTTATGGTTTCTTTCCTTCTGCTAACTTTGGGGTTTTCTTGTTCTTCTTTCTCTATGCTTTAGGTGCAAGGTTAGGTTGTTTATTCGAGATGTTTCCTGTTTCTTAAGGTAGGATTGTATTGCTATAAACTTCCCTCTTAGAACTGCTTTTGCTGCATCCCATAGATTTTGAGTCATCCTGTCTCCATTGTCATTTGTTTCTAGGTATTTTTTGATTTCCTCTTTGATTTCTTCAGTGATCACTTCGTTATTAAGTAGTGTATTGCTTAGCCTCCATGTGTTTGTATTTTTTACAGATCTTTTCCTGTAATTGATATCTAGTCTCATAGCATTGTGGTCGGAAAAGATACTTGATACAATTTCAATTTTCTTAAATTTACCAAGGCTTGATTTGTGACCCAAGATATGATCTATCCTGGAGAATGTTCCATGAGCACTTGAGAAAAATGTGTATTCTGTTGTTTTTGGGTGGAATGTCCTATAAATATCAATTAAGTCCATCTTGTTTAATGTATCATTTAAAGCTTGTGTTTCCTTATTTATTTTCATTTTGGATGATCTGTCCATTGGTGAAAGTGGGGTGTTAAAGTCCCCTACTATGATTGTGTTACTGTTGATTTCCCCGGAAATCACACTGCTGCACAGGCTCTCCGGAAGTGGGGTGTGGATAGTGACCTGTGTTCGCACACAGGCTTCTTGGTGGCGGCAGCAGCGGCCTTAGCGTCTCATGTCTGTCTCTGGGGTCCGCACTTTTAGCCGCGGCTCGTGCCGGTCTCTGGAGCTCCCTTAAGCAGCGTTCTTAATCCCCTCTCCTCGTGCACCAGGAAACAAAGAGGGAAGAAAAAGTCTCTTGCCTCTTCGGCAGGTCCAGACTTTTCCCCGGACTCCCTCCCGGCTAGCCGCGGTGCACTAACGCCCTGCAGGCTGTGTTCACGTCGCCAACCCCAGTCCTCTCCCGGCGCTCCTACCAAAGCCGGAGCCTCAGCTCCCAGCCCCGCCCGCCCCGGTGGGCGAGCAGACAAGCCTCTTGGCTGGTGAGTGCCAGTCGGCACCGATCCTCTGCGCTGGAATCTCTCCGCTTTGCCCTCCGCACCCCTGTTGCTGTGCTCTCCTCCGCGGCTCCGAAGCTCCCCGCCTCCGCCACCCGCAGTCTCCGCCCGCGAAGGGGCTTCCTAGTGTGTGGACACTTTTCCTCCTTCACAGCTCCCTACCGCTGGTGCAGGACCCGTCCCTATCCTTTTGTCTCTGTTTATTTTTTTCTTTTGCCCTAACCAGGTACGTGGGGGTTTCCTTGCCTTTTAGGAGGTCTGAGGTCTTTTGCCAGCGTTCAGTAGGTGCTCCGTGGGAGTTGTTCCATGAGTAGATGTATTTCTGGTGTATCTGTGGGGAGGAAGGTGATCTCCGCTTCTTACTCTTCCACCATCTTCAGTTTCCTCATTTTTAAGAGGGGCAGTAATGCTTACATTAAATGGTACTTGACAAGATTAAATGAGATAATGTATATGAAATGGCTGGCACATAGTTTGCTCTCAGGAGATAGTTCTTTTTGCTCTTTCTATCCCCAATCCCAAAATCCTTAAGTAATTTAGTAGAACTGAAGCATAATAGTCATTATATTTGCAAGTACAGTTAATCATCCTGTGCATTAGACATTGTTTCTATTAGACACGTTGTTGACTTTTATAAAAATCTTTTGTGTAATTTCATAATGTAAATATCATCAACTAAGGTCTTTGAATCTTTGGGAAATGTCAAGGACACTACTGTGATTATTCTCAAGATGCCTGATATCCAGCTGAGCAGACAAAACTCACAGGCTGGAAACCTCAGGAGCTTGTAAACCTATAAGCAAGTGGGAGTACATAGTACAAAGCTTATATCAGAGCTGAGGGATTACGAAATAAGGTGATTTAAACCAAAGGAGGTCAAACTGCAGAGATCCCAGTGGGAATGATCTGAGTATATTAAATATACATGTCCAGTCCAAATGTATGTGTATGTGAAGAGATTTCAGTGGTCTGAATATGGCAGATCATCAGTTGAGAATACATTCAGTGAAACATCTGGTTTCAATTTCTAGTGCTGCCCTTAGGAGTCATGTGACCTTCAGTAAGTAATTAAGGGTTCAGAGCTCCATTTACTTACCTCATGGAATTGTAGTAAAGGTTATCATTATCTGCAAAATAGTAATAATAATAATACCTATCTATCAGGTTATTACAGAGGATTACATGTTATAATGAATGAAAGACCTCAACTCTGTGATAGGCACATAGCAAACACTCGATAAAGACTAGCCATCATTACTATTATTGTTGTGAGTATATATCCATCTTGGTGAACATAGATTGGCAGTTGTGTTTCTTGAATCATTCAGGCCAATCCTAATTTATTTTTTTTAACTATTGTCAGGTGATATTCCAGACATCCCAGTTTTTTGAAACTACTCACTACAATGAGATAGCTGAGAAAAATTTCATATCAAATAATGGAGCTATATATATATATATATAAAATGAATATATATTTTTCATTATCTGAGAAGCCTGTTCTATTTTTTCATTATGCTCCAATAAGAGGCTTCTTCTATTGCTCCTAGCTCTTCCTTCATTGGCTGGATAACTCTTGCCAACTATGCAGGATATTTGCACATTATGAATGAGGGACTGGTTGAGGCTTTTAGGCCCTGGTGGCTTCATCACCTTGCAATTCTAGCTCTCAAATTTAGTCCCAGTTTCTACACTAGTTTCCCTTGATCCTATCTTCCCCTTGAATCTGGCATAGAGCTTCCCACCCAGGTAGGTATCTTAGCTATTCCTCCTATGTATTGGACCAAGTGTTCACAGCTGCCTAGTTCTTACCTTTGCTTTCTCTTGACCAAACTTGAGTCAAACTTCTCTCCTTCCTCTGGGTCCCTAAACTCATCTTGGCCTACAAGCCTGAGTGAGCACTGAAAGTGGAACCTGTTCCTTGTCAGGGTCTCCTGGAAATCAGCAAGGCACTTTTCCTGTCATGCCCAGTTTATTTCTTCTTGCTTGTCCAACTTCCTTTTAAAAGATATGTTTATCTTTGCTTACCCCTCCTTGCCTTATAAATAAAAGCCTTTACCTGTTGATTTTGAGATGCAGATTTCTGAGATGGGAATTTTGTCCCTAATGCAATAGTCTCTCTTCTGAATAAAGTTTCTTCCTGTCTAAGTTCAGATTGTCTTTATTTTGGCAACATCTTGGTTCTGCTCTCCTGGGAAATTCCCCATTTTTCCTTGTCTTTGCATCTTTCCATCTTTCTCCCTCAATGTCCTAATCTCTTGGCTGGTTCTTGACAAAAATATCCAGCAACCCTTTCCCACAAGTCCTGTTGTCTTGGCCCTTAGTGGATGAGCCTGGGTCATTAGATACAAGACCGATGTGAAATTTAGAACATATTTCCTTTCAGACTAATGAAAATCACCATCCTACACTGAGCAAAAGTCTAAACATCTTCCCAAGTTTAAGGGAAAGTATTGTGTGATTCAATGTAAAAATCAGCAGACTGAGTATCATACAGCCTGCAGGCACAAAAAGAAAACAAGAACAATTTATCTTGTCAGCTCATCATTTCATTTACTATGCTTAGTTATGTCAATTGAGTTAAAGTAGTGTTTTGTAGATGAATTTCCATAGACTCTAATCAATATGTTGGTTTACATGCTTATTATATAGGAATCACTGCTTTGTTTTTCTACCCCCATTGAGGTTATTAACATGTCCTATATCAGTATTATCTGAATATTGCATGAAGGCTTTCTCCTTTTTAAACAACAAACAAGAAAGCTAAATCACTAATATTTCACCCTGACCCCGTTGTGCCCTACCTGCCACTTTTTTCATCTGGATTTAATTTAATTATTTCCTTTCCAAATTTCTCATCATGCACAATCATCCTACATATAGCCATAAAAAACAGATTCCTAAACCATCATTTAGATCCTGGCATTCTCTTTTTGAAAGCTTAAGATTTTCTTCTGAGGCCCAATTGTCATAACAAAGCCCTCTACTCTTTCCTCTTCACTCACTAGCCCCTGGTCTTCTGTTGATGGTCAAGCAGGTTCACATTAATATATGCACTCCCACAGAGTATATCCGTACAGCTCTGTCTTTCTTTCATTGCTTTAAATTCTTTCCAAACATCTTTGGTATGTTTGAAGTTGTTTCCTTCCTAGGATTATACATTTATGATGCAAATTTTTAAAAATCACTTAAGACTCTTTGCCTAAATGCTTTTAGCTTCCTGGTAAACTTCGCAGATTTTTAGAAAAATTTTGAGTCCTTTCCCCCAAATTCATTCTTTTAAATCCAATACGGCCACAGTTTTGAATTATTGTATTTTCCTTTCTTTTCTTTTTCTCATATGTCTTTTTTCATATTTTCCCAACACTGTTCATCTAGCACAATCTCTAAATCAATTAGAAAATGATAATAGTTACTATTTAAAAAAAAAACACTTAGTAGGAAACAGTATTTTCTAAACGTCTTTAATGATCACAACTTCTCAGGCAGGAATACTGTCTAAATAAGCAGATGTGGGACTCCTAGTCTCACACTATACTCTAATGCCTCAGTAAAGTAATTTTAAATGTGCTAAAGCAAGCTTGCTTTGGGCATGGAAATAGGCAGCACTTTGGGAAGTACTGTATAAATAAATAAACGCAGGGATTCCTGCTTGTGAATTCATGGGACACTTCAGACATATTACATCCTTTCCTAAGTCTGGTCAGGTTAGTGTAATTTTACACCTGCCCTGTTCCGGCACATGTTAGAATCCATGCCTGAAGAGAAGGCAGAAAATCAATCTCCTGGTGCCCTGTGCCTCCTGTTAGGACTGGAGTCATCTGAGCTATCGAATGCTGGGTGTGTTCTTTCTGGCCAAGTCTCACTCCAGGATGTGTGAACTTATCCAGAGGGGTAGTAGAACAGGAAATCAACATTAATAATAAGAACACAAATAACAATAAGAATTATAGCAGCTGATATTCACCAATCATGTTCTGCAGAATACTGTGTTGAGTGCTTTATACAATCACTTTAATAAATCCTGATAAACCATATGAGGAAGTACAATTGTGTCATCAAGTTTAAGAAGCTGACCTTACCATTTGATGTTCATAAACTTTTCAGATATGTTAAGAATATCTTCACCACAGTCTCAACTCTTACCTTATTGAAAATCTCAAGCTCTCTGCTCTCATGCTTTTGCTGGCAGACAAAAAAAAAAAAAAAAAAAGAAGTGTATTGGACATTTATACTATGTACACATTTCCTAATGTACACATTTCCTAAAAGAAAAGTATATTGCAGTTTGTGACAGGGATGCGTAAATAGTGACCATATAATTTATCATCCAAATATAGACACTTTTGAGACTGAAACTAGATGTTAAAAATCTATTAACAAGTGTCAACTCATTCACATCAGATGTACCTGGTACTGTCCCCAAGAAGGTAAGTTTTGTGGTCGCCTTTTGCCTAAGCCATTGTCAGATAGCTGCACAATATCAACATTTTTCTGGATGCAGATCAAACAGATGAGCCTCCTATTTGTCTATTACATGAAATATATGCAATGAAAAGTCAAATACTTTCAAAATTACAAATTGTAATTTTGTAAATTGTGTTTTACTATCCAACTAATTAGATTATAAGGAAATAATTGACAGTCAAGCTTTTTACTCCAATTCTATCAACAATAGATAACTAATAAGAACCTGCTGTATAAAAAAACAAATAAAATAAAATTCAAAAAAAAATTCTATCAGCAATATTTCCAAAAAATTACATTATCATTTTACATTAGTAAGTTAGGTAAAAAAAACATTGTCCATTATCTTCACCTCATTACACAGTTAAAGTGAGAGAAAAAATAAAATTTCTAGAAGAATAAGCCAGAATACCAATTATAACAATATATGATTTTCATAGTTTTATATCATTGCTTATTAGTATTTAGCTTTGATAGCTCGTTAAGATATTCTGGATTATTTCAACTTTCTGCTTAGAGCCCTTCACATTTTTTGTATTACCTCCAGAAGGTATTGTTTCATTACCCTGATACCCAGAGCCTTCTGCAAACTTGTCTCTTTTGTGCTATCCAATAGAGTAGACCACACAGGAGGCTATTAAATTTAAAATTAAATTAATTAAAATTGAGTAACATTAAAAATTTTATTCACCCAGTGCACTAGCCACATTTCAATGGCTCAATAGATCAGGTAGCTAGTGACTACTGTATTAATGCCAAACTGAAAATACTCATCACAGAAAGTTGTATCTAACAGTCCTGCTCCACATTCCTTCTACATTTGTTATCTATTGTTCTCATCTGAAAAATTTCTGTTCTTGCCAAATTAGACCCCTTTCTATCCTCTAACATGTTGCACCTTGTTTTTAACCATTTTAATCAGTTTAACACTATGACATGAAATACCTCTAGTACCTCAAGAATTCATGTACTTATTCATACAAAAAATGTGGAGTTTTCTTTTATTCCAAGAAGTCTGTTATGTGTTGGAGAAACAAAAACAAGAAACACAGTCCTTGCCCTATAAGGTCACAGTCTAATGGGGGAGAGTGACAAATAGATGAGCGAGTACAGATGGTAGCTGCTAAGATAGAGATAGTGAGTTTCATGGGAGCAGTTGAACACTCCTATCAGAAATTAGAAGAGATTCAGAAGATGCTCCTGTAAAGATGGCATGTGATCTGAACGTAGAAGCATAGAAGGAGTTAGGAAAATGAAACAAAGGAGAATGGAGGAAAGTAGAGGGCTCTGAAGAGTATGAGCTGACTGGGAATTGTACACTCTTTGCTGTAGCTAGACTTCAGCATGCAGGGCACTCACTACAACACTGGACCAGGACACTCAGATCTCCCAGAGCTCAAATGCCATGTTGAGAATGTGGGCTGTATTTGAAAACCAAAAAAGCCACTGACAGATTGAATGTAGGGATGTGACAGGATCAGATTTGTGTTTTGCAAAGATCACCCTAGAAACAAAGAGGAAAGGGATTGGAGTAGAAAGCCATTTAGAAGACCTTTTCATAATCTAGGTGACAAGTAATAAGAGCTTAAATTACTGTAGTGACTATTGGGTAGAGGGAAGGTTCTGAGAGATTAAAATGCATAATTTATTGGTAACAGAATGAAGATCTACTTTCAAACTTCCAGCAATTCTGAAAAATCCAAACCAGATGCCATTTTCAAATTGATTTCACATCTGGGAATCTTTGCTTTTAAATTCCTGTAGGACTTATTTACTCATTTTTAGTACTAATTTCCACTCCTGAGTCCCTTGACACCAAAGACTATAGTGTGTTTCCTAGTATCCCTTATAATGAGTAACCCAGTTCTTTTCTTTATTTAACACTTGGTATATATTTGATCACTCACAGATTGTCTCCGAATCAAAAATAATGTTGTTGAGCAAGTGTCTAAATGAACTCTATTAACAGATGAGGGAAGTAGTGGAAAAAGTTATGGGTGGTAAGTTCAAATACTTTCATATACACTATCCTCTTGGTTGTACTTTTCACAATTAAGTAATAATTAAGTTTAAATTTAATAATTTAATAATTAAATTTAAATAACAATCAATTTAAATTTAATTAATTAAATTCAAATTAAATAACTTAAATAATAATTAATTTAAGTTAAAACTAATTAAATAACAAAATGTATAATTGTTTACTAAGCCTTGGTTTTCCTCATTAGGATATTTGAATTCTACTAATGTAAGAATCATATTTGTCTTGTTTATTGTTGGACTGTAATTCCTCAGAGGGTTTCTGCATCATAGTTGGTGCTTAATAAATATTTGGAGAATGAATGAATCTGTAGTTCATAGATGGGAGGGAAATGATCATTTATGGACCACTAATTATTTGCCAGGCATTATCCTATTATGTAGTTTTATAAATATTATACCTTTTATTTCTCAAAATATTTTAAGTATTAGTAACACCAGGAAAATAGGTGTTAGTAAACTCTTTTTACAATTGACAAAAGTCTGGCTCAGAGAGTCTAGATGATTTATAGGACAGCAAATGAATAGCAGTCCTGGAATTTGAAGGCAATTTCTACTGCATCCAAAGTCTATAGTTGTTTGCTATAGAAACTTGCCCTTTATCTGGTAAGCATGAACATCCCATCTGGGAAAGGATATTTGTGTGGCATACGTATCACTGAGCATTAGATTTGCATAGTGAACTGGTGTTTGGATTAACAATCACTTGCTCAGCGCTTCTGAGGAAACAGCTATGGCTTGGGACAACAAAAATGAATAATAAATGGCCTCTGTCCTAAAGAACCCACACTAGTGATGGAGACATGCTTAAGCAAATAATTTGGGTTCAATAACATACACACACGCAGACATGGGTACAGACACACAGAAGCACTCATATTCAAACTTCTATGGGCTTCCACAACACTGTATGCTTAATCTAATCTTAAATTTCTGAGAACACTTTTTTTAAGAAGTAGAATATTAATCTAAACCTTAAAGAATAAATAAGAACTATCCATTAAGGAATGAGCAAGTCAGCCATACAAATATCTTAGTCCAAAACAATATGGGTATTCAACAAAAAAATTAGTCCAGTAATTTAATATTCCACAGAATTTTGATAAATATTAAAGCAAGAAGTGAGATGAGATGAAAGAGAAAGTCGATTGAGCTTTTCTTCCCAAATTACAATGCTTGAACTTAATTCTGCAGACAATTGGAAATAGCCATTTTATGCAAGATATTGAAATAGTTAAATTTTATCCAGTCAACTCTGGTTGCAACTTAAAGAAATGATTTAAAAGATCGTAAAATTGGACAAGGGAGGTCTATCTAGGTAAGTATACAAACTAAAATAATAGTAATAGAGATGGACAGGAGGAGCTAGATTCAAGAAACAGAAAGGAAATCTGTTTATAAACTTGATGGAATATGAGTGAGGGAGACAAAGGAGTGAGAAAAGTTTCCACGTTCCAGTCTTGAGGGATGCAGTTGATAGTAGTGCCTTAACAGAAACCTGGAACAAATAGGAGGCAGTTTCATCTGTCTTAAAAATGAAATCAAACAAATACAACAGACAAAAAGCACAAATCCTCTCCTGACTTCATTTCTTCTAGTTATCACTTCATTTCTTTGCTACCCCTGATTGCAAAATTACCTAAAGGTGCTATATAGAGCTACTGACTCCACTGCTTCTCACCTTGTCCTCTCAGATTCTCTAATAGGGTCCCTGCCCTCACCATCTCACTGAGACTGTCCCTGGGTAGGTCGCAAATGACTTTCATTGTGTCAAAATTGAATGTTTTCTTCACTTATCTTATTTGACCCAAAGCAACATTCAACCAGTTATTCATTCTCTCCTTAAAATACATTTTTCCATTAACTTTTGTAATACTATATTGCTCTGGTTATTTCTCTTCTTAATCTCTGCTCCTAGCTCATTCTCTTTTTTTTAATTTAATTAATTAATTTATTTTTTAACATCTTTATTGGAGTATAATTGCTTTACAATGGTGTGTTAGTTTCTGCTTTATAACAAAGTGAATCAATTATACATACACATATGTTCTCATATGTCTTCCCTCTTGAGTCTCCCTCCCTCCCACCCTCCCTATCTAGCTCATTCTCTTGTGATGACTAAACCTTGGAGTGAATCTGTGCTCCATTCTCCCCTCCCTTTAAATCAACACAGTCTCCCTGGTAGACCTATCTTGTCCCCAGCTCTAAATAAAAATCATCGGCGGCAACTTTTAAATTTATATTACCTGCATTGTGTTTTCACCCAACTTCCAGACTGGCCTTTTCCAAGTTCCTGGCACCTCCACAGGAATATCAATAATAATCACACACATTGTCAAGTCAGAACCCTTGATACCTGTTTCTCTACCATCATAACTACTCTCCCATCTCTCATCTTAATGAATCATATCATCAGTCACACACTGATCAACCCAATGCCTTGATTTATCCCTTTCTCTTTATTCTTAATTTACCAGTAACTTCTGCCACTACCTCCAGATGTACCCCCAATTGGCCACTGCTGCCACCTCTGCTGGTACCACGCTAGTCTAGGAAATCATTGTTATATCTTAAACAGTCCGCTACAAAAGCCACCTAACTGGTCGTCCTGTTGTCACCCCTCCCTGGTTGCAATTTACTTTCCTCAAACAACGTAAATTTTTAAAGATATAAATTCCATCATATCACTCCACTGTTTTCCATTAAATCCTCCTCACTCTGGCTTTAAAGCCTTTACTGATCAAGCACACTCTCTGACTACAGTGTGCCTCGTTATCCACAAAACTTGCAGCCCAATAGAATCTCTGTCCTCAGACATGCTCAGTTCATCCACAGCTTTGAACTGGTCATTCTTTCTGCTTGAACTGCTCTTCCAGGCAACTTCACATGGCTGCCCTCATCTTGCCATTCAATCTCAGTTCAAATGCTGCCTCCTCAGCGAAACCTCATTAGACTCCCAATCATCTTCTATCATATCAGGTTAACTGAATCCTTTGCATAGCACATATCATAATCTGCTGTTTTCCATTGTTTATTTTGTTATAGATTGTCTCTCCATCTCTGACCTCACTTACCACACACAGACACGAACTAGGATGCAAGCTACGTGAGAATAGAGACTTTCGGTTGTTCACTGCTGTATTGCTAAGTCCTACAATAGACAGCTTGATAAATGAAACTAAAGTGAAGGCTAAAGGTGGAACTGGACAGCATGGTAAAGAGACTGAGAGATAGTGGCAAAGACATGAAACAGGCTAACATAGTTTTTGGTTGGGTGAAATATTATTAGATAATATATGTCACGGGAACCACCAAAATAGAAAATTTTTAAGAAGAAATCAGTGCAAACCTCTATCAAAACCAGCAGAGATCCAGTAAGATAGGGACTGCAGGGAGTGTCCATTGGATTTAGCAAAATTGGTGATCTGGTCTCTCATGACTTTGGTCACAGTAGTTTCAGAGAAGTGGAGACAGCTGAAGGTAGAGTGCAGGGGCTGGAGAAGCAAATGGGAGAAAATATGGGGAAAGTTGAGTATGATATTTTTCAAGACACTTGGCTGAGAAAGAAGAAATGGAGTGTCAGTGAGGGAGGTACTCTAGGTGGGGAAATGGTGTATGATGTGCTGAGAGAGAACTGAAGGGGAAATACTAGAGAGAAAAACCTTGAGGGGGTAGGAGAGAGGGAGCAAAGTCCCCAGAGTGGCAAAAAACGAATGGGATTAAAACCATAGCTGGAAGTTGGCTTCAAAAGTAACAAGATGGAAAAAAGGCAGATGCTTCCAGTCTGAAGTAGTTCATGTTGATGCTTTTAATTTTCTTGATTAAGTGGCAAGTCAACCTTCTGAAAAAGAGAGTTGAATATCGGGTAGAATGTTTATAGTGGGTGGTGAAAGGTCTGCATTTTTTATGGAGTGAGAGACAGATCTGAACAAGAGCAGTAAAAACATTCTAATATGGCTTAGACTGAGATTTACTGAATTTGAAAACCATCCATACCATTGTGATATTAAGAGAAGCTCAGCATGCAAGTATAAGACTGGATAAGAGGAATTTGGAAATTGATGAAGAGCTAGAGAATTTCTGGGAGGTTCTGGAATCAGAATTGAGGTATTGATAGAAAATAGTTCAGGTGATGGATCATGTGGTCTAAGTTGGACAAAATAGGCAAGGCCAGTAAATACTATTTATTACCACAGATTAAAATCAGATAAAGTAAATACAAACATAATTGTGGGTTAGAGTACAAAAATTCATAAGGGGTGGGCTTTTATTTCTTTCTTTTCTTTCAAAATAAAAAGCATTTTTCAGGGCTTCCCTGGTGGCGCAGTGGTTGAGAGTCCGCCTACCGATGCAGCGGACACGGGTTCGTGCCCCGGTCCGGGAAAATCCCACATGCCGCGGAGCGCCTGGGTCCAGCCCGTGAGCCATGGCCGCTGAGCCTGCGCGTCAATGAGCCTGTGCTCCGCAACGGGAGAGGCCACAACAGTGAGAGGCCCGCGTACCGCAAAAAAATAAAAAGAAATAAGAAGCATTTTTCTTTTTCGATAAAACGTATTTAAGTTAAAGTATAACACCGTTTACAGGGAGTTGACGTGTACACTGGCAAGATGTGTAGTCCACGCAGGCGTCTCGATCAAAGAATCAATGAAAAAGAACACCTTAGCCTACCGTCTGCTCCCCTGAGGAGTGGGGAGGTGGGGGAGGGCTTCTTTAAGTTCACACAGGCACCATAAGGGGTAGCATTAGGATCATATTTGGCATACTGTTTTATAAGCTTCCCTTAAAACTGAAAAATGTGATTTCAAATCATCTTCCTGCCAATGGGTATATCTATAGAGTTCAATTTTGGCAGTGCTGCATGGTCCCATAATTCGTTTAATGGATTATCTAATGATAAATATTTAGGTTCTCAAAAAATATTATTCCATTTTATACTCCCACTAGTAGCATATGACAGTGTCCATTTTTTTCTCAGTCTCACCCATACGGGGAAAGATTTAAAAAACCCATACTAGCTTTTAAAAAATCTTGATAATTTTGGCCAATCTTATAGATTAAAAGAAATATCTCAATGTTATTTTCAATTTTTGATTATTTGATATATTGCAAATATTGTATTTCTTTTCCAGTAAATTTTCTGTTCACTACTAAGAATCAGTAAAGTATGGAGATGAAGTTCATAGATTCTCAAATCAGTGTATCTAGGCTTGAAAACTACTTACTAGCTGTATGATCTTGAGCACATTGCTTTGTCCTTCCTCCTCATTAAGTTTTTCTGAGAATTAGATGAATTAATATAAATAAAATGCTTAAAAATATTCTTGATAGCCTGTAAATACTCTATAAATGCTAACTATTTTTGCTGTTATTCCAATCACTTAATCTTTTTTTTCTCTTCTGAGTATACCATTATAGTTAAGAGTGTGGGTTCTATAATCAGATGGGATTCTGAAATTGACTCTGATTACTGGCCATGTGACTCTGAGCAAACTACTTCGTGTCTCTAAACTGTAGTTCACTTATCAGTAAAATTAAAATTTTCTAAGTATACTTATGAGAATTAATGGACTAATTCTTGGAACAAGTTTTGCAAAGTGCCTGGAATAGAGTAAACAATAAATAGCATTGCTATTAATGTTGCAATTATTATTTCCTTATGATGTATATTGTAAACATTAATCTTTGTCTATTATATACATTTCAACTTCCCAGTGTATCTCTCAGGGTATCAACAAAAAACACACAGTACAATCAAATTAGAATAATTTGGAAAAAAAATTCAATTATAAAACTCACAGGACCTTGTTTTACAAAGATATGGGAGGGAGGAGCCACAAGGGATTATGCAGTAACCCAGAGCTGACTCTCTCTAAGGTGAAAGGAAGAGGGGAGGGAGAGGTTTCTGGAAACTGAGAACAGTGAACATTGACTGAGTGGCACAGCAAGATTCAAGTGACCACAGAGCCTGCTGGGGCTCGTCATGGCTGAGCCCAGGGAAACCAGAGAGCTCCCAAGAGCCACTAATTTAGTCAATTTCTGGGATTCCCAGAGGCTCTGGAGGTCCACTATTCAGCCACAGAGATGGAGAGCAGATTAAAAAACGATGGGAAGTGGATGTCAAGGTGCAAAACTACAGTGTCATTTTTATATTTGCTCTTGTTGCCTTTTGCCAAATTTATGTATCTAATTTTTATTTCATCAAATTGGTTAAACGTCTTTATAGTTTCTGGTATTGATGTCACATTTAGGCTATTCCCACTCCAAGATTATAAAAAATATTTCCTCATTTTTTCCACATTTATAATTGTACAGTTTTCTTTCTTATATTTAAATATTTGATCCATCCGGAATGTGTTCCACTTTCTTTTCTTTTTATGTTTCAGATGTCCAACTAGGTATTTGAATTCATTTTATTAAATTATTCATTTTCCAGAGACATGTACTGATTGTATATTTTATTGTGATGGAGTGAGAACTCAAAGAACAGGAGCTAGAAGTAGGTGTTATATTTTTAAATTGTGCCAAGGGTAAGTGAGAAAGAGATACTGATAGACAAGTAGAGAATCTCCACAGTAAAAGATAATATAAAACTAATACTACTGGAATAGGTAATATTTTTGGATTTTATAAATATTATTTCCTTGTCTAACATGTCTTTCCCATCCCACCCACTACACTCCCAGCCTTTTTCTACTAATGGAACTTGTCTTGTCCTTTTAGACTCATCTCAAATGTCAGTTCTTAGGAAGTGGTCCCCACCTCCTCTCCAGTCAGTGTCTGCTCTGTGCTCCCAGGTACTCTTATTGCACAGATAACCTTTTAATAATTGCATAGATGTTGTTTCCTGGCTAAACTGTGAAGTCCACAAAAGCATGGCCACCTCGTATTTAGCCTTGATTTCTCAGTTTCTAGATCATGGCCTGGAATGCCCACAGATAATGCCATAAATAATGTGTATCATATAGTGAATAAAAGAGGATATGGAAATTCTCTGGGGCCTAAAAGAGGATATGGAAATTCTCTGGGGCTCAGAGGCGAGGATAATGCAGAAAGCTAAGTGAATGCTGAGACATTTATGAAAGAGAAGTCAGCTGGCAACATGAGTTAGTTGAGGAAACATCTACAGAGATTCACTACCTTGCGTGGGATTAGTAGGCAGATTTGGCCTTGGGAGGGTCACTGGCTGTGTGGAGGAGTGAAGGTCGGCAGCAGGTTGACTGAGGTATGAGCTGAGGTGGGACAGTCCATTGATTCTGGGACTCAGTGAAAAGAGGGTCTGTGAAAGTTCAGGAAGGACATGGCATTCTGATGGGGGGAAAAGGAGAGTCTTATTTTCCTTCTTCAAATCCTGTCTTTACCATTTCATTTAATAAATGTACTCATTTTAAAGGTTTAAAATTTCTTGCAGAGGTAATTTCAGTTGCGGCAGGCATTTAGTTACAATGGCTTCCATTCTTAGGATGAGCCAGTGGGAAGGGCTGCTGAACTGGAGGAGTAGGAGAGACCAGTGAAGGCCTAAGTTAATACTAGCCAGGAAGATGGTGGGCCTGACTGGTGGCTTCCAGGATTTGTGTTTCAATTTGTTGGGCACTTAAATATGTCCACTGACTCATTTGCTAAATATGCTTGAACTTGGTGTCTGCCTAGCATGTTACTCTTAGTCTATTAAAAAAAATCAAAAAGCATCCATTAAATTATTGTCATGTCAATTAATATTTTTTTAAAGCTTAATTTGTTCATGTTATCAGGTATTAAGATTATAAAAATAGTCATGCTGAAGACTTTCTCATATATAATTTTATGGTGTTTATGGTACACATAGCATCCCATTAATTTTGCTCCATTTGTCATAAATAAGCATCGAGAGTTTTAGGTTGAAAAGTATGTATGTTTTCATCAATAATCTACAGGTGTATTTATGTTTTTCATATGGAAAATAGATTAAAGATAAAAGTTGCAAATTGCTATCTATAGTCTGAAGATACAGGGCTCTATTAGCCCCTGTCTGTAATGCACACATTTATTCAGCCTAAGGACCCAGAGCTACATAACTACATCAACAGCAATACTAATACTAAATGATAATCATAGTCAATGCTTACATAGCAGTTACGTACTAGACACTTTTCCATGCCCTGTGTATACTTAACTCACATAGTCTTCACGTTAATTCTATGAAATATGCACAATTACTATTCTTATTTTAAGGACAACACAATCTAAGCATAGAGGTGTGACACACAAGATCACATAGCTAGTAAGCAGAAGAGTGGGACTTGAATCCAGGCAGTCTGGCTCCAGGTTTCAATTTACTATATTGCTCCCTACGTCCACATGTAGTCCAAATTATGGTGGCACAGGCTCTCATGTGTTGGAAAATAGTGCCCACACAGTATTTTCCAGATGGTTCTGAGGGTATCCCTGTTCATTGCCAGTTGTGTTGGGGACAAAATGCCTCCATTGGTGATAGCCTAATTATCCAACTCTAATCTTGGGGAGATAACCACTTTCCATTTGTCTGCTTCTTCCTAAGCATGGGGAATGCTTTTATCCCCCGTGAGGTGTAGGAGCCTAGACTATAACTTTAGTATTCTAATGAAGGTTTAGAGATAGTTAAGGAAAGGACTTGCAAAAATGAATATTTAATCACTGCAGGGAACCTGGATCCACCCTTAGTTCCCCTACCATGTTGTGCTCCTTGTTCATCCCTGTCCCACCTCCCTGGAGACTTGAGAAGCTCTGTCCATCAACAGAGATGTTCAGACTTCCTCCTAGAATCCTGAAAATGGGTCACTTTCTTTGGTTTTAATTTGAGCTGTTGACAGTTTTTGTCTTTGTCTTTGGTTTGAATGGGTAATTTAATGATGGCTTAGGATAGGGCTTATCACAAATTGTTATCACCATACTGCCTTGAACTGAAAATTTTCACATTTTGAACTTTGCAGCTTTCTGGAACATTACTCTTGTAGGACATTTTCATAAGTACTTATCTTCAGAATCAAAATTATAATATGTACTAAATAGGAAGGGTTTTTGTTTTGTTTTGTTTTTGTCATTTTATTCTCATTTCTTTTTAACACCAAAAATGAACATGTAACTTAAAGTTTTAGAACTCGAATTTAACTCCAAGTCTTACCATTTACCAGCTTTGTGGCCTTTGGCAAGCTTTTTGAACTCTCTGAGTGTACTTTATTGAATGTAAGATAATGCAGAAGTTTCACAAAATATTTTAAGGATATACTCCAAGAAAAGGCAACTTAAAGCAAATAAACTTATAAAGGGAATTGTTTCCATAAAAATCAATGCAAAAATCAAGAGAGATTCCCAGATACTCATTATCTAAGACATGTTATCCACCACCTATTCCTCCCACTGCTCTTCCTACCTTATCTCCCCAAAAGTGCTTAAATTCCATGGCTTCTCACTTCAGTGAACATACAAGATCATGCATTCAAATTCCCACTATGGTGACTGACGTGGCACATCACGTGGTTTCTACTTATCTTTTTCAATTGATTTATTGTTACTCAAATTCTTGCTCATTCTGCTCTAGCTACATAAGCTTTGGTCCTGTTCTTTGACAATGCCTAACTCATTCCTATCTTACAGGTTTGCAATAAGCTATTCTTTCTGCCTGGAATTTTTTTTTGTAATCTTCCTATGAATGACTCTTTCTTGTCATTAAGTCTTAGCTCAAATGTTACATTGTCAGGGAGGCCCTCCCTGACCATCCACCCCATCCTATCAATAACGATCACGTTAGTCCGGTTTTGTTTCTCCATAGCACTTACCACTACCTGAAAAATTATCTCATTTACTGCTGTGTATTGCCTGCCTCTCAGGACTAGACAGTATGCTCCTTGAGCACATGGATCATGTCTGCCATTTTCACTGTCATATCTCAATACGTAGGACAGAGCCTGAAACATGGCAAACCCTCAATAAATATTTGGTAAATAGTGTTGAATAATTAGAAATTATAACTAAATTTTTATTACTGTGTATAATTTTTATTACCTTAAAATTTTGACTCCTGACTTAATGGAAGACTTATGCAGCCATACTAAGCTGTTACCCCAAAGGAAATGACGACAAAAATGAATTTCTAAAATGAAGTGAGTTGTAGAGGTGTGCTTGCAAAGAATCATCAACATCCACCTTTAACAACTCTATATCTACATTTAAGAGTAAAATCAGAGACAGGGCTCAGAGTTATAACTTAATGAAGACCTATAAGTCCTACATCCTTTTTGTCTATCTTGAAGAGTCAACAAAAAACGAACTATAGATTGATTTTGAATTCTATCATAATGGGCCTTTTATTTATTCCTAGCCAAAGTACTTATATGGTTTATGCCAATAAAGTTACTGCAAAATATGAATACTGATAATAATGTACAATGTGTATAAATGAGAAATGTAATTATAAAGAAAACTATAAAGGACTGACACAATATAGACAGACCTCCTTCACCTGACAGACAGTAAATTTTACACCCAGAAATTCTGACTTAATAGGACTGGCTGGGGCCTGCCCACTGGTATTTTTGGTAAGCTATCCAGGCTGTTAAAATGAGTTGTCATTGTTGAGAGTCACTGATTTAGACCAGCCTCTTCTTTATGTTAGCAGACATCACTCAGAGACCCCAAGGAATGTTTACATAATGTTCACTGTGTTTTTATTGATTTTTATATTGGAATTTTTCAGCGTTTAAAAAAATCACAAAGTTATGCCTAGTTATAGAAACCCTATAATAAAAATTAGACAGACATGCTTTTTAAAGCCCTTTTGATTACATTCCTAACGTTATAATGCTCTAACTTTTCATGTAGTCAGTAATGAGCATAGTAAGAGATGTCATATTTTTGTTAATATTCTTTTGAGAGTTTAATAGAAAAAACATTTTCATAGGATCTTATCAATAAAGGATAATTATATGAAAGCAAAATATTTTTAAAGTCCATTTTAATTTATGTTCTGAAGTCATACATTTATAATTTTTCTATTTTTGAACATGCATATCAAAAGATAACTTTTTATTTAAAATATTATAAATAATTTTAATTATTTAATAGAGATTAATGAATAGAAATATCTTTTCCTTAAATTATATTTCAAGTATCAATCCCCAAGAATTCAAATGATATTCTCAAACCAAATAATGACTCTTCTAATTAATCTAAATATTACTTTTGCAGCCCAGAGTGGGGCTTCTCTAGACGTTTTAAAAACATGTACATCCTTTTTATCTTATGTACCCTGGATTTTCCCCTGTGCTGTATGTGCTTAGCAATGGACCACATTGGTTTCTTCAATGAGCATTTATTGATCACCTATCAATGTTGGGAGACTAGTCACTGGAGATCAGCCATGAAATATATAGCTAGGATTTCTGCCCACTTGGGCCTTGTAGTTTGGTCCAGTGTTTCTCAAACTTTACTGTGAATACAAGCCACCTGGATCTTGTTTAATCTTGTTAAAATCTTGTTTTATTTTTTTGCTGTAGTAGATCTGGTGCATGACCTGAAATTCTGCATTCTAACGAGCTCTCAGGTGATACTCATGTGCTGGGCTGTGGATCACACTTGAAGTAGTAAGATTTTATCCTTTCTTGGTGATTTTTAAGCTTTAGAGACTCCTATTACTTAATTGATACATACCTATATTTTTATTATGAAATGTACCATTGAAATCTTATTTGATATGTATTTTTTTATTTATGTCATTATTCTGGTTGTAGTTCTGCTCTCTAACTCAATTATAACCTGTTTAAGGTTTGAATCAAGTTCCGTATTTCCTTGTCTCTCATAATGTCTGTTATGCCTGGGATCATAGAAACGATTCAATGAATATTTAGCAGGTGAGATTCCATGTATTAGGTTTAACTTTGCATAAAGGCTGAAGGGAACATTATAAGATTTCTCAAAGGCCCTAATGTAACCATATTGAAGATCAAACGGAGTCAGAGATGGTGTCTTTCCATTGAAAGGGCTGCTGACTCCCATGTCACACATATCGATAACCAATCTCCTGTTTGGTTCCTGCATGCATTTCAAGCTGATGATGAGCTTAGTAAAC
This sequence comes from Orcinus orca, assembly GCF_937001465.1. NCBI lineage: Eukaryota > Metazoa > Chordata > Mammalia > Artiodactyla > Delphinidae > Orcinus > Orcinus orca. Next base: position 119,184,110 of record NC_064559.1, read on the forward strand.
AGCAGCGGTTGCTGCACTACAGAGCCCCTCTCACCATCACAAAGGAGCACTCAGAGAGAGTGCCCATGGATTAAAACGGTTTGTGGAGAGAAACCAGCAGTGTGCTGAATCTGTAGGAAGTGCTTGTGGAAAAATATAGGTCTGTTTATTTCCACGGTGCCTCTTCTGAACAGAAATGGGAATTGTGGGCTTCATTTTATTATTTTAATTAATCTTAAGCAGTGCATTAAAGATCCCAAAGCGGTAAAAAAGCCACAGTACCTCCATTTGTATATTTCATAGGTCTGTATGCAATGGCCATTGGCTTTCAGATTTCAAGTCATTTCATCCCAGGGCTTTGGTTATTTACTACAATAATGCAAGTGTGCATAAGCATATACTGTTATTTATTACATAAATGCCCACCAAATGCTATCCAGCATCCTCATTTTTACTGCTTTTTTTAAAAAATTATTTGAGAAATGCATTCTCTCAAGCTGACCTTACAGAAATGTGTTTCTGTGTGTTAAGCTGCCTTCTTAGAGCACTGACTCTTATAGGCATTGCAAAGAGGCCATTTTCCTTGGTGACACAGAGCCATTCTCAATCGCTTCACACATGGAGCTGCCTGCTGCTTTGGCGCTATCACTGTCACCAAAGGAGTGCTGGTTTTTATTTCTTTAGCATGGGTGACTCAATGTGATGATGACAATTAGTTCTCAATACTGAATGAATTATAAAGAAAGCACAGAAAGCCACAACCCAAGAAGAAAGGTTCTGTCTGAAGGATAGTGAAGTTTATCCTAAAGAAATGTTTGTCTGTTTGTTTGCTTTTAAACACAGATGAATAACACCAATGGCATCATCTCATACACATTGCCTGCAAGAGTGGGTCTTGAAAGTTGAGTCAAGGCTGAACATTTTATTTAGACTGCAAATTATCTAGCTACCTCAGCAGACTGCAAAATCAACTGGAAGCCTTTCAGCATTTAATTAAGCAGGACAAAAGAAGTCCCAATAATAACAGTGTGAAACTGCCAGAGAAAAATTATGAATACAAAGGGAGAAATCATGAGTAATTAACCCCAATCTGAGAATACAGAGGAGACTCCAAAACAAGAGAGAAGCACATGCAAATAATAATAAATTTGCTGTCTTGAATGATTTCATGGTGTTTAATTTAACGATAAATTCACAAAAACAGTGATCCAGTTGCTAAGGGGAAAAATACTCCATGTAACAATTCCCCAAACCTTAATAAGGGAGATGAGTTTCACATCTAGTGTGAGCTTTCCCCCTTGCTTCATGGTTGGATTTTTACAGTATTACTTTAAGTTATCATCCCCTGCTGAGACATTGTGAGGGAAAAAAAAAGAATAAGGATATGGTGTTTTAGGACTGAGGAAAAGAGGGAATTACATGCAAATAAATCTACAAAGAAATTCATTAGCATCCTAGGAAACTGCATCTTTCCCCATCACTTGTCAACCTGGAAAGCTTGTGCTCTCCCTTTAAATTTAAGCTAATCTATCATCTTCTTTAATGACATCTTCCGTGACCCCACCATGGTTTGTCTGCTCTTAACATTTTGAACCATCTCTATTAATTAGAGTTCTCACATTGGCTTATGATTATTTATTCTCTATTGTGACTCACTTTTTTTCAGCTCTTTAGGACGTAGTCTGGATCTCATATTCATCATTGTATTCCATCTCCTAGTATTCCAGCTGGCCACATGCTAGCTTCTTAATAAAAGATTTTGAATTTCAATTTCTGAGCTTTTTATTCCTATGCTATTATAGATACTATGCTATTATAGTTGCTAAAGAGTTGGAGTCATGTAATAAAGTGACATAAACCAAATATTGGAATGAGTTGATTTTCAGTGAAAATTGGCCTCAATATCACAGACAAACTGAGATTTCAAGAGAGTCATCTTGAAAATAAAAGATGTCATGAATTGAGGAAACCCTTGCTTCCTAAACACCTATAGTATGTAAAACTGCCCTGTAGATTCTGAGAGTTCAGTAAATTTTGATTAATAGAAGTCTGTTTTCTGTTGTTGGATTAATAATTAAAGATGTAAAGAAAATGGATAGTAGAGAGCTTTGCTTTCAGAATTTTTAGATTTAGGGACGTTAAATTTACTAAATGGTCCTACAAATCATAGAACAAGACACATAGTAAGGCCATTTGTTGCATTATCAGTTATCAGATTTATGTGATACTTTATTTACAGCATCTATATCTATATTTATATCTAATCCATATATATCTCCTAGTATCCACCCTCATGCTTGAAGAAATTCAAATTTTGAACTTTTTGGAATTATTATTCACCTTGAAAAGCTGGGAAATGCAGAGTTTTATCTACTTTTTAGGTAAAATACAAATCATGTGGAGAAATTGGCTTTTATTTAGATGCCTCAACATGCTGTACAAGTAGCCCTTTATAGTTGTTTAACTATAAAATGGCACTGTTATCTTCTATAAATTAAATCAAAGTTTATAATCCTAATGCCAGGCTTGCTTCCTTAATTATTTTAAACTTGATTTTTTTCTACGGTGTCAATTTATTGTTGGAATGTTATCTAGTGTTCAATAAACATACTTTAATTTAAATAGATGACCCATAGTCAGGTTTTATAGTGAGTCAAAGTTTATTTTTTAAATGGGGGTGTTACTCTGAAAATAACTTTTTAAGCCACTGTTAAAACTGTTATTTCGAGAATTTAAAAGAATTTGCCCTAATGATTGTTTAAACATATTCCTCTGCTAATAGCATTCTACCATTGTAAATATCAGCTCTGAATGACATTACATATTTCAGTAAAAATAACCCCCTGGTAATTGATTCTTGACTCTTATTCGTTAACTTATGAATTGGGATTAGTCTCAGTTATTTAATTTTCCTTCCTCTGTGCATTTGTTCAAACTGTTCTTTCCACCTGGAATACCCTTCCTTCATATTTCTGTCTATTTAAATCCCTGCCGATTTTTAAGTTTCAGCTTAATTGTGATTCATATACTGTAGGCCAGCCTAGTGCCTTATCTTTGCAGGCATCCACTAAACATCCATAGGCTTTCTTTCCTCCAGGAAGGGTTTGTAGTCTAGTTGATAGTTATTTCTCCTTCTAGTATACGTCTCCAGTTACTAGACTAAACATTCACTTAATAATACAAATTCAACTAACCGTACCATGGATGGAAATTGAGGATAAACAGAGTCAGAGAGAAAGAGACAGAGAAAGAGACAGAGACACAGAGACAGACAGACAGAGAGACCCAGAGTGAGGAAAAAATATTTTTTGAATTCTATTTTATTAATCTTTTTATACAGCAGGTTCTTATTAGTTATCTATTTTATACATATTAGTGTATATATGTCAATCCCAATCTCCCAATTCATCCCACCGCCACCACCCGCCCCCACTTTCCCTGCTTGGTGTCCATACATTTGTTCTCTACATCTGTGTCTCTATTTCTGCCTTGCAAACGAGTTCATCTGTACCATTTTTCTAGATTCCACATATACGCATTAATATACGATACTAGTTTTTCTCTTTCTGACTTACTTCACTCTGTATGACAGTCTCTAGGTCCATCCACGTCTTTATAAATGACCCAATTTCGTTCCTTTTTATGGCTGAGTAATATTCGATTGTATATATGAACCACATCTTCTTTATCCATTCGTCTGTTGATGGACATTTAGGTTGCTTCCATGACCTGGCTATTGTAAATAGTGCTGCAATGAACACGGGGGTGCGTGTGTCTCTTTGAATTATGGTTTTCTCTGGGTATATGCTCAGTAGTGGGATTTCTGGGTCATATGGTAATTCTGTTTTTAGTTTTCTAAGGAACCTCCATGCTGTTCTTCATAGTGGCTGTATAAATTTACATTCCCACCAACAGTGCAAGAGGGTTCCCTTTTCTCCACACCCTCTCCAGCATCTGTTGTTTGTAGATTTTCTAATGATGCCCATTCTAACTGGTGTGAGGTGATACCTCATTGTAGTTTTGATTTGCATTTCTCTAATGATTAATGATGCTGAGCAGATGTTCATGTGCCTCTTGGCCATCTGTATATCTTCTTTGGAGAGATGTCTATTTAGGTCTTCTGCCCATTTTTGGATTGGGTTGTTTGTTTTTTTAATATTGTGCTCCATGAGATGCTTATATATTTTGGAGATTAATGCTTTGTCCATTGATTCATTTGCAAATATTTTCTCCCATTCTAAGGGTTGTCTTTTCATCTTGTTTATAGTTTCCTTTGCTGTGCAAAAGCTTGTAAGTTTCATTAGGTCCCATTTGTTTATTTTTGTTTTTATTTCCATTACTCTAGGAGGTGGGTCAAAAAAGATCTTGCTGTGATTTATGTCAAAGAGTGTTCTTCCTATGTTTTCCACTAAGCGTTTTATAGTGTCCAGTCTTACATTTAGGTCTTTAATCCATTTTAACTTTATTCTTCTGTATGGTGTTAGGGAGTGTTCTAATCTCATTTTTTACATGTAGCTGTCAAGTTTTCCCAGTATCACTTATTGAAGTGATTGTCTTTTCTCTATTGTATATCCTTGCCTCCTTTGTCACAGATTAGTTGACCATAGGTGTGTGGGATTATCTCTGGGCTTTCTATCTTTTCCCCTGAACTATATTTTTGTTTTTGTGCCAGTACCGTATTGTCTTGATTACTGTAGCTTTGTAGTAGAGTCTGAAGTCAGGGAGCCTGATTCCTACAGCTCCATTTATTTCCCTAAAGATAGCTTTGGCTATTTGGGGTCTTTTCTGTCTCCATACAAATTTTAAGATTTTTTTGTTCTACTTCTGTAAAAAATGCCAGTGGTAATTTGATAGGGATTGCATTGAATCTGTAGACTGCTGTGGGTAGAATAGTCATTTTCACAATATTGACTCTTCCAATCCAAGAACATGGTATATCTCTGCATCTGTTTGTGTCATCTTTGATATCTTTCATCAGTATCTTATAGTTTTCTGAGTACAGGTCTTTTAACTCCTTAGGCAGGTTTATTCCTAAGTATTTTATTCTTTTTGTTGCAGTGGTGAATGGGATTATTTCCTTAATTTCTCTTTCTGATCTTTCATTGTTACTGTATAGGAATGCAAGGGATCTTTGTACATTAATTTCATATCCTGTAACTTTACCAAATTCAGTGATTAGCCCAAGTAGTTTTCTGGTGGCATCTTTAGGATTCTCTATGTATAGTATCATGTCATCTGCAAACAGTGAGAGCTTTACTTCTTCTTTTCCAATTTGTATTCATTTATTTCTTTTTCTTCTCTGATTGCCATGGCTAGGACTTCCAAAACTATGTTGAATAATAGCGGTGAGAGGGACATCCTTGTCTTGTTCCTGATCTTAGAGGAAATGCTTTCAGTTTTTCACCATTGAGAATGATGTTTGCTGTGGGTTTGTCATATATGGCCTTTATTATGTTGAGGTAGTTTCCCTCTCTGCCCACTTTCTGGACAGTTTTTATCATAAATCGGTGTTGAATTTTGTCAAAAGCTTTTTCTGCATCTATTGAGATGATCATATGGTTTTTATTCTTCAGTTTGTTAATATAGTGTATCACATGGATTGATTTGCATATATTGAAGAATCCTTGCATCCCTGGGATAAATCCCACTTGATCATGGTGTATGATCCTTTTAATGTGTTGTTGGAATCTGTTTGCTAGTATTTTGTTGAGGATTTTTATGTCTATAATTATCAGTGATATTGGTCCCTACTTTTCTTTTTTTGTAGTATCTCTGTCTGGTTTTGGTATCCGGGTGATGGTGGCCTCATAGACTGAGTTTGGGAGGGTTTCTTCCTCTGAAATTTTTTGAAAGAGTTTGAGAAGGATGGGTGTTAGCTCTTCTCTAAATGAATTTGATAGAATTCACCTGTGAAGCCATCTGGTCCTGGACTTTTGATTGTTGGGAGATTTTTAATCACAGTTTCAATTATATTACTTGTGATTGGTCTGTTCATATTTTCTATTTCTTCCTGGTTCAGTCTTGGAAGGTTATACCTTTCAAAGAATTTGTCCATTTCTTCCAGGTTGTCCATTTTATTAGCATAGAGTTGCTTGTAGTAGTCTCTTAGGATGCTTTGTATTTCTGCGGTGTCTGTTGTAACTTCTCCTTTTTCTTCTCTAACTTTATTGATTTGAGTCTTCTCCCTCTTTTTCTTTTTTTTTTTTTTTTTCTTTTTTGCGGTACGTGGGCCTCTCACCGCTGTGGTCTCTCCCACCGTGGACCACAGGCTCCGGACGTGCAGGCTCAGCAGCATGGCTCACGGGCCCAGCCGCTCCACGGCATGTGGGATCTTCCTGGACCAGGGCACAAACCCATGTCCCCTGCATCGGCAGGCGGACTCTCAACCACTGTGACACCAGGAAAGCCCACCCCTCTTTTTCTTGATGAGTCTGGCTAATGGTTTATCAATTTTGTTTATCTTCTCAAAGAACAAGCTTTTAGCTTTATTGATCTTTGCTACTGTTTTGTCTCTATTTCATTTATTTCTGCTCTGATCTTTATGATTTCTTTCCTTCTGCTAACTTTGGGTTTTGTTTGTTCTTCTTTCTCTAGTTCCTTTAGGTGTAAGGTTAGATGATTGTTTATTTGAATTTTTTCTTGTTTCTTGAGGTTGGCTTGTATAACTATAAACTTCCCTCTTAGATCTGCTTTTGCTGCAACCCATAGGTTTTGGATCATCGTGTTTTCATTGTCATTTGTCTCTAGGTATTTTTCGATTTCCTCTTTGATTTCTTCAGTGATCTCTTGGTTATTTAGTAACATATTGTTTAGCCTCCATGTGTTTTTGGTTTTTATGCTTTTTTCCCTGTAATTGATTTCTAATCTCATAGCGTTGTGGTCGGAAAAGATGCTTGATATGATTTCAGTGTTCTTAAATTTACCAAGGCTTGATTTGTGACCCAAGATATGATCTATCCTGGAGAATGTTCCAAGTGCACTTGAGAAGAAAGTGTAATCTGCTGTTTTCGGATGGAATGTCCTATAAATATCAATTAAATCTATCTGTTCTATTGTGTCATTTAAATCTTGTGTTTCCTTATTAATTTTCTCTCTGGAAGATCTGTCCATTGGTATAAGTGAGGTATTAAAGTCTCCCACTATTATTGTCAATTTCCCCTTTTATAGCTGTTAGCAGTTGCCTTATGTATTGAGGTGCTCCTATTTTGGGTGCATATATATTTATAATTGTTATATCCTCTTCTTGGATTGATCCCTTGATCATTATGTAGTGTCCTTCCTTGTGTCCTGTAACAGTCTTTATTTTAAAGTCTATTTTATCTGATAAAGTAATGCTACTCCAACTTTCTTTTGATTTCCATTTGCATGGAATATCTTTTTCCATCCCCTAATTTTCAGTCTGTATGTGTCCCTAGGTCTGAAGTGGGTCTCTTGTAGACAGCATATATATGAGTCTTATTTTTGTATCCTTTCAGCAAGCCTGTATCTTTTGGTTGGAGCCTTTAATCCATCCATCTTTAAGGTAATTATTGATATGTACTTTCCCATTACCATTTTCTTTATTTTAATTTTTTTTTTTTTTTTTTGTAGGTCCTTTTCTTCTCTTGTGTTTCCCACTTAGAGAAGCTCCTTTAGCGTTTGTTTTAGAGCTGGTTTGGTGGTGCTGAATTCTCTTACCTTTTGCTTGTCTGTAAAGCTTTTTATTTCTCCATCAAATCTGAATGAGATGCCTGCTGGTTAGAGTAATCTTGGTTGTAGTTTCTTCCCTTTCATCACTTTAAGTATATCATACCACTCCCTTCTGGCTTGTAGAGTTTCTGCTGAGAAATCAGCTGTTAACCTTTTGGGAGTTTCCTTGTATATTATTTGTCATTTTTCCTTTGTTGCTTTCAAGAATTTTTCTTTGTCTCTAATTTTTGTCAATTTGATTGCTATGTGTCTCAGCGTGTTTCTCCTTGGGTTTATCCTGCCTGGGACTCTGCACTTGCTGGACTTGGGTGCCTATTTCCTTTCCCATGTTAGGGAAGTTTTTGACTATAATCTCTTCAAATATTTTCTCGGGTCCTTTCTCTCTCTCTTCTCCTTCTGGGACCCCTATAATGTGAATGTTGTTGCATTTAATGTTGTCCCAGAGGTCTCTTAGTCTGTCTTCATTTCTTTTCATTCTTTTTTCTTTATTCTGTTCTATGGCAGTGAATTCCAACATTCAGTCTTCCAGGTTATTTATCCATTCTTCTGCCTCAGTTATTCTGCTATTGATTCCTTCTAGTGTATTTTTCACTTCAGTTATTTTATTGTTCGTCTCTGTTTAGGTGTTTGTTCTTTACTTCTTCTAGGTCTTTGTTAAACATTTCTTGCATCTTCTTGATCTTTGCCTCCATTCTTTTTCTGAGGTCCTGGATCATCTTCACTATCATTATTCTGAATTCTTTTTCTGGAAGGTTTCCTATGTCCACTTCATTTAATTGTTTTTCTGGGGTTTTATCTTGTTCCTTCATGTGGTACATTGTCCTCTGCATTTCATTTTGTTTATCTTTATGTGAATGTGGCTTTCTTTCCATAGGCTTCAGATTGTAATTTTCTTGCTTCTGCTGTCTGCTCTCTGGTAGATGAGGCTGTCTAAGAGGCTTGTGCAAGCATTCTGATTGGAGGGACTGGTGGTGGGTGAGCTGGATGTTACTCTGGTAGGCAGAGTTCAGTAACACTTTAATCTGCTTGTCTGCTGATGGGTGGGACTGAGTTCCCTCCCTGTTGGTTGTTTGGCCTCAGGCTACCCAGACCTGGAGCCTACCTGGGTCTTTGTTGGAGCTAATGGCGGACTCTGGGAAGGCTCATTTCGAGGAGTACTTCCCAGAACTTCCGCTGCCAGTGTCCTTGTCTCCATGGTGAGCCACAACCACCCCCACCTCTGGAGGAGATCCTCTAACACTAGCAGATAGGTCTCATTCAGTTCCTATGGGGTCACTGCTCCTTCCCCTGTGTCCTGATGGGCACAATACTTTTTGTGTGCCTTCCAAGAGTGGAGTCTCTTTTTACCCCAATCTTATCAAGTCCTGCAATTAAATCCCGCTAACCTTCAAAGTCTGATTCTCTAGGCATTCCTCCTCCCGTTGCCAGGCCTCCAGGTTGGGAAGTTTGACATGGGGCTCAGAGCCTTCATTCCAGTGGGTGGACTTCTGTGGTATAAGTGTTCTCCAGTTTTTGAGTCACCCACCCAGCAGTTATAGGATTTGATTTTATTGTGATTGCGCTCCTCCGACCATCTCATTGTGGTTTCTCCTTTGTCTTTAAATGTGGGGTATCTTTTTGGTGAGTTCCAGTGTCTTCCTGTTGGTGATTGTTTAGAAGTTAGTTGTGATTCTGGTGCTCTCACAAGAAGGAGTGAGCATACATCCTTCTACTCTGCCATCTTGAACGAATCTGAGGAAAATATTTATTTTAAACAGAGGATGGTTTTATAGTACCCAGGCATATTCCCTTCCTTTCAAAGCAAATGTCCCTAATGAGCACGAGTTCGTAGCCTGGTTCCCTTAGCTGTTCTCAATTACCTACATCCCAGAAAGTAGGATCTCAGCATCATGCTGGATTCATTCAACATGACCCCTGTACATAGGCTTATATTTGATTTGGTGATCGACCAATAAAACAATGATGTCTTCCCACACTGAAGAGAAGCCTCTCATAGTAGGATTTTATGAATGACTCAGTCTTCAACAAAGGTGTCTTCCTAAAGGGTTTTCTGGAAAATTTTTAAACTATATACAATTTTCCTCTGACTCACTGACTTTCTATTCTAACATTCAGTTTAAATGTGATTTCATTGTATCATATTATAAATACTTCTTTGCATATCTATTTTCTCTATATGGTAGAGTGGTTTAATGCTTTTAATTCTCATCCTCTTCCTCTCATTAACATTGTACTTTCTCACCTTTGTCGAGGCCTGATGGCCAGCAGAGTTTACTTCCTTAAGATTTTGCCACCGGTCTTAATAGTGATGTGACACAAGCAGAGATTTTAAATGTTATTGAATATGGCTTTTTCTGTTGTGTTCTTATGATTCACTATGAGAAGTACAAGTTCTGATAGCAACAGTTCCAAGAACAAATGCTTGGAGCAGTCCTGAACCTACCCTATAGCCTGGAGTGGAGTCATCTGATCCCAGCCAACTTCATCAGAACTGCAGCCAATCAACTGTGGTATGCCATCATTTCTGTTTAAGAATGATAATGATGGTGGTGGTGGTGTTAGTATATAATACCTAAAGCACAGGATGCCTGCATATATTAAATGAGTCACTATGTATCTTAGAACAGTATCAAACACAAAGTAAGTGCTCTGTAAGTGTCAATGATTATCATTACCATTTTAAAGCATGGTTAAATCCTTTTAAATAGAGTATCTCAATATTAAAACTTTATGAGACTGATACCATCATTATTTATATATAGCAGATAAAAATCTGAGGAACAGAGAGTTAAATATTTTACCCAAGGTCACACAGCTATTAAATAGCCAGTGAGACTTAGAACCAGGACATGTTGACTCTGGAATCCACACGTAACTACTAAGTCATCTTCTTTACGTTACTTTTGCTACTTACCACATGTAGACCCTAAGGCAATGTGGAACAGAACCAGCTAACTGCCAAAATGGAAGGGAACAAAGGGAAATGATAAAGGACAGAAAATACATATCTCAAAATATTATCCAAGTACACTAAGATTGTTGAGTAACCATAATAATTTTTACTTTCATTTTGGTTCTAAGGGGGAATACAGCAACATTTAGAAAGTCAGTTCTCATGAATTTCCTTTTTTAAATGTGGTTCAGAAAAGAAGGAAAGCAAAGGTTTGTCTCTTTGCAAGTCAAATTTATTAAAAATATTCACTTATTTGTACATGAAGATTTTTCACAGTAGAATTTCAAGGCAAGTGAAAGGTCCTTTGTGGGAACACTGTATTTAAATTCTAATGTTTATTGTCCAAGAGTGGTAAGGACATTGAATTTCCTTATGGAATCAACTCTCTTGTTTTACGTAACCCAGTCCTTATCTAATGTCAAGGTAAGTAGACTAATGTTCAGCTGATAGCTATTCTCTAAGATATCTTGTTTCCCCAAAGGCATTAGTGGTTGAGTGTGGAAAGAAGAAAAGATAACAGCATCTGTACTAGGATTATAGGTATTTCCACAGGAGAGCATCTCTCATTGCATTTCAAAGTTATGCTGGGATCCCAACAGAGTCTCACTGACCAGTGGGACCTGCCCGGCCATTGGGTGGATAAGAGTGATAGCATTCTCTCTTGGTAAAAGGAAAACAAGGAGTTATTCTGGAAGATGTTTTGACAAGACTGGTACACTAGGAAATTTTTGGTAAGTCTCTTTTCTAGAATAGAGAGATCCCTAAAATTTTAAAAGACATAATCCAATATTTATGACATCTTTCCCAGGGTTTGAAACAGAGCTCACCTGGGGCCAGACCATCATTCTAGTTCACTATACATAAGTCAATAGGCAGAGAAAGACAACGGTCCCCAGGTCTTCCCAGTCTGCCTATGGATTAAGATCTTCTGTTGCCTGTAGAGAGATTTGTCCAACATTCACAAACACTGCTTATTATCTCTACCCTATATATTTGGATTTTAGGAGCTTTGGAAGGAATCTGGAAAGTGGATACCCCACCCTAAGGATAAATGTTCCCACCATAATACCAAAGAGCATGAATCTTCCCACATCAAGTTTAGAGATCTAGAAAGAACCATCTTGGAAACATCTTGAGATTTCTGCCAGTTGAAGAGAGGTCAATATAGGAAAGTGAAGGGTAGGAGAATATACCACCCCAATATATGACTACAGGAGTTCAGAACATGTCACTAAAAAATATGCCATTGTGGTATATTGGCTATGTTGAGCTGTAGGTATTTGAAATACAGAAAATTCAGGGAGAGGCTCTCTCTGAACTCCCCTTATCTGCCTAAAGACAAGTCCTCCATAAAGGACTGGATTGTCATAAATCCTCTCCCTGGAGTTTCATCAATCAGGAACGATTGATTCTCATCATAGGAGAAGAGACTAAAAGTCAACACCACACCCAGATAAACTTTATCACAGCCATACCTCCCATCTAAAGGGCCCATTCATCTTTCTTAAAAATCATTTAGTTTCCCCTAAGAGGCCTACATTCCTCCTCCTCTTTCAGTATGCAGATGGTATTTCAGTCTGAATTCTAAGCTAGTTTGGGGAGCTAATTATTCTTCCCTTTGTATCTCCCATGCATATATGAGGTATATGTGTTAATAAACTTCTGTTTATGTTTTATTACAGGGGTCTCATATAAGAACTCAGAAGGGTAGGTGAAATATTATTGATATTTTCCTCCCTTACAAAGGCATAGTCTACTCTACATCATTCCTTCCTTCCCCAGTGATAGAACTAAAAGTGGTATTAAGTCAGATCCAAGAGAGGAGGAACCCGAGGCTCTGTCTGCATCTCCTTTGGCTCTCAAAATGGAATTTCCCTTGGGTTTGGAATGCAAATGTTTTGTTGCCATTAGTTTTGAGGATGATATTGCTCATATGATAAGCTGAAACTTATTCTTCTAAATTCCCAGAAAACTCAATATAATTCCATCACAGCACATATTACAGTATCTCTTTGGCACTGAGATTTTTCAGCAGCATTTTTCATTCCTTTCTAATGTGGAAAAAATTACTAAAACCAAAGTTTTCCTTTTGGTGGGTATGCTATAATTCTGCTAAGGATTTTTTGTATGTTGGTTTTCTGACCTAACATAGTACCATGAGATAAAACATTTACAAAATCTAGTCAAAGCATAAAAATGTAGATAAGATAAATAAACCTAACTGATGCGAAGACATTTTGGGCAGAATCTCTAATAACTGATGAAATAACACGTTTTTATATGAAAGGATCTCTATGACTGTAGGTGGGGTGGGAGTGATATTTGTAATAAGAATATACAAATTTACAGAGAAAAGAGAATTTTCAGAAACCTTCCCCACTTGAGAAAGTTTACTAGCTATTAAATTACAAGAGGTTGTGGTTCTTCTCAATTGCCTTCATCTCCTCATGATAATAGAAATATGAACTCATTTGTTCTGGCTTGACTCCCCTGGCCTCAAGACACAGGGAGAAAAACACTGTGGTGAGCATATGGAGAGCCAGGCCATCCTTGGGACAACACTTTGCAAGTTGCTTCATTTTACTTCTTTGCTGAATGCAGTTGATCCTTGAACAACATAAGATTAGGAATGCTGACCTTCCTGGCAGTCAAAACTCTGAGTATAACTTATAGTTAGCCTTTAGTGTATATGGTCCCTCTGTATCCACAGTTCTGCATCCTCAGATTCAAATAGTTGCAGATTGTGTAGTTCAGTAGTATTTACTACTGAAAAAAATATGCATATAATTGGGCCCACCCAATTCAAACCTCTGTTGTTTAAGGGTTAACTGTATAGTGGACCCAAGTAAGGCCCTGAAGAAGCATTGTGAGGTATTATGATCAAACAGCCCACCCAGTTCAGTTTACATCCTGCCAGATTAAAGTGATTACTGTGCTTCCAGACCACTGTACAAGATAGACTTACTCCCCAGTGTAAATCCTTTCAGATTTGGTAGGGGTTTGCCTGTGATGGCCATTGGCCTGCTTATTTTTCTGAGCCTGGCAATGGGAAACAGAAGCTTCCTGTGCCAGTGAAATAGAACTTTTAGCTGAGCCCTAGAACCTCTCCAGCCATTCCTTCCAGCACATTTTCTCAAATAATCTTTTTCATTTGTATCAGATCCAGGGGCCCAGGGCTGTTGGGTAGAGAAGAGAAAGGTGGGACCCATTCTTTATTTGATTCCAAAGGGCCATGGTTCTCAGACTTTAGTGTACATCCAGATCACATGGAGAGCTTGCTGACACATGGATTGCTGGGCTCTACTTCCAGAGTTTTTGATTTAGTGAGTCTGAGGTGAAGCCTGAAGTCTCTTAGGTGACGCAGATATTACTAGTCTGGGGACCACACTTTAGGATTCATTGCAATAGGGCAGATAGAAGTTGTTCTTAGAGTTCAAGCAAGTACTTTCCAAGCTGTAGTGATGAGACTTTGCACTTTGGTTGCCTATAAGGGAAAGGAAGGCTCAGAGACCAAGGCTGGAATATGTGTATAGTTTGGGAGTCAGGGACACCCTGGCCTCTTAAGGCTGATTATTCAGATAGAATCATTTGCAGCAATTTGCCTACATGATAAATCTTCACTTAATATCAGTGTTAAATATTCTATATAGTTTTGTATAGGAGATGATTGAGAAGTTATTTCAGTCACTGTCTAGATTTGGAAATATTTGAGGGGAATTAAAGGGGAAAGCGTTCTGGACTGAGTAGAGTAAAGCCAAGTTAATACAGTTGGCCCTCCATATCCACAGATGGAATTCACAGTCGGTTGAATCCATGGATAGAGAGGGGACAGTAAGGGACTTTATCATCTGTAGATTTTGGTAGCTGCAAGGGGTCCTGAAACTAATATCCCATGGATACTGAGACAGGACTGTAAGGCATTTTTAGAAAGTAAATGGCATTTACTTAAAATACATAGAAAAAATTATCACTATCTTTAAGCTGTGTATCTGCCACATTTCAATCATATAAGAAAGTATGCTGAAAAACTCTGAAAGCTCTGGAATGCTCCTTTTACCATTCCATTGGAGTACATCCCAAAAAAATCTCTTCCTCTTCTAAGCAGGTAACCATTTAGCTTCTGACATGAAATAGCTAATAACCATCACTTCCTTTTCAAAAGATTGAAATCACTGTTGAAGGCATGGTTACTTTTTGATGTGCTTTCTCCAAAAGTTAGACTAACTTTTAAAAACCCAAGTCAGAAACTAAAATGGATGTTATCCCATGGACGGATGACATCAATTGAAATGTACTTTTTTCCTCGAGGTGATTGATGTAATTTTCTATTACAGTGACCTTTGCTAGAAATGTTTTTCCTGTAATGATTTCCTGTCCTTTGGACTCAGCAACCAGAACAGAAAAACTGGCTTAAGCCTTTCAGCTACTTGATGTTGAACTGGGAAGAGAAGCTGATTCTGGAGTGAAGCACAGCTGAGGTGCCATGTGAAATTATAACCCAATCCAACCTTCTAGCTCCCAACATCACAGCCCTCTCTGTCCATCTCATAGAGATCCCTGATTATTTTAATGGAGTCCCACTCCCCTTTCTATTGTGAAGCATCTGTGGCCATGAGCGTTACACTCTTAGAATTCCAGATGGATATGCTGACGTAATCTTTATCAGGTGTAGGAACACAAATATGTGCATGATGGGGAAATGGCTATAATCTAAAGAAGAATTAAATAAGGAGGAGACTGGTATACAGATAGGAAAGGACAGTGTAGGGGGATGGAGTGGGAATATACACATACAACTTGAAATAGCCTGCCATTCTTGGATCTGTGGTTGGGGAATCAGAGTGTGTGTGTGTGCATGCCTACATCCTATTTTTATCTCTGAAATATATTTTTTTTAATGCAGGAAACCCTTGGATTGGAATTTTTATTAAGGGCTGACTCTGCCCTTCTTTGAACTACAGCTGCACATCATCACTTATCAATAAATCATCTCAACGGCTTCTGTCACCCCCTCTCAGGCCAGAAAGTCACACTTTTTCTGGTCTGACAAACCTCTTAGGTGACTTCTTCTTTAATGTATGTCAAATGTATCTACACATCAAATGATATTTCAAGAGTTCTAAATATCTCAGGCCTTAAAGTAGAATGGTGTTCTAAAATAGCTGGATCCTATTTTGCTTTTAAAAGGTAAAAGATACAATTTTAGATCACGGTATGTTTACCCTTCAGGTGATTTTATATTTACCTCTCTACCCCACTAGATTGTGAGCATGAATGGGCTAAGGCTTGAATGGGCTACTTTTAAACACTGTCTCTTGGTAGAGGGCTTTGAATATAGCAGATGATCAACAAATTTTGAGATGAAAGTTGAAATTTCTAGACACGTTTTGTCTACCACACAGCCCCACTCTATCCCAAGGAATGTGGACAAAGGGAGGAGCAAAGGGAAAGATCTCACTGACAATATTAAGAAATTTAAGGAAATAGGTTTGGTTTTTCTTAGCTCTCTTCTCTCCATCACACACACACACACACACACACACACACACACACACACACACCACATTACCTTGTCCATCTTCACTTATAATCCAATATTGATATTAATATTAATTGAAAGTTCTGTTTTACTTGCTTTACTTTATTTAAGCTACTTCCCTTATGTGGGAAGATACAATTATTAGGAACTTGATTTAGTAAATTGTCTAATATCACAATTCTAAGTGACAGATAGCAAAATTGGACGTAGTGTCTTTATTCTTTTTATTCTCAATTGTGAGTTCTCTCTCCTTTACCTCTGCCTCTCCTGCTGCTCTCAAACACAACTCCTCCCTGCTGACCTTGCTCTATCATTCACCAATATCACTTCCTTTCCAAACATCCCCATTCTAGTGTTTTTTTCTTCTAAATGTCCTCAGATCTCTCCCATCCTAAATTTGCCAGTCTTGACCTCATACCTCCTTGTGGTTTCAGCCGCATTGCCCTCTTCTCCTTTGTGAAAATGTAGTCTATACTCCTTGTCCCCACTTCCTCATTTACCATTTACAATGCAACTCACAGCAGTTAGCTTTTGTGCCAAACAAACTGAAATTGCTCTGGCAAGGGTCAAAAATCAATGGACATGTTTCAGCTTTTATGTTCCCAGAATAAAGGCCTACAGCAATAACTTTTATTGGATGTATGTATAAGCTCTTTGACTTTCTTGAAACTCCTAGTTTCCCTCTGTGGGACCAGTTATCCTCTTACCCACTCTGACCTCTACTTCTGAGTTTCTCCTGTGAGCATCTCTTCTGCATACCACTTAAACTGTGGTGATTTCTGATATCCCATTCTTACAGCCTACTACTCTGCATGCTTTAAATCTTAGTCTCCTTGGATGCCATTCTCTCCTGCTTTAGATGGAACCTCACCCATATATGCATGTGAGAGAAAAATGTATTTCTATAACCCCAATTTTTCCCAAGGCAATCTAACTTCTTCCTGCACATTTCCACCTAAACGTTGTAGAAATACTATTTAACAGGTTCTTCCTGAAAGAATTTGTAATTTTGTCTTCCAGATTCTTTTTTTCCCCATATTGCATAGCTTTGTAAAAAGCAACTCCATCTCCCTGGTCTTCCTGTATTGGAGTTATCATTGAATCCTCTTCCTTACCCACTACATCCAACCAATTCCCAGGTCCATTTAATCTCATCTTAACTTGTTCTGAAATCTATTTCCTATTTTGCACTACAACCATCTGATACCAAATTCAGGCAGGTTCTCATTCTCATTAACATGAAATAATAAAATAGCCAACTAACAAAACTCTTCACTTTCAATGTGCCCCTTCCTTCCCACCTCATCAGCCACTCCCTCATCCTGCAGCCAGAGTGAGCTTTCCAAAAAGAAATTTATCCATATCACTCTCCTTTTTGAAGCTCTCGAGTGGCTCCCCACCACCTAAAGAATGAAGTCCCATCTCCTCGGCTTGGTATTAAAGATTTGCATAAACTATGTTGTTTGCATTTCACTATACTCTGCTGATTGATATCTCTTTAAGGTTGATACTGCAGCTGCTCTATCTACAATGCATTTATCAAAATTTTTGCTTTTCTCAATTGTGTTCACCCTTTAAGTTTCAGGGTAGTTTTCATCTCCAGGAAGCCTATGGCTCATCATTACTATCTCTCTCTTGTCATCTTGTAATATCTTAAGTATAGATCTCTCTAACAGTTTTACTACCTTGAATTAAAATAATTTCCGTCTCTTTCTCCCCACTAGATGATAAACTCCTCAAGGCCAGAGATGATGTCTGATTTGTCTTCGTGTATCTATGTATCACATACTTCACATAATAGGTACCAATAAATGCAAACTAGGGTGGTGATAAAAACAGTTTTGCCTAATATAACCTGTTCACTACAACTCCCAGGTTGGAAATGAGAAAACTGAGTAGCAGAAATATTAACTAACATGTCCAAAGTCACACAGGTAGTAAGTGGAAGAGCCTAGATTTGTACCCAGAGAATCTGCCTGGCTCAAAACCAGTCCATACAAGAAAATAACTAGGTTTTTCACATACATTATATACATCTCAGGAAAATCAAGTGAGCTTTTTTTGTCATACTTGTTCTCAGAGATATTCCTTTGGTGTAGAATAGAGACGGATTTCCTCTATTCCTTTTGAGAATACCAAAACTGAATCTCGAATAAACTGAAATCAGATTATAAAGATGTTCAAGAAACAACAGCAAGTCAAAGTTCTCACGAACCAATCTCCACCAAGCTTGACATGTTCAGAACATATCCTGTAATGTAGGCAGTCATATTTCAATTTTGGTAATGACATAATTCCTTGAAAAAATACGACTATTCCCTAAGCAGCATCCATGCCCTCAGTATTGCAGGCACAGTAATAAAAAAGATTGGTATAGTTTGACTCAGCTGGAATATTCAGAAACAGTTTTGAAAAGTTACTTTTTTTCACTCAGATATTTATTCAGACCCCTACTAAGTCCATCTGCACAGTTCCCTCTGCCATCCCACAGTGTGTAAAATGGGGACAATGATATATATGTCTTTCAGTTGTATTAGGAAAGTTACATGAGATAACTTATATGTGGTTTCTGGCCCTTAGCTTGGAACAAGTGAAGTGCTCGATACATACATATTTCTTCCTCTTCCTCATTCTCTTCCTCTTTTCCATTCCTGTCCTCTTTGCCTTCTACCTTACTCACTAGATTATTGCCATAATGTCCTCGATGGTTTCTTACTCTCTATCTCTTTTGCAATCCATCTTCCACTGGGCTGTCTGGGCACAAATTGAGCTAATTACAAGGCCACTGGAAAGGTCAGGCTGCTAATCCCAAGAAGTGTTTATTAATAATAAAATCTAGAGTGAGATTTTATTTATACTTTGAATGTTGGAAGAAAGATAGAAGACTCTTGTGAAATTCTAGTCCAAGCCATTTTCATGACATTTTAAAACATGCATTGTGGTCCAGTCTTAATCTATGTCCAAAGTTTTCTTCTTAAGGACACAATCTAAGAACCTTTGCCTACATGTTAGACAAGAATTAGTGTCACATTTTCCCTCTCTTTGCTGAGGTAGGAGAAGTGTAAGTCATTCCCAGTTGAATGATTACTTAAGACCACTTTATTTTAAAAATAAAAAAGATTTTTTTATATTACCGTGTACAATATAGAGATCTCAGAAACAAATTCCTAAATGATTGTAAAATATTGTAATCCTATACAATTTCTTGTGACTGTTATTCATGCAGCAAAAATACCTTCAAGTAGGGCACTGACCAAAATTGATGGGATTATCTTCTGTCCTGATGCTTGCAGAGCTTCCTCTCCCAAAAGATGCCTTTGTTACCATGGGCAACACAGCTGCCTGTGGCACACTGATTCTAAAGCACTGGATTGACTCTCATGCCCTGAGGTAAACAGTTGCCTGCTGCACTACTAAATACTGAAAACAAAACTTTCTTGGTAAAAGACCTGACCAGCATGAATTGAGGGGTAAATACAGGCTGCCCCAAAAAGCCCACCTCCAACCGTTCCCTGATAAAGGTCCCCAGAGAGAGTGCTATATGGCCTGTGGTTTAAATAATTTCTGCCATTTAGGGATGGGAGTCTTTTCTCAGATGTTTGCAGCTTTTATATCAGTTTGACATAAAACAGAATGTTATTAATGTCATCATTGCCCTTCAAATTCCAGGGGAAACAACATTTCTAGCAAATTTGTTTGTTTCTACATCAAGGTGAGTTGAAAGAATTTTCATCATTCTTTGAAACCAAGAGTTTGGGGCATATACATGTAATCGCACATTTTTGGCTATGAGCAAATGTGGGGCTAATTATTTTAACATGAACTTTCACAGTTCGTTCTTTTCCTTTCTCATCTGAGGGTCCAAATGCATTCCACTGTATGATATTGGGCTATTTCTAAATAGTATTTAACGATAATTACAAAATTCAGGTGGTGTCAGCGATATTGTTTTTATAATGTAGGCTATCTGAATAAGAACTCAGTCAACCTGGATGTGTTGCCTATTTTTATCTCCTCAAAATGAGCAGGTGCAAAAATAGAGGTAATAGCTCTGGGAGGGACTCCTAGAGTGTGGAGGTATTTGGCTTTATGTGACTTCTCTTCAACTCTGATGCAGTTTCCTCATATTCCCAACACTTTATCTCATGGAGAAGCACTGAGTAGTAAAGAATGACTTTGCAACATTCTGATGGTTTCTTTGTTCTGTGAGGACAAGAGACTGAGCAGCTAGCTCGCCATGGTAATCCCATCCCCTCACATAACTTGCATGTAATTATAGCACATAGTAATACTTGCTGAAAGATTGATGCAAGTTAATAGAAGCATTTGCAGAGACACTAAAAAATTAAACCGCACTGCCTGTACTGGAGAGAAGAGACACATAACCAATACCTACAAGCTGTAAGTGTTGTGGTAAAAAATATGCATTCATCTAGAATTCTGCCATCAATGTCTGAAAAATATCAAAATTGTGAACAGGTTTTCAGAATGATATTTTCTTATATGTGTATGATTGCTTATGAAGCACATAATCTTATTTGATCCTCACAGCTATACTATAAGTTAGGGAGAAAATCACATTTAATGGTATGTAAACAGAAGTTAAGGAAACTTAAATTATTTCCCTAAAGTCATAAGGCAGTTATTCAGGTCCTTAGAATCCTTTCTCAGTACTCTTTCTGGTCTACCCTTGCCCTCCTCAAATTCTCAGTGGGAAAAAGGAAAGTGAAGGCTCTAAAATGCAGGGATGAAACAGCAGAATCATTTAGTTACAGATGGTCATTTAGCTACACAACATTCAGATAAAACACATTCAAAAATTTCAGAACACTTACCCATATAGGGAACTGCAGATCCATTGACAGACTTTGGACCATGTAGCCAAAATGTTAGAGATACTAATGGAAACATGGTTTTAGGAAATATATGCCAAAGTATTAATTACCAACATTTGCAGGATGCTTTAAAACTTAAAGATCTTTTTTATCAATTATCATTTGATTTTCACATAATTGAGAGTTGTTGGAACTGGGCTATACTTTCAGTTGATTCTAGGTCCTACATTCTTTTCATTCCTAAGCTAATCAGCAAAACATCTTGAAGGCCTCCATGGTATTGCCAGTGTGGCTTGTAACCATGGCTTAATCCCCACCTGGGCCTATTAAATTATTTTTTTTTAATTTTTATTGGAGTATATTTGATTTACAATGTTGTGTTAGTTTCATGTGTATAGCAAAATGAATCTGTATACCATATATATATATATACTCTTTTTTAGATTCTTTTCCCATATAGCTCATTACAGAGTACTGAGTAGAGTTCCCTGTGCTGTACAGTAGGTCCTTATTAGTTATCTATTTTATATATAGTAGTGTGTATAGGTCAATCCCAATCTCCCCAATTATCCCTCCCCCCTCTTACCCCCTGGTAACCATAAGTTTATTTTCTACATCTGTGACTCTATTTCTGTTTTGTAGATGAGTTCATTTATACCCTTTTTTTAGATTCCACATATAAGCGATATCCTATGGTATTTGTCTCTGACTTACTTCATTCAGTGTGACAATCTCTAGGGCCATCCATGTCGCTGCAAATGGCCTATTAACTTCTGGTGGCTCCATGAACACTGCCTGCACAGCGTCTTATGCAGTGAGCTCTCCAACTGCATCAGTGACAGGGAACAGCAGAGTGACTCCATTAGCCCAAATGTATCCCATAAAATGGAAAAGTACTCATTCAACACAATAAGTATTTGCTGTATACCACGTACAGTATCAGATGCTGCCTTTGTTTTGTACAACATAAGACAGTCTGTGGTCTAAATCAGAATAACACCACACAAGAGTTTCATCACCTTTTTATATAAAGAAGAGAACAGAACATAAGGTTAAAATAATTAGGAAATGTCTCATGCAAAATTTCTAAAGAATGAGTTTGCTAGATGAAGTCATAGTTGTTGATGTTATTATTAGATTGCTTATCACCTAAAATATTTGTCACAAGAATTCAAATTCAGTCTGCAGGTGTCAGAAGAATATTTTATTTAAAGTTACAGTTTAACGAGATGTTGTCTTTTGTAAGCGTTTGGGCCACTTTTATTTTTCCATTGGTAAAAATAATTTCTTTTGGTTTCCCAGGAATGTCTATAACACAGAATGGATATCATTGTTCGTCTCTTAGGGTGTCTTCCTCAAACAAATGATTTTGTTTCCGGTTATTCAGTAGCCTCCTCTTTTCCAGCTGTTGGGAAGTTGATTTTGTGATATTTCTCCTGGTACTCTTTTAAAGATATATTGATACATTAACATCTCAAGTCCAAATATTTTAAAATGTATTAGAGACATGATAATGTAAAGGAACATGGGCTTCAGAAGCATGCAGATGAGATTTTGAACTTCGGTTCTATAGATGAGTATTTATATTTACTTTGGGGATTCAGTTAGCTTTTCTGGCCTTCAGTTTCTTCATTTATAAATAGAGGTAAGAATGCCTATCTCTAGGTTTTATTCAGATTTATAAAGCAAATATCAAAATAGTTATAAAGAAAAAATTTTAAATGTTTATTATAATCCTTGACATAGCTATCTTTTTAAATCTTTAATGGTCCTTGCATTGATAGATAATGGCAGTTCTTTTAAGTCTGCGCTATCGAGGTAAGCAGTATAGCAGATTGCTGCTTTCATTGCACAATGCACTTGGAGAATGGAATCCTAAGGTTGATCTCCACAAAGTAGACAAAGCACCAAAACATGTATGTGTTCCTCTGTTTGAGCATCTTTTGCCTATGTACTCTCAGAACACTGCTTCACTACTGGCTTCTACATAGCAAAAGTGAATACTGAGTATTCATTATTGTATTTAGCAGATTAATAAATACATTCAATTTGTTGATAAAAACATCCAAAAATAGATAAAGGCCTCTAGAATCATAAGTGTTTTAATGTAATGTTGAATATTTAAACACTTAGACAGATTGATTGTGAAGCAGTGAAAAGAGGATACTAGCTTGCTTTTAACCAGTTTTCCTAGGACTGCCTGATTCAATGAAACTTTTTGAAAAAAGAATATTATACTTTTTTATGTGCCAGTATTCATAACAACCTATAATAGTATGTTGTTACATTTATATGTGAAAAATATTCTTTTAACTAATGTTTATTAATTACCTTTCATGCACCAGGCACTCTGCTAGACACTGCAGAAACTATGGTGAGTGAAAACAGACATTATGGCATCCACCGAAGCTTAGACCAGCCAGGGGTTTATGCAGCACCAACATTAACTGGGCCATCATTAACTAGGCCAGAGGTCAAGATACCTGGTGCAAACTTGGCCATTTATGGTGTATCATGAAAATTTGAAAATCTAATAAGAGGCATCAAAATTTGGGGTTTGTTCAGACTGAGTCATATTAATGTCACCACAGAGGACCACAAATTGATCCAGCAAGATACCTGGAATTGTCAGGTCTTCATCTTTTGGATTTGCTAAGCTAACCTATTCTACTTCCACTAGATCCACTCTTGTGTTTAAGCTGACTTAAAGCAATCAGTTTCTTGTGATCCCTCTCCCCCACAAAACATATCATATTAACCAGTATACTATTGGTCAGTATATAATGTTATATATTACTATATTGACCAATATAGTCTGTAAAGTAGAATATATTGACCAATAAATCAAAATCTAGAATGTACAACCATGTTCTGCTCCAATTTATGAGTTAAGTAAATTTAATTTGATCATACTTACCCCTTAAGATAGTTAAAGTAAAATTTAAAAATACATTCTCACTTCCTGTGTTTTTAGCACTTTAGCACCCTATATGTTTGTGGTAATGTTCTAGGCCTCATGGGAGATTATGAGCCTGACTACTACTATATATGTCAGGAGGTGTAGTGTCCTTGTGAGTTAAAACTCATTTTGTACCTGGAGGGATAAATGAGTATAAAGCTCTTTACAGGGACTTAATTTTCATTATAATTGGGAACTTGGTATCTTCCTGAAAGTAATACAAGTGAAAAAAAATGCTTTAAATATTTCAGCAAGATATTATTCATTGACCTTAGGTTAATATCAACCTTAATATAGATATTTCATATCACCCTCACCTACTTTTTTTCTTCATAGCACTAGTTACAGTACAACTTCTATATATATCTTGTTTATTATATTTCTCCAGAAACTAGATAGTTAGCTGCAAAGGAACAGGAACTTTTTCTGGTTTGCTTCTGTCTTTATCACCAGCATCTGAATTACGCCTTATACTTCTTAACAGCCCTATCATTATCTTTTTGTTTGTTTCTTTGTTTTACTGAAGTATAGTTGATTTAAGTGTTGTGTTAATTTCAGATGTACAGTAAAGTGATTCAGCTATATATATATATTATTTATCCATTCATCTGTTGATGGACATTTATGTTGCTTCCATACTTGGATATTGTAAATAGTGTTGCTATGAACATTAGGGTGCATGTATCTTTTCAAATTAGAGTTTTTATCTTTTCAGGATGTATGACCAGGAGTGGGATTGCCAGATCCTATAGTAACTCTATTTTTCGTTTTCTAAGGAAACTAAATACTGTTCTCCATAGTGGCTGCACCAATTTACAGTCCCACCAACAGTGTAGGAGGGTTTCCTTTTCTCCAGCATTTATTATTTGTAGACTTTTTGATGATGGCCTTTCTGACTCATGTGAGATGATACCAATTATAGTTTTGATTTACATTTCTCTAATAATTTGCACTGTTGAGCATCTTTTCATGTGCCTGTTGGCTATCTGCGTGTCTTCTTTGGAGAAATGTCTATTTAGATCTTCTGCCCGTTTTTTAATTGGGTCATTTGTTTTTTTGATATTGAGCTGTATGAGCTGTTTGTATATTTTGGAAATTAAGCCCTAGTCAGTTGCATCATTTGCAATTGTTTTCTGCCAGCCCGTAGGTTGTCTTTTCATTTTGTTTATGGTTTCCTTTGCTGTGCAACAGGAAGACAGACCTAAGAAAACATTGCTATGATTTATGTCAGAGAATGTTTTTCTATGTTCTCTTCTAGGAGTTTTATGGGGTCATGTCTTATATTTAAGTCTTTAAGACACTTCAAATTTATTTTTGTGTATGGTATGAGGGAGTGTTCTAACTTTATTGATTTACATGCCACTGTCCAGCTTTCCCAACACCACTTACTGAAGAGACGGTCTTTTCTCCATTGTGTATTCTTGTCTCCTTTGTTGAAGATTAATTAACCATGTGTGTGGGTTTATTTCTGGGCTCTCTGTTATGTTCCATTGATCCATATGTCTGTTTTTGTACCAATACCATGCTGTTTGGATTACTGTAGTTTTGTAGTATTGTCTGAAGTTTGGGAGGGTAATGCCTCCAGCTTTGTTCTTTTTCCTTGGTATTGCTTTGGTAATTTTGGGTCTTTTGTGGTTCCATATAAATTTTAGGATTATTTGTTCTAGTTCTGTGAAAAATGTCATGGGTATTGGATATGGATCACATTAAATCTGTAGATAACTTTGGGTAGTATGGCCATTTTAACAATATTAATTCTTCCAATCCAAGAGCATGTGATCGCTTTCCTTTTCTCATCTTCAATTTCCTTTATTAATGTTTTATGGTTCTGAGTGTATGTCTTTCACCTCCTTAGTCAGGTTCATTCCTAGGTTTTTGTTTGTTTTTACATGATTTTAAAAGCAATTTTTTTACTTTCTCTTTATGATATTTCATTGTTACTGCAAAGAAATGCAACAGATTTTGTATGTTAATCTTGTAACCTGCTACCTTGCTGAATTTGTTATCAGTCCTAATAATTTTTGGGTGAAGTCTTTAGGGTTTTCTATATGGAGTATCATGTCATCTGCAGGTAATGAAAATTTTACCTCTTCCCTTCCAATTTGGATACACTTTATTTATTTTCTTGTCTGATTGCTGTGGCTAGGATTTCCAATACTACGTTGAATGGAAGTGATGAGAGTGGGCATCCTTGTCTTGTTCCAGATTTTAGTGGGAAGGCTTTCAATTTTTCACCATTGAGTATTATGTTGGCTGTAGGTTTGTCATAAATAGCTTTTATTATGTTGAAATATGTTCCCCGTATACCCACTTTTGTGAGAGATTTTATCATAAATGGATATTGAATTTTATCAAATGTTTTTTCTGCATCTATTGAGATGATCATATTGTTGTTGATGTAGTTGTCTTTTCTTTTCCTGATGTAGTGTATCACATTTATTGATTTGCATATGTTGAACCACCCCTGTGACCCTGGAATGAATCCAACTTGATAGTGGTGTACAATCCTTTTTATGTGGTGTTGGATTTGGTTTGTTAATATTTTGTTGAGGATTTTTGCATCTATATTCATCAAAGATATTTACCTGTAATTTTCTTTTTTGGTAGTGTCTTTGTCTGGTTTTGGTATCAGGGTGATGGTGGCTTCTTAAATGTCTTTGGGAGTATTTCCTCCTCTTCAGTCTTTTGAAAGGATTTGAGAAAGATCAATATAAGTTCTTTGTTTGGTTGAATTCCCAAGTGAAGCCATCCAGTCCTGGACTTTTGTTTGAAGGGATTTTTTTTTTTCTCTTTTACGGATTCTATTTCACTTCTACTGATTGATCTGTTCAAATTTTCTATTTCTTCTTGATTCAGTTCTGGTGGGCTGTATGTTTCTAGAAACTTATTCATTTCTTCTAGGTTATCCAATTTATTGTCTTAAAATTGTTCATAGTATTCTCTTATGATTTTTGTATTTCTGAGGTATCAGTTGTCATTTCTCCTCTTCATTTCTTATTCTGTCTATTTGGGTTCTCTTTTCTTCTCAGTAAGCCTGGTCAGAATTTTGTTGATTTTGATTTTCCTTTCAAAAAACACAGCTCTTGGTTTTATTGATTTTTTTCATATTTTTTAAATCTCTATTTTATTTATTTCTTCTCTGATTTTTATTATTTCCTTTCTTCTGCTGACTTTAGGTTTTGTTTGTTCTTCTTTTTCTAATTCTTTTAGGTAGTAGGCTTGGTTTTTATTTGAGGCTTTTCTTGTTTTTGAGCAAGGCCTGTATCTTGATAAACTTCCTGTCTAGGGATGCTTTTGCTATATCCAATAGGTTATGTATGGTTGGGTTTTCATTGTCATTTGTTTCGAGGTATTTTTTAATTTCCTCTTTGATTTCATTGTTGACCCATTGGGTTTTTAGTGGCATGTTGTTTCATCTCCATGTAATCATTTGTTTCTCATTTTTCTTTCTGGGGTTGATTTCTAGTTTCATGCCACTGTGATCAGAAAAGATGCTTGAAATAACTTCTATCCTCTTAAAAAATTGTTGAGGTTTGTTTTGTGTCCTAGTATATGGTCTATTCTAGAGAATGTTTCATGTGAACTTGAAAAGAATGTGTATTCTATTTTTATTGGCTGTGATGTCCTGAAAATACCAATTAAGTTTACCTATTCTAATGTGTCATTTAGGATCTCTGTTGCTTTATTGATCTTCTGTCTGGAAGATGGGTCCATTGATGATAGTGGGGTGTTAAAGTCTTCTACTATTATTATGTTCCCATCAGTTTCTCCTTTATGTCTGTTAGTATTGATTTTATGTTTTAGGTGCTCCTATACTGGGTGCACATATGTTAACAAGTGTAATATCCTCTTCTTGTATTGATTCTTTTATCATTACATAGTGTCCTTCTTTATATTTTTTACAGCCTTTGTTTCAAAGTCTATTTTGTCTGATATGAATATTGCTACCCCTGCTTTCTTGTCATTTCCATTTGCATAAAATATCTTTTTCCATTCCCTCACTTACAATATATGAGTGTCCTTTGCCCTAAAGTTGGTCTCTTGTAGGCAGCATATTGTAGGCTCTTGTTTTGTAATCAATTGTCACTCCATGTCTTTGGATTGAAGCATTTAACCCATTGACATTTAAGGTCAAAATGTTTTTTTGAATTTTATTTTATTTATTTTTTTGAACAGCAGATTCTTATTAGTTATCCATTTTATACATATTAGTGTATATATATCAATCCCAATCTTCAATTCATCACACCACCACCCACCCCGCCACTTTCCCCACTTGGTGTCCATATGTTTGTTCTCTACATCTGTGTCTTTATTTCTGCCTTGCAAACTGGTTCATCTGTTCTATTTTTCTAGGTTCCACATAGATGCATTAATATACAATATTTGTTTTTCTATTTCTGACTTACTTCACTCTGTATGACAGTCTCTAGATCCATCCACGTCTCTACAAATGAGCCAATTTCATTCCTTTTTATAGCTGAGTAATATTCCATTGTATATATGTACCACATCTTCTTTATCCATTCATCTGTCAATGGGCGTTTAGGTTGATTCCATGACCTGGCTATTGTAAATAGTGCTGCAATGAACATTGGGTGTATGAGTCTTTTTGAATTACAGTTTTCTCTGAGTATATGCCCAGTAGTGGAATTGCTGGGTCATATAGTAGTTCTATTTTTAGTTTTTTAAGGAACCTCCATACTGTTCTCCATAGAGGCTGTACCAATTTACATTCCCACCAACAGTGCAAGAGGGTTCCCTTTTCTCCACACCCTCTCCAGCATCTGTTGTTTGTAGATTTTCTAATGACGCCCATTCTAACTGGTGTGAGGTGATACTTCATTGTAGTTTTGATTTGCATTTCTCTAATAATTAGTGATGTTGAGCAGCTTTTCATGTGCCTCTTGGCCATCTGTATGTCTTCTTTGTAGAGATGTCTATTTAGGTCTTCTGCCCATTTTTGGATTGGGTTGTTTGTTTTTTTTATATTGAGCTGCATGAGCTATTTATATATTTTGGAGATTAATCTTTTGTCCATTGACTTATTTGCAAATATTTTCTCCTATTCTGAGAGTTGTCTTTTCATCTTGTTTGTAGTTTCCTTTGCTGTGCAAAAGCTTTTAAGTTTCATTAGGTCTCATTTGTTTATTTTTGTTTTTATTTCCATTACTCTAAGAGGTGGATCAAAAGAGATCTTTCTGTGATTTTTGTCAAAGAGTGTTCTTCCTATGTTTTCCTCTAAGAGTTTTATAGTGTCTGGTCTTACATTTAGGTCTCAATCCATTCTGAGTTTATTTTTGTGTATGGTGTTAGGGAGTGTTCTAATTTCATTCTTTTATATGTAGCTGCCCAGGTTTCACAGCACCACTTATTGAAGAGATTGTCTTTTCTCCATTGTATATCCTTGCCTCCTTTGTCATAGATTAGTTGACCATAGGTGCGTGGGTTTATCTCTGGGCTTTCTATCTTGTTCCATTGATCTATATTTCTTTTTTGTGTCAGTACATATTATCTTGATTACTGTAGTTTTGTAGTATAGCCTGAAGTCAGGGAGACTGATTCCTCGAGCTCTGATTTCTTCCCTCAAGACCGCTTTGGCTATTCGGGTTCTTGTGTCTCCATACAAATTTGAAGATTTTTGTTCTAGTCTGAGAAAAATGCCATTGGTGGTTTGATAGGGATTGCATTGAATCTGTAGATTGCTTTGGGTAGTATAGTCATTTTCACAATACTGATTCTTCCAGTGCAAGAACATGGGATATCTCTCCATCTGTTTGTAACATCTTTAATTTCTTTCATCATCAGTGTCTTATAGTTTTCTGCAAACAGGTCTTTTGTCTCCTTAGGTAGGTTTATTCCTAGATATTTTATTGTTTTTGTTGAAATGGTAAATGGGAGTGTTTCCTTAATTTTTCTTTCAAATATTTCATCATTATAGGATAGTATAGGAATGCAAGAGATTTCTATGCATTAATTTTGTATCCTGCAACTTTACCATATTCATTGATTAGCTCAAGTAGTTTTCTGGTGGCATATTTAGGATTCTCTATGTATGGTATCATTGCATCTGCAGTGACAGTTTTACTCCTTCTTTTCCAATTTGTATTCATCTATTTCTTTTGTTTCTCTGATTGCCATGGCTAGGACTTCCAAAACTATGTTGAATAATAGTGGTGAGAGTGGACATCCCTGTCTTGTTCCTGATCTTAGAGGAAATGCTTTCAGTTTTTCACCATTGAGAATGATGTTTCCTGTGGGTTTGTGGATATTACCTTTATTATTGAGGTAGGTTCCCTCTATGCCCACTTTCTGGAGAGTTCTTATCATAAATGGGTGTTGAATTTTGTCCAAAGATTTTTCTGTATCTATTGAGATGATCATATGGTTTTTCTTCTTCAATTTGTTAATATGGTGTATCATGTTGATTGATTTGCATATATTGAACAATTCTTGCATCCCTGGGGTAAATCCCACTCGATCATGGTGTATGATCCTTTTAATGTGTCATTGGAGTCTGTTTACTTGTATTTTATTGAAGATTTTCGCATCTTTTTTCATCAGTGATATTGGTCTGTAATTTACTTTTTTTGTAGGATCTTTGTCTGGTTTTAGTATCAGGGTGATTGTGGCCTCATAGAATGAGTTTCAGAGTGTTCCTTCCTCTGCAACTTTTGGAAGAGATTGAGAAGGATGGGTGTTAGCTCTTCTCTAAATGTTTGATAGAATCTGTGAAGCCATCTGGTCCTGTACTTTGTTGGAAGATTTTTAATCACAGTTTCAATTTCATTATTTGTGATTGGTCTGTTCATATTTTCTATTTCTTCCTGGTTCAGTCTTGGAAGGTTATAACTTTCTACGAATTTGTCCATTTCTTCCAGTTGTCCATTTTATTGACATAGAGTTTCTTGTAGTAGTCTCTTAGGATGCTTTGTATTTTTGCGATGTATGTTGTAACTTCTCCTTTTTCTTTTCTAATGTTATTGATTTGAGTCCTCTCCCATTTTTTCTTGATGAGTCTGGTTAAAGGATTATCAATTTTGTTTATTTTCTCAAAGAACCAGCTTTTAGTTTTATTGATCTTTGCTATTGTTTTCTTTGTCTGTATTTCATTTATTTCTGCTCTGATCTTTATGATTTCTTTCCTTCTACTAACTTCGTGTTTTGTTTGTTCTTCTTTCTCTAGTTCCTTTAGGTGTAAGGTTAGATTGTTTATTTTAGATGTTTGTTGTTTTCTGAGGTAGGACGTATTGTTATAAACTTCCCTCTTAGAACTGCCTTGCTATATCCCATTGGTTTGGGATCATCGTGTATTCATTGTTATTTGTCTCTAGGTATTTTTGATTTCCTCTTTGATTTCTTCAGTGATGTCTTGGTTATTTAGTAACGTATTGTTTAGCCTCCATGTGTTTGTGTTTTTTACGTTTTTTTCCCTGTAAATGATTTCTAACCTCATAGTGTCATGGTCAGAAAAGATGCTTGATATGATTTCAATTTTCTTAAATTTACTGAGGCTTGACTTGTGACCCAAGATGTGACCTATCCTGGAGAATGTTCCATGAACACTTGAGAAGAAAGTGTAATCTGCTGTTTTTGGATGGAATGTCCTATCAATATCAATTAAATCTATCTCGTCTATTGTGTCATTTAAAGATTGTGTTTCCTTATTAATTTTCTGTTTGGACCATATGTCCATTGGTGTAAGTGAGCTGTTTAAGTATCCCACTATTATTGCATTACTGTCTATTTCCTATTTTATAGCTGTTAGCATTTGCCTTATGTATTGAGGTGCTCCTGTGTTATGTGTATATATATTTCTAATTGTTATATCTTCTTCTTGAATTGATCCCTTGATCATTATGTAGTGTCCTCCTTGTCTCTTGTAACATTCTTTATTTTAAAGTCTATTTTATCTGATATGAGTATTGCTACTCCAGCTTTCTTTTGACTTCCATTTGCATGGAATATCTTTTTCCATCCCCTCACTTTCAGTCTCTATGTGTCCCTAGGTCTGAAGTGGGTCTCTTGTAGACAGCATATATATGGGTCTTGTTTTTGTATCCATTCAACGAGCCTGTGTCTTTTGGTTGGAACATTTAATCAATTCACCTTTAAGGTAATTATATGTGTGTTCCTATTACCATTTTCTTAATGGTTTCTGGTTTGTTTTTGTAGGTCCTTTCATCTTTGGTCTTTCCCACTAGAAAAGTTCCTTTAGCATGTGTTGTAGAGCTGGTTTGGTGGTGCTGAATTCTCTTAGCTTTTGATTGTCTGTGAAGCTATTGATTTCTCCATTGAATCTGAAGGAGATCTTTGCTGGGTACAGTAACCTTGGTTGTAGGTTGTTCCTTTTCATCACTTTAAATATGTCATGCCACACCCTTCTGGCTTGTAGAGTTTCTGCTGTGAAATCAGCTGTTAACCTTATGGGAGTTCCCTTGTATGTTATTTGTCATTTATCCCTTGCTGCTTTCAATAATTTTTCTTTCTCTTTATTTTTTGCCAATTTGATTAGTATGTATCTCTGTGTGTTTCTCCTTGTGTTTATCCTGTATGGGACTCTCTGTGCTTCCTGGAATTGGGTGGATCTTTCTTTTCCCATGTTAAGGAAGTTTTCAACTATAGTCTCTTCAAATATTTTCTCAGGTCCTTTCTCTGTCTCTTTTCCTTCTGGGTTGCCTGTAATGTGAATGTTATTGGGTTTAACGTTGTCCCAGAGGTCTCTTAGGCTGTCTTCATTTCTTTTCATTCTTTTTTCTTTATTCTGTTCTGCAGCAGTGAATTCCACCATTCTGTCTTCCAGGTCAGTTATCTGTTCTTCTGTCTGTTATTCTATTGATTCCTTCTAGTGTAGTTTTCATTTGAGTTATTGTATTGTTCATCTCTCTTTGTTTGTTCTTTAATTCTTCCAAGTCTTTGTTAAACATTTCTTGCATCTTCTTGATCTTTGCCTCCATTCTTTTTCTGAGGTCCTGGATTATCTTCACTATCATTATTCTGAAATCTTTTTCTGGAAGGTTGCCTATTTCCACTTCATTTAGTTGTTTTTTCTGAGGTTTTATCTTGTTCCTTCATCTGGTACATAGCCCTCTGCCTTTTCCTCTTGTCTATCTTTCTGTAAATGTGGTGTTTGTTCCACAGGCTGCAGGATTGTAGTTCTTCTTGCTTCTGCTGTTTGCCCTCTGGTGGATGAGGCTATCTAAGAGGCTTGTGCAAGTTTCCTGATGGGAGGGACTGGTGGTGGGTAGAGCTGACTGTTGCTCTGGTGGGCAGAGCTCCATAAAAGTTTAATCTGCTTGACTGTTAATGGGTGGGGCTGGGTTTCCTCCCTATTGTTTGACCTGAAGCGACCCAACCATGGAGCCTACCCAGGTTCTTTGGTGGGGCAAATGACAGGCTCTGGGAGGGCTCATGCCAAGGAGTACTTCCCAAAACTTTTGCTGCCAGTGTCCTTGTCCCCACGGTGGGACACAGCCACCCCCTGCCTCTGCAGGAGACCCTCCAACACTAGCAGATAGGTCTGGTTCAGTCTTCTATGATGTCACTGCTCTTTCCCCTTGGTCCCAATGCACACACTACTTTGTGTGTGCCCTCCAAAATTGGAGTCTCTGTTTCCTCCAGTCCTGTGGAAGTCCTGCAATGAAATCCCACTAGCCTTCAAAGTCTGAATCTCTAGGAATTCCTCCTCTCATTGCCAGATCCCCAGGTTGGGAAGTCTGAAGTGGGGCTCAGAACCTTCACTCCTGGAAGACAGAACCTTCACTCCAGTGTCATATAATGTCCTCCAGTTTGTGACTCACCCACCCAGCAGTTATGGGATTTGATTTTATTGTGATTGTTTCCCTCTTAACAGCTCATTTTGGCTTCTCCTTTATCTTTGGATGTAGAGTATCTTTTTTTGTGAATTCCAGTGTCTTCCTGTTGATGATTGTCTAGCAGTTAGTTGTGATTCCTGTTTTCTCACAAGAGGGAGTACTATTTAAGGTAATTTTTGATAGGTATGTGTTTATTGCCATTTTAAGCCTTGTTGTTCAGTTTATTTTTCTATTTCTTCTTTGTTCCATTCTTTTTTTGTTGTTTTCCTTTTTGTGGTTTGGTAGTTTTCTTTTGTATTATACTTGAGTTCTCTTCTTTTTGGTTTTTGTGAATCTATTGAATGTTTTTGACTGGTGGTTATCCTGGTTTTCAAGTATGTTAACTTATTACTATATCTACTTGCTTTAGACTGGTAGTCGTATATACTCAAAAACATTCTAAAAAAAAATTAAATCTACATTTTCTTACTCTCCTCCCTACCATTTTATGATTTTGATGTCTTATTTTATATATTCCTCTTTATCCTTTTGCTGTTCATTGTATTTATCTCACTTTCACAAAGTTTTTTAATTTTTTTAATCTACATACTGGCTTATTTAAGTGATCTACAGTTCTTTTATATATTTGCTTTCCCTATTGTGATTTTCTTTTTCCCTTTACTGTCAATTCTTGTTTCTTTTCTATTTAGAGAAGACCTTTCAATGTTTCTTATAGGATAGATTTAGTATTGCTGTATTCTTTTCATTTTTGGTTGTCTGAGGAATTCTTTATGATAAGTTTGCTGGGTAGCATATCCTAGGTTGCAGGTTTCTCCCTTTCAGGACTTTGAATATACCTTGTCACTCTCTTCTGGTCTGCAAAGTTTCTGTAGATAATTCATCTGATAACATTGTGAGGGTTCCCTTGTAACTAAGTCTTTGTTTTTCTTTTGCTGTCTTTAGAATCCTCTTTATCTTTAACTTTCACCATTTTAATTATGACACATCTTGGTGTAGGTCTGTTTGGGTTCATCTTGTTTGGGACCCTCTGTACCTGAATATCTGTTTCCTTCTTTAGATTTGGGAAGTTTTCAGCCATAAATTCTTCAAATACATTTTAGACCCCCTTTTCTATTTCTTCTCCCTCTGGGATTTCTATTATGTGTAGGTTAGCATGCTTTATATTATCCCCTATGTCTCATATGTTGTTTTCATTATTTTTCACTTGTCATTCTGTTTGCTGTTCTGATAGGGTGATTTCTGTTATTCTATCTTCCAGATCACTTATTAATCCCTTTGCATTATTTAGTTTTCTATATTCATTGCCTTTAGCTTGGTTCATTATCTGTTGAATGAATAAATGAATAGATAAGGCACAGGTACAGTAAGAGGGTTAGCTGCATAGACTTTGGTACCCACCAGACTTGGGTTCAATTATTAGTTTGTAACATATTAGCTACATGAATTGGGGAAAACTAGTTGACAATTGTAGGACTCATCTTTAAAATGGGTGTAGTAATTCACTGGTTCTTTTGAATCATGTTTCTGTGCTTGGTTCATCATAAGTGCCCAATAAATGGTAGAAATTGTTATTTAGATGCTAGCTTTGTGAGTGCTGAGAATGTGGTTTGCTGTTCTTTTTTCTTAATTATTCCCAACATAAACTGGTGTTTTGCTTAGTTTTAGTTTTGATTTTAATTTCAGTTTTTGAATGATTAATGAAGTACATTTTCCCTTTTTGCTTTTTATGACTATAATGCAAAGTTGCAAATCATGTTTTTATACTTTATTTTTCTTTGGATAAGAATCAAGTAAAATTAAATATTCTTATAATGAGACTGGAGAATTGAGTATACTGGTTTTGAACTAGTTTCGTGTTTAACCTGTTCTCATTGATCAGATGAATTACCATCTAAATTTATCACCATCTACTAGAAACACACAGATTAACTGTGTGAATAAATACATATTTTAAATGCTAGAATATTTATATTTTTCTGTAAAAATAAAATATATTTTTATTTTAAAAGAAGAATGACAACAAATCTACATGTAATATCATGGACTCTTTAACCATAAGAGAAATCTCTACTCATCGAGAGAGTTTTATTTATTTATCCCACACATACTGCATACACTGCAGTGTAGCAGGTCCCTGTTTTCATAAAGCTTATGATATAGGAATCTGTGAGTCCCTTTTCATTTTTATATCATCTGCTGCATCCAGAAGAGTGCAAAGTATGTGATTGGTACCCAAACACTTTTACTATCAGAGCTCAAATGGAAGATCTGCTATGGTGAAGTTAAGTGAAACAACAGTATCTTATCCGATACGTAAGTGCATACTCATGGAGTGTGATTTAATATAGTGCCTTTGCTGCTAAAAATTAGTTAATCGTAACTTTGAGTTATGGAGTTTTTTCTAGTTCTAGCACAATGAAAATATTTCTAGGAGATGCATTCACTTGGGTCACAAGTATTTATTTATTCCTTAAAATACCTAAGGCATTATGTTTGATTACTTCTACCTTGTTCTCTTGGTGCCCTGAGTTGCAGTGCAAGAAGTCCTACTATATTGCAGGATAGGCCTTGTTAAGAGGCCCTCAATCTACATGGAGTAGAAGGGGGCTCAGCTGAGCTCAGCCTTTCGTTCATTGCCTCTAAAGTACTGGTCATGTGAGTGACCATCTTGTCCCCTCTAGACTAGCTGAGAAACCAATTCAATACTACTAAGTGACCCCAGTGTATGGCAAATGGAAAGATAGTGCTACCCAATAAGCGCTGTCTAAATTTCTGACCCAGAAAATGGTGAAACATAATCATATTTTTGTTGTTTCCAGCTGTTAAATTTTTGAGCATTTTGTTAGGCAACAAAAGATTGCTGGAATATGAGTAGTCATCCAAATTAATACAGTTATATGTTATGGTAACTATAATGGATGGAGAGATACAGCATTCTAAAAGAGATCAAAATGGAGAGCCCTAGGATGGAGTGTTTGATTTATTTTTATTCATTCTCCAAAAGGAGCATCATGCTAGTAGTGTGTATTTTGGAGAGGGGGTGATTGATAATGGACAATAAGATTGCGAAAAGTAGCACCTAAATAGGAAGTAAGGGAAGACAAAGGTTACCATCACTCACTCCATAATTTTCTCTAAACCATTTCTATTAACTCACACTGAAGGGACATATATTAATTGCCATAAAGTGACTTGCTGCATTTAGAAAAGATTTGAAAAAAACAAAATTCAATAATTTCAGAGGTGGCAACTATATCAGAAAAGAGATTTATTAATAATATATTTAAAACATACCAATTATTAAGCTTCCACCATGTATCAGAAACTAAAATAATAAGTTTCTTATAGCCATTGCTCCTTTAAATTCATTTAAAGCACTAATCTTTTGAGGTGGTAGAATTTAACTGATTTTTACACTTTATTGATGCTTTAAAGATTTAGAATGATGAGCCAGTAATTTTCTCAAGATATACACATAATTTGAAGGTGGTAAATCTAGGATTCAAATCTAGGATTTGATCTCAATATCTTCCCTGAAAACAACTACATTATTATTCTTTAAGAGGAATATAATGGTATGACCATTATGACCTGGGACTAGGCTGTGCGAACAGTAACTGAAAAAGAAAAGGTTTAAGTTGTTGTGTTGCCATTAAGAACTGATAAAGGTGCTCTGTTATATTTTTCATTAAAGTGCTTTATCTTACTTTGAACCCTAAAGGTGAAAATGTGGCTTTCACAAAACTACTGAGAAGCACACACAGTTTCACACACCACCACATACACATACGCCCTTGAGGTTTGCTCAGCAACTTTATATCAGTTATTTCTTTAACCTAAGAAAAACCTTGAGTGAGATCTGAAATAGTGCAGCAGGAGCTCAAAAGAAAGGCAAATGAAGTAAACACTCTGTGTAATTGCAGAATAAAAAAGCTGTGAGTTGGCTTGCACAGGACTGGCTGTTGCAGTAGTTTCTTGATGGTGAGTATGTCAAAAGTTCTCCCAATTCTGATTGACTTTAAGTACCTTTGGATACATATTAACCTAATTCAATTTATTATTCTATAAAAACTATTTATACAGATTATAAGAAAGGGAAGACATAACTAAAACATTAACAATTTCTGAGATTATAATCTCTTGGTCTAGAGATCAAGGATTGATTCATCTTAAGTATGACAAATTTGAATCTGATTTTTGCTGAATTAAATAGATCTGGCCTCCTTAATGACCCACTTTTAGAAGGCAGGGATGTGTCTAGTAATGCTTTTGTATGAATCTCCCATTGGTCTTCTTTACTTACTACCGAGCTTGATTTTAAAGTACTTGTTTGAGATAGTTGTGGTAGAATCTAGTCTATTGCCAATGACATCTATTTAAGTGGTTACCCTCCAAGGACACGGATTCCATACCTCTAAGTCTGTGATGCCAAAAGCGAGCTAGATTCCAATAAAATGTATGGTAATGCCAACCTTGTTTTATCTTCAGTTTTTTTTGCTGTTATTAGGAAGTCTCACACATGTTCTCTTTACTAAAAGGACATAACTTTTGCCTACAGAGACGTTAACTTTCTAGTGACTTTTTACCATGGCAGATAGAAAAAAACACAGAAGAAATCTCTTGTTAAAAGTGGCAAGAAAGTTAAAAACAGTGCAACCAGTATTCATTTATTAAGTAGCATAAAATGATGTCCCAGGAAAAAATGTCATGAATTCTACAACCACACAATATTTTAAAATTGGCAAGACTGATTACCTAATATCCTGCATTTAATTTCTACTTCTAATAAGTGTGCATATTTATCAAGTGGCTTAGGAAAAACAAAACTGAGGTTGAGGAACTTTAAAACAGAGATATAAAAAGTATACCATGTGCCTTATTGCTACTGGTGACTATTAAGTGCTGTTTGCCATGGGTAGAAAATGTGAAGGTTAGCATAAATCTGTGTAGGGTAGGTGGGTAACTCTATGAAAAGTGCTGCTGATTTTGTTAGACAGCTGTAGAAATGCAACATTCCTAAATTAAATGCAGTAACACGAAGTGTCCAGCACAGTGATTGAAGCAGCAAGTACTAAATTACAAGGTCTTTGGAATGCAGAACGTGCTGTGACTCTCCCGCTACAGATTGATTGCATTTTACACATTTAAAAGGCAAGTGGACAGTCCCTTCTTATCAGTCAGTAATATGTGTAGTATGATATAATTTTCATGTGGTAATGGAAAGTCTACAGACTCTGGAGGCAGACAAGTTACATTTGAAGTTTGGCCAGGATCTCATACTTCTAAGCTGTGTGACCTGGAGGGTAGAAGAATTGAGGAGACTTTTTTTTTTTTTTTTTTTTTTTTTGCGGTACGCAGGCCTCTCACTCTTGTGGCCTCTCCCGTTGCGGAGCACAGGCTCCGGACGCGCAGGCCCAGCAGCCATGGCTCACGCGCCCAGCCGCTCCGCGGCATGTGGGATCCTCCCGGACCGGGGCACGAACCCGTGTCCCCTGCATCGGCAGGCGGACTCTCAACCACTGCACCACCAGGGAAGCCCGAGGAGACTTTTATAAAGGAACTATTCACAAGGAGGTAGACAGAGTGTAGGAAACCCAACAAGAGATAGCATAGTACTCTTGGGCTCACAACAGGTAGGAGCCATTACCTTATCTCTGAAGGGATGGGAAAGGAGCAATTGGCAGAATTCTGAGGACTGGCAGACAAGTGGCCTCTAATAGAGAAACACAGGTGACCCACAGTGACCCAGCAGGGAGGAGTCTAGGGAGAATGAACACCGTGACCTCACTCTCCTACAGCTAGCCCTCATATCTCCTGCCAGTTCTCCATTGGATAAACCTTACAGAAGTCAGAGGGTAAAGAAACACATCAAAGCAAGTTGTTAAAAGTTAGCTATTCAGTCAGTGAGTTGGAGGTGCACAGACAGGAGACCAGGGAAGGCAATGGCGTACATCCAGTACCCACACCCATGTCTGTGAACATTTAATCACCAAAGAGAAATTCTTTATCATTCAATTCCAGTCACAGGTATATCTATATTTTAGAAATCTTTGCAGCACCCTCTCCATCTTGAGAAAGAAAAAGGAAATTACCAAATCCACATGTTTTCCTTTTCAACTTGATTGCCAGAAGGAAACCCTGGGTAATTGTAATACAATAATAGTAACTATATCAGCACTAACTATAACTGACTTGTTTCCTGTTCCTCTTCATGCTTGTGACTTTTTAAAAAGTTTTTCACAGCTTAACTGTACTTTTAACCAGTGGCTATATATTCATAATGACTGAAATTGCTTACATCTCCACTGCCTCTTAGCTGTGTGATCCTGGACAAATGACTTACACTTTCTTAGTCTGCTCATATGAAAAATAAAGTTTGTTTTTTTTTTTTTTTGCGGTATGCGGGCCTCTCACTGTTGTGGCCTCTCCGTTGCGGAACACAGACTCCAGACGCGCAGGCTCAGCGGCCATGGCTCGCGCGCCCAGCCGCTCCGCAGCACGTGGGATCTTCCCGGACCGAGGCACAAACCCACGTCCCCTGCATCGGCAGGCGGACTCTCAACCACTGCGCCACCAGGGAAGCCCAAAATACCTTGATGTAACCAAGCAAGTAGGCTTGTTGCCCACTGCACAACGGAAAGACCAAGTAGTGAGGCAACAGTTTTGCCGAGAGGAAAGGCTTTACAGCAGAGCAGCCAAGCCAGGAGACAAGAGGCAATGCTCAGATCTGTGTCCCCCATAGGCTCTTTTTTTAAAATTTTTTAAATTAAATTTAATTTATTTTTTTTTATATAGCAGGTTCTTATTAGTCATCAATTTTTGTAAATTTATTTATTTATTTTTGGCTGCGTTGGGTCTTCGTTTCTGTGCGAGGGCTTTCTCTAGTTGTGGCAAGTGGGGGCCACTCTTCATCGCCGTGCGCGGGCCTCTCACTATCGCGGCCTCTCTTGTTGCGGAGCACAGGCTCCAGACGAGCAGGCTCAGTAGTTGTGGCTCACGGGCCCACCCACAACTGGGATCTTCCCAGACCAGGGCTCAAACCCGTGTCCCCTGCATTGGCAGGCAGATTCTCAACCACTACACCACCAGGGAAGCCCAGTCATAAATTTTATACACATCAGTGTATACATGTCAACCCCAATCGCCCAATTCATCAAACCACGACCCCCACCCTCCCATGGCTTTCGCCCCTTGGTGTCCATACTTTTGTTCTCTATATCTGAGTCTCAATTTCTGCCCTGCAAACCGATTCATCTGTACCACCTTTATAGGTTCCACATACATGCGTTAATATACGATATTTGTTTTTCTCTTTCTGACTTACTTCACTCTGTATGACAGTCTCTAGATCTATCCACGTC
Source organism: Orcinus orca (assembly GCF_937001465.1). Classification (NCBI taxonomy): domain Eukaryota; kingdom Metazoa; phylum Chordata; class Mammalia; order Artiodactyla; family Delphinidae; genus Orcinus; species Orcinus orca. The sequence continues at coordinate 119,225,240 of NC_064559.1, forward strand.
TCAACAAATGACCCAATTTTGTTCCTTTTAATGGCTGAGTAATATTCCATCGTATATATGTACAACATCTTCTTTATCCATTCGTCTGTCGAAGGGCATTTAGGTTTCTTCCATGACCTGGCTATTGTAAATAGTGCTGCAATGAGCATTGGGGTGCCTGTGTCTTTTTGAATTATGGTTTTCTCTGTGTATATGCCCAGTAGTGGGATTGCTGGATCATATGGTAATTCTATTTGTAGTTTTTTTAAGGAAACTCCATACTGTTCTCCACAGTGGCTGTATCAATTTACATTCCCACCAACAGTGCAAGACGGTTCCCTTTCCTCCACACCCTCTCCAGCATTTGTTGTTTGTAGATTTTCTGATGATGCCCATTCTAACTGGTGTAGGGTGATACCTCATTGTACTTTTGATTTGCATTTCTCCAATAATTAGTGATGTTGAGTAGCTTTTCATGTGCCTCTTGGCCATCTGTATGTCTTCTTTGGAGATGTGTCTATTTAGGTCTTCTGCCCATTTTTCGATTGGGTTGTTTTTCAAATATTGACCTGCATGAGCTGTTTATATATTTTGGAGATTAATCCTTTGTCCATTGACTCGTTTGCAAATATTTTCTCCCATTCTGAGGGCTGTCTTTTAGTCTTGTTTATGGTTTCCTTTGCTGTGCAAAAGCTTGTAAGTTTCATTAGGTCCCATTTGTTTATTTTTGTTTTTATTTCCATTATTCTAGGAGGTGGATGAAAAAAGATCTTGTTGTGATTTATGTAAAAGAGTGTTTTTCCAATGTTTGCCTCTAAGAGTTTAATAGTGTCCAGTCTTACATTTAGGTCTCTAATTCATTTTGAGTTTATTTTTGTGTATGGTGTTAGGGAGTGTTCTAATTTCATTCTTTTACAGGTAGCTGTCCAGTTTTACCAGCACCACTTATGAACAGACTGTCTTTTCTCCATTGTATATCCTTGCCTCCATTGTCATAGATTATTTGACCATAGGTGCATGGGTTTATCTCTGGGGTTTCTATCTTGTTCCACTGATCTATGTTTCTCTTTTTGTCTTGATTACTGTAGCATTGTAGTATAGTCTGAAGTCAGGGCGTCGGATTCCTCCAGCTCCGTTATTTTCCATCAAGACTGCTTTGGCTATTCAGGGTCTTTTCTGTCTCCCTACAAATTTTAAGATTTTTTTGTTCTAGTTCTGTAAAAAATGCCATTGGAAATTTGATAGGGATTGCATTGAATCTGTAGATTGCTTTGGGTAGTATAGTCATTTTCACAATATTGATTCTTCCAATCCAAGAACATGGTATATCTCTCCATCTTTTGGTATCATCTTTAATTTCTTTCAACAGTGTCTTATAGTTTTCTGCATACAGGTCTTTTGTCTCCTGAGGTAGGTTTATTCCTAGGTATTTTATTCTTTCTGTTGCAGTGGTAAAGGGGAGTGTTTCCTTAATTTCTCTTTCAGATTTTTCATCATTAGTGTATAGGAATGTAAGAGATTTCTGTGCACTGCAACTTTACCAAATTCATTGATTAGCTCTGGTGGCACATTTACGATTCTCTATGTATAGTATCATGTCATCTGCAAACAGTAACAGTTTTACTTCTTCTTTTCCAATTCATATTACTTTTATTTCTTTTACTTCTCTGATTGCCATGGTTAGGACTTCCAAAACTATGTTGAATAATAGTGGTGAGAGTGGACATCCTTGTCTTATTCCTGATCTTAGAGGAAATGCTTTCAGTTTTTCACCATTGAGAATGATATTTGCTGTGGATTTGTCATATATGGCCTTTATTATGTTGAGGTAGGTTCCCTCTATGCTCAATTTCTGGAGAGTTTTTATCATAAATCGGTGTTGAATTTTGTCAAAAGCTTTTTCTGCATCTATTGAGATGATCATATGGTTATTATTCTTCAATTTGTTAATATGGTGTATCACATTGATTGAATTGCATATATTGAAGAATCCTTGCATCCCTGGGAGATCCCCACTTGATCATGGTGTATGATCCTTTTAATGTGTTGTTGGATTCTGTTTGCTAATATTTTGTTGAAGATTTTTGCATCTTTTTTCATCAGTGATATTGGTCTGTAATTTTCTTTTTTTGTAGTATCTTTGTCTGGTTTTGGTGATTGAGGGTGATTGTGGCCTCATAGAATGAGATTGAGAGTGTTCCTTCCTCCACAATTTTCGGGAAGAGTTTGAGAATCATGGGTGTTAGCTCTTCTCTAAATGTTTGATAGAATTCACCTGTGAAGCCATCTGACCTGGACATTTGTTTGTTGGAAGATTTTTAATCACAGTTCAAATTCATTACTTGTGATTGGTCTGTTCATATTTTCTATTTCTTCCTGGTTCAGTCTTGGAAGGTTATATGTTTCTAAAAATTTGTCCATTCCTTCTAGGTTGTCCAATTTATTGGCATAGAGTTGCTTGTAGTAGTCTCTTAGGTTGCTTTGTATTTCTGCAGTGTCGGTTGTAACTTCTTTTTTATTTCTAATTTTATTGATTTGAGTCCTCTCCCTCTTTTTCTTGATGAGTCTGGCTAATGGTTTATCAATTTTGTTTATCTTCTCAAAGAGCCAGCTATTAGATTTTTTGATCTCTGCTATTGTTTCTTTGTTTCTATTTATTTCTGCTCTGATCTTTATGATTTCTTTCCTTCTGCTAACTTTTGGCTTTGTTTGTTCTTCTTTCTCTAGTTGCTTTAGGTGTAAGGTTAGATTGTTTACTTGAGGTTTTTTTTTGTTTCTTTAGGTAGGCTTTTATAGCTATAAACTTCCCTCTTAGAACTGCTTTTGCTGCATCCCATAGGTTTTGGATCATCGTGTTTTCATTGTCTTTTGTTTCTAGGTATTTTTTGATTTCCTCTTTGATTTCTTCAGTGATGTCTTGGTTATTTAGTAACGTATTGTTTAGCCTCCATGTGTTCATGTTTTTTACGTTTTTTTCCCTGTAATTCATTTCTAATATCATAGCCTTGTGGTCAGAAAAGATGCTTGATATGATTTCAGTTTTCTTAAATTTACTGAGGCTTGATTTATGACCCAAGATGTGATCTATCCTGGAGAATGTTCCATGTGCACTTGAGAAGAAAGTGTAATCTGCTGTTTTTGGATGGAATGTCCTATAAATATAAATTAAATCTATCTGATCTATTGTGTCATTTAAACCTTCTGTTTTCTTATTTATTTTCCCTTTGGATGATCTGTCCATTGGTGTAAGTGAGGTGTTAAAGTCCCCCACTATTATTGTGTTACTGTCAATTTCCTGTTTTATAGCTGTTAGCAGTTTCCTTATGTATTGACGTGCTCTTATGTTGGGTGCATATATATTTATAATTTTTATGTCTTCTTCTTGGATTGATCCCTTGATCATTATGTAGTGTCCTCCTTGTCTCTTGTAACATTCTTTATTTTAAAGTCTATTTTACCTGATATGAGTATTGCTACTCCAGCTTTTTTTTGATTTCCATTTGCATGGAATATCTTTTTCCATCCCCTCTCTTTCAGTCTGTTTGCGTCCCTATTTCTTAAGTGGGTCACCTGTAGACAGCATATATATGGGTCTTTTTTTTTTGGATCCATGCAACAAGCCTATGTCTTTTGGTTGGAGCATTTAATCAATTTATGTTTAAGGTAATTATCAATATGTGGTTCCTATGACCATTTTCTTAATTGTTTTGGGTTTGTTTTTGTAGGTCCTTTTCTTCGCTTGTGTTTCCCACTTAGAGGAGCTCCTTTAGCATTTGTTGTAGAGCTGGTTTGGTGGTGCTGAATTCTCTTAGCTTTTGCTTGTTTGTAAAGTTTTTGATTTCTCCATCGAATCTGAATGAGATCCTTGCCAGGTAGAGTAATCTTGGTTGTAGGTTCTTCCCTTTCATCACTTTATCATGCCACTTCCATCTGGCTTGTAGAGTTTCTCCTGAGAAATCAGCTGTTAACCTTATGGGAGTTCCCTTGTATGTTATTTTTCATTTTTCCCTTGCTGATTTCAATAATTTTTCTTTGTCTTTAATTTTTGCCAATTTGAATACTATGTGTCTCAGCGTGTTTCCCCTTCGGTTTATCCTGTGTGGGACTCTCTGCATTTCCTGGACTTGGGTGGCTATTTCCTTTCCCATGTTAGGGAAGTTTTCAACTAAAATCTCCTCAAATATTTTCTCAGGGCCTTTCTCTCTCTCTTCTTCTGGGACCCCAATAATGCTAATATTGTTGCATTTAATGTTGTCCCAGAGGTCTCTTAGTCTGTCTTCATTTCTTTTCATTCTTCTTTCTTTATTTTGTTCCATAGCAGTGAATTCCACCATTCTCTCTTCCAGGTCACTTATCCATTCTTCTGCCTCAGTTATTCTGCTATTGATTCCTTCTAGTGTAGTTTTCATTTCAGTTATGGTATTGTTCATCTCTGTTTGTTTGTTCTTTAATTCTTCTAGGTCTTTGTTAAACATTTCTTGCATCTTCTTGATCTTTGCTTCCATTCTTTTTCCAAGGTCCTGGATCATCTTCACTATCATTATTCTGAATTCCTTTTCTGGAAGGTTGCCTATCTCTACTTCATTTAGTTGTTTTTCTGGGATTTTATCTTGTTCCTTCATCTGGTACATAGCCCTCTGCCTTTTCCTCTTGTCTATCTTTCTGTGAATGTGGTTTTTGTTCCACAGGCTGCAGGATTGTAGTTCTTCTTGCTTCTTCTGTCTGCCCTCTGGTGGATGAGGCTATCTAAGAGGCTTGCGCAAGTTTCCTGATGGGAGGGACTGGTGGTGGGTAGAGCTGACTGTTGCTCTGGTGGGCAGAGCTCCATAAAAGTTTAATCTGCTTGACTGCTGATGGGTGGGACTGCATGCCCTCCCTGTTGGTTGTTTGGTCTGAGGCAACCCAACACTGGAGCCTACCTGGCCTCTTTGGTGGGGCTAATGGCAGTCTCTGGGAGGGCTCATGCCAAGGAGTACTTCCCAGACCTTCTGCTGCCAGTGTCCTTGTCCCCACAGTGAGCCACAGCCACCCCCTGCCTCTGCAGGAGACCCTCCAATACTAGCAGGTAGGTCTGGTTCAGTCTCCCTTGGCATCACTGCTCCTTCTCCTGGGTCCCGATGCACACACTACTTTGTGTGTTCCCTCCAAGAGTGGAGTCTCTGTTTCCCCCAGTCCTGTCGAAGTCCTACAATGAAATCCCACTAGCCTTCAAAGTCTGATTCTCTAGGAATTTCTCCTCCCGTTGCTGGACCCCCCAGGTTCAGAAGCCTGACGTGGGCCTCAGAACCTTCACTCCAGTGGGTGGACTTCTGTGGTATAAGTGTTCTCCAGTCTGTGAGTCACCCACCCAGCAGTTATGGGATTTGATTTTACTGTGATTGCGCCCCTCCTATCATTTCATTGTGGCTTCTCCTTTGTCTTTGGATGTGGGGTATCTTTTTTGTTGAGTTCCAGTGTCTTCCTGTCGATGATTTTCCAGCAGCTAGTTGTGATTCTGGTGTTCTCACAAGAGGGAGTGAGAGCCCGTCCTTCTCCACCATCTTGTTTCAGGGTCTTCTCCTTTTACAGAGCTGAGAAACTGAACTCTGGCCCTGTAGAGCAGAAGGCCAATGGACAAGAAAGAAGCTAATTCATGCTTCAAAACCAGGAAAAACTCAGGATTTGGAAGCTCTGGGAAATTCTTTTGTTCAGCTTAACTCTGAACTCCGAAATCTTTCTGCTTTCAATTCTTCAAGTAAGGCACCCCTGAGTACAGTGTCCCCCACAGGCTCTTGAGTGGGATATTTATTGTGAAAGTAGGGAGTAGGAGGGGGAGGAGGCTACAAAATGATGGGTGGAAAGTAATGGTAAGTTTCAAGAGTTCTCTGTGGAGGTCTACTCTTCTTCATGCCTCTTTGTGGGTTATGTGCAAATTTGGGGGCGTTCAGCGTGTTACATGTGGTGGATTTTTGGCCTGTGATGTCTAAAATTCACTGTCAGTCATTCTCGTTCCTCAATGCTCCTGTGCAATGTCCAGCTGAAGGGGCTGTCAGCAAGTTGCTTCCCTGGTACTCTGCAAGAGGAGCTTGGGGTCTCTGAATCATTTTGTTTTTATTTTGTTTCTACCTTTTGGGCCTTGAGTATGCAAGATACAGGGTATGGTTTCATTGACATGTCTTAAATATTTTTTCATGAAGACATAGGAAGAACTCAATAAATATTAGCTGCAATTATTGCTTCTGAGAAGTTTTTTCAGAGTAACTAATTGATAAATAATTAATATGAGCTATTTATTTGTATAAATAATAATAACATACTTTTTTAATCTGAACCTGGAAATAATATCTTACTCATAGTATTGTTGTGAATATCAAATGAGAAAAAACAGAGAGAGTTCTTTGTAATCTACAGCACACTCAAAAATACCAGTTCTTATTGTTGTTATTAACAGAAATAGACCCTCTCCTTCATCAGTAAGTTCTCTCCAGTAGGAGGGGTGGACTGGCTGAGCTTTGATCATGTCTCAAACGACTCAGCACAGTGTGTCTTTTGTCTGAAAAGCCAAGAGAGAGAGTAGTTCAGTCAGTCACCACCTTTATCTCTCCTACTCTAGAAAATGAGAATTTTGACAAAAAAAGAGAGACTGAATTAGAAGCTCCTCTTTGTAGACTGAGAATAGGATGGTAAGAATAAAGAAATGAGGATAATGTTTTATAAATGTTCTTACCCAGAGATGTTTTTCAATGGTTAGAACTAAGAAAAGCAGAGTACATTTCCAAGGTTATATTTTATCAAGGTTATATTTTAGGTGATTATGCCAGCAAAGAAAATGATAAAGGACAATCTAAGAAACAGCAAGACAATAAGGGCATTTCTTTGGCATAGATATTAAAGGCCAGTAGCAAAGCAGTTATGATTTACTATTCTTCCTTAATGGAAGTATTAAAATATGTATATGTTATTTATAATGTATACAAAGCTATATAGTTTGTAATCTCCAAAGAGAGCCCATGTATTTGAGAAGAATAAAATACTGGCATAAATCAATCTACTCAAATACCCTTTCCTTATGATCCATACTGGCATATATGTAATTCCATCAAAAATACCTTGACATGTCTTTGAGACATAACACAGGTTTGTGTGTGTGTGTGTGTACGTGAACATGCTGGCATGTGCCATTGCAATGCTGATCGCTCTACAAATCTTTAAAATTGGAGAGGATTTGGGAATTTTTATGGCCTAGATGAACGTGGAGTTGGAGTTGTCTTCCAGTTTGGGGCCTTTTAATGTGCCTATTTGTAGTTTGTCATGAAAGCTTCAAGGGAGTGGTAGAATTGCAATGAAGCAGTTTCAGGAGTTCTTGGTTCTAGTCCCAGTGTAGTTGTAGATGAGCATTGTGACCTTGGACAAAGTCATTTAACCTCCCTGGATCTCAGTTTATTCATCTGCAAAGCATTGAAGTTGAACTCTGTGATTTCTAAGGTCCTTAGGAGAGGTAAAGTTTTATGATTCTCTGCAAGTTAATTATTGAGGTCCTTTGTGGTTAAGTTTGCATCCTTCATTGTTTCAGGCAGCAATAAACAAGAATAACTTCTGCTCCAAAATTAGAATATTCTGTAACTTACTAGAAATAGATGAAAATATTCTAAGGAGAATAATGATTACATAATTTGATCTAGGCACAATGATGAAAAATTCAAAACAAAGCCTATTTACCATCTCCTTAAGTGATTCACTTGTTCAAAAACAAATCAAGACTGAGGCTCATTATTCCCTGTAGTTCAAAACTACATAACATTGTGGGTGCTTCAGTTAATGCCTTTGCTATAGTCGACATAGTCTTTGGATTTGCCTCTGTTCCTTGTCAGCGCCAGTGACAAAGCCTGGCTTCTTTTACACAGAGAGTGGATTTAAAAGAAAGGCATGACAACATCTTTTCTGTTGCTTAGATTTCTTTGGTCACACATTATATCTCACTTCCCTAGTGCGAGGCCACTGGCCTATGTTCCAACTTTAATTCCCTCACAGATGTTAAAGAGACTAATAATATCCCCAGGGCCTGTCTCAGACAGAATAGCACAAGAGACAAAGGCTGGTTTTGGGACATTTTAACCTCCCTTTTCAGAACCATCACCAAGTGCTTAGCTTGTGCCCCACTCTCTCAGGGCTGGATTTGGATACTGTATTTTCTGTTACCTGACAAGTATTTAAGATGGTGCCCACTCAAGGGAGTTTGCCTTATGGTAGTGTGTTCTCAGTGCTTAAAAAAAAAAAAATTAAAAAGCCTTGACAACCAAAAGAATTAAAGTGTATAATTTTACCAGAAGTGAATGCCATTTACAAAAAGAAGAAGTCTCTTCAGGACAGGGAGGTAAGTTAAAAGTCACTATAGATATATGTATCTTTACGTATAGATTCATTTAGGTGTTATACATAGAAAGATTGAGTAGGTAATATGATATATTGAAAAAAGCAGAACTATACTTAAAGTTTAGACCTTAGCAAGCTTTTCTTCACCTCCTTGAGACTCAGTTTTCTAATTTAAAAAAATAGGAAATTGTATAACCCCATGTGGACTTGCCATTAGATTTAACTGAAATTATTTATTTAGCATCCCTGGGACAATTGTCATGCTATTCATACGGTATTCCCTAAATACTCATTCTTTTCTCTTAGAAAGCTATTATATAAAATAAGAAGCTAGCCATTTTCAAATTTCAAGTAACAGAAATTGCAATTAACAGTGACAGAGCAGATTTTCTTACATCACAAAAAATCAGGTTGGTAGGAGCTAGCATGGGTTCAGGAGCACAATAATATCAGTGTTAGACTCTGCAGTTCTTTTACTTTCCTCTCCTGACTGCAAATGGCTGTAACTTTTCTGGGCATCATATCTATATTCAAAATGAGAAGGAGAAAATGGTGTGACATCCTTTGTTAAGAAAGTATAAGGATTTGTAGAAGTTCCATAGCAGACTTCCCCTTAATTTCATTGGACAGATTGGGTCACATGACTGGATCTAACTGTTAGGGTGGCTGGGAGGTAAAAACAAGATGCCATAATAGAATCAAACCAATAATTAGCTAATGTTTGGGGCTAACAAAACAAACTCTGTTCTGGAAATAGGCTTCTTTCTGTCAGTATGGAGAACTAGTCTGGCAAGCCTGCTGGATCTTTCTCTACAAAGCAAACATGTAAATACTATAGAAATAAAACATGGAAGTTAGGAACACAAAAAATTGAGAAATACTTGGGAAGACTGAAAGTTATCCTAAACTGGTGAACACCTATGTTACTCGGATTGCAACCTACGGAAACTGCCTCTCCCAATATTGCATGTTTCTACAAGCTAATACTGCAAGAGTACCATGGTGGAGCAGCATCACATAGGAGTTGTTACCTTGTTCTGTGATGCCCAGAGCCTTCCACTCTGGATTTCATTCCATCCAATCTTTTAAAACTTACCAGGAAGGACACAAGATGAGATTTGGCCTCTAGAAATTTCCAAGCATGTTTTACCAGAAAGAGTAGCTGCTACCCCCAGGAGGTCATGAATTCATAGGCTAAAATAACTAGATCTCTCTGGATGGAATACAACAAACTGAACAATACATGAAGTTGAGTTAGACCACACAGAACAATAATTTAAAATAAGCACAATAAATATACTCAAAGACAATGCCAAATGGGGAAAGAACCAGAAGTCATATAAAGAATGAAATGGGAATGTTAGAAATGATAAATATAATCATTAAAATAATCTGATAGAATAATAAGAATGGTGATAGCCAAATAATAAATTTAGTGAACTTAAAGAATGAGGAACTTTCCCAGAAGTCAGGAGACAGGACAGAGAGAGAGAAAACAAAAGTTAAGCTATTGTGGCCTATTGTGGTAGGCAAGAGAGACTTTGAGGATGTGATTAAGAGTTTTGAGATGGGAAGATTATCCTGGATTATCAGGGTGAGTCCAAATGTGAAAAGGGAAGCAGAAGAGATTTGAAGAGGCCATGCTGCTGTCCTTGAAAATGGAAGAAGGGGCCAAGAGCCAAGGATGCAATAAATCTCCAGAAATTGGAATAAGCAAGGAAGCAGATTCTCTTCTACAGCCCGCAGATGGAGTATGACCCTGCCTCCCTCTTTGGTTTTGGCCCAGTGAAATACATCACAGACTTCTGACCTCCAGAATTGTAAGATAATAATTTGTGTTGTTTTAAGCCACTAAGTCTGTGATAATCTGTCATAGGAGTCATAGGAAACTAATACAGATTTATACAGGGTTGAGGTAGAAACATTAAAATCTTGAAATTAGGAATCCTAGAGGAAAATAAGGGGAAGAAGGATAGAAAATATTTGTAAAATTGGAAATACTTCTAAAATAAAGGAGAAAAAATTTTCATAGTTAAATATAAAAATTCTCTGATTGAAAGAACTTATAGAACACCAAATAGGAGAGACAGAGAAATACCCACATTAAGAAATTATAAAAATAAAGCATGTATTTGGTCATGAAAGGAGCTTCATCAAATTCCTAGAAGTCAATATCTTATAGACTTCCTTCTCTAATTTACAATAAAGTTAGAAATTGATATTTAAATGGTAGCATTAAAATAGGTTATTTTTGGAAACAAAGTATCTTACTAAATAATCCTTAGCTTGGAAAAGATTTCATGAAAGAACTTTAAAAATTAGAGATACATGGAATTATTTGACATTAGAAAAGTTATATGTCAAATTCTGTGAGACACAGCTAAAGTAGTCCTTACATGAAAATAATAGCTTTAAATATATTTAAAATATATATTTAAAATGTATAAATATGTTTAAACAAATATGTTAAGCATTCAGCAAAAGAAATTAGAAAATAGAGCAACAGAGGAAACAAAGAAACACAAAGAAAAAAAAGAGCAAAGATAAAATAGAAATCAATAAAATGGACAAAGAGTAGAAAAAAATTAATTAAAAACTGTTTCTTTGTAAAGATAAGGATATCTTTAACAAGAGTGAACAAGAAAAAATAAAATAGGTGCTGATAAACCAGATCCTGACACCAAATATTTAAAAGCAAAACCATATTATGAATAACTACATTTTAAATTTCGTGAGCTTACTATAATTTGATTCCAAAAAACAGGTAAAGATAACAAGAAAATAAAAGTAAAGACTCATTCATTAAGACAAGAAAAATTCTAGATAACATATTAGCGAAGGGAATCCAGCTGTGGCTTAAAAATTAACATAGCATGATTGTCTTCCTTGGGTTCCCTCAGAAGGAGGCACTGAGAGAAAGATTCACATAGAAGTAGGACATTTAGGAGGTGATGCCAGGAAACATTTATAGGAAAATGAGGAAGTGATTCAGGAAGTGAAGGCTGTTAATAAAGATCTTGATAGCCAGCAAGTCACTTCTGTGGGCACCTGGCATTATGTCAGCAGGAAAACCCTAGGACACAGTGTAGACCCCCTGCCTGAGATTAACCTCACCTGCACAGTGTGGGAGTATGCTCCCTTATAAATGAGTCTCCATCATTTATAAATGTTGAGAGCTGCTCTCCATAATTAAGTTGTTACCAAATAAATCAGCATTTCATAGACTTAAATATTACCTGAAATAGTCTGAATCAGTTAATACAATTCAAAATATATCATTCTTTCAGATAACATCTAAGAAAAGAAAAAACCTTGCTTTTCTTCTGTACAAAATAAGTATGCAAAATACATATACTAAGAATGTTATTTTCAGTTTTCAACATGATTTTATTTTCAGTTGCTGTAAGATGTAATTAAATACTGAACTTTTTGTGGAGTTTTCTTTTTGAAGAAAAGAATGCTATTGGCTTTTTGTGGAAGAATGTTGCCTGTCCTTTCCTTAAAATAAAATTTTAAAGTGTCATTTTAAGGCTTTCACTTCTTTCAAGTGAAATTTGGTTTAAGGATGAGAAGTTGAAGAGAAAAAAAAAAACCTCTTTTGAATACACACAATGCAGTCTTTGAATTAAGCTTCTAGAATGTTCTCTTCTTATGGAAACTTCTTAAGACTAGGTCTATTTTCCCTGCAATGTCTCATTAGCTCTGAACACATTTTTCCCTAGATAAATTTAAAAGCTCATCCTAATTAGACTTCACTGGGGTGGTCTGAGTTATTTGATCCATTCAGAAAAATGATAGAAGAAAAGATTACCTTAGGCGGCTAGCATGAATGAGACTGAGGATAACCATGGTGATTTTAAGCTTTGGATTAGGTTTCATGGAATTTTCAACAATCCAGCCTCAACATCAGGCAATAAATAGTACTCACAAGCAATCTTCTCTTTCATCTTATTAAGTGCTTTTGTAACTGTAATACTATTTTCATCTTCCCTGGACTCATTTTGTTCCTGACACCACCCTACCCTATCATGTTCTTTAAAACAGCAGTGAATTAATTATTTAATGGTAAGTGGACTTTCATTTTAGGATGTGCCCCTCTTCAAGTTTACTATCAATATCCTTCACGAACTTTCTCCTTACCTGGACTACTGCAAAGACTTTCAGTCTATCCTTTACTGATGGCAGAGCTCTTTCTCTAAAACTGCCCATGCAGGACATCCACTCTAGGTGTTTCCAGAGTTCCTTGTCCTTTGTCCACCATCCTACCTAAAACATTATCTTTTAGTTTTCTATTTATTAGAATGCATCTGCTGCATTTTTCTCTTTTCCAGTTATGTTGTTAGAATCTAGCAGATGGGATATACAGTGCATGGCACAGCATATGGAAAATAGAGGGGTTTATTTTTGATTTTTTTTATTGGAGTATAATTGCTTTACAGTGTTGTGTTAGTTTCTGCTGTAGAACAAAGTGAATCAACTGTATGTATACATCTATCCCCTCCCTCTTGAGCGGCCCTCCCACCCCTGCCCCTCTAGGTCATCACAGAGCACTGACCTGAGCTCCCTGTACTATACAGCAGCTTCCCACTAGATATCTATTTTATACGTGGTAGTGTATTTATGTCAATGCTACTCTATCGATTCGTCCCACCCTCCCCTTCCCCACCCCGTGTCCACAAGTCTGTTCTCTACGTCTGCGTCTCTTTTCCTGCCATGCAAATAAGTTCATCAGTACCATTTTTCTAGATTCCATGTAATGCATTAATATATGGCATTTGTTTTTTTCTTTCTGACTTACTTCACTCTGTATGACAGACTCTAGGTTCGTCCACATCACTACAAATGACCCAATTTCATTCCTTTTTATGGCTGAGTAATATTCCATCATATATATGCACCACATCTTCTTTATCTATTCATTTGTAAAAATGATTACATAAGTTAATTGACCTGATCTGAACATGTCATTAATATTTTTCCATAGATGACAGAATATAGTAAAATGTTCAAAGTTAGGTCCCAAACTTCCTTTATAAGTAAAATTATTTTTACTTTTCAGGCATGTTTCTGGTTAGTCTTTCCACAAATTCTATGGTCAAATGGCTCTCAGCTTTCCTGTAACACGTCCTTCTGTTTCTCTTCTTCCTACTTTATGTCAACATTTTACTATGAAAATTATCAAACATACAGAACAATTGTAAGAAATATCATTGAACCCCCATTTACCTCCTACTTAGATTTCACAATCAACATTTTGTTTCATGCCACACATCTATTCATCGATCTACCCATGAACCCATTTATTTTTATCCATTTCAGAGTAAGTAATGGATATCACTACACTTTATCTCTAAATTTTTCAGCATGCCTACAAGTTAAGTATTTGTGGTTTTTTTTTCTTTTAAGTAAAATTAACATAGAGTGAAATGCAAAAATCTTAAGTATAGTATTCAGTAAGATTTTATTTTATTGAAGTATAGTTTATTCGCAATGTTGTGTTTAATTTCTGCTGTACAGCAAAGTGACTCAGTTATACATATACATATTCTTTTTCATATTCTTTTCTATTATAGTTTATCACAGGATATTGAATACAGTTCCCTGTGCTATACACATTAGAATTTTATTGTTACTGTTCAATAAGTTTTGACAAATACATACACCTGTGTAACTTAAAATTATCAAGATACCAGCCCACAAATTTCTCTCAGGTCTCTTCCCAGTCAATCCCAGCCTTCTGCCCTTTCAGCTACAATTTCTGTTCTGTTTTGTTTTTTTAACCATAACTTTGTTTTGCTTTTCTTAGAGCTTATAAATGAAATCACAAAGTACAGTCTCTTTTGTGTAAGGCTTCTTTCACTCAGAATAATGGTTTTGAGATTCAACCATATTGTTGCATGTATCAGTAGTTTGTTCTTTTTATTGATGAATTGCATTTCATTGTATTAATATAGCAACCTGTTTTTCCATTCTGTTAATAGAAACTAGGGCTATTTCTAGTGTTAGGGCTCTTTCATATTATGAATAAAGCTTCTATAAGCATCCTTATATAAGCCTTTTTTGTTGACATTAGCTTTTATTTCTTTTGGGTAAATACACAGGTATTATTGGATTAGGAAATAAGTATGTATTCACTTTTCTAAGAAAGTGCCAGAACTTTTTCCCTAAAACTTGTTTCACTTTGTACATTCACCAACAATGTATGAGAGTTTGAGATTCTCCACAGACTCACCAATATTCAATGATATCAGTGACTGAAAAAGCTATATTATCCATCTAAAGTTTTATCCAGGGTCAGGGAAGCATGACTTTTGGAAGCAAAGGTATAGAAAAAAGTATTTATTTTGTAATTTTACACTAGGAAATCCAATTTATTCAGTAACTTGATTATATTTTTTTAATAATACCATATTTTATCTAAAAGTATATTTTATCCCAAAGTGATATTATACTTCAAGACAGTACTATTATTAAAAACTATACCATAAAAATAATTATCTCATTGGTAAAACTTAGTAAGGAGCTAAAAGTTTCAGATTCTAAAGATGAATATTGTTCCCTATAAAAATTTTAATATAAAGTTTCTAATTGTTAAAACTTATATTTGTTATTTAAAGCTGAAGTAATAAATAGCAATAAATTATTGATTATTAATTTTTAATATAAGATCAATTAATTTGTTTGATTAAAATTGATCAAAACAAATTAAATGCCATTAATTTAATACTTAGCAACATAAAAGGCCAGACCAAAACTTATGTTTCCGTATGACCTTTGCCTTTAGTCACTACAATAATAAATCTTTTCAAGAATAACAACCCAAATTGAATTTGATTGTCTGAAGGAAAAACACAAAATATAAAATACAGTTTGTAATAACCATTTGTAAAGAAAAACATTAGATGTCAATGAAGAGTCACTCAGAACTGTTTTGCTTTGCTGCATTTGATTGGCTTTTCCTTAATTTTAATCAGTTTGCAACCAATTGTGATCTCATTGAATTCTTCAGCAAGTATTGCTGAGTAACTATTAAGTGCAGAGACTACAGGAAGAAGTCAAATTGATGAAGATTTTATGTTGTTGAGCTTCTATTCTTGTGGGAAGAGAGAGCCAAATAGATACATAAAAGTGTCAGGGAGAGCCATGAAAATAATTTGAGTGAGGGCTGGAGCCGGTGGCTAAGTGTGGTTTCTGATGGGGTGGCAGAGGAAGTCCTCTCTGATGAGGTGACATTTGAGCAGGGATCTGAATGATGTGAGAGTAGCCCAGTGGATATAATGAGGAATATAATGTTACTCCTCTGTACAGTACTGAACAGATACTAATTCTGGTTCTTCCATTTATCTTTATCTGATTACTGTACCTACCAGTTTTCCTTAATAATTTTTCTCTTAAATGAGTACAAATCTTAATATTTTAAATATATTTCCATTGTATTCTTACTGTTCATCTTTGACTAATTATCCCTATGTTAGTAGAGCAGATCAATATTTGAATTTTGTTTAAATTTAAATAACCTCATTTACAAATGCCGGGATGTAAGATGGCTTCTGGTTAGGTTACTGAAGTTTAATTTTATTCTTAGAAATTACTACTGTAATATTATATTCTTTACAGTAAATATTATTGTGTTTTGCTATGGCCCATTCTTAGCAAGGAATTTGGTTTTAATCTTGTTGGTTTGAATTTGTTTTATATGTTAAATATTAATGCTTAAAAGAAATCCGTAAAATAAAAATTCAAGCTGAACATACTGTGTGTTCTATGTTTTACATACATGCTGAACTTTTTTCTGTTCAGTTTTTCCTCTCCCGTTGCCGAGCACAGGCTCTGGCCGCGCAGGCTCATCGGCCATGGCTCACGGGCCCAGACGCTCCGCACATGTGGGATCTTCCCGGACCGGGGCATGAACCTGCGTCCCCTGCATCGGCAGGAGGACTCTCAACCACTGCGCCACCAGGGAAGCCCTGTTCAGTTTTTTTTACAAACATACTGTGTGTTCTATGTTTTAGAAAACCATTTGTATAATAAATAATTCATCTATTCATCTATTTTTATTTTCATATTTTTTGATGGTGCTCTTTGGGGCTTATAAATAATTTTAGGAATATATAATGTTCTTATTTATAGTAAAGTAAATGAAAATATGGGTATATGGCTAAAATTATAAAATACCAATGTATATTACTTATATTTTTATGTTTATGATAAATGCCAACATATAATTTTTTCATTCCTTCTCTCTTTTTAAAAAACTGTCCTTTTATTCCATTTATGCTATACTACTTCATTACCTTCTCCAGGGTAAATGAAAACTATATTTTTCTAGAAACTCTTTTGCAATACAATATATCACAATAATATTTTTCCCAGTGTGTATCATAATCACCTTTTTATTTGATCTTTTATAGCTACTCCTAATCATGTGGCTTGCCAAGGTTTTTGAACTATCCATCTGTGTGTCAGCTGTGACATTATCTTTTCATAACACTTGTCTAGGTTATCACCATGCATCGTACTTTTTTCTTCTACTGGGCCATATTCTCTTACTTTAAGTTTCCTGTAGTTTGGGGCACCTTTAACTGTTACATTAATGATTCTTGGCATTAAGTCTGATGATGCAGTCCTTCTAGTCTATTGCTATGGGTTGATAAGTCTTGCTGAACCTGGAGCACTGGACTTGTAGGTAGAAACCAGAGTTAAGTTACTTGGTCGCGTCATCATTTACCATTCTGGAATGATATCGGAAAAGTCACTTCATCTCTTCGAGTCTGGTTTTCTTATCCTTAAATTATAATACCAATTCCATCTTACTATTATGAAGATAAAATAATACAATATGTTTGAAAGTTAAACAGTAAAATGCTATATAAATTATTATTGGCTTCTTCTATTATAAAACTTCATAAAATATTGGCTATCATGGATATTATATAGGTAAAGAGCTGAAAGAAAGTTGTGATAACTTCAGAGAACTTCAATGCATTAAAAACCCAGCCAACCAAACTTAACATTTAAAAAACTCAGTTAATGTGTTGAAATGCATTGGGTGGGAAAGAAATCAGCAAATGCCTTTAATCTATCCTTATATAAAGTTGATTAGAATTTTTGAAAGGTTATGACAAACATTTAATAGAGTACAATCATGTCTAAATAAGAACTGTGGGAAAAGTGAAAGTGGTTGAGATTACTGCTTCTTAAATAGATATACATATCTGTGGTAAGCGAGATTCTAACATGACCCCCAGGATTCTCAGCCCCCGATGTACACACCCTGTGTAGTTCCCTCCTTTTGAATGTGGGCAGAACCTCTGAATATGATGAACTACCACTTGCATAATTAGGTCACTACTCAATTGACTTTAGTTTAATTAAAGGGAGATTATCTGGGTGGGCCTGACCTGTTCACATGAGCCCTTTAAATCCCAGTCTAGAGGTCAGAGACAGCAGAAGAGAGATGCTCAAAGCTTGAGAGGCCTGTGGGAGCAGGGTCTGTGAGCTCCTGTCAAGGAACTGTGAGGGGCCTCTACCAGCTGTCTATCCCTCGATCACACCAACACCAGCAGGAAAACGGGGTCCTTAAGTCTTACGGCCAACAAACCTACTTTCTGCCAACTACCAGGGGAGCTTAAAAGAAGTTCCCAAGCTCCAGAAAGGAATGCAGCCCAACTGACAGTGATTTCATTTGTGTGACTCTGAGCTAATCCTCACCCAGATGCCTGACCCAAGGAAACCGAGATAACAAATTTGTATTATTTTAACTGCTCAATTTGTGGTTGTTAGGCACACAGAAAACTAATACAATGCCCTTCATAATATATTACTTCTTTGGAATTTTTAAAATTAATTAAAGTCAACTCTGGTAGACAGATTAATTTAACAAATGTATATATTTTTTCAAGTTGGTAAATTTCTCCCAAACTTGTTACACTTAAAAGTTTCTTCTCTTCTAAAAATTTCTTACATTTGTGTAAAGTTTACCCTAGCATCAGTGAGAGGAATAATATATCGTTAGCAAGTTTTGAAGCATATATATGTGAATATAGTCTCTATTCTTGTTATTCAAAGTATGATCGAGAACAGAAAGCATCAGCATCTCCTGGGAGCTTATTAAACATGAAGAATCTCTGGCCCCACCCAGACCCAGTGAATCAGAATCTGCATTCTAACAAGACACCCAGGTGATAACACACTGTTGAGAAACATGGTCCTACCTTTTACTTGTTAATAATAAATATCTGCTAAGGGTCTTCCTCAGGAATTGTCATGATATAGTTCAAAGGGGAATCCATTTCTAGGACTCCAGGAGGGAAGTGACTACCTCCAATAAGGCAGTTAAAGAAAAGTATACATGATCTTTATTCTGATGTTGGAATTTAATCACTTAAAAAAATATTTTTTTGTTGTCATAAAATTTAGGGGAGGAAATTAGGCCCAGGTGTGGTTACATATAAATAATAGGGTTTGCTTAATCCTAACTACTATAGGAAAGATGCTAAGGAAAAGAGAGGATAAACTGAGGTCAGTAACCCCCTCACAGCTGCATCTCTGGAATTCTGATGGCCGCTTTGCTCAGGGCTTTCTACACTCCTACTGAATCAGAATCTCCACTCGTCATGTTTGAGTGTATGACTTTTAAAAATCCTCTTTAAGTGATTCTAACTTACATTTTGAAAACAACTGCTTCTTTAAAAGTCTAGAATAACATGGCTTTATTTTATCTGTTTCTGTAACATACTATAGAAGTACATAATTAATTTGAAATTTTTGACATTTTCGTCTTCTTAGTTCCATTGCTGTAGGACTAGTTTATTGACTTTTTTGTTTGCTTTTATTTATATGTTCTTATTTTATAAATTTATTTTTCTGACCTTATGTTATTGGAAAACCCCTTGTTTGCTATTCAATGGTATATGAGTAATAATTAAAATTATTACATAATCCTTAATGGCTCAAAATGGATTCAGCTAAAATAATTAAAATAAGGTGTAAAAATTACCTTTTAGTAAATACATTAAAAATTATGGGGTGATTTTATATGGAAAGGTTCAGATATTAAACAATAATTTTTATTAATCTGATCCAAGTTTAAGTAAAATGAATCTTGAATCATGTCTATCCATGTATCAGAATGGGATAGGACGAGTTAGGGGTGGGTTCTAGGCAGTGGAGAAGGGATGAAGTTGGCAAAACCATATGGAGACCAGAACCTATGGCCCTAAGGACAGTTTGTATGAAAAGAGAGCCTCTGATATTGGATACCTCATCACAAACAGTGGATCTGTTTATGGTTATAAGTAGATGATATTCCCTCAGATGGAACTAACAAAACAGATCTTAGAAGACAATACCATGATGAGCTAGAACAGAGGAGAAGAAGTGGTGGATGACTCTGTATGACAGCAAGTGACTCCAGCTATACTTGGGAATTTAGAAGAGATAGGTTTGGGTTGGAGCAATAAGAAAGAGCGCAAGACTTAATTTTATGTATAACCAAGGACGGAAACAGAATACTAATTTATGGCTAATGTTAAGAAAGAAAATGTAATCAGGAAATATGGAGTATCCCTGGATTATTTGGTGGACCCACTTTAGGTCACATATGTTATACCCCCTTTTATGTTAACTATCTTTGTTTTTTCAGGTGATCTCATCCATTTTCAAAAGTTACTACGGAAACATCCACATCATTTTAAAGGTGACTCTGACTATAGGTGACAGTAGATTGTATAAGTTTGGGGCACTTTACTTAAGATGGTTGAATTAGATCCTTTCTGAAATATTTGGATGAGAGACTAAGGAACTCAAGTAAAAGTCTTTCCACATAGCTACACGTACACTTGGAGTTTGCAGGAGCCATATCTTTCTCCATGTGAACTTGTCTGAAATAGGAAAAAAAGAAAGATAACAATTTGTAGAGGAGTGTTGTGATGGTTAATTTTGTAAGTAACTTGACTGGATCACAAGGTGCCCAGATATTTGATTAAACATTATTTCAAGGTGTGTCTGTGACTATGTTTCCTGATGAGATTAGAACTTGAATCAGTGGACTGAGTTAAGCAGATTGCCCTCTCCAATGTGGGTGGGCAATTTGAGGGCCAGAATAGGACAAAAAGGCAGAAGAGGGAGTATTCATTCTCTCTATCTGCTTGAGCTGAGGCCCAAGTCTTCTCCTGCCCTCCAACTGACTGGGACTTACACCATTGGCTCTCCTAGTTCTCAGACCTCTGTACCTGGACTAGAACTATACTGGGTCTCCAGCTTATAGGTGACAGATCATGAGACTTCTCAATCTCCAAACATATACATATT
This sequence comes from Orcinus orca, assembly GCF_937001465.1. Taxonomy (NCBI): domain Eukaryota; kingdom Metazoa; phylum Chordata; class Mammalia; order Artiodactyla; family Delphinidae; genus Orcinus; species Orcinus orca. The sequence continues at coordinate 119,245,883 of NC_064559.1, forward strand.
TGGTTCTGTTTTTCTGGAGAACCCAGACTAACATGAGTATTGTAAAAATCAATCTTTTTGAAACATGACTTTTGCTCTTCATTAAAATATCCTTATGCAAAAAGTGAAGTTGACTATGACAATCCCTCACATATCAACTTTAGGTTTTCTTTTCCACATATAGGATCAACTACCCACCCCTATATGCACACACACACATAATCTTCCAGAAATTGTTTTGGGATCCTCTGGTAAGAGAGGCCCTCATATTAATAAGTATATAATATAATCTATAAATTTACATGATATACATATGAAAAGCATTTAAGTATATACTTGAAAACAAGAGTAGCATTACATGAGGTCAAATATACATTTGAGAATATATTCATATTTCCACTTTGAAAATAAATACAGTAAATATAGGTAAGTATACATTTTTGAAAGGCCATTCGGATATATATTTGTAAAAAAAAGGCAGTCAGTATTTGTTCAGAGTTTTTAACTTGCAGGGCAGGAATAGAGATGTAGACGTAGAGAATGGACATGTGGACACAGGGGGGAAAGGGGAGGGTGGGACTAATTGGGAGATTAGGATTGACATATATACACTACCAAGTGTAAAATAGATAGCTAGTGAGAACCTGCTGTATAGCGCGGAGAGCTCAGCTTGGTGCTCTGTGATGACCCAGATGGGTGGGATGGGGGTAGGGGGAAGAAGGTACAAGAGGGAGGGGATATAAGTACACCCATAGCTGATTAACTTTGTTGTGCAGCGGGAACTAACACAACATTGTAAAGCAACTATACCTCAATAAAAGATAAAATAAAATATATATCATGAATTTAAGTATAATAGGTTGATGTCCTTCACTGGAATACAGAAAAAAGAAAACAAAAATTTCCTTATTTCCAGTTTGTGGTTTCCTCTGTTTCTAAAACCTAGGTAGATTTATTTTCATAGATTTGGGGAGATTTTTTAGTCTTTTTTACCTACAATTTGTTTCAATCACTACCAGAGAAAAAAGTCTTTAAAAGTATAGAAGAAATACATGGCTTAAGGCCAAGAATTCATAGTCCAAGTTGGTTAGGAAGTAGAGTTCTGAGAGAGCAGGAAGAGAGTCTCAGAATTTGACTTTAAGCTCCATAAGGTCAGCTTGCTTTGTTTTCTGTTATGCCCCAACCCAGTACTTGGGATGGAGTATGACCTCCAAGATTATTTTTGATTTGATGAACTATGTTCTACATAATTTGAAGGATCTCTGTCCTGAAAATCCATAGGGTTTATTAGAATCTCAAAGTCTTAGCAAGTACTCTCTACAAACATGGTTAAAAATTTCATTAACCTGATTACAACATGCATGTAGGAAATGATCCTTAGGAACAAGAAATCATTGTGGGCAAGAATACATGCGCATTTGATTTGATTTTGGTTTGTTTCTACTAAAAGAAGCAGCAAACAATGTAATAGACAAGTCTGATCACTGGGGAAATAACAATGAAAAATAGTATTCTCATGTCTCAAGAACATTAAAATAGAATCTTAACTATAGATAGTCCACTGATAATTAATTTGTTGTTGTTACATGTTATAAATCGCCAAAATACAGGACATGCCCTAAAGCCATATTGAAGCAATTAAAAATTTATTACACTTCAGAAGACTTAAAGGGAAATGTGAATGTGACTCATTATCAAGGTAATGTATCTTTTAAAAAATCATTCATTCTTCATTCATTCACTCATTTATACACTCACTAAATATTTACTGCATAGTCACTGCGTGTTAATTACCATAACTATTTTACATAAGTTAAAACACAGAGCTATGTGTGTGTGTAAGGAAAGTCAGAGTACATCTCTGAATGCCTTCTCTCTGTGACATCCTGTGACTGCCTGAAGGTTCTGCCTCTGGTGCATCTTGTGTGAGAGGAATTCTGCAAGATGGGTGCTTTATCTTAGTTTCATTATGTACTGTAGATAGCCAGGGCACAAGGATGGATTTCTCGGTGTCTTCAGGTATAGGTATGCTTGGAAATTATTCCCCAGTTCTGAAACTACTCTGCAGAACTCCCAAAAGAGGTATCAGTTCTGCTATGGTATAATGTTAAACTTGCCCAAAGGGTAAAGATTATATGGATTCTTTTATCACCAACAGTTTTGAACTTTGAGTTCTGGAGGACCTGTGTCCCTCTTTGGATTCTTATTTCTAATTTTAATAGGTATACATGAAAATTGCTACTTACTTTAAAAAGCTGTAAGAATCTCTTGCTGGAATTGATAATGTTAATGGTAACAGGATACATTTGTGAATGCTTATCAGCCACCAAATTCTGTTCTAAGTGCTGTCCATGTGCATTTGAAAAAAGAGGACAGGAGATACTGTTAGGTTAAGAAACTTCTGGGTGCTAAAGCTTAGAAATTTCAGGAGAGTCCAGTTCATAAAGTTTATGGCCCTGCTGTACATACTGCCTCATTTGGAGACTTAGTAATATTTGAGGAACTGATAGTTGATATTGGCTTAAGAAACCTAGAAATACCCAAAGCCTGCCAGGACAATTGTTCTCCCCCATCCAGGTTTCAAGGTATATGTTGTTTACAGCCTCGAATGATAACAAATGAGGAAGTCAAGGAATCACTTGATTATTAACTAAGCTAATTCCCAATAACCACCACAGAATTCTTAATAAACTGGGCTGAAGTAAGGGTTTTATTCCTCAACCCTAAAAAGTAGTAACAATCACCAACTTAGTTGCTTACTATCTTCCAAGCACTGTGCTTAACACTTTATATTGTTATATATATAGCACAATATAATGCAGTTAATCCTCCCAATAACATTATTACTATCCCCAATTTACAGATGAGGAAAGTGAGGCACAATGGGTTTTTAATAATTAGCCATCGTCATAGAGTTAGATAGTGATGGAGTGCCCATCTGCCAGGTCACCACAAGATTGCTACCAGGCAAAAGGAATTTACCTGTGAGCATGCTTCCTGGTGAAAAGAGGATCAGAATATAGGGTGGCCTGGCCTCCTATCTTAACTCACCTTTGGCCAATAGGTCACTTGGAGTTGACATAATTATGACCGGTTACCAAGGAATGCTGTTTGAGGAAGAGGGTAGGGACAGAAAAAGGCACCTTCTCTCCCTACAATATCTATTAGAAAAACTAAATATTACCTATATTTATTTCACATCTGATTTTAATGAAAGGCTTAAAAATGAAAAACTTCTAGTTTTATATCTCTTTTACTGTATTTAATGGTTTTTATAAATTACATAACCAGTATTGCAAGCTCTCTGCCCTAGAATTTGAACTGAGACCAATATTTCTGCAGTTTAAAAAATGTTTCTCAGGACTAAATTATAGATGGTGACAAATCGGCCTAATACAGGGCATTAAAAATGAATTATAACAATTTTATTCTAGAAACTAAGCAATCCAAGCCAAATATCTCTTAAAGATTGTCCCATTATATTTTCGCTATTTTAATGTTTACTTACTCTTGTTTATTACTACCTGTTTATTACAAAGGATAATGTTTGATTTAAGCTGTCTCAGTTAAATCGATCATACTTATGAAAAACTTTCTTCATGATCAGAGCAAATATTTGAAATAATCGTGTCCAAGAAAGGGACAGAATTTTTAAAATATTACAGATTTAGGCATTAAAGCACTCTTCACATGACATTAATTCTTGCCCAAATGTGTAGACAACAAGATTGAAGTTCTGTCTGCCATTAATTAGATGTAGAATATTAAAGAATTGTAAACATGACCAAGTCTCAAAAATTTCTCCCCACTTGCTTCTGAAATATCACCCCCGTAGGCATCAGTTTGGAGAAAAGAGTGCTTTAAAGGGTTGTCTAGGTGGCTTATGTGTCTGTGTCGTATTCAGAGTTAGAATCATAATAATTTCAAATATGCACTTGTACTAATCACAGATATATCACATATTATTTTTAAAACAGCCATGGCAAGAACACCACAGATTTGGAAGATAAGATTTTAGTTTTGGTCTGCGACTACTGATTTTACCTGAACACTGCAGATTTCTGATGCCTCAAAGATTGAATTAGGTAGAGATGGAAGAGCTGCTGCCCAAAGCCTCTTTCAGCTCTAATATTTTGGTTTCACACTCTGCCATTGATAATGGAGTATCTTATGAGGTAACTACCACCTGGCTCTTTCTCCATCCTTCTTCTTTTTCTATCACTTTTAAAGAAAGACTTTTTAAAAGAATAATATACATAGAAAAATATGTGCAAATCTTAAGTGTCAAACTTGATGCACTTTTATGAAGCAAATATACTCAAGTAAACAGCAAAAGATATTTTAAAAAAAAGAAAATTATCAGCAACTTAGTGTCTGCCTTGTGCCCTATTTCAGTCACTATAACCACATAGTAGCCACTATTCTGACTTATAACCCAAAATTCTAGAAATATAGCTTGATTTGATTATTTACATAAATGTGGTCACCAACTGTGATTGAAATTATATCCAATCTATAGGTCACCTAAGAGGATATTGGCATCTTAGCACTATTGACTCTTTTAACCAAGGAACATATATCTCTCCATTTAATTAAATCCTTAATTATTTCTCTCAGCAATGTTTTAAATTTTCATGTATTGATCTTGCACGTTTTGTTAGTGTTATACCAAATCACTTCATAATTGTTGATGCTATTATAAATGGAATTTTAAATTTGTTTATTGCTAATATGTAAAAATACAATTGAGTTTATAAATTGACACTGTATCTTAAAACCTTACTAAACTCACTTATTAATTCTAGTAGTTTGTTTGTAGACTCCCTGAGATCATCTACTTGTATGATTATGTTGTCTTCAACTAATGGTAGTTTTACTTCTATTTTGATCTATATAACTTTTTCCCCCTTTTTCTTGCTTTATAGCACTTTCTAAGACTTGCAGTAAAATGTTGACTAGGAGTGGTGAGATCAGACATTCTTAGCCTGTTCCTGATCTTAGGGGGAAATGATTCAGCCATTTCCTACCAAGTATGGGGTTAGTTACAGGTTTTATACCAAGTTGAGGAAATTTTCACCTATTTCTAGCTTGCTGATAGTTTTTTTATTATGGCTGCTTAACTTTGTCAAATGCTTTTTCTGAATCTATTCATATTAACATATTTTTTCATAGTTATTTGTTATTATAATGATTTACATTGATTAATTTATGAATTTTGAATCAGTCTTTCATTCTTAGCCTAAATTCCATTTGCTGATCTAATGTGTTAATATTTTATTAAGGAGTTTTGTTTATATGTTCATGAGGGATGTTGGTCTGTAGGTTTCTTTTTTTGTAATACCTTTGGTTTGATTTCAAGGTATAACTAGCCTCATAAAATGCATTGGGAAGTATTAACTACCCCTCTATTTTCTGGAAGAGTCTTTGTAGAATTTTTTTTCTTAAATATTTGGTAGAGTTCACTAGTGAAGCCATCTGGGACTGGGGTCTCCTTTGTGGGAAAGTTTTTTTGTTTTTTTTTTTGTTTTCCTTTAACATCTTTATTGGAGTATAATTGCTTTACAATGTTGTGTTAGTTTCTACTGTATACCAAAGTGAATCAGCTATATGCATATGTATATCCCCTATCTCCTCCCTCTTGCGTCTCCCTCCCATTCTCCTTATCCCACCCCTCTAGGTGGTCACAAAGCACCGAGCTGATCTCCCCCGTGGGCTGCAGCTGCTTCCCACTAGCTGTCTATTTTACATTTGGTAGTGTATATATGTCAATGCCACTCTCTCACTTCTTCCCAGCTTACCCTTCCCCCTCCCCGTGTCCTCAAGTCCATTCTCTACGCCTATGCCTTTATTCCTGTCCTGCCTCTAGGTTCATCAGAGCCTTTTTTTTTTTGATTCCATATATATGTATTAACATACGGTATTTGTTTTTCTCTTTCTGACTTACTTCACTCTGTATGACAGACTCTAGGTCCATTGTGGGAAAGTTTCTGTGTTAAAAATTCAATTGGCTTATTCAATTGCTTTAATTGATATTGATTTTCTCAGGTTGTCTATTTCTTTTCTCATTGAGCTTTGATAGGTTTTTAATTTCCAGACATTTGTCCATTTAACCTAAATCAAATTTATGAACATAAATTGTTTGTAACATTCCTTTCTTTTCCTTTTCCATCTCTGTGAAGTTCTCTCTACCCTTCCCAGTACTGGATATTGTTCTTTTTGGTTTTTTCTCTACTTGATCATTTGGCTCATTTCATAAGGATTGCACTTCCCCACCATCTGTCAGAGCACCCAGGGGATATTTGTCAGATCTTCACAATGAGAACCTTGTGAGGATCCCAAAGATAAAACCCACAAACATGTGGGAACCCCTAAGATTGCAGCCCTGAGAGTTTCTCAGTCTCCCACTGGTGCACGCTCAGCCATCAGCAAATTCATCAAAATTACAGTACATATGTCTTAGTACACTCAGCTTCAAATAAGAAAATCTTGATTGTGACTCTATGGACTCTCCTTTATGTCCAAATTTTAGGGCGACAATTTGCCCTGCCATCTGAGTTCTGTAGGGAGACCAAGAAAAGTTACTGAATCTCAGTTGGTCCAGCTTTTATTTATTTATGGCATAAAGGTAGAGGTGAAACTGGAGGTCAACTTAGTAATTTTAGTTTCCTTTTTATTATCGCTTTTTGTGACTTTTTAGTTACACCATTTAAATATTTTTTAGTTACAAGGTCCATCTTTAGCTTATCTCAGTTATTCAAAAAATATGTGGTTATATTTTTTCTTCATAAAGTTATCTTTTAAAGATAATAAAATAGGAAAACATTTGTCCACATTTTGAATCATTTCTTGATTTTTAAAATTTCTTTGTTTAGATCCAAATGTCCATCTACTATATTCTTTTTGCCAGAAAAACACTCAAATGATTCTTGTAGTTCCTCTCTGATAGCAACAAATTATCTCAGTTTCTAGTTTTCTGAAAAAGTCTTAATTTTGCCTTGATTTCTGAAAAGTTTTATTTTCTGGGTATACAGTTACAGGTTGACAGCTTTATCTTTCATTATTCAAAGATTTCCCTTTTTTTTTTTTAACTACAATGAAGATGTTGTCTAGTTTTTGATGAGATGTCTGTTGATGTTAGCTTCACTTCTTTACAAATAATATATTTTTCTCTTCAAGATTTTCTATTTCCATTGGCTTTTTAGCATATTTGTGTTTTTATTTGTATTTTTACTGCTCAAGTTTCTCTGAGATTCTTGGATCTGGGCTTTTTCTTTTCTCTTTTAATTAATTTTGGAAAATTCTCAGTCATTATCTATTTAAACATTTATTTTGGCCTGTTCCCTATTTCTTCTCTGGCTGGGAGTCCAACTACTTGTATTTTAGACCCTTTGATATGATTTCACAGATATTGAAATCCTGTTTCTGGAAGCCTGTTTCTGGGTTTCTTTTTTCTTTTTGGTTTAGTTTGTACAGTTCGTATTGACCTAGTTTTCAGTTCTACTTGTTTTCTCTGTTATATCTCGTCTACTCTTAAGCTCAGTGAAGGGGTTTTTCATCTCCAGTACCATGGTTGGTTTTTTCTTTCTTTCTCTTTTTGTTCAAGCATTTCCTTTCATCTTTTTTCATAGTTTTCCTTTCATCTGTGTACTGGTATTCATCACTTCTCACATATTTTGGTCACCTTTCTCAGTAGAATCTTTAACAGATTTATCCCATAGTCATTTTAAAGTATCTTTGTGACAGTTCCAACTTCTGAGCCATGTCTGTTTCTCTTTCTGTTGACTATTTTCTCTGTTGACATGGATCATTGTTGTCATTGCTGTTGTTTTGTGTGTCTTATAATACATTCTTTGGTTGAATGCTGTGTGTTGGGTGTAACAGAACATTAGAGCCAGAAGTGAATAGTATTTATGCCCAGAAAGGGTAATGCTTCTTATTCTTTCAGGCCATTTATTTGTGTGGGTGGTCAAAACTAATCTAATCAGCAGTTGAGCTGGATTTCAATTTTGCTCAATTACTGGCAGTGTGTTTCAGTGGTGGGCTTGTGCTGCCTTGTGCATAGTCTGTGCAAAAAGGGGTTTTCTTTCTTGATCTGCTCTGTGCTCCACCCTCAGCTTTTAGCAGGCTCTGCACACAAGTTCCATGGAGAGACTCTCTCCTCACTCTCTCCTCACTCTTAACTTTCTCTAGCTTTTTTAGGTAATCTATTGCTGTTGACTGCAGCTCTGTTCAAGGTTCAGGGTCCGGGTGGGAGTCAAAGGTTGGTTCTCTCGCTCACTCTCAGTGGTGGTGTTTTCTCAGCATTCCTGTCCATCTTCCTGCCCCCGGTGCAGCTAGGCCCTGCCCAAAATCCAGTATAAGTCTGTGCCTTGTTTCTCCTTGCCCCACAGCCTCAGAATCCACTTTGTGTCAGTGGAAGATACTGGTCTCATGTGGATTTTCTGCCTTTCCTCCAATGGCAGAGAGCTTTTTCTTCTACCTCCTTCCTAGCAGCAGCCAACATTTGTCTAGGACCAAGGAGCTCCCAATCCCCTGGCAGCAGATGGCTTTTATTTCTACTACTTTCCCAACAGAGTGAATCTTTTCTTGGAAGTGGGGCAAAGAGGGCATCTTTTCACATCTCTAGTGTCAAATGGGTTTGCTTCATGTGAAAGAAACTTCTCTGCACCATGGAGGTGAGATTTCTTGTGTCTTTCCCCTTCCCACAGTCTTTCTTGTAATCACCAGTGGAAATCAATGGAAAAGATTTGGTCACTGGCTGTTGACTGGCTCCTTTTGAATCTGGAACTCCCAATGATTCTAAACTGATAATCTGGCTTTCAGTGGTCTTAAAGAATTCATTAGAATTTCAGTTATTTTCTTCCTATCCACTTTTATGACTCCCTCTCATTCCTCCCATACCCTGATAAAGGGTAAAACAGTTCATATATCCTGTCCCTACTAAGATGGTCACCCTTAAGAAGTCACTTCATCTGATCATCTTGTGACATCAGCTCCGTTTGTACTTAAAGTTGTGACTTTTTAGAATATCTGGGTCTTAATCATCATTAGAGTTGGAGAAATATTCATTTGTGATTTTTTTTACATTCTAAATCATTTGTATCTATAGGACAGATTTTTTGGAATTCCAGAAAAAATCTAATTTTAATGTAAATAACAATAAATAATTTTTAAAATGTAACCTATGTTTTTACTACCTTCTTTATAATTGTCATAATTTAAAATAAAACTATGAATTTAATTTAACTCTAAGTAAACAATCATTACTCTTTCTAATTTAATAATTTAATAATATTACTGAAACTAAGAAAGATTTTTTAAATGTAATTAGAAACAAATTTTTTTGAATCATAATAATGGATGATTTAATGACTAGAATTAATTTGAAAACATGCAAATTCCCTTTGTGTGTATTTACCTGAACTTAAAATGAAGATTTATGTGAGAAATAATTTTTCTATAATAACTTCTGTTTTTCTTAGTAAGACATTGTTATTTGTGATGCTCACGTAATTATATGCCAGTGTAACTCAAGTATGTAATGACATTTCTCTTTGAAACCATTTAAATAACTCAGGAAATTGCTTTACTGTTCTGTTTCCTGACTTAAAACTCACTTTTGCCATGTTCGTTTTATTATGCAATCTGTCTCAACTCATCCAGGCAAAATATATTCCACAAAATATAATGTGCACTGAATGTTATACTGGTTGATAGCCATATAATTGTATCCATTCTTACATTTATATTTGTACATAGACTTTAGCATACTATATAAACAGTCGTGTTTATAAATGTGCATGCAAATAATGTCTGAATAAGGACTTAAACATTTACTTTCCCTTCTTTAGTGATTTCAGTTGATTTTAAAATCAGATATTTCATGAATTATGAGTTGCTTTATGGATTATAAAAGATAAGTAAGGAGGGATAGAAGAATAATAACTCAATAAAATTGTAATATGTAATTAGTTTGATTAGGAAGTAAAAAAAAACAGACCTTCGTCTCCATAAATGGATTGATGTTAGTTTTTACTCCATAACACATGAGCATATTTTCTACCAATTACAATGAATTAATGAAATTCCAAGTGATGACATAAATTCATATTTTTTGGCAGTGGAGAAGCTATTTTCACTCAGGTGACACTAATATTATATAAAAACACTTTTAAGCAAATGCTCACTTAATCCCTTTCCTTTTGATCTCAGAAACTGCTGTTGGCAGGAATGTGCACTACATTACCTGGGAGGGGCCTTGCTTTGTCTTCATTTTTATTGCAAAGTCATGTTTCTGAGTGATGTTTCTCATCTTTCCTGTCAAGATGACCATGGAGACCATGATCTTATGCTGTTCGTCTTTTCCTTTGCGTGTGTCTGTAGAAATATTCTGAAATACCAGTGAAAGCACATTTGCTTATTTAGTACATGGACACAGGCCCAGAGAAAAGCAGAAGATACACATGATAACAATGCTACAAAGACAAGCATTGTCAGAAATGCCTTTTCCATTTTTTTTTAATGAAATTTTGACATACCATGGGACCTAGACTGTAAGCCAAATAATATTTTGATTAGATACCATTTGAATCAAAAGCTATGTTTTGGAGTAGCAGTGATTCTTTTCTTGTACCTATCATTATTTACTGATAAAATTTTTAAAAGAGACAAAGTATTCTTATTTTGTGGCCTTGACATGTTTATGTTAATGCGCATCTTTTAAAAAGTTCTAAAGTTGAGATGATTTTTCTTCCATTTGCTGCTTTCCCTCCTTATTTTCAAGAAGCTAACCTCATAATCAATTGCTGGCCCTTTTCTAAAAACTAGCTCACATACTCCTTCTCATCTCAATTCTATCTTGCCCTTTTTTGACTCTCTACTCTTCATGTAAATATTTCTATTCAGAGAGATCAAGCAAAGTAGAGATGACATTGTACTCTGTCATTAGCTGAGGTGTATGAGATTAAACATTTATTTGTCTGCTCCAGGTGTCATATTCTTTATCTATAAGACTGCATCTCTAAAGTCAATTCCAGTGGTTATGGAAGTGGTGCCAGCTGAGTCTCATATAGGCATGTGAAGTTAGATAACACCTCTTCTTTCAAAACCAAGTGTCTACTCACATCCACTGCTTTATATGGTTTCCATGGAGCCTCTCAAAGAGAGAAAATAAGTTATACCATGTCTTCAATCCAAGATTAAATACATCAAATTTGTCTGGGAGTTTGGAATAGGGAGAGACTATCAGCCAGTGAAAGCTAAAGTTTTGCAAGGCAATACAGGGTCAGCAAGTTAAAACTTGTTGCAAAGGAAGAAGAAAAAGCCAGGCAAAAGAGAGGGTTTAGGTGGTTCTGAGATCAGCAGGAGAGCTAATTCTAGAATTCCTCCAATCCCTCATTAATTTAGCTATACACAATACCTGTAGGATAATATGGCTCTCTCTATGAAGAAAGATCTAGTTCAAGCAAGCCCACTCTGAGTGTGGGCACATAGAAGATTGGCACATCCTCTCTTTGCCACAATCTGACAATCTACCAGAATGCTTTGTGTCTTGAGAGGCCCAATGGAATTGTAGAAATATATGACTTCTCACTGACACAGGACTAGGTGACATGAAAAGGTCAGATGAGTGAAGAAGAGACTTAAGAATGCTGTTGATACAGAGTGGCAGAAACCAGTAATGGAGTACCAACTTGAACTCTTGAGTGACTACTTAGAAGGCACCCCTTTGTGGTGTGCTGCTGAAGGACATATTGAAGTTTGCCACCATGCACACAGGAGCTTGGAGCCCTATAATTTGGCCATTATTGGTGAACTAATCTGTATCCATAGATTAGAGAACACTGCAGTTATATTTTATGTATCTTATCTTCACTATGAAATCCCAAGGCAGAAACTTTTTTATTAGCCTTTAAAAAAAAAAGCTCTTTTGCACTAATATGTTAGGAAAGATCTTCTTAAAATCCCCACTTTTACTTCCATACTTCCAGTGAACAACTGGCACTTTAATAGGAAATTACTGGTGAAATTGCATTAATTTCTTTAGGAATTTTAGACAATGTAAGAAATAGTATAGCAGTATTAAATTAATCAAACAAGGAGGCCCTTAGACTGAGGTAACTCTAGTGCTGTGGTGGCCTTTATAAGCAAACTGAAATCTAAGCCTTATAAATCTAAGCCTCAAGTTTATGAAATCAAAACTCAGGGACAACAAATCACAAACAGCCACTGGTTATTGGTTAAACCATATGCAGTCAAATAATTTTTTTCTGTGCTTCTGTACCTTTTCTATCTAAATCTTTCCCTTAGCTCCTCTTGGTGGATCACTCCTAACCAATTCTGGTTTGGTGCTGCCTAATTCAAATAGATTTTTGCTTAAATAAACTCTTCAAATGTTTAATATGTCTTAGAAAGAAAAAGAAATGAGAAGAGGGATTTAGTTGGCCATGCCTTTCACAATATGAATAAAGGAGATAAAAAAGATGGCAAATGCCCCTTTAGGTGTTCCTTGAGTAAAACAGAGGCAGAAGCTGAGGGTTGTCATATACTATTTAAATTGTTGTTAAAAAATTAATGGTTCCCATACCACTCACCCTGAAGTCCAAAAGACTCTGCAGACATGGAATAAAAGTATTTATAAAATGAAAAATATGGGTTGAGGAGGTTTTTAGCAGTAAGCCACAAGTAAGACAATCTTTACTTTTCCTGGTGATAGCACAGTGTCCCTTCAGTAGCTGGTGCTCCACCCTGTCCATTAAGTCTCCTTGTGGCCCATTGTGGCATCAAAATAACCCTATATTTTCTTCACAGATTCTGCAAAATTTTCCTCCCTCATATTCTTGCCCTTTCACTTTAATGTCCAGGAAATAACCAATGCCCAGAAAACTGAGCTGTAGTATCCCTGATTTACTTTTCTTGTTGTCCAGATAGAGGTGACCACACCTACCCTGATTTTTTTTCAGCCCTGAGGTATTATTAATTCCTTACTCCATTAGAAAGAGCCACAAAATTATTTTATTATTTTAATGTAGTTTTTTCAACTTCCATTTGTTTTACATTTTTCTATTGTATCTTCAGCCATCTACACATATTGGTTTATTTATTTCAAAGTAAACACATTTCTGTACTTTTTCACATATACAGCATAATATAACAGAGAGTATGTAATCATTAGAGAAATTTGAAAAGATATTAACTTTGGATATTTGAACATTAAAATATTAGGTCATCTTCATTCAAAGAATCAAAACAGAAAGTTTACCCATCAGAAAATGATGATTTCTTAAAATAGTAGATTTTTAAAAAATAATACAAAACTTCATTAGGGAGGTTAGGCAATGATAGATGCATAGCAATGATGCCAAATATTGATAACAAGGAAAGATAGATTGTATTGTGAATCTTATGTATATCTCTGTCATAGAACAAAAACATATGAATAGTCTGAGATCATCATGCTTTATGAAGTCCAAGCTATATGGAGAATCCCTGGAGAAAGAGACACCAAAGAGAGAGAGACAGAGAGAGAGAGTTCATGTACTAGTTTTGACTATATGGACAATAAAATTGTTTGACGAAGGTCATATGGCTAGTAAGTATTGGTGCTGAGGCTCAACACCATTCCATCAGTTTCCAGAGATTAAATGTTTAACTTCTAGGCTGGATAGGTAAGTTTCTCAACCACAAAATGGTGATAATAGTTGCATATACCTGACCAAGCTATTACAAGGATTTAATAAGTTATATATTTGAAGCAATTAGAATAGAGCCTGATACATAGAAATTACCATATAGGTAAATTTTATTTTGGTTTTCATTATTATTATTAATCAATTAAGCAAATATTACATGGAACCAAATTTTAAGAAGTAATTTTTATTCTGATATAGATATTTTAAACTTATGTTATGAAGAGATCATGTTGAAATTTTATAGTCTTTAAAATTAATGAACCAAAGTAATCCATTACCTTAGTTAGAAGGCATTAACTAATCATAAGCAAGAAGCCTTGTCATGAAAGGATGTAGCCTATTATGCTAAGTATAGATTTTGAGATCAAAGGGTAAACAACTAAAAATGAGAGTAAATGGTTCCAACATATGCTAGTTACATAAAGAACATAATTTGTTTTCTTTTAAATGTCATTAAATTAGGTCTAACTACTTTTCAATTAAGTTTAAATTTATTTTGAAGGTAATAATATGCTTTTACATCATAATTTGATAAATTCTTAACAGCTTTCCTGGAAAAATATGTGCCCTCATTCCTCCTGCATATTCATTTATGTTGTAGAACTTTTACAGTAGTTTTAGAAATTTTTTTTCTTTAAAGATATATCAACTTAAATCCAATTGGGAATAACCCATTAAAATCCCCTTTTTCTTTAATTTATTTATATACTTTTTTCCAAAAAATAAAAAGTTAAATACATATATATATATATATATATATGTGTGTGTGTGTGTGTGTGTGTGTGTGTGTGTGTGTAAAAATAAGTAGATGACATCTGGGTGAAGGAGAACTAAGAAAGTGGGTGAGGGAAGAAGCAAGTAAAACAGGTTTATATGCCATAAGGACATGTTCAGTCATTAAATGTAAGACATAAGGCAATGTACTGGGAAAGGAAATGAAAATGTTCTTTATCATGATAAGCTCTGGGTTACATGATTATGATGAAATTGTATAATTAATAGCTGGATGGCCAAGATGGTAGAGTAGGAAGACCCTGAGCTCCTTTCCTCCCATGCACATACCAAAATTACAACTATCTACAGAACAACATTTGTGAGAATGACCCAAAGACTAGCAGAAAAGATTTTCCACAACTAAAGATATACGGACAAAACTACAATGAGCTGGGTAGGAGGAGCAGAGATGCAGAATAGTCAAGGCCCGTATACCAGGGTGGGTGACCCACAAGTGGGAGGATACAGTTGTAGAGGTTCTCCCCAAAGAGTGAGGGGAAACACACACTAAAAAACCTCAAATAGCCAAAATAATCTTGAGAAAGAAGAACAAAGTGGGAGGTATCATGCTCCTAGATTTCAATCTATAATACAAAGCTACAGTCATCAAAACGATATGATTCTGGCACAAAAGCAGACATAAGGTCAATGGAACAGAATAGAGAGCCCAGGAATGAACCCACACTTATAAGGGCAATTAATCTACTACAAAGGAGGAAAGAATACACAATGGGGAAAAGATAGTCTGTTCAATAAATGGTACAGGGAAAACTGGGTAGCTACATGTAAAGGAATCCAACTGGACTACTTTCTCATACCGTATACAAAATAAACTTAAGATGGGATTAAAGACCTAAATGTAAGACCTGAAACCATAAAACTCCTGGAAGAAAACAGGCAGTAAGGTCTTTGACATCAGTCTTAGCAGTATTTTTTTTTTTGATATGTTCCCTCAGGCAATTGAAACAAAAGCAAAAATATACTAATGGACTACATCAAACTAAAATACTTTTGCACAGTGAAGAAAAAACTATAAATAAAACAATAAGGCCACCTACTGAATGAGAGAAGATATTTGCAAATGATATGCCCAATAAGGGGTTAATATCTAAAATATACAAACTCATACAACTCAACATTAAAAACACAATCCAATTAAAAAATGGACAGAGGACCTGAATAGACACTTTTTTCAAAGAAGACATACAGATGGCCAACAGACACATGAAGAGATGATCAACATCACTAATAATCATGGAAATGCAAATCAAATCCACAATGCGATATCACCTTTTACCTGATAGAATGGCTGATATCAAAAAGACAAAAAATGGGGCTTTCCTGGTGGTGCAGTGGTTGAAAGTCCGCCTGCCGATGCAGGGGACACGGGTTCGTGCCCCGGTCCGGGAAGATCCCACATGCCGCAGAGCAGCTGGGCCTGTGAGCCATGGCCGCTGGGCCTGCGCGTCCGGAGCCTGTGCTCCGCAACGGGAGAGACCAGAATAGTGAGAGGCCCGCGTACCGCAAAAAAAAAAAGACAAAAAAAGACAAAAAATGACAAATATTGACAAGGATGTGGAGAACAGGGAACCCTCATGCACTGTTGGTGCGAATGTAAATTGGTACAGCAACTATGGAAAGCAGTATGAAGATCCCTCAAAAAATTAAAAAAATTAAAAAATAATTAAAATTATTAAAAAATTAAATTAATTAAAATTAAAATTAATTAATTAAAATTAAATTAAAAAATTAAAAAAATTAAAAATAAAATTATCACATGATCCAGCAATTCCACTTCTGGGAACTTTTTTGTTTTCTGAAGAAACAAAATCACTAATTTGAAAATGTACATGTATCCCTATGTTCACTGCAGCTTTAGTTATAATAGCCAAAATATGGAAAACAACCTGTGTCCATTGATAGATGAATAGATACAGTGTATGTGTGTATATATATATACCAAACACACACACATACACACACACTTTGGAATATTAGTAGTAAAAGAATGAATGAAATCTTGCCATTTGTGACAACATGGATGGACCTACAGGGTATTACGCTAAGTGAAATAAGTCAGAGAAAGACAAATACTGTATGTTTTCTCTTATATGTGGAATCTAAAAAACAAAACAAATGAACAAACATAACAAAATAGAAACAGACTCATAGAGCCAGAGAACAAACAGGTGGTTGTCGGAGGGGAGAGGGCTCAGGGCGGGGGGGATGGAAAAAAAAGGTGACATAATGAAAAAAAAAAACTATGAGGTAATGAATGCTAATTAGTGTGATTGTGGTGATCATTTCTCAATGTATATTTATAGGAAACCAATCACACTGTACACCTTAAATATATACAGTGTTTTCAATTTTACCTCAATAAAGCTGAAAAAAATTTATATAGTTAATATTTGTGCAGTTTAAGGTATGTTAATTTTACATAAAATAACTGTGATTATAATGGTAAGTATGGGGAGAAGGCGGTAATTTCAATGAAACAAAAACTAAAGACTGGAGGATTATTGAAGTTTGATGATAGATAAGTGGAAGTATCATGGACTATTCAGTGTATCTTGCATGTATTTCAAATTTTCCTTAATTAAGAGGCCAAAACCTTAATTTAGATTTTCCACTCGATCAGAACAGAGTCAACATAATTATTTATAATCTTATTAGAGCACACCAGAAAACTAGAAATACATGTTTTCTTGATATTGTTGCCTTAAAGAAATTATGCCCCTGAGCTCTCATAAAAAGGATATATGTGATTATTTGGCAACATTTTCAGTAAATATAATAGTATGTCTTTAATAGATGAGTCTTATTCTTAATCTCTCTAGTCAAACTGATGGCAAAAAAACAGTTCTTAAAGCTAAAAGAACAACTGAATAATGTTGATAGTGTTTCTCTCCAATTGTTTAGCTTGATGAATCTTTCAACTTTGTAAAAAATTACTTTGCAAGTTTCAGTATTTTATTAAGAATAACAAATGATTTTCACTACCTTTCTACTTTGTCATAGCAACACCAAACACTAACTCAGAGATACAAATAGGTTTTACATTCTTCAGGCAGTCATGGAGTTTCCTCATCAGAGGTGAGCCATAGGGTGCAGCAGCTTATGTTTTCCTAGAAGAACTTTGAGTGAGGACAGAGTAGCCAGACAAGCGTCTATGCATCTGCTTTGCTTCACTAACTGATTGAAATGGGAGGCAAGTATGACATTCTTAAGAAAAGTAGGGCGATTAACCAAATCACATGCCACTGCACTACCGGAGAAAGGTAGCTTTAAACACTCATTTAAAAAAAAAAAAAAAGAAAGAAATCTATCTGACTAAACAAAAGAAAAGGAATCTATCTGACTATAGACCAGACCATAGGATGATCATGCTAAAAGACAACAAGTCCTAGGGCACATACTGAAGTTTTGTTTTTTGTGGGTTTTTTTTTTTTTTGCCACTAACCTTGGAGATATTCTTATAGTAATTACTTCAGTAGCATTCATCCTTGTTTCACTTACAAAATTCACTGAAACTTTGAGTCTTGATTAAGTTGTGAGGTATGTAGCCATGAGTGGATGGTGGCAGTGGGTGCTTCATCCCCACCTGACTGCAATTGCTCTACTCAGTGTAAGAGATTTATGTTAACTCTTCCAACCCACCTGTCAACTTACCCAGCTGTGAAGAAATTATAATTACCTGTTAGAAAGATACCTTTGATATTTTCAGAGAAAGACCCTCCTCCATCACTTTCTTTAATTGCTTGAAATTCTTATGCTCATCAGTCTGTTGAATATGGGTTCTGTTATAAACACTGTAACCTTTGATATTTTTTTTACTCTTTTTTTACACTTAGCAACTGATTGCATAAAAATTAGGGTAACTCATTTTTACAATCTAAGAAAAAATTAGCTTTATTCTAGTAATTCTCCTGGGCTTTTCTTCTGGAATAATTTATTAAACTTAATTCTCTATTTATTCATTAGTCAAGCTTTCCTCCTTTCACTGTTCTTGGGTGAAACTGTATTTTGAAATAACTTTAGGCAATTGGTTGTACATTTCTACTTCTGTATTAAGCATTAGAAAATTAGTTTAAAAAAAGATATTTATATCACTGATAGAGAAGAACTCAGTCCTGAATTTAGTATTAAAGTTAATTAAATCAGAAAATTGTGAGCAATTGTGTGTAACAGCTTTATCCTTCTCCGACCCCCAAAGCACTAAATTAAGCATAGACATCTACTATCTTTATCAAGAAGTATTGACAGGACCTTAGCTACCGATTTTGCATAGGATGACTTCCAGAAAGTGCACACTTGAGAAGATCCAAACCATAAGGTCTTGATTTCTGCAAAGTTCAAGTCTCAGTGCTTTTCCAGACATGTTCCCATTATTCAGATACCATATTAAGTCTTTGTCAGACTGTTGAAGGTTCAGAATTGGCCTTTATGACATTCCCTCATTGATACCACTTTGGTCTAAAGTGAAAAGCATCGATATGTGAATTTCTAAAGATCCACACAAGAGCTAGAACAGTAGAAAAACACACAGCACCAACGAAGAAGCAAAATGAACTCTGACTATAGACCTCACCTATGCCACGCCATACTAAATATACCTATCTTGGGGCTACTCAATATTATTTGTCCACCAACAACACCTTATTTAGTTTTATTCTTAAGTTATAACTTGTCATGCCTCCCAGGTCAATTTTCTTTCCTCTAATAAATAAATGATTTTATGTTTAGAATTAAGACACACCTCCAATATTATCTACCAGTTCCCACTCTTGTTTGGAATTTCTATTATTCATATTTATTTTGATATATGATTGAAATGACTTATTAAAATTAACTATGATCCTTGAGTTGCAACATATTAAACTTGTATTGCCGTAGCAAGAGTTCATTAGAGTGGTTATTGCATCTAAGTACAGTGTTGAATGAAGGTAATTTATCAAGGGAGATGAGAAAGAGGTTCAGGACTTTATTAGTGAATTGAGGGCCAAGATGAGTTGATTAGAGTCAGGTCCCAGGCTGTTAGGGTGACTTCCCACCTACGTGGAAGTTGAAAAATAGGAAAGATGGTTCTACAAAGGGGAAGAAAGAGCATCAGAAACACATTATTACACCTTTAGACCAGTATGATTTCTTCACAACAAAATGAAAATGAAAATATCAAAATAGTTTATGATCTCTGTTTTTTCCTATCCTAAAGCAGAATTATTTCTGGATTTCTCAGGAAGCAATTCACTAGTTTATGGATTATCCTCTTTGTTTCTTCCTTCATCTCTTTCCTCCTTTTGTTTTCATTAATTCCATATATAGAAATTGACTCTAAGATAATTATGATAAATAATTAAATATTTATCTACATTTATGTTATTCTAGTGTTGTTTATAATACCAAAATATTGGAACTCCTTAATCTTAGGGAATTAAATTAGTAATTATAGCTATGGAATAATTTATTATTTCAAATAATGTTATGAAAAACTTGTATAAATACACTTATTTAAAAATATATAACATTTGTGTTGGAAAACCCACTCTCTTTCCTTATACTCACAATATTTTTAACATCAGATGTGTGGGTTTTTCCCCCACACCAAGTAATTCTCTAGGACACCAGCTAAGTATCTCACAATTTAACTCAATCTGACACCATCTACCTGAAGGCAGCATCCTGTTTCACAGGTTAAGGACTCAGTCTTACAAGACTGCCCCCTCCACTTCAGATGCCCATCGCAAGTCCCAGGTTGTCACCTGTAATTCTGACTGATGAGCTATCAATCAGGGTTTGCATAACCTCCTCCTTGGGGTTGATAATTTGCTAGAATGGCTCACAGGACTCAGGGAAACATTAACTTTACCAGTTTATTATAAAAGGCTATGATAAGGATCCAGATGAACATCCAGGTGGAAGAGATACAGAGGACAAAGTACTGGCTAAGGGGCTCAGAGCTTTCATGCCCTCGCCAGTGTGCCACCCTCTTAGTACCTCTGTGTGCTCAGCAATCTGGAAGCTTTCTGAACTCCAAACTTTGTGGAGATTTTTATGGAGTTTTCAGCATGTAAGCATGATAGATAATTAACTCAATTTCCGGCCCATCTCCCCTTCCTAGAAGACACAATGTAGGGCTGAAATTTCCAAACTTCTAATCATGGCTTTGTCTTCCTGGTGACCAGCCCCCATCCTGGAGCCCACAAAGCATTTCATTAGAACTAAAGATACTCCTATCACTCAAGTGATTCCAAGAGATTTAGGAGCTCTGTGCCAGGAATTAGGGGTAGAGATCAATACAGTTTCTATTATTTCACAATATTTATACCTTATTTAAACATTTAATGCTTTATTTAAATATTTATATCACATTTTATTTCAGTCACTGCTGTAGCCACTTTACAAATACTAACAGCCCAATAAGATGGGCAATAAGCCCATAAGATGAGTATCATTAAAATCTTCACTTCAGAGATGACAAAGCTGAGGCCAGAGAGATTAAACAAGTTGTTCAAGGTCTCACAGCTTGAGTGGCAAAACTAGGATTTGAGTCCAGGCAGTCTGGCTCTGGAGTCCACACTCATAGCAACCACATTAACTTTGCTCACAAACTGTCAAGTGGGAAAAAAATAATTTGTACGCTATGATTATATGGTCTGGCAAAGAAAACAGGGCTGCAGATATTTTAAATCAAAGTCAGCATTGTCACTTTTACTCTAAAACAGCTACTAATAAGACAGCTACTCCATTTTTTTGGAGGTTTCTACAAATTATATATGGGTTAAAAGTTTTAAAAAAAGGGAAAAAGAGACAATCCATTGCTGACATCATTTGAAATTAAAGTGAAGAATAGAATGCACATAGGAACCTTACATTATTTCTTAGAAAATAAACATGTTGTTACATGTTTTGCATGTAACAAAAAATTTGGGTCAGATGTTTAAAGATAGACTCAGTAGTTCAACAAAAACAAAATGACAACAAATAGGAGAATCCTTAGCTTTTTATATTGACTGGAAAGAAAACACAACAGAGAAAATCTGCCCCATATGATAGACAAGGAAATATTTTTAAATAGAGTCTTATTGGGCCCTTTGTTCAGTTAAAAGAATCAGCTCACTAAAAGGTGCTATGTGTATTTAGTTGTATTTACTTTCTTATCAGTACAAAGCACAGCAGCTGAAAGAACTAATATTTTTACACATAATAAAGTTGCTTTGTGTCTATGTAATATTGTTTTTAATCTCATGGTTCCTTTTTAATACAAAACAAGGTAAAATGAAACAAGAAACTTTTATTCCACATTGCTCTTTAGAAAAAAACAATACTAATTCCACAATATATATTGCTGATATACTAGATAATTTTAACTATTGAATACATTCATAGTCACATTTATATCATTTCCTATTTCTCAATTCTCAGCAACATTCCATGGGTGAATAGGAAATATCCATCGTTTTAGGAGTTATGCTCTATCAATACTTGTAAGAGTCCCTAATTACTTTCATGTATATAGTCTGACATTCCTTAGACTCGTGGTCATGGGCAAGGTCATTATTCTGTTTTCCTCTAGGACTGCAGGATTAATAGCCCACATCTCTCCAGGAGTCCCCAAGGAAGGATGCTGCCCCACTTCTGCTCAGAGCTTTGCCTGCCCTTTTCATCTCTCACGCTCATGCTCTAGCTATTGCTTTATAGTCTGCTCTCTTTCTGCTCATTCCAGGACACTCTTTACACCATTTGGTGAGCAATCTGTACTACCAATAACCATATGGTCCGTGAATTCCTTGCTACCTTCTACATTCAACACAACTTGAATCATGAGACATTGCTTTCAGTGACAACTTGGGGGAGCAAGGTTCCTCATTCGTCTTATTCCCCTCCATGCTGGTAGAAAACTATCTTTCTTGCGTCCAGTTCTCTTAGGTAGGGTTCCCACAGCTGAGATGCTTTGTGTCATATATGATATATATAGATATATAGTTATACCTATAATATAGTATATTATTAATATATTGTATTTATATTTAAATTCTACTACAGTCTTCTCTATTCCAGGACAGAGAGGTACTCAGGGATAGAAGGCCAAGTTGAAAATAAAAACTCAGAAGATAAAGATAGAGCCACTAAATCATATTATTAATTATTATTTAATATTATTAAAGTGGTACTGTGTGCTTGGCATTGTCTTAGTTGCTACTGAGCAATCAAAAGAAATATAAGGGCAGGTCTTAAAACTTTAAGGGATTTTTCCATCTTGTTGAGAAGACAAAATTAGCCACAAAATTGCACTTGTGATTCTAAATATGGAAAAGCATCAGGTTTACTGTGGCGCTTCTTAAATGCAGAAATGCAGATGCCTGGTCTCCATTAAGACACATTAATTAGCATTTCCTGCAGTGGACTCAGGCATATGTATTCATATCTAATCTGTCCATCTCTACCCTCTCTCCACACACAGAAGAGAAATTTAGCATGTCCCCATTTGCGAAAGTGGACTGGGAGGCATTTAGGTGCCAATTGTTTATGGCTTAATATCGGAATTGGCAGTTATGTGAAAATTTGTGCCATCACATATGTGTTGTCTTAGAGTATTACCATAATTTTATTATAATTTTATTACAGAGAATTTTGCTTGCCTAAAATTCTTTGAATGTTTATTTCATATCTATATTCACGTATTTAAATATAAACAAATATATAGAGTATAATAATATATAAATGTGTGGATAGATATACACACACATTTAAGAAATTTGACTTAAAAAATAAATTTTTCCAAATAATTTCAACATGGACATTTGCAATATAATGACTCCAAATAGATTCTAAGTATTGAATTATGGACTCCTAAAAACTGACATGTTTTCTTAAAAAGCAACTGGCATCTAAGAAGCAGAAATTCAGGTGTAACAGCCAGGATCACTCGTAGAGTTTTTATTTGTTTGAGTTTATCAAATAAAAACATATCTATGGTCCCATACCACACAGACTCAAGCCACTGTTTAGGAGAGTGATTAATAAAAGCTTTACCTAAATCCATAAAGAGAAATTGGAGTCAAATCCTAATCCAAACACAAGCCCTGTTTGCAAATTAGAACCCAAATCCTAATCCTTCTGAGGCTAGCCCATCACTGCTTGAAATGGCATTGTTGTTCTGATTTAAAATCTAGGCTCTCACAACATCTTTAAAAAGTGATTGCTATTTCTTTGTATCATTAAACACAAAGGCTTTTAAATGATTCTTCCCTAAAATGTACTCATAAGTAGAGCTGAATATTCAGCTTGACTCAAAATGGGGAAGGATGTGCTTTAAAATACAACCATTTAACAGAAAACATAGTTAAAATATTTTTAGTTCAATATGACTCATTTTTCAGGTACAATTTTCAGAGATGAACTGGAACTGACATAAGGCCAGGCATTTATATATATGATCTCCCTAAATTGATGGTAATTCTTGAGAAGTTTTATCAATTAAGATTAGGTTTGGCTAATATAAAAGTGAGATATGTCTTTTTTCTCTTGATTAAAATACAGAGACAGAAAATCCAAGACTGAGAGAATGGCTTCAGGTAATTTCCAGCTCAATTGCTCCACCATCCCTTTATGTGGCTCCTGTTCTTATGATTCAAATCGTCTGCTAGAACCCCAGTCTCCCAACCACACTCCAGGTAGCAGATGGATAAATGGAAATGGAGGAGAAAAGGGTATACTCCTTACCTTTTGAAGTAAGCACCTCACAGAAGCGTCATTTAACAATGTAACAATCCCATTTATGTTAATTCATACAGTTACAGCTAGTGACAAAGGCGGATGGAGATTGAAACAGTAAATCCATGTGCCTAGATCATTATTATTGTTTTTAATTAAAGAACAAGGGGAAAATATATGTATAAAGTGTAACCTGCAGCTTCTGCTACTGAAGTGTAGTGTACTAGTGCTTAGGACAAATACAATCTTGCCTGTGAAATTAAGATCATAATATTTGTGTGCCCTGGTTTGATGGGTCTGGGCATGAACTGCACTTTTAGCCATACCCCTGGACTAAGATGGGTCTGAAATAGCCTTTGACTTCTCCTTCCCTGATATTGCAAACGTCAACTCATCTTTAAATATTTAAATAAAATGTTTTCTAATCTTCAGAAAGCTTTCCTTTATCACCAGGTTCCATTCTAGTAAGAGTGACCTGCTCTGTCCTCTCCATTTCTATAACATATTTTGTGTTTGTTGAAGTAGAATGTGAGGCCAATATGGCTACAAGTGGCTGTTCAAAGCAGAGGTCCGAGTGATTATAGTTTGTTAGTTCTTACATGGTTCTCACACAAGATAGCCTGTTGAGGTAAGATTCCTGACCCTGCTTAGTCAATATATAGGAATCACAATAGGTCTGATGTTCTCAATCGCAACATGCTTCCCATTGCAAACTAAGAATCTCAAACCAGGTTGAAAACATTTTGTGTGTGTGTAAGTCTGATGTCAGGATTCAGTTTGTTAGTGTGTTTCACATTGGTCCACTTGATTCAAAAGATTCTCTAAACTCGTATTAGAACTGTGTTATGTTCTACCTCGAATGCTTGTTTCTTTTTACTTTTCCAAACTCTAGTCTGTTTCTCTTGCCTGGATCTAGAATATTTGCGTATTTCATTCTTTAAAAACTAAGGACCTAACTTGGATCCACTACCTCCTTACATATGCAACATCTAACAACCTGATTCAGGCAATTTTGTTAGTGAAATTGACTACTATTTTTAATTTTGCTGGGAAACATGTAAACTGGACTGTCTCAGGCAAATGGGACCATATGGGAACCCTAGAAATAATGGAGAACCTAGAATACTATTATCTTAGAGAAAATATTTGTGGTCACTCTTCCACTGGGCAGTATTTTGGAATAAGTAGCAGGAGACCCTAATACCCAGAGCAAAGAGAGTTAATATTTTTTTAAAAAAACTCTGAAAAGCAGGACCAAAGAAATATTATAAAGGCATTCTGTGACACAGGCATGAACTTTTTGAGACTGTAATAGCTCCCCAGACTATATTGTTGTAAGCTTGATAAAACAGGGTGAGGATTTTTGCCCCGTTTTTATTTTTTGGTTTGTTTTTCTTTTTGTGCAAAGGCAGGGGGCATATTATATTAAACAGCCAGTCTTCAACATTGCAGAACCAAGAAACAAGTTGTACATTGCAGCTGTAGCTTTAGAACAAAACGAAAGCCTTTATGTGTGTTTATTACAGTGGGGAGGAATAAAAGGCAGATATAGTCAATTCAGCTTCACCAAATTTTATATATATGTGTAAATTTATATATATATATTATATATATATATATATACTGACCCATATGTTAGTAATTACTAATTATTTATGACAAAAATTTGTAAGCAAATCTGATGTAATTTTTTTAGAGAGGAGCTTCTTTATGACAATAATTCATTTTATTGATACTTATTATCTACTCTATATTTCTACACTCTTAATGCCTCCCACAAACACTGAAACTCACTCTAAAAATCTAGCATCTTAGAATGAAAAAATATGGTGTTTAAAATAATGATTTAAAGGAGGGAAGTTGGTGCCAATATGTACGTTCTTATAATTATCCCAGAAAAGTTCCTAAGGGTTCCAAACTGCCTGAAGTTCCATTAATCTGGGCTAGGCTAAATTAAACATAAGATAGTTCAGCTGTGTTTGTTTTTAATTTGCAAAGGAATTTAGTGTTCCCAAAAGTGAGGGACTAGCAAACCAGGCTTCAATCAATCAGGAATATTTTGGGCATCTCTGCAAGTAGCATTAATGGGAAAGACCTGCTGTTATAATCCACAGGGTCTTTGGCAGGTTCTGAAATAAGAAAAAGGGAAATTTATAAGAGAACATGAAGTCTAACAAGCTGGTCAAAGAAAGAAGTGGTAAAATATGAAATATTTAGCTAAGCTGAGAGGGTTCTAGAGTTGAAGGAGAATTACATCAGAGAGTCAGAAGGTTTTAATGAAATATTATTTTATAATTAACCTATAATTGTATTCATTTAATACAGGTACATAATTTAAAATTTCAACTCATACTATAAAACCTGTTAAGAATACATTTCCATTCTTCCTGACCTCTGTCATGTTACCCAGCAACAGATTTTAACTTGTTTCATGTTTTCTTCTGTTATTTAGCACTCTAAACTTTTATTTCCTTCTTAGCTCTTAAGTGTCAGATATTAGCCCACTACAGCCTATTATGGAAAATAATGATTTACCTCATCACCTCCCCCCTCTTTGGGAGAGTTACAGCAGGGATTTAGTTAAATAAATACTATGATTTTGTAAATGGAATTTACTTCTGAACCAAGTAATAGATTATGATTTTTTTTCTTGTACATGTTATTGTTTTACTGCCAACTAATATTTGTGTGTTTTAAAAATTCACTTAGTTTTTATTTACAGTGAATCTTCCATAATGCTCAGACTCATGGGTTATACCCATCTCAATAATATTTTCCAAATGGTCCAATACATGAAATAAGTTTTCAGTTCTCTTTTTTTTTCTAACAATCTCTTCTCCTATAGACATTTTACATGAATGAATTTACATTGGTTTCTAGGCCTGCTGCACAGCTATTATCCTGAGACTTCTTTTACTACTATCCTTTGTTGGAGCTTTTGATTCGGGCTTCCCAATATCTTCTTTCTTTGTTTATATTCTTGCTTTGAGGTAGCAAGTCTTCCAGGAATTTCCTAAAAAAGAATGCTTATATGTTTAGCAAAACAAAACAACAAAAATGTGACAATTCTGAAGTCCTAAAAATACTTTTGTTCCACCCTCACACTTAAATTTTAGCTTGGCTTCTAAAACACTCTAAGTTAAAAATATTTTCCCCTCAAATTTATGAAAGCATTGCTTTATCTTTTTTCTAGTGTGTTGTTTATAAAATCTGATGCCATTCCAGTTCCTGACACTTTATATGTAAACTCTTCCCACCCCACCACTAAAACTCTTATGATAATTATAATAATAATAAATTCTTGATTACTTACTCTAAGATACTACATCATGAACTTTGTGTGCATTTTAATAATAATTTAATCCTCACAATGACCTTAGGTGATAGATATTATCAATATCAATCCCACTTTACAAATGAGGAAACTGAGCACTAAGACACCAAGTGAATTGTCAAAGTCATGCATCTGATAAATGGTGCAGATGGGTGATGAATCCAGGTGGTCTGGTGCTAGACTCCATATGCATAACCACTCTACCATCTGCCTCTCTTTTTCAGGTGTTTTGAAATGAGTACTTGGACTTTCAGTTTGGAGAAAACCTTCAGTTATGGGAAAGTGTTGTATGATTGGTTTTCTCTGTTTCATTCTATTTGTTGGATTTTGGATACTCTTAATTAAATCTCTAATTTAAAATTTTTTATTTTCCTTTTAACATTAAAAAATAGGTTTATCCTGCTTTTCAGGAAATTCTATGAATGATCCAACCTTTCCATTGCCATTATTATTAGTAGTAGTATTTAATTTCAGTGATCCTGTTTTTGATTTGTGAGGTCATTTCCTGTTTCCTGGTTACTCCTTTTATTATTTTTAAAAGCACCCTGCATTTGTTTCATAGATGGGACATCTTCTTTCTTTTAGGATACAAATTATACATTTAGGTTTCCTGCTCCCTACTTTGTTTCTGTATCCCCAAAGTTTCTTTCTTCTACTGTGTGCTTTGGACTCTCTTTTTTAGGCTGAGTCTTTCCTCCAATGACCAGGGATTGTTGACAATTACCATGGATGACCCAGGGATGAGCAAGCTTGATTATTGGAGGGAACCTCCAGTGCTGATATTTGGAATAATTGAATTTTTCAAGATAAGAATTCTTCAATTTCGTGCTGGGGGTTCTAAACCTTAAAGCAGGAATTCTGGTAGTTAGGATAAAGGACAGATATTGAGAAGGGCTGGCGGTTCCACTGTTCAATACTAGACCTTTATATATTCTACTTTCAGCCCCATATCCCAGCCCTCTACTGAGCCTAGAGTCCTTGAGACCAAAGTCTGTCAGCGTTATTATTTCCAGAAACATAACACTCTTTCAATAGGTATGTTTTGAGGGGTAAGGGAGAAGTAGGTGTTAGTCAACTGACTGTATCCACATTTTTGACTGGTTTCTCTGTTTTGAGCTCCATACCTATTTCTTGCCTTACTGGGGTTCTAGCCACAGATTGATTCACTTCTTGCAGATAGCTTTCTCTATAGGCAATTAGACTATTGCTTCCTCCTCTATGATAAGGCATTTTCCGCTCCTTCATCTGCTTTCTAACCCATGAAAATTTTTTGAAATCCTTTATCCACTGATTTTTTTCCCCTATTCTCTCTCTCTCTTTTTTTTAACTTTTTAAATTTTATATTGGAGTATAGTTGATTAACAATGTTGTGTTAGTTTCAAGTGTACAGCAAAGTGATTCAGTTATATAGATACAGGTATCTATTCTTTTTCAAATTCTTTTCCCATTTAGGTAGTTACATAATACTGAGCAGAGTTCCCTGTGCTATACAGTAGGTCCTTGTTGGTTATCCATTTTAAATATAGCAGTATGTACATGTCCCTATTCTCTTAATTTCTTTTTCTCTTGTGGATAGATTTGTTTACCAATTTAATATTGCCTTTCCTCTTAGATTAGTGGAATTTTAGGAGATACATGTAAAAAATCAATGTATATTTTTAAAATTTTTATATTTTTAATGTTGATGTGTATACTCTGTGCAAGTAAGATGATTAAGTGTATAACAAAATATATACAAGACATATAATTAGAGTCATGTGCACATGTGGCTGTGTAATATATGATTGAAATAGTAAAACCCTCCACTATTTTTTTCCTTCTCTTTGTGTAAACTAGTTAATGAAGATTTCACTGGGGCATGGATTGGGACCTTTGTTCTGGGGATAATGAGTAATATAACCTGACATATATTAAAATGTATTTGGGCAAAGGACAAATTGCAAGGAAGTAAGAGGATGTCTTATCAGAATGGGTGAAGTGAGTGGAGAGGAGTGCAAACAGACTGAGAATCTTGAACCAATGGCTACTAATATGAAATATAAAATTGCATGACTTGAGTAATCACTGTTAGGAAGAAGCTTAACATATTTATTAAATTCATACCATTACTGATACCCTGTTACTAGCAAGTTCTCCCAAGTATCACTCTTTTGTCTCATATTCATATCTGTCCCCAGATTTCTCTGAGTTGTCCTCTTTTCCCCCTAAGAAACAAATCCTCACTTCCAGAGTGAAAGAGTTTCCCTAGATTAAGAAGAAAAGTTGGAGATAAATTTTAGAGAAAGGTGAAGCTGTATGGGAATATAACAATGTAAGGGACATTTAGATATATTAGGGAGCAATTAAATTTCTTTAAACATCTCTAGCACTCCTTACCTTGATTCCACTCCTAACTTGATTAGTTAACTCAATGCCACTAGGAAAAGAATGTCATACTGTACTATTTTATATTGCTAGTAGGGTGTATTTGAATTCTGTGATAGTAGAACAATAGGCTGATTATATCTCAATCATGATAATTTTCAGACACACCATATACATATTTAGGTCTATAATATGTATATGTTACAGGAATACGGGGGCAAGTTGTCTTATCCTCAGGCTTAGAAAGAGAGTAATGCAGAGAGGAAATAAAATGATAAAGGATTGTCAGATTTGGGAAAATTATTCGTGTTAGTAAGAGTAGGGCACCTTCCAAACCATGTAATTATAGAATCACAGAGCTTGAGGAAACTTTTGATATCTACAGTTTACCTTTGTTTACAGATAATAATAAATGAAATTTTTACTTCGTACTGGATAACTATTGTAAATATTTATTACCCTTGACTCATTTAATGCCCTCAAAAATCCTATGAAGTATATTTGCCTTATATCATCATTTCACAGATGAGGAAACTGAGTCACAGAGAAATTAGGCAATTTGCTCTAGGTTACACAGCTATTGATGTTAAAACCAGGATTAGAATCTACAGAGTCTAGCCCCCAAAAGACATGTGCATATACATTTAACTACTATACATTTCCTCTCTTGAACAAACACCCAAAGGTAAAATAGGACTGAGATAGTTAATAACACACCAGGACCAAACTAAGTTTTCTTAGCCATAATTAATTGAATTAAAGATTGATATTCATGGCTATTGACCAGGACCTATGATTCTTTTCATGGTATTAGCTTTGCATGTTAGTATTATTTATTCATTACTTTTCAGTAATGGTATTGGCTAACACTCAGTTAAACCTAAATATGGGACCACTGATTAAAGGGAAAAAAATGTTTATTTTTATCACAATCATTATTTTCTAACATTTGTTGTCTTCTATAAGCCAGGCAATAAGCTAGATAATTTACTTCCATTTCCTTATTTCATTCTCACAAGACCACTGTTGCAAGTATTATTATATCTGTTTTACATATGTGGAAACTTAAGGACAGAAGTTTAGAAACTTATGCAAGATCACAAAGCAATTAAGTTGCAGGGTTAACCATCAAACCCTGATCTTTCAAACTTCAAAGTTCTTTTATTACTGTATACCTTGACTTTTTAAATAAATATTACCAATGAAAATTCATTTCCATTTTGAATATGTGCCAATTCTGTTAGCTAAAACACAGAGTACATTCATTTGTGGGACTTTAATTTGCCCTTTCTAAATGGCATTGCTATTAAAAAAATATTTGTCAATACAAACATTCCCTTGTGTGATATGCCTTATTGGGTGCACATTATCATTTCTGAGTTTCTATGCCTATTTTCTCCTTATTAAAAAATGTATGCACAGCTAATATTTACTCAAGAGATGAATTATTGTGCAAGTGAAAAATTATAATTGTTATATTCAGTCACATTTCAACCTTACCAGCACCAAAATGGAGTCTTTTGCTAGAAACTCTTTTGCAACGTTTTTTTTAAAAGCTCTCCAGCCAGCTTTAATGATTGTAAAATATTTAGGTATTTTTAAAATGGCGACCAAATAGAATAATGCATGAAAGCAATAAATAAATAAGCAGACAAATAACATCTTAAAGACCAACAGACAGTGGGGCTTTTACAAAAGAATCGACCACAGAGGTTTTAAAATCCTTTTGATAGTTTTTATTTGTGGTGGGGAGATTCTTAAACAGGTGAACCTCTCTGCCCTCCGAAGAGTACAGAGGAAGCAGTGATGAAGGGTATTAATAAACCAGCGAGACATGGTGACCACAATTAAAAATTAAAAATATTCCTTTCTGGAAGGAATATATAGTGAAATTACTCAATCTCTGGCTATGCCTCAAAACCCAGGTTATCTGTGGGCATACCTTCCCCCAAGGGAAATCATGTTCTTTGAACAATCAGGCATGTTCTGCCTCATTACTCTCTGCGATCTGAAGAGGCACCTGAAAGG
Source organism: Orcinus orca (assembly GCF_937001465.1). NCBI lineage: Eukaryota > Metazoa > Chordata > Mammalia > Artiodactyla > Delphinidae > Orcinus > Orcinus orca. Next base: position 119,277,770 of record NC_064559.1, read on the forward strand.
ATGTCTGGAAGAAGTATTCTTAAAGGGATTTTATGAAACCACTCATCAAGATAGAGTTGGGTCACACTGACACAATGCTCTTTGACTGGAGACATGTCCAACTCTGTTGAAATGAAGGGTTTACAAGAAGGGATCCTTTAGATTTTGAATTCCTTTCTCACTCTCTTTCCTTTCTCTTGTGGCAATGTTTTTTTTTTTCAAAAATATCCACATTGACATTTATATTAATGTCTGTGAGTTTTTTCCAGTAAGCAATTTTCTGCACTTTAATCATCCTCATATTTTAAAAATTTCTAATATGTCAAATTTTGGGCACACAATTTTCATTGATTACTAATTCATTTGGCAAACATGCTACCTTAGACTTCATACTAATATGTTCATCGACAATGACATAGAAGAAAGGGCATTTAGACCTACAGAGAATTAATTAGCATGTAATTCTCAGTATATCATCTAGTGTTAATTAGCAGTTAAACCATCTTCTTGTGCATGACCTGCTGATTTCAATACAGTGTTCTATTTTGGAGACTCAAGGGGAACAAAACTTGAAAGGATACTTGGTCTTCTTTTTTTGAAAATGAAGTATGGAATCACAGCTCCAATTCTCCTGTGCTTTGTTTAACTGCTATATATTTTCCTCATTTTGTTCCTTTCTTAAATCTATGTCGTAAGTATTATGTCTTCCCTTTCTAATAACACGGTAGCCAGACCACTACTAGTTATTAAGAGGAAAATAAATATTCACATTTAAGGCTTTTTAAAAGTTAGAACTTTTCCTAATTTTTTATTCACAATTCTTAGAGGAATGTTGAATATGATTGGTAGATAAATCTGTGTTTGAGTTAATCTTACTGTTTTCTGTTTTCTCATGTTTTTACGTACGTATGTTTTAATGGCATACAACTCTTTGAAGAAGAGAAATTCATTGAGAAATTGGCTAGTCATCAATGACAAATAAATTCTGAATTTTCTTTTTCTTTTAATGTTTCTCTATAGTTAATGCAATGATTTTGTATCTGAGAATTTTTTGTACATAGAGAAATAAAATAACTCATTTGAACAATTGCTATAGAAGGAAAAGTTTTTAGCACATTGATTTTATTCATCATAATAGATAACAATAGTGTAAGAGTGGCTGACCTATTCGAGTCATTCACATTTATCTTTGAATGGCATAATTAAATATGTACATATCTAAAATGTCAGAAATTCAGAACACTTTAAAAAATGAAGAAATGGCATTTCTATCTATTTGAAAAATGCTAGTATGCCAGCCAGGCTTGCTGACTCAGCATTCATGGGGTATTCTGTCTTCACTAATCTTCCTCCTTTGAATTTAGGCCTGGTCCTCCCCGTACTAGAGCTAAACCCTGGTCTCTGCATCTGTCTCTCTCATGACTATTACTTTGGTTCACAACTTTTTTAGGCAGGTAATAAGATCAGGAATGTCAAAATACATTATTTTTAAAAAAGCTTTCATGGCTTTTAGATTTATAATCATATTGAGAAGAGGTTCATTATGAAATTATCTTCTTCACCAAAAAGAGCAACTTAACATTTGGGCAACCCACAAAGCATTTTCACACATGTTATCTCATTTGATTCTCACAGAAACTCGGAGCAGGTATAATTACTGTCATTTTACAAATGAAGAGAGAGTCTCAGAGAAATTCAATGATTTCCCAAGGTAGTAAAGCTAGATAGATGGTGGTGAAATCAAGAATAACACTTAGGTTTCCGATTTCTACAACCAGTTCCTTTCCCACTTCATTATGCTTCAAGATATAGACCTCAAACTCTGTTTTTTACTGACTCCCCTTGGGCTGGAGGACTTGGGAAATAATAAGGCAATAGAGAGGTTGAGGAAATGAAGAAGAGTAGAAAGAAAGCAGATCTGGAATGAATTTAATATAAAGTTTCCTATCACATGACATTCCTGCATTCCAGGGAGCAGGAAGTGTTTGTTCCTTGCTGCATGCTGGTTCTTAGTTCCCTGGTCAGGGATTGAACACATGCCCCCGCAGTGGAAGCTCAGAGTCCTAAACACTGGACTTCCTTTTTTTTTTTTTTTTTTTTTCCCGGTATGCAGGCCTCTCACTGTTGTGGCCTCTCCCGTTGCGGAGCACAGGCTCCAGATGCGCAGGCTCAGCGGCCGTGGCTCACGGGCCCAGCCGCTCCGCGGCATGTGGGATCTTCCTGGACCGGGGCACAAACCTGTGTCCCCTGCATCGGCAGGCAGACTCCCAACCACTGCGCCACCAGGGAAGCCTTCATATTACTTCTTAATGGCACTTTTAAAAAGAACTAAAATATTTTTATTTTCATTTTAGAATTTGTACAGAAACAGGCTCCTGACTCGTCTGAGACTGAGGCTTCATTCTAAATATCCTCAACCACTAAAAATTTGAATGCTGATTTCCTATGTTGCATATTTAAATTTATACATTTTTTAGGTAAGGACCTGGAACATATGAAAAGTGCAATATTTGTATAATCAGCCCCACCACTTTGAGTCAGTTAGAAATGTGAGATAAATGTATTGCAAATTCTTTGCGCATCAAGCTTCTTGTTTTTAGAGCTATCTCATAGGGACAGAATAACATCTCAGAGTACTGGCTCTGGCTTCAGATGACGTAGGTTTAAATCAATGTTCTTCCAGTTACTAGATTCTTGACTTCCAGCAAGACAACTGAAGTCTCTGTGTCTTAGTCTGTTTTAAAAATTAAGTGAGGCAGCGCACTTGTAATTAACCAGTACACATTGGCTATTACTTTTACTATCAAATATTCAAAGAGAATAAAGTGCCTAGCATCTTATGTCATCTCTTATAATAATGGTGTTCTGGAAAAGGTACTCTGCTCTTTATTCCTTTATTAATTAACTTGGTGTCACCACGGTTTCCATATTTCCATGTAACTCTTGGGTGATTTTCACCATATTATTTTAGATGTATATATATTTATATTTTTGTATTTGTGTATAACATGGGTAAAGCCACATTCCCATAATATTTTCCAAAGTCTTTGAAAGTAAGGAGACCAGGGAATTTCATCAATTTGCTAATCATTTGGCTACATAATACCAAGTAATTGATTTTACTTTTTGAAATGTTTTTAGTAAATCTAATTGATATTTTTTTCTTTTTACCTTATAATTGAGTTGACTGGTTGATGTTAACATTTTATTCACCTAGACCAAGTTAGGCATTTTTGGAAATTGTTTATTTTTCAGCCTCTTAATGTACCATTAATACATTTTTCTGCCAGTAGTTTGAAAATATTCATGCAGCTTTCAAAAATTCCTAATTTATTTCCAGGTAGGAGATCATACATTGGAAAAATCTGATTCAGCATGAAATATTTACAGTAAAAATTATTTTATCTTAATAAGTGTACTTAAAATGTATTTGTACAGAAAGTTTCTTTCCTTCTTCCAGCTTTATTTCTATTATAGCTTTTTTATTCAGCCTCTCACCTTGAACACAGAGAGTTTTATGAAGAGCTGTGATGTACTAGAAATAGCTACCTGGCTGTCAGTTATCACTTCAATTACAGATGCTAAGCCCAAATTTTACAGAGGTGGTCCTCTCATATCCTTTTCCTCCTCCTTCTCCTTGAGGAAATTATTCTAAAAATGTTTGGTAACTATTTCCTTCTTTCAGCTCAGAGTGACCCTGGTTTGGTCCTTGGAGAAGAGAAAACATGTTATTGGACACATGATTATAAAAACACAAGAGCTGAAAGAATTCAATCTGATTCACAGTTTCCAAATCAAATATTGCACACATCTAGAAAAAACTAGAGATAACAGTTTTTATCTCTCTCTGTCTTCCTCCTGTGTCTATTATCTTTGAATTATTTCCACCAACTTTTCATTCCTTTCAAGTCCAAAGTGCCAGTGAGATCTATTTCTTGAATAATAGTAGCATATTAGGGTTTAATGAAATGGCCTAGAAGTCTATATGAGTCATACATTTAAACTGGTTGGCTTCTTTGTTAAGTCATGGTAGGGAAAGTGGTGATAAGAAAGAAATTCTTAAAACATAAACGTTCTTTCAGTGGTTTCTGAAATGTGTTGCTCTATAAAGTTGAAAACAATGTTTTACATTTCTTGCTGTACTGGGTGACAAGGCAAAGTGTAGTATATTATTTGATTTGGATAAATTAAAAGTGATCTTACTCTTATTACAGATGCCCGAAGAAGGTGGTCTACAATTGTTGAGGTAGCCTCAGGGCTTTCTCCTGAGATACCTCAAAGAGCCTGATGGGATATCTTTACTGAAATAATAAGTATTTGGAGAAATTTATCTTTCTTTGATTTTATGATTCTGCACCTTTGGAGTTTTATTTAAAAGAGGTCTCTTTAAAATTATAGACTGGTTCTTTTTAAAATAACAGTGTTTCTTTTTCATTCATTTATGTACATTTAATATATTTTGCTTAAGCAATATGAGGTGGGATCTTTGTTAGGGACTGGGGGAAATAGCTTGAAATGGAAAGAACCTGCTTTCAAGGTATTTACCTATGACTGTTGAGTTGCAAGCAAGGTATAGATGGTGATCACTTTCATTTTTCTGTTTCATGTCATACAATCATGTGATAACATTTAGTTTCTTTTAGCATTCAGGAAAATGAAAACATTAATATTCTGGGAAGATATGATTCTCATCATGTAATCCAAATGAGTTTGCTTTGCATTATTTTGATAATTCCTATTTCATCCCAATTTTAAAATGCAAATTATCTATTCATTACTTTTTAAACCCCATATTCACAAATTTTTATGGTAAAATACACTTGACATGAAATTTACTACTTTAACCATTTTAAAAGGTACAATTTAGTGCCACTTAATATTTACAAGGCTGTACAACAATCACTACTATCTAGTTCTAGACTATCTTCATCACCCACACCCATTAAGCAGTCATTACCCATGCTCCTTTGCCCCCAGTCTCTGGCTACCATTAAACTGCTTTCTGTCTCTATAGATTTGCCTATTCTGGATATTTTATGTACATAGAGTCATACACTGTGTGGTCTTTTGTGTCTGGCTTCTTCACTTAGTATGATGTCTTCAAAGTTCATCCACGAGGTAGCCTGTATCACTATTCATTTCCTTTTTATGGCTGAACAATACTCCATTGTATGGCTATACCACATTTGGTTTATTCATTCTTCAGTTAATAGACATTTGGGTTGCTCCACCAATTACTCTTATACTGGACAATACTAAATCCTCAAGTAAAATTTGAGCATATTTACTTGCTTCAAGTAGTATGCAAATAATAAAAATTCATTTGAAATGAGATGGGAATATTCCTTGGAATGTATCTTGGACTGTTCTATCTTCTTTTAAGGCTTCTAATCTAATGTGGTGTCTGAAATATAGACTTGGTGTTTTAACCGGTGGGGCTTCTATGCCTCTTCCTTACAATGTCGTAACTTACTTAGGTAATGGGTTCTTGAAAGGCATTTTTTGTAGACAATTAAAATCTAGCTATAAAGGAAAAGTTATTTCTCATCAAATTAGCAATATGCCTATTCCTCTTATAGCATTGGGAAATAGAATAAAAAGATTGCATTATGTTTCATAATTTCAAAATATCCTAGAGTGAAATTTGAATTCATTGTTTTGATTCTGAAGATTCCACAGCTCATGGAAAACAAGTTGGCAGCTTCAGACATGAAGCAATGACTTACCCCCAGCCTTGTGTATTACATGTTTTGAAACTGAAGGTCAAGGCTCTGAGGTTGCCCCATCCTCTTTCAGAAAAGCGTGATGTGATCTTTAACTCCACTTGAGAAGCCACTAGAAGCAAGTGGATGAGACCTCCATTTAATGTCTCAGCTGAAGGGCAGACAGGCAGAGCCATTATTAATACCCGACAAGCTGAGAACTCTGCCTCAGTGCAGTTAAAACCTCAGTGACGGGCAGCAGCAGTTTATAATTTATAAGGATGAAAATGGATCGAGACTTTTTTTCTGGGAAGAAAATAAAGTCATAATGAATTTTCAACTGATGCTTAAGTGCCCCTCAGGGCATTCCATTAATGAGGATAAGAGATTACAAGAAACAGATATAGATATGTAAAAATGTTGAATTAACATGTTTTTCCTTTCTTTAAACCTGAAAAAGCACATAATGTCCTTTCAGCATATTTGACAAACATATACTTAAAGTTAAAACTGTTACTTACAAAGCCATAATACTATGTGAAACCATATGGTAAACAGTCTATCTTGATGATTACAAACTCTGATTTTATGACACCCTAGGGATATCATAAACTTGAAAATTATTTTTAATTAAAAAGGCATAGTAACTTCAATGTAACACATTCTCTGTAGACCAGAATTCCTGTTAAAATAGACTTACTTTAGCCTCTGTCTTACATGGGTTTTGTACCAAAAAGAGTTTATGTTCGATGCACCTATAGAAACAATTTAAAGAATTGGCATTGGAGCTTGCATTAAATCATTTATTCACATGTTCTTTAGGACTGAGATAGCTACAAAATCAAGTAGCATACAATAAGATACATCAAGTCTGAAATTATTGAGGATGTTTGGGCCAGGAATCATATATCTAATTTTATATCTTTTTTTTCTAAAAACGGTTTTTTACTGTCTCTCATAATATTAGAAAGTTGATCTATTCTCAGGAAGAGAATGAAATTGTAAATCACATCAATGGTGTGTGTGTGTGTGTATGTGTGTGTGTGTATGCATTTGTGTATATACATATTTTTCCTTTTAACACATTAAATAAATTAAATTGAACACATTAAATAAATAACACATTAAATAAACAAAACCATTCAGTTTTATTAATTAACATATATTAAGTTTACAATAGTCTAAATAAAGACTTTCAAAATCTCTGTATGATCCTTGATCAAAAGACAGATTACAAGCATTCAAGAAACATTCTTTTTCTTCTGATATAAGGACCTGAGAATTGTGTTTTTCAAAACAGACGCTAATTATTTAGTAAACATGGAGGTACATCAATTTTATGACCTTTTAGGGAAGGGTTACCTATATTTTTCTTGGATATCTGTGAAGATTGCTTTGTTTCAACCACATCAACTAATATTGATAACCTCTAACTTTTGCTATTATGAAGATGCATTTTGGATTTTAACAAATTGTCAACTTTTTATCCTTAAAAAACAATTGGCAAAACACTGTGTATGTAGTACACACACATATATATATCCAGTTAAAACCAGAATACCAGAATTTCATCCTCCCTTTGCATAATGAAAACCAAGAATCCTCTTGGAGACATTCTTCCTCTTATGAAGTCAATTTTAATTTTAGATGTGCATCTAAGTTACAAAAAAATGTGTAAATTTTTGGTTGATTTGATCCACCTCTAAAACATGCCAAATAAAGTCCTTCAGTCTTTCAAATGGTATGTAAAACTCACCAATAGAAAGACAACAACAATAACATAAAATAAAATGGAAACTAAGAAATATCATTTGCTATAATAGCCAGCTCTGAAGCTAACATTTCTCTTACAATACTAATGAGTGAATGAAGAAAAGATGCTCTTCTTAGTATATTTCTCAACTTAGCCATGTATTAAAAGTGAAACAAAAAATGGCCTGAGCCTTTGTAACTAAGACTGTTCTAGGAATTAATTGGGAGAAACCATCGTTTGTACACTCTTGCCATGTATATGGCTGAAGGTCTCACCAGGAACTTGAAGAGGCCAGAGAATACTGTATAAGCACATGTCAATCCTTTCCCACTTTGATGTAAAGATCCATTAGCCTCTGGAGCAACAGCCAGACAATGAATCATAGGCATGCAGTTTTACATTGATCTCATGTACATTTTATTTATATTTTAACTTGTTTCCTTTTAAAACACAGTAATTCTTAACCCTTTGTATGATTTTTCCTTAATTCGTAGTGAAGATTTTTCATTCCCGGTGAACAGAAAGGGAGATCTACAAGAGAGAACTATTAAATTAACCCTACAAAATGTGCTGGCTGTTCAAGGTAATTGTTACCCCTCTGTCTCACTTTCACAAAGTTACATGCATGAACAGTTACAACAATAATAGGACTAAAGGCATTGACCATACAGAGCCATCATTCTTTAGAAGTTTACTCGTAATCGTTGTACAAACATTGTTTTACTTCTGCTTCATGAATTCTCAAATATATATGACACTACTCTTTCTGCACTGAGAAAAACGATCTGTGATTCCTGAGGCACTTTGATTTTATCATTCACTCATCTACTTGTTCAGCCTTCAGTAACTGTCTGCTTTACTGCTACTGTGCTTGACATTGGGGATTTAAAGTAAAACATAGTCTCTGACTCCAAGTTGCTTCCAGGATAGTACAAGGTGACAGACATGTAAAGATATAAGAGGAATCAATTGTTATAGAGCCTGTCATAAAAGTATGTATATGCACTACTGTGGAGAAGAAAAAAGGAAATGTTTATTTCTACCTAGAGTTGAATAAGAATGCATAGAGATGAAGAATAATGCTTAATGGTTATTGCCAATTGAAAACTGAAATTAAATAAGCAAACAGAAGAAAGAGTAAGTGAAACTGAGCACACTAAAGAGAAAAAGAGCCTGAGGGAAAAAAATATGGTAATAAAAAAATGGAAGAAAGACTTACAGGGGATTATTTAAGGTTGTTAAAAATAACTGAAAATAAATATTTTGATAAAAAGTCCTTTAGAATTTTAAAATTTGTATTCCAACTGATGACTGATCAGTTATGGTATAGAGTCTCATTGGAATTTATGTAAAAACTCTGATTTACTTTTCCTAACACAATTTTGGAATAATACCCTGGAATCAATAATTTCTTTTAGCAGATGTATTATTTTAGTCTTATTAATTCTGTAATAATAACTGTTCAGTCTTCACAAAAATGGAATAATATGGAATGCAAGTTAAAATACACACATGCTTTAAGCCCATTAGACCAGTGTACAGACTTTTTAAGTGGCTAGTTGGATATTCCATAAAAATTTAATTAGCATTTTAGAATCAGCAGCATCATGCTTCTTGCATTAAATAAATTCATTCAAAATCTTGGGTATGTAGTACTGGCAGGAACCATTGATAACAATTGGAACAAGACATGATTTCCTTTAAAGCACAGCTTTCATGTTGACTGATATGAAAGGCAGAGATTTTCCGCTGCTACATTTTTTTTTAAATTTCTATACAAATTAAAGCAGCAGACTAAGTTCTTAAATGTCAATTTTTATGTCAAATACACTCTGGCATTATGTAATATGTGTTTTCTACTTTAAGAATATTTTCCAATGATAGATCTTTCAGACTTTGCGAGATTATGGAAAAACCTCCAAATTTCATCAGACTCCATGGTTTGTTAGTTATTATGCGGCTAGGTCATGGAGTATCTGGCATGAAGAGCCTTAATCCTGAAATTTAATAGGCATAAGTAAAACTGTCATTAAATTATATAGTCCTTATTTTTAGTCCTATTTTCTTTTTTTCACAAGTGTCATGTATTTGGGTTTTATTATATGCAAACAAACACACTATTAAATATAGAAACAATGGAACTTGACCAAGAGAAAAAATAGCACACTTAATAGAAATTAAACCCGTAAGTAAGGTATGAAATTTTAGCAGTTTTAATCAACAGGTCAAAATAAAATAGAGTTCCCCACAAATTAAAGAATTAAAGGACTGCGATCATGAGTCCAAATAGAATAACTAAGATAGAGCAGATTGATTTCCAAAATGTTCAAAAAGTTGCTGAATTCTTTGGCTTAACATAACAATACATTCCTGCTGTGATAGTGTGTACATCATCAATTTAGTTAAATGGAACTACATTGTCTAGTTTTTCCTTTCCAGCTTAGGTTTGGCCACAGGAGAGATGTCTGTGAGATTTGCAAGGCCAAAGTGAAGTGGCAGCCATCACTCTCTAAAGGTCAGTGAAGCTCACACACATTGTCACTGATCTTCTGTCTTACAGAAGATGGTGTGGTGCAACAGCAAGAATTGCAGACTCCAGATCCCAATGGATCTACTCCTCAGTTTCTTCAAACTGTGGGCCAGGTGAAGAGCATCAGCTTCTTTTGCACATCACTACATCATCAAATGACAGGCCATGAGTGGCCAATTTGTCTTCATGATTTGCTGTTGTCTTTGCTTTTCCTCTGCATCATGCCTCACTTTTCTTCTTGACTGCTGTCTCTCCTGATCTATGGTAACTTCATGTTCTCATCAGTTACTTTCCACAGTACCCACAACTGCATACAATGTACTCCCTATAATTGGTCCTTTATTGTATCACTTAGAGTTGTTCTTCCTCCCTGACTGAACCTTAAATAATAGAGAAATTTATACCAGAGAGGGATCTAGGGGAACAGAACCTTATGAAAACATTCTTTGAAATGGCTCTGTGCTTTCTGGAATTTGTTATTTGATCTAATTATATTTCAAGACATTGATGATCCCATGGACAGTGGTAAAGTAGACATGAATCCATGGCAAAATGGTTACTTAAAATATCACCTGTAGACACCTGTAATAAAGTATCTGCAGAGGAACTGGGTGACCATGTAACTTTTGCCACAGAATATTTTATAAAAATAAAGAGCAAAATAAGGTTGTTTTGTTGCTTCTAAGTGTTCTAGAAGACTTGGGGAAAGTACATATGAGTTCAGAGTTTTAACTTTCCAGTTAAGGAAAAGAGAGGAGAACACTTCTAAGTCTGCCTTAAATAAATCTTTATCTCCTATAGCTGTAGGACTGAGATTTCTGAAAACCAATCCCAAAGTCTAAAGCTGTTTTTTGGCTGAATTAAAAATCAATTAAATGTACAACTTCAAAGGATCTTTTATAGTAAAGTTATCACATTCATTAGGAAGAAGTTTTTATCTGAAAATATGGATAGGATTATACAGAACAGATTCTAATGAAGCTGGGGAGCTTGATTCCTAAATACTCCTCAGCCTCCCTTGCTGTGGAAACAGACTTTCTTCCCTTGTTCGAAAAAGTTAGTCTTATCCTACCCAAGGAAACTGTAATGGCCAATCCTGAAGTAGTTGAATTACAGGGGACTGCTAATTCTCTTCATAACATACCCCATAACCTCCCATTGCTTCTAGACTTAGACTCTAGCCACAGTGGCCAAGATTTTAAATGTGACTTATGTGAAGGAGGAAACCACACTGAAGTGCCTGCAAATTTTGCCAATTTGTATCATCATAAACCTGGGGAACATGTATGGAAATGGATCCTATGGATGTTATAGCAGGTTAAAGAGGATTTAATGTAGGACTTAGTTGAACTTGTTGATATGGATACTATAGGCAGAGATTCTAGATTAAATTTGAAATCTCACATGACGAGAGTGGCAGATAGGTTAAGAAACTCATTCAGAGTTACAAAACAAATACGTAATGATTTCAGGATCTGAGCCCAAGGATTCTGGATCCAGAGTCCTTATTCTTAAGGGTGATATTGTTAGAGACAAGAGGCTGTGGCTTCAGACACATTAGAGACTATAGATTTAAAAGGGCAGTTGTAATAAATGAGACAAGAAAGAAAGCCCAGGATTTAGCTACTAAACCTCAAATTATAGTTATACTTTTCATGAAATCTTCACAACACTTTTTCTCTGTTCCATATGCATTTAGTCAAATGGTTGTCCTTTTTAAAGAACAAATTATATTTATTAAGCGACAAGAATATTTCCTGAATCCTCATCATATCTTGTTAAAGAGGAGATCTACAGTAGACCAACAATATAATGTAAATATTATGATGAATAATTAGGAAGCAGAGGAAATGTTAAATCAAGAGAGGGTGTGGGGAGAGGGAGAAAGAAAGCATAAACCCCATTCTTAAATATGTCTATGCACTTGTAATACAGTTTATATTTTCACAGTGAGATTGATGTATATATGTGTATATCTGTATGTGTGTATGTAAACATTATGCTGTAACCTCAAACTAAACTCTTTGAGAGATAGAAAAAGCAGAACATTACTGTCTAGATAACCAAACTCAGACCAATATACACAGCTTTCCAGGAGTGAGAGCTTCTACTTTCTAGGTAGAGGTGCTGAGTGGAATAGGCAGATAAAAGAAATATATTACTGTAAGATGTTTCATCTAAACTAACCTAATTGGGAGACACAATTCTTAGGTTGTACCTGGATATTCTGAGTGCACAGATGAAGCTGACCCATATACATGAAAGTAATTTCCCTTTAGGAATACACTATTTTGTGACATTTCCTCTGTCTAAATTATTCTTTAGATCTTCTACTAAAGAGGAGATAAATAGACACATAGGGTCCACCTCCAACTATGTTTTACTTTATTTGAATAGTTTTTGAAATTATTACAGCAGTTTTCTATTGTTGCATAAAAATTACCACAAACTTTGCAGATTAAAATAATAAACATTGCTGTATATGAAAAACCCACAGCTAACATTATATTCAGTGAAAGACTGAAATCTTTTCCTTAAGATCAAAAGGAAAAGAATGATCACTTTTTCCATCTCTATTCAACATAGTATTGGAAATTCAAGCCAGAGCAATGAGTCAGGAAAACGAAATAAAAGGCATCCAAATTGAACAGAAAGAAGTAAAATTATCTATGTTTGCAGGTAACACTATCTAATGTATAGAAAACCCAGAAGACACCACAAGAAACTGTTAGAACTGATAAACAAATTGAGCAAGTTGCAGAATACAAACTCAACACACAAAATCAGTTGTGCTTCTACAAATTAACAATGGACAATCTGAAAAGGAAATAAAGAAAACTATTTCATTTACAATAGCACGAAAAAGAATAAAATACTTAGGAATTAGTTTAACCAAGGAGGCAAAAGGCTTGTGCACTGCAAACTACAAAACACTGCTGAAAGAAATTAAAGAAGATATAAATAAATGGAAAGATATCCCATACTCATGCGTTGAAAGGCTTAAGATGTTGATACTCTCAAAGCTATCTACAGATTCAATGCAATGCCTGTCCAAACCCCAATGATGCTTTTAGTAGTAAAAGAAACCCTTCCTAAAATTCATATGGAAGCTCAAGGGAACCCCAAAAGCCAAAACAATCTTGATAAAGAACAAAGGTGGCTGTCTCATACTTCCTAATTTTAAAACTTACTACATTTGGTAGTGTATATATGTTGATGCTACTCTCACTTCAACCCAGCTTCCCCCTCCCCCACGCCGTGTCCTTAAGTCCATTCTCTATAACTACATCTTTATTCCTGCCCTGCCACTAGTATTGTGAAGCAATTATACACCAATAAAGATTTATTTAAAAAATAAATAAAAAATAAAACTTACTACAGAGCTCCAGTAATCCAAATGGTGTGGTAGTAACTTGAAGATAGATATAAAAATCAATGAAATAGAATAGAGACTCCTGAAATAAGCCCTCACATATATGGTCAAGTGATTTTTGAAAGGGGTGCCAAAGACATTCAGTGGAGACAGGACACCCTTTACAACAAATAGTGTGAAAACTGAATAGTCACATACAAAATAATGAAGCTGGACATTTACCTATATCATATACAAAAACATTTCTGTTCTGAGTAAGTTAATTTATAAATTTTACACAATCCAAATAAAAATATCAACAGGATACTTTTTGTGGAACTAAACAAGTTAACATGAAACAAAGCAAACTTGTGAGAAAAGACAGGAAAACACTGAAAAACAAAAACCCCATAAGAAAATGTCTTCCCAGACATTAAAATATAGTATAAACTCTATAATTAAAACATTGTGATACTGGCATATGAATGGACAAACTTTGCATTAGAACAGAATAGAAAGTTTAGAAATAGATATAATTGCACAATTTAAAAAACAGATATAAAAAAAGTCCCTTAAGTATAGAAAAATACATAAAACCTCACTCATATCAGAGAAATGCAAATTAAAAAAACTATGATATCATGTCTCACCTATCAAATTGTTGCAAATTTAAAATAATAACAGCACTTTCTATTAGGCAAGTCTCTGGGGGACCAGGTATTCTCATATAATTTCTGGTAGCCATGCTAATCAGTACACGTTTTGTGGAAAGGAATCTGAAAGTCCATACTGATGTCAGTCAATCAACCAATAAACATAAATAAATAGGAGTAAGAAAGCTTTTCCTTACAGTAGAATGGCAACTAATAAACGTATATGTATATGTATGTAGGGTTTGTGGGAGAGAGAGAGTGAGAGAAGGGAGAGAAAGGGGGGAGATGTGGGGAGAGGGAAGGGATACAGAGAACACAAAACTCGGTTACATCAAATAGCCTTCAGTGGAGCTGATAAATCTGAAAGTTGTGAGAAAGGGGCCACTAGTTTTAGGAGGCTATTCCAAACAATTACTGTAAAAAGATTTTTCAAAAATTCGAACTAGTAATGTGGCAGTAAAAATAGGAAGGGGTGTAAACAACAAGTCTGAATATTTTCAAGTTATTAACAAGGAAAAGTGGAAGATACTGATGAATACTTGGAATAGCAGAGGGTAGGGAAAATGATTTGAAAAAGAGAGAGATGTATTACACAAATTTTGGGAAAAAAAATTTAGTAAGACTAAAAGGTTTACCTTTTAATACTCCAAATAGAGAGATCTAAGAACCTAATACAAATTTCTAAAAATGTTTTGGAGGGGATTTGTCTCTGGGAAAAATTTACGTCAGGTAAAAAGGATACAACACAAATTTTTTTTAAACTTTCTATAGTTGACATTTTTAGGACAAATCTCTTCTACTATTTAATAAACTCCTTAAATCCAGGCTTTATTATACATAAAATAGTCTATTCTCTAAAAAATGCAAATAAAGTGTATTTTATTATTTATATATGGTTATTTTACTCATAGCCCTACTTCATTATCTGCCAGATTGCTGAATTAGAAGAGAAATTATATTTTAAATCTATATAAACATTGTTTTTAATGTAACTATAAAATATAATCACAATTTTATACCTGTATAACTATGAAAAATCACATACATCAATGGGTGATTTCTATCCTAAAGTACAGTAATAACTTGTTTGCTATGCCCCATTAGTGAATCTATGTTTGAGCACTAGTTATATTCAAGCAGAACTGTTTAAAAGTTATGGGAATATCAATGTAGGAGATAATTAAATGTGTACAGAACCTATTAATGTGTATAATTAAGACAGAACATCATTGGAGTCTATTATGAAATTATAATATCCTGTAGTCATCCTGAAAGGGACTGCTTGTCATGTTGTATTGCTTAATTATGGCCAAGTAGTTCACATAACTTGAAGTTACAGTGATTAAAACAATTAGTATAGGGTTAGGCCAAGTTATAAAATTAAAAAATCTAAATGTGAGCATAAGAATTAGATTTTAACATGTAACATTTATTTGGAAATGGATTAAATTTATTCTATTGCACTGTTTTCAATTAGCAAGAGATGGCAGTGCTCCATCCCACTTAATAGCTGTTAGTGCATAATAGTGGAAAATACTTTTATGTACTTTAGAACTGCTAAATCTAAATGGAAACTTATGAAAGGAAACATGTCAATAAATTTATAAATCATGTCTCTTAATGGCTGTGTATCCTCTATGCCTCAGTGTCCTGATGTGTAAAATGGTGATAATCTATAAAAGATTTTATCATGGGCTTCCCTGGTGGCGCAGTGGTTGAGAGTCCGCCTGCCGATGCGGGGGACGCGGGTTCGTGCCCCGGTCCAGGAGGATCCCACATGCCGCGGAGCGGCTGGGCACGTGAGCCATGGCCGCTGAGCCTGCGCGTCTGGAGCCTGTGCTCCGCAGCGGGAGAGGCCCGTGTACCGAAAAAAAAAAAAAAAAGATTTTATCATGAAGATAAATTATAAATATAGTTATGTACATAATTGTATATTAATGTGATATATATCTCAGTATATGTATGTGACATAATAAACAGTGATTGTAAACTATTATTATTATTGCTGTTACTATTACTACTATTATTACTTATTTATTATCCTTTTTTCTTTTACACATTTTGACTATCTACTTAGAACGCAGAAAATGACATTTTATTGCCTTACTGATTTAATACATTTCTTCCTTTTACAAGTATTATGACTAATGGATTATGGGACTTGAATGATCCTTGAAGTGGGGTCTACAAATGGTGTGTGAACTAAGTGATTATAGAAGTAGTTTTTCTTCATTTGTGTCATGGTCCATTTTATACAAAGAACAGGAAAGCTTGCATGTTCCACCATTTGTCTTCACAGAGACTCATGCATAAGCTAACACATGATGTTTAGAATTTATCTTATTTTTTAGAGCCTTTCAGAAAAGGAGATTATATGAATCCCAACAATTTCCTCCTCTCTCTCCTGCAACATCAATTTTTCTCTTCTACTGGTGATTTTTGACAAGGGTGGTATCATGGAGTGGTGAGGGTAAAACTATGATTGGAATGGATTCAAGAGAGAAGGGAAAAGAAAAATTCCTAATGTGGGAGTGTATATTTGGGGTAAACTTGTTCTAAAGTGAAAGATAGAAATATGGAGGTAGAGAAATGCATAGAATAAATGGAGAGGTATTGTTTGTTTGTCTGTTTGTTTTCTAATATGTTTGCCTTCACAATGAGTCTAGAAGAGACAAATTCATTTGATATGGAAGCCTTGTCTGAAAAGGTCTGAGGGAGAAAGTGTCTATCAGAGTAGTCCACAAGAATGAAAAAAAGAGGGGATGTACATGCCCCACTCTTTCCCATTTCCCAATGGTCAAAGCATGCCCTAAGAACTTCCCACTCCCCTAGCTTTTTGGACTTGTACCAACCATCCTCTTAGGTTGTTGCTCAGGAAACCAGATCCCTGTCCTGGGATGCGAAGCTCCATCCAAGACTCAGAGAAGTGATGAACTGGAGGTAGGACATGAAGGTAGGGAATCCAAAACTTGCAAAAGTTTATGACCCAAATAGTCCCTCACACTTGGTGTACTTAATTCTCCTTCCCTGAATTATTTTTCTCCTTAACACATATTGATTTGTTTGTTGTCTACTAGCCTGTCCTAGAATGTAAGGTTTGCAAGCCATGGGTAGGGGTCCAGGTACTATTTGTTCTTGTTTTTGTTTTCACTGCTGTATCTCCAACTCCTGTTAGATATTAGGTGCTCAGGAAATATTTGTTTACAGAATGAAGCACTCTAGGAGATTCAGTTCAACTTGTCCATATTGGAAAGGGTATATCAAAGCAGAAAGTCAAATGCAGACGAGTTGTACTAGAGCCAGACCAGCAATACCAGGCAACCAACCAAAACACAACCTTCCTCCTTCAGATCTTCAAGTTAAACATCCATTTACCAATTCTGACAATATTCAGGATTCACAGAGCACAAGTCCTTAGAAAAGAAAAATCATTAAAAAACAGAACTTTCCTTTTTGGTTTGGGTTTGAAAGATCTGAAAGAGATCTTGAATATTTCTTATATTTTCGTACTCAAGAGACGCAGAGGTGAATTTCACTTTGTAAGTCTCTGAAACATCAAATGAATGCTGAAAATGCATTCAAATGTGACAAAAGCAATCCCTATCTAAACAGTGCCTAAAATGAAAAATTTACTCTGGTTTTAGCCCAGTTGAATTGGTCAGAGCTGAAAATTCCTGTTCTCTTCCTAGCCATGTGTGGACTTTGAATTTAACTACAGGAATAACAGATATTTTGGGTTTGGTTCCAGACTACGGCAACAAAGTGAATATCGCAATGAGGTAAGTCATACAAATTTTTTGGTTTCCCAGGGCATATAAAAGTTACGTTTACACTATACTGTCATCTATTAAGTGTGCAATAACATTATATCTAAAAAGCAATGTACATAACTTAATTTAAAAATAATGCGGTTGCAAAAATGGCACCTATGGACTTGCTTTATGCAGGGTTGCCACAAACCTTCAATTTGCAAAAAAATGCAGTGTCTGCAAAGTGCAATAAAAATGAGGGATGCCTGTATAAAGTATTTGTCACTAGTATGTATGAGGCAGCCAGGTAGCAAATATCTATCCATTTTGGCTTGAGGTTGCACATTACAGACAAGAGGATTTTATTTCCTTTAACAATGTACAGTGGTAAAAGGAAATATGGGAATTTTTCCAGATTGATTGTTTTCATAGGCCTCTGCATCCCAACTTGGAAGCCAATTGGAAGATATATTTACTTTAATGAGAACATGCTTTCCTGTAGTGAATTTTTATAGCAAGAAAATGGAGATGTCATTGCTAACGGGGGGAAAAAAGACCTCTGAGGTCTCAGCTCATCCAGCTCTCTTGATTTGAGTTGCCACTAACCACTAAATTAATGCAAATATAGCTTAATGAAATGCTTCTCATACTGTGATCATAAAATATCCCTGCAAAATACCACCCTGCACTTAATAAATAGGAGAACCAATCCAGAATACTCCACATACCAATTTTCAAAAATTATGAATATTTCCCACAGATTCCTCAAACACTCAAAAGATCAACACAAGCCTCAAAGGTCAGTCTAATTATAAGATGAATTTGGATTGATTTGCAATCAACTCTGTCAGATGGAGAGCAACAAATTCAATGATGATAATTCTGGTAACAGTGAGACCATATGACAGAATACCAGATAAAAGCTATGTTAGAAACTGTGTTCATTGCATGGCGCAGATCGCAGGGCCCTCACTGAAGTGAAAGTTTTCTTCCCACTCCATTGGACCAGTTTCTCTGGGAGTATACAAAACCAGTGATACCTAACATGTGCGTCACAGACCAGGGAAGTACTGACGTTTAGAGCCAACATTTAGAAAGCTTCATAGCAGTTTGACTTGTTACACTATCTTAATGCATGATTTTTTTCTACTAACTAATTTTCCAGTATTTTACAAAAGATTTAGAATGCACTGGATTGGAGACTGCAAAGTAATAATAATAATAATAATAATAAATCAAAGATAACTTGAGAAACACTGTCCGAGTGTGTATATTTGCTTTGAGGGAAAACCGGAGAGCACTTAACTGAGTGTGAGCCAGAGATGATTTGCCTGAAATGTACTGTGGGATATGAGGAAGGAGAATAGAAAAATCTAATCTGTCCCCGCAAAAGCATTATTTGGAATTAGATGCATAAGACTCTTAAGATCAAGCCAAAATGACAAGAGGTAGTGATATTTGAAGAATAGACTATTGGAAGTTAAAGTGATTTTGTAAGTGTTAAAATATTTTACAAATATTTTTATTGTGTGGATTTTTGGAATTAACAGAGTAGAAAGCAGTGTACATTGGATTGAAGAAAGAGAACATTATCATAGATTTTAATAATATAAATATTCTCAGAATATAGAAACTATGTCACCCTCTTAGAGTATAATCAGTGTTATTAGCCACTGTTCAATTCACCAACCTATAAAAACCAAGTAGATTTGGAATTTCTGAAGCCCTAACAAAGTGTTTTGGGCATACAAAGAAGTATTAAAATAGAAAAAAAAATCTTACAAAGTTAGTTATAATTCCATATAGCAGGGATGATTTGCAGGGAGTATAAAAAAGAAACTTTGAATATTTAGTTGTCCATTGAGTTAGATGGATATGATAAAAAGAAGATACTGAATCTGACAGTGTCTCTGTCCACCATGGAAACTCCTTTTATCCTTCAAATTTCAGATCAAATGCTATCTTCTGTGAGAAACCTTCTCATAATAGCCTAGGTAGACTGCCTTTTTAATATACCATTTTATCAGTTATCATATTATAATAATTTATACAATTTAAAAAAAAATACAGTCTGTAACCTGATAGCAGGCAGGCAGATTTTCTCTTTTCTTATCCTTGTAGTTCTATTTCTACAATCTGGGAATTTCCTTGAACTTGGTACTTTCTAAATAATTAACAAGAGCATTCTAGGCTCTGTAGAGCAGGAGTCATATATGAGAGTGGATAAATGGCAAAAACATTAACGATGATAATGATGGATAACATATTCAATGTTTACTATATGCTAGGCACTGTTCTAAGCATGGTACAAGTATCAATTCATTTAATCTTCCCCTCTGTGAGTGACAGAAACTCAACATAACTGTGGCTTAAACAAATGAGAAGATTAATTCTCTCATATAAAAAAGTCAAAGATGGGCTTCCCTGGTGGCGCAGTGGTTGAGAGTCCGCCTGCCGATGCAGGGGACACGGGTTCGTGCCCCGGTCCGGGAAGATCCCACATGCCGCGAAACGGCTGCACCCATGAGCCATGGCCGCTGAGCCTGTGCGTCCAGAGCCTGTGCTCCGCAACGGGAGAGGCCACAACAGTGAGAGGCCCGTGTACCGCAAAAAAAAAAAAAAAAAAGTCAAAGATGAGCACCTGTAATGGAAAGGTCGTGTAATGAAGAGGTTAAGTCAGCCCTCCCACAGATAACAGATAAAATCTTGAGAAAGATATATTGTTAAAAAAAAAACCCAATTTCTCATGTTATAAAGACATGAGAAAGTATTTGAAAGCATACAGAAGACAGAACAGAGTTTACTCTTGAAACACTTCAACTAGAAAGGATAATAACAAGATAACAAGAAACATAATGCAAGTTTGCGCTTTCTTGTTCAAGTGCATCCCCAACCCTGGTGTCTACAGGGGACAAAACTGCAAACTGACTTCCTCCACTTGAGGTGGTAGAAATGAATTTTAAGGCTGAAAAAGCAGGTAGAAAATTAAGGGAGATGTTCTGAATGTGAGAGAGCTGACAAAGAGCTAAGATCCCAAATCTAAAAACCCTCCACCCAAATAACTGAATGACTGCTAAACTATGCACACACAAAAAAACTGCTGGGAATTGGGTGAAAACAAATGAACAAAAAACAAAAACAAGAAGAGATCGGAAAGATATCAGTTGAAATTAGTGAATTTTGTTTCATTGTTTTACTTCTTCACCTATTTTTCTTTTTAACTGAACACATTCCCCAGCTATTTGCAACTTGGTCAGAAGAAAGTTGAAGAAGTCTTAATGGCTTGAGGTATAGGAAGACAAAAGCAAAGGCTGGAAGAGAAACCAAACAATTAGAGCAGATTTTCTTGATTTTCACCTTGTCAAGAAAATCATAGACAAAGTGAGACCTGAAATGTGAGTGTATAATTTGCCCAAATCCTTGGTGGACCCCAAATTATGCAAGCCTGAGGGAGTTCACCAAGGGGCCAGGCTAGATAAAGCAAAATAAACCAGCAGCTGAAACTGTAATAATTGAACAGATATATCAGCTACTGCACACTCTGTGGGAGAGAGTTTGTAGTTTGAGTGTATGTGATTAGTCGCCACTAGAATTAAAAAACAAACAAGAAAAGCTAAGTGTTCTCTAAAGAACACGGCAGGATTCAGAATTACTATTTACCTGCAATATCCGGTTTTCAACCAAAAATTATTAGATACCCCACCAAAAAAATAACCCCAAAGTGTGATTCCTATTAAAAATAAGTAAGAATAACTTCAAAGCAGTTACTATGTTATGTTTGAATAATTTTTAAATGGTTCTAATAAGGAAACAGATAGGAAATCTCAGCAGAGAAATGAAAACTATCTTAAAAATGAAATTTTTAAAGATGAAAAGTATAACTTAAACAAAAATTTATAGAATGATCTCAACAGCAGAATGGAGCTGTCAGAATCAGTAAAGTTGAAATTAGAGGAATAAAAATTACCCAGTCCAAAGAATGGAGATAAAATGATTAGTGAAAAGTGCACAGAGCCAAAGAAATCTGAAGAGTAATACCAAACAGTTCAATATATATATAATTGGGGTCCTAGAAAGAGAGGAGAGTGAGAAGAAGGCAAGAAAGAATGTGTAGAAGTAATGAATGGAAAATTGACAAATAAGATTGAAAACATTAATTTACAGAACCTAGAAATGCAACGAACCCTTACCAATATCAACAAAAACAAAACTTTCCCAAGTACATCAGAGTTAAACTTCTGAAAAGCAAAGATAGTGAGACATTCTTAAAAGCACATAAAAGAAAACAACACTTCACATAACAGGAGGAATGATAATATGTTTAATAAATGACTTCTGTTCAGGACCAGTGGTGGTCAGAAGATATTAGAATAAAATATTTAAGGTAGTGGTGATGAAGAGAAAGCCTGTTAACCAAAAATTCTATATCCAGCAAAACTATCCTTCAACATAAAGATGAAATAAGACAATTTCAGATAAACAGAAATGGAGAAAAAGTGTTTTGAGATAGACCTTTGAAGTGCTAAAGGAATTATTCAGGTTCAAGGGAACTGGGAACAGATAGCAACCCGTATTTCCAGAAAGAGATGAAAAATACCAGAAATGGTAAATATATGAGCAAATGTAAAAAACTGTATCTAGGAAGATTTATGGTCCCTCAAAAAGTTAAACACAGAATTACCATATGACCCAGTATTCTACTCCTAGATATGCACTTCAAAGAACTGAAAACAATTATTCATACAAATACATGTACACCTATGTTCACAACAGCACTACTCACAATAGCCAAAAGGTGGAAACAACCCAAATGTTCATCAATGGATGAATGGATAAACAAACTGTAGTACATACATACAATGGGATGTTAGGCATACATAAAAAAGAGTACATGCTACAATGTTGATGAACCTCAAAAACATTATACTAGATGAAAGAAGTCAGGCACAAAAGGTCACACATTGTATGACTCCATCTACATGAAATAGCCAGAATAAGTACATCCATAGAGACAGAATGCAGATTAGTGATCGACAAAGGCTTTTGGGGACAGGGAATGGGGAGCATCTGCTTAATGGGTATAAGATTTCCTTTGGGTATGGTGAAAATATTTGGAATAGAGTTGTTTGCTGCACAATATTATGCATGTATTAAATGTCACTGAGTTGTTCATTTCAAAAATAATTTTGTTATATGAATTTCACCTTAATAAGATATTAAAGAAGTCTGCAGTATCTATAAACTGTTTTCTTATTATTTATTAATTTGTAACATATCTATTAGAGTACATAAGAAAAACAAATAACACTATATTGTTAGGTTTATAACATATATGGCTGTATTATATATTACAACATTAGCACTAAACATAGAAATAAATGAAAGTTTCCTACATTTTACCTGAACTTAAGTCTGAAATAATTTGGTTTGTAATAAATGAAAGATATTTATTTTAAATAAATAAAATAAATAAATAAATAAATAAATAAATAAATAAAACCAGTGGTCCTCAAACATTTTGCTCTCAGGCTTTAACACTCTTCACTGTTATTGAGAAACTGAAAAAGATTTTGTTTATATGGCTTAAATCAACCAAATCTAGCCTACTGGAAATTAAAATTCAGAAAATTAAAATATATTTATCTACAATTCACTTCAAAACAGCAATAATGAACACAGTAATTGCAAACACAAAAATACATGTTATAAATGAGAAATAACTAAAATTTCCAGAACAAAATAGGAAAGATATGACTCTTTTTTACATTTTTCTAAATTCATTAATATAGGACCCCTGGATTTTCAGTTATGGTTATGCATTTGATCTGTTATAATAGGTTGGTTTGAACTATATGAAAAAAATGTGGTCACACATATATAAGTAGCTGGAAAATGATGACTATTTTAATAGGCCTTTTCATGTAATTTTGGATATTCTTCTATTATTCAAAACCAAAACTCTACAAGTGTTAGTGTCTTAAAGTTTCTTACAGTACTATACATCTGACACTAACATAATACTGTATGTCAACTACACTTCAGTTTAAAAAAAATTCATTATAATGTCAAATCTGAAACTGTAGAGTGAAAATTTCAAAATCCATTGGTCTATCTTTTATCTTGAATAAATATTTTAACACATGCATGCTATTGTAACATCATTGTATTGGTGATCTGGAAAATATTGGGTCACTGAGTGATATAAGTTTTTCAAATATTAACATTTTATTATATAACATAAAAATGAAATTTACTAATATAACCATTAGATTCTTCAGAAAAGTCTTTGAATAATGGGATACAGTCAAGTTCACAGTGGCAGGTATAAGTTTTTCAAAATTCTAAGTTTTATTTGGAAATGATGTTTATCTTTAATAGTAAAAACTTTCAGTTATTTTCCTTGAAATGATAGGCTTGTATCATTCATTTTTAAGAAAACATTTGCCATATCTGTAAAAAACCCAGTAAACCAATATCTCTCATGAATATAGACTCAAAAATTCTTAATATAATATGAACAAATTGAATTAAAAATATTTAAGATGAATAATGAATTATGACCAGTTGGGGTTTACCCCAGGAAAAAAACATTACTTTAGCATAAGGAAATCAATTGATGTAATCTACAATACTTAGAGAATAAATTATGAAAGTCATATGATCATCTCAATAGAGAGAGGCAAATTATTTGACAAAATTTAACACATATTTATGAAAAACTTTCAGCAAATTAGAAATAAAGGAAACTTCCTTAGCATATAAAGGCACATCTACCAAAACCCCATGGCTATCATCCTTTTTTTTTAAATGTCTTTTTTCAGTTGAATGAAAGATTCTTTAAATTCTATAGTGCTTTATAATTTTCTAAAGTTTCACACACATGATTTCATATAATCCCATAATAACTCTTTTCTCCCCTTACACTTATTTGCCCTTCCCCCATTCTTCCTCCCCCCTGGTAACCACTAGTTTGTTCTCTATATCTGTGAGTCTGCTTCTCTTTTGTTATTCACTAGTTTGTTGTATTTTTTAGATTCCACGTATAAGTGATATCATACAGTATTTGTCTTTCTCTGTCTGACTTATTTCACTGAGTATAATGTCCTCCAAGTCCACCCATGTTGCTGCAAAATGGAAAAATTTCATCATTTTCTATGGATGAAAGTATTCCATTGTATATAATACATACCACAGTTTTTTTATCCATTCATCTGTTGATTGACACTTAGGTTGCTTCCATATCTTGGCAATTGTAATAACTCTGCTATGAACATTGGGGTGTATGTATGTTTTTGAATTAATGATTCGGGTTGTTTTTTTTTTATATCCAGGAGTGGAATTGCTGGGTCATATGGTAGTTCTACTTTTAGTTTTTTGAGGAACCTCCATAATGTTCTCCACAATGGCTGCACCAATTTACATTCCCACCAACAGTGTAAGAGGGCTCCATTTTCTCTACATCCTCATTAAGATTTATTATTTGTGTTCTTTTTGCTGATAGCCATTCTGAAATGAGGTGATACCTCACTGTGGTTTTGATTTGCATTTCCCTGAAGATTACAGATGCTGAGCATCTTTTCATCAGCCTGTTATGCATCTGCACTTCCTTCTTGGAAAAATATCTATTCAGTTCTTCTACCCATTTTTAAATTGTGTTGTTTGTTTTTTTGATGTTGAGTTGTATGAGGTGTTTATATATGTTGGATATTAATCCCTTGTTGGTAGCATTATTTGCAAATATCTTCTCCCATTCAGTAGGTTGTCTTTTCATTTTGTTGATGGTTTCCTTTGCCATGCAAAAGTAAGTTTAATTAGGTTTCATTTTTCCTTTTATTTCCTTTGCTTTAGGACATAGATCCAAAAAATATTGCTTCAATTTATGTCAAAAAGTGTTCTACCTATGTTTTCCTCTAGGAGTTTTATAGTATCTGGTCTTAGATTTAGGTCTTTAATACATTTTGAGTTTATGGTGTTAGAGAATGTTCTATTTTCATTCTTTTACAAGTAGCTGTCCGATTTTCCAGGCATCATTTACTGAAGAGACTGTCTTTTCTCCACTGTATTGTATATTCTCTCCTTCTTTGTCATTTATCCCAGGAATGCAATGATTTTTCAATATTTGGAAATCAATCAATGTGCTACATCACATTAACAAACTGAAGAATAAAAGCCATATCATCATCTCAATAGATGCAGAAAAAGCTTTTTATAAAGTTCAATATCCATTTATGATAAAGGCTCTCCAGAAAGTGGGGATAAAGGGAACATACCTCAACATAATAAAGGCCACATATGACAAAACCACCACTAAGATCATGCTCAATGGTAAAAGCTGAAATAATTTCCTCTAAGATCAGAAACAAGACAAGGATGCCCACTCATGACATTTTTATTCAAAATAGTTTTGGAAGTCTTATTCACAGCAATCAGAGAAGAAAAAGAAATAAAAAGAATCCAAATTGGAAAGGAAGAAGTAAAGCTGTCACTGTTTGCAAATGACATAATACTAAACATAGAAAGTCCTAAAGACAGTACCAGAAAACTACTAAAACTCCTCAAATGAATTTGGTAAAGTTGCAGGATACAAAATTGATACACAAAAATACATTGCATTTCCATACACTAACTATGAACTATCAGAAAGAGAAATTAAGGAAACAATCCATTTAGCATCACATCAAAAAGAATAAAATACCTAGGAATAAACCTACCTAAGGAGGCAAAAGACCTGTACTCAGAAAACTATAAGATACTGATGAAAGAAATTGAAGATAATACGAACAAAAAGATACACTATGTTCCTGGATTGGAAGAATTAATACTGTTAAAATGACCATACTACCCAAGACAATCTACAGATTCAATGCAAACCCTATCAAAATACCAATGGCATTTTTCACAGAACTAGAACAAAAAATTTTTAAATATGTATGGAAACACAAAAGATCCTGAATAGCCAAAACAATCTTCAGAAAGAGGAACAGAACCAGAAGAATCATGCTCCCTGACTTCAAACTATACTACAAAGCTACAGTAATTAAAACAATATGGTGCTGGCAAAAAAAAAAATAACACATAGATCAATGGAACAGAATAGAGAGATTAGAAATAATCTCACACACTAGGATCAATTAAGTTATCATCCTTTTCATTGAGAAACACTAAATGTTTTTCTTCTAAGATCAGAAAATGTGATGCTTATTTTCATTATTTCTATTTAACATTGTACAAGAGATTCAAGCCAGTGAAATAAGGGAAGGAAAAAAAAAGGTAATGCATATTGTAAAGGAAGTTGTTAAATTATCTTTAATTTACCCTGTACCTAGGAAGTTCTAAGTAATCTACAAAAAAGGATATGAGAACTAATAACCAAGTTTAGCAAAGTCACAGCATATAAAGTTGATATCCAAAGTAATTCTGTGTTGATTTATTAACATTAAATATCTGTAAGGGGAAATAAAATACATTTCCATATACAGTAGCATCCCCAAACATGAAATACTTAAGAATGTACTTAACAAAATGTACATAGATACCATTCATTGAAAACTACAAAATATTGCCAAAATAAAGAACTAAGGAAATTGAAAGATATACCACCCTCTTGGATTAAAAGGCAGAATATTATTAGGATGTTATTTTATCCAAATTGATCTTTAGATTCAATGTTAATCAAAATAATCATGAGCATTTATGAGGAAATATACAAGATGACCAAACTTTATGTGGCAATGCAAATAATATATATTAGCAAAAGCAGTGGTTAAAGAAAGGAACAAACTTGCAGCACTAACAATACCAGATTTCATCACCTACTATAAAGTCACAGTAATGAAGACAATGTAATATTTGAAAAAAGTATATTATTATAGACCAATGGGACAGAATACAGTCCAGAAATAAACTCACTCATGTGAGTGATTAATTTTTAACAAAGTAGTCAAGGCCATTCAATGAGGGGAAGTAAAGTTTCTCAATAAATAGGGTTGAAACTACTGGATATTGGCTCTTATCTCATACAATTTACAAATTTTTAAAAGAATCATAGACAAATGTAAAAATTAATACTATAAAAATTTGAAAAGGAAACATAGGAGAAAACCTTTGCAAACGGGGTAGGCAAAGATTTTGTACATAGGAAAGAAAAAACACAAACCCTAAATGAACAAATTTTATAAATAAAACTTTGTTAAAATTAGAAATTTCTGGTCATTAAAAGACACTATTAAAATATAAAGCAAAGTTACAGACTTTGAGAAAAATATTTCTGTTATATAGACATGATAAAATCTTTTATAAAAAATAAATAACTCTTACTACTCAATAAGAAGGCAAGTAACCCAACTTAAAAAATGGGCAAAAGGGGGGCTTCCCTGGTGGCACAGTGCTTGAGAATCTGCCTGCTAATGCAGGGGACAGGGGTTAGAGCCCTGGTCTGGGCTCCCTGGGTCCCTGAGCCCTGTGTCCCACATGCCGCAGAGCAACCAGGCCCGTGAGCCACAACTACTGAGCCTGCGCGTCTGGAGCCTGTGCTCCGCAATAAGAGAGGCCATGATGGTGAGAGGCCCACACACCGCGATGAAGAGTGGCCCCCGCTTGCCACAACTAGAGAAAGCTCTCACACAGAAACGAAGACCCAACACAGCAAAAATAAATAAATTAATTAATAAACTCCTACCAGCAACATCAAAAAAAAAAAAAAATGGGCAAAAGAGTTGGACACTTTAGCATAAAAGATATATGAATGGCCATTAAATACATAAAAATTGTCAACAGTGTTAGTTATCAAGGAAACACAAATGAAAACCACAATGAGAAAACACTAGCATAACTAAATTGTAGTAACAATGAGATTCCATTACAATGGCAAAAATTATAGACTAACCACTTCAAATGTTGGTAAGGAGATGGAGCAACTGGAACTTTCATACGTTGCTGATGTGAATGTAAAATAGTACAATGCATTAGAAAACAATTCAACAGTTTCTTAACAATGACAAAAAGTTAAGCATACACTTACCGTAATATCCAAGGACTTCACTCCTATTTAAACAGAAAAAGCAAAACATGTCTCCTCAAAGCCTTATACTTAGAATGTTCGTAGTAGTTTTATTTATGATAAGCAAAATCCAGATATAACCAGTTCATCAACAGAGGAATGGATGACTAAAGTGTAGTATGTCCATATAATGAAGTACTCTTCACGATTAAAAGGGACATACTACTGATGTATGTAACAACTACTAACACATGAAACTATGTTATGCTGAGTGAAATATAACTGGCACAAGATACTACATATGCTACTATTCTTTCATATGAAGTTCTAGAAAATAAACAGCAATCTATTTTGAAAGAAAGCAAATTTGCATTTACTCTGGGTGGAAATTTGTGAGAAGAAAGTATGGAATTGACAGTAAAAGAGCCCAGTAAAAATTTGGGGGTTGATGGAAATGTTCTGTATCTGATTGTGGCTATAGTTACATCAGTGTAATCACTTGTCAAAACTTATAAAACTCCAAGTTTAAAATGGGTGCAATTCGTTGTATGTAAGCTACACCTAAAGAAAAGATTACATTTCTTTATAGAAAATAAAACCACAATACAATAAAAATAGAAATGTATAAAAATTATTTTAAAATAAATCCAAATATAAAGAGATTAGGACTAATCTAATGTTGCCAATGGGGTCAATGGGGTCCTATGTTCCCTCAATCTTTTTACTTCACAATCTTCAATAATCTTTCTTCCCATGAAATAAGTTTTCTCAGTCTCCAGTCCTCTTGTCTGTGTTTCAGTCAGCACAAAGGAAAGAGCAGAGGATGCCGTGCTTTCTCCTTCCCTCTAAGGACATGTCTTAAAACTGCTTACATCACTTCTTATTCTGTCCTATTGTCCAGGACATGATTACATAGCATTAGTGGCAGTAGAAGTGGGAAATGTAATGTTTACTCTGCATGGCCATTTACTCAGCTAAAAATTTGAAGTTCATTGCTAAGGATGAAGGAAATAACTACATTGAGGGAGTAGATCTCCTCATCACAGTTCTATTCTTTCAGACTTTTTTATATGTAGAGGTCATTTACCAATTTAGACTAAAGTAAGAGAAATTTCTTTGTGTATATCTTCCCTGCTATAAGACTTCATGTTTTTCTATAGAGCAGTACTTACCACAATGTATGGTAGTTGTTATACATCTTGCATGTTTAAAATACTGGATTTAAAGGCAGAAATTGTATCTTACTCATTTTTTATGGTTAGTACTTGCCAATATTTAGATAGTGATCATTTAGTAAATGTTGTTGATGTTTTCCTGACCAAATTTCATTTCATCTGAAAACTAAGGACAATTTTTATCCTAGGGATGACCACCATGTATAGACCAATTGCAGCCACTGGATAGCCTCCCTCACTGAAATTTTTATATGCAAGAAAGACTTATTGACAAACATTAGTAAGTGTGTGCTGATAGTTCAAATACATGTTCTTCTTGGATCAATAAAATATAATTTTCAGATCTAAAATTTAAGTGAGAAATTCAGTATATACATAAGAGAGTTTAGCAACATTCTCCAAAGCAGAAACTCATGCCCTAGAATTTTACACGCAAAATCATGAGTTGTTGCTGGTAACATTTGAAATAACAATGACTTCTTTTTAAAAAGAATTTTTTATTGGAGTAAAATTGCTTTAAAATGTTGTGTTAGTTTCTGTTGTACAATGAAGTGAATCAGCTATATGCATACCTATATCCCCTCCCTCTTTGACCTCCCTCCCACACCCCCATCCCACACATCTAGGTCGTCACAGAGCACCAAGCTGAGCTCCCTGTACTATACAGCAGGTTCCAACTAGCTATCTATTTTACACATGGTAATGTATTTACGTCAAACCTAATCTCCCAGTTTGTCCCACTCTCCCCTTCTCCTGCTGTGTCCACATGTCTGTTCTCTATGTCTACATCTCTATTCCTGCCCTACAAATAGGTTAATCTGTAACACTTTTCTAGATTCTACATATATGCGTTAATATACGATATTTGTTTTTCTCTTTCTGGCTTACTTCACTCTGTATGACAGACTCTAGGTCTATCCACATCTCTACAAGTGATCCAATTTTGTTCCTTTTTATGGCTGAGTAATATTCCATTGTATATATGTACCACATCTTCTTTATCCATTCACCTATCATTGGACATTCAGGTTGTTTACATGTCCTGGCTATTGTAAATAGTGCTGCAATAAACATTGGGGAATATGTGTCCTTTTGAATTATGGCTTTCTCAGGGTATATGCCCAGTAGTGGGATTGCTGGGTCATATGGTAGCTCTATTTTTAGTTTTTTAAGGAACCTCCATACTGTACTCCATAGTGGCTGCAACAATTTACATTCCCACCAACATTGTAGGAGGGTTCCCTTTGCTCCACACCCTCTCCAGCATTTATTGTTTGTAGATTTTTTGATGATGGCCAGTCTGACCAGTGTGAGGTGATACCTCATTATAGTTTTGATTTGCATTTCTCTAATAATTAGTGATGTTGAACATCTTTTCATGTGCCTCTTGGCGATCTGTATGTCTTCTTCGGTGAAATGTCTATTTAGGTCTTCTGCCTATTTTTTAACTGGGTTGGTTTTTTTTTTTTTTTTTTTGATATTGAGCTCCATGAGCTGCTTGTATATTTTGGAGATTAATCCTTTGTCCGTTGATTCATTTTCAAATATTTTCTCCCATTCTGAGGGTTGTCTTTTCATCTTGTTTATGGTTTACTTTGCTGTGCAAAAGCTTTTAAGTTTAATTAGGTCCCATTTGTTTATTTTTGTTAACAATGACTTCTTTATACCTTCTGAAGTACAGCCAATGTGAAGCAGTTCTGCATGGACTTTTATAGATATGTGTTAGGGTTTATTATATATCTCGGTTAGAGGTACCATTTTAAGTTCAGTGTTAAATAGGTATATACATTTACAATATGTCAAAGAATATGGTATCATAAACAACAGTACACACAGGCAGCAGCACAGTTTTTATGACCTTTGCCTCCCCCAGGATATCACAAGGATGTCCTTAAAATTGTTGCCACTAAGCTAGAAGAAAGCTTAGGCTAAAGCATTCACAGATCAGCCATAGGGTCTATATTGCATGTGTCATTTATTTTACTTCAACATAGAAATTGTATTAAAAGTCATAAACTGGTAATTCATATCTAAGGTGATTTAATGACCTTCCAAAGACTTGTCTGCAGTATATGTCTATATGTACCTGAGGAGAGATATCTGGGTGGATTGGCAATGGGAATTCTTAAGGCAAAGGGGCAAAGACAGAAGGAGGTAGACAAAGCAGAGAGCAGAGTTAGCCAGAAAAAGACATGTGGTTTAGGACTGGGAGGTATCTGAGTGACATAGTGGTTTTGTCTGCCATGTGCCATATGTTATATACTATTTTATTCTCTTCTTTTCTATTCAGAGCCCTTTTTTCATTCAGGAAAAGGAAAAAGTTCCAGAATTTTAAAAAATAGAAATGAGAAACAAGCACATGTAGTACATTTCTAAATGTTTTACAGCTTCCATATTTGAAAGCCAAAAAAAAAAAAAAAAAAAAGAGAGAGAGAGAAGAAAAGATTCTTAGAACTTGGGATTTACTTTAAAATATCTTTCATATCTTAAAAGTTTGTAAACCTAAATTTGTGGCTGAACAGAGAAATATATTCCTAGGGTATAGGAAATTCAAGAGTTCTTTTCTTACAAGGGGGAGACAGTGAAAAGAAATCACTCTGTGTATAGCACATATTGTGAAAAGAAGACCAATAGTCTTACAAGCCAGAGGAAACCTAGAGGTCCATGTCCAGCTCTAAGGTCACTGAGAGATTTAACTTTACAGAGCATTGAAGGTATTGTTAAAAGATAAACTGAGGCATATTAAAAAATTTAAGAGTTTATTTGAGCAAAATTCGACTCGAATCCAGCAGCATCCAATCTAGTGGATAGAAAGGAGCTTCAAGGAGCTGTACAAAATGAACAACTTTATAGCCAGAAGGGAGAAGAAACAAGAAAGTTATACTAGGCTAAAAAAAAGAAAAAAAAGGATAGTGATTGCAAGATTACTTTCCTTTAGTAACTTTACAATGGACAGGGGATCTATTAGGCAGACTACCTCACTAGTGCTGATCAGCTGATTCCTGGTTGACTGGTTTAGGATTCCATTTCTGGAGACGTGAAACTGTAATTAAGTCTTGGTTTGGTGACATGGGTCTCAGCATAATTGACTCCATTTTGGGTCTGTTGTCTTGTTTTTAACAGTATTCATGAATTTTATTCTTTCTTAGATTAAAGGGCATGGTGCCCTGGTGTCAAACAGAAAGACAGATTTTAGGTTTTCCTTACTCTGATTTTAACTTCCAGAGGTAGTTTACTTACTTTTCAAAGACTTAATATGGTCTTGGCATTTGATAGATATGATTAGATACAGATACAATTGTGATATGTTGCAACTAATAAGATTTTTTTAAAAAGTCTAGGACTTAGTAAGTTTGACAGCTGATATAGGCCCCTAAGAATTTTTATTAATGACAATTAAGTCAAATGTAGTTAATTCTGTAGTTAACAAGAACTTTCTGTCCCAGATTTATAAATAGATTTTTTTTTACTAACAATCCCTAAGACATTCTGCATTTCTTTTGCCTCTGTGTGGGAGGACAGTATTTTTTCAGGTAAAAAGAATACAGTTATCCTTATGGGAGATACAACAATCTCACACATGGAGAGAGGACAGAACTCTAGTTTTCTAGTAAACTAGAAAACTATGCAGTCATTTTAATCACATAGTCAGCTCCTTGAGAAGATAGGATCTAGCTACCATTAAAGGTTGAGTTCAAGTCTGCCATCATTTGCATCTGTTTGGTAGCCCACTAAGTATTGTCTTCAGATGAGGCAACTGGTATTTTACTGAGTGTCCCCTGGAGATGCCAGATAAACTATCAGAGAGTAGGTTTAGACTCAGTAACTGCTAAGGAAATGACTAGGACAATAGCATTTCAAATGAAAATGCTGTGAATGGTCAGTATAATAGTAGATTTCCCAACATTTAACAATGTGTATATTGATGAAACAATAATAGGTTCCTGTTTGGGGTTCTTCCTCTAAAAAAGATGCCTTTGTTTTGTCAATACAATTAACTCAAACTAACTTAAATTTCATGCTTTTTTAATAGCTGCAGAAGGACAAAATAAGTGTAGTGGAAATAATGTAGATTCTGACAGACTTGGTTCTGAATCCTGGCTCCACTGTATTTTTAGCTCTGTACCTTGGATGTTTAGTTTACTTCTTTGAACTTCAGTTTCCTTTCAAGAAAATTGGAGTAATAATAATAAATACAGAGCATGGTTTCAGGGAATATTATGTGAGAAGATTAATATAAAGAGTTTAACATCTTAACTGACTCAGAGATGTTTCCTGATCCTTAGAGGTAATTGATCCTGTATAAATCTGCTTCCATGACCTTTTTTTAAAAAGTTCAATTTTTCTAAAGAAATATTTTACAGAATTCCAAGACCAATATGTAAAACAAATCCACTCACCTATCTTTTTTGTGTTGCATCACCTGAGTTTAGAACTGTATTTAAAACATTTCTGGCACTCTACTTTCAACTTGAAGACACTGAGTTCTTTTAATTAAAAAAAAGAAATCCTCAAATTCCCATAGATGGTAAGGTCTCTTATCCTTCAGTTCAGTTCATCCTTTTGTCCTGCAATACACTTGTGTTCTATATTAACATTAATTTAAATATTCTCTTTTAATAAATAAGGTAGAAAATAACCATCTTGTTGAGAATAATCTCCAAGCATATTTGCAAACCAAATGAGAAAACTGGTTTTATAAAACTCTATAAACTTTAAAACAGCAATATATAATGTGGTTTTCTTTCATTTATATTTTGCTATTATTATTGCTACATTTAGGCATGAATTTTGGAGTCAAATCCCAGTGTCATATCTGCCATCAACATGACACACATTTATCTTTGTGAGTTTGTTTCTCTATTTGTAAAATGGGGCAAATAATAGATCCTTATTTGATTGTTATGATATATATAAACCAATCAACATAGTGCTTGGCATAGAATGGACATTGCACACATGCATGCATAATTTGATTGGGCACTCAAAACAGTATTTAGATATTACTTTATCTTTGAAACATCTGTAACAGGTAAATAGGTAGCAAAATGATAATTCCTATAATTCCAAAGAAAAATTAAGATTAAGGTATTAAAATTAATACCCTCTCCACAATATTCAGGATAATTACATTGCTATCACTAAGTATAGGATGAGCATTTCGTTTCAGTATTCTGTTCCTCTAATTGAGGAATTCTTGGTTTTGAAGGCTAAAGGATCTCTGCAGATCATGTAATGATATAATAAGTATGATGCAAACCAAAGAGTAAGAATGGGAAAGAGAATTACTGATAGCTAATATATAGGCTTAGCTGGCATACGGCATAATACATGCCATTTCCTGTTCTTAGTGTTTTACTTCTATTAAATTATTTAAGTATTCATACTCCAAACAACCCTCTGAGGAAATTTTTATTAATGTGATAATAATTTTACATATATAGAAATGGAAATAAAGAGAATTAAAAAACCTGGCCTAGGGCTTCCCTGGTGGCGCAGTGGTTGAGAGTCCGCCTGCCGATGCAGGGGACACGGGCTCGTGCCCCGGTCCGGGAAGATCCCACATGCCGCGGAGCGGCTGGGCCCGTGAGCCATGGCCGCTGAGCCTGCGCGTCCGGAGCCTGTGCTCCGCAACGGGAGAGGCCACAGCAGTGAGAGGCCCGTGTACCGCCAAAAAAAAAAAAAAACAAACAAAAAAAACCTGGCCTAGATTATATAGCTGGTAGGAAGAACAGTGAGGGTTCTAACCCAAGGTGCCTGATTCTAGAGATGGCTGTGCTGGTAACCACTATATTCAGCTGCCTTTCCAATGTGAGAGCATTCTTGTAGCAATTACTCATAAGTAGACATCTACATCACTAAAACTGCTGAACACTGGATCTTTTAAAATGATCAAATCTGACTTTATTAATCTCTCCTTAATTATCCTTTTTTAAATCAAATGTTTTGTTGATATGTCTTTCACTGCTTTTATAACAGAGAAGGATGTTCTCTAAAACTTTCTTGCAGAAATTGTTTTCTGAGCTGGAACATACCACGTAACGTCTTCATTCATTCTTTCATTTATTCTCAGAGAGAGAGGAAAAATCTTGTGGCCTAGAAGCCTCAGGAAATAAAGAGGAGGTTCTCAAAGGCCATTTTACTGACTATGAGATACTCTCTGGCAAGCACACAGACCTCTCAACTTCAAACTCTCTCCTCTTAAACATGCTGGAGATGATAGGAAGGGATGATTTGGAGCCTGGGAAGAAGATAATCTAGGTTGTTCATTTTGTGCTAGAAGCATTTCTTTGGACTTCAGATGAATAATAAAATAAGGTTGCAAGAAGAATGTAGTCCCTGGACATTGATGATAAGGTGAATAATTTAAATGTTGTAAGGGACTGAGTCTGGTGTTAAATAATATAGGCCCTTTTTGGCCCACATTTTTTTTTCTTCTTGTAATTTCTTATTTGCTAGAGAGAGAACACAGTTTAGTAGAAAAAAATTAACCTTCTGAACCTGTAATGGATAGCATTATAAACATTTAATTAGGAACCTCTTTCTAAGTTATTTTTTCTTGAGATATAAAATTGCTTCATATGAATCATTACATAATTCTAACGTATTTTGGAGTCATATGTATTAGATGTTGAAGAATACCATATTTTGATTCTTCTTCTGACATTCTTCCTGACACATCTTGGTGCCTACAATATATGTTGGATATTTAATGAGTTATCTCCAGGGTAACATGCCCAAAAGAGAACTTGTACTTCCTTTCCCACTCAAAGTCTTCTCTTCCTCAGTCTTCCCCCATCATAACGAATGGTATCACAATTCACTCAGTAACTCTTCCCCCAAAACTATAGAGTCACCTTTGATTCTCCTCTTTCTTTCCAATGCCACTTCCAATCCATCAGCAAATTTTCATATCTCTACAATCTCTTTGGCCTCTTCTTACCACCATCTTCATTATCCCTATAACCTATGTCACTAAACTCTGCCCTCTGGCATATTACACCACTTCCATAGTCCTCTTGCTTTCACTCTTACTCCTCCACATGGCACCAAGTGTGAACTACTATATATAGAAAATCCTAAAGACACCACCATAAAACTACTGGAGCTCATCAATGAATTTGGTAAAGTTGCAGGATACAAAATTAACATACAGAAATCTGTAACATTTCTATACACTAACAATGAACTATAAGAAAGAGAAATTAAGGAAACAATCCCATTTCCCATTACATCAAAAAGAATAAAACACCTGGGAATAAACCTACCTAAGCAGGTAAACAACCTGTACTCGGGAAACTAGAAGACACTGATGAAAGAAATCAAAGATGATGCAAACAGATGGGAAGATATACTGTTGTGGTCTTGGATTGAAAGAATCCATATTGTTAAAATTACTATACTAACCAAGGCAATCTACAGATTCAGTGCAATCCCCATCAAAATACCAATGGCATTTTTCATAGAACTAGAACAAATATTTTTTTTCTTTACTTGAATGTTTCATGTAGCTGACTTCTGATTTTTTTTTAATTTTTAAATTAAATTTAATTTATTTTTTTATACAGCAGGTTCTTATTAGTCATCAGTCTTATACACATCAGTGTATACATGCCAATCCCAATCGCCCAATTCATCACACCACCACCCCCACCACCCTGCCACTTTCCCCGCTTGGTGTCCATACGTTTTAGAACAAATAATTTTAAAATATGTATGGAAACACAAAAGGTCCTGAATAGCCAAAACAATCTTGAGAAAGCAGAACAGAGCTGAAGGAATCACATTTCCTGACTTCAGACTATACTGCAAGGCTACAGTAATCAAAAGTATATGGTACTGGCACGAAAAAACAAAAAGACAAATAAATCAATGGAACAGAATAGAGAGCCCAGAAATCAACACACAAACTATGGTCAATTAATCTATGGCAAAGAAGGTAAGAATATACAATGGAGAAAAGACAGTCTCTTCAATAAATCATGCTGGGAAACCTGGACAGCTACATGTAAAAGAATGAAATTAGAACATTTTCTAACACCATATACAAAAATAAACTCAAAATGGATTAAAGACCTAAATGAAAGATTGTGTACTATAAAACTCCTGGAGGAAAACATGGGCAGAACACACTTGGACATAAATCACAGTAATATTTTTTTTAGATCTGTCTCTTAAAGTAAAGGAAATAAAGGTAAAAATAAACAAATGGGACCTAATTAAACTTAAAAGCTTTTGTACAGCAAAGGAAACCATCAACAAAATGAAAAGACACCCTACTGAACAGGAAATAACTTGCAAATGAAACAACCAATAAGGGGTTAATATCTAACATATATAAACAGCTCGTACAACTCAACGTCAAACAACAAACAACCTGATTAAAAACTGGGCAGAAGAACTAGCTTCTTGCATCCTTTCCAGCGGTGTATGCTTTTGATTTGTTCCATGACTGATGAATTCTTTTTGATTGCTTGATTAAGGTGTTGTTTGTCACATTTATCCTCTGAAAGTTTTTCTAATCCCTTTGGGTGTTAATATATATTTTGTGGGGAGGTGCTTTGAAGCTATGTAGATATCAAGTTTTTAATTAGTAAGTAATTTATTTAAATCAGTATAGTCTCTGGTTTCCTGTTTTATTCAGTTGGCTTAATCCATTTTTATCATTATTTATTTTGATGCCCATATTACCATGAATTTAGCCAGTAAAAGCCCCTTCTGGTTGGTTTCTGTGTCCTTTTGACATGCCCACAACATTCTTTGAGCACTTCCTTGCTTTCTGGTACAATAAGATAGTCTAGGACATCTTGTACTACTCTTGCCTCAGCCCTTAAATCAACCATTTCTCTAAAAAGCCCTGGTCCCTTTAAGTGGAAAATAATAAATAATATTTAGAAAATATTGTTTTTAAGTTACTGCTGCTCTTAGTGAACAGAATATGGAACATATATCTATATATATGTGTGTGTATTTTATATAACATACATATATATATACACACAAATTCACAAACTTAAACACACATTTAGATCTGTATTCATTTCCAAAGTTACCTATATGTTGAAAACTATTAGTTCACATCAATACCTCGATTCCAATCTAATACCACTAGTTCATCCTAGCTTTCTCTCCTTCCGTATTTGTAACTCCTTTCTCCAAAGTGAGAAAGCTGGTTTTCATTATCCTTAACATATTTACATAATGTATTACTTAATATATTTTCTTAATTATCCTGTGTGTCACCAGTTTCTATTGGTACTACACCTCCGCAGCTTGATTGCTCTCAATCCCCCTTCTGGACTCCAACACCTCTTCTGAGACGACCCTGACATTTCCATTACCTAACCCACAACTATTAAAATAAGAATCCATTTGTATATATATATATATATATATATACTTAATTTGAATTAATATTTAGATTCCACTATATCCTATAAAGGACTTAAAAACAACTGAGGTGCAAGGATTTGGGGAGAGTGATTTATACAAATTAATTTTGGAGAAAATGTATCAAAAACATATTTTTGAACTGGTTCATCATAAACATGTTCCAAATATAGTCAGACATCTGTTTCAAGTGAAACCCATAGGTAAAAGAGAAAACAAAATAAATAAAACAATTTAACATAATAAAAAAATGATAAAAAACTTGGCATAGGAAAGAATCATGCAAGCCTTGGGATACAAGGATTGTATCTGAGGACAGATTATCCTAGGCATAAACCTATAATGCTCAAAACATATTAAGGCCTCAAGGTGGCCTGAACATTAGCAAAAGTGGTCTGATATGCAGGCACTTTGCAAGAGACATAAGTGGAGGAGAAAGATAGAGAGAAGGGTGGTATCCAGAAGGCTGGTGACTATTCTGAAGCTGAGCTCTGAACCCAGGTCTAGTTGTGTTGAAGCTCTGATAATATATTCAGAGGCATAGTGAAAGGAAGAAAACTAGCAAAATCTAGGAAAGAATTTGGTCCTCATATTTGCAGACTGAGTAAAGAGATTGCAATTAAATCATGAATTGGTAAAGAAATCCAACTATAGTTTTAGGGAAAGCATATGTGAAAAAAGTAGAGTACTTTTCATAAATAAGCAGATCACTGAGAGTGATGGCCCAGACTCCCTGGATACCAGACCAAAAAGCAGTGTGATTAGTTTTAATTCCTCCTACTTTAGTGGGTGATGTTCTGAATATTCTTTCAAGATTGGTTAGAATGGCTCAGAAGCTGGGTGGAGCTGTATCTGCACTTGATGGCCTCCTTAATTTAGACAAGCAAACTGGGAGTGTAGTAAATGTCACATCTCCTCACTCTATATATAAATTAAAAAAACAAAACAAAACTATAGGGATTTACTTTAGAAATGAGGTTTGTCCCTGCATCTAATTTCTCTATACTGTCTTTAAATTTTGTTTTTACTTTTCAACATTTTTAATTATATATTTTATCCTCATATTTGATGAATTATGGACAATAAATGCTTTCAGAATCACCAGAAATTGAATCTTAGCTAACTTGACTTTCTTTAAAAAATGAGGAAATGGCAGAAAAACCCATCTTTTAAAAAGAGAATAAACATTTCAAAAATAGATTTATTTCAGTCTGACAAGGGATGTTGGGCTATTTTCTTTTTAAAAGCTTCACTGAAAGATTTATAACTAATATATTTGAAACACAAGTTGCAGTCATGTGACTGCCTGCTCAAATGATGGTGGTGTAGAGTGAATATTAATGATCAGTTTTACTAGGATAGATAAAACTCATACGACCTTATGACAAATATTTACTCTCCCCTTATATATATGCCAGTATAAAATAAACTTCCATTGTCATTTCAAAACGAAAGCTGAAATTAAGTAGCTTCACATTTGTTAGCTGAAAATTCACATATAGTACTTGCTTCCAGGTATTAAGACTCATCCTTTAAGTATTGTTTGATTCAAGTCTTTAATCACAAAATTTCCCAGATCCTTATTTCCCTTTCACTCACTGTTTGAGCTTATAACTCATGTAAAATTATTTTAAAGTAGATATGCTTTTCTGCAAGTTTCCTAGATTCCAACGATAAATTTATTTTGTTTTAAATGTATTCAGTCAGAAGGTACTCCAGTATTACCTTGTTTAGTTAGTATCTTGTAATCAAATGTTTTTGTTTTCTTCTTTGACCCAAGGAGGCTGAATCGTGTCTATTATTTGGAGACTCAGATATATGGTGCAGGCACAAGGGAGAAAATCAAATTTGTAGTCATATTTACCTTCTTTTTCTTCTTTTCCTTCGACTGATTAATTTTACAGTCTGTGGTTTGTTTTCACTCATTAAATACTTTCCATATATTTCTAAGAGTCGATTAAATTTTGCAGCAGTCTATAAAATCAACTGTTACTTCTCACTCCTCCCTCTCTCCCTCTTCAGAAAGACCTGGGGAAAGATTTTGCAATTGTTCTGCATGATCATTAACGCATACATCATCAAACTTGGCTTCTGATTGAAGATATCTATCAGGCTTCTCAATTAGAGGAAGATTTGCCTAGAATCTTCCTCTGACTCTGGCCTCAATATAGAGTCATTGATTTGGGGATTTCAGTATTTTGATTTTTCTTTTAATAAGAAGGAAGAGAACTTCCAGGAATTATACTTACACATAATTAATGGGTGATTTTTTAAAATCTACACTTAAAAAAATTACCCTATATTTACCCACCCTGATTTGGTTATTTCCAGGTAAAGTATCTATAATATGTAAAACCTTTAGACATTTTCCGACAGTAATTTGTTGAGTCTCTTTCACCCATCTGCACAAGGGATATCATGACTTTATTTTTAACTGCTACTTTTGCAGAAGATAAATGTTTTACTCAATAGATCATTTCTCTAAGGAATTAGCCAACACATATAAACATTCTTCAGGCAGGACTGAAAACTCCTCTTCTTGCACCTTTGATTCAAGCTTTATTGCCTACTTATTTAGTCTGATGGGATAAGTCTTTTCTTTTATGCTTGAAAGAAAGAAAAAGAGATTCTTTAGCTTCCTTGGGAAGAAAGGAGTTTTCCTTCATATTTGTGTAGAAAGAAGTTTGTGAGGAGCAGGGCGTTCCCTAAGGCCTGTCAGGGATAGAGATGTCAGAGCCTGGGAAGGGATAGCTGAGTGCTTACCAGGAAAGTTGTCTGTTTGGGCACAAGTTTGAGAAACAGTTATGAATTTGTTGCAGATAGAAGCTGGTGAGCAGTAAAAGCAGAATTAATTTATATTGACATTTCGGGTAATCCAAATACCACAAGACCATTAGTATTCTTTCATGGCCATTTGGGAGGCAATGTCGGGGTGAAATTTACTTAGGCTAATCATATTGATTTTTTGGTGTCCTTTAAGTATGAGAGAAAGGAAAGAGTATCTCTGCCATGGTTATATTCACAGAACACAGGAACTTGGATATAAAGTTGATTTCTACTTCTTTTTTTGAGTCTTATATTATCATTCAAAAATGCTTTTCCACTACATCTGGTTTTAGTAACTTTACCTCATTTTCATATTTCCCATCAGGGCTATTTTCTAAGTTATGATTAAACATATAGAGATTAAATTTGATCACCATTTCAGCAAATATTGATTTAGTGCTCACTGTGTGTCCGCACTATGTTAGGCACTGAATATACAAAAATAAAAACTGATTCAGCCCTTCAGGAATATACAGTCTACACAGACAGAAAAGGTAACAAGTGTTCAGAATGAAGTATGGTGAAGTGCTGTGAGTATTTCAAAGAGCAGTAGTCTACTTCTAGCCATGTGGGTTGGCACCCTCGCTGAAGGAGGGAGACAACTTGAGCTGCACCTGGGAGGTGGGTGAGGCCAAGAGAAGAAAGTCACTGCTGTTCTCTGGGTCCAGATGCCAGACCTTAGAGTCCCACAGCTCCTGGTGCTACGTCTATGTCACTATGTGATGCAGCCAAAATACTCTACTTTTCTCCTGAGGTCTAGGGAGACCACCTAAAAAGCATTGCTTATGTATCCACTCAACCATTTTTTTCTGCTCTTATCAAAATTCCTACCAGTTGCCCAGAGTTTACCAGGAGAACAGGTACACAGGTCAGCCCTGAAGTCAGATCTATCCTAGAGGTATGTCTCATTCATAGTTATTTTCTTCACTTATGCTTTTTGCTCCCAAGACAGAAGGCATCTATTTAAGGCATCTATATCTTGATACCTCCTAGACCTAAATTTAGAAAAATTAAATACCTAAGTTTACAACACTGAAATTCATTTCTTCAGTTTACTGAAGCAATAAGTGCACCTGATTAAATAATGGGATGGGAGAACATGGAATTATAACAATAGTGGTTAACATTTCAGAAAATGATCCCCCTACACATCTTTATATGGGATGAGGGGGACTGAAGAAGAAGGTTGAGAATTACCCTGGGGTGCTGATATAAATTTCTCCATTATTAAACTGGGTAGAGCAAGGGAAATAAATGTATAAACAAAGTACTCTGAAAGCATCTAAGTGTGGCATGTATGGGCAGGGAAATAGAAGAGGTGCCTCAGGAATGACTTCCCAGAAGAGGCTGCATTTAATCTTACTACCCGACTTGACATATGAGTAAACTGAGGCTCAGAGATGACTACCTTAAGGAAGTTTGTGTTTTTCCATAGCAATATAAAGATTATATTGTTGAGATAATGGTAGAACTTGATGTTTCCTAGTCAAAAACAAATATTTTCCAAGTTCTTAGAATATCCTGTCCTAGACAGAGATTTTGGGTCTCTCTGCTGTGAAATATAAGCAGGCTAACATTAGTTAGTCTGTGCCAGCCTAATTAATTTTCCACCAAATCCCCATTGGCTGTTTTGGAAAGAGGATCTTATTTATACGCTACACATTATTTCTCCAAACAAAGATCATAACTCCACCAAGCAGAAATGAAAACTCTATTGTTTCCAGATGCCCAAAATGAAAGCGTTCCATGTGAAATTTTGCTAATTACAGGTAATTTTATTATAATTTTGTTTAGATCATTGTGGTGTCAGATAAAGTCTCAATATCTGCTAAAATCAGTTTGAATGCACTGGCATAGCTGGTGTCCTGTGATGCATTTCCTTTTTAAAATCAATGTTTGCTTTTCAGAGCTTATCTACAATAGTCACAGTCTTTATTTCACAAAGCC
Organism: Orcinus orca; assembly: GCF_937001465.1. Lineage (NCBI taxonomy): Eukaryota > Metazoa > Chordata > Mammalia > Artiodactyla > Delphinidae > Orcinus > Orcinus orca. Next base: position 119,321,825 of record NC_064559.1, read on the forward strand.
ATTAAAGTAAAGGCATTTCAAAGGGAAGACAGCTATAATAGCAGCAACCTAGATTTTATTATTAGAATAATTCACAATTATTTTTCAGTTCAAAAATAAGACATTTCACAGTTATTCCAGCATTTCTGCCTCCATAATATAATGTACCTAGCTCTATTATAACATTTACCAGGTTGTGCTGCAACTCTTTATTTACGTCTTTATTTCCCTTACCAGGCTGAGAGCTTCAAAATAGGCAAGAACTGAATCCTGTTTCCTTTTTCAGTCCCCTCCCCCAGTGCCCCAAACAGTGCTGACCATATGGTTGGGGCTCAAGAAAGATGTTTTCAGATAAAATAATAATGCATATGTAAAGGAAGCCATGCATTTGTATACTTAAAGTGAAGCTTTGATTTCCTGAAGTGTACATAATCACCTAAATTTCAAATTCTGCTATATAAAAATTGGCACAACTGTGCTGATAAAGTTTGTTTCAGCAAGAAGTGAAAAATAATCTTGTTTCTTATAAGGAAGTTGTTTATACTTACATTTTCTGTGAGTTGAATGTTCAGAGAAAATTAGTGATACTGAGATCCTATGTATAGGTGAATTTCCTAGTGCTTATCTGACACTTTTGAAAGTCACCTTCTTATAAGTACAAGGACTTCTGCTGAAAAGTTTATTATGATGGTGATTTTAAATCATCATTTACTCCAGTTTTCATTGACTCAGTGAACTCTTTTGAATTTTTATTATACTGTACTTATGATAAAGAGATAAATCCTCCTTGCCCTCAAAGATCTCACAGTCTACTTTTCAGTTTGGTATGCAACAAGTATAAAAGTAAATGGGTAAGTATTAAAATAGAAATATAAATAAAGTTCCATGTGAGCACAGCAGTATGATAAAACTTGTGACAGAAAAGGATGGAGGATCAGAAAAGACTTTACAAAAATTAAAATTGAAACTTATCATTTACTCCCCAGAGAGTTTAATACTCCAACTTGACTTTATGGTTGGTAAATGGTATTAGAATCTAGGCAAGTCTGGCTCTAAAGCCCATTATCCTTATATTCTGCTTGTCCCACTGCTCCCCAACCCCATAATATAATGAGTCTTTCAAAGCTAATTCAATTTCATATACAATTCATACAGTGTATGATTGTCTCTTTATGTGATACATTTTCTGTGTTATTTCTTATATTTTCCCTGTTTTGGCATTGAGCTAGCAATTCCATGAACATGGGGCACTACAGACCTGCTGAAAATCATGGAAACGTGATGAGGAATGATAAGCACATAATATTTCTTAATCAAAGAGAAAGATTTTAACCACATATATATTATAAAATTCAGGTGAACAACAGATGCTTTATTTATAATATATAACTTTATATTATAAAACAAGCCATGTGCTATTAAATGGAAATGTGTTATATGAACCACTATGAGGTTTACAAGATAAAATTATGTGGTGAGTGAAAACTTTCTTCCCAATTTCAGTGAAAAATGTTATGAAGTTAACATTCTCAGGCATATGCATGATAGCAAGTTATTATTTAGAGACCTAGACTGATACAAAGGGCAAGTAAAACTGATTTTCATCTTTGAAAACAATGATTGGCAAATTTAGAAATCCCATGGAAGTTTGTAAACACTAAAAGCATATTTGTATTGCAAATATGCTTGTCAACAGTCCATTCCATCTTCTCCTTCGTCTCTTATAAGAAAAAACTCCATTTTTTTCAGACAAAGATTTACTTTGTGATTTCAGAAGAGTTGCAGAAGAAAGCCTTGAATATTTTTACTAGTACACAGGGAAAACTGATGAAAACTGGATTTTAACCAACTTCTAATTTCAATATCCTGCTTTTTCTTTTATTATATATTACTCTCCAGTTACTTACTACTTGTTACTAAGTTGGTAAGAACCTTGAGATTAGAGGAGTTCTGATAACTGAAATGATCTTCTAGCTGGTTCTGACTAAAGCAAAGAAGTTATTTGAAATAACAGACCATTACATAAAGTTTCATATAAGCCAAAAATACAAACTGTCATTATTTGAACAAAGTATTTATTGAATTAATAGATATATTTTGTAAAGTAGGTCCTACGGTCTTTTAAAATGGTGTTGCCTTATAAATTTGTTTCTGTTAAATATATTTCCACTTACTCTTATTTTTAAATTTTTAAATTTAATTTATTTTTTTATACAGCACGTTCTTATTAGTTATCCATTTTATACATATTAGTGTATACATGTCAATCCCAATCACCCAATTCATCCCACCACCACCACCACCCCCCACCACCACTTTTTCCCCTTGGTGTCCATACATTTGTTCTCTACATCTGTGTCTCAATTTCTGCCCTGCAAACTGGTTCATCTACCATTTTTCTAGGTTCCACATATATGCGTTAATATACGATATTTGTTTTTCTTTTTATGACTTACTTCACTCTGTATGACAGTCTCCTAGATCCATCCACATCTCTAATTGACCCATGTTCATTCCTTTTTATGGCTGAGAAATATTCCATTGAATATATATGTACCACATCTTCTTTATCCATTAGTCTGTCGATGGGCATTTAGGTTGCTTCCATGTCCTGGCTATTGTAAATAGTGCTGCAATGAACATTGGGGTGCATGTATCTTTTTGAATTCTGCTTTTCTCTGGGTATATGCCCAGTAGTGGGATTGTTGGGTCACAAGGTAATTCTATTTTTAGTTTTTTAGGAACCTCCATACTGTTTTCCACAGTGGCTTGTATCAATTTACATTCCCACCAACAATGCAAGAGGGTTCCCTTTTCTCCACACCCTCTGCAGCATTTGTTGTTTGTAGATTTTCTGATAATGCCCATTATAACTGGTGTGAGGTGATACCCCATTGTAGTTTTGATTTGCATTTCTCTAATAATCAGTGATGTTCAGCAGCTTTTCATGTGCTTCTTGGCCATCTGTACATCTTTTTTGGAGAAATGTCTATTTAGATATTCTGCCCATTTTTTGATTGGGTTGTTTGTTTTTTTTTTAATATTGAGCTGAATGAGCTGTTTATATATTTTGGATATTAATCTTTTGTCCGTTGATTCATTTGCAAATAATTTCTCCCATTCTGAGGGTTGTCTTTTCATCCTGTTTGTAGTTTCCTTTCCTTTGCAAAAGCTTTTAAGTTTCATTAGGTCCCATTTGTTTATTTTTGTTTTTATTTTCATTACTCTAGGAGGTGGGTCAAAAAGGATCTTGCTGTGATTTATGTCAAAGAGTGTTCTGCCTATGTTTTCCTCTAAGAGTTTCATAGTGTCTGGCCTTACATTTAGGTTTTTAATCCTTTTGAGTTTATTTTTGTGTATGGTGTTAGGGAGTGTTCTAATTTCATTCTTTTACATGTAGCTGTGCCGTTTTCCCAGCACCACTTATCGAAGAGACCCTTTTCTCCATTGTATATTCTTGTCTCCTTTGTCATAGATTAGTTGACCAAAACATGCGTGGGTTTATCTCTGGGCTTTCTATCCTGTTCCATTGACCTGTTTTGTGCCAGTACCATACTGTCTCGATTACTGTAGCTGTGTAGTATAGTCTGAAGACCAGGAGCCTGCTTCCTCCTGCTCCATTTCTCTTTATCAAGATTGCTTTGGCGATTTGGGGTCTTTTGTGTTTCCATACAAATTGTGAAAATTTTTGTTCTACTTCTGTGAAACATACCACTGGTAGTTTGATAGGGATTGCATTGAATCTGTAGATTGCTTTGGGTAATATAGTCATTTTAACAATGTTGATTCTTTCAATCCAAGAACATGGTATATCTCTACATCTGTTTGTATCATTTTTAATTTCTTTCATCAGTGTCTTACAGTTTTCTGCATACAGGTCTTTTGTCTTCTTAGGTAGGTTTATTCAAAGGTATTTTATTGTTTTTGTTGCAATGGTAAATGGGAGTGTCTCCTTAATTTCTCTTTCAGATTTTTCATCATTAGTGTATAGTAATGCAAGAGATTTCTGTGCATTAATTTTGTATCCTGCAACTTTACCAAGTTCATTTATTAGCTCTAGTAGTTATCTAGTGGCATCTTTAGGATTCTCTATGTATAGTATCATGTCATCTGCAAACAGTGACAGTTTTACTTCTTCTTTTCCAATTTGTATTCCTTTTATTTCTTTTTCTTCTCTGATTGCCATGGCTAGGACTTCTAACTTTGTTGAATAATAGTGGCGAGAGTGAATATCCTTGTCTTGTTCCTGATCTTAGAGGAAATGCTTTCAGTTTTTCACCATTGAGAATAATGCTTGCTGTGGGTTTTTCGTATATGGCCTTTATTATGTTGAGGTAGTTTCCCTCTATGCCCACTTTCTAGGGAGTTTTTATCATAAATGGGTGTTGAATTTTGTCAAGAGCTTTTTCTACATCTACTGACATGATCATATGGTTTTTATTCTTCAATTTGTTAATATGGTGACTCACACTGATTGATTTGTGTATATTGAAGAATCCTTGCATCCCTTGGATAAATCCCACTTGATCAAGGTGTATCATCGTTTTAATTTGTTGTTGGATTCTGTTTGCTAGTATTTTGTTGAAGATTTTTGCATCTATATTCATCAGTGATATTGGTCTGTAATTTTCATTTTTTGTAGGATCTTTGTCTGGTTTTGGTATCAGGGTGATGGTGGCCTCATGGAGTGAGTTTGGAAGTGTTCCTTCTTCTGAAAATTTTTGGAAGAGTTTGAGAAGGATGGATGTTAGCTCTTCTCTAAATGTTTGATAGAATTCAGGTGTAAAGCCATCTGGTCCTCTACTTTTGTTTGTTGGAACATTTTTAATCACAGTTTCAATTTCAGTATTTGTGATTGGTCTGTTCATATTTTCTATTTCTTCCTGGTTTAGTCTTGGAAGGTTATACCTTTCTATGAATTTGTCCATTTTTTCCAGGTTGTCCATTTTATTGGCATAGAGTTGCTTGTAGTAGTCTCTTAGGATGCTTTGTATTTCTGCAGTGTCTGTTGTAACTTCTCCTCTTTCATTTCTAATTTTATTGATTTGAATCTTCTGTCTCTTTTTCTTTATGAGTCTGGCTAATGGTTTATCAATTTTGTTTATCTTCTCAAAGAACCAGATTTTAGCTTTATTGATCTTTGCTATTGTTTTCTTTGTTTCTATTTCAGTGATTTCCTCTCTGATCTTTATGATTTCTATCCTTCTACTAACTTTGAGTTTTGTTTGTTCTTCTTTCTCTAATTCCTTTAGATGTAAGGTTAGATTTTTTATTTGAGATTTTTCTTATTTCTTGAGGTAGGCTTGTACTGCTATAAAATCCCCTCTTAGAAGTTCTTTTACTGCATCCCATATGTTTTGGATCGTCGTGTTTTCATTGTCATTTGTCTCTAGGTATTTTTTGATTTCCTCTTTGATTTCTTCAGTGATCTTTTGGTTATTTAGTAATGCATTGTTTACCCTCCATGTGTTTGTGTTTTTTACATCTTTTTCCTTTGTAATTGATTTCTAATATCATAGTGTTGTGGTCAGAAAAGATGCTTGATATGATTTCAATTTTCTTAAATATACTGAGGCTTGATTTGTGACCGAAGATGTGATCTATCCTAGAGGATGTTCCATGCGCACTTGAGAAGGAAGTGTAATCTGCTCTTTCTGCATGGAATGTCGTATAAACATCAATTACATCTATCTGGTCTATTTTGTCATCTAAAGCTTGTGTTTCCTTATTAATTTTCTGTTTGGATGATATGTTCATTGGTGTAACTGAGGTGTTAAAATCCCCCACTATTATTGTGTTACTGTCGATTTCCTCTTTTATACCTGTTAGCAGTTGCCTTATGTATTGATGTGCTCTTATGTATTGAGGTGCTCCTATGTTGGGTGCATATACATTTATAATTGTTATATCTTCCTCTTAGATTGATCCTGTGATCATTATGTAGTGTCCTCCTTGTCTCCTGTAACATTCTTTATTTTAAAGTCTATTTTATCTGATATGAGTGTTGCTACTCCAGCTTTCTTTTGATTTCCATTTGCATGGAATATGTTTTTCCATCCCCTGACTTTCAGTCTGTATGTGTCCCTAGGTCTGAAGTGGGTCTCTTGTAGACCACATATATATGGGTTTTGTTTTTGTATCTGTTCAGCAAGCCTGTGTCTTTTGGTTGGAGCATTTAATCCATTCACGTTTAAGGTATTTATCGATATGTATGTTCCTATTACCATTTTCTTTATTGTAATGGGTTTGTTTCTGTAGGTCTTTTTCTTCTCTTGTGTTTCCCGCTTAGAGAAGTTCCTTTTTCATTTGTTTTAGAGCTGGTTTGGTGGTGCTGAATTCTCTTAGCTTTTGCTTGTCCGCAAAGCTTTTGATTTCTCCATAGAATCTGAAAGAGATCCTTGCCAGTAGAGTAGTCTTGGTTGTAAGTTCTTCCCTTTCATCACTTTAAGTATATCATGCCACTCCCTTCTGGCTTGTAGAGTTTCTGCTGAGAAATCAGCTGTTAGCCCTATGGGAGGTCCCTTGTTTGTTATTTGTCATTTTTCCCTTGTTGCTTTCAATAATTTCTCTTTGTCTTTAATTTTTTCAATTTGATTACTATGTGTCTCAGCATGTTTCTCCTTGGGGTTATCCTGCCTGGGACTCTCTGTGCTTCCTGGACTTGAGTGGCTATTTCCTTTCCCACGTTAGGGAAGTTTTCGAATATAATCTCTTCAAATATTTTCTCGGGTCCTTTCTCTCTCTCCTCCTTCTGGGACCCCTATAATGCGAATGTTGTTGCATTTAATGTTGTCCCTGAGGTCTCTTAGGCTGTCTTCATTTCTTCTCATTCTTTTTTCTTTATTCTGTTCTGTGGTAGTGAATTCCACCATTCTGTCTTCCAGGTCACTTATCCATTCTTCTGCCTCACTTATTCTGCTATTGATTCCTTCTAGTGTAGTTTTCATTTCAGTTATGGTACTGTTCATCTCTGTTTGTTTGTTCTTTAATTCTTCTAGGCATTTGTTCTTTAATTCTTCTAGGTCTTTGTTAAACATTTCTTGCATCTTCTTGATCTTTACCTCCATTCTTTTTCCGAGGTCCTGGATCATACTCACTATCATTATTCAGAATTCTTTTTCTGGAAGTTTGACTATATCCACTTCATTTAGTTCTTTTTCTGGGGTTTATCTTGTTCCTTCATCTGGTACATAACCCTCGGCCTTTTCATCTTGTCTATCTTTCTGTGAATGTGGTTTTTGTTCTACAGGCTGCAGGACTGTAGTTCTTCTTGCTTCTTCTGTCTGCCCTCTGGTGGATGAGACTATCTAAGAGGCTTGTGCAAGTTTCCTGATGGGAGAGAGTGGTGGTGGGTAGAGCTGGGTGTTCCTCTTGTGTGCACAGCTCAGTAAAACTTTAATCCACTTGTCTGCTGATGGGTAGGGCTGAGTTCCCTCCCTGTTTGTTGTTTGGCCTGAGGCAACCCAACAGTGGCACCTCCCTGGTCTTTGGTGGGGCTAATGGCAGACTTTGGGAGGGCTCACACCAAGGAGTACTTCCCCGAACTTCTGCTGCCAGTGTCCTTGTCCTCACGATGAGCCACAGCCACCCCCTACCTCTGCAGGAGACCCTCCAACACCAGCAGGTAGGTCTGGTTCAGTCTCCTATGGAGTCACCACTAATTCCCTTGGGTCCTCATGTGCACACTACTTTGAGTGTGCCCTCCAAGAGTGGAGTCTCTGTTTCTCCCAGTCCTGTCAAATTCCTGCAATCAAATCCCACTAGCATTCAAAGTCTGATTCTGTAGGAATTTCTCCTCCCATTGCCAGACCCACAGGTTGGGAAGCTTGATGTAGGGGTCAGAATCTTCCCTCCAGTGGGTGGATTTCTGTGATATAAGTGTTCTCCAGTTTGTGAGTCACCCACCCGGCAGTTATGGGATTTGATTTTATTGTGATTGTGCCCCTCCTACCATCTCATTGTGGCCTCTCCTTTGTCTTTGGATGTGGGGTTTCTTTTTTGCTGAGTTCCAGTGTCTTCCCGTCGATGATTGTTCGGCAGTTGTGATTCAGGTGCTTTCACAAGAGGGAGTGAGAGCACCTCCTTCTACTCTACCATCTTCTCTTATTTGTTCCACTTAGTCTTTAAAGGCTGTGATGTGCTGAATATTTATGTCCTTCCCCCCAGATTCATATGTTGAACCTCTAACCCCCAATGTGATGGTATTAGGAGGCAGAGCCTGTGGGAGGTAATTAGGATTAAATGAGACCATGAGGCTAGAACCCTCATGAAAGGGATTAATGTTCTTATAAGTCCTGAGAGCTTGCTTCCTTTACTCTGCTGTCAACTGAGTGAGGCTACAAGGAAAAGTTGGTAGTCTGCAACCCAGAAGAGGGCTCTCACCAAACCTCTATGGTGGTGGCACTCTGATCTTGGAATTCCAGCCTCTGGAACTGAGAGAAATAAATTTCGGTTATTTATAAGCCACCCATTTTATGATATTCTGTTATAGCAGCCCAAGCTAAGACAAAAACATTATTGTCAAAAGGGAAGAAAGATTTCGCACACTCAATGCATTTTTGTCAGCTATTCCCATCGTATAGCTCAAGCCTTTGTCATCATCTGGAAGCTGATAAATGATACTGTTCACATTGCCTATAATGCCCTTTCCCTCCAGGTATAATCCTCATTCCTTGAGGCACAGCTCACAGTTTTCTACAATGTCAAGTCTTCTCTGCTTTCTCAAAGCAGATTTAATTTCATCTCTTTCTTGGCTTCATTGCACTGGGCACTGGGTATCATGGAGTATTACAATTAATCTGTTTGTCTGAGTGGTGCTTCACTGAGCAATAAAAGCTCTGAAGTCAGAAAAACCTGAGTGCAAATCACAGCTGCACTGACTGTTACTTGGGCACGCTATTTAATCTCTCTGGGGCTCAAGTTCCTCACTGGGCAAAAGGGTACATATAACCACCCCACTAGGGTGTAGCAGTGAAGCTAAAATAATCTATATATACCGGATCCAGCAGTGGCTGGCATGTTGCAAACACCAAATAAATGTCATTTTCCCTGTATGTTTTTGTCTCTGTCACAGCTATAAATGAATTCCTGCAGGACAGGGAATGCGATGTACTTATCTATGTAACCTCAGCATGTAGCACTGTGCCTCATATATGCTCAAGGAGTTTTAATTTCATATAAGAATAAAAGGTCCTCTTGGCAGATAACTTGGTGATGTTTAGGGAGGATATAGAGTTTAGTGTGGTAGTGGTACTTTTCTTAAAGGAATTTGAACTAATTTTCCATTTTATTATTTGGGTAAATGAGGCAGCAAGGGATTCACTTAACAATAGAAGCTAATATCTTATTTCTACTTGTTGTCTGCCCACAAGGCATCTCTCCTTTGAATGGGCCCTTTAAAGAAACACTATTGATGGTGAGGCCCATAAGCAAGGCCATCCTTCTCTTTCCCCTGTAGTAATCGCTTTTCTAATACCAATTTACTTTCAATTTAAAAGGACTTATGAAGAACATTTTTATCTTTAAAATACAAACTAAATCAGGCCTCAAACTCATTGTCAGCATTTTTTAAAAATAAACATTCCACTACTAATGAGAGAGTGGGCCCAGACTGCCCTACAGGACAGAATGTAACAGTGTTTATCTCCTTAGAGAAAAAGAGGCAACCTCAAAAGAGAAGACTTTTAAAGGACATACACTTAATTTTTATCCATAAAATTTTACAACTAGAAGATAACTTAAAGATCATGTATCTCAAATCCTTCATTTTACAGATAAAGGAAGATCTAGAGATGTGCAAAAACTTTCCCAGCATTGTTGTACAACTGGCTGTCAGAGGGACCCCCCAAAACAGAGGTGTCTGGAGTTTAAGTTCAGCTTTCATCGACTGAAACTCTTTTGACACCTCCTAAGTTTCCACTATGGACTTAACAGTGGAGCATCAGTAAAATATCATTATAGTATATATATCATATATACACATATATATGTATGTATATATAATTTTGTCTTTCAAATATAGTCATTTCTCTCTCCCTCAGAAAACTTTCCTTCCCAATTATATATTCATTGGGCTTATGTTATAAATGTATCTTTATTTGCTGTGTGTACACACTGGCAGAATAGCAGGGTTGAGGCTCAAGAATGCACTGTTTTTGGAAAGCCAGTATGGGATAAGCAATTGGTCTTGGAAACCCATAATTTTGAGAAAATGGCTAATTCACATGCTGATAATTGTTGAATTGAATAAGGAAGAGAGAAAATGCATTTGTGCCCAACTGGTATTCTTGCTGTTTAATTTTGTAAAAATCAATCTATAGGAAGAGTTATTGTTTTTAAAATAATGTTACTTTTAAATCTTAGAAAAGAAACACACTCGATACTAACAAATGGTACAACTCTCTTTTGCAGGGGTAGGTGCTAATCCTATGACCAACTCCCCTTTTTCTCAACCTGAAATTGCAGTGTTTCTTCTCAGGACAGATTTTGGCCACTTGCCTTGTGTTTCAGGTCATCTTATGCTCTAAGACTGTGCTAATCAAAGTGTCCAAACTGCAGCAGAATCGGTATTGCCAGGAACTTGTTCGAAAGGCAGACCTGAGGCCCCAGTTCAGATCTACTAACCCAGAAACTGCATTTTGATGAGATTCCAGGGCATTTGTAGGCATCTTATCATTTGGGAAGCACTGCTCTAAGAGCCCGTATACATTCTTCCCATTTACAGCATTCTCAATCTCCCTCTCGGATAAAAAGGAACTACTATTTTACTGAGCTATTTCTAAGGTTTTGAGGAGACCCAAAATGTTAGGAGCAGAAGAAAGCCTTCAAAAAGAGAAAAACAAGTGGTGTTTTCTGATTTCCTACCTGTATACCACCCCCTATGTTCCTGTAGTTGGTCCAGAGCGGGCCACTGGCTGTGAGTTACCAACTTATAGATACATACACCTGTGGCACTGAACTTTTTATTTCTCTCAATCCTTTTCCTGCCTTTCATTTTGTGCATGAAAACGGTTAAAAGTGGTTGACATATTCTCTGCTTTCTTTTAAAATCTTTCATTTATTTATTTATTTATTATTGCGGCTCACTGGCTCCTTAGTTGCAGCACGTGGGCTCCTTAGTTGTGGCCTGCAAACTCTTAGTTGCAGCATGCATGTGGGATCTAGCTCCCTGACCAGGGATCAAACCCGGGCCCCCTGCACTGGGAGCATGGAGTCTTAACCACTGCACCACCAGGGAAGTCCCTTTAAATCTTAAAAATATTAGCTACTGAGTTTTGCCTCTATGGATGAGGCAATTCCTTACATTGCCATTAAATTTATCTGGAGGTCCTTACCTTCACATGTGAAGCAATGTGTAAGGAGGCTGAGTACAGAGATTTACCAAGTACATGGACTAAAAGTGAGGAAGACCTCATTAAGACAAATATTTATATTTTTGTCTGTAATGCTCAAACTTAGACTCCAAAGTGTTCAGTGTTTATTCTATTATAACAGAAGTGTCCTTTATTGTATTTTAAATCTTACACAAGAGTTATGAGATCCCTTAAGAATCTTAACTCACTTTAGAGAATGGACCATTAAAAAAAGCTTATTTAACAGAAAAAAGGAAAACTACATTGCCATTCTAATAGTGCTATAATATGACTCATGTCATATTTTTTGTTTATTTATTTAAAATCCAAACATCACATATAAAAGACCCAACACAAAGTACAGACTTCATGAGAGTATTTGATTCAATAACTGATGAATGATCAAGTCCTTGTGGTACAACCCAAAGAAATAACTTCTTAGGAGAAAACCCAAATTAGATTCAAAGTGGATATATTGCCATTAGTATGCCTTCAAACTTGAGTCTGCATCACAGTGGCCTGAAATAATTGATTAATTCCCGTAATCAATTATTTGATTGATTATTTGAAATTTGATTGATTATTTCCCATAATCAATTAATTTGATGATACTGCCTTTTTGGTTGCTGATATTTGTCTTTTTAAACAGCAGAAAGTAAATCCATTGGTTAGCATGTATTTTTGTCTAAATCAGTTTCCCAGGTATCATGTAACAGCAGAAAATTTTCAAGAATTGATTTATTTGAAATTTTGAGGTAATTCCCTTGCTGTAATCTTTAAATAGAGGTGATCCCAAAATATCTGGGCACTGGATTTCCATCAGGACAATGAAAATACCTTAGCATTGAAAAATATGAACTTAATATATTGAACAATTCTAGCAAAAAAAAATTGCTATTTGCTTCTCTCTGATAGAAAGATTTGTAATTGACAATTGAAATAAATTCAAAATTTTCTATTTTATTAGCAAGAAACATACAAATGTCTGCATGTGTAAATAATTAATATAATAAAAATCAGGTTATCCTTTCTCCTGTCACACAATATATGCTAAGAATAGAGCTTTTCAACCTTGGCCTCACATTGGAATCACCTGATAAGTTTAAAAAATATTGATGATTGGATCCCAAGTCAAGAAATACTGATTTGATTAGACTAGGATGACACTGAAATCTGCTTCAAGGAAACTGGTCAAATGTTCAAGGCAACCAAACCAGGTAGAATGAGGAGGTTACAGATCAGGACTGGAAATCCTTGACTGCCCAGGTCCTAGAGTTGCACAGCAAGTCTTTCCCCCAGCCCCAGATCACAGCGGGCCCAGGAATGTTACGTCCTCAACTAGAGGTGAAATCAAAAGACTTTGACCCCAGTCCCTGATCATGCCGGAGGAGGGTTGACATGTCCCTAAAACTGCAGACTCAAAACTTCACATCCCAGCGGTTGAGGTCCCTCTTCTGAAGTCTATCTTCTAGTTGGATTTTGGAGCCTGAGACTATGCTAGGGATATAACAGTAAATAAGTGCTGCGCCTTCTTTCTGCAGTTTATGCTTTAGTAGGGGTGTGTGTGTGTGTGTGTGTGTGTGTGTGTGTGTGTGTGTGTTCATGAAAAACTCCAAGGTAGCCTGTATTTGGCTGTTTGTTTTAGGTTGGTGGTATGGTAGAGCAAACATTTGCCTGGGAGTCCAAAAACACAGGATTAGAACATAAATCTGCTGTGTATTTCACAGACCATTAACATGAGCTCTCGGGTCCTCGGTTTCCTCCTTTATTAATTAAAAGTTAGAAAGATGATGAATAAATTCTGTCCCTCCTTTCAGAGCTGACAATTCTACCCAGTGCCTGTCTTGGATGTGATAGTATCAGCCTGAGCTGGCTGGCCCAGAGTTCATTTGGCTGATTGGCCTGGATAGAGGAGCAGCTCTTTCTTTGACCACTGTTACCCTTTGTTAAGCGTGAAGTTCACTGAGGAATCAGGAGGGCACGAAGAACAAGGAAGCATGATGGAAGTAAGAAAAGGGCAGGCTTTGTCACTGGCCTTGAGTGCAAGGCATTTTTCTCCTTGAAGTGGTGACAGTCCAGATACAAATTTGAGCCCCTACCTGAGGGCCTGGCTCCCTGGAGTGACAGGAAATACAGCAAAATGACACTAGAGCAAATCTAGCATCTCTGCAAACCCTTTCGTTTCCAGTTCACCCCTTAGACATCACAAAATAGACATCTGCGAAATTTTTACTTTATCCGCAATAGTAGCTGGGAGTACTTCATAATCAATACATTTTATAAAGAAAAGAATTATTTTTGTTATTAAAAAAAAGACCCTTGCCAAACTAGTAATTTCATTATGTAGGCCAAGTTTTGCCTTCTTTCAGTGCAATGTTCATTGTGTATCCTTAAGAATTAAAATCAGAAGGTAATGTTTTATTTTTTTAAGATTATGGTCTTTAAAAACAGTGAAAAATAGATTTGAACCTTTGGTCCTGCATTAATTAACTGGGATAATTTTAAGCAGATTAATTTATCTCATCAACTTTAATTTTCTTTTGCAAAATCTAGTTAATATTTTCCTCATAGTGTATTTTGGGTGTCAAATAGGAAACTGAATGCAAAACACTTAGCACAGGGCCTGTCATGTAGTATGATATCAATATTTAAAATGTTTAATTTGATATTTTATTAATTATTTTATACATATGCCACTGGTCTATATACTCAGTGGAAGGAAAGAAATGTAAATTAGCAACAGAAAGTATTTTCCTTCTAAGGTGTAGTCTTGCTTATTTTTCATTTTCCGACTAACTTGGAGATGCAGCCTTGTATAGTGGAAGGATCTTGTTGGTAGCAGGGAAAATGTTGGGTGGGGATGGGAGAAGCCACTCCTGTGTAGCAAGTTATGTTCAGTCATGCTCTGGCAGATAGAATGTCATTTGATTGATACCCACAAACTGGAGCCTTGTTTCCAAGAGGAAAATTTAATTATGAAATAGGACACAAATTTGGTGAGAAGGATCTATAATTTCTAGTGGAAAGACATGTTATTAATTACTGGACATCTTTCTCCACCTCCAAACCATATGCATCAGTGAAGGAGCCAAAATTTTTCAAAAGGAACTTTCCAAGACACAGTAGATTTCAAGAACACAAATTAAAACCACTTAATGTCTCCTTACGGGAGTGGGATGAGGAAGGGGTGCGCTGGTAGAAGAATGTGTCAGGTCAAACATAAGTTGTTCTCAGGTGTGACACATGCAGGCCAGGAGTGCCAGAGAAAAAGGGAAGCAAGGCAGCTGGGCCAGACAACATCATCAGGGGCAGGGAACCTGAACAGATCCCAAAGGTGTACGACCACCATTTCTTCATTCAAGGCTCAGAAAGTCTATGAAAGGCTTGGCTCAGGCTTACCCTGAATTCCTAGGAAGACTCTTAAACTCAGTTAGATGATAGTGGTGATGTGGTTGTAATTTGTACATTCTAGCCTTTTGTCCTTACTCAGTGGTTGGGGCAACATTGTCAGAATGCCACATCCCTTTACTGCTTAGAATACCTCACCTTCCCACCTCTTTCCACCCATGAGTTAACAAGCTTTCCAGATGTAGGCAGGAGTTTCATAAGCCCAGCCAAAATATCAGAGGTTCAAAGGTCACCCCATTCACATTAACGCCCCCTAAGATGAGGTCTAAAAGAGTAACTAGTAGTTCCTCAAATCAGACACAGTGCACAAAACTAGGCACATCAGGTACCATTCTAAAATATTTGCCATCTACTGGTGGAGCTGGGTCTGCTAAGAGACAATCTGAGGCCACCAAAGACTGAGAGCTACCCAGAGAGGGATTGTTCTTTTTCTAACTGACATGGATTTCAGGGGACTGGTTCTAGTGAGACAATTCTGACCTACGTTATGGATGATTATGCCTGTGCTTTATCTTACTATTCCTTTAGTCATTTGTATTCTCAGGTTTTGCCCACAAGGTGCTATAGCATCAATTTGATAAATATTTTTCAAGTGCTTATTACATGCCAGGCATAGAAGTTGTATTATTTATTAGTTCCTGCTTGCACTATAGCATATATTATATACTATAGTATATAGTACTACTAAGTACTAACTACTACTTAGTACTTACTAAGAAGAAATAGAAAACCATAGTTTTACATCTCCCAACTTAGCTTCACATTATAATTATGTACTTTATACAGCAAAAAATAGACAAAGATCAAGAAAATCTTAAAAAGAACAATACATTGTTCCTTTATTTATTCCATTATTTCTTCAAAAAATCTATTCTGAACTAAATTGTGTCCTAAATATTTGCAGTATATATTTGTAAAAGCATGAAAATTATGGAAACACTAACATTAAATCTCAGTAAGTCAAGGATTCCTAACATGAATCAAGGCTCAGAATCTTTAAACGGCTTGCCCAAGGTCTATTGATTACAATTAATTTTCTTTTCACAACTTTTTTGACTGTTGTGACTTAGTAAATCAATTAAATCCTTGAAGTTCATTTGGCATTTTATTTGGCTCAATTTGGGAAATTCTATTTATTACATCGACTTCTTTTCTAGGTTCTTCCCTGAGACCTATCCTTGGTTATGTTTTTTAAATTATGGGGGAAATTTTGTGTTTGTTGTTTTGTTTTCTACTAAGAAGATTGAGGTCATCAAAGATTTTCAATTTCTATCACTGAAATCAAACCTAGTCAGAAAAGATTTAGCAGCTCACGCTGGTTATACTGATATAGGACAATTGTAAATTAGTATTTGACTAGAGAATGGCCTATATGTCATAGGGTTATTATTCCTGCATAATAGAAGTAAATGTACCTTGAAGCTAATTTAAATTCTCCCTCACCCCTGTCATCACTCCAGAGATGATCGGGAATGGCTCTTAGCAAAATAAAACTGCTTTGGAGCCCAAGAATAACTAGAGAACTGAGTGGCTGCTGAAGACTAATGATTTATATATGCAGTAAAATTACCTACCTGAGGCTATTAAGATAGAAAAGGAAAATGGAACATGACTGTTATCATTACTTTATTATTGTACACTTATATTTTTCAACTTGAATATAAGAGTGCATAAAAACAAATCAGCTGAACGAAATGCCCATTCGTTCTACCACTAAGGGTAAAGGAAATTAGCTTTTTTTTTTCCAGCTAACTACTTATCTATCCTACCGAAGCTCTGAACATATAGCATTTTCATCTAAATCTCCCTAACAGTGCAGGAGATATATTGTAAATCATGCCATCAAGATTTTTAGCATCTTCTATAATCTAGTCATTTGAAATTGGATAGATAGGTTAGATAATTAGTTGTTTGGCTTTGCTCAAAAGTTTTAAAATTAATAAAAAGCCATATGTTAGTGAAAATAAGATGTGAATTCATAGTTGACAATGTAAGCAAGTGGCTATGGGTCCTATGAATGTGGGGAGAGAATAAAAATACTTGAATTAAATATATACAATGTATGTAGAACTAGAATCAAGACTTCTTTTCTTAGTTCTCTTCTGTAGTAGGGCTGGAGTTTACAGAGTTCCCTTTTCACTGGTACATAAGGTGGGAGAATAGCTCTTACTCTGCATCTTCAAGCACCATAAGAGAGGAAGGTACATAAACCTATTGTATTTATTCATAAATATCAGGTCAGTTAATTAGTGAATTCTAAAAGACACTTGATAACTTCTCAGATGGAAAAAAAAAAGAACTTGGTTGAATAGAAGAAACAGGAGGTTAGGAAACAGGATACCTGGGAGTATTGCTCAGCCCCAGACTTTCTCTGTGACGTAGGGACTCTGTGCCATAGATTCTCCAAATGTAATCTAGAAAAGAAGACAAACAATGCCTCTCTTAGCAATTCTATATAATTATTTGGAGGGGGGAAATATTGTCTATGGGTGAAATGCCTCAAAATCTCTGTTACTGTGGGACTTCTAACGCTTATTTCCACTTTTATACTACTAGGGTAACAACAGGGTTTCATACGAGGAAAAACTAGTCTATTACATTGTGGTTTTCAGTTTGGCATCAGAGGGAAATCCATAACTGATGTTATTTAGACAGAAACTTTTACTTTCTCTTTTTGAAGTGAGTCTCAGATACTGTATAGTTTGAAAGAAAGTTGCTTTATGTCTTTTAGGAAGTTAGTATCTTATGGCATAAAGATAAACATTCATTTTCTTTTACCATTTCATTTTTCCTTCTTCTTGGAGTAAATGGAATAGAGAACAATGAGAAGAAATGAGAAGAAAATTTGTTTCTTTAGACTTAACATTTTAAATGTACTAAAGCAAGCCCCAATTTTATCAAAGAACCACTAGAGGATATAAAAATAAAATTTCTAAATTCAAATGATTCTCACAATATAGGCTTTGAGACTTATTTTTAAGAATTTACCTAAAGACACAAATATTTTACATATTTCTATGGTGAAGACACACATGTACATACATATAAATACATACACACATATATATATATATGCTTGTATATACATAAATTATTTCAATTTCCAAGTATTTTTTAAAGCTTAGAATTGAATGAATTTACCTTTTGATTATTTGCCATGTAACTTTATTTTTCATTTTTGAATATGGAAATTGTTTATTTTAAAACTTATTCTCAGAGACTTCTGGCACTATCATGGGTTATTCAGAGAAATTCTACAAAACTCCTACAAATGCCTATTACATCCCTTTACATGTTTCCTGGACAAGCTCAAGGATATGAGGGATTTCTGCAGGGTCCATGAAGAGGAAAATGTATGGTCATCAAGTTAATACTGGGACTGCCCTAAGGGCCTTTGTCCAAACCACCCTCCAGAGCCTTGTGGGGTTTTTTGTTTGTTTGTTTTGTTTTGTTTTAATTAATAATTTTTATTGGAGTATAGTTGCTTTACAATATTGTGTTAGTTTCTGCTGTACAGCAAAGTGACTCAGCTATATATACATATATCCCCTCTTTTTTGGATTTGCTTCCCATTTAGATAACCACAGAGCATTGAGTGAAGTTTCCTGTGCTATAATCTAGGCTCTCATTAGTTATCTATTCTATACATAGTAGTATATATTTGTCAATCCTAATCTCCCAATTCATCCCACAATCCCCCTTACCCCCTTGGTATCCATACATTTGTTCTCTACATCTGTGTCTCTCACACTGGTCAGAATGGCCATCATCAAAAAATCTACAAACAATAAATGCTGAAGAGGGTGTGGAGAAATGGGAACACTTGCACTGCTGGTGGGAATGTGAATTAGTACAGCCACTATGGAGAACAGTATGGAGGTTCCTTAAGAAACTAAAAATAGAACTACCACATGACCCAGCAATCCCACTACTGGGCATATACCCTGAGAAAACCATAATTCAAAAAGATACATGCACCCCAATGTTCACTGCAGCACTATTTACAATAGCCAGGAAATGAAAGCAACCTAAATATGTCCATCAACAGAGGAATGGATAAAGAAGATGTGGTGCATATATACAATGCAATATTACTCAGCCATAAAAAGGCACGAAATTGTGCCATTTGTGCCATTGTGGAGACCTAGAGACTGTCATACAGAGTGAAGTAAGTCAGAAAGAGAAAAACAAATATCGTATAATATCACTTCTATGTGGAACCTAGAAAAATGGTACAGATGAACTTATTTGCCATGTAGATTTACTTGTTATTTACAACTCCAATATGCAAAATGCCCATAAATATATAAGGGCATTTTCTGAGAAGATAAAAATTCAAGCTAAATTTTTATATGGCTACTGAGTTGACCTGAGACAATAGGATCTTTGGGATCAGATTCCATAATCTACCTGTGCCCGCTAGGACTGCCACTCTGGCATGGTTTGTTTCTTGGACATTTGCATTTATTTTTTCTCTCCCCAAACCCCTCTTCCCCAGATTTTCACATGGATTACTCCTTTCCACTATTCATACAAATGTTATCACCTGATATTATCCTTTCCTGACTCTACCACTTAATGTTACCCTACTTCTCTTCATTCACTTTGTCACATGATCCTGTTTTATTTTACTCATAGAGATTACAACTATCTGAAAAAATAGCTTAGTTATTCTTCTAGGTGTCAATAAACATTTGCTGAATGGATGACTGTTGACTATTATGTGGATTTTTAGAATATCTTACAAGTAAGAATAGTGACTAAAACAGGATGCTGCGTTATCTACCTATCACTTTTTTTCTTGTTTTGTCTGTCTCCTTCACAAGATTTAAAATTTTGTGAGAATAAAAACTTTAACTTATCTTGTTCAAAAAGTCATATATCCTTAGAGGTCACAGGGACTTTAAATATTCAATAAATGAATGAAACTTAGTCTAGATTAATGTTCCAAATATTGAATTGCTTATCTGTTAAATTGCCATAGTAGCAGAATTTACTTCATGGAGTTGCAATAACACTTTATTTAATTAATAAGCAAATTTTATTGAATACCAACCATATAAGAAACTTTAGAACTGAACAGGAAACAATCCTTGCCCTCAAAAACTCTGTAGTGGGAGACCTCCAAGATGGTGGAGGAGTAAGACGTGGAGATCACCTTCCTCCCCACAAATACATCAAAAATACATCTACATGAGGAACAACTCCTACAGAACACCTACCGAATGCTGGCAGAAGATCTCAGACTTCCCAAAAGGCAAGAAAATCCCCACATACCTGGGTAGGGCAAAAGTAAAAAGAAAAAAATAGAGACAAAAGAATAGGGATGGCACCTGCACCTCTGGGAGGGAGGTGCGAAAGAGGAAAAGTTTCCACACACTAGGAAGCTTCTTCACTGGTGGAGATTGTGGGTGGCCAGGGAGGAAGCTTCAGAGCCACAGAGGAGAGTGCAGCAACAGGGCTGCAGAGGGCAAAGTGGAGAGATTCCTGCAAAGAGGATTGGTGCCGACCAGCACTCACCAGCTTGAGAGGCTTGTCTGCTCACATGCTGTGGTGGGTTGGGGCTGGGAGCTGAGGCTCGGGCTTTGGAGGTCAGATCCCAGGGAGAGGACTGGGGTTGGCTGTGTGAAGACAGCCTGAAGGGGGCTAGTGTGCCACAGCTAGTTGGGAGGGAGTCCGGGAAAAAGTCTGCACCTGCTGAAGAGGCAAGAGACCATTGTCTCAGGGTGTGTGAGGAGAGGGGATTCCTTCCCCGTGTGCCCACAGAAGGCAGAGGACCGCCTATGTGAGCTCCAGAGATGGGCACGAGCTGCGGCTATTAGCTTGGACTGCAGGGACAGGCAAGAAACACTAAAGCTGCTGCCATTGCCACCAAAATCCTGTGTGCAAGCACAGGTCACTACCCCCTCACGCCTCCAAAGCCTGTGCAGCCCGCCACTGTCAGGGTCCTGAGATCCAGTGACAAATTGCCCGAGAGAACACATGGTGTACCTCAGGCTGTTGCAATGTCACGGTGGCCTCTGCCGCCGCAGGCTGGCTCCGCATTCCAATTATGACTACCGTACCCCTCCCTCTCCCCGGCCTCAGTGAGCCAGAGAGCCCTAATCAGCCACTGCTTTAACTGCTTCCTGTCTGGGAGGAGAACAGATGCCTGAGGGCAACCTACATGCAGAGGCAGGGCCAATACCAAAGCTGAACCACAGAAGCTGTGAGAACAAAGAAGAGAAAGGGAAATTTCTCCCTGCAGCCTCAGAAACAGTGGATTAAATCCCCACAATCAACTTGATGATCCCTGAATCTGTGGAATACCTGAATAGACAACAAATGTTCCCAAAATTGAGGAAGTGGACTTCAGGAGCAAATGTAAACTTGGGGTTTGCTTTCTGTAACTGATTTGTTTCCGATTTTTATGTTTATCTTAGTTTAGTTTTTAGTGCTTGTTATCATTGGTTGATTTGTTTATTCATTTGGTTGCTCTCTTCTTTTTTTTAATTTTTAATTTTATTTTTAAATATTTTATTATTATTATTTTCCTTTTCTTCTTCCATTTCTTCTGAGCAGTGTGGCTGGCAGGGTCTTGGTGCTCTGGCAAGGTGTGAGGCCTGAGCCTCTGAGATGGGAGAGCCGAGCCCTGGACACTGGAACAACAAAGACCTCTGAGCACCACATAATATCAATTGGCAAGAGCTCTTCCCAGAGATCTCCTTCTCAACACTAAGACCCAGCTCCACCCAACGGCCAGCAAGCTCCAGTGCTGGATGCCCCAGGCCAAACAACTTGCAACACAGGAACACAACCCCAGTCATTAGCAGAGAGGCTGCCAAAAGTCATACTAAGTTCACAGACACCCCAAAACACACCAGCAGATGGGGCCCTAACCACCAGGAAGACAAGATCCAGACCCACACACCAGAACACAGGCACCAGTCACCTCCACAAGAAGCCTACACAAGCCACTGAACCAACCTCACCCACTGGGGGCTGACACCAAAAACAATGGGAACTATGACCCTACAGCTTGTGTAAAGGAGAACCCAGACACAGTAAATTACACAAAATGAGAAAACAGAGAAATATGTAGCATATGAAGGAACAAGGTAAAAACCCACCAGACCAAACAAATGAAGAGGAAATAGGCAGTCTACCTGAAAAAGAATTTAGAATAATAATAGTAAAGATGATGCAAAATCTTGGAAATAGAATGCAGAAATATAAGAAACGTTTAACAAGAACCTAGAAGAACTAAACAGCAAACAAATAATGATGAAAAAACAATAAATATAATTAAAAATTCTCTAGAAGGAATCAATAGCAGAATAACTGAGGCAGAAGAATGGATAAGGGACCTGGAAGATAAAACAGTGGAAATGACTGCTGAATAAAGAGCAGAATAAAGAAAAAAAAAATGAAAAGAATTGTGGACAGTCTCAGAGACCTCTGGGACCACATTAAACACACCAACATTCGAATTATAGGGGTCCCAGAAGAAGAAGAGAAAAAGAAAGGGACTGAGAAAATATTTGAAGAGATGATAGTTGAAAATTTCCTTTACATAGGAAAGGAAATAGTCAATCAAATCCAGGAATTGTAGAGAGTCCCATACATGATAAATCCAAGGAGAAACATGCTAAGACACATATTAACCAAACTATCAAAAATTAAATACAAAAAAAAAAATATTAAAAGCAGCAAGGGAGAACCAACAAATAACAAACAAGGGAAATATCCATAAGGTTAACAGCTGATCTTTCAGCAGGAACTCTGCAAGCCAGAAAGGAGTGGCATGACATATTAAAAGTGATGACACTAACAAATGTAAGGTAGATAGCTAGTGGGAAGCAGCCGCATGGCACAGGGATATCGGCTTGGTGCTTTGTGACTGCCTGGAGAGGTGGGATAGGGAGGGTGGGAGGGAGGGAGACGCAAGAGGGAAGAGATATGGGAACATATGTATATGTATAACTGATTCACTTTGTTATAAAGCAGAAACTAACAAAAAAATAAAAAAATAAGAGTGATGAAAGGGAAAAACCTACAACCAAGATTACTCTACCTAGCAAGGATCTCATTCAGATTTGACAGAAAAGTTAAAATCTTTACAGACAAGCAAAAATTAACAGAATTCAGCAATACCAAACCATCTTTACAACAAATGCTAAAGGATCTTCTCTAGGCAGGAAACACAAGAGAAGGAAAAGGCCTACAAAAACAAACCCAAAACAATTGAGAAAATGGTAACAGGAACACACATATCGATAATTACCTTAAATGTAAATGGATTAAATGCTCCAACCAAAAGACACAGGCTCACTGAATGGAGACAAAAACAGGACCCATATATATGCTGTCTACAAGAGACCCACTTCAGACCTAGGGACACATTCAGACTGAAACTGTGGGGATGGAAAACGATATTCCATGCAAATGGAAATCAAAAGAAAGCTGGGTAGCAATTCTCATATGAGACAAAATAGACCTTAAAATAAAGACTATTACAAAAGACAAAGAAGGACACTACATAATGTTCAAGGGATCAATCCAAGAAGAATACAATACAATATAACAATTGTAAATATTTATGCACCCAACACAGGAGCACCTCCATACATAAGGCAACTAACTGCTAACAACTATAAAAGAGGATATCGACAGTAACACAATAATAGTGGGGGACTTTAACACCTCACATACACCAATGGACAGATCATCCAAAATCAAAATAAAAAGGAAACAGAAGCTATAAATGACACAATAGACCAGACAGATTTAATTGATATTTATAGAACATTCCATCCAAAAACAACAGAACACACTTTCTTCTCAAGTGCTCAAGGAACATTCTCCAGGATAGATCATATCTTGGGTCACAAATCAAAACCTTTGTAAATTTAAGAAAATTGGAATCATATCAGGTATCTTTTCTGACCACAACACTATGAGATTAGATATCAGTTACAGGAAAAAATCTGTAAAAAAATCTAAATACATGGAAGCTAAACAATACACAACTTAATAACCAAGAGATCACTAAAGAAATCAAAGAGGAAATCAAAACATACCTAGAAACAAATGACAATGAAAACATGACGACCCAAAACCTATGGGATGCAGCAAAAGCATTTCTATGAGAGAAGTTTATAGCAAGATGATCCTACCTCAAGAAACAAGAAACATCTCAAATAAACAACCCAACTTTACACCTAAAGCAATTAAGGAAAGAAGAACAAAAAATCCCCAAAGTTAGCAGAAGGAAAGAAATCATAAAGATCAGATCAGAAATAAATGAAAAAGAAATGAAGGAAATGATAACAAAGATCAATAAAACTAAAAGCTGGTTCTTTGAGAAGATAAAAAAAAATTAATAAACCATTAGCCAGACTCAGTAAGGAAAAAAGGGAGATGACTCAGATGAGCAGAATTAGAAATGAAAAAGGAGAAGTAACAGCTGACACTGCAGAAATACAAAGGATCATGAGAGATTACTATAAGCAACTATATGCCAATAAAATGGACAACCTGGAAGAAATGGACAAATTCTTAGAAAAGCACAACCTTCCAAGACTGAACCAGGAAGAAATAGAAACTTTAAACAGATCAATGACAAGCACTGGAATTGAAACTATGATTAAAAATCTTCCAACAAACAAAAGCCCAGGACCAGATGGCTTCACAGGTGAAATCTATCAAACCTTTAGAGAACAGCTAAACCTATCCTTCTCAAACTCTTCCAAATATAACATAGAGAGGAACACTCCCAAACTCATTCTATGAGGCCACCGTCACCCTGATACCAAAACCAGAAAAAGAGGTCCAAGAAAGAAAACTACAGGCCAATATCACTGATGAACATAGATGCAAAAATCCTCAAAAAAATATTAGCAAACAGAATCCAACAGCACATTAAAAGGATCATACACCATGATTAAGTGGGGTTTATCCCAGGAATACAAGGATTCTTCAATATGCAAATCAATCAATGTGATAAACCATATTAACAAATTGAAGAATAAAACCATATGATCACCTCAATAGATGCAGAAAAATCTTCTGACAAAATTTCAACACTGATTTATGATAAAAACTCCCCAGAAAGTAGGCATAGAGGCAACCTACCTCAACATAATAAAGGCCATGTATGACAAACCCACAGCCAACATGATTCTCAATGGTGAAAAACTGAAACCATTTCCTCTAAGATCAGGAACAAGACAAGGTTGCCCACTCTCACCACTATTATTCAACATAGTTTTGGAAGATTTAGCCACAGCAATCAGAAAAGAAATATAAATGAAAGGAATCCAAATCGGAAAAGAAGAAGTAAAAGTATCATTGTTTGCAGATGACATGAAACTATACATAGAGAATCCTGAAGATGCTACCAGAAAACTACTAGAGCTAATCAATGAATTTGGTAAAGTAGCAGGATGCAAAATAATGCACGGAAATCTCTTGCATTTCTATACACTAATGATGAAAAATCTGAAAGAGAAATTAAGGAAACACTCCCATTTACCATTGCAACAAAAAGAAAAAGTACCTAGGAATAAACCTACCTAAGGAGACAAAAGACCTGTATGCAGAGAACTATAAGACACTGATGAAAGAAATTAAAGATGATACCAACGGATGGGGAGATATACCATGTTCTTGGATTGGAAGTCTCAACATTGTGAAAATGACTATACTACCCAGGCAATCTACAGATTCAAAGCAATCCCTATCAAATAACCAATGGCATTTTTCACAGGACTAGAACGAAAAATTGTACAATTTGTATGGAAACACAAAACACCCCAAATAGCCAAAGCAATCTTGAGAAAGAAAAACGGAGCTGGAGGAATCAGGCTCCCTGACTTCAGACTATACTACAAAGCTACAGTAATTAAGGCAGTATGGTACTGGCACAAAAACAGAAATATAGATCAATGGAACAGGATAGAAAGCCCAGAGATAAACCCATGCATATATGATCACCTCATCTTTGACAAAGAATATACAATGGAGAAAAGACAGCCTCTTCAATAAATGGTGCTGGGACAACTGAACAGCTACCTGTAAAAGAATGAAATTAGAACATTTCCTAACACCATACACAAAAATTAACTCAAAATGGATTAGAGACCTAAATGTAAGACTGGACACTATAAAACTCTTAGAGTAAAACATAGGCAGAACACTCTATGACATAAATCACAGCATGATCCTTTTTGACCCACCTCCTAGAGAAATGGAAATAAAAACAAAAGTAATCAAATGGGACCTAATGCAACTTAAAAGCTTTTGCACAGCAAAGGAAGCCATAACCAAGAACAACAGTCAACCCTCAGAATGGGGGAAAATATTTGCAAATGAAGCAACTGACAAAGGATTAATCTCCAAAATATACAAGCAGCTCATGCTGCTCAATATCAACAAAATAACAACCTAATCCAAAAATGGACAGAAGAGCTAAATTGCTGGATGTGAGGAATGAATCAGGGAGAGAAATCAGTGAATGGAGGGAGACAGGGTGGGTGAGCTTTCCAGAAAATTTAACTAGTAAAGGAGGTTAATCACAATGTAATCAAAGAGGTAGGGGACATGTTTATTTTGGATTTTTCTCTCTTTAAGTGAGCTTGTGGAGATTTGAGATGTGGATTTATCCATGGATTTTAATGGAGATTTTGGGAAGGAAGATAACATCTCTCATTGGGAACAAACATTAAAGTTGTAAACTGCTCAGGCTGTCTTAAGTTCATAGACTGTCACTAGACATATTGTTCTTGAATATTATTTAGGGGGAAATACATGTATTGGTAAGGGTGTACCGTGCAGGCCTCTTCCTCTGTATCAAAAGCATTTCTGTATTCATGGTAAAAATGCCAAGCAAACTTGATTTTTGCTTCAGGAAAATTGCCTGGGTACGTGGATAAATTCCTTATCAAAATAAATACTTTTAGAAACCTTAATTTCAATGATAAAATTACATAACTGTCTTCCACTAACGTGTATAAGCAGTTGTGTAGCCTAGAAAGTCAGAATTTAGGGCCAAGTCTTACAGCTTTTTCAATATGTAGTTACTTTCCTTCAAAAAAATTAATAAAATTCAACTTAGGTGCTAATTTAGGTTACTGATCTATGTTGAATATTATATCATCCAGTGTATAACACTTAGGATTTTAATCTCTGTCAATGCAAAGTTTCCGGAACTCTTGGATCCTTTGTTTTACCAGGTTAAGACTTAATGGTAATAAGTTAAGACTCTATTTAGGTAAAAGCTTGAAGAGCCAGCAAGTATTTTTTGTGTCTTTTTTTTTCCCTTTCTGCCACAAAAGAAAACATTCCAGACAGAGCTTGCTCTGATAGCCTGGATCCCAAAGCAATGACAAAGTGAAATAGAAGCACAGCCTACCAACAAGGCATGCACATCATGTGAGCTACATGCCTTTCTCTTCTCCTCCTCCTCCTTCTTTAATTGAAGGATTACCTACCCTATGAATTTAGGATCACAGTAATGTAAAAATTCCATGGTTTCTTGATTAATACTTTAGTTGTGACTAATAATGGTAATTATTAAAATTCACAAGGTATTTTTCTCTAGACACTTCTCTGTGCTACTTTTTTGTTTTTCCTTATGTAATCATCTGAATAACCCAATGAGATAGGTACCATTATTATGCTCATTTTACAGGCAAATAAAGAGGCTTACAGAGTATTGGTCAGACTCATATAATAAGTACAAGATGAAAGTAGAAATCAAATCCATATATCCTTAACTCCAGAACCTCATTTTCTAACCACCGCTCTATACTGCAACTCCTGGATGAAGTGTTTATCATCTTTGACACAATAAAGTTTATGTTTTACTTTTCTCTCCCCATATTTAATGAAGATTTCATGGAATTAAAATTCTTTAAGGCTTAGCAACTTAAATATTTAACATTGGGTAAAATTATCTATTTTTTTTAGAAGTTACAATTACTTGCATATATAATGGAACTTGTGGTATTTTGTGTATCTTTTAAAGTTCTAATTTCTAAGTTATATTTTTCATTTTCATGTTTTTCATCATTTATATTTTGACTTTGCTGAGAATCTTAGAAGAAACCAGATAGGTAAAGCTAACGAATAATGATTAAGAAGAAAACAATGACATATTTTGGAACAGAGAAAACAAAAGAAAGAAGAAAGGAAGAAAGAAAGTTACTTAGGCATAGCAATCAATTAAAAATAATATTTATTGATGAAGATAGCTGCTGTGGCCCGCCTGTGGCCTGTACTGTATGGCAGTGCACAGTGGGGTGTCACTCCAGGACCTCACTTCTAACCTATGGAAGGGGTCAGAGCAATGATACCGTGTGATGGAACTACAGTTATATGCTGTCTACAATGCCTCACAACAGGTGGAAGATGTTACAAAAGACCTACCAGGGTTGTTGAGCAATGCAGAAAACCACTATTCAGGGTCTAGAACAGCTGTGTGCAACATACAGGACCCCTGTGGACATGGTTATTAGGAGCCAAGGAATCCACT
Source organism: Orcinus orca (assembly GCF_937001465.1). Lineage (NCBI taxonomy): Eukaryota > Metazoa > Chordata > Mammalia > Artiodactyla > Delphinidae > Orcinus > Orcinus orca. The sequence goes on from NC_064559.1 coordinate 119,350,076, forward strand.
TTACTGGCCATGAAGTTCAGAAATGGGCTGATAAAAATGCCATACACCAGCATTTCGACCTGCCTTACAGCGCTACTGCTGCCAGGCTAATTGAAAGGATAAATAGACTATTTAACCAACAATTGAGATGGAAACTCTCTCTCAATATGTGGATCAGAGGCTAACTCAAGCCCTACAAACTACAGCTGAACACTCCAGGAGCAATCATCCCAGTGCCCATATGATGTTAACCCAGAGGCAACTAAAAAAATAATAATAATATTTATTATGTATGCAACAAATAATGTTGTAAAAAGCCAGTGATCAATATTACAATGATGTGGAAATGCTATGAAGATAACAGACCACATAATGGTGGTAGAGAACCTAACAAAATGGAAAAGAAAAGCTGTATAAAGAGTGAGTCATTGCTCTTGTGGAAAAAATATGACTGGGAGAGGAAGAGAAAAAGAATCTTCTTTAATTGTATTGGCTTCTGGGGCCTCTGTTGAAGGAAGAAGCTGAAGGATTAGAATGAAAGCAGGATTATGTTCAGGACACTGGGCACCTTCTTTCAGGATCGAAGGTTCGTACTTAAAGCCCCCTTGTGGACTATGATGGTAGGTGCACATGAGAGCTATGTGAAAGGTGGTCTTTGGTAACTAATGAGTTAAGATGCCCTGTGTGTTACTGACCAGGGACTGTGGAGGCTGGGGGTTTTATTGCTTTGTCCATTTGTTTTGTCATTAAAGAGAAAAATACATTATAAATATATACACTAAGGTAGTGTCTTAAATGCAGCCCTTTACAAAAGATGATGGCCGCCTTTTCAGTGGCTTACTGTGAAATTCTATGATGATCTTTAAGGGTGAATTGTTAGAAGACTTTCCAGGTGGAAATTTTAAAAGGTGTAATTGTTTGCCTTATTATGAAAGGCATAGTATTCATTTATTTTATGGTTTCATTTTTCTCTTTTTTCTTTTATTACATATTAGAAGCCTAAAAAAATCATCCTTCAGTAATTTTTTAAAAATTTCCTTTAGAAAATGTTTCTTTTTTGTCTTTCATCGTAAGACTTTTGACATAAAGAAAAACATCATTGATTTTTTTTCCTTAGCAAACATTTCTTTTAATGGAAACCTCAAATTGGCATGAATTTTCTGCTTGTTTCCAATTAATAGTGTTAATGCAGGTGCAAAAAACAAGCATGTATTTATTTTCTAATCCATTTATTTCCATTGCACTTCAGTACTTCCAATCTAATATCAAACAAAGTACTTCCATAGAAAATGACTTCTGAGTTTCCTTATCTTATTTTTTTTCAACATAAACTGGATCCATGCAGGAGAAGGTCAAAAGATACTTTATTTCCTTGTTTGAACTTCAGTTTTCCACAAAATGGGGATAATGATATCATCTATTGAGTGAGATTGTTGTGAATATTACTATGATCATCTGTATAAAGTACTCTGCATGGTGCATGACACATTATGAATGTCAAATACATGTTAGCTATCATACTATTATTGTTTCTCTAAGTGATGCATAGTCCACTTTCCCTCCCTCTTATCCTTTTCAAGTGTGTTTTAATACACCAACATGGCCTTTACCATAGCTTGTGCTGCATTCTGGTATAGCATTACTCTAACTAGTGGTCTGCTTTCAGGCAAATACTACAGTAGAGTGAATCCACATAGACCTGAGATTTCCCTTAGTTGAATCCATAAACATAGCTCAGATCATTACTTTAGTGATTTTCTATGTTCCCATATCCTTGTTCTGTAAGTTTCAATGGAATCAGAGTGGAAAGTTTTGTTACATGAAGTCAGAACAAACGACTTCGTAAAGCAATTATTGAAATATATCGCAAATGAAAGATGCCAAAAAGAAAGTTTTACAAAATGATTATTTGAAAATGTAAATAATTGGAAAGATACTATATATCGATAAAATATGACATATAATGGAGGTAAAAAGAAATTCTACAACGACTTTATAGTTTAAAGTGACACATTTGGATACCCTAATATCCTGAAGGAGTTCGCATTATTTCCAAAGTGCTAATGCTCCCGGGTTGTCATCACTTATTCAATGAAGAAAGTGCCAAAAAAAGAAAGAAAAAGCCCATGTTACTATTGGTAAACCAGAACTCTCTTTTTCTCCAAAGACAGTGTTTAGGAGAATTTTAAATGAGCTCCACTGTATTTACTCTTACAAGCTAGAGCGGAAGGATACTGTGATGAAATACAGCCCCTCAATAAAACTATGCCCCCAGCACTTTTGCTCACAACCAAATGTCCACAACTGCAGCCTTAAAGTATCAGGCTTATCTATTACTTGGCTACACATTTATAACATATTACCCTCATAAAGCTCAAGGAAATAAAATACATCTCAGCTTTGCACTGTGGAAACCTCAGCACTGGCATTAAGACCTTGAGTTTGCATTTAATGTCTCTTCTGGATGTTGGAATTGGACTGGCCAGTGCTGTTTTTATGAGATTGAGCCAGAGAGTTCCCTTTATCAGTGAGAATGCAGGATACAAGTCTCACTTCTTATAGTGCACAAGTAAATATGCATGTATGTGTGCATGGAACTTGTTTGGTGTCAGCCTGAGATTTTATTGCATTATCTTTACTTGTTTCTTTCTGAATTGTCGTTGTTGTTAAGCCTTGAGAAATGTTTAGCTTTGCAAATTCCTGCCAACAGTTGATGATGAATGCTATCCTGGTTTAATATGTTCATTTTATTGACTGCTGACATTAAAGAATAAGGGCTAAAGTGCCAGTATGTAGCATGTTAGATGCTGCTAAAACAATGTTTTTTTCACAGCATCTGATAGATTTTCTAAGTTTTGGTTATAAAGATATCAATTTTATTATCATTACAAATAGTTTGAAAACTACATATCAATTTATTTCTAGGTGACATTTTTCTATACACTTTTCTAGAGAAAAAGAATTATTGGAAAATCAATGGCACTATGAGAGAGATATTACTGAATATTCCAGGGAGTATTTATGTTTACCAATGGAATATTAGTAATTCATGCTGTAACACCCCTGTATACTACATTTGTATTCTACTTATCATGGGTTGAGAAATGTGTCCCCCCCAAACTTGTACATTGAAGTTCAAACCCCCAGTACCTTAGAATGTGGCCTTATTTGGATTCTTCCACAGACCAAGAAATGCTAAAGATTCCTAGCAAATTACTAGATGTTACAGGAGAGGCATGGAATAGATTCTTCCTCTCAGCCCTCAGAGGCTACTAACACTTGCTGACACCTTGATCTTGGACTTCTAGCTGACAGAATGTTGAGAGAATAAATGTCTGTTGTTAAAGCCACTCAGTTCATGGTACTTTGTTACAGCAGTTCTGGCAAACTAATACATTACCCAACCAGAACACACTAATAGAGGCATAATCAGTTACAGCAAGCAAGTGTTCGCATTAGCCCATCACTGTTTCTGCCTGATGGGTGCCCCTGTTTTACCAGTTACTAAATTTGTGAATATCACCCCTGCTACTTCTCTCTCAGGAACAATTTTCACACAAGGTATAAGACTACAGTTAAGCCTCAATGCTGGCCTTCAGTTTCTAAATTGAAAATAAAGGCATTTGAGTAAATAACCTTTAAGCTGTCATGGAATTCTGAAATTCTCTGAATGTTATAATTCCAGGAATGGAAAGAACTAGTATTTCCAAGTTGCAGCTAAGAAAAACTGAGACTCAAAGCTGTTGAGATAGATTAAGGACACATGGCCTGGGAGTTTCAGAAGAGGAATTCAATTTAAGACATATGATTCCAGTGGTTTTCCTATTTGCCACTGTGTCCCTCAAATGGTGACTTGCAATACAAACATTGACTATGCAGTAAAATATAACATGGATATAAAGTACATCCTGGTCAAATAGGTTTATTAGTTACTGTCAAGAAAGTGTCATCTTGATTTTTTATTAAAGGAGAGGTGTTTCCCAAATACCCTGTAGTTGTAGGCTTTATTATAATGTTGCTGTGTGATGGATATCCTTGAAAGAAAGGAGTTGCTCAAGCAAAGCCAGCTGAAAATCAGCAAACTGTACTTAAGGATTACATCTATGGCTGTAAATAGATTTTTAGAGTTCACATTTTATTTGTGTGTTTTTATAGCAATCAATAGGAAGCCATCTATAGCATTTAGGTGTTCCCATGCTGATTACTGTGATAGCTACTGAATCACTGCTAGGACACTCGATGTGTTAACAGGTTATATTGGCTGGATAAACACATCATTTGAATAGAATAGGAAACGACAGTAGAGGGTCAGCATAAACTAAAAAACATAAAAGTCTAGTTGAATATGGAATGAAGGAAGTATAGAGGCAGTTCCTAAATTCTTTCAAGGAGTAGGACTCTCCAGTGGTACTAACATTTAATATTATGTCAAAGATACATTGACAATAATTCCAAGTCTGTTCATTGTCATATATTCTGCAAGACCAAAACTAAATTGCTGCAAAATAGTATCCCCCTCTCCTGTGGTTGCAGTGGACCCCACTGCTCTGCCCACTGAGATTCTGGTTTGGTAGTTTTTGTGCTTTTGACAGTGGAAAGAATAGTGGTGGCCCAATCACATTCCCATATACCACTCTCAGTAAGTGAAAGGTGGTGAGAGTTCATTAGTCCATTCCCTTATTATGAAGAAATTTGTATTTATTGGGGCAAATCAAATTCCATATAAGATGTCTGCAGTTTAAATCTTAGAATCCTGGAAAAAAATGACTCAGAGATTGCAATTTTCTTGACTAGATTTTAGGAAGTATTCTCTAAGATGGCTAGAATCTAAACTACAAAGGAATTTATATTTCAGATCGGTACCTTGGAACCACTTACAGGCAACCTTAGCACGTTTATTCCATAAGGTGCTATCAGCTAAACCTAAGTGACAGAGCAGCCCCCACTGAATTCACATTCACTTTGCAGTGGTCTTCAAAGGGCACTTCCCAGGGATGAAAGTTGAAGTGCAACTAATCTGGAAAAAGTAAAAAAAAAAAAAAAAAAAAAAAGTGACATTTTAAAATTCTTAACCAGAACATCACAAAATAGTAGAAGTAATTTAAAAACTGATTTTAAAATGATCAAGAAAGGTAAAAATTAAAGAGATCAGAGAAAAATTAAAACTCATATATAATATAATTGTATGTTTGGATGTTTGTTTTAAAGCTTATTTGAAAAATATCCTAAAAAATTATGATGAAAACATTTGTATATTTTGGGTATTAAAAACAAATTGAGGGATTTAGAAGAGAAATACATTGTGATGTTTATATCTTAATATTACTTATTTGGAGAATAAAAAAGTGGAGCAATGTAACTGTATTTTTTTAAAAGCATACAGCAGGAAAGTAGGTGGGTGATTTAGTTCAATATATTTATTCAAATGCACAGAAATTCATGGGAGCTTTATAATTCAAAATAATTAAATTATCAAAAAAATGACACCCTTTTAAACACAATTTAATTGATGATTTTCTGATTCTTTTGTAGAAATATAAGGATCTTTTTGTTACCTTTGTTTTTGTAAAAAGGGACGTAACATGTAATTTAGGTATGGAAAATATTTCAATGTTATAAAACTAAAAGAAGAAATACATCATTTAATTTATATGAAGAACAAATGGAGGATATTAAAATATCTTTCACATGATTTTATCTTCTTCCATTAATTATGGTATTTATATATTTTATTTCTATTTGAATTACCTATATTTAAATTATGAGCAAAAATGCATATGTCATTTTGTAGTCATATTAAATTACTAGTGTGATTTATTTTGTTATAATCTTAACTTTCCCATTGTTATTTTGTATATCTTTATATATAGATTTAGGAAATACTGGGCAAAAAGAAAGCTGTAGAAAAATTTAGAATTAAAACTGTATTTGTATGTATAGAATATCATATTATGACATTTTATAAATTATGTATCCTTTGGTAATTTTTTACGAAGGGTTATGAGCTAAATTTCAATGCATTTTTTAAAACCTGGTTATTAGGTACTATAATCCCAATTCATTATGGGTTTTGAATTTCAACAAACCTCAAAGAGAAAAATGTTTCATCAGCAAAATTATTGCATCTTAAGGCAATATTTAATTATTAATCTTATAAGGTTTGTATTTTGGTTTCTTTAGCTGCCTTAGTAAAGAAAATAATAGAGGGTCCAATAAGACTGCAGAGAATGTGCATATACTCAATTAAAAAAAAAAAGCTAGGCTGGCATTTTAAAATATGTTGGTCTTTGGAAAAGTCTGAACTCTCTTCTGAATCAGTGCTTTTTAATCAAAGTCTGAAGTGAGAACTTCTTTTTTGTCATTTGCAAAGTTATGCTGTGAATTATTGCCATTAAAAAGAGTTTGCTTCTGATATGAAACTAAAAATTAGCAGAGAATCTTCTGCTATGTTTAGAGTGTCTTGAAACTTGGAAGCATTCTAGACAGTACTTTAAATGTTAATTTTTAAAGTTATCATTTTGTCTATTAAAGTCATAAAGGGAGTCTACTGATTAATGTTGCATTTATATGCTTTAACTGTAATTGTATATGAGGCTTTAGTGGTTTGGAATTCCATTTATATAACATTTATTGTTATAACACAAAGTTTGCTGAATAAATAGCACATGGGTTATATCTCTAAGAAACAATGATGATTTGAGTAATTTCACAATAGTAAGGTCAATAACCATACTAATGACAATAGTTTATATTTTTTGAGTGCTTAATCTGTGCTATACCCTATGCTTAGCAGGTGATAAAGACAATCCCGTTTTTCCCTCAAAGACAATCCCATTTTTCCCTCACAACAAATCCCTCACCTATTTACTACTATATTATCCTTCTGTTTCACACTGGAGCAGGAGATTCCTCAAGGTCACACAAAGTTAAAAGATCTTTTCCCTTGTACCCATTTTTTGAAATGTTCAGAACCTAAATATTGAGAAAACTGGTACATCTACATTTGAAACATCTGTTTGATTTTAAAGCCTACATTCAGAAGTACTATCCTTTACTATCTCATAAATTACTAGACCAAAATTATCCTACTCTACTTGGCCTTTTAGGGTTGTATTGAAAAAGTATTGAGAATTTACCAATGCCTATTTCAGTCACTCTCTACTGGAAATGTATACATACTTTAGGAGGTTCAGTTATCTTCGTTTCAGTGATACAACTCTAAACAGTACTTTTCCGGAAAGTCTTCAAGGATTTGAATATTGATTTGCCTTGGGAGTGTGGGTATGTAGCTGGAGGGCAGGTGATACTGCTGTACTAATCCTCCAGCTACTAAAAGTGGGATGTGAAACACTAACTTCTTGAGAAAATTGCTACAGGCTCTGCTTTTTAACCATTAAAAACTCTCATTTATTTCACAAACTTTCCTGTTTTTAGTTTCATAGGTCTAAGAAAAATTACTAACACTGTGTCACAGGGACAGCAAACAGTCCTTGAGTAATTTTATAGCTGCTGGTGGCTCAGGTTTTATCATCATCATCATCATCAATGTCAGGCAAGGTATTTCTTCTCATTCTTAAATGCAGGCACTATTATCTGATGGAGAAAAAACAACTGGGATTAAAGAAGCTGAAATCCATTCTCAATTTCTTCTCTCTTTTTATGACATTGCATTCCCTCAGGATGCCTCTGTAAGAGGTTTAATGTGAGATTCCATCCTGTTTCTAAAATTCCAATGTAAATTTAGCACAAACTATAGTGTCTCATGATATTATGAAATAGAGCAGGCATGTTAACTGATCTTCCAAAAACTGTATGATTCTCTAATCATATTTGAAGTAGCTGATTTACAAATGTAAGCATTTGTTTTAAAGCCCAGACAGTTATTTGATCTGATCCTGACTGAGGTCTAGTTATTCTTTTTTTTTTTTTTAATCCAAAAATATACAGTTTGTTTGATTCGGTTTAAGTTTTCAAAGTAGAACATTAATTTGAAGGTGACATTGTCTGGGGCATTTTCCTCTTGCTAAGAAGAAAGCATAAGGACAATGGAGGCAAAGAGGACTTATACAACAGCAGTCATTTTATCTGGTTTGCTATTTCCTGCATTCAAACAAAGAGAAATGAGTTGTACTTGAGCACATTAGAAGACATATCCCCATAGGCTTGGATAAAAATGTAAAAAAATCTTTCCACTTGCACTATTTGGAATTATTTGGCATCAGAATATTGAGACAAGTGAGAAAGAAATTGAGTTTGGAATATGGTCCCTACTCTGTCTTTGAATTTCACATTCAGTACTCCTTTTTAAAAGCTCCCATAAGAGCCCATTTCCATATTATTTCTCTTTATGCTAAACTTGATAGTCAAATATGACTGTTTGAAGTCTGATATTCAAATATGAGAACACAACCTGGAATTTCAAACACAATTGTATAATAATCTTTGGGCAGAAGAGAATGTAACAAAATTCCAGTGAATTGAAACACTTGCTTTACAGATATCCCGCGGAGGACATTCAACAAATTTAACAAGACCTAATGAGCCTTGAAACTGTAATTTAATTCTTAATTTCTGTGAAGTAAATTTAGTAATGACTGATAAGGATCATCACCATCCACACTTAGGAGGCATTAACAGGGAAGTGGAAACACCTGTCCTTCCATGTAAGGCGCTTAGTTCACTTTAAGACCTGAAGCTGCTGTCCCTTGTACAGGAACAACAAAAAAAGATTCCAGGGTTAAAATAATCTTAAAAACAAAATTCCATACTATACAGCATTCTGGTTTCTAAAATCAAATTCCATAGCTACAAGGTTAAGGCTAAAAATTCTTTATCATTTGTTATATTGCCAGGGAAGAGTAAGTCTGGTATGATCTATATAACCTTGGGTGATTACCTGTATGCATGAGAGTGGTTACACACAAAGATGTGTTTGCTTTGTACAGCTGAGTTCTAGAAGAGCCTACTTTCTTGCAATGGGCCTCCTTTGTTAATATCATAGTACAATCTCTGTGCATTCTTTTTCTGATGTTATTGTTTTAGTGTAAGGATTTTGCTTTTGTTTTTAAACAAAGACACTGGTCATTTTCAGTGTTAATTAAGACCATGATTGGATATGTTGGAGACCAAGCAAATTACCCTACTAATGGAATTTAATATTTGTTAATAAAGTGCAAGAATAATGTTATAATACCCATTTTCCTCTCCAATCTTCTTCCCATCATGACTTCTCATTTCCATGAAGACACTTCATGAAAGTACTAACTGATAAAAATATTTGTATGTCCTACTTGCTCTAATACACTTTCATAAGTGAACTCAAATAAATTAAGCATCCAGGGGATACTCTGAAGGAGAAAATCTGTCACAAAAGCCCAAGAGGCAGTGTATATTACTGGAAAGGATGGAGCTCCAAAATTCAAGCCTTAATTTCTCCCACCTCCCAGCCTTCTAGTCTAGTGACATCACTTGAATAGTAGGTGGCAGGAATGAGTTGATATCCTTTCCAATTTTTAATTACTCTGTGACTCAGTTTCCTCATATATAAATAATGATTTGCTCAACCCCATGTTTCTTGGGAGAGAACAATGAACAAAATGTTTGAACTTACTTTGTCAGATTTATGTGAGTTATTATTATTCCCATATTCAGTATTTCATTAATTAGATAAAATTAATACTGTGTGTTTACTATCATGCAGGCAGAACTGCTAGCCAAGTGTGAGAAGGGATTGTTGAGAGGGCTCTACTCTAAGTATTCTGAGGAGCTATCCAGGGAGAAAGATAATTTGGGTTTTTCTTGTTCTTGAAGAATAGATGACAATGAACATATTTGGGATTATTGTTAATGACAACAATAATGTTAATATTTATTATTTTATTTGTAGTGCAACCCATTGAGCCCTTACACAGAGGGAATAAGAGATTACCTGAGGAGGATATGGCTATAGGGCTATAAAGTTATAGAAATAGGGTACCATATGGCATGGAAGTAAGGAAAGAGAATATGGTATGAAAATGGAAGGTTGGAAGCAACAACCACATTATATGGTGAATATCACACAATTTTTCAGAGACAATCAAATAAAATAAATTCAACTGGCCTGAAGGATATGGACTTGATCTAAATTAATTTAAAAATTAGTATGTAATAGAAATCACCTGGGTTGGTAGCTGAGTGCAAATTTCAGGCTAAACCATCTGAGACTGTTTCAGGAGCATTACTGTCCTGAACCCAAGGAATTGGGTCATGTACCTTATCTAGTTGGTTTAAAGACCACACTGAAAAGTACTTAGTTTACTTGAATTATGTGATTAAAAAATCAAAATCAATAAAATTTATCTTTTCATTTTTCAATTGAAAGTAGAATAATAAAAAATAATAAATAAGTAGAATAATAAATAATAATAAAAAATAAATAAGAATAAAGGCTTAAGTAGAAAAATAAATAATAATAAAGGTTAAGTAGAATGGTATTGTCTTTATAAATTAAATTGACCAGAAGTTTGTTTGTTTGTTCACATAATTTTTATTATGAAAAGTTATAATTTGTATTGGGCATGTATTCCTGATATTATGGAAAACATCTGTTTGATTTCCTTTTTTTTAATTGTTGAATTTTATTTTATTTATTTATTTATACAGCAAGTTCTTATTAGTCATCAATTTTATACACATCAGTGTATACATGTCAATCCCAATCGCCCAGTTCATCACACCACCACCACCACCACACCACCGCTTTCCCCACTTGGTGTCCATACATTTGTTCTCTACATCTGTGTCTCAATTTCTGGCTGCAAACCGGTTCATCTGTACCATTTTTCTAGGCTCCACATATATGCATTAATATATGATATTTTTTTTTCTCTTTCTGATTTACTTCACTCTGTATGAGAGTCTCTAGATCCATCCAGGTCTCAATAAATGAGCCAATTTCATTCCTTTTTATGGCTGAGTAATATTCCATTGTATATATGTACCACATCGTCTTTATCCATTCGTCTGTCGATGGGCATTTACATTGCTTCCCTGTCCTGGCTATTGTAAATAGTGCTGCAATGAACACTGGGGTGCATAGGTCTTTTTGAATTATGGTTTTCTCTGGGTATATGGCCAGTAGTGGGATTGCTGGGTCATATGGTAATTCTATTTTAGATTTTTAAGGAACCTCCATACTGTTCTCCATAGTGGCTGTATCAATTTACATTCCCACAAACAGTGCAAGAGGATTCCCTTTTCTCCACACCCTTTGCAGCATTTGTTGTTTGTAAATTTTCTGATGATGCCCATTCTAACTGCTGTGAGGTGATAACTCATTGTAGTTTTGATTTGCATTTCTCTAATAATTAGTGATGTTGAGCAGCTTTTCATATGCTTCTTGGCCGTCTGTATGTCTTCTTTGGGGAAATGTCTATTTAGGTCTTCTGCCCATTTTTGGATTGGGTTGTTTGTTTTTCAAATATTGACCTGCATGAGCTGTTTATATATTTTGGAGATTAATCCTTTGTCCATTGATTCGTTTGCAAATATTTTCTCCCATTCTGAGGGTTGTCTTTTTGTCTTGTTTATAGTTTCCTTTGCTGTGCAAAAGCTTTTAAGTTTCATTAGGTCCCATTTGTTTATTTTTGTTTTAATTTCCATTACTCTAGGAGGTGGATCAAAAAATGATCTTGCTGTGATTTATGTCAAAGAGTGTTCTTCCTATGTTTTCCTCTAAGAGTTTTATAGTGTCTGGTCTTACATTTAGGTCTCTAATCCATTTTGAGTTTATTTTTGTGTATGGTGTTAGGGAGTGTTCTAATTTCATTCTTCTACATTTGGCTGTCCAGTTTTCCCAGAATCACTTACTGAAGATACTGTCTTTTCTCCATTGTATATCCTTGCCCCCTTTGTCATAGATTAGTTGACCATAGGTGTGTGGGTTTATCTCTGGGCTTTCTATCTTGTTCCATTAATCTATGTTTCTGTTTTTGTGCCAGTACCATATTGTCTTGATTACTGTAGCTTTGTAGTATAGTCTGAAGTCAGGGAGTCTGATTCCTTGAGCTCCGTTTTTTTCCCTCAAGACTGCTATGGCTATTCGGGGTCTTTTGTGTCTCCATACAAATTTTAAGATTTTTTTGTTCTAGTTACATAAAAAATGCCATTGGTAATTTGATAGGGACTGCACTGAATCTGTAGATTGCTTTCAGTAGTATAGTCATTTTCACAATATTTATTCCTCCAATCAAAGAACATGGTATATCTCTCCATCTATTTGTATCATCTTTAATTTCCCTCCTCAGTGTCTTATAGTTCTCTGCATATAGGTCTTTTGTCTCCCTAGGTAGGTTTATTCCTAGGTATTTTATTCTTTTTGTTGCAGTGGTAAATGGGAGTGTTTCCTTAATTTCTCTTTCAGATTTTTCATCATTAGTGTATAGGAATGCAAGAGATTTCTGTGCATTAATTTTGTATCCTGCAACTTTACCAAATTCATTGATTAGCTCTAGTACTTTTCTGGTGGCATCTTTAGGATTCTCTATGTATAGTATCATGTCATCTGCAAAGACTGACAATTTTACTTCTTTTCCAATTTGTATTCCTTTTATTTCTTTTTCTTCTCTGATTGCTGTGGCTAGCACTTCCAAAACTATGTTGAATAATAGTGGTGAGAGTGGACATCCCTGCCTTGTTCCTGATCTTAGAGAAAATGCTTTCAGTTTTTCACCATTGAGAATGATGTTTGCTGTGGGTTTGTCATATATGGCCTTTATTATGTTCAGGTAGGTTCCCTCTATGCCCACATTCTGGAGAGTTTTTATCATAAATAGGTGTTGAATTTTGTCAAAAGTTTTTTCTGCATCTATTGAGATGATCATATGGTTTTTATCCTTCAGTTTGTTAATATGGTGTATCACATGGATTGATTTGCATATATTGAAGAAACCTTGTATCACTGGGATAAATCCCACTTGATCATGGTGTATGATCCTTTTAATGTGTTGTTGGATTCCATTTGTTAGTATTTTTTTTGAGGATTTTTGCATCTATTTGCATCTACTCATCAGTGATATTGGTCTGTGATTTTCTTTTTTTGTAGGATCTTTGTCTGGTTTTGTATCAGGGTGATTGTGGCCTCATAGAATGAGTTTGGGAGTGTCCCTTCCTCCACAATTTTTTGGAAGAGTTTGAGAAGGATGGGTGTTAGCTCTTCTCTAAATGATTGATAGAAGTCATCTGTGAAGCTGTCTGGACCTGGACTTTTGTTTGTTGGAAGATTTTTAATCACAGTTTCATTTTCAATACTTGTGATTGGTCTGTTCATATTTTCTATTTCATCCTGGTTCAGTCTTGGAAGGTTATACCTTTCTAAGAATTTGTCTATTTTTTCCAGGTTGTCCATTTCATTGGTATAGAGTTGCTTGTAGTAGTCTCTTAGGTTGCTTTGTATTTCTGTGGTGTCTTTGTAACTTCTCCTTTTTTATTTCTAATTTTACTGATTTGAGTACTCTCCCTCTTTTTCTTGATGAGTCTGGCTAATGGTTTATCAATTTTGTTTATCTTCTCAAAGAAACAGCTTTTAGTATTATTGATCTTTGCTTTGTATCTTTGTTTCCATTTCATTTATTTCTGCTCTGATCTTTATGATTTCTTTCCTTCTGCTAACTTTGGGTTTTGTTTGTCCTTCTTTCTCTAGTTCTTTTAGGTGTAAGTTTAGATTGTTTATTTGAGATTTTTCTTGTTTCTTGAGGTGGGTTTGTATAGCTATAAAATTCCCTATTAGAACTGCTGTTGCTGCATCCCATAGGTGTTGGATCATCATCTTTTCATTGTCATTTGCCTCTAGGTATTTTTTGATTTTCTCTTTGATTTCTTCAGTGATCTCTTGGTTATTTAGTAATGTATTGGTTAGCCTCCATGTGTTTGTGTTTTTTATGTTTGTTTTCCCTGTAATTCATTTCTAATCTCATAGTGTTGTGGTCAGAAAAGATGCTTGATATGATTTCAATTTTCTTAAATTTACTGAGGCTTGATTTGTGACCCAAGATTTGTTCTGTCCTGGAGAATGTTCCATGCACACTTGAGAAGAAAGTGTAATCTGCTGGTTTTGGATGGAATGTCTTATAAATACCAATTAAATCATCTGGTCTATTTTGTCATTTAAAGCTTGTTTCCTTTTTATTTTGATATTGGATGATCTGTCCATTGGTGTATGTGAGGTGTTAAAATCCCCCACTGTTATTGTGTTACTGTCGATATCCTCTTTTATAGCTGTTAGCAGTTGCCTTATGTATGGAGCTGCTCTTATGTTGGGTACATATATATTTTTAATTCTTATATCTTCTTCTTGGCTTGATCCCCTTATCATTATGTAGTGTCCTTCCTTGTCTCTTGTAACATTCTTTATTTTAAAGTCTATTTTATCTGATATGAGTATTGTTACTCCAGCTTTCTTTTGATTTCCATTTGCATGAAATATCTTTTTCAATCCCCTCAGTTTCAGTCTGAATGTGTCCCTAGGTCTGAAGTGGGTCTCTTGTAGACAGCATATATATGGGTCTTGTTTTAGTATCCATTCAGCAAGCCTGTGTCTTCTGGTTGGAGCATTTAATCCATTCATGTTTAAGGTAATTATTGATATGTATGTTCCTATGTCCATTTTCTTAATTGTTTTGGGTTTGTTTTTGTAGGTCCTTTCCTTCTCTTGTGTTTCCTGCCTAGAGAAGGTCCTTTAGCATTTGTTGTAAAGCTGGTTTGGTGTTGTTGAAGTCTGTTAATTTTTGCTTTTCTGTAAAGCTTTTGATTTCTCCATCGAATCTGAATGAGATCCTTGCCGGGTAGAGTAATCTTGGTTGTAGGTTCTTCCCTTTCATCACTTTAAGTATATCATGCCACTCCCTCTTGGCTTGTAGAGTTTCTGCTGAAAAATCAGCTGTTAACCTTATGGGAGCTCCCTTGATGTTATTTGTTGTTTTTCCCTTGCTGCTTTCAATAATTTCTCTCTGTCTTTAATTTTTGCCAATTTGATTACTATGTGTCCCGGCATGTTTCTCCTTGGGTTTATCCTGTATGTGACTCTCTGTGCTTCCTGGACTTGAGTGGCTATTTCCTTTCCCATATTAGGGAAGTTTTCGACTATAATCTCTTCAAATATTTTCTCGGGTCCTTTCTCTCTCTCTTCTCCTTCTAGGACCCCTATAATGCGAATGTTGCTGTGTTAAATGTTGTCCCAGAGGTCTCTTAGGCTGTCTTCATTTCTTTTCATTCTTTTTTTTTTAATTTTTATCTGTTCCATAGCAGTGAATTCCACCATTCTGTCTTCCAGGTCACTTATCCGTTCTTCTGCCTCAGTCATTCTGTTATTGATTCCTTCTAGTGTAGTTTTCATTTCAGTTATTGTATTGTTCATCTATGTTTGTTCTTTAATTCTTTTAGGTCTTTGTTAAACATTTCTTGCATCTTCTCGATCTTTGCCTCCATTCTTTTTCTGAGGTCTTGGGTCATCTTCACTATCATTATTCTGAATTCTTTTTCTGGAAGGTTGCCTATCTCCACTTCATTTATTAGTTTTTCTGGGGTTTTAACTTGTTCCTTCATCTGGTACATAGCCCTCTGCCTTTTCATCTAGTCTTTCTGTGAATGTGGTTTTTGTTTCACAGGCTGCAGGATTGTAGTTCTTCTTGCTTCTGCTGTCTGCCCTCTGACCAGAAGTTTTTAAGTGATGAAGTCTAATTTACTAAATTTGTTTTCTGTATTGTATTCCATGTCCTAAAATAATTTTTCTTACCCAAAGCTATGAAAGTATTCTCATATCTTTTCTTCTACAAGTTTTATAATTGTTGCTTTTATGTTTTGATCTATGATTTGTCTAAAATTAATTTTTGTGTGGTGTGAGGTAAGAGTCAAGTTCCCATCCACAAATATGGATACATATTTATTCTAAAATCATAATGGAGTGTTCTGTTGCCTTTGAAAAAAGTTATTTGACTGTAAGCTTGGATCTATTTCTGGGCTTTCTAGTCTGCTCCATTGATCTATTTGTTGATTCTTATGCCAACACCAGGCTCTCTCTCTCCATCTCTCTTTTTTATTGAGCTATAAGTGTCATATAATATTATATTAGTTGTTAGTTTCAGGTGTACAACATAATGATTCAACATTTGTATATACTGCCAAATGATCACCACAATAAGTATGGTTACCACCCATCACCATACAAACTTAACACAAACATTATTTTTCTTGTGAAGAAAACTTCTAAGATTTACTCTCTAGGTAACTTTCAAGTATGCAGTACAATATTATTGACTACAGTCACACTGTACACTACATCCTCATGACTAATTTATTATATACCTGGAAGTTTGTGCCTCTTGATCCCTTTCACCCATTTCACTCTACCCCATAACTCCCCTCCCCTCTGGCATATATGAGTTTTGTTTTGTTTGATGCTTGTTTTGATTTTTGGATTTCATATATAAGTGAAATCATACAGTATTTGTCTTTGTCCATCTAACTTATTTCATTTAGCTTAATACCCTCAAGGTCCATCCATGTTTTCACAATGGCAAGATTTCACTATTTTTTTATGGTTGAGAAATATTCCATTGTAAACACATACCACATCTTCTTTGTCCATTCATCCATCAATACTTATGTTGTTTCCTTATCTTGGCTATCTAAATATGGCTGCAATAAACATAGGGATGCATATATCTTTTCGAATTAATGTTTCCATTTTCTTTGTATAAATACACAGAAGTGAAATTGCTGTATATGTGGTAGTTTTCCATAGCGGCTACACCAATTTACATTCCCATCAACAGTGTTAGCCGGGTTCCCTTTCTCCACATCCTCACCAACATTTGTTATTTCTTGCCTCTTTGATAATAGGCATTCTAACAGGTTTCAGGTGATCTCTCATTGTGGTCTTGATTTGCATTTCCCTGGTGATTAGTGATGTTGAGCATCTTTTCATGTGCATTTGTCAACCGTATGTCTTCTTTGGAAAGTGTCTTTTCAGATCCTTTGCCCACTTTTTAATTGGGCATTAACATTTTTTAACATTTTTTAATGTTAACATTTTTTTCTTGATGTTGAGTTGTACGAATTCTTTGTAGATTTTGGATATTAAACACTGTTCAATATATCATTTGCAAATATCTTCTCTCATTTAGTAGGCAGCCCTTTTGTTTTGTTGATAGTTTCCTTTGCTCTATACAGACTTTATTGAGAGTTTTTAATCGTAAATGGATGTTGAGTTTTGTCAAATGCTTTTTCTACATCTCTTGAGACAAGCATGTACTTTTTATCCTTTGTTTTGCTAATGTGGTGTATTTGCAGATGTCAAAGCATTCTTGCAACCCTAGAATAAATCCCACTTCAACATGTTGCATGATTTTTTCAATGTTTTGTTGAATTCAGTTTGCTAACATTTTTTTGCGGATTTTTGCATCTATGTTCATCAATGATATTGGCCTGTAATTTTCTGTTTTAGTGGCGTCCTTGTCTTGTTTTGGTATCAGGGTAATACTGACTTTGTAAAATGAGTTTAGAAGTGTTTCCTCCTGTTCAATCTTTTGGAAGAGTTTGAGAAAGACTAGTATTAAGTATTCTTTGCATGTTTGGTAGACTTTATCAGGGAAGCTGTGTGGTTCTGAACTTTTGTTTGTTGGGAGGTTTTTGATGATGGATCCAATCTCCTTACTAGTAATTTGTCGATTCAGATTTTCTATTTCTTTATGATTCAATCTTGGAAGATTATGTTTCTAGTAATTTATCCATTTCTTCTAAGTGGTACAATTTGTTAAATTATAATTGTTTATTATAAGCTCTTATGATCGTTTGTATTTCTGTGTTGTCAATTGTAACCTCTACTCTTTCATTTGTGATTTTATGTGTTTCAGCTGTCTCCTTTTTCTTGGTGATTCTAGCTAAAGATTTGTCAATTTTGTTTATATTTTCAAATAACTAGCTCTTAGTTTCATTAATTTTTTTCTATTGAATCTTAAGCCTCTATTTCATTTATTTCTGCTCTAAAATTTATTTCCTTCCTTCTGCTATCTTTGGGCTTCACTTATTCTTCCTTTTCTAGTTCTTTTAGTAGTATAATTAGATTTTTTATTTGAAATTTTTCTTGATTCTTGAGGTAGACCTGTATTGTTATGAACTTCCCTCTTAGAACTGCTTTTTCTGCATCCCATAGATTTTGGTATTGTATTTCCATCTTCATTTGTCTCAAGGTAATTTTAAATTTCTCCTATGATTTCTTCATTGACCCATTGGTTGTTCAATACCATATTATTTAAAATCCACATATGCTTGGTTTTTCCAGTTTTCTTCTTGTACTTGATTTCTAGTTTTACACCATTGACACTTTAATAATAATGTGCCTTGGTGTTGATTTTTTGGGTTCATCTTATTTGAACTTTCTGGACTTCATGCATCTAGATGTCTGTTTCCTTCCCCAGGTTCCCCTGTCTAATTCCTTTTAGCCATAATTTCTTTAGGTAAATTTTCTTCTCTTTTCTCTCTCTCTTTTCTCTTTCTGGGACCTGTATAATGTGAATGTCCTAAAGTCCCTTTAGGCTTTCTCAACTTTTAAAAATTCTTTTTATTCCTTTTGCTGCTCTGTTTGGGTGACTTCCACTGTCGTGTCTTCTAGATCAGTTTCTTTGCTTCATCTTGTCTGCTATTGAACCCCTCTAGTATATTTTTTAGTTTAATTAATTGTATTCTTCAAGTCTGTAATTTCTCTTTGGTACTTTCTTACATTTTTCTACTTCTTTCTTGAAGTTCTGTGTTCATCCATTCTTCTCTCAAGTTTGGTGTGCATGTTTATGACTATTACTTTGAACTCTTTATCAGGTAAAATACTCATCTCCATTTCATTAAGGCTTTTTTTTTTCACCCTTTTGTTCTTTTTTCTTGTTCTTTTGTTTGGAACATATTCCTTAATTTCCCCATTTTGCTTGACTCTGCATGTCTGTTACTCTCCCAGTCCTGAAGGAGTAGCCTTGTATAGGAGATAAACCTTATCATTCAAATTTGCCCTAGCTCTTGGTTGTCTATGGAACCTTTGTGATTGTCTAAGCAGTCTGATTTATTCTTTTTTTTTAATTAATTAATTTATTTATTTATGGCTGTGTTGGGTCTTCATTTCTGTGCGAGGGCTTTCTCTAGTTGTGGCAAGCGGGGGTCACTCTTCATCACAGTGCGTGGGCCTCTCACTATCGTGGCCTCTCTTGTTGCAGAGCAGAGGCTCCAGATGCACAGGCTCAGTAATTGTGGCTCACAGGCCCAGTTGCTCCGCAGCATGTGGGATCTTCCTATACTAGGGCTCAAACCCATGTCCCCTGCATTGGCAGGCAGATTCTCAACCACTGCACCACCAGGGAAGCCCCCTGATTTATTCTTGATATGTCCCACTTGCTAAGGGTATGCCAAGACCTGTCAGTATTCCAGAGAGAGGGAACTCAGTCAGCACTTAGTTTAAGGCTGATTGGAAGACAGATCCTCAGGTGGCAGTTTTTAAACTGGGCAAATATGTATAGTCCTGTGGGACTACAATTGTAAACCCTGCTGGCTTCCAAACCAAGTGATCTGGAGGTATCCCCTGGGTGGCGGTTGTAAAAATTGGTGATCCAGATGAGTGTACAAGTTCCTTTCTGGGAGGGCCTAGCAAGCTATAGTGAGGCTGAGGGAGAGTGCAAAAATGGCATTATTTGGCCTACTTTCCCTGAAAGCACTTCTGTAGCCCTAGTGTGACAAACCTGAGCTTTGATCCTCAGCTGGAGTTCCAGAATATGTAAGTAGGTTTTTTTTTTGTTTGTTTTTTCACAGAAAAACAGGGGGTGTATTTCAATCTGCTGTCTGTGCAGTACCCTGGTGGTGGGTGCCTGCTAAAAACTGTATCTCTGATTGTTACAGTCCATTGAGACCCAGGAATGCAAGCCCCCTGGCTACAAGAGAAAGGTGATAAAGGAGGATCCCCTGTTTGGACTATTCACGCCCAGCAGTTTTGGTGGGACAGTGGAGAGTGCAGGGACTGTAGGCACCCACTCGTCCTAGCAAGATAGAGGGAGAATGCAAAGATGGCATCTGCCAGTACCTCTGTCCCCAAGAGTCTCAATAGGCTCCTGCCGCTCCAGCATCAAGATTAGGAAATGAATCTCCTAGTCTAGGCACTTTTCACATGTAGTCTAGGCAATTTTCAAACTGTAGTTTTTGCACTAGTCCCTGAGGCAAGTGAGTCTGTACACAAGCCCTTTAAGAGAAGTATCTCAGTTCCCTATAGCCCTTTGGGTCTCCTGGATGTGAGCCTATGCTGGTTTTCAAAGATAGATATATGGGGAGCTCATCTCTCTGGTGCAGGTCCCAAGGATCGGGTTGCATGAGGTGGGGCACAGACCCTTCACTCTTCACGGAGAAGCTCTGGATTTGTGAGATCCCTCCCAATTGTGGGTCACCATGCCAGAGATGGGGTTTTTGGTAAGGCCTCATCTCTACCTCTCTTACCTGTCTCAATGTGGCCCTTCTATCCTTTGTTGCAAAGGACCTGTTCAGCTAGTTTTCAGATCTTTTTCAGAGGGAATTGTTCCATAGAGTAGCTGTAGAGTTAGTGAAGGAGGTGAGTTTAGGATCTTTCCATGCCACCATCTTGGACTGTCCCCCTTCCCAGGCTCTCTTGATTTATATGTCTTGAAGTCAGGTAGTGTGGATCTTCCAACTTTGTTCCTTTTAAAAATTATTTTGGCTATTATATTTCCCTTGTCTTTCCACATAAATTTTAGTTCAGCTTATTGATTTCTATAAAATATCCTGTTAATATTTTGACAGAGATTGTGTCCAATCTATAGATCTAATTGAGACAAGTTGATATCTTACTATTGAGTCTTACAGTCCATGAACACAGCATCTCTCCTTATTAATTTAGGTCTACTATGGCTTCTTTCAATAATGCTTGTGATTTCACCATACTGATCTAGCACACATTTTATAAAGTTTATATCTATATATCTCATATTTTTGGTGCTATAGTAAATGTTACTGATTTTTATTTTAATTCCCAACTATTTATTGATAGTATATTGACCTTGTATACGGGAACCTTGCTAAACTCACTGATTAGTTCTGAAATAACTGTTTTATCTGTTAGCTTTTTAAAATGCCTCCTGTTGTCTTCTAGATTATAGAATTTCTGACATGGAATTCTTCTTAATTCTTCTCTTTCTCTCTCTATCCCCTCTCTGTTTTTGACATGTGGTGAGATTTTTCTTTCTCAACAATTTAAATATGGCATGTGTAGATGTTTATGTTTGTTTGTCTTTTTAAAAATCTATCATGCTGAAATGAATCTGCTGGAATTCCCCATCTGCTCATACATTTTGGCCATCTTTCATTCCAGAATGAATTTCATTCATTTTACATATTACTTATAGCTATTGTTTTAATTAATTTTTATTGGAGTAAAATTGCTTTGCAATGTTGTGTTAGTTTCTACTGTACAGCAAAGTGAATCAGCTATATGTATACATATATCCCCTATTTTTTTGGATTCCTTCTTATTAATGTCACCACATAGCATTGAGTAGAGTTCCCTGAGCTATACAGTAGGTTCTTATTAGTTATCTATTTTATACATAGTATCAATAGTGTGTATATGTCAATCCCAACCTTCCAATTCATCCCACCCTCCCCTTTCCTCCCTTCCTGTCCATACATTTTTTCTCTATGTCTGTGTCTCTATTTCTGCTTTGCAAATAAGATTATCTATACCATTTTCTAGATTCCAAAAATATGCATTAATATACAATATTTGTTTTTCTCTTTCTGACTTACTTCACTCTGTATGACAGTCTCTAGGTTCATCCATGTCTCTACAAATGACCCAATTTTATTCCTTTTTATGGCTGAGTAATATTCCATTGTATATATGCACCACATCTTCTTTATCCATTCCTCTGTTGATGGACATTTAGGTTGTTTCCATGTCCTGGCTATTGTAAATAGTACTGCAATGAACATTGGGGTGCATGTGGTTTTTTTTTTTTTTTTTTTGCGGTTCGCGGGCCTCCCACTGTTGCGGCCTCTCCCGTTGCGGAGCACAGGCTCCAGACGCACAGGCCCAGCGGCCATGGCTCACGGGCCCAGCCACTCCGCGGCATGCGGGATCCTCCTGGACCGGGGCACGAACCCCCGTCCCCTGCATCGGCAGGCGGACTCTCAACCACTGCGCCACCAGGGGCCCCATGTGTCTTTTTGAATTATGGTTTTCTCTGAGTACATGCCCAGTAGTGGGATTGCTGGGTCATATGGTAGTTCTATTTTTAGTTTTTTAAGGGCCCTCCATACTGTTCTCCATAGTGGCTGTATCAATTTACATTCCCACCAACAGTCAAGAGAGTTCCCTTTTCCCCAGACCCTCTCCAGCATTTATTGTTTGTAGATTTTTAAATGATGGCCATTCTGACCGGTGTGAGGTGGTACCTCATTGTAGTTTTGCATTTCTCTAAAAATTAGTGATGTTGAGCATCTTTTCATGTGTCTCTTGGCCATCTGTATGTCTTTGGAGAAATGTCTATTTAGATCTTCTGCCCATATTTTGATTGGGTTGCTTGTTTTTTTGATAGTGAGCTGTATGAGCTGTTTGTATATTTTGGAGATTAATCCTTTGTCCATTGCTTTGTTTGCCAATATTTTCTCCCCTTCTGAGGGTTGTCTTTTTGTCTTGTTTACACTCTGTGCTTCCAATGCAGCGGGCATGAGTTTGATCCCTGGTCAGGGAAGTTCTACATGCCACTCAGCGCAGACCCCCACGACAAAAAATTTTCTTTTAAATGTGATACTTATAGCTATTTTATATACTTTTTCTGATCCAACATCTGTGTCATTTCTGAGTTTGGTCCTTTGGACTTCTTTCTCTTTTGACAGTGAGTTGTTTTTCCTTGCCTTTTTTTTTTTTTTTTTTTAGTGTGTCTCTAAATTTTTGACTCAGTGTTAAATGTTATGTGTAGGATAGTAAGCTCAGGTAAATAGTATTTATGTTTAATAATTGTTATACTTGGTATGTTAAGCCATCAATGGGAGAGGGAAGCTGAGTCAATATAGTTGGGAGTTAACCTAGGTTTGCATTTTGATGCTGTTATGTTATTGTTAGTCAGCTATGCAGTGTAAATTCTTTCTTGATTACCATGTGTTTAAGGGGAAAGTTTTTCACAATATTTCTTCTCAAACCTCACATTTAGTCCATTTTTCTGCACTTATGCCTTGGAGGACTCACTCACCTTTTTGCCCTCCCATAGCAGTAGACTGCTATTGCTTTTTACTCAGTGCTTATAAGTCTGGTGTTGGAGTAGGGGGTGTTTTCTGTTGTCCTAGAACAACCTTAGTCTTAGGCTGGGCCAGAATCTTGTGTGTGGAACTTTCTCAATGATCTGCACCTTGTACCAGTAGCAGGAGACCTCTAACAGTCTAGGTTCAAGACTCTTCCTCTTCTTCCTTCAGGGGTAGAGAGTTTAATTCCTTTTCCCACTTCCCAGCCACAATGGGCATTGAACTGTTCCCTGGTGGGCAATAGTTTCTGTTGCCCTTCCTCTAAAAGCTTAATCAGTTGTCACTTAGGAGAGAACAAACTGAGTGATGGTTTGTACCTTTCCTGAGGTTGGAGTCCTTCTGTTCTCCAGGACTGCACCATTGTCTTACTCCTGATCTTTCCTGTGAGTGCCTATAGAGGTCCATGGAGATGAACCTATAAGTGGTCCAATCTCCCCTCGTGTCTGTGGCTCCTTGGGTTTTATATTCTCATGCTAGCCAACACTCAGATTTTAGCAATTAGTTAACATTTTAACCTGAATTCTTACTCATTTATGTGTCTGGCTGCTCTTTCTCCAATGTTCTATCACAGTTGATTTAGTGTGCAAGCCCTATCTCTTCTTGGGAGTTCCTGACTTTCTTTAGATTGCAGAGTATTTGGTTTGTGACCAAATACTCTAAAACGTTCCTCTAAAAAGTTCAAGAAAGCTATAATTTTGTAGATTATCTGGTGTTTTTAGAATGAGTGATTCTTTCCAGCTTTCTACAGTTAGAAGACTCTGCTCTGCTTTTCAAAGGATTTCTCTAACTTTTTAGCCTTCAGTTCTGAATAGCTTTCAAATTTTATAAATGTCTTAATGAAAAAACAGGCCAAATAGCAGTTTCAATTTTATGCCCCTCCATTTCCAGAGATTCTGGTTGCTCAACTCTCTAGTTTTTGAGACCTTGTACTAACAGAATTTCCAAAAACTCTGCTGGTTTTTCAAATTAGATGTTGATGTCTTTCAACTGTGACTCAGATTCTCAGCCTCTTGCCTGGTATCCAGAAGCAACAAATACTCCAAATAGAATGGGCCTCCCTACTGTGTCATCCTGGCCTTTCAGGCTGTGCTTGCCTCTCCAGTTCTCACATGCTTTTCTGATTTATTTATTACTTATTTATTACATTTATAGTTTATATGTGGAGGCATTAGTTTGCCATAATTCACTCCATTGTAGTTAGGAGCAGACATCCCCTTTTTTTTCTGTTTTAATTAATTACTATTCTTCCCTTTTTTTCCCCATCAATCTATCTACTTTATAATGAATGTATCATCTTAAATCGATTATTTAATATAACCTGGCAGTTCCATTTTGCCCTTTTATGGTGTTTTATATGCAACTGTAAGAAAAAGACTACCCCTTAAAAAATATTGGCTCAGATAAGAGTTTATCTTTCCTCCTATGGAACAATCTAGATATAGGGTCCTGGTCAGAGTGACTATGTCCTGCTCCACAGGAACATCAACATATTCTGCTTCCCTCTATGTTGTTGTTCTTCTACCTGCTAGAATACTATTCTATTCTTTATAATCAAAAGTGGCTCAGCAGAACCTTAGCTTTCAAAGTCTGCATTCTGCTGGAGGCTAGGACTGCTTTAGAGGCAGAGCAATCAGAGGCTTTTTGCAGGCAGGGCTTATGTCTCCTTTGACAACAAAATCTTCAAAATCTTAATCGATTTTTGTTTTCTTTTTCCTTCTTCCAAATTTCTTCTGCAAATAAGCACAAACTCCTTATCTTGTCATAATTCTTGAGTGGGAAAAGATTGTACCTGTTGATCTTTGTTACACATTTCTTTCTTCCTCAACTTAATGATGATCCGTTTGTGGCAAAATGAAAAAAAATAAAATTGGCTGGAAGCAAAGAAAGTTTCTCTTAACTGGGTTGTTTCCCCTTCAGTCTTTGTTTACAAATTATGTAATTCTTGTCTGCTTTAAGAATTGTAGAATTTCACTAAAGCAACGATCAAATATTATCATTGTAACTGTTACAAGTTTCCCCTAGAATAAGTGATAGGCTTGGTGGGAACATGGTCTACTCTCTGTGTTAATAAAGGCAATAGTTTTATTAAGAGCTTCATCAGTTTTCCCTGCTGAAGTATCTATTTTCACCACCAACTGTCCAACCTCCAAGACAGTTCTACACATTTTAGGTTTATGTTTCTCCAGCACTCCACCTCCAAAATTTCCTGTACCAGTAATTTATAACACATTATTCACACATGTACATCCCTTCCCACACAACCATATAATTATGTTAAAAATGAAATGAGGTAAAGAACTATAAGTGATGCCTTATACAGAACATTTACTACATAAAGAACTTTAGAACAACCCACTTGTTAGAATAACAATGTCAAGTATAAATAATAAAAATATTTTGCATGCAAGTATGTATTTCAGAAGTCAGGAAAAATAACTCTGGAAGATGCAATATGTTTCCAACTACAGGTGAAACATTTTTTTCTGTCTCATTTAACTATTCTGGATGTTGAATAATTTATTAGTTAATTCTACATTAACGAACAAAGAATTGGCTTATTGACACTGTTAAGCCTTAAAAGTCAATACTGAGAAAATAGTAAGATATTTGCAATTAAAACAATGGTATTTTAAATTTGATTATTGATTATTTTGCTCTGATAGGCATTCAGTTAGTTCTTGTGATAATGCCCACAATTACATGTACCTTTCTTCCAGGCATGATTTGAAATTTAATTATAACAGCTAGTACAGGGTTTTTTTTTTCTTCATAAATGTGCAACTTTACTCAAATTATTAAGCTGATCACCAACTGGTTTATAACACATCAGTTCCTAGACTAATGAACCATATATCCTTGTCAATTTCAGTAATGTTTTGACAGTTTTTGCCTCAGTGCCTTTGAATTACAAGTGTGTGCAGCTGCATTGCTCATTGCTACAGTAGGTCTCTCCCTAAGGATATGGTAGGTCATGATTTCTGATTTTGAATTGTTTAACTGCAATGATATTTGATTATTCCATCACAAAGAAATCAAAGCAATGTAGTTTTATGATCTTCTTTACTTAGTTCATTATAAAAGTCAAATTTAAATAAGTAATTAAAATTTTAAATGCATGGCAAAATATGTATCTTTAAAAATAAACTATTTATAGCACATGAGATAGCCTATACAGGTCCATAGATCCTTTTATGTAGTTGCAAAATCTAAAAATGTCTGAAAAGCAAAATTTTTAAATAACTCATTTGGTAGCAAAATCTGTTCTGAATTGAAGTGAGATTATTTATTGACATTATTTATAACAGTCTGTACATTAAGTTTTTGTTAAAAATTATTAATGTGCTTGATCATGGATTGTGCTCTAGACTCTGCTGTGGGTGGTTTGATATTCCATATATACACATTATTGCTTTTCTAAAGTAAATATATATTTTTACGTATGATGTATGTATATATATATTTGACACAAAGGTTTTAGATAAGGGATTTTAAATCTGTAAAATTAGAATGAACCACAAAAATTGTCATTATTTGTACACCAAAAATTAGATATAGGCAATTTCATATAGTTCAACCATGCAGTTCAATCTAATACATGAGTACATGTAAAACTGGGACAATCTTGATTACTTAAACACAATTATAAGCAAATTATTTCATTATATGTATGGATACAGATCATAAAAACTACTGTTAGTAAATATTATGTTAAAGCTATCCACTTAAAAAAGAACTCTTAATTCACAAATAATTATAAACTGCATTTCCATTTATAGCTCAAGTTCTCCATCTAAATTCCCTCTGTACTTCTACTCACTATACAATTTGATCATCATTTCCTCTAGTCCTTGTAACTTCACTGCACCTACTAATGGCATTATGCCATCCAGGCTTGAAACCTCAGTCAGACTTGACACCAGCCTCTTATTTGCTACTCACAGCCTAGTTGTTCTTTCAGTTTTTCTCACATCTTGTCTTTTGCTTAAATAATCTGGTTTACTCATTAATCTAGTTCAGAAACTTTCAGGCTCATACATGGAATATTGTAATAGTTGCCCAAATTGACCTTGTTATATCTAGCTCTTTCACACTCCAATATGCCCTATCCATATTTATTTGCTTAGCAGCATTTAACAGTTCAGTTTTCTGTTTATGTTTGAATTCCGTAATTTAGCAGCTAATGCCCTCTACAGTCTAGTCATAATTTTATATTAAAACCTTATTTCCTTTAGCATGGTAGGAATAGAAGGGACTTCCTTAACTTAATAAAGTACTTTAACAAAAACTCACAGCTAACACCATATTTAATGGTGAAAGACTGAATGTCTTTCCTTAAGATCAAGAAAAAGGTAAGCCTCCTTACTGTTGCCACTTCTGTTTAGCATAACACTGGAAGTCCTAGCCAGTGCAATAAGGCAAGAAAAGGAAATAAAAAGTGTACAAATTAGGAAGAAATTAAACCTTCTCTATTTACAGAAGGAATGATTATTTATGTAGAAAATCCCAAGGAATCTACAAAAAACTTCTAGTAAAAACTTCTAGTACTAGTAACTGACTTCATCAAGATTACATTATAGAAGATCAACATACAAAAATCAATTATATTTCTATATAAATAGCACAGTTACATTTATAATTGTACCCCCAAATATAATACTAAGGTATAAGCTTAACAAAACATATATAGGGTCTGTATGCTGAAAACTAAAAAATGTTGATGAAAGAAATAAATGGAGAGACATATTGGG
The DNA here is from genome assembly GCF_937001465.1 of Orcinus orca. Lineage (NCBI taxonomy): Eukaryota > Metazoa > Chordata > Mammalia > Artiodactyla > Delphinidae > Orcinus > Orcinus orca. Next base: position 119,378,122 of record NC_064559.1, read on the forward strand.
TTTATGAATTGGAAGACTCAACATACTAAAGATGATCTCTCATCAATTTTAATGCAATTCCTATCAAAGTGCCAGCAAGATTTTTTGTAGATGTAAACAATCTTATACTAAAATGAACAACTAAAACAGTTTTGAAAAAGAAAAAAATGTGGGAGAAATCATTCTACCTAACTTTAAGACTTGCCATATATCTACAATAATCAAGACTGTGATATTAGTAGCAGGGTAGATAAATCAATAGAACACAATAGAGAACCCAGAAATAACTCCACGCAAGTATGAACAACAGACCTTTGACAAAAATGGAAAAGAAATTAAATTGAGAAAGGATACTCTTTTTAAGAAATGGAAATGCATTAATTGGTCACCCATAGGCTGAAAAAGATTAACATCAGCATAAACCTCAAATATTGTAGAACAAATAATTTGAAATGGATCATGGACTTAAATGAAAAATGTAAAACTATGAGACTTTTAGAAGAAAACATAGGAGAAAATCTTTGATACCTAGAACGTGATGAGGCATTCTTATATGTGAAACAGAAAGCATGATCCACAGAAGAAAATAATCAATAAATTGAACTTGATAATAACTGCAAAAAGATCCTAGTAAGAAGGCAAGAAGACAAACTACAGACTGAGAGAAAATATTTGCAAGCAGTATATAAGACAAATGACTCATATCTTGAATATATAAAGAATTGTCAAAACTTAACAGTAAGAAAACAAAGAATCCAAACAAAAAATGGTCAAAATAGGTGAACAGACATCTCATCAAAGAGGATAAACAGATGACAAATAGGCACAAGGAAATACATGCAACACTGTTAGTGATTAGGCAAATGAAAATTAAAACCACAATGAAGGATCACTGCATATATATTAAAATAGCTAATAAAATATAATAGCAACAATATCAAATGCTTGAGAGGATGCAGAGCATTTGGATCTCTCATACACTGCTGTGAGAATGTAAAAAGGTACAGCCATTCTGGGCATGGGTATAACTATAAAAAGTAACACAAGAGACTTCTGTGTGGTTATGGGACAGCTTTATTGTGGTGATGCTTACATGGATCTACACATATGTGATAAAATTGTTTAGAACTATACACACACATAAACACTCACAAATGAGTACATGTAAAACTGGGACAATCTTGAATATGTTTCATGGATTGTAATGCTGTTAATTTCTTGAATTTGTTATTGTACTATAGTTATGTCAGATGTTACTATTGGGAGAAAAGAGGTTAAGAATACACGGGACCTCTTTGTATTGTTCTTGCCACATTATGCAAATTTATAATAATTTTTTAAAGGAAAAAATTATTTCTTACTACTCTTTAGAACAAATCTTCTGTTTTATAAAAATGATTTACCTACCTCTATATAAAGAATTGATTGCTCTGCTATAGCACACTCTGACGACAGTATGGAATATAACTAAAGAAGGGGAATTAGAGCCACACAGATCTGGGTGTAATTATCAGATCTTCCACTTAAACTCTTGATTTTACAAGTAATCATGTGTAAAGTGGGCTGAAAATAATACATTTAACTTGCAGAGATTTAGTAAAAATTAAATGAACTGGCATAATATATCTAATACAATGGTTAGATTATAATTTTTATATAAATCTACTTCTATTCTCCATAAGGCTTTCCTCTATCCAAATTTTTTCCTTCCATCTAAATGTATTTTACATATATATATATATATATGTATATATATATATATACACATTAGAGCTAGGAACCTTATTTTTAAAATCTCTGCATTCCCCACTACCTTTAGTGTATACATGAAATGCAGAAACCAGTGAATAATTCTATGAATCTAGTACTATGCCATAAGCTAAAGTAAGTTAAAAATTGACATATGGTATCTACCCATCAGGGGATTGAACTTCAGTTAGGGATACAGGATACAACTAAGGAAATAATTGCAGAATGAGATGGAATACAGACAGTTAAATGCACTTTGCAGAATGGGTCACCTGAGACTGGGGTGTGTGTGACTCCTTAGAACAGTGGTTTGAAAAGGTGGTCCCTGTAAACTTTCCCTTGGAAGCTTTCTAGAAATTTAAATTCTTGGGTGTCATGATCACCTTACAGATATGAGATTGGACCTCCACCTAAAACTTTGTTTGGTTGTCAAGAGTGATGATGCCACACACAACCTCAAGAGCATTTGGAAAGGTTTGCATCTTTCTGTTATCATGGCAGGTTCTCAAGCTGGTTCAAAAATGAGTTGAAAACAATGAAAGGAGATTGGCATGAGGTCTTATGGTGCTTAAGGGGTGAGGCTGCAGTAGGCATTGCTTGACTGAACTTTCTGCCAGTGCCAAAGGAGGAAACACTCAGGCTTTTTGATCAGTTTGTGCAGATGAGAGACAGAAGGCATAAAAGGAGTGATGGGACTTGAAAGCTGCCCAAAAATGGAGTCGGACTCTTTATTACATTGGGCTACACACCAGATCTACTGAATCAGAAACTTGAGGTATGGCCTAGCAATCTGTGTTTTAATCAACCATCAGTTAACTCTACTCTGAAGTTTCAGAACCACTGCCTTAGTAGGATATGCTGGCAATGAGAGCATGTGGTGAACATAGAGTAGAAGAGCATTTTGGAGTTTTGACAGGGAAAAATGAAGTCAGAGTTTATTATCTGAAGGTGCTAGGAATGAAAAACTTGTGTTAGGGTCTAATGAAATGTTAGGAAGAAAATAAAAATAATTTTAATACTAATGAATGTTATGGCATCATCATAATTCATAAAAGAGTACATTTGAGAACATTTATTTTCATTGTAAAATATTTTCCATTATTATAAAATTCTCTGATATTTATCTTCAGTATATGAAGACAGCTAGTATGATTTTTGTTAGAAATATCACTAAAATGTCTTAATCACATAGCTTATCAAAACTGGTATAATAGGAAATGATTTCTGATTCTCTTGATTTTATAAGTGGAGACTTCTGAAGACACATACACATATGTGCACATATAAAGATTTAGTCATAAATTCTGTGATCTGTTTAGGGCTTAAAAGACCATTTCGACCTATGGGTCATTAGCTTTCAAAGCAATTATTTATCAGTAATGCAAGTAATTTAGCATCTTTAATTTTCTTGAAGCGTAATTTTTTTGGAAAAATATACATATATGCATTCAAAAAACATTTGTTGAGTATCCACCATACAGTGTTATTGAGCACTGGAGATACAGTGGTAGAAATGATGGACCTTCTGTATATGGTTTTCCAGATATTGTGACTAAGGAAGTCATCAGGTTCAATTCACGCATAAGACAGATAAGAACACTCAGGCCCAAAGAGTTTAAATAATTTACTTAGGGGTAACCTAACTAAAAGGGCTTAACTAGGAGGAATTAAACTCAAATAATAATGGGATTTGGTGTAAGACAAAGGGTGTCTTAGGACCTGTGTTAAACAGAAAAGGAAGGTATAATCTAAAGACATTCACTATTTAACCCTAAAATGTTCTAGCAAAGCATAATACCTCTGGAGGGCTACTCCACATGTAGGCTGGCTATTTGCATTGTGCCCTGTCTCATAACTGGTTGGTTTATCGTAAAGCTGGGTTGAGATCCTCGTGCTCTTCCTCTTGATTATCCCTCTGACATACTTCCACTTAGGTAACTTAGCAACTCTCAGAGATTTTTGGAGGTGATTTCACTTCCATCTTTATAGGTCCCATTAACCTAAAATTTTTTTTATTGTCTGAGGCAACTGTAATGACATAGATTACTTTGAAGTTGCATCCAGGATTTTAAAAAATGCACAGGGAGGAGGTACAACCAATTCAGGATGGAGGGTCTCCCTTGGGGTGTGGAGGAGGATGTAAATATATGCAACATTTATATATTGGGTAAACATTTCTGAATCAAATATGACAGAATGTTAAGATTTATAAAAGCTGAATGATGAGTATGCTGGTATTGATTATGCTATTTCTATACTCTTTTGTAAGCCTGAAATTATTCAAGGAAATAAAATTCTCTGATTTGTTTCTAAATGTACATGACAAGTGTATGTCTCTTTATACTCTATATGTATACCTGAAAATTGTGTTAACTAGTATTGTATAAATAGAATAATTTGTAAAATGTTGGACAGCTTACTGTGTAAGGAATCCAAGTGTAAGTCATTTTTTAAATAATAAAATTCATTAATCATTGAATCTGCTTAAAACAAGACATACATGTAGATTGATGTGCTCCACAGTGGGCACATCAGGGCAATTATGTGATGTCTGTAATTCTGTCTCATGATTTTTGTTAGATATGCCCTTCTTATTATGAAGTAAATAAGAACAATCCATGAAAAAGTATTTTTTTAATGGATATGTCTTCCTTATAAGGAATCGCGTGATTTTATGAATACATTGTGCTGCATCCATTATCAATTAAATGAGAATTAGAATATTGCTTTCTTTTAGAGTTTGTTATTTTTTGACTTTTTTCCAATTGGAATCAATTGTCACAAAAGGAGTCAATATTCAAAAGATACAGTAATAAACATTTTGTTTCATTTACTACTGGAATTCTGACAAGTTGATATTAAGATGAGCTAAAATTGTTGGTAATGTCTCTGCATAACAGCTATGCTTACACTCTGTGGAGGACTTGGAACTAAGGGTGAACCACAGAGCTAAGGAGTACCTCTGGAGAAGTGGTTGGGGGTAAAAAGAAAGAATCTAACTGATTAAATAACCGTCTTGTTATTGTCATTGTAATTATAGCTGCCTGCTGATCTTAAAAAGGGTAATATTCCCATCCTTCATCACATAAGTCAAATCCCTGCTTCCTCTAGTTAGCTGGCCTAAAGACAGCAGCATAATTTGAATGAAACTTAGGATATCAATACATAGACCCACACAGTAGACTGAAGATAAGATGGTTCACAATGTTGGTGGTAGCAATTGCTACCTTCTACACACCCATCAGGAGAGCTAAACTTTAAAAAGCCAAACAAACAAATAAAATTACACGATTAATAACAATTATTGATGAGCATATGGAGTAACTGAAACTTTCACTCTGCTTTTGGTATTCTAAGTTGATACAACTGTTTTGGAAAATGTTTGTCAATGTCTATTAGAGCTGAACATATGCATACCCTACAGTTGCAATTCTGCTCCTACTCAGTAGAGTATGTGCACCAAAAAAACATGTACAAGAATTTTCATCATATCACTACCTGTAATAACCAAAAACTTGAAACAACAGTAGAATGCAGAATCTGCAGTATATTGATATTCTACAGTAGAATGTCAAAGAACATTCAGAATGAATAAACTATTGCTTCATACAAGGGTAATTCATATAAATAAAATAGTAAGTGAAAGAAGCCAGAACACAAAAAGGTATATTTATGATGTATTAGTTTTCTATGGCTGCATAACAAATTAGCACAAATTTAGCAGCTGAATGCAACATACATTTATTATCTCACAATTTCCATGGGTCAGGAGTTCAGGGTTGAGTAGCTGGGTCATACGTTCATGGTCTCACCAAGGTAAAAATCAGTGTTCACTGGTACTGCAATGTTATCTGAAGCTTGGGGTCCTCTTTCAAACTCATTTAAGTTGTTGGCAGAATTCAGTTCCTTGCAATTATAGGACTGAGGTCCATGTTTTCTTGCTGGCTGCTGGCCAGGATATTCTCTCAGGTCCTAGCCACATGGCCTTCTCATAACAGGGAGGGTTATTTCTTCAGGCCAGTAGGAGAAACTCTCTGAAATTCTCTCTCAGGAAGGGCCCAGCCACTCTTAAATGCTCACTTGATTTGGTCAGGCTCACCAATGATAAGCTCCCATTTGGATAATTCAAAGTTATTAATTCATAATCTAACCACAGGAATGGAAGCTCTCTGTATTCACAAATCCTTCCTACACCCAAATGGAGGGGGACACAGAGATCATATACACCAGGGAGAATAACTCTTGGAAGCCATCTTAGAATTCTGCTTCTTTGTACTGTGTAACTCTATTCATATAAAGTTTGAAAACAAAATGTTGGAGAAAGAAGTCAAACCACTGTCCATCTTTAGGGGAAGATGGTAATAGCTGGAATAGAGCTCAAGGAAAGCTTCTACATAATCTCTCCTATATTATAGTATTCTGTTTTTTTTGCCTGGATGGTGGTTACAAAGATGTGTTCACTCTTCTAACTGTTCAATTATGATTTGGTATTTTTGGGCATGTATCTTATAATTTGATTTATTTTTAAAAAACAAAATAAAGTGTTACTAATTCCCTTCCTTCCAAGAATATATGTAGGTGGACATATGTAGAAAATAATAGCACTCTTAGTCAAGAGTGAGGGGGGAAAATTTACTTGTATGCTACGAACTATTTGATGACGTAGTTCTGATTGGTCATCTAACATATGGAGAAGTCAGTCAAAATATTTTTGAGTCCACTGTCAAAAAAATCAAAACAAAACAAACTTTTTTAATTCTAAAGAATAAAATTTATATGTCCCTCTTTCATAAGTGATTCTTTGCTATGCATATTCAGCATGAAATTAATCAAATATTGCAAAGAAAATTGCTGTGCCACTGTGACAATCTGGACACAGTTCAACTGATGATTGACTTTCAACCTCTGTTTAAGCCCTTTCCCCTCCAAAAAAGATGGCTAAGTTCTATTTGTTCAGTCATATTTTACTGTTGAAAATGGGGAGGAGGGCTAGTTAGGTAGTGACTTCCTTACAATCTTTTGAAACTTTTTCAGTTCAGTATAGGTTCAATCATATATTATATAAATTCCAATGTCTTTGCCTTTGTGTTTTTTGAAACAGTACAGTTCATTTAAAACAACTTTATTTTAACTTTACCTTGCAAAAATATAATTCTCCCATATAAGTCATTAGCTTTTGAACCCCAATTTCCAAACTGTGATGGGTTTTGCTATGTATGTGTTCTGTAACCTACTCATTTTTTGTTTTCCCTGTTAGACCCTGTACCATTAGGAATGAGTCATTTCCTAGCTCACTGTCACTCTCCAATTACTTATAACCCAATTCTTGGTGATTTCAATTAACTTGTAGGTACACTTCATCCATCTGGCCTCACGTTTCTTAAAATAATCTGTTCTCAATAATCTTGTCCTTTACCACACCTCAGCCACCCACTCCCTAGATGTAATTGTTACCAATAACTGTACCCCCTCTGCAAAATCAATTTTACACAGCTCACTCTCTGACCACTGCTTCCTGTCTTGTTTTGCTTTTTTTTTTCTTTTGTTGTCTTTACAGGACTCAGACTACAAATCTCCACCCTAGACTACAAATCTCCACCCTACAATTCATTGATCTTGTCAACTTTTCACTGTCCCTCATCTTCTTAATACCTTCTCTCTTCTGTGTAAATTTCATGTTCAATCATTAAAATCATTATTTGCATATGCTCTTTATTCTTTTGCTCCTCTTATGCTTTATCACACTTCCTTAATTCTAGTTAATTTCAACTCACCATTAACTCCGACCTACATCTGTGTAGCTGAATGTGGCTGGATAAAACATATAACCTTTTGAATTGTTCTCATTATAATTCATCCTATGAACTTAGATGGGACATTAATGCTATCAGGCAATCATATAATATTGTTCTAGTCCACTTATTCTCCATTTCTCAAAATCCAAATGCCACCTTCTCTATCTTTATTCTGAGAAGATGACTTTGCTCTATCTAAAGCAACCCCTCCACTTCAGCACTAGATTCCCTCTTGTGGCACAGAGATGCTAACAGATCACCACAGGTACATGATTTCTTCCATACTAACGAACTTTGATAACACGAAACTATCAATACTTATCCTGTGATTGCATTTCCTAGCTTCCCTTGCACCTAAGCAAAGCCATATTATTAGTTCTCACCAATTGAATGGGAAGTTTTATGTGTCACTCAGGGTAAGTAAATTTGAAGCAAGAAAGCCTTCTCCATGCTGTCTTTTTCTAATCACTGGTTAGAGGAAGAGCAAAAAGAAATCTCAGGTCTTTACGGATGGAATGAAGCACAGTATTGAAGGAGCCTCCATCCCTTGAAAATTTTTCATAGAAAACAACCTGCTGAATACTCTTGTAAGACTGTTGAGTGAATAATAAATGAAATTCTATTGTGTTAAGCCATGGTGGCTTTTGGACATGGGTGTTAGAGCAGCTAGTGTTAATTAATTGATGCATATGTCACCTCTGATCATCATTCCAACAATTCTCTTCTCTGTCTCCTACTTATCAATGTTTCACTCTTCACTGGAATGCTAATAATTATCCCACAGTAAAAAAAAAAAAAAAAGAAAGAAAATTCTGACTCTACGTCCCAATCAGTTACCACCAATGTACTTTGCTCCCCTTTGCAGCAAAATTTCTTGAGCAAATTATTAATACTTCCTGTGTTTCTTCTCATTCTCTTTTAATCTCACTCTGATTAGGTTTTCATTTCCATTGTTTCATCAAAACTTCTCTCCATGAGATTAGTAATGACCTTCAACTTGCCAAATCCACTTGTCAATTCTCAGTTTCTATCTTAATTTACTTGCCACTTGTTAACAACTAGTCCCCTCTTCCTTGCACACTATTTATTGGCTTTTAAAACAACAGGTCTCTTGGTTTTCCTTCAACTTCACAGATCACTCCACAGGCTCCTTGGCTGCTCATCTTTACTGTGAACTCTTTATGGTGGATTGCCTCAGGGATCAGCCTCAATTCTCTTCTTTGCCAACACTTACTACCTTGGTGGTCTCATCCACTCTGATGGCTTAATATGCTGTCTACTTGGCATTGACACCTAAGTGTATATGTCAAACGCAGACCTCTCTTCTAAGTTTCAGATTTCTATAGCTATTTGACTGCTTAACATCTCCACTCGGAGTTTAATAGACATCTTCAACCTATTAAGTCTGAAACTATACTCCTGATCTCACCTACGTCTTTCCTCCCATAGCTTTTCTGAGGAGAAGTTGGATATAACCCCTGCATTTGCTACTTTATTGGTATGGTGTCTTGTGTCCCCCCTCTGGTTTCTTTCAAGACATTTTAAATTTATCTTTGATTTTTCTGCAGTTTGAATATGATTTGCTTAGTTATAGTTTATTTTTATAATTTATCCTGCTTGGTGTTCTCTGATTCTTAGATCTGTGGTTTGCTGTATGACATTAATTTGGGGGAAATTCTTAGTCATTACTGATTCAAATATTTCTTCTGTTCCTTTCTCTCTACTCCTTCTGGTTACACTTTTTGTAGTTGTCCCACAAACAACTACAAGATATTTTATCCTTTTTTTTTTCAGTCTTGTTTCTCTATGCTTTTCAGTTTTGGATGTTTTTATTGACATACCTCTGAACTGAGAGATTTTTTTCCTCAGCCATATCCAGTCTACTAATGAGCCCATCAAAGACATTCTTCATATCTGCTACAGTATTTTTTACTTCTACGACTTCTTTTTGCTTAAATGTTCATTTTTCTGCTTACATTATCAATCAGTTCTTACAGGTTGTTTACTTTTAGCCCTTAGCATATTAGTCATGATTGTTTTAAATTCTTGGTCTGATAATTCCAACATCCCTGCTATATCTGAGTCTAATTCTGATGTTTGCTCTGTCTCCTCAAACTGTGTGTTATTGTGCAGGTTTTTTTTCTTTGCCTTTTAGTAATGTCTTGTAATATTTTTTTAAAAGTCATACATGATATATGATGTACTGGGTAAAAGAAACTGTGGTTAATAGATCTTTAGTAATGCAATAGTATGGCATTGGGAGGGTAGTGTTCTATAGTCTTGAAGACTTTGTCTTAGTCTTTTAGTGAGTCTGGGTCTTTGGGTTGTGAACTTTGTCAGTTTTCCTCAGTTCCCCCCACCCCAATTAGGTGGGACAGAATGGACAGAAAGGGCTGGAACTGGATATCTTCCTTCCCCTAAGTAGATCAGGCTCTGATAAAACCCCAGGAGATTAGGGTCTGGTAAAATAGTTTTGCTGGAGGTCAGGCCTTGTTAAGAAGAACAGAATGCTCTGACATACAGTCAGCCCTCTTTATCCACAAGTTCTGTATCTGCAGAGTCAACCAGTTATGGATCAAAAATATTCCAAAAAAAAAATTCCAGAAAGTTCCAAGAAGCAAAACTTAAATTTGCCACATTTTGGCCACTACACACCATTTACATTGTGTTTCATGTATTTACATAGCATTTACATAGTATTAGGTATTATAAGTAATCTAGATAAGATTTAAAGTATATGAGAGGATGTGCATAGGTTATATCAAATATTGCATACTATACAAGGGACTTAAGCACTCATGGGTTTTGGCATCTATGGGGGGTCCTGGAACCAATCCCCTCAAGATATCAAGGGATGACTATATTTCAAAATGGTTACTTTCTCTCTCCCCTTGTCAGAAAGTCAAAGGGATTTCTCTCCCATAGTCACTCTGAGAACCTGGTAGAACTCCTGGAGCTAAAATTCACAAAAGCATGTGGGTCCCCCTGAAACTAGACCACCCTGGAGTTTTTAATTCTTAGACTTGTTCACACTGAGCATTCAGAAATTTATCAGTTAGGTTTTCCTACCCCGATATTTGTTTCCACAGAGGTTTCCGCTTGTGTGTTTCTGCTCTGGTAAGTTGTGCTTCTCTTTATCTGTCTGATTGTATCTCTAATTTGGGGGGTAGTAGTTTGCCCTGTGACCTCACATCTCTGATAGATCCAGGAAGAGTTGTTGATTTTTCAGTTTGTTCAACTATTTACTTGTTATTATGATGGAGTGACAACTTATAAACTCCTTATATGTCAGACTAGAAACTTTAAAAGTCCCCATAGCTTTTCCATTTGATATGATAGTGGCTCCATCCTTTTTGTTGCGGAGGCAAAAATATTTTTTAATCATCTTTGATTTCTCTCATTTTTCATAACCTAATAAAATGTCAGTAAGTCCTGTTGGCTCTACCTTATGGATATATCCTGAATTTGAACACATCTTACCATCTGTACTGCTCCTCTTCTTTTTATTTTATTTTATTTTTTAACATCTTTATTAGAGCATAATTGCTCTACAATGGTGTGTCAGTTTCTGCTTTATCACAAAGTGAATCAGTTATACATATACATATGTTCCCATATCTCTTCCCTCTTGCATCTCCCTCCCTCCCATCCTCCCTATCCCACCCCTCTAGGTGGTCACATGTACAGCTCCTCTTCTGAAACACCATTGCCTTGATAAGAGCAATTTAGCTTCTTGTCTGGGTTTCTGCTTCTCCCTTTGCTCACTAATAGTCTAAATCTGAAGAGATCAACAAGAGTGATCCTTTTAAATTGTTAGTCAGATCATGTCATTCTTTTGCTCCTAACACTTCAGTGTCTTCCCATTTAAATCAGAATAAGTAGAAAGTTCTTTTAATTTGCTCTAAAGTCATGTATGACCTCCGTTAACCCCAAATTCATATCCTAATATATTCCACCTTGCTCTCTCTGTGATAGCCTACAGGCCTCTCTACTCTTCCTGGGGCACATAACTATATCTTGACTTAGTGCCATGAAACTGGCTGTTCCCACTGTCTGCGACGTCCCTACCCCAGGTATCCACATTGCTAATTCTCTGGTTTCCTTCAAATCTTTGCTTAAATAGCTTATTGAGGACACTAAACATGAAAAAACAGTTTAAAATCTTAATCCATTCTCCCACCCCTTTACATTCCAAATCTCCTTTACCCTGCCTTACTTAAAAAACTTTTTGACAACCTTATCACTTTCAAATATAGACTATAATGTAAAAATGTATTAGACTCATTGTTTGCAGTCTGTCTCCCCTCTGCCTCCTGACTCTTACAATGTACTACAAGAATGTAAACTTCATGGAGAACCCGGGCAGACATTTTTGTCTATTATATTGTCTATAGACAATATAATTGTCTATTATATTATTCTGTTCATCAATGTCTTCTAAGTACCTAAAATGAGGCTTGGCACTTATATATTGCAGACTGCATGAACAGAGGCACAAAATCATGGTTTTCTTTTATATTTAAGATGAAATATATTTAAGATAAAGATGATCAAGATAAATTTAATTCTAGATTGTGACACACACACACACACACACACACTCTCTCTCACACACACACACTATACATGTATAGTGTCTAACACATGCCCAGTTTAGCCACAATATAATAATTACAGAAAATTCTGATGCTGAAAAATATTCCAAATGGATATTTGCCAGATGGGATGGGGGTTGGGGGGGCAAATAGGTGAAGGGGATTAAGAGGTACAAACCTCCAGTTATATAATAAATAAGTCACAGGGATGTAATATACAGCACAAAGAATATGATCGATAATATTGCAATAACTTTGTATGAGGACAAATGAAGTGGTTATTAGACTTATTGTGGTGATCATTTCATAATGTACACAAATGTCAAATAATTATGTATACAGCTGAAACTAACATAAAATTATATGTCAAATATATTTCAATAAAAATATGTTTGTAGCATAAACTTTATTAGAATATTAATTAAAATTATTTTTTTAAAAACTGGTGTATCTTAGCATAATAACATTCTGGTATCCCTTAAGAAAAATCCCCATGGATAATTATTCATGTTCAAACTTTTTCTGCATTTCAACTGTACTTGAAAAAAAATCTTTTCTCCCTGTGACTATTGAAAGAAATATGGTATTCAGTTGTTTTTCACATGCCTAGTATCCATTTACAGTATCAGGACACATCAGTCTTGAGTTTTATTGTTCTATTCATCATTAATATTTATACTTAATCAAGCTAATCTAGGGCTTTTTATCAATCTCAGGTAATTAATCAGGACATTTGATTATACTAAAATTTGGTTTTGTATTTTACTAATACAAATAGTAAAAGTTTTTTTTGTATTTCACTAATACTAGAGTTCAGTTAACGTTGAAATTCTAAAAACAATTGTGTGTCAATTGTGTGTCAAAGTAACACCTTTGTAATATTAAATGCAAAATATTTTTAAATTGATAATGTTTTCAAATGACTTTATATGTGGATAGCCCTGAAAACGGTATTAAGAACAGCGACGATAATATTCAGTATCATTCCAGACACTCTGAATACCCATCTACTTACGGATCATCATATTGTAAGAATATTGGGTTTGATAGCATTGCTCACTGGTTCTCTACCAATGCATTTATAAGATTTACATGTAACTTCCAAATTGGCTCCCTACTCCACATTTCTTAGGAAAAAAACACATATTTGATGGTTAATAAAATTCATTCTGCTTTCCATTTATTAGAAGTTATACTTGAAAAAATTTACTGAGCACTGAAATACATACTTTATATACTACTATAGAAAGGGCTCCACAGTGTGCCTAAAGAAGAGAATGTAACACTAGTTGCACCATGAATTAATTCTTGGGGAAAAAGAAAAAAATGGGAAACGATTATCAATTTGGAGTGGTAATGATGCTTCTAGTCTGAAGAGAGAAAAATCCCAGAAACTCTCATATTTATTATTGAATAAAAGAGTGTTTATTTGTTCCCCAGGCTATATTCCAGTAAAGATCTCAATGGAGAAATCACAAAATGATGCCTTTATAATTATGATGACTAATTATAAGTTAATTTCCTAAAGGGAATTTGGGATCAGAGGCTGTGCATTATTTGTGTCTCTGTACTTTTGGGACAAACATAAACCAGAGTTTTTTTCAGATGTGACATTGTTTATTTATTGCTTTGTTTGAAAATATAAACTTTAATTTTAGAATAATTTTAGATTCAGAGTAAAGTTACTGAAGTAGTTCACAGAGTTCACCTTACATAGTTACAAAATTATTTTTTTTCTTGTAATAAGGACTTTTAAGATCTACTCTCTTAGCAACTTTCAAATATGCAATACCTTATTATTAACTATGGTCACCATGCTGCACATTACATCCTCACGACTAAATTATATTATAACTGGAAGTTTGTACCTTTTGATCTTCCTCACTCAATTCGCCCACACCATACACCCTCACCTCTAGTAATCATCAGTCTCTGGATATACGAGCTTGGATTTTTTGTTTTTTGGTTGTTTGGGGCTTTTTTGTTTTCTTTTTTTTTCTCTTTATATTCTATGGTGAAATATTTGTTGATATCTTTTGCCCATTTTTTAAAATTGAAGTTTCCTTATTAAGTTTTCTTATTAAGCTTTGTGAGATCTTTGTATATTCTGGATAAAAGTCTTTTATCAAATACATGGTTTGCAAATATTTCTCCAAGTGTCTTTCACAGAGCAAAGCTTGGAATAAAGTCTAACTTCTCGATTTTCTCTTTCATAAATTGTATGTCCATTTAGTGTTTTATCTAAAAACTGATTCCAATACCCCAGGTCACTCAAATTTTCTCCTGTGTTTTCTTCCAGACTATTTTAGGTCTATAATCCATTTTATTTAATTATTTTGAAAGGTATAATATCTAGGTTGAATTTTTTGCAAGTAGATGTCCAATTGTTCCAGCATCTTTTCAATAAAAGATTCCCCTTTCTCAGCTGCGCCTTTGTCAACAATCAGTTGACTGTATTTGTGTGGAACTATTTCTGGCCTCTTTATTCTGTTCCATTAATCTATATGTCTAGTCATTCACCGGTAACATTATCTTGATTATTCTAGCTTTGTATTATGTCTCGAAATTAAGTAGTGTGAGTCTTCCAACTTTGTTCTTTTTAAATACTGTGTTGGCTATTCTACATCCTTTCCTTTCTTGTGTAAATTTTCAGATGTTTTTTGATATCTACTTTCAAAAGTGTGCTGGCATTTTGACTGGGAATGTACTGAATCTATAAATAGTGTCAAGAAGATTTGACATCTTAACAAATTGAGTCCTTTAATATATATGAATACAGAAAATCTCTCCATTTGCTTAAATCTTCTTTGATTTCTTTCATCAGTGTTTGTAGTTTCCTGCATATAGATTCGGTTCATTTTATGTTAGATTTATGCCTAAGAACTTTATTCTTTGATATTATTGTAAATTATAATTTTTTTAATTTCATATTCCAATTGTTATTTGCTAGAACATAAACAAAGCAATTGACTTTTGTATAATTACCTGTATTTTGTGACCTTATTATACTCACTTATTAGTCTTCCTAGACTCTTTGAGGTTTTCTACATAGACAATCAGGTCATCTGCAAATAAAGATAGGTTTACTTCTTCCTTTGAATTTATATGCCTTATTTTTTCTTGTCTTATTTTATTAGATAAGACTTCCAGCTGATGTTGAATAGCAGTGGTGAGAGAGAACATTTTGCCTAATTTTTTTTTTTTTGGCCGCACCCTGCAGCTTGCAGGATCTTAGTTTCCCCACCAGGTGTCAAACTAGAATCCATGGCAGTGAGAGCACTCAGTCCTAACAATTGGACCACCAGGAAATTCCCATATTGCTTAATTTTTGAACTTAGTAGGAATGCATTCAGTCCCTCCTTATTAAGTATGTTGTTAGCTATAGATATTTTTGTATATATCATTTATTAGTTTAAGAGAATTCCCTTCTATGCATAGTATTTGATAAGTTTTTATCATCAATAAATAGTAAATTTTTAATGCTTTTTCTGCATCTTCCAATGTGATCATATGTTTTTCTTTTTTCAGCCCATTAATATGACAGATTACAATAACCTGAGGATATACTTTTCTTCGTTTCTATCCCTTTAAATTTATTAAGGTGTGTATTATGCTCAGATGTTATTTATTGGTAAATGTTCCATGTGCTTGAAAAGAATATGAATTCTGCTAAGACTTCTGTTAATGAAATATTCTATAATTATCAATTAGATCAAGTTGCTTAATAGTGCTATTCAGGTCATTTATTTCCGTACTGATTTTCTGCCTACTTGAACTGTCAATTACTGACAGAGAACTGATGAAATCTCTAACTATAATTGTGGATTTGTCTATTTCCCATTTCAGTTCTATCAGTTTTTGCTTCATGTATTTTGGTGTTCTGTTGTTAGGTACTTACCCATTTAGGATTGTTATGCCTTCTTTTTTTTTTTTTTTTATGATACGCGGGCTTCTCACTGTTGTGGCCTCTCACTGTTGTGGCCTCTCCCATTGCAGAGCACAGGCTCCGGACGCGCAGGCTCAGCGGCCATGGCTCATGGGCCCAGTCACTCCACGGCATGTGGGATCTTCCCCAGACCGGGGCATGAACCCGTGTCCCCTGCATCAGCAGGCGGACTCTCAACCACTGTGCCACCAGGGAAGCCCTGTTATGCCTTCTTGAAGAAATAACCCCTTTGTCTTTTTACATCTCTCTTTTAATCTTCTTTTAACTTCTGATAATCTATCTGGTTTTGAAGTCTTATTCAAATTAATATAGCTATTCCAGTACTGTTTTGATTGGTGTTTTCATATTATATCTTTCTTCACACCTTTACTTTTAAATTAAAAAGTTATATTTAAAATTAAAAATATGTATAAATAATTTATATTAAAGTGTCTTTCTTGCAGACAACACATTTTTTAAAAAAATTCAATCCAATAGTCTATTAAATATTTACACCATTCACATTTAAAGTTATTATTGATATTATTGGATTCAACTCTACCATTTTAGTAAGTTTTTTTTTTTAAGATTGTTTTTGATGTGGACCATTTTTAAAGTCTTTATTGAATTTGTTACAGTATTGTTTCTGTTTTATATTTTGTTTTTTTGGCTGCGAGCCATGTGGGATCTTAGCTCCCCAACCAAGGATAGAACCTGCACCCCCTGCATTGGAAGGTGAAGTCTTAACCACTGGACCACCAGAAAAGTCCTAGTAACTGTTTTCTATTCACTACATTTGCTCTTTGTTTCTTTATCTCCTCTTTTTCTGATTTCTTAGGTTTTGATTGAGCAGTTTATGCAATTTTATATTATCTCCTTCTTTAGCATACCAATTATCATTCTTTATTTTTTAGTTTAGTGATTGCCTTAAAGTTTACATTATATATTTTAAAATAATCTGTGTATACCTTCAAATAACAATATTCCACTTCATGTGTAGTAAAGGACCTTAAAGCATAGTATTTCCAATTCCTTTCTCCCATTTGTTGTGACATTGCTAACATTCAATTCACTTATCCGTATACTATAATCACTAAAGACATTGTTAATGTTATTACTTTAAACAGTTATATTTTAGATCATTTAAGAATAAGAAAGATTAAATATTTTATTTTACCTTCATTTATCCTTTCTCTTATGTTCTTCAAGTAAGATTCTATGTCCTGACCTATATCACCCCCTTCTGCCTAAAGATTTAATATTTTAATATTTCTTACTGTGAAAGTCAGCTAGCAATGGTTCCCTCAGGTTTTGTTTGGTTGAGAGTCTATTTGTCCTTACCTTTTGAAAAAGAATCCTAGGTTTCCAAGTTGTTCTCTTGCAATACTAAATATGTCACTTAACTTTTTCTTACTTATATGATTTCTTATATTTGTTCCTATATGGGTAAGATGTTTTTCTACAATCTAGCTTCCTTCAAGATTTTTGTGTGTGTGTCTCTGGTTTTTTGAAGTTTAAGTATGTATTTCTAGGTGTGGTTTGCTTTGTATTTTTCTTATTCATTGTTCTTTAAACTTTCTCAGTCTGTGGTTGTTGTCTGTCATTAATTTTGGAAAGTTATCAGCCATTATTTCTTCAACTATTTCTATCTCATTTTGTTTTTAGTTCCTTCTGTTATTCCAGTTTCATTTCTTATACATTTTTTGATATTGTCCACAGTTCTTGGATGTTCTGTTTTTGTTATTTTATTTTTCCTTTGCCTTTTAGTTTGGAAAGTTTCTTTTGAACTATCTTCAAGTTCATTGTTTCTTTCTTTTGCTGTGTTGAGTCAACTGATGAGTCCATTGAAAACATTCTTCATTTCTGTTACTGTTTTTCATTTCTACCTTTCTGTTTACTTTTTGTTTGTTTGTTTCCATCTCTCTGCTGCCATTAGCCATTTGGTTTTTCATGCTGCCCAAGTTTTCTATTAGAGCCTCTATTAATTAGTTATTTTAAAATCTCGGTTGTCTGATAGTTCTAATATTGTGTCATATCTGAGTCTGGTTCTGATGACAGCTTTGTGTCTTCAAACTGTTTTTCTTGCCTTTTTGTATGTCTTGTAAATTTTTGTTGAAAGCCGTATATGTATGGGTATTAAAGTTAATAGTCCTTTAGTTAAGGATTTGTATTAACCTTACTAGAAGTTCAACTTAAAATCCCTCTTGTGTCCTTGTTTTTGTCTCTTCTTTTTATCTTTGGGACTTCTGCTTATGAGGCTACTCTGATGAGCTCTGTGTCTTGCAGCTCCTTTAACTGAAGTCTGCTGGAGGCTTTGTGCCATAGTGGTAGGGTTTCATCGAGGGAAGTGTTCTATAATCTTCTGATTAAGTCTCAATCTGTTAGTGGGCCTATATCTTGGGCTGTAACTCTCACCAGTATTTCTGTCCCTCCTCCAGGGACATAGCTTTTTTTCTCTTCCCTGACTCTTCCTCTTTTCTTAGGCTACAACAGTTCCAGTATATTTCCTTGGAATTCTTTCCCCTCATGTCTACGTTCTTTTTGTTGTTGGGTTTTTCCTTTAGTTGAGAAAGGTAAGCTAGAGAGGGTGAGTCAGATGGAAATGCTTCTCCCAAGTTCCTAGATCAGATAAAGTTTCTATATTATGCTCTCTCAAAGTCATTTCTTTGGCAGAGTAGACTTTTTTTTTTTTTTTTAAAGGATCTGGGAGGGTTTCACAATGGCTTCTCCCCTTCTGTCTTTGCCAGAGCTATTTGGGCTTTTCTCCCAGATCTTCACTGTGAGAAACTGGTGGGGTTCCTGGAGGGAAAGACTGAGAAATTATGTAGATCCACCTATGATTGTGGCCCGAGGTGCTTCAAACTCTTATGCTAGTCTAGTCCACACTCAGCCTCCAGGAATTCATCACACTTACTAGTGAAGTAAGTTGTTTTATCACTTATCATATCCAGCAGCTTCTGCTCCAGGTGAGCAGATCTCAGGAGTGAATCACTCTGTCCATTCAGATTTGGAGGTGTCAGTTTGCTCTGCAACCTCAATTCTATGATGGATTCAATAAAGACATTGATTTTTCAATTTGTCCAGCTTTTGCTTATATTAAGGACAGAGTGACGGTTTCTAAGCTCTCTAAATATCAGAGATGAAAATGTATTATCCATTTTCTATTCCAATCTTTGCAGCTTTTTGACAATGTAGTTTTTCTTTTTGGTTTGTCGAAGTCCCCTCTTTGGGTAGGTAAATGTTTATAATATTTGTTTGGTTGGATTAATGACAGAGAAAGAGAGAGGAAAGGACAGAAAAAGAGAAAGGGGTGTGTGTACATCTATATCTTCATACGATTTTTTTTTTGACATGCTGGTACAGGAAATCATAAAAATTATGGTTAAATATTTTTGAGTGCTTACTATATATTTTTCATTCTGCTCAGTGTTTTCATATGCTATCTCATTTAATTCTTACATTAACTCAGGGATTTAGCACTATTATAATTCTATATTACATATAAGAAAATGAAGCTGTGAAAAATTCAATAAGTTTTTCAATGAAGTACAGCTAGTAAGTGGCATTATGAGTTCAAACCCAGAATTATCTAACTCGATAGCTATGCTCTTAAAACTCTTTGGTCTACCAACTACTGACACTCTCACGAATCTCCGAGAATTTCTCTTTTTAGAGGAGTAACATAAGAAATGTATCCTTGGACTTCCCTGGTGGTGCAGTGGTTAAGAATCTGCCTGCCAATGCAGGAGGCAAGTGTTCGATCCCTGGTCCATGAAGACCCCACATGCCACAGAGCAACTAAGCCTGTGAGCCACAACTAGAGAAAGCCCACGCGCAGCAACCAAGACCCAATACAGCCAAAGATGAAATTAATTAATTTTAAAAAAGAAATAAATCCTTTATTTGTACCTTTCAGTTATTTTGTGTGTAACTGATCTTCGATCTTTCCTCCCTGTCTGACCAAGGATAGGCAATTGGCAACAATTCATGGAAATGGGTTTGAGAGGAGCTCATCTATGCTTGTGGTGCATAAAATGAAAGGATAATTTTAATATCATGTCTTGAAAATGTGCTAAACAATAAAGATGAGAAGGTAGTAGAATCCAAGTGTTATTTTGAGACTAAATCCAAATATATCAAGTAACATAGGTGTTGATATGGGAGATAAGAATTCTTGAAAACTCAAGGTACTTGAAGCAAAAATAGCAGAGTGACCAAAAAAAAAAAAAAG
The DNA here is from genome assembly GCF_937001465.1 of Orcinus orca. Lineage (NCBI taxonomy): Eukaryota > Metazoa > Chordata > Mammalia > Artiodactyla > Delphinidae > Orcinus > Orcinus orca. Next base: position 119,398,396 of record NC_064559.1, read on the forward strand.
ATAATATGAAACAGATGGAGAGTGAATTTTCAAGACATTTTATGAAAAAAAGATGTACCTGTATGATATTACATAGATTATTACTTACTCAGGAAGGCAGGTACTTATAGTGGAGTCTGGGTAGTAGCCATTGTCAAACAATGGTGGAAACCCACTTATGCCTAGAATAAAGTAGTTACATGATTTCTTTCAGGTTTGAAACATTTTATGTCTTTTAAACTGTGTTTAAAATGAATATTTAATTTTGGATGCATAAGCTATTTTTGATTGAAACAGGTGAATGGTTTTCCTGCTAAGTAATGAGATCTGCAATATGTGTATAAAGTAAAAATAGAGTAGAAATAAGTAACTAATATCTAACAGTTAGAGATTTTAACATTAAATTGTCAGCCAAATTAAGACTAAAACAAGTAATAATGGTCTTTTATTAAATTTATTTTTAGTTACTGAATTTAATGTTTCTTTTAGCCACTATGTAATTATCTTTTCATTCTGGGATGCTCTTCTACACCTTTTTTTGTCTAAAAATTGTGTGAATTTTGACACCTATTATATTTAGAAATATATTTTTCAACTTTTCTAAAGTTAACAATGGGGAAGGTCTTCATGAGATCAAAACTCAAATCTATTCTTGTAATAAAAAATTATGTTAGAATACAATGCCATGTTTATGACACATCTGTTGACCTTTAACAGCAGGAAGCCAGGATTGATAACAATATTATCTTTATTTTGTATTAGAAGAAACAGAGATATAGAAATAGCCAACTGTTTAAGGTTTACGTAGGTAACCTGTGCACAAAAAATACTATGTCTTTGAGCTTCATGATTTGTAGAGCAATAACTCAGTTTAGTACTCCTTTGTGGCAAATTATATATATCATTATTTCTAAAACAGTATCAAGGAATGTATCTCAGAATTCTATGAGCTCTACATAAAAATATTTTTCAATTAAACCTAACAAAAATTCATATTTGTATATCTTTTAATATCTGAATGTCTACTGAGAACTATAATATGCTTTTAAGGCCCATCTAATCTTGTTTACTATTGCATTTGTTCCAAGCTCTATTGTTGTTTGGTTATTGTGGGCTCATGAGAAAAGAACACAGCTGATTTTATGTGTAAATGATGCACTACACAAAGGATTTTGCAGTGGTTCTAGACATTTGGTGGTAATAATGAAGCTTTAAAAGTTATGCCAAAAATGAACAAATAAATTTATTAAAAAACAGAACAAGGGGCTTCCCTCGTGGCGCAGTGGTTAAAAATCCACCTCCCAATGCAAGGGACATGGGTTCGAGCCCTGGTCCGGGAAGATCCCACATGCCGCAGAGCAACTAAGCCCACGTGCCACAACTACTGAAGCAAGCCCACATGCCTAGAGGCTGGGCTCTGCAACAAGAAAAGCCACGGCAATGAGAAACCCGCACACCACAAGGAAGAGTAGCCCTCACTCAACGCAACTAAAGAAAGTCCAGGCACAGCAACGAAGACCCAACACAGCCATAAATAAATAAATAAATAAATAAATAAATTTATATTAAAAAAAGTTAATAAGAAATGCAAAGGGGAGGTGGTTGACTCTTCTCTTGAAAGCATTAATTTTTTGTTGAAAATGGTATTTGTTATCAGTAAAATATCAGTATACACTGATGTGTATAAAATTGATGACTAATAAGAACCTGCTGTATAAAAAAATAAATAAAATTCAAAAATTAAAATAAAATAATAACCACTAGCCCAAAGGCTGAGATGAAATATCCAGAGAAGAGGCCCCTTGGGACTGAGGTTCAGACTTTGTTGCAGAGAACCTGGCTGTGGTTCACTACGTGGCAGAAAAGTCACTGTGGTGCCTTGCTGATGGGAGTAAACAGAAATCTCCCCCTGGAACTTGCTGAGGAGGTGTCTTAGCAGAGGCACTCCACATAAAACCAGCCAACACTGGTGCTGGGGAAGCTGCTGCTTCTACTGGCCTCTCTGCCTGAAAGAGCTGGGCACTGGGGAGACTGCATTTGCTGCAGGACTGTACACTGGGGCAGCCACCTGTGCCCCATGCCCTGCCAGAGGAACTGCTGCTGAGCAGGCTCACCAGGGAGCAAAACCCTTTCCTCCTGCCCTCTCTACTGTGTCTCTCCAGTGCCCATCTTGACAAAACTTCACATGGTGCAGTTGTCAGAGAAAAAAATATTTAAGGACCTAGATCCATTTTTATAGAGAGGACCAAAAGGATGAATTTGGAGCAGAGAGGTAATAGTTTATAACCAACACAACCTGCAAGATCATTCATGACAAAAAACATTTTCCCTTTCCCATGGACTGATAGTCTATGAGATGGTTTGGTTTCATGTCTACTAAAATGTCTATAAGAGGCATGTGAATTGTGAGACATGTTGGCTTATTTAACCTCCAGTGAAATATATAAATACTTTGTAATTGGAGCATGTCTGTACTCTTGAGAGGAATCCTTAAGAATCTGTGTCACTATAAAAGCTAATTTTTGTTTATTATTTTTTCACAAAGCATTGTTTCGTTTCACCATCCTTCTTACCTATATCCATAAGAATATAAACATTCACATAAATGTTACACAGGTGATTGGCAGCCACCTGTGAAGACTTTATTCTTGTTTAAAGTATTTTTGAATATAGATCTAAAAACTTGTTAAAAGAAAATGGCATTTGTTGTCAGTAAAATATCACCCATAATGTTAATTTCATTTAACGTTATTAATTTGAGAGTTTATTATTGGCTTGATTGTATTTCATTCATCAAAATATTTTGGTTTTAAATTATCAAAGGTGATTATCCTAAGGTATTTATACCTAATTTTATGTTTATATTTTTATATTTATATTTAAATATAAATTTAAAATTTTATAATAAAATAAAGTCACTGAAGAATTTATGATTTTTTCTTTTGCTAAATATTTAAATTTGAGAAACACTGCTATTTAGGAAACATGCAGGATTCAGTTGTATAATGCAGCCCATAACCATGCAATTAATGGTTCTATGAGAGCAGTGATTAAAGATACAGCAGTTTCTAGCACATGTATTGTGTAACACATCAAAGTGTTTGCTTCTGTTTTTGATGGGAAAAGAAAACACACACACAAAAATGCCATCAGGTCAATAGCTTAGTAATTAAAATCTTATTTTTGTCTTCAAATAGAAGGAAAATAGTATTTCATTAGGAAATCAAAGCTGTCAAATGTGCGATAAGCTGTTCCTCAGATCTAGACTGCTGGCATTAAGTTCAATTTGGTCACATATATTAACTTTATTTTGAAGTGTCTAGTGCATAGCTAAATATTTTAGTTAACATGAAGACTTTGTTGTGAGAGACATGGGCTAGGAAAAATAGCTAACTCTATATTATCAAAGACAAATTATTGGACAATTCAGGCAGCCACTTTCACCTTGGACATAAGAGTATTTGAAGCAGAAGATTGGGATTTATTTTCAGGTTCCAAGAAATATATTAACCTCACAGTTTTATTTCTTTATTTTTGTGACTATACGTGCCAACATTGCTTAAAATGTTAAACCACTATGGTGGTTAGGAGTGCTGCAAATTGACATACATCCATTCTCAGTTAGACCTTCACTGTGTTCAGCAGTCAGTCCTTATATCTACCATAAGTGGCCTCCTAACTCTTTATGTATAAATCTATTTTCAAACCTTTTGTCAGTGCTTCTCAACCTTGGCTCCAACTTAGAATCACCTGGGAGGCTTTTAAAAAATCTTGATACTTGGATACAATACAGATCTATTAAATTTGTAAATCTGAGAATGGGAAGCAGTCATTGGTGGTTTCTAAAACTCTCCAAGTGATTCCAATGTACAATCAAGATGGAGAACTACTGCCCAAAGCCATACTATTTCCCTTCTATGGAAGATTAGTTTCCTTCTTTTAAGAGTGAGAAGCACCCACTTGCTACATTACTAGTTCTTGATTATTATTTTCATTATTATATATTATATCATTATTAATTCTTAATAAATAAAAGTTGTTCTTCAGCCAAAAAAAGAAGAGTGAGAAGCACCCAGACTCCCATGAACTTTCACAGTCTGTTGTCAATCCAGAACAACTGTTCTATCTTCATTATTCCCCTTTCTTTGCTTCATTCAGAGTTGTGTGTACTTTCAGAACATTAAAACTTACTTCTGCATCCTGGCTCTTGATCCCAGTACTTTATGGCTGTTTTGGTTCCTTAGTACATCAATTAGCTTCTCACTCATTTGCAATTTTCACTTGTCACTTTCTCATTATTTTTTCTGCCAAATTCTTTCCTATCTAAAATATAAATAATGATAATTTTTTAAAAAGTCACTGAAAAGGCAGGTTGAAAATAAATTGGCCCAACAGCAGAGCATATTGACAAGAAACTCTGTATGTCTTGGTCCAGGTATAGGACTATAGATAAAATATTTCCCATGAACATTTTTGTCCCATCCTGCTCTTATGCCGTTTTGGGGTTTAAATTTACACTGCATACATAAGCGCAAAAAAGGACAAGCCAAACAAACGAACAGACAAATAAATAAATATTGGGTCCTACCTTGGAAATTACTGAAGCATCTACCATATATATATATATATGACTTTTTGTAGGAGGACACAATCAACTTAGACATATCTAAGTTGATGTGTCTCACCTTTTCACTTCTACTCCTCTAACCCTCCCAACATTTTCTCAGGAATTCCCAGTATTAAATTTTCTCCCTTTGGATGCCTGGAGAGGCTTCTATTTTCCTGTCTGGACACAAAATGATATATATTAAAATTCATACCTTAGCTTTTTCTTTTTAGTTGCCTGGTGTATATTCCCCCATATTTTAATTTGCAGTCTCTCTGTCTCCATTGTGGACCACCTATAACTAGATTTTTATTTTATTTTTTGATCCCATCTGAGAGTCTCTTTAATTTTTAAATTTATGCTATTTAAATATACTTTAAATATCTGGTTGTACTGGGAATAACTTCTGCCATCTTATTTGTATCTTACATTTAAGGCGTTTTATTTTTTCTACCTTTATTTCTCCTTTCCTGCTTCCCACTGGTTTGGATTTTCTTCTGCTGGTTTAAAAATTGTACCTTCTTTTTAAAATTTTCTTCTTCGCCTTGGTCCTAGTCTCTAACGTTTCTACTGCTGCCTCCTCCTCTACATCATTATTAATTTCTGTTCCTTTTAGCATACAGCAGATGAAGTATAAGGCAAACTGAACTTCCAACAGCTTAGGTTTTTATATAGGAGATTTGTTGTAGGGACTTTGGTGTGACTGAATTTCAGCCATGTTACGCTCAAAGCCTGGAGTAGAGGTTAGGGAGCCTTGCATAGCAATATATCATAAGTAAAATATACATTTTTTAAATTTAATGGAGTTTTATTAAGCATGTCACTCAGCCACCCAGATCCTGTTTCCTAAAATGTCAACGTGCAATAAAACAAGCTACCTGTTAGAGATGTTTGGGAATTAATGATATTGTGCTATTGCACATTCCTTGCATATGGTGGCATTAAATAAATGATGGCAACAATAATTTGTACTACTAATATATCATGCGTTATAGCTTTGCTTTGGTTTGGTTTGGTTTTGGTTTTGGTAGCTACTGACTTTTTTCCACACAATTCAATGTGTTCTCAGCATCACAGAATAAATCCTCATTCAAGGGGCTAGTGGACAGCATTTTTCCTCCCTCTTGATTCACTAAGAATTCACTGGAAGATTAAATGTGTAATTTGCAAATTATATGCTCCAAAGTTAACAGGCACATATACCACTGTAGATGTCCTTTTTTTTTTTCAGCCAATGATAGGTGGTTGGGAGTAGATAATCTGCCTTCATATATTTTTAAAGAAAGCAGTTTATTTGATAATAGTTTGTTCTTGAAGCAGCCTGGCATTTATCACATTTTGGGCCTCTTTCTCTTAATGATGCCTTTCACAGGCTGTATATTTTTGGAATCCCTGTTCTGAAGTACAAGATAAACAAACTATCATCCAGGACATATAGCACTTTACATAAACAGCATAAATCTCTTGTGTTCTCCCCTAAATATCCCTTGTGACTGGATCTTGGGATTTCCTAGAGCAAAATGTGCTTTTGGTAATTGATGCTCCTCAGCTAACATCATTAATCAAGTGAGTTTATGAGCAGAAAATCTAAAATATCCATTGATGTTTTTCTCTGAGTTGGTCGACAGAAAGCAGACTTGAACAAGTAGAAATGCTAGATTGTTTCAAGATTTCCAAGGGAATTTCACTCCCTGCCCTTCCTGTTTAATTCATCCTCCCACCCCAAATCTTAATCCCCCTCTTGAAATAGTTTTTCCCAGGATGGAAAAACATGTCTATTTAAAAAATATATTATTTAAATCTATAGGGTGTTTCCAACTATAATGGTGAAGTAGAGAACAGAAAGTCTTACTAGAGGCAGCCAAACAGCATGGTGGTTTGTGCATGGGCTGTGAAATTAGACTCCCTAACTACAAACCTTACTTCTACCCCTCACTAGCAGTGTATTCTTGGACAAATTAAGTCAACCAGATTTCACATCTATGAAAAATGAGAATAATATCTACTAATTTCACAGGATTATTTTAAAGCTCAAATAAGATCATCTGTATAATGTCCTTAGTTCTGTACTTGGTCTATGAAAAAAGCCTTTGAATTTTAGTTTTTATCAATGACCATATAAAATCCAGTGTGAATTCAGTGCAGCTCCTTCATTTTTTTTTTTTTTTTTTTTGCGGTACGCGGGCCTCTCACTGTTGTGGCCTCTCCCATTGCGGAGCACAGGCTCCGGACGTGCAGGCTCAGTGGCCATGTCTCACGGGTCCAGCCGCTCCGTGGCATGTGGGATCTCCCCGGACCGGGGCACGAACCCGTGTCCCCTGCATGGGCAGGCAGACTCTCAACCACTGCGCCACCAGGGAAGCCCCACTCCTTCATATTTTTGACTGACAGCACTTCAATGTAATTAGAAGGAATAGGAATGAGTACCGAAAATGACAAGAAAATAAAAATTGGGAAGGAGAGGAAAGCAAATAATGGTGTATGTGGACAATGCTGAGTAATGACAGATAATTCATTGAAGTAATCCCGATCCCTTAAATTTTTTCTTATTCACATGTATTTTTAAATGCATAAATAAAATGTGGTCATTGTATAAGAGTAGAAAATCTAGATAACCAAATAGAAATTGAAAGTAAAACACTTCAACATTTACCACCTAGAAATGACAACGACAGAAAATTTGGTGAAAATCTTCCAGTCCTATTCATAGAAAAATATATTTCATGTAAATTAACATGCTATTAAAATGAATCACACTTTATTCTGGATTAGATTATCATTTGAAATACATAAAAGGATTTCCACATCAATAAAACTTAACAAATGTACATCATTATATTTAATGACTTGAAAGGATATCAATATTAAGAATAAATTATTGCCCCAAGCCCCTCTTGTTGGATATTTAGGTTATTTCCACTTTTTTGTTATATATAACACTGAGTTCCCTGCCAGGTTACATTTAGGGCTTCTTATCAGACATGGTATTAACAAGAACAAAAGGTAAAACAACAGGGATTACGGGAACTTAGTTTATTTACACAGTAGAGTCAATGTCAGTGGGAGAAATGCCAAGCATATGGGTTCTGTATATTCCATATGTAGTTGATATTAATTATTCATAGATTCCATATTAGCAAATGTGACTACTCACCCAAATTTAATTTTAACCCCCAAATCAATATTCATGGTGCTTTCACAGTCATTTCTAGACATGTAGAAGGGCAAAACATTTGAACGACCCAACTTTTTATATTCCCAGCTAAGGTCAAGCAAGGCAACACTCTGCCTTCTGTTCCAGCTCTTATACTATAAACGAGTATCCTTCTCAGTCTTTTTAGTGCCTTGCCTTTTGCATTCTTGTCCTTTTTTTGGGTGCTTTTGCTGTTTAAAATGGCCCCAAAGCATAGCGCTTAAGTGTTGCCTAGTGTTCCTAAGTGCAGGAAGGCTGTGATGTGCCTTGTGAAGAAAATATGTGTTACATAAGCTTCTTTCAGATACGAATAATAGTTCTGTTGGCCATGGGTTCAGTGCTAATGAATCAACAATATATATTAAATAAGGTGTCTTCAAAAACAGACATAAAACAAGTATGTTTTCATCAGTTGATGAAAATGCTGTGATCAGAGGCTTGCAAGAGTCTAACCCTGTTAGTTCCCCTAGGAGCCATGGTCCAGTGTATGTGACAACTTTATAGAACTAACTATAGCAAATAATTAGAATTGACTATATTTCCATACATGTTATCTCCTATATGAGTTCCCTCTTTATGCTATATTTGAGACACCTCTGACATACTCCTTAATGTCTGCTTCAAAATATTGATAAAATTTGTAAGATTTTGCCTTGAATGGCCTCTGGTCACTTCAGTTAACTTGCTTTTATTATAACATCATTACTAGGAGATCAAGGACTATAACCAAAGCAACAGAGATCACCACCTACCCAGATGAATCTTGGCTCCCATCCTATTGTACCCTATTATATAAATTCACCGGCTTTTTTTTTTATCTGCATATTCACAAATCTTATTTGTATTTTCACATATCTTTCTGTCCCAGACATACTATCCTAAATCCATTAGTTTGGTACATTCTACTTCTATCAACATTAGTTAAGGTATATTTGAAATCATACACAGATTTAATGATATGCTAATATAAGGACTCCCTTCCCAATGTAGGAGTAGAAACCCAAATTCTAGGCAGGCCCTGCAACCAGGGTACAAGCATATAACCTAAGGTCTTCCAATAGGTGTAAATCAATAAGACTTCAGTTCAGAAGTAGCTGTTTCAAAAACCATTCTGTTTGGAACTTCCATTTTTTCTGCTATGTGTGATGGCAGAAGTTTTGGATGTTTGATGGTTGCAATTACAATGTCAGTGGCAGCACTTTACCAATGGCTGTAAAACAAAGTTCCTGGTGCAAAAGTTGTATGAGTAGGAAGAGACAATAGTGATTTATTGATGGTTCACATAAGTGGCAGATTTATTGCTGAACTAGATCTTTGGTCTGGTTTGGGCTTTGATCTTGGATGTTTGCTTTAAGATTGGTTTGAGAGCCTTCCTATCGAATCTATGAGTTGGCATATACCATTTTATTCAGCTATATTTATGTAAAATCAGTTGAAATTATCTTCTCTTGCTTGTAACTATGAAAGCACTGACTCTTAGATTATATTAGTTTCCTAATGCTGCCATAACATGTCATCATAAACTCTGTGGCTTAAACAACACAAATTTACCTCACAGTTCTGTAGGTAAATCTGTTACAAGTCTCATCAAGCTAAAATCAAGGAGTCGGCAGGGCTGCACTCCTTTGCAAAGGCTAGGGGAAAAATAATTTCCTTGCTCACCTAGGTAGTTGGCAGAATTCATTTCATTGTGATAGTAAAACTGAAGTCCCCTTTTCCTTGCTAGCTGTCAGCTGAGGAGTGTTCCCAGGTCCTAGAGGCTACCCCACACTCCTTGGCTCTGGCCTCCCTTCCATCATCTCCAAAGCCAGCAGTGAAGTGTTGGGTCCCTCTTACCTTTCGAACATTACCCACCTCTTTTCCCATTATCACAAGGTTGCAGGTTACAGTTAACATACAAATGTCAATTGCTTTCTTATATACTAATGATAAACAATTGGAATTTAAAATTAAATATACAATACTGTTTATATTAACACACAAACAAAATACTTAGGTATAGGGGCTTCCCTGGTGGAGCAGTGGTTGAGAGTCCGCCTGCCGATGCAGGGAACACGGGTTTGTGCCACGGTCCGGGAAGATCCCACATGCCGCGGAGCGGCTGGGCCCGTGAGCCATGGCCGCTGAGCCTGGGCGTCCGGAGCCTGTGCTCCACAATGGGAGAGGCCACAACAGTGAGAGGCCCGCGTACCGCAAAAAAAAAAAAAAAAAAAAAAAACTTAGGTATAAATCTAACAGAGTATGCACAAGAGCTATATGAGGAAAATTACAAAACTTATAAGAGAAACCAAAGAAGACCTAAATAAATGGGGAGTTATTCCATGTTCATGGATAAGAAAACTCAATATTGTCAAGATCTCAGTTCTTCCCAACTTGATCTATAAATTCAGCAATCCTAATCCAAATGTCAGCAAATTATTGAGGATATTGACAAACTCCTTCTAAAGTTTTCTGTGTGAAGGCAAGAGACCCAGAATAATCAATATGGTATTGATGTCAGAAGACTGACACTATCCAACTTAAAGACTTCCATTAAGCTACAGTAACTGAAACAGAGTGCTATTGGCAAAAGAATAGACAAATAGATCAATGGAATGAAATAGCATAGAAATACTTACACAAATACAGTCAACTGATCTTTGATAATGGAGCAAAGGCTATTCAATGGCAAAAGGACAGTCTTTTCAACAAATAGTGCTGGAACAATTGGACATCCAAATGCAAAAAAATGAATCTAGACACAGATTATACATCTTTCAAAAAAATTAACTCAAAATGGATCATAGACCTAACTGTAAAATGCAAAGCTATGAAACTCCTAGAAAATAGCAGAGAAAATCTAGGTGGTCTTGGGTTTGGTGATGATGACTTTTTTGATACAAAACCAAAAGCACAATCCATACAAGAAGAATGTCATTAAGTTGAACTTCATTAAAATTTAAAAATTATGCTCTGGAAAAGAAAATATTAAGAGAATAAAAAGACAGGCCACAGACTGGGAGAAAATCTTCACAAAACACATATTTGATAAAGGACTGTTACCCAAAATATAAAAAGAACTCTTAAAACTCTACAATAAGAAAAACAATCCAATTGAAACACAAGCCAAAGACCTTAAGAGACACCTCACCAAAGAAGATATACATATGGCAAATAAACATATAAAAAGATGCTCATCATCACATGTCACTAGGGAAATGCAAATTAAAACAACAAGGAGATACCAATACATACCTATTTAAATGAATAAAATGCAAAACACTGACAACACTGAATGCTAGCAAGTATGTGGAGGAACAGAATGCTCATTCATTGCTGGTGAGAATGCAATTTTATACAGCCACGTTGGAAGACAGTTGGCTGTTTCATATAAAACTAAACATACTTTTTCCATAAAATCGAGCAACTAAGCTCTTTGGTATTTATCCTTATGAGCGGAAAACTTATGTCCACACAAAAGCCCGCAAAGAGATATTTAGAGTTTTAGTCATGATTTCCGAAACTTGAAAGCAGCCAAGAAGTCCTTCAAAAGATGAATGAATGAATAAATAAACCATGAGGCATCCATACAATGGAATATTATTCACTGATACAAATAACTGAGTTATCGTATCATGAAAAGTTATGGAGGAAATTTAAATGCATATTACTAAGTGAAAGAAGCCAATCTGAAAAGGCTACATACTGTATGATTCCAACTATATGACATTCTGGGAAAGATAAAACTATGGGAAATGTAAAAAGATCAGTGGTTGACAGAGGTTAAGGAGGAAGGAGGGATAAATAGGTGGAGCATAGAGCATTTTTAGAGCAGTGAAAATTCTCTGTATGATACTATAATGAGAGATACATGTCATTATGTATTTATTTGTTCATACCCATAGAATGTACAACACCAGAATTGAACCCTAATGGAAAGTATAGACTGTTAATTGAAAAAAAACATTATATGCCATGTAAATATTAAGTTTAGATTTCAACAAAAATAAAACTCTATAAATTCTAAGAATTCATTTGAGGAGAGACACAGTGAATTTGAAAATACTGCAAATTCAGCAGTCTAAAAGAACCGAGAGCAAACAGTGATGAGATCAGGAGGATTGATCTGAGGCTGAATCACATGCCTTATGTGAAGCTCCAATAGAAGGTTGTTAAAAGAGAGAGAAACAATATTGAAGACAGAGTTGCTGAGATTTGGAATCATTAGATCAAAAGTACACACACACAGAAAGAGGATAGAGATACACAGAAAGAGGATAGAGATACACTGAAACTGCACAGCAGCAAGAATAAAGGAAAAATATTAAAAGCTGTCAGAGAGAAAGCAGTTTATCTACAAAGAGATCATTCTTAGGTCAAAACATCAGAATTCTCCTTAGTAACAAGTACATTATAAAGGACTATAAATTAAAATCTTAATTGCTCAATAAATCTCAACTTTGATTTTTATATCAAATAAAATAGCATTAATATACAGGCAAAATATAAATACTTTTATTCATACAAAGACTAAAGAAATTTGCCATCAGTTTTCTTAGCAAAGAAAATGCTAAAGATTAGATTTTAACAAAAAGAAAATAACGGAAAGACAGGAATTGCAAGAAATTTTAGGTATTTTTATGTAAAAGATTCAGAATCTAAAAGCTCAAGGAAAAATGGGGATTGGTGAGAACTATGGCTCATGAAAAATGACTGTAAGAGATGTGGAAATGGAGATTGGTAGATCAGGAAATAGACATTCTACATTAGTGCACAGGAATCAATTATTTGATAATAATGGTGTGGTTCTATAGGTTTTTCACTTCCAGCATTTTTCAAACACTCCTTATTTTGGTTCTTAATTTTGCCAATTGTGAATAAGAGCCTCTACCTATAGGTAATATAACAACCCTCCTAAGTTTTCCAAACTAACCACATTAAAATTCTATTTATTAAGGTTTAATAAGCCCAAAGCCATTAAGAGCCAGCAGTCCCAGAAGCTCCTCCTCAGCCCAGAAGTTATTTACATACTGGGTCATACCATTCTCTAGTAGCATTTCTACGTAGTATTATTTGAAACTGAAGTTCCATCTCAAAGTGTGAGAATACCTTACTTAAACTGTTTGTTATTTTTTTAAAAATGTGTAAATAGGGCTTCCCTGGTGGCGCAGTGGTTGAGAGTCCGCCTGCCGATGCAGGGGACACGGGTTCGAGCCCCGGTCCGGGGGGATCCCACATGCCGCGGAGCAGCTGGGCCCGTGAGCCATGGCCGCTGAGCCTGCGCGTCCGGAGCCTGTGCTCCGCAACGGGAGAGGCCACAACAGTGAGAGGCCCGCGTACCGCAAAAAAAAAAAGAAAAGTGTAAATAAAGCATTCTCTTTTCTTCCTTGCAAACTAATTCATAGCGACATTTCCTTCTAGTTAGATTACGCTGATTTTTTCCAATCTTTCTTTCCCCCTCACACTTATTTCAACCTGACTAAAATTACACTCTGCCCTGAGCTATTCAGTCTTTAAATATTAGTGGATAGTTGTCATTCATAGTTCTCATTTAGCTAAGCCACACACATTGTGGTTTTTTCAATCTTTGTTCATAAATCAATCTCTCTGCCCTTAGTCACAAAACTGAATAAAAAAGTGTGTCACCTGCTTTCTAGTCTGATGGTTTTTCTCACTGAGTTCAGAATAGCAACTCTCAGTATAAAATTGCAAACCTCACTTCAAAAACTTACCCCTAACTGCAAAAGACACGATAGTGTAACAGCAATGCAGAAAGACCCTTAGTCTAGTAAGTGACATTTCTGCAAATCGCTGCCTGACCGAATAGGCAAATCAGTTCTTGGTGGGTAAAAGGAAGTCAGAGGGAAGGATTGTAGTGAACAACTGTTATACAGTTTTTGTTTTTGTTTTTTTACATCTTTATTGGAGTATAATTGCTTTACAATGGGGTGTTAGTTTCTGCTTTATAACAAAGTGAATCAGTTATACAGCTTTATACTAGCTGCTAAAATGATCCTTAGAGCTAATAAGAGAAAGGCTTATATAGTTTTTCTTTTCCTTCTTATTTTTGTTGAGTTTTAGTGCTACAAATCTAATACTAATGAATAGCTTATTTTTTTGCTAAAGTTTATTTAACTTTAAATGAAATACTCCATTTTATTACAGTGAAATTGAAGGCTTTAGGGAATCAGTATATTCAAAACTCTATTATTAATCATATTATGTAGAATTTCTTCTTTCACAATCAGAGGGTTTCATTCTTTCATTGGGCATACCCCACAAAAAAATACATAAACTCTTAGGAATTCAATGACTATGTTGTTGGATTTAGAATAAATTTTTCCTCCATGAAGCCGAGGAGAGCCTGGGATGCTTCCTAATCTAATGTTTAAGGAATGCAGGAAGATAGTTATGTTCTCTCCATCAGTTAACCTTTCAGTGCTCTATCTATTCTTGACCCAAATGAATCTCTTATATTGCCCACCCTACTCTCACAAAAAACTCCTTTCCCCAAACAACAGCCCTCCCATAAAACAAGTGTTTCTCCATCTTACCTTCTCCCTTCTCTCTATATTATTTGCTTATTTACTTTACTATTTATAGGTAAAGTACATATTTTTTCTCTAGTTGGATTATGATGTTTTGTTTTAACAATATTTCCCCCTCATACTCCTTTCAAACTAGCTAAAATTACACTCTGCCCTTGGGCTGCTCAGCTTTTAAATATTAGTGGATAAATACCTTTTACAGTTCTCCTTTAGCTAAGCCACACCTATTGTAGTTACAATCTTTGTCCATAAATCCATCTCTCTGCCCTTAGTAAAATGCTTTTCTTGTGTCACCTGCTTTTTTTTTTTTTTTTTGCGGTACGCGGGCCTCTCACTGTTCTGGCCTCTCCCGTTGCAGAGCACAGGCTCCGGATGCGCAGGCTCAGTGGCCATGGCTCACAGGCCCAGCCGCTCCGCGGCATGTGGGATCTTCCCAGACCGGGGCACGAACCCGTGTCCCCTGCATCGGCAGGCAGACTCTCAACCACTGCACCACCAGGGAAGTCCCACCTGCTTTCTTGCTGAGATCAGAATAACAACTCTTAGTACAAAATTACAGAGCTCACTTCAAAAACCACTGGCTGCAGAAAGGCCCTTAGAAAGAAGACCCTTCCCTTCGGAGCTACTGTCTTGTGACCAACACTGAGTGGAAGTAGATGAGCAGATATGATAAACAAGGAGTAACTGACAAGAGAGGACCAAAGGTATTTTCCTCTGCTCTACGCCTCCTCTTTGTGTACCCATTTCTCCCCATTCTGGGCAGAACCTCATTACCTAGACCAGAAAGTGAAAGGTCAGGTGAAGTTGACCCTGATTTTAGAAACAGCATTTTCTTTGTTTTGAAATACCTGTCAGGCTGAGGTTTATTCATGCCGTTCTGCAGCGGTCCCCAACATTTTTGGCACCAGGGACCAGTTTCGTGGAAGACAACTTTTCCATGGACGGGGGTGGGGGACAGTTTTGGGATGATTCAAGCACACTACATTTATTGTGCACTATATTTCTATTATTATTACATTGTAATATATAATGAAATAATTATACAACTCA
This sequence comes from Orcinus orca, assembly GCF_937001465.1. Classification (NCBI taxonomy): domain Eukaryota; kingdom Metazoa; phylum Chordata; class Mammalia; order Artiodactyla; family Delphinidae; genus Orcinus; species Orcinus orca. The sequence goes on from NC_064559.1 coordinate 119,413,751, forward strand.
GCATAATGCAGAATCAGTGGGAGCCCTGAGCCTGTTTTCCTGCAACTAGATGGTCCCATCTCGGGTTGATAGGAGACAGTGACACCTGAAGTGTGTTGCTCATGTTCAGTCTACTCCGTAATCTCGCTTTGGTTGCTGTCACTACAGAACACCATGCTTCACAAAGATAGGATGTTGTAAATGGAAGCAGGCTTTTCAGTGTTTTTGTGGCAATCTCAGGATATTCCGCCTTGACCTTAATCTAGAACGTATGGAGATTTGAACTTATCTCAAACATACTTTTAAGGCCACCGTCATTTGTGATCTCAAGCAGTTGATCCTCTTCTAGCACGGACAAAGTCAATTCACCTGGCTTATTCACAAATGGGTCACAGATCCATTCCTTCCCAGGTCAGGGGTCTTTTGTGGTTGGGAAGTAATGCTCAAACTCTTCTGAAAGCTGAGATAGGTGATCATGCACCAGCTGGGAGAAAGAAGGCCCTGGCTCAGTCTCTTTCAAAATCTCTGCTAATGTTTGAAACATGTCAAAAATCCCAATGTTCACTCGTCGCCCCCATAATTCCAGTTTGGCTTTGAATGCAGCCACTTTATCTGTCGACTGAACACAGTTGTTGTTCTCCCCTAAACTGACAGATTGAGTTCGTTGAGCAGGTTGAATGTGTCACACAAGTAAGCAAATTTTGTGACCCCTTCTGTGTCACTGAAATGTGCTGCCAGTTGTGACTGTTTTTCTAAAAGAAATCTCTGGAGCGGCTCTCATAGCTCAAAAACTCTGGCCAGTGATCTGCCTTTAGAAAGCCATCTCACTTCTGTGTATGAGAGAAGACGTGTGTGCTCTGCGTCCATCTCCTCACAGAGCTGCAAGAACAGACGCGAGTTAAGGGCATGTACTTTAATGTGGTTGATAATTTTAATCACCTCCTGCAAAACGTTGTTAAATTCAGGTGACATTTTTTGGCTCGTCAGCATTTCTCTATGGATGACACAGTGCGTAGACTCACATTCAGAAGTGACCTCTTTGACTTGAGTAGTGAAACCAGAAAGCCGTCCAGTCATGGCAGCTGCTCCGTCTATACATATACCGACACAAAATGACCAATTCAGTTTTCCTGATGTGTAATCATTCAAAGACTTGAATAGTTCTACAGCTGTGGTGTTGATTGGCAACAAGAGTGCACATGACATATCCTCATGCACATCCTCCTGAAAAATATATCACACAAAAACAAGCATTGTTGCCTTCTTGTCAACATCGGTAGACTCGTCAACCTGGATTGCGTACCATGGTGACTCATTAATCCTCTCTAACAATTGTTCCTCAATATCCTCTGCTATTTCATCAATTTGTCCAGTTATGGTGCTAGCCGAAAGAGGAACACGTGCCACCTTTTGAACTGCAGCCTCTCCTAAAAGTTCACAACAAATGTCCTTAGCAGCAGGCAGGATCAACTCTTCACCAATAGTAAAGGGCTTCATAGCTTTAGCAATGTGGTTAGCCACTAATAATGCTCTCAGTGCAGACACATTTGATGAAGTGGTAGCCTTCAATAATTGCTTCTGTTCTTCGTGTTCACATTTTTTTTTTCTTTTGAAAAACCCAAAGGCTTGCTTTCTGGTAAACTTCCCAGAAATTAAGAAAATCACTTGTGGTTTGTGATCAGTATTCTAATTATCAGGAAACAAGTTATTTTCAAGTGTAAGGTTTCAAATTCTATGCCTTAATAAAAATTGAAACTGTTTCTTAATATTTAATTAGATCAGTAAATAATTTTTGATTATGCAGTATTGTGTGATTTTTGGCTACTTGCTAGAGCTTCAAAGCACCAAGTGACATACCTATAACAAAACTCCTTTTGTTTCTGTGTACTTACATATCATTAAGAGATGCACTACCTATGGAATTTTATCAATAATTATTTTTTATTTATCTGTAAAAAAAAGAACAAAAAATAAAAAACTCCAAAGGCTTGTCTTTTAAAGCAAGGTGCTTGGTATCCATTTGGCAAAGTAGTGTTGAAGGTTTCATGCCTTCGTTGGATAGCCGGTTACCACATATTACACAAAGCGGGCTTGGAGAATGTGAATCACCTGTTACAATGAATCCGTAATTTAAGTAGGACTCTTGGTATTTTCTTTTAAATGCAGCTTTCTTTTTGCCAGTCTTAGAGTCTTCTGCTGTCTCATCATTGGGTCTTTCCCCCTTTTCAAAAAAGATCTCCAGTGACGTTTATTTTTTACTCATTTTGGCTAGGCTTAACTTGTGGGCTTACCAAAATTGTGACTGAGACAAGTACACAGTGTGGGAAAGAGGCACGGACGGAAGTGGTAAATAAAATAATGGGCGAACGATGCACGGACTAAAATGTGTTGGATTCTGACTTAAAGCCTGCCAGCAGATGCAGCTGTACAATTGAAGTACATCAACTCACTTGCCACTATAAAGCCTGCCACCACATGCAGCTTAATTGTCACTTGCCATTCACTGATAGGGTTTTGCTATGAGTCTGCAAGCAACTGACTTATTATGGTCTCTGTGCAGTCAGACCTCTCTGCTACTGATAATCTGTATTTGCAGCTGCTCCCCAGCACCAGCATCACCACCTCAGATCCACCTCAGATCATCAGGCATTAGATTCTCAAGGAGCGTGCAATCTAGATCTCTCGCATGCACAGCTCACAGTAAGGTTCACGCTCCTATGAGAATCTAATGCTGCTGCTGATCTGAGAGGAGGCGGAGCTCAGGAGGTAACGCGAGGGATGGGGAGAAGCTGTAAATACAGATGAAGCTTCACTAGCTCACCAGCCACTCACCTCCTGCTGTGCAGCCTGGTTCCTAACCAGGGGATTGGGGACCCCTGCCTTTCTGCCCATACAATGATCCTATGCAGTTCTCCCAGCACTAATCTTCAGGAAGCAGTCTTGAAAATCACAACTGATGTTGAGTCCTGGCTTTGCCAATAAGAATATCTGAGTTTGTACGTAAATCACTTATTTCCTGGATTTCAGATTTTTCTTGTTCTACATCACAGGCCCCAATTTACTGATCAGGAAATCTGAAAGCATGAAAAAGAGTATGGTAATGGTGTAATTTAAAGTGGTCAGTGAATCCATATGTGCCCCAAGTGTTGAGTGTATACGGAATAGAGAAAATATCTTGAAAAATGTGTGTGTAAATTAAGTAACACTATAGAAATTACACTTGTGTTTAAACCTTTGTTTTCTAAATCAGTGGAAACTGAAAATACAACTTTTTTTGTTTGACGTTTTTTACAAAAAGTTTCTCATGTTCAAAAAATTTTGAAATCTCCAAACTAGGTGTTCTTCATAGCTTTTTCCTATCTGAAATTACAGGATTCGTTGACACTCAGTAAATTGATTGTTTCAGCCAAATTTATAAGAATTGAATTCACCCTTGACACCACTAACACATGTATTTTTATTCTAGATCTCATCGTTTTTTCAAAAAACTCATCATTTCCGTTACCTTTTCTCCTTTATCCAGTAAAGCACATAATAAAAAGTCTTACCTATTTATTAATATTTTCTATGTAACCTTTTCTTTTGTGGGACTATGTAGCATTCCCTGTGACTGCTTGAAGGTTTTATTTTTCATAATGGCAATGAATTGATATCTAAGTGTCAGGTCCCTGAGGTGTGTACTGGTTTTGACATCCAAACACTTGACTTTTAAGTGAGTTCTAATGCAGACAACATGTGCTCTGTTCCTGGGCAACACTATTCTTTCAACAGCAGTTACATTAACAGTTACTGCAGGGCATCTAAGTGGATGCTGTGCAGTAAATAGAAGAGGGATGGACCACAGCAAGGAAGGCCTGAAAGTGAAACGGGATAAGAACACTTTGAAAAATCACTTCTAAGAATGAGGCATCATTGTTTTTACAAGTCTGGAAGCCATAGTGGCATACTCACTGTCCTAGGCTTTAGTGATCCGAAATGAGGTAGCTGAGAGGAATTTTGTTCAAAACTTTAGAAAAAAGAAAGTCATTGTAAGGTATCTTCCCCTTGGTAACTCATCTGTGTACTTTAAAGAAACAAATATATTTTCTACCCTCATCAATAGTAATTCCCCTATTTATGCTTTTAGCAATGCTGTGTGTGTGTGTGCAGCTACCGTGTACCTATCACTATGCCAGGCAGCGTGACACCGTATCTTAGTTCCTTATATGATGTCTTCTTATCTTCCAGGAATTTACAACCTACTTGGGGAAATAAGAGTTATCATGGATTGTTACTTGCTAAATGCATTCATGTACTGTGAAACAATTAAAGCTACTGTTGACGAAACTCAGCTTCTGCCCACCAGTGCCGAGTAGAAACATGGAGACAGAGTTTTGGGTGAAGTAGAAGGGAGTAACTTTTATTGCTTTGCCAGGCAAATGGGGCCACAGCAGGTTAATGTGCTCAAGACTGTGTGACCCACGCTGGAGGGGGTAGTGAGGAATTTTATAGTGTTCAAGGAGCAGGGCATGATCAGCTCATGGACAATTCTCGGATTGGTTGGTATCAAGGTGAAGTTTTAATCATCATCAACCTTCTGGTTTCAACCAGTCCAGGGTCTATGTTCCTGTGGTCAGCAGTTTTCATCTGGAGGGGGTCTGCTCCCTGTAAAAACAACTTAGGAATGTGTCAGGCCTTTATATCTTTCAGGGAACTGGGAATTCGGTGATTCTGCCGTGTGGCAGATTTATAGTCTCAGTTGTTACCACTTCCCCAGCCCAACAGCTATTCTTTGTTTCTCCATCATCTTCACATTTCCCAATCACTAACTCTTGAGTCAGCCTTTTACTTCAAAAGACAAGGACACAGGGGCTTGTACACGGTTTCACTGCCAAAGGTGCCACATTTACTCTCAGAAACGCCAGTGCATTACCGTGAATAAGGTGGCCCAGGGTGTTCTGTAGGGAGCAAAATTTGAAATCTGACTAAATTTTTCACCTGAAAAATAATGAATAACTTCATTACCTTTTTACTCATGAAGTTTTTTTATTTAATTAAGAGAAGCTTCTTCGATTAGAAATTTGTTTCATAAACAGGTATCGGCAAACACAATTTCTTGAAGAGAAAAATAACAGTGAAATCCAAACAGGTGGATTTATTAATATCCTTATTAAAAGTAAAGCCTCTTAATTAAATAAAGTAATAAGCAATTAATATTTAACAGATGAGGATATTTAAGTCGTCAGTGATCTTTTAAATGCTCTTCCTAGATATGAGCATTGGCTTGAGATATTCTGTAGCATATGCCAGTATCTATCTATTATCTATCTATGTATCTATCTATCTATTATCTACCTATCTATCTATCATCTATCTTATCTTCAGTTCAGTAGGTGCTATGAATAATGTGAAGAAACAATCAGTTAAAACTGTTGATATTCTTAAACTTAATAGAACAAAATATTTTTATGTACATATTTAATGACCTATTTTGGAGGTGCTGGTTGAGAACAGAAGTACATAGGTAATTAGAAGCAAATTATTACATAATAATTAATAGTAGTGGAGAGGAGGGGCATTATAGAAGTTGACCATAGCTTGAAATTTTCTGAAGTGGAAAAATATTATGATCTGAGATTAAACAAGTGAATAGACAAGTGAATCATTAGGAATGCTCAGAAAAACAATGCATGGCAGAAGTGATTGCCTCTAAACCCAGAGCATCCCCACTCTAGCCATGCTACTTATTCACTCACCGTGTCACCCACCAGGAGGAACCTTCCTCCTGTCAGAGGGTTTGAACTAAAGATTCTGGGATCCAGGTAAAGAATTAGAGTCTTCTGCGTTATAAGAACAGAATGGACATGGTTTACAAGTCAAAACCCAGAACTGCTTCTAGTAAAGCTTGCACAGTAAGAAAAATGTGGTAATACTGCCCAAGATCACCTCCAGATTTGATGATTCTCCAGAAGAACTCATGGGACACAACAAAGAATCATATTCAAGGCTATAGTTTATTATAGTAAAAAGAATACAGAGAAAAATCAGCAAAGTGAAAAGGCACATGAGTGAAGTCTGGGGTAAACCAGGCACACGTTTTCAGAGTGCTGTCCCAATGGCATTACATAGGATGTACTTAGTTCTCCGAGCAACGTGTTGTGATAACACGTGTGAAATGTTATCTCTCAATAAAGCTTGTTAGTGACTCTGTGCTCAGGGATGTTATTGGGGGCTAGTCATGTAGTTGCCCTTTGCCTAGCACGTACCAACATTCCAGAGTCCCAGAAGGAAAGCAGGTATTTGGTATAAACCATATGGTTTGTACAAACATTTTAGGCATAGTGAGCCGCTTTTAGCAGTCCTGGGCATGGTGAAACCTTCCTGAAATCCACGTTCCCAGATGCCAGGTAAGGGCTAACTTTTTAAACAGGCCTTTCAAAGAATAACAGTCAAGCTTGCTATGTTAACTCTTTTCTGCACATCCCCTTACCAGATAGTATACTTTTAGCTACGGAAGCTAAATGGTGTTTCTCAAATATCTCCTTGTCAAGAAAACAATAATATTGAAAATCCACTAGTGTAAATAAATTGGTCTGTTCTAGGAGGTGACCGGCCTGGGCTCCTTCCCCTTTGCTACCAGCTGCTCAGAGGCCCAAGGTTGCTACCATATTGGTGTACCCAAAAAATCCATTGATGTCACACTGGGAATATTCTCTGCCTGAAAGGAAATATTGAATTTGTGCACCAAAAGACCATGTAGGAAAAAGTTTTTTGCAACCTCATTTTTAATATTGAAAAATTGAAATGACCTAAAACGCTATAAACTGGAAAATGAATTACTGTAGTACATTAATACATTATAGCATATTTCCAAAAATGAAAATAAATGGTCAAAAAGTACATGTACCAACATGGATAACTTCCACAAATATAAGATTAAGTGAAAATGATTAAACTGTGGACTGTTACTCTTTAGATAAAGCTGTATACTTGCAAAAATACTAGAGATTGTGTTTGAGTACATCAGCTATGTAATTCAAGTTAAAAAGATACATGGGAAAAATAAACACCAAATCAAGGTAATTCTTCTGTTTGGGATAGGCCAGAAGAATGAGATTTGGGAGGGGACCATAAAGGATTTCAAATGCATCTACAATGTTTTTTTCCTTAAAAAATTCTGAAGGAGGACTTCCCTGGTGGAGCAGTAGTTAAGAATCCACCTGCAATGCAGGGGACACGGATTTAAGCCCTGGTCCAGGAAGATCCCACATGTCGCGGAGCAACTAAGCCCATGCCCCTGAGCCTGCACTCTGGAGCCCGTGAGCCACAACTACTGAGCCCACGGGCCACAACTACTGAAGCCTGTGTGCCTAGAGCCCATGCTCTGCAACAAGAGAAGCCACAGCCCTGAGAAGAACCTGCTTGCTGCAACTGGAGAAAGCCCGTGTGCAGCAACAAAGACCCAACACAGACAAAAATAAATTAATTAATTAATTTAAAAGAAAAGAATTTTTAAAAAATTCTGAAGCAATTATGGAAAAATGCTAATGTTTGATAAAAGTGGGTGGTAGGAATATAAATATCTATGATGTTGCTCTCTAGGTCTTTCTCTGTGTTATAAATGTCTCCTAATATAAATTCAAAACAGATTGCAGCACCTATGTCTCTACTTACATTGAAAGCACTTTAGCCTCTCTCACTAAAGATAATTTAAAAGGCTAATTGAAACTCTCTGCAGTAGTCTTTGACACAAAGTTATTCACATTTGTAAGCACCACAGACAATATTAGAAGGATTCTAGCTGAGTTATAAAGTATATCCTCCTAGGCCTAAAGATAGAAATAGTTTTGATTATACAGGGAGAAAAAACAGTAGATGGTCTATAAAGTAGAAAACCTTACCAAGGTGTGTTTTTTTGCCCCGAATAGTTACTTGAAAATAAAGATACTTTTATTAATCTAATTTTGTCTCTAATGAAACCTATAAAGAATTGACAAGGGAACATCTGAATCCTCCATTTCCATACATCTAGCCCTTTTAATAAATGCGAATCCTGCAAATGCCAGATGCTGCTACTTTGAAGGGAATTTTGGGAAGAAGAATTTCAGCTCTCAGTCCTGAAGGCTAGTTGTCCCCATGCAGCACTTTCATCCTTGCTCTTCTGTGCACATATTCACCTTCTGTCACTATTATATCAGATGATAAGGCAGAGATAGTAATAGAAATAATAGCTGTAATTCTTTGAGTTCTTACAATGTGCAAAATGTAGTTTCAAGACTAATGATTAGAATATTCTTAAAATCTCTACTTTGATGTTAAGCAAGCATCTCAAACAGAACTCTTGATATATGTATGACTCTTCCCTCTCTCTCAGCATGGCCATTCATTCCAAAGCAAAAACTTCACATTCACACTTCCTTCATACCCTGCATGTAATACATCCATGAGACAGTTCTGTGAGTTCTACCATCCATATATCTTTCTAATCTTTTTCTTCCCCATTACTTTTACATTTCTATTCCAGCCTAAGCCATAATCACTGGAAGGACCACTCCTATATCTTCCACTATTTCTCTGTATTTATTCTTCACTTTCTGATGTTCCTCTGTCCATACGCGGTCAAAATGGAAGTCATGTCACTTTCTGCTCAAGGGGACATACCTTCTCCCTACACATAGAATAAACGCTTAAGTTCTTTCAATGGCCCCCATAAAAGGACACCATATTATTTGTCTCCTGATCTTTTCTGATCACGTCTCTTATCCCTCACCTCCTTGCTCATGTAATTTCAACAATACTAGAATTTCTGCAGATCCTTACACATGTTCAATACACACCATCTCAAGGCCTTTGTACCTTATTTTCCCTCTGCCTAAAACAAATTTTCCCATATTTGCATGGCTTGCTACTTTGGAGTTGCCTTTCTTGACAAACTTTTACCTTTTATTGTTTTATCTTCATAGCACTTAAACCGATATACCTCTTCTGTTTATTGTCAGTGTCCTTCACTTAAGCATAGTTCGTGCACACAGGGTGTTTGTTGTTCAGCATTATATTCTAGAACCTAGAATAGTGTCTGTCAAGTAGCAGGGGCTCAATCAATATTTGAAGAACAAGTGAATTAACAACCTACTGAAAAATGCATTCTTATAATCTCAATATTACAGATCAGGAAATAAGCACTGAGTGAATAAATAACTGACCCAAACACATACAACTAGCCAATGGATGACGCAAGATTTGAACCCAAGTTCTGAGCACATACTACTGTCACAGAGAAGAACAAACCTAACTTCATATTGGCTCTATTCCTTCAGTTCTAACCCTTGTGCTCTGTTGCCTGTGCTTAATCATGTTGGTTCTGTGCCTTTGTGGAAAGAATGTTGTCTATAGCCTGAAATATACAGGATAGCCCATTCTCAAGCCTCTGGCTTTTAAAAGTATAACACTTTTCCAATCACATAGAGATAAAAAGTTGCAGAACAGAGAATAACATTTGTCTTGTTGGAGGTTTACAGGAACAGTTGTGACCAGACCTACCAGGACAGCTGCAAGAACAAAGAATTCCTGCACCAAGAAGTCTCCAACAACCAGCCACACCCTGTCCTCTTCTAGTATAAAAGAAGCCTGAATTCTAACTTGGGTAAGATGGTTCTTTGGTACACAAGTCCACTATCTTCTTGATCTGCTGGCTTTCCAAATACGGTTGCTATTCTTTGCCCCAATACCTCGTTTCTTGATCTATTGGACTGTCATATGGTAAGCAGTATGAACTTAAATTCTGTAACACTACTGCTGCCTATAGGAAGAAACTGATGTATAGAAAATGAATTTGTTTTTGCCTGCAACCTAGGATCCTGAAAGCTCAAATATTGAACAGTCTCCTGTAGCACCAAGTTACAAGTTAGCTTATACTAATACAGGCTCCCCCATTTTAGCCTAAGTTCTGTGTTCAGCTCTTAATGCAATCTCCTTGTCCATCAGCCTGAGCACTGTGGGGCAGCAAACACTCCTCTCAGTGAAATGAAACAGGCAAATTCTAGCACCTAAATATGCCAAGAAAGCTACTTGGTTTCCTTTCCCCTGACCTATTTCCAGATCACAGTCCTTGAGAAATTACCACTCCAGTCAGAAGACCAGACTAAAGAAAAGTAAAGAAAAAAGAAAAAGTGTTTGTTTTTTTCCCCCTCAGTGTTTAGGGTAGAACTGGATGAATCCATCCATCTTAGGCCTTCCCAGAGATGTGCTCCTTCATATTCAAAGGGACCTTCATTTTACCCAATTACCTCCTAATTACCAGAGACTAGGGCTCTAGTGCAATGAATCTTAAGAGAGGCTGCAATGGGAGGGTGTGAGAGTCCTAAGGCAGAGAGAGACAAACACCCCTATCACCTAAACCCTACCCTGTCCTTCCATTTATCCCATTCTAAGGGAAAGAATTAGAAATAAAGGAATCTTGAGCTCCTCCTTGTGGTCTGCAACTGCCATTAACTAATCATCCTCAATTTTATGAGAACAATGAAATTGAGTAAAGAGTTTGAATTATTTTTGTCTCAGATAACTGTGCTTTGGGGAAACCCAAGCATTCAAGCTATAAAATTAAAGTCAAAACAGTCTTATCAACCTGTTAGCAGTCTATCTAAATTTTAGGTTAAGCGTCTAGCAAAATCTAGACTTATCAAGCCAAATCTATAATTAACATTGATGCTGTCTCTCTCTTCATATATATCACTTTTAATCTATACCTTAGTCAAGTAATTTGGGTGTTATTATCACCATCTTACAGAGGAGGAACTGAGAATAAAAGAGTTTAAGTAACCATTTCAAGGTCACATCAGTAAGTATCAGAAACAGGATTTAAACCGTGGTCTTTCTGATTTCAAAGCCCTGTGCTCTTTCCAGTATGTCACATGGCCTCTGTTATGTTATGACAAGTGTCCCAGCGTTGAGAAAATTTAAAATATATCATTGATGTATCATATCTCAGCTTAGTTATTATTGCTGATGCTGTTACTATTTATGTGAGGATGGCTAAATGTGGAAAAATAATGAGTCACTGTATATACATCACTGTTGCTAATGTAGTCACTGTCTCCAGAGCCTGTCACCATTTGTAGCTCTGCCACTTTCCTTCACCAGCTGTCCAGGGCCTTTGCACAAAATGAGCCAACCCATATCTGACTGCTAAATTCCCAAGTTAGTTGGCTGCTCTCGCCCTTCAGTATCCTGCAATTATGCCTCAGTGCTTGAGGTTGGTTTACACTATGCACTGTAGATCATCTGTGTTGCATATCCAGAGCTACTAAACAGGCCACCGTCTGATGCACTGAAGCAGTAATTTGGGCAACGGGACCAGGGCTACCTCAAAGATTTAATGATCTTCCAAATGTGCCCAATATAAACTGCTGGGAAAATTTGGCTTGTTCTACAAGAAATCAATTCATGTATTAAAATACATAAATAGGTGGTTTAAATATTTAAAATGAATCCTTTCATCCTGAAAATGTATTTTCCCCCAGAGTGAGTTGAATAAATATTCAGGGAGTCTCATATGCTGAAGGTATGACATGACAATTTGATACTGAACATGTTGATGGCTCTAGTAAATAGACTTTGTCAGGAACAAAGTTCATTTGCTTCATTCTCACAGGATAAGAAAATGGGTAATATGTGGTTGTGACAGTCCTGGAGCTAGGAGGAGGATTCTTTTCCCCAGATCACCTACCATAGTGACTTCTTAAAATTTGAAGGGCAAACGCCAGATAACTGGTTCATTTACATCATTGCACAGTGTTTCAATATGACACTTGCTGGTCCTGTTTGCTTCCTGGCTTTCCCATACTGTAGGTCAAATGTTGTGCATTTCCCCATTCACTTCATGCTCTAGTAAGGCCAGGGAGCAGCTGGGCAAAGAAACGTCAGAGAGCTTGGCAAACCCCACCATACCTGTGCGCCTCTTGTGGCAGTTGGTGTTTTTTCTGAAGCATCTGAGCTAGAAGGGAATTAAAGCTGAGGTTGGGCAACTTGTAATCCTTGCCGTAAATTACCACAAATGAATTTAATTCCACTGTTGGTTACAAAGGCTGTATTTTGCCTAAGTTATGAAAATAATTGTATTGATCCTGTTAGAATACAGACTTTTATGTGGATTCCTAAGAGTTAGGATTTTGTCAGTCTATCACACAGTTCATCAAATGCTTTCTTGCTTTTTTCCTTGCTTTGCACAGTGCTGGATAGAAAGATTTGGAGATTAATTAGAACTCTAATGAAAATTAGCTGTGCTGTTTTGTTTCATGTTGTGATTGTCATCACGGAGGTCAATGCTAATGATATGTCAGGCTCTCTTTGACAGTTTGCATACAGGCACAGTTTACTCAGAACTTAGCAATGCCATTCTCAGAAGACGAGGAGGTATTGAACTGTCAAACAGGGCTGCACAGGTGACAGCTGATGCATTTTAGATCAGCTCCTTAACAAAAAGAAAAGACTTTTCTCCTCTCCTCCCCCAACAGTAAAATAATTTATTTTACCAAAGTTACTAGTGTGTTTATAGTACACATTTTTCCACCAGATTTTTTTGAAATCCTTATGAAAAGAATGTCTCTTGTGAACTTTTAGGAAACTTTATTTAATAAAAGATAAAGTATTTGTGCTGCAGTGCTCTTGACTGCAAGTACTTTATGTGGATACAGAATTTTTTCAAGCAAGAAAATATAGGTAAATACAGATATTCACAAAATTATATTTGGTTGTGATGTAATTCCATATTAATGAATGTTTATAATTTTATATGTCAAATAAATTTCTATTATTCCTTACTTTGCATATTTTAATATTTTTGAAACTTAAATATTATTAATAAAAGTAGAAATAAATTTTTATTCAATGCTTACCTCATATAACCCCCAAAAAAGAAAAAACTATATGAAACAATTCAGAAAAATATGCAGCTATTCCTAACTGATTTGTGTATACTTTATTTTTTTACCTCTAAACATAAATTTCTAAACAATCTAGGGGCTAGATCTAGGGGCTAGAAATCCTTTCACATACTAGTTTCTAATATATGTGAGCATTTGAAAGGTTCCTTTGTGTCATTGGGGGAAGACTGTTTGCTTTAGAGCTTTAGTCATTAACCTTTCCTTATAGGAGATACAAAGTCCTATTCCTAAAGTAAACCATTATCATTTGTAATAATTTAATAAAAGTATTTGTACATACATAAAAGTATTTAGGACCTCTATGTGATCAGTTTCTAAAAGGTTTACTTCATTGTCATACATATATTTCATTATATTAATCTACTAAGTTAATATATATTTTTTGAATTATTGGAAATAGACCTGTGATTTTTCAAATTATAATAATTAGACTAGGCCAGACAATACAATTCCATTTAGACACAAATAAACATAATAGCATTTATGCTGAAGTTGCTTAAATGGTATTCTCTTTATCCTCAGGGCAGTAGGGAATATAATAGAACTAGAGATGATTGACATTTTTTTCTAACCTCTCTGTCCTTTCCTCATGAAAATGCTTAGCTACTTCTGAGAAGCACAGCTGTTGGACAAAGCACAGGGTCCAAGGTTGTGTCTTTGGGAGGGCTAACGGAGAAATTTAGCCAATTGAAAGGCAGGCTGGAAAATGTCAGATGAGATATGCCAATCTCCATAAAAAAGGTGATGACCCAAAGAGGTGATAGTGCCAACTCAAAGTTGAACTCAATCTATAAAGCACAATTCTCTTGCTACTGATTTTACTTGCTTATTTATCTTTGATATCGGTGGGAACAGTTGCAGAAAATATAAGATGATATAGAGTATAGAGTTAATGCTTCAAAAACGGTGAAAAAAATCCTCGGTTAAAGAGAAGGTAAATTTTCTTTTATCAAAAGCAAAACCTCAGCTTATCATATAAGTGGAAAAGAAAAACAATAACTTCTGAATATGAATATTTCTATGAGAGAAAAACTGGCCCGCGTATCTCTATCCTACTTTTAATGCCACAGCATTATGCCACATAGCCAAGATATAAAAAGGCCTTTAACAGAAAGAGTGTAAAATTTCTTTAAATGTTGAAAGACTTTTTGTCTGACAATGTCAACAATTAATTTAAAACAGACACTACTGTATGATAAAAATTAAGAAACAAAACATCATAATTATTGGACTAATGCAATAGCTAATCAATGTCCAGTGAGATGAGATACAGTTTTACTCTAAACTATTTACCTGTGTTTAATAATTTTCCAATTTGATTTCCTTTTTACCTTTTTTATTTTTTAAATCATTTTTTAAAAAATTGAAGTACAGTTTATTTACAATGTGTTAGTTTCAGGTGTACAGCAAAGTGATTCAGTCATGCATATATATACGTATATATGTATATACATATATATGCATACATATTATTTTTCAGATTCTTTTCCATTATAGGTTATTACAAGATATTGAATATATACTTCCCTTTGCTATAGAGTGGGTTCTCGTTGTTTATCTATTTTATATAGAATAGTGTGTCTATGTTAACTCCTATCTTTTTTAATAGAAAAATATTAGAACTCATTGCTACCTACCACACTTGTTACTATATTTACATTTCAATTACATTTTAACATTAGCTGCAAAACATCCTGAGCTGTATATTTTTACCAATTACATTGTTAGGTTATATAATCTGCCAATTACAACTAAAAATAAATGCCAGGTGTTTCATCGCATGATGGGCTGGGACTGTCTTGCTAGCATCCAACACAAAAATCACAAGAGGAAGGAACAACAAAAAAAAACCCAAACACATGGACCAAAAAAAAATTTTTTTAAAAATAGGGGGCCTGTGGGCAATAATGAAATAAGTCAGTGTGTGTCTGACTCTAATTTTCCTATTTGTGTCTCTCTGTGCACTCTTGTTTTTTTGTTTTTTTAAAAATTTATTTACTTTATTTATTTATTTTTGGCTGTGTTGGGTCTTCCTTGCTGTGCACGGGCTTTTCTCTAGTTGCGGCAAGCGGGGGCTACTCTTCATTGTGGTGCACGGGCTTCTCATTGCGGTGGCTTCTCTTGTTTTTGGTTTGTAGCTGCACTTTGACCAATAGTAGAACATATTTTGCAAGGCTATGTGGTAATACAAATGTTGGAAGGTGTATTTTCTATCCAAAAGAAACAGTTTGAATTTAATTTGTGGGGGAGGAAAAATAATTTT
Organism: Orcinus orca; assembly: GCF_937001465.1. Classification (NCBI taxonomy): domain Eukaryota; kingdom Metazoa; phylum Chordata; class Mammalia; order Artiodactyla; family Delphinidae; genus Orcinus; species Orcinus orca. The sequence goes on from NC_064559.1 coordinate 119,428,913, forward strand.
CCCTGTACTCTTCAGGTTCTTAGCTGAGCCCCCCAGCCACAACAAAAGGACAGATTAACAAGATAAAAACAAATTTAATAACATGTATACCTCTGTTCACATGAGAAATACCCAGGAAAACTGGGTAACTCCCCGGAAATTGTGGAAACCTTAAAAACCTTAAATACCATCTTCAGTTAAAAACAGAAGAAACTGTTGGGGGTGGAGAGCCAGCTATGGGTGGTTACCAGGAGAAACACAGTAAACAAGTGTAAGTTTGTTATGCAGACTAAAGTCTCTGCCTTATCCATTGATGAGTTTCTAGGGATTTAGTCATCCCATTTTTCCTTGTATGGTAAGGGAGACACCCTTACAAATGGAGATTTTCCTTATAAATATAAATGTCTCTTACAAAAGGGTAACTTCTCCTTGGTTTCCAGAGCTTCTTCTGTGTCTACTGTTTCTTAAAATAATCAGCCTAAAGTAATCATTGTGCCAAAGAGGCACATTTTGGGGTGAAAAATTCTATTCCCCTTTACATTAGATATTAGAATGCTTTCTCCTAAACATGAGAAGGAAAAAAGAGTAGAAAATCTAGATGCTTTTCAGCACAAATTTATCAATTCAAAATGTGAGAAAACTAAAATACTTCCAATTTACAATGAGTTTTAAGTGTTTTTATATTAACTATAGATTTTTTATTCTTAATTACCTTCCAGGAAATTTAGAATCTGCAGTCAATTTTTTAATTCACCTCAATTTTTGTTACGTGATGGTCTCTTCATTGGCCTATACGAGAATACCAAATTTAAAAATGCTCAGCAAATAGTTGCCAGGTACAATGGATGCATGTGTGAATGAGCAGTGATTCAGGGTATGTGGTATGTAGTTCAAATCCATATCTATGCCCGTATATTTGCCTTCCATGATCCCAGCAAAACTGTCACAGAAGGCAAGTTCATGTGCTTGATGCATAGTGAGGCCAAACAAACCTAAACGTCAGAGTTTGGAGCAGAGAAAGGTTTATTGCAAGGGTCAAGCAGAGAGAACAGGTGGCTCATGCTCAAAACTGCCAAACTCCCCAACGGCTTTCGGGGAAGAGCTTTAATGGGCAAAATTTGGGATAAAGGCTGCAGGGTGTGTGACTTTTTTCTGATTGGTTGGTGGTAACACGGTGGTGTTCTAGGAATCTTGTGCTCAGCCTGAAGTTACCAACCTCCTCCTGGGTGGGGGCCTTATTTCCTGCAGAAGAACCTGAAGATATAGTTATGTATATCCCTTGAGGAGAACCAGGACTCTCCTTTAATTTCTGCACTACTGTTTCTCGATCCCTCCTCCTTTGTTTCTGCATTCCCTTACTTCCCTGATTAGCAACTCTTTGAGTCTGCCCTTTGGTATTCAGGAAGGTCTAGGAGGCTGAAGCCTTTTTCCTACAAATAAGAAAAGGAGGACTGGAAAGGCTTTGTACCCAGGAAGGTCCTGCTCCGTGTCAGGTAGGGGGGAATATGTGATTCCCTGTATTTTGGTACAGTTGTTGAAAAATAGGGCCTCTTATAGTTCTCACTTGTACTTTCTTAAACTACCTCCAGGAGTGAACTTTTTGGATCTTGTGAGGGCTACATCTTTTGCACTCTGTTGCAAGATGCCTCTTGTGTCCTTGGTTAAGCCATAGGTTTGAGCCACTATTGAGATTAATATAAGATCCTACTTATTAATATAAGATCCTACTTATCTATGGCCAGACCATGGATCCTTTGAATTGGCTATATTTAAAATATTAGGTTAATTAACAAGAGAATGTAAAAAGATCGAGAGGAGACTCACAGGACTTGTCCCAGCAGGGTGGAAATCTTTAGATTATTATGAAGAAATTGGATGAATAAAAGACATTGATGGGATTTTAATACAGCACTACCAGAGGCTGGGTGGACTAAAGAGATGTCCTACTGGTCTTCCAACAATAAAGGGCCCCAAACAAGTCTGCTCTATTTATTCCATTTGGAAAAAAAAAAAGGACAGGTCAGGAAGCAAATTCAGTAGAAACACCTGACACAAAACAGTAAGTCTCACTTTGCCGTCCTTATATTTCCTTCTACTTTTCAGGGCTCTGCAATCAGACTTTGCCAGCTGCAGGCCTTACTATTCAATGTCCCTTGCAGATGTATCTTAGATCTCCACCCAAATAATTCATGTCCCAGGGATAGCAGAATATCTTTTATGGTTGGTTCTTCCCCTGGACATTCTGGCTGCAACTCAATTTTTGAGGAATTGGAAGCAACTGTCTTTGTCTTGCGAATCTCTGTAAGACCATGGTTATTGCTCTAGAGGCAGTTCAAAGCCCTACCAAGCCCCAAACATCCCCATTCATCTCAGAATACCTGTAGGCACAGGGACTTTGGAAACAGAACTGTCCTATACTTAAGAAAAAAAAATTTTTTTTAAATAATTATCCTAGACCTCTAATAGTAGGCAAATATGCTCCAAAAACTCCTTCTTGGAAAAACTTTGCCTTTGTGATGTAGGTTTTCTACCTCCATCTTCTGTAGGACCTAAGAGCCATTCTTTGAAAGGCAAAATTTAAGAAAATAATTCTGTTCAAGAAAAACAAATTAACAAACAAAAAAACCACGGTGGGAGGTCATGTGTTTGGAAATTGGGCAAATGAAAAAATCTTAAGGGTCTGTATGTTTGCTATGTGTGTCTATATATGTGTGCTATAGGTGTGTAATATTTTTTCTACCTCCAGACGGTACTGCCAAAATTAATTTATAAAAAGCTTCATTTAGTTGGTTTGAAGGCAATGCTTGTGTTAGAGGAACCACTGATCAAAACCACCTGCCCTGACCAGGCCCAGTAAGTAACCACTTGCATGAGTTATCTTACAACAGGAGGTCCTGGTAAGGAACGCGGAACTAACAAGCTACCACCAACCAGAAGAATTCGGGAAAGGTCAAAAGGAGAGAGGAGACTCCAGTCCATATGTCCTACCAACCTCCCAGCATCCTTCTTGCTGGAATCCATCTTGGCTGAGTGATGCGCATGCCACCAGGAAGGACCCTGCGTCAGAATGATTGGCCAGAGACAACCCAGAAACTAACCCCATCACCATAAAACCCGAGACTGCGAGCAGAGTGGCAGAGCAGTCCTCCTGGGTTCCCTTACTCTGTTGCTCTCCGCCTGAGCACCCCTTCCCAATAAAGTCCCTTGCTTTGTCAGCATGCGTGTCTCCTTGTACAATTCATTTCTGAGTGTTAGACAAGAGCCCACTCTCCGGCCCTGGAAGGGGTCCCCTTTCCTCCAACATTTGTAAGTATTGAGTATTCTAAAACTGTTAGTTTTTCTCCCGTTAACCTATTTTATGTCAATTTAATGTTTAGGCCAACCAAAAAAACCTAGAAAGGGGGAATAAAACATTTTCCTCCCCTATAGTGCATTCTCCACCTACTCAAAGACAGCACTCCTTCAATTGTATCCTCTGACTCTTGCATCACCAATTGTTCCATCTCTACTGTATCATTGCAAGGTCTTCCAAACATGCTATAGTATTTCTTACTTTAAACAGAAATGGTCCTTACATCCCTTTATAGTTACTTCTCTGTTCCCATTTGCAGTGAAACTCCCCACTGAATGTATATTATTTCTATTCGGAACCTCTTGGACTCACTAGTGAAGTTTTTTCCTAACCACACCATCACAAATGACCTCCAGATAGTAAGTACAATTTTCAATTCTCAACTAATATCTTACTAAAGCAATCAGAAGCAACTGACAGAACTGATCATAATTTCCTCTTGAAACTTTTTTTTTCCACTTATTTTTGAGTCATTATTCTTATTCTCCTTCCACTTCATTGGATGCTTTTCAGACTTCATTGTTGGTTCCTCTTCCTCCTCTTCTTGACTTCTCAACTTTGGATAGTACTGGTCCTAGTCCTCTGAACTCTTCTCCTTTTATATACATTTACATCCTAGGTAACATCATAACCTCCCATGACTTTAAATAATATTTATACTGATGACAACCAAATGTATATATTCAACTCAAAACTCTCCTGTATTCTAAATTTGAAAATAAGATTCTCTACTCAACATTCCTATTTCAATGTCCATATCTCCAATGTAATATGTCCCCAAACAAACTCTTGATTTCCCTTATTGAAAGTCTTTCTTAACCCCCCAAAAGACATTTCCATTCTTTCAAATTTTCTAGGCAAAAATCATGGAATCCTCCAACATTTATATACTCTTATATTCCAGTTTCTTTTTATCTTTACCTCCTGTGAGTTCTGTCCATTGTCACTGCTATCAGCCTGATCTAAACATTTGTAACCTGATCTAAACATTCTTACCTGGGCATTTGTAGTAGTTCTTTAATTGCTCTCCCTGATTCCACTCTGGCTCCATCCTCTCCACTCTCTAGTCTCCTCAAGGTAGCCATAGTTATAATTTTAAAACATAAGTCACATCATATAAATGTTCATCTCAGAACTCTCCATTCATCTCATTCAGAATAAGAGAACTTATAATGGTCTACAAGATTGTATATGATATAGTTCCTTGCAAGCTCTCTGACACCATCTCCTACTACTCTCTCCTTTGCTCATTCTTCTCCAGCCATGATGACCTACTTGATATTCACCAAACATGATGAACCTGTTTCTGCCCTAGGTTCTTTTGCATCTACTATTTCCTCTGATATAACACTCTTGCAAAGCGCTTAGCTTTCATTCACTTTCATCGGGTCTCTGAACAAATGTCACTTTATCAGTGAAGTCTTACCATACCACCTTATATAAAATAACATCCTGTAACTCTCTATTCTTCTTTACCATGTCTTACTTTTCTTCAAAGCACTTATTGCACCTCACATATCATATAGTCATTTGTTTACACTTTTATGTCTGTCTCCTCAACACAAAAATGTAACATGCTAGTGACTTGCACTTTGTTTCATTCCTATAGATTCAGTTCCTAGGACAGTGAATGGTGCATGATAAATGTTAAACAGAGATGTTGAATGATGATTGAATAAGTAAACCGAAGAGGGAATTTTTTGGCACACTGCAAGAGATTTCAGGCCTTATTAAATAGTTGTATAATAAGTTTCTTTGGGTACAGTTTTTCTACCAGCAATATAGCAGTACAATAACATGTCAAAATGTATACAACTAAATCTCTGCCAAGTCTAAAAGGACATTAAAACTTGAACAAAAAATACATATTTTAAATAAATCTATATATTTAGAACTATATATTACTAATCCCATGGGGTATATGTATTTGAAAATTCTATGAATGCTTTGGAAAACACAATTTGAAATGATTTTATTTTTTCCTCTTCTTCTTTTTTTTTTTTTTTTTTTTTTGCTATAGGGTTTGCTATTGATGACTCCTTTCTCTTTCAGCACTTCCAAACAATCTGTGTAACAATCCAGGCTAGATTTTATTATGGTGTTTTTATTACCACCCTTTAATTTTGGAAATAAATGAGTTTAATTTGAATATTGCTGCATTTATCCACCACCTTCCTTTAAGTAACTCTGATTCTCCATGATTGTAAAACCAGTATTAATTATAGTGGAACTGCCATAAAATCAACACTGTTCATCAGTACTTTATGATGTAATTTATAAAAGGCATGAAAAATAAATTCACTGAAAATAGCAAAGGATTTAGGTACTGTGTAGATTATTAGCTTTGAATTCCCTCTTATTTTCTTGTGATTATGATTTTACTATTGTGTGCTCACATCTGTGAGAACTGTTGGAACAAAAGTTCAAAGACAGTGATATTGGATTGAAGGTCTCTACACCATCTGCCCAGATGACATCATTTACACTCTATGTGTGTACCGGGGTGTATTTTTCCCAAAAGACTTGTGTTCGATTTTTCCTGGTACTCTCAGAAGTACCATCCTAACTAGATGATTTGGGGATGTAAACATTCAGGCTGTAAACACAGGAGAGTGAGGGTGACTAATGCCTTTGAAATTCTAGGGAGGAGGAGGGAGGAGCTTGCTTATTTATTTATTTATTTAAATCCACTATCCAGAGCCCACAAGAAAATCTGTCTATTTCTCTTAGTTCATGATTTTCCTCAAAATATAGCTTTTCCTGGGTCCAGATTTGTGAAGAATGGTTTCTCTTCTGTCTCACCAGCTAGCTTAAGCCCCAGGCTCAGGCTGTAATGCCTCCCTCTCTTCCCCACTCTGCACTTTCTATACATGGAAGCTCTAAGCACCAAGGCTTAAAGCTATCAGGGTATTTTGACAATTCTCCCACTTAGTACCTTCCTGGTTGGCTGTTCTTGCTTCATTGCTAGTTTCAAATGATTCTCCTACTCTCAGTCTCTTTCATTACTTAAAAATAATGTTTTTAAACTTTTGTATGTCTTACAGGCAGTGAGTCTGGGGATCTCCAATCCAATATATTACTCTAAACAGAAATCCCTCCTCTTAATTTCCCCTTTAAAATACTTTGTTTACTTTTGTATTTGCATATACTTTTCATTAATGAAATAAATTGAGGTAAAAGAGAAATTAGGATAGTTCTGTCCTGAGTTAATTTTCTGATAACAGAATTTTTTCTTATCCAGGACGAATGATTTTGAATAGCTTGTTGTATTCTATGGCTGCTAATTGCAGGAAACATGAAGAAAAATTCTAATTGTTGCAAAAATATTGATGGTTGTTGGACTGAGAAAATTCCTGTGACTGGGGATAAATGGGGATTCCAGAATAAACTGAGGAAAAATTCATAGACAGTGACTCTCAATTGTTCATTATAGCCAGGGCTCTTTGAAATCTCTGGCTTACATAATAAAATATTCTGACATACCAGATATCAGGCACAAGATAATGAGATTATATTTTAAAAGGTATATATGGATAGGATAACTATCCATTTCTCTTACTATAGATTTATCACAAATCATATTAAATAATTACAAAAGTTCCAATTCCTACAGTAAGACCAATTATATATTTTTAATTCTGGAAATTAAGTAAAATTAGCTTTCCTTAGATCCTTTTACAACCTTTGAAATACACTAATTTTTATTCCACTGGTGAAGTAAGAATTTCAGATATTGACCTCTTGTAGTTCTTATTTTAAATTTCTGTGCTACACAAAGATATTAAACTACGATGGATAAGTTACAACTACAATGGATAAGTTACAACTACAATTAAAGTAGTTTGTTAACTTAAAAGCAAGGTTGATACCAGGCTGATATTAATCTATGATCTTTAAAATAACTGACAAGATAATGAAACTATAAATTCCTGAGAAAATACTAAAAGGGTAGAGTGCAACTTTAGAATTTCTTAACTATTCTGTATACTCTAAAATATCAGTAAATTACTGAACATTTACAGACATATATTATTTAAATTTTCTTAAACCTTTGAATATATTTCTTACAATAGAAAAATGTTTTGCTTTATCACAAAATTATTTCTGTTTCAAAAATGATTCAGAATAATGATTATCAATCATTTATAAATGTGAATCATATATCATATGTATCTCATTTACTTTCTCTTTCTCTACCTTTCTCTATTTTTCTCTATGTATACACTCTTTGGTATATTTAATTTAGGAAATAAACAGATATTTCATAACATTTATTCACTCATACCATTTAATGTATGCTACATGTTAAAGAATGAAATTAAAACATTCTCTAACAACATATACAAAAATAAGCTCAAAATGGATTAAGGATCTAAATGTAAGACTGGATACTATAAAACTCCTAGAGGAAAACATAGGCAGAACACTCTTTGACATAAATCACAGCAATATTTTTTGGATCTGTCTCCTAAAGTGAAGGAAATACAAGCAAAAATAATAAATGGGACCAAATTAAACTTAAAAGCTTTTGCAAAGCAAAGGAAACCATCGACAAAAAGAAAACCTACTGAATGGGAGAAAATATTTGTAAATGACTTGACTGATAAGGGATTAATACCCAACATATATAAATAGCTCATACAACTGAACATCAAAAAAGCCCAAACAATCCAATGAAAAAATGTGCAGAAGAACTGAATAGACATTTTTCCAAAGGGGAAATGCAGATGGCCAACAGGCACGTGAAAAGATGCTCAACATCTCTAATCATCAGGGTAACATAAATTAAAACCACAGTGAGATATAACCTCACGCCTGTCAGAATAGCTATTAGCAAAAAGAACACAAATAACAAATGTTGGTGAGGATGTAGAGAAAAGGGAACTCTCTTACACTGTTGGTGGGGATGTAAATTGGTGCAGCCATTGTGGAAAAAAGTATGGAGTTTCTCAAAAAACTAAAAATAGAACTACTATATGACCTCACAATTCCACTCCTGGGCATATAATGAAAAAAAATAAAAATAAAAACAAAATCTCTAATTCAAAAATATACACACTGCAATGTTCATAGAAGCATTATTTACAACTGCCAAGATATGGAAGCAACTTACATGTTGATTGACAGATGAATGGATGAGAAAGAAATTACACACACACACACAAACACACACACACACAATGGAACACTACTCAGCCATAAAAAGAACAAAATTTTGCCATTTGCAGCAACATGGATGGACTTGCAGGGCATTATGCTAAGCGAAACAGATCAGACAAAGACAAATATTGTATGATATCATGTATATGTGGAATCTAAAAAATACAACAAACTAGTGAATATAACAAAAAAGAAGCAGACTCACAGATATAGAGAACAAACTGGTATTACCAGTGGGGAGGGGGAAGTGGGAGGGGCAATATAGGGGTAGGAGAGTAAGAGGTACAAACTATTAGGTGTAAAATAAGCTATAAGGATATATTGTACAACACACAGAATATAGCCAATATTTTGTAATAACTATAAATGGAGTATAACATTTAAAAATTGTGAATCACTATATTGTACACTTGTAACATATAATATTGTACAGCACACTTCAACAAAAAAATACATGTTTGTAATTTATTTCACGTATATTTTTTAATATATTGCTATATAAGGCATTTCTTCAACATAGTGAGGGAGAAGTTCATTGAAATAGCTCATTTTTTCCCCCAGGGAAAGACAGTTTATCAATTTTGTTATTTTATGTATCATGATTTTGGTGTCATATTTAAGAATTACTTGCTTAACCCGTGTCATAAAGGGTTTCTCCATATTATATGTTAGATTATTTGGGTTGGTTTTCAAATATTGAACTAGCCCTTTATTCCCAGAAGAAACCCCACTGCTCTACTCAATTTACTATTATTTTGCTAAGAGTTTTTGTTTCTATGTTCATGAGGTATATTGGTCTGGTCTCCCTCTCTCTCTCTCCTCTCTCTCTCTCTCAGTAATTATACACTACTGGCCTAAACAAACGGATTAGGAAGCATTATTTCCTCCTTTTCTGTTTTCTAGAAGAGACTGTATAGAATTGGTGTTATTTCTTAAATGTGTGACAGGATTTCCAGTGAAACCATCAAGGCCTGGAGATTTTTTTCCTGGAGGTTTTAAAATATGAGTTCAGTTCCTCTAATACTTATATTAGTTTGCTTCATCTAAGTTGTCACACTTAAGCACATAAAATTTTTGTAGCATTCTTTATTATCTTTTAACAGTTTCTGGTGTCTCTAGCAATACACTTCTTTCATTTTTTTAAATCTGTGAGTGTGTGTGTGTGTAAATTTAAGTTCTACTCTCTTAGCAAATTTCAATTATACAATACAGTGTTATAAACTGTAGTCATCATGTTTTACATTAGCTCCTCAGAACTCTTTTCACTTCTTTCATTTCTGATATTAGTAATTTATATCTTCACCCATTTTTTTTGGTCAGTCTTCCTAGAGGTTTATTGTTCCTCTCTTTTTCACTCTACCTATTCTCTTTTCCTGACTTTTTTATATTATTATTTAATTTAATTTGTCTACTGGATTTTTTTGCTCTATTTGTGTAGGTTTTTCCCCAGTGGTTGCTCTGGGGATTACAAACAATATAATTAACTTTTCAGTCTACTTAGATCAATAGCTTACCAAAAGAACAAGAAAACCTTATCACTATATGGATCATTTTATCCTTCCCCTTTTATGCTATAGTTTTCTTACATGTTACCTCTATAAACATTGAAACTCCTATCAGAAAATGTTATATTCTTTTCTTTCAACACTCAAATTTATTTTAAACACATCAAGAAGAATATAGCCTGTTATATTTGCCCAGATATTTACCATTATTTCACTTTTTCTTCTTTCTAATGTTCCAAGTTCCTTTCTGCTCTCACTTCCCTTCTATATGAAGAATTTCTTTTAGCAAACCTTTTAGAGAAGTTTTATAGTCCACGAGTTCTCTTGATTTTCTATTATTTGAGAATATCATTATTTCACCATCACTTCTAAAGGATATTTTTAATGAATGTAACATTCTGGGTTAACACTTCTTGTCTTTCACCACTTGAGAAATATGCAATTTCCTTCTGGCATCTATGGTTTCTTGTGAGAAATATGCAGTGATTTGAATTATTGATCCCTATAGATGATGTGTTCTTTTTTGTCTAGCTGATCTAAAGGTTTTTTTTCCCTTTGTATTTAGTTTTTAGTAGTTATATTATGATATGGCTTGGCATGGGTTTCTTTGGGTTCACCAAATTTCTTGGGATTCACCAAACTTTTTGAATTAATATGTTTCTGGGTTTGTTTGGTTTTTTTTTTGGCTATATTTGGTAAATTTAAAGCCATTATTTCTTCAAATGTTTTCTCAGCACTGCACTTCTTCTTCCCTTTTAGGACTTCAATAACACAAATGTTGAATCTTTGTTATTATTCCGCAAGTCCCTAAGGCTTTCCGTTAATCTTTTTTTTTTTTTAAGGATTTTTTTTTTTCTCCCTGTTGTTCAGTTTGGATACTTTCTTTTGATCTATTTCACACTGACTTACTCTTTCCTCTGCCATCTCCATTCTGCTATTGAGCCCATCCAGTGAGTTTCCAAATTTAAATTATTGTATTTCTCAGTTCTAAAATTTCCATTTGGTTCTTTTTTATATCTTCTATTTCTTTGCTGAAGCTTTCTATATTCTCATTTATTTTAAGAGTGTTTGTGATTGCTTGTTGAAACATTTTTATAAGAGCTGCTTTAGAGTCATTGTCAGATAATTCCAACATTTGTGTCATCCCAGCATTTGTATCTGTTGATTGTCCTTTCTCATGTAAATTAAGATTTCCCTGTTTCTTTGTAAACCAAGTAATTTTGAATTGTATCCCACACATTTTGAATAGTATGTTATGAGATTCTGGGTTTTACTTAAATCCTCTGGATTTAAGTAAGTACTTTGTTTTATTATAGAAGGTATTGAATAATTTAAGTTCAGGTCACAAGTTTCAAGCCACTCTTTCTGTTCTGTGGTTCCAGTGTCAGGTCAGTTACCAGACTTTTGAGATGTTATTTGGATTTGTCCTGCATGTGCGCTATCCACATAGTAGATACTGGGTGGTGCCTATCTACTAGTTCAGTTCTCAATCTGTTATTCTAATAGCTATTAGATGAATGCACACAAATCTCAGGGATAAATCTGGGAGTTCATAAACAATTTTATGAAGTAGCTTTCCTGAGCTTCTCCCTCTCCGTAACCTGCCTAGAACTTTCCAGTTTCCTGGAGTCACCTATTTGTCTTCTGACCAGAAATCTGGGGCTCCATTTACCCCACTATTTTGTACAATTCTACAATTGCTCTGCATCTAGAACAAGTAGTGAGAGGGCAGAAAGAAAAATAAAATAAAATAATGGGGCTCATCCTACCTGCTTGGTAACACAGCTCCACCAGTCAGAGAGGAAGATTCTCCCAGGGTCCTACTGCAACCACTGCTGCCACCACCATCACAGGATTCATTGGGCACAGTGAGTGACAGGATAGAGAGGAGGAAAAATACAAAGAAATAGAAGATATTTCTGCATTTTCTCTGATATTAGGTGTTCCCTTTTCTGTTCCTCAAGCTAGAATTAAGACTTTCTCCTGGACCTCTCTCTCTGTCCCAATGGCCACTTCCAGTTTTCAAGCATCATTGAGATCAGATCAAGGGATACTACTTCAAATTCTTGTCTTCTTACCTGATACACTTACATTATTTACTTTCTGAGTCTTCAAATCATTGCTTCTTACATTCTGTCATTCTGTCAACTTTCTATCTTCACTCAAATAAACACAGTAGAGAGTATGCCTACTCCATCTTACCTGGTGCTAGAACATTGCTTCTCTCAGTCTGTTTTTTGATCTGTAGGAACTTTATTTCTGTTGTTTCTATCAATATCTTATTCTATAGCTAACCCTGAAGCCTCTCTTCCCAACCCCACTCTCATTTCTCATGCCTCTCTCAGACATCCTATCTATCTGGACTTTTCAATTTTTTCTTTCCATTGGACATTCCATACTAATTTCTCGCTAGAGAGGAGGTGCTCAGAGTATACTCAAATTCACTGGCAGTCCAGTCCCCTCTGGGATGTCAGGGATAGCTGATAATTTCATGCTGCACCCTCCTCTATTGCTCCCTTCTTCCCTATTAGAAAGTAAGGAGAGCACATTCGGTACTATTATATTCTTATTCTGAAAGCTTTTCTCAAGATATTTGTGGGGTGTGGATTTCTGAAGATCAAAGCATGCCATGTTATTACAGTTAAATTGCTGACTTTCAAGAAGGGGAGCCCATAAGTATTGGTGTCATCCTGGACTTTTAATCTGCATTTCATTCTCTTCTATCATGGATAGATGGGACAATTTTAGTGTTTTCCTTTTACCAACTTGTCTAGACTCTCTGGATCTAAGGCATCAATTGCAGAGCTTGTTCCTCAGCTCCAAACCCATAATAACTGCCTATTTGCAACCCCTAATTGGCTATTTAATAAACATCTCTTAGGCATGCTTAAAGGATGAACTCATGAATTCTCCATTTCACACCATCCTGAAAATGTTCCTTCCCAAGCTTTCTCATTCCAGCATAAAGTATCATACTTCATTTACTTGCTCAGGCTTCCAAGCTATAATCAAACCTTGATTCAATCCATCAGAAAGACTTGTTGACACTAGCTTAATATATATCTATTCTCACCACTTCTCACTATCCTCATTAAAACTATAATAAAAACCACAATTACCTTTATTTCCAAAAATTCTGGGCATTCTCAAAGAATAATTATGGAATTTCCGGTCCCTGCTGGAGAAGGCAAATGCCCATGAATCAGAGGTCCAATAAGTAATAATGATTCCACTTATGCCCTTCTTTGCCTCAATAGAAGCAAATTAAGGATCATGGTGTCAAAAACAAGTTCTAGATTATATCTGGGAATTCCCTCTTCAGAACTACCAAACTGACTTAGTGCAAACCTCTAAGATATTAACTTAAAAAGGCTGCATGCTACTCCCATCATTTATGGTTCTTCAAGTAGACTTAAGTTCCAATAGAGTATTTGGTCAAATTTCTGTAGAGTAGCCATACCTGAAACTTTTTCTTCCTCAGCCTTGAGTAGCCTCACCAACATGAGTGTGGGTGCATTGTGGGTAAAGAGTTGCTTAGGGCTGCAAAAAATTCAGGGTTATTTACTAAATACTGATTTAAAATTATTCCTATATAAATTGACTCAGATGCTTCTGAAACTACATGCTTTGCCAGTAGCCACCCTCCCTGGACATGGCTTCTTATAGTAATTCTTCCACTCTGAATGCAAAGTCAGACTTATTCTCTTCTGGGTTATACATTATATACTTGAATTTTGAATCCTAACCACACTGATTTTCTGTCACACAATTGTTTGAAAGAAGAGAAACTTTCAAATAAATAGAAGGGTTTATGGCCTGTGGCCTGAAATAATTCTGACTTCTGGACCTTGGAGACTCCTTCTTAGGCAATGGCAGGTCTTCACCTCTGTAGATATTTACTGCTATGTCTTGTTGATGGCTTGCTCTCAAATACAGCTCAGAACTCTTTTTCTCCAGTCTCTACTACAATGCCATTAGAGTAGGAATAAATTGGCTTGTATCTCTGTTCCAAAGGATGAATGATTAAAACTAAAATACCAACTCCCGTTTCTCCAGAGTGTCTTACTATCTGCAGCCAATGTAGCCAGGTGGAATTTATAAATGAATCTAGGCAGGCATTAGCTTCACCTATTAAACAATACTGTATGAAAATTCACTGTCCTCAGAATTTGGGGTAAAATCTAATTTCCAATTCATAGCTTCAGAAGATACTTAGATTTCTCCAATTTAATAAGCTTACAGTATGTGTCAGTCTGGTGTCTCAGTCAAGTCTTAAAGAAAATATTCTGTTCTAAAATTATTGTTACTATCGCAATGATATCCCCATGGTATTGCTGGACTCTCTCATGTTTGTTTAGATTCATAACCACATTATACCTTATGTATAAAGTCTGAGTAGTTTTAATAAAAACAAAATTCTGGCTTACAGTAATAATTTTAATAGCAGATCCAACTGCACTGTTGGTCAACAAGTGTTAAAATGGCTCTAAAATATAATCAGAATAAAAACCTAACCTAAGCACAATGTTACACTCAAAAAAACACACTTACACAACAAATAGTACATTAAAAGAAATTCCAAACTTGCTTGAATTTCTTGAGAAACACTGAACAATTGAACATGAATCTAGTTAATTAACTAGAACAATATTTTTTTAAATTTATTCTCCTAACCATTTTCTTGTGAACATAAACCATCACATCAGGCAGTAGGTACTCAGTGAATGTCAGCTCCTTCTACTCCTTTCTTGTGACCTTGATTTTTAATAATCTGATCTCCAGCTTCTCTCAGAAATCTCTTAGCTCAGATTGAGGTAATTGGAATATTTAAGAGGAATTAACAGAGGAATATTCATTCCTTTGGACCCCATTAGTTTTGGTATATGAAATTGAAACACCACAAATTTATGTAACTAAAAAATATTCTTTAGCTCTTTTGAGAACTAGTGTTACAAAAGGTCAGTATGTCTATATGAATATATTTTCTGCTTATTGGTGAAATTACATTTTAAAACAATGTTCCTTTCTCACTTGATGGCAGTGATAGAAAAATCTACGTAATTAGACAGTTTGAGATTTTTTTACAGAAAATGAACAATTTCTCCTAACCAGCTAGTATACTTCTTACTAATAAATAATGAGAATTTTGTAACTAGTTATGCTTTCATTTATGCTTGCCACTCCAGGAAATACAGAATTAACTTTTGTGCTTAATAGCAGCAATTATGCCTAACCTAACCTACTTTTTTCTTACGATACTATTGTCTACCCTCACTTTAAAAAATGTGACAGTTTTAGGGCTTCCCTGGTGGCGCAGTGGTTGAGGGTCCGCCTGCCAATGCAGGGGACATGGGTTCGTGCCCCGGTCCGGGAAGATCCCACATGCCATGGAGCAGCTAGGCCCGTGAACCATGGCTGCTGAGCCTGCATGTCCAGAGTCTGTGCTCCGCAACAGGAGAGGCCACAACAGTGAGAGGCCCATGTACCGCAAAAAAAAAAAAAAAAAAAAAAAAAGTGACACTTTTAAAGGGATAATTTAATTAATGGATTATTATGGGATTATCAATGTGTATATGTGTCTTGCAAATGGGTGGGGACAATTAACTGATTAGTTAATTAAACTGTTATGTAAAAGTAAGTACAGCAAATTTTATTCAAGTTTTTGGTTATATTCCACTTAGTGATATCCTTTCTGTGAACATATGTTTTTGCCAATTTTCTTCCAACACCTTAATTATGAAATAGAATGCCAATGAGATAATGTTATTTTCATGTTAAGTGATATCATCTTTCAATAAATTTTTCATACATTTCAATTTATAATTTCAATTTATAAATCTGAGTACACCACTTATTTGCTGCAGTAGTATTACAGCATTTTAGAATAACATTTGTTGGGATAGGTAATTGTTTAAAATATTAAGGATCAGCAGAAAACATAAGAACAATATTTTTGGAGCTAGGGCTAGGTGAAGAGTTCTGAGAAATTATATCAAAATTGTGATTTCTTTTTTTAAAAAAAGGATAAATTGAGCTTCATCAAAATTAAAAAAAAAAACTTTATGCTGTAAAGGACCCTATCAAGGGGATGAAAAGAAGCTATATATTAAGATAAAATATTTGCAAACCGCATCCAACAAAGGTCTCATATATATAGACTATAAAAAGAACTCTCAAATCTCAAAAGTAAAAAAAATAAATCTAATTATAAATTGGGCAAAAGACATGAAGAGATATTTCACTATGGAAGGGATATGGATAGCAGATACTTAAAGAGATGGTCAACATCATTAGCTATTAAGGAAATGCAAATTAAAACTGCAATGATTTATCACTAAACATCTATTAGAATGGCAAAAAAAAAAAAAGAAAACCAAGAGTGATAATACCAAATGCTGATGAGGCTGGGGAGAAACGGTCTTTCATACACTGCTGGTAGGAATGCAAAATGGTACAGCCATTCTGGAAAACAGTTTGGTGGTTGCTTTTTCTTTCTTTTCTTTTTTTTTTTTTTGGAATTTTGAATTTTAATATTTTTTTATACAGCAGGTTCTTATTAGTTATCCATTTTATACACATTAGTGTACATATGTCAATCCCAATCTCCCAGTTCAGAACACCACCACTCCCCCACCCCACCCCCAGCCACTTTCCCCCCTTGGTATCCATACGTTTGTTCTGTAAATCTGTGTCTCTATTTCTGCCCTGCAAACTGGTTCATCTGTACCATTTTTCTAGGTTCCACATATATGCGTTAATATACAATATTTGTTTTTCCCTTTCTGATTTACTTCACTCTGTATGACAGTCGCTAGATCCATCCACATCTCTAAAAATGATCCACTTTCATTCCTTTTTATGGCTGAGTAATATTCCATTGTATAAACATTACACATCTTCTTTATCCATTCATCTGTCGATGGGCATTTAGGTTGCTTCCATGATCGGGCTATTGTAAACAGTGCTGCAATGAACATTGGGGTGATTGGGTCTTTTTGAATTATGGTTTTCTCTGGGTATATGCCCAGTAGTGGGGTTGATGGGTCATATGGTAATTCTATTTTTAGTTTTTTAAGGAACCTCCATGCTGTTCTACATAGTGGCTGTATCAATTTACATTCCCACCAACAGTGCAAGAGGGTTCCCTTTTCTCCACACCCTCTCCAGCATTTGTTGTTTGTAGATTTTTTGATGATGCCCATTCTAACTGGTGTGAGGTGATACCTAATTGTAGTTTTGATTTGCATTTCTCTAACAATTAGTGATGATGAGCATCTTTTCATGTGCTTCTTGGCCATCTGTTTGTCTTCTATGGAGAAATGTCTATTTAGGTCTTCTGCCCATTTTTTGATTGGGTTGTGTTTTTTTTTAATATTGAGCTGCATGAGCTGTTTATATATTTTGGAGATTAATCCATTGTCCGTTGATTCCATTGCAAATGTTTTCTCCCATTTTGAGGGTTATCTTTTTGTCTTGTTTGTAGTTTCCTTTGCTTTGCAAAAGCTTTTAAGTTCATTAGGTTCCATTTTTTTATTTTTGTTTTTATCTCCATTACTTGAAGAGGTGGATCAACAAAGATCTTGCTGTAATTTATGTCAAAGAGTGTTCTTCCTATGTTTTCCTCTAAGTTTTATGTGTCCAGTCTTACATTTAGGTCTCTAACCCATTTTGAGTTTATTTTTGTGTATGATGTTAGGGAGTGTTCTAATTTCATTCTTTTACATGTAGCTTTCCAGTTTTCCCAGCACCACTAATTGAAGATACTATCTTTTCTCCATTGTGTATCCTTGCCTCATTTGTCATAGATTAGTTGACCATAGGTGCGTGGGTTTATCTCTGGGTTTTCTATCCTGTTCCATTGATCTGTATTTCTGTTTTTGTGCCAGTACCATATTGTCTTGATTACTGTAGCTTTGTAGTATAGTCTGAACTCAGGGAGTCTGATTCCTCCAACTCCGTTTTTTTGCCTCAAGACTGCTTTGGCTATTTGGAGTCTTTTGTGCTTCCATACAAATTGTGCAATTTTTTTGTTCTAGTTCTGTAAAAAATGCCATTGGTAATTTGATAGGAATTGCATTGAATCTGTAGATTACTTTGGGTAGTATAATCATTTTCACAATATTTATTCTCCCAATCCAAGAACATGGTATATCTCTCCATCTGTTTAATTTCTTTCATCAGTGTCTTATAGTTTTCTGCATACAGGTCTTTTGTCTCCCTAGGTAGCTTTATGCCTAGGTATATTATTCTTTTTGTTGCATTGGTAAATGGGAATGTTTCTTAAATTTCTCTTTCAGATTTTTCATCATTAGTGTATAGGAATGCAAGAGATTTCTGTGCATTAATTTTTTATCCTGCAACTTTACCAAATTCATTGATTAGCTCTAGTAGTTTTCTGGTGGCATCTTTAGGATTCTCTATGTATAGCATCATACCATCTGCAAACAGTGACAGGTTTACTTCTTCTTTTCCAATTTGTATTATTTTTATTTCTTTTGTTTCTCTGATTGGCATGGCTAGAACTTCCAAAATGATGTTGAATAAAAGGGGTGAAAGTGGACATCCTTGCTTTGTTCCTGATCTTAAACGGTTTCAGTTTATCACCATTGAGAATGATGTTTGCTGTGGATTTGTCCTCTATGGCCTTTATTATGTTGAGGTAGGTTCCCTCTATGCCCACTTTTTGGAGTGTTTTTATCATAAGTGGGCGTTGAGTTTTGTCAAAAGCTTTTTCTTCATCTATTGCGATGATCAAATTGTTTTTATTCTTCAGTTTGTTAATATGGTGTGTCACATTGATTGATTTGCATCTATTGGAGAATCCTTGTATCCCTGGGATAAATCCCACTTGATCATGGTGTATGATCCTTTTAATGTGTTGTTGGATTCTGTTTGCTAGTATTTTGTTGAGGATATTTGCATCTATATTCAGAGGTGATATTTATCTGTAATTATCTTTTTTTTGTAGTATCTTTGTCTGGTTTTGTTATTAGGGTGACAGTGACCTCATACAATGAGTTTAGAGTGTTCCTTCCTCTGAAATATTCTGGAAGAGTTTGAGAAGGGTGGGTGTTAGCTCTTTTCTAAATGTTTGATAGAATTCACCTGTGAAGTCATCTGGTCCTGGACTTTTATTTGTTGGAAGATTTTTAATCACAGTTTCAATTTCATTGCTTGTGATTGGTCTGTTCATATTTTCTATTTCTCCCTGGTTCAGTCCTGGAAGGTTATACCTTTCTAAGAATTTGTCCCTTACTTCCAGGTTGTCCATTTTATTGGCACAGAGTTGTATGTAGTAGTCGCTTAGGATGCTTTGTATTTCTGCAGTGTCTGCTATAACTTCTTTTTCATTTCTAATTTTATTGATTTGAGTCCTCTCCCTCTTTTTCTTGATGAGTCTGGCTAATGGTTTATTAATTTTGTTTATCTTCTCAAAGAACCAGCTTTTAGCTTTATTGATCTTTGCTATTGTTTTCTTTGTTTCTATTTCATTTATTTCTGCTCTGATCTTTATGATTTCTTTCTTTCTGCTAACTTTGGGCTTGGTTTGTTCTTCTTTCTCTAGTTCCTTTAGTTGTAAGGTTAGATTGTTTACCTGAGATTTTTCTTGTTTCTTGAGGTCGGTTTTTATAGCTATAAACTTCCCTCTTAGAACTGCTTTTGCTGCATCCCATAGGTTTTGGATCGTCGTGTTTTCATTGTCATTTTTCTCTAGGTATTTTTTGATTTCCTCTTTGATTTCTTCAATGATCTCTTGGTTATTCTGTAATGTATTGTTTAGCCTACATGTGTTTGTTTTTTCTACGTTTTTTTCCCTGTAATTTATTTCTACTCTCATAGCATTGTGGTCAGAGAAGATGCTTAATATGATTTCAATTTTCTTAAATTTACTGAGGCTTGATTTGTGACCCAAGATGTGATCTATCCTGGAGAATGTTCCATGTGCCCTTGAGAAGAAAGTGTAATCTGTTTTTGGATGGAATGTTCTATAAATATCAATTAAATCTACCTTGTCTGTTTTGTCATTTAAAGCTTGTGTTTCCTTATTAATTTTCTGTTTGGTTGATCTGTGCATTGGTGTAAGTGAGGTGTTAAAGTCCCCCAGTATTATTGTGTTACTGTTGTTTCCCTCTTTTATAGGTGTTAGCATTTGCCTTATATATTGAGGTGCTCCTATGTTGGGTGCATGTATGTTTATAATTGTTATATCTTCTTGGATTGATCCCTTGATCATTATGTAGTGTCCTTCCTTGTCTCTTGTAACATTCTTTATTTTAAAGTCTATTTTATCTGATATGAGTATTGCTACTCCAGCTTCCTTTTGATTCCCCTTTGCATGGAATATCTTTTTCCATCCCCTCACTTTCAGTCTGTATGTGTCCCTAAGTCTGAAGTGGATCTCTTGTTAACAGCATATATATGGGTCTTGTTTTTGTATGATTTCAGTGAGCCTGTGTTTTTTGGTTGGAGCACTTAATCCATTCAAATTTAAGGTAATTATCAATATGTATGCTCCTATTACCATTTTCTTAATTGTTATGGGTTTGTTTGTAGGTCCTTTTCTTCTCTTGTGTTTCCCACTTAGAGAAGTTCTTTTAGCATTTGTTGTAGAGCTGATTTGGTGGTGCTGATTTCTCTCAGCTTTTTCTTGTCTGTAAAGTTTTTGATTTCTCCATTGAATCTAAATGAGATCCTTGCTGGGTACAGTAGTCTTGGTTGCAGGTTCTTCCCTTTCATCACTTTAAGTATATCATGCCAGTCCCTTCTGGCTTGTAGAGTTTCTGCTGAGAAATCAGCTGCTAACCTTATGGGAGTTCCCTTGTATGTTTTTTTTCCCTCGTTTCTTTCAATAATTTTTCTTTTTCTTTAATTTTTGTCAATTTGATTACTATGTGTCTCGGCATGTTTCTCTTTGGGTTTATCCTGCCAGGACTCTCTGCGTCTCCTGGACTTGGGTGGCTACTTCCTTTCCCATGTTAGGGAAGTTTTTGACTATAATCCCTTCAAATATTTTCTCAGGTACTTTCTCTCTCTCTTCTCCTTCTGGGACCCCCTATAATGCAAATGATGTTGCATTTAATGTTGTCCCAGAGGTCTCTTAGGCTGTCTTCATTTCTTTTCATTCTTTTTTCTTTATTCTGTTCTGTGGCAGTGAATTCCACCATTCTGTCTTCCAGGTCACTTATCCATTCTTCTGCCTCAGTTATTCTGCTATTGATTCCTTCTAGTATATTTTTCATTTCAGTTATTGTATTGTTCATCTCTGTTTGTTTATTCTTTAATTTTTCTAGGTGTTTTTTCTTTAATTCTTCTAAGTCTTTGTTAAACATTTCTTGCATCTTCCTGATCTTTGCCTCCATTCTTTTTCCGAGGTCCTGGATCATCTTCACTATCATTGTTCTGAATTCTTTCTCTGGAAGTTTGCCTATCTCCACTTCATTTAGTTGTTTTTGTGGGGTTTTATCTTGTTCCTTCACCTGGTACATAGCCTTCTGCCTTTTCATGTTTCTATCTTTCTGTGAATGTGGTTTTTGTTCCACAGGCTGCAGGATTGTACTTCTTCTTGCTTCTGCTGTCTGCCTCTCAGTTTGGTAGTTTCTTTTAAAACTAAATACGCATTTTCAAAATAAGTCAGCAATCACACCCTATGACATTTATCCCAGAGAAATAAATGCTTATGTTCACACAAAAACCTGTACACAATTATTCATAGTGACTTTATTCATAGTAACCTAAAACTGGAAACAACTCAAATGCCATTGAATAGGTGAATTGTTAAACCAGTTCTGAAACAATGGAATATCATGCAATGGAATACCACTCAGCAATAAAATTACTGAATAAATAAAAGTATTGATGCATGCAAAAACCTGGACAGATCTCAAGGGCATTATGCTTAGTGAAAAAAAAATTCTCAAAAAGTTATATACTGTATGATTCAATTTTTAAAATGTTCTCATAAGGAGAAAAATATTACTGAGATAAACCCTGGATGGAGAGGAAACCCCTAAGTCCACTTCTTCATTAATTCCATTATCCTATTTTGCCTGATTTCATAGGACTTCAGGATGTTCCAGACTTTTACCTTAAGGTTTCTCATATTTGTGAAACTTCGAGGGTCACCATCTATGACAGGAACAACTTATATCCTGTTATTTGGGGAATCTTGTTCTAGATCTGAGAGAAATTGGAAAGTGTATCTCATTATTTCACAAAATTTAGATCATGTGTACAGACAACATTAGCTTAAAAAGTGCTATGTTGAGTGCCTATCATATTTCAGGCACTGTAGTATGAATTACTGATACCAATATCATTAGGTCAGAGACCTCCCTTTCAGAGAGTTCAGTGCCTAAAGGTAGACCCAGAAAAGTAAATAATTACTTATTGTACTCTTTAATGAGTTATTATCACATTCAGTGGGAGAACTGTAGTAGTAGTGGGCAAAGCAGGGGAAGACAAGAATTATAGGCAGAACCAAGGGAAAACCTTGTCTTTTTCACAATGTTCACATATGCCATCCCTGACATCTCAAACAGCGAAGTAGAGAGATATTTCTTAAATGCCTTTAGAGTATCAGCAAGTATACTTTGTATTTGCAGCAGCCATATATGACCTTGGTCACACTGAAGTACTGTTTCCAAAAACCATTTCCTCAACAGTGCAGATGGAAGAATACAAAATATCTATCTGTCCCAGTCAGAATTAAGGGTGTGTATATATTTTATAAACTCCAAGAAATGGCCAAGATAATTCTGGCTCCTTGTCTGTATAGTCTGAATACACAGTAAATTCTGAACTGTGACTTATTATAATGCAAGTATAACAGTCAAAAGATAGAGATTTGTTTTAGTTCCTCTACCTTCCCAGTAACCCAAGACTTTCTGTTTTTTGTGGGATTAAAATTTAAATGAGACAGTGGAAGTGAAAGGCTGCAGCATTAGCTCTCAGACTGCAGAAAATACTTGCTAAATATAATTTACTTAAATAGATTCAGAGCAAAAAAGTCAGAGCACAACTCTTATGTACAGGTCTTCAAATAAGGGAACAGGGAGCTGAAGTTTTAAGAGCTGAAAATAAATTATATGAAAAAAATTAAAATATGCCAATAATGTTTTAACCCTAACTAGAATTTTCAAAGAATGAAAAGAAATGAAACATATTATAAAAGGTTATTTTTGGCCTCTTTTAAACTTACAAACCCCCTTAACTTTGTCTCATCTTTATGGTCATGAAATCTGAAATTCTTATTTTTTACCAGAGTATCTTCCATTCTCTCTCTCTCCCCTCTCTCTCTGCCTTTTTTTCTCTTTCTTTTACAACAGCTGGTCTTTGGTATCACTGGTATTTTAAACCTTCGATTCTTCAACTCATCTATTTTCTCTCATTTTATCCCTTCTACATTTCCGTGCCATTAGAAATGCTTTGTCTCCACATATCTGCATTTTGAAAGTCTTTCCATCTATAACAACAGTGACTCTTTACTTTTCTGTTTGTTCTTTTAAAATACTCATTGTATCCTTTTTCTCTCCTTGAGTCTTAAGTGTTGGTATCTTCAAGGTTAGAGGCTAAATTATTGTCTTACTCAAATACCTTTTCATTATTTATCCCATTCATCTTCACCTTTAATTCTGACCTTCACATAGACTACAACGTATGCAAGCCTAGGATGAGAAAATCAGTATATCATCTGAGAATAATTTACTCCATTGATTGTAAGGATTAATTCTTTGAACAGTTTAACCTAAAAGAGGACTACCATTCTCTCCTTAAATTATATAACTTTAAAATCTTTACCCCTTTTCCTAATAAGGTTTTTTTTACTGGTGTCTGATAGCATTTCCCCAGCTACCTCATATATTTTTCTAACCAATTGTATTTTGGCAGCCTTCAGTTAAGATCAGCATCATTCCAATGTTCCCCTCAAATCACCTTCTCTTTCTGATTTTTCTTTTGTTTTGTTATTTTTTTGGTTTCTCTCCTTGTCATCCAGGATGAAAATGTGGACTCATCTTTGGTTCAATTCTATTATTTGTCTTTAATTCTAGTCGTTATTTCTTAACTATTGTGGATGACTTTTTTTTACTTCATAATAAATAGCATAAACTTTTTATTACTTTGTTCCCAACAATCAGTCTTTTACAAGCTCTTCTCTATGATTCTAGTGTCTTTTGATTATTAACCCTTTCCTATTCTCTTACCCTCCTGTTTATCTTGGATGCTCCCTCTAGATCTATTTCCCTTAGCAAAACTTCCTCTCATTTACTCCAAAACTCAAAAACAGGGACTAACCAGCAGAGCCAGTTCATGGGCATATGATTTATGCAGTCCCATAGGGTCCCATGCTTAGAAGGACTGCACACTTGGTTTTATGATCTGCTATAGCTCTTTTAATAATACTTAAACAAGGGTCTGTGAATTTTTATTTTGCAATGAGCCCTGCAAATCATGTAGCCCATATGGCTTACAATGACAATGAATAAATTCCATACCAGTTTCCCTCCTAAAACTCTAGACTCTTTATACCCAATGCCTTCCTAGCCTTAGTGACCACTCCCATAATCTTCAGTGAAACTTGGTTGCTAGCTGCATTCCAGATGTATTTATTTCTTACTTTTGTGTTTTACTGCCACTTGATAACTTTAATTCATTTCCTCAAAATTTTACCCAAATTCTATTTTCCATATCTTTTTTCTGATTTTTATTCTGAGTCTCCACATAGTTGAGCTGTATCTCTCCTCTAAAATCTACAGTGCTGTGTTTCTTTCTTTCTTTTTTATTTTTATTTTTATTTTTGCGGTACACGGGCCTCTCACTGTTGTGGCCTCTCCCGTTGCGGAGCACAGGCTCCGGACGTGCAGGCTCAGTGGCCATGGCTCACGGGCGCAGTCGCTCCGTGGCATGTGGGATCTTCCCGGACCGGGGCACGAACCCATGTCCCCTGCATCGGCAGGCGGACTTTCAACCACTGCACCATCAGGGAAGCCCTGTTTATTTCTTTCTAGAGAAAATATTTATCATGCTTCCTTTAATTTTTCTTTGAGTAAATGTCTTATTACAACAGACAGCAAACTCCATGAAGATAAAGGTAAACTCTCTTATTTATGTATCATGTACAGTGCTTAATAACAAAATTTACTAATATAGTATATTTTTTTAAAGTTTGGTACACATGATAACTCCTCATATTATAAATTAAAAATATATATATATATGAATGTGTTTGGCTTTCCTGATTTCCTCTCTATGTAGTGTTTGCTTCTGAATGGAATGGAGGGAGGGCAGAAATCCAGGTCACAATAAATTCAGTGATGGGCAAACTTGAAAAATAAAGGGAAAAGGGAGGGAAAAGAAAAGCAGAGAGGAAAAAAATGGGAATATAGAGACAAACATATCAATTCTACTGATTAACATGTTCCCTGGTTGTAATCGCTATCCTCTCCGACATTACAGAAAGGTGATATATCATTTGATGTGTTTGGTCTAGAACAGTAAAATGAGAATTTAGGAAATAAAGCTGGAGACGATGTAGCTGGCTTCCAGCATTTTGTTTATGAGAGCATCCATTCGTGTCTCCTTCAGCTTGTTGAGTAATATCCATTCTGTCCTTGAGGCATAGATCAAGCAGTGAAATTTTGTTATATTAGTACTTTCAGGTTTTCCACAGATTCAAGAATATCTGGAAAATTCTTAGTGTAAGTTGGTTATATTTATCAAATTTTGTTGCGTTTATCAGTGGTTCTGTTATTTTCACTAAAATTGTTTTTACAATGTCTGATAAAAATTAGAAAATAGAGGAAAAAAGAGAGAGTGGAGAATTAGGACAAGAATAAGAACAAAAAGTAAGTGAGAGAATACACTTTCTAGGTGGAGTGAAATTCAAACACCTTTCAAACCAGTTCAGTCATTTAATTCCCTAGTTATCCTCATTTCTCATCGACTACTATTTCATACCATGATTGCTTAAATAAATGCACATTTAATTGTTAGAGAAAACTTGAAAGCCAAGCTTAAGCTTTTATTATAATTTTGTTTAAACTATTCCTGTCAAACAAGTGTCCTCCTACTATTTAGAAAACAATTTTGGTGTGTGCAGGGAACACAGTATCCAATGCAAAAGAGCAAAATAAATTATTTGTGAAGAGGGTAAATGTAGGTACACACAGAGATGCTATATAATCATCAGTGTTTTTATTTGATTCTTCCAGTCAATGGATATTACCTTTGTGATGCAAAGAGGAAAAAGCAAAAAAGCATGCAGTTTTTCAGGGACCCTTAAGCTGTCCCTCTTGGAGATCCTAGAGGAGAAATACTGAGGCATTGGAGAACATTAATCCTAGAAGAGATCACGGAATTCACCTAATTTTTCCTCCAAATTTATTAATAAATGACAAAATATGAATGTATACAGTTTGTCTCTAACTTTCCAATGTTTATACCTCATTTTATGTCTTTTTTGTAATTGCCTCAGTTAGTATATTTAAGACAAAGTTAAATAATAACAGTGATAGCATTTATAAATGAATATATACACTTGTATTATATTTATATTTTTGAATCCTATCAAATGGCATTTCAACATCTGTTGAGATATTTTTCTCCTTTATTAACATTACACTAATTATATAACATTGATTTAGTAGAGTTTCAATATGCTCTAAGTCTGTCATGTCCTTATCCCTCTTTTTCTTATGTAACTATTAGAAGCCAACAGTCTAAGTCATCTGTCAGCCCATATTTCCATTCCTGCACTGTTGTGAATATTGCCTAATGTCAAAACCCATGAGGAAGGGCCAACTAACTACTGAGTGTCTTGGACACTTGATCTCCTTGGTTTCACTTTCATCCACCATTCTTCAGCCATAACCTTGACTTTGTCATCACCAGTAATAGCACCTCATTCAAAGTCTTAACTTATACCCACTGATTACCTCAGCACCTTCTATTATCCTTTCAGCTCAATATTCCATTCCAGCCTTTCTTCAACCTCACTGAGAATTTCTGATCTCTAACCTACCACCTTTAAGTCTTCATCCTTTTTCCTAACATGTCATGTTCTATTTTTTTCCTGGCTCAGCTTAGATGCCTTGATGCATCATTGTAACAGGTATCTTATAAATGTCATTAAATCCTATATCCCTCTATACTATTTGCCTGGGAAAACAACTCTAATAAATCCCAAGTATTCAATCATTGCATGTCTTTTTAGGAGCAGCTGAACAAGTTGGGTGGACAATATGTTAACTGATCACACTTTAAATTTAGGACCACACATTTCAAATGCGTTCCCACATCATCCAACAATCCTATTGTATATCCCAAGAATATTTATCCTAAATAGTAACTCAATACCTCTTTTCTATACAACTTTACAACTCAATTTCTCCTCACTCTCAGCTGATGATCTTGCCTTTTACTTCATTTTGAAAAGTAGAGTGAAAAGAAACGGTCTCATCTTCTTAGAAGCCTGCCTGCATATGAATATTTACCTTCTTCCTTCAATGAATGTTTCTGTCCCTATCTCAGACAGCTCCCTCTCTCAAATATGCACTGGATACCATAAACCTTTGCCACTAAAGGAATTTTTCCTGAAATATTCCCTTTCCCTGCATCATCAATATTCCCTTTCTACTGGATTATTCTTATCAACATCCATACAAGCTGTAATAGTTCCCATTTTAAAACAAACAACTAATCAGAACTCAAAATAACAACAACAAAAACATATTATTACCCTCAGATTCCTCTTCAGTTTTCCCTTCCCCATTTCCTTTTATTCTATTTATTTATTACAAAAGTTTTTGAAAGATTTGTCTGAGCTGATTGAGTCTATTCTTCATATCTCATTTTCTCTTTAACCTACTTCTTATCCCAACAATTCATTAAAGCTACAAAAGTTAAGGTCATCAACCACTTCCATCCTCTCAAATTAAGTGATCTTCAGATAACAATCTCTCTATGAAGCATTTGACACTTTTAAAAAACTTTTTATTTTATATTGGGCATTTGACACTTTTGATCAACTCCTTTTTAAAAAATTTTTATTGGAGTATAGTTGATTTACAATGTTGTGTTAGTTTCAAGTGTACAGCAAAGTGAATCAGATATATATCTGTATCTATATATGTGTATATATTAATATATATATTTATATATATAAAATATATATATATATATCCATTATTTTTCAGATTATTTTCCCATATAGGTTATTACAGAATACTGAGTAGGGTTCCCTGTGCTATACAATAGGTCCTTTTCTCCTGCCTATTTGCAATTTCTTCCTAGGGAAACAACCTTAGTCCTAAGGGCATTAAATTCCAATTATTCATTGATGACACCAATATATAAATACTTAGATTTCCTCTTCCCTGACCTCCAGCTTCACATATTCAGTTTCCAATTTGATAGTTTAAGATTGACAGACCTTAACATGGAACACTTGTTTCCCAGGCTCAAAGATCTATTCCTCCTACAGTTTTCCCAAACTCAATGAATTTGTTTTTCCATTGGAGCTCACTTAAATTCACTACTTTGTAATCAGTAAGAGTGAAAAAGATACCAAAAATTTATCATATTGTGTTGACCCTGAATAGTTCTGCCCTTAGACTGCTTTCTCATTTACCTTAGATGTAATCAAGATGAATCACTGAATAGTGAGTAATGCTTACAATAGTCACAAACCAACAAGTTTCCCTTATTAATTTTTACTGAGTAATTCTTATACCTAGTTCATAAAACCTCTGATAACATATTCTGAACATTAACAAATCTAAAATTTAACAAACAGTTTTTCCCTCGAAAGTCACAAAGGCTGTAAACTAGATGGTGCTTTAGGAAATGTCCTATTTAAGAAAGAATAACCTGGAAACAGTGTGCTGAATTATGGTAGGAACTATTGGAGAGAAAGATGTTTATAAAGCTACTGAATCTAGTAGTGAGAACATAGAGGTCTTTTCAAGGATGTGGTAATTACTTATCCCTTAACTTGGTTAATAACCCTTCATTGAGTTTCTACTATTTGTCTCAGAGTGTGTCACTCAAGTTGTACTACCAAAGACTGGGTTTGATATTTGGCAAAAACCTCATATAAATTTCAAAGAAATTGGTTAACTAAAATATGTTAAATGAATCCTTCTCTAATTACCAGGGGGTGTCAAGCTGGTGGTGGTGAGGTGTTCAGCATGTAGGGAGTTTTATGTTTTTCCAGTTTCCTAGATGGAAATGTATTGACACTGGTGGTGATGAAATTCTGCTTCCCAGGGTAAGATCTTACCAGGATGTGGGGAGCAGAGATTGGGGGTTTAAAAAACATCCTCTTATACTCCAACTGTGTCATCCTGAAACTCCATTACTTGCTGCAAAATTTGCCTTTTTCAAGCCAGAATGCTGGATCTAATATCTGGATCTTAAACACAACTTATTATGCCATCAGCATTATCCAGCTACATTGCTCAGTGGTTACATAATGATGACGAAGACTTCCATATACACCATTGCATCAGGACTATATACAGATGGTCTGTCTGTAGGCTTGCATAAGCAGTTATTTACAAGGCCTAGAAGCAACTGATCATGGCATTCCTTGACAGGGCTCCCCTTAGCTAAGAATTTTAGAAATACACAAATGAACACTTTCTAAGGTACTAAATTAATGCTCAGCACAGCAAAGATTGAATAATATATATAGGAAACAGAAAATATTTTTGGAGTAAAGCAGATATGTTCAATGCATGTTTATTATCTTAATGTGCTATTACGGGGTTCAGAAACATAGGCTATGTTGTATAGGAGGGAAAACTTTATTATTGAGAGAGAGTAGATATCAATGCAAGTTTTGAGACCAGTGCTGCTTGCTGAGATTTAAACATATTTTATGTCTAAGGTATCTGCAAGTCTGAATTAGAAACTCTCCCTGAATCTTGGTTGCATGACTATAAAACTGATTTACTAATAGACATAAGAATCAATAACTCCTTTTCAAATAAGAACAAATAATATGTGTGAATAGCTGAGTGCTATACTTTACGTTTGGAGGTCTAGCTCACTGCAAACAGTATTTCTAAGTGCTGGAACTTGCCATTCAATTATGGAATTAGTTGATATGGTGAAAGATCAAAAAGGGAGAGAATTCTCAGTTGAGAATAATCTAAGTAGTTCCTTCTATATTTTGTGTTGAATAAAATATCTGAAGTACCTAAAACTTTACAAAATATCTAGCTTTTCTTGTTTTTGTTTTTGAATAGTAAATAAAATTAGTTGGAATATCAGAGATACTTAGTATCTTTGTAAAAGAAAATTTCCATTTTTCTTGTTAAATATAATTCTAGAAGTTTTCAAATACACCCAGAAAAGTATCCTTTGTCTCCTTCTCTCTGTCTCTCTTTCTTACACACACACACACACACACACACACACACACACACACACACACACAGTTTAGGAGGAGGCCAGAGACTCTGACATCCATGTCCTAACAGATTGAATCAAGGACTGTGATTCCATGGCTAACTCATGGATCATGATGCATTAGCATTCTATGGGCTTTATGAGTTAGAAAAAGACAGTCTAGCACCAGATCTATTTAAAGACTAAAAAGTTTTGAGATATGGATTTTTTTTAATGGTAAATCCATCTATTTCTAGTACTGTGTTTTTAAATAGAAAAATGTGTGTTGAATTAATTCAAATGCCTTTTCATCAACTAAAAATAATAACAATAGCTTCTCTACTTTGACATATTGATAGAACAGATTAAGGCAAAAGAGTCCTTCTGTAAAATACCTTCAAGTTTATAAAGTGAACTGTACTTAAATATGGTGTTTTACTGTTTATGTGTCTTTTAGAATTCAGATTGGTAGTATTCTAGATAAAAATATTTTCATCAATTATATTTGTTTGGTCTGTAATTTTCTGTTTGTGAGTGTATTACCCTGGTTTGATGTTAACATTTTGTTAGCTTCACAAATTTAAAATTCTAATACATAGGTAGTAAATGACCATTGAATTATCTGTACAACCTATAACTCCTTCCAATGATCCACTCTCTGACTAGATATGGAGATTGATAACCATGTTTATTTTATATTACTTATCTCTGTCCATAACTTTTTGGATCAAGATTGATCCATTCAGAGTCTCTCTCTTAAGAACTTAGAAATGGGATTCAAAGACATTAGTCAGTTTTCCTAGTTTCTTGAAATTAGAACAAATAAATTCTGGTGCTGAAACTGACTTTGAGGTCTCAAGTACTGAGGTAGAAAATACTGGTCTTCACATGTCTGCCTAAGTAGAGACAATATTTTCCAACCTCTCTTGTACCAGATGTTGCCATGTATTAAATTCTCACCATTGAAATGTTTGCCTTGGTCTTAAGACATTATGATACCTCTGTCTCCATGCATCCCTAAATGTTGGAACATAAAGATACCCATAATCCAGCCTGAACTTCAGAAGACAATATCAGAGAGTATATAGAAATCAGAGTTTTGAAAGAATCTGGGTCTTTGAATGACTGCTGACTTGAGCTGCTCACTTTGGGACTTTTATATCTAAGAGGAAAAAATATATATATCTTTTTTCTAAGCTCCTCTACTTTGGGCCTCTTTTTTTTAACAGCAGCTTAGCCTTTACCCTGAGTAGGCCAAGCATATGAAATAGCAAATATTACACAGAAAGAAAGTAGAAAATGAAGCAGACTGAGGGAGGAACAGAAACTAGAAAGCATATGAATCCAAAGGGATAGTCTAAGAGATAAGTACTCACTTCTATTGACATTTTTCCTATTTCTTTTTAATTTTTGTATCTTGAACTAAGTCTAACAGAACTGCTTCCCATGGTTAGGCTCTGTATATTATAATAAGTTCCTCTTTTTCATTTAAGCTAGATTGAGTTTTCCTTCCAAAAAAGTCATTACTAACTCAATATTTGATCCGAAGTCTGAGATTGCAAGTAACACACTCCAGAACCATGCCTGGATGGGGAGTAGAGAGAATGAAGTTTCCTCTATCCTGGCTTGTGAAACTGACTCCATCTATACATTACCCAAGTGATTCTCCACTGCCATTGGCATCCAGATTATATGCCCTCATAAAATAACATTTTAGGGGACTTAGAAGCCAAATACAATCAAATTGTTTTGATTAGATTTCTACATAGTAGAAAAGAGTCCAATTAAAGTCCAGAGTTCCTTTGGCTGAAAGTAGAGAGAAAGAAAAACAGATTGATGTCCTGAAATTATTGAGATCCAAATTAATTACATTTATAATAATTATAATAATAAAGACAGCATATATGCTTGATTCATGAGAGCCAAATTATTTACATACACTGTCTTATTTAGTTTTCACAAAAATTCTAAAGAGATAGATTCTTTTATCATTTCTTTTATACATCTGAGTAAACTGAGGTGTAGAGTGTTAGGAAATGGGCTCAGAGTGTTAGAGATTGATTTTATTCCAGTTCTGATTTTTTCAACAACTACTACACTTTTAACCATTGTGCTATATTGGAC
Organism: Orcinus orca; assembly: GCF_937001465.1. Lineage (NCBI taxonomy): Eukaryota > Metazoa > Chordata > Mammalia > Artiodactyla > Delphinidae > Orcinus > Orcinus orca. The sequence continues at coordinate 119,461,421 of NC_064559.1, forward strand.
ATGATCAAGAAATTAACCATGTGCTTTGCTGAACTAAAGTGGCTAAATTCTCTGCTTCTATTTGTGCTCGTGGCACAGGCCGATTCCTGACTGAAAATGAGTGAAATTCTAGAAATATGCATGGGAATGGTTATGAAAATTGGTGGAACCATGAAACAATAGATCCCAAATACTTTCTGTAACTCTGCTGAACTCTCCATGTAGAATGTAGACATTAACCCACATTCTGTAATTAAGGCACATTCTACCACTCTGCCTTGCCACTCTACAAGACTATTTTGAAACATCAACTCTGTTCTAGTTAATTGTTTTCCATACACATTTCTACACTAAAGTTATTATGAATCACTAAAAGAAGCTTCCAAGTACTGTGTTTTTTTATCCCATTAAAAAAAAACCCAAAATGTTGAAAGTTGCTAAGAGAGTAGATCTGAAAAGTTCTCACCACAAGAAAAAAGATTAACTATGTGAGGTGACTGATGTTAACTAAACGTACTGTGGTAATCACTTTATAATGTACACATGTATAAAATCATTATGTTTTATAACTTGGATTAATATAATATGTCAATCATATCTCAATAAAACTAGGAAAAAAACAAATATTATTAAACATGGACTTTGCTTGATACAAACCAAGAGAACAGAGAATTTTGGTTATTCAGGCTATTCCTAAGCTAGTTTATGAGTACAAAGGACAGCAATACAAGCTAGAAGCTACCTGCTGCAAACCCCTTAGTGTTACTGACCCTCTTCACTGACACTGGAAAGACTGGGTAAGGAATAATTTTATCAGTTGTCAGTACCCAGAGCAACCAGATTTGCTGACCAACAAAATCATCCCCCCAAACAAACAGTTGTGTCAACACAATGAGGCCCATGAATGTCACAGGCTCTATCACTTATCTCACTATATCTCCCTGTAGAATGTAAACATCTCAACCAATGATCAGTATGTGTTGCTGTTCTATCAGTTTTATTCATTCCAGCTTTTGAAATGGAAATTGTTATTGCAGTTTGGCTGTTCTCCCTTCCCTTGTATTTTGTATACAAGGCACAATGAATATCTGGATATCAAGGCACAGTTTATCAAATTTCTAAAAATTTACTAAGCAAAGAAAAATTAATCTGAAAAGATTGTTATAAAACAGATACCCTTCATAGCCTATATCCTATGTTAATAGGTTTATGGTATAGGCTCTGTGTGTATGTGTGTGTGTGTATTGCACACTAAAGTTTAAATACTCATTTAAATGATTATGGTAGATAGACAGTGAGTAGTTCTCAGCAGGATCAGTTTTAGTTCACATCAGGGAAGAAAATAAAAGTTCTAGAAACAGGAGAAAATAACCATGTTTGAATGCAGAAAGTTGTATGTATTTTCCAGCAGTCAAGAGTTTATTGGTGTAATAGAAATAGTGAATATATCACTATTATATTTACTATTTATGTCACTATATTGCTAGATCTAATTGTTAATCCCAAGCAACATTTTACTCAATTGATTGTGCCCTTCCCTTGAAATTTTCTTTTTTTTTGCTTGACTTTCAGATCAGCAGAGTTCCTTGGTTTTCTTTTTTTTTTTTTCCCACTAGTCAATCCTTCTCAATCTGCCTATTATTTTGAGTACTGTATCTCCTCTATTTTGAGCACTCTGACAATAAGGCTTACAGTATATGACTCAATCCCACAAGCCATGGATGGTTAAGCGTTCAGTCCTACTCCCAAGAATTTAGAATTCATTCTTTTTTTTTTTTTTTTTTATCTTTTTGTGGTACACGGAACTCTCACTGTTGTGGCCTCTCCCACTGCGGAGCACAGGCTCCGGACGCTCAGGCTCAGCGGCCATGGCTCACGGGCCCAGCCACTCCGCGGCATGTGGGATCCTCCTGGACCGGGGCACGAACCCGTGTCCCCTGCATCGGCAGGCGGACTCTCAACCACTGTGCCACCAGGGAAGCCCTAGAATTCATTCTTAAGTGATCACTCTCTACTAGTTGTTTATCAGAACTAAATCTTCACATTTGGGGCCACATTTGGCAATATGTTTTTTGACAGGCAGAATTTTGAGATGGCCACAACGATTCCCATTCTCTGATGTATACACATTGTATAATCTCATTAAGGCTCAGTTCTTGGACTTCATTCCTCTTTCTACCTACACACACTTTGTGATCACTTCCTGTCTCAAGGCTTTAGATATCATCGACATGATTATTTTTTCTGAAATATATATCTTCATCTCAAATCTCTCTCTGAATTCCATTCTTGTACATGCCTCCTTCACATTTCCACTTAGATAGCTAATAAACATCTCAGATTTAATGTATAAAATATAAGACTTCTGATATCCCCATAGGCTTCACCATCTCAATACATGGAAATCTTTTTTTCCAGTTGTTCAGACCTTAAACTTTAGTGTCATTTTTAACTTTACTCTTTGTCTTATATATACAAAAAACTATGCAGAAATCTACTTGGTTTTTCCTTCAAAATAGATCCATAACCTGGTCACTTTTCATCACTACTATAGCTACCATCTTGTTCTAAGCCACCATCATCTCTCAGCTGGCACCTGCAATAGTTCTGAACTGGTGTCCTTTCTTCATCCTTTACCCACTTAGACCCTCCTTTTCCAAAGTAAAACTCAAAGTCTTATAAATCTCCAGCAACATGGTCTGGTTTCCCATTACCTCTTTGATTTTACTTCATATTACTCACTCCTAAATCATTCCTATCCAGCCACACTGGTCTGTTTGCTCTTTCTTGAACATGTTAAATATGTTTCCTCTTTAAAGCCTTTACCTGAACCATTTCCTTTCCTTGGAATGTTTCTCCAGATAATCTCATGGACTACTTCTTCACCTCCTTCAAGTCTTTACTTAAATGTCATCCTCTCATTGGAGTTTATCCTGACAATTCACTACATTCAAATACAATCACATTTAAACATTCCATTGCCTTATCCTATTTTTCCATTGCTCTCACCGATTTCTAAACTACAATATATTTTATGTATGTGTACATACATTATTTATTATCTGTCTTTATTCACTGGACTGTAACCTCCACAACATGGACTTTTGTTTTATTTTGTATCTTATCTTCAATGACTTTAACAGGGCCTGGCAATAACAAATGTCTGACATATAAATTAAACCATAGATAATTTTCTTTAAAATTTTTCTATACAGGAAAAAATCTGTATTGTTTAAAGTGAGAAAAATAAAAACCATTCTAAGCATTCCAAACAAATGTGTCTTAATACATGGAATTAGTTTATAGGTGACAGAAGGACTGAGGACCCAAAGAAGGGATGGTGGGACAACTTAGGAATTACAACAGCAGGAAGATCGAGAGACAAATAGAAGAGGTAGTGTTATGAGATTCCAGAAGCTGATCTCTCTAAAGTGAGCTAGAACCACATTGAAAGCAACAGCTTATAAGAACTGGGACTACAGAAGCTGGAGCCCTGGAGGAGGAGCCGCCAGTGCTGGAGACACCCTCCAAAGCAGAGCAAGAGAGGGAGAAATACTATGGTTCTCTCTTTTTCCCACTTCCCAGCCTTTCAGTGAGAACTTACTATTGGCAGAAATTGCCTAAAGAAAGTTTGCAGGGGAGTCTGGGAAATGAAGTTCTCTGCATTAGTGAACACAGCAGGGAAGTGCTAGGAATGTATCTTAGAGAAAACAGGCTGCAGCAGCCATGGAAGTACACCTGTCAGATCACTGATTGCAGGGAACATAATTAATTGGTGAAGAACTCCAGCTTCTGTGCTTCTGAAATAACTATACCTTCATGAGCTGTTCCCAAAAAATGTCAGCCTGTTGCAGAATTACTATGTCAGACCCATTCCTGAGAGATGAGCAGCCCCTTTGATGGTGACTTTGGCTTATGGGCACTTTGACAAAATTTTCTTAGAACTGAAACACAGTCTAAGACTTTTGCTATTCATTGATTCTTTCCTCTTCCTTTTTCCCACAGTGGTTAGAACCTACATCATGGTCCAACTGGCTCTTCCAGTCTCCTTGGGCTCATTCCACATTTTTCCTTATGGTGTTTCCCAATAAATCTCTTGCATATTAAATTCCATTTTTTTTGTCTGCTTCTCAGAAGACTCAAAATAACACTCAGGCAAAGATACAAACAAATACATTTAAAAGACATGCAGGGCTTCCCTGGTGGCGCAGTGGTTGAGAGTCCACCTGCGGATGCAGGGGACACGGGTTCGTGCCCCGGTCCAGGAGGATCCCACATGCCGCGGAGTGGCTGGGCCCGTGAGCCATGGCTGCTGAGCCTGCGTGTCCAGAGCCTGTGCTCCGCAGTGGGAGAGGCCACAACGGTGTGAGGTCAGCATACCGCAAAAAAAATAAAATAAAATAAAATAAAAGACATGCAGCAAACTAGAAGTAACATAAAATCAAACCAAAGATGTTAAATGAAAAATAACCCTACAAATATGGAGAAAGAATATAAACAGTGAGTTCACAGAAAATGAAATACAAAATGACCAAAAATGATGCAAAATATTTAATTTTTCTAACCATTAGGAAATAGCACCTACATTTATAATGAGATATTTTTGACTAGTCAATAAATAGAAAACATTGATAATAAACATGAGAATAGTTTAGCCACTTTTTTATATGGCTCATAGAAGTATTAATTGTTATAATCCTTCTCTATGCAAATTTGTCAATAACTACTGTATTAGTTTGCAAGAGCTGCCATAACAAAGAACTGCAGACTGGGTGGCTAAACAAAAAATATATATATTTTTTCATATTTCTGGAGACTAGGATTCTATGATCTAAATGTAGGCAGGTTTTCTTCTGAGGCTTCTCTCCTTGGCAGGCAGATGGACAACTTCTCACTATGTCCTTACGTGGCTGTCCCTCAGTCTGGTGTTGCCTGTATCCCAATCTCCTCTTCCTATAAGGAACCATTCATATTGGATTAAAGCCCCACCCATAGGACCTCAGTTTTCCTTAATTATCCGTTTATAGGCCCTATCTCCAAATAAACTCACATTCTGAGGTACTGGGGTTTGACTTTAATATAAGAATTTGGGGGACAAAATTAATCCCATAACAACAATCAAATTTAGGCCATACTCTTTAACTCAGGGACTCCATGGGAATACAGTTTGTAGTTCCCTTCCTTAGGGAATGGACCCTTCCTCTAAACCATAGCAATCTTTTCTATCTGCACTATTTCAGGGAGGGGGTGTCCCCATGCTCTCTTTCAGTCTTCCGTGACTCAAGTCTGAAGACCAGAATATGCCACCTTCTTACCCACAATGATTGCTTCCCATTCATAACCTTATATGTCCCGTGGACACACATGACTCAGACTGGACTAATCAGTGTCATTACTGGTTCTTTCCAAAATAGTTTGGAAATTTACTCTTTTTTCTTGGATGTTGGCTTGGACAGCTGGATATAGTCTTCCCACCATTGTGAAGGAATCTATCTCAGAATAACACCAAATAGAGAAAAGCAGAGCGATGGATGGACAGATGCCTGATGACATTGTTTAACCTGTAACTCTAACAGTTCTTGAATTACATGAACCTTTTGGTTTCCCAATTACACTAGTCTACAAATTGTTTTTGTTACTGAGCTGTTTTAATTGCATTTTTGTCATGTGCAACCAGCGTCCTAACTAATACACATGTACTCAAAGTTTTAATTCCAAAAATGTTCACTGGAATATTGTTTTCAAAGTTAAAAAATGTTAATGATTTGAATTCCTTTAATTCCTGGATTATTTAATAAATTGTGTTATACCTAGACTGTGGAATGTTTGCGTCTATAGCAGTGACATGTAAAAACAATAATATATTTATTAAATAAAGAAAGCAATTGTCAAATAAAAGCATAATCCTACTCATATGTGTATAAATGTATATGTAAATATATAAAGTATGGATATAGTGGTTATTATGGCAGAAGGAATGGGATTGGAGTTAGTTTGGAGATGAAGTAAGAATTTCATCATTACTTATGCTTGCATTTTTTTTTTCTTTCTTTCTTTTTTTTCATTTAACATATACTCCCGTAATACTTTTTAAATGATCCTTTAAACTTCTGAATTACTCCAGCTCACACTGCCAGTGTATTCAGCTGGTGTGTAAGAGATGCTTATAGATACATGTATTTAAGGTCATAGTAGGCGGAATGATGCCCCTGCCCCCACCAAGATGGCCACTCCCTAGTCCAAGGAACCTGGGAATATGTTACCTAACATGGAAAATGGGACTTTGCAGATTTGATTAACGTTAACGACAACAAGATGGGCAGATTAGCTTGGATTATCTAAGTTCGCTCACTATAATAACATGGGTTCTTAAAAGCAGAGAAACTTTCCCACCCACAGAGAGAAGGCAGCATGATTAAAACTCCACACACTATTGCTGGATTTGAAGAAAAGGAAGGGGGCATGAGCTGAGGAATTTGTATGATATCTATAAACCGGTAAGAAAAGAAAACAGATTATTCCCTAAAGCCCCCAGAAAAGAATGCAGCCTTGCAACCTGAAAACATTTTGATTTTTGCCAAGTCAGACCAGTGTTGGATTTCTCACCTACAGAACCATAAGCTAATAAAGCTGAATTAGTTAAGCCAAGTTTGTGGTTCTTACTACAGAAGAAGTTTTACAGAATTTACTATAAATGATATTAAAACTGAAGGAATTATCTTGACAGCAGCATCATTTCATTCGTTCTCTATTTTGTGCCCCTTCTGTATGCCCAGGCCCTCCCTATATCTCATTATTATAGAAAATCAGTGTCTACAGAAAAGCAAGATGGGCTCTGTTCAGTGTGCAGATGAACATAAACACACCATGAATGTTGGAGTATATGCTTCACCTTGGATCTTAAAGTAATTAAATAACTTACATGCTTGAACTTCAAATTGTAGAACATTTCATCAATAGGCAGTCAAATAGGAAAATGACCTAGATTTAAAAATGGAACAAGGCCCAGATGGATTCACTGAAAGGCTGCAGTTCTCCTCTAAAAGTGCAGACACAGATTGTTAATTAGATATAAGGGAGCCATTCAACAGAAATCAAAACTGCAAAAAATAGCAGTTTCATCCCAATTCTCTTGTGAGCAGGAAATTGTTCTTTAAGTAACTAAAGTAACATGAGCTTAGGGAGGAGAAAATTAATTTTGCAGCTGCATTTATAATGAATATAACATTGAAAAGAACAGAAACAAACCAATGGCAGACAACTTTATAACACTTTGAGATCATAAGATTGAAGAATGCCTACATAGTGACATATCCGTTAAAATCTCATTTATAGATATATTAATTAGATGAAGCAGGTAAGAAAGATTAGAAAAAGATGAAAGATAAGGCTTCCCTTTTATAGTGAGAGTGTTCAAGTAAAGGATATTTGTTGTGATTGTAATAATGATAATAATGAAGACTACTGCCTACATCCTCAGATACCACATGATCAGTGTACACAAAATTAAGAAATCACACATCTTAATTACTGTTGGAAAAGGAAGCATAATTATCAAATTAAATACTGAAAATATATTCATGATACAAGCAGTTGATTTTCTGCTATTTTGCTTTAAACTGTAGTATATAATTTGAACATAAAAGAGCTTGACTCTATCGTTAGTTACCACTATAAGATATTACTGTGTATGTTAATAGTTCCTAATTATTATTTATTTACTATTTCATTACATATCATGGAGCTTCAGAAATTCTATTACTTATTAGCCTTTTGAAATTCCAAGAAATCACACTCGTTGTCTTCAATGAGCTCAAAGACAAATTTTAGCTTTTCTTTCTGCTCCACATTTTTCCAGTCTTTCTTTCTTATCTTACGTACATAATCTCAACCACTTCCTGTATAATTGTACTCTTCTTTTTCAGAGCTTGGTTGTCTGCTCTCTTCTCCTTCTCCTCCCTCCCCTGTTCCTTCTCCTCTTCTCTTCCTCCCCTTCTGAGTTTGAGCATATACTACATGTTAGATACTATGCTAAGCATGGAGGATATGCAGATGAATAATAACCTCAATGAGCTAACATTCTTTGCCAAGACAGGCTAATAAAACCAGAAATTATAATGGAAGGTTGAAAGTATCATAAGAGAAAATGCTATGGGAACACAGAAAAGAGACAGAATACCTATGGGAGTCAAGTAAAGCTTGCCAAAAGGGATGATGCTTGAATTGGGGTTTAATCAACAATAAGGTATATATGTTACTCGCAAATTCTTAATTTATCCCTCCCCCCACCTTTCCTGCTATATGTAAAATAGATAAACAACAAGGACTTACTGTATAGCACAGGGAACTATACTCAAAATTTTATAATAGCCTATATGGGGAAAGAATCTGAAAATATATATAAAACTGAATCACTTTGCTGTATACCTGAAACTACTGGAAGTCCCAAGATAAATGCTATGGATTGAAAGGAGAATGGGAGGTCTGGAAGGGGAGGGTAGTTCAGGAAAAGAGAATGAGAGGGAACAATTAGGGAAGTAATAACATGAGCAAACATGTAAACTAAGATAAGAGAGCATATCAGTAAGGAGGAAATTTTAAGAGTGGCAAATGCTTTAAGATACCACATAGAATCAAGAATGAAATATGTTCATTGTATATACGGACATGGAGGTCACTGGTCAAAGTGCCTTTTTGTGGATTTTATATAGTGTGTGTGTGTATCCATAAACACTTTATAATTAATTTAACTTTAATTTAAAATAAACTCAATTTATACTATAAGGTTCTAATACTAGTTTTGAGTTTATTCCTCAATAAGAAATTATAAAAATAATCTACCTTAATATTTTCAATTTTGAACTGACTTCTTTTGTTTTTACATTTGATCTCAGGTTCACAAAATTAAATAGACCATTACTTTCAGAATTAGAATACTGCTTTGTTCCCAAGTAGAATCCCTATATATTTCTTTATTTTCTTGTTTATCTTTCTTTGTCTCATTTTCCCTCCCCCCATTCTTACCAAAAACTTACAGATATCTAAGTTTGTCTTAAAACTATTTATAAATCCTTTATTAAAAAAGAATGTTCTTCATGATCTCATGTCTATAAAATTACATTAATGGCACTATAATTGTGTTTCATTTTTTGTCTTAATATTGGCCTTTAACACATCTGCAGATCCATGTTGATATCTGTAGACATAATTTATTTTAACTGCCGTAAGATATGCCATTGTTTCTTTATAACTCATTTTATTTATTCATTAATTTACTGCTGAACACTTAGATTGTTTTCTTCTCTTTGCTATTACAAAATACATACACAAACACATGCACACACACACATACAGAGTCATGAACATTCTCATATGTGTCTTTCTATTTACTTGGCTGAAGTTTTGCTAGGCTGTGTAAATATTGGGGTATAGAGTTTCTGGCTTGTAGAATATGTATAATTTAAGGTTCACTAAATACTTGCAAAATTATTTCCAGAATGGCTGCGTTCATTTGTATAATCTTTCTTATGCTAGAGCCTAAGGACTTTTATCATAATTTGGAGAATAATTGTATGTTTTATATTCACAATTTCCCATGATTTACGTTTAGTTTCAAGTCTTTCTTAAAAGATTTCTCAGTAGATGTGTTACCATGGATATGCTCTGAAAAAAAAAATCAGATTTCATACACACAATTCTTTTTATTTAGTCCTTTGAGCTATCTCTTTTATTTTACATATGTATTTATTAGCATAAGTGTGTATCATTTATTTTACTTTTAGACGTCTTATCTCTTTTATCTAAACATTTTGTGTTCTGCTCAGGACTACTGTATGTCATGCAGTTAGAGGAAGTGTTTATTATGGTGTTCTCTGGAAATAGATTGGAGAAAAGAACATGTGTGTTCTTGAAATGCAGGGGAAAAGACTGGTGGATGTTTTAACTGAACTTTATTCATTTTTTTTTTTTGGTTGTAAGCTCTCACTTAGAAGGAGAAAAGGTACAAAACATACCATTAAGCTTTTGATTCTAGAACACACTCTTTGTATTGTCTGCTGAGAAATCATTCTTATACTAAGGAATAGTCTGAGATTGATTTACTTTCACTACCAAATTTACCCATCTACAACCGAACAACAATAAAAACAACGTACCCACAGATGGAAAACTGAGTTGATCTACATTAGTTTCATGAGCTTCAGATAAATATTTGTTACATTAAAGTATCTCTTTTTTATCTCTCAGAGGTGAAAATGTTTTTCCAATTGTTTCCCCCAAATTTCAGCAGTATGAAGTAAAGCATAAAAGACATCAGGTTAAGATGCAGAAAGGAAGATTTTGTTCAATTTTCCCTCCCAGGTCTTATTGAAATTACTCATAGAATATTCAAATTTGAAAAAAAGAATCCTGCAACTCTGCTAAAAATTAGGGAAGGGTGTCATTTATATATAGGTATAAGGAATTAGTACTAAATACAGTGCATATTGAACTAGGCTTGAAGAACTCACCAAGGATACCTTATACATGCTTATTCTCCTAAGAAACAGTAGCATTCCAGGGAAGCTATGAGAGAATACCTAAGCAGAAGACCATTAAAAATTTCTGATCTGTAGTGGGATATGGAGAAAAGGGAAGCATTGAATTGAGATATGGAATCAAGGGAGCTTATGATTTGGCTTCATTTTTTCTTCTAAATCAATGTAGTATTCAAAAACAGTGGTTATGACTATATATCTTAATTTGGTCAGTGGCTAAAATAAACAGAAAGGCAGTCGGACGTAGAGCTGGTAACAGGTCTGGCTGGAGGCAGTAACAAAAAGGACGTGCCACAGGGTTGCCTAGTGGCAACAGGGTCTGCCCAAACAGAAAGGTGGACATAACCCTGAGCACCTTTGCTGAGGTTCACTCTTCCCAGAGAAGGAAAGATGCAGGTATAAGGTTCTTCTGTTAGGTTACTCTAGGTTTTCACCTCAGGTAGCTTGACCTTTGAATTGATAATACAATTTTATATCAACCACCTCTCCAGCTAACCTTTCTGTTTTGGATGGATCTGGGTGAGGCTTATCTAATAAGATGAGAAAGAGCAGTCTTTGGCTCTGACAGATGATTTAATGACATAAACAAGAAGTAGAAATTATATTTAGGATAACATCTGCCACATCATGTGAAATTAAGATATTTTTGCTTTCTCCTTGTTGTAGGTTTTGTATAAGTCTGGATATAGAAACTTATTTTTAAAGCCTAAAGAATAAATCACTGGGGGAGTGGGTTCAAAATTCCTTGACTTTTTGATACAAGTTAATTCAAATGATGTCTAAAACATGGTTCAAGAATAACAGATTAGCCTATTTGCCACACCAATAGGAAAAACTTACACACTAACTTTATAAATTCCCTGGAATCAATCAGATCCAAACATCCTTTTTTGGGGGGAATTTTTTAAAAAGATCTTTGACTTTATTGGCAGTAGTTCTGGAAGTTCAGAGTGACATGATACATTGGAACATTTCCTCTGGGGCCCAGGAAAAGATATATTCATGTCTGGTTCTGTGTGATATAAGCCCATAAACTGAATGTGTGTCATTCTTCCTTGCTAGTAGAGACTGGCTTTTATCTTAGAGGTTAAAAATGCTGAATACACACCTTCTTCTGTCTTCTTTGTTGCTAAAGCAGGTAGTGGGACCAAATCCTGACCAGTGGAACACTGCTGGGCAACTTTTGGGAAATGTTTTCCTACACAATAAAGAGATATTCACCAAAGTGCCCCCTTTCCTCATGGTAAGCCATAATCGTTCCTACGTGTGATGCTCACAACTGTTGTAGTGATCTTATGTCTCAAAAGGGAGAGATCTCCAGCACACTGAAGATTGCAGAGCAACTGTATGCTTGATATATGATTGAGCATCTGTACACCTCTGGAAATTCTCTGCTCTGATCTTTTTGTTACATGATATAAGACATAACTCTTTATATGCCTGTTTTATGGCCTCTGATGATTCCCTGCCCTGATTTCACACTGGAGAAGACGAAGAATTGTTCTAGTTTTCAATATCTTCCAAATGCATCTTCACTGTAATCCCAAATGTCCTGTTCATCAGTTACTGGTTTCATAGTTTTGATTTCTCGATTCTGTCATCAGAAGTAGGGAGTTTACATATATATTAAATTATATATATATTATATAAATAAAATACTATAAAATAATTTATATTTTTTCTGATATTAGAATTCCATATATATGGAAAAATATAATACAAATTGTAAATTTTAAAAAAGGAGATGGAAGAATATTAACATATAAACATTTATATTACAGCTCATGTTTTGTTTAACTCAAATTTAGTGTTACGTTTTTAGAGCTATAAACCTGGAAAATTTCCTCAATTATAGCCTGGTAAAAATCAGGGTAAACTATTCCACTGTAGGTTTTCAGAACGGCAAGTATCAAAGTTTCATGAACGTATATGTGATAAACATTTGAAACAGAGCTCTGTATCACTATGTTTGTGATGCAGATTCTAACAGCAATATACCAGGGGATGAGAAGAAGCAGCTGAACTTTTCCACTTGGTGCAAATGATATCTCTGAATAGATCTTTCTAGTCTTAATATTATTAAACAGAGAAGAAAAGGCTAAATCTTTTAGCCTGTGAAAAGATTCCACAATGGCAAAAAAGAAAAAGAAATGTGGTTATACCATTCAAGAATAAAAAAAGGAAGCTTTGAAAAAAATCTTGCTCTAAGACAAAAGAATAAATGTTAGACTATATCTGTGTTTTCAACATAATTCAATATAACTTGGATTCTCTGTAAGAAGAGATGAAATGTGGAATAAATGACATGACAAAAGTTCTGGCTGAGAGTTAGACTGAAATAAAACAGAGATGGATGAGATAGGGAAATATTGAAATTAAATTAAATGTAGCATCAGGGAGAAAAATCTCTTTAGGAAAAGGAAATAACAGAGTATGAATAACACTAGGGAGACCTCAGAGCACTGTGGAATGGAAGCTATAGTAAAAAATACAATAGATGAAAGTGAAAGCATGTCACATGTCTGCAGACTGAAAGGGTTCAACAGGGCTCCAGGGAAGATTAATGGAAGCATACAAATGTCTACATAAATTATGGTGACCTTGTGTAAATTAAAAAAAAAATACAGAAATAGTTTTACAAAAATCTAAGCAGAAAGTTTTAAAAATTAAAAGGGAGAAAACTGTAGGATATCAGTTTACCACAAGAAAGAAAATTAGGGTTCTTTTAATATTCTCACCTATAATATTAAATGAAGGAAGATATGAAAACTATAATTCATCTACACAGTTTTGAGGAAGATATTTGTGACAAAAGACTTTCATTCCCTGACTACTTCTCAAGTGAATACAAGGAATGAAAGAGTATTAAGCCCTATCATTCTTGTATCCAACTTCAGTATATATATATATATATATATATATATACATATACACACACACACAAATATTTTATATTTATATACGCAATATGTTGTGCAAGCCTTAAACATGATTTAAGAGCTCTAAAAAGGCAAGTTATAATATGACATTTGTTTTGGAATGGATTCAAATCATCTATAAATATAATTAAAACTAAGTATTACGAATATTGTTTCAAAACACAGTACAAACGTCCCCTATTTCCTCTATCTCTTTACCAATTTTTTCCAATATTATGCCTCTGTTGAATCCTGATCTCCCCTGAAGATACAAAATCATCTGCAGGTGTTCATTCTAGTGAAGGCTGCTTGTTTTCCAATAGAGAGAATGTCCAAATGTCATTTAAAGATTATCTTTAATAATCTATTTCACAAATGTCTCCTCTAGTCCGCTGCTCTCAAGCCTGCATTAATACTCCCAAACTAATATTATGATAACATCAGAAATGATTACCTCCTATTTCAGAAATTAGCCCCGCTTCTACTATCTCCTTCATCTCAAGTCTTGCTATTATCTGGGTGGCTTTATAATCTGTAATGATGACTCAGCAGATATCCTACCCTCTCAAATCTTTGGCTTCCTCATCTACAGGGGGTTTTACCAATATTTTCTTCTGCCATATGAACCCTCACTGTTCTAATTTTGAAAACAAAAATGTTTCCATGCTTAGGCCACACTGAGTTATGATTTTTTAAATTCCAAATTTGCAAAAAATTTAGTAAGGATGTAAAATAACAAAAACTCTTATAAAGTTAGAAAAAAGGTGAAATAGTTCAAGCACTTCACATTGTTTTGAAACTATGGCAATCCTACCCTAGGTGTATACAATGGGGAAAACTTTTCACATGTGCCAAAAAAGTAATAGCTCTATTGTTTATTTTTCATTAAAATATATCCTAAAAACAGTCCAAATGTTCATCATAGGAGATTCACTAAATATGTTGTGTTTTGTTGTGGAAAACAGAATACTTACTTTTTAAAAAAATTTTTTATTGGAGTATAGTTGATTTACAATGTTGTGTTAGTTTCAGGTGTACCACAAAGTGAATCAGTTATACATTTATGTATATCCACTCTTTTTTAGATTCTTTTCCCATATAGGCCATTAGAGAGTATTGAATAGAGTTCCCTGTGCTATACAGCAGGTCCTTATTAGTTATCTATTTAATATATAGTACTATGTATATGTCAATCCCAATATTCCAAATAATCCCTCTCCACCCCCCTTACACCCTGGTTACCATAAGTTTGTTTTCTACATCTGTAACGCTATTTCTGTTTTGTAGGTAAGTTCATTTGTACCCTTTTATTAGATTCCACATAAAGTGATATCATATGATATTTGTTTTTCTCTGTCTGAGTTACTTCACTAGTATGACAATCTCTATGTCCATCGATGTTGCTGCAAATGGCATTATTTTGTTCTTTTTTATAGCTGAGTAATATTCAATTGTATATATGTACCACATTGTCTTTATCTATTCCTCTCTTGGTAGACATTTAGATTGCTTCCATGTCCTGGCTATTGTAAATAGTGCTGCAAAGAACATTGGGGTGCATGTATCTTTTTGAATTATGGTTTTCTCTGGATATAGGCCTAGGAGTCTCCAGAAAATGGGCATAGAGGGAAAGTACCTCAATATAATAAAGGCCATATATGACAAACCCATAGCAAACATCATTCTCAATGGTAAAAAACTGAAAGCATTTCCTCTAAGATCAGGAACAAAACAAGGATGTCCACTCTCACCACTGTTATTCCACATAATTTTGGAAATCTTAGCCATGGCCATCAGAGAAGAAAAAGAAATAAAAGGAATCCTAATTGAAAAAGAAGAAGTTAAAACTGTCACTGTTTGCAGATGACATGATACTATACATAGAAAATCCTAAAGATGCTACCAGAAAACTACTAGAGCTCGTCAATGAATTTGGTAAAGTTGCAGGATACAAAATTAATACACAGAAATCTCTTGCATTCCTATACACTAACAATGAAAGGTCAGGAAGAGAAATCAAGGAAACAATCACATTTACCATCGCATCAAAAAGAATCAAATACCTAGGAATAAACCTACCTAACGAAGAAAAAGACCTGTACTCAGAAAACTGTAAGATACTGATGAAAGTAATAAAAGATGACACAAACAGATGGAGAGATATACCATGTTCTTGGATCGGAAGAATCAGTATTGTCAAAATGACAATACTACCCAAAGTAATCTACAGATTCAATGCAATCCCTATCTAATTACCAATGGCATTTTTCACAGAATTAGAACAAAAAATTTTACAATTTGTATAGAAACACCAAGACCCTGAATAGGAAAAGCAATCTTGAGAAAGAAAAACAGAGCTGGAGGAATCAGGCTTCTGACTTCAGACTATACTACAAAGCTATAGTAATCAAGACAGTATGGTACTGGCATAAAAACAGAAATATAGATCAATGGAACAGAAGAGAAAATACAGAGATAAACCCATGCATCTATGGTCACCTAATCTACGACAAAGGAGGCAAGAATATACAACAGAGAAAATATGGTCTTTTTAATAAGTGGTGCTGGGAAAACTGGACAGCTACATGTAAATGAAAGAAATTAGAACACTCCCTAACACCATACACAAAAATAACCTCCAAATGGAATAAAGACCTAAATGTAAGACTGGATACTATAAAAGTCTTAGAGGAGGAAGGGGTGCCTTCAAGATGGTGAAGGAGTAAGACGTGGAGATCACCTTCCTCCCTACAAATACATCAGAAATACAACTACATGTGGAACAACAACTACAGAACACCTACTGAATGGTGGCAGAAGATCTCAGACTTCCCAAAAGGCAAGAAACTCCCCACATACCTGGGTAAGGCAAAGAAAAAAGGAAAAACAGAGACAAAAGAATAGGGACAGGACCTGCACCTCAGGGAGGGAGCTATGAAGGAGGAAAAGTTTCCACACACTAGGAAGCCCCTTCACTGGTGGAGATGGGGGTGAGTGGGGGGAAAGCTTCGGAGTCATGGAGGAGAGCACAGCAACATGGATGCAGAGGGCAACACGGAGAGATTCCCACAAAAAGAATTGGTGCTGACCAGCACTCACCAGCCTGAGAGGCTTGTCTGCGCACCCACTGGGATGGGTGGGGGCTGGGAGCTGAGGCTCGGCTTGGGAGGTCAGATCCCAGGGAGAGGACTGGGGTTGGCTCTGTGAACAGAGCCTGAAGTGGCTGGTGCACGACAGCTAGCCAGGAGGGACTCTGGGAAAAACTCTGGACCTGCCTAAGAGTCAGGAGACCATTATTTCAGGGTGCACAAGGAGAGGGGATCAGAGCACCACCTAAACGAGCTCCAGAGATGGGCGCAAGCCATGGCTATGAGCACGGAACACAGAGACAGGCATGAAATGCTAAGTCTGATGCTACAGCCACCAAACATCCTGTGTGCAAGCAGAAGTCACTATTCATACTACCCCACCTCCCCGGGAGCCATTACAGCCCACCATGGCCACGGTCCCACTATCCAGAGAAAACTTCTCCAGGGGAACACACGGTGCACTTCAGGGTGTTGCAATGTCACACAGGCCTCTGCCACTACAGCCTTGCCCCACATTCCATACCGATTCCTCCCCTAGGCCTGAATGAGCCAGAGCACCCTATTCAGCTACTAATTTAACGCCTTCTTTTCTGAGCAAAGAACAGATGCCCTCAGGTGACTTACATACAGAGGCAGGGTCAAATCCAAAGCTGAACCCCAGGAGCTCTGTGAACAAAGAAAAGAAAGGGAAATTTCTCCCAGCAGCCTCAGAAGCAGTGGATTAAATCTCCATAACCAACTTTATGTACACTGTATCTGTGGAATACCTGAATACACAATAAATCATCCCAAAATTGACGTGGTGGACTTTGGGAGCAACTGTAGACTTGCGGTTTGCTTTCTGCATCTAATTTGTTTCTGGTTTTATGTTTATCTTAGTTTAGTATTTAGAGCTTATTATCATTGGGAGATTTGTTTATTGATTTGGTTGCTCTCTTCCGTTTTTTATTTTATTTATATAAATATATATATTTCCGTTTTCTCTTTTTGTGAGTGTGTATGTGTATGCTTCTTTGTGTAATTTTGTCTGTATAGCTTTGTCTTTTCATTTGTCCTGTGGTTCTGACTGTCCATTTTGTTTGTTTGTTTGTCTTAGTATCATTTTTAGCACTTGTTACCATTGGTGGATTTGTTTTTTAGTTTGGCTGCTCTCTTCTTTCGTTCTCTTTTTCTTTTTTTTAATTACTTTTTGTTTTCTTTTTAATAATTCTTTTCTATTTTAAAACCTATTTAATTTAATTTTATTTATTTATTCTTCTTTCTTTCTTTCCTTTTTATTTTTTTCTTCTCTTTTCTTCTGAACTGTGTGGCTGACAGGGTCTTGGTGCTCTGGCTGGGTGTCAGGCATGAGCCTCTGAGGTGGGAGAGCCTAGTTCAGGACATTGGTCCACCAGAGATCCCCCAGCACCACGTAATATCAAACAGCAAAAGCTGTCCCAGAGATATCCATCTCAATATTAAGACCCAGCTCCACTCAATGACCAGCAAGCTACAGTGCTAGACACCATATGCCAAACAACTAGCAAGACAGGAGCACAGCCCCACCCATTAGCAGAGAGGCTGCCTAAAATTATAAGTTCACAGACACCCCAAAACACACCACCAGACATGGTCCTGCTCACCAGAAACACAAGATCCAGCCACATCCAACAGAACACAGGCACCAGTCCCCTCCACCAGGAAGGCAACACAAACCACTGAACCAGCCTTAGCCACTGGGACCAGACACTAAAAAAAATGGGAACTACAAACCTGGAGCATGTGAAAAGGAGACACGAAACACAGTAAGTTAAGCAAAATGAGAACACAGAGAAACACACAGCAGATGAAGGAGCAAGGTAAAAACCCACCAGACCAAACAAATGAAGAGGAAATAGGCAGTCTACCTGAAAAATAATTCAGAGTAATGATAGTAAAGATGACCCAAATCCTGGAAATAGAATGAAAAAAATACAAGAAACATTTAACAAGGAACTAGAAGAACTAAAGAGCAAACAAACAATGATGAACAACACAATAAATGAAATTAAAAATACTCTAGAAGGAATCAAGAGCAGAATAACTGAGGCAGAAGAACAGATGAGTGCCCTGGAAGATAAAATAGTGGAAATAACTACTGCATAGCAGAATAAAGAACGAAAAGAATTGAGGACAGGCTCAGAGACCTCTGGGACAACATTAAACACAACAGCTTCGAATTATAGGGGTCCCAGAAGAAGAAGAGATAAAGAAAGGAACTGAGAAAATATTTGAAGAGATTAGAGTTGAAAACTTCCCTAATATGGGAAAGGAAACATTCAATAAGTCCAGGAAGCACAGAGAGTCCCACACAGGATAAATCCAAGGAGAAACACACCAAGACACATATTAATGAAACTATCAAAAATTAAGTACAAAGAAAAAATATTAAAAGCAGCAAGGGAAAAGCAACAAATAACATACAATGGAACCACAATAAGGTTAACAGCTGATCTTTCAGCAGAAACTCTGCAAGGCAGAAGGGAGTGGCAGGACATATTTAAAGTGATGAAAGGGAAAAACTTACAACCAAGATTACTCTACCCAGCAGGGATCTCATTCAGATTTGATGGAGAAATTAAAACCTTTACAGACAAGCAAAACCTAAGAGAATTCAGCACCACCAAACCAGCTCTACAACAAATGCTAAAGGAACTTCTCTAGGCAGGAAACACAAAAGAAGGAAAACATTTACAATAACAAACCCAAACCAATTAAGAAAATGGTAATAGGAATGTACATATCAATAACTATCTTAAATGTAAAATGATTAAATGCTCCAACCAAAGAACAGTGGCTGGCTGAATGGATACAAAAACAAGACCCATACATATGCTGTCTACACAAGACCCACTTCAGACCTAGGGACACATAACAGACTGAAAGTGAGGGGATGGAAAAAGATATTCCATGAAATGAAAATCAAAAGAAAGCTGGAGTAGTAATTCCCATATCAGACAAAATAGACTTTAAAACAAAGAATATTACAAGAGACAAAGAAGGACACTACATAATGATCAAGGGATAAATCCAAGAAGAAGATATAACAATTATAACTATTTATGCACCCAACATAGGAGCACCTCAATACACAAGGCAAATGCTAACAGCCATATTAGGGGAAACTGACAGTAACACAATCATAGTAGGAGATTTTAACACCCCACTTTCACCAATGGACAGATCATCCAAAATGAAAATAAATAAGGAAACACAAGCTTTTAATGATACATTAAACAAGATGGACTTAATTGATATTTATAGGACATTCCATCACAAAACATCAGATTATACTTTCTTCTCAAGTGCTCATGGAACATTCTCAAGGATAGATCATATCTTGGGTCTCAAATCAAGCCTTGGTAATTTAAGAAAATTGAAATAGTATCAAGTAACTTTTCCAATCACAATGCTATGAGATTAGATATCAATTACAAAAAATATCTGTAAAAAAACACAAACACATGGAGGCTAAACAATACACTACTAAATAACCAAGAGATAACTGAAGAAATCAAAGAGGAAATCAAAAAATACCTAGAAACAAATGACAATGAAAACACGATGACACAAAACCTATGGGATGCAGCAAAAGCAGTTCTAAGAGGGAAGTTTATAGCAATACAATCCCACCTCAAGAAACAAGAAACAACTCAAATAAACAACATAACCTTACACGTAAAGCAATTAGAGAAAAAAGAACCAAAAATTCACAAAGTTAGCAGAAGGAAAGAAATCATAAAGATCAGATCAGAAATAAATGAAAAAGAAATGAAGAAAATGATAGCAAAGATCAATAAAACTGAAGCTGGTTCTCTGAGAAGATAAAAAAAATTGATAAACTATTAGCTAGACTCATCAAGAAAAAAAAGGGAGAAGACTTAAATCAATAGAATTAGAGATGGAAAAGGAGAAGTAACAACTGACACTGGAGAAATACAAAGGATCATGAGAGATTACTTCAAGCAACTATATGCCAATAAAACGGACAACCTGGAAGAAATGGACAAATTCTTAGAAGCACAACCTTCTGAGACTGAACCAGGAAGAAATAGAAAATATAAACAGTCCAATCACAAGCACTGAAATTGAGACTGTGATTAAAAATCTTCCAACAAACAAAAGCCCAGGACCAGATGGTTGCACAGGCGAATCCTATCAAACACTTAGAGAACAGCTAACACCTACCCTCTCAAACTCTTCCAAAATATAGCAGAGAGAGGAACACTCCCAAACTCATTCTACTAGGCCACCATCACCCTGATAGCAAAACCAGAGGAAGATATCACAAAAAAAGAAACCTATAGGCCAATATCATTGATGAATATAGATGCAAAAATCCTCAACAAAGTACTAGCAAACAGAATCCAACAACATATTAAAAGGATCAGACACCATGACCATGTGGGGTTTATCCCATGAATGCAAGGATTCTTCATTATACAGAAATCAATCAGTATGATAAACTATATTAACAAATTGAAGGAGACAAAACATATGATCATCTCAATAGATGCAGAAAAAGCTTTCAACAAAACTCAACACCAATATATGTTAAAAACCCTCCAGAAAGTAGGCATAGCAGGAACTTACCTCGACATAATAAAGTCCATATATGACAAATGCACAGCCAACATCATTCTCAATGGTGAAAAACTGAAACCATTTCCACTAAGATCAGGAACAAGACAAGGTTGCCCACTGTCACCACTATTATTCAACATAGTTTTGGAAGTTTTAGCCACAGCAATCAGAGAAGAGAAAGAAATAAAAGGAATCCAAATCATAAAAGAAGAAGTAGAACTGTCAGTGTTTGCAGATGACATGATACTATGCATAGAGAATCCTAAGGATGATACCAGAAAACTACTAGAGCTAATCAATGAATTTGGTAAAGTAGCAGGATACAAAATTAATTCATAGAAATCTGCATTCCTATACACTAATGATGAAAAATCTGAAAGAGAAATTAAGGAAACACTCCCATTTACCATTGCAACAAAAAGAATAAAATACCTAAGAATAAATCTACCTAGGGAGAAAAAAGACCTGTATGCATAAAACTATAAGACACTGATGAAAGAAGTTAAAGATGACACAAAGAGATGGAGAGATATACCATGTTTTTGGATTGGAAGAATCAACATTGTGAAAATGACTATCCTACCCAAAGCAATCTATAGATTCAATGCAATCCTTATGAAACTACCAATGGCATTTTTCACAGAACTAGCAGAAAAAATTGCACAATTTGTATGGAAACACAAAAGACCCCACATAGCCAAATCAATCTTGAGAAAGAAAAGCAGAGCTGGAGGAATCAGACTCCTGGACTTCAGATTATACTACAAAGCTACAGTTATCAAGAAATTATGGTACTGGCAGAAAAACAGAAATATAGATCAATGGAACAGGATAGAAAGCCCAGAGATAAACCCATGCACATATGGTCAACTTATCTTTGATAAAGGAGACAAGAATATGCAATGGAGAAAAGACAGCCTCTTCATATGCGGTGCTGGGAAAACTGGACAGCTACACATAAAAGAATGAAATTAGAGCACTCCCTAACACCATACAGAAAAATAAACTCAAAATGGATTAGAGACCTAAATGTAGGACTGGACAGTATAAAACTCTTAGAGGAAAACACAGGCATAACACTCTATGACATAAATCACAGCAAGATCCTTTTTGACCCACCTCCTGGAGAAATGGAAATAAAAACAAAAATGAACAAATGGGACCTAATGAAACTTAAAAGCTTTTTCACAGCAAAGGAAACCATAAACAAGATGAAAAGGCAACCTTCAGAATGGGAGAAAATATTTGCAAATGAAACAACTGACAAAGGATTAATCTCCAAAATTATAAGCAGCTCATGCAGCTCAATATCAATAAAAAACAACCCAATCCAAATATGGGCAGAAGACCTAAACAGACATATCTCCAAAGAAGATATACGATTGCCAACAAACACATGAAAGGATGCTGAATATCACTAATCATTAGAGAAATGCAAATCAAAACTACAATGAGGTATCACCTCACACCAGTCAGAATGGCCATCATAAAAAAATCTACAAACAATAAATGCTGGAGAGGGTGTGGAGAAAAGGGAACCCTCCTACACTGTTGCTGGGAATGTCAATTGGTGCAGCCATTGTGGCAAAAGTATGGAGGTTTCTCAAAAAACTAAAAATGGAGCTACTCCTTCACTAATTTCTGTGCCTTCATGGGAAATTATTTATTATCAGTTGATGGAGGAAGAAAAATATCTCAGATCTGGTTTGCAGATGGATATGCTGGCACCAGAAAGAAGTAGTCTAAAATTATATTACAATTTATTCAGGGGTGGCCCTGAAAGACAGTGGTAAATAGGATTTGTTCCAGTGAGAACTACTTCAGGCAGTCTATCTAGCATATCTGATTGTCTGTTTTAAGTGATTGCCAGAGGAACAGATTTTCATGGTTCATGGGCAGTGTCAATGTGATGACTGATTAGGGACTTGAGATAAACAAGATTTGGTGATATGGAAATATTTTTAAAAAGTCATGTAGATTGACTTCTCTAAAAGTGCATTGCTTGGCAGTATAATTTCCCCTGTTAGTACTCACCAAAAAGTCTACTGAAAATGAGTTTTTCTATAATCAGGTAGACAAAATGACCCATTTTTTTGATGTCTATCATCTTCCTTCCTTATCTGCCTACAAAGTGGCCATGGTGAAAAATTCAAGCTTTTTGAATTCATGGGCTCAATAACAGGGTTCCCCATACCTCAGGATGACCTCATTACTCATATATAAGTATCAAATATGCTAAAATCAAAATCTGCTTTTGCAGAGCCCCTGATGTGGTCCTTCCATAAAGACATCAGTCAGGCTCTTAGTGAAAAATTATGGAGGGGAGAGGGAATACAGATTTGATTTCCCTCTCTGTAATGCTTCTGCGGTACTGCTATTAATGGTTTGAGGAAGCCATTTATAATCCTGATATCACAAACTACATTGCTGTAACCAAAGAATATATTTCTTAAAAAACAAACAAACAATAGCAAAAAACAAAACCAAAAAAAACCCCAGTGCTCATGGATCATGAACTTCACTCATCCTATCAAATTTACCATCATCAGAGTCAGCTAGCCTGATATAATTGTGGAATAGTTTATTAAAGATTCAGCTATGGGGACTTCCCTGGTAGTGCAGTGGTTAAGAATCTGCCTGCTGATGCAGGGGACACGGGTTTGAGCTCTGGTCTGGGAAGATCCCACATGCCGTGGAGCACATAAGACCGTGCGCCATGACTACTGGGCCAGCACTCTAGAGCCCGCGGCAACCGCAACTACTGAGCCCATGCGCCTAGAGCCCGTGCTCCACAACAAGAGAAGCCACCGCAATGAGAATCCCGCGCACCGCAATGAGGAGTAGACCCTGCTCGGCACAACTAGAGAGCCCGCACGCAGCAACGAAGACGTGATGCAGCCAAAATATAAATAAATAACTTTATTAAAAAAAAATAGTTTCAGCTATGGAGGCTACTGAAAAAAAAATCCAGTGAAGCTGGGGTACTGTCCTACACAATATAGTATATGGTTTGAAACAATAACAATTATAGTGTTATTTGGAGTGCAGGTGATCCTTCTTACTATATTATTTAACTATTAGCTTGCAAAACCTTTGTTTTCTCTTCCCACAATCTTGGGCTCTTTTTGCCTAGGTTTCTTATATCCTAATGGAGAAAAACTTTCAAAATGGGATACAACGTTGGTCTTCTTGAGTTTAGTTGAGATTGCCAACAGGCTCCTCATGCCCTTGAACTAACAGAACAGAGTGATTGATTCCAAATACCAAGTGGAAATAAGGTCTCTGGTATTCAGTGGAGGCAGGAAAAACTATGAATGGAACCTAAATGCTTTACTGGGCACTCCTTGGTATTTCTATGGTAAGTGGTAGATGCGAATAGAAAAATAGTAATTCAATAAATGCAAAATCATAAAGGACTCAAACCCTTCAAAAATGATTTGTCACACCACCAGAGAATCCTAACCAGCTGAGAAGTTAGCAGTGAGTGATGGAAGATAATGTAGGTAAAAAAGAAAGGAAGTGATAAATATCAACTACAGCCTTTTACTACTCACAAAATATGAGCTGCATTACCAGTGTATATTTCTGTTATGCATACATCAAACATTTTATCTATTTGTTTGTATGTATGCTTAAATATCTCCCTTCCTTTCCCATTTAGAATGAGGATTTTTAATGATGTCTAATTTCACTTTCATAGGTCACCAGAAAATCACTAGAAGCCACATACATAACTGATAAGGAAAATGCATATTACTTAGAATTCCTGGAATTGAGAAGACTACTATAATTGTTGGGATTTTGTGTCTACCCTTTCTTCAGAGACAGTGAGAATGTCTCCAATTTTAATAGGTATTACCTTATACTAATCAAAATCATAAAGTTGTATGGTTGAAGAATTAAAATTGATGTGAAGTAGAAGATGAAGAAACATGTATTTGGTATGGATATATATTTTAAAAAGCAAGATAATAATAAATTAAAAAATTCTGAAAGTACTTTGCTCTAGAGGGTTGAGGATGGGATAAGAGAGGAAAATATCAGTTTATTCAATAATCCTGGTGATGTTTTAATTCTTCTGTTGGATTTTGGAATTATTAGGATTCATTGTATTACCATGCTTTATAATTTTGATATATAATATATATATTCTATTATATGCATCAAAAATTCACTCCTTGGCTATAACCTCTTATCCTTCCCAGTATTTTTTAACTTATTCTTATATGTCCTTGAAATCATATGAATCATCATTTTCTAGGTCCTTTACTCTCTCCTCATTTGGCTTCCTTCTATCTTCAACTTCTTTATCCAATATATTACATTATTCTTAATTTTACCATATTTTTACCAATATTGTCCATTTTTCTGATTTTAATTTTGCACCAACTGAAGTGGTCATTACATGTTGACTCCCCCAAAAAAGAATATAACTCCTCTTCCTGTCTTCCCAATCACAACGAAACATCACCAACCATGTACCCAGTTGCCCACATCATTCTTTTTAATCTTACAATTTCCCCCATCTTCACATTCATAACACTGGTCTAGCTCTCCAACATATCCTGTCTAGATAACTTAGACATTTTTCTAATTCAATGTGCACTTCAAAGTAAAATTTCATGCTTCAAGGTATATTCAAAATGATCTTTCAAAAGTGTGCTTGTAAATTTTCTTACATTCTTTAATGACACCTTATTGTTTTAAGATAAAATAATTATAATGGAATACTATATAATAATTTAAAATGTCTAAAAAACTATGAAATGATATTGGAAAATACTCAGGCTATATTTGCAATCAAATGCATGTCACAAAGAGTTTATATAGCTTAATTTGAGTTTTGTAAAAATTAATGTTTATGCATATATACATATAAATCAATCTATATCTATCCAGGACTGTTTTTCTTTCTTTCAACATATCTATTACCTCTCTACCCACACATATAAAAGAAAACACTATGGAGAACAACAACCAAATTTTAAGAGTGTCTCTCCTGAATTAAGGAGTTATGAGCTATTTTTCTTTCTTGTTTACACGTTCCTAAATTTTCCAAATTATCTACGAGTCGTCAGTGCTTTCCATTTTTTTTACAATATGTTTCTATTGACATAATAAGAAAAATCAGTTTAAGAGATAAATAATATATGATTTCCCCTTATAACCTCCTAGTTGATCATGAATTTTCCTACTTTTCTTCAAAAAAAAAACGGAAAAAACAGAGAAATCCTGTTTTTATTCCCTGCTCCTTTGTACGAAGTAAATGTCAGCTAACTTCACTTTGCCAGATGTGAGGCATTTATCCATGAATGTTTGCTCATTTGACAATATTAGCTCTGGCTTAAGTGAAATGTTACTTATAGGGGAAGGGGAAAACATTGGTATTTAAAGCATCCTCACTTATATATGCCATACACACACACATACACACACACACACACACACACACACACACACAAACTTTTCTCTGTGTCTGTTCAGATCGTATCCAGTACTTGCTTAGGCTCCAAATAGGATTTTGAGGGTCTTCCTTACCAATTATTCTATATATATCCTACCACCTAATTAGTGGTGATGGTCACCACAGTATGGTAGTATGACCAAACACCAGATTTCGAGAATAGGGTACAATGATCACTACTGACGAGATTAGGGCACTAGATTTGAAAGTTTTCCATCTCACATCTCTATACCGCTCCCAACCTGTCTCATCCAAAAAATTTAAAAAAGTGTCTCATGGACAAATGGAGCTTCCAGAACTCTTTTGATTGGTATACTTTGAAAATGACGTTGCTCCACTGTTTCCACGTGTTTTAGCCACCCTTATGCTAAATCCTCTCTTTTGGCACATAGTCAGTCCAAGTACATACTATGTGACAGACACTATTACTGGTCCTGGACAAATCATGCTCAGTAGGCAAGAACCCAAGCCCTCAAGGAGCTCTCTCATTCTACTTTTCCTAAAATAATACCACTGGCATATCTAGAGCAGTAGCTTTATACTCATGCCTGTGAATTCATTAATAAGTCTTGCACTGCATGTGGTTCACGAAGAAAATTTATTTCTCCCTTCTTCCTTGAAGATTTTTAAAGAAAATTTAAGATAGCCAGTCCAAGTTGTTTTTCATGAGAAGAATGAAAATCTACATTCATGCTGTACCAACTCTTTTCCAAGCTTTAGCATAAATTTCCAAAATAATACTTTAAGATGCATAGTATAAATCATATTTTCACTTGAGAAAGATGCATGCCTATATAGCTCAAGAATTCCTATCACCATAAGGAAAATTTGGGTATCCATCATCTTAATTTATGCTCCTACATACAGCTTTAAGATACTAGAAAGACTGAGGTTGAAATTAAAACTGAAATAGAGGCTTTGTACAGGCAATAGCATTCCATTCACTGGTTGAAAGGGCAATCAAATATGCACTTTGAGGCCATACATACCTGAGTTTGAATATTTTCTTTGTCAATCACTAGTGCTATAACCTCTGATAAGTTATTATATTTTAATTAAACTGGGATAATAATAATCACCTTACAGGATTTTGAGAACATTAAATGAGATCATATATATAAAGTTACTACCATGTAAAAAGGAAAGAACTCAATAAATGGTAGTTTCTCTTTGTTTCTATAAATAGTGTTGATGGTTAAAAGGAGTTAAGAGCACTTTATGGGCTCAAATTGTACCCCACCACTGTGATAATTTGGTGTCCTAATTTACAAACCCTTTTGCTCTTAGAGATGAAAGGATTGGATGAGTGAAAGGATTGGATGAATTTTGATATATAAAGAAGAGTGGCTGGGGAGTGTAGTTAATAGCATTTATTATTATTTTATTTAATGAACAAAAGGAGCCCTCCCCACCAGAGGTAACTGTATAACTGCTATGTCTGTGAATTTGGTAAGATATTTGTAAGGAAATGATACATTTTCCAATCCCTTTGCTAAAGTAGATTAAGAAATCAAACATTTGAACATGAATCATCTCCCTTTATTCAATCTCAATGCTTATTCTTACTTGGGGAACTAACTCATGAAAGAACAAAACCATCCTGTAATTACACACTGGAAATTAATTTTTCTGGGACAAAAGCAATAGCAAAACCAAATTCAGCAAAATCAGCCATTACTTCTTTTAGGCATCAGCAGGGTATGTCCTCCCCATCCTGGAGTTTTCATAGTTGTGTCCAAGACATTTCAGTTTACTTTGCTTCAGTTCATTACTAGCTCAGTTATTTCTCACTCTTCTCTATGTCTCTTCTACCCACCGTTTTTACTCATAGGGAGAGTTTCTCAAGAGTTTCTTGAGCCTTGTTTCTTACCTAAGAGCTATATTTTACTCTTCCCACCTCTGAAAAGTTACTTTCTAGCCTCTGATAAGTTATGACCTCTGATAGCCTTCTTTAATAAATCCTTGAACTAAATAAGTTTTTCAATATCTTATTTTTTAATTGATACATCCTTAAGACAATATCTTGATTTATTATTATTTTAGATACCAATGGAAAATATTTCTGTAAAATTATTTCCTTTGTAGTCTTACTTTGAAAATAAGAATTTCAAAACAATGTGGAAAGGTAATAAATGTATATTAATAAATGTATATGTGTGTTATGTGTATGTTATGTATGTGTATGTGTGTGAATATAATATAATATAATGTTATAATATTATATATTATATAATATTGGATCAATAATCCTTAAAAACATTCTTCTTCTTTTCTCTGTCCTTTAAAGTCTGCTTTACTAGTTAAATATATTTTCTAGGTAACAACACACATTTACAGGAATGGATAGGGATGATGGAATTTGCAATGTCTTAAATGTGGATGTTAGTTTTGAACGCTTATATGCATGCATATGTGCACACCTACACATATACATTTTTATTGTGCATTCCTTACTTCAACCTAATATTAATCCATGTCAAACTCTTGGCTGTATAAGGTGAGAGGGATGAGGTTGGTGATTGAAGTCTTGGTGATAGAAGCACAGCACTCTGAGGACTTCAGGAAAGCTTTTTACTCAATTCTCCTCCTTTAGAAGTTTACATTTTCTGTTTCATCTCTGGGATTGAGTTTAGTGACAATCACACATTGAAAGTCTGTAGAAATGCCATGGGAACTGCTTAACAGCATTCAGATGAGGAGATGGCATTTGAGTCCCCAACATCAGGCCTGCCTCTTTCATATTAGAAATCTTAATCAGGTGAACTTAGAGGGTAGTTGGAAAAGAGGTCATCTACATATCTGTTTTCACCAGTAAAAGCTGCATCCTATTTTTGAATCTAATCTAAAAGTTAGACACCTGAATAATTTTCATTTGCTTGGCATGCCTAAGGTAGTAAAATGGCTGGGTCTTTGAAACAATATGTAGAACTTATATTTTTCTACAATTGTTCTACTGCATGGACCCATTTCATAAATTACATATTTTTGCTACAGTTATCTACTTTACGATTCTGGCCATTTTACTCAACATTAAGTGACCAGCATGTTTCAAATTATATTACAGGATTTTTTGGCATTTTATGAAAGAAAAATTAAGCAGTTGACGATGAACTGTAATCACAGCCAAGCTGCTTTATAATTAATATTCGGTGCTTGAAATGGGTAGATTTCATTGTAACTTATACGTAATTTAATTGAAATGTTGCAGTAATACTTCCACCATTAAATATTTCTAGAATTCCAAATCTACCTGAGATGCATAATGTTACAAGCAATGCAGATATTTTCTCTTTCATTCAGTGGTAAATAATTCATTCAGTAGAGTGAAATTAACAAAGATACGCGAAATGAATATAAAAGCAAATGACTGAATTGGAAAAGTAATAAAAATGTAATCACTGAAACTGTGAGGTGAGGTACTTTGCAATGTTAGCACTTTGAATAGTTGTTAAAATATAAAATAATTCCATTTTGCATGATATTTTTAAATTCACACAAAACAATTGATTTAAATTTGAAATATTTGCAGTACAAAGAACCTCACCCTATAGACAAGATGTTTAAGGTTAAATATAATAGAAACATAAATCTTCTGTAAGTCTTATTAAAGGAGAAATATCTGCAGTATCTGAGTTAGATTTCTTTCAACCAAAAACTCCCATTCAGAAATGCTAGCATTCTGACATGATGACAAATTACTCGAACAAATGCTAAATAGTTAAATGGACAGGTGATGGATGGCCTCATAAGTCTTGCAGGGCAACCTGTGTAAGATACTAATTGGTTCTGTGGAACTGGTTTTAGTCAATAAATTCAGTTGAGAGATTTTTTGTGTGTTAGACATCCTTAAAGAATGCAGTGCTGTAGGTGACAAAACACTTGCCACATATTAGGCCACCAACCACTTTATTACATCCAGTGTGCATGATACCTCTTTTCTTAAATCTAGCCTACATTCAAATGATAAATATTTATTATTAATCCCCAATAGTGAGATTCTTTATGGGTTACCATTTGACCTTTGAGACTACCTATTTTTCACGCTCCAAAAGATTCCTCAATTTTTTTCTTCTTCCAGAAAGCAACCCAAATTAGGTTTTTCAAATAAAATTTAAGTGATAAAGTTTTTTTAAATTTTTCTATAGGATCAGAATACAAAGAATATTTGTTCCTTTCAACACATGTAAAATATTAGCAGATCTAATATTTTTAGGACAAATTAATTCTCTTTTCCTCTTCTTTTTAAAAATCATAAAATTGTGTGATATTTATCAAATTTATTTTCAAATTTCCAGAATCTTGTTTAGCGGAAGGAAGGAAGAAAGAAGGAAGGAAGGAAGAAGGAAGGAAGGAAAGAAGGGAGAGAGAAAAGGATTAATTTCCAATTGACTGTGTCCTTAGGAACTCACTAAGAAACTAAGACTATACATTTTGGATTGAGAGGGAAATACAACAAACCAATCTGTTCATTCTTTGCAACTGCTCCAGACCTTTTTGTACGATAACAGAGAAGGTCAATTACCGATTCCAGTAGTCCACTGGATAATGAAAGTTTTTTTGAACACCAAACTGTGTTTCCATTTTCAAAATATCCCAGACAGTCTCCAATCCCTCCTTCAAGACTGAGCTAGGACTATGAGTTGGAATATTTCCTCTGTCCACAAATACCCCATCCCTAAACGAAGAAATGAGATGCTCTGTAGACAATAAGCAAACAGGCTCGCAACTGGATTGCCTCAGTTTAGACTTAACTCTAAGATTTACTACTGTGTGACCTTGAGCAAGTTACTTTATCTCTTTGTGCCTCAGTTTCCTCATCTGTAAAACTGGAGTATTATTAGTACTGGATTTATAAGTTCATAACTGCTTTATATGTAAATCACTCACACCAGCATCCAGAACACAGTAAGCATTCAAAGATTTCAGCTATTATTATTACTGTTACCATTATGTGCATTTTCTTCACAAACTTAGCCTTATAAACTTTCTGTGAAAAGAAGTTTTTAACGTGGAGATTTAGGCTTATTATTATAATCATTATAAAGTAAAAAGTAAAGTACATAGGGAACAGAATATGTATTAACATATACATAATTTTAATTGCATATCTATGAAAACTCATCTTTCTGTTTTAAGGATACTTCTTTTAGCATGCCCAAGTATTCTCTCTGTATACATAAGATACAGCTAAATCTATTCTAGCTAAGAAAAATGAAAGTTTATCTAATTAGCTTAGAAATTTCTGATAGCATGTTGAATTAACCTGGTAACATATACTCCTGACCTGAAAACCTGATTGCTGCTTGTATGTTGTGAATTTTATTAGGAAATCACAGCTTTTTCTGCTTTTTCTGAACAGCCTAAATCTAACCATAGCCATAATGTAAATAGAAGAAAAATTTGCTCATTGAAATAGCCAACCTGAAATAAACAAACAAAATAAATTAAAAAGTATTGCACAAGTTAAAAATACGTTTAGCTCTCTATAATGACATCAATATCAATAAGAATCAATCCTGACTTACACTGCATTAAACAAATAGGAGTCAATATTTCTCATATATGAAGGAATAACAAAGTAGGAAGCTTGTGACATTAGTTCAAGCGCTAAAATTTGTAACTATTCATGGTGTCATTTAACTAGACTTATTGTGGTGATTATTTTACAATATATACAAATACTGAATCACTATGTTGTACATCGGAAACTAAAATAATGTTATATAACAATAAAAAATCTGAAAAAAAAAGAGTTCAAACATATTGGTCTTAGAATCCCTGTGTTTCTCTTTTCCTTTCTGTCATGGTGGCATGAAGGTTGAAGCAACTCTAGGCTTCATGTGTGGGTTTCAAAGAGGAAGACAGACATGAATGGCACAAGCTGCATTTGTTTCTATTTTAGGAAATGGAAAATCCTTCTTAAAAGTGTTCAGTACCTTCTGCTTACATTTCATTGATCAGATCTGTGTCACATGGCCATGCCTCTGCAACGGAGCTGGGAAAAATGAGTATGCAACCTTCCAGTCTAGAAATTGGAAGTGGCAAGAAAGAGTAGTTGGTCTATATCTGGTTAGCCAACAAACAATATCATCACAAAAATATTGTTCAATTAGAAAAGAAAAACTATTGACAATATTTGAAAAAGTTTTTCCCCTCTTGTCAAATTGAGGTTTTTAAAAAATTATTGGGACTTCCCTGGCAGTCCAGTGGTTAAGACTTCACTTTCCAATGCAGGGGGTGAGGGTTTGATCCCTGGTCAGGGAGCTAAGATCCCACATGCCTCGTGGCCAAAAAGCCAAAACATAAAACAGAAGCAATATTGTAACAAATTCAATAAAGACTTTAAAAAAGGTCCACATGAAAAAAAAAATCTTAAAATAAAAAAGAAAAATTATTGTCATCTTTGGTCTCTAGTGTATATCAAAGTTATATTGTACTTTGGTATATTAAAAACATTTTTAAAAGTTTAGATGAAAGTGAGGGTAGTTTCTTAAGCTAAGAATTAAATGACCCAGTAGAGTATATCAGAAAAATCATTATTCCTATACCAAAGTTAATCAATAAGTCCACTAAATTATATGTAATAGATTGAATCGAGAAATTGCATATCTGACTTGCCAGAATGAATGTATTGACAAATTGAATTGTCGTACTTTGATGTATAAAATTGTGAATTAATCTTTTCATTATTCACAATTTCTCAAGAAAGTCTTATGTTTCTGTTATTCTTAGAAAAATTTCACAACCCTTTCCAACAGAATATATAAAACTATGTAAAATTATAGAATTGTATTTAGGGAGGCAAAAGTGCAAAACAGTAGAATATCAGAAAGAAGGCTAAGCATTCAAATTAGAAACATTTTCTCAGTAAATGAAATTAAAATGCATATGAATGCAAAAAACTAGTCTGAATCATCAGTTTCTGACACATCTCATAATAAAATAATTTTAATTTATTTATAGTATCAACGGTATTGATGTTAATGGCAAATTTGATCTATTGTTCCTGAAACCAACATTGCATATTTTGAGCACTCATTTCATTTTGAGAACACATTTCATTTTTTATATTTATTTATTCACCAAGAAAATAAACATGTTGTATTTACAACAATTAAAAGTCATTTTAGGGGTAGTTATAGCTCATTCAGTAGCTAAAAAGGAAGTTATAATTTGATTTTTGTAAACTGACTATATTCTAATGCTCTTCTCTAACTAGGCTCTATTCCCCTCCATATAAAAACAATCAAATAAACTTAAGCCATCTAATAATAAACATAAGGTTATAATAATAAAATTACATGCTATTTTCTAAATATATTCTTATTAAATAATTATTATGGAAAATAGTTTATGTGTTACTGGTAAAAAATCTAATAATTTTTGGTTGACATTGAAACATCATGTGATATTTAGCTATCAAGCCAATAAACTTTGAGAGGTGAAATATACTTTTGAAGAAAGTATCATCTTTGTGTTGCTTTTAAGAAAACTAAAGTCATTACAGCTATTTATTACAATCAGAAATATAAGGGAAAAATGCCTATAAAAAGATCTGGTTAATTTTGTGTAACACTGAATTTTAACTCTATATGCAATTAACAGATAGTGGCTTACATTAAAGTGTTTTTCATGAAAATTAACAAATTCATGTGAACATCATAATGATTAATTATTATAAAGAAAATTATTTTAAACTTAAGAACACACTATGCTTCACTGAGGACATCTAAGAATCAAAGAAGCATAGATAATATGACAGGATACAGAAAAGGAGGGCAGCAAAATTTAAAAACTGGTAAAAATTAAGCACAAAGGAACTTCACTCCAGTAGGAGCTGGAGATTATATTCTTCAAATATTAAACAAACATCTCCAACTGTGTCTTACAAACTTTATATAATAATATAATTCAGATTCTTGTCTCTATATTATACCACTTTAAGAAATCAATTATTTTCAAACACCTTTGTTGAAATATGCTGTAACTGACATATACAAAATTTCATATATTTAAAGTGTACATTTTGATTTTTTTTTTGTATGTATACATCCATGAAACCAGCACAAAAATCAAGGTGGTAACATGTCAATACCCTCCTTGTAATTCTTCTCTCTTGTCCAAACTCTCCTTTTCCAGGCAACCCTTCATCTTCTTTGTCACTATAGATTAGTTTGCATTTTCTAGAGTGTTATATAAATAGAATCATAAATATATACTCATTTTTCTCCCTGATTTATTGCACTCAGTGTAATTATTATGAGATTTATCTTGTGTATATCAGTCTTTCATTCTGGTTTATTGCAAGAAGTACTCCACTGTATGGGTATACAGTGAATTATCATTATTCATGGTAGTTATGTTCTACACAGTCCCAGCAAAGACTGGATTAGCAAATAGTCCATTGCCCTTAGGAAAAAATGTAGGGTTAGTTTTCTACCAGCCTCTGATCACATTTTCATCAACCAATCAATACATAATCATGTTTTATGTGTATTCTGTTTAAGGGCACCTTATTTAACATGTATTTTGATTCATTAGCATTGAATTTACAGCCAATAGAGCTACAACTCATGCCTAAAAGTAGCTTGTCTGACACACCAATTTTCGCTGTGAAGCACAGCACTGAACAGCACTTCAGAACTGATTGGGGGTCATTTGAAACAATGAAATCACCAACAGAAAGCACAGAAATGCAAAAAAACCCAAACAACAAAAAAACAAACAAACAAACAAAAAAACCTACGGTATTAAATACACAGTGAAAAGATTTGCTTATAGCGTGAGAGCTGAAACAAGAGCTTGCTTGTCCTGAGCTGGGAAAGGAGGTGCGTTTGAGTGAGTCAAATTTTTCACTGCTCTGTACTCGCATGTTTCCTCCAGTGCCCATGAAATTGCCAGAAGTACTGATTTGGGGGTTACAAATAAATTTTAGCTGGTAGTAGAGTTCACAAATTCTGAATTTGCAAGTATGGAATCAAAAATAATGAAGATCGACTGTACCACAATTTGTTTATCCATTCACCCATTGATACATGTTTGTGTTGTTTTACAGATTTTTGCTATTACAAATAATGCTATTGTGAATATTCATGTACAGTTGTTGGTATGAACATATGCTGTCTTTCTTCACAGGTGTATGGCCAAGAGTGCAATAGCCAAATCATATAGCACGTGAAGGTTTAACTTTTAAGAAACTGTCAAACTGTTTTCCAAAGTTGTATCATTTTACATTCTCACCAGCAGGATATGAGAGTTTCAGTTGCTCCAGATCATTGCCATTGGTACAATCAGCGTTTTCAATTTTATCCATCCCTGTAGGTGTGAGGTTGTATATCACTGAAGTTTTAACTTGCATTTTCATAAAAATTTATGATGCTGAGCATGTGTTCATGTGCATTTTGCTATCTTTAATCTTCTTTGTTGAAGTGTCTTTTCAAATTCTCTGCCCATTTTAAATTTTAAAAATTGTTTTCTTACTGAGTTTTGAGAGTTTGCTTATGTATTATGGATACATAAAATATGCTTAGTAAGTATTTTCTCTCAGTCTCTGGCTTGCCTTTTTATTTACTCTATAAAAGCATCATTTTGTATTTTCAGAAAGTCATTTCATCAATATATCCTATAATGAATTATTTGGTGCTGTATCTTAGGAACCATAACATAAGCCAAGGTTACGAAATAAACTCCTATGTTTTATTTTAGACTTTTTATTTTTTTAGTTATTTCTGAGATATACATTTTAAATTAATAACTAGAATTATGACTTATAACATTATACCAGAACATAAGATTTTTAGAAATTTCATGTAATGTCTGAAACATTTATTTTAACACATTTCCATACAAATAACTGAAAGAAAGTTTAGTATTACTTGTTTTGTATGTTTGTTTCTTTTTTCATACTGCAGGTTCTAATTAGTCATCAATTTTATACACATCACTGTATACATGTCAATCCCAATCGCGCAATTCAGCACATCACCATCCCCACACCACCGCAGTTTATCCCCCCTTGGTGTCCATACGTTTGTTCTCTACATCTGTGATCAACTTCTGCCCTGCAAACCGGTTCATCTGTACTGTTTTTCTAGGTTCCACATATATGCGTTAATATACTATATTTGTTTTTCTCTTTCTGACTTACTTCACTCTGTATGACAGTCTCTAGATCCATTCATGTCTCAATAAGTGACTCAATTTTGTTCCTTTTTATGGCTGAGTAATATTCCATTGTATATATGTACCACAACTTCTTTATCCATTCGTCTGTTGATGGGCATTTAGGTTGCTGCCATGACCTGGCTATTGTAAATAGTGCTGCAATGAATATTGGGGTGCATGTGTCTTTTTGAATTATGTTTTTCTCTGTGTATATCCCCAATAGTGGGATTGCTGGATCATATGGTAATTCTATTTTTAGTTTTTTAAGGAACATCCATACCGTTCTCCATAGTGGCTGTATCAATTTACATTCCCACCAACAGTGCAAGAGGGTTCCCTTTTTTCCACACCTTCTCCAGCATTGGTTGTCTATAGATTTTCTGATGATGCCCATTCTAATGGGTGTGAGGTGATACCTCATTGTAGTTTTGATTTGCATTTCTCTAATAATTAGTGATGTTGAGCAGCTTTTCATGTGCTTCATGGCCATCTGTATGTCTTCGTTGGAGAAATGTCTATTTAGGTCTTCTGCCCATTTTTGGATTGGGTTGTTTGTTTCTTTAATATTGAGCTGCGTTAGCTGTTTATATATTTTGGAGATTAATGCTTTGTCCGTTGATTCGTTTGCAAATATTTCTCCCATTCTAAGGGTTGTCTTTTCATCTTGTTTATGGTTTCCTTTGCTGTGCAAAAGCTTTGAACTTTCATTAGGTCCCATTTGTTTATTTTTCTTTTAATTTCCATTACTATAGGGGGTGGATCAAAAATGATCTTGCTATTTAGGTCTTCTGACCATTTTTGGATTGGGTTGTTTAGTTTTTTGATATTGAGCTGCATGAGCTGCTTGTAAATTTTGGAGATTAACCCTTTGTCAGTTGCTTCATTTGCAAATATTTTCTCCCATTCTGAGGGTGGTCTTTTGGTCTTGTTTATGGTTTCCTTTGCTGTGCAAAAGCTTTTAAGTTTCATTAGGTCCCATTTGTTTATTTTTGTTTTTATTTCCATTTCTCAAGGAGGTGGGTGAAAAAGGATCTTGCTGTGATTTATGTCATAGAGTGTTCTGCCTATGTTTTCCTCTAAGAGTTTGATAGTGTCTGGCCTTACATTTAGGTTTTTAATCCATTTTGAGTTTATTTCAAAAGAAGATATACAGATTGCCAACAAACACATGAAAGAATGCTCAACATCATTAATCATTAGAGAAATGCAAATCAAAAGTACAATGAGATATCATCTCACACCAGTCAGAATGGCCACCATCAAAAAATCTAGAAACAGTAAATGCTGGAGAGGGTGTGGAGAAAAGGGAACACTCTTGCACTACTGGTGGGAATGTAAATTGATACAGCCACTATGGAGAACAGTATGGAGGTTCCTTAAAAAACTACAAATAGAACTACCATACGACCCAGCAATCCCATTACTGGGCATATACACTGAGAAAACAAGAATTCAAAAAGAGTCATGTACCAAAATGTTCATTGCAGCTCTATTTTAAAAAGCCAGGACATGGAAGCAACCTAAGTGTCCATCAACAGATGAATGTATAAAGAAGATATGGCACATATATACAATGGAATATTACTCAGCCTTAAAAAGAAACGAAATTGAGTTATTTGTAGTGAGGTGGATAGACCTAGAGTCTGTCATACAGAGTGAAGAAAGACAGAAAGAGAAAAAGAAATTCCTTATGCTAACACATACATATGGAATCTAAGAAAAAAAAAATGGTCATGAAGAACCTAGGGGCAAGATGGGGATAAAGATACAGACCTACTAGAGAATGGACTTGAGGATATGGGGAGGGGGAAGGGTAAGCTATGACAAAGTGAAGGAGTGGCATGGACATATATACACTACCAAAAGTAAAACAGATAGCTGTGAGAAGCGGCTGCATAGCACAGGGAGACCACCTCGGTGGTTTGTGACCACCTAGAGGTGTGGGATGGGAGGGTGGGAGGGAGGGAGACGCAAGAGGGAAGAGATATGGGAACATATATATATGTATAACTGATTCACTTTGTTATAAACAGAAACTAACATACCATTGTAAAGCAATTATACTCCAATAAAGATGTTAAAAAAAAAATCTTGCTGTGATTTATGTCAAAGAGTGTTCTTCCTATGTTTTCCTCGAAGAGTTTTCTAGTGTCCGGTCTTATATTTAGGTCACTAATCCATTTTGAGTTTATTTTTGTGTATGGTGTTAGGGAGTGTTCTAATTTCATTCTTTTACATGTAGCTGTCCAGTTTTCCCAGCACCACTTATTAAGAGACTGTCTTTTCTACATTGTATATCTTTGCCTCCTTTCTCATAGATTACTTGACCATAGGTGCATGGGTTTATCTCTGGGCTTTCTATCTTGTTCCATTGATCTATGTTACTGTTTTTGTGCCAGTACCATATAGTCTTGATTACTGTAGCTTTGTAGTATAGTCTGAAGTCAGGGAGTCTGATTCTTCAAGCTCCGATTTTTCCCCTCAAGACTGCTTTGGCTCTTCAGGGTCTTTTGTGTGTCCTTACAAATTCTAGGATGATTTGTTCTAGTTCCATAAAAAATGCCATTGGTAATTTGATAGGGATTGTATTGAATCTGTAGATTGCTTTGGGTAGTATAGTCATTTTCACAATATTGATTCTGCGAATCCAAGAACATGGTATATCTCTACAACTGTGTGCATCATCCTTAATTTCTTTCATCAGTGCCTTATACTGTTCTGTATACAGGTCTTTTGTCTCCCTAGGTAGGTTTATTCCCAGGTATTTTATTCTTTTAGTTGCAATGATAAATGGGAGTGTTTCCTTAACTTCTCTTTCAGATGTTTCATCATTAGTGTATAGGAATGCAAGAGATTTCTGTGCATTAATTTTGTATCCTGTAACTTTACCAAATTCATTGATTAGCTCTAGTAGTTTTCTGGTGGCATTTTTAGGATTCTCTATGTATAGTATCATGTCATCTGCAAACAGTGACAGTTTTACTTCTTTTCCAATTTGTATTCCTTTTTCTTCTCCGATTGCCATGGCTAAGACTTCCAAAACTATGTTGAATAATAGTGGTGAGAGTGGACATCCTTGTCTCGTTCCTGATCTTAGAGGAAATGCTTTCAGTTTTTCACCATTGAGGATGATGTTAGCTGTGGTTTTTCGTATATGGCCTTTATTATGTTGAGGTAGTTTCCATGTATGCCCACTTTCTGAAGAGTTTTTTTATCATAAATGGATGTTGAATTTCGTTGAAAGCTTTTTCTGCATCTATTGAGATGATCATATGGTTTTTCTTCTTCTATTTGTTAATATGGTGTATCACATTGATTAATTTGCATATATTGAAGAATCCTTGCATCCCTGGGATAAATCCCACTTGATCATGGTGTATGATCCTTTTAATGTGTTGTTGGATTCTGTTTGCTAGTATTTTGTTGAGAATTTTTGCATCTATATTCATCAGTGATATTGGTCTGTAATTTTTTCTTTTTTTTTTTTGTATCTTTGTCCGGTTTTGGTATCAGGGTGATGGTGGCCTCATAGACTGAGTTTGGGAGTGTTCCTTCCTCTGCAATTTTCTGGAAGATTTTGAGAAGGATGGGTGTTAGCTCTTCTCTAAATGTTTGATAGAATTCACCTATGAAGCCATCTGGTCCTGGGCTTTTGTTTGTTTGAAGATTTTTAATCACAGTTTCAAATTCATTACTTGTGATTGGTCTGCTCATACTTTCTGTTTCTTCCTGGTTCAGTCTTGGAAGCTTATACCTTTCTAAGAATTCATCCATTTCTTCCAGGTTGTCCATTTTATTGGCATAGAGTTGCTTGTAATAGTCTCTTAGGATGTTTTGTATTTCTGCGGTGTCTGTTGTAACCTCTCCTTTTTCATTTCTAATTTTATTGATTTGAGTCCTCTCCTGCTTTTTCTTGATGAGTCTGGCTAATGGTTTAACAATTTTGTTTATCTTCTCAAAGAACCAGTTTTTAGTTTTATTGATCTTTGCTATTGTTTTCTTGCTTTCTATTTCAATTATTTCTGCTCTGATCTTTATGATTTCTTTCCTTCTGCTAACTTTGGGCTTGGTTTGTTCTTCTTTCTCTAGTTCCTTTAGTTGTAAGGTTAGATTGTTTACTTGAGATTTTTCTTGTTTCTTGAGGTCGGTTTTTATAGCTATAAACTTCCCTCTTAGAACTGCTTTTGCTGCATCCCATAGGTTTTGGATTATCGTGTTTTCATTGTCATTTGTCACTAGGAATTTTTTGATTTCCCTTTGATTTCTTCAGTGATCTCTTGGTTATTTAGTAGTGTATTGTTTAGCCTACATGTGTTTGTGTTTTTTACGTTTTTTTCCCTGTAATTCATTTCTAATCTCATAGTGTTGTGGTCAGAAAAGATGCTTGATATGATTTCAATTTTCTTAAATTTACTGAGTCTAGATTTGTGACCGAAGATGTGATCTATCCTGCAGAATGTTCCATGTGCACTTAAGAAGTGTAATCTGCTGTTTTTGGATGGAGTGTCCTATAAATATCAATTAAATCTATCTGGTCTATTGTGTCATTTAAAGCTTCTGTTTCCTTGTTTATTTTCATTTTGGATGATCTGTCAATTGGTGTAAGTGATGGGTTAAAGTCCCCCACTATTATTGTGTTACTGTCAATCTCCTGTTTTATAGCTGTTAGCAGTTGCCTTATGTATTGAGGCGCTTCTATGTTGGGTGCATATATATTTATAATTGTTATAACTTCTTCTTGGATCGCTCCCTTGATCATTATGTAATGTCCTTCCTTGTCTCTTGTAACATTCTTTATTTTAAAGTCTATTTTATCTGCTATGAGTATAGCTACTACAGCTTTCTTTTGAATTCCATTTGCATGGAATATCTTTTTCCATCCCCTCTCTTTCAGTCTGTATGTGTCCCTAGGTCGGAAGTGGGTCTCTTGTAGACAGCTTATATATGGGTCTTGTTTTTGTATCCATTCAGCAAGCCTGTGTCTTTTGGTTGGAGCATTTAATCCATTCACGTTTAAGGTAATTATCAATATGTATGTTCCTATGACCATTTTCTTAATTGTTTTGGGTTTGTATTTGTAGGTCCTTTTCTTCTCTTGTGTTTCCCACTTAGAGAAGTTCCTTTAGCATTTGTTGTAGAGCTGGTTTGGTGGTGCTGAATTCTCTTAGCTTTTGCTTGTCTGTAAAGTTTTTGATTTCTCCATCAATTCTGAAGGAGATCCCTGCTGGGTAGAGTAATCTTGGTTGTACGTTCTTCCCTTTCATCACTTTATCATGCCACTTCCATCTGGCTTGTAGAGTTTCTCCTGAGAAATCAGCTGTTAACCTTATGGGAGTTCCCTTGTATGTTATTTATTGCTTTTCCCTTGCTGCTTTCAATAATTTTTCTTTGTCTTTAATTTTTGCCAATTTGATTACTATGTGTCTCGGCGTGTTTCTCCTTGGGTTTATCCTGTAT
This sequence comes from Orcinus orca, assembly GCF_937001465.1. Classification (NCBI taxonomy): domain Eukaryota; kingdom Metazoa; phylum Chordata; class Mammalia; order Artiodactyla; family Delphinidae; genus Orcinus; species Orcinus orca. Next base: position 119,503,629 of record NC_064559.1, read on the forward strand.
GGGACTCGCTGCATTTCCTTGACTTGGGTGGCTATTTCCTTTCCCATGTTAGGGAAGTTTTCAAATATAATCTCTTCAAATATTTTCTCAGGGCCTTTCTCTCTCTCTTCTTCTGTGACCCCTATAATGCAAATGTTGTTGCGTTTAACGTTGTCCCACAGGCCTATTAGGCTGTCTTCAGTTTTTTCATTCTTTTTTCTTTAGTCTGTTCCGCAGCAGTGAATTCCACCATTCTGTCTTCCAGGTCATTTATCCATTATTCTGACTCAGTTAGTCTGCTATTGATTCCTTCTAGTGTAGTTTCATTTCAGTTATTGTATTGTTCATCTCTGTTTGTTCTTTAATTCTTCTAGGTCTTTGTTAAACATTTCTTGCATCTTCTCGATCTTTGCCTCCATTCTTTTTCCGAGGTCCTGGATCGTCTTCACTATCATTATTCTGAATTATTTTTCTGGAAGGTTGCCTATCTCCACTTCATTCAGTTGTTTTTCAGGGGTTTTATCTTGTTCCTTCATCTGGTATATAGCCCTCTGCCTTTTCATCTTGTCTTTCTGGGATTTTTTTTTTGTTCCACAGGCTGCAGGATTGTATTTCTTCTTGCTTCTGCTGTCTGCCCTCTGGTGGATGAGGCTATCTAAGAGGCTTTATGGGAGGAACTGGTGGTGGGTAGAGCTGACTGTTGCTCTGTTCGGCAGAGTTCAGTAAAACTTAAATCCACTTGACTGTTGATGGGTGAGGCTGGGTTCCCTCCCTGTTGGTTGTTTGGTCTGAGGCAACCCAGCACTGGAGCCTACCTGGGCTCTTTGGTGGGGCTAATGACAGACTCTGGGAGGGCACACGCCAAGGAGCACTTCCCAGAACTTCTGCTGCCAGTGTCCTTGTCCTCACCGTGAAACAGAGCCACCCCCCACCTCTGCAGGAGACCCTCCAACACTAGCAGGTAGGTCTGGTTCAGTCTCCCCTTGTGTCACTGCTCCTTCCCCTGGGTCCTGATGTGCACACTACTTTGTGTGTGCCCTCCAAGAGTGGAGTCTCTGTTTGCTCCAGTCCTGTCAAATTCCTGCTATCAATTCCCACTAGGCTTCAAAGTCTGATTCTGTAGGAATTCCTCCTCCCATTGCCAGATCCCCAGGTTGGGAAGCCTGACGTGGGGCTCAGAACCTTCACTCCAGTGGGTGGACTTCTGTGGTATAAGTGTTCTCCAGTCTGTGAGTCACCCACCCACCAGTTATTTGATTTGATTTTACTGTGATTGTGCCCCTCCTACCATCTCATTGTGGCTTCTCCTTTGTCTTTGGATGTGGGGTATCTTTTTTGGTGAATTCCAGTGTCTTCCTGTCGCTGATTGTCCAGCAGCTAGTTGTGATTCTGGTGTTCTCACAAGAGGGAGTGAGAGCACATTCTTCTACTCCACCATCTTGGTTCCTCCTCTAGAATTTTTATAGTATTAGGCTTAACATTTACATTTGTGATCAATTTAGGATAAATTGCAAGATACAAATTGAACTCTCCCCCTTTTTTTGTACAGATTTCCAATTGTTCCAGTATCATTTGTTGAGAATAGTTACCTTTTCCTGCTGAATTGCCTTACAGCATTTTCAGAAATAAATTGTTCATATATACAGGCATACCTCGTTTTATTGCACTTTGATTTATTGCTCTTTGAAGATACTGCTTTGCTTTTTTTTTTTTTTTTACAAATTGAAGATCTGTGGGAGTCCTATGTCAAGCAAGTCTATTGGTACCATTTTGCCAGCAGCATTTTCTCACTTCCTGTCTCTATGTTACATTTTGGTAATTCTTGCAATATTTCAAACTTTTTCATTATTATATTTGTTATAGTGATCTATGATCAGTGATCTTTGATGTTACTATTGTAATTTTTGGGGGTGACATAAACCACTTCCATATAAGATGGCAAACTTAATCAACAAATGTGTGTGTTAAGACTGACCAGCTGTTCTCCTGTCTCTCTGTCTCTCCTCTGGCCTCCCAATTTCCCAAGACACAATAATATTGAGACTAGGCCTATTAATAACCCTACAATTGCCTTTAAGTGTTCAAGTAAAAGGAAGAGTTACATCTCTCACTTTAAGTTAAATGCTAGAAATGATTAAGCTTAGTGAGGAAGGCTTGTTGAAAGCCAAGATGAGGGGAAACCTAGGCCTCTTGTACCAAATGGTTAGCCAAGTTGTGAATGCAAAGGGAAAGTTCTTGAAGGACATTAAAAGTGCTACTCTAGTGAACACACAAATGATAAGAAGTGGAACAGCCTTATTGCTGATACAGAGAAAGTTTTAGTTGTCTGAATAGAACATCAAATCAGCTATGACATTCCCTTAAGCCAAAGCCTAATCCAGAGCAAGGCCCTAACACTCTTTAATTTGATGAAGGTTGAAGGAGGTAAGGAAGCTGCAGGAGAAAAGTTTGAAGCTAGAAGAGGTTGGTTCATGAGGTTTAAGGAAAGATGCCATCTCCAAAACATAGAAGTGCAAGGTGAAGCAGCAAGTGATGATGTAGAAGCTACAGCAAGTTATCCAGATCTAGGTAAGATCATTAATGAAGGTGGCTACACTACACAACAGGTTTTCAATGCAGATGAAACAGCCTTCTTGGGAAGAAGATGCCATCTAGGACTTTCTTAGTTAGAGAGGAGAAGTCAATCCCTGGCTTCAAAGCTTCAAAAGACAGGCTGACTCTCTTGTTAGAGGCTAATGCAGTTGGTGACTTTAAGTTGAAATCAATCCTCATTTACCATTCTGAAAATCCTAGGGCCGTTAAGAATGAGGCTAAATTGACTCTTCCTGTGCTCTATAAATGGAATCACAAAGCCTGGATGACAATACATCTATTTACAATATCGTTTACTGAATATTTTAAGCCCACCCACTGTTGAGACCTACTGTTCAAAAAAAGTTTCCTTTCAAAATACTACTGCTCATTGACAATACACCCGGTCACCCAAGAGCTCTGATGGAGATGTACATACAAGAAGATTAATGTTGCTTTCATGCCTCGTAACACAACATCCATTCTGCAACCCACGCATCAAGGAGTAATTTTGACTTTCAAGTCTTATTTTTTTAAATTTAATTTTATTTTTTTGCAGTACGCGGGCCTCTCACTGCTGTGGCCTCTCCCGTTGTGGAGCACAGGCTCTGGATGCGCAGGCTCAGCGGCCATGGCTCACAGGCCCAGCCACTCCTCAGCACATGGGATCCTCCCGGACCGGGGCACGAACCCGTGTCCCCTGCATCGGCAGGCGGACTCTCAACCACTGCTCCACCAGGGAAGCCCATCAAGTCTTATTATTTAAGAAATACATTTTGTAAGGCTATAGGTATAGCTGATAGCAATTCCTCTGATGGATCTAGGCAGGGTATATTGAAAATCTTCTGGGAAGGATTCGCTATTCTAGATGTCATTAAGAACATTTATGATTCATGGGAAGACGTCAAAAGATCAGTACTAACAGGAGTTTGGAAGAAGTTGATTCCAACCCTCACAGATGACTTTGAGGGGTCAAGACTAGAGTGGAAGAAATAAATGCAGATGTGGTAGAAATAGCAAGAGAACTGGAATCAGAAGTAGAACTTGAATATGTGACTGCAATCTCATGATGAAACTTAAATGGATGAGGAGTTGCTTCTCATGGATGAGCAAAGAAATTGGTTTCTTGAGATGGAAGCTACCCCTGATGAAGATGCTGTGAAGACTATTGAAATGACAACAAAGGATTTATAATATTACATAAACTTAGTTGATAAAGCAGCAGCAGGTTTGAGAGGATTGTCTCAAATTTTGAAAGACAGCCTTGCATGCTACAGAGAAATCATACATGAAAGGAAGACTCGATTGATGTGGCAAACTTCATTGTTGTCTTATTTTAAGAAATTGCTAAGGTCACCTCAACCTTTGGCAACCACCACACTGATCAGTCACATCAGTAACTGCATGTGTAACTTGCATCAACATCGAGGCAAGACCCTCTACCAGCATAAAGATTATGACTCACTAAAGGCTCAAATGATGATTAGCATATTTTTTTTACCAATAAGGTATTTTAAAATTAAGTATATTGATTCTTAGACATAATAGTATTGCATACTTAATAGAGTAGTATAGCATAAACATAACTTTTATATGCACTGGAAACCAAAAAAATTGTGTGACACACTTTATTGCAGTATTCACTTTATTGAAGTGGTCCAGAACCAAACCCACAATATCTCTGAGGTATGCCTGTATACGGATCTATTTCTAGATTCTCTATTCTGTTATTTCATCTATTTGACTACATTTAAGCCAAAAACTACATCTTTTTTATTATTGTTGCTTTATTCTAGCTCTCCAATTATTTTTAAAGTTATTTCAGCTATTCAAGATCCTTATCATTTTCCTTTGAATTTTAAGACAAAAGTGTAGATTTCTATAAAAAAAAATTCTGCTGTGATTTTTATTAGGATTGTGTTGAATCTATAGATAAATTTTGGGAAAATTTTTGTCATAATACTAGTGCTCTGAACCGGGAACACGGTAAAATCTCACTATTTACTTGAGTCTTCTTTAAATCATGTCAGCAATGTTTCTAGTTTTAAATGTGTAAGCCTCACATATGTTTTGTTAGATTTATCCCAAAGTAATCATATTTTTATCCTATGGAAAATATTACTTTTAAATTAAATTTCTGACTGCTCATTGCTATAATAAAGACGTCTTACCTTGCAACTTTGCTAAACTCACTTACACTAGTAGCTTTTCTTGAACATAGATAATGATGCCTTAAACAAAATTTTACTATTCCTTTTTACATTTTCATGTCACTTATTTTATGCCTTATTTCACTGGTTAGAAACTCCAGCACAATGTTGAATAGGTCTGCTGAGAACAGACATCCTCATCTCATTGCTAATTTTAGGGGGAAAGCATTTCATTTTTTAACATCAAGCAGGATGTTAGTTTAACATTATTGGTAGGTGCCAATTATCAGATAGAAGTTCCCTTTTATGCTTAGCGTATCAGGAGTTTCTAATTTATTTTTTAGTTTAAATAGGAATGGATGTTGGATAAGTCCCACTTGGTCATAAAGTTTTATCCTATTTATATATTTTTGGATTGAACTAGCTAGAATTTTCTTTAGAAGTTTTGTATCTATGTTTATGATAGTTATTGTTTATATTTTCTTTACCTGTAGTACTTTGTATACTTTGATATCAGAGTGATGATGTCACATAGGATAGATTGTGAAGTACAATGGCTCTTGAATTTTCTGGAAAATTTTGTTTCAATTTGGTGTTATTTTCTTTTAATTGTTTGGTAAAATTAATCAGTAAACCATGAGGGCCTTAAATTTTCTCTGTGGGAAGATTTTCAGCTCAATTATTTGATGGATACTGGGCTATTCAGTTTATCTATTTCTTCCTGAGTGAGCTTTGGTAGTTAGTATCTTTCAAGCAATTTTCCCATTTTAACTGAATTAATGAATATACTGTTATAAAATTGTTCATAATATTCGCTTATCATCCTTTTTAATACCTGTAGAACCTACTGTGATGACACCACTGTTATTCCTGATTTAGATAATTTTTGTCTTTTGGGGGGATCAGTCTAGGCTAAATTTTTATAAATTTTATCGACTGCAGAGAAACAGCTTCTATGTATTTACACTATTGTTTTTCTCTTTTCTGTTCATTTGATTTTTGTTCTGTCTGATATGTATCATTTTTTATTATTTTTATTTATCTTTTTTTGTGTGTTGCTTACTTTGGGATGGATTTGCTTTTATTTTTCTAGTTTTTAAAGGTGGAAGCTAAGGCCATTAATTTGTGACCTTGGTTGCTTTCTAAAACAGGCAATTAGTGCTATAAATTTCCCTCTGAGTGATAAGTTATGTTTTCATTGTCATTCAGTACAAAATACTTTCCAATTTCCTGTTGATTTCTTCTTTGACCTATAGGTTTTTAGAATTGTGTTTTTGAGTTTCCAAATACCTTTTGCGAATCTCCAGAGATTTATTTATCATTGATATCTGATATACAGAACATACTTTATATAGGTTGAATCATTATAATTTATTGAAACAATTTATGGTGAAAATTTTGGTCTCTTCTATACTGTAGCTTTTGATTTGAATATGCATTCTCCCATTGTCGGGTAGAATTGTCGGGTAGATCTGTGAATGTCAACTAGGTCAAGTTGGCTGATGATGTTGTTCAGGTATTCCATGTCTCTAATGATTACCTGTGCATTTTTCTATTAATTATTGAAAAAGAACTATTAAAAGCTTCGAGTATATTTGGAGATTTATTTCTCCTTTTATTTAATCAGTTTTTTCCCCATGTATTCTGAAGCTCTTAGATACAACACCAAAAGCAGGATCCGTAAAAGAAAAAATAAATTGATAAATTATACTTCACCAAATTTATGAACTTTTGTCTCCAAAATTGTCTTTTAAGAGAATGAAAAAAATAAGCCACAGACTGGAAGATAATAATTTCAAATCACATATTTGATAAGGGACTTACATCCAGATTATATAAAGAACTCTCAAGACACATTAATATGAAAACAAATGACCCAATAAAGAGATGGGCAGAAAATCTGAACAGACATTTCATCTAAGAAGACATAGAGATGACAAACAATTACATGAAAAGATTTGAGAATCTCTTATAATTATTCATTGGGAAATGCAAAATAAAATGTAATGAGATACCATTACACACCTATTATAATGGAGAGAATTTTAGAAATTTACCAAACCAAGTGTTGGCAAGTATGTGGAGCAAACTGGAGTTCTCAAGCACTGCTAGTGGGGATGCAAAATGCAATTCTAGAACACAGTTTGGCAGTTTCTCAAGGAGTTAATCATAAAATCACCAAATGACTCAGCTATTCTCCTGCTAGCCATTTAACCCAAAAAGAATGAAAGCATACATCCATATAGAGACTTATATATGAGTACTTATTCATAGCATATTTATTTAGAGTAGCCAAAAACTCAAAACAATCCAAATGTGCATCAACAGCTGAATATATAAATAAATATGGCATATCCACATAATGGAATATTACCAAGCAACAAAATAATAAACTGTTAAGAAAAAGTATGAATAAATCTCAAAATAATTATGCTGAATGACAGGAGACATAAGAGCACATTTTTTATGACTATTTATTTAAATTCTAGAAAACAAACTAATCTCTAGTGAGAGAAAACAGATAAGAGTTGCCTGGGATGGAGAGGAGGAGCTTGGGAGAGGGATTATCAAGGAACATGAGAAAACTTTTAGGGGTAATGGATATGTTCACTATCTTGATTGTGATAATGGCTTCAAGGATGTATATACATATTCAAACATATCAAATTTGTATACTTTAAAATTATGAGTTTATTGTATGTCAATTATACCATAATAAAATTGTTAAAAGCAAAATTAAACCAGAAAGAATACAGGGCTTAAATTTTCCACTTCCATAAATACTAGCAACCCAAAGAATAAGCTTTTAAGCTTTAAAAAAAAAAAATATATATATATATATATATATATATATATATATATAATAAATAAATACACAGTGAGACTACCATAGATGCATTATAGACATGAAGAGTCAGATGCAGTAAACTCAACTTCCAATTTGGTGAAGTCATTACAAATATTATGCACTTTCATTATTAGTCATTCAATTACTGTTTCAGTTTTATTTTGCCAAGTAGTTTAATATTAGAGATATATTTTTCTTAATTATTTGTGCTTCCTCATTTTATGTAGTGATAATATTTTCCCAAAGTTGTCTGCTATACACATCTACATTTTATTTGACCAGTATTTTATATACTGTATGTGGAGAATGATAGGGGCAATAACATTTTGGCCCCCTCTCTCCACATATATGATCCTCAGTGTTTCATCCCTTCCCTCTTCCCCTGCTCTCTCCGTACACACACAAACAAAATAAGGGCAGAGAGATTTCTAAACAGATTTGTCAGAACCCAGGATATGATTGTAGTATTTTGATTTACTATTTTGTGTGGCTACGGATTCTTAACAATCAAAGCCCGTACTTTGATATGCAGTTATATTCGTGGTTTCACTGAGTAGACAGTAAACCCTACAGTGACAGGAGTGCAATCACTCATCTTTGTAACTCTTTTGCTTAGTACAGAACCTGGCACATAGTAGGAATTGTTAAATATTCATCAAATTAATGAGCGAAAATAATTTTAGCATTCAGTATTGGAGAGAATATAACAGAACTGATATTTCCACATTGCTGCTGCCATACACTAGTAGAAGAGCAGTCATAGGGTAAGCATTATGTCAAGTTAAATAAACAATGGTAAGGTGTTCATACTCACCGGCCTTATAAGTGCTGTTTGAGTATTTTGGCAGAAACAAACTCTTTACTATTTATCTAGCACCACCATTGAGTACACGTAGAAAATTGTACAGACATTGTTACTGATCCGTGCACTGGTTCTACAAGGTAGGTATTATTTCTAGCTTAGCCTTGAAGAAAATGGATCTTGGAGAGGTAAGAGAGGACCAAATATGGATATTTTGAGCATGTGCTCTTTCCAGTTATTTTGTATTTAAATTAAAATATAAAATGATAAAGCTAATATCATGTACATTTACTAAGTGACCAGATAATTTGGAGCCTGAGATATTTTTCAGTTCCACATGCTTTGTACAAATTAATTTTTTTAATATAATTACATCCTGGTTGCTGCCCAGTATTTGTGGGAGCAGAACATTGCCCTCTCTGAAATTTTCTTTCTTTACTGGTCCACTCTTTGACATCAGGTGTTTGTTCCCACTTCTTGGAACTTAAATTCCATACCTCAAAGGAAAGTACCGCAGGTACTGTCTCATTCGATCTGAAAAACATCCCTGTGCAGGTACAACACATCCCAGGTATTGTAAGGTGGCTTGAGCGAGTATTCCTAACTCCTTGGCTGATGCATCTTGCCCTAAATCTATTAATCCTAGCTGCTTCACTTCTTGTAGCTCCTCAACTTTGACAACTGCAGGCCAATATCCAGAGCATTTTCTCTTGGGAATTGACTGGTATGATAATATGTTTGAATATTAAAGAACTAATTAATCTTAAATAAATGAACACCATATTCTTCTGAAGTAATCACACTAGACTCAAAGGTAAGAATATCACCTCTTACTTTAAAAGCATGTATAGAATATATAGTTTTATAAAAATACACTTTCAACTGAACAGTTTTATGCATGTTAAAGACGTATAGGAATGAAATTTTAGATGGTGAATTACATTAATATGACTCAGAACTGCAAATAATAAATGTCAATAAGAGCAATCTATTTTCATCAAAAGCATCTTGAATTTAAAATCTACTGAAATAGAATTATTATTCACTTAAATATCCATATAATTTGATTTGAAGTCAAAGTAAAAGCACACTGCTGACTAATGTGTATGCGTTTTATACAAATAGGAGATTTATCCTGCAGTTTAGCAGCTAAAGACATACAGTAAATTGAATGGATTTGCAGTTGAGTTTTCAGATATGTTTCTCTTGTTTCAATGCTGTGATCAAATGGGGGACATATCACAGGAGTTAAGAGCTAAGCTGTTAAAGAAGATGAGCTGGATTTGTAGCCAACTGAGAGTCCACATTAATGCTATGTACTTTCTTGTGTTTAATAAGACTTTATGGCTCCACAATATAGGTCCTGGGTCTCTTAGGAACTGATCTATAATGAATATTTTACTTTATTAATACTAAGAATTGTGACCATACGCCAAACTAAACAAACAACTGTTACGTGATTTCCAAAAAATGTTCTATATTTATGTGCCATAAAAGCCAAAGGTAGACTTATCTACAGTATTGAACTATAAAGCTTAACTACTGAATCAAATATAGCTAAGAGACAGAAACTGTCTGAGTAAAATAATCTTATAGAAGCATTTGCTTTAGTTTTTGTTATTTTTACAAACTCTTGTTTGTATTCTGAACATTATTTTAAAACTCACACAGCCTAACACATACCACGATCTATTCATGCCCAATCTTGGCAACCAATGAATGTTCCTATTACAGTGAGATATAATGTGTCATTTCCAATTAGCTTTTATAAAATGGGAAGACAAAGTTCCAACAATGCTACTGTTCTTTAAGTCATATCATAAGGTCTTTTTTTCTTTAGAAATTCATAACAGTTTGGCTCTGATACTCCCTTATTTAATAACTGAGGTCAACTAATATAAAACTAAACCCAAATAAGTTAAGGGATCCTGAAAATTGTGATTTTAATATAAAAATGTAACAAAGTTAGGCAACATTCAATGGCTAGCCTTTATCCAGCTGGAGCAGTGTTTGTGGGTTTTTCTTGAGATTGAGTTTACATTAACCAAACTCTCCAAGTAATGTTAAGCTTTCCTGGGGATAAAAGTAAAAATACTTAGAATTTACCATTCTTTTTCCTTCCCACAAATTCCTGTGCCTTGTCAGCTATAATTGCTGTTAATTAAGAAAAATCATGGTATGCTTACATTCATGTCAGTAATTTTCAAAGGAACTTTAACAAAAAAAGAATATAAGTAGCTAAAAAAATGATGGTTTTGGGGCTTCCCTGGTGGCACAGTGGTTGAGAGTCCGCCTGCCGATGCGGGGGACATGGGTTCGTGCCCCGGTCCAGGAGGATCCCACATGTCACGGAGCGGCTGGGCCCGTGGGCCATGGCCGCTGAGCCTATGCATCTGGAGCCTGTGCTCCGCAACGGGAGAGGCCACAACAGTGAGAGGCCCGCGTACCGCACAAAAAAACCCAACCAAACAAACAAACAAAAATGATGGTTTTTAAAATGATGAACGTGGAAAAATTAAAAATCTAATACTGCTACTACATTCACAATAATTTATTTTTTTCTTTTTTTCTGATTACAAATTCTTAAAGAAAAAGTAAAATTTTGTTTCTTTTTCATTTTGCTTATTTTTAGCATTCTAATTTTTATTAAAATCCATCTATAAAATTATAGTTTATATAAAAAAATTCTCTAAAAGGTAACCAAGGACAAGTTTAATATTTTTAAAGGTTATTAAATTATTTGTACATTACTTTTCTACTATAGAGTGGAAAAGTCATGCCGAAATCCAGTAAATGGTTCGTACATTCTTTATCTTTGTTTTCTAGCTAACATGTTTAGAGTGTTATAAAAGGAATTACATGAAGTGGAGGAAGTAATAAGAGAATAAATGGTGATGATATGCTTTGGAAGAAAAAGGCAATCTAGAGATAATTCTTTTTGTGCTGATCATGTCTAATTCCTGTTCTTAATTCCCCATCAAATTTACTAATCTCTGCCTACAACATGCTACATCAGAAATCTAAAAGAAATAAAATTAGTTTGTGTCATGGTCATTTTTCTTTAACATTTCACTCTTTATAACTGGAGTGTCCCTTGAGGATGCCAAGCTGAGTTTACTCAGGAACATTTCTTAAGAGATATTACTGACATCAATGCAGATATTGCAAACACTGTGATGCTAGTCTAAATATCTCAAAGTCAAGATGAGTAGATAAAGTGTATTTCCCCTCTAGACCATGTGATCTTTGAGGACAACTGTATCTCAATCCCCTTGAGCCCTCTAGCTTCTATCAGAGTACCCAGAATGTGCCAGGGGCTAATGTTTGTTGACTTCAAACTGTGGCTTGAGGAATGAAGTAGTAGAGCAAAGACTGAATGATGAGTAGATCACAGTGTAAAAGCTTAAGGTAGGGCTAATAAAACCAAGAAGCTGGAATGATATGAAGGAACTAGCATTGCAACAAGGTATGAATGCATAAAATTCTTGACTTGGAATTCAGGGAGTAGCATCCCTGCTACTAGGCAATGACGGGATGTTTAAGTTAAGCGCTTCTGATTCTGCTTTTGTCTATGCAGTAATTACTAATAAAAATATGACTTATCTATATTTTCCTCCTCATACAGCCCCAGCGAAATGTCATAGGCATTATAGTTGATCTCATAACCCAGCATATTTTCCTCTCCCTTCCCCCTGCATCTATCTCTCTTAAAGAAGCTACCAGCTGGTTTCCCTCCCCTAGCACCTTTTCCAGATCGGGGTCTGCAGTAGAGTATATGTGTGAGCCCCAGGAAGAAAAGGGGTTAGAGGTCCTGTGAAATGATTTGAATTTCTCCATGACTTGGTTTAAGCAGGACCCACCGTTATCAGGGAAGCAAATGTGATTCTGGCAATAGCAACACTGCAAGATAGACAGATAAAAAGCAGGACAGGCAGCTGCTGAGAGTGGCCAGCAAAAGCAAAGAAAGACCAAGGGGTGGGAGAAGGGAGAAAGAAAAATAAAGAGAAGGAAAATCTGGGAGAGAAACTGAGTAAGAGATGCAGAGAGAGACATATCTGGGGATACTTACAGAGTAATGACTCTCAACTCTGACATTTTTTTAGAGTGAAGAAGCCTGGGAAGACTTTTTTAAAATGTGCTTTATAGAGATATAATTTACATATAAAAAGTCATCAGTGTTAAGTGTATAATTGTTTTATATTTAACAGTGTATGGAATCATGTGACCACCACCACTGTCCAGATATAGTAAACCTAAAAGTTTCCCTCTTGCTCCTTTGAACTCAGTCGCCTCCCCTTCATGTCTGGTCCCTATCTTTCTCTGGCTGTTAGTAATCCTTTATTATAAAATATTTTCAGCATCCCAAAATATATAAAGAAAGTGTAAAAACTTGCCCCTAAAATCATTGGCTGGCTTCATCAGTCTTAGCATTTTGTGATATTTGTTTTCTTTTTTTTTTTGCGGTACGAGGGCCTCTCACTGCTGTGGCCTCTCCCACCGTAGAGCACAGGCTCCGGACACGTAGGCCCAGCGGCCATGGCTCAAGGGCCCAGCTGCTCCGCAGCATGTGGGATCTTCCCGTACCAGGGCACGAACCCGTGTCCCCTGCATCGGCAGGCGGATTCCCAACCACTGCGCCACCAGGGGAGCCCGATATTTGCTTTCTTTTGAAAAATGAAGTCAGAAAGAGAAAAATAAATACCGTATGCTAACACACATATATGGAATCTAAAAAAAAAAAAAAAAAAAGGCCTGAAGAACCTAGGGGCAGGACAGGAATACAGACGCAGACATAGAGAATGGACGTGAGGACACGGGAAGGGGGAAGGGTAAGCTGGGACGAAGTGAGAGAGTGGCATGGACATATATACACTACCAAACGTAAAATAGATAGCTAATGGGAAGCAGCCGCATAGCACAGGGAGATCAGCTTGGTGCTTTGTGACCACCTAGAGGGGTGGGATAGGGAGGGTGGGAGGGAGATGTAAGAGGGAGGAGATATGGGGATATATGTATATGTATAGCTGATTCACTTTGTTATAAAGCAGAAACTAACACACTATTGTAAAGCAATTATACTCCAATAAAGATGTTAAAAAAAAACTGAAATATTACAGATAGAGCTAAACTCCATGTTCACCCCTTGCAAATTCCTCTCTCCCCTTCCTCATTTAGCATTTATCTTTCCTGTGCATGTTTTCATTAATTTACTACATACCTGCGTGTGCACAAGTTATATATGATGATTTTCCATTTTTAAAGGTGAGTACAGATGATATACAGAACATATTATATTTTTTGTCTGAATATATTGTTTTGATATGTATTAATGATAGCTCTTACTACAGGTCACTTTATCCACTTTAGATTATTCCCTTTCACTCCCATTTATCCATTCTATATAATGATAATTTAGATTGTTTCTGAGATTCTGCAATTGTAATCTATGAAATAATAAACATTATTGTATGTATATTCTTGTACACAAATACAAGTGTTTCTCTAAGATGTGCATCTGGGAATAAATTGCTGATCCATAGAATATATCTCTTAAATTGAAAAATTGCTCTTCAAAGATACTGAGGATATTTATACCTACTCCAAAGTATGTAAGATTACCTGCAGTTCCTTATACTTACAATCTTTATCTTAAAATTTGTTAGTGTTTTGACATTCTAATTGGTATTTAAAAGAACCCACTATACTATATAAAAATCATTAGTGTTTCTCCTCTTCAAATGGCCTTAACATATTTTGCTCTTGGACATATTATCTTTTTCTTTTTGTCTCATAGCAGTTTTAAAATATATTCTAGATATTTTGTGTTACTCATATCAGTTGCATCTATTTTCTTTCAGTCTTTGGCATAGCTTTTCACTTTGATTTTTTTTTAATTGTAAAAATGTTGAGTTTTAATGCATTCACATATAACATTTTTTTTCTTTAAATAAAAAGAAACATTTAACTAAATGTTATTTTAGTGTATGTTTAAAAATCTGTTATTAATGAGCAGTCATGAATATATTATTTTATATTTTCTTTTAAGATTTTTTTATTTTAGTTTGCACATTTGGGTCTTCAACTGTAGTGCACCTAAATAAGTGTACAGGAAAATTTAGTAACTTTTTTCCCACTCAAATAATTGTCCAAGCACTACTGACTGAATATTGATAGTACACTCTCTCCTCAGTGAATTGTAATGCTGCCTCTGTCATATACTTGGATTTAAAAAAAAAAAATTTATTGTAGTATAGTTGATTTACAATGTGTTAATTTCTGCTGCACAGCAAGTGATTCAGCTTTACATACATATATATACACACACACACACACACACACACACACACACACACATACACATTCTTTTTCATAGTCTTTTCCATGATGGTTTATCACAAGATATTTATATAGATTATTATACATATATTATTAAATATAAAATATTAACATTAATATACATTGATGTACTATACATTAGGATCCTGTTGTTTATCCATTCTATATACAATAGTTTGCAAACTTTCTATATGCAGAGATAGGATTTGTGGTTATTGCTTCGCTTTCATTGGCCTATTTGTCAAGATGACACTGTCTTAATTAATATAGGATCAGGATAAGTCCTGATATTTGGTAAAGTCTACATCTCATCCTTGAGAATTTTTAAAGATATTCTAAGTCTTTTGCTTTTATATATGCATATATGTTAGATTTATTATGAGAAAAAATTTTTAAATGTTGCTAATTTATATGATATCTATAGTTACAATTTCTAATGCTTTGATGCTGTACATAAAAGTTACAGAACAAACTTTCTTACTGATTGTTGATTTTATATCAAGAAACCTTGCTAATCTGTTCTATAGGTTCTAGTAATTTGTGGTTCTATGGGACTGTCTATATGGGCAATCATTTAAGAAAATAATGACATTTTCTTTTCTCCGTTTCCACACTTTGCATACCTTCTTTCTTTCTTTTTCCCCTTATTGTGCCATTTAGAACCTGCAGGACAATATTAAATAGAAGTGGTGTTGCTAGCCATCCTGTCTCATTTTTTATCTTTAATAGGAAATGTTTCTCATACTACTTCTTTGGAAATGAATTTGCTGAGATATGGTCAATCAATTTTAAATTTTACCCAGAGAAATTCCCATCTATTACTATTGCTAGTTTGCTAAGAGGATTTTTTAAAACTCTAAGTTATTGTTTAGTTTTGTTGATGTCTCTTCCATTTATAAGGATGATTATACATTTTTTTTCCTTTTTTTATATTGGTAAATGTGTGATGCAGCTTGATTACAATTATAAGCATACATAATACATGTGTATGTCTCTCAATTTATATATATACAAACATGAATATATATGTTTGTGTACACACATATTTCTGCATTTGGTTTTATAACACTTTGTTTACAATTTTTCCATCCATATTTACAGGTGATATTGGCCATTTGCTTTCCTTTCTTCTTGTATCTATGCATACTTTTGGAATCAAAGTTTTACTATCCATATAAAAGTGAGTTGGGGACTTTTATTTTCTGAACAAGTTTGTATGAGTCAGGGATTATATGTTTAATTAATAGTGGTGATATTTTACCTGGAATATAGATAAGGGATGAAATAAATATATGGATCCTACAGCATAAATCTAGAAACTCATCAGCCTTCACCTTCTAACCAAGGAGATCTGCTCTTAATGTTACCAGCAGACCAGAGGGATTATCCTGTCAGTTTCCTGGTGAAGCTCCTTTAGCCATTTTCATGGTGAGATTTTACACACTTCTAGCCTCTTCTGACTGTTTTGGAGTTAATTTCTGCACCCAGGTTCAAGTAACTGGTAATAACCCAAAATATTTCTAAGTGCTTACTCAAAGATTACAGAATAAGCCAATTTCAGTGGGTTCACTTATTTCATGTACCAGGCATTTATTAAGTACTTTACAAATATTATCTTATTTAAATATTAAAAGGTATTGTGAGGACAAATAAGGAAACTGAGGCACAGAGAGGTGAAGTAAATTTCTGAGATTACATAGCTAATAAGTGACAGAGACAGGATTCAAGCCAGGGCATTATGTATCCTGAACAGCTGCTCTTCCCCAAAGATGATGTCACCACCCACCTCAGTTTTCCAGGTATGGTGTTCCCCAAGCAGACCCTTGCTTTAGTACTTCCCAAAGTCTAATTTTTGATATCTAATAAATGTCAGATGAGATGCCTTTATGTTTTCTAAATACTAAGAATTCTTAATAATGGAAAGTTAATAATAAATATATTTATGAAAAGCAGGACACTGTAGTTTATGTTTATAGGTGTTTGGATTTCATTTTGAGTTTGTTTAAACTTGAAATGAAAACTTTGCTTTGTGGAAAACTAGTACACTTAGTTGGATGCACAACAAAACCTGTATTTAGAACATTCTGAGCTGAGAGAGACTTGTTCACACAAGGGAGTATATTGAAGAAATTAAGAAATCAGGTACTTTATATAGAACACATTGCACAAGTTTGTTCTTCTGTGAATTCTTATTACTTTAAATGACAAATAGAGTTTTGAGGCCTCCAGAGTTAGTTATTATTAGTTTCACATCTAAATAAACATTGGGAAGAAGAACCCATGTAGTATACTCCTAATTTAGTGTGGCTTAGTTCAGTGGCATTATCCTTTGAGTCAACTCACTTAAAATCAAATGGTTTAAAGAAGCATTCTGTATAGAAAATCCTTTTGGTGCCCCAGCCAGATCCTCTTAGCATTCCCATCCAGAACAGGCCTTAGTGTCTCCTGTTACCCTCTGGGACTCCAGGATTGAAGACTTTTTCTCAGTTTATACACAAACTAGCCTGGAAATGCTGAGGGGTTAAGACCATGGGAAGTAGTCCACAATGAATGTAAGCTGGAGCTCAAATACCCCAGTTTCCTGGAACCTTCAGATGGAGGTTGGAGCAACACTGAAGCATTTTCTACTCTGTCTGCCAAAGTTCCCCAAGAAGACTACCCACGGTTTTCCATAGCACTATCCTGTTCAATACCATACCTTTATTTTTCAGTGGGTGGGGGAGTGTGGTATAACATCTTTGTCTTTCCATCTCCCCATTTTGCATTTCTTGGAATCACCTCCCAAAATAAACTATGTCCTCTCATTGCTAGTATATACTCCCATAATTATTACTCTGTAGCTTCTTAAAATACCCCTGAGCTCCAAGGCTGACTACATAAATTCTCAGTATAAAATGAAAATGCAGAGCCACTTGTTCAAAAAAAAAAAAAAAAAGTGCCCTTAAGGTACTAAAATGCAAACCTTTTTCTTTATTTCTTCTCTCACCTGTCAAGGTGTTTTTTATCTGCAATTTATGTTGCAGAATGTAGACCCTTGTTGGTTCCAGAGAGCCTCACCCTGCAACTCTATGTTTAGCTCACAGCCACTAGCTGCTGAATTCCTCTTCTTACCAGCCACCAATATTCTATACCCCAGCTGGGGTAGAGAGGTCAATCTCCCTTTCTCATGAGTTGGCTGCCGCAACCCATAGTAGATGGACAATTCCCACGGAATTGCAACCTCTGCACCAAGACCCACTGGGTGCCTGGATCTGGGGTTGGTAGAGGTTCACTCCCACCAAGTTACCCACCAAATACACTCTGGTATTGCAAGCCCCAGGTAGGGATGGACACAGCCATATGCAGCTCTGAAATGCTATAGGGCAAGAGCACCCAACCTTGGCTCTCCTCAAACCCATGCCCAGTCCCCTACCAGGGGTGGAAGGCAGCAGCAATGGCTGGATGCAGGGAGGGGAAGGCCAGACAGGGCCTGGGACACCAGGGGGCAGGAGGTGGCCGCTGTCACTGGGGGGCGTTAGTGGGGAGGAAGAGGCCAGGAGGGGGCCCTGATGGACCCTAGGGGTTGATGGAGTGGGAGGCAAAGAACCTTTTCTGGGAAGGCGGGAGGTGGTAGGAAGTGAGACTGCATTTGAGTTGAGGCTCCAAGCTATTGGCACACATTCTATTATCCCACTGGACTTCACTCACAAAACACAAATTCAAAAATTAAATTGTTGTGAATTTAAAGATAGTGGCTGAAGATTATTAAATGCCAAGTGCAGACCCTTCTGAGCAGGAGGCCCTGTGCTCACTGCACTGGTCCCACATCCATGAAGCCAGCCCTGCTGAGCACAAATCCTAGACCTCACTCTCCTAGCAAACGATATTATCTTTCTCAATCCTATCACACTGTTCACATCTATCACCTTGCAAATCCCTTATGTTGATGCTTTTGCATTTCCCACTTCCCAGTGGCCTTTAAAGAAAAGACAGACATACTATCTAGTTTAAATTACTTACTTCCAAATCACAGTTATATCACTTTCCCTCTTCTCAAGTGCACAGAACTTCCTTATAACACTGTGTTCCCATTCTACTTCTAGTTATCAACCCATTTAAAAAGGATATTCTCCCACTACCTCAAGGGATGTGGGCATGTAATTTATAATTACTTTCTCAATGTACCTCCTGACATTATCTTCAGTGCCTTCAGTATGTCCAATAACATCACTATAATACTAAATTTCTTTGTTAATTACATTTCCAGTGAATACCTTCTTCAGTCCACAGCCAGGTTCCTGAAGCCAACCATTAGAACGATGCTCTCACAATCATTCCTATTCTTTTTAAGATCCTGAGTGGTCACTACCATGTGGGGCACTGCAGACATGGTGGTGGTTCTCTGGGTACTGACTCATCATCCAGGTGAGCCATCACTGGTTCCACATATAAGATCAGGAAAGCAGAGTAATTTCTGAGAGCAGTCAACGGGGCTGAAAAATCTAGGGAGGATTTTAGAAGATGGAATTTCATCTGGATCTTCAAGATAATTCCTCTATTGAGAAGATCAAATTCTAGAGGAATTCATAACTTCATAATTCACAATTTATAACCTTCATTTTTATTAGTAAAAAAGGTGACAGACAAACAGGAAATTGTGCTCACTGGACTTAATGACAAGTTAAGGCCATCTAACCTCATCTATATTTTCATTAATACTTGGCAATACTTCTGCTCATCTATAAGAGATTCTTTGTGGCACTCCCAGGTTTTTCCAGCTTTTCCCACTATCACTTCAAACCTCTTATCTCTCAGTTTGCCTGGCTAACTGTTTTTGAAATCATTTCAACCAATGGCACCACAGAAACTCCCATAACATTCATGTGCTAGTCATGTCAGCTACCATTCTGGATTGACTGCTTTTTCCATGCCTTCCAATCACTCACTAGAGTGAAACTTTATTCCAAGGGTCAGTAGTGTTTATTAAATACACAAGTTTCCTTAATGCAATTATCTCCATCCTGATTACCAAAAACAAAAAATTGCTTCCAACTTTACTAAGAAAAAGAGCAGGTGACTGAATGTGCCCTAGTTTGGTCCTGCAATTTCACATCTTTCTATTTCTTTGGCTGCCTCCTCTTCCACTTTAAGGTTAACTATTCTTAACTAAAGATGGCGACTATAGATTATAAACTAAACTATATGCTATTAAGCAGAGAACTGAAGTTCATTCCACCTATTGGAAGAAATATATTTTAAATAATTCTATATTATTAAAAAATATTGAATGATATACCTTTAGTGTACAGATTTTGAGTACATTATTGTGGACATCTCTTACAGCACAGTACCTACATCTTATTGATTTTTTTTTATTCCAGTTTTACTTACCAGAAATTTTTTATTAATGCCGAAGTATATTCATGACTATGGTTACTGCAATATTATAACTAATAGGATGCTCTTTGTAGGATCCTCTTTATACTTTAAGTGGGATATTATCTAAAATTTTTTTCCTGCTTGCTTTTATTCATATGGCCTACTGTCAGACAACATAGATAGACAAGGTAAATATAATTATTTTGATTATCAAAAGTGTAGTGCAAATGTATGTTAAAATTTTTCTCTTTTATCTTCTACATTCCTGAAGTGAAATGCTAGAGGTAATAAAATAAAGTGACAGAGAAAGAAACTTGGTAATAATAGGAACTCAGGAGATGGCAAAGTTCACACTTTTCTACCTTCAGGTTGTAGCACTTTTAGCTTCAGCTGTTAATTGTTCTTACAGCTTAATTCCTTAGTGCCAGCCAAAAAAAAAAAAAAAAAGTAATATATTTCCATGGAAAATAATTATCATTATGTTTATAGAGCAAGAAGGATTTTCATTTCAAAAAGTTTTTATCAATGAGAATAAATGCCAATACCCCTTTTGCCAACCTAGTAGTCTGAGGAATATTTGGAAGCAACTTAAATATTTTTCCCTAAGAGTTACTAGAGAAATGTAAGTAATGTGCATGTTTCTCTCCCCAAATTATTTCCATGCAAACTGAAAATAAAAATAATTTTTCTAGCATAAAGAACTTTTTCAGTCTTGGAAATGAAGTACAGAAAGCTTAAAAATTTTCTTTAAATAGGAAATAAATTTCTTCAAAAAACAGCTTTGAGTTTGTCAATTATTATATCACCGTTTCATTCTCATCAAAAGAACCAACCATTTTCTAGTTCCATCTCCTACCTTCACATCTGACTTTCTTCCGTCTTCAAAAGAGAGCAATTAGGACCACTGGAGCCCTGCTCTCCTTTCTCTCTACCAGAAAGGCAGAAACAAGTTTGGAGTCTTTACAGTCACAGCTTCACAAATGCCAAAGTCAAGGCTCTTCCAGATGGCTGACTGAAGTGGTTTAAGAAGGACTAGGAAGAAAAATTAAGGGCAGTACTGCAAATTATATAATGGAAGTCTAGAATTTCAGCATACATATTTTCATATTTAGCATCTCCTGAAAGGAAATTTTTATAACAGAACTGCTTTATATTTAGATCTGTATTATCTTTGGTTGCCTTGTTTGGTTCCAATCCTCTGAGGGTACTCTATAAATAATAGCGACACAGAAGCCTCAGCATCTTTTGCAGAAGTAAATGTACTTTGTATACAAAGATGTAGCTGCAATTGGCCCATTCTTACTAGAACTTTCACTGTGCCTATTTTTAATGTATCCTTGCCTTGTGACTCTTACAATGAAAAGTAGAAGGAAATAAAGATACGTGTAACTTCTGTAAACATAAAACCCATGATGCTTGCTCATTTACCTTTCAGTGTTTGCTACCTAGTAGGTGTTCAATAAACATTTGTTGAATGAACAGGACCATTGAGCCCTGACCAAGTTAAGACTATGGCCTTCTTATCACAGTATTTTAGGTAACTAGGTTTAAAAACAAACATCCCATATTCCCTATTTTGTTCTTCTTCTTCTTATTATACTATTATTGATACTCTTATCTATCCCAAAGTAATATAATACATGTCTCACTTTCAGTGTTATATATCCTTCCAGAGCCATTAATTTACTGACTTATCTCACAAATAATTATTAAGAATCTGCTAAATAAAATGCTTGGGGAACATAGCCCAGCCCTCAAAGAGCTTACAGTCTAGAGAAGAAGATGTGAATTAAACCATCACCTAATTTATTTTAGCCATAATAAATTTTATGAAGGAATAGTTCAGGTACTATGATGCCATTAAATGGGAGAAAAATACTTTGGTCTTATTATACTCTTATTGAATACATGCTGCCTTAGTGGGCAACATTTATCCTTTTTTTTTTTTTTTTTGATTTCTTATATACTGGGGTCCAAATTTCCATTTTAAGTGCTGCTTATGTCTGTTTTTATAAGATTTTGTAAATGGAATGTTTTAAAAACACTTCAGTGATGGTATCCATGCTGAAGTAAGACACATAAAGCACATTTGCTTAATTTTTATATAGTTTAATATTTATCTTTAATGTCTATTTTTCAAAGTTCTAACAAATATAAATAATATATGTCCTTAGTGTGATATAGTGATTTATAATAAGAAATATATATTTGATCTTCTTCCTCTAGCACAAAGCTTCTAAAACTCTTGGGATTTCCTAAGTGGTGAAAGAGAAGAAAAATATTTTGTTATGTTAATGAGGTGACTCTTGGAATGCCCCCAGTAATTAAAATCATCAGTTATGTGTCTTATTTGAAAACTAAAACCTACTCTGATCATAGCAAAATGCTCAGGTTTCTCTATAACACCTGAGTTAGGCTACTTGCAGATAACAAAATCTGGTCTTTCTCTAATTACCAACAAACTATAAAATGGTTCCTCATGGAAGGGCAAATTCTTGACTTATATGCAACCTGGTGCCTGGCATAGTTTCCCCAAATCTTTCTATTTGTTACCGAGGTTGTTGCCCCAGAATCGTAACCCTGCCAAGTGGAAACTGTGTTTGCTTCAGTTGCAGAACCAAACCTCAAAAGGAGGAAACTAAAGACAAAACCAAAATCCAGCTGTAACTTGTTTAAGTCACCGTCTTGACCTCTAGTAAACCTGAGGCTCATTATACAGTGTAATATATTAGCATGATAACTGACGCACCTACCGGCAGACAAGACAGGAGACACCAGACCACAGAAGGAAGAAAAAGAGGTGGCACCCCGGTTCCAGGGACAAACCCACCTTTTTCCAGAAAACCAATACATATGCCTCCCCCTCATTAATGCTACCTTTAAAAATCTTGCCTTGGGGTCTTCCCTGGTGGCGCAGTGGTTGAGAGTCCGCCTGCCGATAGAGGGGACATGAGTTCGCGGCCCGGTCCGGGAGGATCCCGCATGCCGCGGAGCGGTATGGGTCCGTGAGCCATGGCCGCTGAGCCTGCGCGTCCGGAGCCTGTGCTCCGCAACGGGAGAGGCCACAACAGTGAGAGGCCCGCGTACAGCAAAAAAAAAAAAAAAAGAAATGGGAGCACAAAGGAAAGCAGTTTCAGGTTTCCAAACGGTGGCAAACTGTGGGAAGGTAAATATATGGGAGGGAACTAATGTAGTACAAAACTAATGGTTCTAGAGTATGAATGGAGGAGATTCCTCTGGGTTGACAAGACTCTGTCTCCAGGAAAAGGAGAATTTATATGCTGCCCTTAGGTAGATAAGGGAGCACTCTTTCTGGGTTTGCTGCTTCTTACTTTCCTACAGCTCAAAATAATTTTTATGTCAGAGGCATATTTTGGGATGATATCTTCAGGTTTCCTTCATCAGCAATTCATCAATTACAGTTCAGGGCTCCCTCCCCCAGCACTGGTTTCTGTGGCGATTTCTGCTCTGGGAAGTCACAACTTCCTATATTCACCTGTTTATCTCTCCAACCATGGGGGCAGCGATTTGCCCTGCCCTGCCCTCTCTTATGGATCCTAAAAGTTGTTGATTTTTCATTCTGCTCAGCCTTTTACTTATTGTTAGGATGAACTAAAATAACTTTCTAGGCTCAAGATGGAGCTGCTCCTGCCCAGGGTGTTAGCCAACCAAAACTTAGATACTTCTGTGTCCCTATAAATGCTTCACTTGACCAGAAATGCAGTACAGTAGTCCCCCCTTATCCACAGGGGATACATTCCAAGACCTCCCGTGGATGTCTAAAACTGGGGAGAGTACCAAACCTTATATATACTATGTTTTTTCCTATACATACACAGCTATGATAAAGCTATAAATTTATTTATTAATAATTTAAATTTATTCTTACTCTGCTTAATTTTAATTTATATATTAGGCACAGTAAGAGAATAACCAAATTGCCAACATCACTACTCTTGTACTTTGGGACCATTATTAAGTAACATAAGGGTGACTTGACCACAAGCACTGAGATACTAAGACAATCATTCTGATAACCAAGTCAGCTAGTAAGTGATTAACAGGCGGGTAACATATACAGCATCGATATGCTGGACAAAGGAATGATTCACATCCCAGGAGGGTTGGAACAGGATGGCTGAGCAGGATGGCCTGAGATTTCATCACACTACTCAGAATGGCATGCAATTTAAAACTTATAAATTATTTCTGGAATTTTCCACTTAATATTTTTGGACCACAGTTGACAGCAGGAAACTAAAACTGTGAAAAGAGAAACTTCAGATAAGGAGGGACTATTGTATATCCAGTATGCCAGTTCCCCAAAGCCAAGCCAACTCTGGACCTTCTCACCCCAAACAAGGTGGACTATGTGGCCCCAGCAGATCAGATATTTTCTATTTGTCTCATTCTTGTTCTTTATTTTTTATCCTATAAAAGAGAGGTACCCAACTCCTGGGGAACTGGGCTGCACAGCAGGAGGTGAGCGGCAGGCAAGTGAGTGACGCTTCATCTGCCACGCCCCATCGTTCCCCATTGCTCGCATCACCACCCGAACCATCCCCACCCCACTCCCCACCCCCTGCCCACGGAAAAATTGTCTTCCACGAAACCAGTCCTCGGTGCCAAAAAAGTTGGGGACCCCTGCTATAATAGCTTCTTGCTCTGTGCCCCATTTTGCAGGAGACTGTCTACTTCATGAAGTGTTAAATGAAGTTTGTGTGTATCACTCAAATTGCCTTTAATCATTTTTAACAGATGAAGTGGCAACTTCCAAGCTCCTTACATGGGTAACCCAACCAATATAAATTCCAGTCTTGTCTATGTGTTCATTAAAATGTATAGGTATAGCTATAGCCACAAGAATACAATATCAATATCAATGTCAATATCAATGACTCTATGCTTTTACTTCACAACATCATCTCCCCACATTATTAAGCATGGGTTGACACCATTCTTTCAGCCATATAATATTCTATAGTGTTGACTTCTATAATGTATTATGTTATTAATGGGTATTTGTGATGTGAGATCATCCCTTTATATTCCTGAGATATCTGACTAGGCTTTAATGGTAACAACAGAATTGAAATGTTCTCTGCCATTTGGGGTGCTGGGTAGAAAGGCCTTTGCCTGATGTGCTATGAGAATTGTTCAGTAGAACACGTCTTAATGGTTTCACCATAAAGGGCCTTTGCTATAAATACATTTTGTAGTAAACAGTCTATTTCAGCATTTAGCAACCAGGCCTTTGTAAGAGATATCTGTCTGTATTATACAACATGAGTGGTAAGAAGTTTTATATACCTCTCTTCCCCAAAAATATCACTTTGCCTTACTTCTTTAGAAGAAAACATTTAATTGAAATAGTTTCATGGAGTACTAATGTGCTATCTAGAATAACTTACATGTGAAATTAACCTCAACTCAGAAGGTTAGAATATACGATCTTAACAGAGAACAAGGAAATAAATAATTGGAGAGAAAGGGATAGATTTTTTTTTTTTTTTTTTTTTTACGCGAGCCTCTCACTGTTGTGGCCTCTCCTGTTGCGGAGCACAGGCTCCGGATGCACAGGCTCAGCAGCCATGGCTCACAGGCCCAGCCACTCCACGGCATGTGGGATCTTCCCAGACCGGGGCACGAACCCGTGTCCCCTGAATTAGCAGGCGGACTCTCAACCACTGTGCCACCAGGGAAGCCCAAGGGATAGATGATTTTTGATGAAGGAAACTGACAAATATTAATATCTTGTTTCAAATAATACCTTGTTTATTTCAGGATAGCTAATTTTGGATGTATTTGTTTTGCTGTATTTTTTCTTATAGTACTTATGACTTACCAATATTAAACTTTTTAAAAAGCACTACTTGACTTTACCTGTATCCGTGTGTAAATAGAAATATCAAATCAAGCATTTTGTTCAGGTTTTATAAATTTTATTGTTGAATTTCAATGCAATCAATTAGACTATGTAATAAATTGAAGCTATTCTGATATAGCATATTGATCTTCAATGTAATATGTGATTTTCAGGACATAATATACCTTAGTCTCATATCACATCATTGTATATTAAATTTTACTATTTAATTGACATTTAATGCCATGGAGCACAGGTTGGCAAAATCTTTCCTAAAAGGGCTAGGTGGTAAAAAAAATAGTTCTGAAATGGGCCATACTACCTACTGCAGTGAATCAACTCTGCCATTGTAGCATGAAAGAATGATAGACAATGTATAAATTAACAGGCATAGCTGTGTCCCAATAAAGTTTATGCATAAAAACAGATGGTGGGATCTTCAGCCCACCATCTCCTGCACGCGGTGGGGTATTGCTCCAGAACCTTGCTACAGACAGTTCTCGAGGCTGGGAAGTCCAAGATCAAGGTGCTGGCAAAATCAGTGTCTGGACTGCCCGTTCGCAGCGTGGATTTTAACCGAGGCACCGACAACATCACCGTGAGGCAGGGGGACACGGCCATCCTCAGATACACCAGAAATACATCTACGCGTGGAACAACTCCTACGGAGCACCTACTGAACGCTGGCAGAAGACCTCAGACCTCCCAAAAGGCAAGGAACCCCCCACGTACCTGGTTAGGGCAAAAGAAAAAACTAAACAGAGACAAAAGGATAGGGACGGGTCCTGCACCAGCGGGAGAGAGCTGTGAAGGAGGAAAAGTGTCCACACACTAGGAAGCCCCTTCACGGGCGGAGACTGCGGGAGGCGGAGTGGGGGAGCTTGGGAGCCGCGGAGGAGAGAACAGCAACAGGGGTGCGGAGGGCAAAGCGGACAGATTCCAGCGCAGAGGATCGGGCCGACCGGCACTCACCAGCCGAGAGGCTTGTCTGCTCGCCCGCCGGGGCGGGCGGGACTGGGAGCTGAGGCTCCGGCTTTTGTCGGAGCGCCGGGAGAGGACTGAGGTTGGCGGCGTGAACACAGCCTGCAGGGCGTTGGTGCGCCGCGGCTGGCCGGGAGAGAGTCCGGGGAGGGGTCTGGACCTGCCGGAGAGGGAAGAGACTTTTACGTCCCTCTTTGTTTCCTGGTGCACGAGGAGAGGGGATTAAGAACGCTGCTTGACAGAGGTCCAGGGACGGGCGCGAGCCGCGGCTAAGAGTGCGGAGCCCAGAGACGGACGTGAGACGCTGGGGCCGCTGCTGCTGCCGCCAGGAGGCCTGTGTGCGAACACAGGTCACTAGCCACACGCCCTTCCGGGGAGCCTGTGCAGCCCGCCACTGCCAGGGTCCCGGGATCCAGGGACAGCTCCCCCGGGAGAGCGCACGGCGCGCCTCAGGCTGCAGCGTCACGCCGGCCTCTGCCGCTGCAGGCCCACCCCGCACTCCGTGACCCTCCCTACCCGCCGGCCTGGGTGAGCCAGAGCCTCCGAATCAGCGGCTCCTGTAACCCCGTCCTGTCTGAGCAAAGAACAGACGCCCTCCGGCGACCTACACGCACAGGCGGGGCCAAATCCAAAGCTGAGCCCCTGGGAACTGTGAGAACAAAGAAGAGAAAGGGAAATCTCTCCCAGCAGCCTCAGAAGCAGCGGATTAAAGCTCCACAATCAACTTGATATACCCTGCATCTGTGGAATACCTGAATAGACAACGAATCATCCCAAATTAAGGAGCCCTGTGGATAAAAGGCTCTTGGTGCTGCAGCCAGGAGTCAGTGCTGTGCCTCTGAGGTGGGAGAGCCAACTTCAGGACACTGGTCCACAAGAGGCCTCCCAGCTGCACATAATATCAAACAGCAAAAATCTCCGAGAGATCTCCATCTCAACGCCAGCACCCAGCTTCACTCAACGACCAGCAAGCTACAGTGCTGGACATCCTATGCCAAACAACTAGCAAGACAGGAACACAACCCCACCCATTAGCAGAGAGGCTGCCCAAAATCATAATAAGTCTACAGACACCCCAAAACACACCACCAGACGTGGACCTGCCCACCAGAAAGACAAGATCCAGCCTCATCCACCAGAACACAGGCACTAGTACCCTCCACCAGGAAGCCTACACAACCCACTGAACCAACCTTAGCCACTGGGGACAGACACAAAAAACAACAGGAACTACGAACCTTCAGCCTGCAAAAAAGGAGACCCCAAACACAGTTAGATAAGCAAAATGAAAAGACAGAAAAACACACAGCAGATGAAGGAGCAAGATAAAAACCCACCAGACCTAACAAATGAAGAGGAAATAGGCAGTCTACCTGAAAAAGAATTCAGAATAATGATAGTAAGGTTGATCCGAAATCTTGGAGATAGAATGGACAATAGAATGGACAAATTGCAAGAATCAGTTAACAAGGACCTAGAAGAACTAAAGATGAAACAAGCAACGATGAGCAGCACAATAAATGAAATTAAAAGTACTCTAGATGGGATCAATAGCAGAATAACTGAGGCAGAAGAACGGATAAGTGACCTGGAAGATAAAATAGTGGAAATAACTACTGCAGAGCAGAATAAAGAAAAAAGAATGAAAAGAACTGAGGACAGTCTCAGAGACCTCTGGGACAACATTAAACGCACCAACATTCGAATTATAGGGGTTCCAGAAGAAGAAGAGAAAAAGAAAGGGACTGAGAAAATATTTGAAGAGATTATAGTTGAAAACTTCCCTAATATGGGAAAGGAAATAGTTAATCAAGTCCAGGAAGCACAGAGAGTCCCATACAGGATAAATCCAAGGAGAAATACGCCAAGACACATATTAATCAAACTGTCAAAAATTAAATACAAAGAAAACATATTAAAAGCAGCAAGGGAAAAACAACAAATAACACACAAGGGAATCCCCATAAGGTTAACAGCTGATCTTTCAGCAGAAACTCTGCAAGCCAGAAGGGAGTGGCAGGACATATTGAAAGTGTTGAAGGAGAAAAACCTGCAACCAAGATTACTCTACCCAGCAAGGATCTCATTCAGATTTGATGGAGAAATTAAAACCTTTACAGACAAGCAAAAGCTGAGAGAGTTCAGCACCACCAAACCAGCTCTACAACAAATGCTAAAGGAACTTCTCTAGGCAAGAAACACAAGAGAAGGAAAAGACCTACAATAACGAACCCAAAACAATTAAGAAAATGGGAATAGGAACACACATATCGATAATTACCTTAAATGTAAATGGACTAAATGCTCCCACCAAAAGACACAGATTGGCTGAATGGATACAAAAACAAGACCCATATATTTGCTGTCTACAAGAGACCCACTTCAGACCTAGAGACACATACAGACTGAAAGTAAGGGGATGGAAAAAGGTATTTCATGCAAATGGAAACCAAAAGAAAGCTGGAGTAGCAATTCTCATATCAGACAAAATAGACTTTAAAACAAAGACTATTAGAAGAGACAAAGAAGGACACTACATAATGATCAAGGGATCGATCCAAGAGGAAGATATAACAATTGTAAATATTTATGCACCCAACATAGGTGCACCTCAATACATAAGGCAAATACTGACAACCATAAAAGGGGAAATCGACAGTAACACATTCATAGTAGGGGACTTTAACACCCCACTTTCACCAATGGACAGATCATCCAAAATGAAAATAAATAGGGAAACACAAGCTTTAAATGATACATTAAACGAGATGGAGCTAATTGATATTTATAGGACATTCCATCCAAAAACAACAGAATACACATTTTTCTCAAGTGCTCATGGAACATTCTCCAGGATAGATCATATCTTGGGTCACAAATCAAGCCTTGGTAAATTTAAGAAAATTGAAATTGTATCAAGTATCTTTTCTGACCACAATGCCATGAGACTAGATATCAATTACAGGAAAAGATCTGTAAAAAATACAAACACATGGAGGCTAAACAATACACTACTTAATAATGAAGTGATCACTGAAGAAATCAAAGAGGAAATCAAAAAATACCTAGAAACAAATGACAATGGAGACACAACGACCCAAAACCTATGGGATGCAGCAAAAGCAGTTCTAAGGGGGAAGTTTATAGCAATACAAGCCCACCTTAAGAAACAGGAAAAATCTCGAATAAACAACCTAACCTTGCACCTCAAGCAATTAGAGAAAGAAGAACAAAAAAACCCCAAAGCTAGCAGAAGGAAAGAAATCATAAAAATCAGATCAGAAATAAATGAAAAAGAAATGAAGGAAAGAATAGCAAAGATCAATAAAACTAAAAGCTGGTTCTTTGAGAAGATAAACAAAATAGATAAACCACTAGCCAGACTCATCAAGAAAAAAAGGGAGAAGACTCAAATCAATAGAATTAGAAATGAAAAAGGAGAGGTAACAACTGACACTGCAGAAATAAAAGAGATCATAAGAGATTACTACAAGCAACTCTATGCCAATAAAATGGACAATCTGGAAGAAATGGACAAATTCTTAGAAATGCACAACCTGCCAAGACTGAATCAGGAAGAAATAGAAAATATGAACAGACCAATCACAAGCACTGAAATTGAAACTGTGATTAAAAATCTTCCAACAAAGAAAAGCCCAGGACCAGATGGCTTCACAGGCGAATTCTATCAAACATTTAGAGAAGAGCTAACACCTGTCCTTCTCAAACTCTTCCAAAATATAGCAGAGGGAGGAACACTCCCAAACTCCTTCTACGAGGCCACCATCACCTTGATACCAAAACCAGACAAGGATGTCACAAAGAAAGAAAACTACAGGCCAATATCACTGATGAACATAGATGCAAAAATCCTCAACAAAATACTAGCAAACAGAATCCAACAGCACATTAAAAGGATCATACACCATGATCAAGTGGGGTTTATTCCAGGAATGCAAGGATTCTTCAATATACGCAAATCTATCAATGTGATAAACCATATTAACAAATTGAAGGAGAAAAACCATATGATCATCTCAATAGATGCAGAGAAAGCTTTTGACAAAATTCAACACCCATTTATGATAAAAACCCTGCAGAAAGTAGGCATAGAGGGAACTTTCCTCAACATAATAAAGGCCATATATGACAAGCCCACAGCAAACATCATCCTCAATGGTGAAAAACTGAAAGCATTTCCACTAAGATCAGGAACAAGACAAGGTTGCCCACTCTCACCACTCTTATTCAACATAGTTTTGGAAGTTTTAGCCACAGCAATCAGAGAAGAAAAGGAAATAAAAGGAATCCAAATCGGAAAAGAAGAAGTAAAGCTGTCACTGTTTGCAGATGACATGATCCTATACATAGAGAACCCTAAAGATCCTACCAGAAAACTACTAGAGCTAATCAATGAATTTGGTAAAGTGGCAGGATACAAAATTAATGCACAGAAATCTCTGGCATTCCTATATACTAATGATGAAAAATCTGAAAGTGAAATCAAGAAAACACTCCCATTTACCATTGCAACAAAAAGAATAAAATATCTAGGAATAAACCTACCTAAGGAGACAAAAGATCTGTATGCAGAAAATTATAAGACACTGATGAAAGAAATTAAAGATGATACAAATAGATGGAGAGATATACCATGTTCTTGGATTGGAAGAATCAACATTGTGAAAATGACTCTACTACCCAAAGCAATCTATAGATTCAATGCAATCCCTATCAAACTACCACTGGCATTTTTCACAGAACTAGAACAAAAAATTTTGCAATTTGTATGGAAACACAAAAGACCCCAAATAGCCAAAGCAATCTTGAGAACGAAAGAAGGAACTGGAGGAATCAGGCTCCCAGACTTCAGACTATACTACAAAGCTACAGTTATCAAGACGGTATGGTACTGGCACAAAAACAGAAAGATAGATCAATGGAACAGGATAGAAAGCCCAGAGATAAACCCACGCACATATGGTCACCTTATCTTTGACAAAGGAGGCAGAAATGTACAGTGGAGAAAGGACAGCCTATTCAATAAGTGGTGCTGGGAAAACTGGACAGCTACATGTAAAAGTATGAAATTAGATCACTCCCTAACACCATACACAAAAATAAGCTCAAAATGGATTAAAGACCTAAATGTAAGGCCAGAAACTATCAAACTCTTAGAGGAAAACATAGGCAGAACACTCTACGACATAAATCACAGCAAGGTCCTTTTTGACCCACCTCCTAGAGAAATGGAAATAAAAACAAGAGTAAACAAATGGGACCTAATGAAACTTAAAAGCTTTTGCGCAGCAAAGGAAACCATAAACAAGACCAAAAGACAACCCTCAGAATGGGAGAAAATATTTGCAAATGAAGCAACCGACAAAGGATTAATCTCCAAAATTTATAAGCAGCTCATGCAGCTTAATAACAAAAAAACAAACAACCCAATCCAAAAATGGGCAGAAGACCTAAATAGACATTTCTCCAAAGAAGATATACAGAGTGCCAACAAACACATGAAAGAATGCTCAACATCACTAATCATGAGAGAAATGCAAATCAAAACTACAATGAGATATCATCTCACACCAGTCAGAATGGCCATCATCAAAAAATCTAGAAACAATAAATGCTGGAGAGGGTGTGGAGAAAAGGGAACCCTCTTACACTGTTGGTGGGAATGTAAATTGATACAGCCACTGTGGAGAACAGTATGGAGGTTCCTTAAAAAGCTACAAATAGAACTACCATATGACCCAGCAATCCCACTACTGGGCATATACCCTGAGAAAACCATAATCCAAAAAGAGTCATGTACCAAAATGTTCATTGCAGCTCTATTTACAATAGCCCAGAGATGGAAACAACCTAAGTGTCCATTATCGGATGAATGGATAAAGAAGATGTGGCACATATATACAATGGAATATTACTCAGCCATAAAAAGAGACGAAATTGAGCTATTTGTAATGAGGTGGATAGACCTAGAGTCTGTCATACAGAGTGAAGTAAGTCAGAAAGAGAGAGACAAATACCGTATGCTAACACATATATATGGAATTTAAAAAAAAAAAATGTCATGAAAAACCTAGGGGTGAAACAGGAATAAAGACACAGACTTACTAGAGAATGGACTTGAGGCTATGGGGAGGGGGAAGGGTAAACGGTGACAAAGCGATAAAGAGGCATGGACATATATACACTACCAAACGTAAGGTAGATAGCTAGTGGGAAGCAGCCGCATAGCACAGGGAGATCAGCTCAGGGCTTTGTGACCGCCTGGAGGGGTGGGATAGGGAGGGTGGGAGGGAGGGAGACGCAAGCGGGAAGAGATATGGGAATATATGTATATATATAACTGATTCATTTTGTTGTGAAGCTGAAACTAACATACCATTGTAAAGCAATTATACTCCAATAAAGATGTTAAAAAAAAAAAAAAAAAAAAAAAAAAAAAACAGATGGTGGGTTGGATTTAGCCTGAAGGGTAAATTTGCTGATCCCTCTAATAGTTGAAAGTGAGACTGGGGTAACTAAATGGGTATGGGTTGGTGGTACGGTACTCTCATCCTAAAATCAAAGTCGTAGGTACATTTCTGAGCTTAAATATTTTTACATAGGTCTTTCTTTCCTTATTTGAAATTAAATGGACAGTTCTAAAATTGATTTCAGATGATAGCATTGGGCCTCAATAGGAATTATGTCTGTGTATAAATACTTCATGCTGGCCTTTAATAGAATTGGTAAAAAAAAAAATCTTATTATGAACAAAATAGAATAAAGAATAAAAATAATGTAGCAACAAAGAGGTTAAATAATCATTGATTGGTCTCTGATTATCGTACTGGTCCTTAGGAGAGGTTAATATTCTGAGGTTAGTATTATATGCTGGCCTTCAACCAGTTCTGGGTTCTACACTCCAAGGATGAAACATGGACATCTTATTTCCAATCTATGATAGATTGCACCACACTCTGGGAGAATATTATATTGCTCTATCTCATTAACATCAGGCTGGGACATGAGACTTGCTTTTAGCTCATGATATGAGAATGAAAGTGCCATATGCCTCTTCTGAGCATAACATTTATCAGTTGATTTTGCCATTGGCTTTTTCCCTCTGTATGAGAATCTTATGTCTCAGGTAGGATCTGCTTCTCTGACCTAGATCCCAGAAAGAAGACGACATCTGGAGCAAAGTCACAGCTGACCTACAGCCAGCATGTAATGAGAGCAAGAAATAAACCTTAGTTGTTGTAACTCATTAACGTTTGCAGTATGTTTGCTACCATAGCATAACCTACTGAAAACTGATACAAAAATTGCTTACAGAAGTTGGTTGCTATTCTAATAAAAATACTAAAACTTGTGAGAATGACCTTAGAGCCCAGCAGTAAGAAACAACAAAATCATTATCAAAGGCTGGAAAAATGGTGACCTATATCATACATTTGGGAAGCATTTGATAAAACCATTCCTCAAACTACTTGAAAGAAAGATAACGTACTGCATAAGTCAATGGCTTCAGGTAAATTTTTGTGAAACAGAATGGTACTAATGTGTGTTGGTAACTACTGATTGTACTTGACAAGATACAATGAAAAAAGACCCAGGAAAAGAATTAGCTGGTTTACAACTGTAGAATAGAGAGAATCCAGAAATTCTTGGATTTACAGGGTGAGAGAGGCAAGTGTTTCTCATAAATAACTAGTAAAAGATAAAGTTGAGAATTGCTTTAAATGGAAAAAAAAAACAGTTAAAATAGCTTTGAGGTAGTTCTTTGCCTGTGATAATGTCTCTGAATATTTTAAGGTACTGCCTAGTAGACCCCTTAAGGTTGACAAAATGGCTCAAGGGAAAAAGAGCAACAAAGGAGGGGTTCTTCTACTTGTGTTTGATAAACTCATGTATAGGTAAGATGTCTAGAGAGAGAAGCATGTCTGAAAAATAATTATGGATGTGGCTTTGCGCAGACTGTTGACTGGAAGCAAAGAGATTAAAACAAAGTTTTGAGAGAGTTGTATTTCAGAAGAGCTATCCACCGAGATCAAGCAGAATTCGATTGCTTGGGACTTAAAATACATTCTGGGTCTCTAACTTTCTCTGAGCGGGAAGCAGAATAAGAAAATAGCTCTGTGCCCAAGGCTGGCATATTCTCTAATACTTCTTTCATATGCAGAGAAGAATGATAATGGAAAAGTAAAAACTATTCTAAGCATAAATGAAGGACAATGCAGAGCAATAAACTGAGGAGCTATCCCAAGGAATGGCTCAGCTATCCCAAGGCAGAATTCCTTAACACTGATAAAGGAACATTTCCCACCTTTGGTTCCTTGCAACATTTGCCCATGTAAGTTTTTGGAATCGCTATGGACCAAAGTATATACTACTGTGAGATCCTGGACTTTCAGTCTCTGTCATGATTGGATGGAACTTTGGGGAGAAATGAGTGTATTTTAGCTGAGGAAGGGAGAAAAACATCTGTTTGTGATTAAGAGGATGAATTTCTTGCGACCACAAGCATATAGTTTTGTCCAATTACTTGCTGTTCCCCCTACAAAGGATTATCTTCTTCCAACCTATTTTCATCGATCTTTGCAATAGCCTTGCTTTGGCCCAGGAAATGTGAGTAGAAGGGACAAATGCCACTTCTGAGCAGGCGGTTTCACAGCTATCACATGGGCCCAATGACGCCCTTTTCCGTCTGCCATGAGACTGGCATGATGCTCCTTTGGCCTTTATTCAAG
The DNA here is from genome assembly GCF_937001465.1 of Orcinus orca. Lineage (NCBI taxonomy): Eukaryota > Metazoa > Chordata > Mammalia > Artiodactyla > Delphinidae > Orcinus > Orcinus orca. Next base: position 119,539,270 of record NC_064559.1, read on the forward strand.
AATTTTTCTAAAAGCCCCATGTTGCAGTTACAGCTAAGTAAGAGCGAGCAACATGCTCTAAGCAACACCTCATTGGGCATTTCTCTTCTACTATGCCTAACATTGTGAAAGATAGAAAAGAAATTTATAAAATCAAACTCTACCAATACTATTTTATTGGAAATTTGAGTTGGTTTGTATTTTCTGCATGCCTAATACAAATGGTATGACTGTCTTATCCAAGTCACACAAAATGGAATCCTTATATTAAAGGATGTAATAAGAGCTGTTTACTAAAGGAGTCATTGAATCCTGCCCCATTCAAAAAGTCTTAAGCAAAACATAAATTTTTCAAAAGGCATTTCCTTTCTTAAATTCATTATTTTTGCATGTTGGTTGGTGATTATTAAGAAAATAAAGGTATGTTTGTTTGTTCTTTTCCTTTTCCATTGAGATCCAGACTGCATACGAAGACAATCACTTTTTTCTTTATCTAATTGCTTACAGTTGCTCTATGAATCTGAATTATTGAATAATTAAATCTAATTAGAGTTCTGAAGGAAGGTAATGCTGACTAGTTAATTTGTGTGTTCTCTTTCTATTTAAAGCTTTGCCAGGGTTTCTCTTTAAATACCCACATAAAATGACTCCGAAGCTATATAAACCCTGTTGTTGGTTTTTTATAATAATTGAAGAAACATGTTTTTAGAGAGCATGCAGGAATGAAAAGCCTGATGAACTTAATCTGGACAAATACATAAATAGAATTGCTTGAAAAATTTGTCTTTTCTATACAGTTTTAGATTGGAAGTTACATCACAGCTCTTAGGTATTTATAAACTAACAAAAATGACACCTTTTAATATAAATATGACTTTTTAGGAAGCCGAGATAGAGGCTGTAGGATTAGGTGCTCCCAAAGTCTGCAACAGATCCACAATTAGAAATCTGTTAGACTGTGTTATATTTGTTTATAGCCTAACAAAAGCAGTCAACTTTATTTATGGATGTGTCTCCATCTTCTGTGTTCAAGTATCTACTTTTCATTCTTTTCCTGTTATCATTAGCTCTTTTTCTGAAAGCTAATATTTTGTCAATATAGCATATTTTTAGTAGTTAGGTTTAAAATCTGATAAACTAGAAGTTGAAATAACACTGGGATTTTATCATAGAGGTATTTTTTTAGGGTTTATGCCAAGGAATTCTTACAAACAGATTCTTCTAGCGCTTCTGGTTGCTGAAACTAGGACTATCTCAAATATTTTTTGTGAATTCAAACTTCTTTCAGGGTGAAAAGTAGCTACTAGGGACACATTTGTCTACTTTTATTGTAAATTCTTTATTTACCTACATATATGTCATTTGTGTCATTTCTTTCTTGAAAAATTATGTTATGATTATTCTTATTACAAAGTGGGTAGGTTAACCTATGTTTCTTTTTCCTAGTTCACTGCCAGATGATAGGCTAAAAGGATAATTTAAAAAAATATTTTTCTGGTGATGAATTCAATTTATTTTGGGGGATCATCAATAATTTAGACTTAGGGCTTCCCTGGTGGCGCAGTGGTTGGGAGTCCGCCTGCTGATGCAGGGGACACGGGTTCGTGCCCCGGTCCGGGAAGATCCCACATGCCGCGGAGCAGCTGGGCCCGTGAGCCATGGCCGCTGAGCCTGCGCGTCCGGAGCCTGTGCTCTGCAACGGGAGAGGCCACAACAGTGAGAGGCCCGCGTACCGCAAAATAATAATAATAATTTAGACTTAAATATAAACAGGAAACTGTTTCAGATATTTCTTCTAGAGCAGTAAGTAGGTTATAAAACAAATACAACTAAAAAGAAATACTTATTGAAACCATGTACCAAGTAGTCTTATAGTAAAAGTTGCTCAAGTGTTTGTTTTAGATTACATCATAAAATGATTACCCTGAAGCCTTCCAGGTTATCAACAATAAAAAGAGGGCAAGTAAGATAAAGACTGAAGGGCAGCATAGTTTCTGCCTTACCAAGAAATAGGTTCAGCATATTCAAGGTAAAACATATGGTGGCAAAATTATTTTTTTTCCAGCAATCACAGTTTCTTAAAATCATGACCTTATTTTTAGTGAATGTGTCAAGGTTGGTAAATCTGGGAGCATAAATGTACGTTACAAGATTGGAAAATACTTATCCCCGTCTTCCAAAAATATCCACGAAGTTTTCTTTTCAAATTAAGGCAAATCAGAGGAAGGAAAAACAAAACAAAAAACAAAGTTTAAAGAGTTATGGTGTTATCACCCTTTACAGAAAGAAGGCTGCCCTGAATATGTGTTCACACACCTGAGAAACACAACTCATTAAGAGCGTTTATTCCATTTTCAAAGACTCACGCCTCTGAGGGGTTATTCAAAATAACTGTGAAAAATTATTTGAGCAGTTATGAAAAGAAAATAATGACATCACGCAAAGTTTACTGCTTCTAAATTTGATATTAAACTGTATTTAAAGTAATTATCATGTTTAAAATAATGCCTGACCTACTGTATATTTTGTTTTCAGTTAAAAAGAGTTGTCATTGAATGTTTAATCAAAATATTAAAAACGCATTTCCAATAATGAAATGTTTGTTCAATATTTGAGTTCTATAATTTCACTTAAATTAAGATATAACTGTAAAGTCATTTATAAAGTGCCATTTATTTTCATATACATAGATGATAGGTAGATAGATAGAAGATAGATGATAGATACAATTGTTGCATTTTTATACAGATTGTAAGCATATACAAATCAATAGGAATGTTTTCTCCTTGTGTTACCTGATATACTTACCCTATTTACACTTCAGTTATTAAAACTTAAAGAAACTGCCAGTTTACCTCTAACTAACCTATACAAATAGGTTCTGAGATTACAGAAATGAAACCCCCCAGGCCTCAGGAAGGGTTTTTTTTTTTAAGTATGCACACTTATTTTAGAGAAAATAAATCAGTGAAGTACTAAAAACTAACAACATAAAAACTTACAACATTGTGCTTCTTATATGCATAGAAGCCAAAAGATAAAATCAAACTCAGTTGTTAATGACAGTCTCTGGGGTGGTTGATCAGAATGTACTGCCTTCCTTGCACAGACACAGTAAAGCATTGCAAAGTAAAGCCCACAGCCGAGTAACTGAATAGAACATATGGTTCAGGAGCTCAATATATACTGAAGCTTTAACTTTAGTACATTGATTTTTAAGCTTCCTCTTCTAAACTTTGGTATAATCGAGGATTCAAATACAGAGTTACTTCTAATTTAGTTCTTTCTGGAGAAAGAATAAAAATTGCTACTCTCACTTAAATTTTTACCAGGTTGTTCAGATCCATTTTTTCTATCCTTCATGCTAAACATTATCCCTTGAGGAGGGGGAAAAGGTCCGTAAAGTATGCAGCATATCTATCCTTGTGTTTCTTGTAATAAAATGATGAGAATAATAACTAGAATGTGGAATCCGAGACTATGACTACTGCCTCTTTATCCCTTACTAGTATAATTGAAGGGTAGAATAAACTGAAGGCTGTAAGTTTTTACTGTGTTTATAAAACCTTGGGACTCAAGCCGATAGTCTAGCACTCAGTGAAATACTAGTTCCTAGGGATATGATTAGCTGCTTCAAAAATAAAATAAAATAAAACATCTTCAATGTTCAAATAAGTTTAGCAAATGCTGCATATTGATTTCCTTTCCTGGAAAATCACAAGGATATTATTAGTATTTTAAAGGCTTTGAGAGGTCCTCATGCAAAGAAGTATAAGAGTCACCCAAATCAGCATAACCACAACAACCTTGTGAAAGGAGTACTTGTTAAAAGCTTAAGAAACTGGGATTCTATATAGCACAATTTGGTTAATGCTACGACAGAACAATACAAACTAGGAACGAAAACATCTGTCTAGAGACTTTTGGATAGGATCAATATTAGGCATTGCCAGGACCGTAACCATGTCTTCAGCATCATTTACTTTATGTTCCTGACCTTCTAACACACAGATAAATAGTGAAACCTCTCCCCAAACAATATTCCCAACCTGGCCACCCATCTTATAAATTTATTCTTTGGTCACAGTAGGGGCGGGGGTGACATGGGGAGAGGAGGAATAGGCTCTAGGTAATGGAGTCAATCAATAAAACTCATTATTAAGTAAATAATAAACGTTGAAGGCCTCCTTTCCCTTCTCTTCCCCTCCCCTCCCCCATACGTCTACAATATCTATAAAAAATTATACTATTTGCCAAAATCTAATTACAGTGGGATTCAAAAGAAATTTCACTTTGCGTGGGAGATTATATTCCAGTAAAGGAAACATTAATGAAATAACCACAGAATATGAAACGTAACTGGTGAGCTGGATTGATATTTATAAAGGTAGACATGAGGATCTGACATTGTTGGCCCCAGGAGTGGGGAGCAGTAGGGGGTAGAGGGTAGTGATTGAATAACAGTGTTGTGTTTTTTTTTCCCTGAAGAATGACTTTTAAACTGAGATCAGAAGGAATGTTGCTTTTATTATCTTAGTAACCACTTGAGAATGAAAGACAAAAGTATAGATTAAACTTTCTGAAACTGCTTTTCTTTTATATACCTTGAATGAGTTATTTTTAATCAGGTAATCAATAATTTATTAGTGAATCTACTATGAACTCAATACCAGGGGAGATACTGAAGGTGAATAAGACTTGGACTCTGTTTCAAAGAGTTTTGCAAATTAATGAAGGTGCTAAAATAGATATACATAAAATGTATGTTAGTGTTCACAGACATGTTTGGGAATTCATGTGAAAGAATTCTTAAATCCTTTGAATTAATACATTACCTCCATATTGGTTTATAATTTCATATGTCCTCCTATTAACTTTAGACATTGAAATTGAATAATGGAATTCTTGACACACACATACACATGCGCGCGCGCGCGCAAGCTTCAGAAATCCTTAAGATGCTTTAGTAAATCTTGTTAAGAAGCCTGCTTGTTGCTTGCAGTTGTTCAGGTTCTCACTTAATGCCCAACAAATGCTTCCTGATGCAGGATAATGAGCTCATGATACCTTTACAAGGGGTTTGGGGACATAGTTAAATAGTTTTCAAGGCGTGCCCTTAATGAGTATGTGAATACTATCACTCTCAGTCTTTGTAATTCTGATGGAGGGTTCTTCTTTAAAATGTCAGATGTATTAAAATATACTTTCAGTTGTAAATATAGAATTGTATTGTTAATCACTATTTCTGAACTTTCTTCCTGTGATCATAGTCAATGTTGATTTACTTAATTATAAATTGAATGATGTTCAGTTTTAGCTCTTTCTGAAGACATGTATTTTATTTTGTTTTGTTTTGTTTTTACAAGCTACATTGTTTTTTAGCCTAGTACCGTCAGTTTAGCTATTAATTTTTCAGACAGGAAATTTTCTAGAAGTACGCCTACTCTTATTCATTTGAACAAGTCCTAAACTGTTAGATTGTAAATTGATAGATTGTAAAATAAATTTTGTTTGTTTTAGTTTTAAATAAAGGACTTCACCCAATCGGTTAATGAATATCTTCTTAATAAAGGTGGCTAAATAAATGAAATGATGACTAGTATGTTTAAAAATTATACATGAATTTCTGCAAAAAGTTATTTGATGTGTGTGAGCACATTGTATTTCAAAGATATCACTGCTTCCATGAAGCCAATTCTTGACAAGGCATCGATTTTTCCAGTTCTTTTGTCTCTATCCTACTCTAGAAAAACTTATCAAAAGAGCAGAAGTAAGGCAAGTCAAAAAAACTAAAAAACAAGATAGAAAATATTGGGACACAGTAGACCATCAAGTTATTGATAGATCTGGTGAAATTCAGCTGCAAGAAACTGAAGCCATTCTATCCATCTTAATGAAGAGGTTAAAACACAGGAAATTAGTTTCTTAAAAAATCAATTGAAGGACAGCAAGAGGCATTGTAGGCTGACTTTCCAGAAATTACTCCACAGCTCCACAAGACCCAGTTGGAGAACTGATACTGCTGCCACTGCAGGAAGTGGGGCTTCAGGGGGAAGCTTCAGGGGGAAGCCCTTTAAAGCTTTGACTCAAAGAGCTTTCTACTCTCTTCAAATGGAAGCCATCCCACATCTGCCACACCTTCCTCAATCTTTCACAAAGCTAATGACTGGGTCACAGTTCAAGAAAATTCAGTATTTCAGTGTTTGTGCACATCATCAACTAAAGCTAAAGCCTTGTATTCCTCGTTTCTGCCTGCAAACCTCATGTGAGTGCATCAAATTGGAGGAATCTAATTTACAGAGAACACAACTGCTAGGGAGTCTGAGGAATGTAGCTTACATGCTCTGACATATAGGAGGGCACAAAGGAGATTATCGTAACTCAACATATCCACTACAAACTCATCTTTTTTCTTGCTCTTTTAAAACTGTACAGTCCATTCAGAATATTTTAATCCTTTTATCACTGTCTGTGTAAATTAAACTGTTCTGAGCTGGAATTTTGAAGCCCATCATATATGTTAGAAAATCAGCCTGTTTCTAATTAATTAACTGGGTCTTCTTACAATTTTGAAAGACATAGGGTTTAGAAACTGTCTTTGTTTGTTGGGGGCTAGAAACTAGCAGTCAGCTAACAGTGTCATTACCCTTAGGAAAATCTGCAAGTCACTTGAGTCCTTTCTCAGGTTACATAATGGTGATATTTCAAATTATCTCATATTCAATTCACTTGGTTCATACCATTTCTATTGGAGTCACAGTTTCTGCGCTGGAAACATTTTCATTTATCAAGGTCCTATTCTCTTGATAATTCCCACCTTTTTTTTTTCTCTCTAAATCCATGCCAAATAACAAGAGAACAATACAGGGCAAATGCAGAAAACAAACATTTATTCAACTAGTACATCACAGTGCTTTCAGACATATAGATGTGTATAATAGTTCACCCTCCTACCACAAAGTTGGAATTTAATGGAAAGTTTTAAATGTCATAATACCGTAATATAAAATATAAAACTGCATGTAAAAATTACAGTTTTTCCTACACTTTACTTTCTCCACCACACACTCTGATCTGTACCTCTTTTGCCTCATTTTTGTTTTAAGATCTTATTCCCGATCTTTAAAATGTTGTAAACTAATATGGCAGTCAGGACAAGTAAATGCAGCCATAAACAATAATATAAAATTACTTAAATTCAGTTCCATAGCAGAGCTGCAGACAATAAATATGTGTACAGATATGTCTTAGAAATTCTCCCTTACTAATATTCAGACACCAAGTGCCGTTGATCTCTCTTTTAAAACATTGTTACGTCTGTAGTTTTCTCTTTATGCTTCAATACCACAGGCTTGACCTAAATGACTCTTTAAGCTCCACTTTTCCCAGCTTTCAATTTCGGTGTATATGTACGTATCTGTTTCTGTTTTTCTCTGCTCATCTTGTCTCTTACTATACCTCTCTCTTTCTGATTCACATTGCAAGTCCTTGTCAAAAATAATCTTGATCAAATATTGCTTTCTGACATCTCCATGCTTAATACTTTTTAGTAGTTTGCTCTTTTCCATTGGATCAAGCCATGGACTTATAAAAGGTATATATTAAAATTATTTAGCCTGTACGCTCATTTTGCACATGAAGGAATAAGCCTCAGAGAGTGATTTTTCTATCCACTTCGACGTAAAGATTTTGTGCCCTCTATATTCCCATGTATTCAGCATTCATTACATATTAATGCAGTGCCCAGATTGATTCAGCCAAGAACCATATATTTTCATCTTGATTTATCCAATGCCTAGTAGTAGTATACCTGACTCCTGTGATGTGTACAAAAAATATTGATTGGACGGATAAATGGATGTATGGTTGGATGAGTGACTGAATGATTGTGAAATATTCTGGGAATCCGAAAATTGCAACAGTCTTCCATTATAATCCAGCATTAGTGACTTTTCCCAATTTCAAAACAGAAGACACTTAGGGTTGGAAACTTGCTTGGAAAGGTTAGATTACTGACTTCAAAGCTGCATTTGTAAAGCAACCTATCTTTACATATTTCAGGTTGGTTTAAAGACTTTAATGGAATTTAGAAGGTAATGTCCTCCAAGCCAAACTTTAGTGCCACCACTGCCCATGACGATCCTTGTGTTGCCCTGCAAAGATACATTCAAGTATATATTACTTGTATTCAATCATATTTATTGAGTGGGTATATTAGTGGATAGAAGATTCCCAATCTTGTGGAGCTTACATTATAATACAGACAATAAACAACAAACATAATAAAGTATTTAATACACTATGTTGGAAGCTAATACATGCTAAAAGAAGAAAAACAAAAAGCATAGTAAAGTAAGGTTGACTGGGTGTTCTGGGCAAGTGAGGGGGACAGATCACAGCATTAAACTGCATGGTGGGAACCAGCCTCATTGAGCGGTTGAGACATGAGAAGAGGCTTGAAGGAAGAAGATAATGTTTCAGGCAGAGGGGAGGGTTGAGCAAAACTTGAGGCAGGAGTTTGTATAGTGTTTGTGAAAAAAGAAGGATGTCATTGTGGTTGCAGCCAGGGAATACAGTAATTAAGATGATATCTGAGACACAAAGTAGACTCTTGTGTTGAGCCTTGAAGAAAGTTTTAAGGGCTTCAGCTCTTACTTTGAATAAAATAAAGAGGTAGTTCAGGGTTTTTAACAGAGGTCATTTCTGTTCCGTGCTATTTATTATGCTGCTCATTCATTCACATACTCACTCATCTTCCATACACATGCGTCATGGATTGAAAGACTGAGAAACAGGGAGACTTAGGGTAATCAATAAGTCTGAATAAAAGAAAAATGTAACAAATGAATTAAAGTGTTAGAGGATAAGAATGGGGTTAAAGTGAGGTATTGGAATTTATGATTTCTGAAGTGAAAGGGTTCCAGTGACAATAAGAAATTTTTTTTTCTGTTGCTTCAAAGTTGAAATTACACTGGAGTGCTAACTCTTGCATTGTCCTAATTTAAAGTGAGACTGATCTCATCTCTTCGTTTCCTTATACTTAAGTAGTTTGTACATTTAATTTAATTGAATTCAACTAAATACATTCACTGAAGCTGTGTGATATAATGGTTAAGAGCTTCAGTTCCCCAAGTAGGTCTGCTTGGTTTTAAATATTGATTTTATGATTTATTGGTGATGTAATTTTGCTCGATTACTCAACTACTCTGTGCCTCTGTTTCCTAATCAGCAAAATGTGTATAATTACAGTATGTATCTCATAGGTTTTTGTGAAAATAAAATGAGTAAATACTTGGGAAGTGCTTAAAATAGTGTATTTCATTACTGATATAATGACATCGATGATATAGATGACCATAATACTCCCCCAATATGTATGGCAAGGGATTCAGAGACTCCTTAAGAAATAGTCCCTATCTTCATGACATTTTAACCTGTTACTTCATTAAAGGTTGTCTTATGTATGATCTAATCTTCTATATGTATATTCTGTTTTCTTAATCAGATTACAAGCACCAACAGGATAGATATGTAATAACTAAAATAAATATTTCTATATTTATTTATAAATATTTATATTATCACTTATATATGTTTATTTCTATTTTATATTTATACTCTGGAAAAATATATTAGGTATACATTGGATTTCTATTAATTCGATCACTTTATTTCTTTGAAGGTTATTGTTATCTATTTGTGAGCTGAATCATATTTTCACTTCTGAATATCATTGTATGATCCTGAGAGTAATGCTCTGGATATCAGAAATAGAAACCAAACTATAGTTTCAAACTTAAGTGTTTGGTTTCTTGGATACACTGTAATTTTTCTTCCTTATAAACATCTTGCTCTGTCAGGGTCCTTGCCCTTGGAATTAATCATCAGATCTTCTCAAGTAGATATTTTATTGCTCGTTGTTTTTAAATACTAAATGGTGAATTTTCTGCGGATTTCTAGCAGCAGCATTTCTTCATTTTAGCTCTTTGCTCTACAATTACCTAATTTCTTCACAAACATCTGTGCAATAGTTTCAACAACCTCCTGTTTTTTTCAAGGTCTATATTCTTTAGGGATATAACTACATAGCTATATAAAGACATGATATGTCTCTTGATATTTCTATGTTGATGAATACAATCTCCTTCTACTTACTCTCTATTGACTCTTCAGACTTAGAAAAGAGTGATTTATCCATTGTGGGTCACAGGCAACAACATAATAACCATCAAAATGTTGTCACAATTTGGGCCCTATGGGTAGCAATACATAATAACTCTTCTGGTCCAATTAGAATACGGAAGTATCACAAACACAGATTGGTAAAAGAAATAATATTATGCCTAACACAGTACCGTAGTAGTTTGGCAATTGACATTGATGGCTGTGCCAAATGGCAGACTGGCAATGTTAAGAGCCTCTTCACAATCTTAAAGGTCTTAGTTATTTGCCAGCTGAGTCATTTCTAGATTTTAGCAGCAAGACACAAGATTTAAATGTCTCTACCTATTCATCAACAGATCAACAACAACCATGTGTTAAAATAGTACATTTCTTGAAAGAAATTTAGGCTCAATTTAAACTATATTCTTTGGATGTCTCTGAGTAATAGAAACAAATACAGAAAGATAAATATAACGATGCATGTGCCATTTTAAAAACTCACTTAAAATAGTGTCTGGTGCTGTGACTTACATTTTATGAAAAAGATTCTACTATGCTGTTTGGATAGAAGAGAACATTAAGCATTATCTTGCCAAATGTCCCAAGCACCTAGAAGAATGCCTTGAGCAAAGGAGGTGCTCCATGAACATTTGTGAAAAACTGTATGAATTCTAACATTTAATATGTACTTCTTCCCTGCTTCATATGATCAATTTACACATGATTCATGTTTTTTTTTTGGTTTTTTTTTTTTTCCGGTATGCAGGCCTTTCACTGTTGTGGCCTCTCCCGTTGCGGAGCACAGGCTCCCGACGCGCAGGCTCAGCGGCCATGGCTCACGGGCCCAGACGCTCCGCGGCATGTGGGATCTTCCCGGACCAGGGCATGAACCCGCGTCCCCTGCATCGGCAGGTGGACTCTCAACCACTGCGCCACCAGGGAAGCCCTGATTCATGTTTTTGTCCTGCAAATATTCTGAACCCAGAGCTGACTTACTGCTTATAGTCTACAACAAATTTTTCTTATTTCACAAAATTATTTTATAATTATGCTCTTGTATGCATTTGTTACTGTATTTAACAAATATTTATTGAGCATCTACTATGGGTCAGGTACTGTATATACTTTTAGAAGCCTTTGCCCTCCAGCAGCTTATGATCTAGTGATGCATATAGGCAATAACAACACAGGCTACAAGTGTTAACTGGTGCAATGACAGTATATGGGAGGGCCAGTTAATAAAATTTTGGAGGGGAAGCTGGAAAGACTTCTTGAAGGAAATAACAAAAGAGCTAAGATGGGAAAGACTAGGAGGGGTAAAACAGTTACAAGGAGGGACTGAGATTATGGTGCTGATACCAGCTAGTGAGATCCTATTGTGTACATTGCCTTTCAACTCTGGGATCAGTAACATGGAGTTAGTAGCTTGAAAAAAAACATGGTGGAAAACAGCTTTTTGTTTGCTACGAGATAAGCAGAAACCCTACCATAAAATACCCAGTAAACCACAACACACACTATGTACACTACAGAAAATATATTTGAAATATTTTGGGAAAAATTCATAATTTTGTGTGCATGAAAAATGTTAACTTGTTCAATAGAATGTGAATTTCCTGTAACTTTCATGTACATACCATTGCATTTTTCCCCTAGGGGGAAAAGGCAGTGTTGTATCTCTTATCTCTCCTGATAGGTAGTTGCCCTTGGAACTGTGTCTCTATTATTCCTTATGAGAGTTTCACTATTGGCATTTTTTTAACTTTCTGAATATAAAAATCATTGTTATAATTGTCTTTTTGTCTTCATATCCATGAAGAAGGATGATATCGTTCTGTTACCTGCTCCCAGGAATAATTCAGTGTTTTTACGTAAACTCCAATTTTATTTCCCTGCTATTCCTACTTTCCCATACAGATGGTAAACAGTGATGAGATTACTTAATTTTCTCATTGGCAAGACAAAGCCTGGAACCAGAAATTCCTGCATATAGATAGCTTTGCCTGGAAGAATGTTTTTTCTATAATTTATTATAGTCATTCTCAGATAATCTGAAGCTGTTTACTACACGAATGAAATATCACAGACAAATGCAGATTGTTATTTTGGGATAATTTCCTTTTATTCTGATTTGACTGGGAGGAGTTCCAGTCCAGAGCCTATACCATTCGTGGGACCTTTTGAATTCTAATTCAGACACCTCAGTGACTACCCTAAAGCTGAGTATTTATTCTATTAATAAAAGAGAACAATATCCTAGTGCTCATAAGTATCTGTTTCCCTGAACTTACCTTTTCCTTAGAGATTTCCTGCCCTTTACTCCAACAGTTTGGAAGTAAATTCCTGTCCCTCATTTGTATTTGTTTTGGGAGGTTTTTTTTTTTTTGGATCCTTTATTTGTGTTTGTTATCAGAATTTTCCATCATTCTTAACTAATTTATACTTATTTATTTGTATTAATTTGTATTCTTGTTTTTAGAATTTATGTTTCAGTATTTAATTGTAATATTTTTATGACATTTTACACGTTTTTTCAAATTGTTTTTTTTTTTTAGTTTTTTAGAGATTGCATGGCCCCAATTGCAATTCTCCATTTCTCCTATACTGACAAAATTTTCAGCTAGGCATAAACAACAAAGAAGACTACATTCCAAGCCCCTTTTGTACTTAAGTTTAGACACGTGTCTAAACTTTGGCCAGGAGAATGTAACTTGGATATTATGTGCAGTTTACAGGGACTTCCCTGAGACATGTTGCATGCCCATTGCCCATTCTTCTTCATTAATATTTGCATCCTATTGTTGAAATACAGATGACTCCTGAGACATGAAGATTTTAAGGAATGGAGGAGTGATGGATTTCATGGAGCAGACCTACTATACAAGCCATAGACTGCATACTTCCAGAATAAGCTTCTAATATGCTTAATCCACTGTTAATTTTTTCAAACCTAGACACGGTTTTAATATTACGTGCAGTTAAACATATTTTTCCTTTATGAGTTTGTTCCTTTGTATTCACCTTAAGAAATGCCCTCCACCTTAGTAGCAACAGAACTTTAAAAATACTAAATTATTGCATAGAGGACAAAGATTCAGCAAATGAAAAAAAGAAAACAACATGCTAAGAGAAAAGACGATCCATTGTTATAGAAGGGATGAGAGAAAAATGTTGCAAGAAGTGAATAGTTGGTAGTAAAAAATGCTTCAGAACAAATGAATCTGAGAAATATACGTTGAATGTGGAATTATGAGGTATTTTGTAATCTTCAAGTGTGCACAATTTTAGGCTGTGTTCTAGCTGTTGCATGATAGCATTGATACCCTGTTCTAGTCAGTGCATATAGTGTATAATGAATTTTTGCATTTTTATTCACTTTACATTTATAGTACATATAAATTTATTGGCAGATTTTTTTATACCTATAGCTTTCACAGAAATTGCTATATCACTTTTCCCCATTGTCATGGTTTTCTGTGAGTGGTGTATCTTTTTGATGTTAGGTTTAGCCATGTGGCTTGCCTTGGCTAATGGAATAGGGTTGAAACCTCAAGAGGTATCATGTGTTTCTACTCATCTATTTCACTCTGCCCTCAGAAATGAAAAGAGCATGACTCGAGCTGTGAACCCAATGTACAGCCTGGAGCAGAGCCACACCAGCCAAGCCACAAATACTAGAAAGAATTAAATGACTCGTTGTCATAAGGTTCTGAGATTTAGAGGTTGTTTCTTACACACCACTATCACAGCAGTAAAGTAGTATATGTTTGGTAAATACTTATCTAAGTATTAGTGATACAAATAAATTGACGTGTGCACAATAAAAATCCTTTTAAAGGAAAGACTATGAGAATGATTATATTATTGCATTGTTATTTTTACTTTCTTAACTTCTGAAAAAATTAGGTAATTGTGTGTATTAGTTTACTAGTGCTGTTATAACACATCCCTGCAAACTTAGTAACTTAAAACAACCAAAATGTATTATCTTGGAGTTCTGTAGGTCAGAAGTCTGACACACCTAAGCCAAGGTGTTAGAAGGACTACCTCCTCTTTGGAGGCACTAGGGGAAAAGCTCCATGGTATTTTCCAGTGTCTACAGGTTGTCTGCATTCCTTGCCTTGTAAACTCCTTCCTCCACCTTCAAAGCCAGAAATGGCAGGTCTAGTTGTTTACACATGGCATCTCTCTGACTTACTCTTCTGCCTCTTCTCCTTCCATTTTTAAGGACCCTTGTGATTACATGGGGCTACCCAGATAATCCAGGATACTCTTTCTTTTTTTTTTTTTTTTGAACAGGATATTCTCATTTTAAGGTCAGTTGGTTAACAATCTTAACTTTATCTGCAACCTTAATTCTTTTTTGCCATATGTAGTGGGGTGAATGGTGGTCCCCAAACTATGTCCAGTTGGAACCTGTGAATGTCACTTTGTTTGGAAAAAGGGTCTTTGCAGATATAATTAAGGATCTTGAGATGAGATCATTCTGGATTAGAATAGGGCCTAAATCCATGACAAGTATCCTTATAGAGAAGAAAGGAGGAGAAGACACAGAGGAAAAGCCCATGTGAAGAGAGAGACAGAGACTGGAGCTATGTAGGTTCAAGCCAAGGAGCATATGGAGCCATCGGAAACAAACAGGCAACGAAGCATTCTCCCTTAGAAACTTTGGAGGGAGTATTGCCCTACCAACACCTTGATTTTAAACTTCTGGCATTCAGAACTATGGGATAGTAAATTTCTATTGCTTTAAGTACCAAGTTTTTAGTAATTTGTTTTGTGACAACCCTAGGAAACTAATGCATTATACAAAGTAGCATAGTCACAGATTCTAGGAATTAGGATGTGGCATTTTTGAGAGCCATTATTTGCCTACCATGTCACAAAACTATACTAAGTATCTGTAACTATACAAAATAATGTTATCATGCAACATTCTTTTACTTTTTGAGGGTCAGTATATATCACAAGTGACTGCTAACAAATCCAGGTTGGTTGCTTCAACCCACAAAGAAAAACAGTAAAGTAATACCACCTTACTTTATCAACATTAATGATAAATTATATTTGTAATAATATTCAAATATTATCTATTTCATTATTTATTGCTTTGTAACAAACTTCTCCATGGCTTGGCTTAAAACAATAATTATTTTACTTCCTTATCATTCTGTGGGTGAGGAATTTGGGCAGTGCTTGTTTGGGATCATTCCATTGGCTTCATTCAACTGGTGGCTTGCCTGGGCCGGAAGAGCCAAGAAGACCTTACTCATATTTTTCTCACCTCTCTCTCTCTCTCTATGTGTGTGTGTGTGTCTGTGTGTGTGTGTGTGTGTATATATATATATATATATATGTATATATATATATATATATATATATATATATATGTATTTGGCCAACTTTGATTTCTCATAGTACAGTGGTCTCAAAATTGTCAACCTTCACCACACACAGGACCTGCTTTACAGGCATATAAGCTGTTTGGTTGCAGAGGGCTCCGCAGAAGGGGACTGCACTTGGTTTAATGAATCACTATTTACATTTCTAATAATTTTTGGACAATGGGCCCCATATTTTCATTTTGCACAGGGCACCACAAATTATGTAGCCATTTCTGACCACACACATTAACCAGAGAGGTTAAAAAAAAAATGTCAATCTTATTCTTCCAATGATAAAACAGATTCATAGATGTTATGTAATTTGTGAATTTCCATATACTGTATAGCAAGTGGTAGAATAAGATTTCTTATTCCAGATCCAGTATTCTTTCTACTATTCTATTTTACTTTGATCTTTTGTTATAAAATTGATCTTTCTCAAGTATAAAATAACATCTTCAAAATTTTATGATGTGTCTGTTACTTGTCAAGCCAGGAACTTTAAAATCTTTTATGTATAATTAATAGCATTATTCTTTATCACCATTATGTTAGAAGGAGAAAAAGTCTCTCTTTAGAAGCCATAGCAGTCCCCATTGGCTCACTTTGGTCACATGCCCATCCCTGAGATCCAGCTCTGAGTAACACATTCCAATTGACCAGGTTTGAGTCTACTGTCCAATCCCTAAACTGGAAGTCATACAAAGTACCACTAATCTTATGAACTAATATGGAGGACAGCTAGTTCCCCAAAACCTTGGTTGACAGGCAGATACAATATTTCTACTAAGTAGTTTAGAAGGAATGTTAAACCATATTTATCATATTATAAAACCCATGGTCTTTTTAAAACCACAATGTATATTTATGGGGCTAACTCTGTGCTAGTACTACCATCTCATGGTTCAATACATTCTCAGTGATACTACGTGGAATGATTTGCCTGTGGTAGAAAAACTCCTTACACATAGTCATTGCTTAAATGTGATATTTCATAGGACATTTATAGAAGCAAGTATTGTTAGTAAATGGGCCATCCTAATACCTTTTGAGTTTATATGTGATTTGAAGCTAGTCATTTGTAGACTGCATAGTTTACGATATTTTTATGTGGACAGAGTCTGTGATCATGGCCAAAAGAAAAATGTTATTGCAGAGTGACTGTGAAAAAATTAACTGTCATCCTTACCCCTTTGCTTTATACCAGTTTCTATACCAGCTAATTTTTGTATTAATTCATTGCAATTGTGGTATTCTAACCTGCATATGGAAACTAGCAGTCTTCTTTTCATCATGAAATATTTTGGCTCAAAGCAGTCCTGTGGGTTTTCCTTTCTTTGTTGTATCTTATTTCTTGTAATTTTTTGTGAAATATATAACCTTATATAGTCATTTCCTGGGTAGAAATAGAAAGATACATACTGTGGACATTTTAAATGAAGTATTACTTTTTAGATACAATCCACTTATACTGAGAACAAGTAAAGCAACAAAAATAAAATATGTTGATAAAACCTAGAACAAATTTTTTTAAAATTGAATTTAAAGCATAACCAGAAAACACATTTTTAGACATATCACAGCTAGAACTAGTCCTGACTTGGTGCTGATGAACTTCTGAGTAGTTACATTTTTTATTCTTTTTTTATCAGAAAGACAAGTCTTTGCCATCCTTTCCAACTAGTTCAACAACAGAGTAGAATAACTATCTTGTAGATTAAATAAATTTTTATACTCCTTTACCTTCTTATAATGGAGTTTACTACTTGTGAATCTAGTACATATATTCTTCCTATCTCTGTTTTTGTTTTCATTTGGATGAAGAAATGCACTAAGCTTAACAAAAAACAAACAAATGAGGACAAATTCTCCAAGTCATACTTTCACACAGGTTGGACAATGAGATAGAACTGAAATTTCTGGGAAAGTGTGTATAAGCGATTTTCTCATCTGGAAATGGCACCCACATGTGATTCCTGCAATGTGTACCTAATGGTGAGCGTCAGTAGCCATACTGTGTCCCTGAAGTTGGAAACTATGGTAATCAGAGAGAGAGAAAAAAAACAAACCAAACAAAAACTTCAAGCCCTTAAGGTGTTTTCAGAACCATCAAACCAGTCCTGGACTAGCTACCTCTGGAACCCTTTCACATGAGATTATAAACTCTTATTATAAACTGAAAGCTTTACCAATTTACAGCTTTGTTTGAAATGAAATCCCCAGGCTATAAATTTGTTCTCTTTGTATATCTGAGATTCTGGGTTTTTTTTTTTTAACTTATTTCTTCCTTTTTTGAATATTCAAATAATCTCTCCACATTAACATCAACATAATTAATTATTGTGCTTCAGTTTTATTCAGATTTGCATATTTTTCTTAGAATATAGCTCATGTAAATGGATTGGGGAATGTAAATTATTTATCCAAATGGATTCAAGCAACACTAGTTAATTGATGTTTTTAGTAATATAGTTTTAGAAGCATGCAGATGCTTTAAACATACTTGTGGGTTGATACAGCACTTAAAAAAAATCCATGTATTTAGGATTCATATATAAAATCTAACTTATAGTTGCTATTTACAAAGAAAAGTGTGATGGACTTAAATCTACATATTTGGGTGAAACAATAATGATCAGCCCCTAACAGAGTTGTGCTCCCTGAAGCATACAGAGTCTCAATTGTGCTTTACCCACAGCTCTTCAAAAGATTTTTGATCCTTAGATAAAGAATTTGTTAATACTTTAAAGTTTTAAACTTAAGATCTGTAAAGATTTTCTTTTTCTGAGTCTGATGTGTGATAGTTTTACTTAAGCAAGAAAATTCCTGCAATATCTAGACCAACAACTCACCCCAGGCATTTTTGGGATACTAACATTACAGTGAAAAAATATGAGATGTCTGAAAAAATACAGTTAAGGATATAATGCAATGAAAGAAAGAAATGACCTAAAGATTAGGTATTTTATGAATTCACATTGAGAGAGATTTAATTCTTTTACTGTCCTTAAAACTGCTATTATTGCCCCTTCATAATGTTGCCTAACTCAAGGTGTAAATTTACTTTCATGTTCATCATAAAAGATGTTCTTGATATCTCTTAATAGCAATGAATTTGATTTTTCTTTTCTGTCTATTGCATGTTGGTTTTGCCTTTTTTTCTGGAATCTATCTCATTTTAACTTATATCATTGTTATCTGTGATTTTTCTTTTCTTCCCTATTGGATTTTAAGTTTTTAGAACCCATCTATATTTTATTCTTCCTTGTAAACCCCACCATCCAGTTTCTTTCAATTGTAGGTGCTCAATTAATATGCTTGAGCACATCCATGAATGACTAAAAGAAATCTCATACTATAATCACATCTAGAGAGCAAAGTAATATCACAGCATGTGAGGCTGAGAGAGGTTATCAAGTTCACATACCCAAGTACTTAGAGAGTGTTTGCTGCTCAGGTGCTTCCTTAAGACATCTAATAGCTACAATTGTTCTTTGCAGCGGTACCTCCATTGCCTGAGGGATGTGAATAAAGGACAAATATTCCTTTTGCTTGATCATTCTTGGCCTATGATCTTTCATAGGCCTATGAAATTATTTTTTTAAATGAATATTCCTGGGAATATTCACCCCCCATTTCTGATTCAATTACAGATATCCCGCTTTTTGAAAGTCTGCTCTATGCCATTTCGCTTTTACAAAAGACTTCTTTTAGTCTTCTTTTTAGTACTTGTTTTCACTAACTCAAAGAAATCTGAAAAGGATTTTCCCTCTTACAAAAAAAGGTGAAAAATGAAAATGGCATTCAGAGATTATTTTGCAGCTGGTGCGAACCCCAAGCAGCAAGAGTGGCACCACTAAGCTCCTTCCCTGGGAACTACACTCAGCATCTCAGCATTAAGCCTCCATAGCTTAATGAACTAACTGTGAGCACCTGTGCTTTATCTTGGTGCATCCAGAGGTAATTGGTTCTTCTTTTTACAATATTTTCACTTATCATTGATGTCATATTTACACTCTATTTTCCGACAGTGGGGGAAATCTATACTATGGAGTGAAGCCCTGGGATCTGAATTGTTAAAAACAATTTAGGCAGTATTGAGGTAGATGGCTCAGACACTATCTTTTGGGAAACATTGTTCTAATTCTTTTCTTCCTCATATCGTTGGTTGTTAGCTTCTAAATATATCCCAAATTTCCTTTACATCTGTTAGAGCAAAAAGGAAAAGAAAAAAAGAAAGGATGTATCCTGGCAAAACTACAATTGTAATGGTGGTAGAATTATTTGACAAGAACTCAAACAGAAATTATAATTTCTTACTATCAACCCAGCTGCAAATGAATTCTACCTGTGAGCACGGTAGCACATCTTATTACTAACATTTTC
The DNA here is from genome assembly GCF_937001465.1 of Orcinus orca. Classification (NCBI taxonomy): domain Eukaryota; kingdom Metazoa; phylum Chordata; class Mammalia; order Artiodactyla; family Delphinidae; genus Orcinus; species Orcinus orca. Next base: position 119,559,183 of record NC_064559.1, read on the forward strand.
ATAGTTCACAACTTTTTTATGAAGAATGCATGATAGACTTAATTCTGGATATATAGTTGAAACAATAATGGTCAACCACAGGCATTCATATGACTCCAACTCAAAATGCCCAATAATTTCAACATTAGCATAATTTTCTTTACTGAGAATTAGAAAACACAAACTTGTTTCAGAATGACATTTCTTCATTTTGTGAAATCTAAATCCTCTATAGGAATATTGCAAAGAATAGAATTCCCATTTTTTCTTCCTGTTAATAGTTTTATTCATTATAATTTCAATATTTAAAATTAGAAAGTGTTAAAGCAAAAAACAAGTATCTGCTTGGTGGAAATCTTTTCTTTTTTCATTCCAACACAATGCATTTTATTTATTTTTTATATTATATGATTTATATACTTTTTTTTCATTTTTGGGGGGGAATCTCTATTTCATTTTAAAGTTCTGATTGCACAGGGTTGCATTTTGCTTTAAAATATTATTTCTCTTTTCTGACATTTAATTATCTTCAGTAAAATTAAAATTCAATTAGTATCTTGTTGGCTGTATTAAAATATTAAATTTATTTTTCTATGTATATCTAATACAATGTGATTTATCAGAAATTTAGATCACTGTTCTTGTGGAAACATGGTCTATTTAAAAATTTATTCTTATTTAACACTGATATAACATTTGTGGTATAATCTTAGAAATACATTTCATGATAATAATTTTTAATAATAATAATTTTTATGTCATATATTCATTTAAAAAATGGTTCTGGTAACATTGTATTATGGGATAAATTGATTGCTAAGCTGTTAATCTAGTGACTACATCATTTAAGTAGCTATTGTTCTTCCAGCTAATAAATTTTTTTTCAATAAATATTGTCTTTAATCCCTAAATTATTTTCTATATGGGTTTTCCCACTGGTAACTTTCAGTTTTCTCATAATGTTCTGGAGGGGGGAAACTGTAAGAAAGTATTTATGACAGAATTAGTTTTATTTCCAATGAAAATCTGAATTTGTGGTTAATCATCATGGTACCTAAAATTTATTGGCTGCCTAATACATCAGGCTCTAGGCTAAGTGATTTACATATACTATTTTCTTTAACATTTCAAAAATCTCGTAAACAAGGTAAAATTACTGGTACATTGTAACAAGGTATTCATGAGTAACAAGGTACTCATGTTACTGATGAAGATAATGCCGTTGATTCAAGTAACACACCTCGAGACAGAACTAGGAAGTAGGAGTTAGGATTTAAACCCAGCCAGTCTAAGTCCATGGACTTCACTATATCTGTAATGATAATGGGTATTTGTATAAAGTTCATTTTTTATGAAAGGAGGACATTTCCTGTTCTTAATTTTGTATTTTGGAGATATGCTGTCATATTTTGGAGGTTATGTCACTTTTTCTAATCAAGAAAAAGGAATACAAGCATTCTGAGAAGAGTAGTTTATGTGGAAAAAATTGCAAGAGTTTCAGCCTTTTGAAATATTGACTCACAGAAAAAAAATGTGAAAGGTATTTGTAGAGAAAAACAAAAACTCCAAAATATTTTGCAATGTAGCTAACAGCTCTTCTGAGAAGAAAAACAGCATGTTTCTCATAGAATTATTATATCTGCAAATGTTACATATCTTCAGATGTCACCATTCCAAAGTCAAGGATGAAATTATCTTTTCAGGAAATCTATAATTTACAGGAAAAAAAAATGTTTTACTTTAATTTGAGGATGAGAACCAGACAAGGTGAATAAAGGGTCTTTTTTTTAATTGTTTCTTTTTAATTCACAGTGCAAGTGCTTCTTTTCTCCCCTCATTTGTGGGATCTTATCTGCATGTCTATTTATAATGGAAATAGGACAAGAGTTGTCAATTTTGCTTCCCTGCTAGTGATCTTGGACAGATAACATCATCAAACACAATATCAAAAGATGACCAAATAGAATGCCATTTAGATTACTGTATAATATGGTCACAGGTAAACTCAATTGAAAAAATACTCTTAATAATTGCTGCTGGGGTCAATGTATAAGAGATAATTTAAAGCTCATGGATCCAAAATAATTTATGAAGTTCATGCATCCAAGTTCATGCATCCAATTTATGAAGTCAAGGAGTGGAAAAATGGCCTGAAAAATATAGGCAAGAACATTTATTAGGCCATATGGATAGAGACAGGAGCTTTTAGTATGGCAAATGAGGATTTAGAAGCTCTGATTTCTGAGGGGATGGCATCATTCTTTGCATTAGTCACTTGGAATTTGTGATCCTTGATCCTTTGAGCTGTAGTAGTGAAACAGAGAGCCTCTCATTTAAGAAGGATGGCCATGGACAGATGAGACTAGCTCTGATTTGTGTCTTGGGTGAAACCCCTATTTCTTCTACTTTTTTTAGGGGTGACTAACCTCAGTGTCTGACACCAGGCTGACATTACCTCAAGACTGTGGACCCATCAAATTTTACAATCTTGTAAGTTGGCTTTAGAGAACAGTGCTACAGTCACCAGACTAAAGCTTCCTTCCCAATGCTACCTAAAATCATGTGAGTGGAGAGAAGAGCATTTGTCACTAATGCATATGCCTTTCCAAATTCCAAATCATGAGAAAAATCAGTTGCAACAATTGGGGAAATGCAAAAAAGTTTTTGGGCTGAAAATAAGAAAACACTGATAGGTGGAGTCAAAGGTCAAGGTTGTCATTTTTGGGAACAGGAACAGGAGCTAGTTGAAAAGAAGCTATCAGGATCAATCTGTTACTCTTTCTTGTAGCTGATGCTATGCAATATGTACGTGTTTGTGACTGCATTTTCTGGTAATGATAAGTCATTCTTGTAAATAAAATTAATATTAATAGGGAAGATTAATAGGCATGTATACTTTACATAAATCCTATGAATGTTGTTCTAAGATATAGAAAAATTTTGAAAGAAAAGTTACTCATTAAATTCACAGTTTTGACATTTGATTCTGTGTCACACTATAATCCTTGCTAGGAGATTTAATTGCTATTCGAATACCCAATAACATTCATTGGTATTTTCCAGTGTTTGAATTATTCATTATGGGTTATATTTCTTTGTGAAAACCACAGAAGAATTGATAATTGTTCTATATTAAACAATTTTCAAATATATCTAATAATTAATAAAAAGTATGATGAATGTTGGTTTTGTTTACAGTTTGCTGTGCAAAAGATTTTAAGTTTAATTAGGTCCTATTTGTTTATTTTTGCTTTTTTTTTCCATTACTCTAGGAGACAGATCCAAAAACAATATTGCTGCAATTTATGTCAAAGAGTATTCTGCCCCATGTTTTCCTCTAAGAGTTTTATAGTATCCGGTCTTACATTTAGGTCTCTAATCCATTTTGAGTTTAGTTTTGTATATGATGTTAGAGAATGTTCTAATTTCATTCTTTTACATATAGCCATCCAGTTTTCCTAGCACGACTTATTGAAGAGACTGTCTTTTCTCCATTGTATATTCTTGCCTCCTTTGTTGTAGATTAATTGGCCACAAGTGCATGGGTTTATTTCTGGGCTTTCTATCCTGTTCCACCGATCTCTGTGCCTGTTTTTGTGCCAGCACCATACTGTTTTGATTACTGTAACTTTGTAGTATAGTCTGAAGTCAGGGAGGCTGATTCCTCCAGCTCTGTTCTTCTTCTCCAAGATTGTTTTGGCTATTCGGCATCTTTTGTGTTTCCATACAAATTAAAATTTTTTTTTCTTTCAGTTCTGTAAAAAATGCCATTGGTAATTTGATAGGTATTGCACTGAATCCGTAGATTGCCTTGGGCAGTATGGTCATTGTTACAATATGGATTCTTCCAATCCAAGAACACAATATATCTTTCCATCTGTTTATGCCGTCTTCAATTTCTTTCATCAGCATCTTACTGTTTTCAGAGTACAGGTTTTTGCCTTGTTAGGTAGGTTTACCCTTAGGTATTCTTTTCTTTTTGATGTGATGGTAAATGGGATTGTTTCCTTAATTTCTCTTTCTGATATTTTATTGTTAGTGTATAGAAATGCAACAGATTTCTGTATATTAATATTGTATCCTATACTTTACTGAGTTCATTGATGAGTTCTAGTAGTTTTCGGACGGTATCTTTAGGATTTTCTATGTATAGTGTCATGTCATCTACAAACAGTGACAACCATAAACAGAATGAAAAGACAACCTACAGAATGGGAGAAAATATTTGCAACTGATACGACCAACAAGGGATTAATTTCCAAAATATACAAACAGCTTATACAGCTTCAATATATTTTTAAAAAATAAATAAATCAAAAAATAGGTAGAAAACCTAAATAGATATTTCTCCAAAGAAGACATACAGATGACCAACAGTCACATGAAAAAATGCTCAACATCACTAATAGTTAGAGAAATGCAAATCAAAACTACAATGAAGTATCACCTTACACCAGTCAGAATGGCCATCATTAAAAAGTACAAATAATAAACGCTAGAGAGGGTGTGGAGAAAAGGGAACCCTCCTACACTGTCAGTGGGAATGTAAATTGGCTCTGCCACTATGGAGAATACTATGGAGGTTTCTTAAAAAACTAAATATAGAGTTACTGTATGATCCAGCAATCCCACTTCTGGGTGTATATCTGGAAAAGATGAAAACTCTAATTTGAAAAGATACATGCACCCCAATGTACATTGCAGCACTGTTCACAATAGCCAAGACATGGAAGCAACCTAAATGTCCATTGACAGATGAATTGATATTGATAAAGAAGATGTGATGTGTGTATGTGTGTGTGTGTGTGTGTATATATATATATATATATATATATATATATATATACACACACATACATATAAAGGAATGAAATAATGCCAGCTGTAAAAAGGAATGAAATAATGCCATTTGCAGCAACATGGATGGACCTAGAGATTATCATACTAAGTACAGTAAGTCAGACAAAGACAAATATCATATGATATCACTTATATGTGGAACCTAAAAAAAATGATACAAGGGCTTCCCTGGTGGCGCAGTGGTTGAGAGTCCACCTGCTGATGCAGGGGACACGGGTTTGTGCCCCAGTCCGGGAAGATCCCACATGCCGCTGAGCGGCTAGGCCTGTGAGCCATGGCCGCTAAGCCTGCGCGTCCAGAGCCTGTGCTCCACAACGGGAGAGGCCACAACAGTGAGAGGCCTGCGTACCACAAAAAAAAAAAAAAAAGATACAAATGAACTTATTTACAAAACAGAAATAGACTCATAGACATAGAAAACAAACTTACGGTTACCAAAGGGGAAAGAGAGAGAGAGATAAATTGGAGTTTGGGATTAACAGATATACCTTACTATATATAAAATAGATAGACAACAAGGAACTACTGTATATCACAGGGAACTATATTCAATATCTTATAATAACCTATAATGGAAAATAATCTGAAAATGAATACACATGTCATATATATATATATATATATATAAAATAACTGAATCACTTTGCTGTACACCTGAAACATTATAAATCAACTGTACTTCAATTACAAAGAAGCACGAAGAATGATGGGAATATTTTTAAGAAAGATAGGGACTTCTCTGGTGGCACAGTGGTTAAGAATCCACCTGCCAATACAGAGGACACAGGTTCGAGCCCTGGTCTAGGAAGATCCCACATGATGCGGCACAACTAAGCCCGTGTACCACAACTACTGAACCTACTCTCTAGAGCCCACGAGCCACAACTACTCAGCCCACGTGTCACAACTACTGAAGCCTGCACACCTAGAGCCCATGCTCCACAAAAAAGAGAAGCCACCGCAATGAGAAGCCCATGCACCGCAACGAAGAGTAGCCCCCACTCGCCGCAACTACAGAAAGCCTGCATGCAACAACGAAGACCCAATGCAGCCACAAAAAATAATTTAAAAAAAATATAAAGGAAATCCCTCAGTTTATTGCCAGATATGTTTTAAATCACTGCAATAGAAAGTATCACTGACTAATGCACTTCATAGGCATCCTGAACATACTGATAACATACAAAGGACAAAACTCTGATAATCTTTTGAGCCAATGCCTACTGCTGCTTAGAAATAACACACAGTTTGCGGTATATCAAAGGATAGTATTTAGAAAAAAATAAGATACTTTCTATAGTTAACAGATTATCTATCAACTCCACCTCAAAGATAAGTGAGTTCTTAAGAACTCTAAGTAATTCTGATTTCTTCTTTCTAAATCTCAAACACTGTTATCTTTTGGAACTTTAGAAACGCTGGCTAAGATCAAGTAGGTTCTGCCCAAGTTAGGTGCATGAAAATCTCTGACTTCTGAATGGAAACAATGCTGATCCAATAGCTTTGGTTCCCTGATGTTATTTTTCCAATTCAGTGAAACGGCTACTTATTGGTTATTTAAAAAATCTCTTCTGTTCTAATATTTGCATTTAAGTTTATATATTTTCCTATAAACTTGTATTTTATAATTCAAACATTTCATTGTTATTCAGTTCAAAATAACAATGCCTAATACCCACTGTGATTTCTTTTTTATCTATGTATTTCTTAATTGTAAATTACATAAGAAATTTTATAGTTATCTCTTTGTTACTGTTTCCAATTTATTTCTGCTGTGGTTAGAAAGTATACTTTGTATAATCTTAATCCTTTGAAATTATTTGAGGCTTGATTAATGGCCTAAGATATACTTATTTTTTGAAAATGTTCCAAGTATACTTGTAAAGAATATGCATTCTGACTTCTGGGAAGCAGTTTTCCTATATTTCTCAATTAGACCTTTTTTGTTAATCAAGCTTCTCTAAACTTATAAATCCTTAGTAATTTTTGTAATTATTTTTCATAATCATTCATAAGTGTGCTAAATCTCACACTGTGAATATAGATTTGTCTGTTTTCTCTTTTATTTGGATCTGTTTTGTTTAATCTATTTTGAGGCTGTTATTGATTGAATATAAATTTATAAAAAATCTTCCTAATGACTGGATCCTTGTATTACTATGAAATGTTCTTCTTATTAGAATACTTTTTGCTTTAAAATCTACTTTTCTAACATAACTACAGTAGTTTTATTTTGATCAGTTATTTAGTGGTGATATGTTTTTTTAATTTTTTTAACTTCTGATTTTTCTATATTCTTATATTTTAAGTGTTTCTAAGTGTCATATAGTTGATTTTTCATGTATTTATATTTAATGTAATCACAGACATTTTGGTTTCAATATACCCTCTAAGCATTTGCTTTTTTTTTTGGCCGCACTGCTCAGATTGTGGGATTTTAGTTCCCCGACCAGGGATGGATGGAACCTGGGCCTAACCACTGGACCGCCAGGGAATTCCCTAAGCATTTGTTTTCTATGTCTTTGTTCTATTCTATTTTTTTCTCTCATTTCCTTCATATTTCTAGATTGCCTGACCATACTTAACCATTTCTTCTCACCCTTCCATTTATATTGTTAATAATACACTCTTTTAATATTTTTTTGTAGTTCTTTTAAAAATAACAACTTGCAACCTTACTTATCAAATATAATGTAAATTAATACTTTCCCCTCTTCCTTGGTAACACAAGGACTAGTTTAACAGTTTAGAACAGTTTAACTCCATTTACATACCTTCCAATTTACCTGTTTTAAGGCTTGCATTTGAACTTCTCTATATGCATTTAATTTTTAGATGTTTACTACTGCTTATAACTAGTTTAGATTTAGTTCTATATTTACTCTTTTTCTGTTTCTGAATATCTTTAGTTTAGACTTAGTTCTATATTTACTCTTTTTCTGAATATCTTTACTTCCTTTTGAAATTATCATTGTTCCTGAAGAACATCCAGTTTTTAATCTGAAAATTAATCTTATTTGACCTCTACTTTTGTAGAATCTTACTGAATTCTAGGTTGAATATTTTCAGCATTTTAAGATATAATTCCATTGTCTTTTGCCTTTTTTCTTTTCTTTTTTTATTAGAAGCCAGATATCACTCTACTTCTGCTCCTTTTGAGTAGTCTATAATTTTTCTCTGGCAGGTTTTTCAGTTTTCACCTGGACTTTGACTTTTGCAGTTTTACAATGATATGCCTGTTTGGTTTCTTTTGTATTTATCCTGCTCTAGGTTCATAGGCTTAATATCTTCCAAGGGTTTTGAAAAGCAATCAGTCATTATTGACTCATTTATTGCTTTTGGCCCACTATTTTTCCCTTCCTTCTAGGATTCTAATTACATGTATGTTAGGCTTTCTCAAGGTACCCCTTATAAATCTTTACCTCTCTTTTGTTTTTTCCTTTGTTTGGTCTCTCTCAGCTTCATTCTCAGGATTTTCTTTTGGTCTTCTAATATATATTCTGATGCAACAATTATCTTTTCAGCTGTGTCTTATCCCCTGTTAAAATTATGCACTGACTTCCAGAACACCATCATATCCTGATTATTTTCCTACTTTACTAGATGATTCTCTCCATTCTCCTTTGATGGTTTATTCTCCTTTACCAAATCTTTAGGTGTCAGATTTTCTTTATTCTTGATCTTAGCCTCTCTCTTACTCTTTTAAAATTAATTATGAAAGTCATAAAGTCAAATATTATCTACCTTTAACTCATTTATATCTTCCACTCCATTTTCCCTTCTGAGTTAAATGTCTATGTATGAAAATGTCTAAATTCTTCAGGCAACTTATCCCATAAATTTTCTTCTTTTGCTTCTGTTTATTCATGATTTCCATTTTTGCCGACTCCTTCCCTTCGTGCCCTTCGTGAGTTAAAATGCTTATATCTTAATAAAAATATAACAGTGAAATTTACACAATTAGTTCAAACAGTGGAAGACAGTGCTTTCCAACAGAAATGTAATATAAACCATATATATAATTTATATTTTTCTAATAGCTATACTTAAAAAGTTAAAAAATGGGTAAAATTAATTTTATTAATATATTTTATTTAACACAATATATCTAAAATATCACTTTGACAGTATAAACATTTTTATTGTGAGAGGGTTGGGGGAGGGTGAACTGGATGAAGGTAGTCAACAGATACAAACTTCCAGTTATAAGATAAAGAAGTATTAGGGATGTAATGTACCCATGATAAATACAATTAACACTGCTCTATGTTAGATATGGAAAGTTGTTAAGAGAGTAAAACCTAAGACTTCTCATCATGAGGAAAAAAAAATGTTTTCTTTATCTTTTATTTTGTATCTATATGAAATGATAGATGTTCACTAAACTTATTGTGGTAAATCAGCATATCTCAATTAAGATTCTGAATTTTTATTGAAAATACATGACATGTATGCAAGTTTCATAAAATTTGCCGTTAGAAAAGTAGATTCATTCCCACCAACAGTGTAGGAGGGTGGGAATGTAAACTGGTAGAGCCACTATGGAGAACAGTATGGAGGTTCCTTAAAAAACTAAAAATAGAGCTACTCTATGATCCAGAAATCCTAATCCTGGGCATATATCCTGAGAAAAATATGGTTTAAAAGGATACATGCACACCAATGTTCATTGCAGTGCTGTTTACAATAGCCAAGACATGGAAACAATCTAAATGTCCACTGATAGGTGAATGGATAAAGAAGATATGGTATATATATACAATGGAATATTACTCAGCCATTAAAAAGAATGAAATAATGCCATTTGAGGCAACATGGATGGACCTGAAGATTATCATACTAAGTGAAGTAAGTCAGACAGAGACAGACAAATATTATACGATATTGCTTATATGCAGAATCTTAAAAAAAGATACAAAACAGAAACAGACTCACAGACTTAGAGAACGAACTTATAGTTACCAGTGGGGAAGGACTGGGGGGAGAGATAGACTGGGAGTTTGAGATTGACATGTACACACTATGGTATTTAAAGTAGATAACCGACAAGGACCTACTGTATAGCATAGGGAACTCTGTTCAATATTCTGTAATAACCTAAATGGGAAAATAATATGAAAAAGAATAGATACATGTATATGTATAACAGAATCACTTTGCTGTACACTTGAAACTAACACAACATTGTTAATCAACTATATAAAATTTTAAAGAAGAAAGTGATTATTGATTAAAAAAAAGTAGATAGCCAAGTTTTTCCAAATGTTTTACTTCAATGTTTTCTAAAAACCAAATCAAGTACCAAAAAAATAGTTTTACTTAATATCTGCATCCTATATAAAAAAAAATTTCTTATTTTAGTAGAACTGATTTGGATTTAAATTAAAAGCATACATATTTAAAAACTACCTATGTCCAAGTTGAACAACTTATCTAATTCTTTTGTTAGCCTTGTATTATTTTCATCAAATTCAAAATGGTGTTGCCTAAACTGAAAGCCATCTTAACTTTATCAATAGCAAAAAAAAACCTCAGAATTTTTCTTTTTGCTCTTTTACAAGAGAAAAATCTTTTGCATATTGATTCATGTTAGAAGAAATACATGGAATCATTATTATTGACTGTATTATGTACGGTTTCAATTTCAACAGTGTGTCTTCTACTACACAACTCAAACTGTCCAGCTAGATCACAATACGCACCATTGACTGGTACTTCAAAATGTCAGTGAAAAAATATGAATCACATTGTCATTTTTTGTCTCTGATTATTGAATAACTAGCAAGCATTTTTGTTTTATGAAAACTCTTGAATTTGAATTAACAATATACTAAACCTTTGTAAGACTCTTCACAACTCAACCAATGAACACTGACAACAGACAGGATATCAGTAAATAGATTGCCTATCATTTATTTCAGTGGCTCCAAAAACGTGATTTTTCATGGTATTTGCATATATATACTGAAAAATTTTAACAACTATATCCTGACATATTTTATATCTTTTATTTCAGAAAATTGAGTACAAATATTTTTAATATGGATCATACAATGCAATAAAGCAAGGTAAACATTAGTCTCTTCTTTTAAAATTCCAATAAATCTGGAAGACAATCTTTAATCTAGCAGTAGTTTTTCTTTGACAGATGTAAATGTGAATATGAGAAAACAACATACTCAAATATTAATTGGTCAATGTCTCTTATATTGTAATCTAAACCTAAAATATGCAAACTTTAAAATTTTGAATCAATTCATCACTGATATTTTTAGAAAGATCTTGTATTGAGCAATTGTTTGTCAACTTAATTGAAAGTCTCACTTTTTGTAAAATAGCTATGTCTTTTTCTTTCACTCATAATTTTTAAACAAAATTTCCATAATTGAAATAATAATTTATTTTTGTCATCTACTTATATAATCATAATACTTCATTATTTTGAATGAGTTTTGAAGGTCGACAATTTAAATGAAAATTAAATTACTGGATCTGCACACAGCAAAGTTGTATTTAGAGGTATCTGGTGTAACTGTTACAAGGAAGTCTTACAATTTGGATTATTTCTCTTAGCCTATGCTTTACCATATTTTAAATGTCTATTACCTAAGATTATTTAATTTAGCCCATGATCTTCCCTTCAGCTTAGGAAACAATAATTAGTGTCTTTCTGAAACAGACTCATATTAAGTGTCCCCAAAAGACTGATATATTAAACCATAAATTTTATGAATTTATGTTTTAGTCTTAGATAAATTTGTCACATGGGTGAAAATACTGATGTTAGTCAGTGTGGAAATATAACTAATAAACAGAGTGAGGATATTATCAGACAAGGTAAATTAGATAAGGCAACCTTATATATAATTTCTCAGTGGAATGATCTAATCAAATCGAAAAAACTCAAAATGCCCACATCTCCTTATATATCTTCACAACACAAAGAGCCATACCAATAGCATCGAAGCCTCTACACTCTCTCCTCTCTGTCAGTATTAGCTCTCTTCCCCACTACGGCTTGATTGAGAACTTTTGATTTTTACTTCATTTACTATCCTTCTATGAATCCAAGCTTGATCAACTCATCCTTACCCTCCAGCCTTTCCTCTTCTTACTACCTTTTCACTAGTTATGAAAATTCAACAAGGATAGTCAATTCTCATAAACCTGCGAGTTAGTTTCCTTGGGATGACTTTGGATATTAATGTATTATTTTTACAGTTTAAATTCACAGGATATTCTTATATCCACATTTCCAATTTTTTGAGAGAAGTCTCAGTGTAATTATCCAAGTACTGACAAAAGGCCTAAAAAAAGGATATACACAGGAAATTTAACATTTCTCTGCAAGTGCTGAGTCCACAGAATAAATGTGTGAGATCTGAGAAGTATTTGAAAGTATCAGTTGACCCGACTCATTGTTTTGACTTTCACATATTCCTCCTTTACCTATGAAATAGTTTCAGACTGAGAGACCTTTTAATAGTCATTCTCAGGATGAGACCTTTTAATAGTCATTCTCAGGATTTTGGTTTCTGATACATGAATGAGGACAAATGATCAGAAATTGTCTCTCAGAACTTCCATAAAAAATTGAAACAAAACAAATCTAAGTACAATAGAATTGGTTCTAAAGTGTCTTAATTTTTCTTTTTTCTTTCTTTTTAAATACCTAATGAGCATTATTTATGGTAGAGGCATAAGTCTAATGAAAATTAGTCTTCAGGAGGAATTCAAGCATTCCAGATTATCATTCATTGAATTTATAACCTTCTAATAAGAGCTAGTTCTCAAAAGCCACGGTTGTTTTTACACATTTTTCTTTTCCATTATACCTAGTACATTTAATAAGTGACTATCATATTTTGAAAAACAGTATCTTTTTAAAATAAAAAATAACACTGTAATCTTTTATTAAGAAAAATATTAGATTCATCATCTCTTGGGTTATTAAGAAATATTACAATATTTCCATATTCTTCTATTTTTAAGAAAAAATATTACATTAGCAAAGTTTAAGACCTTGGCTTCTTGGCCTATCAATTTTGAGATTGTTTCCTATACCGTTAGTGTTTTGTTTCCAAGTTATTTTACTGCAGCAGGCAGGACATCTAACTGAATACATTGCTTCACTGAAACAGCCCGGACTTTAATTCTGTAACAGTCCTGTTACATTACCATCTTTTAGGAGGCCTGTCACTAAGCCATGGCAGTAGGAAAGAGGAGCAGGAAAGGAACATTAATGAAGGCAGCTGCATTCTGGTGATTTCCCAAGAGAAGACAAACACCAATCTACTGAAGGACTTTGGCTGCCAGCAGGTAAAATCAGGACACTGCCTTTATTTCCAGCATATTAGGGATGTTTCATTTCTGCCTTCCTCAGCCCGATGGAGAACACGCTGACAGACTCTGACCTTTCATCAGTGGAAGCAGGGAATCTGAAGGTTATTTTAGGACTACCTAGCAACAAATTCATAAGTCTTACAATTTCTAAGAATTAAGTCTGTGGCCTCCTCATTTAGGGAATGTGGTAATCTGTTATAACTTTAGAACAAATAGTATATGTTACAATATTTGTTAGTTTTTTTTCCCCTTTTGTCTATTAAATGGAGATGATTACTCTTACTTCAGAAGTAAGGTTTTCCTATCTTTCTGGTGTTCACTGGTCCATTTTACAGTAGGTAAGAAATATATACATATCATCTATAATCTCAAGATGCAAACTGGATTTTCTTATTTGTGCAACTGGCTACTGAGGCTTATCACTCTCCAGCCAGCTTCTTGTCCTATTGTTCACCTGCGAATGTCCTTCCCTCCATTCACACAGTGAAGTTGTTCGCATCCATTCCATGCTTTTCACACCTTCCGTGACTTCACCCATGCTGCTCCTCTGCCTGCAACATTCTCATCCATCTTTGCCCCTCTGCTAGACCACACTTCAACTTCTCCAGGAATCCTTCTTTAAATGCTATAATTAACTGAATTGTCTTTTTGTTTGCAATGCATAGCAAAATGCAGTAGGCACTTATTATTTAAATAAATGTACTAATAGTGATTTGTTATTTAATGTTTCCTAAAGAAGAGAATAATTTTTATAACTTTTTCTCCTTAAAGTGGGCCTCGTTTCAGAATTTTAATGCTTAAGTTTTTTCTACACTAAAAGTTTATTAGAGAAAAGACCAACATATTTTTATTTCCATATAAATAATATGCCCTCTAAGTTTTAAAGAGATTTACCTCCACTCCTTAATTCTTCAATTATATAAAAATATTTAAACAAGGGTAATGTTATATACTATTTATTTATTCATGGATTTTACCACTTTTTCACTGTCTCTCACTGCCTTATGTCCTCTGTTCTGTCTTTTCAAGACCACAACCTGAAACCCCTTGCATCCTTTATCCAATTACCTCTATTGGCAAAAGCCCATGAGTTAAATCCAACTCTGCTAACCCATCCAATTGGCCTATAAATCCATCACTTGATCTATCTGATCAATAATTTTACTCTCTTTTTCTCTGTTTCTCTATCATCTCCTATAATCTTTATTCCTTTTTTACCCCTCTTGCTGAATGATTTCCCCTGAGCATGGAAATATGCTATCCCTTCTATCTCTGTAAGTATTTTTCCATTGTATATCCTCTCCTGCTGTTAATTCATTTCTTTCCTCTCCCTTAGAGCAAGAACTCCTCAGTAGTTGTCTGTGCTCACAAATTCAATTCCTTTTCTTCATACTCCCTAGAACCTTCTCTGGTCAATGTTTTCCCCACACCACTGAACTGCTCTAGTCAAGGTCACCCGTGACCTCCATTTTGGCAATTACAGAGGCTAATTCTCAGTGCTCAGCTCAGTGTTTATTATAATTAACCATCAGCGGAATTTAACTCAGTTGATTATTACCTCCTCATTAAAAAAATCTTTTCATTTGACTTTTATAACACCACATCTCTAGTTTCCAAGAGGGATGTATTTGCCTAGGTGCAGTGAGAAAGATTATGCATAGTCCATAGAGAAGTTAAAAATAATAACACAACTTACTAAAATGTTCTATTTTTACTGTCACAATTCACGAGCAACACTCCTTACTGAAAAAAAAGGCATTTTGTTACGCCTATGTTTAAGAATTGCTATAGTTCCTGTAGAATTTTAATAATTTATATTTAATCTTCAAGTTAGCACCTTTTCTCTCTTTGACTCACACAGACTAAGTTACAAGCCTTCCTTCTCAGAATGAGCTTGTGATGATTCAGAATTGTTTGAGCTCTTTTCCAGTGTGGTGTGTATCTCCAACCCATGTGGACCCTGCCTTTAAACAATAGATTCAAATAGGAGTGATGCACCAGTGACTGTAAAGGTGAGGAAAAAGGCCATGAATTACTTCAATGCTATTATTCTATATTACACTGGGATTTTTAATTTGTGCATAGAATTTAAAACAATGAGATAGCTAGGAAACTTTAGTTTGTAATGTTTTTGTTTGCTCTATGTGATCTTTAGGTAATAAGGGAAATAGTCTACTGAATTTGAATAACATCTTTAAAATTAGAATTAACTGGAATTTAGTCTTACTTTAATTATTTGTTTTTAAAATAAAAATGAATTAAGAAAACTGCAGTATTATTATGAATCACTGTGATAGACTAATATGTCTTCCCTTTTTTCAAAAAATGTTATTAAAATTATGAATTCATTTCATTAGTTGTAGTATAAAATTATTTTTATGTTCTACTTTTTATTGAAACTGACTACTCAAACAACAAAAATTTATTATCTCTAGAAGTTCAAAATCAAATGTCAGCAGGGTTGGCTCTTTCAGAGGGCTTTGAGGGAAAGATCTGTTCCCGGCCTCTCTCGTTGGCTTATAGATGGCTGTCCTCTCCCTGGAGGACATGTCATGTCATCTGCATACAAAGACAAGTTTTATGTCTTCCTTCCTGATTTGCATATGCCCTTTATGTCATTTTCTTGCCTTACTGCATTACCAAAACACTCAGTTGTTAACTTGTAGGTATAATGTAGGTATCTTGTAGATGGTCTTTACCAAGTTAAGAAAGTTGTCCTCTATTCCTAGTTTCCTGGGTTTTTATCATGAATGGGTGTTGGATTTTATCAAATGCTTCTTATTCACTTATGATATGACCATAAGATTTTTTCCCTTTCAGCCTATTGATATAATGGATTACATTAATTGACTTTTTTAAAACATTTTTATTGGAGTATAATTGCTTTACAATGGTGTGTTAGTTCCTGCTTTATAACAAAGTAAATCAGTTATACATATACATATACCCCCAAATGTCCTCTCTCTTGTGTCTCCCTCCTCCCACCCTCCCTATCGCACCCTTGTGGTCACAAAGTACCGAGCTGATCACCCGGTGCTATGTGACTGCTTCCCACTAGCTATCGATTTTACATTGGATAATGTATATATGTCCATATATACACTACCACTCTCACTTTGTCCCAGCTCACCCGTCCCCGTCCCCGTGTCCTCAAGTCCATTCTCTAGTAGGTCTGTGTCTTTATTCCCGTCTTGCCCCTAGGTTCTTCATGACTTTTTTTTTTTTCTTTAGATTCCATATATGTGTGTTAGCATACAGTATTGTTTTTCTCTTTCTGACATACTTCACTCTGTATGACACAATCTAGGTCCATCCACCTCACAACAAATAACTCAATTTCGTTTCTTTTTATGGCTGAGTAATATTCCATTGTATATATGTGCTAAATCTTCTTTATCCATTCATCTGTCGATGGACACTTAGGTTGCTTCCATGTCCTGGCTACTGTAAATAGAGCTGCAATGAATAATGTGGTACATGACTCTTTTTGAAATATGCTTTTCTCAGGGTATATGCCCAGTAGTGGGATTGCTGGGTCGTATGGTAGTTCTATTTTTAGTTTTTTAAGGAACCTCCATACTGTTCTCCATAGTGGCTGTATCAATTTACATTCCCACCAACAGTGTATGAGGTTTCCCTTTTCTCCATACCCTCTCCAGCATTTATTGTTTGTAGATATTTTGATGATGGCCATTCTGACCAGTGTGAGATGATATTGCATTGTAGTACTGATTTGCATTTCTCTAATGATTAATGATGTTGAGCATTATTTCATGTGTTTGTTGGCAATCTGTATATGTTCTTAGAGAAATGTCTATTTAGGTCTTCTGCACATTTTTGGATTGGGTTGTTTGTTTTTTTGATATTGAGCTGCATGAGCTGCTTGTAAATTTTGGAGATTAATCCTTTGTCAGTTGCCTTAATTTGCAAATATTTTCTCCCATGCTGAGGGATGTCTTTTCATCTTGTTTATGATTTCCTTTGCTGTGCAAAAGCTTTTAAGTTTCATTAGGTCCCATTTTTTTATGTTTGTTTTTATTACCATTTCTTTAGAAGCTGGGTCAAAAAGGAACTTGCTGTGATTTATGTCATAGAGTGTTCTATGTTTTCCTGTAAGAGTTTGATAGTGTCTGGCCTTACATTTAGGTCTTTAATCTATTTTTTTTTTTTTTTTTTTTTTTTTGCGATACACGGGCCTCTCACCATTGTGGCCTCTCCCGTTGCAGAGCACAGACTCCGGACGCGCAGGCTCAGCGGCCATGGCTCATGGGCCCAGCCGCTCCGCGGCATGTGGGATCTTCCCGGACTGGGGCACGAACCCGTGTCTCCTGCGTCGGCAGGCAGACTCTCAACCACTGCGCCACCAGGGAAGCCCTTTAATCCATTTTGAGTTTACTTATGTGTATGGTGTCAGGGAGTGTTCTAATTTCATTCTTTTACATGTAGCTGTCCAGTTTTCCCAGCAACACTTATTAAAGAGGCTGTCTTTTCTCCATTTTATACTCTTGCCTCCTTTATCAAAGATAAGGTGACGATATGTGCATGGGTTTATCTCTGGGCTTTCTATCCTGTTCCATTCATCTGTATTTCTGTTTTTGTGCCAGGACCATACTGTCTTGATTACTGTAGCTTTGTAGTATAGTCTGAAGTCAGGGAGCCTGATTCCTCCAGCTCCATTTTTCTTTCTCAAAATTGCTTTGGCTATTCGGGGTCCTTTAGGTTTCCATACAAACTGTGAAATTTTTTGTTCTAGTTCTGTGAAAAATGCCATTGGTAGTTTGATAGGGATTGCATTGAATCTGTAGATTGCTTTGGGCAGTATAGTCATTTTCACAATCTTGATTCTTCCAATCCAAGAACATGGTATATCTTTCCATCTATTTGTATCATCTTTAATTTCTTTCATCAGTGTTTTATAATTTTCTGCATATAGGATTTTGTCTCCTAAGGTAGATTTATTCCTAGATATTTTATTCTTTGTGTTGCAGTGGTAAATGGGAGTGTTTTCTTAATTTCACTTTCAGATTTTTCATCATTAGAGTATAGGAATGCAAAAGATTTCTGTGCATTAATTTTGAATCATGCTACTTTCCCAAATTCATTGATTAGCTCTAGTAGTTTTCTGGTAGCATCTTTAGGGTTCTCTAGGTATAGTATCATGTCATCTGCAAACAGTGACAGCTTTACTTCTTCTTTTCTGATTTGTATTGCTTTTATTTCTTTCTCTTCCCTGATTGCTGTGGCTAAAACTTCCAAAAGTATGTGAATAACAGTGGTGTGAGTGGGCAACCTTGTCTTGTTCCTGATCTTAGAGGAAATGGTTTCAATTTTTCACCACTGAGGACTATGTTGGCTGTGGGTTGGTCATATATGGCCTTTATTATGTTGAGGTAAGTTACTTCTATGCCTACTTTCTGGAGAGTTTTTTTCATAAATGGGTGTTGAATTTTGTCGAAAGTCTTTTCTGCATCTATTGAAATGATCATATGGTTTTTATTCTTCAATTTGTTAATATGGTGTATCACATTGATTGATTTGCATGTATTGAAAAATCCTTGCATTCCTGCGATAAACCCACTTGATCATGGTATGATCCATTTAATGTGCTATTGGATTCTGTTTGCTAGTATTTTGTTGAGGATTTTTGAATCTATGTTCATCAGTGATATTGGTCTGTAGTTTTGTTTTTTTGTGACATCTTTGTCTGGGTTTGGTATCAGGGTGATGGTGACCTCGTAGAATGAGTTTGGGAGTGTTCCTCGCTCTTCTATATTTTGGAAGAGTTTGAGAAGGATAGGTGTTAGCTCTTCTCTAAATGTTTGATAGAATTCACCTGTGAAACCATCTGATCCTGGGTTTTTGTTTGTTGGAAGATTTTAAATCAGAGTTTCAATTTCAGTGCTTGTGATTGGTCTGTTCATATTTTCTTTTTCTTCCTGGTTCAGTCTTGGCAGGTTGTGCATTTCTAAGAATTTGTCCATTTCTTCCAGGTTGTCCATTTTATTGACATAGAGTTGCTTGTAGTAGTCTCTCATGAACCTTTGTATTTCTGCAGTGTCAGTTGTTACTTATCCTTTTTCATTTATAATTCTATTGATGTGAGTCTTCTCCTGTTTTTTCTTGATGAGTCTGGCTAATGGTTTATCAAATTTGTTTATCTTCTCAAAGAACCAGCTTTTAGTTTTATTGATCTTTGCTATCATTTCCTTCATTTCTTTTTCATTTATTTCTGATCTGATCTTTATAATTTCTTTCCTTCTGCTAACTTTGGGGTTTTTTGTTCCTCTTTCTCTAATTGCTTTAGGTGTAACGTTAGGTTGTTTATTTGAGATGTTTCTTGTTTCTTAATGTAGGATTGTATTGCTATAAACTTCCCTCTTTGAAATGCTTTTGCTGCATCCCATAGGTTTTGGGTCGTTGTGTTTCCATTGTCATTTGTTTCTAGGTATTTTTTGATTTCCTCTTTGATTTCTTCAGTGATCTTTTGGTTATCAAGTAGTGTACTGTTTAGCCTCCATGTGTTTGTATTTTTTACAGATTTTTTCCTGTAATTGATATCTAGCTCATAGCGTTGTGGTCAGAAAAGATACTTGATATGGTTTCAATTTTCTTAAATTTACCAAGGTTTGATTTGTGACCCAAGATATGATCTATCCTGGAGAATGTTTCATGAGCACTTGAGAACAAAGTATATTCTGTTGTTTTTGGAAGGAATGTCCTATAAATATCAATTAAGTGCATCTTGTTTAATATATCATTTAAAGCTTCTGTTTCCTTATTTATTTTCATTTTGGATCATCTGTCCAATCGTGAAAGTTGGGTGTTAAAGTCCTTTACTATGGTTGTATTACTGTCAATTTCCCCTTTTATGGCTGTTAGTATTTGCCTTATGTATTGAGGTGCCCCTATGTTGGGTTCAGAAATATTTACAACTGTTATATCTTCTTCTTGGATTGATCCCTTGATCATTACGTAGTGTCCTTCTTTGTCTCTTGTAATAGTCTTTGTTTTAAAGTCTATTTTGTCTGATATGAGAATTGCTACTCCAGCTTCCTTTTGATTTCCATTTGCATGGAATATCTTTTTCCATCCCCTCACTTTCTGTCTGTATGTGTCCCTAGGTCTGAAGTGGGTCTCTTGTAGACAGCATATATATGGGTCTTGTTTTTGTATCCGTTCAGCCAGTCTATGTCTTTTGGTTTGAGCACTTAATCCATTTACATTTAAGGTAGTTATCAATATGTATGTTCCTCATACCATTTTCTTAATTGTTTTGGGTTTGCTTTCGTAGGTCTTTTCCTTCTCTTGTGTTTCCTGCCTAGAGAAGTTCCTTTAGCATTTGTTGTAAAGCTGGTTTGGTGGTGCTAAATTCTCTTAGCTTTTGCTTGTTTGTAAAGCTTTTAATTTCCCCATCAAATCTGAATGAGATCCTTGCTGGGTAGAGTAATTTTGGTTGTAGGTTTTTCCCTTTAATCACTTTACATATGTCCTGCCACTCCCTTCTGGTTGCAGAGTTTCTGCTGAAAAATCAGCAGATTTTTCCCTTGTATGTTACTTTCTGTTTTTCCCTTGCTGCTTTTAATATTTTTCCTTTGTATCTATTTTTTTGTTTTTATGGTATGCAGGCCTCTCACTGTTGTGGCCTCTCCCATTGTGGAGCACAGGCTCTGGACACGCAGGCTCAGCAGCCATGGTTCGTGGGCCCAGCCGCTCTGTGGCATGTGTTATCTTCCTGGACCGGGGCATGAACCCGTATCCCCTGCATTGGCAGGCGGACCCTCAAGTACTGCGCCACCAGGGAAGCCCTGTATCTATTTTTTGATAGTTTGATTAATATTTGTCTTGGTGTGTTTCTCCTTGGATTTATCCTGTATGGGACTCTCTGTGCTTCCTGGACTTGATTGACTATTTCCTTTCCCATATTAGGCAAGTTTTCAACTATAATCTCTTCAAATATTTTCTCAGTCCCTTTCTTTTTCTCTTCTTCTTCTGGGACCCTTATAATTCGAATGTTGGTGTGTTTAATGTTGTCCCAGAGGTTTCTGAGACTGTCCTCTATTCTCTTTATTCTTTTTTCTTTATTCTGCTCTGCAGTAGTTATTTCCACTATTTTATCTTCCAGGTCACTTATCCGTTCTTCTGCCTCAGTTATTCTACTTGATTCCTTCTAGAGAATGTTTAATTTCATTTATGGTGTTGTTCATCACTCTTTGTTTGCTCTTTAGTTCTTCTAGGTCCTTGTTAAACGTTTCTTGTATTTTCTCCATTCTATTTCCAAGATTTTGGATCATCTTTACTGTCATTATTGTGAATTATTTTTCAGGGAGACTGCCTTTTTCCTCTTCATTTGTTAGGTGTGGTGGGTTTTTGCCTTGCTCCTTCATCTGCTATGTGTTTCTCTGTCTTCTCATTTTGCTTAACTTACTGTGTTTGGGGTCTCCTTTTCGCAGGCTGCAGATTCATTGTTTCCGTTGTTTGTGGTGTCTGTTCCCTTTGGCTAAGGTTGGTTCAGTAGGTTGTGTAGGCTTCCTGGTGGAGGGGACTAGTGCCTGGGCTCTGGTGCATGAGGCTGGATCTTGTCTTTCTGGTGGGCAGGTCCACGTCTGGTGGTGTGTTTTGGGGTGTCTGTAACCTTATTATGATCTTAGGCAGCCTCTCTGTTAATGGGTCAGGTTGTGTTCCTGTCTTGCTAGTTGTTTGGCATAGGGTGTCCAGCATTGTAGCTTGCTGGTAATTGAGGGGAGCTGGGTCTCAGCGTTGAGATGGAAATCTCTGGCAGAGCTTTCACCATTTCATATTATGTGGAGCGGGAGTTCTCTTGTGGACCAATGTCCTGATCTTGGCTCTCCCACCCCAGAGGCACAAGCCTGATGCCTGGCTGGAGCACCAAGAGCCTGTCATCCATACGGAAGCTATAAGGTGTCTCCAAAGAATCCACAAGTGTACTTGAACACCAAAGGGGATAGTGAGACAACTGAATGAGGAGATGCAATGCTGAGCTTGAGACCATTCAGAGGCATAGGCAGAACACTGGGTACCTCTAGGGAGCCATGTGCAGAGGCCTTATACCTAACACGTCAGACTAGAGTTCACAGTGCAGAGCTACCACATTGACACCCCAACTCCATGGATCCTGTGTTGAAGAGCTGCTTGGGGCACCTCAATTCAAGATGGCTGCACTGGGCACCTCCCATTAATTGACTTTTGAATGTTGAACCAACCTTACATACCTGAGATAAGTCCCACTGGTTCATGGTGCATAATTCTTGTCATACTTTTTTGGATTCCATTTATTAATTTCTTGCTGAGGAGTTTTACATTTGTGTTCATGAAGGATACTAGTCTGCAGTTTTCTTGTAGTATCTTTGTCTGGTTTGGTTTTAGTGTACTGGTAGCCTTATAGAATGAGTTAGAAAGTATTCTCTCTGCTTTTGTCCTCTGACAGAGATTGTAGAGAATTGATATAACTTCTTTTTTAAATGTTTGGTTAGAATTCAACAGTGAACTTATTTGGCTTTGGTTTTTTTTCTTTTGGAAAGTATTAATTATTAATTTATTAAAATACATATAGGCCTATTCAGATTCTCTAATTCTGGGGTGAGTTTTGGTAGCATGTGTCTTTCAAGGAACTGGTCCATTACATTTAGGTTAGCAAATTTTGGAGCATGTAGTTGTTCATAGTATTCCTGATTATCTTTTTAATTTCCATGGGATCTGTAATGATGTCCTCTCTTTAATTTCTCATATTAGTAATCTGTGTTACCTGTCTTTTTTTCTTAGTTAGCCTGCCTATTATGTTGATTTTATTGAACTTTCCAAAGAATTAGCTTTTGATTTTGTTGATTTTCTCTATTAATTTTCTGTTTCAAACTTCATTGATTTCTGCTCTAATTCTTATGTATTTCTTTATTGCTTACATTGGGTTTAATTTGCTCCTCTTTTTCTAATTTCCTATGGTGGAGACTTAGATTCTTGATTTGAAATCTTCTTTTCTAGCCCAAGTCAGTTAGGCTTTGCTACAGCAGATTAGGCTCTGGTTAAGTAGTTCCCTCTGAGGGCAGACCTTGTTAAGAAGGACAAGATGCTCTGGATTATTTCAAAATGGTTCCTTTCCCTCTCTCTGCTGGAAGCCCAAGGAGATTTTCCTTTGATATTTACCATGGGAACCTGGTCAAACTCCTAGAGATAAATTTAAAAATATTGTATGGGTTCCTCTATGACTCTTGGGACTAGTAAGTGATTACACCAAGGTTACAGAATACAAGGTTAGTGTACGAAAGTCAATTTTTTTCCTATATACCAACATTGAACAAGTGGAATTTGAAATTTAAAACACAATACCATTTATATTAGTATCCTCCAAAATGAAATAATTAGGTATATATCTAACAAACTATGTGCAAGAGCTATATGAGGAAAACTACAAAATTCTGATGTACAAAATCAAATAAAAAATAATAAAGAGCTATTCCATGTTCATTAATAGGAAGACTCAATATTGTCAAGATGTCAATTCTTAACTTGATCTACAGTTTCTATGCAATCCCAATCAAAATTCCAACAAGTTTTTTTATGGATATGGACAAACCTATGCTATAGTTTACATGGAGAGACAAAAGACCCAAGAATAGCCAACATGATATTGAGGAAAAGAATAAAGTTGGTGGACTGATATTACCTGTCTTAAAAAATTACTATAAAGCTACAATAATCAAGACAGTGTGTTAACACTGAGAAAAGACAAACAGATCAATGGAACAATATAGAGAACTCAGAAATAGACTCCCATAAATATAGTCAACTTGATATTTGGCAAAGGACCAAAAGCAGTGCAATGGAGCAAAGACAGTCTCTTCAACAAATGATGCTGGAACAATGGTACATCTACTTGCAAAAACATGACTCTAGAAACAGACCTAACACCCTTCACAAAAATTAACTCAAAATGGATCTTAGACATAAATATAAAATGCAAAACCATGAAACTTCTAGAAAACAACATATGAGAAAAATCAACATGACCATGGGTATGGTGATAGCTTCTTAGATATAAAACCAAAGGCACAGTCCATGAAAGAAATTGATAAGCTGGACTTCATTAAAGTTAAAAACTTCTGCTATGTCAAAGACCATGTCAAGAGAAGTCGAAGATGAGCCACAGACTGAGAGAAAATATTTGCAAAATACACTTCTGATCAAGGACTACTATAGAAAATATACAAAGAACTAAAAAACTCATAATATTGAAACAAACAACTCCATTTAAAAATGGGCCAAAGACCTTTAATAGACACCTCATCAAAAAAGATGTACAGATGGCTATTAAGCATAAAGAGATGGTCCAAATCATACGTCACCATGGAAATGTAAACTACAACAACAGTGAAGTACCACTACACACCTACTGGAACGGCCAGAACCCAGAACACTGACAACATCAAATGTTGGTATGGATGTAGGGCAAAGGGAACTCTCATTCATTGCTGGTGGGAATGCAAAGTGTTACAGCTACTTGAGAAGACAGTTTGACGATTTGTTACAAAACTAAACATATTTTTACCAAATGATTCAGCAAATCACACCCCTTGGTATTTAGCCAATGGATTTGCAAACTTAGGTCTATACAAAAACCTGAACACAGATATGTATAGCAGCTTTATTCATAATTGCCAAACCCTGGAAGCAATCAAGATGTCCTTTAGTAAGTGAATGGTTAAATAAACTGTGGCATATCCAGACAATAGGATATTATTCAGTGCTAACAAGAAATGGGTTATCAAGTCACAAAAAGACATGGAGGAACCTTAAATAAATACTATTAAGTGAAAGAAGCTAATCTGTGAAGGCTACATATTTTGATTCCAGCTATATAACATTCTGGAAAAGGCAAACTATGGAGGCAATAAAAAGGTCATTGGTTGCCGGCAGGGGGGCCTGGGGGAGAGATGAAGAGGCACAGCACAGATTTTAGGTCAGTGAAAATACTCTGTATGATATTAATGATGGATATATGACATTATACATTTTTCCAAACCCATATAACGTACAGAATCAACCCTAACCAACCCCATAGTCAGGTGAACTATGGACTATGGGTGATATGTCAATGTAGGTTCATCAATTGTAACAACTGTACCATTCTGGTAAGTGATACTGATACTGGGGGAGGCTATGCATGTGTGGGGGTTAAGGAAAATCTCTGTACCATCTTCTCATTTTTGTTGTAAACCAAAATCTCTTTGAAAAATTAAAGTCTTAAAATAAAATTATACACTCTGGGTGTCAAATATGCCAGGTATGCTGTTACACAGTAATCTGATTTTGCACTTAACTTACTGCTTACACCTCGATCTCATGTTTTTAAATACCTCTATGAACTGTCTTGCAAATGTAAATCTCTATCCCCAACTTCTCCCCTGAACACTAATTTCATAATTCCAAATGCCTTCTGCTATATCACTTGAATGTCTAATAGATGACACAAAACTAACAGGTCCAAAATGATACTCCCAATCCTCCCCTTTCAGACTTGATTTTCCCTCAGTTTGATCCACATAGTAAATGGCAACTGTATTCTGCCAGTTACCCAGGCCACTTTCTGGAGTCATATTTGGCTCTTTCTTTTTCTATTATACACCATATCTAGACTATTAGAAAATCCCATTATCTCTACCTTCAAATACATCCAGAATTGGACCATTAAATTACTGTTAAGACCATGATGACCATGATCATCTTCTGCTTGAATATTTCATTAGATTCATATAACTTGCCTCCTTTCTTATACTCTTATTTTTTGGCCTAGTTTCTACAAAGCTGCCAGAGTAATATTGTAAAATATTAGATATACATGAAGTTTATTTCTCAAAACATTCTAATGGTTTCCCATTTTCCTTAGAGTAAAAGCCATTGTCCTTAACTTACAATGGCCTATAGGTTCCTGGGATGTCTTGTCCTTATTGCTTTCCTGTCGCTTCTTAATTACTCTCCCTGTCACTTACTCTGTTTCATATCGATGTCTATCTTTGCTTATCCTGAACATCAGGTTTGCCTTCTCCTTAGGAATTTTGCCTCTGGTATTTAATATCTTATAAAATGTTTTCTCCAGATATCCAAACAGTTTCCTCCCTCTCCCATATTTTTAATTAGATTTCCATGACCAATCTGTTTAAAACAGTTATAGTTCCTTCCAACCTTGTTGCTACCATGGTACCCTATTTTATTATTTTACTATATTTTATATAGTACTGATTTACTATGTAGTTATATATTTATTTACATGCTCTATCTCCACAGCAGCCTTGCTTACCTCCAGTGAATGGAAACTTCAGGAATACTTTGGTTGTCTGTTTTTCATTTTTTTTAAATTCCTTTATCTGCAAGGATTTATCTGGTACATTGTAAGTGCTCAATAAATATCACTGAATTGGGACTTCCCTGGCAGTCAGTGGTTAAGACTCCACGCTTCACTGCAGGAGGTGTGGGTTCCCTGGTCAGGGAACTAATATCTCAATGCCGTGCAGTGTGGCCAAAAGTTAAAAAAAAAAAAAAAAAGTTAAAAAAAATTACTGAATTAATTGAAAAAAACTTTGAATTTAGAAACAAATATCAAAATTGTAAATAGGTCTCAGTATGTCACACACAAAAAATGACAGGGGTTTTCATTAAGGTAATACCAGCTACTATAACAGATATACCTGAACTGTCAGTAGCTAAACTTTGCTTAAGTTTGATAAATATGTTCAAAGTCAGTAATTCTTCTCCAAATGACGATTTAAGGATTCTGACTCCTTCTATAGTGTGAATCAACCATTTTCACATGCAGTTTCCAAGATTATCTGGGGAACTGCACTCATTCTGGGAACATTCTGGGTACATTTTAAAGGACTAAACCTTGAATTGGTTTACAACGCTTTCATTCACATTCCATGGGCTAGCATTCAGTCTGATGGCCACATTAGAAGAGGAAATGGCCAGTTAGAAGAGGAAATGGGTTTGATAAAGAAGTAATATTCTCTGACACAGCAAGTAATTAAAAGGACAAAATATGGGCTTCCCTGGTGGCGCAGTGGTTGAGAGTCCGCCTGCCGATGCAGGGGATGCGGGTTCGTGCCCCGGTCCGGGAGGATCCCGCGTGCCGCGGAGCGGCTGGGCCTGTGAGCCGTGGCCGCTGGGCCTGCGTGTCCGGAGCCTGTGCTCCGCGGCGGGAGAGGCCACAGCGGTGAGAGGCCCGCGTACCGCAAAAAAAAAAAAAAAAAAAAAAGGACAAAATAAACATAGGGTATCTGCATAAATATGAATGTCTAATAATACCCATTATATTTCAACAAATTATGAGGCCATAATTATATAACTGTCTTAGGGGATTTTTCCTCTAATTATCAGTGTTTAAAATATATAATTTTGGCCATTTTGCTTATTCCATGAAAAATTCAAGGAGAACATGTTCAGTAGGAATCTTGCCCAACCGAATATTTGAATTGTTACATTTGGTGTTGCTTTATGTTTACCTGGCAGGTGGATTCTTGAAACTAATGTGGTATTATGTTCTTACAGATGTTCTTGCCAATCTGAGCATCTGGTTTTATAAACTCCGCTTCCAACAAAAATTTCTCAGGCTGAGATTTACTCTCAAGTGCACAACTGGCGTTCAGAGAACTTCCAATGGAAACATATATTAAGGCTAAAGAATGAAGCACAAAAGGTTCACTGATTCAACCTGAGGGAAAATGATGTTCTTTGAGTTTTCTAAGTATTATAGTGATTATTTAAATGTAAACACTATATGTTTGCTTTCCACAAATTCTGTTCCATAGAGCAGTAGTTATGTGACATGACCAATGTGGAAAAAGTTCTATACCATTAACAAATATTTTTAGAAATATTTTATTCAATAGTTTCACTCTAGCAACATCAAAATAAGGGTTGATACAGTGAAGTCACTGAGATATTCTTAAATTCTGTCTAGTTGTTTGTAAAAGCATGTTTCTCACTTTGTTTTGACCATGAAATTATTTTCTCACCTCAGTATCTATTGTATTAGTTTCCTAGGGCTGCCATAGCGAAGTACCATAACTGGATGTCTTAGAGCAATAGAAATTTATTATCTTACAGTTCTGTAGACTACAAATCTGAAATCAAGGTATTGGCAGGGACATGCTTCCTCTGAAACCTATAGAAAAAAGACATTTTCTAGCCTCTTCCAGCTTTTATTAGCCCCAGACATTCCTTAGTTTGTGGCAGCATAATTCTAATCTCTGTCTCCATCTTCACATGTTCAAAATACCCCTTTTGGTCATACTGGATTATGGCCTAGCATAATGCCCTCATTTCAGCTAGATTACTTTGATAAAGTAATAAAGTTTGGAAACATGGTCACATTCCGAGGTACCGGGGATTAGGACTTCAGCATATATTTGGGGGGTGGGGTGCATAATCTAACCCATAACACCTATCTACATATTTTCTGAGGAATGCAATCTGGAATATATTATGCTACATAACTGCATCTCAACTATTGCAATGGGAGTGTGTTGTATGACTTTTAAAAAAATTCTAAAGTTATAAAAACATCAGAGCCAAATACAAACAGATCAAGTTAATACTTGTTCCATAACCACAATTTATCTGATCTATCTCCATTTAGGTCTACTCAATTACTAATACCATTACTAAAAATTACTCAAAATTTATTACCTGCTGATACTTGATTAGCAGTATCTATGTAAATATTATAGCAAACCATATCCCTTTGTATACCATCTAAGTTACAATATAAGGTTCACACTCAATTGTTAACACTTGAGAATGTACATACATTTTAACCTTCATCTTGAGTCAAAGCTTCTCATAAATAAATAAATTACGGACTTTACTTAAAAATAATATATCGGGGGGCTTCCCTGGTGGCGCAGTGGTTGAGAGTCCGCCTGCCGATACAGGGGACACGGGTTCATGCCCCGGTCCGGGAATATCCCACGTGCCATGGAGCGGCTGGGCCTGTGAGCCATGGCCACTGAGCCTGAGTGTCCGGAGTCTGTGCTCCGCAACGGGAAAGGCCACAGCAGTGAGAGGCCCGCGTACCGCAAAAAAAACAAAAAAACAACAAAAAAAACAACTTTAATCCTTACTTTTAGGACAAATTTAAATTATATATATTTACATATAAATATATGTAACCCTACATATATTCTTATATTAATACATATATACATATTCTTATGTTCCCATTTTGTTATGTTATTATTCTAATATTAACACGTGTATACATATATTAATTCAAATAGTCATATATATATATGTATTTCACCCTATATATATTCTTCAAGTTAATCACTTAATTAACACCGACCTGAAAAGTGGTAATATTGTGGATCTAACTTGGTACAGATGGAAGACATTTTCACATATTGAGGTGTAGGGAAGTCGTTCTGACTTATACATGATTTAACTTATATTTTAGGCTAACCAAAACAGCTTCTTCATGGCCTATTAAACATTCATTATACATAGGCTTTAACCATTAAAGAAAACAAAGCATTTATAGATCAGAATGTAGTACTGTGGTTCAGGCATTCAAAATGGCGCTGGGTGGCCATTGTGGATGTGGCTTCAGATACGTTCCTGTATTACTGAGAATTTGAATTTTCTGAACTGCATCAGACTCAAGGACATCACCAGCTGTTCTTAAAACAATATCTACTAATAGCTGCAGGATCCTTACTTCTTGCCAGCTCCAAATCTAACTATTGGAAAACAGTTTATGTAATTTTGTGGGTTTTACCTTTATAAGCCTCCTTCATTTTGTATTCCAGTGTAACACAATTAAAATGCTTCTTGAATCTGTGTCTCCCAGGCTATATTCTCAGTTTGGCTCAGAAAATCTCTTTTCTATTCCTATTATAGATTGATTCATTATTTCCATTGACAGTGCTACCTACAAGACATAAATATATGTTAATGTGAAAATATGTATTTTTATTTTAAAGTTAATGTGTGATGTCAAAATAAAAATTCTTGCTTTAAAAGACCATACTGATTAATTGGAGACAAAAAAATAAACTAAATTTTTAAAATAGATAATTTCTTCTGCCATTTTTTTTGAATGTAATTATTTTGTGAATAAGTGTTGTGAGGTACACAGTTTTTAAAAAAATCTAATATAAGAGGCAGTTTTTCCTTAGAAACTACATTTCCTATATAAACAGTACTAAATTAAATTTTGTATAAAAGATGCAACCTTGTGATTTATAATAATAAATATATATTTGGTCTTCATCTCTGTTTCTGGCACAGAGATTCTAAAACCCTTATAATTTCCTAAGTGATGACAGCAAAATGTGTCTTTTGTTATCTAATGAGGTTACTTTTGGAAAGCACCTAAGGCTGTTGGCTGGTTGGCTGAAGAGTCAACCACGTGATTAGAGGATTGGAACTTTTAGTCTTCAGTCCCACCCTTCTGACCTCTGGGGACAGGGGTAGAGCTGGAGGTTGGATCAATTACCCACAGCCAATGATTTAATCAATCATTATATAATGAAACCTCCACAAAAACTCCACAAAGACCTGGTCTGAGAGCTCCCAGGTTGGTGAACAAGGGGAGATTTAGGGAGAGTGGCACTCAGAGAGAGCATGGAAGCTCCATGTCCTTTCCCCATACCTTGCCCTGTGCATCTCTTCCATCTGGCTATTCTTGAGTTATGTCCTCTTATAATAAACTAGTGATCTAGTTAGTAAAATGTTTCTCTGAGTTCTGTGAGCCATTCTAGCAAATTAATAGAACCCAAGGAGAGGATTTATGGGAACCTCTGATTTATAGCTAGTTGGGCAGAAGCACAGGTAACAGCTGAAATGGTGGGGGTCGGGGGGCAGTCTTGTAAGACTGAATGCTTAACCTGTGGAATCTGATGCTATCTCCAAGTAAATACTGTCACAACTGAGTTAAATTATAAGACACCCAGCTGGTGTCAGAGCATTGCTTATTGTATGTGTGGGGACTCCACCCGTACATGTTGAAATCAGGTCCAGGAATCCAAAAATAAAGGGTAAAACAATACTTCTTATACATTTGTAAGACAATTTAATGATAAAACAAACTTGATAACAAGCAGAAATGGAATGCACACTAATTAAGGAATTGTATTATATTCTGCCTGCTTTCTACCCATCCAGAAAGAAAAAAGAACAAAATTTGCTGTTAACTCTTCAGTTCTAATCATTGTTTTATACGCCAGTATACAGATAGAATATCCTAGAGTGTTTCCTCAAATTTTGTAAAAAAAAATATTCTAAAACTCTTCAAAAATGAATGGGACTTTAATTTCTTATGAATCAAAGAGCTTTCCTACCGTACACAGAATCTTTAGGTGCCAGTTGATATGAGTCTCTCTACATGTATTCTTCAATTTAATCGACAATTACCTGAAAATGTGGTAACACTGTGGATTTATTTTAGTACTAATTGCAATAATTGAACCAACTACCCCTGCCCCCCAAGGCAGACCAAGCATCCATTCATACTCCAATCATTTGTATACAAAGGTGGAATTAGGTAGTTCATTATTTTGATGGCCATACACCTCATTCTGCCCTGCACAGTTCCGATTTTGCTTGTTAATATCATCTTTTTTTTTTTTTGCAGTATGCGGGCCTCTTACTGTTGTGGCCTCTCCCGTTGCGGAGCACAGGCTCCGGATGCGCAGGCTCAGCGGCCATGGCTCAAGGGCCTAGCCGCTCCGCGGCATGTGGGATCTTCCCGGCCTGGGGCACGAACCTGCATCCCCTGCATCGGCAGGTGGACTCTCAACCACTGCGCCACTAGGGAAGCCCCTATCATCTTTCTTTTAATCTCAACTGTGGTCCCTTTTGAATGCTAAATCATACAGTAATTGTGGATTTCCCAAAAGCTGGTATGTGTACTTCAGGAAATAATTTTAATTTTTAGTATGGAGGATATAGTAGCTAAAAGAAATTGGAAAGAAATCAATAAATAAATGTGCCAAAGGAAAGATGCTTCTAGAGAAAAATATGCTGAAGATATAGAAAATAACTGATGGGCCAAAATCAACAAACATAATTCAGGAAAAAAGATGGAAAACAATAAAATTTCTGAGATGGGAAGAAAGAAGTAAAAATAGGTACTTAATAGATAATCATGGGGTCACAAGTCATTAAGTTGAAGATTCTCCTACATGATGATTTCACTGTTCTAAATGCTGTAGGAGATATCAGTTTTTTAAAGTAATTAATCTAAAGGTACAGTAAGATACTTAAAAGCAATTAAGTTTTTTATAGCAAACTTGGGTAACAGGAAATGGAGTTAAGATAAATAAAAATAAGGATAATGAGGATCCATTTAAAACTTAATACTATGTATATTTGTAGTTGCAACAATGTGCACAATTTTGTGATTTCTTGCAGTCACACGTACCCACTGTGTAGGTATGGGGAAGCTAAATGTTTAGATTGATTCAGGATTGTAGACACGAAAGGACAGAGGATGGAAGACCTTGAGAAACCTCACAAGAGAGTAATTAACAAATTATACCATCAATTCATGGTTAGATAAGAAAGACTGTGAAAACAGGAGGGAGAGTACTTATAAACCAGAGGAAAATGAAAGCATAATAAGAGGTGGTTAGGATGAGAGCAGAGAGTGGTTGAAGTTGAAACAAGGGAGGTGGTAGAAAAGGCAAGACAGGAAATTGTCACAGAAGAGGAATTAAGGCTGTGACATCAAGCAATCCCTATATAAGACAATGTCCAGTTGCAGCCTTTGCACTTGTTCTAATAATTGGCAGTTGAAATGTTTAGCCATTAATAATCCTTATAATTCTGATATTATTTTAGAATTGTATTCTCTGCAGGGGATAAAGCAGTATTTGAGTGATGAAGTTATGTGAAAAATGTTGTTTGTAGACCTGGGAAAACTTACACTGTTTCCTGGCTGACACTTTCTTGTAGAATTCTTTTCCTTAAGCTATAAAAGAAAACACCTGTTTTTGTATTGTTCCCTATAATATGAAGGTTGGCTCAAGTACCGTCCAACCCAAGAGTTCCTACGTTTTCTGGTTTGGCTGGAGTCTTCTGTGGTTGAAGTGATGATGTCTAATTGGGCAATTATTTTTTACTGCAAAGGGGCCACACATCTAAACTAAGAACTAAAACCACCCTGAGGACAAGGCCAGGACAACCTGACTTTCATCATCACATTAAGTCATTTTCCATCTGCTCGCTTGCTTGTTTACTCTCTCTCTCTCTCTCTCTCTCTCTCTCTCTGTCTTGCTCTCTGTCTCTCTCTCCCACACCACTTTTATATCCATACATTACCATCTATCCAAGGTCCTACTCATTTCTAAAGATTTCCCAATTTCTCCTTCCTCTTATTGCATTTTTCTTTGATTTTTTTGTATTTTTTCCACCACT
The DNA here is from genome assembly GCF_937001465.1 of Orcinus orca. Classification (NCBI taxonomy): domain Eukaryota; kingdom Metazoa; phylum Chordata; class Mammalia; order Artiodactyla; family Delphinidae; genus Orcinus; species Orcinus orca. The sequence continues at coordinate 119,592,789 of NC_064559.1, forward strand.
CATTTTGCTTCTTAACTCTGTATTTTCTATAGAGATATTGTTTCTTTTTCTCAGTGTGCTTTATTATTCCTGAAGATAAAGGACTCCTACTTACTGTGTAGCACCTATCAGAGAAGATTATTAATAAATGCTTTTAGAATTGAATTGACTTATCAAGAGGATTCTTCAGTAAGTTGGGGCATGGGAGATGTTCAAGGAAGCAAGGCTGCATTTTTAGAGACTACCTTGGTCACCATCCCTTCATCATCTCCTGTGTTATTCTGGCAGTTTTATAAATTATTTATCTGCATTGATGTTCTGTGAAGACAATAGGGAGGAATTCATTATGCTTTCAAGGCAGCACATAGTACTAAATGTGGTTACAAGTCACCAATTTTTCCATTATTCTTGGGAGCCCTTAATTGCACACACTATTAGTACTGTTTCTTTTCAGGCAATAGAAATGAGTCTTCATAAATGCTAAGCATAACATTCCATAAATGTGCAAATTGTATATGCTGCTCAATGTAGTGTTGCTGATGTGGCCCAATTGGATTTATACATGCATATCCTTTACTCACTAACGAGGCCAGAGGAATCCATGAGCATGTGTTTCTAATGCCTTTTACTGCCCTTACTGTATGAATAGGGTCATGGCCTTGATGAGGTTTCTTTCTTCAAAACAAAAACCTGGTTTTCCAACATATAAAGGTTAAAAGGAGACATTTTTACATATTTTTACACAAATTTTTACTGAATTTAAAACTTCTGTTTTTTTTTATTGGAAAGTTAATAGTAATTTGAAAAAAGAATTGAAATCTGTCAATATGCATTCCTGACCAGCTAGTTTATAATTAGTGGTAATTCCTATACATCTGAGTCTCTTATGCATGTTCACCAAATAACAACTTAATTGTAAAATCCACCAGGAATGCTGTTAATATTAAACAGCCAAGATAACAGTGTTTCAAGAAAGATGTTTTTACTCACATCATAATTATCATCAATTTCACTAAATATATGGTAATATGCATTTCTAATGACATTCTTATTTTCCTAAGAAATTAAGGGCAAGAGAATATAAAGTCATAGGAAATATTTTTAAACATAATTCCTAAAATCTAAGTTCTGTATGAAACTTATGCCAACACTAGATTATCCATGCACCTGATACTCCATAAACATGTCCTGCCTTGCTGACTGACCACAAGCACTTGGGATAAATCTTAAGAATGTCTGGAAGCAGCTGGTCATAAAACATAGATAAATTATTGAAATGTCTGAAGGATAAACTCATTTTCCAATAAAATGGAGAGGGTTCATATAAAAAGTAAAATAAGTGATAATTTAAAGTCATTTCTTTGCGTTCCAAGAACTATGGAAATTCAATGAAAAAACTGGAGAGGGGGCTTCCCTGGTGGCGCAGTGGTTGAGAGTCAGCCTGCCAATGCAGGGGACACGGGTTCGTGCCCTGGTCCGGGAAGATCCCACATGCCGCGGAGCGGCTGGGCCCATGAGCCATGGCCGCTGAGCCTGCGCGTCCGGAGCCTGTGCTCCGCAACGGGAGAGGCCACTGCAGTGAGAGGTCCGCGTACCGAAAAAACAAAAAACAAAAAAAAAACTGGAGAGGTATTTCAGGTGAAAAAATGAGAATGCTCCTGTGATTTGTAAAAAAAGGAATTTCTTCTTTAGAAAACACTCCTTTTTACTTGGGAGAAAAGAGGCTTGTCTGCTTTTAGTTATAAAATATGCCCTCTGCCATTCCTTTTAAAAGACATTGAGTGTCCCTGCTTTTCAACCTCATCCACAGGAACTACTAGAAAGTATTACTGTGATGGAAATAACTGTTTTTTTTTCCTCAGAAATAAACTCATTGAATGCATGCCTTGTTTATTACTGAGGGGTGAGCTTCTTTATGGATATAAATTTACTTCATGAGTAGGAAAAAGAGACGTTTTGATGCTCACATAATAATATAGCACAATATTCACAGTACCTAGTGAAATGACTTGAATGATAGAGCTATATGCAATTTTGTTAATTCACAGCAAGGTTAGGCCTAAATCATAATTGATAATAACCATGACGTGGCACTGCAAATATTTATGGATGTTTCCACATTTGTATCAATTTTAAAGAAATGTAAGTACGTAATGAATTATTTCTACCTGCATTTATTGCTATGGAGAAAATTTAGAAGTTAGATGTTTGATATTAAGGGAAAATTTTGAATGAAACTAAGTATCTAAGAGTAAGCTATTCCTTGGGATGTACCAATTGTCATTTTAACCAAATGTTTGAGCTGATCAATTTGTTTTCAACCAAAACTTGCTCCAGCCTAAAAATATTCAGACCACTATGACTAGAGTCTTATAAATAACACTGCTATCTCACTCAATCGTGGTAGAAATAGTGGATCTTATACTGTGAGATGAGAACAGATGAGAAGTCTGCAATTCACCCATAAGCAAGTAACAGGAAGGCTACCTGGTGAGGTAGTGAAAGTACAAGTGGAAACCAGTAGGCTTGTGAGGGATCATGTTTTGCCACTCCTACTAATGTGGCCTTAGACAAATCACACTTTTCTTCTTTGGGTTTCAGTTTTCTCATCTTTTATATCTGTGGATCTCTGACCTTTTTTTGACTTTTATATTGTATAGAAATCAAAATGTGGAATTCATTGACTAGAACATACATTATATACATATATGTTATGTCTATACTTAATTTCATAACTCTAGACTAGAAAATGTTAATACACAAATCAAAATATTGGCCCTAATGATAGACTTTAGGCCAAGGAAAGAATACAGAAACTACTCTTCTGTATTGTACCTTAATTTCACTTTTAACTGCTTTAAACATGTATGACAATTTATGGCTTCTTGGGTAATCTCTCTTCTTCACCTTCTAAATTTTCAGTTGTAGACATGACAAATGTTAAAAGGAGGTATTTTCAAACAGATTTTACTGAAAAAACTTTAACGTTTTAATGTTTAATAGTCGGCCACTCTTACCTATGGTTTACCCACCAGCAAAGATCTAGGAGAAGTCCAGCTACTGAACTGTAGCTGTAGTGTTTTCAATAAAGCATAGGATCCAAAAAGGGCAACTGAGATATTATAGGTTGATAAGCAAGAAATAACTCATGGGAAAATAAGTTTTAACTTTTATAGTCCTAAGAGGTCATTGGCAATTTATTTTTGAGTCTCATTCTAGTTAACAGAAGAGCCATGATAGATAAAAATATTTCCAGTTGTAATCTAATTGTCTTGATTCTTTCCCATAACATCTATAACTATTCTAAGCAATAAAAATTAGCTTAGATAATACTACAGTATATTATTCTATAAAGAATTGACCGTACAAAGATTTCATATGTAATTGAAGATATACTGACACATGTTTAGAGGCAATGACCTATTAAGAAGTGTACTTCGGTCCCAAATTTAGTTGTTTTTTCCATCTAAAGATATTTATCTTTTCCAGGTCAGTCACATGAATGTGGTTGAACCTTATAAACATATCTTAACAACTAATATTTAAGGACCTAATAAATATCAGACCCTGAAAATAAGTCCATAACTAGGATAGCCAGAATCATATGTACATAGAGAAATGAGGGTTATTCTTTCACAGTGCTGATCCTATTCAGTACATTTTTGGTTTCTGAGATAAGTATCTCTTTGCTTGTTAAATATACTCCAACCAGAATTTTTCCCCAAAGACTCACTTTCAATACACACAATAATGTTTTATACCAGTTAATCAGTCCAATGATATTTTCTGATCTATGGTCATTTCTCTGGGAATTTAGAATTGTGACTAAGGAATTTAATTTTCAATATGTGTTTGACTTTTAAAGAGAGATGTAAGACTGTACTGTCATCATGTGCATTTAGAAACAGAAAAGCCAGTGCACAGAGTCAGAGAAGAATGAAGCAGATGCTGAAAGAGGAGCAGAAATGAAAGATGGCAAGAGTTGTCCCTCTTCTGGTTTCATGCACTCTCCCTACATTCCCATAGTAAACTTGAATATCTTTTGCTTAAGCTAGTTTCAATTGGTTTCTCTAACTTGTGAACAATTTTCCTTAATAAATGGAGTTTCTAACTAAAATTAATAATGGTGATTTAGAACTTTATGTCATTGGAATAGAGTTACTTGGAGGATCCAAGCACCAAAGGAAACTGTGTAGTCCAATCTCCTGTATCCCATAGGCCAATCAACTAAGGCAGGTCTTAAAAGTGGTCTAATTGGTTAATCCTATGGAGAACAAAAGCAATAATCAGTTCCACTTATGGTCCCCAAAGAAGAACATTCTTTTGGCCTAGGTATCCTTCCTCAATGGGTATTGTAGGGCTGCCTCCTTTTGGACAAAGGTTTGGATAGATATGGTCCATAATTTTAATTTCTGTTTTACAGAGAAAGCAAAAAGAGTTGATTTATTCTCAAAATATCATTCAAATAAGTAAGATATGCACTACAACCTACCAAACCAGTTACTGAAAGACCATTTACTATTGTGATTTCTCCCCAATCCTTTTTCCTGACAATTTTCAGTAGTCCATGTCACAAAAGTTATACCAGAAGCAATAGTTTATTCATGCACTTATTTATTCTAAAGCTAAAAATCTATGTTGTTTAATTTGTTCAATGAGACGATAATTGAGTATACTAAATACTCAATATTAGTGCCAGTAGTCAGAGTGCTGTGACATTGATGTTTCACTTATTTTCAATACGCTTTTAGTTCATAAACAGACATCGCTTTCTTTCCTCATGTCTAAAAGAAGAGTTTTGAGAAATTCTTAATTGGATAGCCACTAACAAAACAGAAATACAATACAATTAGCTTCTGTACTGTATGGATAAAACAAAGTAGTTAAAAGAAATCTGTTAATCCAACCTAAAGCTGGAAGAAAAAATAAGCAAAGAAAGAAAATAACTCACAGTATGATATTACTAATAATTACATATATGTGTATATGTGTGCATGCAAATGTGTGTATAAAATCACTACAATAAATGTGAATGTAATAAATCGTTAATAATATTATAAAAGCTAATTTTATGCTAAGTACTTTACATAAACTAGTCACTATTCTAAAGGCTTTACATATATTAAATTTTTTACTTCTCCAAGCAAACTCATCATATAAGTACTATAATTATTCTTATTTCACAAAAAGGAAGCCACAGTCTAGATAATTTAATTAAATTTGTCCAAGGTCACAAAACTGAATCCAGAGAACATTTTGTTGATTACCATTCTATTCTGTCTCATAAAAATATAGACAATCATAGGTTAGATAAAAGCAATATCCATTGATGGTCACTTAGGTTATTTCTATATCTTGGCTATTGTGAATAATGCTGCAATAAACATGGGAGTGTGGTATATTTATATAATGGAATACTATTTGGCCATGAGAAAAAAGGAAATTCTTCCATTTGCAACAACATAGATGGATCTTGAGGACATTATGATATGTGAGATAAATCAGACAGAAAAAGACAAATACTATATGATATCTCTTATATGTGACATCTAAAAAAACCTGAAATTGTAAAAGCAGAGAGTAAAATGATGGTTACCAGGAGTTGGGGCATGGGGGTTATGGGAGAGATGTTGTTTAAGGGTACATACTTGCAACCAGTAGATAAATAAGTCCTAGACACTTAATAAACAGTATAGTGATTATAGACAACCAACCTATATTATCAACATTAAACTTTCTAAGAGATTAGGTTTTAACTGTTCTCAAGACAAGAAAAACTGACAATTATAAGAAGCAATACAAGTGTTAGCTAATGCCACTATGGTAATCATACCACAATATAAATGTATCAAATCAATGTTCTACATCTTAAACTTACAGTGTTGTATGTCAAATATAACTCAGTTAAAACAGACAAGCAAGCAGCAAGGTGCTCTTTAAAAGATACACATAAAACAAAATTACCTATACTATATCAAAATAAGAGATGGAAGAAAATATGCCTAGTAAATACTAACAGAAATCTGCTTCAGCAGATTTAACAGACTCTAGTAGCTTTCAGTACCAAATGGATCAAAACTCAAATTTAATCCTCTGCATGGCTTAAACTCTTCCTCTAACACCATTTTATTCCACATTTCCCATTGCTCACTCTAACCAGGTAGCCTTTCCATTACTGAAATTTTCCTTTAAGCCTACCTCCCCCAGACCTGGAAGAACCTGTGGTTACTTCCTGGAACACTATTTGCCAGTAGCCAACATGACAATCTATCACGCACTCTCAGGACTCTATTCCAAAGCATCGCCTCAAAGCAGCTTGCCATCACACGCTATCTCTTTACCTAGCTTTATTTTTCCTTATATCAGATGTCACTACCCAATATTACAGAGTAATCAGTTTTAATGTTCATTGTTCACCCCAGTAAAAGGTAAGTTAATGTAAACTAATCCTTTTTCAAAATAATATTTGCACAAATATAGAAATAAAAAGTGTTTATAACAGCAAAAAGAACAATACACACTATGATGCTAGTAAAGGTACTACCAGAGATATTTTTAAATAATGCTAATAATTAAAAGGAGAAATTGGCAAATCCACAATCACAGCAGGAGATTTTCACGCATCTGTCTCAGAGACTGATAAAGAAGTTGAAAGTGAGTAATAGAACAGTAGTATAAAAAAAATCACATAAAATGATTTGTTAGATAAAGCCTTGCAATTTTAGTGAGGCAATATGAGTTGAACAGAAAAACTTAAAATTTTGATTTTATGTCTGTGTATGAATTCATTGACACATAGACAAATAGATTGATCCTATTCCTGAAAAATAGATGATGCATATTCTCTTCATGCATGTGTAATAGGTCACAAAGGATTTTCAAACAAAAACATCCTAAAATGGGTCTTTTTATACAAATTTCATTCTCAGAGTATAATTTAATAAAGTTATTAACTAACAATAAAATAATATCCCAATCTCTGTCTCAATACACTTAGAAGTTAAGAACACATATTTCGTATGCCCTGTAATTCACAAATCTGTGCCTCACTATTTTTGTGGTAGGTGTCCTGCACTGCTGTTTAATCAAATTTCTACTTTTATTTCTGCCACATGTGGTATGTAGCTTCTTGTACAGTGGAATTGCTTTTAACCAACATTGGTTGTTGTTCCATTTAAATGCTTTTCATACTAATTACGGTATTTATGTTCTGGACACAGTCATAATTACAGATTAAAAGCCCAATATATGAATAAACGACACAATAATAAAAGATCTGATTTTCTTTGGAGGAAAAAAATTGCAGCATATCATCTTGAAGTAATACAGTTGTTGTGAAATCTCTTAAATGTGTTTATTTTCACATCCCTCAGGAAACTGTGCAGAATAGAAAGAAGTTCATAAGGAATAAAAATGACACCTATATTTAATAGGAACCTCTCTGCTAGTGCTGCCCTCTTAACACAAGAAGATGGATGCGGCACTGAGGTCTAACTTTATTATTTTCTAATCAATATTTTCAGTTAGTAAAGCAGAATTGAGGAATAAAAAAATAACTCTTAGGTTGCAACTATTTCTCATCTGAGAGTCTCTCTTGCCCTGTTAATTGGACATCAAAATAATATACTCTTTTTTCCATCTAACTCTCTTATAAAGGCTTAAACAATACCATGTATTATGATCTTTAGATCAATAATTTAAAAATAATCTAAGCAACATAATATTGAATTGAATATTATTCTAAAATCAATACCTGATGTAGCTGAATACTGTAAAACAAGTAGTTTTCTTTTGGGGTGGAGCTTAGCAACAATTCTTTTAGCTTTCAGGAGAAAAGAAAACTAACTAGGAGTGATTCGTTATTGTTTAACCAGTTACTGAAGTCTTTGCGGAAGGTGTTTCCCCACTGTTCTTAAGTCAATGAAAGTTTAGGACTCCCACAGAAACACACACACACACACACACACACACACACAATTTTCAGACTTTTTCATTCTGTGATGCAATCCAGACCTATCATGGATCCTAGATCAGGGCCCTTGTTAGATGTGGTCTCTTGTACAGTGGAAATAAAATGTGCCTCTTTTGTCTTAATAATTGCCTCAAAAATAATAAACATTCATTGCTAGTTTTACCACTAATTCCTAACAAGACCATTCAAATGATCATGTCTAACATAAAAAGAGCGCTAGTTTGTGTACTTGGGTGGGAGGGTTTCAAATTGTGGAGAGCAAATTGCATTTCACAGTAAGAGAACATAGTGAAAGGAACTACAGAAATGATGGTAATAAAAAAAAAATTAGATGAATGGGAAACCTTAAATTTAACAATTGAATGCAGTCACCCTATTGTATCTTTGGTCTACGATGTAAATTCAAATGTGTAAAACAAAGGTTTGGCAAAGGTTTACTGATAAAAAATCTTTGATAAAAAAATCAAAGATATTGAACAGGAAAATCTCAATTTGGGGAAACAGTCCCTGGTTTATTGGTAGCTTTTTTTTTTCCTTTGGAGACTTAAGAATTAAACTAATTTAGGGTGTGTATGTGTATGTGTGTGTGTGTAGTATTTTCTAGTGTATATATATGTATTTTTATCCATTTGCTTATTTTTAGGAATGCATTATATTGTCTATAAAATGACTCTTCGGAACTAAAAGTAATTGTAAAATATATTTACATACAATGAGTTATTTTAGGATATACATCTTCTCTTTTGAAATTGTGTTGAAAAATAATAGGCATGGTTCTAATTTTAAAGTTACTGTGTACTTGGTATATCCTCTATTATGAGTTCAGTGTTTTAACTGATACAACAAAATTTATTATTATTGTAATAATTACTTCATCACCCTTAACTGAAATTTAAGGATTTACATATTTAGGCTTTGGGTACTGATATCAGGACTTATTTTCTATAGAATTAACTATCACCCAATACTTCCACCTCTCTTTGTTTTTGGTAGTTGGAATATCAATTAGTTCTGGACATCCTGATTGCCTTCAGAGTGAGTGCTTTAGTTTTTACTTTTTAGGTTTTTAAAAAATCTCATTAAGAATTACTTCTGATGGATAAAAATTATGATTTTGAAAAAAAGAGTAAAAATGGAAATTATTAGTGAGCTTTCAATTGCTAAAATAATTACATGCAATAAAATGTTTATTATTCTATATAATACCCAGATAACACAGGAGGATTTAGTGAAATCCAACCTAACAGCAGTAAAGTATGACTGAACAAAGCAAAAGCAAGTCATTATTCTGAAAGTGAAAATGTTTACTCCCTTGATATAAAAAGATGGCATTTATAATTTTTCAGTTTCAAACGATAATATCAGATTCAGCATACTAATTAAGGAAAATTAAATCAGCTCCGACCTTAATGGCAGTGAATTAAATGGCAGCAAGTGGCATGCTTTTCTTATCATTATTAACTATAATAATACTATTATGAAACTATTTGTACTATTTGTACAAATAGTACTATTTGTACTATTTGTACACCATGGGACAAAGAGTAGAAAGTAAAAATTCATGAACCTCAATAGTACAACCATTGTCAAAGATTTGTAGTGTATTCTTTCCTAAATTTTCTATGCAGACACAAAGTATGGATAATTGTATTTTATAAATGATTGAAATGATTGATATCCTCCTGCTTAATCTGGATATTATGTAAAAATGTAAAAATATTTTACATATCATTCTGAAATCAGATGTTTTTAATTAACAAAATATCTTGAAAGATTTTTCTACATCTTTACTTATAGCCCACTTTACATTTAATTTTACACCCTCCAAACACTGCATCGTTACTATATAACATATATATTTTTTGCTATTAGAAAAAAAAGTCACAGAGATTATTCATATTTATTTATCTCTATGCATTTGTTTTTGATTAGAAAAAGCATAAATTCCTAACTTTTGATCAGAAAAAGTGTAAATTCCTAAATAAAGGAATATATGTGTTCAGGTGTTCATTGCTGCCTACCCTCCTAAACTGTGTCATCCATTAATACTCTCAGTAATAGTATGAGTATGATTTTTCCCCCATCCATTGGGTAATAGGAAGATTCTTAATATTCCAATCTGACAGATACAAATGGTAATATCATTTATGATTTTTTAAATTGATAAATTATTAATGATATTGACCATTTTTGTCAATGTATTTTTTTTTTTATCTTTTTGTGGTACGCGGGCCTCTTACTGCTGTGGCCTCTCCCGTTGCGGAGCACAGGCTCCGGACGCGCAGGCTCAGCGGCCGTGGCTCACGGGCCCAACCTCTCCGCGGCATGTGGGATCTTCCCGGACCAGGGCACGAACCCGTGTCCCCTGCATCGGCAGGCGGACTCTCAACCACTGCGCCACCAGGGAAGCCCAGTCAATGTATTTTTAAATTCATTCATGCCTAAGTCTTGGTAAGCTTATTTTAAATATTTGAACTTTATAGTGGAAGTATGAGAGTAGATAATTTAAGCTTTTTGAATATTTTCTGATTCAAAATAATTTAGCAAATGCAAAAAGTGTGAGAGAAAATAATTCCAGAAACCAGATATAGCCCCCATTAAAATGTGGTATATTTTGCATAAGACATTTCTTCCCCACACACACCCTGACACTTTTTGTCCACACATTCCCACACCCACACCCACACATGTACAAGATACAATAGATCATAATGCAGAGACATCCTTATATTATGCTTTTTTAACCTTCTGGTATTATAATTCTTCAAAACTTATTTTTAATAACTACATATTACATCCTACGACTGCATGATAGTTTATTTTTTATTGTTGAATAGCTGGTTTCCAATTATTTACTTTAGTAAATAACACTGTTGTAAACATATTTGATCATATCTGTAAAAAATACATCGGCCACTGTTTCTAGTTTTGTTTGTTAGTTTGTTTTTAGCTGTTAAGATATTAGTCTTATTCTGCAATATTTTGATAAGTTATCTTGCAGGTATCATAGAGTAAGCTTACAGTCCTTTTTAGGTAGGTGTGGGCCTCTCCTGCATAAGTGGGATCTCTAATACAGAAACTGCATATAGGAAGAAAGTCAATCTGTTTTTTTGTTGTTGGTGGTGGGTTTTTTTTTTTTTTTTTTTTTTGCGGTACGCGGGCCTCTCACTGCTGTGGCCTCTCCCATTGCGGAGCACAGGCTCCGGACACGCAGGCTCCGGAGGTGCAGGCTCCGCAGCATGTGGGATCTTCCCAGACCTGGGCACGAACCCGTGTCCCCTGAATCGGCAGGCGGACTCTCAACCACTGCGCCACCAGGGAAGCCCCAATGTGTTTTTAGACTGGAGGGAGAACACATTTTTGCGGAACGACTCTTTTTAATCTCTACTTCAAAAAAATACAATCATACTTGAGGGAAAGGAAGACCTTACTTCCTGGAGGTAAGAGAAAAGCAAATTTCCAAATTACTTTCTACACAGATATTGTACAACTTTAATTTTCTATGTGTAGTGTATTAGCCCATCTCTTTTTACCTCTTTAACATTGAATAGTATGCGTGTGTTTTACTTAATTTTTGTCAAATTTAGAGTTGAAAATTTTATAATGGTTACACTTATATAGCTTTAATTGCTTAAGATTACGAACAATATTCCCAAGTTTATTAATTATTTATAGCTATTTGATGGATTGCCTGTTCTTTCTCTGCTTTTTCTTTTTTATCTTACATACACTAATTTATACAGAGGTTAACTTTTAAAAATTGATTTAGATGCAGCTTACCAAAAATACTTGCTGTTGTATTGAACTCATTTATACTTTACATGTCACTATTTTAATTTTTCAATATAAAATGTGTAGTTTTTCAAACGTTTGGAATATGTTTCTAATTATAATATAATACATATTTATTGATGAAATTTGAAAACAGAGAAATATAATTTAATGTATAGAATAAGATATGGATATCACACAGTAATATCTACTCTAAAAATGTGGTAATTTATTGTATGGCTATTTCATGTATAAATGCATATGTATATTTATAAAGTATACATTTTATTTTACATTGTATTAAATACATTGTATCTTATACTATATAAAGCTTTATTTCTTGATTTTTTGCTTACAATTACATTATCACTATAGACTATATCTTATTTCTTAGATAGTTTTGAAAATGTGCTTTCTAAAATTCTATATATAGACAGATAATACTTTAATATATTTGCAACTTGGACATTAGGTTTATTTGTCATTTATGCAATCATAAATAAGGGTAGTGCTGAAAAATTCTTGTTTACAGTTATTTGAGGGCATTTATGCTAAGATTATTTTCATGGGATGAATTCTTAGAAGAGTTAGTAGATCTAAGAATATGAAGATTTCTAAAACTTATTATACATATTGTCATATTCATCTTTAACTTTGTTAAAGTGTTTCTCAACACCTTGTCCAAGAATGTGTGTGTGGGGGATGATTGTATAAGTGTGTAACAAAAAAAAAAAGAATTTTATTATAATTGCTTTATTGATTTTCAGAAGGTTGATTTTTTTTAAAAAACATGCATATTCACCATTCGTATTACTTCTTTTTAAAATATCTGTTCATGTATTTGTATATTTAATTAAAGTAATATTTACATTATTGATCTGTAAGCACTATGTATATATTAAGTCTATATTTATACTTATAATATATCAGATAATATATAATATCATACTATAACATATATTCATCTTACTTCCAAAATCCTTGCTCATAAGGATTAACACTGATTGGATGGCTTCTTCTGTCTCTGACATAGGTGATCACTTCGTCAACCTTTCTAAATTAATTTCTGGTGTAAAAGATATGTGTGGACAAATTGAATGAGTGACCCTCAGGGAATTACTTATTTTACAGAAGAAACTGAAAAGGCATTTTTACCTACTTCACATTGAATGGTACCATGAAAATAAGGGAGAATAAGGCTGAAAATACTGTGTTACCTTTTGTGCTTTTTGCAAAGATCAATAATCATTACTCAGCTCCCTAAATAGAAAAATGTAATTTGGACCATTTTCTTATTAATCTCTAGGACTTCACAAATAAAATTGAAAGTAATTGTGTAAACTAAAACTAAATTGAGAAAATAAGTATTACTGATAATAACTTTTAAATGCTTTCTAAATTCCTGATTGTTGATTCAAATTAGAATTTACTCTATGTAATTATTCATAGAATAGAAAAAGGAATCTGTTCTCTTCATTGAATGTGGAAAATATTGGAAAATAAGAGAATACTATGTGGATACAATGGCTCCAATGAATAAAAATGTCTCTAACCTGACGAAAAGATGAACATTTTTTTTCCCCTGAGGCTAATAGAAAGTTAATTATTTAACATCAATAATATTAAAATGTCATACATTATCTATAACAAATACTATTAACATTGATATTTGGGTTCATTTTCCATTATAGATTTCTATAAATTATTATCTGAGGTTGAGGAGGTAATAAGATAAGGAGATAAATTAAGAGAAATATAAATGGAAAGTCAAAAGTATTAGCCAGGCTCTCAGGTATACAATGTGCCTTTCAGTGTGGGATCAATGAAATGCATATTAAGAAGGCAATGCCAAGCACCATTTCTAAAATGATACACTATGCATTCTTTGAGAGCATTCTATTATTTCCCTATCAATTAATCAGTTTACTAATCACCTAATGAAGTCAGTGTCAGCTATAATTTTCACTATTTATGAGATCCTCATCAACGATTAGCACTTTTATGAGCCCATTCCAAGGTGAGTAGAATATATAGATTCTACCCAGTCTACACACCTTCTCTTACTCAGATGACAGCTATGGCACCCTTGGAAGCTCACTGGTCTTTACTTTTGTTTGGGTTTGTGTTCTGTCTCATCCAATTACCAGAAGGATAAACAATGTTTCAGAGTTTCTGTATCTGTAAACTCAAATAACAGTCGGTACATAGATCTACTGTATAGATAAAATACAACAAAATGCTCATAATCCTTATGAGCATGTATATAATTAATGTAATGTGAAAAATTTACATTGTTGTTATTAAAAATAATAAATACAAACAGACAGATATATATATATATATATATATATAAATGAGGATAATTAAGCCAGACAGCAAGGAATGTTTACTTTTAGTGAGGAGTTATAATTGTGATACCCATTCTTCAAGCTAATTGTGAGGTACAATATAATAAGTAGGATGTTCAAAGAGTAGGTTTATCAAGACTTTTGGGGAGTTAACAAAGCCAGGATCAGTAAATCCTACCTTTAGGATGGAAAAAAAAGAATTTTTGGAAGGCAAGAGTTTGGTGACAAATGGAATTGCTAAAAAAATGACTTGCAGTAATCACTGAAGATGCTGGTATTTCCTGAAAGGACAGGGGGCAAATTAACATCTCTCCCCTGCAACTGTACATTGGAGGTTATTGGGAATATATCAAAGAACAAATGATTATGATAAACTGTCAATGATAATAAAAGAAAATTAAAAAGGAAAGAAAATGGGACCAAAAGAGCCACAAGTTAAGATTTGAAATTTGTTAAATGTATAACTCCCATTACAACTTATCTCATTATTTTCAATAAATCAAACACAATAACAAAATTAAATCATTAAATCAGTTAAGCTTCTCAAAATGTTTACAGTGTAGCATATAATATGCAAGAGAAAAAAACAATATAAAGTAAGCTGTAGGAAAAAAAGAGTGAAGTAACTTGTTGGTAATATTAATAGACTTTTTGAGCTTAAAAATTCATCACCTCACATAAAGATGTAAATTTCTATTTTATTTTAGAAAAGTGCAAACGTTATTTGATTTTTGAAAAATTCAGGAAAAGAGTAGGTATGTTTTGCCATAAAGAATCTGTTGAAAATAAGAGATTCAAAAAAAAGGCAAAGAAATATAACTTCTAGAATATGTCTTCTGAGATCACTGATAAAATGCCCACTGTCACCTCAGGCCATTTTGAAAGGTTGCATTCATATGATCAAGGGAAGGACTGAGGGAAACAATGCCACATTTTTTTTTCTTTCTCACAGTTAAAAGAAAAGGCAATATGTCTGATTACGAGCTCTAGAGATTTAAATTAAATAAAATAACACATATGAAACTGGCTCTTTGTTTTAAAGTCAAATAATATTTACTTTGTTGAATTTGTTAATACTTTATTCACCTGAGCCACCACTGGAAATTTACTTCAAAGTTGCTCTATTTTAATCCTACCTGAATGATATATAATAGGAACTACATTTACTGGCCCTCAAATTTATAATCACAAGTACCAAATACAATATTCGAATGTTTAGAATTACTTTGAACTACTTAGAAAAACATTTTCTTATGAAAGAACAATCCTATTACATTCCTGATAAAGAAATACATGCACACACACACACAAACACACACACATACACAGTCTTACATGCCAATGCATAAAGTTAAAGGTTTTTGGTGGTTATAATATTTATAATATCTTTTCTTGTTATGACATTATTAGAACAGAAACTAGAATGCAGCATGCAATTTAACTCAGCAAGTCTAAAATTGCTCGTGAACATAGGCACATTCACACAAACTTCAAAAACGATACATCAACCAAAATCTAACAATTTTACAGTGAATTATCCCATGAGGTCAAAAAATGGCTCTCTTTTTTTCTTTGAGTTTTCATGATAATTATTTGAGGTAAACAAGGCTATTGCCTGTTTCTGATTTAAAGAGTCACAATTCTAAAGCAATGAGACAAAAAGATCCTAGCTTCTTAATTACAGGTAATGTTCCAAAATACTTCTTATAAACCTACTTGCATAAAAATCCAAAGTAACAACATGCAAATGAATCTGTTTTCAAATAACTGCTACCTCCATTTTGTGTCCCTGGGTACACATTTGGAGAAGAGGGGCAGTGGCTTTGCTCTACCAGTAGCTTTGTTCATACTACAAAAGATTACATATTGATATTTCATAATTAGAGATGCTTCTCTTTTTTATGGAAAACCTCATGTTTTTGAAAAACATTTGCAAGATGAATTAGAGTGGCTTATATAGACAATATAATAGATTAGTATCACGTTTTATTCCACTTTATTTTTTTCCTTTTAGTAAGATACAAAGCAGATCAGAGAAGATACCCTCTATTCATTTGTTTTTACCATCCTTAGCAGATTTTTTTTAAAAAAGAGAGAAATGGGGCAATGTATCTAGGAGGGTGACTAGTGTATCTTCTGAATTGTCATACTGTCTGAAACCTTAGTTTATATAAGATATACAAATATTGTGCCTTAGAAATATATAAAACGTAATAATTGTTACAATAACATTCATTGTGCCAGTTTGGGTCATTCTGCCTACTCTTCTCAGAAGGTTGTGCTGGGGGCTACTAATATTTTTAACAATTAAAAAAAAAATTCTATTTTTAGTTTTTTAAGGAACCTCCATACTGTTCTCCATAGTGGCTGTATCAATTTACATTCCCACCAACAGTGCAAGAGGGTTCTCTTTTCTCCATACCCTCTCCAGCATTTATTGTTTGTAGATTTTTTGAGATGGCCATTATGACTGGTATGAGGTGATACCTCATTGTAGTTTTGATTTGCATTTCTCTAACGATTAGTGATGTTGAGCATTCTTTCATGTGTTTGTTGGCAATCTGTATATCTTCTTTGCAGAAATGTCTATTTAGGTCTTCTGCCCATTTTTGGATTGGGTTGTTTGTGTTTTTGATATTGAGCTGCATGAGCTGCTGGTAAATTTTGGAGATTAATCCTTTGTTGGTTGCTTCATTTGCAAATATTTTCTCCCATTCTGAGGGTTGTCTTTTCATCTACCATACAACCCAGCAATCCCACTACTGGGCATATACCCTGAGAAAACCATAATTCAAAAAGAGTCATGTACCACAATATTCAATGCAGCTCTATTTACAAGTAGCCAGGACATGGAAGCAACCTAAGTGTCCATCGACAGATGAATGGATAAAGATGTGGCACATATATATAATGGAATATTACTCAGCCATATAAAGAAATGAAATTGAGTTATTTGTAGTGAGGTGGATGGACCTAGAGTCTGTCATACAGAGTGAAATAAGTCAGAAAGAAAAAAAATACTGTATGCTAACACATATATATGGAATCTAAAGGAAAAAAATGGTTCTGAAGAACCTAGGGGCAGGATAGGAATAAAGATGCAGACGTAGAGAACAGACTTGAGGATATGGGGAGGGGGAAGGGTAAGCTGCGATGAAGTGAGAGTGGCATGGACATATATACACTACCAAATGTAAAACAGACAGCTAGTGGGAAGCAGCCACATAGCACAAGGAGATCAGCTCGGTGCTTTGTGACCACCTAGAGGGGTGGGATAAGGAGGGTGGGAGGGAGACGCAAGACGGAGGAGATATGGGGACCTATGTATATGTATAGCTGATTCCCTTTCTTATAAAGCAGAAACTAACACACCATTGTAAAGCAATTATACTCCAATAAAGATATTAATAAATAAATAAATAAAACATTCTTCTCAGCAGAAGTATCACAAATGTCAGTGATCCTTTCAGTTGATTTCATCTTTAAGTCAAATTAACACAGGTCTTATTGCAGAAAAAAAAAAAAGTATTTCTTTTCCCTGATCAAGTTGCTTCATCACATTGTCCAAACTTTGAGCATGAAAGTCAAAGGTCCAGAAGATCTGGCATATATTCATTTACTTTTCAAAAATATTTAATTTTTCAAAATTAATTAATTATTCAAAAGCATTTGCTGAGTGGCTTCTCTGTGATAGACACTGGGCTAGGAAAAGGGAACTGAGAAGTGAACATTCCCAAGCTTACCTAAATGGACTATATTGGGTTGGCCAAAAAGTGCCTTCGGTTTTTAAGTAAAAATAAAAGACACATTTTTCATTTTCACCAAGAACTTTATTGAACAATGTATTCACCCTTTTGTTCCACTATCTTCTGCCATTTTTCAGGCAAATTCGTAATTCCATCTTCCCAAAACTTTTTATCTTTTTGAGCAAAAAACTGTTCCAGGTTCCTTTTACACTCTTTCAGGGAACTGAAATTTTTTCCATTAAGAGAATTTTGTAAAAACCTAAATAAATGGAAATCTGAAGGTGAAATGTCTGAATATGATGAATGAATCAGAACTTCCCAGCCATGCTGTAACAGTTTTTTCCTGGTCAACAAAGAAACATGTGGTCTTGTGTTATCCTGATGGAAAATTATGCATTTTCTGTTAACTAATTCTGGATGCTTTTCTTCGAGTGCTGCTTTCAGTTGGTCTAACTGGGAGCAGCACTTGTTGGAATTAATCAATTGGTTTTCCAGAAACAGCTCATAATAGAGGACTCCCTTCCAATCTCACCATATACACAACACCACCTTCTTTGGATGAAGACTGGCCTTTGGTGTAGTTAGTGGTGGTTCATTTCACTTGCCCCATGATCTCTTCCATTCCATATTATTGTACAATATTCACTTTTCATTGCCTGTCACAATTTGTTTTAAAAACAGAGAATCACATACAGAAATACGGTCAAGACGGTTATTTTTGCTTAACTTATGTGGAACCCAAACATCAGAGTGATTCACATAACTAAGCTGGTGCAAATGATTTTCAATGCTTGACTTGGATATTTTGAGTATGTTGGCTATCTCCTGTGTTGTATAACATTGATTGTTCTCAATTAATGTCTTGATTTGATCACTATCAACTTCAACTGGCCTTCCCAACCGTGGAGCATCATCCAGAGAGAAATTACCAGCACAAAACTTCACAATTTTGACACATTCGATCAGTCACAGTATCTTCTCCATACACCACACAAATCTTTTTTTGCATTTCAGTTACGTTTTTACCTTTCTTGAAATAATAAAGCACAATATGCCAAAAATGTCGCTTTTTTCTTCCATCTTCAATATTAAAATGGTTACACAAAAATTCACCAATTTTGATGTCTTTTTTTAAATGCATGCTGATATGACAGGTGTCACATACAATCTAACAAAATTGTTTTGAATGAAGTTAAAGACAACTAAGTGCTACTAGAGCCATCTTATGGAAAAATTGAACAAACCTTTTGGGCAACCCAATAGTTTCTCATGCAAATTAGAGAACCATGTGCTATGGTTCTAATAAAGGTTCCTTCAAGTTGCAGTGGAATGCATATGGGAAGAAGCATTATTTTTCTTAGAGGATTTTGGGGGGTGATAGTTAAAGGTTTATAAATGCAGCCTCAAATATTGCCTAATAGGCAGTTGTTACTTGTCAATCAGTTTGAGTAAAAGTTAAAGCATATTTACTATCCCTTCTCTGCCAGTAAAAATTATATAGAGGCTGGAAGTAGAAACTGAGAATTAAGATGAGAGTACCATAGTGTGAAAACTGGAAAACTTCCAGTAAATTTAATAATGAGGAAGTGCTCATCAACGTCAAAACCTACAGAGATGTTAGATCAAAACTTTAAAAGGGGCACTGTAGATAGCTAAAACAAATGAGTAGACTTTACAAGCACACATTCTGTAGAATGGAGGCACCATTGAGAATACAAAGGTTGAGGTGCAGGTTGGGAGAATTCAATTCCAGGCCTGTTCCCTTTCTACTTCTGTTGGAACCTGTTAGTAACTTATTTTGAGGTAAAAATTGTAAGTATTGTTTATAGAAATGTGTTGATGCTGTGCCATTGAAATTGAATTTAAACAGTAAAAACCTAAACTATATTATTTTGAAGGAAAATAATGTTTTATGAGATATTATCATATAATGGAACTAAAAGCACTCTTGAAAATAATCAGAGGTTAAAGCTTTTGTATAACACATACCTATTCCATCTTTAAACTGTTACTGTTGCATTGAGAAAGCTTTCTATTTGAACTGTGGTCAGGCATGAGAGACACTAACTGGAAAGAGCTTACCTAGTTCTTAAGAATTTATATAGAAAGTTTTATAGATTCAGATAGCAAAATGATATTTTAATGGATATATTTTGTGTGTGTGTGTATACACTGAAGAATGAAGATCAAGTATAGTGTCCTAATATGAATGAAATTAGGAAATTTGAAGGGTAAATAAAATACTTTTAACAAATTAAGATGCACAGATTAGATGATTATAGGAATACAAAATATGCTGTCAACCCGAATTATTTGCAACACATGGGTATTTATAGAGGATGTTTTTTTCTCTGTGTAGTTAGGCAACTCTTGGTGCCCTTTACAAAGGTCAGCAACTCCCAGGAAGATGGATTATATATAGGTAGAACAATCTGGCATCTGTTATGTTAAATTCCTGCTAACACTAATAAGATTATCTCTGCCCTTTTTCTCCATTTCCAAATAGTTTTGGAGATCTAATTTTTAGAAAAGTATTTGGTATAGTTTATATGCAAAGAGTATTCCCCTTTCCTATTATTTGATAATAAGTTAAGATATTTTACAGGAAATATTAGTTAGAACAAAGCCGTTTTGGAAATGAAGAAAGCACTGGAGTATAAAGGGCGTTTCTCAATTTGTAGCCGAGCTCCATTATATTTTATTTGGAAAACCACTACTACAATACCTATACTAACCTTTTACTATATTTTAAATTACTACAAAGTAATCAGTCCCTTTACAAACAAAATACTTTACCAGTAATGTCTGGTTTCCCTAGGTGCTCACCTACTAGGTGAGCCCCGCCATAGACTACTGACCATGCTATTATCTTTCCTGAGTTTTTAAGGTGCTTTGCTTATGGAATACAGAACAATGCACCACTTGCAAAAGTAGCCTGCTCACTGAATGAGAACTAAAGAGATGACTATCTTCTCTTCATGCAAAGGCTTGCATTAAATAAAATCGTCATGAAAAATTTAGTTAGTAGACAAAAAAAACCCGGTACAATCTCATTTCACTTGTGTATGCAGACTTAGAGTGGACAGAACATTTATTGTGGGGATACAGATTGATATTTGAAAGAACATGAGTAGGAAGATCTCTTTTACCAAACACACATGATAAATGATGATGTTGTGCATAAAATGCATAAAATGAAATGAGAAATAGCAAAGATCATACTTAATTTATTCCAAGCAGTTTTTTCAAAGAATTTTAAAATATCAAGTGCTAATTTATCCATTAAGAATATTACATTTCCTAATAGCAACCAGTTTGTTGGAAGCAATCCCTTGAAAACAAACAAAAGCTTAATTGTACTATTTATTAATCATTTAAGATAATAGTGAAATTGATAATGGATATATTACCTTAAAGAAGAATTATTCTGAATTCAAATTTCTTGGTTATATATTTTAAAAATTGTCAAGGGCAAATTCTGTTCACATCCCTATGTCTTCCTCTTATAGTTTTCTAGTAAAATCATATTTTCAAACTCTAATTTCTCACTATACTTTTGGAGTAAAGATTAACAATGACTTGGTTTTTATGCCTCTGATTTCTCCATATGGAGAGTAGCACAACACAAATTATTACGGTGTTATAATTTTAAATAGACACACTTTTATCATCAAAGTAATACACACTCAAGGGCAAAATAAATAAGTAAAATGCACTGAAAGTCTCACTACCCAGAGACTGGTATTGTTAACATCTTACTCTATGTAACCTAATCTAGACATTTTTATATACTTAAGGTGAAAATCGAATCATTCAGCAAATTTCTGTAATATCTTTTCTCCTCCTGCATTTTTACAGTATTTTTGATATGTTCTATGTGTCATCATGTATTTAATCAACATTCTTCATGTTGGAAATTATAGTAAATACAAAATCTGGATTTTTATAAACAACATTGTGAGATGCACTGTTGTAGCTACATCTTTCCTATAACCCTCTAAAAAGCCTTTGGGAGAATGCAAAAATGGCCTTCAGAAAATCTGTGCCAAGCAGTTCGTGCAAGTGAATTTTTTAAGCAGTTCAGGTAAGTGCTAGTTTCTTGCATGCATTAATTACCCTACTGAACATGATTTTGTTTTAATTGGTTTTTCTGATTTTAAAAAGTGGATAATTTAAATATCCTTATTGGATTTCTAAAAAATAAATTTCTCATTCAAGTTATTTGTCTGTGTTTCTATTGGAATATTCATCATTTTCTAATGAATTTGTAGATGTCCTTTAGGTATTTTTATAGATACTGACTTTTGCAAAATTTCTCATTCTGAGCTATATGAGATACTCAATATTGAATTAATAAAATTTGCATTTTTAAAGAATCAATCATATACCTGACCAACTTAAATGTTACATGAAAACCACTGCTATGTGTGGGTTAATATTAACCTGAAATAATATAGTGACTTTCTGTAACATATAGCATACTTAGACAAATAATAAAGCTGAATAAATTATAAAATGCAGATGCTGAAAGTAGGAGTTGCTTGTGCTCTTGTGAAATAAGTTTAACACTGACCATGTTTAAAAAGAAAAATAATAACATGCTAATGAAATAAATTTAAAAGAATAATTAATAAACAGTATACTATTAGAAGTAAAAACTGGCAGAATATAAAGCTTGTTGGCCTAGTATTTTGGGTAGAAAGTAATCTTTGTGTCACAGTGGACCATAACCTTGAAGTGTTTCAAGGATAAGGAGGTACTGGTGATGAGAAAGCATGATATTTGATAGCATTAATGACTTACGTAATAGGAAATTGATTTCCTAACATCTTTCCCTTGCATAGTGGCTTTTCCCTTAGATTGAAAGAGAATCAATATGTGAATATCTGAGTATATGAAAGGCAGCCAAGCGCAAAGAAAACACTATTCAATTAGCAGTTAGGAGACCTGATTTCTTAACCTAGTTGTGCCACAAATGAGTTGTGTGACCTTGGGCAAGTCATTTGGTCTTTCCAAGGTTTACTTTCTTCACCCAAAAAAGAAAATGGTATCCAAGGCCCAGAACTAAATTCATTAAATTCAATTTTGAAATAAATTTAAATAAAAAGGAAAGTATTAAAAATACCTTGAATATCCTTTGATGATGTTTCCTAAACTGTGTTTATGAAGGCCGTTTTCCTTTTTGTAACAACTATTGTTTTGTGAGAGTTTAATTTGGAATAAGTATTATTCTTATTGAATGCTCACAAAACTTTACAAGGTGAGTATTGCCCTTATTTCATTTTATAAGTGAAGAAACTGATCTAAGAGAGGCTAAACAATTTGCCCTGCTTCACAGTGCTAGTGAGCAGTCAGACTAGGATTCAAAGGCAGGCAGTCTGACTCTGTAATCTAACTTTAAGTATCACCTACACTTTCATCAGTATGTATTTTTGCTCAAATAAACTTAGGAAACACTGGCTTCACCACAGCAAAATCAGTTGAACACAGGACATTTTAGAATATTTAAGATTTGTTTTGAATATCCAAGAGGGAATCACGTACAGAGCTGCCCACTTTTTTTTTGGGCAGTCCTATGAAAGGAATACTGAACATATCAAAGGCACTAATGTTCTGCAAAATTCTTTTGGGAAATGCCGAGTCTTCACAGACATCCAATGGTACTTTCACTCAGGAAGATCTTTATAAAAAACAATTCCTTAAATAATTTGGAGAAGATGAAAAATCTATGGGATTTACTTTCCCATAAGACTAAATCCCATTTTCCATGTTTTTTTCCTGTTTAGTACATTTTAATGTAAGAAATTTTACCAGTGCATTACAGATGTGTTTACCAGAGCTCCCCTGGTGATGCAGTGGTTAAGAATCCGCCTGCCAATGCAGGGGGTCATGAGTTCAAGCCCTGGTCTGGGAAGATCCCACAAGCCGCGGAGCAACTAAACCCGTGCACCACAACTACTGAGCCTGTGCTCTAGAGTCCGCAAGTCACAACTACTGAAGCCTGTGCACAACAACTACTGAAGCCTGTGCACAACAACTACTGAAGCCCACACGCCTAGAGCCCGTGCTCCACAACAAGAGAAGCCACCGCAATGAGAAGCCCACGCACCACAAGGAAGAGTAGCCTCCACTCGCCGCAACTAAAGAAAGACCGAGTGCAGCGACAAAGACCCAACACAGCCAAAAATAAATAAACATATATATATATTTATTTCTATATATAGAACGCTCTCTATCTATCTATCTATCTATCTATCTATCTATCTATCTATCTATCTATAGAACAATGTGTTTACCAAGGGAAAACTGGCTTCAGGATGGTAGTGTTCTGGAAAGATGTTG
Source organism: Orcinus orca (assembly GCF_937001465.1). NCBI lineage: Eukaryota > Metazoa > Chordata > Mammalia > Artiodactyla > Delphinidae > Orcinus > Orcinus orca. Next base: position 119,616,947 of record NC_064559.1, read on the forward strand.
ATACTTTTATACTAAGCGCATTCTTTCCCAGCAGTTTTGCTTAGGACATTGTGGAGAACATTTTTTACCATCTCTTAGTAGTTCTGAAATTCGAACATAGTGATTGTTTGAAAAATATTTTCCATAATACATTATAAAGGAATAAAAATAACCCATAATTTATAGCATTATCCTGTGAACGTCAAAGTATTTCAATTATATTTATCAAATAAGCAAGCTATGATAAAACAAAAATCACGATTGTTCCAAATTAGACACTTGATCATATTTATTCATCTGAGATTTTCTAAATACCACTTTGAACAAAAATGTTTACAGACAAAATCACAAAATCAAAAAAAAAAGAATTTATACTCAGTGAGAGTGTCAATGATATACATATTTAATGGATAGATTAGTATTTGATATATTTCAAATTGATTTTTCTCTTTCTCCTGAGACTCATAAAATATATTCAATCTCATAAAACACCTCAGGATTAGAATACAGGGAGAACAACATAATAGAGTTGATCCTCATTATTCACAGATTCTGTATTTGTAAATGAGCTTACTCACTAAAATGTATTTGCAACCCCAAAAGCAATACTTTGTGGTCATTAGCAGACATGCTCAGAATGGAGAAAAATTTGTCTCATTCAACTCATTTATTCCTAGTTCAGGTTGAAGGAGATGGTGCTCTGCCTTCTTGTTCCAGCTCTCACACTATAATAGTGTCCTTTCCTTGATCTAGTTATTACCATTGTTTTTCATTTTTAATCAACTGTACATTTTAAGATTTTGTTTCCAGATACTCCCCTGACATACTTCTAAAATGTATAGAAAGAAGTCTTGCAAATAAAAGCTGAATTACTTTTTTAAGCCACAAAATCACTGCTCTGGGTTCCTAATGGAAAAGAAAGTGGAATCGAATGTGGTGGGCAGATTGTCCGCATTCTAAAATGACTTGTTTATAGTGAGGACTGAGGAGCCACGGTTCCACTTTGAAATCTCAAAGCAGAGTTGAGAGAGAGAACCCATGGCATAAAAATCAGAATTCTTAAAGCAATGTGGGTAGAAAAAAGACCTTCTAATCCCCTAAAGTAGATTCTTAGACAGGAAACTGCCAGAGTGGGAGAATATGACAGGATGGGTCTTGAGCATGAATTGCCAAAGTTACTGATACTTACCAGATATACTTGGAAAATTAAGAAGGAGCTGAGTTTATTCTTTATGCAAATATACAGTAAAGTTTAAATTATTCTCATTCATATGATATAATCCCTCATTTTAGAAGGTACTACAGTTAAGCAAAGCTTATAAAATCTGGGATAATAGCAGACATGAGAAGACATGTGAGATTTTATGTGGTGGATAGGCTTCTCTATAGATAATCTAGTATTATACATGTAAACTTTAAGAAAGAGCAGTTATTTGGAAAAGCAGATCTCTGGTTCAAGAGAAAGGGGTATAGATTTTAGGTGATTATAGATATAGCTATAGAGAATTATAGCTACTAGTATACACATATACATTAATATATATTATCAATATTAAGTATATATATAGTTAGCATATATTTATACTATATAGTATCTATGTATGTTTTCCATACAAATCACAGTATATAGGCTTGGCAGTTAGCTACAAATAGGGGTTATTGAGCACAAAGGTACAGATGAGAATCTCCAAGGCAAACTGTATAAGAAATGTGTATTAGCAGCAGTAACTAGAGGAATGTCCACTTCTAGGGAGTTTGTAGAAGAAAATTAACAAAATAGAAGACATGTCATAATGCTGTGAAGAAAGTAAGGTAGAATATAATGATGTGACCATTCGGACTGGATGTCATTACTGATGTGATTTTCATGTCAATGGAGGTAACAGGCTGAAACAAGGTATGTTATATTTAAGGCAATCAGTGTGCATCAGAAAAATAAAGCTGAGGGAACATTATATGGAAAACATTATATGGAAAACATTATATGGCAAACTTATGATAGGGAGGTGGGTGGAGGGATGACAGAAGCATCAAAACTACCCTTCCTCAAGTTTCTGCAGCCTACATACTTAAACTTTTAAAAAGAATTTCACAGTGCTTCGTACTTGGAAGTACTCAACAGATTTCATTATTATTTAGACTCCAATGAAATAAAAATAAACATGTGATCTGTATATAATCAACATTCCTATTACAGGAAAAAAACTGAGACAATGACATTAAGTAAACTGTATCAGGATACACAGTAGAGACTCAGGGTGTGAATGCAGGCAAGTTCAAATTCTAAGCATGAGTTCTTACTCTGTTTTAATGCCTAACCATTTAAGTTGGGATGCTGATGTGTAAAACTCCCTCTCTAAAGAACGATTTGTTTACTTATTTAAATAGACTATATTTTTTAGACTTGTTTTAGGTTCACAGCAAAATTGAGGGAAAAGTATGGAGATTTCCTATATACACCCTGTCCCTAAACATACATAGTTTCCCCAGTTATTAATCTCTCCCACCAGACTGGTACAATTGTTACAACTGATGAACCAACATTAACATATCAATATCATCCAAAGTTCATAGTTTACATTAGGTTTCACTCTTGGTGTTACACCTTCTATGGGTTTGGACAAATGTATAATGGCCTGTATCCACCATTATAGCATCATATAGAACAGTTTCACTGTCCTAAAAATTCTCTGTGCTCTGCCTATTCATCCCTCCCTCTCCCTTAACTCCTAGTAATCACTGATTTCTTTACTGTGTCCACAGTTTTGCCTTTTCCAGACTGTGGTATAGGTGGAATCATATACTATAGAGACTTTCCAGATTGGCTTATTTCACTTAGTAATATCCACCTAGGGTCCCTCTGTGTCTTTTCATGGCTTGATAGCTCTGAAAAACATTCCATTCCTTGGATGCACCACAGCTTATTTATCTATTCACCTCCTGAAGAACATCTTGGTTGCTTCCAGGTTTGGGCAATTATGAATAAAGCTGCTATAAACATTTGTGTGCTTTTGTGTAAATATAAATTTGGAACTTTTGGGGGGTAAATACCAAGGAGTGTAATTGCTGGACTGCATAGTAAGAGTACATTTTGTTTTGTAAGAAACTGCCAAATGGTCTGCCAAAGCTGCTGTACCATATTGTAGCCCCACTAGCACTGTATGAGAGTTCCTGTTGCTGCATATCCTCACCAGCATTTGGTGTCATCAGTTTCTTGGACTTTGGCCATTCTCTAATAGGTGTGTGGTGGTATCTCATTGTTGTTTTAATTTGTATTTCCCTGATGACATATAATGTGGAACATCTTTTTTCATATATGTATTCATCAGCTGTATATGGTCTTTGGCAAAGTGTTAAGGTCTGTGGCCCATTTTTAAACCAAGTTGATTGTTTCCTTATTGCTGAGTTTTAAGAGCTCTTTATTATAGGATAGTTATTTTGGATAAATATCCTTTATAGGTCTTTTGCAAATATTTTCTCCAAATTTGGGGTTTTTCTTTTCATTCTTTTGACACTGTCTTTCGTGGAGCAGAAGTTTATAATTTTAATGAAGTCCAGCTTATCAATTCTTTCTTTCATGGATTGTGCCTTTTATCTAAAGTCATCAACAAACTCAAGGTTGTCTAGATTTTCTCCTGTGTTAACTTCTGGGAGTTTTATAGTTTTGGTTTTACATTTAGGTTAGGTCTGTTACTCACTTTGAATTAATTTTTGTGAAGGATATACGGTCTGTGTTTAGATTAATTTTTTTGCGTATATATGTCCAGTTGTTTCAGCACCATTTGTTAAAAAGATTATCTTTGTTTCATTGTATTGTCTTTGCTCCTTTGTCAAGATCAGTTGTCGATATTTAGGTGATTCTATTTCTGAACTCTCTATTCTGGTTCAGTGATTTGTCTATTTCACCAATATGAAACTGTCTTAATTACTATAGCTTTATAGTATGTCTTGAAATCATGTAGTGTCAGTCCTCCAACTTTGTACTCCTTCAATATTATGCTGGTTATTTTGGCTCTTTTGCCTCTCCATATAAGTTAAGGATCAGCTTGTGTATATATAGAAAATAAGTTGCTGGGGCTTCCCTGGTGGTGCAGTGGTTGAGAGTCCGCCTGCCGATGCAGGGGACACGGGTTCGTGCCCCGGTCCGGGAAGATCCCACATGCCGCGGAGCGGCTGAGCCCGTGAGCCATGGCCGCTGAGCCTGCGCGTCCGGAGCCTGTGCTCTGCAATGGGAGAGGCCACAACAGTGAGAGGCCCGCGTACTGCAAAAATAAATAAATAAGTTGCTGAATTTTGATTGGGATTCCAAGAATCCGTAGATCAAGGTTAGAAAGTAATGACATTGACAGTACTGAGTCTTCTCATCCACAAACTATTATGGAATATCTCTACATGTATTTGGATCTTTGATTTCTTTCATCTGTGTTTTGTAGTTTTTCTCATATAGATCTTGTACATACATTTTTTTAGATTTATATCTAAGTATTTCATTTTGGGGTTGCTAATGTAAATGGTATTGTGGTTTCAATTTCAAATTCTTTTAGTTCACTGGTAGATAGGAAATCAAAGGACCTTCGTGTATTAAACTTGAAACCTGCAAACTTGCTATAATCACGTATTTGTTCCAGGTGTTTTTTTGGTCGATTCTTTTGAATTTTCTGCTTAGTCCAGCATGTCATCTGTGAACAAAGTGTGTTTTATTCTTTCCTTCCTAATCTATATACTTTTAATTGTCTTTTCTTGTCTTAATGCATTAGCTAGGGCTTCCAGTACAATGTTGAAAAGGAGGGGTAAGAGGGGACATTCTTATCTTAGTGAGAAAACTTTTAGTTTATCACTACTAATTATGAGGTTAGCTATAAATTTTTTGTTGACATTCTTTATCAAGTTGAAGAAGTTCCCCTCAATTCATAATGTAGTGGGAGTTTTTATCATGAATTGGTCTTGAATTTTGTCAAATGATTTTCTGCATCATGTAATTTTTCTTTTTTAAATTTTTTGATCTGTTGATGTGATGAATTATATTAATTGATTTTCAAATGTTGAACTAGCCATACTTGGAATAAATCCCACTTTGCCATGGTATATATAATTCTTTTTACACATTGTTGGATTTGATTTCTATTTTGTTGAGAATTTTTTTTTCTATGTTCATGAAAGATATTGGTCTGTATTTTTCTTTTCTTGTAATGTTTTTATCTGGTTTTGGTAGTTACTGGTCTCACAGAATGAGTTAGGAAGTATTCCCTATGCTTCTGTCTTCAGCAAGAGATTGTAGAAAATTGGTACAATCTTCCTTAAGTGTTTGGTAGACTTCACCAGTGAACCAATCTAGGCCTGGTGTTTTCTGTTTTGGTAGATTATTAATTATTGATTCAATTTCTTTAATAGGTATAGGTCTAATAAAATTGTCTATTTCTTCTTATGTAAATTTTGTCAAATTCTCATCCCTCTTTATCTCTGATAACATTCTTTGGTCTGTAGTGTGCTCTGTCTGAAATTAATATAGCTATTCCTGCTTTCTTTGGTTAGTTTCAGCATGGTATCTTTCTCTACTAACTTTTAATTTATGTGTATCTTTATATTTAAAGTGGGTTTCTTGAGGACAACATATAGTTAGTTCTTGTTTCTTGATCCACTCTCTCAATCTCTGTCTTTTAATTGGTGCATTTAGACCATTAACATTCAAAGTGTTTATTGTTGTAGCTGGATTAGTACCTGTCATATTGTTTACTATTTTCTATTTGTTACCCTTATTCTTTGCTCTTATTTTTGTCTTCCACTCTTCTTCTGCCTTTTGCGGTTTTAATTGAGCATTTTTATTATTTCATTTTCTCTTCTTTCTTAGCATATTAGTTATACTTCTTTTTATCTCATTTTAGTAGTGAATAATTTACTCTTATTTGTATTTTTATTACTAGGATAGTATTTGTAAATGTGCAATTTTCTGACTTGCATATGTAAAAATAATACATATCCACAAAAGCAATGCTTTTTTCTTATATTTTTCATTATAAAACTCATTTTGACATGGTTAGCTTTCAAAGTTTGTTTTTAAAGAGTTTATTTTCAATTACATCATAAATGTAAGCATTCATTTTAATGGTATTTGTGTTTAATTCAAAAATATTGAGTGCCCACTACTATATGTCTGACATCTTACCATCCTCATCTTAAGTATTCAACCATCCGTTTACACATGAAAATCGAAGCATACATCCCATTCGATATTTGTAAACTAAACGTTTCTAGGATAGGGAATTTTGTACTGTTTCACATTTTATGAAACTACACTGCATAAAATAAAAGTAAAATTCTTAGAAGTCAGAAAAATTAGAAGTATTTTGTAAAGCTATATAAGTATCTGACACATTTCTACTACAATAGTAAACATTTCTCAAATACGATTGAGCTCTTTTCAACTTGTGAATGCCTTCTTTACTCATTCAGGTTTCCCAACTCTGATATCTAACATCTCTTGAATATTCAGGCAGTGGCATGAATTTTTATGGTATCCAATTAGCTAAGCTGGAACCACCTTTCCTAGAATTCCCTTCCACTTTATTTCCAATTTTGGTGAGCCACAGAGACTTTTTTTTTTTTTTTTTTTGTATGAGAAAAAGAAAGCAGAAAAGAAAAAGGTGGACATTCCTTTTTACACAGAAGATAGTTGGTGCAGGGCCCAGGGTCCTACACCATACATCACACACATGTTGCTTTTTTGCTGGCTCACTTTGTTGGTGCAGGGCAGCAGCCAGGACTGAAGGTTTTCCAGCTTTGCCAGTCTTCTTTCTTCAGCCTCACTGACACCTTGGTCAGGTGCATATGCAATTCAGGCTCAAATGGCATCAATCTTTCATACAAATCACCTCTATCATCAGTGTTTTGAGTGTGGAGGTGACCAGACACTGACATACTGACATTTCTGTCCACTGTAGTGGATTTCAGCTCACCCTTGCAGATTCTAGTTTTTCCTTGCTTTCCCCATTTCCTATCCATTTTTCCTTCCAGACCATCTTACTTTGTGGCTTTATATCATCTCCTAGTGGTTATGCTTCTCTGCTCAAGCCTGACTGAAACAGGCAGATCCAAATTTGGGCCACATTTTTTGCTTCAGCGGTTCCCTAGCCAAATCTTCTTATCTCAATGTTTATCAAATCATTTTGCGCTTCCTTATTTGTCTCTCCCACTTCATTGAGGGTAATGTGAGACAAAGATTTTATTTACCTATCGTTTTACTGTAATAGACCAGTTCTGTGTATTATGCATTAAAAATATTAATATATTCATGCTCAATTGAATGAGGCCCTTTACAAATTTATTTACTTAAACATTTCCAAGAATTTATTTTTTTAAGTAAAGTACTTCAAGGAAGTCTACTGTTGTTACAGTTTTTATCCTCACAGACTCTTGTATGTAACAGTAGTAAGGTGAGCAGGTGTTTAATTAGAAGGAAGCCCTTAGGTCAATTGCTGATGTATTTAATAAAGACTATTTTCACCTCAAACCATCTGTGAATCCTAGCTTTCATCATTCAAGGACTGTAGCTTTGTTCTTGATTACATTTGGGGATTAATTGTATAATAGACTATACCATCCTATAAACCTTAATCTATTATAATTCTTGCTTTATATTTTTATGACCAAAGACTGTTTTCAAAGCCTGTTCTGTCATAGAGCTACATGCTGCCTCAGCCACTGCTACTCTGTTATTTTGGGCAAGACACACCACTCAAAGTATATCAGGGGTAATATCTATGTTATAAACAGGGTTACTATAAGGGATAAAAAGAATATATATAAATAAAACTCATACACAGTCCTTAGCACTTAATATTTGTCCAATGAGTATTAGCTATTATTATTATCAGATTTATTTTTTAAAAATAGAGAGTAAAAGCTCAGCAATTTATAGGTGCCCGTGCAACATCACAGTTTAATTCAATGCTGATATATACACTTGGGTATAATAAAAAAAGTTCACTGCTCAGTTGAAGTTATGAATTTTTCATAACTGTTACCAATCTTACTAAATTAAGAAATCACTTCTGACTACAAGTTAAGCAACTTTAAAATTGCTATTCTTCCATTGCTGACAGTGTACCAGCAATATATTAAAATTCTAAGAATAAAATTCTCAACATTTTTATGTATAGCCCATGAGATATTATTTACAATAAGAACTTGATTCACTGTCTCTCAATCCAGTATCCCTTTTTTAAAAAAGTTCTCTGTAAGGTAGGTTGTGGAAATTCTTTTAAATTTAATATTTCTGTATATGGCATTCCGAATAAGTTGCAAGTTAATGAAAGAAATTCCCAAGGAGGAAATATCCATTTTTTAAATAATTAGTCATATATAGTGATATTGTATTGCTATTTATTTTGGTATCCATTGAAATCTGAGTCTAAATAAATATTGATGATGATATCCTGTTCTCAGTAATATAGATTCACATTTAGTAAACTCCACAGTATCTACCAAGAGAATCGTGCACTTTTGTTAGGACACTAATACTATAGCTAAGACTAAGAGCAAATTGTTTCAGGGACTTTAGGAAATCTCAGGCGCAGGGGTTGCCTTTCATCATTACCATTTGTAAACAATAAACTGTCAAATGTGTGAGGAAAATTATGGCGATAAAAATCATGTGATTTTTAAGAACAAATATAATCCTTTTTAAAATGTATTATCAGGTATATGCCCTGTAAATGTGTGTTGAGTATCATTAATAAAATTAATAATAATTTTAAAATAATCTGTATTGTGACACTATAGGGTAATGTGATTAAAAGTGACCAACTAATTAACATTTTATCATAGCTTCCTGGAAGGGAGAGTTCCTAGGAGAGGGAATTTTAAAGAAAAAAAAAAAAAAGCCTTTAAGTAGGAAATTGATATGGTCAGAATATTTGTGTAAAAAAAAATCTATAATCATTTCTCTGCTTGCTTAACAGGTGAGGTTTCCAAATTCAGTTCATCCTTATCACTGTTAAACATCACCCTAGAATTCACAGTGCCATTTCCCTCTCATCTGTGAGCTCAACATTTACGTGTATCATCATTATAATTCTAACTAGTTTATTTTAATTATAGTCAATACACTAAGGAGAAGTTTGTGACAGCTGATATGATTTATTACCAATTCTAAACGCATTTGTCTTGCTTTTGGCAGTTGTGCTACCTCTGGAATGCCCCTGCCTGCTTGGCAGCAACCTGTCAGGGTCGTTATGATTGCTGTTTGCAGGGGCATTAGCTGACAGTTCTTCCTCCACTCCTGATAAATGTACGCCTGCCATGTAATCACACCCACAAGGTCTTGCCTCATCATTCACCTATAGCTTCATCAAATATAAGAATATGTAGCATAAATATATTACAGCCACACATATACATGAATCAAACATAACATCACATGTATTAGATGACAAGAAGTTTATGTGATATTCCCTTTAGAAATGCCACGCTACACGAGGCTGTAAGAGTGCCTGTGTTGGGAGAAAACCCTTCTCTTACTACGTTAAGGATACTTGAGTGGTTCTTAAAAACTGATATAGTGGAAAATAATTTCAGAGGCATGAGAGGATTTTCCCCAAGATTAATATTTAAAAATCGGTGATTCTGAAATATTCTAGGCTTTGTGATGGCATGGGAATTTCCTGTATTAAGTTATTAACAAAGATCTGCACTGGATGCATTCAAATATATAATTTCTTCTCTGATGCTGTTCTGTTCTAGTATATACTTATATTTTAAAGCTCTGCATTGGGAACTTGACCCTGTTTTTGTTGATAAATCTTTTATTCTTCTCTCATGAATTATTCAAGTACTGTGCCAGGCTAGCTTATACCCAGTGAGTGAAAAGGAGATCCTCAAATCATACACCATCATCGTTCTTAATAAAAACCAAAGTCTTTTTTTAAACAATTTTACATTGGTAAAATTGTATGTGTTTTGGTGACTTAACATTCTTTATTGTTGAAATAAACATCATAATTTGAAAAGTATTTGATTCATTGAATCAATCTTAAATGAATTAACTTTCTCATGCTATTGGTCAACACCAAAAGAATATGGCTCCATTAGAAATATGTAACTTGTCACACTGATATGCTAGAGTCAGTATTGCTCTGAGAAGAAGAGAGAATTGAAACCACTAAAGACTATGCAACTGCATGATAAGAAAGAGACAGAAAGATACTCACAGGTGATAAGGACTGAAAAATGGCCAGGAAGAAGGCACTGATCTCTGGCCTACTGACTGTATGTGCATTAAAATAAGAGATAAAAGTTGTCAGATAGGATATATTTTAAAAAGAAAAAAAAAGCTAAATCAGCTTTAGAGAGATTAAAGGCAACCTTATTAAGCAACTGACTTTGACTACAGGAAAAGTATCTGACACTAAGTTAAATAAATGTGAATATTTTACCATGAAACTGGTGGAAGGAAAACAGCCAAAAGTATTTTTTTTAAAGGGGAAATACTTTGTATCTCAATTTCTTCATCTGTATATTTGGTTTCCTTTTTTATTGATTTTAGACTATCAGAAATGGATAGAAATTTTAAAACACTTCTCATTTTACAGGAAACTGAAGAGTCTATAAGATAATCCCCCAAACCTATTTGTTATAAGGAGTGCCTAGATTAGAAAGAAGGTTTTCAGATTCAGTCTATGTTAAACATTCTCTATGGTGTTTTCTTATTTTAAATGTGACTTTTCCCTTAAATGTGTATTATTTATGCATTGTTTTAATATTTAATATATATGCATCTGGGACTACCATATGTATACAATGTGTTTCTTTACATTAAAGCCATTATATATTATAATTTTTAAATGAAATAATTTGGTATATATGAAGAATCAGAAATATGGTTAATTTTTCAGTAAAGTATAAGAATAATTTTCCTAGGAAATATCTATAGTTCTATGTATTTATAGTGCAAATATGCCTTAATATTAGAAATGTTTGAATTCCAACCACTTATTCATATAGCACAATTTAATATACCAAAACCTATCTTCCTATTAACTCCCTTTAAATAGACACATTCACTATATATGTTTACCAGAATAGATAGAGCATCAGGCTTTATTTCCTATAACTCATATTATAAGATCATTTATATTATAGGTTGCATTAAATGCTTTCTAATGTACATACTGTCCCCTCCTCCATATCCTCTCTCTGAGAAACCAAAACCTCCTTAGAGACACGGACCCCCCCGCCTCCCCAATTCCTCTAACAGATGCAAGGCACTCTCCGAAGAGAAGGAGAAGAAGAAAGAGGAGAAGGAGGAGGGAGAATAGGAGGAGGAAGAAGAAGAGGAGATGATAACAAAGTGATAGTTGATGGTTGCTTGAGACTACACTGCAGATGATGTTATTAACTGGCTTTGAAAAAGAGTGTTGTGTTCATGTGCTAAAGCCGTTACCCACTTTTTCCATATTAGCAGAATCTGCATTTTAAGGGATTGAGTCTATCCCACTCCCATGTGATTTATGATTACATTCTAATTAGTCTAATTTAATTATGGTAATCTCATTCAGACTCCCATTTTGACTTCCATGGGCTCTAGCACTTTGCCTCTGTGGGCTTGCTGGGAAATGTTTCCTTGCTCATAAAAGAAAGATAAGAAGAAGAAATAATCAACTTCCCCCACTAGGCATGTTAGTACCTGCTCCTGGATTGTGGAATACATGCATAACAATGAGGGACTAGCCATGAAAAAAGTAAACAGACTTTGAATGACCCTTTTGGTAGATGGATTGAACATGTATGGGTTTTTGGGGGTTTTTTTTTGGTACGCGGGCCTCTCACTGTTGTGGCCTCTTCCGTTGTGGAACACAGGCTCTGGACGCGCTGGCTCAACGGCCATGGCTCACGGGCCCAGCCACTCCGCGGCACGTGGGATCTTCCCAGACTGGGGCACAAACCCGCGTCCCCTGCATCGGCAGACGGACTCTCAACCACTGCGCCACCAGGGAAATCCATGAACATGTATGTTTGATAATACTGTTCAATTCCTGGAGTCAGCTACCCCTGGGACAAACAGCACATGACTTTTGGTTATGCGAAATAATACACACCTCACATTTTAAGACAGAAAAATCAGATTTATTTAATGTTTTATTCTGAAAATGTCTTAACTGATTTGAAGCCTAGGGCATTTGAACTTTATTCTGCAGGCAAGAGGGAGCAATCAAGTTTTGTAAGTGGAGAAACAATCTAACAAAGATGACATTTCAGAAAGATAAATCTAGCAGAGTGTATGTGAAAGACACAGATAGACAGAGATAGAACAGAAGATCTGTCATTTGGGTAAGAGAATATTATCCGAAGCCAATACAGTTCTTTGTTAATAAAGTTTATCATTTAATAAAAAGTTCCAGGCATGTCACATGAGGAAAAAATAGACTAAAAGCACACCCACAGGTGAGCCACCTATTTAAGTCAGGATAGAAGGACTCTAAAAAGTTTAGTATGTTCACAAAATAGAAAAATATATAGATAAAATGGATGAAAGTAACAAAGAATTAAAATTCACAGAAATAAACAATCTAGAACTGAAAAAACTATGAATTTCAGAACAGTTTGGGTAAGTTTCAATACAGATTAGACATAAAAGAATATAGGATTAGTGAACTAAAATATAGTTTAATAGAAATGCAGAAATTGAAAAATGGAGGAAATATGAAAGGAAAAGAATATAAGAAAAACTTTAGGACAAAATTTAAAAGGTAACACAAAATAAGAGGCCCAGACAAAGTGGGGAGATATGATGAGCATAAACAATATTAAAAAGATAAGGCTAAGTATTTCCTAAAACTGAAGAAACAAATCAACTCACAGATTCAAAGGTAAGGTCAGTGAACCCCAAGGGACATATCTGGACAACTATCTAAGCATATCATTGTGAAACTACAAAATATCAAAGACGAAAATAAAATTTTAAAGTAACCAAAAGGAAAAAAAAAAGATACACTATCTGCAAAGGCATAGAAATAGACTTACAGCTGACTTTACAAGAGAATATGGAAGTCTGAAGACAACTGAATAAATTATGGGCCAAAAGATACTTACTGCTAACTTATAATACACAGCAAATATAGCCTTCAAAAATAGTTGTAATAAAGATACTTTCAGACAAACACAAACTAAATTTATTTCTAGCCGTCTAAGTATTTCTGTTCTCACTTTCCCCAATCATCTGATGCAAATGTTTGTGGAATGAAATCACCCAGGCATCAGAACCCTAAACCAGGCTGACGTCAAATCTACAAATTATCTACCATAAGCAGGGCAAAGAGAGATTTAAGGTTCAACTTACCTACTACACTTAGGAATCAGAGGCTCTGTACATTCAGACTCAGAGTTCAGAAGCTCAGGACCCTGGCCACGAACTCACTTAGTACTACCTTCTGTGAAGGAGATATGATACCCTCTGAAAACTGTCCTGTTAGTCTTTGAATTTCTTGAGGATTGGGAGCATATCTTATTTACTGTTGTGTCCCTTGAACGTATCAAGTACAAGGTATTTTTAGGCTGTCTGTAAAGGACTATGGGATGACACAGTAAATGAGGAAGAAGACAAGACATCCTTGATTAATCATAGAGACTAAGATTGCAGTCGAACACTTACTATTCCTAAATTAACTGAGAAGATTTGAATCTCCCACATGATGCAGAAACAGAAAATTCTTGGAAGAAAAGGATGACGGCTGCAGTTTCTTGCAAACAAATCCACAAGTTATATGCATAGAAGGCCTGAATATATATCATCTACTAACTACAATCTATGCATTTAATTTGTTTACAAAAATATTCATGCTTGTAGAAAATTCAGGAAGGACAAGGAACAATTATGAAAAAGCAAAAATCCACTAAAAGTCTACCACTCAGAAAAAGAACTCCCACTAACATTTGTTTAAGCATCCTCCTAGATAAGTGTCTTTAAGTACATATGTATTTATTTAGATTTTTGGTTTTGCTGTATGGTTTGTATCTCTTTCCCTCTTATGATATGAAAGGGATATGTCTCTTTTTTATCTTATTAGGGGTCACTTTTATAACTTTAAATAGCTTTTCTATTACTTTGTATATAATTCCTATGATTATTTTATTGTTAAAGTATTACTATGATACAAGGTTATAATGCCAAGAACTAGCAATGTAATTGTTTTGTGTGTATATGTAATGAATAACTAGTATCACTGGTAGGCTTGTGCTAGTGTTAGGGTGTGGAACACTTCTATTTTTTTTTTAGATGGATGTTTCCTTAAGCCCTCTCATCTTACATTCTGTGTACTGAGAAATTTGGCCTCACCCAAAGAGAGGCATGACCTTCATCCTTGGCTCCTGGAAGATAATCTCTAGACCCTTGAAATTTCCATAATAATAGGAGTGTCTTTGTTATTCATGTGGGTCTCTATGACCATACCTGATATTTTATGCTAACAAGATGACTCCAGTTGAGGCCAACCATACCCAATGGTCTTAAGGTGGATGCTGAGCGTATAAAAAGAACAAGCAACCACATGTGCAAATAACAACCTTAATAAAACCTCTGGACTCAAAGCTCTCATGAGCTTTTCAAATTGGCAGTATTCTGTGCAGATGGTCAAACATCAACTGTGAGAGAATAAAGCATCCTGAGGACAATAGAAGGTTCACATCTGGAATGTTCTCCGACTCTGCCCTATGCATCTTTTCCTTGGCTGATTTTCTGTAGCCTTTTCCTATAATCAGCAGCTATAATAGCTTTCAGTTAGTTCTGTCTTTCTAGTGAATTATCAAACCTGAGGATGGCCTTGTGTGGGCCCTTCCCTCTAACTTTGTATTTGGGCCCTAACTCCTTACAGTGGGGTCCTGGGCAGACTTGGCAGTCTGGGGGACTGTGCCCTCAACCTCAGTGTTTGCCTGACTTGTCATGTCCATTATTTCTACCCAGGGAGTTTGATTGAATTAAATGATTATTTAGGAATAGTAATTTTAGGAAAATGGCAAAACAATAATTTTAAGTTTAAATGTGCCCTTTAAAAATTAAACAAAATATGTGATTTATTTTCTGTAATCTAGCCTTTAATGTGGGCAAATGTAATAGCACTTATTACAGATAATTACCTATGAAGTTGGATCAGTAATCTTGGGGTTGAGGATATTTAATGAAGATAATAAAATAAACTTTAATTTAGAAGTTTCTCTTTGTGTTTCCTATCCGTGGTCTCCAAATGTAGTTAAGTTCTTTCTCCCCCCAAATGTAGTAAAGCTCCATATATATTATGGATTTTATAAATATATATATAAAATATATATATATATAAAAGTTCCATTAGCCACTTGGACGACAGCTTTGAGGCAGTTGCTGAGAGATAAAGCCCCTTGGGATCTGGGTGATATGGTATCTGAAGAAAATTTTAGAAGTGCAAGTTGGAGGTATGTATCCTGAATATTTACCAACCATTGTTCTCCCATCTGAGACTATTCTTTTGATTGCTCTCTATCAGGAGCCTCTGGAGGGTTTTGTGGTTTGGGTTCATGAAAATGTATGTAAGATAAGAGTAAGCTTTCATTGCTCCTTTGGAATATAAGTGGCAAAAAATAAGGTAGGCATAGAAGATGGAGGTGACATAGTGAGCAAAAGTGACTTGTCAGTTTCTTTGTAGGTCTTTACATGAAATCAAATACATGTAACGTTACAATAAACCACTGCTGTGAGACAGTTTTTAAAATATTTTACCATTTTTTAGGCATAGTCATGTTCATGCCTTCGAGTCTTTTTATTATATCACATCACTTAACATATATCAACTTTTTCTCTTTTGCTTACTGTATTGATTTTTAAAGAAAGAAAACAAAAAAATAGAAAAAAAATCAAATCAGTAAGATCTTAATAACATTACGAAATTTTAGGAAAAGGAATATAAAATATCAATGCCTAAAAATGTTTCTAGGAGTTTTATTTTTAAATAACATTCATTAATTATCTATTCCTCATGTTGAAAATACTAGATTTGACTGCAAGGTGTTTCTTTGTTCTTTGTCATTTATAGTATGCAAGGCCAGGAATAGAATGGTATTTGCATCAAATGTATTTAAATTAATAAAGAAGACAATTTACAGATTATTATCTACCATGTACTCACTCTTTTTCCTGTACATTACTCCTATGGGAGAATGTTGCTTTAGCATATTACTTTTTTAATATTAATCAATGTCTCACATTAAAATCCTCATGTCTCTCATTTCACCAAGTTACTTTTCCTAAAATAATCACTGTTTGTCATATAGTGGGAAATGATATTAGAATACTTGGCTCTAGGTGATTAATCTCCCTATTTTTTTCCACATCTATAAAATATTCATTCAAATACTTATTTGATACACCAATGTACTGTGAAATCAAAGTTGAATAAAATGTGAAAGCTCTTTGTAAACTTTGTAAACTTTGTAAACTGCTATAAGTATCTTAAAATAGCATCAATGTTTTCATCAACTTACACTGTATAAAAAAAATGGAAATGAAAACATTCCCCTTTGATCATACAGGTAGTATCTTAACTCCTAATCCTAACATATAAAGCATTGTAAAATCAGACTTTGTCTTTGCTTAATATACAGCAGAAAATTTCTTTTTTTTAAAATATCTCCTTCATTCATCAAGTCATTCATCCAGCCATCATCTATCCATTCATAAAAAACATACTTTTTAAGATCCATTGATTATCTCAGAGCCTATGATAGATCCGGGAGCTATAACTGTAAACAATATACTGTTTCTGTTTCAAAGATATATTAGTTTTGAGCGGATGTATCAGTTATCTACAGCAACAGTAATGCTGTGGAACAACCAACCTCAAAGCCCTTGGTGGTATACTACAATAAACATTTATTTTAGTTCATTACTCTATAGATCAACAGGGTGAATGCTGATCTGAGCCAGGGTCAGCGCATCTTAGCTGGTACCTCCCATGTGTTTGTGGTTACCTGGCAAGTGACCTAGGGAACAGCTGCTCTAAAATGACCTTAGGTAGGACAACTTGTCTCTGCATCATGTCATCTCTCATCTTCCAGTAGACTAGCCTGGGCTGGTTTTAATAGTCTAAGCAGACATTCAAGAGAAGGCTATTCTGGGCATGTCCTCATGGTGAAGGCAAAGGAGAGAGAAGGAGGAAATATGCAGGGCCTTTTGAGAACAAAGGTTAGAACTGACTCACTTTCACAACAGCTTCATTCTATTAATTAAAGAAGTTATAAGAACAGTATTCAAAGGATGGGGAAGTAGACTCCCTTCTTGATGGAAAGTGCTGTAAAATCATATTTAAAGCCTGTGGGTACAGGGAGGGGTGGAGAATTGGAGCCATTTTTGCAATCAATCTCCCACATTAAGAGACACAAACAAATGAACACATAGTGCAAATGCTTCATATTCTCTCCAGTTTTTGTCTCCAACTTTCTCTATCTTTTCTCTTTGTCCAAATTTTTCTCAATGGTATTTTAAACCATTAATTATTCTCTCCCTTCTATTTTTCTTGTTGCCCTCTCTGTTGGCAGCTCATCAGAAAACTAAGTCTCTCCTCTCCTAAAACAATCTAGAAGCAACTTTTCTTCCTCCTCAAGCTCTCATTTTATATACATTTCTCTCTACTGTCAAACTCTGGCAAACTGTTCTTGAGCATCTATCATATTTCTGATATTCTAAGTACAGATTTTTAGACTTGCTTTTTCTGCTTCCAAGCCACACATTCTTCCCAACCTATGCAGTTTAACTTCAGTCCCTACAACTCTACTGACAGTATTTGCAGCAATCTCCATACCCCAGTCTATGGCTTATGACCTTATTGACTGGCACCTCCGCTTTCTTGAAACTGCATCTTTTGGTTCTCTACTGCCTCTTATTCTATGAGTATTAATTCTTGATATATTGCTTGGCTTTCTCTTATTCTCCAAGTGAAAAGAAGTAACAAAATAAAATGCTAGAAGAAACAAGCATGAAAAATATAAGTGATAATGGAAGTTGCTTGCAATTTACTGATTTTAAAATATACATATTGACTTTGTTTTTGCAAGTCTTTGATTACCTAGTACACATCAAATGTGTCAAGGTTAGTTTGATAAAAACTAAAATCCATCTTTTAAAGTTATGTGTTAAAGACTATTAAACTAAAACTATTTGGAAAGGATATTTTCCCAAGAAGAATAAAATAAACTTTCTGATGCAGATATTCAATTTTACCTTGGAGTACATATTTACTTGGCTTAGGAGTTAAGTATTCTGGCATGATATACCTATTTTACTATATTCAGTGTATCTTAATTTTACTCCACCTGTAATGAGCACACCTACTATATCCAGCAGGAATCAGCAAATGCAAAGAAAAAAAAGGGAAGAATTTAAAACCTTAATGTGAATTTTCTGGCATCATTGCATTACTTCCTTATTGTACACAAACTAGATTCTGCTTATTTATTTCGTTTAAAAATATATATACTGCAAAGTGCTATTGTATCTTCTCATTTTAAAAGCAATAAAATCTCCTACTGGGAAAATAGTTGGTAAGCTGTGCTGGGAACTCCCTAAACAGTACATTTTGGTAACATGTACTTCCACCAAAAATCTTCCATAACAAATTTATTGTTTAAACCTGAGGTGTCTAACTATTCTTCCCTTGAGATTAGCACACAGACTGTGTTTTTCAGTCTCAACAATTTCTTACATCTTTGATTTGTTGTAGTTGTTTCACCTTAGTCTTTTTGGAGATTTTTGAATTGCCAAAAATGACAGGTAAAGATAATTACAAATGTAAAATTCTGTAAAGAAACATATATTAACCAATAATTTTGAGCCAAAGCTTTTCATATTCAGTACAAGTTATTGTTGTATTTAATATTATTAGAAAGACATTTTCATACAAAAAAATATGAAAAGAATGGTCACAGCTTTGTATTTTAAGACAATCTGCACAGTGGTAAGAAAATAATAATAACTTTATTTACTCCAGGTAATCAAGACACATCATCCTAACAACCAGGTATAAAATTAACAAGGCCTTCAATAAGTGAAGTGGTTTTGATGACTGCAGATGATTACTTTTTTAACTCTAGGATTTCCTAAGGGATAAGAGCAAAAAAAAGGGCAATTTTCCTGATACTTTAATATGTTCTGAAGCACATATAAAGATCAAAAACATAAAATCATTTATTTTGAATAAAGGATGAAAGAGTTATACTTGAATCATTGTTGATTTGAATTGCAGAACATTTTATAAAGAATGGATTTTTAAACTCTATTCCAAGTGTTAAACTATACATAAATGAAACAAAAAATAAGCAAAAATTCTAATTATTGGCAAAGGGATGCTTACAGTCTAGTTTAAAAATATCAGATTGTTGACTGGAAAAAAATAAAAGCACAATGTAAGAGCTGTGAGTTGAATTTATTCAGTGTCTTACTGAGGACTATAGCCAGGGAGACAACCTCTCAGATTGCTCTCAGGAACTATACTGAAGGCGCAGGAGCCAATATATATGTGATTCTTTTGGTTGGAAAATACATGTAGTCAAGCATATATCTTGGTAAAAGTTTGCTGCTAGTTACATGGATCAGAAATCTCAGTTAATGATTTTTAGTGCTTATCTATGTAAGGGAAGATGCAAGAATCTGGGGTCATTGAAATTCTTCCTTAGATATGCATTTCCACTTTCTAGGGACCCATATAACCAAAACATAGAATGCTTCATCCCAAATTCCTTTTGAGAGTACTTATAGGTCAGTCACTGTAGTGATTAATGACTAAATCCTTACAGAATTTGAATGGCAGGCAACATTCTTTGTTTACAAAAACATTTAGGAATGAGTGGTGGTTTTCATTAAATATTCAAGGGATGAATAAATGAACACAGCCAAAATTTAGGAATATTTGAAGATAGATTCTGACATTGGGGAGATAAAACTGTTCATTATTGAACATGTTTTTTTAAAACTGAAAATTGAAACACACACACACACACATTGATGTTGGAGATGAATCCATGTAGACTTGGATGTCTCCAGATTAAAACAAATAATAAAGAGTAATAATTCATAACAATATTGTTTCATTTGGTCGATTCTCATGGGAACTATATTTTCCAGGACCAATTGCTCATCCTCTCTCTGCCTAGTACAATAAATTTCCTTGCTTCCTGGTTTTTCTGAGTCCCCAGCTCATAACCAGTTTTCTAGAGCTACAGTTACACCTGCATTATAGTC
Organism: Orcinus orca; assembly: GCF_937001465.1. Lineage (NCBI taxonomy): Eukaryota > Metazoa > Chordata > Mammalia > Artiodactyla > Delphinidae > Orcinus > Orcinus orca. Next base: position 119,637,180 of record NC_064559.1, read on the forward strand.
CACTTCACTTAGAGCATTAGTCCTCCCGATTCCAATGATATTTTTTACCTCACCCTGTTCAGTATGCCTTTATCTAAATAAAACTGTGTCTCCTCCCTGCTTAATCTTGGGCTTGCTTGACCCTCCTCCCCATTTAAACTAAAATTTCTGAGACTAAGTTGCTACTTGCTACTCAAAGTGTGGTCCCAGATTAGCAGAACTAACATTATCTGGAAGCTGGTTAGAAATGAAGAATTTTAGGTCCCATCCAAGGCCTATTAAATCAGAATCTACATGCTAAAGAATCTCCATGTAATTTACCTGGATATTAAAGTTTCAGAAGCACTTAATTGTGAGTTTGTAGGTTTAAAAAAATAAAATTCTAATAATTTTTCTGTTAGGTGAACAAAATCATCCTGTGTTATCCTGTATTATTTTTAAACTTTTAATTAAACTGCAATATATCTTTAATATATGAAGAAACTTATGAGTAACAGAGGTCTTGCTAAGAAGAGAGACTCAAACGATCTTTGGAAATCAAAGAATGGAAGTAAAGAGTATATGAGGTTTCTGTTCTAGGTGCACAGCTGCTTTGAACACTTTATTGGGAACTTGATGTCATAGGTGTATTTTTCCATAATTCATTCATTAACTCATTAATTCATTTAACCAGTATTTCAATAAATATTTACTGAGAATCTACTGTGTGTTACTCTGTGTCCTTGATAGTTTCAGTCTAATGAAGGTATAAAAATAGTGATTCAAATAAATTTTCTTCTGCGCTATTGTCAAAGACAGCTCAGAATTCTTGAGTGACAGTATGAAAACTAACATAAAGTTGTATAGTCAGCAGGAAATATATACTATTAAAACAATAACGATAGCAAGAACAAAAGACACAAAACCCTTATTTCACTATCGGTCCCTCCCAGTCCTGATTTAGTGGGTTTTCCTCATGGTTTACTTAAGAGTTAACTAAATGTAGATGCTTTTAGTTCATAGATTAATATTCCCTAGTAATCTTCCAATTGAGAGTACATGAAAAAATAATAAATGTAATGGGTTAAGAAACAAAATAAAAATCACTAAGAATTCAATACCTTCTCAAAAAGCATCTGAAAGTGACTAATTAGTCACTTGATTTTGTTTTGCACACTCATTTGAAAATAGGCTTTCTATAAATGCTAATGGAATAAGTAATACCTTATTTTAAGGTAAAGAAGATATATGTATTTGTCCCAATATAATGTAGTCTATTTATTTGTATTACATTGCATGTGTGTGTGTGAATGGGTGAGTCAGAGTGAGATAGTAAGACAGAAAATGTACAAGAGAAGGAGAGCAAGAAAGAGAGAGAGGAGAGTCTTAAGAAGTGGAAATATATATATAGTAAAAAAAATGTTAACCATGTATCTGTTACCCACTGTATACTTTCCCAGGCTCTTGGAATTTAAAACATTATCTCATCTTATCCTCACAAGGAACCCATAAAATAAATAATACCATCAACCCTGTATTTCAGATGAGGAAATTGAGGCTTAGAAAGGTAAAATAATTCAGTAAAGGTCTTATAGATAATAAATATTAATTCAGGATTGAAATTCCAGATTTGTGAGATTCCAAAACTTCCTCCCTGTGAGAAGGATGGGTTGCATTACTCCTTCTAGTATGAGATACAAACTCCTCATTTTTCAGACTGAAGGACACTGAGCTTCACACAGATGGCTCTATGATTAGCAGTAAATTGCCTCTTAATTGGAAAGTAAAAAAATGATCTCTGAAATTCCATGTAGAAAAATCACTTAATATCAGTCACATTGCTTTCTGGCAAGAGTTAATGAATTAATTATATTTACATAAGCAAAACAATGAAGCAGAAAGTAGCTCTTTAGACTTAAAAACAGAAAGACAGCTTTTAAAATATATTACACAAGCAGACTCCTCAATGAGAAGATAATCTTGAGTACCCCTAAATTAGCAAGTTAAAGAATCTGCTTTCATGTACCTATCACACTTAACCTTTGTACCCATTCCTTTCACATATGTAAAGATGAAGAAGAAATCTCAAATTAAAAAGAAACAAAATGCTGAGGACATTACCTGAGCATTAAAAGACAAACGTATGCATGCAGAGTAAGGACACTGACATGGTTTATATTTAGAAAGTTATGTGTAAAATCCCTGCTAGTAGTACCAAAAAAGAAAAACGAAAAAAAAAAAAGATTTGAGAACAAGCATTCTGTAATAAAAAATCGGTATAGCTTGTTAATAGCCATTTAAAGGCTCCCCCGGAGTACAAGAATAAATGTGATTGGAATATAGCATAACAAAGTCTAATATTCTTTTGTTATGGTCACTTATTTTGACAAGAGAGACTGTTGGGAGTTGAGAGAGCATGTTGAATTGGATTACTGAGAGAAATTTACCTAAACACAAAGGGATAGTAGAATTGTATCTTTATGAGTTCCCCTTCTGTACGAGGCACACATAATGTATTTACCACAGCTGACTGAGCTCACTTGTGAGCCATTTATGATGTGTAATCCTCTGTGTCCTTTGTTGGAACATAGGATGACAGGTTAATTGAACAGTGGCAGGGCAGGAGATCAGGGTCACACAAGATGACCAGTGTATATGGTGGCTAAAGATAGTACTTACTAAAAAGCTTTTATGCACAAGTACAATTTCAAACATTCCTTTTAGAAAAGTATTCATTCATCTCTTCTGAGGCATCCAGAAATTTATTAGGTAAAAATTTCAAAAGAAAATTTTAAAGAGTGGATCAGTCTTATAGATTGGACAATACTCTGAAAAATGATATACTTGATTATTCAATATTACTATCTCAAAACCATTATGGCCCTCTGTGGTGTACTAATTCACCTTCTGGGATCAGTTTTATTAAAGCTAAAAGGCATGTGTTCTTTTTCTATGAAGAAACATCACCTTATTTTCATTTATATATTTGACCCAGTACATACATAGTCACATAGGTGAAAATATACACATGGGGGTGTATATTTTAGAGTTTTGAGAAAAATAATTAAAATAGAAAAATAGTGTGCAACATTACTAGAATGCACCAATTGTCAATAACTTCCTGTCCAATGCAGTTTTAAAATAATTTTTTCCTGCCACTGCAAAACCACTAATTGATCTCTAAAAACCCACTTTATGGATAACTTTTGTGTTCATATTTATCATCTATCAGTATAAGTTTAATTTTTTTTTATTCTGAAATTTTTAATACCTATTTTACCCTTCAGGTATATTTTTCTTCCTTTCTAGTAAAATCCATTTTACTTTTTGGAATGGCACAGTAAGGACATACAAAGATCTACTCTCCCATAAAAGGAATGAGAACACTGCCAAAAATGGTCAGTATCAACTTTTTTTGAATCCTAGTAATTCACAAAGGATTGATACATTCTGAGGATTATTTTCTTAAGGAAAATAATGATCTTGGGAAGAACAGAGAGTTTTGTGGTATTTTAATTTGTCCTTTTCCCATCCTTTTCTCTGCAGCTCCAGGGTAGACTTGAAAATCATTCATCATGCAACCAAGTCAGCTTTGAAAATCAGTCTAGGAGTAACTGAAGGATGCCAAATGGGTTTGAAGATCCTTAGAAGGTTCCTCAGAGAATTGTTATTTGACTTGTATATTAGCTCTCTGGAGAAGACCCACTCCCAGGGCTTGTCTTTATTTCATATGATTCAGAGCCCACTCAATGAGAAAAGCCCTATCCCCAGGGTTTTGTTAAAAAAAAAAAAAAAAAAAAAACCCAGCAACAATGGTTTAATATTGCAGCTGCCTAAGGAGGCGATACCAGTTGGACAAACAAGAAACTTGGCAAAACTTACAAGAAAAATCTGTGAAATGAGTTATCCACAATGGCTTTGAAAAGCTATGACATATTGCTAAGGATCTAGAAGGACATTCTCATGTCCAGGAGTGTGTGCATACACAGGAAAGGACTGAGAAGGCCCCATCTCTGACCAATGGCTAACCTTGAGGTCCTGTGCAATCAGGAAGTTATAGGTAAGGCAAAGTTGCAAATTGCTAAAGCACTGAAGTTGTGTCCCAACATACACAGAAAACCCTTAGCAAAGGATGGAGCCTTACTAGTTAAAAGGCATTTAAGGAAATCTCTGCTCAATCATTAGCTGACTACTAATCAAACTGAGCATACATTTCACTGGCCACACACGACAAAGAATTCAGTGGGATAACATATTCCAAGTGTTGAAAGAAAAAGAATGCCAAATAAGAATCCTATATGTCACAAAACTATCTTCAAAAATGAAGGGGAAATTAAGACATTTCCAGACAAAGGCTGAGATAAACTGTCACTAGTAGATATGCCCTACAAGAAATACTAAAAGGAGTTTTCAGGTTGAAATGAAATTACACTGCACAGTAACTCAAATCTGCTCTCTCTCTCTCTCTCACACACACACACACACACACTCACTCACACAATTAAAAGTATCAGAAAAGGTAACTATGGCATTACGTATAAAAGACAGTTAATTCATTTTTATTTGTAACTTCTTTGCTTCTCTGATTTAAAAAGCAACTGCAGGGCTTCCCTGGTGGCGCAGTGGTTGAGAGTCTGCCTGCCGATGCAGGGGACACGGGTTCGTGCCCCGGTCTGGGAGGATCCCACATGCCGCAGAGTGGCTGGGCCCGTGAGCCATGGCCGCTGAGCCTGCGTGTCCGGAGCCTGTGCTCCGCAGCGGGAGAGGCCACAACAGTGAGAGGCCCGCGTACCACAACAACAACAACAAAAAAAAAACTGCAGAGAGATATAATGATTAAACCATTTTGATGGGTTTGTAATGTACAAAGATGTAATTTATATGACCATAATAGCACAAGAAGAGTGGAGGGACCAGAGCTATATTGCACACAAGTTTTTATACACTACTGAAATTACATTGGTATTAATTCAAATGAGATTGTTTTAGATTAAGATGTTGTCTTATTCTTATCAGGCTGCCATAACAAAATACCATAGATTGAGTTGCTTAAACAGTAGAAATTTATTTTTTGCAGTTCTGAAGGCTGAGAAGTCCAAGATTAAGAGGCTGGCAAGATAGGTTTCATTCTAAAGTCTCTTCTCTTGGCTGGTAGGTGGCCACCACCTCACTGTGTGCTTACATGACCTCATATTCATGCATGCACAGAAAGAATAAGTTCTGTTCTCTCTTCTTCTTATAAGGTAGGGCCCCATGACTTCATCTAAATCTAATTACCTCCCAAACAACACAACCTCCAAATACCATCATGTTGAGGAATGGGACTTGAACATATGAAACTGTTTGGGGTGGGGAGAATACAGACATTCAGTCCACAACAAAAATTAATTCAATCCCCAGGGCAACTAGTAAAATAAAAAATAATTCAAATAGTAAAAGAAACAAGAAGGAATTTAAAATAGAATGCTAGAAAATGTTGAATACTAGGATTTAATTCTTTAATGCAAAATAAAGCAGTAATAGAAGAATGGAATAAGAAAGATATAAGACATATAGAAAAAGAATAGAAAATGGCAGACTATAATCCTATACTAACAGTACTTAATATAAGTTAAATAGAGCAAACACTCCAATCAAAATAAAGTTTGGCAGAATTCATTAAAAAATTATCAAATTTTATGATGTTTAACAAAAGCCACTTTAGATTCAAATATACAAATAGGTTGAAAGTAAAAGAATGGGAAAATATATACCAATACCATGCAAACAGTATGCAAAACAGAGTTGGAGTGGATATAACTATACAAAAAAAAAAAAAAGACTTTCAGACAAACTGTTACTAGATACAAGGAAAATCATTTCATAATGATAATCCTTCAGAAATACATAACAGTTATAAACATATATATATATATATATAATAACAAAGTCCCATATTCAACATAATTCCTATCAATGTCCAAGCTGGCTTTGTTTTTTCCAGAAATTCACAATTTGATCTTAAAGTTCATATTGGAGTGTATGGGACCAGGAATAACAAAAAAGTCATGAAAAAGAACAAATCTGAAAGACTCACTTTCAAAGTTTATTAGAAAGCAACAGTAATCAAGACAACATAGTACTGGCATAAGAATAGACATATAGATCAGAATAGAATTGAGAGTCCAGAAATAAACCCTCACTTTTATGATGAATTGATTTTTGGCAAGGGTGCCAGGAAAATTCAATTGAGAAAGAATAGTTTTTTTCATCAAACGATGGTGGGACTCAATATCCACTGCAAAAGAATGAAATTTGGACTTCTACCTCACACACTGCATATAAAAATTAACCCAAATTGGATCAGACCTAAATCTAAAAACTATAAAAATCTTAGATAAAAAATAAGAGTAAATCTTGTGACTCTGGGTTCGGCAATGATTTCTAAAAGCAATGATACTAAAAGCAAAACTGACAAAAGAAAAGGTAGACAAATTGGACATCAATTAAAAGCATAAAAATTAAAAAAAAAAAAAAAAGGAATTGTGCTTCAAGGAACACCATCAAGAAAGTAAAAAGATAACTCAGGGCTTCCCTGATGGTGCAGTGGTTGAGAGTCCGCCTGCCGATGCAGGGGACATGGGTTCGTGCCCCGGTCTGGGAAGATCCCACATGCCACGGAGCGGCTGGGCCTGTGAGCCATGGCCGCTGAGCCGGTGCATCTGTGCTCTGCAACGGGAGAGGCCACAACAGTGAGAGGCCAGCGTACGGCAAAAAAAAAAAAAAAAAAAAAGATAACCCATATCATGGGAGAAAATATCTGCAAATCATATATCTGATAAGAGACTTGTATTCAAAATGTATAAATACAAAATTAAAAGAAAAATAGTGTAGTGTAAAAATGAACAAATGATTTGAATAGACTTTTCTTGAATGATGACATGCAAATGGTCAATAAGCATATGTAAATTTGATCAACATCATTAGTCATTAGGGAAATGTAAAGTAAAACCAGAATGACATACCACTTCACACTCACTAGGATAACTAAAAACAAAAAGAGAACTAACAAATATTGGTGAGGGTTTTTTAGAAATTAAAAATGCTCATAGTAGCATTATTCCTAATAGCCAAAAGTGGAAACAACACAAATGTCAATTGATGAATGGATAAACAAAATGTGGTGTATCAATAAAATGGAATATTACACAGCTATAAAAAGAATAAAGAAATGATACATGCTACAACATGAATAAACCTTGAAAACGTTATACTAATGAAATAAGCCTGTGACAACAGGCCACATATTGTATAATTCCATTTATATTACGTGTGCAGAACAGGCAAATATATGGAGACAGAAAATAGATTTAGTGGTTACCAGAGGCTGGGGAGAAGAGGGAGTGGAAAGTGACTATTAACGGTTATGGGATTTCTTTTGGACACAAAGAAATATTCTAAAATCAGATAGTGGTGCTGGCTGAGCAACTCTGTGAATATAACCAAATCCACAGAACTGTATACTTCAAAAGGGTAAATTCTATGGAATGTGATTTATATACATCAAATTTCTTAATCTGTCCCTAAACATCTTCCTTTTCTTGGTAGGGAGTTTTCCCTTTTGATTTTCTTGTCTCAAAGATCCAAAGTGGGGAAGGAGTTGGGTAGAATTCAGTTCAAACTCTCTTCATTACAGTTATTGTGGATAGAAAGTAGACTTGCAAGAACTTAAATTTATACATCTCTGTTCTACTTGCTTCATAGAAAACAAAAATAAATGATAAACGTTGTAAAGCATGTATATGAATTACTATAATATCAGGCAGATATAGTGAAGTTTATAAAAGCAACACAGTCTCTTCCTGTAGGGGCTCAAAAGAGTGAGAGAACTAATCAGTTTAGTGCTTTAATTTTTTTTTTTTTACATTTTTTAAAAATGAGATGGCTGTTAGATTCTAAAGACTAAAAAGAATTTGATATGTTAAAGATGCAGAGCACATAATTCCAAACAGAGGGAACACCATGAGTGTGGGGATAATGCTAGGGATGCTGATAGCACCATTAGTACCAATTACTAGCATTTTCTGAGTACTCTATAGCTAGATATCATGTTGATGTTTTAAACATGATATTTTCTCCTCAATATCAATAGAGCTACATGAGGTAAATAACATCTCCTCCATTTTATAGATGAGAAAACTAAAACACAGAAGTTCATAGCTAATAATTTTCTAGACTAGGATTTGAACCTGGGGCAAATCCAAACTTCACTGTCTTCTTCTGTTTTCTAGCTTGGATCTAGACTGTACCTCAGGACATGTGTGGGGAAAAACACTTAAAGAATTTACCTAGTTCAAAAATTTGTGAAAGGAAGCTCGGAGATTTAAGATTGGAGAGTGTGACTGGCATCACATTTTGAGGGCTTGAATAACAATCAGACAAATACTTCCACAGTTAGAGGAAGGAAATAATTCAAAAGTGTTAATTAAAGCTAAACAAGAATTGTAGGGACAGGACTGTATGTTGACCATTATGCTTAGGATGTTAATTTGACTATTTCTTTTTGGACCTACACTATGACATGTAAGATTTAAAAAAAAAACCTAAATAATTTCACCTATTAAGTATTGCAGCAAATGTTTAAAGAGTAAACTCTGAAAAATACATAGATTGACTCCTTGTTATTTCTGCATAGAATGTTAGGGAGAACTTATTTTAGCCATGTGAAATTAGTGAGGGGAAGTGAGCACAAATGTATGCAATAAGAATTGAACCTGGATTCACCAGTGTATTGATTTATGCTATTGGTCTACCTCAGAATCATTGGCAGTGATGGGAATATATATGCAAATATATTTCACAGAAAGAAAGAAAATATTCAATATGTTATCAGTTCAAAATTCTCTTTAAGCAGGAAAATCATGCCAGATTTTTTGAAGGTTTAAATATTCATTAAATAAACTAAATTGAAATAATTCAGTAAATAATGGTCTGGATCTGGGCATTTTACTAGAAACTTGATAAATGAAGGTGAAAAACAGTTTTGCCTTCAACAGCACACAGATAAGAGGAAGAAAATAGTTAAATCAATAATTAAGATTCTATTTGCTAAATATTGTGATAAATATCTTTTAAAGGTGCTCTAATGGAATGGACCCAGGGAAGTGGCATCTACCTTAGTCAGGAAGGAAGTTTTGAATCTTTTCCTCCAAAAGAACAGAAGTCTGAATTCCAGACATGTATAATGGGTCTATATGAAATCCTAGTATAGCACTTCTATGTTCATATGACTTTCCTGACTTTTTCCTATCAATTTCTTACTCTCTCAACTATAGAGAAATCTACTTAATTGAATGAGACTCCATTAAGAAGAGGAGTTACACACCTGAGTTCATGACTCTCCAGAAAGGTTTCTGTTATATCAATTGATTTAACACTTTTCTTTCCTAAGAATTCTTAATATTTAATGAACTTTCATTTATCTTCATAAATAGTATACATGGACTGTCATCTTACTGATCTGGAGGATATTTATATAATAGTCTTCTTTATCTGGAATATGATCCAACTAAAGATCATTCAACAGGTACTGGAACCCATTTTACAATTTACTAGCACTAAAACTGCTTCATACTGATTTTAGAATAAGGTGATTTTAGAGCTTTTATGGTCTTAGACTTACAGTTTTCATGCTCAATATGTTACAGTTAGAAAAACAGGAGATTTTGAGTCAAGTAGATAAGGTTTTGAATCTTGCCTTTGCTGCTTTCTATCAAGTGGAAAGTATTTAATACAGGGACATTATCAACAGTAAGAAGAGGTTTAAAAACAATTGTACCAAACATGTAGGAATACACAGCCAATAACTGTAGGAGCAAAAGCCTTATACAATCTTTCAAAGACTTCTGGGGATATTACCATATTATATCATTATGCAATTGCTTATTTTAATAAAAATCTTCTGGAAATATCTGTTTCCATAAATATTATGTTTAATAATCTGGTTATGAAGAAAAGATGATATAATGTTTATTCCACAAATGTTTGCATTAAAATTGTTCATTAATTCAAAAGCATTGGACTCAATGGGTATGATTCAATTATCTAGGAAATATACTTGTGTGTTTTCTCTCCAAAGCCAGAAAAATTTTTAATTGCTCTATAGGTATCATCTAAAATTTTAAAGTACCCAAATTGTTATGGCAGAGGCAGCAATACAGATAGGGGATAAGTTGAAAAATGAATTCAGTATAATTAAGATATTTTGAATGTACTGAATGAACAAGTATACTTTTTATTCCTCTTCCTTTTGAAGCAGGTTTGGAACACACTGACAGGATGGCCCCAGGAAAGAGAAAAGACAAATGCCACTTGAACAAGAATGTGACAAGGGACAATTCCTTGTCCAATGGCAAGGGTGAAAGGAAGAGCTACTGGTTGAGAAACTGAAGGAAAGAGAATATTGGAAAGTGTTCTGTAACACAGGCACTTTTCCAGAGACAACATCCTAATGGGAAAGAAGTGTTAGACTGGGTGATGGAAATTCAAAGTGGAGGGTTTGGTGTCCCACGTTCCATAGGGATCTCCATGGAAGTAAATGAACAGTGCTTCTCACGGACAAACCATGACCATGTGTAAAGGAAAGTCTCCAACAGAGTAAAAATGGTGGTGTGGTGAGGAGGCAGGGACAGAGGATCTGAGTTTCTACTTTTCAGTTTCCTTTAGTTTGAGTTTGAATACTGTAATAGGGATCCAGGGTTCTCCGTCTGTCCTGTGGGGAACCCAAAATGTAGCTTCTGATGCCAAATGGTAACTTATCCTTGAGTGTTATCTCTGACTGGGTGTGTATGTGTATGTGTATGTGTATGTGTATGTGTATGTGTATGTGTATGTGTATAGGATCAGGGAGGCTGGGGAATGACGGCAAAAAGCAATTCTGTGGCCTATGGCTTCGAGGCAGACAGCTAGAGATCAATGGGAGGTCATAGGCAGGCTTCAGTGAGATCCCCAGCATCAGAAGAAGCTATGTGGGTTGGAATTGACAGGGGAGGTTCTCCAAGCATTGAAGGACCCAGATAAAATGGTTCACAGCTTGAGAAGCAGACTAGCAAAGTTATCAAAAATATAACAGCATTATCTTCTTTGCATTTCTGAATTTCAGCTTTATTTTTGTAATTTCACACTATATAGAGTCACAGCATATAGAAATATATATAAAAGTTAAGCTTAAGCATTTAAAATACATGATTTATGGCTGATTACTGAGTCCTTGGAACTTTAGTTGACCAGATCTAGAAAGCCCTGCTTATCAGCTCCTTCTTTCCACCCTTAGCCCTTCAGGGCTATATATAACATCACAATTACTTCACTGTCTGCAGACATCTGCTTGTTGACTTAACCATCGAGTGGTTCACTAACTGCGCTAGGCCTTTAAGGACTGATGCTGAAAAACTGCTGCTTAAAACATTGTTCATTATGTAATTCTGTTCCTTATTTAAAGCACCACATGACAAAACTCTTCTAGGAATTTGTTTAAACAATAAAAGAAGAACAAATCTCCCTTAAATAGTAGACAATTTTTTGTTATAAACAACAAGGATATATTGTACAGCACAAGGAAATATAGCCACTATTTTATAATAACTTTAAATGGAGTATAATCTATAAAAATAATGAATCACTATGTTGTACATCTGAAACTAATATAACATTGTAAATCAACTATGTTTCAATAAAAATATAACAAAATAAAAAGATTTATTAAGCTTTTTATCATTGGGTATCTAAGATGACTGGCAGTAGATTTAAGCTTACCACAGATTTCTACAAAACTACTGCCTTACTCTTTAAAATTCTTATTATTTTACATTTCTTACCCATTTTGTATATAACAATACCTATACCGATAACTGCTAACCTCCCCCTGCCCCCAGAAGCAAAGACTGCTGCCATATCCTGCCTGCCAACTGCCACACACGGTGTGGTGTTGCTCTGGGACCTTGCTTCAGATGTGCAGAGGCTCTCCCTGGAGTGTCTTAAATGCATGCAATGTACATGACCACTGGATTGGGATCAGTGAGCTGAAAGATGCAGAGCAGCACACTTGGCTAGATGAATCCCTGTGTATTGTGGACGGGGAAGAATCGTGAGCACTGTTGGTTCTAAAAGCTGTGGGCCTGACAGGGTCTTGGTGCTCCAGCTGGGCGTCAGACCAGAGCCTCTGGGGTGGGAGAACCGAGTTGAGGACACTGGTCCACCAGAGACCTCCCGGCCCCACATAATATCAATAGGTGAGAGCTCTCCCAGAGATCTCCATCTCAACGCTAAGACCCAGTTCCACTCAACGACCAGCAAGCTCCAGTGCTGGACACCCCATGCCAAACAACTAGCAAGACAGGAACACAACCCCACCCATTACCAGAGAGGTTGCCTAAAATCATAATAAGGTCAAAGGCACCCAAAAACACACCACCAGACACAGCACTGCCCACCAGAAAGAACAGATCCAGTCTCATCCACCAGAACACAGGCACTAGTCCCCTACACCAGAAAGCCTACATAACCCACTGAACCAACCTTACCCTCTGAGAGCAGACACCAAAACAACGGGAACTATGAACTTGCAGCCTGAGAAAAGGAGACCCCAAACACTGTAAGTTAAGAAAAATGAGAAGACAGAGAAATACATGGCAGATGAAGGAGCAAGGTAAAAACCCACCAGACCAAAAAGATGAAGAGGAAATAGGCAGTCTACCTGAAAAACAATTCAGAGTATTGATAGTAAAGATGATCCAAAATCGTAGAAATAGAATGGAGAAAATATAAGAAATGTTTAACAAGCACCTAAAAGAAATAAAGAGCAAACAAACAATGACAAATGAAATTAAAAATTCTCTAGAAGGAAGCAATAGCAGAATAACTGAGACAGAAGAACAGATAAGTGACCTGGAAGATAAAATAGTGGAAATAACTACCACAGGGCAGAATAAAGAAAAAACAATGAAAGGAATTGAGGACAGTCTCAGAGACCTCTGGGACAACATTAAACACACCAATATGCAAATTACAGAGGTTCCAGAAGAAGAGAAATAAAAAGGGACTGAGAAAACATTTGAAAAGATTATAGTTGAAAACTTCCTTAATATGGGAAAGGAAATAGTCAATCAAGTCCAGGAAGCACAGAGAGTCCCATACAGGATAAATCCAAGGAGAAACACTCCAAGGCACATATTAATCAATCTATCAAAAATTAAATACAAAGAAAAAATATTGAAAGCAGCAAGGAAAAAGCAACAAATAATATACAAGGGAATCCCCATAAGGTTAACAGCTGATCTTTCAGCAGAAATTCTGCAGTCACAAGGGAGTGGCAGGACATATTTAAAGTGATAAAAGGGAAAAACCTACAGCCAAGATTACTCTACCTAGCAAGGATCTCATTCAGATTTGACGGAGAAATTAAAACCTTTACAGACAAACAAAAGCTAAGAGAATTCAGCACCACCAAACCAGCTCTACAACAAATGCTAAAGGAACTTTCCTAGGCAGGAAACACAAGAGAAGGAAAAGATTTACAATAACAAACCCAAAACAATTAAGAAAATGGTAATAGGAACATACATTTTGATAAATACCTTAAATGTAAATTGATTAAATGCTCCAGCCAAAGGACAGAGGCTGGCTGAATGGATACAAAAACAAGATTCATACATATGCTGTCTACAAGAGACCCACTTCACACCTAGGGACACATACAGACTGAAAGTGAGGTGATGGAAAAAGATACTCCATGAAATGAAAATCAAAAGAAAGCTGGAGCAATTCCCATATCAGACAAAATAGATTTTAAAATAAAGACTATTACACAGAACAAAGAAGGACACTACATAAAGATCAATGGACCAATCCAAGAAGAAGATATAACAATTTTAACTATTTATGCACCCAACATACGGGTACCACAATACATAAGGCAAATGCTAACAGCCATAAAAAGGGAAATTGACAGTAATACAATAATAGTAGGGGACTTTAACACCCCACTTTCACCAATAGACAGATCAACCAAAATGAAAATAAATAAGGAAACACAAGCTTTAAATGATTCATTAAACAAGATGGACTTAACTGATATTTATAGGACATTCCATCCAAAAACAACAGAATACTCTTTCTTCTCAAGGGTTCATGGAACATTCTACAGGATACATCATACCTTGGGTCACAAATCAAGCCTTGGTAAATTTAAGAAAACTGAAATCATATCAAGTATCTTTTCCGACCACAACTCTAGGAGACTAGGTATCAATTACAGGAAAATAACTGTAAAAAATACAAACACATGGAGCGCAAGCAATATGCTACTAAAAAAACAAGAGATTACTGAAGAAATCAAAGAGGAAATCAAAAAATACCTAGAAACAAATGACAATGAAAACACAATAATCCAACACCTATGGGATGCAGCAAAAGCAGTTCAAAGAGGGAAGTTTACAGCAATACAGTCCTACCTCAAGAAACAAGAAAAATCTCAAATAAAGAATCTAAACATACACCTAAAGCAATTAGAGAAAGAAAACAAAAAAAAACCCCAAAGATAGCAGAAGGAAAGAAATCATAAAGATCTGATCAAAAATAAATGAAAAAGAAATGAAGGAAACAATAAAACAGAAAGCTGGTTCTTTGAGAAGATAAACAAAATTGATAAACCATTAGCCAGACTCATCAAGAAAAAAGGGAGAAGACTAAAATCAACAGAATTAGAAATGAAATGGAGAAGTAACAACTGACACTGCAGAAATACAAAGGATCATAAGAGATTACTACAAGCAACTGTATGCCAATAAAATGGACAACCTGGATGAATTGGACAAATTCTTGAAAAAGCACAAACATCCGAGACTGAACCAGGAAGAAATAGAGCATGTAAACAGACCAATCACAAGCACTGAAATTGAAACTGTGAATAAAAATCTTCCAACCAACAAAAGCCTAGGACCAGATGGCTGCCCAGGAGAATTCTATCAAACATTTAGAGAAGAGCTAACACCTATCCTTCTCAAATTCTTCCAAAATACAGTAGAGGAAAGAACACTCCCATACTCATTCTACAAGGCTACCATCACCCTGATACCAAAACTAGACAAAGATGTCACAAAGAAAGAAAACTACAGGCCAATATCACTGATGGACATTGATGCAAAAATCCTCAACAATATACTAACAAACAGAATCCAACAGCACATTAAAAGGATCATACACCATGTTCAAGTGGGGTTATACCAGGAATGCAAGGATTCTTCAATATATACAAATCAATCAATGTGATACACCATATTAAAAAATTGAAAGAGAAAAACAATATAATCATCCAAATAGATGCAGAAAAAGCTTTCAACAAAATTCAACACCCATTTATGATAAAAACTCTCCAGAAAGTAGGCACAGAGGTAACTCACCTCAACATAATAAAGTCCATATATGACAAACCCACAGCCAATATCATTCTCAATGGTGAAAAATTGAAACCATTTCCTCTAATATCAGGAACAAGACAAGGTTGTCTACTCTCACCGCTATTACTCAACATAGCTTTGGAAGTTTTAGCCACAGCTCTCAGAAACAGAAAAGAAATAAAAGAAACCTAAATCAAAAGAAGTAAAGCTGTCACTGTTTGCAGATGACATGATACTCTACATAGAGAATCCTAAAGATGCTACCAGAAAACTACTAGAGATAATCAATGAATTTGGTAAAGTAGCAGGAAACAAAATTAATGCACAGAAATCTCTTGCATTCCTATACACTAATGATGAAAAATCTGAAAGTGAAATTAAGAAAACACTCCCATTTACCATTGCAACAAAAAGAATAAAATACCTAGGAATAAACCTACCAAAGGTGACAAAAGACCTGTATGCAAAAAACTATAATACACTGATGAAAGAAATTAAAGATGATACAAACAGATGGAGAGATGTACCACATTCTTGGATTGGAAGAATCAACATTGTGAAAATGACTATCCTACCTAAAGCAATCTACAGATTCAATGCAGTCACTATCAAACTACCAATGGCATTTTTCACAGAACTAGAACAAAGAATTTCACAATTTATATGGAAACAAAAGACTCCGAATCGCCAAAGCAATCTTGAGAAAGAGAAATGGAGCTGGAGGAATCAGGCTTCCTAACTTCAGACTATGCTAGAAAGCTACAGTAATCAATATAGTATGGCACTGGCACAAAAACAGAAATATAGATCAGTGGAACAGGATAGAAAGCTCAGATATAAACCCATGGACATACGGTCACCTTATCTTTGATAAATGAGGCAAAAATATACAATGGAGAAAAGACAGCCTCTTTAATTAATGGTGCTGAAAAAACTGGACAGCTACATATAAAAGATTGAAATTAGAACACTCCCTAACACCATACACAAAAATAAACTCAAAAGGGATTAAAGATCTAAATGTAAGGCCAGATACTATAAAACTCAGAGGAAAACATAGGCAGAACACTCTATGACACAAATCACAGCAAGATCCTTTTTGACCCACCTCCTAGAGAAATGGGAATAAAAACAAAAATGAACAAATGGGACCTAATGAAACTTAAAAGCTTTTGCACAGCAAAGGAAACCATAAACAAGACAAAAAGACAGCCCTCAGAATGGGAGAAAATATTTGCAAATGAAGCAACTGGTAAAGGATTAATCTCCAAAATTTACAAGCAGCTCATGCAGGTCAATATCAAAAAAACCCAAACAACCCAATCCAAAAATGGGCAGAAGATCTAAATAGACATTTCTCCAAAGAAGATATACAGATTGCCAACAAACACATGAAAGGATGCTCAATATCACTAATCATTAGAGAAATGCAAATCAAAACTACAATGAGGTATCATCTCACACTGGTCATAATGGCCATCTCAAAAAATCTACAAACAATAAATGCTGGAGAGGGTGTGGAGAAAAGGGAACACTCTTGCACTGTTGGTGGGAATGTAAATTGATACAGCCACTATGGAGAACAGTATGCATGTTCCTTAAAAATCTAAAAATAGAACTACCATATGATCCAGCAATCCCACTCCTGGGAAAATACCCTGAAAAAACCAGAATTCAAAAAGAGTCATGTACCACAATGTTCACTGCAGCACTATTTACAATAGCCAGGACATGGAAGCCACCTAAGTGTCCATCGACAGATGAATGGATAAAGAAGATGTGGCACATATACACAATGGAATATGACTCAGCCATAAATAGAAACGAAATTGAGTTATTTGTAGTGAGGTGGATGGACCTAGAGTCTGTCATACAGAGTGAAGTAAGTCAGAAAGAGAAAAATAAATACCATATGCTAACACATATATATGGAATCTAAAAATAATAATAATAATAATGTTTCTGAAGAACCTAGGGGCAGGACAGGAATAAAGACGCAGATGTAGAGAATGGACCTGAGGACATGGGGAGGGGGAAGGGTAAGCTGGGATGAAGTGAGACAGTGGCATGGACATATATACACTACCAAATGTAAAATCTATAGCTAGTGGGAAGCAGCCGCGTAGCACAGGGAGATCAGCTAGGTGTTTTATGACCACCTAGAGGGTGGGATAGAGAGGGTGGGAGGGAGATGCAAGGGGGAGGGGATATGGGGATATATATACGTATAGCTGATTCACTTTGTTATACAGCAGCAACTAACACAACAATGTAAATCAATTTAACTCCAATAAAGATGTTAAAAAAGAATAATAATACCTATACCTGTCTTGACACCTAAACCTATACCTACACTCACTTCTATTTTCTCATCTGCATACTCTCCTATATCTATACATATATATCATCTATATATCTTTCCCTATATCTGTTCCTATTTCTATTACTTTTACTATTTCCATATCTATACCTATGCCTATAACTTTTGAGACTGAAATGGCCTTAATGGTTTGGCTACATTTTTACTTCACCCTCAGAAGTAATGTGGTAGTAACAATTGGCATATATAAGAAAAACATAATCTTTTACCCTCAGGCTGGCCTGAAGATTTGCAATAGGCAATGAATTTTGTATTTCTTGTATTAATTTTTAGTAAGTAAAATTAATGTTATCCAATTTTCTTTTTGTAGTTATTTTTTATCCGACTTGCATACAAAACCAGCAGTAATATTGGAGGTTCTGGTGAGCTGTTGACAATGTCATGAAGAATTAAAGGATCCTTAGAGATCCAGCAAATGGAGCATATATTGAAGATATTGAAGGCTGGGAACAAACTTGTAGTAGGCAATAGTCAGTTTCCTAACATGGGAATTTTTCTCTTCTCTCTGATGTATGTGCTTAATTTCTACCATAGTGATACATATGTACCTTTGGGCAGTGTTAATTTCTTTTAATTTTATTTTTCTTCCTTCTATCTTTTCCTTAGATTTCTTACCTCCCTGTAACATGACTGAAAAGGGAAACATGCGTTATCAGAGGAGTTTAGTGAACTAAGGAATGACGAGCATGCACACCATTTTTAATCAGGTCCCTGGTGAGTAATTTGAAAATAATAAACTTTGCATAAACACAGGTGATTATAATTACAACTAAAGCCAGGAGAGGCCATACTAATACTTTGTACCTCCAAAATCACTATGAGAATTCTCACTGCCAAGCTAGCATTCAGTGACATTTATTGTTTCCAACCTTTTAAATTTTAGCTATTTTGTCCAGTGTATAGTGATATTTTATCATGGTTTTAATTTGCTTTCTCCAGATGACAAAAGATATTGAATACTTCTTTTTTTAATGTGCTAATGGTCATTTTTATATTTGTTTTGTTGAAACTTCCCCCCTCTTTCTTATAGAGTTGCTTTTTTTCATTTTAGTACTAAGTCCCAATTTATTCCTCCCCTTTTCTTCAGGTACCATTGAAATTTTCAGATGAAATTATGTTGTTACATTTTAGCCATCCAGACACTGAATTGATTTTACCTCCCTGAAAACATGCAAGTGATTCTGAGACTCCGGGTCAGTATGGGAATGCAAACTTCCAGCATTATAAATATTCTGAAGCATTAAAAGGATTCACCTCTCAGCTCCTTTCCCCCCCCCCCTCCTTGTTTAAATTAAGATCTTCCTCACTTCTGAGCCATGCCCTTGCTATGGCCTTCTAAGTGGTCCTGCTACCTTGCTTCTTGCTCCTTCAGTCCATCTTTCTCAACCACATTGGAGTAATTTAGTATAACATAAATCTCAACTAGCAATTTCCTTCTTTTAATCCAGGTCCAGCTCCTTAACAGCAGTATCATCTCAGTGGTACTGAACCAGTTTTATCCCAAACATCTCTTTACTCTTCTCATTTCTAGTCTGTGGGATATCACGCCTGTGAATGCTAGGAGCTGATTGCCAAAGGGATATTCACATGGCTGTCTCCAAGATGCTCGGTGAGAGAACCGTGGCCTAGTGGTAACCCCAGCCTACTATCTATGATCACTTAATTCCCCCCCATGTACTCCTCGGTCCCCAAAAAACTCCTAGTCATCACTGATCTACCTTTAATATTTGAGTTCAGAATTCAGAAAACTTCACTACATTTTTAACTTTATAATATGTAATTACCAAAAAGAATTTATTGAGTGTCTCTTTTGTGTGAGGCATAAGGGTTAGGAAATAAAATTTAGGGAGGATTAAGATTATAGCAACTCAGTGAAGGGCATCATCTATAATGCAGATACAAGAATGTGTACAGTATGTTTAAGGAAAATATTGAATAGGATTTGGAGCATGCCTAGATTTTTCCCACTCTGAAACTGGACCATTTGACACTCCTGTATCCATGCTCTGGCTCTGATTTTTAGCTCTATCCAAATTCCCTTCTCTTTTAGAGCAACTTCTACCAAAACAATCAAATCTCCTTATGACACTTTCCCTGAATTCTTCCCATGCTAAAAGTTACATAATGTCCCTCCTAGACACTATCAGAGTTTATTTTTATATTTCCCTTTTGTCATTGTTTCCTTTCTACCATGATTTATATACTATTCTGTGCTTTCATAGACTCTCCCACTTGATCTGGACTCCACATACTTTTATAGCACAGGAACTCAATAAATGTTACAATTTGGTTGAACATGAGCTATCTGGACTCTGGTATGAAGTAAGGAATAAAATTCATCTTTTCATAATAGAAGTATTATATACAGTATGGCTCCTTAGGATGATTAATAGGTTAATCATTTTGATAGAAAACTCATTTGTAATACTGTGATATACAGACACATAAGCAGAGAAATATTCCATTCATTCATATATATTTTCATTCAATAAATATTCATAAAGAGACTACTATATATCCGCCACTTTTAGGTCCTGGGCTAAAGTGATACTAAGGATTGCATTGTGTCCTCTCACAACTTATATGTTGAAAACTTAACCCCCAACATGACTATATTTGGAGTAAGGAAATAATTAAGGTTAAATGGAATCATAAGGGTAGGACCCTAATCCAATAAGATTAACATCCTTATAAGAGGAGACACCAGAGACTCTGTCTCTTTACCTTGTGGGGACACAGGGAGAAGGCAGCTATCTGCAAGCCAGGAAGAGAGCTCTCACCAGGAACTGAATCAACTGGCACCCTGAGCTTGGATGTTCCAGCCTCCAGAACTTTGAGAAGATAAATTACTGTTGTTTAAGCCACACAGTCTCTGGTATTTTATTACAGCAGCCTGAGCAAACTAATACAAGTGGTAAGCAAAACAAAGTCCTATCCACATTCTAGTGGGAGAAACTAGTGTGAATGTTATTAAAATAAACTATGCATGAGTGCTAAATCCTCAACTTAAGTCCTTATTAAAAGCAAATAAAAGAGTGAGTCAACTGGAAGAAATATTAAAAGTTTATAGACTTCTTAGAAAAGAAATGTAAGTAAAAGTAGTTAACTACCTTCTACAAGGAAAGGGTAGAAAGAAGAGAAAAATATCAGAGCACTTCTTGAAAGAGGTATGAAAGAAAAGACAACTGTAATGATTGAAGAGGTCTAGGTACCATTGCCTGCTGTGAGAAAATGAAATTGGGAGACAGAACTAAATCAATTTTTGGTTGAGTGTTAAGTCAGAGATGAACACAAAGGGACCATAAGAGGCCTGTGATTAAGCCACATGAGTGGCCTGCCTTGCAGTCCTGAACTCCCTAGGAAGAGCTTCCCCAAAGGGTAAAGGGAAGGAAGAAACCTGGGAAGTCTGCCCTAGGATCAAGGAAATGGTCTAGGTAAGGCAATCAATCTGTTCAATCCCTGTTTATGGAAGAACAGTTGCTTTATTGCAAGGCAAGTTAAAGGCCTAAATTCTCATCATTTAAGAATAGTAGAAGAGATAGTAGAGAAACAGATTTTCAGACAGTAGCACATGTTGATAGGATTTTAGAAGAAGTATCTCTCAGAGACTAGCAGCAACTTTGTGCAATCTGAAAAGCTAGGCCTACTATTATCCTGGACCCTATCCTGGACCCTAGGATATGTTCAAAGAGAGGTTCATTTTATAATTATTTCAAAATAAAGAATTGTTAGAGACAATGTAGTAGATGCTGTTTGGATGTTCAGTGGAATGGAGAGTTCAGAGGGTAGGTGGTTAAACAAAGAACACATGAGAAATTTAACCTTAACTCTAGTAATTGCTAACCTAAGGATCTGTGCAAACATGCTGTTATCATAATAGCAGGAATAGCTAACATTTGTTGCATTTTTACTGTGTGTCAGATACTATGTTCTACATAAATGACCTCAACTAATTCATTCCTTTGGAGTTTTCATGTGACATTTGGCTTTTCAACCTTTGCTGAAAAATAACCTAGAATGTTTAATAAATAAACTGTGAATGACTCTATTTCAACCAGTAGGAAATTCACTCATGGCAAGACTCAGACTTTGTTATTGGCTCTCTATTCTTCAACAGGTCTACCATTTACTTAAATAAAGGCAAAATTAGCACAACCATCAGATTTTTAATTGGTATAGATCTTGGTGGAAGAGGTAATGCAGTAATCAAAGATTGGTCTCTAAGATGATCTACCTAGCTCATAACGATGAGTTTAAATCAATAGGTACAAAATCAAATACATTTTTATTATAATTTGTTTCATCATTCTTCTTACTTGGAGGGTAAATGCGTATTTCATGAATTTTATCACTTTCCACACACAAAAAGATGTTAATTTAGCAGTTTTAACTGAGCCGCCAAGAGACCACAGGTATAATATTTATGAAACTCTAAACTGGAGTGTCAGACTAAGATTAATATTTTGAAGAAAAAAAATCTGGTTACATAATTCTTAATCCATTACCTAGATCCAGGCTCTTAAAGAATCATGTCATTGGTGATTAAGAGAGATTTGAAAGATATATTTTGGAGATAGCTATTGGTGAACTGTGAGTCAAGTAATTCCCAGGTGTAAAGGATAATGGATGCCTGACCCTTATCTCAAGATTAGTGAGATCGGCTTCAACAGAATTGTGTGGAGAGCTTGATATGTGTTTCCTGAAGTTGGGGTGATAAAGTGGACACTTTGACTCCTGCAGTTAAAAGGGGAGACGTCGGATGACTAGCTCTTCCAAATGTGGGAGCAAATAAGAGATAATTGAATTGGGATCAGCTTATATTTCCTGGTTTGGACAAAAGACATATTTCCCAGAAACCAGGTATAGGCCACATGAGTAAGAGAGGTGGTTTTAGGTTTTCTTGGATCATGGACTGGAAACCTCAACAAAGAGAAACCACGGATATCAGTAGATTCTTTGGGGCTGCTAAATAAGTAAGCAGCAAGACAGAGGAGAGTGCAAGATCTGCATCGAGGGAAAGAAATGTGACAGATGACCAGGGACTCGGTCTCTGAAAAGACCATATGTGATAAGTTGCTGCAATAATGGCTGACAATTTGTCACAAGTCCCTGTAACCACACCCTTGGGTTGTCCCTTCTCATGCCAACTCTGTGCTTGGTCACATGATTTTTTATTTTGCCAATAGAATAAAAGCAAAAATGGCAGAAATTTGAAAAGTGCTTGTGCATCAGGGATAGTCTTCCTTTTTCCTGTTCTTTGCACCTTGTCGTGTGAAGAGGGCATATTATCCTCTTTAAAGAGGCGACATTAAACACAGCTAAGTCTGCTGTCCCAGGCGACAGTAAACCTACCTCCAAACATATAAGTAAGGCCTTCTGAAACCATCCAGTCCCAGTTTAGCCATGATTTGACATATGAGCCAACCCAACCAAGAGAAGAAAGGCCTGGCCCAGTCAGCAGAAGTACACAGCTGACCCGTGGACTAATGAAAAATAATAAAGAGCTGTGTTTTAAGTCACCAAGTGTTGGGATAATTTGCTCACAGAAAAAGTTAACTGATATACCAAAAAAGTCCCCTCTGAAGTAAAGGAAGCTTTAAATATTAGCCAGGTCTAAAAAGCTTAGTGTTATATCTAATGGCAGTAGCAGTCAGGCAAGAATTTTGCTGTGCCTCCTTATCTCTCTTGACTCTCTTCACTTTCAATTGCAGAAAGGTCAGAAACACTAAAGGTGAACTGAGTGAGAGGTAGAGAGAGAAGGAGGCATCCCCCTCCACCAACTGCAAGCCTGTCTGATGGAGGGGAAAAGATTTAGCTTTAAAAAAATCAAATGGTTAGAATTTTGAGTATTATATAAGAGTGAACAAAATAACCTGCTGCTATGTTTGGCAGCTCATAGTGATCATGGGCTGCTGCTGCTGATGATACTAGGTATTATTTGAAAAGGTATGGAACGGCCTGAATTTTCATCCAGTAGCAAAAAAAAGAACTTCTTCAATACACTTCAAGGAATGTAATGTTGCTGTAAGATTCTACCCAGTGAAAGCTCTTTCCTGACATCCTGACATCCTGATTATTTACACATCAATTAGAAATCCAGCAACTGCTTAGTAGTTTCATTACATATATGTCAATATGTAATAAAATATATATACATATGTATATACATATTATATATATATACAATATATGTATATACATATGTATATACATATATTGTATATATACAATATATGTATATACATATGTATATACATATATTATATATATATACACACACATATATATATAGTTGAGGTTTAGTTCTAAAACTCTAAATGCCAATATTAAGGATTCTTAGGAAATGAATGGGCTTTTAAAATTAATTAATTTATTTTTGCCTGCCTTGGGTCTTTGTTGCTGAGCACAGGTCTAGTTGTGGCGAGCTGCGGCTACTCTTCTTTGCGGGCTTCTCATTGTGGCGGCTTCTCTTGTTGAGGAGCATGGGCTCTAGGTGTGTGGGCTTCAGTAGTTGTGGCACATGGGCTCAGTAGTTGTCACTCGCGGGCTCTAGAGCACAGGCTCAATAGTTGTGGCTCGTGAGCTCTACAGCACAGGCTCAGTAGTTGTGGGCAGGGGTTTAGTTGCTCCATGGTGTGTGGGATCTTCCCGGCCCAGGGCTCGAACCTGTGTCCCGTGCATTGGTAGGCGGATTCTTAACCACTGTGCCACCAGGGAAGTCCCGGAATGTATGGTTTTGAAGATAGTTTGAGCTATAGGTTCTTTAGTGTTCTGTTTTGAAATGTACCCTACCTGCCATGGAATCAGTGGATCTCAGGAAGCTTTCTTCCTTTGAAGATTCACTTTCATCTTTGTCTTATCTGACAACAGTGACAAATCAACTATCCTTAATGGCACTATGCTTCATGGATTCTGGAAATAGATGAAATTTAGGAACACTAATCCCTTTCCAAATTCACATGGTATAGTTATAAAATGGATGGAGTCTTACCATATTTTCTATGTGAAATTTAGACACAATTAGCAAAGTAAATAATAAGGTATTTCATATTTTATATGCTACACTATGAATTCTACATCAGGATATACTTCATTTTTGCCCTGTTATTCCCTACCAAAGGAAAAAAATGAGCACAAATTTTTTTTCACCTGTATTTGTTTATTAACAATTGAAAAAATAATAATCACAGAGCTGAGCTTCATTTCCTGTGTATGTAGCACACCTAGTATTCAGATTTAGGTGGAAGTTTTCTTTATTTGAAGGAACTACAAGGCTCATCTTTTCCCTACATTTTGCAACCTGTTGGAATTATCTGAAATCTAAAAATATGTAGCTCTCTAAAAAATAAAATCACTTTGTCTTCACCTGCGATGAGGTTAGATGTTGCCATTTTTACTGTTAAAAGCAAAACCATAAGTCAGATGTGCTTTGAATCAATTCCTGATTCACAATGGAAGTTGCTCACAGCTAAAATGAAATATATGCTGCATTCGCTACTGTTTGTTCTTTCACATTTCTAAATACAAAGACAAAAAGGACAGAAAACACTTTGTATTTGATATAACCTTGAGAATCAACCCTAACAGTTAAACGTCAAATTGTTGAGTCACTTGCTCTTATTATCTTCCAACTATTCCACATGCTTTTAATTAATTCAATGTTATAAAGATAAATGCCTTGGGTTACATATAACACAGAACATAGCACAACATAATGCAATTTCATACATGATCCTCTGTAATTGCTTATCACACATGGCTGTGCATGAGAGATAGAAACAATAATGGAATAACTGAAAAATATTTAGGCCAAACCTTATTACTGAAATGATATTGTGAAAGATCCTGAGATACTTTTTGATCCACTTTGTCCAGATGTAAGCAATGAGAATGACTGAATTTCTCAGATCTTCCTGGTTTTACATTGGACGTAGTAGGGAATAACTGACAAAGGGGATCACCTTCCCAATAGTTAAAATGAACAGTGGGAATTTTAAGAAGTCAAACAACTGATTCAAAGTTAAAGTTGGTATATAAGGAGTAAGAGATCATTAAAATGCCTGTAGACCTATCATTGTATGATAAAAGCAAAGTATCAAACTTGACCCCGCTATCAGTATAAGGCACAACAAAACCTTAGGCATGAAAAGGATGTCAATCCTTCTAAATGCAAACAAGTACACAGGTAGCTTAACATCATTTAGCTAGAACCCAATTTTAATGGAAAAGGGTGGTAAAAAAATTCATTTAGGTTGAATGTGAAATTTTAAGTTATTTACTTATCAATTATAAATGTTCTCCAAAAACACAATTCCAGAAAAAGCGTGTAATGCTTTATTAATTTTTCACTATTATTGTTCTCATTGCATTATCAGCTTCTAAGGATTCTCTATTTTGCAGATATCATTTGAAACATTTTAGTAATAATCTAATTAACTCTTCTGTATTGACAAATTATGAGAGTCTGGTCAGAGAAATTAAGAGACTCACACAAAACTGATTCTATGATGAGTTCATAACAGTGTTACTACAGAACGAAGGACTTTGTCCTTATACTAGGACTTTCAAATGTTTCCTAATGGTAAAAAGGTTGGAGGGCATGCATCCAAGGAGTATAGGGGTATGATTGGAATAATATTATCATTAATATGAACTGTCTTTTAAATTACTATTTATAATAATACAAATTTTTAAAGTTTTATATTGTAATCTGTACTGTGCTTTAAATAAAATTTGTATTATATATTCCCCTGAAAAAACACACACACACACAAAATTTCTTATCTGTTTCACTGATTAGGTGGGTGTTGCAGGCAAGCTATCAAGATAAGAACACTGCGTTAAATTGACAAGAGCTGATATCGAATTTCTTTTTTATTTTTTCCAACTTTACTGAGATATGATTGATATGTAATATTGTGTAAGTTTAAGGTGTACAATGTGATGATCTGATGCACATATATATTGTTAAGTGATTACCACAATATGTTAAATAACACATTTATCAATTCACATAGTTGCCTTCTTTCTGTGTGTGGTGAGAACATTTAAGATCTACTCTCTTAGTAACTTTCAAGTATAAAATATAACAGAGTTAACTACAGTCACCATGCAATACATTAAATCCCCAGAATTTATGTATCTTATAACTGAAAGTTTGTATGCTTCGACCACCTTCTCTCATTTGTGCTTGGCAACCACAATTCTACACTATGATTCTATGAATTTGTTTTAGATTCCACATATGAGATCTTACACCTTTTGTCATTCTTTGTCTGACTTACTTCACTTAGTATGATGCCTCAAGTTTCATCCATGTCATGAAAAATGGCAAGATTTCTTTTTTTTATGACTGAATAATACTTCATTGTGTGTGTGTGTGTGTGTGTGTGTGTATTTCTTCAGCCATTCATTCAGCCATGAACAATTAGGTTGTTTCCATATTTTGGCTATTATAAATAATGCTGCAATACACATTGAAATGCAGGTATCTCTTTGATATCCTATTTTTATTTCTTATGGATGTATACCCAGAAGTGGGAATCCTGGGTTATATGGTAGTTCTATCTTTAATTTTTGAGGAACTTCCATTCTCTTATCCATAGTAGCTGTACAAATTTACATTCCCAACAACAGTGCACAAGAGTTCCTTTGGAAAAATGTCTGTTAAGGTCATTTATCCATTTTTAATTTTTTTTTTTTTTTTTGCTATTGAGTTATATAAGTTCCTTATACCATTTTTATGTGAGTTCCTTATACCATTTGTATATTAAACTCTTCTCAGATGTGCGGTTTGCAGATATCTTCTCCAATTACATAGATTGTCTTTTCATTTTGTTGAACATTCTTTTGCTGTGCAGAAACTTTTTGGTTTGATGCAATTCCATTTGTTTATTTTTGCTTTGGCTGCTTATGCTTTTGGTGCCATCTATAAAAAATAATTTCCATGACCAATATCAAGGAATTTACCCTCTACGTTTTCTTTTAGGAGTTTTATGGTTTCAGGTCTTACATTTAAGTCTTTAAACAATTTCAAGTTAATTTTCGTGAGTGGTGTAGGATAGGGGTCCAATTTCATTCCCTTGCATGTGAATATCCAGTTGTCTCAACATGATATTTTGAAGAGACTGTCTTGTCTCTACTGAGTGTTCTTGGCTCCCATGTCAAATATTTGTTGACTGTATATGCATGAGTTTACTGCTGGGATCTCAATTCTGTTCCATTAGTCTATGTGTCTTTTTAAATGCCAGTTACATAGTGTTTTGATTACAAAAGATTTGTAGTATAGTTTAAAATCAGGAAGTGTGATACACCAGCTCTGTTCTTTCTCAAGATTGCTTTGGCTCTTCAGAG
Organism: Orcinus orca; assembly: GCF_937001465.1. Classification (NCBI taxonomy): domain Eukaryota; kingdom Metazoa; phylum Chordata; class Mammalia; order Artiodactyla; family Delphinidae; genus Orcinus; species Orcinus orca. The sequence goes on from NC_064559.1 coordinate 119,665,305, forward strand.
TCTTTTGTGGTTCCATAAAAACTGTAGGATGTTTTTTCCATTTCTATATAAAATGCCACTGAAATTTTGATAGAGATTGCATTGAATCCATAGATGCTTTTGAGCAATATTGACATTTTAACAAGATTAATTCTTCTGATCAAGAACATTAGTGTTCCACTTATATGGGTCTTCAATTTCTTTCACCAATATTTTGCAGTTTTCAGGATATAGATCTTTCATCACCTCAAATCGCTTAAATTTATTCCTAAGTATTTTACTGTTTTGATACTATTTTAAATGAGATTTAAATGACATTGTTTCTTTATTTCTTTTTCTTACAGTTTGTTGTTAGCATATAGACACACAACTGATTTTTGTTGTGATTTTGTTGACTTTGCATCCTGAAACTTCATTGAATTTATTAGTTCTAGGAGTTTTTTTGGTATTCAGGGTTTTCTACATATAAAATCATGTTATTAGCAAACAGAGACAATTTTACTCCTTCTTTTCTAATCTGGATGACTTTTATTTCTTTTTCTTGCCTTATTGCTCTGGATAAGATTTCAGTACTATGTTGAATAGGATTGATGAGAGTGAGTACCCTTGTTTTGTTACTGATCTTAGAGGAAAAGCTTTCAGTCTTTCACTACAGAGTATGATGTTAGCCATGTGATGTTACACATCATTGATTGTGATGTTGAATTGTCACATATGACTTTATTATGCTGAGGTGTGTTCTTTCTATACCCAATTTGTTGAGAGCTTTCATCATGAGAGGATATTGAATTTTATCAAATTCTTTTCCTGGGGACTTTCCTGGCGGTCCAGAGGTTAAGACTTCATGCTTCCACTCCAGGGGGTGCGGGCTTGATCCCTGGTCAGGGAACTAAGATCCCACATGCTGCACTGTGTGGCAAAAAAAAAAAATTCTTTTTGTGCATTGAGATGATCATGTTTTGTATCTTTCATTCTATAATGGGATGTATCACATTTATTGATTTGTATATGTTAAAGCATGCTTGCATCCCAGAGATGAATCCCACTGGATCATAGTATATAATGTGCCCTTGAATTCCGTTTGCTAACATTTCACTAAGAATTTTGAATTCATCCATATTCATCAGGGATACTGGCCTTTAGTTTTCTTTTCTTGTCACGTCTTTTCCCTGCATACCATAAGTTTTAGTATGCTGCATTTCTATTTTTATCTCAAGGTTTTTTTTAAATTTACCTTTGATTTCCTCTTTGTTCCAGTGGTTTTTAAAGAGCATACTGCTTAATTTCCACTTTTTCTGTGTGTGAATTGCCCAGCTTTTCTTCTGTTATAGCTCTAGTTCCATATCATTGTGGTCAGAAAAGATACTTAATATCATTTCCATTCTATTGAATTTGTTGAAATTTATTTTGTGGCCTTACAAATGATCCTAGAAAATGTTCCATATGTGCTTAAGAAACATGTGTATTCTACTGCTGTTGGATGGAATGTCTTATATATGTCTATTAAGTTCATTTGGTCTATACTGTTGTTCAAATCTACTGACTCTTTAGTGATTTTCTGTCTGTATGAACTATCCATTGTTGAAAGTGGAGGCCTCAACTATTATTGTATTGTTATGTATGTCTCCTTTTAGTTCTATTATATTTGTTTTATATATTTAGGTGTTTTGATGTTGGGTTCATATTTACAATTGTTATATCTTCTTGATGAATTGACTCCTTTTATCATTACATAATAATATTCTCTGTCTCTTGTGACCATTTAAAAAAATCTATTTCTATAACATAAGTATAGTTTTCTCTGCTTACTTTTGGTTACCATTTGTTTGAAGTATCTTTTTCCATCCTTTTACTCTCAGCCTATATACATCCTTAAAGCTAAAGTGAGTCTCTTGTAGGCAGCATACCACTGAATCTTGATTTTTTAAAATCCGTTCAGGTTTTCAATGTTGTTTATTAGATAATTTAATCTCTACTTTTAAAGTAATAATGATAGACAAGGACTTACTATTGCCATTTTGCTCATTGTTTTCTATTTCAAATAATCTGCCTTTGAATTAATTTATTCTTCTGCTTGGCTGAGCCTATTGTTAAAGTTCTTTATTAAATTCTTCAATTTAGTCATTGTATTCTTCAGCTCTAGGAATTCTGTTTGGATTTTTGGATGAGTTCTACTTTTTTGTTGAACTTATTTGCTTCTTGTGTTATCTTCCCAATTTTGTTTAGTTGTCTCTATGTGTGTTCTTATAGTTCACTGAACTTTAAAAGTATTATTCTGAAATCTTTGTCAGACAGTTCATAAATGTCCATTTCTTTAGGGTCAGTTATTGGAGCGTTATTAGTTTCTTTGGTGGTTTTACGTTTACTTGATTTTTGGTGATCCTTGTATCCCTGTGTTGGTATCTGCACATTTAAGTAAGTAGTCTCTTCCTCCAGACTTTACAACCCTGAATTTCAAGTTTAGATTTAGAATAATCCATCTCCTCTTGTTCACATCATTTCTAAATTGAAACATAAATACACATAAAATATAGAGCAACAATTTTCCACTGCTTTATATATTATATCAGTATAACTGTTAAGTGAAAACGCCCTAATTGCTGCCACCACACATGTCACAGTTAAGTTATACAGTTTTGGAAATTCAGTAAATATATTTGATGACAAAATAAATGATTTGCATCCTATGGATGCTCAAAACGGTCACCAGTAAACTTGTCAATGCCTTTTACTGCTTCAGTGAAATATATGAAAACAGACTTTTAAAAAAGAGAATTGTGCTCTTTTCACCTTATTATAATTTAAACTGTAGATAAACTCAGTTTCAAAAAACTCACTGACCTGGCAACAGATTCTTTTTATTATTTATTTCCAAGGTATATTCTTTCATATCCAATACCACCACCTATTTTCAAAGCCTTATTTTTCTTGTGTCATTGACTCTTGCAATTGTCACTTTACCCATCTTTCACCATCACTGCCAACTCTCCTTATGTACTGTTATATGAATATTCTCAACATGTCATTCCTACATCTGCAAAGTGAAATCCAAACTCCTGAGTGACATTCAGAAGCTGCTCCAATGTAATTTGTTGTCCCAATCTTTCCTCATAGTATCCCTACCAATATATACTCTAATGCTCCAATCACCAACTTCCTGAAGAAAAAAATGAGTTTTCTGCCATTTTATGATCTCCTACAGCAATTCTCATTTCATTCACCCTCCAAACATTATAAAGATCTAGCTGTCTGCCATATCTCAACTGAATTCCCACTTATTCAACAAAGCTTTCCCTAGTTATTCAGTGTATGCAATTCTTTCCCTCTGAAAAGCTCTTATATATTCAATGCCAGGCTCAGTCTTAGTCATTGTGGCCCCTTCTTTCATGGAAATTTTTGGCTGAGTGAGGGAAAAGGCACAAGGGAAGATATAATAAGAATATAATACAGCAGGCTACGGCAGCAGTCCAGGTTGGTGTGATAGTATAAACAGGGGCTGTTGACCTAGTTATGTAAAAGAAAGGACATCCTGGAGACCTGTTCTGAGTCTTGAAAGACTGGTAGTTGGTGAAGTGAGGATAAGAAAGGTATTCAAGCTGAGGAAGCCTGTTTCCCAGTCTTGGAAACAGGTCCATGTACTATGTGTATTGTTTATTAGGCACTAAGTATATATACTTTTCATTCATTCAAGAAATAGTACATATAAATAGGAAACTTTTAGCTGCAAAGAACAAAAAATTTCTCTTGATGGATTTCAAGATTGTTTATATCAAATAAGATTTTTTAAAGTAATATAGCTTTAAAATGGACTAACTTGGTTAATTTAACAATGCTAACCAGTACCAGGATTCATTCCATCTTTCTGTCCTGCCATCTCTGCTTTACCCGCCTTATGAACTCAAGAAGGAAGCAGAAGAGGTACTGTTTCTTTTCATGTATCAAATTTTAAGAGCAAGAGTTTTTTTTTCCTTTAAGTCCTCAAATAGATTTTCAAGTCTCAGTGGGGAGAATGTGTCACATTTCAAACCCTAGCCAGTCACCTGAAAGGGGAGTTGGATCATAATGATTGACTTAGATCAACTAAGAATTATCCTAGGAGCTGAAGTGACGAATGCAATTACTTCAGTAATGTGTGGGTGTAGTGCACACCTGAACCAAACTGGACTCTGCTAGTAAGGAAATGGATGCCACCTTTGGTATCTGCAACAACCACCTATTTGCCAGGCACTGTGCTAGATGCTAGGAAGGTAATGTTGAACAAAATACATTATTTCTGGCCTTAAGGGGCTTAGAAAATGTTGAGTAAAGTATTTTAAAAGCACACAAAGTAATGACAAACAACAATAAATTTTTTAAGAAAAATGTACAGGGAGATATGTGCCAAGTAAGGTTTCTATGAGAAAATGCAGTTACTATAATTTGAAGTCTAAGTCAGAGAAAGGACGTAAAAGGAAGACAATCTAAGGGAAAGTATTTTCCTGGCAAAGGAAACAGCATGTGCATAGGCTATGAGGCTAGTTTTAGTACAGCACCTTTGAGGAATGGAAAGAATTTCAGTGTGAATTCAAAAGATGTGATTGAAAGAGCTCATCAATAAGATTTCCTGCTTCTCTTCTAAAAGCCTTTCATTTGTGGTCTCACCCTGATTTTACCTGTGCTATATCCAAGCATCAAGGTAATAAGGAAATGGAAGTGTGAATTGAAGAAACTCTGCTGACAGCATATCAGATTCTTAACCATAATAGTTATTATACCTTGTGCTATGTGTCAGCCTTTCACTGATAATTAATTACTCACCTATAGATGAGTCTTTGCAGTGATGCTTCTTGGAACATAAAATACCATAACACATCTGTTATTCTCAAGAATGTAGAGTAGGGCTTCAAAGCCCAGAATTTAAATAGGTCACACCTCTCTAACTGTTTGGTATCATCAAGCAGTAGGAGCATTTCCTGATTTGCTGGTGCCAATGTCATTGGGGGGAGGGGGTTGGACAGTAGGATTGTTGTTTTCCACTGTAGATGTTGACCAGATGTCAGCAAAAACAGGAATATTACTGTGCTTTCAGTTAAAAATAAAGATAAAATGTTGTTAAAACTTAATGACAAAACATTTAGAACATATTACAAAGGTTACATTTTAAGAAAAAAATGTTTGCAAAGAGAAGAAAATGTCTAATTTTAAAAGAAGGTAAAACTGACTGTCTGTAAAAATAACACAAACAAAAACCATCTTAGTTTTAAACTTAAAGGGTCTGAGGTTGCACTGATATAGTCTGATCCCTGATCTTTAAATCTAATATTCCTGGCAGAAACAAATTGTGTAAAGATTATTTATAAAATAACAATTTTCTCAAATTATTTTGTCTTCTATTTGTTTAAATTTTCTCAGCTCATGCTGAGAAAGAATTTGAGTTCAAATGATGATACAAACTTTGTGCATCAGGGTACAAAATTTCAAGTAATTTAAAATGAAATGGAAAGAAAAGAATGAGATCCTACTTAGCATTGTTAGAGGCTTACAGTAAAAGACCCAACAAATGAAGAAGAAAAGTAGAGAGATAAAGAAAGGATTAAACAAAAAATCCACAGATGAAGCCACGTAGTGTCACGTTTACTTCTGAAACGAGAGCTGACACATCAATATCAGCTAGAAAAGGTGAAGGTAATTTCAGTGTCTCTAAATATACAGACGTATCCCTTGAACAAAACCAGGAGATCTATATCAATAGTGTAGTTGCAACACTTTGTATGCATTGTGAGAGTTTAAAAAAAGTAAGTTGTTTTAAACAAGGCCTGCCAGCTATTCACAGTCTCTGTTACATGAGTGTTTCTTTGAAGAATAAAAGAGGCACTTGGAAGTGCCAACATGCTTTTTATCCTCTGCTCTCAAAAACAACAGTAATGCATAGTAGCTGGCTGAAGGGAAAAAAGAATGAGGATGAAACTTTACTATCATTCAGAGGATACAGTCAAAATTTAGTGAGCTCTGCTGTCCAGCCTTAGATTTTTATCTCTAACTTTTCTTCTTTGTTTCATTAATAGTTTCTAAATAGATTATGAAAAACCAAATCTGATTTTGTTTTTCCTCTTATTATTTCATCAGAGGCAACAACGCTTTTTAAGTTAGCTCTGTGGTTATCCTGATTACTTTCAGCTTTCAGCATGTTGAATGAGCACTTCACACAACTCAAATTCCTAAGGTGCAGGGCTACAAGATACACTGCATTTACACTAATATGTGTATCAGTCAGGGTACAAAGAAAAGCAAAATCAAGATGAGTAATATAGAGTAAGAGATTTATTACAAGGGTTAGAGTTTAAGCAACTATGGGACTTGGTGGATCAGTTTCTGTGGGTTAAGGTCTCTACATATAGTGTTGAACATGAGTCACTATAACTTAGCCAGAAAATAATAAAAAAGACAAGCTAGATATGGAAAAGAATAAGGGCAAAATGGAACCCAAAAGGATGAAATACAACTCACACCTGTCTTGCACTACCTCCAACTTTGATACACTGAGATCATCAGGCAAATGCAAATCAAAACCACAATGACATATCACCTCACACTTGCCAGAATGATTATCAAAAAGACAACAAATAAGTGCTGGTGAAGATGTTGAGAAAAGGAAACCCTCATGGACTGTTGCTGGGAATGTAAATTGGTGCAGTCACTATGAAAAACAGTATGGATATTCTTTGAAAAATTGAAAGTAGAACTACCAGATGATCCAGCAATTCCACTCCTGGGTATTTATCCAAAGAAAACAAAAACACTAATTCAAAAGATATAGGCATCCGTGTGTTCACTGCAGCATTATTTACAATAGCCAAGATATGGAAGCAACCTAAGTGTCCATCCACAGATGAATAGATAAAGAAAATGTGGTGTATATATATAAAATGGAATATTACTTAGTCATAAAAAAGAATGATATTTTGCTACTTGCAAAAACATGGATAAACCTAGAGGGTATTATGCTAAGTGAAATAAGGCAGACAGAGAAAGACATATAATACATGATTTCACTTATATGTGGAATCTAAAAAACAAAACAAATGAACAAACAACAAAAACAGAAACAGTTATAAATACAGAGAACAAAAAGGTGGTTGCTAGAGGGGAGGAGGATTGGGACGGGAAAGAAAGAGGTGAAGGTGACTAAGAGGCACAAACTTTCAAATGCAAAATAAATGAGTCACAGGTATGAAATGTACAGTGTGGTGAATATAAGTCAATAACTATGTACTATCTTTGTATGGTGACATACTGTAACTAGACTTATCACGGCAATCATTTTGAAATGTAAAGGTATACCAAATCACTATGTTGTATAACAGGAACTAGCATAGTGTTGTAGGTCAATTATACTTCAAAAACAAACAAACATACAGAAGAAGAGACTAAACTTGTGGTTCCAAGAGGGAGAGGCGGAATTGGATGAAGGCAGTTAGAAGTTACAGACTTCCAGTTATAAGATAAATAAGTACTAAGGATATAATGTACAACATGATGAATATAATTGCCACTGCTGTATGTTATATATGAAATCTGTTAAGAGAGTAAATCCTGAGAGTTCTCATCACAAAAATTTGTCATGCTGTACACCTTAAACTTATACAGTACTGTATGTCAATTATATCTCAATAAAACTGGAAGGAAAATAAATAAATAAATGCTGCTCCCCTCCACCAGAAAGCTACATGTACTTGGCCTAGGACTCAAGAGAAGCTGAAAGAAGAGATTTGGCAGGAGCTGAAGGTCTAGGTGCTGCCTTACACCAACAAGATAAGCTATCGAATCAGTGTCAATGTGCCAGAGTTATTGTGGCACCCTACAAAGGCCTTCAGAGTGTAAAAGAACACAGCTGCTATTTCTCTTTGCTTTCCCCAAAGCATCTGAATGCTTCTTATGACAATGCTAACACAGCCACACAGTGAGGAAATCTGGGGAAATGCAGTACTAGCTTTGCTAAATCGATAAAAGCACTGAAGTCCACTTCCTGGCAAATATGCATCCTCAAACTTCTAAATAAAGAGAACAAACCATGATTTTGCCTAACATGCTGAAAGTACTCCTTGTGCAACAGAAAATATGCTAAGCACAGCCCCAAAAGAGGCAGTTTCTTTCCAAAAGAAAGTTCTTCTAGATGAACGATACCCTTAGGTATCTTATAACTTAAACACTGAGATTACAAGATAAACTACTATTAATTCAGTTTATGTTAGATGGTAGGGGAATGACAGAGGGGGAGAAATAACTGATTCATTTATGCACAGATATAATATCACAATAAGGAAGAAATACTCATAATTATTGCAGTGCCTGATTCTGCAACTGGTCATGGCCAAAGTTCTTCCACAAGCCATTCCACAGTCCCTTGGCTAGTCATGGTTTCTTGCATGGTGGGTTGTCCAACACCTTCATTCCTGAAGAATCTGAGCCATTAGAAGTTCTGTAACATTAGATTATGGTAGTTTTCTATTTATTTTAATCAGAAAACATGGGAATTCTAAGAGGTATCCCAGGGGATTTCCTGAATTATAGACATGTCCTTTCTTACTCTTCCTGTATAGTAACAACTGAATACCCTTTGACAGTTAGGACAAATTACCCAGCCCTAACCTTTGCCTGATGATTCACTAACATTAAGACACAAAGCAGCTATTTAAAGTTTCAGCTCTAAGTTTAATGAAACTATTGGTTTATCCCCTGGTGGAACTATTTTCCCTTGGGTACTAGTACATCTAGACCAGCAGAGTTCAAAACTAGGTATGGGAAGCAAACAGTTTCACAGGAGGTAAGAGTAAGAAAGGACACTTATTTCCTGGACTTGTGAATCTTGGCTGTGGTTCAAAAATATCACCATAAATTTATCACTGATTTAAGCCATATGTTCTATCCTGGGCAACATAACCACAGTGTAGCATCATAACTTAGACTTCACTAGGCCAGTTCACTGTATGTCAGGAAAACTGTTTCAAGATGATGGGTAAAATGGTAGGAGAAGTAGGTTCCATGAACATGATCATATTACTGCCCTTTACTTGCTGTAAAATGCTATTTGATAATGAGTTAGGCATCCTGTAAGTCCATGGATTTTGGCAAAAGCATTACAGGCAAAGAAGGCAAATTCAGATCCTGAGTAAGTATTTGCTCCCATGAAAAAACAGTGTCACTCCTTCCAAGATAGAAGTAGTACAATGTAATCAATACCAATCTCCTTAAAGCCTTTGAATAACTTCCTCTACAACATACCCCAAAAGTTCTGGCATTTCAATTTTCTCTGGTGTAGGCCACATTTGGGTCCACGTTATCAGTCAACATGAAACTGTCAGAGCCACTCCTTTCTATTTGAGCTAATTGGTTCAGTTGAGAATCTCACATCTATAAAATATTCAGCCTGACCAAACATTATATTCTTCCCAACTGAACCCAACACCCTTAGGACACATTTCCACATATTTTCCCCATAAATTTTTTTTTGTCATAAATGTCTGTCATAAATTGGGAAAATAATGCAATTATATTGGTGTGGATTATAGTACCAATTTTTCATACTTTGTAATTAATTCTCTGGGACCAACTGGGACTTAAGTCTAGTTATATATCTAGAAGCTATGATCTTCCTGAGGAGGATCAACAATCCCTTAAAAACATACATTACAAGATCTTCAGGCAAAAGAAGACTAACTTCTGAGATAGAAGGAAGGGCTATTCTTACTATGAAATGAGGCTCTTTAGAATTTAAGAGATTAAGGTCCCCAGCTTCATGAAAATCTGCCTATACATTCCCATTCCAATTTTCAGAAACTAAGTCCTTCCCAATCAACGCCCTACATCTAATATAAGGGATCCTATGAGCAGGAGAATTCAATTTGCATTGCAAGCCAGCTATATGCAGGAATAGACTTTAGTTTAGTTTTCAGAAATCACAACCATACAGCTACAAGAAATAAGGGTTTCTTATGGGGCAGTCACAGAGGTTTTCTAATCCCTTGAACTTGAGTTGTGTATTTAGAGCCCTAAACTCATGATTTTATTTCTACAAGTTCTCCACTGTATTTATAAGCAACCAACAAACTTACTGCTTATTTTCACTAAAATGTTTCATGGCAGCAACTACTTGTCATGCAGTCTTTCTCCTTTCTCTCTCTAGGTGCTTGAATACAAGGTAGACGTCTACAGTTGGTAATTCTAGGTAACCATGTCACCACTTCATGCCAAGACTACTAGAGCCTACCTTAAAAATGGAAATAATGGAAGATGGAAACTGAAGTAATTTGGAAAATCATGTTTTACTGTTTTTATTCCTACTGTTAAGTGGACAACAGAGGTAGGAACCCTTCTAAAGAGCAGAATAGAATTCCTTATTTGAGATTATTCATCCAGTGGAAAACTGATTTATTTTTCATAAAAATAGAACATTCAGATAGACTACTGATTAATTGAACTCGTTTCATCAGCTACAGAGATCAAACTCTCAGCACTTATTTTTATGCCAAAATAAAATTTCTTTCAAGCTAATTTTTGTGTCAGCCTAGTCTAAATGCCTTAAGAAAAGTAGATCTTGCATCTTTACCAATCAAGAAATAAAGCTGCTATTTGGTCCCAGTTAAACCTAACCAGAAAGAGCCTGATTAGGAATGTTATAGGGCACCTGCTGGTAAGTAAAACTGTGGGTTCCTATTGCCTTGAGTCCTACAGTCAGTAAACACTTGCTTTTTTTTCAAATATAGCATTTAGAGAGACCACAGATTTTAAAACTTGGGAATGGTCATAATTTAAAAGGAAAAGGAAAAAAAAAAAAAAAACAGTAACAAGATTGACACCAGTCAGGAAAGTCTTCAAAACAGAATGATCTTTTGGCAGCATTGTCAGTTTTATTATTCTGAAATAAATGGGGGTCTACTGCTGAGATGGCAGAGAAATACTTCATTACCCCCCTGAGTCCTGGATGAGTGACTTAGGTACATGTGCATAAACTGATGGGTGGATTACACTGGATATTGCTCTGTTTACTGTTAAATTTCTAGCAGCATAGTGAAATGCCAGCTAGGCAATCTTTGATGCAGCCAGCAGAATAAGTGAGGATAGTTTGGGACACAGAGAAATTCTACTGCCTGTGGTTATTCTCCACTGGTTCAGAACAGAGGAAATCAGTTAGAAGTCACAGAGGGAAATTGAAGTACTAAATTTTATTTGGTTTCAAAGTTGGGAAAAAAATTAAAGTGTTAGTCACACTGAGAGGAAGAGCATATAGAATTCAGAGTGGTTACACCAAAAAAGACTTGGGAGATTACTGAGGCCGATAAAGATGACGGTCACTAGGCACCCTTAAGTGGATATTTTGTTCAACTTAGTAGAGGTACATAATTTCAAAACTTCTAAGCTTGAAAATAAATTTAACTTTTATTCATATGTAGTCAAATTAAACTGGAAAAAATTCTTTAATATGATACAGCCCAAAGAATGTATACATCAGAAATAACTGAATAAACAGTGGGCTCATGAGAGAAACAATTTCATTTTTTTTTGACAGGTAGACAGACAGTCTAGATGTTAAGGTCACTGACTCTAGGGTCAGACTAATTTGAGTTTGAATCCTAGCTATATACCTCCTACTACCTACATGACCTGGGCAATTACCTTAACTCCCTTACTTCCCGTTGGAAATACTGGTGGTTAATGGTTATACTGTCCATTAAGAGTTACTGTAAAGGTTAAATAAGCAAATGTATATAAAGAACTAACTCTGTTCACATTAAATACACTCCTACCCTCGCCTCTGTTTGGACCCAAACCTCAGTATTTAGATATATGGTTGATCCTCCTGCCTTCCATTTGCTACTAAATTGATGATTTCTTGGTTAAGTATTTTAGTAAATTATAGATTGATGTCATACTGCATCCTAGTAACATTCAGGAATTAATAATTATCAGAGGCACAGTCATCCAATAAGCAGCAAGTCTGCAGAATCAAGCTTTTCAAGAAGTCATCACCCCTTACTGGTATTGAAGTTCCCTCTACTATTATCTCAGAAATCTTCAATATCCTCTCTCCAGAGGACACTCAACATCTTTCAGTCAGGCAATTTCTGACACTTCAACAAAATCTCTTCAATTTTGGTCTTTCCTTTATGAGAAGTGATTGTTTCAAAGCATCTGCACTGGAGTGTAAAAAAATTTTTTAATTAATTTTTGGAATAAATTATTGCCTTGCCCACAGTGAATAAGTTTCAGAGAAAGTACCTGTGTAAGAAATATTGCTGAGACTCCCTGGGCATGTGACTATTTACTGGATTAAGTATCTAGGCTTCAAACATTTCAGATATAGATACATAATAGTATCTGAATAGCATTATTCAACCTGGGACTTTAACATAGCAGAAGGTTTGACTGGCAAATACTGAGTCCATATTCAGTAATAAAACAATATGTTGGGTACTATGTATACATATAGTCTACAGAGCTGTACTGTCCAATATGGCAGCCACTAGTCCAATGAGGCTATTGAGTACTTTTGAAATGTGGCTCATCCAATTGAGATGTGCTCTAAGTATAAAATACACTTCAGAATTTGAAGACTCACTCTAAAAAAAATGTAAAAAAATTCCAATAATTTCTACCATTTATTACACGTTAAAATAATATTTTTATTATTTTGAGTTAAAATATGTTGTTAAAATTAACTTTTACTTTTTCTATGATATGGCTACTATTAAATTTATATTACATATGTGGTTATCATTATATTTCCATTGAACAGTGCTGTTCTAGAGAATAAAATGTGGATTCTGATAGCAATTATAATTTCTCATTCACTTAGGGATTTAAAACAACACTTAAGCATTATAGCTAAGGAAGATAGTTGAATGATACAACAAAGATGTATGATTCCTCCAATTCTGTCTTTCTAACCTGAAAAATCTTTCCTTCAATCTCTCTTACATTTACATTATATTTAAAGTCCAGTTTTGTTTTTCCTGAAAAATTGGTAAGGAAAAAATTTTTTAAACAATTTTGACCTTTACTGACAGGATAAGCTATTTTCTACTTGAAGTAGGGGCTGAAAACTCAATTCCCCCATTCAGGAGTACTATGACATTTCTGTGAAACAACAGTTAAGTTCTTCTCTTTACCAGATGAAACTTAGGAAGTCTTCTATTTACTCTTCCTGCCATCATTGTTACCACCACCACTGGTACTACAATTATTCACAATAACATTTGTCATGTATTAGATACATAAGAACTTACTGTGCTAAGTACCTGAGATCTGTTTGTTATCTTACAATAATATTATAAGGTATTAAGTCTATTTCACAGGAAAATAAAAACAAATAATTTGCTCAAGGTCACAAAACTAGTAAGTAATAGAGGCAAGATCTGCCATAAAGCCTGTGCCTTTAACAACTATGATTTACTATCCAATATTACTGTAGCAATGAAAGTGCTATCCGAGATACCACTCTAACTTTTGAGACGGAATAATCAAATTATCAATTGTACTTATGTTTCTGTTATGAATGCCTGGTTGCACATCATAAAAAACAATGTTCATTATATTTCTATTGCTCTATGAAAAATCATTCTAATTGTTTAGAATATATTTATGTAACTCTTCTACTTAATTCACTTATTCACCCAGCCAGTATATTTTGAAGGCAGCACTATAGCATTTCGGATACACGATTCATTTCCCAGAGAAGGATGCTTGCTGTTACAGTCCCTCCTCACTAAATTCTAACAGTGCCTCTCCATTCATTGTAATGACTAAAAACTCTCCCATGCATTTCCACATACCCTGGTAGAAGGTGAGGTAGAGGGCAGAGTGTGTCTATGGTTGAGTACCATTGAACATCTGATTCAAATATTCACATTTAACTAAACGCTTGTATTCACATCCTTGCTGTTATAGCTTAACATTCCCCTATGAATAGCACTCTACACCTCTCTCCCAACCTCCCTCCCTCCCACAGTTATAACCTCAGGTAGCTTTCTCCATTTCCATTTTAAAAGTAGTCTCAATTAGATTCTCCTGGAAATCTCCACTTGTATTTTTAGATGTTTGTTTGCCTTACTTTTGGTTTTGAAATTATTAAAAACTTACAGAAGCTTTGTAAGAACAGAACATTTCTATTAAATATTTTCCTGAACCATTTGTGGGAAATTTGCCACATTTAAGGTGACTGTCTTATAAAACCACAGCACAACTATCAAAATCTGTTAATTATCATTACACATAAGACAGATTATTTTCTAAAGATGACTACAACCAGTATCTCTTCCATCTCACATGCTCTTCTTACAAAGTGAGATTCACATTCCTCAGGGAATGTATGGTTTTGGCCTGGGGAGGAAGAAGTGGGCAAGTCTTTATTTCCTCTCCTTGAATTTGGGTAGGCTCTGTGACTTCTGAGGCTAATTCATAAGTGGTGATAAATCTGTCTGATTCTCCTAGCACAACCGCTACTGGGACCGAGCCTCTGTGCTGTCAGGAAGTGTAAGCATGGGCATGAAGAGTCCACAGTGAGTTCCAGGTTCTAAGCCAACAGTCAGAATCAACCACTGGACATGTGAATAAATAAGCCTTCAGATGATTCCTGCTACCAACCAGCAAGTACTTTTATTTTTTTAACATTTTTATTGAAGTATAATTGCTTTACAATGTTGCATTAGTTTCTGCTGTATAACAAAGTCAATCAGCTATATGTATACATATACCCACATATCCCCTCCCTCTTGCGTCTCCCTCCCACGCTCCCTATCCCACCCCTATAAGTGGTCACAAAGCACCAAGCTGATCTCCCCGTGTGATGCAGCTGCTTCCCACTAGCTATCTATTTTATATTTGGTAGTGTATATATGTCAGTGCTACTCTCTCACTTCGTCCCAGCTTACCCTTCCCCACCCCCCCACCGTGTTCTCAAGTCCATTCTCTACGTCTGCGTCTTTATTCCTGTCCTGCCCCTAGGTTCATCAGAACCCTTTTGTTTTTTTTTTTTGGATTCCATACATATGTGTTAGCATACGGTATTTGTTTTTCTCTTTCTGACTTACTTCACAGTAGTCAGCAAGTATTTTTACCTGAAACCCCTGATATCACAGAGCAAAAAGAAATCATCTCCAATGAACTCTTCCCAAATTCCTAACCCTCAGAATCCACGAGCGTGATAAAAACATTATCGTTTCATGCCACTAAGTTAAGAATGATTTCATATGCAAAAACAGATAACTAGAATAATACATTACAATCATCTAATCCTCAAACCCCCCTCAAGTTTTGCCAAATATTCTCCTGAAATAATCCTTTCTAATAAAGGATTCAGTTCAGAAATAGTGTTATATTCACTTATTAACCTCTTCACTATGAAACTGTTCTTCAGTCTTGTTTTTCATGATCTCAATATTTTTGAGGATTACAGCCCATTATTTTACGGAATGCCCTTAGACTTAGGTTTGTCTGAGATGTCCTTTTGCTTATATTCAGATTATGCATCTGTGGCAGGAATACTATAGGAATAATGTGTTTTTCTCCATCATTCCTATCAGCTAGCACACAAATTCAACTTGCTTTATTCCTGGTAATATTCACTTTGATACTCAGTTAAGGTTGTGTCTGTCAGGCTTCTGCACTTTTTTTTTTCTTTTGTAATTAGTGACTATTTTGTTGGGAGATACTTTGATACTATAAAATGTTATCGTCATCAAACACTTATTCATTTAGTTTTTACATACATACGGATTCATGGATTTTTACTTTATGCTATGATATAAATGATATGACATGATAATAATACATAATATATATTATTATATATTATAATATATATTATTATATATTATATTTTAAAATATATATTTTTTTCCTTTTTCTCTTTTTGTGAGTGGATATGTATATGATTCTTTGTGTGATTTTGCCTGTATAGCTTTGCTTTTACCATTTATCCTAGGGTTCTGTCTGTCCATTCTTTTTATTCTATTTATTACTTTATAATTTTTTAAATTTCTAATAATTTTTTTATATTTTACTTTCATAACTATTTTATTTTATTATTTTATTTTATTTTTTCTTTCTGTCTTTCTTTTCTCCCTTTTCTTCTGAACTGTGTGGCTGACAGGGTCTTGGTGCTCTGGCCGGGTGTCAGGCCTGTGCCTCTGATGTGGGAGAGCCGAGTTCAGGACACTGGTCCATCAGAGGCCTCCTGGCTCCACATAATATCAAATGGTGAAAGGTCTCCCAGAGATCTCCATCTCAACAGTAAGACCCACCTCCACTCAACGACTAGGAATCTACAGTGCTAGACACCCTATGACAAACAACTAGCAAGACAGGAACACAACGCCACCCATTAGCAGAGAGGCTGCTTAAATCATAATAAGGTCACAGGCACCCAAAAACACACCACCAGAAGTGGTCCTGCCCACCAGAAATATAAGATCCAGTCTCACCCACCAGAACACAGACACCAGTCCCCTACACCAGGAAACCTACACAACCCACAGAACGAACCTTAGCCACTGGGGGCAGACACCAAAAACAACAGGAACTACGAACCTGCAGCCTATGAAAAGGAGACCCCAAACACAGTAAGTTAAGCAAAATGAAAAGACAGAGAAACACACAGCAGATGAAGGAGCAACATAAAAAAACCATCAGACCAAACAAATGAAGAGGAAATAGGCAGTCTACCTGAAAAAGAATTCAGAGTAATGATAACAAAGATGATCCAAAACCTTGGAAATAGAATGGAGAAAATAAAAGAAATGTTTAACGAGGACCTAGAAGGACTAAAGAGCAAACAAACAATGATGAACAACCAATAAATGAAACTAAAAATTCTCTAGAAGGAATCAATAGCAGAATAACTGAGGCAGAAGAACAGATTAGTGACCAGGAAGATAAAATAGTGTAAATAACTACCACAGAGCAGAATAAAGGAAAAAGAATGAAAAGAATTGAGGACAGTCTCAGAGACATCTACGAAAACATTAAACGCACCAACATGCGAATTATAGGGGTCCCAGAAAAAGAAGAGAAAAAGGAAGGGACTGAGAAAATATTTGAAGAGATTATAGTTGAAAACTTCCCTAATATGGGAAAGGAAAGAGTCAATCAAGTCCAGGAAGCACAAAGAGTTTCATACAGGATAAATCCAAGGAGAAACATGACAAGACACATATTAATCACAGTATCAAAAATTAAATACAAAGAAAAAATATTAAAAGCAGCAAAGGAAAAGCAATAATTAACATGCAAGGGAATCCCTATAAGGTTAACAGCTGATATTTAAGCAGAAACCCTGCAAGCCAGAAGGGAGGGGCAGGACATATTTAAAGTGATGAAATGGAAAAACCTACAACCAAGATTACTCTACCTAGCAAGGATCTCATTCAGATTTGACAGAGAAATTAAAACCTTTACAGACAAGCAAAAGCTAAGAGAATTCAGCACCACCAAACCAGCTTTACAACAAATGCTAAAGGAACTTCTCTAGGCAGGAAACACAAGAGAAGGAAAAGACCTACAAAAGTAAACCCCAAACAATTAAGAAAATGGTAATAGGAACATACATAGCGATAACTACCTTAAATGTAAATGGATTAAATGCTCCAATGAAAAGACACAGACTGGCTGAATGGATACAAAAAGAAGACCCCTATATATGCTGTCTACAAGAGACCCACTTCAGACCTAGGGAAACATACAGAATGAAAGTGAGGGGATGGAAAAAGATATTCCATGCAAATGGAAATCAAAAGAAAGCTGGAGCAGCAATTCTCATATCAGACAAAATTGACTTTAAAATACAGACTATTACAAGAGACAAAGAAGGACACTACATAATGATCAAGGGTTCAAACAAACAAGAAGATATAACAACTGTAAATATTTATGCACCCAAAATAGGAGCACCTCAATACATAAGGCAAATGCTAACAGCCATAAAGGGGGAAATCGACAGTAACACAATCATAGTAGGGGACTTTAAGACCCCACGTCACCAATGGACAGATCATCCAAAATGAAAATAAATACGAAAAGCAAGCTTCAAATGATACATTAAACAAGATGGACTTAATTGATATTTATAGGATATTCCAATCCAAAACAGAAGATTACACTTTCTTCTCAAGTGCTCATGGAACATTCTCCAGGACAGATCATGTCTTGGGGCACACATCAAACTTTGATAAATTTAAGAAAACTGATATCGTATCAGGTATCTTTTCCAAGCACAACGCTATGAGTCTAGATATCAAATACAGGAAAAAATCTGGAAACAATACAAACACATGGAGGCTAAAAAATACACTACTAAATAATCAGGAGATTACTGAAGAAATCAAAGATGAAATCAAAATATACCTAGAAACAAATGACAATGAAAACATGATGACCCAAAACCTATGAGATGCAGCAAAAGCAGTTCTAAGAGGGAATTTTATAGCAATACAATCCTACCTCAAGAAACAAGAAACATCTCAAATAAACAACCTAACCTTACACCTAAAGCAATTAGAGAGAGAGTAACAAAGGACCCCCAAAGTTAGAAGAAGGAAAGAAATCATAAAGATCAGAGCAGAAATAAATGAAAAAGAAATGAAGGAAATAGTAAATATCAATAAAACTAAAACCTGGTTCTTTGAGAAGATAAACAAAATTGATAAACCATTAGCGAGACTCATCAAGAAAAAAAGGGAGAAGACTCAAATCAATACAATTAGAAATGAAAAAGGAGAAGTAACAACTGACACTGCAGAAATACAAAGGATCATGAGAGATTGCTACAAGCAACTATATGTCAATGAAATGGACAACCTGGAAGAAATGGACAAATTCTTAGAAAAGCATAACCTTCCGAGACTGAACCAGGAAGAAATAGAAAATATAAACAGACCAATCACAAGAACTTAAATTCAGACTGTGATTTAAAATCTTCCAACAAACAAAAGCCCAGGACCAAATGGCTTCACAGGCAAATTCTATCAAACATTTAGAGAAGAGCTGACACCTATCCTTCTCAAACTCTTCCAAAGTATAGCAGAGGGAGGAACACTCCCATACTCATTCTACAAGGGCACCATCATCCTGATAACAAAACCAGACGAAGATGTCACAAACAAACAAAAAAAAAACTACAGGCCAATATCACTGATGAACATATTTGCAAAATTCCTCAACAAAATACTAGCAAACAGAATCCAACAGCACATTAAAAGGATCATACACCATGATCAAATGGGGATTATCCCAGGAATGAAAGGATTCTTCAATATATGCAAATAAATCAATGTGATACACCATATTAACAAATTGAAGGAGAAAAACCATATGATCATCTCAATAGATTCAGAAAAAGCTTTCAACAAAATTCAACACCCATTTATGTTAAAAACCCTCAGAAAATAGGCAGAGAAGGAACTTACCTCAACATAATAAAAGGCCATATATGACAAACACACAGCCAACATCATTCCCAATGGTGAATAACTGAAACCATTTCCTCTAAAATCAGGAAGAAGACAAGGTTGTCCACTCTCATCACTATTATTCAACATAGTTTTGCAAGTTTTTGCCACAGCAGAGAAGAAAAAGATATAAAAGGAATCCAAATCGGAAAAGAAGTAAAGCTGTCACTGTTTGCAGATAACATGATACTCTACATAGAGAATCCTAACGATACTACCAGAAAACTACTAGAGCTAATCAATGAATTTGGCAAAGTAGCAGGATTCAAAATTAATGCACAGAAATCTCTTGCATTTCTATACACTAATGATGAAAAATCTGAAAGAGAAATTAAGGAAATACTCCCATTATCCACTGCAACAAAAAGAATAAAAACCTAGGAATAAACCTACTTAAGGAGACAAAAGACCTGTACGCAGAAAACTATAAGATACTGATGAAAGAAATTAAAGATGATACAAACAGATGGAGAGATATACCACGTTCTTGGATTGGAAGAATCAAGATTGTGAAAATGACTATATTACCCAAAGCAATCTACAGATTCAGTGCAATCCCTGTCAAACTACCAATGGCAGTTTTCACAGAACAAGAACAAAAAATTTCACAATTTGTATGGAAACACAAAAGACCTCGATTAGCCAAAGCAATCTTGAGAAAGAAAAACGGAGCTGGAGGAATCAGGCTCCTGGACTTCAGACTATACT
This sequence comes from Orcinus orca, assembly GCF_937001465.1. Classification (NCBI taxonomy): domain Eukaryota; kingdom Metazoa; phylum Chordata; class Mammalia; order Artiodactyla; family Delphinidae; genus Orcinus; species Orcinus orca. The sequence goes on from NC_064559.1 coordinate 119,685,470, forward strand.
ACAAAGCTACAGTAATCAAGACAGTATGGTACTGGTACAAAAACAGAAACATAGATCAATGGAACAGGATAGAAAGCCAGATATAAACCCATGCACATATGATCACCTTATCTTTGACAAAGGAGGCAAGAATATACAGTGGAGAAAAGACAGCCTCTTCAATAAGTGGTGCTGGAAAACTGGACAGCTACATGTAAAAGAATGAACTTAGAACACTCCCCAACACCATACAAGAAAATAAACTCAAAATGGATTAAAGAGTTAAATGTAAGGCCAGGCAGTATAAAACTCTTAGAGGAAACATAGGCAGAACACTCTATGATATAAATCACAGCAAGATCCTTTTTTACCCACCTCCTAGAGAAATGGAAATAAAAACAAAAAAAAAAAATGGTATCTAATGAAACTTTAAAGCTTTTGCACAGCAAAGGAAGCCATGAACAAGACCAATAGACAACCCTCTGAATGGGAGAAAATATTTGCAAATGAAGCAACTGACAAAGGATTAATCTCTAAATTTTACAAGCAGCTCATTCAGCTCAATATCAAAAAAACAAACAACCCAATTCAAAGATGGGCACAAGATCTAAATAGACATTTCTCCAAAAAAGATATACAGATTGCCAACAAACACATGAAAGGATGCTCAAAATCACTAATTATTAGAGAAATGTGAATCAAAACTACAATGAGGTAACACCTCATACCAGTCAGAATGGCCATCATCAAAAAATCTACAAACAATAAATGCTGGAGAGTGTGTGGAGAAAAGGGAACCCTCTTGTACTTTGGTGGGAATGTAAATTGATACAGCCACTATGGAGAACAGTATGGATGTTACTTAAAAAACTAAAAATAGAACTACCATACGACCCGGCAATCTCACTACTGGGCATATACCCCGAGAAAACCATAATTCAAAAAGAGTCATGTACCACAATGTTCATTGCACCTCTATTTACAATAGCCAGGACATGGAAGCAACCTAAGTGTCCATCAACAGATAAATGCATAAAGAAGATGTGGCACATATACAAAATGGAATATGACTCAGCCATAAAAACAAATGAAACTGAGTTATTTGTAGTGAGATGGATCGACCTAGAGTGTGTCATACAGAGTAAAGTATGTCAGAAAGAGAAAAACAAATAGCATATGCTAACACATATATATATGGAATCTACAAAAAAATGGTTCTGAAGAACCTATTGGCAGGACAGGAATAAAGACGCAGACGTAGAGAATGGACTTGAGGAAATGGGGAGTCAGAAGAGTAAGCTGGGACAAAGTGACAGAGTGGCATGGACATATATACACTATCAAATGTAAAACAGATAACTAGTGGGAAGCAGCCGCATAGCACAGGGAGATCAGCTCGGTGCTTTGTGACCACTTAGAGCGGTGGGTTAGCAGGGTGAGAGGGAGAGGAAAGAGGCAGAAGATATAGGGATATATGTATATGTATAGCTGATTCACTTTGTTATAAAGCAGAAACTAACACACCATTTTAACACAATTATACTCTAATAAAGATGTTAAAAATAAATAAATAAAAAGGATGGATCTTAAAAAAATAAAATAAAATAAAAACCAGAGCTTTTAATCCCTTCAAATTATGACTGTGAATTTAAAAAGAGAGAAAGCAAAAATGGCATGATTTACTTATCCTAAAAACAGAGGCTATGCTATAATAATATATTCTTATCTTCTGCTAACATCATACATCCTCAGAACATATCATTTAAGGAAAATTTACTTATATTTCTACACTGGCAGAGTGTGTAACATATTGTGTTTTTTAAAAAAAGAATCAGCAAGATTATCATACTGGCTCTCTATGTTTATGGAACAATGTGGAGCACTGTAATTAACAGTTCCCCTTTTTCCACATTTTTTTAAAATATCACATTTCTTAAACCACTTATGGATTACTCATTACTTCAATTTTGTCTGTCTTTCGAGTGTTGGCTATATTTAGACTGATTATGTTAGTGCCTCCAAAGATAGTAGGAAGCCATAATGTCTCCTACATCATGTTGTCATAAATTTATTCAAGGCTTCAGATAACTTTTTTTTATATAGTTGTTTCATTTCATTATACTGAGTCCTACTACAAACATCATCGGATAAATATACTGTAAATATTTACCTTTCTTCACAATAATGGGAATCACAAGGCTAAATCCCTATGCATTGCTCTAAATATTTACCCTCGTGTGCTAGTAAATGCACTCAAGGACAAAAGCAATCATTCCAGTGTTCACAATAGTACGAGCTGCTTAATTTAGAAAAATAATTATTTCCTACATACAACAGGAAAATGCAGGAAAAAAAAGAAACAGTGTCCCATCAAGTTTTTTCCCATACATATATATAAGTATATATAATTAATTATATATACTTATATGTTAATAATATATTTAATAATATAATATATTTCATATATTATATACAATATATCACAAGTGCTTGAGGACCTCAAGTATAGTTCTAACTCCTGCTACTTGTAAAGGACATGGTGAAATGGGAAGTCAGGATAAAGTACAGTCCTTAAAATTCAGAGTAGAGAAACTCAAGCCACCCTCCGAAAGTATCTCTCACTCCATGAAATGTCCTGGCAACAGAGAGAAAGCTTTTTTCCTTCTTCTTTTAATCAGACAGCTGATTAACACTGAAATTTAAAAACCTGTCTCTGATTATAATACTTTATAATTACAGCTTCTTTATTGTTGTTGTTATTCCCAGTATACTTGACCTGTTCCTTTAATAAGAAGGTTCTCCAATCTTAAGCCACTCTTTTGTCCCCAGTCTGCTTAGTCCAATTAATTTTTACTTCATTTCCCAGAGTAATATTTATGGACTACCACTTCATATATGTGTTCACCTCAATCTTCCTGAATTATCATAAATCAGTACAAGATCAAACATAAACAGAAATACCTGAAGGGAAAAAAAAAACATAGTATCTGAAGACCCTGTAATTTAAAATATAAAACGTACAACAAATAAAAGGACACAGCTCTGATACAAAAATATAACCAAATAATAAGGAAGACTGTGTAAACCAAATGTCATGGACACATGTATTTCAGCAAATGACAGAAAACAAGTTAAGAGAAAAGGGGAAGATTTGAATTAGACTATAATGATATGTATCTTAGTCACATCTGGCTTACAGTTTCATCAGATGTTTATAAAGAAGGGTCTGAGTATTTTAAACACATAATCTCCTAACATTAAAACTAAATAGTGTTTGTAGTTGCTATTATGTGCTGTGTATGAATGTGTCTGTGTGTATATATTTCTGAATATATTTAACACAGTATATAAATATGCAGTATAAGCAAACACTTGAATGAATAAATACACATGATACAGATATCCTTGAAATTTCTTAAATTATTTTCTAGTATCAACAAGAAGAGTTTTCAAATCTGATGGACTGTGGCTACTGTTACACAAGGTTTTGAGGCCAGGGCTGGCAGGCCAAATAAGTAGCACTTCTTAAAGGCTATTACTGCCCAAGAGCACTCTTGTTATCCACCCATTAGTATGATATCATGCTTTATATTACATATCATTTAATGATATAGCTTGAATTTATTATGTTACAGAGTCATTTGGCAAAACATTTGTTCTCCAATTTCTTGTGTAGCTGCATAATCCAAAAGTTGAACATGACACTTTTTTCTTAGTTGGCCTGAAAATCAGTTATAAGTTGAACAAAATGCTTTATCTCACTTATGAACATTAAAGTTATCTATTTTATGTGCTTTTATTTACACTGGTCCTTTAAGGGCTGAGACTATTTTTTTAAGCTTTTTATGCCCAGCACTGGGCATAATACAAGAAACATATTAGGTCCTCAAGAAATGCTTGCTGAATTGAATTGAGAACCAAGTTGTTGTTGGTTAACTTTTCTCCATACATCATTTTAAAATCAATACTACATTGATGTGAAACTGAATAAAATAAAATAATACACAGTACAGATATTATTATAGTAAATAATTAATTTTTCATTGATTTTTTTCTACCATATTAAAATAAAGACGCAAATTTCTATTGAGTATCTATTCTCTGGCAAGTCCTATTTTGCTTGCTGACCTACAGTGTGGACAAAATTTTGAATCTGTGCCCAAAGAGCTCACAAGTCTTGTGAGGGCAGTTCTAGCACAATGTTTTACATTCTGAGATGGAAGTAAGTACATAAGCACATAGAAGTACTCAAATTCATTTCTGGAAAGGGGAATAAACGTCAGTTTTCAAAAGAAAATAATATCTACAATAACATGTCTTACTATGTCCATCCTCAGGGCCTAAAAAATGGTCAATAATTAAGAAATATTCAATGACTTGTTGAATCTAAAATGATATTTTGACAATATAATATATTATAATTTCACTGTTATTTCCCTTGATGTCCTTCTTGACTGAAAAAAATCCCCCCAAAACAAAAATCATCTTCTCCTATACTTGAATAAACCAGGGATTGTTCAAACTAAAAACAGCATCTGTCCTTGAACTATTAATGCCTTTTTTTAAATGTGTAAAATAATTTGTGAAGTAGAATGGAATTTGAGATTTTTAAAAAAGATCTTAACTGATTAGAATGAAGTTAATCTGAAAATGCCATCACATAAAAATTGCCTTTCAATAAAAGTTAACAAAAATGTAAGTATGATGCTATTTTGCTAATCTCATAATTTAGGAAATCAATTTAAGTAAAATTGAGAAATAACCCTGCCCTCTAGTGGTACTTAATAAAGGTTAAAAATATACTGAAAACACCACTGTGTTGCTACAGCAAATCTCACATTTACACAAATTAGAGTAGAAATATTTAAACCTTATAGTTTACATTAACGAATTCACATGTTTAATGGTTTTGGTTGTTGCTGAGACATTTCAGTCCCTTTGGAATTTAGTGAAACAAATTTCACTACATGAAAAGTGTCACCATGTCTCTGCTTGTGAATGGGATTACCAAGACTGTATTAAATTCTTTTATGGAATCTTCTTCCCATTTGAATTTTGATTAAAAATCCACTATATAAGAAAAAATTTACAAAGTCTCAGAGTTTCCTCATTCAACCCCTTGAAATAAACCCCAACTACCTTACCATCCAGTTCTCTGCACTGCCCCAAGAAGCCTTCTTCATGTTGTATGTCTCTGCTTGAAGATTGGTAAAACCATGTCTCTCTTTACTGGCACAGTACTCTGAAGATCTGTATAAAGAATGCAACTTATTGGGACTTCCCTGGTCGTGCGGTGGTTAAGAATCTGCCAATGTAGAGGACATGGGTTCGATCCCTGGTCTGGGAAGATCCCACATGCCTGTGTGCCACAACTACTGAGCCTGCGCTCTAGAGCCCTTGAGCCACAACTACTGAAGCCTGCGCGCCTAGAGCCTGTGCTCCGCAACAAGAGAAGCCACTGCAATGAGAAGCCCGCGCACTGCAACGAAGAGTAGCTCCCACTCTCCACAACTAGAGAAAGCCCGTGCACAGCAACGAGGACCCAACACAGCCAAAAATAAATAAATAAATGTAAAAAAAAAAGAAAAAAAAAGAATGCAACTTATCAACTTAATATATTTTTTTTTATCCTTGCAATCTCTATATGCTTGATTGTATGTTAGATGCCATCTAAAATGGGCTTCTGCTACGAGAAAGGCAACATTCTTTCAGGCAAACATAGCAAAATTGTACAAACAGAAATTACATTATAAAAGAAAAGAAACATATATTGAAATATAAAGACAGAAACCCTGAAATCTTGACTATTTGCATTTTTTAAATCAGCACCTATTTTACCTTTGACTGTCATAAAAACATCAGAGCTAGTCCCTAGCTGTAGAATCCCATTAATAACTATTAGTTATTTTAGAAATCACTAAATTAATCACTCCATTTTCAATGAAATAAATGTTCAAAGAGATCTACTGAGTTAGCCAAGGTTGTACATTTGATTCGTTGGCTGGTTCTCTGAAAGCAATACACACACACACACACACACACACACACACACACACACACACACACACACATTTATATAGCTTTTTATCTTCTGTTTCAATGCTACTTTCAACTTACCACCATAGCTACAAGTATGCTTTTCTATGGTTCAGAATGTGTCATATCCACATCCTAATCCCAAAAATCTCTGAATATGTTACCTTACAGAGCAAAAGATAAGGAAGATGGAAGGATTATCTTGGAGTAGTTCCAATGCGATTATTACAGAAAGGCAGGAGGATCAGAACCAGAGAAGAAGTGATGACAAAGGTAGGAGTGAGCGACAGAGAGAAAGAGAGAGAGAGAGAGAGAGAGAGAGATGAAAACACTGTGCCTTGAAGATAGGGTCATGAGCCAAGGAATGCATGAAGTCTCTAGAAACTGGAAAAAGAAAATTCTCACCTCAAGCCTCCAGAAGGAACATGGTCCTACCAAACCATTTTAGATTTCTGACCTCAAGAACTTTAAGATAATAAATTTGTGTTGTTTTAAACCACTAAATTTGCTGTAATTTGTTACAGCAATAATAGAAAACGAATACAACCCTAGCTAGATTATAAATTCCATGAAGTCTGGAATTATTTCCTCTCTTTTACTTATTCCACTGATTGTCAAAGTATGATGCCTGAATTCACAGTCTCAGAACATCTGGGGACTTACTAAAATGATAATTAACCCATTCCAACCCAGGAAAACCTAATCATAGATACTTTGAGAGGGGCTCAGAAATCTGCTGAGTTGAGAAGCCTGATAAGTGATGAATGCTAAGTTTGTGAAACCCTGACTTATATAAAGTATTTCCTTTACCTAGCAGAGGGAAGAACACAGGGTAGGGAGATAAATATATTTTATTTTGATAAACAGAATTATTGAATTTTACATCTAACAATCAATACCTTGACTGTCACTCTACAATATGATTAATAGATTAATACAATTTAAGTGTTCCAAAGACTTCTAAATGAAGAAATAGGAAACATAAAAATTCCCCTCCCCACCATGCACTTTCCCATTCAGAAGAGGAAATGAGGCAAAGAAAGAAGTTAAATCTAGAGGAGTTGGTGGGAGAAAGCTTAAATGCTTCCTGATCTACCAAAATCAGACTGGGAGGTAGTTGAGAGCAGACAATTTTTTTCATTAATACTATATGTATTTAATGTGACAAATTAATAAATTAATGTTCTAAAGAATAATAAGAACTGTTAATTCTATTTTTGGTTCTTTTTAAATTACATAGGTATATGTGAAAATATTCTCTGGAAAACATTCAACCATATGGAAATAAACAGAAAAAACTAAAAATAACTCTTCCTACTCATCACTTTCCCAGAATCCCCACTCTAACTGTAACCATCTTAACAGTTTTACAGTTGTAAGTGTATGCTTAGGATCATGAATTTACATCAAAGCTCACTCATAACACTCTCCCACTAACCCTCCCACCTAAATGAACACACTCATATTTGAAGGTTTATTATCTCTATAAATGTAATATACATATCATGTATGAAGAAAATAATTTTATAAGGAAATAGAATGTGTGTTTATATATATAACATATATAATTTATACACATATATAATACACACATATACAACATATATATATTCCTTTGTCTTGGAGTTCTTTCTATTTTGTAATATTTAGGCACATCTTATTTGTTTAATTGACTACATATTATTCTAAATATTGGGCATCCTAAAATATGTTTTATTAGTCCCCTAAAGATTGATGCACATTTACATTTTCCAAGTTCTCATAGCTTTCGTAAACACACACATATGTACAGATACAGAAATGCATTATATCCTTGTGCATTTACATATCCCTATAGAACAGACTCATGCATAAAGTGTTTGGGGGGCTCAAAATGTACTCATGGTTTAATATTTGGCTGAATACCACTAAATTGACTTCCAAAAAGACTTTATAAGTTTACACTAACACAAAAGAAATATGAAAATGAAATGGCTTATGTTTAAATTTAAGCTTAGACAGTGATTTTTTTTTTTTTTCCTGGCTGCGAGGCATGTGGGATCTTAGTTCCCTGACCAGGGATCAAACCCACACCCCTTGCACTGGGAGCTCGCGAGTCCTAATTACTGGACCACCAGGCAAGTCCCTAGATAGTGAATCTTAAGAAGACTGCAACGTATAGATTTTATTTTCTATTTTTAAATCGTGCTTCAATGATTACTTCTATAATGTATATTTTAAAAACCTTGAACAATTTATAAAATATTTTTTTTGTAGACTTTAGAGTAGGAATGACATGTATTAGGATAATATCTTTATCCCTGAGATCCCCCAATGGTCCTAAATGTGTCTGATATGTATCACTGTACCAACAGAGTGTAGTAACATGTCAGTGAATTGCTGTGATTAGTATTATGTCTGGTCACTGCGTATTTTCTATAGGAATTCAAAATGGGTGTATCTACACAATCACATAAACAATATAATTCCTCTATACGCCCTTGACCAATGCATAATAAAGTACAAAATGTAACTTCAAAACCCAGAGGACATAAAAGAAATGAAATGTTGTATTACATGAACTGCTAAGTGCTTAATCTTAATTAACATTACAACTTACTTTTCACATGAATGTTATGAATTGCACTTTATTATTCATTTATAAATTGATTACTTTATTTAACAGTATTTAACTGAACATCTTCTATCTGCAATGCACCATTCTAGGCACTGACTATATAGCAATAAACAAAATGAAAATCCCTGCTAATGTAGGGGATTAATGTAGCTTTTATCATTACTATCATTGCTATAATACAAATTAAAAACAAACAAAACAACTGAACTTAGAAAGTATTTTGCCTAAATTCACAAAGCAGATGTGAGAGCTGAGATTTCAATGCAAGATGCTTGACCCTAGAGTCAGTGTTTTACCCACTGTAGCACACCACTTCTCACAGTAGGCCCAGAATTTGTTAGGTCCCAGTCCAAAATTAATGGCCTACGGAACTTTTTAGTTTTAATAATATATTTATCAGAGAACATTATAAAAAGTGAAGGATATTGGGGGATATCATGAATTAAGGCACTATTCTCAAAAACTGTACAGAGTTTTCCTCATTACTTTCTATGCCTCATTGTTTACCTCAATTACCTTAGGGTTTAAATGGATGGTGAACAAGAACATTAGAGTATTTTAAATATTTAGACAATAAAGGTTTTTCTGAACATAATTTGTATTATTCTTTGAATTATTTTAGAGAAATCATGCTAACTCCTCAGTTATATTAACTAATTAATTAATTTATATTAATATCTGCAGAAGGGAAGAAACTTGACTTACAAGTTGAATGCATATTCAATATGTGATTGTAAGACAAAATCCATTCACAGAAATATATTACCAAATTCTAAACTTTATTTGAATTAAAAGAGGAAAAAGGTACCTTTTAAGATGGAAGGAAATTTGTAACTATTTTTATTTAATTATTTAACTTTTTCCCGTTATAGACCACATTTTCCATGATAGCAGGAGCCTTATTATTCTTCTTGTTTACTGATGTGTCATCAATGCATAGCATATGTGTTTAATAAATGTCTTAAATAAATGGAGGGTTATATGCTCCAATAGTAACCAAGTATAGTAGTCTCACCATTTTCTTACCAGTATTATTAGTAATGCCAGGTAATTTAGCAGATGGGAGATCAACCTAATCAGTTTTAGTTGGACTACTGATGAGGTTGAACATGTTTCCTTATATTTCTATGTAAATATATTCCTCATGTCAAATTGCTAATATGTTTTGACTTTATATCTATTAAGGCTTTATTTTTATTTTTTTAATTAGATTGATTCCTGTCTGTATCAAACAAATTAGCCACTTGATGTTTTGAGCAGTATGCAGTCTGTTTAGAAAGTACAGTATCTCTCTCACTGGAAGTGTTTTTAGTAATCACAAAGTTTACTTTTTACCTGGGACAGATGTCTAACAAGTCTGAGTTTATGAAGAGGAATACATGAAGGTTAGGTAGATATCCAAGCTTCTTTTCTCCCATGCATTCCAAAAAGTGGACAAATAATTTACTCTTTTATATTTTGTGAATTAGTCTAAGGTCCCATGAAAATATATAAGGCTGTAACGTAAAACCTATTCTGCAAATGTGAAAGTTTCTACTAGGATATTTTGATCTGTAAGAAAATTGAAAGCATTATTTTTCAGTCAGATAAAAGCACCTTGAGAAAGATTAAATAAAAGTGAAGGGGAAATGCATTTTAATTACTTGGATTCTGCTAAATAAAGAGAAAAAGAGAGTTTCACTTGGGAAAGTCAGCCAATATCTTACAAAATATAGAAAAGTAATGCAATTCACACTGCCATAGATATGAGTTAAAACTGCTGAGAGCCTAAATATGAAACCAAAGTAGAAGCTGTTTGGAAGATGGGCTAATTCAGGAAGGTCTTTTGGCACAATTAGGAGCCATTATTTCATATTCATTCAGATTTGATACCATTAGTAAAGTGAAATTCACATTGTGTTAACACATTCGAAAAAGCAGGAACTGCTGAGCAGAGAAAAGTAAATACACACCATCTGGGCACAGTCATATTTTCTAAATAATTTTATCCATCGTAGTAGTCACTAAGAAATTCTAATTGTATTTATCTTAACTGCATCTTCAAAAATTCTCTGGGAAGAATTTAGTCTAAATGGATCCAATTTTATGAATCCCTCTATTTTTTTTCTTGGAAAATAGTATACATTTGAATGAATATTTCCAAATAGGAGAGGGAGGACAAAACCCACAAAAGTTAGTAACTTCCATTTTTCAGTATTTTGCATATGTATGTTTAAAATCTAGTGAGAATCTGGTAAGCAGTGTGATACACTAATGTACTGATAAGTAAGTGATGTTTAGGGTATTAAAATTCCTCCTAAATGGCAATCTGGCATCACTTTGTAGAAGGAAAAGCAAGGAAAAGAAGAAGAGAGCATTGTACTGGTAGTCTGGGAGTGAGTGGAAGGGGCAAATAAGAAATAATCTGGATATTTAAGACTGACACATGTATAATACAATACGTGTGCTCTGGACTAGTCAGTGCATTGCAGGTCAATCACTAAGCTCTGTTTTTGCTGACTTGTTGAGTGGCCAGTGAGTCTTCATTTCTCATTGTGTTCAATTCATTTATTCAAGAATTATAACATCAGTCAATAATTGTGGGGCTTTATTTTATCAGGTAGTAGGGGAAGAGAAGATTAAATGCATATTCATATTCAGATGTTTTAGCTCTTTGACCCAAAGCAATTTACCTAATCCTTCAAATCTCTTTACTCATGTGTAAAATAAGGAAAATTATATCTTCCTTATAGGACTGTTCAAATAATTTAATGAAATAATGCATGTTAAACATTTAGCACAGTACCAGGAAAAGGCAATAAAAAAATAAATAACAGATTGATGATGATGATGATGTTATATGCTTAGGAACTGAAAATAAATAATTTACTGAACGTTCTTGCAGTCTGTAATTTGACTATCCATTCTCTTAACAGTGTCTATTGAAAACAGGAGGTTTAAATTGTTGCTTAAATCTAATTTATCAGTTTACTTTTCATGGAGCATGCTTTTGATGTTATATGTTAAATATTCTTTGCCTAAGCCAAAATCACAAATGTTTTCTCCAATTTTTTTCTACAAGTTGTGAAATATTAGCTATTACATTTAGATCTATTATCCATTCTCAGTTATTTTACATAGTGCAAAGTTTTTATTGAAGTTTATTTTTAAACATATGAATATCCAATTACTCTATCCATGTGTTGAAAAGACTTTTTACCACTTGATTGCCTTTGCTGAAAATTAGTCATCCATATGTGATTAGGGCTATTTATGTACGCTCTATTATGTCCCATTATTCAATTTGTCTATCTTATGCCAGTAACACTGTCTTGGTTAAGGTAATTTAAAACAAATCTTGAAATAAGGTAGTGTTCATTCTTTATCTCAGTAGTTTAGGTTATTCTCGGTTATTGTCATTTACATATATATTTGAGAATCAGTTTGTCAATTTCCAAAAATTTCCAAAACTAGACTCTTTTTTTAGAGCAGTTTTAGGTTCACAGTACAATTCCCTATATATTCTCTGCCTCTGCACATGCATAGACTCTTCCATTCCAACATGTCCCGCCAGAGAAATAAACAGTTAAAACTGATGAACTTTAGTTGATATATTATTATCACCCAAAGTCCATGCATAGTTTACATCAGGATTCATTCTTGGTGTTATACATTCTATGGCTTTTGACAAATGCATAATGACAGGTATACACCATTGTAGTATCACACAGAATGGGTTTGCTGCCCTAAAATCCTCAGCACTTCACCTATTTACCCTTCCTTCCCCATAACCTTAACCCCTGGCAACCACTGACCATTTTATGGTCTCCATATTTTTGCCTGTTCTAGAATATTATATAGTTGGAATTACACAACATATAGTCTTTTAGATTAGCTTCTTTCATTAACTAATATGCTTTTAAGTTTCCCCTATTTATTTTTATGGTTCGTTAGTTCATTTTTTTTAGTGCTGGATAATATTCCATTTTCTTGATGTACCACAATTTATTTAACCATTCACCTATGGAAAGACACCATGGTTGCTTCCAAGTTTGGGCAATTATAAATAAAGTTGCTATAAACATCTGTTGTAGGTTTTTGTGTGCACGTAACTTTTCAACTCATTTTAGTAAACTCATTGGGGTAAGAGTATATTTAGTTTTATAAGAAAACACCAAAATGTCTTCCCAAGTGGCTGTTAAGTTTGCATTCCCGCCAGCAACAAATGAGAGTTCCTGTTGCTGCACAATCTCGCTAGCAATTGGTATTGTCAGTGTTCTGAATTCTGGCCTTTCTAATAGGTGTGAAGTAGTATCTTGTAACTTGCATTTCCATGATGATAGATGATGTAGATCAATTTTTTTTTTTGTGGTACGTGGACCTCTCACTGCTGTGGCCTCTCCCGTTGCGGAGCACAGGCTCCGGACGTGCAGACTCAGCAGCCATGGCTCACGGGCCCAGCCGCTCCGCGGCATGTGGGATCCTCCCGGACCAGGGCACGAACCCGTGTCCCCTGCATTGGAAGGCAGACTCTCAACCACTGTGCCACCAGGGAAACCCTGTATCAACTTTTTATATGCTTATTTGCCATTTGTATATCTTCTTTGGCAAGGTGTCAGTAAGGTCTTTAACCCAATTATTTATCAGGTTGTTTTCTCATTGTTGAGTTTTAAGAGTTCTTTGTATATTTTGGTTAACAGTCCTTTATCAGACATATCTTTTGCAAATATTTTCTTCTAGTCTGTGGTTTGCCTTCTAAATCACTGTTAAGTGTCTTTCATATAGCAGAAAATTTTAATTTTAATGAAGTCCAGCTTCTCATTTTTTTTCTTTCATGCCTTTGGTGATATCTCTAAAAAAGTCATCACCAAACCCAAGGTCATCTAGGTTTTCTCCTATGATATATTCTAGGAGTTTTATAGTTTTTCATTTTTATATTTAAGTCTAAGATCTATCTTGAGTACATTTTTAAGTATATAAGGTCTGTGTCTAGATTAATAATTTTTTTGCATTTGAATGTCCAGTTGTTTGAGGACCATTTATTGAAAAGACTACCTTTGCTACACTGTAATGCCTTTGTTCCTCTGTCAAAGATCAATTGACAATATGTAAATGGGTCTATTTCTGAGCTGCCTTATTATGTTCCATTGAACTATTTATTCACTCACCAATACTATACTGTCTTGATTACTGTAGCTTTATAGTAAGTCTTGAAGTCCCTGAACGGACTTGTATTGAGAATGAACTGTATCTATTGATTAATTTGGAAAGAACCGACATCTTGACAATATTGAGTCTTTAGAAGTATGAACTCATTACAGTCCCATTTATTTAGATCTTTTAAAAAATTTCACTAAGTGATATTTTATAGTTTTCAGTGTATAGGTCGTGCACAACTTATTTTGGATATACAAATATGAAACACTTTGTGGTAAGTCTAATGAAAAATATGCAAGACCTCTACACTGAAAACTGCAAAACATTGCTGAGAAAATTTTAAAAAGACATAAGTAAATGGTGACATTTTTACAGGTCCTGGTTCAGAAGACTCAATAAGTGTATTTTTATACTATTCTAAATTATTTTTATTTTAGTGTCTAAACATTCACTGCTAGTATATAGAGACATACAATACATTTTTGTATATTTATCTTATATCCTTATTATTTCTAGGAGCTTTTTGTAGTTTCTATCAGACTCTGTACTTAGAAAATAATGAAAAAATTCTGAAACAAAACAGCTCAATCAATGGATTTATTGATTAACGTAAGATCATATCCTTTTGAAATTAGTAAAAACTTGTCATGATTAGCAAAAGCATTGGGATCACTAGTTTTGACTGAAACAAGATGGCTTTACTATTTGAAAAATGATATGCTAATACTTCTAGAGATTCTGGTTAAATGTATCTTACTAAAATACTCAAACAAGAATAATATTTTAGAAAATAGATGAGCATGGAAACCTCTCAATAAGACACTTTTTATAATGGCAATACTCCAATCATTGTAATATTGGCCTTGAAGATATGATTTCTCTAGGGAGAAATGGCATGTGTGTTTGTGTTCAGCTTTTTGTTCCACCCATTGGGAATTTCAATTATTCTTTCACAGTACAATTTTGCCTGTCTTCTCTATTAAACTTCTTGTGAGTTGATGTGACCTCTTTATCCTTTCTTGTCTTTGATTTCTAGTTATTAACTCAAGGTTTTTCCTCTATCAGTAAATAGAAAGTCACTGGTCTCTACTGCCTTGCTTTCAGTTTCTTTTTTATTTTTTGTTCTACATTGATGTTATTTTTGTTTCCTCAGTTTTGCAGTTTCCATGTTAATCTCATTCTGTTGTTTGAATGTATGATGTCTCAACTATCCCTTCCTTATAAAATTCACTATCTCATTAAGTTATTCTATAGTATGAAGTCAGCATTGGGGAATTTTCTTCTATTTCTTGGGTTATATATTATTTAATGCTAGATATTTTCATTGTTAGCCTCCCCTTTCCTTTTAATATACTTGTTGTTGCCTTATACTTTTGCTTCTTTCAGGCCATATGGTTTTCTTTTATTCCTGGAAAGTTCAATTCAGCTAATCTACTGGCTTTGATCTAGGGATGTCTTTTTCTTCTTGTACTTTCCACATCATTTGAGATGTTTATCTTCACTTCTCACTCACAAGTTGAGAATCTACTCGGTACCCTAAACCAAAACTATCTATAGAGAGGGAAAGAACTCAGGTAGAGCTGGCTGTGGACAACCTAATCTATGTCGTCTCTTCTGGGAATTTGTTAAATATCCTTTCCTGGGTTTATTCTACCTAGGAAACTGTTTTATTCCCATAGAGAAATACTCTCAAGATGAGGATTACTCTTCCAATTCAGGATGAAACCATTTCTATTCATTCACTTTCATCATTTTGCTTGTAAAATTACAGAAGCAGTTTTTGCTGTGCCATCATACTTATTCAACCAATCTATAAATTTCTATTAGAATGTGGGGAAATGTAGTAACAATTTTCAAGATCCTCTTGATGTGTCAATTCCACTTTTGGTAAATGGGAGCTTTATAAAAAGTATCACTACTCTGTTAGAATCTTTCTTCTCTTTTCCTTGGACTTTTGCTTCTTAAAAGTTTATGGCATACAGCTGAGGTATTTTTCTTGTTTAACAATCACTAGAGACTTTACTTTTATTTATTTATTTTTGATATCTGAATTATTTAAGTATATGTGGTGTATGGAAAATCTACAGTTTGACTTCCCACTATCATCTTTACTTAGAAATCTGTGTGGCTAATTTTTAATGAATATGAAGACAGATGAGAAATGAGATTAAATTTGCATGAAGCTTGGTCATCATTTTCTTCTTGAAAGACAAAATTTGTGCCAATTTCATAGCAATATTTTCTACAGTTCTTGTGTTCTATAAATAAACTACTATTTTTAGAATTTAAGATGTGCTATACTTTAAAAATTATGATTTACTAAATTAAAAATTCAGCTCAGAGAGGTCCTTCTTGAAATATTCATTTGGTCATGCACATTGACTGATTAATACACTATGCTTCATGCTTAAAACAGACAAGGAAAAGCAGGAAGAAGAGACAAAAATAATGCACAATTTCTACAAAGCAAAATTTGGAAAAGATCTAATCGGGATACAGCCTACTGATTCATTCCCAGGAGTCACTGTCTCTCTGTTCTTTTAGTGATGGAATGTCAATCCATTTCTCCAACGTGTTTGAGCTCCTAGATAGTTATTCAACTAAAGCTGTATTTTCCAGCATCTTATTGTAGCTATTGATAGACATAGCTATGTGACTAAGTTTAGGTCAATGGGATGCGTGTGCAACTTCCAGATGGTACTATTTAAAAATGAAAGTTGCTTTCTCCCCACCTATTTCTCCCTTCTCACTGGAAAGGCAGCAACAAAAACACTACCATGAACCTGGACATGAAAGCAGCATATCGAGGATGATAGAGCTGCCTCAACAGCTATGGAAAGTTAATCTCTGGACACTTCCATGTGAAAGAAACTTCTGTCTTCTTAAGCACAAAGTATTCTTGTTACAGAGTGATTTTATTAAAACAGAAGAGTGTTCTTGTCATAGAAGTCTAGTCTATATCCTAACTAGAACACAACGTGTGTTAATATTTATTCATTAACAAGTAAGGAAAATCCACAAAAGAATATATCATGACAGCAAGAAAGAATCAGAAAAATACAAAGTTAGAAATTTATCTAGGTTTCCAAAGAACAGAAAAGAAAAAAAAAAAAGGAAAGAGCTCCCATCTCATTCTTCCTTACTCCCTTCTTCTCTCTTTCTCCCCCTTGAGTAGGGGCTAAATTTTACAGGACCATAAAGGTCTTGGTAAAAATTTGGTGTAAGTGAAATAGGAAACCACTGAAAAATTCAAAGTAGGGTCTTGAACAACTGTGGTAGCAGTGGAAAATAAGAGAAGTAGACTCATTTGATATGTAGGTTGGAGGTTAAATCTATAAGGTTAAAGTGAAAGTGAATTCTTAAGAGACTCCTAACTGTTTGACTTGAGAAATTGGAGATATTGGGGCATAAGCACCATAAAGGCAGGGTCATTCTTTTGTTTAAAGCTATTACCTAGTGCCTGAATCAATGTCTTTTATATAGCAGGCACTGAATTAAGATTTATTCAATGAGTGAAATAAGTGGTACTATTTACTGAGATAATAACAACTACAGGTTGAGGGTTTCATGTGGAATATTTGGATACATTAATTTGGAAATGCTTCTGAATCTTCAAAATGGAGATGTGGATTCATCAGGGTTGAGAAATAGAAGTGGAATGAAGCAATCTGGATAGAAGATAAAGATTTATAACCTTTTACATACAGATGAAATATAAAGCCATGAGTAAAGAAGAGAAGGCTCTACACTCTCCTTGAATGAAAAAGAAAGAGGGCTTATGACATGGCCTGAGAAATCCCATGGCCTAGAAAGACGGTAGATAAGAAAAGTCCAAAGGACACCTGAAGTAACACAACACTGTAAATCAACTATACTCCAATAAAAATTTAAAAAAAAAAAAAAAGAAGCTACTGCCTACACATATCCTCAGCATGCTAGAGCCATCTACTTGTGAATAAAAGGCCATGTGGGCCATTAAGAGAACTTCGAGTGGCAGGATAGAAAATGGCAAAAAGAAGGAAAGTATGGGCTTTCTTTTCCAAGTTGTGAGTAGATAACTGTGTTTCCTGAGCAACATAATATGATGTCTGAACACATATGAGCAGGATTTAGGGTTTTAATCAATACAATTTACAGCAAAATTCTCTAGTATATTTAATAATGCAACTAATCCTTATTGTGCTTCATGGTAATTAGGCACAATGTTAAGCAGCTTGCATAAATGAATGTGATTAGTATGATGTTTATATAGCTAAACTCAATTTTTTTATTGTCAACTGAAGAATAGGGAGGCAAAAAATGTGGAAAGAAGGATGCTTTTTTGTGTGTGTGGTACACGGGCCTCTCACTGTTGTGGCCTCTCCCACTGCAGAGCACAGGCTCCAGACGTGCAGGCTCAACGGCCATGGCTCACGGGCCCAGCCACTCCATGGCATGTGGGATCTTCCCGGACTGGGGCACAAACCCGTGTCCCCTGCATCGGCAGGCGGACTCTCAACCACTGCGCCACCAGGGAAGCCCCAGAAGGATGCTTTTTTGAGGCCTCTTCAACACTCTTTGATAAGTAACCTGGTAATATCCTTCTTTTCAAAATAAAGCTCCTCAATCAAAATCCTTGCTAACTGCCTTACATGAAAAGCCAGTAAAAGCTGGACTCTGAGTTTCATTTCCTGTCTTGACTTAAACTCTGTCATCTCATTGACAATTAAAGATGCTTCAAAGATGAGAAGGAAGTAGTTTTGTAGAATTTACAAAAACTGGCATCTAATAAGAGGCAGGTCAGATCAAGGAAGTCCAGGAAAAAGCCAAAGGCAAAATTGGAAAGACATCAAAATAAATGTAAATGTTAGATTAAAAGCAAGATTATGAAAGAAAGCCAGGAATGATTTGATTTCTGTCTTTCCTAGTGTGATCAAATTCACTTCTGATTTTTTAGGCAAATCAGAGAAAGTTCTATAGCTTCTATGTACACTTTTAGATAACATAAATTCCTACAATCATTTGTAGTCATAAAAGTAGTGTCAGGTCAGTAGTTAATAATGCCAGTACAAATGAATAATTAAATTTTATAAACTTTATTTAATTATAGAGCTCAACTCAGTCTTTGGCAGGGTACCCTCTTTTAGAAGAAAAAGGAGTTATGATAGGCTTTTTTCTTTCTCAGTCTTGCTCTTCTATACTCTCTCATTCATATTGCTAACTCTGGTTTGTACTCCTTCATGATTCAGAGAGAAAAAAAAGGAGGATATTTATTGGGGGCCATAGAAGTTCTTACTTGACTAAAATAGTCATGGTGTAATAGTTATTCTGTTCTCTGGGCTTGGCATTGTATTTAGGGTTGAATTTATCTTTGTTTTACCCTCTTTATTTCTCTTTCCATATTCAGAAATGTTACCAACTCCTTTAATTCAACTGTCATTTTAATTTAGATCACTCTTTTTAGGGAGTCATCTCATAATGACAAGAGAAGGTCATTTAATTCAGAGGACATTATAATGCTAAACAGTTGTATGCCTGAAAAAGAACTTCAAAGTACATAAAACAAAACCTAATGGCACTGTAACTCATCAAATAAAGTTGGAAATTTCAATATTCCCCTCAATAATTGATAGTATACTAGGCAGAAAATCAGTAGGTATAAAAGACAAGAAAAAGCAAAAAACAAGAAAAACTGTTAGTCAACATGACGTGAATAACACTTATAGAACAACAGAAACACCTGAAACTAATATATTATAAATCAACTATACAAAAAAAGAAAAAAAAAAACTTCAATGAACAATCCAAAAGGGAAATTTATAAACAGTTCCATTTACAATAGCATTACAAAGAATTATATACTAAAGATTAAACTTTTCCACAGATTCAAAACATTTGTACAAATAAGAACTACAAAAAAATTAATGAAAGTATTAAAGAAGACACAAATAAATGGAAAGACATCTCATGTTCATGGATTGGAAGACTTAATATTGTTAAGATGTCAATACTACACAAAGTGATCTACAGATTTAATGCAATCCTTATCAAAATCCCAACAGTATTTTTTGAAGGAACAGAAAAAATCCAACCTAAAATTCACATGAAGTCTCAAGAGACCCTGAATTGCCAAAACAATCTTGAAAAAGAAAACATAAAGTTGGAGGACTCATACTTCCTGATTTCAAAATTACAAAGCTATAATAATTAAAATTGTGTAGTACTATCAATAAAGGCAGACATACAGACCAATGGAATAGAAATAAATTTTCACATATATGGTCAAATGTTTTTGATAAAGGTGCCAAAAACATACAATGGGGAAAGGACAGGCTTTTCAACAAATGGTGTTGGAAAAACTGGGTATCTACATGCAAAAAAATGAAGTTGGACCCTTCTCTTACACCTTACAAAAATTAATCCAAAATGGATCAAAGACCTAAATGTTAGAGCTAAACTTATAAAACTTAGAAGAAAACATAGGGAAAAGTTTTCATGACACTGAATGTGGTAGTCATTAGATAAATATGATACCAAAGTATAGGCAATGAAAGTAAAAACAGTTAAATTTGACCACACCAAAATTAAAAGCTTTTGTGTATCAAAGGACAGAACCAATAAAGAGAAGAGGCTGTAAACGAATGGGGGAAAAAAAAAAGATTTTTAACATTTCATTCCGATAAAGGATTAATATCCAGAATATGTAAAGAATTCCTAATCATAAGAAATACAAATCAAAACCAAAATGAGATCACCTTCTATCAAAAAAAAACAGAAAGTAACAAATATTGGTGAAAATGTGGAGAAAGTGGAACGCTCATACTACTGGTGTGAATGTAAACTGGTACAGTCACTATGGAAAGGAGTATGGCAGTTCCTCAAATAATGAGAGGATTTCTGTATGATCCAGCAATTCCACTTTTGGGTGTATATAACAAAAGAAAGAAACCAAGATCAGTGTCTTCAAGAGATATTTGTACACCCACCTTCAAAGCAGCATTCATAATAGCCTAAAGGTAGAAGGGACCCACATGTCCATTTATGGATAAATGGATAAACAAAATGTGGTATATACATAAAATGGAACGTTATTCAGTCTCAAAAAGGAAGCAGATTATGGACATTATACTAAGGAAAATAAGCCAGTCACAAAAGGACAAATACTGTATGGTTCCACTTATATGAGGTACATAGAGTAATCAAATTCATAGAGACAAAAGTAGAACGTTGGTTACCAAGTTTTGGTAGGGGATGGGGTATTGTTGCTTAATGAATATACAGTTTCAGTTCTGCAAGATGAAAAAGTTCTGGAGATTGACTGCACAACCGCATGAATATACTTAATACTATTGAACAGTAAAAGTAAAACTGGATAAGTTGGGGGACTTCTCTGGTGGCACAGTGGTTAAGAATCTGCCTGCCAATGCAGGAGACATGGGTTCAAGCCCTGGTCCGGGAAGATGCCATGTGCCGTGGAGCAACTAAACCTGTGTGCCACAACTACTGAGCCTGTGCTCTAGAGCCCATGAGCCACAACTACTGAAGCCTGCGTGCCTAGAGCCTGTGCTTCACAACGAGAAAAGCCACTGCAATGAGAAGCCTGTGCACCACAACAAAGAGTAGGCCCCGCTTGCTGCAACTAGAGAAAGCCTGAGTGTAGCAATGAAGACCCAACATAACCAAAAAATAATAATAATAAATTTTTTTAAATGGATAAGATGGTAAATTTTATGTTATGTGAAAAATATATGTAAAAATTAGTAGATACCAACATATAAAATAAATCAAAAGTCAATAATTTTTTTAAAAATGAAAAATCATAAAAGGTACATTCTCCAACCAAACTGTAATTAAATTTGAAATAAATAATTGAAAGATTTCTGAAATATCTCCCACATACTTGCAAATGAAATAGTATACTTCTAAATAACCATGGGTCAAAGAAAAACTTAGAATAAAAAAATAATTTTAATTGAATGAAAATAAAAAACAACTTATCAAATTTGAGGGGTGCAGCTAAAGCAGTGTTTAAAGCAAAATACATAGCATCAAACACACATATTAGAAAAGACAAAAGTACACAAATCCATAAAAAGTAAGCTACCTTTACTCACAGATGACAAGATCATGACAGTATCATCTATGTCAAAAATCTTTTGGTATCTACAAAAAGCTATTAGAATTAATAAGTCAGACTAGCACAGCAGTAGAACATAAGATCATTATATAAATTATATGATATTTTCATAACCTACCTATATCCTATCAATAATCAATAAGAAATTGAAAATTTTAAAGAAATACTCAACATTAGCATCAAATATATGGGATATTTAAGGGAAAATCTAACAAAAATGTGCAGCTCTATATACTGAAAGCTACAAAATATATGGAAAATATTTTTTACAGATCTATATAAATAAATATACCATGTTTATGGATAAGAAAACTCAATATTGTTAAAGGATCAATTATCCCCAAACCCAATGCAATTCAGATCAAAGTCTCAGTAGGCTTCTTTGTAGAGATTAACAAGTTACTTCTAAAATTTATACAGAAACTGAAAGGACCCTAGAATAGCAAATTTTTTTTAGAAAGAAGAATAAAGTTGGAGAACTTACACTACCTGCACTATAGTTATATAAATTATGAAAATGTGGATTAGATATCAAATAGATAAATAGAATAATAGGAAGTACAGAAATATATCTACACATATGTACTTATTTAATTTTTAACAAAGACACAAAGGAAGACCAGTAAAAGAATAAATGTCTTTTCAATAAATAGTGCCTGAATTTTTGGAAATTCACATGAAAAAAAGAAATGAACGTGTATCTACACTTCACATTTATAAAAATTAAATCAAATGGCTCATACACTTAAATGTAAAACCCAAAACTATAAAACTTCTAGAAGAACACATAGAAAAAAGAGTTTGTGAACTTTGGTTAGGCAAAGATTTCTTAGATACAACACCAAAAGCATAATTTATGAGACAAAATCAATACACTGAAGTTTATCTGAATTAAGAACTTCTACTCTTTAAACGATAATGTTGAGAATGAGAAAACAAGGCACAAACTGGGAGAAAATATATTCAAATCACATATCTTATAAAGGTCATATATTCAAAATACATACAGAACTCAAAATTCAATAAAAAGGAAGCATACAAGCCAGTTACAAGTGTACAAAAAAACTTAAATAAACATTTAATCAAGTCAACATATGGATGGCAAATAAGAACACTAAAAGATGTTACACGTTATTAGCTGTAAAACTGCAATGAGATATCCCTACAAACCTATTAGTTCTAAGACTAAAAAGACTGAACATACCAAGTGTTACCAAGAATGTGGAGCAACTTGAAGTCTCACATCCTTCTGTTGCAGTGGTAAATAATTTGACAGTTTCTTAACAGTTAAATACACACCAACTCTACCATTTAGTCCTTCCACTCCTTGATGGAATGAAATGCTCAGCAATTTGCTGTGTGCAATAAAAGGGATGAATTTCAAAGTAATTATGCTGAGCTGAAGATGCCAGGTAGAATACATACTGTAAGAACCCATTTATATAAAACTGTAGAAAATGCAATCTAATCCATAGCAACTGAAAGTAGATTAATGGTTGCTGGTGATCAGAATGGGTGGTAAAGAGCAGTAGGAAGGAATTTGAGAAAATCTGGGGTTGATGGAAAAGTCCATTATCTAGATTGTAAACATATGTCAATACCTATCAGACTATATACTTAAACATTTATTTTATGCATTTATAAATCAATATTTTCAGTAAATAAGAAATACTTTTTTTCAGATAATCAAACACTAATAGAACTTACCAGCAAATATGCACTACAAGACAAATTTTAAATAAAGGATTTTTGCAGAAGAAAAATAATAACAGAAATTTGGCTTTAAATTCAGTGAATAATACTGGAAATAATAAATATGTGATAAATATATTTTTGTCATTTTTTAAATCTCTTTCAAAATGTAATTAACTGGATAAAGTAGAGTGTCTTTTGGAGGTATATGACATTGTAGAAATAAAATATATTAATAAAAATAGCACAAAAGATGGGAGGGGAAAATGGAAATACAGTGTTGTAAAGTCCTTACACTATAATTGAAGTGGTATAAGTATTACTTGAAAGTAAATTGTGGTAAGTCCATGACGTACATTACAGACCCTGATGCAACCACCAAAAACAAAGTACAAAAGAAGTTGAAGCTAATAAGCAATATCTGAGATAAACAGAATCATAAAAATAATTAGTCCAAATGAAGGTAGGAAAAAAGCAGAAAAGCACTAAAAAGTGGATAGGAAAATAATA
Source organism: Orcinus orca (assembly GCF_937001465.1). Taxonomy (NCBI): domain Eukaryota; kingdom Metazoa; phylum Chordata; class Mammalia; order Artiodactyla; family Delphinidae; genus Orcinus; species Orcinus orca. The sequence continues at coordinate 119,709,556 of NC_064559.1, forward strand.
TTTAGTGAGATATAGAATTAAACCCAACCAAATCAATCAGATTAAATTGTATAAACACTTCAATTCAAAAGCAGAGATTGAAAATTTTTATTTAAAAATGAAGATACAACTATATGCTGCCTACAATAAATCCATACTAAATATAAGGTTGCAGTTAGGCTAAAAATTAAAAGATGAAAAAAGGTGTAACATGAAAACATTTTTTAAAAAAAGGATAAAGTATCTATATTACTATTGGGCAAAGCAGATTTTAGAACAAAGACTATTGTCAAGATTTGAGATTTGTGTCTGTAGTTCCTGGAGTTTCCAGTAATTAAAATGAGTGCCATTATACAGAGTTTTAAGGGAGTTATAGTTCCAGAGATACTTTAACCTGGAAACATGGGCCTAGTATAGCTCACCCCTAATGAAATCCCCAGTTCTTAAACACACAAGAATAAGAAGAGTTCTGCTAAAGGGTTATAGGCCCCACTTCCCGTCTCTTAGATATGGCCATAGATAAATTGAGCAAAATAAATCCTTTCAGAGAACAGAAATAGAGATAAACATATATAGAACCAAGAATTCATGCCATGGTCAAGACAGGGAATAGCGGATATCCCATTCCAGATAAACATAACATATGCTGTTGAACACTGAATTTTGCATGCTGTATGTCTTCTATTCACCTTCAAATGGTATTTGATACTCTAATTACCCCACCTGTCTGTTCTGTTGCTGTTTCCCCATGATCATATATTGGAGGTATTATGAGTAGTTAAGTTTATTATTTAGCCAAAGGTTTCTGGACCATGATAAACAACATCCATACCTGATTTGAGGAAGGCATATTGACTGAGCATTCTAGATTCAGAGAACATTTACCCCACGACATCAATTTGGGATTTAGCAGATGATGAGATATAAGGTTGTCTACCTTGGGCATTGGTGAGGGCATTTTTTACTATGTGTGGAAGTATCATAACAATAATGATATTAATAACAATTATCATTTACTGAATAACTACTATTTGCCAGGCATGATACCTGCCTTTCAAGTTAGATTATTTCATTTTGTCCTTCAGGCAATTCTATGAGATAGATATCATTATTATTCCCATTCTTGCAGATGCTTAAACAAAGCCTCAGATCAATTTTTTAAAACTAGCTCAAAGTCTGACAGCTAGAAAAATTAGGTGCTTGAATATAAAGCCAAGTACCTCAATTCTTAGGTATCATACAATATATAAATTAGGCATGAATGCTTTGATTATGTATGCTTCGAAAGAAAGGTGTGTGTCTATGTATGTGCTTATGTGTGTGTGTGTGTGTGTGTGTGTGTGTGTGTGTGACAGCCATCTTCCTACCTTGTAGCAAGACGCTGTCTAATCAATCCAGAGACTGAGCCTGACGACCAAATTTGAGCCTTTAGGTTCACCTATGCATAAATCCTGATAAACTCTTCACTTTTTAATCACATTAATCAGTTAATTTCCTTTAAGTTACCTTTGGCAAAGTACTTAACGTGTAAGGTCTTCAGTTCTTTCCTAATGACAATGAAGATATTACACAGCATCTTTTATTAATAGATTCATTCAGTATATATATGTTGAGGATCCCTCTCTACTAAGCTAAGGTACTGAAGATTTAATTAAGATGAAATAGATTTTAGCCCCACTCTCAAGCCTCATGTAGAGTAAGGCTTTAATATAGAATCAATAAATGGTTATTAAATAAATGAATTACAAATTCTAGACCAAAAATGTTGAAGTACTGTTAGACACATGATTTTAAGATTTGAGTGTGAGCAATAAACAATAGAGATAAAATAGACACTTGAAGACATAAATGCCAAAATATTTATTATTTTCTGTCCTCATCTGTAGTCCAAAAACTGATACAAAAAAAACTATTTTATTTGAAATTTGACTTTTAAATTTAGGCCAACAGTCAAAAAATGAGCATAGAAGCTTTTAAAGCCAAATGTGACCTAGATTTTTTTCTTTTTAACAAATAGCTTTCTCTTTTCTTTGTTTTTTTTTTTTTTTTTTGCTTGTTTGGTTTTTTTTTTTTGACCTGACTTAAAACTCACAACTTCCACATCCAGAACAGATAAAATAGTACAAAACAGGCATTTACTTATGGAATAGTCACATTTAACCTCAACTGCAGGTTTTGTTTCTAAATTATGCCCTTTCTTCCCTGTGCCCGATCAAAATGAACATTTCTGAAATTCTGTTCACTGAGAGCTTATATCTTGTGGTATTTTAAAATAAGTATCAGTTGACCTGATTTTTCAAGATATATGAAATTCTGGCAGGTTATGCTATGCATGCTTTTGTAAAGTCATGGTATTTAAACTATATAAAACTCATTTGTTTGCATCTTATTTCATCACCTGAGATGACCAAGAATGACTAAGCAGTCACAGACAAATATTGGGGTTATTCTCTATTTCTTGATTGTTCATTACTAAGCACCTATTAGATGTGTAATATGATTCACATTTATAAGCAGAATATAGATCCCAATTTCTATGAGCTTGAATTTTAAGTGGAGATAAGACACATAGCGTTTGCTACAAAAACAGTGGTAGATTCGGAGAGATCTTTGAAATGGAATATTAGGACTGGCGAATATAAGGAGAATGCAATTGAGACCAGAAGTTCTGATTGTAGAGTAAAATGTACTACAGAAACTTATTTGGCTATAGGGTTTAGATGAACAAAAGAATGCTTACTCTGTGTTTTAGTGTGTCCATGTATCTTCATCATTATCATAACAATCATCGTCTTCATAACTAACATTTGTTGAGCACTTGGAATATTCCAGGCACTGCTCCAAGAACTTTTCACATATTAATTCATTAATCCTTACCAAACCCCTGCAGGGTAAGTATAAACATCATATCCATTTTAGAGATGAAGAAGCTGAAACAGAGTGAGAATAAAAGACCTTCTCCAAAGTCACACATGTAGTAAGTCATAAAGCTGGATTTATATACATTATGACATCCAAGTGGCCCACTGGTGTGTGTATGTTTTTGTATAAATATGTAAGGTATAAATATGTAGTTTAAATATTTTTAAAATATTACAATTGTATTTCTCTGTGACTTAGCCATGCTGAGCTGCTTACCATGGCTCAATGACAGATGCACTTTTGAATTCTGTACTTGACCACTTACTAGTTGAGACAAGTTAATTCAACTTTCTGCTCTCCAGAAAGTAGGCAGATAATAAAATACCTACCTCATAGGGTTTTGAAAAATAAATGACTGTGTAAATGAAGCTCTTAGGATAATGTATGGCACATAGCAAGTGCTCAGAAAAGATTGGCTATTATTCTAGACATGCCATTTCCTTTGCTGGTATCTTAACAGATACTTTTCTTTTTCAACACCCAGCTCAAATAACAGTTTGGAAAGCTCTTTAAGAATTCACTGGAAATACAATTCTTTGTCCAACTTTATAAATCTTATAATCATAATTCACTTATAGAGCAACTGGATTATAGAGCAACTAATGAAGTGTCAATTGACCTTTTCTTCAGTACAAGATGTAGTCTCAGAAATATTTTGGTCATAGAAATGTAACACTCATTATGTCATGTAAAGAACTTGACGAACCCATGCACCACAGAATTCTCTGCCTTTTTGGTGTACCTAATATTTAGTCTTTAAAACTTTGTCAAGTCAACTATTCATGGAACCTCCTTATTGATACACTTAACCTCACTCCTCTACTTTTTCAAGTTTTTTTTTTAATTCAGGGGAGAAGGGACACTGGGTAAACCGTAGGGCACTATTTGTATTGATACATTCTTTTATGTAGATCTACTATAATGCTGAGAGGTCTATGGAGTGCACCATATTCCCTTGAACATACATAAAGAATATCCCATTAATGAAACCTAACCAGGAATATGAATGGTCTTATATAGGAAATAATTCTACAATTGAGTTACATTTGGGAATATTTAGAAATTATTTACTGCGCATCTAGTATATGCAAAGAATAAAGCAAACAGTCACAAATTAGTTTATAATCTAGTGTGGAGATTCAAATAATATACAGAAAATAAGCAATACATATTGAGTGGGGAAATGGTGACTTCAAGTTAACAGGGACTTAATTAACAATATATGTTTAAAGTCCCATTTCAGAGAAATGAGATTCAGATGTCTCCACTGGGTCTCAGGGTATAAGAAAAGTCTAGTGAGAGGCACTTGTTTTAAACCTCATGTCAGATTTGTGGTTATTGTAAACTCAAGCTGAGCAGATTATGAACAAGAAAATCTGACGTAAGGCTATTATTGAATTCCACCCTAGCATAGGAAATTGCTTCATGTTTTAGTAAAAGAAAGAAATAAAGTACACATTGTAATATAAGATGCTTTGAATTTGTATTTGTTAGGTATTTCTATTTTTTAATGTCAAGATGACAAAATTAACTCTCAATAGAGGGAATCTCTACTTTCAGTTTTCTTCTGCCTGTGCTTCTATGTGAAGTCAGAAAACAAGGAATCAGCATATAAGAAATACAGGATGAAGATGGTCAAAAGGTACAAGCTTCCAGTTATAAGATAAATAAGTACTAGGATGTAGTATACAATATCATAAATATAATTAACAGTTGTCATATATGAAAAGTTGTTAAGAAAGTAAATCCTAAGAGTTTTCATCACAGGAAAAATATTCTATTAATTTCTTTAATTTTGTATTATATGAGATGACAGAGGTTCACTAAACTTATTGTGATTAATCATTTCATGATGTATGTAAGTCAAGTCATTATGCAGTATACCTTAAACTTATACAGTCCTGCATATCAACTATATCTCAATAAAACTGGAAGAAAACTATCACAACATTGTTAATTGGCTATACCCAAATATAATATAAAACGTTTCAAAAAAAAAAAGAAAATTCTAAAACTAGGGAAATTATATATAAAGGAAAATAATTTAATCACTGATAATTTCACCCATAATTAACATTTTGGTGTATTTCCTTTAAGTTACCCCATGTATTTTTTTCCATTTTATCTACTTGTATATGTTTTAGTATTTAGCTTTTTTTTAATGTCAAACATTTTATAGGGTTATTAAACATGTGTATGTTATATTTACTGTATTAAAACAAATCTTTACTTAAATAAATAAGAAACAAATAAAAAAGGAAATACAGGCATACCTCAGAGGGAGATATGGTGAGTTCAGTTCCAGACCACCCCAAAAGTGAATATTGCACCAAAGAGACTCACAAATATTTTGGTCTCCCAATGCATATTAAAGTTTTGTTTACACTATGCAAGACTCTATTAAGTATGCAGTAGCATTATGTGTTAAAAAATTGAAAACACTTTATTGCTATAAAATGATAACCATCATCTGAGCCTTCAGCTAATCATAATCTTTTTGTTGGTGGAGAGTCTTGCCTTGATGTTGATAGCTCTGACTAATCAGGGTGGTGGTAACTAAAGGTTGGGGTGGCCGTGGCAATTTCTTAAAATAAGACAGTAATGAAGTTTGCTGCATCGATTGACTCTTCTTTTCATGAACAAATTCTCTGTAGCATACAGTGTTGTTTGATAGCATTTTACCCATAGTAGGACATCTTTCAAAATTGGAGTCAACTCCTTCAAAGCCTGTCCACACTTTATCAATTATTCTAAATCCTTTGTTGTCATTTCAACAATCTTCACAGCACCTTTACCAGGAGTTAGATTCGATCTCAAGAAACCACTTTCTTTGCTCATCCACAAGAAGCAACTCCTCATCCATTCAAGTTTTATCATGAGATTGTGGCAATTCAGTCACATCCTCAGGCTCCACTTCTAATTCTGGTTTTCTTGCTATTTCTACCACATCTGCAGCTACTTACTCCACTGAAATCTTGAACCCCTCAAAGTCATCCATTAGGGTTGGAATCGACGTCTTCCAAACTCCTGTTTATGTTGATATTCTGACCTCTTCTCATGAGTCATAAATGTCCTTAATGTCATCTGGAATGGCGAATCCTTTCCAGAAGGTTTTCAATCTACTTTGCCCAGATCCATCAGAGGAATCACTATCTGTGGCAGCTATAGCCTTATGAAATGTACTTCTTTAATAGTAAGACTTAAAAGTCCAAATTACTGTTTGATCCCTGGGCTGCAGGATGGATGTTGTGTTAGCAGGCATAAAAACAACATTAATCTCATTGTACATCTCCATCAGAGCTCTTGAGTGACCAAGTGCACTGTCAATAAGCAGTAATATTTTGAAAAGAATCTCTATTTCTGAGCAGTAGGTCTCAACAATGGGCTAAAAATAGTCAGTAAACCATGCTGTACACACATGTGTTGCCATTCAGGCTTTGCTGTTCTAATTATAGAGCATGTGCAGAGTCAATTTAGTGTAATGCTTCAGATGTTCAAAATGGTAAACGAGCACTAGCTTCAACTTAAAGTCACCAGCTGCATTAGCCCCTAACAAGAAAGTCAGCCTGTCCTTTGAAGCTTTGAAGGCAGACGTTGACTTCTCCTCTCTAGCTGTGGAAGTCCTAGATGGCATCTTCTTCTAATAGAAGGTTGTTTCATCTACATTGAAAATCTGTTGTTTAGTGTAGCCACCTGAATTAATTATCTCAGCTAGATCTTCTGGATAATTTGCTGCAGCTTCTACATCAGCACTTGTTGCTTCACCTTGCACTTTTGTGTTTTGGAGATGGCGTCTTTCCTTAAACTTCATGAACCAAACTCTGCTAGCTTCAAACTTTTCTCCTACAGTTTCCTCACCTCTCTCAGGCTTCATCAAATTGAAGAGAGTTAGGGCCTTGCTATGGATTAGGCTATAACTTAAGGGAATGCTGTGGATGGTCTGATCTTCTATCCAAATAACTAAAACTTCCTCCATATCAGCAAGAAGGCTGTTTAGCTTTCTTATCATTTGCGTCCACTGGAGTAGCACTTTCAACTTTATGAACCTTTCCTCTGCATTCCCAATTTGGCTACCTCTTTGGCAAAAGAGGCCTAGCTTTCAGTCTGTCTGTCTCAGGTTTTGACACGCCTTCCTCACTAAGCTTAATCATTTCTAGCTTCTGATTTAAAGTGAGAGACACGCTACTCTTCCTTTCACTTGAACACTTAGAGGCCATTGTAGGCTTATTAATTGGCCTAATTTCAATACTGTTTTGTGTCAGGGAATATGAAAGGCAAAGAGAGGGAGAGAGATCGGGGAACAGCCAGTCAGTGGAGCAGTCAAAACACACAAAACATGTATTAAGTTTGCAGTCTTTTATGAGAGCCATCCAATTACAATAGTAACGTCAAAGATCATTGATCACAGATCACCATAACAAATATAGTAAAGTTTGAAATAGTGCAAGAATTACCAAAATGTGACACAGAGAGATGAGGTGAATAAATGATGTTGGAAAAATGATACAAATAGACTTGCTCAATGTAAAGTTGCCACAAAATTTCAATTTAAAAATGCAATATCTGCAAAGCACAATAAAATGAAGGGCAATAAAATGAGGTACGCTTATAGAGGCAGAGGTCTCTTTTTCCCCAAATACACACACACACACACACACACACACACACACACACACACACACACGCAGAGTTCTACTTAACTTAGAGGTATATATACATCTAAGTAGAAACCTAGAATTAAATCTTTGTTTTCCCTACCAGTTGAAGATATTTACATGGTCATAGCCATGTTGTGAAGAGAAGTGAGTCCTTCAGCTCTCCCTATTTCAAGAAATGAGTTGGGGTAGAAAGGAAGCTAACACTTCGTAAGAAAATATTTTCTCATGTATTTTTCCTCTCATTCCCAGCATGAAGAAAATAGAAAACATTCTGAACTTCTCTGAAGTAGCTGCATACAAATTCCACTTCTTTCTCTCTCCATTTTACTAACAAAGCAAACATACTTTTCTATAATATTGTCATGATTTATTTCATTTCCAAAAACCCAGATTTTTTTGACTAATGTCAACGTTAGCAGAAATCTAGGCTCTACCTATAATTTAAACAAATACACACATCACACAAATATCCTCAGCTTCATACTATCCTGACATTTGTGTGTGTTTTTATGTATATATTCTTGTTTTGTTTTTTGGTCAAGGTTCTGTATAACTAAGCACCTGCCTAATTCCAAATTCAGCTTGTACCATTCTTCCTTCGCTAACTATGCTTCAATTATATCCTTCAATGTTCTTTCTACATGAGCGCTTGATATACGCTGCTCTCTTTTTTTGGTATACTCCACATTTTGTCGTCAAAAAAGTCCATACTCAGATTTCCAGCATAAATGAAATGTCTCAATAAATCTTTAACATGCAAGTTTTCTGTAACATGGCTCTTAGCACCTTATCACAAGTAAGTATATATTTGCGTGATCATTATTATTTGCCTGTTTCCACAACTGGATTGTAATTTGTGTCTTTTTATTTGAGAATGATGCTCCTAGAATCCAGGTTCCATGTCTATTGTATTAAGAATGATTTTCCTAGAATCTAGCATAATGCCTAATTCTCAATAAGCAATTTTTGAATGGATGAATTAATCAACACATCTTAATTCTGTTTCTGAACTAGCCAAAATATATTAGTGTACTTTAAATTGAAAATTAGCACAGGGCCTCCAAATAAAATTTAAATGAATGATTTTATGAAGCTAAAAGTATTTACTGGATAAACATTCTAGCAAGTGTAGCTTCAATCAGAGAGAGCCTAACATCTATATTTGACAGGCTACTGTCCTGAACGCACATGACCTTGATCAGACCAATAAAAACCAAGATAAATATAGTCTTTGCCCACAAAGCAAGGCATATTTTATTCTGGAAATTAAGTTTTTCACATATTTGTAAAGAATTATTTCCTGGAGAAATTAAGTATAAAAAAATAAGGTTATCCAAAATATATTAATTGGCATTTTATATGTGTCACTGATGTGTTCAGCTGCATAACAATAATCCATAAGGATTATGCATGCCTATTTTTAATCAAAGAATCAAAATACATCCTAACAATGTCATTATATTCAGTGAAATACATTTCAGAAAAAAATTGCTCAAATAGCACAACACATTAATTTTCTATCCAGGTAGCTAGGAGATTTAGAAATCAAAGGTTATATTTCATCTTTGTGTTAAAAGCCAAATCATTTCAAGGCTAACCCGACCACTTCTGTTTCTCTAAAGAGGAACCTTGACTCCTGAGACAGTCCTGCTGTTTCTCAGGCCAAAGTTTTTACTTTGTTTTTGTTGTTGTTAAAATTTAAGCAAGTTTCACATGTGCAGTATTTGGTCTTCAGAGTTTTAAATTATTTTCAGGTACCAAAGCTCTTTTTTCCCCACCTGAATGATTACCAATTCTAAATACCCACAGGTAGTGTGCCTTTATCATTTCTGCTTTGAATTTTATCCTTTTTACAGCCTGAAAGGATGATTTTGTGTGCTTATTTACTTACTTACTTATAAAACCTAACAGAAATGTTGGTACTGAAGACAAGTAATCTCCTTCCCTTGCAGGAAATTTCTCTTCAGTAACTGCTATCATTAGAGCCCTTCACCAAACATTCTATACAGAAAAATCTCTTGACCCTTTCACATTTCTTCATTTATTTGGCAAAATATGATCTGTTCATGTAAAGGTGGAACACCATCAGGTTAGCTAAGAGTTTTACTCTAGGACCCTAAAAATTTATTTAAAATAGTGTTTTTGTAATTTCTTGAATTCATATCAAATAAACTCATGATTCATACTGCTGCTATTTAAAACCAGGTAGGAGTTTATACAAAGTATTTTTGAGGTTAAAATATCTTCAGCTTAAGAGAACTTGTTGTCCATTTCCTCTATCGGCACTGCTGTAGTAATGATGGCCCAGATGGGAATGAACATCATTAGCCCAAACTTGTCCAGCACTATGCACAGTGGCCTAACAAGAAATGATGTTTCCTCAAGCAAAAATGGCAGAAAAGGCAATCTGACTTTTTGTTCTTTCAAAATGTTCCAAAATGATCCAGCATCCTATCCTTCTTCTCACTTTGCAATTTCAACTTCCTTGCTATTTTATTCCTCAAGCAGAGTAAAGGATGAAAGTGAAATAGACTACCTTTCCAATCAAACTCAGGCTTCTTTTCTTTTTTTATTTTACTTTATTTTTAAATGGGTTGCAACAAAGGCCATACCACCATGAGTAAGAATGCTATTTTAATTTGGTCAAACTCCTGTAATTTCCTATTAGTCTCTAAGAGGATTTTTTATCTATTAGAACCTCAAAGTTATCCCTGAGAAGTAGGAAATTTTTATAGTAATATGCCTGTGACTTTAGAACAATTTTCTTGGCATTTAAGTTTACTTTCTGACTTAAAAACTTTTACTAAAGATTAAACTATTTATCTCATCAGTGTACTTCTAGATCTATAGTTAATCTTATCCTACGTCTATGACAACTCTAAGTTTATACTCTGTAATTTACTAAATACTTTGGATTAAAAAAAAAAAAGCCTCTCCAATCATGATATGGGAAGCCTAGAGTACAGATGCCAGGCACAGTAACTGTACAAGGAGGTTATTGCTCAGAATCTAACTATTCTGTCACAAATAATGTAGGGATCCTGGTTCTCCCAGTCTACAAGTTCTGGAGGCAACTAAACCAACATTTGACATCTCACCCATAATAAGCCATTAGACCATATTTGAGAACACAACATAAGAAAACCTATTACCCTAGTCCATTTTCTCTTCAACAATATGGTAAGTACTGCAATCATTTCTTACTATATAAGGCCTTAATTTTCATGCTCTACTTGGGCCTTTGAAAGGTTGATTCCATTTGGAATGCAGAATTCATCAAACTAACATACTTCCCTGTGTCACTCACCAAAGGCTTGATCATGTTCACTTATAAATACTCCCCAGTCTCAATAGTATAAAACAACCAAAGTGTATTTCTTCTTTTTACTTTGTGTCCACTGAAAGTCAGTAATGGGTGGAGGATGGGCAGTCTCCTAATCATCCACCCAAAAACAAAATTGATAGAGAAGCCTCCATCCAATGTTGCTGGATGCCATTCCAGAGGAAATGTTATTCCAGAGGTCTTTAGTTTAAATAAATTCCTGCCATGAGAATGTCATGCATCACATGCTTAAATATAAACCATAGGCCAGAACTACTCAAACGTTCCCATTCAACCACAAGCAGACCCCAAAATGAAATTCCAAAAGGGAAAGGGAAAAGAAACATTTGGTAAACAGTATAAATAAGTATTATAGTTCTCCTTTCTGGCTGTCAAAAGATCCACTCACCCTCCTTCCCACACTCAAAATTTGTTACTCTTCCCTCACCTTTCGAGGGAAACAAAAATACAATCCTGTTCCTGCATCAAGCCAGGGTCAAGGAAGTTGGGGAGATAGATGCTAGCCCCTAAATGAATGCTGAGTATCATATCCAGAAGTTGAGTCGATGATTGTTTAGATTTTAAGTCACAAACTGTCCTAATCCCCACTTACGGATTTTTTATGGTGCTTTCCACAAGCTTAGGCAACTTCCTACTAGATTCTAGTCAGTTTCACATGGTAACAATTTCACAAAGTATTTTAATTTTTTTGGAGACATGCCTCTCTATAACTTGAAAAAAAAATATGGCACATTGGGTCTATCAGTTTTTAAAAGGAAAGCCATAATTCCTTCCTCTGAAAGAATTTCCTGGGCATCACCTCAAAAAATTGAGAGGTTTTAGTAGTGGGTATATGAGTGTGAACGTGACTAGTGATTTCAATTATGCAAAAGGATAGGTTTTAAGCAGACTTTGTTGATCAAAACCTTCTCAGTTTTATATTTTACGCATTGGAGATGAGAGCAGTTGCCTCTTTTAACACACTTAAGTCGCCAAATCTCTGAACCCACTATTTCTTTTCATTTTTGTTACAACAGCCAATTATTTCATGTTTGTCTCTTCCTTTAGTACTTTGTAAATGTAGACATAGTAACGACCAAAGGCTGTTAGAATTCTATTTTCTAACCTCTTCTTTTGGAATATAACTCTTTAAGCATATTATTTCTTTTTAACACCATTGCAGGCAACAAATTTACCAAATGTTTTGCCACTGCTTTAGAAATTCCTCTCTCCAATCCTCTAATTATAGCTTTTGCCCTGCTAACCACATGGTTTAAAATTGATTTTATTACAGTAGTATTCCCCTATCTAGGTACCAAATTCTATATCATAAGGATCGGCTAAATCATGCTATAGTAACAAAAAAATTCAAAATCTTTATCACTTACATAATAAAAACTTATTTCTTGGTCACATTTTACTCATCAAAGATGGAGAGAGAATTCTCTCAGGATGATGGAGTAGGCACAGTCTTAAACACTGCTAGTTGCCATAGCAGAGGAAAGAAGGATGTTTTGGAAAGAATCAAAAAATAATTATTAAATGCTCAGTCTGGAAGTAACATTCCCATTAGCCATAATCAATCACATAGTTACTATATAAGAAAGTCAGGTAGAGAGGAGCTTCAAGATGGTGGAAGAGTAAGACAGAGATCACCTTCCTCCCCACAAATACATCAGAAATACATCTACATGTGGAACAACCCATACAGAACACCTACTGAAGGCTGGCAGAAGATCTCAGACCTCCCAAAAGGCAAGAAACTCCCCACATACCTGGGTAGGGCAAAAAAAAAAAAGAAATAACAGAGACAAAAGAATAGGGACGGGACCTGCACCAATGGGAGGGAGCTGTGAAGGAGGAAAGGTTTCCACACACTAGGAAGCCCCTTCGTGGGCGGAGACTGCGGGTGGCGGAGGGGGGAAGCTTCGGAGCCGCGGAGGAGAGCACAGCAGCAGGGGTGCAGAGGGCAAAGCGGAGAGATTCCCGCACAGAGGATCAGTGCCGACCAGCACTCACCAGCCCGAGAGGCTTGTCTGCTCACCCGCCGTGACAGGTGGGGGCTGGGAGCTGAGGCTCCAGCTTCAGCGGTCAGATCCCAGGGAGAGGACTGGGGTTGGCAGCGTGAACACAGCCTGAGGGGGTTAGTGCGCCACAGCTAGCCAGGAGAGAGTCCAGTAAAAGGTCTGGAGCTGCCGAAGAGGCAAGAGACTTTTTCTTCCCTCTTTGTTTCCTGGTGCGCGAGGAGAGGGTATTAAGAGCACCGCTTAAAGGAGCTCCAGAGATGGGCGCGAGCCGCGGCTAACAGCGTGGACCCCAGAGACGGGCATGAGACGCTAAGGCTGCTACTGCAGCCACCAAAAAGCCTGTGGGCAAGCACAGGTCACTATCCACACCTTCCCACCCCGGAGCCTGTGCAGCCCGCCACTGCCAGGGTCCCGGGATCCAGGGACAACTTCCCCGGGAGAACATACAGCGCGCCTCAGGCTGTCTAAACATCACGCCAGCCTCTGCCGCCGGCCATAGGCTCACCCTACATTCTGTATCCTACCTCCCCCCTGGCCTGAGTGAGCCAGAGCCCCCGAATCAGTTGCTCCTTTAACCCCGTCCTGTCTTAGCGGGAACAGATACCCTCAGGCAACCTACATGCAAAGGCAGGGTCAAATCCAAAGCCGAACACCAGTAGCTGTGCAAACAAAGAAGAGAAAGGGAAATCTCTCCCAGCAGCCTCAGGAGCAGCGGATTAAATCTCCACAATCAACGTGATGTACCCTGCATCTGTGGAATACTTGAATAGACAATGAATCATCCCAAATTGAGGAGGTAGACTTAGGGAGCAAGGATATATATATTTTTTGCCCTTTTTCTCTTTTCGTGAGTGTGTATGTGTATGCTTCTGTGTGTGATTGTGTCTGTATACTTTTGCTTTTACCATCTGTCCTAAGGTTCTGTCTGTCCACTTTTTGTTGTTGTTGTTGTTTTTCGTATAGTTTAAAGCACTTGTTATCACTGGTGGATTTCTTTTTCAGTTTCGTTGCTCTCTTCTTTCTTTTTATTATAATTACTTTGTAAATTTTTTTAATAATTATTTTTTATTTTAATAACTATTTTATTTCATTTTATTTATTTATTTATTTTTTCTCCCTTTTATTTTGAGCCGTGTGGATGACAGGGTCTTGGTGCTCCGGCCAGGTGTCAGGGCTATGCCTCTGACGTAGGACAGCCAAGTTCAGGACATTGGTCCACCAGAGACCCCCCCAGTGCCACATAATATCAAATGGCAAAAATCTCCCAGAAATCTCCATCTCAACACCAAGATCCAGCTCCACTCAAGGACCAGCAAGCTACAATGCTGAACACCCTATACCAAACAACTAGAAAGACAGGAACACAACCCTACCAATTAGCAGAGAGGCTACTTATAATCATAATAAGGTCACAGACACCCAAAAACACACCACCAGACGTGGACTTGCCCACCAGAAAGACAAGATCCAGCCTCATCTACCAAAACACAGAAACTAGTCCCCTCCACCAAGAAGCCTACACAACCCACTGAACCAACCTTACCCACTGTGGGCAGACACCAAAAACAACGGGAACTACGAAACTGCAGCCTGCGAAAAGGACCCCAAACACAGTAAGTTAAGCAAAATGAAAAGACAGAAAAACATACAGCAGATGAAGGAGCAAAGTAGAAACCCGCCAGACCTAAAAAATGACGAGGAAATAGGCAGGCTACCTGAAAAAGAATTCAGAATAATGATAGTAAAGATGACCCAAAATCTTGGAAATAGAATGGAGAAAATACAAGAAACGTTTAACAAGGACCTAGAAGAACTAAAGAGCAAACAAGCAATGATGAACAACACAATAAATGAAGTTAAAAATTCTCAAGAAGGAATCAATAGCAGAATAACTGAGACAGAAGAACGGATAAGGGACCTGGAAGACAAACTAGTGGAAATAACCACTGCAGAGAAGAATAAAGAAAAAAGAATGAAAAGAATTGAGGACAGTCTCGGAGACCTCTGCGACAACATTACACGCACCAACATTCGAATTATAGGGGTCCCAGAAGAAGAAGGGAAAAAGAAAGGGACTGAGAAAATATTTGAAGAGATTATAGTTGAAAACTTCCTTAATATGGGAAAGAAAATAGTTAATCAAGTCCAGGAAGAACAGAGAGTCCCATACAGGAAAAATCCAAGGAAAAACTCACCAAGACATACATTAATCAAAGTATCAAAAATCAAATACAAAGAAAAAATATTAAAAGCAGCAAGGGAAAAACGACAAAGAACATACAAGGGAATCTGCATACGGTTAACAGCTGATCTTTCAGCAGAAACTCTGCAAGAGAGAAGGCAGTGGCAGGACATATTTAAAGAGATGAAAGGGCAAAACCTAAAACCAAGATTACTTTACCCAGCAAGAATCTCATTCAGATTTGACGGAGAAATTAAAACCTTTACAGACAATCAAAAGCTAAGAGAATTCAGCACCACCAAACCAGCTCTACAACAAATGCTAAAGGAACTTCTCTAGGCAGGAAACACAAAAGAAGGTAAAGAACTACAATAACAAACCCAAAACAATTAAGAAAATGGTAATAGGAACATACATATCGATAATTACCTTAAATGTAAATGGACTAAATGCTCCTACCAAAGGACACAGACTGGCTGAGTGGATACAAAAACAAGAGCCCTATATATGCTCTCTACAAAAGACCCACTTCAGACCTAGGGACACATACAGACTGAAAGTGAGGGGATCGAAAAGATATTCCATGCAAATGGAAATCAAAAGAAAGCTGGAGTAGCAATTCTCCTATCAGACAAAATAGACTTTAAAACAAAGACTATTACAAGAGACAAAGAAAGACACTACATAATGATCACGGTATCAATCCAAGAAGAAAATATAACAATTGTAAATATTTATGCACCCAAAATAGGGGCACCTCAATATATAAGACAAATACCAGCAGCCATAAAAGGGGAAATCGACAGTAACACAATCATAGTAGGGGACTTTAACACCCCACTTTCACCAATGGACAGATCATCCAAAATGAAAATAAATAAGGAAACACAAGCTTTAAATGATACATTAAATGAGAGGGACTTAATTGATATTTATAGGACATTCCATCCAAAAACCACAGAATACACTTTCTTCTCAAGTGCTCATGGAACATTCTCTAGGATAGATCATATCTTGGGTGACAAATCAAGCCTTGGAAAATTTAAGAAAATTGAAATTGTATCAAGTATCTTTTTCGACCACAATGCTATGAGACTAGATATCAATAACAGGAAAAAATCTGTAAAACATACAAACACATGGAGGCTAAATAATACACAACTTACTAACCAAGGGATCACTGAAGAAATCAAAGAGGAAATCAAAAAATATCCAGGAATAAATGACAATGAAAACACGATGACACAA
The DNA here is from genome assembly GCF_937001465.1 of Orcinus orca. Taxonomy (NCBI): domain Eukaryota; kingdom Metazoa; phylum Chordata; class Mammalia; order Artiodactyla; family Delphinidae; genus Orcinus; species Orcinus orca. Next base: position 119,725,894 of record NC_064559.1, read on the forward strand.
AACCTATGGGATGCAGCAAAGCAGTTCTAAGAGGGAAGTTTATAGCAATACAATCCTACCTTAAGAAACCAGAAACATCTCAAATAAACAACCTAACCTTATACCTAAAGCAACTAGAGAAAGAAGAACAAAAAAACCCCAAAGTTAGCAGAAGGAAAGAAATCATAAAGATCAGATCAGAAATAAATGAAAAAGAAATGAAGGAAAAAATAGCAAAGAACAATAAAACTAAAAGCTGGTTGTTTGAGAACATAAACAAAATTGATAAACCATTAGCCAGACTCACCAGGAAAAAAAGGAAGAAGACTCAAATCAAAAGAGTTAGAAATAAGTAAGGGGAAGTAACAACTGACACTGCAGAAATACAAAGGATCATGAGAGATTACTACAAGCAACTATATGCCAATAAAATGGACAACCTGGAAGAAATGGACAAATTCTTAGAAATGCACAACTGGCCAAGACTGAACCAGGAAGAAATAGAAAATATAAACAGGCCAATCTCAAGCACTGAAATTGAAACTGTGGTTTAAAATCTTCCAACAAACACAAGCCCAGGACCACATGGCTTCACGGGCAAATTGTATCAAACATTTAGAGAAGAGCTAACACCTATCCTTCTCAAACTCTTCCAAAATATAGCAGAGGGAGGAACACTCCCAAACTCATTCTATGAGGCCATCATCACTCTGATACCAAAACCAGATGAAGATGTCACACAAAAAACAAAACTACAGGCTAGTATCACTGATGAACATAGATGCAAAAATCCTCAACAAAATACTAGCAAACAGAATCCAACAGCCCATTAAAAGGATCATACACCATGACCAAATGGGGTTTATCCAAGGAATCCAAGGATTCTTCAATATACGCAAATCAATCAATGTGACACATATTAACAAACTGAAGAATAAAAACCATATGATCATCTCAATAGATACAGAAAAAGCTTTCGACAAAATTCAACACCGATTTATGATTAAAAACCCTCAACATAATAAAGGCTATATAAGACAAACCCACAGTCAACATCTTCCTCAATGGTGAAAAACTGAAACCCTTTCCACTAAGATCAGGAACAAGTTGCCCACTCTCACCACTATTATTCAACATTGTTTTGGAAGTTTTAGCCACAGCCATCAGAGAAGAAAAAGAAATAAAAAGAATCCAAATCGGAAAAGAAAGAGTAAAGCTGTCACTGTTTGCAGATAACATGATACTCTACATAGAGAATCCTAAACAGGCTACCAGAAAACTACAGTAGCTAATCAATGAATTTGGTAATGTAGCAGGATACAAAATTAATTCACAGAAATCTCTTGCATTCCTATATACTAATGATGAAAAATCTGAAAGTGAAATTAAGAAAACGTTCCCATTTACTACTGCAACAAAAAGAATAAAATACCTAGGAATAAACCTATATAAGGAGACAAAAGACCTGTATGCAGAAAACTATAAGACACTGATGAAAGAAATTAAAGATGATACAAATAGAGAGATACACCATGTTCTTGGATTGGAAGAATCAACATTGTGAAAATGACTCTACTACCCAACACAATCTACAGATTCAATGCAATCCCTATCAAACTACCACTGGCAATTTTCACAGAAAAAGAACAAAAAATTTCACAATTTGTATGGAAACACAAAAGACCCCGGATAGCCAAAGCAATCTTGAGATAGAAAAGCGGAGCTGGAGGAATCAGGTTCCCTGACTTCAGACTGTACTACAAAGCTACAGTAATCAAGACAGTATGGTACTGGCACAAAAACAGAAATATAGATCAATGGAATAGGAGAGAAAGCCCAGAGATAAACCCACGCACATATGCTCAACTTATCTTTGATAAAGGAGGCAAGAATATACAATGGAGAAAAGACTGCCTCTTCAATAAGTGGTGCTAGGAAAACTGGACAGCTACATGTAAAAGAATGAAATTAGAACACTCCCTAACACCATACACAAAAATAAACTCAAAATTGATTAAAGACCTAAATGTAAGGCCAAACACTATCAAACTCTTAGAGGAAAACAGGCAGAACACTCTATGATATAAATCACAGCAAGAACCTTTTTGACCCACCTCCTACAGAAATGGAAATAAAAATAAACAAATGGGACCTAATGAAATTTAAAGGCTTTTGCACATCAAAGGAAACCATAAACAAGAGGAAAAGACAACCCTCAGAATGGGAGAAAATATTTGCAAATGAAGCGACAAAGGATTAGTCTCCAAAATTTACAAATGCTCATGCAGCTCAATATCAAAAAAACAGACCCAATCCAAAAATGGGCAAAAGACCTAAACAGACATTTCTCCAAAGAAGATATACAGATTGCCAACAAACACATGAAAGAATGTTCAACATCATTAATCATTAGAGAAATGCAAATCAAAACTATAATGAGATATCATCTCACACCAGTCAGAATGGCCATCATCAAAAAATGTATAAACAATAAATGCTGGAGAGTATGTGGAGAAAAGGGGACCCTTTTTCACTGTTGGTGGGAATGTAAATTGATACAGCCACTATGGAGAACAGTATGGAGGTTCCTTAAAAAACTAAAAATAGAACTACCATACGACCCAGCAATCCCACTACTGGGCGTATACCCTGAGAAAACCATAATTCAAAAAGAGTCATGTACCACAATGTTCACTGCAGCTCTATTTACAATAGCCAGGACATGGAAGCAACCTAAGTGTCCATCGACAGATGAATGGATAAAGAAGATGTGGCACATATATACAATGGAATATTACTCAGCCATAAAAAGAAATGAAATTGAATTATTTGTAGTGAGGTGGATGGACCCAGAATCTGTCATACAGAGTGAAGTAAGAAACAGAAAAACAAATACCGTATGCTAACACATATGTATGCAACAACAACAAAAAAAAAACAGGTCATGAAAAACCTAGGGGCAAGATGGGAATAAAGACACAGACGTACTAGAAAATGGACTTGAGGACATGGGGAGGGGGAAGAGTAAGCTGGGACAAAGTGAGAGAGTGGCATGGACATATATAAACTACCAAATGTAAAATAGATGCTAGTGGAAAGCAGCCGCATAGCACAGGGAGATCAGCTCGCTGCTTTGTGACCACATAGCGGGGTGGGATAGGGAGGGTGTGAGGGTGGGAGACGCAAGTGGGAAGCGATATGGGGATGTATGTATACGTATAGCTGATTCACTTTTTTTTAAAGCAGAAACTAACACACCACTGTAAAGCAATTATACTCCAATAAAGATGTTAAAAAAAAGAAAGTCATAAAAATGCATATCTAACATGTGATTAGAGGGAGAAGAACTGGAAATATGTAGCCAATGACCCCAAAGATCGGCAGAACGTACTCCTCAAAATGATCTAAAATGGATCTGGTGAAAAACTATAGTGTAAGTGCAAAATATATAATTTAAGGGAATAATTTTAAATTAAAACCAAACACATAATGAATCAGCCACATTAGGCTACTAACTCTTACTGAAACTAAAATAGATTTTTAATTACTGACTTTTGGCTTTAATTGGAATTTCTCAATTGAATGATGACAAATTACATACTTCTTGCTTTTAATGAAGTTGTATTCAATTGTAAAAACCTTTCTTCCAAAAAGTAATGATTATAGAGTAATAAGTTAGTTTCCATATTTAGAAAAAAGTAAATACACATTGCATATGTATCACATATGCCATTTCATTCATGACTTTTAATATAGTTCTTAAACATATAATAGAGATTATTAAATGCTTCTGAGTTATATTTTAAATTCTTTATTATTTCTAATAAAAATTTTAAGTAAAATTCTAATTTGGTGATTAGTTCAATAGATATTAAAAAAAGGTAAACTCTTAAATATAGCAAAAAGATTATATTAGTACTCATGCCATACATAAATCATATTAAGGTCTTATCAACTTTTGTAAGAAGAATATTTTGAAGTGTTTGTTGTTTCTGTAAATGAAGAAGATTAACTAACATTAACACCTAATCTTGTATTTACACATCATAGATGTGCATTTAATATCAGCATTCATCTTAATATAAAGTGAGTATTATTATTTTGGGGAGGCAGAATTGTGATTTGAACAAATATATATATGAATTTTGTCAGTAATTTAATATGGCCAAATCAGTTTATTGTGGTCATCTCGTGTTGAGGTTCCTCAGCTCTCTGCTTCCTCTCTTCCAGCTCTATACATTCTACCTGGGAAATCCCATTCACCTGTGAGGACCCCAATTCTTTATTTTCGATCAAGTCTTCCTTTAGTTTCTTCAAGTGCATATATCATATATCAATGATTTATCTCCTGATGTAGAGTGAATACTTTGAGAAGAAAACTATCACTCCAGCTTAATAGACTTTTTAGACATCTGCCACAAATTGTAGAAGTCTTACTTTGGAGGACCGAAGTTTTTTTTAAAAAAATGGTATTATTTAGATTATAACCTACCTTAATATAAAGTCTTTTGTAATTTTTTGATAATTTTCTGCTATTCTGCTCCCTGGGTTTTATAATTGCTTAAAAATAGCCATGCAGTTCAAAGAAAATTATTAAGCTAGTCATGAAAATGACTTCTTGATTCATGGGTTCAATGGATTCTTGAATGTCAAATAACACATCATTGTGCATTAAAGTTCCTGAGTGCATACTTATTCTTATTGCTCTATTCAAAAATTTCAAGATTGGAATAAACTTTTATTAAATACTTGTCTTTTCTAGGCCCTTTTGTGACATCAACATCTTCATGCACAAATGATATTTAATGAATTGATGTTAAATAAAAATTGCCTACATATTTTTAAAAATTGTGTGGTAAGGATCACCATCTGGAAAACATAATAGTCTTCTTCAGTCATTGTTCAGTATTTAATTGATAATAATCTCTGCCTCCATATCAATCTACAGCTTAATCCATAGCTAATAAAGAAGGAAAAATGCCTCTTTTCAGTCATTGTCTGTTTACCGATGACTTGTTTTTCAGGTACACAGTTAGTAAAATCCTTGTCCTTAGATAATTTTGCTCAATGATTATGAATATGTACAAAAGATTCTAGAATGTAGAGTTTTATTAGCAATTTACCTTTTTTTCCTCTTTGACCAAACATGAACCCCTTTGTTAAAGAAATGAACATTAAACTTGTTTAACTACAAGTGACACCAAGGATGTGAGTAAGCAAACAACTTTATTATCTTTTATTTACCTTCCTAGTGCCTCCCACAGACTGACAGACACATAGGCACATAAGCTACCTCCTCTCTGCTCATGCCCTGCATCTGTTTCAGTGTCAGGTGAGTTACTTCACTTTATACACCAATAGCACCAGGGGTTTATTTCCCATTTGTTTATATGTTATGACTTTAGATAAAAGGTCTCTATGAGACTCTGGAATGAGCGTCTGCTTCTAACCAAATTATGTACCTAAACATTTTGTATCCTGAGTTTCTCTAGAAAGCAAATGCACGTGGAATTCTCAATAAAACTATTGACATAATACCACATACCTATACTTCTTTTCATATTTTTATATAAATGCTCCAAATTTATATTGATTATATTTTATTTTACAAACATAACCAAATTTATTTATTTTGTCATTCATTTACTGAATATCTACTGAGCTCCTTTCACGGACTCAGACACCATGCTAAGTACAGTGTATAGAAGTGTGACTAAATCTGTCATGGTTTCTATCTTGGTAAAATCTTAAATGTGAAGGAAAGGACAGAAATATATAAGTAACTCAATTAATCTGTATTACCATCTGACCTTCAATTACATTTAGAGACAACAACAGTGATGGCAACATTGGTTGTTTGAAATATTTATAAACAATAGATCTTAGCCTTAACATTAGGTTCCTTATAAATCAATATTTACCACTGTATTATATTTTATACATATTATACTTTTGTTTTAATTAATTCAACACATATACAATACTACAAAAACTAACAAAACTATCTGAATTTCTATCTGTTTTTAAACACATCATGAGAAGTTACAAATTTTACTGATACAATTTTGAGGGGTTTGCTTCTCATTTTGAGGGATTTAAAGGGTTTATGTATGTCTTTTTCTTGTAAGCATAGTAGAGTTGCACATTATTTTCAGTAGATGATTTCAAAAATTGACATGTTTCAAATGTTTCTATAATTATATATTTGGGGGCTCATATTAATTTTCCAAAGTAATTTATCTTAATTTCACTTTTTTAGTGAATAAACACAAATTAAACTGGACAAGATTGCAATCTGAAGATCAGTAAGTCTTAGTTCCACACTACTGAGAGCTAAAAAGACAGAGAATTTTGATAGTGTCTAAACATTAGTCTGAGAGGAATGACAACCTATATAGACCAGTTGAAAATACTTTTTTGATGGCAAATGAATGTGAATAATGTTGAGAGGTGATAGGAAGGCTGTGGCTTTTCAAGGGCAACTGAGTTGATGTCAATGTGGGAGAAACTTAGGGACCCAAGAATATAGACAGCAGCAGAGCAGAGCAGCTGAGGTATGACAAAATAACCATGCAGCACAGATTGAGACAGGAAGACGCTACAAATAAAGCAAGCAAACGGTAGTTTAAAATAGGCTCCACAATTTATGTTACACAATCCAAAATATCCTATTGAAATATTGGATGAAACAGCCTACAGAAACTGGACATTATTTCAATCAGTCTATCTGTCTATCTATCCATCTCTCTAAGTCTACACAGAGTATACCCCCACAGACACCACAATAGTGTAGGAAGAACAAAGGGAAATCGATTTCTTCCCCTTTAGAAGGTAAGTTTGGTAAGGACAGAACTATTGCATACCCCACTTATTTATAGTTCCCCATTAGCCTGAACAGTGCCTATCTCACAATAAGCTACTAAACTGTTTTTTAATGAATGATCAAACCACTCTTGTTTCAAAAGACTGGAGAACCTAATGTGTATTTGTAGTTTTGACTGTGAGGCTCAAAGGTAGATGCTCAGAGTTAGAAACATGGAAACATTGATTTGTGACTAAATTGCTTATCGTGTGGGCAACTCTAGTAGCAGCAAGGATTTTTTTCATATATACCCTATATAGCAGATTGTAAAATGTAACATACAGATATAATCTATACGAAGCTTGAAATAATATCAAATCTGTTAATTCATAATAGTTTAACTTCAAATTTTAAAATATTTTTCTCAAGCCAAATCATGTAATTAGGAGATTACAAAATATAATCAGTAAATGTTTGAGAGAAGAAAAGCCTATTTAAAAATTCATTAAGGCAGGACTGAAAGAGATGGTAATGACAGAAAAAGGATCAAGCTTCTTACGTTTTGTTTTTTTTTTTTTTTTTTTTTGCGGTACGCGGGCCTCTCACTGTTGCGGCCTCTCCTGTTGCGGCCTCTCCTGTTGCGGAGCACAGGCTCCGGACGCGCAGGCTCAGTGGCCATGGCTCACGGGCCGAGCCGCTCTGCGGCATGTGGGATCTTCCCGGACCGGGTCACGAACCCGTGTCCCCTGCATCGGCAGGCAGACTCTCAACCACCACGCCACCAGGGAAGCCCAAGCTTCTTACTTTTATCAGAACTTCTTCAGTGGTAGGGAATGAAGTTATACCTTGGAGAACTATAATTTACTAATTTCTGCTGAACTTAAATGTTCTTCCTCTACATTTCCACAATAAAACAAACATACTTAGATCCCATGAATCTGTAATACTCTAAATTCATTCTATTAGTAACCAGGTAAATACGTGATATTTAAGATTTTTTTAGAACTTTATATAATAGAGATATCAAGAAAATGATCTAGTTTTCCATTTCAAATACCACAGCCTTATTTCCATCTAATTTGTTTTAACAATTGTCTGGATGTCTACCAGTTGGTGAACATGAGAAGCTCTGGCCTTGGCCTGTTACATACAGACATGACTTACAGATTCACAGAACAAGAAAGAGTGACCTATTATTCTACTGTGTTTATCTCCTATCCATACACAAATTAGTCCTGGCACCTTTGGATGAACTGCTCAGATACAGCTTCTGAGAACATGGAGATGTGGCTAACATAGCAAAGCAGGATCCATGTTGTTCAGCAGATGTGAGAATCTATTGTTCAACGTGGTATAGCTGTAATGTGATGAGGATGGCAACTTGGCATGCTTTTTGTAGGAGCTGGTTTACAGAAAGTAACCATAACTTCAATTATATGTTTTAACTCCACAGGCCATTACAATTCCACTTCCATAGACACATATGACACATTTATGTATACACAGATACAAACTTACACTCTAGTCTCCAGCTACCCTTAAATCCGGAATGTAAGAATAGCTTTCCTTTCTCTGTGCAGCATTCCCTCAGCCTGGAATTCTACTCACCATTACTATTACCACATTGTTTATATCCTTTTGATACCAATTATCTGATCATTCCTTTGATTGTGGATCATCATGTGAAAATCTGTCCCACTATATTTTAGGCTCATTAATGGAGTATCCCATTCATTTTCTATAATTTTGAAACATTCAGATATACCTGGCACATGTGTTCTCAAAGTTTATGAATGACAGAATGTGTTTTTTAAGGGTTTTGTTTGTTTGTTTGTTTGTTTGTTTTGCGGTACGCGGGCCTCTCACTGTTGCAGCCTCTCCCATTGCGGAGCACAGGCTCCGGACACGCAGGCTCGGCGGCCATGGCTCACGGGCCCAGCCGCTCCGTGGCATGTGGGATCTTCCCGGACCGGGGCACGAACCCGTGTCCCCTGCATCGGCAGGCGGACTCTCAACCACTGCGCCACCAGGGAAGCCCATGTTTTTTAAGTTTTTTAATGAGAAATTTTAGTATTGAAGTATGTGTCACATAAAAGTGATATTTAGAAAAAAGAGAAGTGTTTTGTTTACATATGTATTTGGAGATATGGCAATCTACTCACATACTAAGATTTTCAACATCAACTACTTTTTTCATTTTATATAATTCATATAATTTCAACTTTACATGCTTCATGATATCATTTTATAAAATTGGATAATTATTTCCCTGTATCTATGTATTTTGTATATTAAATAGATACAGTATAATTATTTTATAGACCTGTTATAAAGGAGTTTCATTTAATGAAGTCATACATTTCATATTGCACTGATATAATACGCTATCGTTTTTTCATTGTTTTATTAAGGAAAGTTTTTTCCCATACAATGTTTTAAAAATAATAGACTGCAGTTTTTTAATAAATATATAAACATTTAACCCTAATTACAAACGTTAAATATTGGGCAGCCTTCTAGTCAGTGGCTATGGCCAGGAAATAGTTAACAGCCAAAGATTTCCATGTTTTCATGAGAATGTTGTATTCTTCTCAGTCATAATTTTTTTAAAGAGCTCACAGTAGCGTATTTATTTTAACCAATTTCCCTTTAGTTTTGTTTCCAGAAGTAGTTAAATCAGTGACAGTTTTGTCATTTACATTTCTGCTCTTGGTTTGATCACTTGGCAATTTGTATGGATTACCTAGCCTCTCCCCAAAGAACAGTGAGGCTTGAATATAAATTAAGTCCTAGAGCATTCTCTTTCAAGTGCAGGATCACTGGGTTAATCTCTACATGAAACAGTCCTGTTGCAGACTGGAAGATCTGCCATGTGAACTAAGGCTGGCAAAGTCAATATATTTTAGGGGATTTATCATGACACTCTTTTCAAAAGTTTCTTCATAAGAACCCTGTGTGGCCTACACTAATCTAATGACTTTGATTTTCTTTGATATTTAATTGAAACACAGCTTCATCTTGTATTTTTATGTTTTCTGGAAACAAAGAACTAAAGAAACTGATCACTTTGGACCACTGCTTTTGGCAATAGACAGATCAGACTCAAAGTATGCACACTATTTCATTTAAGTGTTTGTTTTATTTTAGGTAATAACTGCAAGATGACAACAGGTGTCATAAAAAAGACTACAGCAGATTAAAGGTTAAAGGAATGCTTAGACATTTTCAAAATAATACCCCTATCAAAAATATCTGATGAATGATGCAGGATATATCAATTATTCCTTTTAAAATCTCTCTATCCCTAGATATGAATATTTAAAGAAGCATGAGGATTATGTATAACATACTTAAAACAATAGGATGTAGTCTGAGGAATACAGTAGTATATTTATAAATCCCTCTTTGAACTAGATGCTCACTAGTAATATTGTTTTCAATATTAAAACAATATTACTATTGTTTTTTCTCTATTCATACTGGTAATATTGTTTACAAAAAGGATTAGTGGTTGTACAATTTAGTATTTCTAGAAATTTTTTAATGTTAATAGGTAAAGGGAGTATCCAATGACAACTAAAAAAGTAATTTATAATACAATAGAAAAGCAGCCTTGGCCTAAACACCCGTGATATTCTTTCTTTGCCTATTACCATCACAGTCCAAAGAATATCTCTCATTGGCATCCCACTCAGAGAAGATTCTCTAATAATTAAAGAATTAAAAATATAGTATCAGAAAGTTTTTCAGCAATGGTTAAAAAGCTAATTCACACCACAAAGGGAGATTATAAGAGGAGATTACATTTTTTCAGGTTTAATAACTACTCAGTATGTTTTTCACAAATAGAAGTTTAAAATAAATCTTTATTATGGTTTTATAATGTTCTAGCAATATTAGAATACTAGTATATGAAATAGCATAAAATGCATGGAGAATACAAATTTAAATAACATTTATACAGTGAATACAATAATTTAAACCTTGCAACTGGAGTATTTATCCATTTTAATAAATGAATCTAATTATAATCTTGCTGCCTAAAGGACTATCATATCAGATTATTGTTATATAAAATAGCTGTTTTGCCAGATATGCAAACCAGAACTGCGAAAACCTTTGCTTCCAAAGGCTGAACATTGATCAGTGGGATACCTCAGATGAGAGGTAACTAGTAAGAAAATCCCACCTCTTTTATCTCTTGTGTGGAATGCACCAAGAAAAACTTCCAGCTGCAAAGTTTCTACAAAATCCCACCATGCTGAGCAGACACCCAATGTCCAAACTGGCCTCTCTTTTTGTCACTTCTTGTGAAAGAAAAATGAAAAAGCAATGATTCACAATTTTTCTTGCCTCACTTCCATTTCTCTTCAACTTTCCTTCCCTGGGCCGTACCTCCCAGAACAAGTATCAACTTATATCCTTGTGTCAAACTATGGTACTTAGATGATAACACCTGAAATCTGGCAAACTTAGAGAACTCTCTTATTCTAGATATAGATCTGTTATTTCTTTTATATATAAAATTTATAGCATTGTTATGGGTTGAACTGTGTCCCCCCGCCTCAAATTTAAATGTTAAACCCCACTACCTCAGAATGTGACCTTACTTGGAAACAGGGTCTTTGCAGATATAATTAGTTAAGATGAGGTCATTAGGCCCTAATCCAAAATGGCTGGTGTCCTTGTAAAAAGAGGAAATTTGGAGACAGACACACAGTTGAACACTACGTGCAGATAAAGGCGGAAGGGTGATACTTCTACAAGCCAAGAAATGCCAAAGATTTCCACCAAAATCTTGGGCAGAGAAATGGAATAGATTTTTCCTCACTGCCCTCAGGAGGAATTAACCTTGCCAACACCTTGATCTAAGACTTCTAGCCTCCAGAATGGTGAAACAATAACCTTTTATTGTTTATGCCACCAGTTTGTGGTGCCACTTTGATATGGCAGCCCTGGGAAACTAATGTAATAATTTACATTTCTCTTTAATTAAAGTGTTAAACAGGACATCCAATATTGTAAAGAATAGCAAACAGGCAGTGGGAATCTATGTTTTATTCCTGGTCTTAACTAAAATGTGTCTATGTTACCCCCAATAATTGATTTTTGTTGTACAGTAGGAAACTCTGTTCTCCACCTTATAGTTTTAGATTTTTTAATCTTAATTACATTTTGAAAATTTTCAGATGATATTTCTCTACAAATATTGAGATTATGATGTGATTTTTTTCCTCCTTCAGAGAATTGATATGCTTACATTAGTGAGACTACATAAACATAATTATATATAGCCACATTTACATGAATAATTTATACAACCATTTTTTCAGTTCCTGGGATAAATCCTGCTTGATCATGATGTAAAATTTTTAAATTTATATTTGGATTTTTTTCATTTATATTAATAAAGGAAATCAGTTTTTTTCCCCTCGTACTATATTTGTCTGGTTATAGTGTCAAGGTTATACTTACTGTATAAAATGAATAGTTGAGTTTTGTGATTTTTGTACTTTCTGGAACAAATTTACTTGACATTTCATAGAGTTCAGTTTTACAATCATCTTGGCCTAGGTTGATTTGTATTTATTTACTCATTATAGGCTTTTTAATATTTCTATTTCCTTTATGATAGTTTGGCACTTTATATTTTCTAGGAATGTTTCCATTTTATCTATGTCTTCAAATTTATTGGTGCATGTTGTTTATAGAAATTATTTCATAATTTGATTACATTTTATTGTGATTAATCTGTTTTTAATCTGAATTATATCAGTTAACTTTTATTATATACATATTCCCCCAAAAAACTTAGTGACAAAACCAGCACCATTTATTTCTCTCAAAAATTTGTTGATCAGCTGCGGGTTCTTTTTTCTGGGTTAGCTAATATACAGTGTAGTACTATGTTATCAGTATAACCCTATGGGAAATATAATACTTTACATTTTGCATAGTAAAATATTAAATACAAATTATTGTAATTTCAGTTTACAATATAGTTTATTAAAATATTAACATTAAATAATTAAAATAATTTCATAAAAAGTGATCTACATTGATCTACATGCATTTTAAAATGAACAATGACTTTGCAGGTTCATCAAATCCTATACAGATATCCTGTATCATTGGCAACTACAGACCTGAAGAATCTACTTCCTGTATTTCATTTTTTGATATACTAATCAATGTCTATTTCAAAGTTGACTTTTTCACTCTGTGATTTTATATGTGATTTGGCATTAAACACTCTGTGTCTTATTCATGTTACGTGTTGGGTACGACAGTGCCTCTGAAGTTAAAACCAATGAACCATGAGTGACCATACTTGCATAGTATCTCTTAGTACATGCTACAGTCCTTCATTTATACAACATTATAATATTTATCAGGGGACTTCCCTGGCAGTACAGTGGTTAAGACCCTGCACTTCCAACGCAGGGGGTGCAGATTCGATACCTGGTCGGGGAACTAAGATCCCACATGCCACATAACGTGGCCAAAACATTAAAAAAATAATAATAGTAATATTTATCAGTAATAATCTTTACTTTAACTGGTACAAGTTTTTTTTGTTGTTGTTTCTTTGTTTGTTTTTCCTTTACGGCCATCAAGCTTAAATCCAGGTCTGTTCCCTGTGTGGACCAATTATTATTGAGATGTAGGGCCTGACATCATATCACATAGAAGGCTATATAGAGAGAACAAATCTATTGCCATAGAGAAACATTTTATTTTGATTAAAATGCTACTGCAATAAAACATGAACACATTTGTGTTTTCATTGAAGAGAAAATCAAGAAATTAAAACTGTGTCATACTTAAAGCCAAGATCCATTTACCTTTCACATTTTAAAAATGTTCGCTAGCACATTTACTAATTGTTTCAATATTTCTTTTTACACTATTTAATTTTCCCCAAATCTATCAGTCTTTATAATTTGATATGACATTGTTGTCACAATTTTGAAATTCTGGCATCAGAGCAGATGGCAATCAGTTTAGTTTGTCACCAGCTTCTAATATTTAATTCAGTGAAAAGTCAAGGAGTAAGGATGCAATAAGATGAATTTTATCTTTTGCAAAAAAAGCTAAGCATAATTCATTTCAACTTTTATAAAGGATTAAAATTGTGGTCAGGAGAAAACCTAAATTTTTTTTTAAATTATGAATATTTCACATTGACTATGTCGTAAATTTTATGGCTAAAATCAAAACCTGTTTGTTAATTCCAATTACAGATTATCACTTGGAAAACACGTGCTAATCTGTTATAAAATGTTGCAGTAATAAGATGTTTTTGCTAAAGAACTGCTAATGTTCTCCCTAAAACTGACCAGTTTTTATCAATAAATGACACTGATATAACAAGAAATAATAAAAACTATGTGGTTCTTAATCAAAGAGTTTATTTAGCGTTTCCCTGGTGGTGCAGTGGTTGAGAGTCTGCCTGCCGATGCAGGGGACACGGGTTCGTGCCCGGGTCCGGAAAGATCCCACATGCTGCGGAGCGGCTGGGCCTGTGAGCCATGGCTGCTGAGCCTGTGCATCCAAAGCCTGTGCTCCGCAACGGGAAAGGCCACAACAGTGAGAGGCCCTCGTACCGCAAAAAAAAAAGTTTATTTAACAATTGTCTTACTTAAAAGTTCTTTAAAAGTTTTTGAAAAAAAAAAGTACACCAAAACATCTTAAAACTATCTTGAGGAAAGGAAAATAGTTAAAAGCAAAATGAATAACTCAAAGGTAAACAAAAAGAATAGATAGGTTGTTCACATAATAAGTTCTCCTCTTGTCAGTAATATGCCTAGATTATTGATTTAAAACAGTAATATGAAGGAAAGATAAAGGCACAACATACCAATTTGCAGATTATTCATCAATACAATCTTATTCCTCTTAACAAACTTAAATACTCTGTAATACTTATTGTGATAGGATTCAAGAATATAAAGTCAAATAAATAATGTTCTTGCTCTCAAAATATTTACAAGGTAGTAGGAGAAACACTTAATGGAAAGATTTAAAATGATAAAAGCCTTGACAGTGGTATGCATGGGGGTATTTGGGAAGTTCAGCAAAGGAGAGTCTGTTATCACTCAGGAGGGATCAACAAGTATGTGGGGGTGCTTTTGAAGGGATAGTAGGTATTATTCAGATACGAAAATTTTAAATGTATTCCAGGTAGAGGGAAGAGGTGGTAGTGTCATTATGCATTTGGGAAACTGCAGGCATCATTATATTCTGGAGTGAGGAGTACATAAGGTATGTAAGGCAAAAGGAAGACACTGGAGAGTAGGCGGGAATCAGATTATGAAACGCCTCACGTACTAAGTTAATGTATTTGTACCTACAAACATAAAATTTAAAAAGAAAAGTTTAAATCAAAAAGTGACAATTTTTTAATCTTAGAAATATAACTGGCAATACTGGGAAAGAATGACTAGAAGGAGATCAAAGTAGAATAGGGTACTCATTGGGATGTTGTTGTAATGAAGACAAGAAGGAAAATGAGCTTGGATTAAGCCCTAATGGAGGAACAGAGAGACAATTTTAGCCAAGAGCATCTCAGGACTGATTTATAAATTTCATGTGAGAGGTAAAAGAGATAACCTCCCAAGTTTCTAGCTTTACATAGCCACAATGGGCACTGTTCAATAAAGATGGAAGAGAAGCAAAAGTTATAGGGGAAGTGGATGGTGAGGATGGAGAAGACTTTAATTTTTTTTTTTTTTTTTTAACATCTTTATTGGAGTATAATTGCTTTACAATGGTATGTTAGTTTCAGCTTCACAACAAAATGAATCAGTTATATATACACATATATTCCCATATCTCTTCCCGCTTGCGTCTCCCTCCCTCCCACCCTCCCTATCCCACCCCTCCAGGCGGTCACAAAGCACCGAGCTGATCTCCCTGTGCTATGCGGCTGCTTCCCACTAGCTAACTGCCCTACGTTTGGTAGTGTATATATGTCCATGCCTCTTTATCGCTTTGTCACAGTTTACCCTTCCCCCTCCCCACAGCCTCAAGTCCATTCTCTAGTAAGTCTGTGTCTTTATTCCTGTTTCACCCCTAGGTTTTTCATGACATTTTTTTTTTTTTTAAATTCCATATATATGTGTTAGCATACGGTATTTGTCTCTCTCTTTCTGACTTACTTCACTCTGTATGACAGACTCTAGGTCCATCCACCTCATTACAAATAGCTCAATTTCGTCTCTTTTTATGGCTGAGTAATATTCCATTGTATATATGTGCCACATCTTCTTTATCCATTCATCCGATGATGGACACTTAGGTTGTTTCCATCTCTGGGCTATTGTAAATAGAGCTGCAATGAACATTTTGGTACATGACTCTTTTTGAATTATGGTTTTCTCAGGGTATATGCCCAGTAGTGGGATTGCTGGGTCATATGGTAGTTCTATTTGTAGCTTTTTAAGGAACCTCCATACTGTTCTCCACAGTGGCTGTATCAATTTACATTCCCACCAACAGTGTAAGAGGGTTCCCTTTTCTCCACACCCTTTCCAGCATTTATTGTTTCTAGATTTTTTGATGATGGCCATTCTGACTGGTGTGAGATGATATCTCATTGTAGTTTTGATTTGCATTTCTCTAATGATTAGTGATGTTGAGCATTCTTTCATGTGTTTGTTGGCACTCTGTATATCTTCTTTGGAGAAATGTCTATTTAGGTCTTCTGCCCATTTTTGGATTGGCTTGTTTGTTCTTTTGTTATTAAGCTGCATGAGCTGCTTATAAATTTTGGAGATTAATCCTTTGTCAGTTGCTTCATTTGCAAATATTTTCTCCCATTCTGAGGGTTGTCTTTTGGTCTTCTTTATGGTTTCCTTTGCTGCGCAAAAGCTTTTAAGTTTCATTAGGTCCCATTTGTTTACTTTTGTTTTTATTTCCATTTCTCTAGGAGGTGGGTCAAAAAGGACCTTGCTGTGATTTATGTCATAGAGTGTTCTGCCTATGTTTTCCTCTAAGAGTTTGATAGTTTCTGGCCTTACATTTAGGTCTTTAATCCATTTTGAGCTTATTTTTGTGTATGGTGTTAGGGAGTGATCTAATTTCATACTTTTACATGTAGCTGTCCAGTTTTCCCAGCACCACTTATTGAAGAGGCTGTCCTTTCTGCACTGTACATTGCTGCCTCCTTTATCAAAGATAAGGTGACCATATGTGCGTGGGTTTATCTCTGGGCTTTCTATCCTGTTCCATTGATCTATCTTTCTGTTTTTGTGCCAGTACCATACCGTCTTGATAACTGTAGCTTTGTAGTATAGTCTGAAGTCTGGGAGCCTGATTCCTCCAGTTCCTTCTTTCGTTCTCAAGACTGCTTTGGCTATTCGGGGTCTTTTGTGTTTCCATACAAATTGCAAAATTTTTTGTTCTAGTTCTGTGAAAAATGCCAGTGGTAGTTTGATAGGGATTGCATTGAATCTATAGATTGCTTTGGGTAGTAGAGTCATTTTCACAATGTTGATTCTTCCAATCCAAGAACATGGTATATCTCTCCATCTATTTGTATCATCTTTAATTTCTTTCATCAGTGTCTTATAATTTTCTGCATACAGATCTTTTGTCTCCTTAGGTAGGTTTATTCCTAGATATTTTATTCTTTTTGTTGCAATGGTAAATGGGAGTGTTTTCTTGATTTCACTTTCAGATTTTTCATCATTAGTATATAGGAATGCCAGAGATTTCTGTTCATTAATTTTGTATCCTGCCACTTTACCAAATTCATTGATTAGCTCTAGTAGTTTTCTGGTAGCATCTTTAGGGTTCTCTATGTATAGGATCATGTCATCTGCAAACAGTGACAGCTTTACTTCTTCTTTTCCGATTTGGATTACTTTTATTTCCTTTTCTTCTCTGATTGCTGTGGCTAAAACTTCCAAAACTATGTTGAATAAGAGTGGTGAGAGTGGGCAACCTTGTCTTGTTCCTGATCTTAGTGAAAATGCTTTCAGTTTTTCACCATTGAGGATGATGTTTGCTGTGGGCTTGTCATATATGGCCTTTATTATGTTGAGGAAAGTTCCCTCTATGCCTACTTTCTGCAGGGTTTTTATCATAAATGGGTGTTGAATTTTGTCAAAAGCTTTCTCTGCATCTATTGAGATGATCATATGGTTTTTCTCCTTCAGTTTGTTAATATGGTTTATTACATTGATAGATTTGCGTATATTGAAGAATCCTTGCATTCCTGGAATAAACCCCATTTGATCATGGTGTATGATCCTTTTAATGTGCTGTTGGATTCTGTTTGCTAGTATTTTGTTGAGGATTTTTGCATCTATGTTCATCAGTGATATTGACCTGTAGTTTTCTTTCTTTGTGACATCCTTGTCTGGTTTTGGTATCAGGGTGATGGTGGCCTCATAGAAGGAGTTTGGGAGTGTTCCTCCCTCTGCTATATTTTGGAAGAGTTTGAGAAGGATGGGTGTTAGCTCTTCTCTAAATGTTTGATAGAATTCACCTGTGAAGCCATCTGGTCCTGGGCTTTTCTTTGTTGGAAGATTTTTAATCACAGTTTCAATTTCAGTGCTTGTGATTGGTCTGTTCATATTTTCTATTTCTTCCTGATTCAGTCTTGGCAGGTTGTGCATTTCTAAGAATTTGTCCATTTCTTCCAGATTGTCCATTTTATTGGCATAGAGTTGCTTGTAGTAATCTCTCATGATCTCTTTTATTTCTGCAGTGTCAGTTGTTACCTCTCCTTTTTCATTTCTAATTCTATTGATTTGAGTCTTCTCCCTTTTTTTCTTGATGAGTCTGGCTAGTGGTTTATCTATTTTGTTTATCTTCTCAAAGAACCAGCTTTTAGTTTTATTGATCTTTGCTGTTGTTTCCTTCATTTCTTTTTCATTTATTTCTGATCTGATTTTTATGATTTCTTTCCTTCTGCTAGCTTTGGGGTTTTTTTGTTCTTCTTTCTCTAATTGCTTGAGGTGCAAGGTTAGGTTGTTTATTTGAGATGTTTCCTGCTTCTTAAGGTGGGCTTGTATTGCTATAAACTTCCCCCTTAGAACTGCTTTTGCTGCATCCCACAGGTTTTGGGTCGTTGTGTCTCCATTGTCATTTGTTTCTAGGTATTTTTTGATTTCCTCTTTGATTTCTTCAGTGATCACTTCATTATTAAGTAGTGTATTGTTTAGCCTCCATGTGTTTGCATTTTTTACAGATCTTTTCCTGTAATTGATATCTAGTCTCATGGCGTTGTGGTCAGAAAAGATACTTGATACAATTTCAATTTTCTTAAATTTACCAAGGCTTGATTTGTGACCCAAGATATGATCTATCCTGGAGAATGTTCCATGAGCACTTGAGAAAAATGTGTATTCTGTTGTTTTTGGATGGAATGTCCTATAAATATCAATTAACTCCATCTCGTTTAATGTATCATTTAAAGCTTGTGTTTCCTTATTTATTTTCATTTTGGATGATCTGTCCATTGGTGAAAGTGGGGTGTTAAAGTCCCCTACTATGAATGTGTTACTGTCGATTTCCCCTTTTATGGTTGTCAGTATTTGCCTTATGTATTGAGGTGCACCTATGTTGGGTGCATAAATATTTACAATTGTTATATCTTCCTCTTGGATCGATCCCTTGATCATTATGTAGTGTCCTTCTTTGTCTCTTCTAATAGTCTTTGTTTTAAAGTCTATTTTGTCTGATATGAGAATTGCTACTCCAGCTTTCTTTTGGTTTCCATTTGAATGAAATACCTTTTTCCATCCCCTTACTTTCAGTCTGTATGTGTCTCTAGGTCTGAAGTGGGTCTCTTGTAGACAGCAAATATATGGGTCTTGTTTTTGTATCCATTCAGCCAATCTGTGTCTTTTGGTGGGAGCATTTAGTCCATTTACGTTTAAGGTAATTATCGATATGTGTGTTCCTATTCCCATTTTCTTAATTGTTTTGGGTTCGTTATTGTAGGTCCTTTCCTTTTGTGTTTCTTGCCTAGAGAAGTTCCTTTAGCAGTTGTTGTAGAGCTGGTTTGGTGGTGCTGAACTCTCTCAGCTTTTGCTTGTCTGTAAAGGTTTTAATTTCTCCATCAAATCTGAATGAGATCCTTGCTGGGTAGAGTAATCTTGGTTGCAGGTTTTTCTCCTTCAACACTTTCAATATGTCCTGCCACTCCCTTCTGGCTTGCAGAGTTTCTGCTGAAAGATCAGCTGTTAACCTTATGGGGATTCCCTTGTGTGTTATTTGTTGTTTTCCCCTTGCTGCTTTTAATATGTTTTCTTTGTATTTAATTTTTGACAGTTTGATTAATATGTGTCTTGGCGTATTTCTCCTTGGATTTATCCTGTATGGGACTCTCTGTGCTTCCTGGACTTGATTAACTATTTCCTTTCCCATATTAGGGAAGTTTTCAACTATAATCTCTTCAAATATTTTCTCAGTCCCTTTCTTTTTCTCTTCTTCTTCTGGAACCCCTATAATTCGAATGTTGGTGCGTTTAATGTTGTCCCAGAGGTCTCTGAGACTGTCCTCAGTTCTTTTCATTCTTTTTTCTTTATTCTGCTCTGCAGTAGTTATTTCCACTATTTTATCTTCCAGGTCACTTATCCGTTCTTCTGCCTCAGTTATTCTGCTATTGATCCCATCTAGAGTACTTTTAATTTCATTTATTGTGTTGTTCATCATTGCTTGTTTCATCTTTAGTTCTTCTAGGTCCTTGTTAACTGATTCTTGCAATTTGTCCATTCTATTGTCCATTCTATCTCCAAGATTTCGGATCAACCTTACTATCATTATTCTGAATTCTTTTTCAGGTAGACTGCCTATTTCCTCTTCATTTGTTAGGTCTGGTGGGTTTTTATCTTGCTCCTTCATCTGCTGTGTGTTTTTCTGTCTTTTCATTTTGCTTATCTTACTGTGTTTGGGGTCTCCTTTTTTGCATCTGAAGGTTCGTAGTTCCTGTTGTTTTTTGTGTCTGTCCCCAGTCGCTAAGGTTGGTTCGGTGGGTTGTGTAGGCTTCCTGGTGGAGGGTACTAGTGCCTGTGTTCTGGTGGATGAGGCTGGATCTTGTCTTTCTGGTGGGCAGGTCCACGTCTGGTGGTGTGTTTTGGGGTGTCTGTAGACTTATTATGATTTTGGGCAGCCTCTCTGCTAATGGGTGGGGTTGTGTTCCTGTCTTGCTAGTTGTTTGGCATAGGCTGTCCAGCACTGTAGCTTGCTGGTCGTTGAGTGAAGCTGGGTGCTGGCGTTGAGATGGAGATCTCTCGGAGATTTTTGCTGTTTGATATTATGTGCAGCTGGGAGGCCTCTTGTGGACCAGTGTCCTGAAGTTGGCTCTCCCACCTCAGAGGCACAGCACTGACTCCTGGCTGCAGCACCAAGAGCCTTTCATCCACAGGGCTCCTTAATTTGGGATGATTCGTTGTCTATTCAGGTATTCCACAGATGCAGGGTATATCAAGTTGATTGTGGAGCTTTAATTCGCTGCTTCTGAGGCTGCTGGGAGAGATTTCCCTTTCTCTTCTTTGTTCTCACAGTTCCCAGGGGCTCAGCTTTGGATTTGGCCCCGCCTGTGTGTGTAGGTTGCCGGAGGGCGTCTGTTCTTTGCTCAGATAGGACGGGGTTAAAGGAGCCGCTGATTCGGAGGCTCTGGCTCACCCAGGCCGGGGGGGTAGGGAGGGGCACGGAGTGCGGGGCGGGCCTGCAGTGGCAGAGGCCGGCGTGAAGCTGCAGCCTGAGGCGCGCCGTGCGCTCTCCCGAGGGAGCCGTCCCTGGATCCCGGGACCCTGGCAGTGGCAGGCTGCACAGGCTCCCCGGAAGGGCGTGTGGCTAGTGACCTGCGTTCGCACACAGGCCTCCTGGCGGCGGCAGCAGTGGCCTTAGCGTCTCATGTCCGTCTCTGGGCTCCGCACTCTTAGCCGCGGCTCGCGCCCGTCCCTGGAGCTCTCTCAAGCAGCGTTCTTAATCCCCTCTCCTCGTGCACCAGGAAACAAAGAGGGACGTAAAAGTCTCTTGCCTCTTCGGCAGGTCCAGACCCCTCCCCGGACTCTCTCCCGGCCAGCCGCGGCGCACCAACGCCTAGACTTTAATTTTGATGCATGGAATTTGGTGTGCTTTTGGAACACCTTCAAATGGTGATAGCTGGTAAATTGTTGGATCTTCATTTTCCAATCATTTTCATACACATACACGCACACATACACACACATGTGCGTTAACAATTCACTACTTCTGTAATCTTTCTAAAGGTTATTTTTCTTTTTTTTTTTTTTTTTTTTTTGCCGTACACGGGCCTCTCACTGTTGTGGCCTTTCCCGCTGCGGAGCACAGGCTCCGGACGCGCAGGCTCAGCAGCCACGGCTCACGGGCCCAGCCGCTCCGCGGCATGTAGGATCCTCCCGGACCGGGGCACGAACCCGCTTCCCCTGCATCGTCAGGTGGACTCTCAACCACTGCGCCACCAGGGAAGCCCTAAAGGTGATATTTCTTAAACTGCACTCTGAGCAGATAAGGTCTTAAGTGGTAGGTCAGAAGGAAAAAGATATCTATTATACTACAAAACTTTACATGGAAAGTTATCATTATCATTGTGAAAGATGTCAAAGTTCATGCTGGCCAATACTCTCAATGCAACTGCTTCAAAAGACAAATAAATAAGCTTTAAAACTTATTTTAAAAAATTGAAGAACTGTGGAGTAGATGAGGACCAGATGAACTTAAAATAGGGAGTCATTTGCCTTTTCTGAGCATAGGCTGAGGATCTAGTTTGGGCCATGGAGAGAGACTTTACCGTTGGGGAAAAAAAAAAATGCGGTTTTGGCAGTTGGGTAGGGCTGGTATGATGGATTGCAAGCAAGCAGAGACCCAAATTCAGAGCTGGTTCTAACCATGACTTCTGGGGGCAACTAGGGAGACTGGTGGGCTGAGCTGCCAAAGTGGAGTGAAATCTCCCACCATCTAACAGTACTTAGCAGACAAAGTTCCAGTAGAAGGAAGGAACCTACCAAGAAAAATAAAATAAAATTTCCCTTTATGACTCTTGAAGACACATGGGCCTGAAGGATAAAAAGCTAAGCACAAAATCCTCAAGGGCAGAACTGAAACTACTATAGTCTCTTAGGTCTAAGGTGACAGAGACCCACTAGGGGTCTTAAAAATACCAGGAGCGATACCCCGAAGAACAAGATGAGCTGGGTCTTACTAAATTAGTAACCCAGCTCTGACTGAATCAAAGTGAGCAGACCCTCAGTCTCAAAGGAAAACTCTCTCTAGTAGAGGATATCACTTGCAGTTTCTACAGTTCTTTTTCTAGTCATATAATAATAATAAAAATTCACAATATATGTGAAGAGTTAAAGAATCTGACCAAAAATCAAAAGAGAGGTAAAAAGAAAAGCAAATGCAGGGAAAACCTGGACAATATTTTTTTTAACTTGTGATTAATACTTTAAAAAATATACAGGAAAAACCTGGAAAAAAAAAACCTGATAAACACTGAGAATTTCAACACAGAATTAAAATAGATTTAAAAAAACAAATGGATATTTTAGAACTATAAAATACAATTAAATACTTGAATTTAACAGCAGAATACAGAATTAGTAAACATAAGGTAACTCAATACAAAAAAATATAAACAGAAGCACTGAGAAGAAAAAAATGGAATAAAAAAAAGAATGGAGCAAAAAAAGCCCCCTAATCCATGAATATACAAGTCAGAATAATTGGTTAGCTCTGAAGACGTACTAACTGGGAAACAACAAGAAGAATCTTGTGTGGCGTTGGAACTGTTCTATATCTACATCTTGGTGGTTATTGAAAATATATAACCATATATAAAAATTGAGTTGTACATTTAATATTTCTGCATTTTATGTATTTTATGTATATGTTTAGTTTGTGGCAATTCATCAAGTTGTACACTTACATGTTCACTTGTCTATATGTATATTACAATTCCATAAAATGCTAAAACATATTTTAAGGAAAATTTATTTCTAATACGGGTATAGTAAACAGGATTGATTCAATCAACAGATTTCTTAAGTATCTCTTGTTGTTGTGCTGGGGTCAACTCACTAATAGGTTGAGAATCCAATGGGGGAAAGATGTGTGACAGAATCAAATACAATGATATAATAATTTGTTAGACTGTTATTGGGGCAAGCATGTAGAGGCAAACAGAAAATTATTGATCAGAGGACGATGAGCTTTCTTTACCTGCATGGTTTCAGTTTTCAGTTTTGAAAATTATTCTTGACTAGAAATGACCTGGAGTTAGCCATTTCCTAAAGCTTTATGGATATGTGTTAATAAGTTATCATATGTAGTACATATTTATATGATACTTTCTTTAAATATTTAACATAGATTAATAATTGCTGTTTACAACAGAACACATTGAATTATTTATTTAAAATATACAGAAAATCTGGGTATATAAAGTCTTCCACTGTCACCATGGGTCTTTCATCAAACCCTGTGCAGCCTGCAGCACTACAGGGAATGTGATGACAGGTTCAGTCTGTCAGCACTAACTGATACTCATGTCGTTTCAGTGATATTTCCCCCACCTCCTTTATTTGTGGGAAGAAGACTACTTCTAAGAATGACAAAATGAAGGGTTTGAAATGTGATAGGCCACTTTATAATGTGGCTTCATGACTGACTGTGACTAGTCACAGTATGTGACTAGTCACAGTATGTCACTTTCTGACATACTTTAAATATACAATTGTTGGAAATGCTAATGATTCAATTCAGTTGAGAGTATTTTCTTCTTTTCAAAGAAGTACTACAGTTGATTCAGACATACAAAAAACTACATTATGAAGGGTTATCTAGTAGAATAATCAGATTTGCTTTAAGTGGTTTCTTTGTTATTACTTATGAAGAAGAGAGGTAAAACATTTAATTAAATTTGAGTATCTCAGAGAATATGAATAATAAGTCAATTTTAATCCTGCAAAAGTAGAATAGACTAGTAACTGGTCTTTTCTACATGCCACTAATTCTGAAGTCCTTTAATGAACTATTTGTGTATTTAAATATAGAATAGATGACTGGCCATATATTGATGATTTGGGTTTGAAAAACATACATTTATAAATGTATACGCACAGTGTCCACTAATCACCCTACATTAGGTTCTAATATTTGCATTGTAGTATTTGGCATAACAACACAGATTTATTTTGCACCCAATAATCTGTATCCCCTTAATTCCTGTCTATTAAACATTCTGCCTTTCTTCTACAAGACAAAAGTTCTAAGTCATCTTCTCACACTGGAGATCTACATAAAACTTTATGTATAATAAGGGAACATAAGGTACGGAAACACAGGACAAAGATTTAGTCACGGGTACTTTAGACATTTGTGCTGTTTTGTGATTCATTATGGGTGTTACATAAAAGGTTGGTTCTTCAGCTTTTCAAAATATGTCAGAATGCCTTAGAACCGAATACAAGGAGTATCTGTAAGTTCCCTGTTCTTCCCATCTTCTGAGAACAGAGGTTATAGACAGTCCTTTATACATTATTGGCCATGTTTTGAATCTTGTGACTCTGCTGTCATGGTCACAGATCACTAGACCAAGCACTCTCCTAGAAAATTTAAGGCATTTCATGATGCTTTGGTGTCCTGCCTAGAGAAATCAGTCCCTTAGGGTTATTATATATTGGGTGGTGTATCAGGATTTGTCACGCTCAAAGTAAAAAAAAAAAAAAAAAAAAAAGGCTTAAAGAGGATTGAACCCCAAGGAAATGGACTGTTCACTTAATCAGATGTCTGGATATGGGTGATGCTGGGACTAGTCAAGAATAATGAGTCAAGTAATCCACTCAAGAATAGCACTGAGCACACAACTATAACTAGCATTACTCCCACACCTTCCTCGGCATATTGTCTTTAAATCTCAGGCTTGAAACCTCATAGTTTAAGATGGCTGTCAATAGTTTCAGGCATTATGTGGTTCCAAGACAGTATGCAGGGCAAAATGGAAGGGAATAGGAGCAAAAGTGTTTGTTTCCTCATGACATTCTCATTTTTTTATCAGGAAATGAAACCTTTCTCAGAAGGTCTCTTATAGGCAATCCCTGATTTCTCACTCACAATTGATTTCACTGGGAATCAGACATGTAGGACTGAACTAAAGCAATCATGAGTAATAACAAGAGGTTTCTAAACAAAATAAAGCTACTGTCAGCAAGAAATGTGGGTGATGGCTATCAAGTAGACAATCAAAGATGTCATCATCTCTCACAGATGATCATTATACAATCAAATCTATATTGGAGAGTTTAAATGCAAAGCTAAATAGATAATACAGAAGAAGGAGAAAAGTAGTTAAGAAGTCTTAAAAGTAGAAATAATAGCATACAAGGAAGAAAGAGTCATGAGTGTGGCAAGTTACTAGACCAAAGAGCAAGAGATGTCTGATTCAAAGGCATCAACAAAATTACTGGCTTACTATATCTACTGTCTGGGTCATTAGAGTTGCTTATGGGTCACTGGAGCTACTTTTATGTTCCGAATGGTGATAAATGATTTTCCAGTGCTCTTTGACATCTTGCCCTTTTGATACAGTGTTGGTTTTCTCTCTCCCTGACTACACCTGTATTCTCTTAAAATAAATACCACCACCTGAGTGACATGAGAATACCTGTGCCTCTTGAAAACTAAAAGTACTCATATAGAGGGGATGATTTAGACTAAAATTCCTATACACAAATCAGTCAGTGAATTTACTGACTGACCCATCATTGTGTGCCTGATATTATATTCTAAGAGAGACAACTTCAAGAATACGTATAAATTAGTAAAGTACTTTTCTATAGGTGTGATATTGAAGATGACAATAATGATGAATGTTATCATGTTTTGAGAAAGATCCTAAGCAATTTTTATTATTGCATTTAATTACCATTTTAATGTAGACACCCTGTGTTCCATTTTACAGATGAGAAAATGAGGCACAGATGAAATCTTTAAAAAAACTAAAAAAGGTTAAGGGAAATTTCAGTGAATGGTGAAATAACCATCAGTGTATAACTGTGTATAAGAGAAAAAAATGGACAAAAGGATATGAGATAACCTGGAGAAAGACTTATTAGACAGAGAGAAGAGCAGGACTAAAGGCTATACACCTGCAATAAGTATGACATTTTGAAGATTAGTTAGGAAACAAACTAGATAAAGTCCAGTGAGCAAAAATAAGAATGTAAGACAATAGATCTCATAGTTATTCAGTGAGATTACGTAAAGCTTCCTAGGCCATAAGAACAGGTTTAATCTTATTCTGAGAGCAGTGGGAAGTCATAAATTGGTTTAAAACGGGATAATGTGATTAAACTTTTTAAAGATCGTTCTGGCTCCTGGGTACAAAACAGAGTCTAAGGGAACCAAATTGGAAGTAAAAAACCAGTTAGTTCTTATGGTAGTGCTGGCAACAGATTATGGTGTAAACTCAGGTGGTAACAGAAAAAGTGAGGGGGTGTAATCAAATTCAGCACATATTTGAAGATAGCCTCACAAGTACTTGTCGATAGATTGAACATGGGGTAGAAAAGAAATGAAGCAAGGATAATTCTTAGCTTTGGGCATAAAAAAAAAACCCAAAAACTGGTGAATGGCAGTCCCTTCTACTGATACTGAGGAGAATCATTCTTACTTTTTTTTTTTAAGTGGGAAGAGGTAGTGCATAGAATGACCACAATTGAGAATTCCTTTTGAGATGTCTATTACGTATCTAAGCAAAAATGTCAAATGGACAAAAAACCCAAACAAAACATTTTCTTTCTAGAGTCAATAAGATGATTACTAGACCTGATTTCTCACTATAGATAATATTACCCATTTTTACTTATTCATTCACTCATTCAAGAAAAAATGTACAAATTGTTTTAGGCCCTGGGTAATGACTTCAGATATTTTTAGCCCTCTCCTCTCAATGAAGCTTCATTTCATCAACCATCTATAGTACATATTCATTAAAATAATTTACTAATAATGTACTGAGAACTCTTTGTCCTAATTTAGATCCTCTCTCCTGTTTTTCCAATGGCCATACTGAACTTTATCCAAGCCCTGTGATGCTAAAAAACAGCATACGCTGTTTATGTCTTTAGCAAGACATTCTCCCACGATCTTGTGTTCCAGCATATGGCTTACTGCACAGAACCACCCTTCCCCATATGATGTAGATGAGACTCATGGATGCCTCCCCTTGTTTGTCTATGACAAGGCCAGACACAGACCCTCCAAATCTCCATTTACTGCCTCATAAATAATTATCTGAACTGCTTGGTCCCCATTGATCCATCAGAATAAAATGCTTATTAACCAAACTTCGGTTAAGATTCTCTCCTCCCCAGGTCCCTGAATTTTGACCCACCCTCATTCTGAGCCAGCATACAGACCCTTCGTAAGGGCCTCTTCCAAAAACAGATTCACTTCAGACTAAAACATTCCTTGATCTACTATCCAATCATGTCAACCTTTCACCCCACTCTCAGTTCCCTCTAGCCTTGTTCACTCTCCTCTATACAATAAAGCCCCTTTTTACCTAACTCTTCAGACACTTACAGAGCTTATGTCCAGTGTTTCCCTAATGCAGTAGTTCTTTTCCCTCTATTTCAACAGTCCCATCCTCCTCATGGCAACAATTATTTCAAGCAACATCTGTCCTTACAAAGTCTGGATTTATTAGACACTTGACACCCTGACTTCAACCTAAAAGATTTATAGCCATCTTTGACTCATTATTTTTTCAACTATAATTTCTACATACAAACTTCTATCTCATTTTCTTCTCTAAAATGTACTTCCCTTCACATTTTCTTTCTCCACAGGCTTGGATATTACTGTCACAACACAAAGAACCACAAAACAGGGAATCAGTCACCCTGAGTGTAACCATTTCACCCACTGCTCAACATTACCAGATGATTTTTCCTTAAGACTTCCACTTCTTGTGCTCTTCATGGCTAAATATAAAATATTCAAAAAGAACAACAGAAACATCAAATTTCCTACCATATCTAGCAAGAAGTCCAGGGAAGAGAAAGCAGGTGGGAGAAACTACTCTAGACCAGGATTTGGGTAATAGGATATAAGTTAAAGCACCACTGAAGTGAACGACTGCCAACTCTATAATGAGTAACAAGGAAAACTGGATGCAAAAACAAAAACAAGAATAAAAACAAAATGGGAGGATTTGAGAGTATGAAATTCCAGTTAAAGAAGGAACATTAAGAAAATTATTTTGTCTCTAAAAAATACAAATACATGGAGGCAAAACAATACACTTCTGAATAGCCAAGAGATCACTGAAGAAATCAAAGAGGAAATAAAAAAATACCTAGAAACAAATGACAATGAAAATACGACAACCCAAAACCTATGGGATGCAGCAAAAGCAGTTCTAAGAGGGAGGTTTATAGCAATACAATCCTACCTCAAGAAACAAGAAAAATCTCAAATAAACAACCTAAACTTACACCTAAAGCAATTAGAGAAAGAAGGAAAAAAAGCCCCAAGTTAGTTGATGGAAAGAAATCATAAAGTTCAGATCAGAAATAAATGAAAAACAAATGAAGGAAACAATAGCAAAGAACAATAAAACTAAAAGCTGGTTCTTTGAGAAGATAAACAAAATTGATAAACCATTAGCCAGACTCACCAAGAAAAAAAGGGAGAAGACTCAAATCAATAGAATTAGAAAGGAAAAAGGAGCTTTTCCAGATGGCAGGGACAGAGGTGGGCCTGGCAGGTCCCTGGGGTCTCGGGGCCAGAGGCCGGGTCACCGCCAGCCCCAGCACCCACCACTGGCCAAGCCCCGCACCTCCATCCTGGGTGCTGGTGGCCGGAGGTGCACCCGGGTCCATGGGACAGGCAGGCGCAGAGATCGCTTGCGCTGGGGAGAGGAGTGCAGTGAAGTTCTGTCACCTCCATGGAGCATCGAGGGTCCAGGAAAGGGGGCGCTGAAGCTTGCTATGCTCTCCGCACTTTCTGGGCTCTGAAGCTACGAGAACACGGCTAGGCAGAAGTAGTTTAATGGGGAGTTTGCCTGCTGGGAACTAGGGGCCTGCTGGGGTCTCAGTTCTTGGCTGGCCCTGGAACGCGAGGTTGCCAGGCGTGTGACGGCAGCAGGTAGGAGTGAGCCACTGGTGCAGTGATGAGCAGGAAAGGAAGGACAGTGGCTGTTGGCCTGTGAACCTAGGCAAGAATGACCAGCCAACACAATCCAGACCAAGGTCCATGGGCCCAACTCAGTCCTGTCTGGCTGGTCAGTGGAACAGACCTGCAGGTGTGGCTCTTGTCACTCTAGGACTGGCTTCAGGACAGATCCTGCTGATGAGCCCAGGGCACCATCCTCAATTCTCCAACACATAAGAGGGAGGAACACTCCCAAATGCATTCTACGAGGCTACCATCACCCTGATACCAAAACCAGACAAAGATGATGCAAAGAAAGAAAACTATAGGCCAGTATCACTGATGAACATAGATTCAAAAATCCTCAACAAAATACTAGAAAACAGAATCCAACAGCACATTAAAAGGATTATACATCATGACCAAGTGGGGTTTATCCAAGGAATGCAAGGATTCTTCAATATATGCAAATCAATCAATGTGATAAACATATTAACAAATTGAAGGAGAAAATCCATATGGTCATCTCAACAGATGCAGAAAAAGCTTTCAACAAAATTCAACACCCATTTATGATAAAAACCCTCCAGAAAGTAGGCATAGAGGGAACTTACCTCAACATAATAAAGGCCATATATGACAAACCCAAAGCCAACATCTTCTCAATGGTGAAAAACTGAAACCATTTCCTCTAAGATCAGGAAAAAGACAAGGCTGCCCACTCTCAGCACTATTATTCAACATAGTTTTGGAAGTTTTACCACAGCAATCAGAGAAGAAAAAAAAAATAAAAGGAATCTAAATCGGTAAAGAAGAAGTAAAGCTGTCACTGTTTGCAGATGTCATGATACTATACATAGAGAATCCCAAAGATGCTACCAGAATACTAGAGCTAATCAATGAATTTGGTAAAGTAGCAGGATTCAAAATTAAAGCATGGAAATCTTTTGCATTCCTATACACTAATGATGAAAAATCTGAAAGAGAAATTAAGGAAACACTCCTATTTACCACTGCAACAAAAATAATAAAATACCGAGGAATAAACTTACCTAAGGAGATAAAAGACCTATATGCAGAAAACTATAAGACACTGATGAAAGAAATTAAAGATGATACAAATAGACGGAGAGATATACCACGTTCTTGGATTGGAAGAATTAACATTGTGAAAATGACTATAGTACCGAAAGCAATCTACAGATTCAATGCAACCCCTGTCGAACTACCAATGGCATTTATCACAGAACTAGAACAAAAAATTTCACAATTTGTATGGAATCACAAAAGGCCCCGAATAGCCAAAGCAATCTTGAGAAAGAAAAACGGAGGTGGAGGAATCAGGCTCCCTGACTTCAGACTGTACTACAAAGCTACAGTAATCAAGACTGTATGGCATTGGCACAAAAACAGAAATATACATCAATGGAACAGGATAGAAAGCCCAGAGATAAACCCACGCACATATGGTCACCTTATCTTTTTTTTTTTTATTGCAGTACGCGGGCCTCTCACTGTTGTGGCCTCTCCCGTTGTGGAGCACAGGCTCCAGACGTGCAGGCTCAGTGGCCATGGCTCATGGACCCAGCCGTACCACGGCATGTGGGATCTTCCCAGACTGGGGCACGAACCCATCTCCCCTGCATCGGCAGGCGGACTTTCAACCACTGCACCACCAGGGAAGCCCTGGTCACCTTATCTTTGATAAAGGAGGCAGGAATGTACAGTGGAGAAAGGACAGCCTCTTCAATACATGTTGCTGGGAAAACTGGACAGGTACATGTAAAAGTATGAGATTAGATCACTCCCTAACACCATACACAAAAATAAGCTCAAAATGGATTAAAGACCTAAATGTAAGGCCAGAAACTATCAAACTCTTAGAGGAAAACATAGGCAGAACATTCTATGACATAAATCACAGCAAGATCCTTTCTGACCCACCGCCTAGAGAAATGGAAATAAAAGCAAAAATAAACAAATGGGACCTAATGAAACTTCAAAGCTCTTGCACAGCAAAGGAAAAATAAACAAGATGAAAAGACAACCTCAGAATGGGAGAAAATATTTGCAAACAAAGCAACTGCCAAAGGATTAATCTCCAAATATTACAAGCAGCTCATGCAGCTCAATATCAAAAAATCAAGCAACCCAATCCAAAAATGGTCAGAAGACCTAAATAGACATTTCTACAAAGAAGATAGATTGCCAACAAACACACGAAAGGATGCTCAACATCACTAATCACTAGAGAAATGCAAATTAAAACTACAATGAGGTATCACACCTCACACCAGTCAGAATGGCCTTCATCAAAAAATCTGCAAACAATAAATGCTGGAGAGGGTGTTGAGAAAAGGGAACACTCTTGCACTGTTGGTGGGAATGTAAATAGATACAGCCACTATGGAGAACAATATGGAGATTCCTTAAAAACTAAAAATAGAGGTACCATACGACCCAGCAATCCCACTACTGTGCATATACCCTGAGAAAACCATTATTCAAAAGGTCATGTACCACAATGTTCACTGCAGCTCTATTTACAACAGCCAGGACATGGAAGCAACCTAAATGTCCATCAACAAATGAATGGAAAAAGAAAATGTGGCACAAATATACAATCAAATATTACTCAGCCATAAAAAGAAACGAAATTGAGTTATTTGTAGTGAGGTGGATGGACCTAGAGTCTGTCATACAGAGTGAAGTAAGTCAGAAAGAGAAACACAGATACCATATGCTAACACATATATATGGAATGTAAAAAAAAAAAGTGGTTATGAAGAACCTAGGGGCAGGACAGGAATAAAGACGCAGACGTAGAGAATGGACTTGAGGACACGGGGAGTGGGAAGGGTAAGCTGGGACGAAGTGAGAGAGTGGCATGGACGTATATACACTACCAAATGTGAAATCGATAGCTAGCGGGAAGCAGCCACATAGCACAGGGAGATCAGATCGGTGCTTTGTGACCACCTAGAGGGGTGGGACAGGGAGGGTGGGAGGGAGATGCAAGAGGGAGGAGATATGGGGAAATATATATATGTATAGCTGATTCACTTTGTTATAAAGCAGAAACTAACACACCATTGTAAAGCAATTATACTCAAATAAAGATGTTAAAAAAAAAAGAAAATTACTTTGAGAATTTCTTGGAGGAAGGCCAACCAGGATGGTGACATAGGAGGCTCCTGAACTTTCCTCCTATGGACACATCAAATGTAGAGATACACACCAAACAATTATCTCTGAGAGAAATCCAGAAACTCAGCGAACAACTCCTACACATTGGGTGAATAAGAAAATACCCACATTAAAATGCATAGGAAAGGCTGAAACAACCCTGTTGTTATAAACCCCAGGTTTTCAGCCACTCAGGGGACAGATACCTGGATTTCTGGGCTCTGATATCTAACAGGGCTTTCATTCATGAGTCTCAAGGACTATAACAAACTAAGAAAGATTTTTTAACCAGCTATCTCCCCAGGGCTCAGCACAGAGGGAGTAAATAAAAACACCCATTTCCCAGGCTTTACCTGAAAGGGGTCTATCTGCATACTTTAAAAGTTGCCGACTGAGGGTCAGGCTTCTAATTTAGCATGCATCTAGAAGCTGGCTTTGATCCTCATTGGGACCAGGGAAGCCAACGGACACCTCCCCAGCCATCACCCTGTAGCGTAGGCTGTCACCTGTAACTCCCTGGAAGGAGTTTATAACATATCTGTGCTGCAGCTTTTGCAGATGAGAATCCAGATCAGTTGGCTCTTATAGCCAACGGGGCTTCCATTCATGAAACCCACAGGACTATAGCAAACGAAGAAGTAGTACTTAATGGGTGCAAGAACATCCCTCACCCCCGTGGCTATACACTCAGGCTCAGAATAGGAGCAAGCAAAAAGGCCCATCTCCCAGTTCCTCCTGGAAGGCATTTAAACATACTTTCCCAGCTGCTGCCTGTGGGTCTGGCTTCCAATCAGTCTGCATCTAGGCACTGAATGTGATTCTCCCCTTCGGGACAATGACAGGTCCTGGCATATACTCGACACTGGGGGCCACTAAGAACAAAGAATGTATCTGAGACCATTACAAAGGGCTGAAAATCAACCAGGAGTACTTGGGCTGAGCTGACTGACAAGGTTCCTCCCCTACATGAGACACCATCACTCCCACCCCGTGAAGACTGACATTGTTTTATCTAATGCCCAGTAACCAACAGAGAGCCAAGAAAAATGAAGACACAAAGGAATGTTCTCCAAAAAAAAAAAAAAAAGAACAAGATAAATCTCCAGAAACAAATCTTAATAAAACAGGGATAAGTCACTTATCTGATAGAGGGTTCAAAATATCAGTCATAAATGTGCTCCCTGAGTTAAGGAGAGCAAATCATGAATAAACTAAGAATTTCAATGAAAAGATAGAAAATATTTTTAAAATACCAAACAGAAATCACAGAGGTGAACAAAACAATAATTGAACTGAAAAAATCAATAGTTGGCTCAACATCATACTAAATAAATCAGAAGAAAGTCAAGAGCAAGTCCATACCTATCTATAATTATTTTAAATGTAAATTTCCTAATCAAAAAATATAGTAGCCGAGTGGATAAAAACAAACAATATCCAACTATATGCTGCCTACAAGTGACACACTTCAACTTTAGGGACACATATAAACTAAAAGTGAAGGGATGGAAAATATATTCCATGCAAATGGAAACCAAAAGAAAGCAGGGGTAGCAATACTTATATCAGACAAAACAGACTTTAAAGCAGATTATAACAAGAGACAAAGAAGGTCATTATATAATGATAAAGGGATCAATTCATCAAGAGAATATAACATTAATAACTATTTATTCCCCCAATATAGAAGCATCTAAATATACAAAGCAAATATTAACATATCTGAAGGGAAAAAATAGACAATAATCCAATAATAGTAAAAAGCCTCAACAATGGATAGATCATCCAGCCAAAAAACTCAATAAGCAAACAATGGACTTAAATGACACATTAGACAAGATAGTCTTAACAGTTAAGAACACTGTGTCCAACAGCAGCAGAATACACATTCTTCTCAAGAGCACATGGAACATTCTTCAGGATAGATCATAAGTTAGAACACAAAATGAGTGTTAATAAACTAGAATTTAATATGCTTAGAATCTTAACAAATTAGATCAACGGAAGTAAGAGCTGTCTAACAGATAAACAAAATGGACAAAACTTTAGCTAGACTTACCAAGAAAAAAGAGAGAGGACTCAAATAAATATATTATAAATGAAAGAGGAGACATTACAACTGATACCACACAAATACAAAGAAAGGATAATAGGCAGCTACTATGAACAATTATAAGGAAACATAGTGGACAACCTAAAAGAAATGGATAAATTCCTAGAAACATAAAACCTCCAAAGACTGAATCAGGAAGAAACAGAAAATCTGAACAGACAAATTACTAATAAGGAAATTAAATCAGAAAAAAAGAGGAAAACTCCCAACAACAACAACAAAAATTACAGGACCAGATGGCTTCACTGGTGAATTATACTAAATATTCAAAGAAGAACTAATGTCAACCTTCTCAAATTCCTGCAACAGATAGGAGAGTAAGGAATACATCCATGCTCATTTTACAGGCCATCATTACCCTTTACCAAAACCAGACAAAGGCACTGTAAATAAAAGAAAATCACAGGACAATATCCCTGATGAACATAGATGCAAATATCTCCTCAAAATATTAGCAAAACAAATTCAACAGGATATTAAAGGAATTGTACAACATATTAAAGTGGGATTTATTACAGGGATGCAAGGATGCTTCAATGGCCACAAATCAATCAATGTGATATGCCACATTAACACATTATTGACAAGAGACGTATTAATATGTTTTTAGAGAGTGATACAATTAACATCACCATGCAAAGTAGTTAGAACTTAAAATTGATCAAGGGTTCATTATACAACTTATGATTGTCATTATCATTCACACTTTGCTCTGTTAGGTTTTTGTTCCAACCTTGTGTATATTATAAATGCAAGTTTATTACCGTGAAATTTTCAAAAATGATACATTGTGGAATTTTGAGTGAAGAAGAATTTTTCAGTGAATTTTATGCAGATACTTTCTCTGATTGTCTGAGTGACATATATACTAGCGTCTCAGAAGATGATAGTTCTTCAGAATATAGTTCTGATTCAGACATTATGAATATTAGACCAATGAAAAGACCAAAAACCTTGGTGATTGATTCTGATATGGAGAGTGAAAATGAAACTCACGGTGCTGGAGAATGCTCTTTGCTTCTACAGAAAAGTGGATTGAAGACAACATTTCATGAAAATTAGAAGACTTTACAGGTGTGTCAGGTGTAACTACTGAATGTAATAACCCTCAAAATGTTAATGAAATAACAGAATTAATTTTTGGTAATGACTTTTTCAAGTTGGTTGCTTCTCAAACAAATTTGTATCAACAACGGAATGAAAAATCAAATAAAAAGTATAAGGCTTTAAAATGGACTGATGTAACCAATAGTGACATGAAAAAGTTTCGTGGGTTAATAATTTTTTTTTTTTTTTTTGTGGTACGCGGGCCTCTCACTGTGTGGCCTCTCCCGTTGTGGAGCACAGGCTCCGGAAGCACAGGCTCAGCGGCCATGGCTCACGGGCCCAGACGCTCCATGGCATGTGGGATCTTCCCAGATTGGGGCACAAACCCACGTCCCCTGCATTGGCAGGAGAACTCTCAACCACTGTGCCACCAGGGAAGCCCGGGTTAATAATTTTGATGTGACAAGTAAGAAAGTCACACTGGAAAGAATATTGGTCAACTGATCCCTTACTTGAAACACCTATTTTTCCAAAAATTATGACGAGAAGAAGGTTCAAACAAATAATGACATTTCTACACTTTAACGATAACTAGGAAGCTCCACTTCCTGTTGACAGAATGTCAAAAGCTAAACCTCTTTTGGATTATTTTCTACCAATAAATCAATCTACATACCCAAACAAGAGCTATCACTTGATGAGGCAATGATAAAGTGGAGAGGATGACTCAGATTCAAAACCTATAATACTGGAAAACTTACAAAATACAGAATTTTGGTCAGGATGGTTAGCAAAAGTGAAACTGGATATATATGCATCCTTGAGATTTACACAGGTGAAGGAAAGAAACTGCAAGAAACAATATGATCGGTCCTACAACCTCATCTTGGTTCATGGCATCATATTTACCAAGACAATTGTTACAACAGCATGTACACATCTGAAATATTGTTGAAAAATAAAAGCAGGGTATGTGGGACTATAAGAGAGAATCATGGTCTACCAAACCAATTAAGGGAGAAATCTAAAAATCTACAGAGGGGAGAAAGGACATTCTTACAGAAGGGAGAAGTGATTCTTCTTATATGGAAAGACAAGAAGTTAGTCCATATGGTGACAACTATTCATGATGCCTCCACAGCAGCTACAAGAAAGGAAGACAGGAGGACTGGCCATCAGATAACTAAGCCCACTTGTATATTAGAGTATAATAAATATATGAAAGGAGTTGATCGATCCGATCAATTGTGGAAAACTTCAATATCCTCTGGAAAAGTCTAAAATAGTATAAGAAAGTGGGTTTCTACTTGAGTAATTTGAATAATTGCAAATAGAACTATCTATTTGAGTAATTTATTCAATGTGTTTAAAATTTATTGTAGCCTTAATGCACAGAATAAAATGACTTACAAGCACTTTTTGTTAGTAGTAGCTAGAGAATGGGTACTACCAATGGGTTCACCATTCTGGTGAACGTAGTCCCACACTTGGTCCTTCTTGTGGCATTTCTAAAAGAGCCCCCCACAAAGATCCACCTTGTCGACTATCAGGTAAAATAAAAGAACATATTCTAGCGAAAATAATACCCAGAGGACGAAAAAAATGCCTCCAGAAAGTGTAGAGTATGCTCTTCCAGGGGAAAGCACAGTGAAACACGGTATATTTGTAATAGATGTCTGTTCCCCTGCACAGAGGTGCCTGCTATACTGCCTATCACACTCTAATGAAATATTAGAATGCTTTAGTAAGACATGTACAAAGTTCCAAATAAATACATTAAGTGCAAAAAAAGTTGTTGATATTTACTCAAACTTGGGTGTTTCAATATTCACTTACATAACAATTGCCAGCCTCAGGCATTAGTTTCTGCAAAAATCTCCCGGTCAATAATATGTTAACAAAGTGAAGGATAAAAATCAGATGATCATCTCAATAGGTGCAGAAAAAGCATTTCAAAACACTCAACATCCTTCCATGATAAAACTCTCAACAATCTGGCTATGGAGAAAATACCTCAACATAATAAAGTCTGTATATAAGAAAACCACAGCTAACATCATACTCAACAGTGAAATGCTAAACCCTTTTTCTCTAAGATCAGGAATAAGACAATGACGTCCACTCCTGCCATTTTTATTCAGCATGGTACTGGAAACTCTAGCCAGAGCAATCAGGAAAGAAAAATAAATAAAAGGCATTCAAATTAGAAAGGAAAAAGTAAAATTGTCTCTATTTGAAGATGACATAATATTATATATAGAAAATCATGATTCAATTTAAAAAAACTGAATTAATAAACAAATTCAATAAAATTTCAGGATACAAACTGATTATACAAAAATCAGTTGCATTTCTACACACTAACAATAAACTCTCAGAAAGAGAAATTAAGAAAACAATCACATTTACAACAGAATCAAAAATAATAAAATATTCAGTAATAAATTTAACCAAGGAAGTGAAAGATCTACACACTGAAAACTATTAAGACATTGATGAAAGAAACTGAAGAAAACACAATGGAAACATATCTCATGCTGTTATTGTATTAGAAGAATGAATATTGTTAAAATGTCTATACTACCCAAAGTGATCTGCAGATTCAATGCAATCTCTACAAAAATTCCAGTGACATTTGAAAAAAATTGTAAGTTTTATATGGAACCACAAAAGACCCCAAACAGCCAAAGCAATTTGAGACAGAACACAGCTGGAGGCATCACACTTCCTGATTTCAAACTGTATTACAAAGCTATAGTAATCAAAACAGTAT
The DNA here is from genome assembly GCF_937001465.1 of Orcinus orca. Taxonomy (NCBI): domain Eukaryota; kingdom Metazoa; phylum Chordata; class Mammalia; order Artiodactyla; family Delphinidae; genus Orcinus; species Orcinus orca. The sequence goes on from NC_064559.1 coordinate 119,764,933, forward strand.
AGTATAAGCATAAAAATAGACACATGGATTAATGGAACAGAATAGACAGCCCAGAAATAAATCCATGTATATATGGTCTATTAATTTTTGTGAAAAAAGCACAGACAATGGAGAAAAAATAGTCTCTTCAATAAATGGTGTTGAGAAAACTAGATTGCCATATACAAAAAAAATGAAACTGGACGCCTAATCTTATATACAAAATTGAATTCAAAATGGATTAAAGGCTTGAAACCATAAACCCTGTAGAAGAAAACTTAGGAAGTAAGCTCCTCAACATTGTTTCTGGCGAGGAGTTTTTGGATTTGATACCAAAAGTAAAGGCAATAAAAGCAAGGATAAACAAGTGGCACTACATGAAATGAAAAAGTTTCTGCACAGCAAAGGGAACCATCAACCAAATGAAAAGGCAACGTATGAAATGAGAGAAAATATTGCAAACAACATATCTGATAAGGGGTTAATATCCAAAATATATAGGGAACTGATACAATTCAATAGGAAAAAAACAGAAATAACCCAATTAAAAAATAGGCAAACTATCTGAATGGATAATTTTCCAGAGATGACATACAAATGGCCAACAAGTACATAAAAAGTTACTCAGCATCAATAATTATCAGGGAAATACAAATCAGAACCACAATGAGATATCACCTAACACCTGTTAGGTTGGCATTATTTAAAAAAAATAGAGGTAACAAATGCTGATGAGAATGTGACCAAAGGGAACCCTTGTATACTGTTGGTAGGAATGTAAACTGGTGTAGCCTCTATAGAAACGGTATAGAGATTATCCAAGAAATTTAAAATATAACTACCATATGATATCCAGCAATCCCACTTCTAGATATACATCCAAAGGAAATTATACCATTATGTCAAAGAGATATCTGTATTCCCATGTTCACTTCAGCATTATTTACAGTAGCCAAGGTATGGAAACAACCTAAGTATCTGTCAACAGATGAATGGATCAAGGTAATGTGATATCTATCCATCTATCTATCTATCCATCCATCTATCTTTCTAATATATATCTCAAAGGGAATCATATTCAGCCTTAAAAAAGAAGGAAATTCTGTTCTTTGCAACAGATGGATGAACCACCTCACAGGCACTATACGAAATTAAATAAGCCAGACAGAAAAAGACAAATACTGTATGATACCATTTATAGGTGGACATACAAAAAAAAAAAATTGAACTCACAGAAACAGAGAGCAGAAAAGTGGTTGCCAGGGGCTTGGGGATGGGGGAAACAGGAAAATGTTGGTAAAAAGGTACAAATTTTCAGTTATAAGATTAATAAGGTCTGAGAATCTAATGTATAGCATGGTGACTAAAATTGATTATACTGTATTGTATAATTGAAAGTTACCAAGAGTACAACTTAAAGGTTGATACTCTCACCAAAAAAAAAGTGATCAATGTGTTAATTAACTTAAGGGGGGTAATCCTTCCACAATGTATAAATATATCAAATCATCACATTGTACACTTTAATATCTTACAATTTTATTTGTCAATTAAACCTCAATAAAGCTGAAAAATAAGGGTAATTATTTTGATAATCCAGACATTATATAAGGAACCTACTGAGTTCCCGCAATTGATTAGGCTGGAGGACACATATGAAAAATAGTGAGGCAGTAGAACTGGGAGAACTTTTTCAAAAGTTCACACTTGTTCAAGCACAGAGAGATAGAAAAGAGAGATCTGAAATGATTTTAGATTTCAAGCTTTTGTAATTAAGTCCAAACACACAAGGTGGTACAATACATTAAACTGATATTTAGAAAAAGAAACAAACTTTGGAGAACTGGTAATGTGTTCAGTTTTAAACATTCTGAACTAGTGAGAAAACTAGTCTAAAAGGAAAGTTTCATTATGGTTAAGAAGTTCAGAGAAGCAGTTAAGGCAGGAGATTTAGGCATATTATTTATCACCATACACAGAATTATAATACAGAAATTAGTTTAAAATTCTGAGAATGGATAAGAAAGATAAGATATAAGATTAGATTGAAAAGTTTTGTGTGGTATCTCACAGGAACCGATAATTAATTGTTCAAGTCAGTTACATTAACTCCAATCAGCAAATATATTATGCAGTCATTCTGTGCCAGGTACCGTTCTAAGTTTTGAGGATACAATGGTAAAAAATATAGACTCACTGCCTTTCCTCTAAGAGCCTATAGAATTCTTTGAGAACAGATCTTTATATCCATGATTAATAGTTTCCTATTATCTAGAATGTATAATGTCAACTCCTACTTTTGGCATTTAATTATCTAAATGACTTGAATTAACCATTATTTACAGCTAATAGGCACATATACTTTTTGTTTACTCAGTGTAGTTTGACCCTTCTTCTGGAAACTGCACGTTTTACTTAAAATGATTCTCTCCCCAACCCTCAATCTATGTGTTTACTTGGAGAGAGGGCGGAGTATTTGACCCCACCTGTAGTTCAGAGTGGGCATGTGACAGAAAGCCAGCCCATCTGAGCCTTTTATATCAAAGACCACAGTTCAGAAGGGGACAATTGGCCCTAATCACACCATCCAGACCTGAAGAGACTTCTGGAGAAGGACAGTAATGTTGGAGGAGGTCATGGTGTAATGGGGAAGGACAAATCTGATTCCATAATGGATCTGTTTCTTTTACTTTAACCTTTGTATTCTATTGCTTTTGCTACAAGTTAAGAATGTTGCTTATAGTCTGAAATATACAGGATAGCCCATTCTCAAGGCTCTGACCTTTAAAGATGTAACACTTTTCCATTTATATAGAGATAAAATGTTGCAGAACAGAGAATGCCATTTGTCTTATTGGAAGTTTATAGGAACACTGTGACCAGACCTATTTAGCTGCAAGATCAATGGATTCTGGCACCAAGAAGTTTGTAGCAACAACCATACACACACACCCCTTTTAGTATAAGAGAAGCTTGAATTCTGACTCCGGAAAGATGGTTCTTCGGGATACTAGTCCACCATCTACTTGATCTGCTGGCTTTCCGAATAAAGTCACTATTCTTTGCCCCAACAATGCATCTCTCTATTTATTGGCCTGTTATGCAGCGAGCAGTTCAAGCTTGGACTCGGTAATACTGGAGACGATATTACCACAGATTGACCCATGAAATGGACCTGGGCATTTGGGGGCTCCTCACCCCCTTCCCTGTCCTTGGAACTTACATGCTGTCCACCATTCCCACAGCTAGAGCCATTTTCAAGAATGCAGCCTTGAGAGAGTAAGGTCGTATTGAGACCATATGGACAGTGTACATGACTAAACTCAGTTAAGCCTCTATATAAACTTTAAGATTCTGGTGGGCAGGTGTGGAGATCCCCTTGTCTTGCAGCTGCCCAACACAAGCCTCATGTTAAGTTCCCTTGCTTATTAAATCTGCCACCTACCAATCTGGAATGGCTTGCCTCTTTCTTCAGTCTCCCCTTCCCCTGTGTGTATGGGGTCCAGTTTGTGAAACAAAAGGCAATCCTTAGAAAAGATCATGTCCCTTTTATAACTGATGCTGCTAAGGGATTAGAATGTAGGCCGAAGCTGCTAGAAGCTAAATATACAGTATAAAGAAAAGAATCTGCCTGAAAATGGAGCACAGTGGACATTAACAAGACATAGAGAGAGTACTGTGTTTCCATAATATTTTTTGACTGAATCTAGCTCTACCTGAAACCAGTTTTGCTTTTTAGTGTTTCTAAGTGGGTTAGAATAGGAGTTTTATTGCTGTAAGCAAAATCTTCTACCCTATTTTGTAGCACAAGTTTATAAATACAGGTTATGGAATCAGATGGTGTAGGATCTAACTTCTCTTATTTTTAAATGAATGCAATTAAGTAAGTTGTTTAACCTCTCTATGCCTAAGTTTTCTCATCTGTAAAATGGGGATAATAATAGTATTCAACATCTTAAGATTGGTAGGGACTAAAGGGGATAATGTACCCCTTTATCAATAGCCGGCACAAAGGCAGAACATGACATTCACATGTTTTAACCATTCACATGTTTTAACCTTTAGTGCAAATGGAACAACTGAGTTTCTGAGAGTTACTTTGTACATGCCTGCCTCAATGCCTTTACTGTGCTTAACCTAACAGCAATACTTCATGTAACAAATACTTATTATGCTCTTAGGTGTCAAATGTATTGCATATTACCAATCTTAAAGGGATGAAAATGTGATTCTTGCTTTTGACATGGTCAAACCAAGCTGAAATGCAGTATGAAATGCAATTTATAGCATTCATGTAAGTGTGTGTGTGTATGCCTGTGTGTGTGAGAACATACATATGCCAAGGCAATAGAGGAATGAAATAACAGAATATGGAAGTAAAGCAGAGGCAAAAAGTGGACGAGGCAACTGAAGGAGAGGACCGTTACTGGATGGAGAGTGAAGTTGAAGAAGCCAGGTTTGTTCAATTTGCTCTGAAATAAATTATGCCATAAATCAACTGTTAAAAATATATCTCTAACTATTATGCAGAAAAAAAAACCTGTTTCCACATTACAGAAAGGGAAAAGATAACTGTGAGGAATGTGTGATAAGGTAGAAATGCTGAATCTCCCCACTGCTGTTCTGTAGAGCTCCTCTAACCCCCATCACCATAGGATTATAAACAATAAGCTCCATATTATAAAATAGTAAATCTTCACCTTCTGCGCACCCTTATAGTTTTTTAGATTGCTCTATTAGTCAAAAGTCCCAAGGCCACATATGCAGTGGAAGAGTGGGAAGAATATATACACATTTTGTTGACAGAAGCTGTGTCTCCAGCCCCAACCTCCAGACCATTGTCTGGAGCTTTCTATACCTGCAGTTGACAGTTTCTATTCCTGAAATATTCTCCCTCAGATATTTGAGATGCACGTTCCCTCTCTTTTAAAATATTTTCACCTCAGAGATAATTTCCATCATCTTATCAAAAGTGGTATCACCTACCAATATCTGACCCTTTATTCCATTTTATTTTCTTCTAGAACTCTTATTATAAGCTTTTCATGTATTTGTTTTCTGTCTTTCCTAATATCTAAGATACACGGGAACAGAGACTTTGTTTTTTTCACAATTTTAACACCGGGCTTCAAACACCATACTTGCTCCAGACACTTGTGGCATATGTGGGAAACACAACAGACGCTAATAAAATATTTACTAAATGGATGAGTAAAAAGGAAATTAAGTAAAATTAATTTTGAAATCATTTTACCTTAAGACAATTATGGATTCACAGGAAGTTGTAATAATTAAAATTATGTTTAGCAAAAACACTATTAATTAATTAATTTTCCCACCATAGAAGATGTCAGTTTTTGTAATCAGCTATTATCTGCCCCCTTCAAAACTACTCTGAAAGCAACACAGCTCTGCCAATCATTCAAGCTGAATACATTGTTCTATTTTATTCTTATGTTATATTCTACATATTTGTACAATTTGTAAAACATACTAGTTTTTTTAATTACAGGAAATAGAAATCACACATCAGCTCACACACACAAAAAAAGAGAAGTTTCTCCTATTCTTGCATTTTTACATGGCCATGTTTTATAAAGACAGAAAGACAATCATGACGATTATAAACTCATCAGGTCATACCACTTTCAGATATCTTTTGCAGTATATGACTATTATAGATATTTTACTATAACAAAAAACAGAAAAGGAAATAGAAATTACAAAAATTGAAAAAACTAAAAATATGAATTGTACGGATGAGATTTGTTTAAAGTAAAACTTTACTACCTAATGACTAAAATTGATTTCTTTCTAGGATGATTCCTTTATTTATTCATCAACTAGTCATTCAACACATATACCTGCACACTTAAAATGTGCCAGGAACTATTATAGGGGTTGTATGACTCAGAGAACAAAAGAAAAATCTTGCTTTCATGAATCCTAAATTATACTAGGAGAATATAGACACATACACAGGATATACATGTGTGCATATACATTCACAGACAAATCGATAAAATATGTAATCTAGTGATAAGACTAAGGAACAGAAAGCAGGGAAGAAGCAGAGAATGACAGGATAGTAGGGAATGGCCAGTTGTAATTATAAATAGTTAAATAGTATGGTTAGACTATTGATAACTATTCACCATCTCCACTTGATGTATAATATATGCAAAATTTCCATTTGAATTAATGAAATTCAGGCATGGGCTCTGTGAAGAGATAATTTTCAAGAGGTAGATTTATCAGAATATGTGTATAGCTCATTTTTTCTATATGTCTATTGACTTTACTGCTTAATTGGTTTATAAGAGTGCTGAAAATTGACCTGAACACAAAATTCTTAATATTTCAATGTAAAACAGAGTATCTTCAGATATAGTATCTGTAAGGCTAACTGCTAAATGTCTGGCTTTTACATATATGATTTACATCTGTTCTTGTGATTTTTTTTTCTAATCATCCACTTAGTGTTCACAGTCCTCAAATATATTTATTCTCTTTAATACTGTTCAATTTCAATGTCTCTCTTCTAATGCCTGCCCATTTTGGATGGCCATCTATATATAAGGCACCTTACTAGATACTACAGGAGACTTAAAAAATGACAGAAAATACCTGCCCTGATGGAATTTGTAATTAGTTATTTTAATGCATATCTGGGTATAGTAACTGTTATATTCAAGGTATGGGTTTAGAATTTTTTCTAGAACAGATAATAACTGAACTGGACCTGAAGAAAGAGTAAGAGTTCAATAATCACAGATAGGATGTGCCCATCATTCCCCACCTTAAGGACAGCCTATCCCTTCCATGTTCTGTTTCAAATAGTTTTTATATTTTTTGAAAGTCAAAAGCACCTTGTATTTGTAATTCTGACAACTTTGAATAAAGCATTATTTTTATTTATTTAATACACACCTTTGTAGTGTTTATTATACACTAGGTACTTGTCTACGAGTTTCACGTATATCCACTCATTAAATACTTGGAACAATTTTCTGAGTTCGGTAGGTACTATCTTGATCCCATTTTATAGGTGAGTTTATTCTACACTTGCCCCCCGCCCCCCCCAAACACACACAGCACATTCTCCACACAGCTGTGGGCAACTGGGAGCATATGCCTCCCCAGCTTTAAACACTCCAAAAGCTTACCAAACCAACTAAAAGAATATCCAAATTCCTTACTGTGGTCTATAAAATATTACAAAATATGGTCCCTGCCTATTTCTCTGTTCTTCTACTATTCTCTGTAATCCCTGTGGTCTGGCCTTATTGGCTGCCTTTCCCTACCTGCACACACCAATCTCATTTTCCCCTTAGGGTTTTTGTACTCTTTCCTCTGCCTGCAATGTTGTCCTCACAGTGTTGTCCTGGCTGCTGCCCTGAACTGGAGGTCCTTCGGTAATTCAGTCCAAGGGCATCCGGACCTGTCTGCGGAGGTGACCCTTCCCTGGCACTACTGCCAGCAGAAAACACAACGTTTCATCTACTGCTCTGACACTGGCTGGGCCCTGGGGGGCCGAGGAGTCTGACTTTTAAGGTCGGGCCTTCCCCTTCCCGGTGCAACTCTGAGGGAGGACTTCGTGACCTGGGATAAAGGGGCCAAGATGGCACAGCTGATGGGCAACGAGCCCTGAAAGCTCTCACAGACTGGACAGAGGAAGCAGGACTACGGACCCAAAGTTAACTTTTGGTAACAGAAGCCAAGGACCGCTGGCCTCAGAGGCTTCCCCAGCTTCAGCCGGTAGGTGGTGTTGAGAACGGGTCTCCACCGGTCCCGGAGGACTTTCGGTGTGTGGAGTAGTGGACCCTGGCCCACTGCCGCGAGAGGGACTCCGCCCCCGACCCTGCCTGGACGATGCATGGCTCGGGGGAAGCAGCAAGTGAGCCTCAACCTACCGTCCGCACCGTGCAGTCCACGTCGCGTTGGCAAAGTCAGCCGGCTGCTCCGTCTAAACCCCGTCTGGCTTCCCCGAGGCCTTGGTGGAAGGTGTGACGGCCCCAGCAGGTCTGTCCTAGGCCAAGAGGTGGAGGCGGCCTTCCGCTCACCCCGCCGCTCTCTGCTGGACTCCGCAGAGCCGCGTGGACCCAGGGCAGCTCGCCCTCCCCCGCGGTCACACTGGGCCGCCGCGCGTGCGCCACCTTCAGGGAGCCGTGGGCGAGTCAGTCCTGCCAGGAGGCCGCTAGGACCGGGCGGCCGCTAGGACCGGGCGGAAACCAGGAAAGCCCGCAAATCCCTTTCCTTCCCTCAAAGGAAGCCCAGGTGAGCTGCCTCTCTGGGGACAGGAGCTGGCGCTGGGCCTGGCAAGAGTTGACCATTAGCCAGCACTGAAGGGGGTTAAGTCCAGCCTAAGAGTCTCTTTTCCCAGCTTACCTTAGGTTTCAGAGACCTCTCCCGTATCCACACGCCCGACCGCCTGATTGGTTGGTTGGTAGAGATTGGTTGCGATGGAATGTGAGTCAGATCAAGTCCCCGTTGACCTGCTCTAAGGCCACTCGTTTGGGGTATTTAATCGAGTCTCTCTCCCCCACTCTAGCGTTGTAAGCTTACTGAGGGCAGAGACTTTATTTTATTCCACAAGGTCCCTTGTGGCTTTGAGAGCACCTGGCAAAGAGTAGGCTCTTGGTAAGTAATGGTTGAATAACTGAGTGAATATTATATAAAGTAACTTCAAATCTATTTTTAAAACTTAAGGTTTCTCAGCAACTTTTCGCAGTCCAGAAACAGAATTTTTAAGTGTTTACTTGATTTTGAGCCATTGTTATGAGTTAATGTGTTCACTGTTTAAAAGTATAGAGATAATAAATGTGTATCTAATAGTTATTGAATGGTTGTCACTTCCATGCGCAGTGCTATGGTCAATCTCAACCATTTATTTCGTAGAACAATAATATTAAGTGAACATAGAAGAAGAAACTCTGTCTGAGAGAAGTAAACTGTTGTTCAAGAGACCACAAGCAAATAAGCAGAGTTGATGGTATTGCAATATTTTAACACACTCCATCTTACTGTTGAGCTAATGGTCTAAATGACCCCACTAGACTTTCACTTCAGTGTAAATATTCACTATCAAGGTTTCCCATAATAATGTAATAGGGAAGGATCTTTGTATTCTAAGTTAATCACTGAAGGAATCTTGCCTTTAAGCTTAAATTATACATAATGGCTCATCTCTGAGAACCCTGCCTCTCAGGTAAGGAGCGTTAAACTAAAATACCTTTGTTTAGCTCATAAGAAACATCCTGACCAGGCTCACCTGTGAATGGCTGCAAGAAGGAATCAATTAACAAATCCCATCCAGAGTTTGACCTGAACCAGGACTTACTCCCTCCCCTTTTAGCGTAAAAGAAGCCTGAATTCTAACTCAGGGAAGTTGGTTCTTTGGGAGACTAGTCCACCATCTCCTTGGTCTGCTGGCTTTCCAAATAAAGTCTCTGTTCCTTGCCCCAACAGCTCATCTCTCGATTTATTGGCCTGTTGTGTGGCAAGCAGATGAGTTTAGACTTAGTAACAATAACTTGCTTTTATGGTTGGCATTAGTATCCTAAGAAAAGGCTCTCAAATATCAAACGTCTCTGTGAATGGACGTGATGCATATCACTTGCTGTGGCAGTTACCAGCTGGGATCTCTCTTGTATAACACCCTTATTTCCTAGAGGGGGCCTTCAAGGCCATGTGTTCCAGATGGAATAGCTTCAAGAAGGAAGAAAGCTGCAAACCCACATCTGACTTTACCCTAGCAAGAAATAAACCTACATTTTGTTATGTGACTATGATCTCTTGGTTAATTTGTTACCACAAAACCACAGCATAGTCTGTTTTATTCTAATAACACTGGTAAATTATCGTTTAGAAAATATGCAATTATCTTCTAAAACCTGTTATGTCTAACTAATAGAGATATATAGCAGCACAGACAAATTGTAGTTTTTGAAAATACGTAATTATTTTCTAAAATCTATGAAATGCCTGTCCAGTAGAGCCACACAGTAGCAGACATATTAGTGAATAGTACTATATATATAGCCATACCTTTCACTTACAGCCTCTTGACCAAAATTAGTGACATGGCTCCAAACTACCTGCAAGTGCAAACACATCAAGTATGTGATGGTGAGCTCTGTCTCTTACAGTTCTAACAGCCATAGTGCTGTATTCTGGGGAAATACTATGAAACAAAATTGACTCTAATTGTATTTCACTAGGCATAAAGCCTTCGAGTAAAATTCTAAAATATTTTTAAATCATTTACTAGAAGAGTATTTCAGGTAAAAATCCATCTCAATGCTTTTCTGGCTAAAGATTACCCTTTGCTCAACAAGCATTTTATCTATTGGGGATAATAATGTGAAGATCTGGATAGTGAATGAAATCAATACACTTCAGTAACCACATTTCTAGTTAGAAGTAATTGGAAGGTTGCAATGAAACAGTGCTCATAATTATGCAAGTCATTATACGTCAACTTGGCTTGGAATTTGCACATCTAAAATAATTCTATGAATTTAATTATTACTACATGAAAGAGTACAAAATTATTGTGCCTTACTAAAATGATTTTTATACCCATATAAAACTGTTTATCTCAAGTTTGGTATTTTTGTGGTTATTTAATATATATTGAGTAGCCACAATAAACAGGTTTTAAAAATATAATATTATAAATTTATTTGATAGTATCAACAGATGCCATTTTTAAAAATTAACAATTTGTTCAATGGAGTAAAGACAATTTAGGATGCCACATAAAATGAGAATGGATTGTTGTCTTCATCAGTTAGGGCTGCTATTACAAAAATACCATAGGCTAGGTGGCTTAAACAACATTTATTTCTCACAGTTCTGAAGGCTGAGATGTCCAAGATCAAGGTGCCAGCAGATTTAGTATCTAGCGAGAACTCTTTTCCTGGCCCATAGATGGTTGTCTTCTCACTGTGTCCTCACATGGACGGAGAGAGCTCTGGGCTCTTAATCCCCTTAAAAGGCCACCAATCCCACCATGGGGGCTCTACCCCCATAATCTCATCCAAACTTAATTACCTCACAAAGGCCCCCCTCACTTCCAAATAGGCTCCACATCACATTAGGGATTAGGCTCCAACCGATGAATTTCACAGGGGACACAAGCATTCAGTCCCCAGCAGTGATACAACAATATGGGATTTTAATTTGCTTTCTCTCTATAAGAAGAAAATTAAAGTGATTTTATAATTTTATTCCTTTTAAAAACACACAAAAAGCAACAAAAATTAATTCGTTGTCATAGCCAAGAGTTGCCAAAGGCAACATGGTAATTAAAGTTTATATGGTATTCTAGATCAGGAAAAGTAGGTAAAATCTAAGAATTTCTGAATAAATTATGGACTTTACTTAAAAATAATATATCGGGGGGCTTCCCTGGTGGCGCAGTGCTTGAGAGTCCGCCTGCCGTTGCAGGGGACACGAGTTCGTGCCCCGGTCCGGGAAGATCCCACATGCCGCGGAGCGGCTGGGCCCTTGAGCCATGGCCGCTGAGCCTGTGCGTCCAGAGCCTGTGCTCCGCAATGGGAGAGGCCACAGCAGTGAGAGGCCCGCGTACCAAAAAAAAATTAAATATAATAAAACAAAATAAAATAAAAAATAATAATATATCAGTGTTGGTATATTAATTGTGACAAATGTACCATAGAGTAATACAATAATAGAGGAAACTGGCTGTGTATTGTATGGGCACTCTCTGTATTACCATAAAATTTTTTTTTTTCTGTAAGGCAAACTATTTTAAAATTAAAGTTTATTTGAAAAAGCAAGTCATAAAGTAATCCTGAACACAATAATTTTTTCAAAATAGTATAATTATTTCTATCTGAAGGCAAAATTTGTCTTTTTCTACCTGAGTATCATGATGTTTTTGATAGTAATATTTTATATTTTGTAATTCAAAAGCCATAAGTTAAAACAAAATTAGAAATCTCTTAGAATATAATGAAAACAAAAATTGTGAATATAATATTCCCTGTATCCTTCAAAGTGATGTACTTGAAAAAGTAATGTGCTGTAACTCTCAACATATGTACAGTAATTGACCAGGGATGATAGACTGATATTTGCTGCCCATCCCCCACACACCAAAAAACCTCAAAATGTTTTCACATTGATTGATGGTATAAAATAAATGGCAGGGCTTCCCTGGTGGCGCGGTGGTTGAGAGTCCGCCTGCCGATGTAGGGGACACGGGTTCGCGCCCCGGTCCGGGAAGATCCCACATGCCGTGGAGTGGCTGGGCCCGTGAGCCATGGACGCTGAGCCTGCGCGTCCGGAGCCTGTGCTCCGCAACGGGAGAGGCCACAACGGTGTGAGGTCAGCATACCGCAAAAAAAAAAAATTAAAAAAAAAATAAATAAATAAATGGCAAATAGTTATCAAAGGAGTGATTTGATTGAAATGTGTTGTTGGGAAAATATAGTTAAAAACTAAATCTCCTCCCATCCTTGATAACTTCCACAAAAGTAGAAGAGAAAGAGACAGTTTTATTATTGAGAAGCATTAAACCAGAAGGTGATGCCCATCACAGGCAATCTGCTAAGGAGATTGCAAAGACAGGAAGACATCTCACCCTTTAAATAGTCAAGTATATACCCATCACCTACATGTTTTCAAGATAAACAATAACTAGTCCTCAAGTAAGAGGATTTGCCAGCATCACCCATCACACATAGTTCATCCTAAATTCACCTAGTAATTGGGTGACAAGCTGTGTTAGCTAATTGGCTTTATCCAAAGGAAAAATAAACTTATATCTGTATGACAGGAAATAGTTTTGGAGTAAGGTACCCACAAGTTTAGTTTCCAACCCTCTGACAAAAATAAAGAGATTGGGGGAGTATCTTCCTTGGTTACCTTTCAAAGACATATTTCTCAGATTCTTGACAAAGACATTCCTGGGTTATAATGCTGGCAAAGGCTTGTCCAGCATTTACAGGGATTTACATACATTCCAAAGAGATTAAAAAAAATCCTAAATCATAAGTTTTCTAAAATAAGTCCTGTAAGAAAAGGGAGAAAGGGAAGTGTCTATCCTTATTTTCAACAGGGAGAATTAAGCCTCCTATTTTTTATTTAAATTTGCCCTTACAGTGTCCACATGCACTTGAATCATTTGGACTATTACTCTGAGAAATATCAGTGGAAACTCAGAAGTAGACACAGGAGACGAATACAGCTAAATTGGCTTTGGAGAAGAAATAGGAGAGTTAGAGCCAAATTATTTAGATGTTTAAGTTACAGTGATATGGCTATTGTAACAATATATTGAAAACCAAAATAATTAGCTCTCTTAAGTATGATATTCTTGAAAATATGTAATTATTATAGCAATAATTATTGCCCTAGGGTTCTAATTATAAGCAAGTTAGCCTAAGTGAGATTTCAATACCAGAAGTCCTTCATTGAAAAGTTCCACTCCTGTTAAAAATTTTTTGTAAACTAATTTCAAAGTGTAAAATATCTACAGGACACTATACACTTTGCACCTTATTTTAATGTTAGTACGCTATATAACCAGGTTAAAATACAGAACACTGTCAGCACGCTATCTCAAAAATTTTTACTCATTCTAAATTCATGATATTCTCCTAGAAACTTTTTTCTTTTACATTTAGATCTGTGATCCATTGGGAATTAAACAAGACTTTTTCCCATATGAGTATTCAAATGATCAGATCACCACATATTGAAAAGACCATCCTTTTTCTCACTCACTGCGTTGCAGTGATAGTTTTGTCATTAATCAGTTTACCAGATATAAGTAGTTCTGTTTCTGGGCTGTGTGCCTTTTGTTTTTTGTTTTCCTGTTTCTTTATTCATTTAAAACATGTACTAATACATGTAATTAGTACATGTAATAATACAACAAGGTATAAAATACTACAGTTTCATAATGAGTCTTCACATCTGGCACTGTAAGTCCTCCAAGTTAGTTGTTTTTCAAGCTTGATGATTCTAGGTTGTAACGTTTCTACTTCATAAAGATTCTGTGTTGTAACATTAACCATATTTTTCTCTTCTCTGTATGTGTCTTTCGTCACTGAGTCGGTGTTATAAAAATTTGTTTTGATGGCAATAGGAATAAGAACATGCAGAATGCTGAGGGTTGTTAATTGATCTTTGCTAATCCCTCCTATGCATGTGTATACTATTATTTGATTAAAGTGTTTACTGAAAATAAGACATTTTTCAAAATGGTGTTAGAGATATAACAAGATCCCTCCATAACTTAACTTTAGTCGGGCTTCTCTAAGCCCTCTAGGCCTGGACCTTGGCTGTTCATCCTTGTTTGATCTGCAGTGCCCAGTTTTAGCAAGAATCCGGCTAAGACAGATTAGCCAGAAACCCCCACCCTTGATATCTTGCCTGATCAAATTCTTCATGCATCCCATCCCTCAGGTGATATCTGATGACCATGGCCTAGAATCCTGTTTAAACAGAATCCTCACCCCTACCCTGATGATGATTCTTAGTAATTTCTCACCCACTGATTCCCACCCTGTTCCTTGTCTATAAATCCTTTCTTGTCCATGTTGTATTTGGAATTGAGCTAAGTTCTATATTGAGGTTTCTTTTGCCCTATTACAATAGTTCCTGAATAATATCTGTTTCTACCACAGTCCAGCTCTGGTTTTCTTGAACAGTTGTGGTGTCATGACTTGGATAAAATCAGATTTACCATTGGACCCCAAGACCTCTCACCAAGGACCTCAAATGTGTACCTTTGAAGCTTTTGTCTTCACTCCTGGCTGATTCATCAGGAATCCATTGGTCAGTCTGTCTCCTAAATCAATGGTCTGAATGACAGTCCACTGAAGCACAGTAAAGACAGATTACGATTCTTAAGATTCTGAGTACTCTCTGAAGATGGATTAGAGGCCCAGGCTTCTTTGTTTGAAAGGTACCTACTGGGCTAGAGAAGTCTTTCTTCCTAGCTCTTTGTTTGGTGTGAGGATTCACTCCCTGACTCCTGGGCTGGAATTTTTTTTTTGGCTCATTGCTTCAAGTTGGAATTCACTTCCTGACTCCCTGGGCTGGAAAATTGTTTTTGTCTGTTTGTCTCATGTGGGAATTCACTCTCCAGCTCCTGTTCTGGAAGATTTTTCTTAGCTCTTTGTGAGACCTCTCTATTCTCTATATTTGATCCTGCTTTTCCCAAGAAAACTTCTCAAGTAACTGAAAAGTCCATTCCTGAAACCATGCTGACTTTATGCTCCATGAACTCAGTCTTTTTCCTTTCTTGTTGGCATAACTTTATGAATAATAATATGGAAATTCAGTGGTCTCTTCGGGACTTAAGATCTCCCCGACTGTCTCCCCTAAGAACTTTCCCTTCCCACCTTCTGTTCCTCCTTCCTTTTATCACCATCAGTCTTCCCTTCAGTTCCCTGAGTTCTCCGTTATATCCCCCTTCAAACCCCTAGCTCCTCCATCTCTTTGTCAGACTTTTCCCTTCCCACTCCAGCCCCTCAGTTACCTGCCCCTTCATGTCTCTGAAAAAACTCAGGAACCCCCTAAAGCAACTGTTTGAGGCTGAATGAAACAAAAGGAAAAAAAGACTACTTAGAAACACCCTGGATGTTTTATCCATTCATATGAGCTTTGGAAACATCCAGACAGCAGCCTGATATTCCCTTAGTCTCTTACCTAAAACATAGTTAACAGCCTCCAAAAGATTACAAATTAGGGCAAAAGAAAATCTTAAAAGTCACCTTCATAACTATTGGTAAAAAGCTATAGCATTCACATTGAACAGGTAATTTTAAATTGTTCCATCTGCTAGAAACACAATTTAGATACAAACGTAAATAGAGCAAAGATGAGAGTATATTACTCATTTGACACATTGTTAAAATTTTATAATAAAAGCAGTAGGATCCATGTGCCCATCTGTATGTGTGTTTATCATGTATATGTATGTTATACTATATCTGATATTTTTCTACCTCTGGATGGTATTACCAAATTAATTTATAAAATCCTTTAAAGGAGTACTATTTAAATTGACTTAGAGATAAATGAGCACTGATATTAATTAAATATTGCAAAACTCCCCAAAATATAGAAACTAACCCAAATACTTTTCAAGTTCACATGATTTGGGTAAATCCTTGACAAATAATATTAGTTTGATATTGTTAGTCTAATAAAAACAGCTATGTCTTCTAAACTATCAGCACTTAAATATAATATAAACATGTGTTTTGTAATGAAGTTTTTAGGTTTCTTGCTTTGTTATACTTGTCTAACATGCATGTTCTATAAAAATTATTAACAAGGAAATAACTTGAGATGATGGCTAGCTTTGTTTAATTATATAGTGTATGTGTGTGAAAACAGTTTCCCTGTCTTTTTTGGTAACTTGAAACATTAAATCTATGCTAAATTAAATTAAGCTGAAATATTCACTAAACATTTAGATAATTTCTAAGTAAGAAAACTGCTGAAACACCTATTAGCATCTGTTTAACTTTAGATACTTTTGGGGTTTTATTTTTATGTAATATAGAGAAACTAAATATATTTGGTTCAGTTCATAAATATATTCCTTTTGCCACTTTGAAAAGATGTACCATGAGGAAGCATAAACCTGTAAAAATTGTGAGATACTATATTTGTAAAATTTGCTAGTCTGCTACAAAATCCTAATATGTGACAGACATTTCACAATTATCTAGTCCCTATAGTTTTCTGTAAAAAAAAAAAAAAAAAAAAAAGGTACTCATGTTTTGTTCCAGAATGAGAAAGAGGAAAATATAGGGAGAAAAAAAAAAACACCTAAATGAGTATAAAAACAGGTTGCAGAAGTTTTGTGGGAAAGGAATCCTAGAAAAGGAATCATCTCACACGATCAGAGCTGGCTAATTAGATGGGTTTATATATAAGTTTTGTTGTTGTTGTTTTTATGAGCTCAGTGGTGTACTGATGCAAAACTAGAGTTTGGTTTTCTCAGTGTTAAAACAGCAAAGCTTTCTTGGATTATTTGCCTGCTATTAATAAAAGATGATAAAAGATTTTTCTTTACCTTTTAAGTAATCTACCTAAGAATCCAAGATTTTATATTTTATTAGAATAATTTCCTATGATTTATGTTATACTTTATCATGTTCTCAATTGTTTAAGAGAAACTAAATATTTTTTCTTAGTGATCAGGTGTTCAAACATTTTGACAGTTTCGACAACTTTCCAAAATCAAATTCTAAATTAACCCTTTTTGTTCTCAAACTGACTTTGAGATCTCCCACAGGGCTCCTGGAAAGTCTCAAATGATTTGTTCCCTCACATTTTAAAAAAGAGATGTTAAGCTAATTCAGTTTATTTGATGTGTTGAATTACATAAAAAGGCATTATCACATAAGAGGAGATGCCTTAACCTCTCCCAGGTTATATTGGCATGGGTAAATATTATTAATATTAAGTATTTCAGAAGTTGTATGAATTTCACAGAAATTTGTCACTACCCTCACTGTCCATGGTAGATTGGCTGTGATGTTATCAGTCATAATTCCAATTATTATTTTTAAATGTTCTATGTCATAGAAATAACCAGATTTCCTTGTCAAATGAACTCTTATATCTTTTGACATGGCCATGGTCATTTTTATTCATCACCCATAGATAGTTTCCATCTTAGTCTGATTCTTCTGTGAATGAATTTGCAACCAGCTAAGGCCAGAATGCTTTATCTTCAACAATAGGTGACTGTCTCAGAGACCATCGAAAGGACTGTAAGAGGTATCTGATGTACAGGCTTCTGACAGCATTGTTTAAATAATATTAAAGGCATACCATTGGACTGAGTATGGATTTCCAGAACTCTAGTGAAGAGGCTGATGGATTCATAAAACTGCTAACCCAAGATCAGGCAGAACAAGAATAAACTTCATGATACTGAATGAACGGATAAAGGATGATTACAATTTTTCTTTGAGATGTTGATAGTTCTTTAATGTTCTATTTTCTATATATAAGGCACCCTTTTCCCTTAAGCTATCTATAACTCATAACAAATTAGTAGATTATACTTTTATAAACAAAACTGAAACATTTACCTTTCACCTACCTGCTCCCTCCAGAATTTGAAAACTATAATGAAGTATTCTTATTTTCATTGAAATATAATTATCTGTGGAAGTTCAATAAGAATCTATCCTCCTTGTAACAGGCCATAATTGGAAATATCAGTTATATTACCAAGGTCTTCCTGAAATGTCATATTTGAGAATAATGCAGAAAATCTGATATGACCAGATAGCTTTAAAGATCAAAGGTTGACTTTATGTAACCAATGCTTACAAATCCCTTTTGGAAAAACTGGCCTGGTACTGGCTTATAGGATTCCTAGCCTTAGAGGTGAATAAGGAAAGTCACTTCCTGGCAGGCCCAGGAAGGTTAGGCTATTTGGGGACCTCAGGAAGAGAGGAATTCACCCAAATCTATAGGTAATGCAGAAGTCTGATGGTGAGTTCTTGGTGTGGTGCCCTAGGCTCAAGAGGCTTTTAAAAGTCTCATCTGAGATTTTTTATGAAAAGTTCCAACAAAGCAAACTTAAAAAGGCCTATCTGGTCAATTACCATTCTTCTTGTTCCACTTATGTAAAAAATCAGGCCCAATCTAAAGAGACCACACTTATTTTGTAAACAAGAATCAAAAGAGGGGTGACTATGGAGACATATTTTTTATAATTAATTGGGAAACTATAGGACACCTGTGTAGATTATTAGATTATAATCTTGTTCATTTTCTCTAAAGTAATTTTCTCCGCTAGGTAAGCTATTTTACTTTCTACTTTTTTATCTACCTGTGAACTGATCTGGATCCTGTCTTATGCATTCTGTTAGTAATTAGCATTTCTAGCTTTTCTCTCACCCCCCTGACATGGACCATTTATGGGCAACCTTCATGCCTCCTGCTGTGGGACACTCATAAAGTTCACTGGAACACCCAGTGCCATCATCAGATACATTCACTGCACACCAGGATATCCACTGAATTGCCACTGCCATCCTCACTAACTCCACCACCTAAAGATGCTTCAAGCCCAACATCTAGAAATCTTCCCATCTGAGTGCCCTCTGGACTCAGAAACTGGGTGTCCAACTATTAATCTTTGTCTTTTTTTAATTTTCATAGAAACTCCCCTCATTAAATGCCTGACTTTTTGTACCTTTCAGCAAAAATCTTTACTACCAAGTTACAGTAGATAGTTAAGCTGATACTTCATGAATAAAAGACAACTGAATGAGAAATAGACTTATATCACTCAAGCAAAAAAGACTGCCTCTTCTACTAGAACAAGAAGAGAGAAGGATAAGATGCCCTCCTTGACCTAACTTTAGGCAGGCTTTAAATCCTCTAAGCCTCAACTCTGACATCCGTCCTATGGGGCTGCATGGCTCAAATTTAGCAGATTTCAGTTTAGCCAGAATTCCCTACCTGACCAAATTCCTTATCTCCCACTATCCCCCAAGTGATATCTGATCACCCTGGCCTGCCTTTAACAAGAATCCTGTTAGGTCTATTTAACCGAAATCTCCCCTACTCTTGATATTTTCTCTTAATTTTTCATCCACTGATCCCCACCCTGCTTGGCTATATCTCTGTTTGTCCATGCCATATGTGGAACTGAGTTCTATACTGAGGTCTCTTTCTCTTATTGTAATAGTTCCCAAATAAAATCTGTTTTTTTTTTTTTTTTACCACTTTAACTACTGTTGAGTTCTGGTTTTCTTTAACAGTTATCAGACATATATATATAAATCATTTTAACGATAAAAAAAAGATAATTAAAATGCCAAACGAGTAATATAAAAAGATGTACTAATTAGTTGAATTTGAGCTAATTTATTTAGATCTAGAAAGCTAAATGTGATTTTATTTAAGACATAGATTGCAACATAAATATAAAAGTGGAGATAAAAGTAAAATGATACATTCAAGTGAAACTTAAAAGAGTGATCTAGCTGATACTGCAGCTTTTGTAATGGACATAATTCTATTAGTGCTAAGAAGAGTTAAGTTTATTGAGTGAACTGTTCTAAGTGCTTTTCAGGTGTTATGTTTTTTAATCCTTACAAGAACCTCATACAGTAGAGACTGTTATTACCCCATTTTATATATGATTCTAGATATAGATTTAAAAATAAAACTCAAATCAAAATGGAAAATAAAACATTAAAAGTTTGTAAACCAAGTATCTCGTGTAAGTCAGGGTTGGAGAGAGGTCTGGAATGAGAGAGAAACCATGATTTTAGAAGGCAAGTCCTAAATGCAGAAGTGATATATTCTAATGCAGTTATAATTTCCACAATCACATAATTCACTTCAAAATATCTCGTTATTAGCTTGTCTAGCTTGCTATAAGCCAGCTCACTTTTTAAAAAAAAAGTCTCCATTTGGTGTTTTTCATCTCATTAATTCTTGCTTCATATAAACACATTTCCCTGTAGCCCTGGAGGTGTTAACAGCTCTTCTATCACCACCAGCAGAATATTGCAATATTCCCTATAGTTTTATCCACCCTAAAAATAATTTTGTAAATAGTCCCTCCACAACCTGGGTGGGGGGCAGGATAATGATTAGCAGGTGGCAGAGCCCATTTCCTGAGCCTTAGAACTCTCTTCTATAGTGTGCCAGGAAAGTAACAAATTTTTTTTTTTTACATCTTTATTGGAGTATAATTGCTTTACAATGGTGTGTTAGTTTCTGCTGTATAACAAAGTGAATCAGTTATACATATACATATGTTCCCATATCTCTTCCCTCTTGCGTCTCCCTCCCTCCCACCCCTCCAGGCGGTCACAAAGCACCAAGCTGATCTCCCTGTGCTATGCGGCTGCTTCCCACTAGCTATCTACCTTACATTTGGTAGCATATATATGTCCATGCCTCTCTCTCACTTTGGCACAGCTTACTCTTCCCTCTCCCCATATCCTCAAGTCCGTTCTCTAGTAGGTCTGTGTCTTTATTCCTGTCTTACCCCTAGGTTCTTCATGACATTTTTTTTTCCTTAAATTCCATATATATGTGTTAGCATACGGTATTTGTCTTTCTCTTTCTGACTTACTTCACTCTGTGTGACAGACTCTGGGTCTACCCACCTCATTACACATAGCTCAATTTCGTTTCTTTTTATGGCTGAGTAATATTCCATTGTACGTATGTGCCACATCTTCTTTATCCATTCATCCAATGATGGACACTTAGGTTGTTTCCATTTCTGGGTTATTGTAAATAGAGCTGCAATGAACATTTTGGTACATGACTTTTTTTGAATTATGGTTTTCTCAGAGTATATGCCCAGTAGTGGAATTGCTGGGTCATATGGTAGTTCTATTTGTAGTTTTTTAAGGAACCTCCATACTGTTCTCCATAGTGGCTGTACCAATTCACATTCGCACCAGCAGTGCAAGAGTGTTCCCTTTTCTCCACACCCTCTCCAGCATTTATTGTTTCTAGATTTTTTGGTGATGGCCATTCTGACTGGTGTGAGATATCTCATTGTAGTTTTGATTTGCATTTCTCTAATAATTAATGATATTGAGCATGCTTTCATGTGTTTGTTGACAGTCTGTATATCTTCTTTGGAGAAATGTCTATTTAGGTCTTCTGCCCATTTTTGGATTGGGTTGTTTGTTTTTTTTGTTATTGAGCTGCATGAGCTACTTATAAATTTTGGAGATTAATCCTTTGTCAGTTGCTTCATTTGCAAATACGGAAAGTTCCAAATTTTTACACCATTAACTGTAGGTCATACTGAGTCTAGGCCTTAATTAACTAACATAGTAAACTAATTACATCTCTCCCAGGTGTTCAAGCCAATTCATTAAATCCAAAATCCTGGATAAGTTACCCTCATGGAAAGGAATGCAGCCAATTGAGCCTTATATTTTGTCCAACTTGCTCTATCACCCTTATAATATCCTCACTTATACACCTCAGACTACTGACAAAATAGATTTGTGAAATTCTGTCTTTCCCATATAGGCCATCTCCACATATAGGCCTTTATCTCTCATTCTAGGCTATGCTGGGAGGAATATCATTAAAGGCTTGGGGGCAATGAAAATGGTGATGGTAGATTCTGAGGAAAACAAGCTTCAACTTTTGGAGCAACTTCTGCAGATGAAGTTACAGAAAGGCTTTTATGTAGAAGAGAAACTGGTTCCTTCAAAAAGAGGAAGGATGTCCACCTCCAGTGGCAAGGGAGGCTTGGGGGAATTTGTAAGTTTGATATTATTGGCCTTTTCTACATCTGCCTAAATTTCCTCAGCCCATGTTTTAGGACCCATATTTTAGGGTCCTGTTCCTTTCCTACCGGTGTCCTTATTTTAGCACAGGAGATTTGTAGTATGGAGTGGGGAATATTTAACTGGCAGTCAACTCTCTCTCTTACTCACAGATTCAGTCTGATATTCCCGGCTATTATAGGAGATGAAAAACTTTTAAATTTCCATGGAGGTTCCTAATTTTATATCCATGACTTTTAATTTCCCTTTTCCTTAGGTACATATGTTATCACCTTCCTAAGAAGCTAGGTGACTCTTATAAACTTTATTAGCTATATATAAACTTAGCTATATATAGCTATAAATATTAGCTAAATTTTAAACAAAGTGCATAAACATGTATAATTTAATTGATTTAATATATATGATTATAATATATAATATTAAATAATTTAACATACTTAACTTGATACACATATATAAATATGTATAGTTTATTTATACATATAATATCATGTATAATTTTAAACATAATTTTATATGGGGAAGGAATATAGGAGGATGTATGTATATATATATATATTTTTTTACATCTTTATTGGAGTATAATTGCTTTACAATGGTGTCTTATTTTCTGCTTTATAACAAAGTAAATCAGTTATATATATACATATGTTCCCATATCTCTTCCCTGTTGCATCTGCCTCCCTACCACCCTCTCTATTCCACCCCTCTAGGTGGTCACAAAGGACCGAACTGATCTCCCTGTGCTATGCGGTTGCTTCCACTAGCTATCTATTTTATGTTTGGTAGTGTATATATGTCCATGCCACTCTCTCACTTTGTCACACCTTCCCCTTCCCCATATCCTCAAGTCCATTCTCTAGTAGGTCTGTGTCTTTATTCCTGTCTTACCCCTAGGTTCTTCATGACATTATTTTTTCTTAAATTCCATATATATGTGTTATATATATATATTCCATATATACGGTATATGTCTTTCTCCTTCTGACTTACTTCACTCTGTATGACAGACTCTAGATCCATCCACCTCATTACAAAGAGTTCAATTTCGTTTCTTTTTATGGCTGAGTAATATTCCATTGTATATATGTGCCACATCTTCTTTATCCATTTATCCAATGATGGACACTTAGGTTGTTTCCATCTCCTGGCTATTGTAAATACAGCTGCAATGAACATTTTGGGACATGACTCTTTTTGAATTATGGTTTTCTCAGGGTATATGCCCAGTAGTGGGATTGCTGGGTCATATGGTAGTTCTACTTGTAGTTTTTTAAGGAACCTCCATACTGTTCTCCATAGTGGCTGTACCAATTCACATTCCCACCAGCAGTGCAAGAGTGTTCCCTTTTCTCCACACCCTCTCCAGCATTTATTGTTTGTAGATTTTTCAGTGATGGCCATTCTGACTGGTGTGAGATGATATCTCATTGTAGTTTTGATTTGCATTTCTCTAATGATTAATGATATTGAGCATTCTTTCATGTGTTTGTTGTCAGTCTGTATATCTTCTTTGGAGAAATGTCTATTTAGGTCTTCTGCCCATTTTTGGATTGGCTTGTTTGTTTTGTTCTTATTGAGCTGCATGAGCTGCTTGTAAATTTTGGAGATTAATCCTTTGTCAGTTGCTTCATTTGCAAATATTTTCTCCCATTCTGAGGGTTGTCTTTTGGTCTTGTTTATGGTTTCCTTTGCTGTGCAAAAGCTTTGAAGTTTCATTAGGTCCCATTTGTTTATTTTTGTTTTTATTTCCATTTCTCTAGGAGGTGGGTCAAAAACGATCTTGCTGTGATTTATGTCATAGAGTGTTCTGCCTATGTTTTCCTCTAAGAGTTTGATGGTGTCTGGCCTTACATTTAGGTCTTTAATCCATTTTGAGCTTATTTTTGTGTATGGTGTTAGGGAGTGTTCTAATCTCATACTTTTACATGTACCTGTCCAGTTTTCCCAGCACCACTTATTGAAGAGGCTGTCCTTTCTGCACTGTACATTGCTGCCTCCTTTATCAAAGATAAGGTGACCATATGTGCGTGGGTTTATCTCTGGGCTTTCTATCCTGTTCCATTGATCTATCTTTCTGTTTTTGTGCCAGTACCATACTGTCTTGATTACTGTAGCTTTGTAGTATAGTCTGAGGTCAGGGAGCCTGATTCCTCCAGCTCTGTTTTCCGTTCTCAAGATTGCTTTGGCTCTTCGGGGTCTTTTGTGTTTCCATACAAATTGTGAAATTTTTTGTTCTAGTTCTGTGAAAATTGCCAGTGGTAGTTTGATAGGGATTGCATTGAATCTGTAGATTGCTTTGGGTAGTAGAGTCATTTTCACAATGTTGATGCTTCCAATCCAAGAACATGGTATATCTCTCCATCTATTTGTATCGTCTTTAATTTCTTTCATCAGTGTCTTATAATTTTCTGCATACAGGTTTTTGTCTCCTTAGGTAGGTTTATTCCTAGATATTTTATTCTTTTTGTTGCAATGGTAAATGGGAGTGTTTTCTTGATTTCACTTTCAGATCTTTCATCATTAGTGTATAGGAATGCCAGAGATTTCTGTTCATTAATTTTGTATCCTGCTACTTTACCAAATTCATTGATTAGCTCTAGTAGTTTTCTGGTAGCATCTTTAGGATACTCTATGCATAGTATCATGTCATCTGCAAACACTGACAGCTTTACTTCTTTTCTGATTTGGATTCCTTTTATTTCCTTTTCTTCTCTGATTGCTGTGGCTAAAACTTCCAAAACTATGTAGAATAAGAGTGGTGAGAGTGGGCAACCTTGTCTTGTTCCTGATCTTCGTGGAAATGCTTTCAGTGTTTCACCATTGAAGATAATGTTGGCTGTGGGTTTGTCATATATGGCCTTTATTATGTTGAGGAAAGTTCCCTCTATGCCTACTTTCTGGAGGGTTTTTATCATAAATGGGTGTTGAATTTTGTCAAAAGCTTTCTCTACATCTATTGAGATGACCATATGGTTTTTCTCCTTCAGTTTGTTAATATGGTGTATCACGTTGATTGATTTGCGTATATTGAAGAATCCTTGCATTCCTGGAATAAACCCCACTTGATCATGGTGTATGATCCTTTTAATGTGCTGTTGGATTCTGTTTTCTAGTATTTTGTTGAGGATTTTTGCATCTATGTTCATCAGTGATATTGACCTGTAGTTTTCTTTCTTTGTGACATCCTTGTCTGGTTTTGGTATCAGGGTGATGGTGGCCTCGTAGAACGAGTTTGGGAGTGTTCCTCCCTCTGCTATATTTTGGAAGAGTTTGAGAAGGATGGGTGTTAGCTCTTCTCTAAATGTTTGATAGAATTCGCCTGTGAAGCCATCTGGTCCTGGGCTTTTGTTTGTTGGAGGATTTTTAATCACAGTTTCAATTTCAGTGCTTGTGATTGGTCTGTTCATATTTTCTATTTCTTCCTGATTCAGTCTTGGCAGGTTGTGCATTTCTAACAATTTGTCCATTTCTTCCAGGTTGTCCATTTTATTGGCATAGAGTTGCTTGTAGTAAGCTCTCATGATCTTTTGTATTTCTGCAGTGTCGGTTGTTACTTCTCCTTTTCATTTCTAATTCTATTGATGTGAGTCTTCTCCCTTTTTTTCTTGATGAGTCTGGCTAATGTTTTATTGATTTTGTTTATCTTCTCAAAGAACCAGCTTTTGGTTTTATTGATCTTTGCTATCATTTCCTTCATTTCTTTTTTATTTATTTCTGATCTGATCTTTATGATTTCTTTCCTTCTGCTGACTTTGGGGTTTTTTGGTTCTTCTTTCTCTAATTGCTTTAGGTGCAAGGTTAGGTTGTTTATTCGAGATGTTTCCTGTTTCTTAAGGTAGGTTTGTATTGCTGTAAACTTCCCTCTTAGAACTGCTTTTGCTACATCCCATAGGTTTTGAGTCATTGTGTCTCCATTGTCATTTGTTTTTAGGTATTTTTTGATTTCCTCTTTGATTTCTTCAGTGATCACTTCGTTATTAAGTAGTTATTGTTTAGCCTCCATGTGTTTGTATTTTTTACAGGTCTTTTCCTGTAATTGATATCTAGTCTCATAGTGTTGTGGTTGGAAAAGATACTCGATACAATTTCAATTTTCTTAAATTTACCAAGGCTTGATTTGTGACCCAAGATATGATCTATTCTAGAGAATGTTCCATGAGCACTTGAGAAAAATGTGTGTTATGTTGTTTTTGGATGGAATGTCCTATAAATATCAATTAAGTCCATCTTGTTTAATGTATCATTTAAAGCTTGTGTTTCCTTATTTATTTTCATTTTGGATGATCTGCCCATTGGTGAAAGTGGGGTGTTAAAGTCCCCTACTATGAATATGTTACTCTCGATTTCCCCTTTTATGGCTGTTAGTATTTGCCTTATGTATTGAGGTGCTCCTATGTTGGGTGCATAAATATTTACAATTGTTATATCTTCTGTTTGGATTGATCCCTTGATCGTTATGTAGTTTCCTTCTTTGTCTCTTCTAATAATCTGTATTTTAAAGTCTATTTTGTCTGATATGAGAATTGCTACTCCAGCTTTCTTTTGGTTTCCATTTGCATGGAATATCTTTTTCCATCCCCTTACTTTCAGTCTGTATGTGTCACTAGGTCTGAAGTGGGTCTCTTGTAGACAGCATATATATGGGTCTTGTTTTTATACCCATTCAGGCAGTCTGTCTTTTGGTAGAAGCATTTAATCCATTTACATTTAAGGTAATTATCGATATGTATGTTTCTATTCCCATTTTCTTAATTGTTTTGGGTTTTTTATTGTAGGTCTTTCCTTATCTTGTGTTTCTTGCCTAGAGAATTTCCTTTAGCATTTGTTGTAAAGCTGGTTTGGTGGTGCTGAACTCTCTCAGCTTTTGCTTGTCTGTAAAGGTTTTAATTTCTCCATCAAATCTGAATGAGATCCTTGCTAGGTAGAGTAATCTTGGTTGTAGGTTTTTCTCCTTCATCACTTTAAATATGTCCTGCCAGTCCTTCTTGCTTGCAGAGTTTCAGCTGTTAACCTTATGGGGATTCCTTTGTGCGTTATTTGTTGTTTTTCCCTTTATGCTTTTAATATGTTTTCTTCGTATTTAATTCTTGACAGTTTGATTAATATGTGTTTTGGAATGTTTCTCCTTGTATTTATCCTGTATGGGACTCTCTGTGCTTCCTGGACTTGATTAACTATTTCCTTTCCCATATTAGGGAAGTTTTCAACTATAATCTCTTCAAATATGTTCTCAGTCCCTTTCTTTTTCTCTTCTTCTTCTGGACCCCCTATAATTCGAATGTTGGTGCGTTTAATGTTGTCCCAGCGGTCTCTGAGATGGTCTTCAGTTCTTTTCATTCTTTATTCTGCTCTGCAGTAGTTATTTCCACTATTTTATCTTCCAGGTCACTTATCCGTTCTTCTGCCTCAGTTATTCTGCTATTGATCCCATCTAGAGTATTTTTAATTTCATTTATTATGTTGTTCATCATTGCTAGTTTCATCTTTAGTTCTTCTAGGTTCTTGTTAAATGTTTCTTGCATTTTCTCTATTCTATTTCCAAGATTTTGGGTCATCTTTACAATCATTATTCTGAATTCTTTTTCAGGTAGACTGCCTATTTCCTCTTCATTTCTTAGGTCTGGTGGGTTTTTATCTAGTTCCTTCATCTGCTGTGTGTTTTTCTGTCTTCTCATTTTGCTTATCTTACTGTGGTTGGGGTCTCCTTTTTGCAGCCTGCTGTGGCAGAGGCCGGCGTGACTTTGCACCAGCCTGAGGCGTGCCGTGCGTTCTCCCGGGGAAGTTGTCCCTGGATCCCGGGACCCTGGCAGTGGCGGGCTGCACAGGCTCCTGGGAGGGGCGGTGGGGATAGTGACCTGTGCTCACACACAGGCTTCTTGGTGGCGGCAGCAGCAGCCTTAGCATCTCATGCCCGTCTCTGGGGTCCGTCCTGATAGCCGGGGCTCACGCCCGTCTCTTGAGCTCCTTTAAATGGCGCTCTTAATCCCCTCTCCTCCCGCACCAGGAAACAAAGAGGGAAGAAAAAGTCTCTTGCCTCTTCGGCAGGTCCAGACTTTATTCTGGACTCCCTCCCGGCTAGCCGTGGTGCACTAACCCCTTCAGGCTGTGTTCATGCCGCCAGTCCTCTCCCTGCGCTCCAAACGAAGCCCGAGCCTCAGCTCCCAGCCCCGCCCACCCCGGCAGGTGAGCAGACCAGCCTCTTGGGCTGGTGAGTGCGGGTCGGCGGCACTGATCCTCTATGCGGGAATCTCTCCGCTTTGCCCTCCGCAACCGGCCCCGAAGCTTTCCCCCTCCGCCACCTGCAGTCTCTGCCTGCGAAGGGGCTTCCTAGTGTGTGGAAAACTTTCCTCCTTCACAGCTCCCTCCCACTGGTTCAGGTCCCGTTCCTATTCTTTTGTCTCTGTGTTTTCTTTTTTCTTTTGCCCTACCCAGGTACGTGGGGAGTTTCTTGCCTTTTGGGGGGGTCTCAGGTCTTCTGCCAGCCTTCAGTAGGTGTTCTGTAGGAGTTGTTCCATGTGTAGATGTATTTCTGGTGTATTCAGCCAACAGCTTCCTTGATCTCAGTCTCGACATAAGACAGCGCCAACTGGTAGGTCCTCCTCCCCGACAGGAGCTCCTGGGCCTGAGATCTTGCACCTGGAGTCTTTTATGGGAACTTTTTCCTTCTTCTTTCCAGTAACTCCAGGAGCTGAATCAGTTTACAAAGAACAGTTGGAATACGTTAAAGTTGCTTGCTCAGATGACTAAGGCTTTACTATTTGTAAAGTTTGCCTGAGGGAGCATTCCCAGCGGTTTGAATTTTATAACTGCCACTTTGCTATTTTTTTTTCCTTGGTTTCAGGTCTTGCCAGAGTCTGTATATATATTCTTAATAATAGTTATTAAGATAGTGTGACGTGACCACGTGATCTGAATAGTAACTCTTAAACTTTTATTGATTTAAGTTATAAAAGACAGTTTTATAAAAATATTTTCATTAAACATGTAAATGTAAAGCACATTTTTTCTTACAGCAAATTTTTAAAATAATTAATATAAGTGAAGTCTGACTGCTTCACTTGTATTGATACCTTTGAAAGGTATTGTATTGATACCTTTGGAAGAATTTGATAAATATCTTAATCATATTCTAATTATTTTCCTCTAATAATTTATTCCTGTTTTTGAATTGAAAGCTCAGATATTTTTGGTTTTTAAAAGCACTAGGTTTTTTTCAGTAGCTAAAATTTACATTGAAACTGAGGTGGGGGTAGAACTGTTGGCATTAAATTATGTCCGTTCTTTTTCTTTAGCCAGATGTTTCATATAACTTTGTAAAGTGGTATGAGGCTATTACAAGGACAAATTTGCTTTATTCACTCAACTTTCCCATTCTAGAGTTTACAATTTATTTGTTTTGACTTTATGTAGAAGAAAATAAACTAGAGAAGATATACAGGACAAAATATAACAATAATTATGCACCACTTTATTTAAAGAAGTATATATTTTGACTTAACTTTCTAGACTTTACTTAAATATTTATACTCCCAATTACTGTGAACTTTAATTCTGCCTATAAGTTCTATCACAATTTTATCACAAAATTCCATCACTCTTAGACAAGAGTGTCTTGTCTAAGACTTAAGATTTGTTTAAGATTTAGGAATATATCAATTCAAAACTGCTTCAGAAATGAAAACTCTTAGAAGCCCTTCTATAGAGGGCTTGTAGTCCCTCAAAAAAAGTGAGAGGGGGATATATACTCATATTTAATCAAGTTTTTTTTAGCAGAAACTGAAATTCGTTTCATCATAGTTGCAAACGTCTCTCTTATGTAGTGACTATTGGGGAAGATAATGGCATTTTTTTCTCATAGGGTTACATTTATATCCAAATTTAGAAAATAGGTGGAATTATAATATTCCTGCCATTTAAATGAAGGTGGTGTAGATGTTGAATCACAGTTACCTTTGAGGCAGCAATTGGAAACTAACAGATTAAAATAAAAAGTTAACTGGAAGCTCTGTGGTTTCATAGATGCCTATGTCTTCTTTCTATTGTTCTAATTTTGGAACAGCAAGTATCAAATAAAACTGAATTTTTGCCTTTGTGGTGGTGGTGACTCAGCCTTGACTAGTTAATGTGAAATAGGCATTCAGCTCAGATGATTTTTTTCATTACATTGTGGGCTATCTAGTGCTCTGACTCAATTTCTTTTTGTAAGGGTAAAATAAAGGCGGTTGTACTCACAGTTCCCATCATTTCTAATTGCATCAGCATTCACAGTATTTGCTTGTTTCCTTATTAATATGAAATCTCTGGCCTCTATACTATCTACAAAGAAAATAATAAAATGTACACAGTTGTATTCATAAAGAGGCTGATTTACAGAAAATACGTAATGACAGCTAATTAAAATAGAAAAGAATGTTCTTATCCATGTTCTTTTAGTAATTTGCAAACAATATTGTAGTCAAAAGATCTGTTAACTATGTAAACAACCTTTACTGTAAGCATTTTATCCATTTATTACCTCACTTCCTATTATTTTATTGTGCAAATGAAACATATCTTTCTCAGAATAATATATATATAGTATTTTTGAAATCTGAAAGATATTTAAGAGAAAACTTGCAAACTATAATTTCTGATGATTAGAACATGTATAACAATATATAACGAATCTAGTCTATGACATAATACTCTCCAGGTTTTAGACTTTTAACTTATTTAAAATCGTTGCATTTGTCAAAAAAAAGTTTTCCCAAATTATTAACAGATTACAATTTTGAGTCAGTAATGTTAATAATCTGAGTCACACATTTTGTTTAGTGGTTTTAAAGAAAACAAAGTTTTCTAATTTATTAATCCAGTGTTTTTACATTATAATATAATAAAATAGTGTCTGTTTAAACAGCAAACCATCCTCCCACCTAGTCTTCTTAAAGTCCTTTATTTTAGCCAGTTCATTAGTTATTCATACCTAACAATTTTGTATCAAATAATAGAATAATATTTAAATGATATTCTGGGGCATAAATATATGTATCAGCAAGTTTTTTTTACTTTGAATTAAAAGTAATCAAACTTCATTGATTAGATTATTTATTTTAAAAAAATCTGTCACTAGGAAAAATGCATCTCAGTGTTTGTCAACCTTTAGTGGTCTCCAAAATAAAAAATTATTGCCAGAAATTATGTATATCTTGTGGGCCAGTATATATGCTGTATAAATCATATCTCCTCTAGCTGTTGTCTTCTGTATTATTTTAGGAGGTACAATGCTTTTTTTTTTTTATAAATAAGCATCTAAAATATGGATATTTCTTCTCTGAATGTGTAATTAGTCCCTTTCTAGCCAAAGGAGATTTCCCCCATGATCAAATTCAATCATTTTTCTGTTTTGGAATTCTGCCTGAAATATGCTTATTTTTATTTATGAAAAATGTGCCAGAAGATCTGCAAGTGCAATTTTGTAACACTTATATAAGCATATATTTTTTTCTAATTTAAAATTGAGCTTACAGCTAGAAATAGCAGAACAATGGAAGAAATATCATTATGAATTTATAAATGCTGTGAATTCAGTAACATGGTTAAGAAAATGAATGAGAATACTTTGACAATATTTTATTTGAATATCATACTGAGTGGACAGAATGTTTTTATTAAATAAAACATATATATTTGTATATGCATATATATATATGGAATGTATCATTCTAAAGGTTTTTCACTGAGCACACAAGAGTTTATATTATAAAACAGGGGTCCCCAACCCCCGAGCCATGGACTGGTACCAGTTCGTGGCCTGTTAGGAACCAGGCCACACAGCAGGAGGTGAGCGGCAGGTGAGTGAGCAAAGCTTCATCTGTATTTGCAGCCACTCCCCATCGCTTGCATTACCTCCTGAGCTCCGCCTCCTGTCAGATCAGCGTCTGTATTGGATTCTCACAGGAGCGCGAACTCTACCGTGAACTGCGCATGCGGGGGATCTAGGTTTTGTGCTCCTTATGAGAATCTAATGCCTGATGATAAGAGGTGGAGCTGAGGCAGTGATGCTAGTGCTGGGGAGTGGCTGCAAATACAGATTATCATTAGCAGAGAGGTGTGACTGCCCAGAGACCATAATAAATCAATTGCTTGCAGACTCATATCAAACCCTGTCAGTGGGTGGCAAGTGAAAACAAGCTCAGGGTTCCCACTGATTCTGCATTATGGTGAGCTGTATAATTATTTCATTGTATATTACAATATAATAATAATAGAAATAAAGGGAACAATAAATGTAATGTGCTTGAATCATCCTGAAACCAACCCCCCGCCTCTGGGACTGTGGAAAAATTGTCTTCCACGAAAGCCGTCCCTGGTGCCAAAAAGTTTGGGGACTGCTGTTAAAAAAACATTGCAAACTGAGGTTGGGTAAGCTGCATATATTAATGTGATCCTATCATTTTTTATTTTTATTTTTTCAATATGGCATGCCAGTTATTGACTTATCTCTCAGCTATAAATTCACCCTTTTTGCCTGCTCTGTGAAAATGAATCTGACACCTCTAAATATTTTTGCGTTAACACCTGACACTGAAGATCTGTCAGTAGAGGTAAGTAGAGAGACATTGCAGAATAAAGATTTCATTTCCTGTTATTGTTGTGTTCATTTGGCATGTTCCTGCAAGTGTGCTGGGCTTTCTCTAGCACTATAGTGCTTACAGCTTCTCCACAGCCCGGCTCCTGCATTGCATGAAAGCCAGCAGCATCTAGCAACCAACAGCTTTCCCCTGACACCCTGGTGAGACACCTGCCCATGAATAGATTTCATCAGCACCCTGAAGAGCAGATTTCTGGCAAGATCACCAAAGCAACTTCTCTCCCCTTCAGTGAGCCACTACTTTGCCTTCTCCAAAAGATCTTGATCCAAAGCCCATATGTGTGTTTTATGAGGGGGTGCTATTTCTTAGGTGCTCTGGCTCAGCCGTAGGAGTAATACCTGTTCTTTTATCTGTTATGCCTATAGTCAGTGTACTTACTGAAGAGTCTGGAGTAAATGTTAGCTTGTGCAGTTGCATGTGACTCTATCAGTTAACTTGGTTGGTGGACTGAAACGTGGACTCAGAAGTGGTTTACAGTTGATGAGACTGAATTGCCAGAGCAACTTGGCATAATTTGGAGAAGGAATTGCAGAGGCTTATGGGGGGTAGGATAGTTGGATGGGATTTATCACTTAACATTCAAATGTGGATGTGACATCTTCACTGGAACAAATCAACAGAGCCATTGTTTTAGTTTCCTTGTTCTGCTTTAACAAATTTCCAAAATCTTAGCAACTAAAAACAACATAAATTTATCATCTTATAATTCTTGGGATCAGAAATTCAAAATCACTCTCAGTGGGCTAAATTCAGGGTGTCTGCAGGCTATGTTCTTTCTGAAAGCTCTAGAGGAGAATCTGTTCCTTTTCCATCTTCTAGAGGTCACCTATATTGCTTAGTTTGTGGCCCCTCTTTTCATCTTTAAAGCCACTGTATTGCATCTTTTTCCCCAATTAAACTTCTGCTTCTGGCATCACATCTTTTCTCTCTCTCTGATCCTTCTTTCCACCTCTTAAAGGATGCTTGTGATTACATTGGGCCCACATGTATAATCCAGGATAATTTTTCCATCTCAAGATCCTTAAC
The DNA here is from genome assembly GCF_937001465.1 of Orcinus orca. Taxonomy (NCBI): domain Eukaryota; kingdom Metazoa; phylum Chordata; class Mammalia; order Artiodactyla; family Delphinidae; genus Orcinus; species Orcinus orca. Next base: position 119,798,867 of record NC_064559.1, read on the forward strand.
TTAATCACACTTAACAGTGTTCCTTTTACCATGTAAAGTAAACTATTCATAGGTTCCAGGGTTGAGACTTGGGCATTTTTGAGGGACCATTATTCAGCTTACCACAATATCTGACACCTGGCATGCACATATTGACCTGACTAATCCTTTTTTCTCTGTACCAATTTGCAAGGATTACCAGAAGCAGTTTGCTTTTACCTGGAGGACCAGCAATGTCGTTCCAGAATGTTGTTTCAGAGCTATGCTAATTTTTCTTCTCCTTGATATAATGTATTCTATAGATCTTGATCATCTCCACAAAACATCTAAGTGATTCACTACCCTAATGACATTATGCTGATTGGATCTGATGAGCAGGAATAGCAAGTTCAGTTTGCTTAGGAGAGGATAGAAGGTATACTCCAAAATTTCATGAGCCTGCCTCCTCAGTGTAGTTTCTGGTACTTCAATCGTCTGGAACATATCAAGATACCCCCTTTAAAGAGAACAACAAGTTGCTGCACCTCTCACCATCTACTGTGAGAAAAGAGGCACAATACTTGATAGGCCACTTTGGATTTTCGAGGTAATATATACCACACTTCAGTGTGTTACATTGACTTATCTACAGAGTTACCCATAAGGTTTCCATTTATGAATGGGTACCAGAAAAAGAGAAGACACCATAGCATATTTAGGCTTTAGTATAAGCCATTCTACACTTGGACCTTATTTTTTAGCAGATCTAATAATGCTTGCAATATACATGGCATATAGGCATGCTATATAGGCCCCTGACAAGCAAAAATAGGAAAATACCAGAGAAGGTCTCTAGGATTTTGAACAAAATCTGTGCCATATTCAGTAGATAACTAGTCTTTTGCAAATCAGATCTGACTTGCTACTAGATGTTGACAGAGACTAACAGCCTAACCATTGAATTCCAGGTGACCAAGACACCTGTGCTTCATATCATTTCACACAGCACTGGGTATGATCAAGGAACTCATTTCAGAGCAGAAGAAGTATAGCAATAGGCTCATATTCTAGTTATTAATTGATTTTACCATATACTCCATCAACTGAAGAAGCTGGCCTAATTGAAAGGTACAGTGGCATACTGAAGGCTCATTTTGGCAAGAGTTGGGAGAGAACCACCTAAAAGGATGAGATTCTGTTTATAGGATACAGTATAAGCTTTTAATTAGAATTCCCTATATAATGCTGTCTCCCCTGTAGCCAGAGTCCCTAGGTCTGGGAAGCAAGTTGTTGAAGTGGGAGTGGCTCCTGTCTTATTATACCTAAAAACCAACCCACTTAGAGCATACTTGTTTGCTATCTGATAACTTTGAGCTGTTTCTTTGGAGATATTAATTCTCAAGGTGGGATTATTCCAGCCAGGGCATACAACAATGGTTCTGCTAAATTGAAAGATTAGAGTCCCTCTTGGATATTTGGGGCTCCTTATGCAACTAAACTGACAGGAATAAAAGGGGATTAAACTGCTTGCTGGCATGATCGACCCTGACTGCTAAGTGAAAATGTGTTGCTTCTACACAATTAAGTCAAGATAGACTATATCTGGATCTCAGGGGATTCTCTAGAGTACTTCCTAGGACATCTATGCCCAATAGTAAATGTCAATGGAAAATTACAGCAATCAAAAAAGCAGAACGATGAGAGCTCAGACCTTTGTAGAATGAAGGTTTATGTGTCTATACTAGATAAAGAACACTGACCAGCAGGTGTTCTGTCTGAGGACAAAGGAAATACTGAAAGAGTAGTTGAAGAAGAAAGACACAGATGTCAATTAGGACCCCGTGAACAATTATAGAAATGAAGACTATAGTAGCTTTGTATATTTTCTATTTTCTTGTATATGTATTTATTTGTATATATTAGCCATTTTGTTCTCTCTTCTTCCCATTTTTATTTTATATATAGCAGCTAAGTGTCTCCAGTAGAAAATTCCCCATGAAGAGCTTTCCCTAGTACCCTACAGGACAGGTTTCTGGCAAGTTCCAGAAGGTGGATTTACAGGGAATTCCAGCAGTGCAGTCTAACAGTGACTGCTCTGCCATTCAGTGAGCCACGGTTTTGCCATCTCCATCACATTCTGGGTCTTTGAACTGTGGGTAGGGGCTCTTCCCTATCTTGACCCTATGGGAAGTGACTGCTTCTATATATATCTATTAGAAAATTCTTAGAGTTATGTTTTCTTCTTACCAGCCAATTTATCATTATACCAACTCCTGTTGTAGTTTGTCATTCTTTATACAGTTCTATTCAAATTACTGTGTGGTGTCTCTCTGTATTGGTCACTGATTTATACATATGATAAATTACATTGATTGATTTTGTAATGTTAAATTAACCTTGCATTCCTGGTATTAACCCCACTTGCTCATGATACATTATTCTTTTAAGTATCGTTGGATTCAATTTGCTAAATTTTTGTTGCAAATTTTTGTATCCATGTTCATGTGAAATATTAGTGTGAGGTTTTAATTACTTATAATAGCTTTGGTATTGGTATCAGGGTAATATTAGCCTCATAGAATAAATTAGGTAGTATAATTTACTTCAATTTTCTGAGGAAAATTCTATTTGCATAGAATTGGTATTATTTTTCTTTAAATGTTTGACAAAATTCACCAATGAAATCATTTGGGTTTGGGGGTTCCTGTGTCATGTAATTTTTAACTATAAATTCAATGCCTTTCATAGATACAGTGCTATTCAGATCTACTTCTTCTTGAATAGCTTTGGTAGTTTGTATCTGTCAAGATTTTTTTTTTCCATTTCATCTAAATTGTCTTATTTATTGGCAAAAATTGTTCACTATTTCCCTATTATTCTTTATATATATATATATAAACTGTAATGATGTCACCTATCTCATTCCTGATATTGGTCAATTTGTGTTTTCTCTCTTTATTTTCTTCCAGTCTCTCTAAAGTGTTATAAACTTTGAACTTTGTTGTTTTTCACAAAGAACCAGAATTTTTTTTTTCCACAAAGAACCACTGATTTTCTTTTTTTTTCCCCCAATCTCATTGTTTTCTGAGCTGATCTTTAGCATTTATTTTTTATATTTATTTTTGGTTTAGCTTGCTTTTCTTTTTCTGCTTTTATTAGATGTAAGCTGAGATCACTAATTTAGAGCACACCTAAGATCTTTTTAAGATAGGGATTTAGTGCTATACATTTCTCTCTAAACACTGCTTTAGCGGCATTCCACAGAATTTGATGTGCTGTGTTTTTATTTTCATTTAAGGAAAAAGTACCTTCTGATTTCCTATTTGCTTTCTTTATTGCTCCATAGTGTTGGAGGAGGCCATCAAAAAGACATAACTTCCAGTCGACCCTCAAGCTGAGCCTGGGCAATAGGAGGCTCCCCATTCCTCCCCTATCCTTGAAATATGTGTTCACTTGTCTTCTCTGCTCCCAAAAGCTGCTCCAAGGATACAACTTTGAAATAGAAATGTGGTGTTGAGGCTTTCTGGACAGGTATGTGACTGAACCCAGTTAAAGTCTTATGTGTATATGACTGAACATAGTGAAGGACTCTATATAAACTTTTAAGATTCCGGCAGATGGATGCAGAGATCTATTGATCTTGCAGCCACACAAGACAAGCCTTGTAAGTTCTTTTGCTTATTAAAATTGCCACCTACCAATGGGGGGTGGCATGCCTCTTTCTTCGGTCTCTCGTTGCCCTCTGAGTATAGGGAATGGTTTCAGATTACACTCAGGAAGCTCCCGAAGAGGTTATGAAGCAACACATGTGTTGTTTGCTATCTAATTTCCAAACATTTGGGGATTTTCTAGAGATCTTTTTGTTGATTTCTAAGTTAACATATTGTATTATATTGTTGTATTCATGGGAAATATTTGTATGATTTGAATCTTCTAAATCAATTGAAATGTCTATTGCCCAGAATATGATAATCTTCATAAATATTACATATGCACTTGAAGAAGGTATGTATTCTGTTTTGTTGGATGGAGTGTTGTGACTTGGTTTTAACTCAAGTTATTTGTGTCTCATATCATTAACTATTTTCTCTTTAGTTGTTCTATTAAATAGTGAGAGAGACTACAACTGTGAATTTTCCCATTTCTTTTTTGCAGTGTTATCAAATACTGTTTCATGTATTTTGAAGCTCTGTTATATTATATACATAAATGTCTGCTATGGCTAAGATTTCTTGATGATTTTTTTTTTTTTGCAGGTGTCTCCTAAATGTCATAAAAAATTGCTTTTTTGGTTTTTTTTTTATTTTTTTACATCTTTAGTGGAGTATAATTGCTTTACAATGGTGTGTTAGTTTCTGCTTTATAACAAAGTGAATCAGTTATACATATACATATGTTCCCATATCTCTTCCCTCTTGCGTCTCCCTTCCTCCCACCCTCCCTATCCCACCCCTCTAGGTGGTCACAAAGGACCGAGCTGATCTCCCTGTGCTATGAGGCTGCTTCCCACTAGCTATTTATTTTATGTTTGGTAGTGTATATATGTCCATGCCACTCTCTTACTTTGTCACAGCTTACCCTTCCCCCTCCCCATATCCTCAAGTCAATTCTCTAGTGGGTCTGTGTCTTTATTCCTGTCTTACCCCTAGGTTCTTCATGACATTTGTTTTCTTAAATTCCATATATATGCGTTAACATACGGTATTTCTCTTTCTCTTTCTGACTTACTTCACTCTGTATGACAGACTCTAGGTCCATCCACCTCATTACAAAGAGCTCAATTTCGTTTCTTTTTATGGCTGAGTAATATTCCATTGTATATATGTGCCACATCTTCTTTATCCATTCATCCGATGATGGGCACGTCGGTTGTTTCCATCTCCAGGCTATTGTAAATAGAGCTGCAATAAACATTTTGGTACATGACTGTTTTTGAATTATGGTTTTCTCAGGGTACATGCCGAGTAGTGGGATTGCTGGGTCATATGGTAGTTCTATTTGTAGTTATTTTAAGGAACCTCCATACTGTTCTCCATAGTGGCTGTACCAATTCACATTCCCACCAGCAGTGCAAGAGTGTTCCCTTTTCTCCACACCCTCTCCAGCATTTATTGTTTGTAGATTTTTCAGTGATGGCCATTCTGACTGGTGTGAGATGATATCTCATTGTAGTTTTGATTTGCATTTCTCTAATGATTAATGATATTGAGCATTCTTTCATGTGTTTGTTGTCAGTCTGTATATCTTCTTTGGAGAAATGTCTATTTAGGTCTTCTGCCCATTTTTGGATTGGCTTGTTTGTTTTGTTCTTATTGAGCTGCATGAGCTGCTTGTAAATTTTGGAGATTAATCCTTTACCAGTTGCTTCATTTGCAAATATTTTCTCCCATTCTGAGGGTTGTCTTTTGGTCTTGTTTATGGTTTCCTTTGCTGTGCAAAAGCTTTGAAGTTTCATTAGGTCCCATTTGTTTATTTTTGTTTTTATTTCCATTTCTTTAGGAGGTGGGTCAAAAAGGATCTTGCTGTGATTTATGTCATAGAGTGTTCTGCCTATGTTTTCCTCTAAGGGTTTGATAGTTTCTGGCCTTACATTTAGGTCTTTAATCCATTTTGAGCTTATTTTTGTGTATGGTGTTAGGGAGTGTTCTAATCTCATACTTTTACATGTACCTGTCCAGTTTTCCCAGCACCACTTATTGAAGAGGCTGTCCTTTCTGCACTGTACATTGCTGCCTCCTTTATCAAAGATAAGGTGACCATATGTGCGTGGGTTTATCTCTGGGCTTTCTATCCTGTTCCATTGATCTATCTTTCTGTTTTTGTGCCAGTACCATACTGTCTTGATTACTGTAGCTTTGTAGTATAGTCTGAAGTCAGGGAGCCTGATTCCTCCAGCTCCGTTTTCCGTTCTCAAGATTGCTTTGGCTCTTCGGGGTCTTTTGTGTTTCCATACAAATTGTGAAATTTTTTGTTCTAGTTCTGTGAAAATTGCCAGTGGTAGTTTGATAGGGATTGCATTGAATCTGTAGATTGCTTTGGGTAGTAGAGTCATTTTCACAATGTTGATTCTTCAATCCAAGAACATGGTATATCTCTCCATCTATTTGTATCATCTTTAATTTCTTTCATCAGTGTCGTATAATTTTCTGCATACAAGTCTTTTGTCTCCTTAGGTAGGTTTATTCCTAGATATTTTATTCTTTTTGTTGCAATGGTAAATGGGAGTGTTTTCTTGATTTCACTTTCAGATTTTTCATCATTAGTGTATAGGAATGCCAGAGATTTCTGTTCATTAATTTTGTATCCTGCTACTTTACCAAATTCATTGATTAGCTCTAGTAGTTTTCTGGTAGCATCTTTAGGATTCTCTATGCATAGTATCATGTCATCTGCAAACAGTGACAGCTTTACTTCTTCTTTTCCGATTTGGATTCCTTTTATTTCCTTTTCTTCTCTGATTGCTGTGGCTAAAACTTCCAAAACTATGTAGAATAAGAGTGGTGAGAGTGGGCACCCTTGTCTTGTTCCTGATCTTCATGGAAATGCTTTCAGTGTTTCACCACTGAGGATGATGTTGGCTGTGGGTTTGTCATATATGACCTTTATTATGTTGAGGAAAGTTCCCTCTATGCCTACTTTCTGGAGGATTTTTATCATAAATGGGTATTGAATTTTGTCAAACGCTTTCTCTGCATCTATTGAGATGACCGTATGTTTTTTCTCCTTCAGTTTGTTAATATGGTGTATCACGTTGATTGATTTGTGTATATTGAAGAATCCTTGCATTCCTGGAATAAACCCCACTTGGTCATGGTGTATGATCCTTTTAATGTGCTGTTGGATTCTGTTTTCTAGTATTTTGTTGAGGATTTTTGCATCTATGTTAATCAGTGATATTGACCTATAATTTTCTTTCTTTGTGACATCCTTGTCTGGTTTTGGTATCAGGGTGATGGTGGCCTCGTAGAATGAGTTTGGGTGTGTTCCTCCCTCTGCTATATTTTGGAAGAGTTTGAGAAGGATAGGTGTTAGCTATTCTCTAAATGTTTGATAGAATTCGCCTGTGAAGCCATCTGTTCCTGGGCTTTTGTTTGTTGGAAGATTTTTAATCACAGTTTCAATTTCAGTACTTGTGATTGGTCTGTTCATATTTTCTATTTCTTCCTGATTCAGTCTTGGCAGGTTGTGCATTTCTAACAATTTGTCCATTTCTTCCAGGTTGTCCATTTTATTGGCATAGAGTTGCTTGTAGTAATCTCTCATGATCTTTTGTATTTCTGCAGTGTCAGTTGTTACTTCTCCTTTTTCATTTCTAATTCTATTGATTTGCGTCTTCTCCCTTTTTTTCTTGAAGATTGTGGCTAATGGTTTATTGATTTTGTTTATCTTCTCAAAGAACCAGCTTTTAGTTTTATTTATCTTTGCTATTTTTTCCTTCATTTGTTTTTCATTTATTTCTGATCTGATCTTTATGATTTCTTTCCTTCTGCTAACTTTGGGTTTTTTTTGTTTTTGTTTTTTAAATATTTATTTATTTCTTTATTTACTTATGGCTGTGTTGGGTCTTCGTTTCTGCAGGAGGGCTTTCTCTAGTTGCGGCAAGCGGGGACCACTTTTCATCGTGGTGCACAGGCCTCTCACTATTGCGGCCTCTCTTGTTGCAGAGCGCTGGCTCCAGACGCGCAGGCTCAGTAGTTGTGGCTCACAGGCCTAGTTGCTCCACGGCCTGTGGCATCTTCCTGGACCGGGGCATGAACCCGTGTCCCCTGCATTGGCAGGTGGATTCTCAACCACTGCACCACCAGGGAAGCCCCTGCGGGTTTTTTGTTCTTCTTTCTCTACTTGCTTTAGGTGCAAGGTTAGGTTGTTTATTCGAGATGTTTCCTGTTTCTTAAGGTAGGTTTGTATTGCTGTAAACTTACCTCTTAGAACTGCTTTTGCTGCATCCCATAGGTTTTGGGTCGTGTGTCTCCATTGTCATTTGTTTCTAGGTATTTTTTGATTTCCTCCTTGATTTCTTCAGTGATCACTTCATTATTAAGTAGTGCATACCTCTATCTTCATCTATCACTATGACATTAACTTCTTAATTCCTGATAATATTGTTTACTCTGAAAAATACTTTGTCTGATATTAATATACCTCCTCCAGCTTTCTTTTGACTTGTGTCATGGTGGTATATCTATTCCATCCTTTTACTTTCAACTTATGTGTACCTTTATAATGAAAGTGGGTTTTTTGAAGACAGCGTATAGTTGAACTTTCTGGTTTATCTACTCTGACAATCTCTGCCTTTTAATCAGGTGTCTATACTATTTTAAATTTAATGTGATTATTAATGTGGTTAAGTTTAGATCTATTACCTTGCTATTTATTTTCAATTTGTCACATCTGTTATTGTTTCCCTGTGATGGTTAAATTTTCTGTGTAAACTTGGCTAGGCTCTGGTGCCCCATTGTTTGGTAAAACTGCAGGCTAGATGTTATGGTGAAGGCTTTTTTTAGATGCAGTTAGCATTTAAATTAGTGTACTTTAAATAAAGAAGATTACCTTCCATAATGTGGGTGGGCCTCACCCAATAGGTGAAGTCCTTAAGAGAAAAGACTGTAGTCCCCAGAAGAGTAAGGAATTCTTCCTTCAGATTGCCTTCAGACTTAAGACCACAATACCAACTGCTGCCAGTTTCCAGCCTGCTGTGGTCTGCTCTACAGGCTCCATACTTACCAGGCTCCAGAATCATATGCGCCAAATCCCTAACGTAAATCTCTGTCATTCCATAATCTAAAAGAAATACATTGATTTTACCTTTTAGATTTGGTATATATGGCTTCTGTCTTCTGTTTCTCTGGAGATCCCTGACATACGTTACCTCTTTCAATTTTTTGCCTTTATGTGGACTGTTTTTCATAATTCAATATTTTTATCAGCAATTTATTTTTAATTTTAGTGTTTGCTTCAGAGTTTATGCTATACATCTCTAACTTATCATAGTCTACCTGAAAGTGATGGTATATCACTGCATGCTTGGTATAAAACCCTTATAAGAGTATAATTCCAGTTCTCACCTGTTGGCCTTTGTACTATATTTTCCTACTTTTACTTATACATTATAAACATCACACAGCATTGGTATTATTTTTGTGGAAACCTTCAATAATCTTAAATTAATTTGCTATAAAAATGTTTTACATGTACCAACATAGATACTATTTGGGGAGCACTCCATTCTATTATGTAGATTCACATTTCTATCTGGTATCCTTTTCTTACTATTTGAAGAATTTCCTTTAACATTTGTTGTTGTACTGCAGGTCTACTCATGATGAAGTTTTTCGTCTTTTCTGTCTGGAAAATACTTTATTTCACCTTAAGATATTTGAAAGATATTTTTACTGAATACAAATTCTAGGTCAATCGGTCTTTTTTTCCTTTTAGGACTTAAGTAAAATGTAGTTCTACTGTCTTTTCATTTCTCCAACAAGAAGAAATCTGTCATCCTTATTTTGTTCCTCTGTACCTGATGTCTTTTCACTGTATCTGCTTTAGAATGTTTCTCTTTATTATTTGTTTGAACAATTCTATTTGGTGTGTCTTGGTATAGTTTTATTCATTTGAAAATGTTAGACATTATATCTTCAAATATTTGTCCACCCCTTTTTCCTCTGGGGACTCAAATTACATGTATATTAGGTCTCTTGATGTTCTAAAGTTTACTGATCACTGATCATTTTTAAATGATTGTTTTCTTTGTATTTTACTTTAGATAGTTTCTATGGCTATGTCTTAAGTTTCACAAATCATGTTTTGGCAGTGCAGTGGTCTAATCTGCCATTAATTTCATGCAATGCATACCATTTCAGATATTATAGTTCTTTTCTTTAAAAGCTTAATTTATCTATTTTGTACATTCCATGTCTCAACAAATTCCATCTGTCACCTAGCTTCCCCCCCCCCATTCCCCAGAGAATAAGTTGATAAAAAGTTTTAATATTCTTTTATAGTAATGAAAACATCTCTGCCAATTGTGGTTAAGTTTCATTGCCATTTCCTCTCTGATTATGGGTTATATTTTTCTGGTTCTTTGCCTGTCTTATAATATTCAGTTGGTTGCCAGACATTGTGAATTTTACCTTATTGGGTGCTAGATATTTTTGTGTTCCTAAAAATGTTCTTGAGCTTCCTTATGAGACATAGATTGCTTTGAAATGATTTGATCCTTTTAGGTCTTTCAAGATTTGACAGGAAAGACTAGAGCAGCATTTAGACTTGGGTAATTATTCTTCATTACTGAGGCAAGATTCTTCATGGCATTTTACCTAATTCCCTGTGAATGATGATATTTCCAGTCTGTCTAGCAAGAAATGCACTATTCTTAGTCCTGTATGAGCAATGGGTACTGTTCCCATGGCCTGGAAATTCTTTCAGTGCAGTAAACTGGGGCGATCATAGAACTCAACTCATTTATTTCCCATCATTCAGAAATCCATTCTTTGTTGTCTCAAGACCAGTCTCCTACATACCATTGTTTCATATGTTTTGTCTTTTTTCTTAGTTGTTTAAGGCAGAAGGGTAAATCTAGTCCCTGTTACTCCATCTTGATTGGTAAAAGGACAACTCATTTCCAAAATAAAGTTTCTGTTTCCCTGAAAACAAATGTGCAAACAAAAATTACTCTAGTTCAAATGTGAAATATATTTAGCAACATTATTAATGATACTAGAATCACTGATTATTCAACTGTAAACTGAAGCAGGAAGTCATTTCCCATTTAACCATTGTGAGTTAGTTGTTCCTGTCTTTGTGATCCCCTAGACTTCTGCATTCCATTCCAGAACTTCTGCAGAGTTCTATAATAAAACTTAGTTCTCTAAAAGTTATTTACTACATTTGAGTGAGTTCAGTGATGTTAAGAGTGATAGCATTCCATTGTAGTTTTAGCAATTAACACATAATAGATTTTATACAAATATTTATAAAATTAATTTTAAAATATTACCATAAATACCACTAAAATATAAAAACAAATGTGTGAGCAGTATTTATTATATGAGTTCAACATTTTGGACTCAGAGACCTAAATCTTTTAAAGGATAACACACATAATTTCAACTTTTTGCCCTGGCTTTTCAATTTATTATATAATTATTATTGGCCTTTCTAGCCATTCAGTGACTTGAATTATTGTGAATATTTGTATGATAAGGAAAATTAAAAAAACACAAACTACTTTTCCTGAGTAAGTTAGGTGTGCCAAGCAGATCCAAATCAGTTTTCTAAAAAGCTCAAATGAATAAATATGATCAAATTAGATTTGCATGGTCAAAACCCAGTTGTTATTGGTTTGCTGTAAATTTTTTTAAGACATGCTTTTCTCTTGAATATTTGCAGAGGAACAAACAGTGTATAAATTTAGCTGAACTGAATAGTATGGAAATACATAGTTAGGTCACCTTGCTCTATCTCATTTTAAAAATCTTAGCTTTTAATCAGGAATTCTACCTGAATAATTGACTATAAATTCTCAGATTCTTTTGGTAATATTTGGCTATGCTATATATATCGTCAGAGACTTTAAGGAAAATGCTATAACATTTATCAAAAGAGGATAATGCTGCTTTAAGATGATCATATTCTAATCACTTTGAACCTATGATAGGTGAACATAACTTAAGCATTTAAAAGAAAATTAGCCTGAAAACTTAATATTAATTCCAACTTTCATACAAAATTTCTTACAATCATTACTATGTGCATTATTATTGCCTTTTTAAAATTGCTGATAAAACATTTGGAGACAAAACAAATAAGGGCCTGAAATAAAAATGTGTTGTAGAAAAGAAAGTGATTATTTATTTGTACCTTTAATAAAATGAATTACATCTAATTGACTTTATAGTTAGTAATAAGCATAAAATATGCAACTGAAGAGATAAATCATTTAAATAAAATTAATGCTTGTTTAACATTGTATTTATTTTATGCTGCTATATCTTTTATTGTGATACAACTTTAATTAGATATGGTTGCAATGAAGGTAATGCCATTACATGCAACAGATGATATTAGTACTAATGGCTGATTCCATAATCAGAGACATTTTTAGGTATTATTCAGATTTCTATAAGCTCTACACATATTTATAATGTTAAAACAAGAACAACTTCACAGAAGGATAGTTTTTCTTTAGCAGTGATAGCTATTTTTCACGTTTAATTTAAATTTTATTTTTCAACTCAAATTGCCTATCAGGAACTTGCTAATTTAACTTTGAATAAATAAACAATTGATATATACTCATATTTTTGTGAATAATCATTAAGAAAATTCTTTAAACCAAATGGATCTCACATCAATATCTAAGTTTCCTTCACATCAACAATTATATAGATGTCGAAATGGTAGCAATAGCTTAGGTTGCAGCTCAAAAAATAGAATAATACTATTAACTTCATGAAAACGTTATAGTGACTACCTAGAATGAGAATTGCTAATTTGTGATATACAAATTCATTTAGAAATAAAAATCCTTAAGTATGCAATGCTTTCGAAGCCAATATACAGAGGATGCCTATCTAGAACAGAAATTGGCAAAGTAAAGACCATGGGACCCAACCTCACCAGCTGCCTATTTTTGTACATAAAGTTTTATTGGAACAAGCCTCTCTTATTCATTTGCATCCAATTGTGTTGTCTATAGCTTATTTCATACTACAAACAGCAGATTATCATATGGTCCTCAAAACCTAAAATATTTTCTATCTGGCTCTTTACAGAAAATGTTTGTTGATCTCTCACCTAGAGCAATCCTTGCCCAGATAATTCACTTGGCAGCTCCCAAGTTGATTAATATTTATTTCATTTTCTTTCATTTGCTTAACCAATTCGCACTGTGCCTTTATTGTCTGGGTTTCATAATTTGTAATTGATTAACCCACTGTTGATGGCTTTGTATTTCACTATAGCTATGAAAATCAGCCGGGTTGTGGCCCTAACTAGGTCCCATTAAAGCCAAGAAATGATAGGCCTACTAAGTAGAAAGACACAAATAAAATCCTTGGTGGGTGATTTGTAGTTTTCCTGAGAATGCAGTTCATGAGAACTGAAAAAAACTCAGTAACACAGTGTTGGCAATATACATAAGAAAGGCATATTGTTTTCTTTACCTTATCTATTGTCTCTTCTCATTAGTTTTACAGAGAATATAATGAACATTAAAACACTTCCTTGTTAATTTTTATTTGACCTATAAAAAAATTAGGAAGTCTGTGAAATGTATTTTTTAAAAATGCATTGATAAAATAAGCTACATTTTGCTATAGTAATAAACTACTTCTAATTCTCATCAGCTTACAAAAACTAATGTTTGTCTTTCATTTTAAATGTTCATTGGGGGTCAGGTTTTGCTCTATTCCATATCATCTTCATTCCATACCTGTGATGAGCAGAGCACCCTGTATCTGTAATACTGTAGGTCTTGTGGAAAAGATACATGGCAATCCAATCACTACTTCTTAAAGCATCAGCTCTGAAATGGCAAAAAAAAAAAAAAAAAAGTTATCTGGCAGGGTTCTTGGTAGGTTATATGTATGAATATTATATAATCTTATAAATATGTGGATAAAAATAGTTAGTAGAGAATCAATTATTTGGGGGTAGAGAGCATTGTAAGAAACAACAAATGAGTCATCTATGTCAGAATGTAATGTCTTCTGATGAAAGCCTCTTGAAAAATGTATACATATATATGTATAGAATAACTTTAAAATGTTATGAAGAACAAAAGAGAGAAGCTGGAATAAATTTCTCAGCTCAAAAGTTAACATTTCAAATGTACTTTCTTAAATGGAATATTCTGTGCAGTATAATATGTTATCACTGCCTTTCAACTCTGGTATCTCAAATTATTTGGGCTTTTGATAACACTATATCAAATAGTTAAAGTGGTCAAAGAGTTACTGTAAATTACATGGGTGAGCAAAAAAATTGTGACTTTAGTATATAGTTTTAACTCTTCTTTCTAGCTTCCTTCTTGAAGAGAGTAAATTTCAGCATATTTATGAAACCACTGTCTGAAACAATGATTGTTTTGACACTTATGTGAGAGTGGATGTGTTTGTACCCCTTGGCAACAGATAGAATAAATGGCCACTCAAAGTATATGGTTTGGATTTCTCTCCTTGAAGTTGGGAACAGGTAAATATCATTTGATCCCTTCACAAGAAGCTCAAAGAGAACAATTTGTTGAAATTGGTCCTTAGAGGAGGAGGTAAATTCTCTTGAGTTTGAAATATATATGAAAGGGGACTCCATGAGTTAAACTCTGATGAAGCTTCCAAACTCCAGGAGTAAAGAAGATACACTACAAGATTCAAGAGGGGGAAAATAGGGTTTTAAAAAGGAAAGAGATTTGTACTAACACTGAATCTATCAATAATACTGCAATGTAAGAAACTATGAAATACCATGTATAGACTATTGACAAAAAAAGACTGTGATGCAAGAATATTACAGTCATTAGAAATAACATACATCTGTTGGGAGGAGCAAAGTCATGTCTGTGGGACATTTGACATGATGGAATGAGTTGCTCAGCAAATCTCTCAAAAAACAGTGCTAAAACTGGATAAAATGATGAAATACAAATATATATTTGAGTTCTGGTAGTTGACAAAGGCATACAAAAATTGCGAATTGTTTATGCAGGAATACTATTAAATCTCTGGTGAAAACAGTGTGAGAATGCAGTATTCTTACTAGGGACTGTTTTCATCCTTCCAACTCTGTTTCAGCCATTGAAGTAGTTCTACCAAAGCAAGACCAGCCATATAAGACAACAGCTTCACCACCAGAGGGAGCCCAATTCATTTGCAAGGGAGTGGGCATTAAGATATTAGTAACATTAGTAATCTCAGGACAAATAAATATAAAAATCTGCAGATCCATGAGGCAGAGATTGTGATCCTGATTTAGGCAAGCAATGGACTAGCAGACTAGCTAGAAACTTAAATGAAAGATCCAGAAAAAGAAATAGCCCTAAGGGTCATGATAAGATTACCATATATCCAGTAGTTGATTGAAAGACTGCATTTTCAGGAGAAAATGGAGGGGGTCCCACCTAACCATATATTCCTGACTAACTGTGAGAATCTCAGAGAACATATAAGATGGTCAACCAAAAGTAAAAGTAAGACACATTTGAAAAGTGCCTTGAATACTACCACCCACCCACCCACATGCATACATACACATCATATCCATCAGCAGAGGGTATAAGCCTTTCACACTATAAGTGTTTAAGCACAGCCTCTGGCCAGTGACTACTTGAATTTAAACTTAAATTAAAAAAAAAAAAACTGATTAGAGGCATCTGTGGCCAAATACCATGAGATTCCACAGAGTTAGTTCAATAAAGTTATTAAACAACAACAACAACACAAAGCACAGTAACAAAAACAGCATTAGGAGAAAAATCAGAATCCAAAGTTGCTAAAATATAATACCTAAAATTTCAATTATTCAACAAAAAATTAAGACACTTGAAAAGAAACCAGAATGTTGGACACACATTCAAGTAAGGCCAGTAAATAAAAATTGTTTTATAGAATTGTTTTATATTGAAATTAGCAGACAATTTTTTAAGTATTATAAAGATGTTGAAAAAACTAATGGAAACCATCTTCAAAGAATTAAAGAAAAGTATGATGATAATGACTCTACATGTAAAGAATCTCTATAAAGAAAATAAATTACTAAAATAAACAAGAAAATTCTGGAGTTAAAAAAAATAAAAAGTAAAATACAAAATAGAGGATCTCAAAATCAGATTTAAAATGGCAGAAGAAAGAACCAGTGCATTTCAAGATAGAGAAATAGAAAATGTCAAGTGTAAAGAACAGCAAGAAAAAAAGAAAGAAAGATAAAATGTTTTGGAAATCTATGAGACAAAGAGCCTAATTTTAAAATTGGGTAAAAGATATGAATTCACTGGAGGATAGACAATTTACTGGAGGAGATGTCTCAGTTTTATTAAGCACATGAAAAAGTGCTCAACACCATTAGTCATTAAGAAAATACAAATTAAAACTATAATGAGCTATCATTATATACCGACAGGAATGACTATAATAAAGACAAACATAACAAGTGTTGGAATGATGTGGAGAAACTACAACCCTCATGCTTTGCTGTTGGGAATATTAGATGGTACAGCCATCTTAAAGAACAGTTTGGCATTTGTTAAAAATGTTAAACATAAATTTACCATATAACCTAGTTATTCCATTCTCGGGAATTTACATAAAAGAAATAATGTATATCTACACAGATTCTTTTTTTTTTGTGTGTGTGGTACACGGGTCTCTCACTGTTGTGACCTCTCCCATTGAGGAGCACAGGCTCTGGACGCACAGGCTCAGCAGCCATGGCTCACGGGCCCAGCCGCTCCACGGCATGTGGGATCTTCCCAGATCGGGGCACGAACCCATGTCGCCTGCATTGGCAGGCGGACTCTCAACTACTGCGCCACCAGGGAAGCCCTCTACACAGATTCTTGTACATGAGTGTTCATAGTGGCATAATTTATTTTAGCTCCAAACTATAATTTGGAATATCCTAATGTCCATCAACTGGTAAGTGGATAGACAAACTGTGTTATATGGAAATGATTAACTGTTATTCAGCAATAAAGAGGAACAGAGTATGCATTCATCATAATGTATAAAGGAATCTCAGGCATATTATGAAAGCGAAAGAAGCCAGGTGCAAAAGACTGTTTATTGTATAATTCAACGTATGAAATGTCCAGAAAAGGAAGTTCTATATAGACAGAAAACAGATTAGTGGTTGCCTCGGGTTGAGGATAGAACCAGGAACTGACTACAGGGCAGGAGTGAACTGTTTGGGGTGATGGAAATCTTCTAGAATTAAATGGTGAAGATGGTTTCACATTTGTATAACTTTACTAAAAATCACTGATTTTTACACTTTTTAGTTAATTTTATGATATGTACATTATACCTCAAGATACGTGAAAAAAGTAAAAACACACAAACAAAAGGAAAGAACATTCAGACATGAAAGGATTCAGGATATAACCATGCATATACTCTGATAGAAAAATTTTCAAAGATGACTCTCATCAAATGAAAGTTTAGTCAGAAAAAAACCTCACGAAAGAGGAAGACAAATGATACAGGAAATGATGAAGAATACTTCCTCTCTCTCTCTTTCTCCCTGTTTTATTGTTTCCACACCTTTATCTGTATCAATCCTTCTGTCCAACTATCCACCCATCACTCTATTAAATTCAACAGAGTAATTTCAAGAGTGCTATATTTTTCTCCTTTGGCTAACTTCAAACATACTTTGCCCACGCTTCAGTGAAATCTTCAGCAGATCCCATAGCTATTGGATTATTATCAACAACATGAATAGCCAAATCTTCAGGTACTAAAAAGTACAGAAAAATCTCAGTAAAATTTTAAATCTTAAGTCCATTTAAAACTTCTTTCAACTTAATGTTATAGGAAAATAAGAGATAAGAATATATAATTTTAAAATATTTTACTAGGCTGAAATTGTCTATACTACTTTTGTGTATCAGATGTCTTCTAGTGAGCACAGAAATGCTGATATACAAATGCAGATTTGTGAGCTAACTGAGTTTAGTAGATTAACATTTATGATAAAACTGGGAGTTTCTAGAATGGAAAGATTAATTGTTCAATGTTAGAAATTCAAGTACATAGTTCATTACATAAAATTATTATTTTTAAAATAGGAGAATAATTAATGGGGTCTGCATTCCATATATAGTATATAGTTAACAGGCTCTTTAGAAATAACCTGTTTCTTTCAACACAGGGAGCAAATGGATCATCATGGTATGACAAGAGCTGATAGCCTCTTAGGCTAAAAAACCTAGGAGAAGCATGTTGAGAATGAGTCTCTCAGGCAATTGCTTGTTCTGTATCCAAGAACACTGGACCCTGGTAGAAACATACATCTTGCTTTCAGCTTTAGGCTGAGAATGAAATATACCAAATTACAGCAGAAGAGAGGAATGGGATCTACTGAAATTTCTTAGCCTCAGCTTCATACCTAAGTTTTTTTCACAGATTTTTCACTGAGTTTAAGAAACTAAAATTAAAAAAGCATTGTATTAGTCATCTATTGTTAAATAACAAATGTATTCAAAACTTAGAGGTTTAAGAGAACACATTAATTATCTTCCAGTTTCTAGGGGTCAGAAATCCAGATATGGCTTAGCTGGGTGCTCTGTATCAGCTTCCTATGATCTCATTGGAAGGCACAACAATTTCACTATGTGGTTATTGTACCTTGGAGGTTGTTGTACTAAGGGGCATAGTTCCTCACTGGCTGGTGGCCACCCTCAGTTCCTTGCTGTATGGGTCTCTACATAGAACAACTCACAACATGAAAATTGGCTTCATCAGAGAAAGCATACCAGAAAAGCCAGAGAGAGAACGTGAGCAAGACAGAAGTAACAGTGTTTTATAGGTATATCTCAGAAGTGACACATTTGCCACATTTTAATTTTAAAAACAGGTCACACAAGGAGAGGGGATCACACAAGGACATGAATATCAGGAAGCAAGATTCATTGGGAGTCCCTTTGAAGCTGATTACCAAAATCACCTATGATAATTAAATTTACTACCTAGTTTCTAGACATTCTTGGGACACTGGATCCATAGGAAATAATTAAAGAAATCAACTGTTCCCTGTGCTATACAGTAGATCCTTGTTGGTTATCTGTTTTAAATGCAGTAGTGTGTGCATGTCAATCACTTTGCTGTATACCTGTAACTAATACATCATTGTTAATCAACTATACTCCAATATAAAATACAAATTAAAAAAAACGAAATCAACTGTTAAAAATCTATTGAAGTGATATAGGCCTACACATAAATCAAGTGATGAGTATTCTGGCATAATTTATAGAAATCAATTTTCATATTTATTAGAATATTGAGTTTCATCACATGCATATGTAAATCTAATTGTTTAAATTTTTATCATTGATTTTTTTGAAATTGTGTCAAATATTATATTTCCATCATTACCTTTCCCAAGTTATTTCTTCTATTTGACTTAATTTATATAGAAGACTTGCGGTATGGTTTCTTGAGATCTATAAATTTTTTCAATGCCTTAATGCATTTTTATGTTATAGCACTTGTGTTTACAAATGAGCATGCTTGGTCAGGAAAATAATGCTGCAGTAGCCACCCTACTCTTTTATACTATTATGTACTTTTAAAAAGAGTTTGGTATTTAAACATTCAAAATGGGTAAAGTGTTAAGTTAATATAGACTATTTTGTTACTTTAAACTTGACTTTAGCAGTTTAAAGTAATAATTTCAAGACTCAGTATATAAATTTAAACTTTATTTCTTAAACAACAATACCAATAAACAAATATTTAACACATCATCTCCTAAAAGCATAATATGGCTGTGTTATTCCCAAAATATCAATCCAAAAAGAAATTCTTGGTTTCCTATCTACATCCAAGGGGTATTATAATTTTCATTTTTCATACTCTAGGAAAAAGTTATTATAAAATTTTATTAAACATTTGTAGAAACATTGTGCTCCCGGATGAATGATTTTACCAAGTAATCTTGGAAACAAGCCACTGAAGAGAATCCCAAAGGAAACACTTGTGTTTTATTCTTCAGTGAACAAAATAAGAAAAAAAAATTTATTAGTAAAGGTAGACTAGTAATATTAATTTAACTCTTGACAAACCAGTGAACATAAAAGATCCTTTTTAATTTGCTTAAAAATTCTTTACTAACCTTCCAAGAAAAAAGCACTTATCTAGGCTACAGATATATACATGATAATCAGGACATCTCTCTATAGCCCTATGAAAAATATAATAGATCAATAGAAAATGATTTTTAAAAAGCATGCCTGTATATGTGCTTCCCTGCCTCCCCAAAATATGGAAAGATTCAAATAGCACATTAGACGAAAGGCTTCAAGATTTTGCTAGGAGCCCTAGAGTATATAATTATCAATGTTATATGCTTACTAAAGGTTTTTAAGACAATGTTTTATACATTTAAATATATATTTTGAAATCAGAAAAAAATCACTCTAGTAATTCATTTTAGGGAGGGAATAAGCTTTTAAAGTTGTTATCCTTTACTTATATTGAAATCTTAGTAGTTTGTATTTTGACTTAATAAAATAAAGTTCTCATAAAAATTTTTAAATCTGTTTCATCATACATTTTTTACAATTATTTAAATGAATTCTATATTACTAAAAACCTTTTGCTTTCTTGAATGGAATATTTAGATGCTTCTTATCCATAACTTTACAACTATCATCAATATAGCTGTGTAATTTTACTGAATATTAATTTTCTTGTGTCTTAATGGAAGCATTATCTGATTGAATAGCAGAAATATTCCATTATGATCTGTCTAGTTTTGCCTAAATCCATTTACAAAAATACATCTAGATTGCCTATTTCAAAAGCATTAGCTGTTATAGCTTTAGAACTAGATTAAATCTGGCTTTTAAAATGTTTTAAATTATATTTTTAAAAATTAATGATTCACAGAGGAGATCTGAATGTCTTCTGTAGCAAAATATCTTATAACCACTTAGGTGAGTTTAGATAGTCATAGACCTAGTGACCAATGGTGGTAGGTTAGGCATAGGGGGGGTGTTCACCAATCCAAGTGGCCATTTATACGTTCATTCTTGCTTTTTTGCCCATAAAGCCAATCCAACTGTTCTACCTCTGCAAGTTAAGAGCTACTACAATCTCAGTTGTGCTGCTCCATCGCAACAGTGAAATTTGGCCCAGGAATGTTTTCTCATTTGCAAATGATGAGAAGCTAATCAGTTGAGGATCAGAACAACTGTTTTGTAATCTGTAGAAAACTAGGCTTGTAGAAACCCTGGACATGTGGAAAAATGTGATGAACATGCAGAGTGAGTTCTGTCAATCATTGATTACTCTACTTGGCAATGAAATGCTGTGGAGGAGCTAGATAGCTAAATGGCAACTGTTATTTCTAACATGTAATATTAATAACAGAATATAAAAAGGTGTCCAGATACAGGAGACATGAAGCATGAACATAAGGCACAGAAGACATGGTATTCAAGGAGTCACATCATAAGTTCATGAACAAATTAATTTTGTTTAAAATTTAGAAAAATATGAGAATAGATTAAAATTATTTGCTTAGAAATTTAAAAAGGCATGGGATATAATTTTTTGTTATTTCCTGCATTTTAAAAATTTTTATTGGAGTGTAGTTGATTTACAATGTTGTGTTAGTTTCAGGTGTACAGCGAATCAGTGAATCAGTTATATGTATACATATATGCACTCCTTTTTAGATTCTTTTCCCATACAGGCCATTAGAGAGTATTAGGTAGAGTTCCCTGTGCTATACAGTAGGTCCTTGTTAGTTATCTGTTTTATATATAGTAGTGTGTATATGTCAATCCCAATCTTCCAATTTATCCCTCCCTGGCCCTTAACCCCTGGTTACCATAAGTTTGTTTTCTACATCTGTAACTCTATTTCTGTTTTGTAGATAAGTTCATTTGTACCACTTTTTTTTATATTCCACATACAAGCAATATCATATGATATTTGTCTTTCTCTGTCTGAGTTACTTCATTCAGTATGACAATCTCTAGGTCTATCCATGTTGCTGCAAATGGCATTATTTTATTCTTTTTTATGGGTGAGTAATATTCCATTGTTTATATGTACCACATCCTTATCTATTCCTTTGTAGATGGACATTTAGGTTGCTTCCATGTCCTGGCTATTGTAAATAGTACTGCAGTGAACATTGGGGTGCATGTATCTTTTGGAATTAGGTTTTCTCCAGATATATGCCCAAGAGTGGGATTACTGAATCATATGGTAGCTCTGTTTCCATACTGTTTTTCATAGTGGCTGTACCACCATACTGTTCTCCATAGTGGCTGTACCAGTTTACATTCCCACCAGCAGTGCAAGAGGGTTCCCTTTTCTCCATACTCTCTCCAGCATTTATTGTTTGTAGATTTTTGATGATGGCCATTCTGACCAGTGTGAGGTGATACCTCATTATTGTTTTGAATTGCTTTTCTCTAATAATTGGTGATGTTGAGCATCTTTTCATATGCTTTTTAGCCATCTGTATGTCTTCTTTGGAGAAATGTCTATTTAAATCTTTTGCCCAGTTTTTAATTAGGTTTTTTTTTTTTTTTTTTGTGGTACGCGGGCCTCTCACTGTTGCGGTCTCTCCCATTGAGGAGCACAGGCTCCGGATGCGCAGGCTCAGCAGCCATGGCTCACGGGCCCAGCCGCTCCGCGGCATGTGGGATCCTCCCGCACCAGGGCACGAACCCGTGTCCCCTGCATTGGCAGGCGGACTCTCAACCACTGCACCACCAGGGAAGCCCAGGTTGTTTGTTTTTTGATATTGAGTTGCAGGAGCTGTTTGTATATTTTGGAGATTAATCTCTTGTTGGTTGCTTTGTTTGCAAATATTTTCTCCCATTCTGAGCGTTGTCTTTTTGTTTTGTTTATCATTTCCTTTGCTGTGCAAAAGCTTTTAAGTTTAATTAGGTCCTATTTGTTTACTTTTATTTTTATTTTCATTACTGTAGGAGGTGGATCAAAAAAGATCTTGCTGTGATTTATGTCAGAGAGTGTTCTGCCTATGTTTTCCTCTAAGACTTTTATAGTATATGGTCTTACATTTAGGTCTTTAATCCATTTTGGGCTTATTTTTGTGTATGGTGTTAGGGAGTGTTCTAGTTACATTTGTTTACATGTAGCTGTCCAGTTTTCCCAGCACCACTTATTGAAGAGACTGTCTTTTCTCCATTATATATTCTCACCTCCTTTGTCATAGATTAGGTGGCCATAGGTATATGGGTTTATCTCTAGACTTTCTATCCTGTTCCATTGATCTATATTTCTGTTTTTGTGGCAGTACCATACTGTTCTGATTACTGTAGATTTGTAGTATAGTCTGAAGTCAGGAAGCCTGATTCCTCCAGCTCTGTTTTTCTTTCTCAAGATTGCTTTGGCTATTCAAGGTCTTTTCTGTTTCCATAAAAATTGTAAAAATTTTTGTTCTAATTCTGTGAAAAATGCCATTGGTCATTTGATAGGGACTGCATTGAATCTGTAGAGTGCTTTGGGTAGTATAGTCATTTTCACAATATTGATTCTTCCAATGCAAGAACATGGTATATCCCTCCATCTGTTTGTGTCATCTTTTATTAGTATCTTACAGTTTTCTGATTACAGGTCTTTTGCCTCCTTAGGTAGATTTATTCCTAGGTATTTTTTTCTTTTTGATGTGATGGTAAATGGGATTGTTTCCTTGAATACATTTTTTAA
Organism: Orcinus orca; assembly: GCF_937001465.1. NCBI lineage: Eukaryota > Metazoa > Chordata > Mammalia > Artiodactyla > Delphinidae > Orcinus > Orcinus orca. Next base: position 119,822,230 of record NC_064559.1, read on the forward strand.
AGGAAACAAGAGGTAAATATCTGATGTTAATGAAATGGGAAACAAAAAATTCTAAACTCAAAGTCTGATTGTTTGGATGACTGGATCAATAAGCTTAAAAAGAGATAGCAAAAAATATGTTTTAGAAGGTAAAGAATGTCAGCTATAATAAGAAAAAGATTAAATATTATGTTAAACACATTAGAAATCCTAAAGGAAATTGTTGCTATCCTAGCAAAGAATAACCAAATTTGACCCAAGACATACTAGTACTTAAATTGGCTATTATATTTGAAAATAGAAGGATTCAAAATTAATCTTTTAAATAAGGATTTGGAACAGATTTTTCCAAAACTGGGTTCCAACTATCTGGTAAAGTACAGTTAATATAATGTTATTTCAGTGATCCATAACATAAATATATGCAATATCCAGTCAATATTAGAAAACTAATATATAAATTTAATAGCACAACTGATAATACTAAATAAGAAAAATGCTTATATTTTGCTTATGGCTATAAATGTAAGTATTTTAATCAAACATTAGCAAATAATTTATGAAACAATATCCTATTATTTTATTAGGATAAGCTTCTAGTAAGACCCCAAAATACAGTGGCTCAAAAACAATAAATGTTTATTACTCTTGTTTTAAATGGTGCAATTGCAAATGGCTCTTCTAGTGACACAGCAGAGCAGGACAGTTATGCCCTCCATAACACATGGCTTTCGGAGTTTACCAGCTATTGCTATTTGCAGCTAGTGGAACAAAGAAAGAGAAAATCAAGGACAGGAATCTTGGTTTTTAATGAGATCAACAAAAGTTAAACACGTCATAGTTTATTACCCTGAATTCTGCCATAAAAACACAGTTAGCTGAGGGAGGAATTATAAACTGTAGTGTTTGGTCTCACAGCCATTTTCACAACATAAACAGTGGATTCTATTACAAAAAAAAAAAAAGTAGATACTAGATACTGTGAAAATTATTTTCTGTTGCAAAAACTGAGTAGATTTTATTACAGAAAAGCAAGGGAGGTTTAAAATCTATTAAAATAATTTATCACATCCTCAGATTGTGAGTACAGAAAACACAAGCCATGTCGACTTCATGACTAAGCATCTTATATGGGCCTTTAGTGCGAAAAGCAATCTTACTATATTTTACCAAACCATTCACTCTCTACTCCCATAGGTGGCTATTTTATAGTTTGTACTCTCTTCCAAATCCTCCAACACTTTCTTTCATTGCAAATATTGATAACCTTGCTCTTTGTTTCATTGAGAAAATATATGAGAAGGAAACTCTCATTCTTTGTGAGCAATCCCTCAACTACATGCAACTAACTGTACCACATGTGCTGTACTCTTTTCCCATTACAGTGTATGAACTGACCATGTTCCTCAAGGGCAGCAATTCTGCTAGCCTTGAGGACTATGCCCTTTTAATTATTATCTTATTATTCAACATCATCACATTTTACTTCTCTGTAGGACCCATTCCAACAGCAAGAGAACATGCTATTATCATTTTCCAACTAACAAAATAAGTCCTCCTTTTAATCTAATTGCTTTTAATTACATTTCTCTCTTCTCCTTCATAGCAAAACTCCTCTTTCTCTAGAGCTAACCCTGTCAAGTCTAAAGTCAACCTTCTGTCACTAGTACACTAGTGAGTCAACCTGTGATCTCAGCATCACTTACCCTGGTCATCAAATTTCAGTCTTTATTTTAATAAATTCTCAGCAGCATTTGATACAGTAGATCACTCCTTCCATTTTAAAATACTTTATTCATTTCCCTTTTGAATTTCCATTTTCTCCTGATTTTCCTTATAGCCACTAGATATTCCAACTTAATTCTCTTTGCCAGATCCTTCCTTCACCCACTTTGAAATACTTTTCTTTGTAGTTCTATGTCCTGCTATCTTTTCTGTCTATATGGTCTCTCTGGATTATATCATCCAGCCTCATAGCTTTAAATACTATCTATATAGGATTACTCAACTCTAAATCTTATTGGATTCCAGACTTATATATGCAACTGCCTATCCAATAACTCCCCTTGGATTTCTAATAGGCATATAATCCCAAAACTAAACTTTACATTTTTTTTCAAACTTTCTTCTTCACCCACGTTCCCAAGGCCAATGAATGATATTGTTGTCTGTTTACTCAGGTTTTGACTGAACCAAAATTTTAGAATCATCCTTCATTCCTTTCTTTCACCTCATCAACTATCAGCATATCTTGTTGGTCCTGCCTTCAAAACCTGATAACTCACCAATATCTCCTCTTCTGCAAACTTGGAATTTGTTGATAGCATCATAACCTCTTGCTCAAATACTGCAATGGTCTTCCAACTGGTCTTCTGGCTTTTGTTCTTACTAACTCATAATAAAGCAAACTGATCAGATAAATCAGAATTTTTACTTCCTTAAAGATGGACTATTTGGGAGTAGACTAATGCACCTATGTTATCAACTAGAAAAAAACAGGCAAAATACCGAAAAAATAATTTGAAGCCATCAAAAATACCTTGAAGTAAGGAAGACTAGATAATCTAATATTCCAGAAAAGTAAAATTTTCATGTTAGTAGATTGCAGACACTTTTCTAGAGAAGCTGTTACCAATTCTTGGTATGAGAATAAAGCTCTAGCAGAGAGTCACTTTTGGGAGACAAAGAAACAAGTAGATATGTTTTTCTTCTTTATTAAAGTTACTTCCCATTTACAGTTATTACAGAATTACTGACTATATTCCCTGTGTTGTGCAATACATCCTTGAGCCCATCTTATACCCAATAGTTTGTACCTCCCACCCCCACCCCTGTACTGCCCCTCCCCCCCACTGGTAACCACTAGTTTGTTCTTTACATCTGCGAGTCATATATCACATATATTTGGAATCTAAAAAATACAACAAACTAGTGAATATAAAAAAAGAAGCAGACAAGTGGATATTTTGAATGTTGTGAAAATAAAGAGATAAAATTAGAGACATAAGGTGATCAAATATAAATCGAAGGTTAATAGAAGATATCCAAACCAAATAGAGAGAAAAAATAGAAAATACAGAAGAGTATATGACAGCCAAGTATGAAACTTTCAAAAATATCTATCTCATACTCATGATTTATTCTCCTCCTACCCCATGAATGTCCTTGCTTTTCTTGAAAATTATGAGATTCCTCACCACAATTTAAAACTTTTGAATGTTTACTTTCTTCTTTAATGTCAAGAAAACTACAAGAATATTGACTATTGTTATTATTGTTTATCTCTGTTTAGCATATACTAATGAATGCAGTCAGCCAAAAACAAGAATAATTTATACAAATATTAGCATATCAAAGAAAATTATCTCCTTTCATGATCATATGCTTATATACCTAGAAAGCCTGCAACAGATAAAAAAATTCTATGATTATTAAAAGAATTTGTCATACAAAATAAAGAACTCAATAACTTATCTTCTAAACTAGCACAATTCATACATTTTATTTATAGAGGAAATATTAAGCAATGGCCCATACTATGCTAGGTACTTTTTTAGGTACCTGCAAAACATCAGTGAACAAAATATATAAAGATCCCAGCCTCCTTGCAACTCACACTTTAGGGCTTGGAATCAATAGAAATAATGAATAAATTATAGCATACGTAAGAAAGTGAAAATTGTCAGAAAAAGGAAATTTAGAAGTGGATTGTTCCAAGCAGAATAATAATTATATCACTTCCCTACAATTCATCTTCTGTATTCAGGTATTAAGAGACCTTTCGGAAATGAAATGTGGCTACATCAGTCATTTGCTCAGAGCCCTTCCTCAGCTTTCAAGTTGTTAGCATGACCTAAATGGTGCTTCATGATTTTGCTTCAGTCTACATAATCAGAGTCATCTCTAACTACTATCTGCAATTGATGAGACACCTTGGAGATACTGAAATCCCTCTTTCTCTTTTTAAATTATTCTGTTACCTTTTAGACTAGATAGCTCATATTTGAACTACAACATCCTGCTGAGATTTATTATCCTGAAACCTTTTGTGATCTTTCCCAAATAGAGTTAATCAATCTTTATTTCATCTATGATATACACATATATAATTATATGCATTTTATACAGTCATTTAACTGACTACATAGCAATTATATATTTACATAATATATAATTGTGATGACATTGCCATTTTTATGTACATATTATACTGTTTCCTTTTCTAGGTAGTGAGCAACTTGAGGACTAAGACATTGCCCCTTTTATCAGTTTTTTATCCTACAAGGATAGCAGACATTTGGTATAATGCAATTATTTCAACATATGTTTGAGTAAATGATAGGTAAATGGAAATAACATGAAAAAATAATTTTTTTAATACTTATTTATTTATTTGTCTGTGTCAGGTCTTAGTTGTGGCATGCAGGATCTTCATTGTGGCATGAGGGATCTTTCATTGTGGCCTGCAGGCTTCTCTCTAGTTGTGGTGCATGGGCTCTAAAGTGTGTAGGCTTTGTTGCCCTGCAGCATGTGGGACCTTAGTTCCCTGACCAGGGATCGTACTTGCGTCCCCTGCATTGGAAGATGGATTTTTAACCACTGGACCACCACGGAAGTCCTGAAAAAATGATTTTAACTATGGACTATGAAAGCTTCTTTTCAAAAGGTCATCTGTATTTATTCAGAGAACACCAAGTATATTATATGAATGAAAAATAGAAAATGAAAATGCTATTATTGAATCAATTACCTATAGCTTTTTTTGGTTTGACTGTGTTTTCCTTAGCATGGTATGGCACATAGTGCTGAGTAAATATTTTTTAAAGGAAATAATTTAATTATGCAGATGACTATATGACAGTTTACAAGGCTTTAGAAGGTATAGCATTAGCAAGTAACAAAAATTTTAAACCAAGAGCTCATATTTTCAATAGCACGTAGTATTTATGAATGTAATATTAGAAAATTTCTTAAAATTTCATGAGGTGTTGACATTAGATGCAGGTGAATTATCCCATATACATAATATTTATAACTTTTTGTACAGAAAACAAATGGTCTGATTCGATTTAATATAAAAACTAGAAATATGATGAAAAAATGTTCACAGAATGAAGTCTCAATATCCAGTCACACTTACGTCTCATGCAAAGGTTAGGGAAAGTATCCTTATTTTCTCTAGACCATGAGCAAGTACTTTTTATTGTTGAGTATTCTTTTGTTACTATTATGTTCCAGATACAAAAAATATATAATTTAAAATTTCTCCTTAGCCTTGGGAAATGGGACATAGTCTACTACTATTATTTTTGTTTTTAAACTTAGAGTAAGACAAACAGACATAGCACAAAGGAACATATTTTTTATCTTTAATAATTTTACTTGGAATTTCTATTTGTCTATGAGAGTACAAATATTTAGTAAGTATTATATCTTATTCTATATGGTATGACATATATTTGCAATGTGAAAATTTAAAATATGTAAACCATCTCAAGAAGAACTAAGTAGTGTTACTTGTATCTAATACACAGCAGTTTCACTGGTCATCATATTTTATAGTTATAATTTACTTTAAATTTTTCAAGAGAATGTTGATTTAAAATATTCTCTAAGGGGTATTGCCTTCAGAATCTATCTATTTTAATAACAGTCTTTGATGGATCTGACATTTGTACTAAAATTGTGCCAGTTTATGATTTTATCTAGCTAAATATAAGTTATAAAGAATGGAAAAGAGCAATCGATGAAAAGTAATTTTAGGAAAAATGAGTTCAAGTTTAAGCAAATATTTTAACATAAAGCTAAAGCTTACAAAACTGTAAACAATTCTAAAGAATTAATAAAAGAAACTGAAGTGCTCATACATGATGCTTTTTCTAAATAAAAGCTGTTGAACACTATGCAATATGAGTAATTACTTTATATTATGATTCTAGGCAAGTACATATATTATTCTTTCCATGGTACACTGGAACAATTATCTAATGTAGTTTTTGATACCTTAACTGACCTTGTCAGAGGGCATAGTAGGTGGGTGTCAATTTAATAGTATGTGGAGGAGTTCACTGGATCCTATCATTTGTCATTCCATATACATTATTATTTAAATGAGAAATGTTTTTCTTATTTAATAAAAAGTAAATATTCTGGAGATGATCTATTTAGCAGATAATAAGAGCAGAATTTCTTGATAGCTAGCCATGATCAAAGCCCAAGGAAGGTAGATATGATTAGTTACATGGAAGAGAGAGGCAGTACCCAAAGGGTGTAAAGAAGGTATTAATCTGGATAATCAAGAGGCTTCTACGACAGAGTCAATGCATGTATTTATTCCCTAAACCTGTTTTCCTCCTCCAGTGTCCATTACATTTCAGAGCAATGTTTCTAATTCTAGGCACAGAAAACGGGCAGAAGCGATGCTCTTAGTATATTGAAAATTTAGGTTGAATATTGACTGACCTTTATCCCCACTTTGTCTACCAACAGGCAAAGTAATCAGATTTTGTGACTTCTTTCTTTCCCCTTTCCCTCCTTTTCTCCCTCCCTTCCCTCCTCACTTCATTCCTTCCTCTTACTTCTCCTCCTCTTTCTTCTTCTTCTTTTTCTTCATCTTCTCTCTCTCTCCCATTTTAATATTATTATTTTTAGATGATTCATCAATACTCAAAAATGTCTGGATGGGCAAGTGATTGTTTCTACTTAATAGATATGTATCTGGATACCTCTGTGTAGGTTCTTCTACTTTAGATGCTGAAAGTTTATGGAAGGTAGCATCATTAACTGTGATGTGTATATTTTTCTGTATATTTTCAAAATATTCAAATTTTTGTTTCCATCAATATAAGTGGCAGAAATTTTAAAATTGAGTGTTATATTGTAGATTCTCAGTATATCAAAATTTTGGTCAAAGAAATATTTTTAAATATGTATTTGAGAATTATATGAGATATTTTACCAATAGATGGAAATTAAGTAACCTCTATTTATATAATGGTTATATTTATTAAAAGCATTATTTATATATTTATGAGAAATGACACAAGTGTTCTCAAAAATATAACTGTAATGATTAAAACTATTTGATTAGAGTGGAGACAAATTTTACTATTTATAAATTCATTCCATTTACCCCTTTTAGCAATTTCTTAATTAATCATAGTGTGCAAATTTATTGAAACTTTTCTGAAACATGAAAGCTACTAACAGCATCACTCCTTTACATTTCTTTCAATTTTAGAATGAGATAATTATATCATCCTCTGAAATGATGGCTTAAGAAATCAATTTTATCTTGTCACTTTCCTAGGGAAGCTGCAGTAGGAAAAAATTACTTCATAATAGAAATATACAGAAATTCTTCCAGTAGAGTATATTATGTCATATTTATAGCCTTTTATTTTAGGCATGTGAAACCCTCCATGTGTTCTATAAAACATTTTGTACTGTTTAACTTGTGTGACTTGCAATTAATCTCAGTATAACAGAATAGCAGGAAATATTTCTAAGGTTTAAAATTGTTTTCTTTTCCCAATTTTCCTTACAGTGTGTAATATGGAAGTGTCATAAGAAAATTAGTTTTCCTAAAATTATAATGCAATATTCTTGCTACTCCTGGCACTTTAGTAGCAAGTTGTTCTTCTGTAGGTTTCTTTCAAAGTTATAATTGTAGTGAGGTGATCATTTTACTCTAACAGTAAACTGTATTTTTATTGCTGTCATCAGATGTAGTCTACTGCCTTATGGGGTATCTCACTGCTCCTTTACTGACCACTCAAGCTCAGCATGTTTCAAAATTTCATTCTCTAATAGTCATGGGATTTAGTCAAACCATTTCTCTGAGCCTCAGTTTCTTACATGTGAAATCAATAATTATCCTAGTTGAGTTCTCATCTTTCTCCTAGCCCTTAAATTATATGAGGTTTTGTTTTATTTTCAGTCTGGACTCCCCCAAGACAAGCTCCTCCTTATGTCTTCTTGAAATGACACCACCATTTATCCAGGTATTAACACTTAAATTCAAAGTGTACCCTTTTTTTATCCTTACTACTTCATACACACACACACACACACACACACACAAAATTCATATGTATCTTATTCTTTTTCATGTCTGTTCTCTTCCCTATTCTCTTCTCATTTTTGTCATTCAGTTTAGACCTTCATTAACTTGATCCTGAATTCCTGGCATGTCTTCGAAATTATACTCCTTTCTAGGCTCTTCCTCTTCAAGTCATCCTTCTCATAAGTGTGTCAGAACAGCTCCAGTCATAGTCAAATGAATTGCTGACCCCTGTGCATACCAAGTTAACTGTAAATGTAATAACATCTAACATTCAAGATGTCCAACCCTAGTTTTGCTTATCACAAAACCACATAAAACTCTGGTCCAAGTAAACTGAACAATGTATTTATCTTTAAAATAACTTTTTGTGGGGTTCTGTTATTTGTTTGATGCTGCTTAGTTTTATTTCCTTTTTTTTACTTTACCTCTAGATATTCCATTCCATGGAATTCTTCCTTGTCTCATGAAAGGGCATGCTCTTTATGAAAGTAGTACCCAGTTGCCATGATGATTTTGTAATCCAGAGTAGGAGCAGAGAGAAACTTAAACCAACTCAGTAATCTTTTCATACAAGAAAACTGAGTATCAAGAGAGGGGAACAAGATGACAGAGTAGGAAGATCCTGGGCTTGCCTCTTCCCATGACGCACCAAAACTATAACAGTACATAGAGCAACTCTCTCTGAGAATGACCTGAAGACTAGAAAAAAAGATTTTCCACAACTAAGGAAGTAAAGAAAAAACCCATGAGACAGGTGGGAGGGACTGAGACACAGTCTGGCTGGCACCCACACCCCACACAGGGTGACCTACAGGTGGGAGGGAGATCACAGCCATGGAGTTCCTCCCTGAGGACTCTGGGATCTGAACCCTACTTTGGGCTCCCCAGCCTGGGGAACCTGCACCCAGGAAGACAAGCCCCCATTACATTTTGCTTTGAAAACCAGCAGGGCTTATGTCTGGGAGAGCCAGAGTGCTATAGGAAACCAAGATTCTGCTCGTAAAGGGCACTCACAAAAACTCATTCACTCCAAGTCCCAGAGCAGAGGCAGCAGTTTGAAAAGTGCCTGGGTCATATGTAAAGGAGATTCATTGGCTAATTTTAGGGCATGTGTCAGAGGGACAGGGAACTGTTGGAACTTTTGCCAGGGTCAGAGGTGCTGGTGGGCACCATTTTTTTCTTTTGCTTAACTTCTACATAGATGGTCCAGCACTCTGAAGGGTGACCACTTCTGAATCTATGCATCTACCTTACTGGCACTGCTTACCCTGCCCTGGTGTTCACCTGCAGACACACCCCAGCCAGCGGTCCTCCAAAGCAGCCTCCAACCACCCTGCCACAACCAGTAGGTAGCCTTGGCCAGCACCATGGCCCGTCTAAATTGGCTCTCACCCTGGGGGGCTGGCCCTGCACAGTAGAGGACCTACAATGGTTGCAGCTATGCCTTACAGCCAGCCATGTCAAGACCAACCCCACACACTAGCACACCTGCAGCAGTTGCAGTCCAGCTACAACAGAAGGACACACAATCTCAGAGCACCTGGCTCTGACGAACAGGGTAGACTGTGCTACTGGACCCCAAAGGACAACTTCTACACAAAGCCACTCCTTTAAGACCAGGAGACATGACCAATCTACTTAATACATAAAAAGAAACCCAGAGAGTTAGGCAAATGCAGAGACAAAGGAATATGTTCCAAATGAAAGAACAAGGTAAAACGTCAGAAAAAGAACTAAACAAAATGGAGATAAGCAATGTATCAGATAAAGAGTTCAAAGAAATGGTCATAAAGAGCTTGCTGAACTCAGGAGAAGAATGGAAGAACACAGTGAGAATTTCAACGAGATAGAAAGTATGAAAAAAGAACCAATCAGCTGAAGAATACAATAACTGAAATGTAGAATACAATAGAGGAAATCAACAGCAGATTAGATGATGCAGAAGAACAGATCGGTGATCTAGAAAACAGCGTAGTGGAAACCACAGCTTAGAACAGTTTTTTAAGAAGTTTGTAATGATAGAGACCTACCTCAGGAAACAAGAAAAATCTCAAAAAAAAAAAAAAAAACTAACATTACGCCAAAAGGAGTTAGAAAAGGAAGAACAAACAAAACCCAAAGTCAGCAGAAAGAAGGAAATAATAAAGATCAGAAGGGAAATAAATAAAATAGAGACAAAAAATAGAAAAGATCAATGAAACCCAGAGCTGTTTTTTTTTTTGAAAAGATAATCAAAATTGATAAACCTTTAGCCAGAGTCATCAAAAGAAAGAAAAAGGAGGGCCAAATAAATAAAAGCAGAAATGAAAGAGAAGTTACAACCAACACCATAGAAATACAAAGGATTATAAAAGTTTACTATAAGAATTATACATCAACAAATTAGACAACCTAAAAGACATGGACACTTTCTAGAAACATACAGTCTTCCAAAACTGAACCAGGAAGAAATAGAAAATATGAAAGAAAAATTACTAGTAATGAAATTGAATCAGTAATCAAAATACTCCCAACAAAAGTTGAGGACCAGATGGCTTCATAGGTGAATTCTACCAAACAGTCAAGATACAGTTAATACCTATCCTTCTCAAACTATCCCAAAAAATTGAAGAGGAAGGCACACTTCCATATTCATTCTACAAGGCAAGCATTACCCTAATACCTAAGCCAAACAAGACACTACAAAAAAGAAAAGTAAAGGCCAATATCACTGATGAACATAAATGCAAAAATTCTCAACAAAATGTTAGCAAACCAAATTCAACAAAATATAAAAAGATTGTACAATATGATCAAGTGGGATTTTTTTCAGGAATGCAAGGATGATTTAATATTCCCAAATTGATCAACCTGGATACTCCACATTAACAAAACAAAGGATAAAAATCATATGGTCTTCTCAATAGATTCAGAAAAAGCTTTTGACAAAATTCTACATTCATTAATGATAAGAACTCAACAAATTGTATGTAGAGGGAACACACATCAACATAATAAAGGCCATATATGGCAAACCTAACATCATAGTCAATGGTGAATTGCTGAAAGCTTTTCCTCTAAGATCAGGAACAAGACAAACATGCCCACTCTCACCACTTTTATCAACATAGTATTGCAATCAGACAAGAAAAGTAAATAAGACACATAGCACAGGGAGATCAGCTTGGTGCTTTGTGACCACCTAGAGGGGTGGGATAGGGAAGGTGGGAGGGAGATGCAAGAGGGAGGAGATATGGGGATATACGTATATGTATAGCTGATTCACTTTGTTATAAAGCAGAAACTAACACACCATTGTAAAGCAATTATACTCCAATGAAGATGTTAAAAGAAAAAATAAAGTAAATAAGAGGTGTCCACAATGGAAAGTAAGAAGTCACTATTTGCAGATGATATAATACTATATATAGAAAACCATAAAGATGCCACCAAAAAAACTATTAGAACCAATAAATGACTTCAGTAAATTTGTAGGATACAAAATTAATAAATAGAAATCTGTTGCATTTCTATTCACCAATAACAATCTGTCAGAAAGAGAAATTAAGAATATAATCCCATTTACAATTGCATCAAAAAATACCTAGGAATAAATTTAACCAAGGAGGTGAAAGATTTGTACTCTGAAAACTATAAGGAATTGATGAAAGAAATGAAAGATTACACAAACAGATGGAAAGATATATTGTGATCACGATCGGAAGAATTAATATCGCTAAAATGTCATACTAACCAAAGAAGTCTACAGATTCAGTGAAATCCCTGTGAAATATAAATGGCATTTTTCACAGAACTAGAAAAAATAATTTTAAAATTTATATAGAAACACAAAAGATCCCAAATAGCCAAAACAATCTTGAAAACAAAACAAAACAAAAACAAACTTGGGCTATCATGCTGCCTTGTTTCAAGTACACTACAAAGCTATGGTAATCAATTCAAATATACTACAAAGCTATGGTAATCTTGTGCTTGTGATACCAGCACAAGAACAGATGCATAGACCAATGGAACAGAATAGAGAACCCAGAAGTGAACCCACACTTATATGGTCAATTAATCTACAGTAAACAAGGCAAGACTATGCAGTGGTGAAAAGACAACCTCTTCTATAAATGGTGTTGAAAAAACTGGACAACTACATGTAAAAGAATGAAAACAGACCACTTTCTTACACCATGTAAAAAAGTACACTCAAAATGGATTAAAGACTTAAACATTAGTCCAAAACCATAAAACTCCTAGGAGAAAATATAGGCACTAGACTCCTTGACATCTGTCTTAGTAATATTTTTTGTATCTCTCTCCTCAGGCAAGGGAAACAAAAGCAAAAATAAACAAATAGGACTACATCAGGCTAAAACATATTTTAGATAGTGAAGGAAACCATCAACAAAATGAAAAGGCAACCTGCTGAATGGGAGAAGATATTTTCAAATTATGTATCTGATGAGTTAATATTCAAAATATGGAAAGGACTCATACAACACAATATTAAAAGAAACAAATAACCCAATCTTTTTAAAAATGTGAAGAGGACCTGAACAGACATTTTTCAATGAAAACATACATATGGCCAACAGACACATGAAAAGATGCTTGATATCACTAAACATCATGGAAATGCAAATCAAAACCACAGTGAGATGTCACCTCACACCTCTCAAAATGGCTATCATCAAAAAGACAACAAATAACAAGTGTCAGCAAGGATGTGGAGAAAAGGGCACCGTCATGCACTGTTGGTGGGAATGTAAATGGTACAGCCACTATGGAAAATAGTATGGAGGTTCCTCAAAAAGTTAAAAATAGAACTACCATATGATCCAGCAATTCCTCTTCTGGGTATTTACCCTAAGAAAACAAAAACACTTAATTAGAAATGATATATGCTCCCCTATGTTCATTGCAGCATTATTTACAATATATGATATCTATGTCTATATATCTATATCTATGCCTACAAATAGTCATCTTTTGAAGAATAATAGTAAAACATGGTACCCTTTTTTTTCCACAAACATGCTAAATACCATTGAAATGAATGACTAAGATTATTTCATATAGTGTGTATAATTGCAGAACTAGCTTAATTAAGTTTGAAAAACATGACACGATTGGAGTAGTGTGATATTTAATTAAATTATTAAATTTATTTTACCAGTTCTGCATGAAGTCAGGATTTATTCATACTTAAGCTACCTGCTTAGGATCTCATTTGATATTTGAATATTGCCCAGATAGTCAACATTCTATTTATTGTTTTCAAAGAAAAGTTCTCACCTCTAAGCAAAGTTGCAATTTAACTCTGACTTTATTGAAACAAAAAGAAAACATACACACACATACACACACACACACACAATCTTCCACACACATTTTTGTAGAGACATCTAAATTCTCTATTATCTTTCTTTGTGTATGTTATAAAACACATACAGAATATCTATATGTAACTGATTGTTTTATTTTATCATTTGGCATTCTTAAATATCTTTGATTTTTTAAAGTATATATTCTGGGCATGATTTAATATTAATAGATTTTTTGGAAAAATGTATATTATGTAAGAATTCTGAGAATCACAACAGTAGAACAACAAAAAAAACTTAGCCAAGAAAAATAGCAATAGATGTAAAGAGTTTGAAGCAATAGATGTAAAGAGTTTAAAAAAATAGCAATAGATGTAAGCATTTTTAAACAATGAAAACTCAGGTATTCTGCATGACCAAAGCTAGGAAAAGATGATCATTTTTATTAAAAGATGTATAAAATTCTTTGTGGGGACCGATAATAAAAATACACAAAGATGTATAAAATTCTTTGTGGTCTATATTCAAATGTGTCCTGGTATTTTACTTCATGTACCCAGATTCAATGGGAAATTAAGGATTGGCTCTGGACCATGCACAACGATGTCAATGCATTCAGTAAAATGAAAAAAAAAATCACCTAATTGAGGAAAAATACCATCACTCAAATTGGTCATTTTTTATTGTGTGGGAAAGTATTGAGATAATTATATGAAATTCCCAAGTAAACAAAATACTTCATCATTGTGAAGGCATCATCAGTGTAAGTAAAATATCAACTGGAAAAATTAGTCTCTCATATGAACATTGGACTTTCCAATTCTGGCACTTATAAGTGACTTTTACTAAGTCATTTAAGTTCTCTCATACTCAGTTACCTCATTTTTAGAATGAAATACCTAAATCAAAGAGTGGTTGTAGGGCTTCCCTGGTGGCGCAGTGGTTGAGAGTAAGCCTGCTGATGCAGGGGACACGGGTTCGTGCCCTGGTCCGGGAAGATCCCACATGCTGCAGAGCGGCTGGGCCCGTGAGCCATGGCCGCTGAGCCTGTGCATCCAGAGCCTGTGCTCTGCAACGGAAGTACCACATAGCAGAAACTTCCTCTTCCCTCTCCAGTCCAGGGCCTCTTAGTCAAACACATGATTTGACTAAAACACATTCCTATGGCTTTTATGTCCTTACTATCTATGCCATTGGAGAGCATCACAGTGTTTAAAGAATTCAGAGAAGTGGACTTCCCTGGTGGTGCATTGGTTCAGAATCTGCCTGCCAATGCAGGGGACGTGGGTTCGAGCCCTGGTCCGGGAAGATCCCACATGCCACGGAGCACCTAGGCCCGTGTACAACAACTACTGAGCCTGTGCTTTAGAGCCCATGAGCCACAACTTCTGAGCCCACATGCCACAACTACTGAAGCCTGTGCACCCTAGTGCCCGTGCTCCACAACAAGAGAAGCCACTGCGATGAGAATCCCGCAACTAGAGAAAGACCGCACACAGCGACGAATACCCAACACAGCCAAAAATAAAAATAAATAAATTTTTTTAAAAAAAGGAATTCAGAGAAGCAATACATAATAGAAAACAACCGAATTTGATGCTGGAATTCAGCGTGAATTAAATATACTTTATATGATTAATCTAATTCATATAGTGCATCAAATATCTTGTTGTGTTTAACATAAAAAAATCCTAAAGTCCATAAGCACACACACAGTTTTTAAAGTTCTGTATTGAGAATTATGTGAATTAAATTCACCACATGGAAGATTCATTCAATAACAAGCCAAAATTAATTAGGGAGTATATATTATGTGTCAGGGACAGTACTAAGATGTAAAAGATATAATAACAAATAATTATGCTTATGCTATTACATGACAAGGAATAATAATCTAAATTTACAGGATGTTACATTACTATGTGTGAGGGGGACTGTTGCACCGGGCAGGGTTGTCACTAGCCCATATGATATGCCCTTGTGTAAGTGAGAAAAGGGTACCTCTTCCTCCATGCAGACTCATTCCTGAGCCAGGGAGTAAGGCTTGGTGAGCTGAGTGCCAACTGGATTTTACCTCCTAATTGTCCCCTTGGTCAAGATCTTTGTACAATACATACAAAGTACAACAGAGCTTTGTGGCCCTAGATCAGAGATTGTAACCCAGTTTTGCTTTGATGAAAGCATTAAAGATTTTGCCTCTATGCTGACCAGCAAATTAGTGGATGGAAAGTTCAAACTATGAATACAGGCAGTGAAGAAAACATTGCAAAGAGGGGTGTGAGCAGCAATGGCAGAACTGTCACTCTACACTCTTAGTTTTGGTATTGCTTCCCTCCTCTGATAGGGTAATGGGTTTCCTATCAGCCTAAGTCCAGGAAAATTTTGATGCAAGCAAATTATTCCCCTTCCCCATCATTGTGGTTTCTTCCTGAGTCCACTGATTGCCTGATGATTCACATTCTCTCCACATCTCAGTCCCTAAATTTATCATTTTCAAATTATTTTTACCTGACTAAATCTTTCCTCAAAATATTCAGTAAGACTTTCCAAATAAAGTAAATGTGGAAAAGCTAGCCCATAATCCCACTTGTTTATTTATCTGCTCCCCTGTCCCCAGGTACCTCTGGGACATCACCAGGGCACCTTGGACAGAAATACGCTGCTCCAGAACTGTCAAGATTCTCTTTATTTGTTCCACAAAAGATCCATCTATCTCCTATTTCTCTCAGACTCTGACTTTCTCTTGGGAGATCTAAAAATATATATTTAAGCTCAATGGTTAATGGTTTCTCCCTACCTATGCATTATTTTTTTTTAAGTTTCCAATGCCTTAACCAGAAAGAGTAAATCAAGTGCCATGGGGGAAAAAAGTCATTATATATCTTTTCATTGTATGTCTTTTCATAAAGAGCTAATTCTGATCCTATTTAGAAGTGCTTTTCTTTAATCCTGTCCTAAGGACGTTAGTAAAATTCTCAGGCCTGTGATTGATCAAGTTAGCTAATATCTTCAAGTCTGAATTTCCTTAACTACAAGTGGATTTAATGATATCTGTCTATCTAGTGGGACTGTCATAAAGCCAGCACACAGTACGTAGAAGAGGCCTAGTACAAGGCTCTCAGGAAAAAGTAGTAATTATTATTGTGGGATGGTAACAAGAATGGGTTCATTAAATATCCTTCCCATTGGAGTTAAAACATTTCCTCTTGAACTAAAATAACATGCATTGGGTAGGAAAATCATGGACAGTAGTCGAGATACTCATTGACTCCAAGATTGCCACTTACCCAAGAACCATGAAGTCTTATGATTAGGAAGACATTTTGTTCTCTCCTAAGACAGCTCTGCTTAGAGGAGACTTGAGAAGGCAGTGATATGAGAGGTATTTTTACAAATATTTAGGCAGGCATGACCTTAAAAGAAATATGTTAAGAAACAACATGTATTAGAAGGTGACTTCCAAAGTTCATGGCCCTTTCAGAAAACTGTGCTTTTTGCAAGGCCGTGTAATCTTATGGAAAATAAAACTACCTTCAGGAACACAAGAATAAGCAATATTTTGGAAATAAGAAACATTACTCACTACTATTCCCTTTCTCGAACCACATAATATGTTTCTCTAACATATAACATGTTTCCCAAAGTTCAGATAAAATATTTTTTGAGTAATTAATCCATTCCAAAAGTGATGTGAACATTTTATGCTGTCTTTCTGGATACAATGGTAATCAGCAGCTATTCTATAACTTAACTTTGGCAGGTTTTGTTTTCTTTTCATTGCCATTATAATGGTGACACAATCAAAATTCACATCTGGGAATGACTGAACTACTTTGCAATGAAGTAAATATTACTTTCCAGGAAGTACAAGTAACAGACTTTTTTTTTTTTCTTTTAATCTCTAAGAAGAGGAAATAAGCTATTTCAATTTCCAGTGGGATGTTAGCAAGGAAATCCTGAATATGTTAGGCAGATTCTTCTTTTTGTTCATTTTGGTTGCTTTCTCTTTTTATGCAACTAATTGAACACATAGATTAATTTCCACTTTCATGCTTTAGAAAATAAATAAAATATTTTGTTGTTAACCTGTTAACTCTCATTTATTTGGTACTCTGCAAAGTTTAATCAGTGTGATGTTCTTTTGGTTGTGGATGGGTATATATTAGTAAATTGAAGGACAAAGGCATTTGCAAAGAAATATTCCAGGAGGAGTTTATGAATAGCCAGCAATTTGAGGCAACTAGTTAATTGGGAAGCATGTGCATGTGGTAGAATTAAGAAAAACAGAGCTGGTGTTAAGAGACCTAAATTCTAGCAGTTGTACCCTTGACTAAGCTCAAATAGTCTCCTTCTGGTGTTTCTATAACACTTATGTTACACCTTTTGTAGTTGTCCCACAGTTCCTAGACATTCTACTCTGTTTTTTCAGTCTTATTTTCTGATTGCTTTCAGTTTGGGAGGTTTCTACTGAGATATCCTCAAGTTCATAGATACTTTCCTCACCTGTGTCTGGTCTACTAATAATCCCATCAAAGACATTCTTCATTTTTGTTACAGTGTTTTTGACCTCCTCTGGCATTTCTTTTTGATTCTTTCTTAGAATTTCCATCTCTCTGCTTACTTACTCATCTGGTCTTGTATGCAGTCTGGTTTATACGTTAGAGCATATTAATCTTAGTTATTTTAAATTCCTGGACTGATAATTCCAATATCCCTGCTATATCTGAGTCTGGTTCTGATGCTTGCTCTTCTCTTCCGACTGTATTTTTTACCTTTAATATGTCTTATGGCCGGACATGGTGTACCCGTACAAGGATCTGCTGTAAATAGACCTTTAATAATGTGGTGGTGAGGTGCAGGGGAGGGGAAACATTCTATAGTCGGAAGAGTAGGTGTCAGTCTTTTAGTGAGCCTGTCCTCTGGACTGTGAACTTCACAGGTGCTTCTCTGTTCCACCCCCAAGGCCCTTAGGAGGGATTGGATGGCTAGATCCAGCTGAAGTTGCCTATTTCCCTTCCTCCAGGTCAGCTAGCTCTGATAAAACTCCATTAGATTAGGCTCTAGTTAAAACTGGTTTCTCCTGAGGGCAGCCCTTGTTAAGAGCAGAGTGCTACGCCACATTTCAAAATGGCTCTTTTTCTCCTCTGCCTGCCAGAAACAGGGGCGATTTTTCTCTGATACTCATTGTGAGGACCTCGTCGAGCTCCTGGAGGTAAAACTCACAAATATGTGGAGGGGACCCACTATAACTGGGTCCCCAGGAGCCTTTAACCCTCAGAATTGTCTGCCTGGAACCTCCTTCAATTCAGTTGCGGTTCAGGTTTCCCTGCTTCAACAGCGGTTCCTGCCAAGGGTTCAGCTCCAGAGTCTCTGCTCTGGTAAGTTGTGATTTTTCTGTATTCACTCCATCTCGGGGGGGCAGGGGTTTGCCCTGTGACTTTACTTCTCTAAAGGATCTAAGAGAGTTGTTGACTTGTTTGTTTGTTTGGTTTTTACTTGTTAGAACATACTGGTGATTTCCAAGGTTCTTGTGTGTGGTACTAAAGACTGGAAGTTCAAATATCCTCTGGTGGTCTCAATTGCCTCACCAGTTAAATAGAGAATGAACTAGTTTTTCATACTCTGATTTAGTTCAATGGAGATGGAAAGCTATTCTTAAAAAGTTACAGCATTCCTATTTTGCTTACGGTTTTTTCTTTTCTAACCCAAGAATTACTCAAACCTTACTCAACAGTTGCTGAAAAGTTCTAGTTTTGCTTTCAACATAGTATTTCTTAATTTGTTTCTACAGTAAATATTCTATATTTATAGGCAGCCAACTTTTGCTTGTCTCTGAAACCAGAGAAGTTTGTGATTCTATTATTTACCTTTATTCAACTTGTTTTGTAGCTCTGGGGAGCTAGATATAACCATAACTTACATAGGTTTAGCACTTTACAAGGCAGTGGGTGCTTGATAAGGGCTAGAAGTGACAGTAATAATGGACTGACCCAACGTTTTTGGTAAACAATTATTTTTTAACCATATACTTCTTTGAGTTAACCATAACTTTCAGACAATTTAAATGCAATATTTACATTAAAACATATGTCAACAACAGTCTTGTAATGTGGGCTAAATATTGATTAGGAAAAGGGCAGTAGTGTAGATAATTGTTTTTTTAAATTAAAACTACACAGGGCTTCCCTGGTGGCGAAGTGGTTGAGAGTCCGCCTGCCGACACAGGGGACACGGGTTCGTGCCCCGGTCCGGGAAGATCCCACATGTCGCAGAGCCGCTGGGCCCGTGAGCCATGGCCGCTGAGCCTGCGTGTCCGGAGCCTGTGCTCCGCAATGGGAGAGGCCACAACAGTGAGAGGCCCGCGTACCGCAAAAAAAAAGAAAAAAAGCTACACAGAGTTTATAATGGAGTGATCCTTTCACCTGCCAATATGCAGTAAGTAGATTGAAATACACTTTTAAGTAAAACCACTCCTTATTGAAAGAAATATGCTAAAATATATAGTCTGAAACACCTCCTATATATTTCCATAGTCCTTCATATGTTGCAAACATTATGTTACCAAATTAAATTATATGGACCCCCACTTGGGCCCTAGCTCAGCCAAGGGCCCCTGCCTTGGTGGGGAAGGTTCTTTTTCTATTTGAGTTCACATACCCAAAAATGAAACAGAAGCTGACATTGAAGCAGCACAAGCTTTATTCAGTGGCCAAAGAACAGAGCAGCAGGAACTTAGTTCACAAATCAACTTTTTGCCTTAATGGTGAGAGAGATTTGCTTTTAAGGAGCAAGGACGATGAGGAGTGGAATGGGACTAATGATGGGGAGGCACATGCTTTAGTTTTCCGGGAAAGAGACATGGCTTTCATGGAAATATGGTGTGCCACCCCTTTTCTATTCTTCTTTGGTCTGTGACTTCTGGTCATGGCCACACGAGGTGTGCCATGGAGTGCTTAATGTAGTAGAATCAGTGTAGAATGAGACGGGGAACTGTTGGAGGTCAGATTTGTTGCCATCTTGGTTTCAGCTGGTTCTATTCAGTTTCAGTTTTTCTCATAGCTTCCTTTCTTTGTGTCTAGACACTGTGACTTAGAGACATATGTTAGTTCCTGTTCAAGGGAGCAGTTGGTGGATTTTGAGCAGGAGTCTTGTGGCGACTCTAGTAACAATAATTGACTTGTTTTCTCAACACTTTCCCCTTACTGCTTATGATACATTGTGCTCCCCTGATTAGAGCATTTTAGTAAAAAAAAAGACACAAGTATATTCTTCTAATGATGTCCCCACAGTTCTAAGCTAGTAACACATGTTCGTGTGCCTGCAATATTTGGGTGGATGCCATGAAAGTGAATTTATTTAACCGTTATTAACAGATTTTGTTAAACCTCACAATTTATGGTTTAATGTTGTTTCTTTCCCATAAGAGATTTCTACAGTGCAAATACAGAGGCAAAATCATTTATTTTCAGTGAGATAGACTGACTTTACTGGTTAATATCTAATTGACTGGTTAATATCTAATTGACTATCATTTTAGTCAATTAACTTTTTGTCCTTTGTTCAAAGTCCAGAAATGGTAAGAAATTACTTTGTCACTGTATCCAATCTGAGAATTTCTCTGAAGTTGTAATTACTATAGTGAGAATTTTAGATTTATTGCACTTTACCTATTTCGAAGAGGCAACATGGTATCTAGTACAAGTGGAATTTTCTGTAATGGATTTTATCAGGTGGTCAAGACCTTTTTAAAGTAATAGAACTAAGGTCTTAGTGTTCATCTGATACAAATAACTGCACTGAAAGGAAAAGCTGTTTTGATTAATACTCTTTTACAAATGCAGCAAGATTGTACTTTTATGGTAAATGCAAAAGCTAAAGATGGAGTCTGAATGTGCAATTGTAATGAGAATTTAGCATATACCCTAATTCAGGCATTCTGCATTTCACAGCTATTTCAACTAATTCTAAACTGGTTTATTGCCACTAAAATTCATCATAAATCACATAGTAATTTCAAATAATTAGTATGCCTACTAAGCATCTGGAAGATTTTGAAAGCTTGCATCAGGGGTCCAGACTCCTGCACTTGGCATTCATGGATAAAAGTCTGTTCCTCGGACTCTCTAAACTTTTCTCCTGTGGTCTTCATAAAGTGACCTACTCTGTCATTTAGCTCGCTGGAAATGTCATACTTATTCCTCCTTAGTTACTTAAATATTACCCTTCCTTCAAAATTCAGCTTAAGTTTGTCCTATCCTCTGTAATTCCTTACTGGTGACCTCAAAGCACACTGAACTCCAGTATAATTTCTCATCTTGATCAATCTTATTTGGCTTTTATTTTATGCATCCTTAGATGCTTAGGTTGCAGCAAAGGTTGCATACACTTGTCAGTAATCTCAAGTCTATTATTGATGATACTAGTGGGGGAATAAAACCCAAGATATTAAAAATGCACTATACAATAGAATAAATGGCATTTATTTTTTGTCTCTTGCTTAACTCGAAACTGATGGTTTTTCATAATAATAACATTATTACATAATGATAACCATTAGTGAAGCTAGAGAAACTTAATTCAAACAGAAAAATTGTTAGTGTTTACTGAAGAAGAGCATATAGAGAGCTGAACAACCAAAAAAATTAATGATGAAGATTTGAGTCCCTGCTGGTTCAATAGTTAACATAAACACTTTAAAAGCAGTCCAGAGAAGGGTGTTTCTGAGCATAATGAAAACACCAAGCTGAAATAGGTAAATACTTTAAAATAGGCATAGCAGGGCTATCAGCTATTTTAAGAACTAAAATAGAGTGGTCCATTTTATGGCTATGTTGATCTTTATTTCTTAGTTGTATAACATACTCTTCACTGAATAAAGATGAAAAACTCCATGTCTTGCAAAATAATTATTTTCATATTAATAATAGTAATTATTAATTCAGTGCAATTTGTAAAATAGAATCTTAAATTCCAAAGTTGCTTGGAAATAGGCAAAATGACTTTAATATCAATCATATCATATTAACAAAAATAATATAAAGAAAATGTATAAATAATATACCTTTAAAATTTTATAATGAAATATGACTGAAAGTACTTTCAAAATATATTTTTAAATAGTCAGGAAATATTTAATAAATGTTAATAACTGCTGTTTTTGTGTATTATATGAAAAGCAATATCTCACATAATCCATCTCATAAACTTATAAAGATGAACATAATATTTTTATGCAATTACGTGATACCTTAGGGATTATGAGGAATGTAACTGAACTTCAAAGGAATGTGATCAAAAGCAGTTACAGGAGAATCATGAAATATGATCCATTTAGATCATCAGATGAGGGCATTCCAGTTTATAGGAATAGTTTAATCAGAATTAGGCCAAGCAAACACATAATATGTGATCATAAGGTATGAGAAATTATGGACAATAATAAGCATAATTAAGGAAAAGCCCAAATAGAAAGATGTTAGCATCCAGGGAATGGTATTTTAGCATATTGAAATAAATAGTGGAGAGTTATTGTAGGTTGTGACCACAATGAATTTAGGAAAGCATATTCTAAAAATCTTAGTTTGGCAAGCAAATGTAAATTAGACTAAAATGGAGGGGGAATCCCCAAAACAATGAGATATTAAGGAAGATAATTGAAGATGGAAATGTTGAGGACTGGGATAGTAGCAATAAGATGAAGAAAGTATTCCAACAATAAAAATATTTCAAAGAATAAAGTTGGTGGTGAGTAAGTAGAACAGTGGAGAAAAAGAGTAATTATCTGATAGTCTAAAGATTTACAAAGATAACATGTAAAAATTGAATTTGTCCTTGGGAGTTTTGTGGAACAAAAAGATCATTTCAAATGCAGACATTAAGTTTGAACATTTGAGGTGACTATTGTATATCCAATGGAAATGATATAAAAGAGATGCATTTTAGTGATTGAAGTGTATTTTAATACAGCTTTATAAAAATCATGAGAAAAAGCTATATGAAACTGAGTTGGAGTGATTTTCAGGTGATGTTATTTAGTGAACAAAACAAAATAAAAACCCAAAGTGGAAAATAACATACATGGTATGTTTTCTGTAAGAAAGAAGTAAAAATAAGGAAAATGGACATATATCTGGTTATCATTACAAGAAGATACATGAGGACAAATCATAAAGCAATGAAATTTATACATACAAGGAATGGGTTAGGTATGGGGTAAAGGGACACAAAGGGGAGCCATCAGGTATTTCTCAAAGTATACCTTTTTATGCAACTTTTACTTTTAAAAACATGTTGATATTGTGCCTATAAAATAAATCAGTAAGACTGAGGAAAGAGAAAAAAAAATCAGACTAAAAGCAAACTGAAAGAAATGAACCTAAATATATTTCAAATTAATACACTAACCACACTGAAGGAAAAGAAGAAAGGGAAGGAGGGAAGGAAGGACAGGGAGGGAGAAAGGGAGGAAGGAAAATATGCAGAAAAGAAAACACTTAGATAACTTAGGAACATGTATATACTATTTGATTGAATATCCTGAGTCTGGGATTGCTGAGCTGTGGGGATTAAGGAACAAAATGCCAAGAAATCCTGACATTTTTTTAGTGATATGCTTATGGTAGTAGTAAGTGGAGAAGCAATTCTGAAACCAATTTCAATGAAATACAGAAATAATCAAATGAATAAATGTGCTGATGGTGGTGATAACTGGAATTCTCAGTTCTCACAGTGGAAGAAAAAAGAGTCCCATTCAGCCATCTGTAGAATAAAAGTGATCCCAAAATACAGGTTCACATTTCTGTGTTTCTCTCTTCTCCAGACCTTGACCCAATAATGTTTTATCATTAACTTTCCAATGCCTTCAAACAGATTTTTTTTTCTATTCATTCCAAATTTTCTAGTCATTCCCTATGGGAGATTTTGAATTTGCCCTGTGCTGGAAGGGAATTATCCATGTTTAATTTATTTATTTTAAACACACACACACACACACACACACACACATACACATACACACACATACATATCCTGTGAGTTCTGTTTTTCTGGAGAATCCTGACCAATACACATGCATATATATTTTATACAGTAGTAAAATGAAAAAAAAATTGACAATACAGAATAGGCAAGTGTATCAGAGTTTCTATTTTATTTAGAAGCAAAAATGGAATATTCTATATTGTTGGAGTGCCTCATAGCTCAGTTCTTGTACTTTGGTCTTTACTACCTGTATTTATTCCTTTGGGAGATCATTCAGACTTATGGCTTGATATGTTTTCTGACAACTGTCAGATGTATGTCTTTAGCTCAGACCACCCTCCTGAATTCCAGACATTATCCAACTGCCTATCAACATTTCAACATATATGTGTGTGTATATATATATGTGTGTGTGCACTTCAAATATAATATGTTTAATTTCTATACCTTTGAAAACATGGTGTGAAGCAGAGTTGCGCCTACATCTGGTGAAGTAGACTTGTCAAGCATCAGGAAAAACACTGAGGAAGAAAATCAGAGAGATGCTCTGGTATATTCTTGGATGGGACACTGGCAGTCAATGAAACTGTTCACTACAGCTTCATTGAAATAAATTGGGCCAAGCAGAGCTGGGCCAAACACATCTGCTGCATTGTCCAAAGCCAAACTCTTTTTTTTCCCCCTAAAACCTGATATTTTAGTCATTTATTGATGCAAAAGAAATTACCCCAAAACTTAGTAGCTGAAAGCAGTAAACATTTATTGTCTCATATAGGAATGGCTCAGCCTACTGTTTCCAGTACAGGTTTTCTCATGAGTTTGCAGTCAAGATCTCACCTGGGGCTACATTCATCTGACTAGAGCTGAAGACTCATTTCTAAGAAGGCTTACTGACATGGCTTGCAGGTTATGTGTTACTGTACGGCTTAGTTCCTGCCAGTATACACTTCTCCATAGGGCTTCATGTGTGCCCTCATGGCATGACATTTAGTTTCCTGTGGTGTGTTTCCAGAGAGAACAAGCAGATGCCCATATGTCTTTTATGAAGTAGCCTTGGAAGTAACACAGTGTCATTTCCACAATATCCTATTAGTTACACAAGCCAGCCCTTCTGACATGGGAGAAGTTTACATACCACATGAATATCAAGAGTCAGAGATCACCGGGGAATATCTTGGACTTTGGCACCACCCCTCTTTTAACTACAATTTTCCCAATCTCAATGGCTACTCCATCCATCCTGTTGTTCAAACCCACCAACGTGGATTTATATTTTACTACTTTATCTTATATTCCTAGATCAAATAAGATGATATGATATTAATAAGATGATATGAGAATTTCAGTTTGGGGAATGCATTTTCCCATGTACACCATACACTTTAAAAAAATAAATTGAAAGTTCGAAAAGATATATAATGCAGAGTTTGGAAAAGAATCTGGCATATTAAATAAAATTAATACTAATAGTAATGATTACTGCGACTTCCTTGGTGGTCCAGTAGTTAAGACTCCACGCTCCCAATGCAGGGGGCACGGGTTTGATCCCTGGTCAGAGAACGCTGCACAGCACCAAAAAGAAAAAAAAAAAAAAGAATAATCATTAATAACTTTTATTTGACCTTTATATTGTGGCAAGCATAAAATCTGTGGCTCAGTACTTAGAGCATTACCTATTATGATTCTGATAAAGACCATGGAATATGTGTATTGATATTTTAAATATGAGCTAGCTCAGTACTCTAAAAGTTAACTATTTACTTATGGTTATACAACTATTAAGATTAATATAGTTGATTTCCTTCTAGTAATGGGCAAAATCTCCCACAGGCAATGACTAGAAAACTTGGATTAGATAGAAAGAAAAAAAAAAAAGATTTGTTGGAAGGCATTGGAGAGCTAATAATAAGATAAAGATTTATTGGACCAAAGTCTTACAAAAGAAATAAACTTAAAATTGTGAGTCTAGATTTTGAGGCCCCTTTTACTCAACAGATTTCTGTTTTAAACTATTCTGATTGAGCAAGAGGTAATTAATAAGCTGAGCAGCTGAGCAGAACTCTTGCTGACTGATATGGCAGATAGGAAATAATACTTGGACATCAGAGTCTAAAGAACAGGGGAGGATCCCTGGTTACCATGCTTGATTGGCACCAAGGAGAAATAGTATTTTAAAAGTAATGACCACTGGAAATAAATTGGCTATCACAGGCTCTGAGACTCAGCTTCAAATTATCTTAATGGAAAATGGATAAATAGATCTGGTATTGGTAGTGCCCCCACTGAAAGAAAAAAATATCAGAATGGATTTAAATTAATCCCCCAATTTTTTACTTTGTTTGGCATTTAATGAGAAATCTTAGAGTGCACATGGAATCAAATTGATGTGATTAAAAATATCGAGAGAAGCAACAGACAACAGAATCAGATGTTAAGTTACCTAGTGCACCCAAAGTAAGTGTTTTTGAGTCCAGAGGGATAAGTGTTTCTGTAAAAGAAACTGGCTGTGATTATTGGAACATGGTGTTACATGAGATTAAATACTTTGAAAACCCATGAAGTTTAGAACTGTGTTGAAAAACAAAACAAAAGCCAAAAAACACTCTCTGTAATAAAGGAGACCAAGACTATTCTGGATATAAAACGACTTCTGGGCCAACAACTTTGTACAGAAAAGAAGCAGGCTAAGAAAGCTTCATATCCAGAAAACCCATCACATTATCTAGTGTCCCTTTTAGGAAGGACCAAGGAAAATGATAGAAAAGAAAAGACAACCTTGATTACAGAATCTAATAGTTATTGGAGAAAACTTGACTGTGCAGCTTTTCCCAGAGAGCAGAACTGGAGTTTAATTTAGAGTACTTGGCAAATTTTCAAGTTTGTTTTCAAAATTGTTTTGGAGCACCAATTACTATGTGGCTTCCATCCTTCTCCCTTTTGAATGGGAAAGTTTATTGTAGCAATTCCGTCTCTTTCCATCGTGTCACATGTTTGTGCTTGGAGGTGGATAACTTTCTTTTAGTTCATAGGTATCTGTATCTTATATTCTTATGAAATCTAGAACTTAAAGCTTGAAGACATGGTTCAATTAGATTTTTGTTGGCCATGATAGAGCAAGTATATTTTAATGGTGGGAAGAGGCAAGAGTAATTGTGATGAAAAGGACAAACTTTATGTATTGCATTACTGACTTCAATTCTTTACCCATCCCTGTATCCGTGCCTGTTGTCACATAACTTTGTGGTTCCTCTCACTACAAAGTGTACTTTACTACCCCTCAAGGTTTGCTCTTGGTCATGTGACATGATTTGACCAAAGGACTATTAGAAACATGACACAAGGCAAAGCTCGAAATGTGCTTATCTACTAGGGCTTGCCCTCTTGAAATTCTGCCATTGCTATGTAATAAATGTCTCATATGTAGTTGCTGCTCCTTCAGCTTAGACAAGAATGAACTCACATTGGTATATATGAGTCCAACGTGCAGTGAGAAACCAAAATCAGCCAGATACATATATTTAAAAAAAGCCACATAGTCAAACCCATAGTCTATCAGCTAACCCTCAGCCAATCCATAGATGTGTATGTGAGATTAAAGGATTGCTGTTTTAAGCCATGGGCTTGGAGCAATTTGTTATGCTGTATTATTATGCCAATAGCTGGAAGTGATGGCATAAATATTTACTGCATGATTGTGTTATATGAAGTTTTAAAACAAAAGAAATTGAACTATAATGCTAGAAGTAAAAAGAGTTGAGAAAAGAGAGGTTACTATTATTGGGAGAGACATGAGAGAGCTCCTAGGGTGCAGGTAATTTTTCTATTTCTTGACCAGGGTAATGGTTATATGGGTATTTTTACTTTTGATAATACATTTGGCTTCACATTATAATCTGTGCACTTTCCTGTAAGTGCCAATATATCTTTTAAAAATTCTGTGCTCTTAACTGCTATGACATATATAGCAGTTTTAAGCTATATAAAGCTTTTTATAATATTAGGATATATAGAGAGATAGTAAAGAATTAAATGTACCTTTAAAATTAAAAAATCAGATATTTAGGTATGGTTAATGTAGGTGGCAAATCTCCTTGTAAAGCCTAGAAATTTATAGGTAGAGTTTATTATATTATAAGCCACATGATGAATAAATATTCTATGATACTCCCTGTATACCTCACAATACATACAGGAAGACCTAAGTAAATTTATTTTTGTAAAAATGAATACAAGGAATTGAGGGAAAGAGTAAATGACTCTGAAGTGTTTTATGTACAATGGCAGAAATTAAGCAGACTTTTAATAAGGTGTTGAAAATTGGAAGGTTGGCAGATTCTCTTGGTAGATGCACATGAAATATCTAAGTTGATTTTTCATGAAGGCAGTTGAGAGTTTGGAAAGGGATGATCAATGAGGCAACCATTAATTTTTGTTCAGTGGATTTGCTATTGTGACAGATGATGTTGAGCTTGATAAGAACATTTTGTAGTGTGGTAAGACAAAATCTTGAATCATTCAACATTAAGAGAGAATGAGAGAAGTGAAATTGGTTGTAATTGGCTTAGAAAATAATTATAAAGAAATTTATTATAAAGAGTAGTACAGAGCTGAAGCACTAGCTGGAGAAGGATAATGGGAAAAGTAAGGTTTTTCCTAAAGAAGTGAGATATTAAATACTGCTCATACGCTGATGGAAATAATCCAGTAAAAGATCAACACTAGTGAGAAAGAAGCAAAAATCGCCCTTGGGATGCCCTTGAGTAGGAAAGGGGGGATGGAATTTGTGCAAAAGTGGAACACAGAGAGTCATCCTTTCTAAGAAAAAGAATATCAGAGTGTATGTTTAAAGATACAAAGGCATTGATGTAACTTGTGGAGAGATTTGGTGGAAACCCTCTTCTAATTATTTCTATCCTCTCATTGAAAATTAGATGCACATTTATTACTTGTGAATGAAGAAGTGGGAGTACCAAATTTTAAGCGGAGAAAATTGTTCAGTAAATATTACAGAATTGATGGATAGTACTAGGTGTCTATTTGATGTTGGTGGTTATAAAAATAAAGTAAGAGCAATTATCAAGGTTGTGCATTTTTCTCCAGCTGTGTTAGGCTATCCTGAAGAAGTTGTAAAATAGACAGAAATTCGAATTTAACCAGACTGGTGTTTTGCCAGGCCAGAATAACTGAGATAAAAAGGAATAAGGGTGTTTGCAAAGAACTGATGATATAACAATTCATGTAGGCTAGATAAGGAGAGATATGAGGATATTATGGGACTGTGGAACCCTGGAAAGCTGACAAAATCAATCGATGAAAATTGCAGGTGGTGTGGGTATGGAGAGGAATAAGAAAGGGAGTGTACCAGAGAGTTTCTAACGGTGTCCTTAGAGATTATATTTTGGAGGGACTTGCTTTTAGTTGCAAGGGAGAAGCCTAAGTTACCACCAGGGACTGGGAAGATAAAGCATAAAACTAGAGAGAGGAAGTTAAGTTTCTAAGAGGACAGATTATTGAAAAGTTATTTTATACAGTATTGAATATTCAAGGATTATAATAAAATTAATATTGAGTAAAATTTGAGACTATGATCTTCAAACATTATGGATTTTAGACAGAAGGAAAGAACAATTATCTGAAGGAAGAAAGAGGACATCACAGACTGTGAGATCCAGAGAGCACAGTGGAAAAATTGGGGGAGCTGGAAAGAGGTGACCGTTGGTAAAAGATTAGCATATGAACAGGTCTAGCAATGAGGATCTATTTAGGCAAATTGGGTTGGTATTGACGTGGATATTGCAAGAATGGACTTATCTAGTGACACATGGAGCTCTGTGACTCCCTCTTTACTTATAAATCATTAAATGAAATGTTTTGTCCTTGACTTTGTTATGTATAATCTAGTTTGGAATATAGATTATGCATATAAAAAATACACGAATATTACCCATATATTAAAATAGTATAAAAAGGTGAATTTAAGCTACACATCAATAAAATGCCAATACCATGGTTACACAAGGAAGAAATTTTTCAAATCCATATATGCCTCTCCATCTCCATAACCCAGTGTTAACCTCCCATCATCTTTTTCTGAGACTACTCCACAGTTTTCTAAGTGGTCAGTGGTATCAGTTACTGCCTGTCTTTTTTTTTTTTTTCATCTGCACTGCAGCTAGAGAAATCTTTCCGAAACACAAGTATGATTATATAGTATTTCCTGCTTAAAAGACTTCAGTGACTTCCCATTTAATTTTAGGACAAAAATCTTTCTTTAAACATTACTCAAAAATCTTTGCAAGAGTTTACATTTACTCATTTCTCAAGTCTCATCTTTCTTTTCACTCCAGGTCCCTCCAACTATAGAAACTCTGGGCTTATGATTACTTCTGTATCTCTTACCCCCCTTCTTCTTCAAATTAATGTCTTCATATCCATACCCAACTCCAGTCAGCATTCCCAAAGAGAAAAATTTCTTGTCCTCCTTGAATACTTCAGTACCTTAATAGATGCTCACGTGGTGCCAAGTATCTCTTCCATGGCACTAGCTAGCTACCTTTGCAATGTTACATTTACTTGAATAGCTATTTGATTAATACCAGCCTTCCTTTCCAGACTCTAAAGTCTAGGATGACTCTTATAGGTTATGCTTCTCTTTTTGAATTGTTTCAGAAAGTCCCAGGCATGAATTTGGCTTATAGTTATTAAACCAATTAATTGATTAATTGTTTTTCTTAAAGATCTCTGAAAATATAAAATTCTGTAAAACCTTAGGGGTTAGACAACCAGCAGACAGAACTAGTGTACACTTGCATGAAGACTATTTGAGATGTTAAAAAAAAAAAAGGCTATTTGAGAGAAGAAAAGAAACACAGGGAACTCTACAACAGAGGAAGAGAAATATTAGAGAAGGAGATTTTAGGAACAAAATTGTAGGCTTCTGCATTTGAAACATGATCAATGGAGAGAACAGATAATAAATAAGAATCAATTCTGTTGTGAATTCTACTTTTTTTCACATGAGTAAACAAACCCTAACTTTGCCTTCCTCACATCTCACATTTCCAATGTGTGCTGCATATTGAAGAAAGCAACCTGCTTAGACTGGTCTTAGAGGTCGCCTGCTTAGTGACCAGAAAATTCACTTATAGAAGAAACTTTATGTGCCAGTGATTTAGACCTGTTCTACTTTAAATGGAGCACTTGCCATACCCTGAAGAATGCTACTCAAAATGCAGCCTTTGCGGGCATTAGAGCCAAGGCACAAGGTCACACTCTGCTTTCATTCACAATTCCCTTTGTTGCATGTGTTTCAGATTTCCCCTTTCGCTTTTTCTTTTTCCTAAAAGTCCCCAGTATACTCACTTTGGAGGTCTCCTAGTAATTGAAAATATACCAAGAAAATATAGCTCTTTGAGGAAATTTGAAATTATTAGAGGTAAAGATATACTCAAAAAAGACTGTGTTCTCTCTTGTAGTTCTCAGATTAAATTCATCCACTGCATAATCCCTTATTGGTTATGAAACCAAGCTTTTACAATCTTCTGACAGAGAGATCAAGAACCCATGCAACATTAATTTGTAGATATTAGTTTGCATGTCTCTGGAAAATCTTTCATGGAAATATACAAGTATTCTTGTAAAGGGTGATTTAAATTTGATTAAAATTGAGTACCTTTGTAAAGGTTTGATTTTATGACTGCTGGATAATTTCTATTCAAAAGCACGAGTTGCACAAAGATGTGACATTGCCATTATTAACTTTTGTACATCTTCTACATTGCCTTATAAAAAACACTGCTTTTTACTCTTTGATATATTTACATGTTTATTTATAGTGAACCTTTTAGTTTCTCTTTATTTCTCAATAATGCATACTTTCCTCGACTCGTAAAGGGAATTTTAGATAGACTTGGTTTGGCATATAATTTTTTTTTAATATTCAAAGATAAGAGATATATGTTTAGGGCAAAAACTATAACAGCCTTTGTAGATTGAACTGAGATTGAATTATATGTTATCAAAATTGATGGTAATTAAAATAGAGATAGCACTGTCCAAATCACCTCACACAGAGCATGAACTAAGAAACAAAAGTTCCAGCACTTATAATTTTAGGGGTTTTAAGTGGTTCCAGCTGCCTGCATCTTCGTTCATATTATATTATCCTCCATTTCACATCAAGACAGACAGTCTTTATATATGCCAGTTTCCATTTATATGTCTGCCTGACATATGGCTTGAAATGAGATCAAGCTTCCTGGTCAGAATGTAACTTAATCAGGCCAAAACATCTGGGGACTCTGGTCACAGATCAAACAACAGGTTCACTTACAGTCTTGATGTTTTATCCAAGGCCCATATACATTTATTTTAGTTTTTTCTTTCTTTATATTGTGTATTCCTCTTAATTTCTTCATATTTCCCCAAATTTCATGTGGCTGTTTAATTTATCTTGGAGCTTAGCACACACTTATACAAAATATCCAATAACTGTACTGTTCAGATAAACTCTGAGAGCATCTTGATATGTGTTGTTGGAAGGAATCAGTGGTGTGCAGGAGATGTTCACACCAGCATGAGAGAGCTGATTGTGAACAACTCTTCATAACACTGATTTAAGTGGCTTCCCATTAGTGGCTTGAAATCAGGTCTGATGGAAGTATTAATACTAGGGAAATTATAAATTATAAATCAGTATATTTATATAAGTCTACCTCTTTCTTTCCATCTTTCTTTCTATTTGTTTCTTCTGAGACACTAAAAGCAATGTGCAGGAGATTCATAGTTAACAGTTTTTATGCTTGTTTGGAATTTTTATAAATAATAATTTGAGAAAATAAGAAAAAAATCTTTGATTCCTATCACTGCTCACCATTTCCACTACTAATCCCATAGTACAAACCACTCTCATCTCTCACCTGGATTAGCATCCTATTGGATTTCCTCTCACCCCTCTTCAGAGAACAACCAGAGTCATCCTTTTAAACAAATATTACTCTTCTGCTCAAAAATGCCCCATAGTTTCATAACACACTGAAGTAAAATCTGAAGTCCTTAATATGGCCCAAAATATTTTACATAGTCTAGCCTCTGATAATTCACTTACCTTGTCTCTTACCAGGTTATCCTTCTTTGCTATTTTTCAACTACATTGCCCCTCTTGGGTGTTCTTCTGAAACAACCAGCAGGCTTCTTCTTAAATGCTTTTCTCCAAATATCCCATGACATACTCTATCCTTTTTTTTTTTTTAAACTCAGAAGTTCACCTTCTTAGGGCCTTCCTTAACAATCCCATTTGATTAACAAACTGCTCACTAACTCTATCTCCATCATGTTGTTTATTTTGGTTTGTAACCCTTCACAGTTATTATCTGGTATCCTATTATATATCTGTTTGCTTATGGTCCATCTCCCACCTCTACAGTTTAACCTCCTCCATGAGCAACAACTTACTTGCTTTCTTCACAGCTGCAATACGAGAATGGTGCCTAACATACAGTAATGCTTCTCAAATAATTTCTGAAAATATGAATATGCCCTTACACTGTGAGCGAAGAAATACATTGAGGATCACATGTTCAGGTACGTCATATCTCTAGTTTTCTCATACAATTTATACATTGAAAGACAAGGAAAAAATAAGTTACTGACAAAACCCTGGAGGGATTATTTAAAATCTAGAACAGGGGTTGGCAAACTATGGCCCTTGTATTGTATTAGTACCGCCTGGGGGCTAAGAATATAATGGTTAAAACAATTTAAAAGAAAAATAATGTTTGGCGGGTGAAAATTTTATGAAATCTTAATTTTAGTATCCATAAGTAAAGTTTTACTGAAAAACAGCCATGTCTGATTATACATTGTGTTTGTCGATTTTCACCCTAAATATTGGAGTTAAGGAGCTACAACCAAAACCAGATGGCTCACAAAGCCTAAAACATTTACTCTTTGGCACATTAGAGAAAAAGTTAGCTGACTCCTGGTCTAGAAGATATTCAGATTATCCATACCTAGCCTAATTAAACTCAATCTTTATATTACATCTTCATTTTGTATATTCATCTTATTTGCCATATTGTTCAAAGCATAAATTTGGATTCCAGTTCATATATTATATAGCCAGTAGGAGGTAATTATCATTTTTAGGAGCACTGCTAATTTTGCTCATTATGATCACATTCCATGATTACAGTTAAATAGGTTGAATTAAATGAGATCTCACATAGCTAATAAAACTATTCAAAGATATAAAATATTCCCCAAGCATTTGCAATTTAACTACAATTATATCACTGTATGCATTGGGGGAAAAATAAAAGCAAACTAGGATAACAAAACCAAAAGATTGTTATTTTTCTTTCCTTTACTAGGTAAATAATTGTAATCAGCTTTAATAATTCACTCCACAGAAGCAAGTATTGGAGGGTGATTCAGTGAGTAACTTTTGAGATCAAGATTTACAGAACCACTTTTGCAACAGTATAGCTTCTATCTTCTATTTTAGCATTCATTATGTCCTAGGACACTGTTATATTTGCAATGAGCCATGTTTAAATTTGATATATTGCCTATGATCCATGACCTGTTACTTAGACATTATGACAAATGCATTGTTTAACAGAGCCTCCAATGTTCTATTTACTTTGGGAATATTTTAGTCCCTTCAATACAATTTTAAACATTTATTAAAAATGTTGTACATCTTTCCCTGAGACTATTAGCTTTTTCTAAGAATATATTTCACATGCATTGCTAAGACTTAAACTACAGTTTAAAAGTACTTCCAGTTTGCTTTTCTTCTATCACCCTATAAGAACCCTAACATACATACATACATATATATAATATATGTATGTGTATATATATATATATATATATATTTATTTTCAGGGCTCAGGGGGTTAACTTTTATTGAGCTTAGGTATCAGGATATAAATAATGTCTGTACAAAACCAAGCATTTGTTACTGTAATTTCTGCATTGTAATTAAAATACAAACAGGATTTAAAAAATAGTCAACTCAATCAAAACCCACTATTTCAGAATCAATAGCTTCTTTGAAGTCACAGTAACACTTAAAAATTGTTAAGACTAGAATGCAAAAATTAGGTTGGTTGGAAAGCTAATTAAACTTGCTCCAAATATAATTTGGAGTTCCAACCTGCTCAAGTAAAATTACAAAAGGGAAAAATTGTGTTTTTCACAGATTCAGTTCACTAGAATCACCAGTGCTGGGCAGCTGTTACAATATTTAGAATCCTGAGATAATAAGGAATCCAGGCATTCTTTAGACAGTCTTTTGTCCTTTTCTCTCAGTCAGAGATGTGTGGGTGTGTGGAATGATAGTAATTATGCTTTGATTAGAAAGTCTAATTCTTCATCTTTACAAATAGTAAGTTAGAATTGACTAGGATTAATACATTTTATTTTAAGTGATTTGATGTATTTCCAGCTGGTTGAAGTCCCTCTGCAGTGAAGTACTCCAGGATGGTTGTGCTGTACACAGTGGTAGTCATGCCCACACATCAGTGGTTGGTCATCCTAGGTTTTAGGCACCATGAATATGGCCAGCTGAGAACTGCAGGCTGACTCTCTGTGAGTAGGAAACCACATTTGTCTTGGCCTTCCCTGAGTTCTTCTCAGCCTTGCCACCAATCATTTCAAATTATGCTGAAGCTCCAATCAGCAAAGCAGAGAAAAAGCTAGTTAGATACCTATCGAGATCCCACTGTCTACTCTTTCATTGCACCAGGATTCAAACTGCCAGATATTTTTATCAGAATTTTTATATTCATTTTCCTAGTGAGGAAAATGCAATTGTAAAGCTTATAATTTAGAGAAAGCCATACAGTTTTAAGTGAGGAAAAAAGACTAGGGTTTAGGTGGTTTTGTTTCCTAAACCAGTGTTCTTCCAGTAAAACTCACCATGTAACTTTCCCTGAAGAACTGACTATACCACTAGGATTTCAACACAGGTTTTTGACTCCTGGTTCCAGTGCCAATATGCAAAGGGCTCGTAAGTCATCATTCATGTCCTCACCCAAGAAAAATCTGAACAAGTTGAAGATAATTTTTCTTAAAACTATGAGAAAAGTGAGGTTTCAGGGCAAACTGCATCCCTGAAATCTGGAAAGACAAGCAAATCCAGAGAGTTTAGTCAAGATCTGATTACCTGGAGCACAGGCTATTGGAGCCATAAACTGGTAAGAAAAATTAAATGGTAATTTAACAAATGGCTGGAGTCTGAGTGTGGACTAGCTTATGAGTGAAAATCTCCAAGGGCCATAGTCTTAGGAGGCTCCACATTTTGTGGCTTTTACTTCCAGAAACCCCACCAGGTTCTTATGGGGAAGAGGCAAGAAAGGTCCTCTGGTGACTTAGGCAGGAGTAGAAGAAGAGGAATCATTGTGAAATATGCTCACAGAATTATCCATCACAAAGACCTACTCTACCAGAGTCTTATGCCACTTGGAGGAGAGGAGCATTTCTCTCATTCCAGGTCCCCTAGCTTTCCTGTCTCATCTAAGGGAAGGAGGACTAAGAAATGTTTTTAAAAGTCACAAGGCAGAAACACAGGCTCATTAAAGGAATGAGATGATAGAATGCTATCCCTCTCCCACACCTTACCAACAGAGCTCTAGTATAGTAAAGGTGGATTACAGCTGAAGGAGCTACAAGATGCAGATTCTGAGGAGGCGTTCTCATGGAAGCCTGAAGTCAGAAGTAGACATAAAAACAAGGACATCAGAGGAATTGAAAGCCTCTGGCAGGCACAGAGTATTTTTGCTATAACAAACATTAAACACAGACTAACTCTTAGCCAGATTGATATAAAACTTCATACTACAGCCTGTTATCTCAGTTCCTATTACCTGATATGTCATAGTTGGCTTTTAACAAAAAATTAAAAGCATGCTAGAAGGCAAATAAAAAACCAAAATTTAAGAATGAGACAAAGCAAGCATCAATGCCATATACTTATATGGCACAGGTTTTGAAATTTTCAGACAGAACTTTAAAATAACTATGATTAATATATTAAGAACTGTAATGCAAAAAGTAGATAATAGAACTAATGGGTAATGTAAGTAGAGAGATGGAAACTCTAAGAACAAATCACAAGAAAATGCTAGAAACAAAAACTGTAATAGAAATGAAAAATTCCTTTAATGGGCTCATCAGTAGACTGGACAAAACCAAGGAAAGAATCAGTGAGGTTGAGGATAGCTCAATAGAAAACTCCCATACTAAAATGCAAAGAATTCTATTGCTATGGAATATGGGAGAAGTGACACTGGGAGACAGCTTCCACTTTCTGCTACTTAGGTAATCAAAGGTGGTGATATGGATTGATACAAAAAGTAATAACCACAATACCTAATTAGATTAAGGAAAAGACTGAAATTAAGAATTTATACACCTATGCAACTGCCTTTTTCTTTTTAAATTATTTATTTTTGGCTGCATTGGATCTTCATTGCTGTGCACAGGCTTTCTCTAGTTGTGGCGAGTGGGGGCTACTCTTCATTGTGGTGTATGGGCTTCTCATTGCAGTGGCTTCTCTTGTGGAGCACGGATTCTAGGCACGCAGTCTTCAGTAGTTGTGACACGTGGGCTCAGTAGTTGTGGCACACAGGTTTAGTTGCTCTGTGACATGTGGGATCTTCCCAGACCATGGCTCGAACCCATGTCTCCTGCAATGGCAGGTGGATTCTTAGCCACTGCTCCACTGTGGAAGGTGCAGTGGTTAAGGAAGGGAAGCCCTATGTAACTGCCTTTCAAATATACCCTGCACTTTTCTTTAGTGGCAACAGAAACACGTGAGCATATTCTATGTGTCTTATGCTATTATTTGTTCTTTCCCTTTTTAGACACATCTTAACATTATTTTTAACCTGTTTTGTTAGATAATTCTATATTTCGCTCTTATAATAATATATGTATCACTTAAAATATTTTGTTCTAACAGTGTTTTAAAATTCAGTTATTTAATAAAAACATACAAAGCAAATTAAACACACACACACACACACACACACGACACCTTGAATGTATATGAGAAGAAAGAGGGAGAGAATATGCAGAGTTAACTATAGCCCTCATTTCTGCATTTGGTCTCAAAGCTATTAGATACCTGTGAGTCCAACTTCCACTCTGCATTTCATATTTCCCCTGTCTTCAGCCAGAACTTCAGCTGGTCAGGATTTTTCACCCAGTAGGGTGACCCAATTCTTTGTTCTTGAAGGTCTGAGTCCTCTTGCTATTTTTTGGTTGTGTACGTTTTCCATTATGTTTTACTATTGTGCATGCAAGTACTAAGAGTTGCCCCAAAGCATTGTCTGAGATCTAGACCCCATGGGCAGCAGCAACACCATCTTTCCTTGGTAACTGGAATCAATGACTCCAGGCTGCACAGCAACTTTGTCCTGCCTATTAGTTCAGTGGCATTAGGAGCTGAAATATCCAAATGACAGTCTAATTTTCAGATTCAATTAAACCATTGTTGTGCCCCTGGTTGAAATACTACCACCTTAGCAACTAAGGCTTTTAAGCCAGAAGAGCTCAATGTTGCCTGAATAGGAAACTAAAGTTCTCCAAGTGGGTTATTGGGTGTGATAGTGAGAGAAGAGATTCCCATTGCTACTCCTTGATTCTCAGACCCATGTATTCTGGCTTTAAAGTGGTAGAATCATATGATGATCTAGTCAAAACATATTCTGCATACTGTAAGACAGAACTACCTCCTTTTAGCGTATTGTCTTCCACATGATGACCTGAGACTTCAGTAAGCCATTCTACCTTTCAATTAGCTCAGACACTTATGGGTGACATGCACTGTAGCAAGAAAAATTAACATCATGGACTTGAGCCTATAGGTGAATTTCCTCTTCTATGAAATTAATTTGTTGATCAGACACAATACTGTTCAGGATAACATGACTGTGGATAAGCATTCTATATACCAAAACAGAGTGGTGCTGGCATTGCAAAGATGGTGGTGTTAGGCAAGGAAAGAAAATCCATACCCAGAATGTGTCTATGCCAGTGAGGACAAATCTCTGTTCCTTAAATAATTGAAGAGGTTCCAACATAAGTAACCTGCCACAAGGTGGCTGTCTGTTCTTCCTGGATAATAACGCCACAATGGCTCAGTGTTAGTCTCTGCTTTGACAGATTCATACCTAGCAGTAGTGTTAGCCAGGACAACATTGGCAAGTGGAATTCCAACTTGTATAGCCCATACCTAGCCTCCATCTCTACTAATATGACACTCTGTTAATTTTTTTCTCACTTGAATAGCCTACTTTATAGTGTGTGCCCCTTGGTGGGCATTGACATAAACAGAAATATATTCACAGTCTTTATTTTTTCTGACAGTTCCATCCATAGGCCTTTCCTCAGACGTTTTTGTCCCCAAATCTTCCAATGCTCTTCCTTGCAACCCCTGATAAAATAGCAAAACCATAAGCTTCTGTGGTTGAAGCAGCATAGATCTTCTAGCCAGCTCTCAGTCTAGATGTAGTAGAAAACTGCTCAAAGGTCTGCCCACTGGGAGGATTTTCCTTACTATTGTCCCTCAAGGGCACTCGGGGTTGTGGTGCTGCCACTGTCCATGTTTGGTTAATACCAGCATATTACATGGATACATCTGTAAACCAAACTTAAGTTTTGTTTTCTTCCTCAATCAACTAGTCACAAGGAATGCTCCAGGGGGCCTAAGTCTGAGTCATAGGTTCATGCAACATATTTGTTCCTTCCAGATCTGCCTCAGCTTGGCTTCTTATATAACATTTACATTTAATAATAGATTGCAGGGGAGCTTGAGCTGCTTTATGACCTGATATCTCATGTTTATGTTTTCTACCAAAGCAAGTAGCATCGAAAAACTCAAGAGGATAATAGTTGTTTACAGGAGGAGGTATTTACTACAAAATTGTATTAAGACCTGTGTTATGATTCTCCATTTTATAGTTGACAAAGGCTCCATACAGGACTTCTATATGCCATGGATGATTTGCATATCATTATATTTGCTAGATTATTATAAATGCCAAGTAGTAAAATAGCTTTCACTGAAGCCTCAATTTCTGCAGCCTTCTCTTTTTCCTGTCCCTCCATTAAACTGGCAGC
Source organism: Orcinus orca (assembly GCF_937001465.1). Taxonomy (NCBI): domain Eukaryota; kingdom Metazoa; phylum Chordata; class Mammalia; order Artiodactyla; family Delphinidae; genus Orcinus; species Orcinus orca. The sequence goes on from NC_064559.1 coordinate 119,862,697, forward strand.
CTTTCAAGGGATTCAAATTAGCTATATGTTGCCTCAGAAATCCAAAATGGCTTACCAAGTATTGTGCGTCTTTCTTTAAGCTGTGAAATGTGTGAGAACTTGTCTTTCACTTGTAAGGCACATGTTAACATGCCCCAGATGATTGAATATCTACAGATTTCACTGAGATGGAGGACTCATGACTTCCTGTGTGGTTTAACCTTGTAGTTTGTACATGTCATATTAAGGCATATAAAGTTCTTTTCTACTTAGTGATCCAATCAACAAATGCCATCAATGTAGTGGACCAGCTTTATATTTCATTGAATGTCAAAATAATCAGGATCTCCCTATATTTTATCACAGAAAAGAGCAGTAGAATCAAGATAGTCCTGAGACAAGACATGCAAGATATACTGGTAGTCTTGCAACGTTAAAAACAAAAGCAGCTAAAAACTGCTTCTAGGTATCCTTACAAATTTGTAAGGAGAAAAAAGCATTAGCTAGGTCAATATCTACATATCAAGGTCTGGGGAAGTATTAATTTGCCCCAGTAAAGATACACCTGGGACAGCAGCTGCAATTGGAGTCACTACCCAATCAAGCTTAAAATAGTCCACAGTCATTCTCCAAGATCCAGCTGACTTCTGCCAAGCCAAACTGGTGACTTAAATGGGGATGTTGCACTACTCTGCTTCTTTCAAGTATTTGATGGTTACATTAATTTCTTCAGTTGCTCCAAGAATGCAGTATTGCTTCTGGTTTACTATCTTAGTAGGAAGTAGAGGCTCTAGGGGCTTTCACTTAGTCCTTCTTGCCATGATGGTCCTATCACCATGGGTCACCGAGCCAGTGTGAATATTCTGTTAACTAATGGATAAAGCATAACTCTTCCAAATATGCATTCAGGAAGCTATGAAGTAACCACAGGATTTTTGTGGACAAACTGGACATACTGTGGAATGGACTTAAGACTCCATCTATCACCTGATAACCAAAAGTCTCAACTTTGGTGGGCCACAGTGGCATTTTGAGTTTCTATCAGACACCTAGGGAAGACAGGTGGAAGAGGATGCTGAGGGAATTAGAACAAGAAAATTAGACTATAACACTATATTGGGCAAGTGTATTGATATGGATGCAATCATTAGAGATTCAAGTGTTAACTCCTGTAGCTGGAGATGGTCTATCAGCTACCTCTGCTACTTTCTTGCAATTATTTTACCGAATAAGCTATTTTCTGCTGGATCCAAATGTGTTCCCTTATGGCATACTGAGATTTTACTCTGTTAGGGGTCTAGTGACAAAGGTGTAGTTTTGGTGGGTCTTAAGAGGAATTTTCATCTTCTTTCCAGGCACCTGACCTAGGCGAGGTTATCACAGGCTTTCAAGCAGAAAAAAGCTAGTCTCCTCAGACACTGGAGGGCAGGCTACATCCTTTCAGTGGTAAGGGAGACTTAGAGTAACTTGACAGTTCAAGATTATCAAGTTCATAAATTTCAAATTAGATGTCTCCATTCCAAGCTTCAGGATCACATTCCTAAGCAATAATGCCTTTACTTTCATGTGAAAACTTGGAAAGACTAAGTTCAAATGTTGTTTTAAAACAGTGTCATGCAGGTTTAAATTTTTTGCTTCTTTCAGCAATATTAGACCTATGGCTACAAGAAGCAAGAGTTGGTTTGGGGGTTGTCACAAAGCCTCTCAGTTTCTCGGACTGTGAGTTGATATGATAGTTAATGGACAGGCTCTTGTCACATAATTACTCAAGTACACTTGAAAGACTCCATGCCATACTACACTGCTTTCAGTCATTAACCACCATAAAAGTCAAGTGAAAGCTTCCAAAGCATGCACTTCAATTGGTATTTCATTACAATTAATCATATGTGATAAATTGTGATGCTATTATCTGTCATGGTTACTAGCATCCTATTTTCCATTGCCATGAAGCTCAGCATTGCACTAAGTCTAAGAATTCAAACAAACTATCCCAAATTTCTATTTTTGTGAATCTGTATACTGGCATTACTCCTGGTACCAATTCTGTATCAGTTAGCGTTCAATTAGGAAAGAAATACCATAAAGTAATTTAAACAGAGAAAAGTTTAAATAATAATTGACAGGATTGGAGTGATAGTGAATTGATGAATGAGAGTTAAAGAGAACTTTTAAGAATATAGCAATAACAGATATAGAGAGTAGCCACTATCCATGTGGTTGAGATATAAAGCCCCAAGGAATAGATTCTTCATCAAGGGTAGGATCCAGATCTTATTGTAGGGTACACATCTTTGGCTCACTAGATGACACATAAGTTGTTAAGAGACCTGCTGGCAATTCCATTTAGTTTACCAGAAAAAGTCTTCCACAGGGAGGACATGTGCCTTAAACTCACTATATATTAACACAACCAAAAGCTGAGCCAATCAAAATCCCAACAAATAATTTTGTGTATTTTGAAAAACTGATTCTAAAGTTTATATAGAGAAGCAAAAGACCCAAAGTAGCCAAAATAATATTGAATAGAAGAACAAAGTTGGAGGTGTGACACTACACGACTTCAACACCTATTATAAAACTATAATAGCCAATTCAGTGTGGTGTTGGTAAAAGAGAAGAAAAAATGGATGAATAGAATAGACTGTAGAGCCCAGAAATAAACCTGCATGAATACAGTCAACTTATTTTTTGATAAAGAAACTAAAGCAATACAATGGAGCAAAGATAGTCTTTTCTATAAATTGGTGCTGGAACAACTGGACATCCACATGCAAAAAAAAATGAGTCTAGACACAGACCTTACTTTTAACAAAAATTAACTCAAAATTAATTATAGACCCAAGTATAAAATGCAAAAATATAAAACTTCTAGAAGATAAAATAAGAGGAAACCTAGATGACCTTAGGTACGGTGATGATTTTTTGGATATAACACCAAGGGTACAATCTGTGAAAGAAATAATTGATGTGCTTCAATTTATTCAAATTTAAAACGTCTGCTATGCAATAAACAATGTAAAGAGACTGAAAGAAAAGCCATAGACTGGAAGAAAATATTTGCAAAATACACATCTAATAATGGACTGTTTTCTAAAATACACCAAGAACACTCAAAACTCAACAATAAGACATGGATTGGCCAAAAGGTTCATACAGTTGTTTTCTGTAAGATGGGTCTAGTAGCACTTAGTTGTCTTTAACTTCATTTGAAACAATTTGGTTAGATTGTATGTGGCAGCTGTCATATCAGCATGCATTTAAAAAAGGGCTTATCAAAATTGGTGAATTATGGGGACTTCCCACATGGCACAGTGGTTAAGAATCTGCCTGCCAATGCAGGGGACACGTGTTCAATCCCTGGTCCAGGAAGATCCCACATGCCGCAGAGCAGCTAAGCCCATGTGCCACAACTTCTGAGCCTGTGCTTTAGAGCCTGAGAGCCACAAATACTGAGTCCACATGCCACAACAACTGAAGCCCATGCTCCGCATCAAGAGAAACCACTGCAATGAGAAGCCCATGCACCACAACGAAGAGTAGCCCCTGCTCTCTGCAACTAGAGAAAGCTCCCATGCAGAAATGAAGACCCAACGCAGCCAAAAAAAAAAAAAAAAAAACCAAATTGTTGAATTTTTGTGTCGCCATTTTAAAATTGAAGATGGAAGAAAAAAGCAACATTTTCGGCATATTATGTTTTATTATTTCAAGAAAGTAGAAACATAACTGAAACACAAAAAAGAGATTTGTGCAGTGTATGGAGAAGGTGCTGTGACTGAACACGTCAAAAGTGATTAGCGAAGTTTCGTGCTGGAGATTTCTCTACAGACGATGCTCCACTGTCGGGTAGACCAGTTGAAGTTTATAGCGATCAAATCAAGACATGAATTGAGAACAGTCAACGTTATACCACGTGGGAGATAGCCAACATACTCAAAATACCCAAATCAAGCCTTGAAAATCATTTGCCCCAGCTTGGTTATGTTCATTGCTTTGATGTTTGGGTTCCACATAAATTAAGCGAAAAAACCTTCTTGACCATATTTCCACATGCAGTTCTCTACTTAAACGTAATGAAAAGGTGCTGTTTTTAAAACAAATTGGACAGGCAATGAAAAGTGGATACTGTACAATAATGTGGAAGAGAAGAGATCATGGGGCAAGCAAAGTGAACCACCACCAACCACACCAAAGGCTGGTCTTCATCCAAAGAAGGTGATGTTGTGTATATGGTGGATTGGAAGGGATTCCCTATTATGAGCTATTTCTGGAAAACCAAATGGTTAATTCCAACAAGTACTGCTCCCAGTTAGACCAACTGAAAGCAGCACTCAACAAAAAGCGTCCAGTATTAGTCAACAGAAAACACATAATCTTCCATCAGGATAACTCAAGACCACATGTTTCTTTGATGAATAGGCAAAAACTGTTACAGCTTGGCTGGGAGGTTCTGATTAATTCACCATATTCACCAGACATTGCACCTTTAGATTTCCATTTATTTAGGTCTTTACAAATTTCTCTTAATGGAGAAAATTTCAATTCCCTGGAAGATTGTAAAAGGCACCTGGAACAGTTCTTTGCTCAAAAAGATAAGTTTTGGGAAGATAGAATTATGAAGTTGCCTGAAAAATGGCAGAAGGTAATGGAACAAAAGGGTGAATATGTTGTTCAATAAAGTTTTTGGTGAAAACAAAAAATGTGTCTTTTATTTTTACTTAAAAACCGAAGGCACTTTTTGGCCAACCCAATACCATGCTGAAGTCAGGTGCTAGAGAAAACTATGCTCTTCAAGAAACTCACATGTGAGAACATCATGCCCTTTTCTTGAGCTAAGTGCTGGAGAAAGTGTGCTTTGCAGTACCCTAGACATGGACAGAAGTGTGCAAACTCAGGAGACTAGTTCTTGTAAAATTATACTGTAGAAATCTGGCAAGTGAGACAAAGAGCTACCAGGAAGAGAACACCCCTTCCCCCTCCTATATCTCTCCAGCACCCTCTGCTAACATGGCTTGACATAGTGCTAGATGGCAAGGAGACATTTATGTAACTACCTCCCTTAGCACAGAACAGTCAAAAAAAGGGTGCTTCTGGATATGAGAGGTAATAAATTTATAACACACAAGCATTGCTATAGCATTGACCCAAGCCTTAATATGAATTACTGCATATTAAATTCTAAAGAGCCGAAATATACCTCAGTTGGTTTGTAAACCTGCTCTAATGGATAGGTCACTGACTTCAGTGTTACTAATCATACACCCTTCAGCAAGTTCTTCTCTAAGCCTCAGTTCCTAAAGCTTCTTTATGTGTTATAAATTGTAAAGAGCTATAGAAGTAAGTTCTCACTTCTTTAATCATTACTATTGGAAAAAATATCCCATAGGGGAACATCATGATGGTTCTTGAAGAGTCTTTGATGTAGGAAATAAATTAGATATGTTTCTTTAACTCCTACTTTGGATCTTAAAATGTTCTACAGAGGTAAAGGAAGTAGAGACCATCTTGAGCTCTTTCATTGCTTTAAAATATTTTTTCCTATTAGACGTTTTCTTAGGATAAGTGTGAAATTAATTGAAAATTATGATTTTGTTTTCTCTATGCATGTGCACACGTGTGTGTGCACACACACACACACAAACACACACATATCCCTCCATGTGTGTGGCTGGGGGAGAAATGAAACACACACATGTTATAAACATTTTCTTTTTTTTTTTTTTTTTTTTTTTTTTTTTTGCGGTACGCGGGCCTCTCACCGCTGTGGCCTCTCCCGTCGCGGAGCACAGGCTCCGGACGCGCAGGCTCAGCGGCCATGGCTCACAGGCGCAGCCGCTCCGCGGCATGTGGGAACATCCCGGACCGGGGCACGAACCCGCGTCCCCTGCATTGGCAGGCGGACTCTCAACCACTGCGCCACCAGGGAAGCCCAACATTTTCTTATGTATTGCATTTAGGTATAACTTCCAGAAAAAAATCATGTAATAATTGTGAGGGTAGTTATTTTTTTAACTTTTTAAAAATTGAAGTATAGTTGATTTACAATATTGTATTAGTTTCTCAAGTGTATAAGTGATTCAGTTACATATTTTTATCAGATTGTATTTCATTATAGGTTATTACAAGATATTGAATATAATTCCCTGTGCTATACAGTAAATCCTTGTTGCTTATCTATTTTACGTATAGTAGTTTGTGTCTGTTAATCCCATACTCTTAATTTGTCCCTCCCTTCCTCCTTCCCTTGGTAACGATAAGTATGTTTTACATGTCTCTGAGTCTGTTTCTCTTTTGTATATACATTGATTTATATTATTTTTTAGATTCCATATATAAGTGATATCATATAGTATTTGTCTTTCTCTGACTTCACTAAGTATAATATTCTCTAGATTTGTCCATGTTGCTGCAACCGCCAATATTTCATTCTTTTTTATGGCTGAGAAATATTCCATTGTATGTGTGTGTGTGTGTGTGTGTGTATGTGTGTGTGTGTGTGTGTGTGTGTGTGTGTGTGGTGTGTACACCACATCTTCTGAAGCCAGTCATCTGTTGGCAGGCACTTGGGTTGTTTCCATGTTTTAGCTATTGTAAATAGTGCTGCTATAAATATCGAGGTGAATGTATCTTTTCATATTAGAGTTTTCTTCTTTTCCAGATATATACCCAGGAGTGGGATTACTGGATCATATGGTAGCTCTATTTTTAGTATCTCTAAGGAGCTCCCATATTGTTTTCCATAGTGGCTGAACCAGTTTTAAATTCCCACCAGTAAATGTAGGAGGGTTCCACTTTCTCCATACCGTCTCCAGCATTTATTATTTGAAGACTTTTTGATAATCATTCTGACTGATGTGAGGTGATACCTCATTGAGGTTTTGGTTTACATTTCTCTAAAAATTTAGCAATGTTGAGCATCTTTTCATGTGCTTGTTGGCCATATATATGTCTTCTTTGGAGAAATATCTATTTAGGTCTTCTGCCCATTTTTTGATTGGGTTGTTTTTTCGCTATTGAGTTGTTGTGAGCTGTTTGTATATTTTGGATATTAACTCCTTGTTGGTCATATCATTTTTAAATATTTTCTCCCATTCTGTAGTTTGTCCTTTCATTTTGTTGATGGTTTCCTTTGCTGTGCAAAAGCTTTTAAGTTTGATTAAGTCCCATTTGTTTATTTTTACTTTTATTTCTTTTGCCTTGGGAGATAATCTCAGAAAATATTTCTAAGATTTATGTCAGAAAATGTTTTGCCTATGTTCTCTTCTAGAAGTTTTATGGTATCATATCTTATATTTAAGAATTTAAATTATTTTCAGTTTATTTTTGTACATGGTGTGAGGGATTGTTTTAATTTCATTGATTTACATGTATCTGTTCAGCTTTCCCAACAACACTTGTTGAAGACACTGTTTTCTCCATTGTATATTCCTGCCTCCTTTGTCATAGATTAATTAACTGTAAGTGCATGGGTTTATTTCTGGGCTCTGTATTCTGTCCCATTGATCTATATGTCTACTTTTGTGCCAATACCACACTATTTTGATCACTGTAGATTTGTAGTATAATCTGAAATCTGGAAGGATAATGCCTCCAGTTTTGTTGTTTTTTCTCAGGATTGCTTTTGCAATTCTAGGCCTTCGGTAGTTCCAAATAAATATTAGGATTATTTATTCTGGTTCTGTGAAAAATGTCATTGGTGTTTTGATAGGGATGGCATTAAATCTGTAGATTGCTTTGGGTAGTATGGCCATTTTAACAATATTAATTCTTCCAGTCCAAGAGCATGGGATTTCTTTCCATTTCAATTTGAATCATCTTCAATTTCCTTTATCAATATTTTATAGTTTTTAGCATAGAGGTCCTTTCACATCCATGGTTAAGTTTATTCCTAGGTGTTTTTTTTTGACATGATTTTAAACAGGATTCATTTTTTACTTTCTCTTTCTGATATTTCATTATTAGTGTAAGGAAATACAACAGATTTCTGTATGTTAATCTTGTATTCTGCTACCTTGCTGAATTAATTTATTAGTTCTAGTAATTTTTGTGTGGAGACTTTAGGGTTTTCTCTATATAGTATCATGTCATCTGCAGATAGTGACAGTTTTATCTCTTCCAGTTTGGATACCTTTTTAAAATTTTTCTTTTCTTGTATGGCTAGGACTTCCATTATTATGTTGAATAGACAGGTGAGAGTGGGCATCCTTGTCTTGCTCCTGAGTTTAGTGTGAAGGCTTTCAGCTTTTCACCATTGAAGGGTATGTTGGCTGTGGATTCATCGTCAATGGTTTTTATTATACTGAGATACCTTCCATTTATAACTATTTTGGTGAGAGTTTTTTTTATCATGAATGGATGTTGAATTTTATCAAATGCTTTTTCCACATCTATTGGGATGACCTTTTTGTTATGTGATGTATCACCTTTATTGATTTGCATACGTTGGACCATTCTTGAGATCCTAGAATGAACCTAAATTGATCATGGAGTATGATCCTTTTTATGTATTGCTGGATTTGGTTTGCTAATATTTTGTTAAGGATTTTTGCAAATACTGTACATTAATCAAAGATACTGGCCTTTAATTTTCTTTTTTTGTAGTGTCTTTTTCTGGGTTTGGTGTAAGGGTGATGGTGGCTTCACAAAATAAATCTGAGAGTGTTCCTTCCTCTTCAATCATTTGGAATAGTTGGAGAAGGATAGGTATAAGTTATTTGTATGTTTGGTAGAATACACCAATGAAACCTTCTAGTCCTGTACTTTATTTTTCAGGGATTTTTTTAATTATTATTACTGATTCTATTTCATTTCTAGTGATTGGTCCTTTCAAACTATCTGTTTCTTCTTGTCTCAGTTTTGGCAGGCTGTATGTTTCTAGAAACTTTTCCATTTCTTCTAGGTTGTCCAGTGTGTTTTCATGCAATTGTCCATGGTATTCTCTTATGATTTTTTGCATTTCTGTGGTATCATTTGTTATTTTTCCTCTTTCATTTCTTATTTTGTTTATTTGAGTCCTGTTTCTTTTCTTCTAGGTGAGCCTGGTTAGAGGTTTGTCAATTTCATTTACATTTTTATAAAAACAGCTCTTGGTTTTATGGAAGATTTTTTCTATTCCTTTTTGGATCTCTATTTATTTCCTCTCCTATCTTTATTTTCGTTCTGCTGACTTTGGATTTAATTTGTTCTTCTTTCTCTAATTCTTTTAGGTGGTGAGTTCGGGTATTTTTTGAGATTTTTCTCGTTTATTGAGGAAGGCCTGTATTACTATGAACTTCACTCTTAGAACAGTTTTTGCTGCATCCCATAGATTTTGTAAGATTGTCTTTTCATTTTCATTTGTCTCAAAGTATTTTCTGATTTCTTCCTTGATTTCATCTTTGACCCATTCGCTTTTTAATACATTTTGGTTTGTCTCCATGTGTTCATACTTCTCCTGTGGTTGATTTCTAGTTTCATATCATTGTGGTCAGAAAAGATAATTGAAATAACTTCTATTCTCTTAAATTTGTTGAGGCTTGTTTTGTGACCTAGTATGTCTATCCTAGAGAAGATTCTCTGTGTGCTTGAAAAGAATGTTTATTCTGTTTTTTTGTGTTTTGGGGTTGTTACTTTTTTTGGATGTAGTGTGCTGTAGATTAAGTCCAACCAGTCTATTGTATCATTTTAGGACCTCTGTTGCCTTATTAATCTTCTTTCTGGATGATCTGCCCATTGATGTAAGTGGAGTGTTAAAGTCTTCTACTATTATTGTATTATTGTCTAATAAAATAATATCCTTTTCTTGTCTCTATCCCTTTATCATTACACAATGCCCTTTTTTGTCTTTACAAAGGGCAAAAAAAATTTTGTATTTTTGTCTTTTGTCTTTATGGCCTTTGTTTTAAAGTCTATTTTATCTGATGTGAATATTCCTACCCCCACTTTCTTGTTTCCATTTGCATGAAATATCTTTTTCCATCCATTCACCTTCAGCCTGTGCATGTATTTCACCCTTAAGTGGGTCACTTGTAGGCAGCATGATGTAGGTTCTTGTTTTTTAATCCAATCTGTAACTCTGTATCTTTTGATGGGAGTATTTAGTCCACTGACATTTAAAGTAATTATTGATAGGTATGTACTTATTTGCCATCTTATCACCTGTTTTCCAATCGTATTTATAGTTCTTCATTTCTTCTTCTTTTTGTTTTTCCTTTGTGGTTTGATGTTTTTCATTTGTAGTATGCTTGAGTTCCTTTCTGTTTGGTTTTTGGAATCTATTGTATGTTTTTGATTTGTGGTTACCATTGAGTTCAAGTATGTTGACCCATAACTATATCTACTTGCTTTAAACTGATAATCATTCAAGTTCAAACACGTTCTAAAAGACCTAAATTTTTATACATTCCTCCCTCACATTTTGTGATTTTGATGTCCTATTTTACATGCTTATCCTTTTACTATTAATTTTAATTATAACCACTTCTACAATTTTTTTTTATCTATGTCCTGATATATAAGTGATCTTTGATCCCTTTATATGTTTTCCTTTCCTATTGTGATTTTCCCTCTCCTGTAGAGTCTTGCTTCTTTTCTGTTTAGTTAAGATCCTTTAATATTTCTTTAGGGTTGGTTTACTATTGCTGAATCCTGTTACTTTTTGCTTGTCTGAGAAATGATATGTCACTCCTTCTATTCTAAATGATAATCTTTCTGGGTAGAGTATCCTAGGATGCAGGTTTTTCCTTTTCAGAACTTTGAATATACCCTGCCACTTCCTAGTGGCCTGCAAAGTTTCTGCAGAGAAATAAGCTGAGAGCCTTAAGGAAATTCCCATGTATATGACTGTTTTTCTCTCTCTGCTTTTAGAATCCTCTCTTTATCTTCAATTTTTGCCATTTTAATTATGATATGTCTTGCTGTGGGTCTGTTTGGGTCCATCTTATTTGGGACCCTCTGTGCTTTCTGTACCTGGATATTTGTTTCTTCCTTTATGTTTGGGAAATTTTCAGCCATAATTTCTTCAAATACACTTTTGATCCCCTTGTCTTTCTCTTCTCCTTCTGGAACCCCTATTACATGTAAGTTGGCATACATTATATCATCCCACAGATCTTGCACATTGCTCTTTTTTTTTTTTCATTTGTCTTTCTGTCTTCTGTTCTGATTGTGTAATTTCCATTATTCTGTCTGTCAGATCACTTATCTGATCTTCTGTGTCATTTAGTCTGCTATTCATTGCTCCTAGATTGGTTTTTATCTCAGCAATTGAATTTTTTTTTTATTGCAGTATGCGGGCCTCTCACTGTTGTGGCCTCTCCCATTGCGGAGCGCAGGCTCTGGACGCGCAGGCTCAGAGGCCATGGCTCATGGGCCCAGCCACTCTGCGGCATGTGGGATCTTCCTGGACCAGGACATGAACCTGTGTCCCTTGCATCGGCAGGCGGACTCTCAACCACTGCGCCACCAGGGAAGCCCAAATTGACTATTTTTGAATGGCTTGTTTTATAGTTTCTAGCTTCTTGTTACAGTGATCTGCATTTTCTATTAATAATTTTTCTTAATTCCTTTAGCATTTTTATTACGTCCTTTTTGATCTCAGAATCTAGTAGACTGGTGAGGTCTGTTTCATTATTTGTTCTTTCAGCTGATTTCTCTTATTCTTTTAATTGGGATTAGTTTCTCTGTCTTTTCATTTTACCTATCTTTCTCTACCTCTATGAATTTAGGAGAAAGAGTTATCTGCTGTTGTCTTGAAGGGGTGTTTTTTATGTGGAAGTGTCCCTTTGTTGACTGTCTGTGTCCAGTATTTTTGGTTCAAAGGCTGGTTTTTGCATGGATACCAGCCACATCTTTCCTGAGTGTGCTGGTCACTATACCCTTGATAGGGGTGTGGTTGGTCTTGGGATATTTAAAGCCTGTGCATGATGTGAGAAGGGGCTTCCTCCCTACTCTGTGGCTGTTGCTGCCGTTGGGGGAAGGGTCTGCTCCACAGTTGGAGTAGGAGCTCTAAGGGTCAGGTTTGATCAGACTCTGTAGCCCTTGAGTGTGTGCCCTGCCCCAAAGGAGGTGATTGCTGAAGCAAGTGAGACACATGTGGTCACAGAGAACCTATGCACCACCTGAGCAGGTATCCTAGGGTCCACTCAGTAGTAGCCCAAGGTCATGTCCCTTTCTCTGTTGTGTTCATCCCAGATCTAGTGCAAGGCTATGGTGTGGAGTAGGCTGGTGTCAGGCATCAGGGCATTGTGGCTGCAAGAATTGAGGTAGTTGCACTGCAGCTTGAGATCTGGCTGCCTCTGTGGCAGACTTCTCCCAGGATCTGTCTGCCCCAGATCTAGCACTAAGCTGCCTTTTAGAGTGGACAGAGCCAGGGTGTTCTCTCTGGGAAAGGAACCATTGTGTACTCCTGCCCAGCGCCTGCCTGCTAGAGATTCAGCACTTAGGCGCTGCGTGCTCTTGTGGCTGCATCCCGTGTGCATGCTGACAATGGCCTCCAAGCCTCCTTCAGGATATACTCCAGGTGCCCCTCTCTGCCTCTGCATAGCTAGACCAAATCTTTCCCCAGATCTGATGGCAGGTTGTGGTTTGGAGGGGGCGGGGCCAGGGTGTTTGCCCCTTTGTATTGGGAAGGGCGGAAACGCAACAGCCACCAGTGCAAGGCTCTCTGCCTGATTGTTAGCATGCCTGCATGCCTGCATGCTTGCAGTACAGTCTAGGCTTCTCCAGCCCTTCTGTCTCAGGGGATTTCCCAGCAGGCAAGGGGACTTCTCTCCTCTGTGCAAGACACCAGGACTGAAATGCCCAGATCTTGCCTTGACCTGCTCACTCTCCAAGGCGAAAGTCCACGCATGTGGACTATCTCTTCCAAACAGATCCTTCTCTGAGGCACATGCCCTAACCCAAGGCCTTTTTTGTTTTTTCTGTCCTTCCTGGTTACATGGAGACCTTTCTTGCAGCTTTAGTTGAATAGGAGTTTTTCTGCCACTTTCCAGTTACTTTTCTGTGAGAACTGTTCCACATATAGATGTCTTTTTGATGTATTTGTGGGAGAAGGTTAGCTCCAGCTTCTCCTACTTCGCCATCTTGATCCCCTCATTCAAATACGGTTATTTATTACTTGACTCAGCTTTCCATGTGGTTTCATTAATGATTCACTATTTTAAAAATGTTCTCTATTGGTTTGAAAGAGTTTTATATCATTTATGGGAACATGTTAATTTCTAAAAATTTTAGTCACAAACGGATACCAAATTTTTTTAAATGACCTATTAGTATTTATAAAGATAGTCATATGATATTCACCTTGGCCTATTTATACGATTAATTGCATTATTTTCCAGTTTCATTTCTTTCCAAGTTTGGTTGGCCTATGTTTTTTTGCTGCTGTTTTTTTTTTTTATCATTTTTAAAATAGAAGTATAGTTAATTTACAATGTTGTGTTAGTTTCAAGTGTACAGCAAAGTGATTCAGTTATCTATATCTATATACACATATTCTTTTTCAGATTGCTTTCCATTATAAGTTGTTACAAGACATTGAGTACATTTCCTTGTGCTATACAGTAGATCTTTGTTGTTTATCTATTTTATATATAGTAGTGTGTATCTGTTAATCCCAAACTCCTAGTTTACCTCTCCCCCTCCCCCCATTTGGCATCCCCTTTGGTAACAATAAGTTTGTTTTCTATGTCTGTGAGTCTATTTCTGTTTTGTAAATAAGTTCATTTGTATTGTTTATATGTTAAATCTAATATTTAACTCAAATTACACCTAAAAATATGGATGGTATTTATATTTGGTAAAAGTTTTTCATGTCTTTTTATTTCTTGCAAGTTTTTCTCATACTTAGAAAAATCTCTCTTATCTCTTGTTATATATCTACTTTATTTATACACTGTTAGAATATAATTTTCACAAAGTGTTAGAAATCTTTTGTTAAGGAATCAGTTCTTCCATTTATTTTAAAATGCTATTGCTTCTTTCTGTATCCAGGTTTGACCTACTTTCTTTCCTTCCTTCCTTTTCTCTCTCCCTCCCTCCCTCCCTCCCTTTCTCCCTTCTCTCTCTTTCTTTCTTCACTACCTTTTCCCCCTGATTTTATGAAGGTGGGGATTTGCTTTGCTTTACTTTTCTAACTTGTATTTTCTGATGTAATAACTTTTCTTCATTCTTTCTTATTTAATGAATCATTTAATGGTAAGTGGTAATGTAAGTTTGTGATTGTAGCTTTGTTCCCCTTAATGGTTAAGATTCTTATTTTATTATTTTTCAAACTACTATGCAAACTACTTCTACATGTAGTGTTTATTCCCTCTTTGATGCAACACATATTTTTCAAATTTATTTTACTGAAGTGTAGTTGATTTACAGTGTTGTGTTAGTTTCTGCTGTATAGCAAAGTGATTCAGATATATATATACACATATATATATGTATATATATATTCTTTTTCATATTCTTTTCCACTATGGTTCATTACAGGATATTGAATATAATTCCCTGTGCTATACAGTAGGACCTTGTTGTTTATCCATTCTATATATAATAGTTTGCATCTTCTAATCCCAAACAACCAATCCATCCTTTACCCCCAAACCTTGGCAACCACAAGTCTGTTCTCTATGTCTGTGACTCTGTTTCTGTTTCATTAGTAAGTTCATTTATGTCATATTTTAGATTCCACATATAAGTAATATCATATGGTATTTGTCTTTGTCTGACTTATTTCACTTAGTATGATAATCTCTAGGTCCATCCATGTTGCTACAAGTGGCATTATTTCATTCTGTTTAATGGCTGAGTAGTATTCCATTGTGTATATGTACTACAGCTTCTGTATCCATTCATCTGTCAGTAGACATTTAGGTTGCTTCCATATCTTGGCTATTGTGTATAGTGCTGCTGTGAACATAGGGGTTCATGTATCTTTTTGAGGTAGTTTTGTCCAAATATATGTTCAGGAGTGGGATTGCTGGATCATATGGAAACTCTATTTTTAATTTTCTGAGGAACCTCCATACTGTTTTCCATAGCAGCTGTACAGTTTACATTCCCACCAACAGTGTAGGAAGGCTCTCTTTTCTCCACATCCTCTCCAGCATTTGTTATTTGTACATTTCTTAATGAAGGTCATCCTGACTGGTGTGAGGTGATACCTCATTGTAGTTTTGATTATGCAACACATATTTATAAACTTATTTTACAGAAAATTTCAGCAACATAAAGATAGAAATTTTACATTTTACATTGGTTATGAATTTATTGTTCAGTTTATTTCAACATCTGCTGCTCTTGAGATTCACTGATGATTTCAGGATTGCCTAATATAACACCTATTTTTGTAGTCAAATATTCTTAAAATAAAATTCTAGTACCTTTATAATTATATAAGAAATACTTCTAGCATAACTTTCATGAGTGAAAGAAGAGTGTAAATCTTATCCATTATTGGATTACATTCCTTAAAGAGTGCTAAGCACATAATAATATAAATAAATAAATAAATATTATTTATTAAATTGTGAATAAGTTTTACAGTACTAATTTTAACCCATAACCATTAATTTAAACTTAAGTATCGGCGTCCCGCGGTGACGGAGGCCCGACGTGAACGGCCAGCGCCGACTGGCGCTCGCCGCGCTCTAACGGTAGACCAAGCTGTTGCTCGCTGCCTTCTCGGTCCCTGCGGGAGTGCGGGCCGGGGGCGGCCCCCAAAAGTAAGAGACGCGGGAGGAGCAGGTCTGCGAGTCGAAGTGTCGCGGCGGCGCACTTGCAGCAAGAATCGGGAGGGGCCGGAGACCGCGAGGATAGGCCCAGGAGCAATGGCGTCCAAAGAGGAACAAGCAGTAAAAAATCTCAACATGGAAAATACCCAACAGGAAAAGGAAGGCGGGGACCAGGCCTCTTTGCAGAATGGAGAGGAATCGCGCGATTTAGGAGGGGGTAGAGGCCAGAAGCCTGGAGGAAATGTCAGGCTGGGACGGATTAGACGACTTGTCCCTAATTTTCGATGGGCCATACCCAGCAGGCATATTGATCACAATGAAGTGGGGGATGATGTAGAAAAGCACGTAGGGCAGATGATGGAAATCAGGAGAAAGACTAAGAAGCAGCAAATGAGGCATCATTTGCGCTACCAAACTCCTGAACCTGACAATCGTTATGAGTTTTGCCTTATACCTTGAATCCTAAGATTATCCCTGAGGTCAGTAACGTGGCCTCTGCTCTACATGCTTGTAGTTTTTCTGATTTACTTTTTCTGTAAACCTTTTGGTGTTTCCACTTACCAGTTTCTAATTGAATATTGCTTTGTCTCTGTGAAACTTTCTGTCACCAGGGCAATTTCATCCAGTTATAGGAAAATTATTCTTTTCATAATACGAAATTAATAAAGCAGTTTACAAAGCAAAAAAAATAAAAATAAAAAAAATAAACTTAAGTATCATATATTTTAGGACACTCTGACTTTTTAAAATTTCCATGACCTATTAAAAGGTGATTATATTAAAATCTCCCTAACCAATTAAACAATCTGTACTTTGTATATTGACCTAAAATTATTTAAAAAGCTATACATGACCAGTGCAGATAATTAGCCAATATATGTGTATCAAAACGTAGTAAGTCCCCTACATATGAACAAGTTCCATTCTGAGAGCACATTTGTAAGTCCAATTTGTTCGTAAGTCCAATAAAGTTAGCCTAGGTACCCAACTAACACAATGGGCTATATAGTACTGTACTGTAATAGGTGTATAATACTTTTCACACAAATAATACATATAAAACAAATGAACACAAAAAATAAAGAAAACATTTTTAATCTTACAGTATAATACCTTGAAAAGTACAGTATAACAGCTGGCATACAGGGGCTGGCATCAAGTGAACAGGCAAGAAGAGTTACTGACTGGAGCAGGGACAGGAGGTGGGAGATGGTAGAGCTGAAGAATCGTCATCAATAGGAGATGGAGGGCAACTGCAATTTCACTCACTCCTGACATTGATAGCACAGGTTCTTGTTCTTTGCTGGAACCAGATGCATGTTTGCATCTTTGAAAGTTCGCAACTTGAAGGTTCCTATGTAAGGGACTTACTGTATAAGTATGAACCACTTACCTGCTTGTTCCATGATTCAAGTATAGTTACTCTTAGTATTCAAGTTTGTATTCTCCTATGTATGTTTCTCATAATACAGAAGTTACATATTCTTTCACTAAGAGCTATTTTTCATATTTTAAATTATATGAAAAAGTCTACAAGTAAATGTTTAATTTACTTAAACTTTAATTTACCTAAAAAAAGTTTAATGTAGTGCCCTGTGCTCTTTTTCTTCTAAAAATATCTTAGACTGCATAACTTAGAATAGAGGATTCTTTAGAACTGAAGAAATAAACATGTCATGTGTATCTTTGTGTAGAGGTAACTATAGTTAAATGTATGTGACACTGTGGTTTTTAATATTTTTACATAACTTTAACACTTAATGGTAATACCATTAATATCTTCTGATAGTACTACTTTCAGATTTACTTTATTATTTTTAAAAGCAAACTAATAGTCCATACTACAGATGTATATTGTGGCTTATTTAATTATTCCCCTCTTGATAGGTAATTCAATTGCCCCTTATATTCTCTATTAAAAATATTTCTTTAGCAAACAACATGTTAACAGGAATGTTATTGCATAGATTTCTATGAATGGAAGTGCTAGGTCTAACAGTATAACATTTTTAGAATATTGATAGGTACTTCTACCAGCCTACAAAGCAACTTAATGTGAATTAAGAAATGCACTAATTCTTCTAGGTAGACACAGCTCAGTTCCAGGACAGGAGGCTTGTCTAATGGAGCACAGGCTTCCTCCCTTTCTCTCCTTGGCCTGTCACCCTTGATAAAATAAACAACTTGCACATTTGTATATGGTGGCCCTACATAATGTACTCCCTAAATTGTGGGATATACTCTCCTTATAATGCTGAGTATATCTTACCATTATTTAAATTTGCATTTCCTTACCACTAGTAAGATTGACCATCCTTTTATATATTCATTACCCTTTTGTCATTACAAGCTTTCTACCTACAGTTATTGACAATTAATTCAACATTTCTTTAGTAATAGTGCTTTGAAATATGAAGGTGAATGAACCTACCTGTAGGTAAACTAGTAATCACTAAAGTGTTTAAAATATATTTGCATAGTAAAATTCATTTAACTAATGGCATTGAATTGAATTCAGCTAATAAATTTACATGTTTATTGTCCATTAATTTCCATATACATACCCTCAAATTCATTAAAAATTATCAGGGGCATACAATTAGCCATGATCATGAAAACACATTACAAGGAACGCTATGCATTGTTAATTATGGGAATGGAAAGCTTAATTGCTCACATTAAAATAATTGATAAGCTTATTGTATGTAGTTCTGCCATATAAAATAATAGGAAACAAGATTTCCTGAAGTGCATTGGCATTTGAATGGAAAATGCCTATATGAACACCAAAAAGCATTAAAATGCATTATTTATTTTCACAAGAAGGTGAATGACTCAATTCAGCCTGATTAGTAAAAAGAGTTGACGTTATAAAACTGGTTCCTGCACAACGTGTCATGATCTGTAATTTGACTTCCTAAAGGCACTGACATTGAGGAACAAAGTGGCTATGAAGCCATTCATAAATTGGCCTTACTTTTTCTCCCTCAACCCCATCAGTACTCACCTTTCACCCTAGCTCTAGAAATATAAATCTGAGTGCAATTCCTTGCATATACTACAGGAAATAACTGATCTCTTGGTTTATCGACACTTTGAAGAACTACTCATTTTCAGAATATGTAATATAGTCAAAACGAAGTCCTTTCCTATTCCTCGAAAATATTTATAAAGTGCACTGACATTGTGCTGCTAAAATTTCTAATCAATCATCACAAACTGAATGTGGCCTCAGAATGTTTTCAAAAAATTAATTCAATTGTCTGTCTGTTCATGCATCAAAATATCTATTAAAATTTAATATGAACCAGGATACAGTAGTAACAACAAAAAAAAGCAAGTCTCTGTTTTCAGAAGATTTACATTCTGAATGGGGTGCCAGAGAGTAACAGACAAGATATAAATAAATGAACATAGACTCTTTTGTGTGGTGATTAATGAAGATAAATGAAGAAAACTCAAGGCAAGGAGATATTGAGTGAATAAGTAGGGTACTATTTTAGATGGGATAGAAACTGAGGCTGTTTTTTCTAAAAGGACTAGAAAAAAGTGAGGAAATTAGCCAAAATCCTTATATAAGGGAAGAGCAATTCAGGCAGGAGAACAATACAAGAACTCTGAGATGAACCATGCTTACATGTTCAAAGAACAGAAATGAGGCCAGTGTGGCTGGAAGAGGAGACTGGTAGGAGATGAAGTCAAAGGGATAAAGAAGTGTTTGGGAGATCACAGAGAGTTTTGAATTTTAGTCTGAGTGAGATGAGAAGCCACTGGATTGTTTCAAAGAGAAGAATGTAGGTTTTAAAGGGTCTTTTTTTTGTTATTGCTGTGTGGTTTGTAGAGGGCAATAGTAGAAGCAGGAGGTTATTGTAATAACCTAGATGAGAAATACTGATGGCTCAAAGTCAGGTGGTAGTGGTAGAACTGGTTAGAAGTTATTAGATTTTTGATTTGTGGAGTTAGAGACAATATTTTTTGTCAATTTAGAGCCAGTAAGTTTGGATGTGGAGTGTGACAGAGGGAAGTCAGGATTTGGGGCCTGAGCAACCGGCAAAATGATTGTCACTTCATGGGGTATTAAATTTTTAGGAGATAAATACTGATTAACTTATTTAGACTGAACTGCTTGGTAACAGAAATGGTAAATATTTGTTTTGGCTTGTGATCCCTGAAAAATTAGTGAGGCACACTGAGGGCAGCAGGAAATGAGAAATTTTGAGAACCTCTGGTATATGCTGATGGGAGTAGGGAGGGAATGATGCATGATTAGGGAGAAAGTGCAGACAATTACAAGAGAAGCATATGAATAGCTGATAAATAAGGGAAGCCAGTGAACAAATTCAGGATGTACTCTTAGATATGACTACCAGCTCTTTATCCTTTGAAAAATACAAGAAGTGGAGTCTGGGACAGTAGATGGTTTTATTAGTGGGAGTGGTAGTCATTCTCTTTTAATAGCTTTTATTTTCATTACTTGAAAATGAGGAATAAGGAAAAGAACATGAGATATGAGGAGACAGAGGTATAAAATAATCATTGAAGAGATTATGAGAGTGAACTAGCTGAGTAAAAGCAACAGTTTTGCTAACCAACACCAAGGGCCAACGTTATTGTTCATCAAGTTAAATTGACACTAGACTAGTTTTATATTTATACACATACATTAGCTATTTAGATGAAGATATGAAATAGTGTTGGACTTAGGGTTCACTCTTCATGTACAATAGAATGTGTGAGTTTCCAGAGAGATAAAAGTGTATATAAGGAGTTATTAAAGAGATGATTGGTATAATATAAACCAGATAAAGAGTGAATTGAGATCATAGGTGAAATAAGAGTCAATGAGAATTTTGTAAGATTAATGGATTAATAAATAAGTTGGTGGATTCAAATTTTTTGGAGTTGTAGTATTAGGGTAAATGAGTTAGAAATGTAGAAGGTATTAGAAGTAACTTCTACCAGTGTATCAGAATTACCAAGAAATAAAACAGTAATAATGTAAAGAAAAAAAAGCAACAGTAAGGTTTTTGTTTGTTTGTTTTTTTACTGTTTAATAACACTAAGTTGCTAAAGTACTGAAGAAATGAGAAATGAGGTGGAAATCTGTAAACAAATGCAAAAAGCAATGGGTGATATTATCATGAATTTAGAATGAAGGAAAGAGTTTTAAAGAAGTTGGAAAATAATGATTGGGAAGTGGCAATGAGGAGCAAGGTGAATATATAATCTGTGTCTAGGAACAATGTTAGCCTGAGGAGTAGGAGAAAAATGTATATATTAATCAGGAGGGTTGAAGAGGAATCAACCAACTCTAGAAGAGA
Organism: Orcinus orca; assembly: GCF_937001465.1. Classification (NCBI taxonomy): domain Eukaryota; kingdom Metazoa; phylum Chordata; class Mammalia; order Artiodactyla; family Delphinidae; genus Orcinus; species Orcinus orca. The sequence goes on from NC_064559.1 coordinate 119,883,701, forward strand.
TAGGTTAATATCAATTAAAGAAAGAAGATGAATGGAACATCAGCAAGGATATTATTGAGAGTCGAAATTTTGGGGATTGGGGATTCTGAGCTTCAGATTAGAATGATTAAAGGTTGGGAAAGGTGTGTGAGATTAAGTCTATGTAAAGCCCAAAGGAGATCTTGTCTAGGTGATGAGGCATGAAAATGAATGACAACTTGGGAATACTGGGTTTTCTGTAAATCTTGGGGTTATTGAAATAGTTTTGATGATCTCTTAGACAAATTGAATGTTTGCCCAAGAGTGTCCAGAGGGGGTCTGTGATTATTGTCTAAGAGGTGAGGATAGGGTTTCCAGGCACATGTGAATTATGTGGGTCCCTGATTCAGGAAAACCATAGTAAAATTCAGCCAATAGATGTTCTTTGGTACTAGAAGGATGATTTAGAATAGATTAGAATTTTTAAATTTGAAATGATACATATTTTCCATAAATAATATTTAAAGTCATATTTAATGTCAATTTCTAGATCCTAGGGAATTTATGTTCCCTTTTATTTAGAACAAAATCTAAATCTAAAATCCCTTTAGGGATATGGTTATGATTGATGGATTGATTATAGAAGGAAACTAATATAGATATCTTGTTATATACAGTTTTAGATAAAATGTAAAATATTTTAATGAACATTTCCTTATAGAAGATATTCTACCAATCAAGGGTCCCATACAAGCAGATACCATCATTTTCCAAAGTGCTTTGAGCAAAACCAAAATTTGTTGACCTGTTTAGTTGGGAATGTTCCACTTGTTGCAGAGCTCTTTGTTCTTGCTAAGGAATAATTAAGCTAAAAATAATCATTTATTTTATAACTTAATTTCCTCCTTAGACTTCTGAGTGATCTGAACTTTCAAGTAAAAGTTAATGGTATGTATTTTATAGCCATCAATTAATTTACAAATAGTGATCCTAATATTCCTCAGTTCTTTGGAGATCAGCCTTCTGACCACATTGGGCATATGGAAAAGTGCCAAATTGAAATATTATAAACAAACTCTGAATATTCAGCAGTAATTAATCTGAGAAATGATGAGAATATTTTTTCACTCAATATGATTGATCACCTTAGCAACTAGAAAGAAAGGAACAATCACTTTGATTTGCAATATTTAAAATATTCAAGCCACTCCAAGAAAAATATGAGAGAAATAAACTGAAACAAGTTGATAGAAAATGAGAACAAAGAATATGGAAAGAAACAATGGAATGTAGAAGTTGTGGGCACAAGAGGGCTGTCAAAGATTCAAAAAATCGTGATTGTGTGGTCTTACAGTACCTAAAAAACAAGAAAAATAAAATCTTTATCTACTGAGATAAGAGATTTGTTTCCAAAGTGTTTATTGACTAATTTTTTAATCATACATAATATTTAATTCATATTATTGGTTGTCAGATTTAACAAATAAAATAAAAAGTGACCAGTTAAATTTGAACATTAGATAAACACTAATTTTCAAGTAAAAGTATGTCCCATACATTATTATTATTATTATTATTATTCATTGTTATCTGAAGTTCAAATTTAACCAGACATCCTAAATTTTAGCTGGTGACCCTAGTAATAGTGCTTATATAAATAAATAACCACAAAATGTCAGAGTAACTAAGTCCTTTAAGTTTTTAAACCCCAGAGACAGAATTTACTTAGCCTGGTTACACCTGTTATGACTTTATCATAAAAAATGTTAGCAGTGTGACAGTGGTAACTTATGTTACCCTAGTGTTGTCAGCTGTGCAGTGGGAATAATATCTACTTCATAGATTTGCTGAATAGATTATCAGGGACATAAATGTAAAACACTTACTAAGGACTTTAATCAGCAGAGCTGTTATTCCCATATACCTCAGGCTTAACTGTAGGTTTACCCTTTGGCATGACATGTGGATTGATGATTAGGATAGTGAAGCACAGAACACTGGGAACATAAGGAAACTTAGATAAAGAATTGCAAATTCTCTATTTTAGCAGAAAATAAACTGAGATTTAGGATAAAAAAGTTCACTTTAAAGAACATATGCTATACTTAGATATTTAGTGTTCATTTCTCCATAAATTCACTAAGTTATGGGTAAAAATCTATAGACAATGTACATTATTTTTCAAGAAAATGAAAAAGGGATAGGGTGTTTTAAAAACATGTCACAAAGGAAGCTGATATACTCCTCAGCTTGTTTAAGTTATCAAGAGCCAGCTAAAGTTAGTAGTCTCGGTGAGTTAAGGATTTTTGGCAATATCTAAGAACATTTTTAATGCATTTTGCAATTTGGCAATTTGTTAAAAATTATGAGAAAAGAGAGAGACATCATGTCCCTTCTTAATAATGAAAAATATTAGCTCTGACTTTACCCTATATTGCTTGTGGGCATGTGTTTAATTTAGTCGAATTGAACTGGAACCACTGTAGAATATAAAGTAACCAAGAATGTTCCTGTAAGGAAAGAATGCTAGATGTTAAGGGGAAACTAGGTGTACCATATCTTTTAATAAATATAATAATCAAAAATCCTGACAAATGAATGTGTTCTATTCTCAATTTTCTTTTGAAATGTATATGATACTTGTGATGGTTAACTTTGTGTCAGCTTGGCTGGGCCACAGTGCCCAGATATTTGGTCCAACATTATTCTAGATGTTTGTGTGAAGGGTTTTTTTTTTTTTTTCCAGTGAGATTAACATTTCTTGAATGTTAAAGTAGATTACCCTCCATAATGTAATGTGAAGACCTTAGTAGGTGAAGTAGATTACCCTCCATAATGTGATGGGCTTTGTCCAATCAGTTGAAGACCTTAGGAGAACAAAGAAAACTCCCCTCAGCAAGAAGGAATTTCGCCAGCTGACTGCCTTTGGACTCCAACTGCAACTATTCCCTGGGTCTCCAGCATGCCGGCCCTCACTGCAGATTTTGGATTTACCATCCTCCTCAATCACATGAGCCAGTTCCTTTAAAGAAATGTCCCTCTCTCAATCTCTATCGCTAACCTCTCTATCACTATCCTTTTATCTATATCTATATCCTTTACCTTTACCTATACCTATATATCTATATCTATAGCAACATATCTCCTGATGTTCTGTTTCTCTAGAGAATCCTAATACACAGCGCTTATGTTTTTCATTGATTTTTTTTGTTTTTAACAAATAGGAAGTTGTGGCTATACCAATTTTATATTAAACCATTATCTAAACATGTGAAATGAAAGTCAGACAAGCAAGGGATAATTAAAAATAAAAGTAAATATTTTACCCTAGTCCATGTGTCTTAATATGTAGTATGAGAATTACAATTGAAAATTACCCAAGTAGGTGTCCCAGTGTTTTAAAGGTATTGCACCATCCAATAAGTGCCATTATTTTCATTCTTTCAAGAGATTAAAAAGTTAAAACCTAACTTACATACCAGCAATGATTAAGCAAATATCCTTTTTTCCTTTAGGCCTGTCGCCTATTCAACAGTGAACACACTTGGAGCCTAAGATGTTTATGGTAGGCAGATTGCAGTTATCCTGGCTATTCAACCCTTTCTAATTGGAGCCCCAGGCTTGGATCTCTCACATACCACATTGTGTACAACACTGCTCTGGTAGACAAATAAGTAGAAAAAATGAAAACAAGAAAGGCAGACTGGGTTTTTAGGAGGCAGGTTGAGAGAGTATGACATCCAATAGCCTGAAGCTCCTCACTGTGATGAAGGCTGTGAAGAGGTGCTAATGCTCCGTGTTCTTCATGGCAGATAGATTTAGATGGGTCCTTCCTAGATGCCAGAAGGTAGATTTAAAATTAAATAGCAAACAGTTACTACCAGTATGAAAGTAGTGTTCACTACAGCTCTGCACAGAGTGTTGGTAACACATGTACCTCCAATCTGGTGTTCTGAAAAGCACTGAACTGGGAGAGAAAATTCAGTGTGAGCAAGTCGGCAAATGCTATGAACAAATAGCTCTAAAACTCTGGGAAGGAGCAGCGAGGTAAACCAGCACAAAGAATATATTCTCAGTGAATCTAGGTCAGCCCAGAGGTAGAATTTAGATTCACAGGGCCTCTGGAAACATGTTATGATATCATTGTTTATAGCATAGATGACAACTGTACAAATATAGCCTCGTTTGTGCTCAAATTATTTTAAGGATTTGGACATTCTTTTTAAATCTTTCTACAGAGTTTTTTTTACTACAAGAAATTTTGTACTTCTGTGAAGTTCGCAGTATTTGCTGGCCTCCCTGCTGATGGTAGGTGCTGAGGATGTCTAATGTTAGTACATCAGGCTGTAATAAAATAGGCATGAGAACACTGGCTGTCAGAACACTAATTTGGAAATGTATCTCTACCCTGTTTGTACACATGAATTAATCTGGAGAAAAGATTAACTACATGCTATTTGTTAGCCATTAGCTTGTTACCAGTCAATGAGCAAGGTGACAAAAATGATGTTGTTTTTGCATTATTCCTCTAGGAGTCAATGGAAAATACGGAGTTTAAAGAAGCAAGTTATTTTCAGTCTTGATGAAAAAGCATGAAATTTTAGCAAGTGCATTCGTCAGGCAGTGATGGTATGTACTGTAGTTTATGGACTTGAATTTTAAAGTATTTCTTTGAATCTTTTTTCTTTTTTATCCATACATACTCTTAGAGGAGGTGGAATAAGTCACCACTGCAAATGTTCAGGTGCTCATTATATTCTTTAGACCCTTAAATAGACTTTTCCTTCACATATGTAGTTAACTTAAAATAATGGCATAACTCCATTTACAGCCTAAATGCTTGTGATAAATAGTCCATTATCTTTACCACCCATTCTTATTAGTAAATAAACTGTATCTTTTGTTCTTTGACTTTTATTTCTTCAATTAAGCAAGTTGATCTGCTACGATGGTTCTGAGCAAGGACTCTGGAATCTAAATATCTGTCTTTAAATCTGGATTCTAGAACTTTTTTAGCTATGTAATCCCAATCAAATTAATTCATGTCTTCAGTGCTTTAATTTTCTTATTTATAAATTGAGAAGAACAATAGTACTTAATGCATATAGTACACTAAGTTATAGGTTATAAGCACTTAGAATAAATCCTGGCATATAGTGAGCACTTTATACATATTAACTATCATTACTGCAGTCTTTTTAGTTTATTCTCTTTTATTTCATTGGCACTGTCAGATCTCCATTATCTTCCAGGTAAATTACTACAACAGCCTTCTACTCAGTATTTTCCTGTAATCTTCACCTACCTCAAGTTCATGTACACTGTTGCCAGCATGACCATATCAAATGCAGAACTGTTTATATCACTCCTCTGATGAAAAGTCTTCAATTTTCTCTATCTTCTTCAAGAGGAGGTCAAAATTATTTTTACAACATTTATGTCCCTTTGTGAGTTGACATCTTCCTGTCTCATCAACCTCATCTATTTCCACTTGGCATCTTGAACTTTATGTTTTAGCCACATGGAACAATTTCTATCTCCTTAAACACATCCTCAATCTCTCTGTGAGTGTGTCTTTGCACATTACACTTAATCTTCCTGTTATACTGATTCTTTAATAGTAAAATTAAATTCATCTTTCAAAACTCAGTTATCCAAAAAAGGTTACTAACTTTCCCCATCCAACCTATATTTTATGTGTTTTGTGACCCCCAATTTCAGTAAATTTTTACTTGTTCAAAGCATTTTTATGTTGCATTGAAATTATGTGTTTATTTCTCAGCATTGTTTTCAAGTTATGTCATAGGTATTCTGTATTTTATCTTAGAATTTCCAGAATTTACACTGCAGTGCTCTGAACATAGTAGGTCCTTCATAAACGTTCGTTAGGAGTGATGCAGTTATTTAAACTGTGCTTTCTTACACCTTGGTAAAACCTTTGCAGTATGAGATAAACCTCTGGGTAAAAGCAACTTATTCTGGAAGGTACAAATTAGCAGTAAGGACTAACAGAATCTAGGTCCTGGAGTAGGAGTTGAAAGATGGTATATGAAGAAGAAATTAAACATTACCCAACATTGCTGTATGCTTTAAAACAAAAAAAAACCCCAAACACCCAAAACCAAATAATAATAAAAAAAAAAAACCCAAAACGTAAGCAATACAGAAATACAGTTAGAGCTATAATCAATTCAGAGGTGAAATTACAACTATATACTTCTCTCAAACCCCATCATTATGGTATTTGCTTTACTCAACCTTGAACTAGTCTTTATTTCCCTGCTTTAGGCTGGATACAGAATTGTGCACTGTCATTTTAACTTAGTATTATATGTCAAAGATTTCATAATCCTTTAAATAGTTATTGGAAACTGTGATTAAAATGCCTTCATAATATCATAATTTTGTAAAACAATTTATACAAATGTTGGGAAAAATAATATCACAGACTAAGAAATTAAAAATAGGACCTTGGGGCTTCCCTTGTGGCTCAGTGGTTGAGAGTCTGCCTGCCGATGCAGGGGACGCGGGCTCCTGCCCCGGTCCGGGAAGAACCCACATGCCGCGGAGTGGCTGGGCGCGTGAGCCGTGGCCTGAGCCTGCACGTCCGGAGCCTGTGCTCCGCAACGGGAGAGGCCACAGCAGTGAGAGGCCCGCGTACCACAAAAAAAAAAAAAAAAATACCATCAATGATTCCCTTGACATTAGTCTTGAGGTCAGGAGGAGGGCAAGAGCCTTGTGACCATAGGTATGAGATGTAAGAGAGCATATCCCCAATTAGGAAAAGGAGAGATAGATTTGTACTTATAAAGTAATTAAAAGCTAAATGTGGGACTCATAACATGTCACGTGATTTGTGCAGTAAATACTTCAGATCTATAACTGGTATATAATGTCTAAACAGGAAGACAAATATAAAAATTTTTGCATTAGTTTAATGTGAATTGAAGTTGTATTTATTATGGAGACTGGCTTTATCATAATCACTCTTTTATTGTTGACAAGTTATGTAATTTTTTTGCTGTTTTAAAAAGTACTGCATAAACATCCTTTTACCTAGATTTTGGCTGAATTGCTGATTGATTTTCTCATGAATGACTTGTAGTAAAATAACTAAATGGGTAATGTGAATTTTGTTATGGCTTTTGGTAAGTATAGACAAGTGACAATTAAAAAGCTCTTTTTTTGTTTATATGTTTTTGTTTTTCACAGTATATCTGCATATGCATTGTCTGTATCACTATAACTTCAATAAAATCACTTCAGATTTTGGAAAATATTACCCTATTGCTTAAATTATCCATTTCATTTGAGAGACTATCTTTGTGTTTGCAGCATATGTTTGAATTTGCTTTCCTTTAAATATTTTCACTTCTGCGAAGTTTATAGTACTTACAGCTTTTCTGCTTAAAGTGTGTATATAAGTGTGTATATAAGGAAAATTTGCTGAAATATAAAATCTATTATTAGATTGAGTGTATATTTAGATTGAGTATATATTTAATTTATACAAACAATCACACATATTCATGTTTAGAAGAAAGGTATAAAGGAAAACTAAAATAGAGATTACTTCTGGATAATTTGTATTATTTTCTTTATACTATCTTGTGTTTTCAGTACATGCACGAGTGTCTTATTTTTATAACTAATAAAAACTGTCATTTATTAAGCATAATTTACACCACTAGGTAAACAATTATGTGCAATTAAAGCGTACAATTTAGAGTTTTGACAAATATATGTGCCCATGAAACCGTTCACCACAATCAGGATAAAAGCATTTTCATCTCCCCCAGAAGTTTCCTTGTGCCCCTTGCACTCAATCCCCCTTCCTACCTGTGTTTCCCAGATCTGTTTTCTTTCATTATACATTAGTTTGAATTTTATAAAAAAATTAATATAAATGGAATCATACAGTTTGTACTCTTTTCTGTCTGGTTTCTTTCACTCAACAAGAGCATAAGCATTGGAATAAAATGGTCCTAAGTTGAATAACAGCCAGGTCTCTATCATTAATGTGTAATCTAAGGTGTTTTGGTAAGTGTTTTTGGGTCTAAATTACCTTACCTATAAAGTGGTGATATTAATACTAATTTTGAAAGGCAACTGGAATGAAATCGTAAGAAAAATGTCATATATCGTTGGGGATATTGCTTGTTGAATAATATGGTTTGCTTAATAAATGTTAGTTCTCTTCTTTATATTTATTTCCAGTTTTATATGTTCATCCAATATCTTTTCTAAACGTAGATTTGGCTTCTGAAAACTCCAAGTTGCTCCCATTATTTTGGCCCAAGGACTATTCTCAGTTGAAAGTGTAATTTCCTGAAAGACTTTCTAGATAGAATCTATAGACAGCTGAACTTCTTTACTGTACTAATCAGGGTTCTCCAGAGAACTGAATCAGTAGGATGGAGATATCTGCATATTATATAATATGAATATAGATGTAGATATAGGCGTAGATAAGATCTATAGAAATAGACGTTAAAGGAGGTTTCTTATTATGAGAACTTAGCTAATGTGATTATAGAGGCTGAGAAGTCCCACGAGAAGCTGAAGACCCAGGAAAGCCAGTGGAATAATTCAGTCTGAGTCTGAAGGCCTGAGAACGAGGGGAGCTGATGATGTAAATCCCAGAGCAATGGCCAAAAAAGATAAGAGTACCCAGCTCAATCAGTGAGGCAGGGGAAAAAAGGGGCAAATTCTTCCTTCCTGTGCCTTTGTTTTATTCATGCCCTCAAGGGATTGGAATATGCCCAGTTACAATGGGGAAGGCAATCTACTTTACTGAATCCACCAATTCAAATGCTAATCTCATTCAGAATGCTAATCTCATTCAGAGACACAGCCCCAAATAATGTTTAATCTGGGCACCCTCTGGCCAGTCAAACTGACACATAAAATTGACTACCACATTCCCTGTTTTCACTGTTGTCATTTCACTGTTTTCAACTGAACTATTTTCACTATCCAATTTATTTTGTCCTTTAAGGAGAAGAATTTTCAAACCCCACCATCTTCAACCTGCCAAATACCTCCATAACATAGAGATAGCTTATGAAATGCACCCTGAATGGAGTGGACAAAGTGGCAGATTGGAAGCTATGAACTGGTTCAACATCAGGGAATCTTCATTAAGAGTGCTGTTGCTGAAGACCAACTGGTCAGCAGCAGAGATCAAAACTGAGCCCTCATAATGGTACTCTCCTCTAAGAGAACCACCAGCACTGGATAGCAAGCCGGTTCATCACAACGTTTCCACTCTAGGCATCAGCAATTCATCCTTCCTGGAGTTGCACCTATTCCAGATGGTGGTATGCTTTTCTTACACATAATACCTTAGCAGCACCACAATCCTAGGGATTTATGATGTTTTATTTACTGACATGAAATAATGCATAATATTGTCTCAGACAAAGAAACACATTTCACAGTGAAAGAGGTGTGACAAAGAATACATGTCCACAAGATTCATGACAATACACTGCATCACATAGAAGCAGACAACCTGATAGAAGTTTGGAATTGCCTATAGAAGGGTTGATGCCAGCCTGGGTTGCTCATACTTTCCTCCAGGATGGTATATGGTATATTTATTGAACCAAAAACCATATATTGCTGTGTCCCCAAAAGCTAGAATAGATGGGTCTAGAAAACAAAAAGTTAGAATTGACTTCTCCCACCACTATTCCCACTAACTATCCAGTAGAATTCATTCTTCTGTATCATTACTTTAGGGATGCTGGATTACTGGTTTTAGATCGCAGGAGCAGGATCCTTCCACCAGTGGGCAGTAAGGATTACTGAACCTAAAACCACTGTGATCAAGGTATTTTGGGCTTCTCATGCTAGTAGACTGTAGACATAGAAATGAGGTAACATGCTAGAAGATGTAATTGACTCTGACCATGTTGAGAAGTTAGGGTTATTGCTACATAATATCATCAGAGAGCAATAGGTCTAAAATTCACATGGAAGTTTTTCCATTCTTCCATTCCTGGTGGTAACAGTGAACAGGACATTGTAGCAATTACAGCCTGACCAGGAGAAGAGCAAGGTCACAGACCACTCTGTAATTGAGGTCTATGTTATACCACCAGGTAAGTCATTTGGCCCAGCTGAAGTATTTACCAAGGGTGAGAAAGGGTGGTGAAGGAAATAAATAATTAATTATCATCTTTGGACAAGCCAGAAGAATGGTCACTGCAGCTTGTTTTACTAACCTCTATATTACTCAATTTTTATTTTCTTTTTTATTAGGACACAGATATTCAGTCCATATATATTACTCATTTTTAAAAACAACAGGTCAACACCACACTGAAGAGTGAGTTCCAGAGCAGACTTGAAGAAGCAGGAAGAGGAGTCCTCTGTGGAGGAAAGGCTTGAGACCTACAGACCAACCAAACTTCCTATTTGTTTCTGGAAGTCAAGCGTCATGGCTTTTTGACGCAGGAAGGAAGTCTGTTCATACATCTGGCTTAGTTATTCTTCAATCCATTAAGGTCAGTACTATTCTTTGGTGAATATTTTTTCTGATATATTCTTGCTCTTTTGTGAGCTCTCGCTAAGAAGAGACATAGGGATACAATAGACGCAAACTTCCCAGGAAACCGTCTGCAGTATACCTATTATATCCATTTTTTTACTTGCATATTTACACACTTTCTTCAGTTCTGATCTAGAACAACGTCTAGGACTTATCAATTAAAAAGCTCTCTGGGTGTATCTACTGTTTTCAGCTCATCAACAAGGCAGACATGAGTGAGCCTAAATAATGAGTTTAGTTCCTTCTTGTTAGTGAATCTACTGACCTCCCTATAGAAAATGAAGTTATGTAATGCTAAATTATCTAAATTAGCAAAGGAAATTTTTAAAATTTAATTTTTCCCCTATTTTTGAATAACCCATTCAGTAGTAGAAATTTAAGGCATTATTGCTAGTTATCAGAGTTGACAACCTCTCACATAAAGATTTCATGAGGTTTTTAAGGCATGAGATTATATGTGTGAGAAAGTGTGAATGGAGGCAATCGGGAATTATATACAATATCTGAAAAATAATGAGAAATGCATTTATTCAGAAACCAGTTTATAAAACTTACTGACTAAACTGTTTTGACAGGCAGTAGAAATTATATGTAGAGAATTAATAGCATTTCCAAATTTAGCCAGAACACAATGCCTCTCTTTAATATCTTAGTAATATACGCCAGCATTTTGAGACCTATGTACAGAATAAAGAAGATATATTTTATTTGAATTAGTGGGACAGTTTTGCTTTAATTTAATATCAGGAGTGTATGCAACTAGCTACAATACGATATAAGGAAGATTTTCCATTAACCTACTGAACTGAAATTATCAATTTGAATTTTTCTAATGATGAAGTAACCATAGGCTTTTAGTAAAAAATAAGGAAAAAAAGGATCATCAGAAGCAAAAGTGAAATCACTACCTAACTGAAAATTTATGGAACTGTTCAGAAACACTGCATACCAACCATTCCCTTCCCAAGTTTTATGCTTCTGTCTTAACAAAAGAATTTGTCCTTGTATTAATGGTTAATCCCTTCACCAGTGTCTGAATCACAGCCCCCCTTGCCTTGTCAGTAATCTTTCACTATCAAATATCAACCTATTTCTGCTATATAGTCTTACTCCTTCTCTCTATAATACCCATTAAAAGAGCATTTAAATTTTTCTCTGGGAAACACAGCTCTTTAAAGCTACTGTCTCCTTCCCTCCTTCCCGTCACATTTTCCTAGGTCTTCTCTTTACCACTCAATCACCACCCCAGCCTCCCCAACACAGAGTCTGTTCCCATCACCTCAGTAATGCAGCTCTAACTAATTCAGTTCACTTCAGCAACTATATATCAAATGCTTACTCTCTGGCAGACACTGTGATAGGGTTGGGAAATGCAACCGTGAACAGGATGGCAAAGGCCACACTGCTCGTCTAGTAAAGGACAGAGCATAAGTAGACAAATACTGATGTTTACAAATAGAGATAAATCTTAAAGAAAAGTGATCTGGTGTAGAATGGGGTTAGTTACCTAAGTAGTAAGAGAAGTTTTTGATAGTTGTTGTTAATAGAGGACAAGCTGAGATCTAAATCCAATCATATCTGATGAAAAAAACATTCCTGGAAAAGGCACAAGCATGACCAAAACCATAAGGTGAAAAAGAGTTTGTTGTGTTCTTGGAAATTTTTTTACAAAGGCTAATAGGAACAGAGTTTAGAGAGTAGGGAGGCCAGTGAAAGGGAAGAGGTTGCAACTAATCAGGCTTTAGATCAGGAATGCTTTAGAATCATTGGTAGGAAGCTAGGGTTTTATTAGAGTTGTAAAGAAAAGTCACTGAAAATTTTTTAAGTAGGGAAGAGATAGCATGTTGTTTTGTCTTTTAAGATGTTGAATGGAATGAAGGGACGCAGGGAGCAAGGGCAGGAACAGGTACAGTTAGAGTGGCCTAGGTAAGTGATAATGATAATTTGAAGTAGGACAGTGGTTGGCTAAGTCAGAGACAGGGAGAGATGCAGATACATTTTGGAGGTTGAAGGGCCAGGATTGCTTAAAGAACAAGGCCTTAGGAAGTAGAGAAAAGTAGGATCAATGAGTACACCCAGATTTCTGGCTTTAGTTATTGAGTGTATGATGGTAGATGGATGGTGACAATTCAAGTGACATGTGATTATGGGGCTGCAGAGGAAAGAAGTCAAGCATTTTGACAAACAGTCTCAAACAAATACAGCTAATGAATATTTGTAGAGTTTCCCTTTTCACTTGACCGCACAGTTATTTGACCCGGTTAATGACTCCTTTCAAACACATTCCTCTTTTAGATTCTTAGAAAAGTACACAGTTCTTTTTGTTTGTTTGTTTGTTTTTTCTTCCTACCTGTCAGGCTTTGGATTATTGGTTTTCTTTGACAATTCTCTCTGTTTCTAAGAGCTCTACATTTTGGATTTTCACAAGATTCTGTCCCAGGAATTTTTTTATCTTCTTATACTGTTTGCTTAAATGATGTAGTCTCCATCCCTCTTACATGGTTTGCATACTGACAGATCCCAGATGTATATCCCTCAGATGTCTGTTTTAAATCACAGACCCTTACGTCCAACTGTCTCCTCAAAAGCCCTATTCTGATACCTCAGAGCTCTAAACATCGTACATTCAGAACAGACTTAATAATCTTCCCTTCACCTAGAAAAAATCATCACACTTCTAGCTGTTTATGTCAGAAACCTAGAAGTTATCTTTTATTTCTGTTTTCCAGATCATCCTTCCAATCCCATCAAAATAACTTAGGCAAAAAGTGTTCTTTGCCAAACTCTGTCATAAATGGTGACTTCAGTGACAAATAGAAAGGACATGGAACCTGCACTTGTGGACCTTACCAACTAGTGAAGGACAGTTGTTAAAACACATCACATAAATAAGAGGGCACTTACAAATTTTATAAAGGGGATCGGCTGTACATTTTAAAATATTGTAAGGTGACCTAATTTAGATTAGAAAGATTCAGCCTAGACTTCTTTAAGGAAGTGCTATATTCTTTATTTCTTAATTTTTTTTTTTTTAATCAGCACACATCTTTCCATACTTATTGGGCAAGTCACCATCTTCTCTTGGACTTTTCTGTTGCACTTTAATGTTATTTCTACATCCCCTCTTCTCTCCCTACATTCCAATTTATACTCAGGAAATAATCTTATAAAAACAATGAAAATCCCCAGAAATATTTATTTCCTGATAACTTGAAACCTAGTCAAGGGTTTTCTTTAATCTCATTTTGAAAATCAAGGTTCTTCATACCTTCATTTCAGAACATGTTACTCCAACTACTAAGAACATGTTACATTCTTTCACTCATCATCTATTCTCTCTTGACACATTTCTGCTCCACTCTGCTCCCTCTTCACCTGGATAACTCAGCCTTTAAGTCTGATATTTCCTTACATATGTCTTCCCTGACCTCACAAGCTATATGCTATCCCTGACCAAAATATAGGTGCTCAAGCCACTGGACTTTATCTTCTTGCAATCATCACATTTGTGATTCAATCACTGTTTATGTAATTATTGGTTTAGTGTCCATCTTCTCTGATATGAACTCAAATAGGGGAGGGAATGTAATTGTTTATCATTATTTGTACCTCCCATGCTTGGAATACTGATCAGCTACCTCAAGGAACTCAATAAACAATTATTAAATGAATGAATGTTTCACATTTAGAGTCAGCTACAACTGGATCAGATTCAGTGCAGTGATTAAATACACACAAATTTATAACAGCTCATTCAATATATTTAATGGAAATGATCAATTTAAATAAATACATGGGTAATAATTTGATACTATGTAATTTATTACTGAAAGATCCCTGATGTGAGACAAAATGTAAATTGATTATTCTTTAACTTAGTCTAAATAAATTTTGTAAAAATTACTGATATTTCAAATCAATATTTGGTAGTGGGTGTTATTTTCACATTAATATTCAAATATTTCTTTTAATATTTGCTCCAACTCTGTTAAGATGAAAGTTGTTCCATAGTCAAAGAAAGTGGGTTGATGAAATCTGGTAACTATTACTTTTAGGTATTGGAAAACACTGGTGTTTTCAATTTACCTAAGGCTTCATTCATTTTGTAGGTTTTGAATATGTTATAGATTTATTCAGTATCTTTATAACTTATCTCTGATACTACACAGTAACATTATGAAGGCTAGATATGTTTGTTAGTAATATGAAAGAAATTCTAGAAATTCTCATGAATGCAAAAAGGTAAGACGTTAATGAAATAATATAAAGAAGAACTTTCTTTGTATAAATTATTGGGTTTCTAAAATTCTATCATAATTTAGTCTAATTTCTTATTAGGTTTTATGCCAGAAAATATAAATTTTAGCATACAAGTTGGAGTCATATAATATAGTGATTCCTAGTACTAGTCCATGGATTAATTCTAGGCAGGTTATTTGAAAATCACCTGAAGAACTTTTAAGAGATATATATATATATATAGATATATATATAGATATATATGTATATATATGTGCCCCACTCCTAGAGATTCTATTAATAGGTTGAAAGGAGAGCCAACTTTTTTTTTTTAATTTTAGCATAGAGCTCCTAAAGGGATTCTCAAGAGTACTCAGCTCATCCAGGTTTGAGAATCAATACTACGATTCAGAGGTCACAAACTGGCTGCCAGTGGGCTGAATCCAACTCACAGAAATTATTTCTTTGGTCTATAAAGTGTTTTCAGATGTTTTGAATCAACATAAAATAGCCACATTTACAACTTCTCTTGAAAAAGGAAAAAATCTGACAAAAGAAAATCTGCGTTATTGAATAACACCAATGTACTACGGTTGTTAGCAACTGACTCCTTTATATATGATATTTATTCCTTCGTTTGTTTATTCAAACTAATATCTATTTATAGCCTATTCTGCATAATATTCCTCTAGTTGCTCAGAAAATTAAAATAAACAAAATAGATAAAAATCCCACAGTTACTGGAATTCAAACTCTTACGGGAAAAACAGAATATTCGTATGTGCTCTTTGGTTCAAGATTGTCCCAATCATTCACTGTGGTCTCCAAGACACTACAACAGTGTCTTCTTACCATTTATTACCATGTACATATATATATATTTTTGAATAAAGACAATTTCTCTCTTCCCTTTTTATTTTTATATTCATTAGAGCAGGGTTAGTTTCTGTGAGAAACAAGAAAATGTTCAGTGACCTAACCCAAAGTAATTTTATTTCTTTTTTATGTTATAGTTCAGTGTGTGTGTTCTTCCAAGTGGTGATTTAAGAACTCATTTTCCTTTCATCTTGTGACTTTTAGATCCCCTGAGATTTTGAGATCATCTGTGATCACTTAGTGGAAGGGAAAGAAAGGGTGTACGTAGTATATACATTTCATAATTCTGCATCTATGTAATTCCACGACCTGGAAGTGATGCATACCATTTCTCCTTTGGTGTAACAAGCCCCATATGCCACCTAGATGCAAGGGTTGGGCTGAGAAATGAAGTCCCTGCCTGCAGCTCCTTCAATTCTACAGTGTGAAAGAGAGAATAAGAGTATTCACTGGATAGATAGCTTGTCTTTGCCTAACTCTCAAAGTTTATAAAATGGCAGATGTACCTAGAAGCCTGCATAGTTCAAGAAAATGAGAGAACATTTTTCTTTTATTCTCTTTTGTTCAATATGCAAATAAAGAGAAGCTAGATGGATAGCCCTACCTTGCCAATGTCATACATCTGTGTTATAATTTTAGTACCCATATGAAATTGAGTTTGACTTCTAATGTAGCCCAAACCTTGATTTTAGGAAGACAGAAATGATCACAGTAGAAAATAAGATTTTCCTAAGGCCAGAATGATTAACAGTCAAACCAGGAAAAGACATTAAATAAGTCTACTAACTTCAAGTTGAGCCCTATTTCTATTACATTTTTATTCCTCTCTACCATTATATTACTATATAAGATATGTAGAAATCTGTGTGCAAGTCTACACATATATTCTCTTTCTATTTATGTGTTGAAAGATATTTAATTTTATCTTCACAGTATTTCTCTTTCCTCTGGTAAGAGCATTTCCTGTGTGAAACTTCACCTCCTATCTTCCATGATTATTTTGGAGCAACAATTGGTGTACCCCGCTATTATGGACACAAGACTGAGCATATTACACAAACCTGTTAAATCATAGTACAAATTCGTAGCAAGGAATTTGGCCTATGAATGTGCAAATTATATACAATGGACCAATCAGAGATCTTCCCTGGGAACAGAGTGGAAGAATGGAGGGCTGCCCATCCCTTTGCCCTTCCCTTCCTTTTGGTGAGGGTAACACTTGGTATCACTCCTTTACTTCATTTTCTATGGTATTCAGGAGGTAAACAAATCTCTCCTTTCCAAGCAAGTCAAGGACTGGTGATAATCCTTTGTCTGAAGTGTGCTCATCCTCTGAAATCACAGAGCTGTGGCATTAGGAAAATGGCCTGAAAGAAACATAATGGACCTGAGAGAGGTCATATGGATGGGAGTAGGGGTGAGGGCATATTTACATTTCTGTGGTTGATGTGACAAATCAGATAGTCATTGCTGAGACAATTGGGATGTCAGCTGTCTGCCTTTAGCGTCTCACAATTTCAGCTCAAGAAAGCAGTCTTCTGGAGATAGTTTTCTGGAAGCAAGAGACTGTGTGATGGAAGACATAGGAGAAGTGGGAAAATAGAAGTTAAGCCTGATACAAATTCTCCAAATTAGAGGATTGGTTAGGACATGGCACTCCAAAGAGCTTACAAATACACCCTCCCAAGTGAGTCAGGGTTCAGGTGCTTGCCACTAGAGGCAGTATGGGTTAGACAGAAAAGCAGCAAACACCAATGGGAAAAAAGACAGCAAGACCAAGTATATGATGCTGTTCACAGAAGATAACTTACTATAACCAAGCAAAGAGCAGATAGCTAATCACAATGGGTAGTAGTAGGGAAAAAAAAGAGTATTTTCCCTCTCCCTCCTCTCTGCCTCAATACTAGGAAAGATATTAATGGTCTGAGGGACTACATGGTACCCAGTATCTTCCTTCAGGATACTGAAAAGTTTACCCATAGGCCTAATATTAGGGGCACTTAGGTTTTGGTTTTGAGTTTCCTGTTTCAAAATCAATGAGACAAGGTTTTACTCAGTGATAGACTGTTTTTGTAGATAGCAGATTTGGTGTCAAACTAACCTATCCACCTTTTCACTTTTGCTTTTGTTTTTAGAGCAAGTTTGTTTTCCCTCAGATGGTACATCTTTTCCCACCGCACAGTATTAATTGTATTCTAATATATTGATATATCTTATGGAAAATAAACACCTCAATATTTTACTCCCCAGCACCCTCTACTTATTTGACCAGCTCTTCTGAGAAATTTCTAATTGAGAGCTCATGGGGTTTTAGTGATTTGCCTCACTTCCCAGAATGATGAGCTCTTGGGTAAGGGAGAGGAATGCCTAACCTGAGGAAGGAGACTGTGTTGGGTGAAAGCCTATCACTGCTATTCCTGATAGCTGGATAATGATCTTTAGTATGGCCTATTCTGCTGGCCTTTTACATCACTGATGATGACTTTCTCTAAGGGGGTGCATTGTTTTTTACCTCCAGTTTAGTTTCTTTTTAGGGTTATGAATCAATGAGTGGGATCTATACTCATCTGAGACCTAATTGTAGAAAAAGAGGCAGAGGCTAGCTAGTTCTTGGCCAAACTCATTTCTCTTTCTCTTGACCAAATTAGACTCAATTTTCAGCCACCATTGCAGATAGGTATGACTATGTGACTAGGTTTTTTTGACAGTGGAATATCGATAAAAATCACATATACTATTTAGAGGCTTGGGCCTTCAAAAGCTTCCCACACAATTCTCTCTTTTCTTTATTCCTCATCTGCTGACCAGATTGGGCATCCAGCAGAGAATTTGAAGGACCTAGAAGACAGCACAACCGTAAGACAGAGCCTGAGTTGCTGCATCACTATGGGAGGTTGCCTAACACAAATATCCATACTGAGTGAGAAACAAATCATGTGTAAAGCCACTGAGAATTTGTTTGTTTCAGCAGTTCTCTACCCTAATCAGAAATGATTTCTGTTTTTCCTCCCAATACTCCTGAGCCCCATAAATATCAAAATACTTTCTGGGCATTTGATTTTAATGCTTAGACACAGTCAATGACAGTTAAGAATTGCTTCCAAACTTTTTACATGATCTGCAGGAGATTGGTGCTACGAGTCCACTGAGCACCACAAGGGGGCAGAGTTGCCTAATCCCATCAAAGAGCCAAATTAAGTCCACAATTAAGACCCATTCAATACATAGGTTCCTCTCTGGCTATCTGAACTCTTGTTCCTTAACTTCAGATATGTAGTAGACTGGTGTAAAATTTTTGAGATAGGCATGTATTTATTCATTGCAGTACCAGCTTCTGCTATTTGTTATCCAAAACTTAGGAACAAAATAGATTCATATAGAAAGTGTATCTTATTACTTGGACTCTATAGATCTATTTTATATTTTACAGATATGCATATATTATGGTATGTATTTTTGTATTTATAGAGAAAATACTGTTGTATAATTACACACATATATACATACATATATATTTATATGATTATATATATTTGTATATTCAATGACTAGGTCTAAAGAACAATGTTATTAACGTAGACTTCCCCCCCCAAATTCTGAATATACTGTATTTGAGCCAATTTTAAATTTGGTTCAAAGGTTTGGAAGCCAATTTTAAATTTGGTTTAAAGGTTTGGAAGGTCTAGGACTCCCCCACTTTTGTTAGGAGTTGTTAAAAAATGTGCTGATTGAAGTTATAGTCGTATAAAGATACTACTTAACATGGATGTACTGGTACAAGTCTCTGAGCCATGTCACCATTAGATCAATGATTAGAATTGCAATACATCAGTCAATGTCATATAATAGAAGCTCTGACTCATTGACTCATCTTGACCTAGTTCTCAGCTAAGAGTTTTGGTTGACCAGGTGATGGCAAATGCAAAACTGGTGGTTATGGAAAGGTAAATGTAGATAGAAATCAAAAGAAGAAGGGGAGAGAAGAGAGGAGTAGAAGTAGAAAGAAGAGGAGGAGGAGAAAAAGGAGGAGGAATTTTCACACAAAGGGAAGAGAGAACATATATTTGGCTTTCTCAACAGTGCCAATATACAGCATAAGTGAAGAGAAATATAATGGGAAATAAATCAAAATACTAATGTTTTATTTTTCAAATTCTGTGTAACTTTCCCTTTATTAATTAAAACAAGTTTTTGCTCCTGGAAGCATTTACATTATTAATGCAGAAATGCAAAGAGAAAGGAATGCCATTGTTACTTTCTGAAACAATTTATTTCAGTTCATTTCTAAGATAATAATTTGAGTGCCAGGGATTTTGTTTACAAAAAAAAAGTTTTGAGAATGTAAAGACCAAGGCATGAAGAAGCTGGACAAGGCTGGCAAGATGGGTATATATTTATTAAAGTTTTATTATAAATATAATTAAAGTTTTGTATATATATAAACATTTTTATATTAATATAAATTTGTATATAAAATATATTTACTATTATATATTTATATAAAAGTCTACATGTATATAAAACTTTAATTCATAGCTCTAATACTTTGTTAAAATAACAGATATTAACAGGCATTATATTTTTAGAGTTTTGCCAGAACACTGAGCATTTTTTCAGACAAAATTGGAAGAATTTAGAATTCCTTCTCTCCCATTCTTTGTCAAGGATTTCACATTAATTTAAGGCAGAATGGTTTTCAAACCTTAAGACAGAATTGCTTGAAAATTGCCTGAATAAGTTTTTGTTCTTGTTTGTTTCTTGTCTTGTTGCAGGCATTTTTGGTATAAGAGCAGTAATACCAGTCTTCACTATTTTTCCTGTTCATAGGCTTCTCAAAGTCCATCAGAACTGATGATACAATAAAGTCTTGATTGAAAATCCAAAATAAGAATGGCCTTGATTCAACTTGACAGCACTACACATCGTGGATACTGTGAGTAGTTAGCAGGAGGTTGAGGAGAATATAAGATCCAAGAAGAGAGAGACATCAAAAACATCTCTTCTGCCCTCTGTTCTGGTATGCTTCATGCGAGAAAGAGTTTCTAAGATTACTACAATCCTAAACCCAACTGTACCCTACTGAGGCAATTTTGAGACTTTTCTATTGATTGCTCTTTATTTCAAGAAATTAATAGAACATTCTAAGTTACTTCTACACATATTTTTCTATGTCTTTTCTAGCTTTGGTCAGGAAAAAAAGTTGTGAAGGAGTTTGAAATGGCAAAAAATTATCAGGTTATCTGATTTTATGGATGGAGGTCTGCATCTTTCAAAGTCTTTAGGGTATTTCATAGTTTGATACATTGTGGAAAATTAATAGTGATGCAGATAATCCTCTTTCAGAGAAATGAAAAGTAGTTTTGTCCAGTGGGGGTGCATAACTCCCCCTCTCCTGTGAAAAATGTCAGTTTTGCATGTGTTAATTTCATTTTAGCATACCTCATTGAACATATATGCATATGCTCCTTGAATTATTTTTTTAACCAGCTTATGACATCTTGCTAGTTCCCTCATTCAGGAATTAGTTAAGTAAAAATCTTGACACATATTCATTTTGTACTTATGCAAAAGTCATGATTTTTCCCTTTGTAAAAATTATCTTTTTACAGGAACTCAAGATCTAGAAAAGAGGTTGAGGTTGGGGAAGGGCTGATCTTAGGAACGTAAAGATCATACTAGTATCTTTAATATGTCTGACTTTCAATTTAGGATAGTCTTTTAGAGCTATTCAAGCAGGAAAACTTCACCAAGAACAGTTGAATAAAAGTCCAGAGACATATATTCAGATTAGTATTGTTTTTTTAATTTACTTCAAAGATGGCATAAATTATGTATTAAGTTATTGTTTTATGATTAGTTAAGCTAATCATAAGTTTAAAACATAGGTATCATTTTCAATAGAGAATAAATGAACAAAGAATACTTGACCTTTTGAAATTACTCATCACTTTCCATGATTTGTAATTTTCTCAAGAGTAATATGCTTTACTCTATTATTGCTAACTTGGGATTATACTAAAATGTGTTTGAAATCTCCTGAACTGTTCACATAGAGGTGCTATAATGCTTCAGCATGAAAAAAATAATGTTTCCCATAAACTATTATTTTGATTGACCAATTTGACAACTAAAACAATTTTTCTTTTTTTTTTGCATGGTTAGGTTTCCTGTAGTTACAATGCTCAAATCAACAACGTTGTGTATCAGTAAACCCAGGCTTCTTCCAAGATAACTGTACCTATAATCTCTATCTGTATCTACGTTTACATCTATGTTTTACCTCATTTTATAAAACTTTCTATTTTATTATTGATATACTGTCTATCACACTTTTGTAATTTGTTTTCAGGTTTGCCTCTCATTACTTTCATTTACTGTCAACTCTAACAATAAGGGCTGTACGTCTTCTTCATAGTGGGAGTTCTTAGAAGAGTGGTTGGTACAAAATAGGCACTGATAATATTTGAGATTGGCTACTTTGGACACATGGCATTGTTTGTGACATGCCAGTATATTTATTTGTAGTTTTCATTTTTTCATAGTGCTAGGAGGGTTAATTCACTGCTTTCCGAAAAATTGATCCTTCAGGTTTGGCTTGGGTTTTACCATTGGTCTTTACATTAAAGGGGATCGCTTTTCTCTTTGAAGCACCACAATCCTCTGAGAATATCATAACAATAAAGTGAACATTTTTTAGATTGTTACATATCAGGACATCCTTCTTCATATTGATATTAGACTCTGAACTGAGTACCTATAAAATTCTGTACTAGATCAATTTATTACATACTAGCAAGTATATATTCAGTATAAAAGTTGCCAAACTGCTTTCTTATGTAGAGCTATTTAAGAAAGAAATTATTCAAGAGACGTGCTTATTTTTTGAGTCTCACACTAGAAGTTCTTGCATATGCAAGAAGTCAGCAGGTCTTCAGTGACTTTTCTTATTATTATCATCATCATCATTGTCATCTTAATGGTTATTTCTTTTTATTTTGAAATAGTTTAAGCACATAAAATTATATGGAGAAATAATAACAGATACTCATCTATACCAATCAAGTTTCTCAAGCCTTAATAATTTGCTGTATTTGTCTTGGAGATTATCTATCTATCTAATTGATATGGATTTGAAGCAAATATGCCAATATATTTACTTTGTCCTGTTTTCTCCTTATTTATCATGTTCTCTCTTATTCTTCTTCCGACCCCCTCCACACCTGCCAAATGTTTTTAATTTCATGAAACTAGTGTGTCTTATTCCTGGGAAGATTTTTTATTATTATTATCTATATATAGATCTGTGTATTGTATCATTGCCTACATTTTCAACTTTGCAGGATATATAAAGTATGATACCATTTATACAATTTTTTTTCCAGCCAGGCTGATTTGGAGGTGTATTCATGTTGTTCCATATAATGATATATTATTCATTTTAGCTGAATCTACCACAATTTATTTTTCTGTTTATTGACATTTAAAAGTTTGCTTTTTTTTGTTTGTACAAGCAACTCTGTAGTAAACATTTGTGGGCATCTCTCCATGCATATATGCAAACTTTTCTCAACGTTACAGATTTGAGAGTGAAATTGCTGTGTTATAGGGTATGTACATCTTCAACTGCATTGAAGTCATCCTGCAAGGTCTTATCCATTGTTCCTACACTTGGTATTGTTCCCTGCTGATTTAGATTTCAGTTTACATTGAATAACTTCTTGCTACCTAGTCTTTCAAGCAAATGAAATATTCATGTGGTTTTCAGGAAAGTAATCAATACCTTTTTCTTCCTGTAGTATAATTCTGCTATTTTATTGAATTAAAATTTAGGACATGACTTATAATTTTGTAATCCTTCTGCTTGATAAATGTAAATTAGTAAGAATGCCAGTAAAATATATATAATACATATAAACACACACATACACTTGGCTTTCTCAATCTATAGTTGGATATTTTTGCTGCTATTTAGAATATCCAGTGGCAACAATATTAGAGGTTTGTTTTTCTAATACGAAATTCAGAAAGAATAAGTAGACATTATATAATATTTTATTTTCTGAATTTTTCTTCAAATGCTTCTGGATAGACTAATGTAACTTACTGAAATATTCTGTTATCTTTCATTTTATTTGGTTTATTTTTTAATGCAAAGAACATGCAGATCTAAAATATATTACTATTTTTATATGAGGATATTAAAATGTTCTAATCAAATCTGAGTACTTAAAAAACAAAATTTTCTAACAAAAGCTAAAAGTTTTGCTTTTATTTAAAAGGGAACAAAGTTTGAGTAATAAGTGACAAGTAACATAGCTCATAATATCAGCTTAGCCACAAAAAAGATTACCATTCAAAAACATCTTATTCTACATAAAAAATAGTGATGTCTAATGATAAAATAATATAGAAAAATTAACCTGCTGGTTTTGAGTCAAAAAGTAAATACATATTTCTTTTTCCTGCCATTTTTTTAAATAAATGAGATTACTTTGGTCTGTTGATGATTCAGTTGTGTAATAAATTCAAGGCCAAATTTTACTGAAGAAATAGAGTACATCACTGTAGATCTACTAGCAAGTTAATTTTCTCACATTTCTTTTAAGATAGTACGCATATGTAGTCATCACTTCTCAGAGACTTTCCCTCTTTCTCAGAAAGACAAATATGCTACTTTCCTCTTCTTCAAGAATAAATAGGATCCCAACAACTCTATGATCAAGAACAATCAATTATTCATTTTGACTCCTCCCCTTCTCTTTCATTGAGTTTCTATTTTTCTTCTACCTTTTTAATGCCAATCTAAAACATATGATCAACTTTGTATCCAAAACACACACACACACACACACACACACACACACACACACACACACACACACACACACACACACACACACACACACACACACACACACACACACACACACACACACACACACACACACACCAACCCCAATATACCTTCACTTTACTTTTCCATTTCCTTCTCAGTCTAGCAAAATGCATATGCTACTTACAACACTTGATTGAAATTGCTAACATGGAAGGCACTGATGGCCTCTTCATTGCCAAATCAGTAGACCTGCAAACTGAAATTATATTTGACCTCTACTCAATATTTACTAGATACAATTTCTCTCTTGGCTTTCATGACTCTTTCCTAATTATTGTCAGTTCTTAATCTCTTTTGGTGGCTCTTCCATGTGTGCATCTTAAATATAGGGGATATGTATCTTTCTGCCATAAGAATTAATCTTCTGCATATTTTTCTAGGTCATATTATCCCCTAAAATGGTGTCAGCTCTTCTATAAATGTTGATGTCATGACTGGTCCCACATCTGTTTGTTTAGCCTCAACTATATCTTAGCAGCATACCCTTATTTTCAAAGCATTTTCCACTCGGATTTTGGTTTAGTGATATATTGCTGAATAACTAACCACTACAAAACTGAGTGGCTTGAGTCAAGAAACATTTTATTTGCTCACAATCCTGAAATCAGGGCTGAGTTCTGTTGGGCAGTTTTGCTGGTCTTGCCAGGCTCCATTCCTCTTCATTTAACCAGTTGGTTAGCTCAAGGCTGGAGTCAGCTTGGACTCTGGGATGACTAGACCTTTGTCCTCCTATGTAGTCTCAGCGACTCTCCTTCTCCACATGACTTCTTCATGTGGTATCTTCAGCAGGGTACCTGGATTTATCACATCATAATTCAGAGTTCCTAAGAGCACAAAAGCTGAAGATGCCAGCTTATAAAGGCTTGCAAATTGCACATGACATCACTTTTCTATTGTATTCTCTTGATTAAAACAATCACAGGATGTGACCTGACTCAAGAGTAAGGGTATACACAGGGTGTGAATACTAAGAGGTGTGGTTTATTGGGAGTTAACAATGTCAAAGACTTCCACAGTCTGCCTTTGGTACCTCTGGTCATAGTCCTCCCGCATACAAAATACACTTATCTTTTTTATTACAAAACTGGGCTCAGATTTAAGATACAGAATCTCTTCATCTGAATCAGATCTAAATACCAATGAAGTAATTTGGGGGCAATTGTTCAGGTGTAGCTTTTCAAGTACTGTTCTTTTCTACCTGAAGTTCTTATCTATTTTTTCAGTCTTTACCTACTTTTAAACTCATGAGACACAGGCAACATAATAATGGTGAAGCTGAGACAGAATAATCTCAGTAACAATTGAGTTCTAAGGGAGGGAGTGGAGAGACTTCCCTGGCAGTCCAGTGGCTAAGACACTGTGCTTCCAATGCAGGGGGTGTGGGTTCCATCCCTGGTAGGGAAACTAAGATCCCACATGCCATGCAGCATGGGCAAGTAAATAAATAAATAAATAAATAAAGGAGGGAGTGGATCAGTGGCACCTAGAAATCACTGCTCCAAAGCATTTGCATGTTACCAAAATTCCTTTTCTTCTGGGGGCAGGAAATGCATATTAATTAGTGATGAGGTTTGTCCCCTGGAAGTGGATTTCCTTGGTACTTGGTTCTGTCCTCTGGATTTCTGAAACTACCTTCTGCATTATACTTCCTTTTCCATAAGAAATAGCCCATTTTTGTGGGTAACTTTCTCAGTTGGCTTCCTCTTTGTAGAAGTTGGGAGATGACTGGAGACTCAAAGGTATCTTTTCATTTTCAACCATCTCCACATTTTTAGTCCGAGCTATGATGATTCCATGAAGATACTGCATTTGAAAACATGTGAGATTCATCTCCTGTGAATCATTTTGGGGTTTACTCATTAGACACAAGACCACCCACAAATCCCCTAGGGATAAGCCCCCCTCCACTTCTGGAGTCAGGGTTCTGTAGGACAATGCCCTTAAATCTTTCTGAGGTTGTAACAAAGGACCTTACAGCTATGTATTGGACTTGATCTTGAATCTGATTCCATTTTTACTGGTAGCACCCTGGGTTTGATCTTTGAGATCCTCAGGACCTTTGAGATTCTTTTGTTAGCTGTAGAAGGAGAGAATGAAAAACAATATTATTCCCTAGCCCAAATGGTTCTGGTTTAAATATTTTCCCTCCAGATTCTGCTTTAAAACTGAGCAGTTTCTTCTTTAATTCATCCACCTCTAAACTTACTTTATTATGCTCAGTAAAGGAAGTCATTAAAAATTCTGCCTGTTAACCTTAGCCAGATAAACACGTTCACTGCATACATCTACTGTCTTCCACATTACTGCAGATGACAGTTGTGTTGTCACACTTTCTTCCTCTATGTATCACGTTACACTTTCTCCAGTTCGCATTAAAAATTTCCTCACTGAACTTCCAGCTCTCGCCAATGTCACTATAGCTTATATCCATACTACCTATCGAACTTTCATATCCCAAAGCCAGTATCATACTTTTTGTTGTTGTTGTTTACAGCGTCACCCAACTTCTAGATACCAAATTCTGCTTTACTCAGCTATTACTACAGAACAAACCATTCCAAACCTTAGAGGCTTAAAACAAGGATACTTTATGTCTGCTGGGGAGTACAAGGCCAAGATGGCTCAGCTGTTGTCTGGTAGGTAAGTAGGTGTTCACTGTTGACTAGAGTATCAGTCTTTGGTCAGAGTCTGGGTTCTCTTCCATGTGGCCTTTCCATATTACTGAGTTTGGTTTCTCAAATCATGATAGCTAAGTTCCAAGGAGAATCCAGGCTACATTTTAAGAGAACAACCCTGTATATGAAAGTGCTTCTCAACCCTTCACTTACATCAAGCTTATTAGCATCCTGTTGCCCAAATCAATGCACATGAACCAACCCAAATTTGATATTGGAGACTGTTACACAAGGTTATAAAAGTACAAGATGTAGTGTGTTTTTGTTTTGTTTTTAGTAACCATGTGGAAAATAACTTTTAGGCACTTCCAAATAACCAACTTTTAGGCACCACCAAATAACCAAGTTTATTTTTTAAAAGTAAATTTTCCCTTTCCTTTTCAACTACCTGTAGTGTTTTTTCTCAGAGGAAAACGTGGCAATAGCCTCCAAATTATACATTTCTCCCCCATCCAATTATCCATCACAACTATTGATTGTACCTCATAAATGTCTCTCAATTGTCCCATGATTTTATATTATTTGAGTCCAGTTATTCTTCCTGAAACAATTCTATATCTATTTCTCTTTCCATTGAGGTAAAAACCCCATAATATTCATAAAACTCTAATGACTTTTTAGTTACTTGCTCACCATTTTTTTTAACTTGTTAAAAAAATTCTCAGTGGGGTCTGATTTCTTAAAACCTCTGTGATTAGGCATCAGGAATATTCATTTTAAGAAACACTTCATGTGATCCACATGAGCACTGAAACTTGACGACTGCTTTTTTAGACAATTGCAGGATTTTTTGCTTTTTCGTATACTTTTTTTCTGCTTAGAATAAACTTAGTCCATTCTGCTCCTGTCAGTTTTTGGATGCAGTGCAAAATACATCATTATCAAATGCTGCCTCACTCATATTTTTAGCTCATACTTCTGTTACAGCACCTAATATATTTTTATTGACTAATATAACATCAACTATATGATTTTCACATATATTAAACAATTAAAATTCACTCATTATATATATGAGTTTAAAGCCCTCTGGGCTCTCATTAATTCAAAGAAATCTTATTGAGTGCATAATAAGTGCCAAGCATTATTCTAGGTATTTGAGATACAGGAGTGTACAAGACATAATGAGTTCCAACTTGATAAAACTCATATTCTTATAGGAGCAATAGGAAAAAAGCAAGTAAAACCTTCAATGAACAAGTAACTTTAGACAGTAATAAATACTAGCTCTGTGACAGGAATAATATAGAGTAATGCTGTAGAGAGAGAAATGGGAAGGGATGTGGTAAATTACACCATTCAGGCAGGGGTGGTCAAGGGAGCCTTCCTGGCAATGAAAATATTTAAGATGGGACCTTAAAGTTGTGAAAGATAAGACATAAAAGATTCCAGGAAAAGAGAGTACTAATCATAAAAATCTGAAACCACAACTGTCCCTTAGTAATTTTAGTGCAGATGTTTACTTTATAATACTAAAAGGTAAATATTAAAAATCTTGGTATATTAAATATTATTGACTAGTGTTATCTAGAGTTTGGACTATTTACCTACCAGATCAGTAACATCCTAAATTGGTTGGGATTCTAGTTTATTCTAATTATCTTGCTTTTCACTGGAGGTGGGGTGAAGGCAGAAAGGTTGATAATATTAAAGATAATATCTAATACCCATTCACTACTTCTTTATCCAAGGAAATCCTTTTTTGGGGGGGGCACTAATCCTCCACAGGTAAAAAATTTATTTCTTAGTTTTCTATTTCTGTCAAAACAAATTAGCACCAACTTAATGGCTTAAAACAGCACACATTTTTTATCTTACAGTCATGTAGGTCAAAAGTCTGGTATAGGTTCCAACAGGCTAAACTCAAAGTGTTGGTACCCTGTATTCCTTTCTAGAGGCAGTAGTGGAAAATCCATTTCCTTGACTTTTCCAGCTTCTATTCCAGAAGATGTTAGGGAAAATCCTGAATGAACTTTCTGGCCAATCCAATAGATGTTTCCCACCGTCCTTGGCATGTGAACACCTTCTTGCATCTTTAAAGCCAGCAACTGCAGGTCGAGCTTTTCTCATGTTCCATCTCTCTATCTCTCTGAGCCTGCTGGGTAGGGTTCTCAGTTTTTAAAGACTTGTGATTAGACTGGGCCCACCCTAAGAGTCAAGTTTAATCTCCTCAAGGTCTTTCATCTTAATCACAGCTGCAAAGAATCTTTTGCCAAATAGGGTAACAAATTCTAAGGTTCTTGGTATTAAGACATGAATATACTTGGGGAGCCATTATTCTGCCTACCACTGGCAGCCCTGCAAGATGAGTTAGCCATGTGATATGTTTTTAGTCAATAAAACATAAAGGGAGTTACTGTGTAACACTTCTGGAAAAGTTCCCTAACAGGAAAACAGACTCTGAGGTTTCATGGGTTGTTTGCTTGATTCTGCCATCCTGCTTCCTGAAACATGACCAACATAAGCCAAAGCTCTGGCAGGTGCCCTGAAAGCAGGTAGACAAGTGCTGCAAAAGAGAAAGCTGGAAAGAATCACTATGCAGTCTCTAAGCTGCCTACATCTGAACTTCTTTTATGTAAAAGAAAAATAACTCTTAATTTATTTGCTATCACTTTATTAGATTTCTCAAAATAGCTTTAGGACAAGTTCCTAACCAATATGCTTCATCAAAGTAAAGCTGACTTGATCATTATAAAAGGGAAAGAACTATGTTGATTGCAGAAGGGCTTTCTTTTAATGACTGAATTAGATTATCCATTCAGCAATCTTATTCACTGGTGGCATACAGTCTTTAACCAGTTGAATTGACAAACTACACAAACCTAGAAAAGTTATCTAGAAAGACAATGCAGAGTTGATGTTCTATTAACAGCTTAACTGTAATTAAACCAACAGTCAGACGTCAATATAAATGTCAGTATATTAGAAAATGGATTTTGCCGCTGGAATAGTATGGTAATAAATTAGAATTGTAATTGCTTTTTGAATCAGCAAATCTTTCATGCCATAAAGAAATATTAGCATTTTAAATTTGTCACATATACACTGTTTTATGACTGCATTTCAAAACCATTCTATTCTCATGTAAAATACCCAGGAAATTGCATAATATTAAATGCTGTTAACACTAAAAGAAGTAAAATATCTTTGAGAGCTAAGTTTAAAATAAAAGCTAACAATATTTCTTTTAGGTTAATCAAGGTATCAGATCTCTGTATATTGTTCTTTATTCATAATCCTCTCTAGATTACAGCCATCTAAAGTTTTCCATTTACTGTCTTACTTTGGATTGTTTCATATTTTAAAAAGAATCAAAGTTACACAGTTGCTAGTTAAACCAAATTATTTTCTAATGGTATTAGAGGAATTGAGATACTTTAATCAACACATCACAGTACTTGAGCTTATTTTTCACATTTGCAGAGGAATAATTTTCTGTTTTTTTAGATATGATGTCACGTCTTAGTAGTATGTGCTCTGTGAACCATTTTTGATAAGCACAGCACTGTGTCAGTTCCATATCTTGCATTGTTTTGCTACATTGCACACACAATGAATATCATCTGTCCTAAGATGCTTGGTCTAGTAACACTATTATTTTGTTATGCATTAGCAAATATAGTTTTGTGGCTTGTTTTGTGCATCCACTCTTTTTTTTTTACCTCTTTTACAATTGAAATTTATGTCTTAGACAAAATTTTATATGATACATCCTATACAGTAAGCATATTTTTTTAAATATATACGATTTTGTGTTCTTTAGGAAAAAAGTTGAAGGGAAAACACATAATTTTCAACAGAATGTTACTGTTGTGTGTTGAATGGTGGCCTCTCCCAGAGATATATTCCCACACTAATCCCTGGAATCTGTGAGTGTCACCTTACTTGGGAAAAGGGATTGAGGACAGACAGAAAAGGAGAAAACACAGTGACACAGAGGAGAAGCCAATGTGAAGATGGAGGCAGAGACTGGAGTGATGTATCTGCAAGCTAAGGAATGCCAAGAACTGCCACCAGCTCCAGCAGCTAGGAGACACTTGTGGAACTGATTCTCCCCCTGAGCCTCTGGAGGAAACACGACCCTACCAACACCTTGAGTTTGGAATTCTGGCCTCCAGAACAACGAGAAAACAAATTTCTCTTGTTATAAGCCACCTAGTTTGTGGTGACTTGTTACAGCAGCTGCAGGACATGGATATGGCTATGATTTTCAAATAATTTTTAATCCTTACTATCGCTCAGTTTTTCATTTTTTCAAATTAGTTTGCTAAAGAAGATTTATATAATTTGATGGAGTATTTGTAGCTGAATATATGATAAGTACATAAAAGATTAAGCAAATGAAAAATAAGACAACTATTAATTTCAGGGACAAGAAATTACTCAAGAAAGGATAAGATAATCGAATTCTATGAGGTTAAGCTGCAGATGACATTTATGTAGTCATAATAATATAAACAATGAATAATATAGACAAAGTAACTATTTTCAACCTATAGACTATAGATACTATTGATATATTAGCACGTGTGACTACAAATTCCTGTGTGAATACGTGTGCTGAATTTGGTGATGCAGTGTAATATATCAGACAAATGTTTATCTTCAA
This sequence comes from Orcinus orca, assembly GCF_937001465.1. Classification (NCBI taxonomy): domain Eukaryota; kingdom Metazoa; phylum Chordata; class Mammalia; order Artiodactyla; family Delphinidae; genus Orcinus; species Orcinus orca. Next base: position 119,915,509 of record NC_064559.1, read on the forward strand.
TTGCAGGAAGTTAAAACATTTCTAAAACTGATGATTTTAGGAAGTATTTATGTGATAATATTATTTAGGTATATGGAGGTTTAAAAACAAACAAACAAAATATATGACAAGATAAAAGAGTGGAAAGTGTTTGGCTCTGAGGTATCAAAAGTGGAGTGATATGGGGACCAGAGAGCTGTTTTTAATAATATGTGGAGTTTGTTTCTATTGGAAATCAAGGAAGACAAAAAGTAGATAAAACAATTCTTAATAAGTGAAAAATATTATACAAATGGAAATCAACACTTAACAAAACTTTACTGAATGCCTAAAATGGTTTAAGCACTGTTCTACAGCCTTAAGATACACTAACAAAACCTATAGAAGCCCTGGTTTTTAAGGAACTCATATTCTCCCTTAGTGCTGATGAAGCTGATATCAGAAAAAAATTAAACTGGAATAAAAAGTACTAGAAAAATATGCTGTGAGTCTTACACAAAGGGAAAACAAGGCAGAAAGAAAAATGTAGTGTTACTGCTATTGTTTCATTGTTACTAAATTCAAAACATGCTGTTATGAGAGTTTTTCCCACTCAATAACCTGCTTTTATCTCTATCAATAATTAGTAGTAACAATAAGAGATAAGAGTTGTGGACTCTCCTCAATCCAAGCACAGCACTAAGGATTTTATATACATTAACTTCACAACCACTATATGAAGTAGATATTTATCCCCATTTTACTTAAGGGAAACTGATGCTTAGATAAATGAAGCAAGTTGTTCATGGAAGGATAGGATGTAGTGGAAGAGTTCGGGTTTGAAACTATATGTGGAGACATGAAGCCTGGTTTTCAAAGCACTGTTTGGGTCAAATATTATGTATATTTCCAAATTTGAACTAATTGCCACTAAGTTTTAATTGTATTGGATGAAAAGATTTGAAATAGCCATATAATTTATATTTTTTAAAAATCTATTGAATATGTGGCATTAGTTCCCGCCAACGCCCATCAACAAACAAGTAGAACCCTTCTATATGCAGATAAAGGTTGTTTTTAATGAATCATTGCAATGAATGTCATGTACTGCCTAAAGAGTGTTGAGATTGGCATTTGCTGCCATAGTCGAATTGTAGCAGTTACATCTCCCATGTATCTTCACTGTCAACTGAAGATAAAATCATTGCATGTTGGAAGGCAGTGTAATTTGGGGAAGAAATTACAATACTGGGAATTTGGAGATACGAATTTTAACCCTAAAACATTCTTAGTTGATGTGTAAGTTTGATTTCCTCAGTTTACTTTTGGATTAAAAATTCTTTGTTTAGTAAAAATCTGGAGTTTTTCAATAACTGTCTAAATATTGTTGAATATGTAGATTTTGCCAGGTTAAGTCTTACTAATATGCTTCATTTGGGTTAGAACATTGGGATATAACTCCAATGAGCGCATTTTGCTAAGCAAAGTGTGTTTTACTCCAAATATATGCACCAATAAGACACTGAGTCTCAAAGCAATCTAATGCATGTCTTAATATTTATTTCAGGTTATTGTGCCTGTCATTTAAACCATAACTCTTTTATAATCTATTGCTCAAGTTTTGAAAAATGAAAAGAAAATGAAAAATCTTTGTTTTGGCTCTATGTTAAAAAAGGGATGTTATTCTTACAGTATTAATCTTTCAAATGAGGTGGAAAAAAAAGGTTCTCATTATATGTAAATTTTTATATGATTCAAAAATTTTTTTCAATATTTACTGTGTTAAAATACATATAACAAAATTTACCATTTTTATCAGTTTAAGTGTACAATTCAGTGATACTAGTGCATTTACATAAGTGTGCAAATATCATTACTATCCATCTCCAGAACTCTTTCCATCTTGTAAAACTAAATGCTATACTCTACTTTTTCTTAAGAAAGCAAAGTGGTTTATTTCTGGGCTCTCTGTTCCATTGATGCATATGTTTGTTTTTGTGCTAATGCCATGCTGTTTTGATTACTGTAGCTTTGTAGTATTGTCTGAAGTCTGGGATGGTTATGCCTCCTGCTTTGTTCTTTTTCTTCAGAATTGCTTTGGCAATTCTGGGTCTTTCATGGTTCCATATAAATTTTAGGATTATTTGTTCTAGTTCTGTGAAAAATGTCATGGGTAATTTGATAGGGATCTTATTAAATCTGTAGATTGCTTTGGGTAATATGGCCATTTTAACAATATTAACTCTTCCAATCTAAGAGCATGATATATCTTCAATTTCCTTTATTAACATTTTATACTTCTTAGTGTATAAGTCTTTTACCTCCTTGGTTAGGTTTATTCCTAAGTATTTTATTTTTTGGGGGGGGGTGCAATTTTAAATGGTATTGTTTTTTATATTCCTATATTTCTAATATTTCACTGTTACTGTAAAGAAGTGCAACTGATTTCTGTATGTTAATCTTGTATCCTGCTACCTTACTGAATTTATTTATCAGTTCTAGTAGTTTTCGTGTAGAGTCTTTAGGGTTCTCTATATATAGTATGATATCATCTGCATATAATGACAATTTTACCTCTTCCCTTTCTATTTGGATAAATTTTATTTCTTTTTCTTGTATGATTGCCATGAGAGTGGGCACCCTTGTCTTGTTCAAGATTTTAACAGAAAGTCTTTCAGCTTTTCACCACTGAGTATTATATTGGCTGTGGTTTTGTCATAACTATCTTTTATTATGTTGAGATAGGTTCCCTCTACACCCACTTTGGGGTTTTTATCATAAATGGATGTTGAATTTTGTCAAATGCTTTTTCTTCATTTACTGAGATCATGTAGTTTTTGTCTTTTGTTTATGTGGTGTATCATATTGATTGATTTGCGAATGTTGAACCATCCTTGTGAACTTAGGATGAATCCCACATGGTCATGGAGCATGATCTTTTTTATGTGTTGTTGGATTCGATTTGCTAATATTTTGTTGAGAATTTTTGCATCTATATTCATCAAAGATATTGAACTGTAATTTTCTTTTTTGGTGGTGCCTTGTCTGGTTTTGGTATCAGGGTGATGGTGGCTTCATAGAATGTCTTTGGGAGTGTTTTGTCCTCTTCAATCTTTTGGAATTGTTTGAGAAGGATCACCGTAAGTTCTTCTTTTTATGTTTGGTGGATTTGCCTGTGAAGCTGTATGTCCTGGACTTTTGTTTGTAGAGGGTTTTTTGTTTTTTTGTTTGTTTTACACATTTTATTTCACTTCTAGTGATTGGTCTGTTCACATTATCTGTTTCTTCTTGAGTCTATTTTGGTGGGCTCTATGTGTCTAGAAACTTGTCCATTTCTTCTAGGTTGTGGAATTTGTTGGCATATAATTGTTCATAATTTTCCCTTATGTTTTGTGTGTGTGTCTGTGTGTTTCTGCAGTATTGGTTGTTGTGTCCTTTTTTTTTTTTTTCCCATTTCTTATGTTGCTTATTTGGGTTCTTTCTTTTCTTCTTGGTGAGCCTGGCCAGAGGTTTGTCAATTTTGTTTACCCTTTCAAAGAACCAGCTCTCAGTATTATTGATTTTTTTCTATTGTTTTTTTAATTTCTACTTCCCCTCTGATCTTTATTATTTCATTCCTTCTACTGATTTAGAGGGTTTTTTGTTCTTATTTTTCGAATTATTTTAAGTGGTAGGTTAGGTTGTTTGAGATTTTGCTTGTATTTTTTTTTTTTTTTTTTTTTGCGGTACGTGGGCCTCTCACTGTTGTGGCCTCTCCCGTTGCAGAGCACAGGCTCTGGATGCACAGGCTCAGCGTCCATGGCCCATGGGCCCAGCCACTCTGCGGCATGTGGGATCTTCCTGGACTGGGGCATGAACCCGTGTCCCCTGCATCGGCAGGCGGACTCTCAACCACTGTGCCACCAGGGAAACCCTTTTCTTGTTTTTTGAGGAAGGCCTGTATCACTATGAACTTCCCTCTAAGAATGACTTTTGCTGCATCTCATAGATTTTGTATGGTTGTGTTTTCATTATCAGTTGTCTCAAGGTAGTTTTTAATTTCCTCTTTGATTTCATCATTGACCCATTGTTTCTTTTAGTAGAATGTTGTTTAGTCTCCATGTAAGCATTTTTTTTTCTCATTTCTTTTTCTGTGGTTGATTTATATTTTCACACCATTGCGCTCAGAAGAGATGCTTGAGATAATTTCTATCCTCTTAAATTTGTTGAGGCTTGTTTTGTACCCTAGTATGTGGACAATCCTAGAGCATGTTCCATGTGCACTTGAAAAGAATATGTATTCTGGAGTTTTGTTTGATATAATGTCCTGAAAATATTAACTAAGTTTAACTGTTCTTTTTTATCATTTAGGATCTCTGTTGCCTTATTGATTTTCTGTCTAAAAGATTTGTCCATTGATGTGAGTGGGGTGTTAAAGTCTCCTACTAATATTGTATTCCTGTCAATTTCTCCCTTTATGTCTGTTAGTATTTGTTTTATGTTTTTGGGTATTCCTATATTAGGTGCATATATGTTCACAAGGGTAAAATCTTCTTGTATTGATCCTTTTATCAATATATAGTGTCCTTCTTTATCTTTATTTATGGCCTTTCTTTTAAAGTCGGTTTTGTCTGGTATGAGTATTGCAACCCCCGCTTTCTTGTCATTCCCATTTGTATGAAATATCTTTTTCACTGTCAATTTGTGTGTGTCCTTTGGCCTAAAGTGGTATCTTATAGGCAGCATATTGTAGATTCTTGTTTTCTTATTCAATCTGCCACTCTATGTCTTTTGATTGAAGCATTTAGTCCATTGACATTTACGGTAATTTTTTTTTTTTTTGCTGTATGAAGGCCTCTCACTGTTGTGGCCTCTCTCATTGCGGAGCACAGGCTCCGGATGTGCAGGCTCAGCAGCCATGGCTCACGGGCCCACCTGCTCCATGGCATGTGGGATCTTCCTGGACCAGGGGACGAACCACCCGTGTCCCCAGCATTGGCAGGCAGACTCTCAACCACTGTGCCACCAGGGAAGCTCTACGGTAATTATTGACAGATATGTATTTACAGCCATTTTAAACCTTGTTTTCCAGTTGATTCTATGTTTCTTCTTTGTTCCTTTCTGTTTTTGTGGTTTGATAATTTCCTATTATTTCATGCTTGTGTTTTCTACTTTTTGGTTTTTGTGAGTCTACTGTATGTTTTGATTTGTGGTTACCCTGTTTTTTCAGTATGTTAACCCCTTCCTATATCTACTTGCTTTAGACTGATAGTCATATAGACTCAAACACATTCTAAAAAAAAAGAAACAAAATCTTTCTTTCTAGAAAGCACATTATTAGAAGCACTGTTTGATAAAATATAGATAAAACGTATTGTCAAGAGTTAGAAGAATGAAGTTTAGGGCAGGTAAATAAAGCATCACATACAATGAAAAACATTTATTTTGATTTATCAAAATTAAATCTCAGGCATATAAATATTTTTGAAGAGTTGATTACATAAAATATAAGGCAGAATTCTATGAATTTAAAATTTAGAATAATCAAGACCAGTCATACTTAAATCATTTGAATCACAATAGCTTTTACAGAGGAAAGCAAGGAATTAATATCAGACTTTACATGAAAATTTTCAGTATTAAACATAAGTACATTTTTGTTTTTACCTGTATTTTTTGTCATGTTTTGTCTGTGACCTGACTTCTCCTATGTTCCTAAATCATTTAAATTTAAAAATGAATGTATGAATTTTTTAAAAAATTGAAGTATAGTTGATTTACACTATTATATTAGTTTCAGGTATACAGCATCATGATTCAGTATGTTTACAGATTATACTCCATTAAAAGTTATTAAAAAATAATGCTGTAATCCCCTGTGCTATATAATATATCCTTGTTGCTTATCTATTTTATACATAGTAGTTTGCATCTCTTAATCCCATACTCCTAAAATTCCCCTTCTACCTTCCCTCTCCCCTTTGGTAACCACTAGTTTGTTTTCATGTCTGTGAGTCTATATCTGTTTTGCATATACATTCATTTGTATTATTTTTTTAGATCCCTAAAAAGTGATATCATACAGTATTTATCTATCTCTGTCTGACTTATTTTACTAAGCATAATATTCTCTAGGTCCATCCATGTTGCTGCAAATGGCAGAATTTCATTCTTTTTTATGGCTGAGCAATATTCCATTGTATATATTTATACCACTACTTCTTTACCCATTCATCTGTTGATGGGCATATGGGTTGCTTCCATATTCTGGCTATTGTAAATACTGCTGTTATGAACATTGTGCTGCATCTGTCTTTTCAGATTACTGTTTTCATTTTTTCCAGGTATAAACCAATGAGTGGAATTGCTGGATCATATTGTGATTCTATTTTCTGTTTTCTGTGGAAACTCTGTACTGTTTTCCACAGTGGCTGCACCAATTTATATTCCCAACAACAGTGTACAACAACAGTGTACTTTTCTCTGCATCCTCTTCAACATTTGTTATTTGTAGACTTTTTAATGATAGCCATTTTGATCAGTATAAGCTCATATCTCATTGCTGTTTTGATTTTCATTTCTCTAATAATTAGTGAAGAGCAACTTTTCATGGGCCTGTTAGCCATTTTATGTCTTCTTGGAAAAATGTCTGTTGAGATCTTCTGCCCATTTCTTGATTGGGTTGTTTTTTTTGATATTGAGTAGTATGAATTGTTTATATATTTTGGATATTAACTTCTTGTTGGTCATATCATTTGCAAATATCTTCTCCCATTCCATAGGTCATGTTTTAATGTCATTGGTGGTTTCTTTTGCTGTGCAGAAGCTTTTAAGTTTAATTAAGTCCCATTTTTAATTTTACTTTTATTTCTCTTGCTTTACAAGACTGATCCAAAAAAATATTGTTATGATTTATGTCAGAGTATTCCACCTGTGTTCACTTCTAGGAGTATTATAGGTCCACTCTTTTCTTCTTGGTAAGCCTGACTAAATAAAAGTTTATCAATTTTGTTCATCTCTTTTAAAAAGCAGCTCTTGGTTTCATTTATCTTTTCTAGTGTTTTTTGATTTCTATTTTATTTATTTCCTCTCTGATCTTTATTATTTTCTTCCTTCTGCTGACTTTGGTCTTTATGTGTTGTTATTTCTCTATTTTAGGTTATAAGTTAGGTTGTGTATTTGATATTTTTCTTGTTTTCTGAGGAAGGCCTGTATCATTACTTCCCTCTCAGAACTGCTTTTGCTACATCCCATAGATTTTCAAGAGTTGTTTCCATTTTTATTGTCAGAAGGTATTTTCCAATTTCCTCTTTGATTTCTCCATTGACCCATTGAGTTTTTAGTAGCCAGTTGTTTAGTACCTATGTGTTTGTTCTTTTCCCATTTGTCTTTCTGTAGTTGATTACTATTTTCATACTGTTGTGATTCAAAAAATGCTTGATATAATTTTGATCCTCTTAAATTTAAATTTGTTGAGGCTTCTTTTGTGCCATAGCGTGTGATGTATCCTGAATAATGCTTCATGTGCACTTAAGGAGAATGTGTATTCTTCTGTTTTGGGATGTAATGTCCTGTAGGTATCTATTATGTCATTTAAGACCATTGATGCCTTATTGATCTTCTGTCTGGATGATCTGGCCATTAATGTCAGTGGGGTGTTAAAGTCTCCTTCTATTATTGTCAATTTCTCCCTTTATGTCTCTTAGTATTTGCTTTATATATTTAGGTGCTCCTATGTTAATGAGTATAATATCCTCTCCTCATATTGATCTCTTTATCATTATGTAATGGCCCTCTTTGTCTTTCATTATAGTCTTTGTTTTAAAGTCTGTTTTGTCTGATATGAGTATTGCTAGCCTTGCTTTCTTGTCACTTCCATTTGCATGAAATATTTTTTTCTATCCACTTACTTTTAGACTATGTGTGTCTTCAGCTTGAATTGAGTCTCTTGTAGATAGCATATTACAGGGTCTTGTTTTTTGTATCCAGTCAGCCTCCCTATGTCTTTTCACTGGAGCATTTAGTCCATTGACATTGAAAGTAATTATTTGTAGGTATATATTTATTGCCATTTTATTACTTATTTTCTGCTTGTTTTGTAGTTCTTCTCTGTTCATTTTCTCTTTGTTTCTTTCCTTATGGTTTGATGATTTTCTTTAATAGTATGCTCATGTTCCTTTCTTTTAGTTTTTTGTGTACCTATTCTACGTTTTTGATTATCATGGGGTTCATGTATGTTGACCCATAATTATATCTACTTGTTTTAAACTGATAGTCATTTAAGTTCAAACACATTCTAAAAGATCTATACTTTTTACTCCCATCTCCCACATTTTGTGTTTTTGATGTCATATTTTACATCTTCATGCTTATCCCTTAACTATTTATTGTATTTATAGTTGCTTTTACACTTTTTTGTTATTTACCTATGTACTGGCTTATTTAAGTGATATTCCATCCCTAATGTATATTTTGCTTTTCTTAGTGGGATTTTCCCTTTCCTATATTCTTACTTTTTTTCATTTAGAGAAGATCCTTCAACATTTCTTTTAAGATAGGTTTAGTATTGCTTAATTCTTTTAGTTTTTGCTTCTCTGGGAAGTTCTTTATCTCCCCTTCCATTCTAAATTATAATCTTGCTGGGTAGAGTATCCTAGATTGCCAGATTTTTCCTTTCAGCACTTTGAATATATCATGCAATTCCTTTTTGGCCTGAAAAGTTTCTGCAGAGCAATCAGCTGATAGCCTTAAGGGGATTTCCATGTATATGACTCTTTGTTTTTCTCTTGATCCCTTTAGAATTCTCTCTTTAACTTTTTCCATTTTAATGATGATATACCTTGGTGTGGGTCTGTTTGGGGTTCATCTTGTTTGGAACCCTCTGTGCTTCCTGTATTTGGATATCTGTTTCCTTCTTCAGGTTAGGGAAGTTTTCAGCTGTAATTTCTTCAAATACACATTGGATGCCCTTCTCTTTCTCTTCTCCTTCTGGAACTCCTATAATGCAAATGTTGGAACACAATGTTATTTCAGAGATCTCTTGGGTTGTTTTCATTTATTTATTTTTTTCTGTTAGTTCTGCTGATGGGGTGTTGTTTTCCATTATTCTGTCTTCCAGATCACTTATGCATTCTTCTGTATCACTTAGTCTGCTATTCATTCCTTCTAGTGTTTTTTTTTTTTATTTCAGCTATTGAATTATTTATTTTTGATTAGGTCTTTTTTATATTTTCTAGTTCCTTGTTAACATGTTCATTGTCTAGTCAATTCTTTTTCCTAATTCTGTTAACAGTTTTATTACCAATGTTTTGAATTCTTTATCTGGGTAAAGTTTTTATCACTATGTCATTATTTATCTTTTCAGGAGTTTTCTTTTGTTCTTTCAATTGAGAGTAGTTCCTTTTCCTTTTCCTTAACTTTCTCTGCCTCTATGCATTTAGGTGGAACAGTGACCTACTGTGGTCTTGAAGAGAGGTTCTTATGTGGGAGCATCCATGTGCAGGTTGTACATGCCCAATGCCTTTGGTAAGAGGGCTGGATTTGATGTGGACACAAGTCACGTCTTTCCTCAGGGTGTGCTGGCAGCTATCACCTTTGTAGTGGATGTGGCTGGAGATAGAGGAGCTAAAGCTGGACCAGATTTTAGGTGAGAGTTTCTCTCTGCTCAGTAGCCCTCCCAGACCTGTCAGGGGCAGGGTCTGATTCTAAGCTGCTGGAGTAGATGCCCTGATAGTTGGGCTTGGGCCAGCTCTTTTTCCTTTAAGTGGGTGTTTGCCCTTTCCCCACACCAGGACCTTTGTCCCAAAGGAGGGGAGTGCTGAAGTAAGTGGGGTCTGTGCATATACAGAGGTCTGATGTGTTGCCTGTGCAGTCATCTGCAGCTCTGCTCAGATGCAATCCATAGTTAAGTCTTAGCTCCAGTTGCAACTGCCCCGGATCCACTGCCATTCTGTGGTGTGGTTTGAGCAGGGCTTGGGCTAGGTCACACTGAGCTGGGGTGCACAGCAAGGCAGTCACAGCAAGCTGGGGTGGCAGCTGCCAGGTCAGACCTCTCCCCACTGCCTCGGGGGCAAGACACTTTGTCTCTCACAGCTGCTCACTGTCCCCCACCTTCTTGTGGCACCACTCCCCTGGGAAGTCAGGGCCTGTGTGTTGTTTCTGTGTGTATGGGAGTTGTGAGCTGTGGCAGAATGGCTACCATCAGAAATCGGGCTGCTTTGGGGTGCCGCTTGAGTAAGCACCAACAGTGGCCACCACCACCCTACTCAGGCTTTGCCCTGGGACCAGGCTGCCTCTTGAATCCCAAGGTCAAGTCTTTTCCTTGGCCTTGGCTGCCCCCAGTCCAGTGCTGTGCTGTGGCATGGAGTGAGCAGGGCCAGCGTGTTCACTTGGCTTGGACTGGGGTATTTGGCAAGGCAATCATGGGAAACTCAGCAGCCACTAGGGCAGATGTCTCTCTGCCCTGTCCTGGGGGTTTGCCAGCCTGCACATGCTCCTCACGAATGGAGTCTAGGCCTGTCTAGCCTTTCTATCTGTCCCAGTGGTTCTCCAACCAGCCAAGGGGCTTGTCTCCCCTGTGGAGGACCCCAGGATTTAGGACACCTGGTGTGTGGCTCGATCTGCTCACTCCCCAGGGCAAGTGTGCAATCTTCATTTTCCTCTGAGTCCCCTCCCTGGGGCACAGGTCCTGACCTGATTGCTTTTCTTCCCTTCCTACCTGATTACATGTGCATCTTTCTTACAGCTTTGGTTGTACAGGAGTCTTTTGCCAGTTTCCAGTTAGTTTTCAGTGAGAACTTTTCCATATGTAGATGTATTTTTGATATATTCATTGGGAAAGGTGAGCTCTACATCCTCTTACTTTGCCATCTTGATCTCTGCCATAAATGTATAATTTTAAAAGTTTAGTAGAGTATAAGCTTCACAATAAATAACTTTAATAACTTTAAATTGGTGTTTTAAATATAGATGATTTAAGCATGAGTCTTAAAATGTTTCATAAAGGAACACAAAAGTACTAGATTCACTGAATCTGATACTTTGAACATGCTACCAATTTAGTCTGGGTCACAGTTTGTCTCTTTAATTTGGAAAGTAACTGACAGATTTGTTACTTGCCATAGATAAGAAACAGGTGCATGAGAGCCTATCATTCTCAAATACTGCTGTCTCTCCATTCCCACAGTCAGCCCTAAAAGGTTAACTGGAAAAAATACCAGGACAGATGTAATATTTATCTATAAGTCACCATAGACTATTAAATGCTCAACTAAATTTTTCCTCTTCATCTCTACTGGCATTTCCCAAGTAATATAAATGTGAAATATATTGACTGTATATAATGGATGGAGTTTTGCATTAACTTAAGAAAAGCGCTGATAAAAATAAAATTTGTCTAATTTTACACTGTACAATACAAAATTATCAATGCATATTTTATTCTTTTTAAAAAATTTTTTATTTTATTCTTAACATTAAATATTTTATATAATGGGTTTCATTTTACTGGTGTCAAATATCTGATTAAAGTAGGATTTCTTAATTCATTCTAGCATGCATAATGCTGGGGAAAAGGTTATGAAAATAACTTTCTGGTAACTTCTGCTACTAAAATAGCCCTGCTTTCTCTACAAGTTGTGAAAATAAATAGCTGACATACATGGGTCAGGCTAACTCACCATATGCCTTCTGAAATGATCCTTTTGAGAATTTAGAGAAAGCAGGCATGTATTTCCACTCTTCAAGTGTTTGGTTTCTAAAAGAAACATAATAATTGATTTAAAAATTAATTTTGGAAATTATGCTCCTGATTTACATTTTCAAAGTGATCTATTTCATGCGATTTTAAAAGAAAATATTGTTACATAAAACTTCTTAAATGAGTTTTACTTTTGCTAGCCTTTTGGACCCAAAGTCCAGATAGGATATGGAAGGATGATTTTGTTCATTACCACTCCCTCAAAGCAATCACTTTCATTTTTTAAAACATATATGTATTGCAGAGGTGGTATTTGTTTTCTAGAGCTGCCATAACAAACTACCATAGACTGGATTGCTTAAACAGCAGAAATTAATTGTCTCACACTGTTCTGGAGGCAAGAAGTCAGCAAGATTGGTTCTTTCTGAGGGCTGTGGGGGAAGGATCTGCTCCAGGCCTCTCTCTTTGGCTTGTAGATGGTCATCTTCTCTTTGTGTCTCTTCAGACGGCAAACTCCTCATGTGTGTGCATGTCTCTAAATTTCCCCTTTCTATAAATGCACCTGTCATATTGGATTAGGGCTCACCCTAATGACATCATTTTAACCTAAAGATCATACTTCCAAATAAGGTCACATTTTGAGGTACTGGGAGTTAGGTTTTGTTTGTTTGTTTGTTTGTTTGTTTTTTGCGGTACGCGGGCCTCTCACCGTTGTGGCCTCTCCCGTTGCGGAGCACAGGCTCTGGACGTGCAGGCTCAGCAGCCATGGCTCACGGGGCCAGCTGCTCCGTGGCATGTGGGATCTTCCCGGACTGGGGCATGAACCCGTGTCCCCTGCATCGGCAGGCGGAGTCTCAACCACTGCACCACCAGGGAAGCCCGGGAGGTAGGTTTTAAAAATATGAATTTCAGGGAGGGGTACACAGTTCCACACATAACAGGAATAAAATAATTATTTAAATTATTCTGGAAAATATTCTACAGGCATTCTTCTCTTAACTCAAAAAAATACAGTGTTATCTTCTAACCACAAAGAATTCTGATTTCATTGAATATTACTGGTATCTTCCTATGAGGCAGTCTACTAAGTAAAAATGTATCAAATAGATCTTGTCTGCATCTTTAGAGATAATTCATTCCATTCTCCCCTAGGCCATCAAATAAAAGAGAAGAATGTTCACACACATAGGCTCAACTAATTTGTCAGTTTAGTTATTGTGAGAAAGTATTTGCTGCATTATTTTTTGTTTAATATAAAAATGAAAGAAAAGGTTATTAAATTCAGAAAACTAAAAACAAGCATTAAAACTCAATATATGTGTCTAAGGGAAAAATTAAAACATTTTGACTAAGAATTTAGAAATCAAAATAAAATAAAATTTAATAAAAGTGTTGTTATTGCTGATACTAAGGCTTCATATTTGCAGATAAAAATGATTTGTTAATGAATCATAATTCTAAAAACCAAGGGTAGCGTGATTAAAAAATCTTATAATGCCATAATATTTCAGATATAATATGAAACAGTATACTCAATTCTATAACAGAGCAAAACTTATCCATTGTTTTATTTGAAAAAAAACGTGTCTGAAGACTTTAAATTCCCTTACTATTATGCAATTATCACCCATCAAATTCTATAGGTACATGATATTTATAGGGTAAAAAATCCCTATAAGGGTGTGTGACACACACACTTGTGTGTGTGACCAAAAAAGATAGCATCTTAGTTGAGCAGAGTAAAAGCGACGTTCTAGAAATAGTCTATTATGCACATTTTAAAAATGGGCAAAGACATACTGTATTGTTGAATTTATAGCTAGGACTGCTAATGCACCTTCCTCAATTTAGGCACCTTTCTAAATTAATTGACCCTAGAGAGCATTGCAAGGGTAATTAAAGCACTTTAAGTGAAGCTCTGTGTCCTCCAATCTTTGTTCATCAACTCATCTGTGTCTTGACAGTCTATGTTAGTAGAGAAAAAACGTATAAACAAGTTAACTGGTCTTTTAAACAAATAGGCACATTATGATGTTTATATGTGAATTAAAGTATTCAGCACCATTCTTCATTTGGAAAATCGTAAATAATGAAATCTTTACAGCACATTGCTTCTAAAGCCTACTGTTTAAGAAAAGGCTGACATTACAAGGACTTTAGTAAATACCACCAGTAGAGTAAAATCCAGTTTTAGAAATGCATTATTTAAAGTAAAACATTTCACATTACACTTTAATATGAATAAATGCTTCAATTTTGCTATTTAGGCTGTGATATTCTAAAAAATGGGACTATTAATAAATCTCTTTTAAAAATATTTTGTTTCTTTTTCTACTCTGATTGCTGTGGCTAAAACTTCCAAAACTATGTTGAATAATAGTGGTGAGAGTGGACAACCTTGTCTTCTTCCTGATCTTAGAGGAAATGGTTTCAGTTTTTCACCATTGAGAACGATGTTGGCTGTGGGTTTGTCATATATGGCCATTATGTTGAGGTAAGTTCCCTCTATGCCTACTTCTGGAGGTTTTTTATCGTAAATGTTGAAATATGTCGAAAGCTTTTTCTGCATCTATTAAGATGATCATATGGTTTTTCTCCTTCAATTTGTTGTGTATCACATTGATTTGTGTATATTGAAGAATCCTTTCATTCATGGAATAAACCCCACTTGAACATGGTGTATGATCCTTTAAATGTGCTGTTGGATTCTGTCTGCTAGTATTTTGTTGAGGATTTTTGCACCTATATTCATCAGTGATATTGGCCTGTAGTTTTCTTTCTTTGTGACATCTTTGTCTGGTTTTAGTATCAGGGTGATGGTGGCCTCATAGAATGAGTTTGGGCGTGTTTCTCCCTTTGCTATATTTTGGCAGTGTTTGAAAAGGATACGTGTTAGCTCTTCTCTAAATGTTTGATAGAATTCACCTGTGAAGCCAGCTGGTCCTGGGCTTACGTTTGTTGGAAGATTTTTAATCACAGTCTCCATTTCAATGCTTGTGATTTGTCTCTTTATATTTTCTATTTCTTCCTGGTTCAGTCTCCAAAGGTTGTGTTTTTCTAAGAATTTGTCCATTTCTTCCAGGCTGTCCATTTTATTGGCATATAGTTGTTATTGGCATATAGTTGCTTGTATTTCTCATGATCCTTTGTATTTCTGCAGTGTCACTTGTTACTTCTCCTTTTTCATTTCTAATTCTACTGAGTCTTCTCCCTGTTTTTCTTGATGTGTGTGGCTAATGGTTTATCAATTTTGTTTATCTTCTCAAAGAATCAGCTTTTAGTTTTATTGATCTTTGCTATTGTTTCCTTCATTTCTTTTTCATTTAATTCTGATCTGATCTTTATGATTTCTTTCCTTCTAACTTTGGGGATGTTTTGTTATTTCTCTAATTGCTTTAGATGTAAGTTTAGGCTGTTTATTTGAGATGTTTCTTGTTTCCTGAGGTAGGATTTTATTGCTATACAATTGTATTGCTTCCCTCTTGGGAAGTAATCCATAGGTTTTTGCTGCATCCCATAAGTTTTGGGTCTTCGTGTTTTCATTGTCATTTGTTTCTAGGTATTTTTTTATTTCCTCTTTGATTTCTTTGATTTCTTCAGTGACCTCTTGGTTATTTAGTAGTGTATTGTTTAGCCTCCATGTGTTTGTATTTTTTACAGATTTTTTCCTGTAATTGATATCTAGTCTTATAGCATTGTGGTCAGAAAAGATATTTGATATGATTTCAATTTTCTTAAATTTACCAAGGCTTGATTTGTGACCCAAGATATGATCTATCCTGGAGAATGTACCATAAGCACTTGAGAAGAAGGTGTATTCTGTTGTTTTTGGATGGAATGTCCTATAAATATAATATAAATATATTTACATATACATATAAATATACATATAAATATTTATATATTATATGTATATTTATATGTATTTACATATACATATAAATATACATATAAATATCAATTAAGTGCATCTTGTTTAATGTATCATTAAACATTTAATGTATCATTTAAAGCTTCTGTTTCCTTATTTTCATTTTGGATGATCTGTCCATTGGTGAAAGTGGGGTGTTAAAGTCCCCTACTATGATTATGTTACTGTCGATTTCCCCTTTTATGGCTGTTTGTGTTTGGCTTATGTATTGAGGTGCTCCTATGTTGGATGCATAAATATTTACAATTATTATATCTTTTTCTTGGATTGATCCCTTGATCATTATGTAGTGTCCTTCTTTGTCTCTTGTGCTAGTCTTTATTTTAAAGTCAGTTTCGTTTGATATGAGAATTGCTACTCCAGCTTGCTTTTGATTTCCGTTTGCATGAAATATCTTTTTCCGTCCCCCATTTTCACTCTGTATGTGTCCCTAGGTCTCCAAATCAGAAAAGAAGAAGTAAAGCTGTCACTGTTTGTGGATGACATGGTACTATACATAGAGTATCCTAAAGATTCTACCAGAAAAGTACTAGAGCTAATCAATGCAGTACGGTACCAGCACAAAAACAGAAATATAGATCAATGGAACAGGATAGAAAGCCCAGAGATAAACCCACGCACATATGGTCACCTTATCTTTGATAAAGGAGGCAAGAATATACAATGGAGAAAAGACAGCCTCTTCAGTAAGTGGTGCTGGGAAAACTGGACAGCTACATGTAAAAGAATGAAATTAGAACACTCCCTAACAACATACATAAAAATAAACTCAAAATGGATTAAAGACCTAAATGTAAGGCAAGACACTAGAAAACTCTTAGAGGAAAACATTGGCAGAACACCCCATGATATAAATCACAGCAAGATCCTTTTTCAGCCACCTCCTAGAAAAATGGAAACAAAAATAAACAAATGGGACCTAATGAAACTCAAAAGCTTTTGCACAGCAAAGGAAACCATAAACAAGATGAAAAGAAAACCCTCACAGTAGAAAATATTTGCAAACATAGCAACTGACAAAGGATTAATCTCCAAAATATAGAAGCAGCTCATGCCACTCAATATCAAAAAAACAAATAACCCAATCCAAAAATGGGCAGAAGGCCTTAGTAGACATTTCTCTAAAGAAGATATACAGAGTGCCAACAAACACATGAGAGGATGCTCCACATCACTAATTATTAGAGAAATGCAAATCAAAACTACTATGAGGTACCACCTCACACCGGTCAGAATGGCCATCATCAAAAAATCTAGAAACAATCAATGCTGGAGAGGGTGTGGAGAAAAAAGAACCCTCTTGCACTGTTGATGTGAATGAAAATTGATACAGCCACTATGGAGAACATTATGGAGGTTCATCAAGAAACTAAAAATAGAACTACCATACCACACAGCAGTCCCACTACTGGGCATATACCCTGAGAAAACCATAATTCAAAAAGAGTCATGTACCACAATGTTCATTGCAGCTCTATTTTCATTAGCCAGGACATGGAAGCAACCTAAGTGTCCATTGATAGATGAATGGGTAAAGAAGATTTGGCACATATATACAATGGAATATTACCAGCCATAAAAAGAAACAAAATTGAGTTATTTGTAGTGAGGTGGATGGACCTAGAGACTGTCATACAGGTTGAAGTAAGTCAGAAATAGAAAAACAAATACCATATGCTAACACATATATATGGAATGTAAAAAAAAGGTCCTGAAGAGCCTAGGGTCAGGACAGGAATAAAGATGCAGACATAGAGAATGGACTTGAGGGCATGAGGATGGCAAGGGGAAGCTGGGACGAAGTGAGATAGTGGCATGGACATATATACACTACCGAATCTAAAATAGATAGCTAGTGGGAAGCAGCTGCATAACACAGGGAGATCAGCTCAGTGCTTTTTGTCCACCTAGAGGAGTGGGATAGGGAGGATGTGAGGGAGACACAAGAGGGAGGATATATGGGGATGCATGTATATGTATAGCTGATTCACTTTGTTATACAGCAGAAACTAACGCACCATTGTAAAGCAATTATTATACTCCAATAAAGATGTTAAAAAAAACATTAAGCAAATGAAAAAATATGATTAAAAAATATTTTTTTAATTAAGAATGAAATAATGCCATTTGTAGCAACATCGGTGGACCTTAAGATTATTATACTAAGTGAAGTAAGTCAGAGAAAGACAAATATCATATTGTCACTCATATATGGAATATAATTTAAAATTATACAAATGAACTTATTTACAAAATAGATACGGACTTACAGATATCAAAAACAAATTTATGATGACCAAAGGGGAAACGTGGGTTAGAGGGATAAATCAGGAGCTTGGGATTAGCATAGACACACCAGTATATATAAGATAGATAACCAACAAGGATCTACTGTACAGTACAGGGAATTCTACTCCATATTCTGTGATAACCTGTATGAGGAAAGAATCTGAAAAAGAATGAATATATGTACATGTATAACTGAATCACTTTGCTGTACACCTGAAACTAACACAACATTGGAAATCAACTATACTCCAATAAAAATATTTAAAAAGATGGTATTGGGGTTGACAACTTTTTTTACTCATGCCAGTAAAGCCAACTGACTTCTGCAGAAACTAAAATGATTTCTCAAGCCGGTACCTAGTGAGAACAAAGAACTGAGGGGACTGTGGAGGGGAGAAGAGAAGCTGGCACTGATTACAATGTTTAGGAAACTTCCCTGTCTCAGACTCTGCAAACAGCTGAGAAAATATTCCATAAATAAGGGGTAACGACCAATATTTAATACATCAATAAAACCTCCATTGTTTTAGTCCTTCCCTTGTGATAGGAAAGCCCCTGTACTTATTACTACAATGGTATCACTATGCTGTGTTTTAAATTTTCTTTTACAGAAGACTGTGAACTTTGGGGATGTGAAAAATAGCATCCTCACTGCCTACCTCCGAGTTTAGAATTTACAAAATACTTTTGAAAAGAATGCAGGCTTTCATGTACTTCAAGTATTACCAGCATGGATAATTCCTAATTTTGATATAGATTCTCATGTTAAACAATCTAGACATTACAGGTGAAAACAAATCTCCATTTTGTTTGAAATTTAAACTTTTGACAATGGCTTTTAAAACACTCATTCTTTGTTTTAAAATGAATTATTTGCAGAAAGTTAACCTAAGCTTAAAAGAATCAACTGTCGGCACATTCAAAGTACAATAAATGAGCCTCTTGGACTAATTAAATACAACCTGAGCCTTCTCCCTCAAAAATTTGACAACAGGAGGAGTAAGTAGCAGTCAAGGATAGAAAGTATGGCAGATCAGTTAAGAGGCAACTATTCATAGGTAAACAAATGTAACGTTTGTTATGCTTAATCAGAACTGAGTTGCTAACTAAATCCTTTCACAGATAATTTCTTTTAATCCTTAACAATGCTGTTGATTATTAATGGGTCCCTCACGCAGAAAGTATCCTTAGAAAATGCAGATTGTACTGGGATTCTATTAGCTTTTAGCAAATAATGACGGAAAAAATCTTATCATTATTTGCCACAACTACCCCTATTCCACCCACACTTAGTAAACAAAACTGGGCTGATTTCTTCTTAGAGACATGACAACATTTTAATAAAAAGGAACAAAATGTATTTCTGTAGAAAAGTGTTATTTACATAAACGTTCAATTTCAAGGAGTGAATCTCAAATTCATTAATTTTCTGGAATATTTTGGAATGCCAAGTACATGCCAAGCACTGTGTTAGGGAGCCACTGGCGTTCAAGGTTAAGACACAGTGCCTGACCACAAGACACCTATTGCCTAATAGAAGATACAGAAAAGTAAAGAGGTTATTCAATAAAGAAACCTAAGTGTGAACACAGAGGTCATTATAAGGAATTGTAAGACCAGCCAACACTGTAAGGGGTCAGGAAAGCCTTCTGAGGTCTCAGGGCAGAATATTCCACGGTGAGTGAGTGGAGGCAGATTATTCCAAAGTGAGGATAAGCATGTGTAAAAGGATTGAATGTGAAAAGAACACAGTGTTTCCAGAACATTGCATGATATCCAGTATGGCTGTGAGGGTAAAAATAGGGGCCTGGCCAGTGGTGAGGCAGAGAAGTAAAAAATCCAGGTAATAGAAGTTCTTGTCTGCTTCGTTTAGGAGTATGGACATTATCTTTGAGGATATAGAGAATTATTGAAAGATTTTAACACATTGTGATCTTTTTGGTTTTAAAGATATTATTCTGCTTTCAGTTTGAAGAATGGATTAGAAAGGGACAATGACAAAAACGTCAAGAATTTGGTTCCTATTATGAGTTAGTTGTAGTGGGCACGGAGAAAGTTTAAGCAGAGAAGACTTAAAAAGAATATAACAAATGCTCAAATTTCTATATTGGATAATTTGGTAGCTGTGTCTCATTTGTACCCACAGAATTTTTTCTTTTTACATTAATTTTTTTTAAAATTTTATATTGGAGCATAGTTGTGTAACAATGCTGTTTAGTTTCAGGTGTAGAGCAAAGTGATAACAGTGTTGTTTAGTTTCAGGTGTAGAGCAAAGTGATTCAGCTATACATACACATGTATCTATTCTTTTTCAAAATCGTTTCCCATTTAGGTTATTACAGAATATTGAGCAGCATTCCCTGTGCTATACAGTAGGTCCTTGTTGCTTATCCATTTTAAATATAGCAGTGTGTACATGTCAATCCCAAACTCCCTAACTATTCCTCCCCCCAACCATCCCCCATAACCATAAATTCATTCTCTAACTCTGTGAGTCTGTTTCTGTTCTGTAAATAGGCTCACTTGTATCATTTTTAAAGATTCTGCATATAAGCAATATCATATGATATTTGTCTTTCTCTGTCTGACTTACTTCACTTAGTATGATAATCTCCAGGTCCATCCATGTTGCTGCAAATGTCATTATTTCATTCTTTTGAAGGGCTGAGTAATATTCCATTGTATGTATGTACCACATCTTCTTTATTCATTTAACCTGTCAATGCACAACAGAGACTACAACTGACATTGTAGTTGTACAATGGAGCCCCACATTGTTTATCAATATGCCCAAAGAAATCTAGACATTGAATTAAAATTTCCAAACCTTACTGTACAACATAGGGAATATTAAAAAAAAAAAAGATGAAAAAATTCCAAACCCTTTTCATTAAAAAGACCAATGTTTACGAGCATGAAATATCACTTTAATCTTATATGAATAGCATTTACTCTTCAGTTACAAGTGTATCCCAATGTCACTGCAGCGCTGTTTACAATAGCCAAGACATGGAAGAAACCTAAATGTACCCACAGAATTTTAATCTATGGAGGCGACCAAGTGATGACAAGGAGAGGCTCACGCCATAGAAGGAAGATCATTACTTACATTTCCCGAGACATAAGGGCTCACTGTGCCATGAAGAGCCACATGAGAAAGCACCAGATTTTGGTCAGGGCAGAAGCAGAAGTTAAAGAGAAAGCCTAGGCTAGAGGTTTTGTTGGGGTTTTCTTGGCAAGTTAGGACAGAGTAAACAGTTTAAGATTGGCTGCTTTGAATAGTTACAGCAGACTTTGAGGTATAGGAATGCTCTCCAGTTGCCTGGTACCTGTCCCTGGGATGATTTAGGGCAGGGTTAATATTGGCTGGGTGTGGGAGAGTTAGATAAGGAGGTGATTGGGGTGACCGAGATTGGTTGCTTTATATATAAAAGGCGTGCTCAGAGGCAAGCTGTTATTATCATTAAGAATTAGCTAGCCCTGGGAGAGGCAGCCTCTCCCCTGGTCTGTAAGGCACCCAAGTGCTATAGCATCAAGAATACAGAAAAGAAAATATAGTTAATATAACTGGTGCTGTGATGAATGGGTGCCAAATAGACAAATACAGAATCTAAGTAGACACAGAACAGATAGATAACTCTCACAGGAATGTTTGTCTAGAGCTCAGAAGCAAGGTCTATGTGATATATACTTAAGAGTTATTAGCATGTAAATATATGCTGTTGAATTGGTTGGGAGATTAAGCCCACAAGAGAAAACAGCCTAGGATGTATCCTGAAAAAAAAAAAAAAATCTATATTAGAGTAGAACAGAATTATACTGAAAAAGATATTGAAAAATTAGTTAGTGAGATAAAAATTGTTAGTGAGATTAGGCAAATACAATACCAGGAAAGCCAAGAGATAGAATATTTCAAAACAACACATTTTTAAATTAATTTAAACACTATTAATATTTAAATAAGATTAAAGTTAAAAAGACATACTTGCCTAACAGAGTTAGAGGCCTGAATACGTAGATTGAGAAGAATGGTA
Source organism: Orcinus orca (assembly GCF_937001465.1). Lineage (NCBI taxonomy): Eukaryota > Metazoa > Chordata > Mammalia > Artiodactyla > Delphinidae > Orcinus > Orcinus orca. The sequence goes on from NC_064559.1 coordinate 119,937,398, forward strand.
ACCAAGGGTACAGTTTGGAAAGTTGGCTGGAAGTGAATTGTGGAGTCAGTGGGTTGTAGAAAACTTTTGATAAGCTTGAAGATTAGAAGAAAATTGAAACATTGATGCAATGAGTATTTTGAAAACATATCAAAGATCTCAATGAAATTCAGACACATGTTTTTATTGTTCTTGTTGTCTTAAGTTTGTTTGCTATTAAAATAGGAGTTACTGGGTAAAGTTTGGCTATTAACCCCAATGATGCTTAAAAAATTCAATGACAATACTCAGAAGACTGTGAGAATAAAGGGGAAATGTCTTTAAGGTAAGAGGGGATGCAATTCATAATACAGGTATAAAGTTTGCCCTTTGCTAGAAAGGAAAACATTCTTTTTGTAACAGAAAGAAGGAAAAGATGGATGCAAATAGAAAATAGGTTTGCACATTTGTGAATAGTAAGGCTTTGGTTGACTCAATACAGCATGAGGCAATTCTATCTTGATTATGTTTGGGAAGGAAAGAAAAGGACCATTAGAAGATAATGTAGTGTAGCAGACAGGAAATAGTCAGACCAGAGGGTGATGCAGGGTAGGGGGAGGGAAGGATCTTAGGTAGTGAGTTGTAATTATATTACTGGGCAGTATTAGTGCCCCAAAAAAGGAATGGCAATCATGAATTTGTAATTTATAAGCATGAATTTATGTCATGAGCTGACATACCCAGTTGTATGATTTTTCTCCATCAATGCTGAGCTACAGAATGGATAAAATTTCCATAAATTTATTTATCCAAGGCTGCAGTTTGTAACAAGAATATGTTGGAATAACACTGGAGCTGGATGGGTGAATATATTTATAGGAAAATATTTTAATGTTGACGCATAATCCTCAGCTACATAACTAGGAGAAATAAAAAGGCTGATAAGTGCAGAGAAGTTGATACTATTCAATGGCTTGGAGCTTTGCATGAGATTGAAGGATGGTTACATAACTAAGTACAATAAAGGATTTATATGGTTTGGTGAGATTATTGGACATTTAAATATTTGATTCGATTTTCAATTATGAAAGTATTAAGAGGTATGGGTAATTAATAGGAATGGGTAGCTGAGATAGATATAGAAATGAGAACATTAAAAAACTGAGAATCAAGGTCTCAGGACAGATCATACACTTATACATAGAAATCATCCAAAGGTGATAACAGGATACTGATGTTATGACAAAGAATATGAGCAAAAAGAGGAGTTAAAGCTTTCAATGAATAATACAAAACTCATAGAAGTTAGTAAGTGAAGTTAGTATATGATCGCAAAAATACAGAAAACTTACATAGCACAGGAATTATGTTCCAATACCAATTTTCTGACAAAAACTTTATGTCCTACAACTTAATTCAATTCTGACATGAACTACCCAAGTTAGTATCAGATCACACAAGTTGAAGGCAAAGTTCTTAAATTCTGACACTATACAGATTTAGTGTCAGATCCCACAAGTTGAGAGTCCCAGTGCCTCCCAACAAGACTTCCAGCCACAAGTGGGGTCCTCAAGCCTACCCATATCTCTGCCTGACTTAGCTACAAATTCCAGGGTTCCCATGACCCCTGTTCAAGTTTGAAATGTTAGAATGATCCACAGAACTCACTGAAAGCACTGTATTTACAGTTTGACTACAAAGCATACAACACAGAACAAATGGAAGAGAGAAATAGGTCAAGGTATTGGGAGGGAGGGGGACAGGCTATTTACTTTCCCTCTGGAGTCAGGGTGAGTCACTCTCCCAGTACATAGATATGTTCAGCATCCAGGAAGCTCACCAATTCTTGTGGTTCTGAGTTTTTCTTCAGGGCTCAGTACCTAGGCATGATTGATTAAGTCATTGGCCAAGTGACTGAACTCAGTCTCCCCTCCCTGGAGTCCTGAAGGGGTGGTACTGAAAGGTTCAACCCTCTAATCATGTGGTTAGATTTTCTGGAGACCATCCCCCATCCTAAAGCTGGCTGGCACTCCCTAGAGAGTCACCCCCTAAGAATAACAAAGACAGTCTTACCACTCAGGAAACTTAGAATTTTTGAAACTCTGTGCCAGGAGCAAAGACCAAATATCTTTTGTTTGTTTGTTTGTTTTTATTCTACCTCAGGAGTAAAAGAAGCAGGGTTTGGGGGAGTGTTTTTTGTTTGCTTTTTCCAAAATATAAGTCAGTCGGAAGATCAATTCTTTGGGGACTTTCTTTAATACAATCCAGAAATACAATACTCAGCATTTACTCAGCACTCTTACATTCTTTTGTATAAATTTTATGATATGAACTAAATAACAGTAATGAGTAGGTTTGTTTCTTTGAATAAGAAAGGAGATCAGATTTACTGAACATTAACTGAAGAAATTTGTAAGTGTTAGCTCATAGAATCTTCAATGAAAAATAATATGGGTAGAAATTGAGATTCAAAGATGTAAAATCAATATTAAGTAATCATGAATTGACTTTATGACCCCAGAGTCCATATTTTTCCATTAGTTCCCTAAACTGAAGCACAGTAGAATCATTAAATGGGATTTCTTTTTTTTGAACAAAATTTCTCTAGGAGAAATTCCCATGTTATTTTTATAATGCTCCGCAGTGGCTCCATATTCAGCTCTTATCCATAGGCCTCTGTAATCCACAACACTGATCCCTATGCTGAGTAGACATTGTAGGTAGAAAGTATCTTATCCCCATTTCTGCTTCCTCCATATATCTTTAGATTCAGCTTCATAATATTGGGTATCAGTATGGTACAATAGACACAGTTTCAGGAATAGTAACTCACAGTGTTTATTTTGTAAGAACCTCAGGCCAGAAAATTTGATTTTAGTAAAAAGAATAGTATTCATTTGTGTTGTTACAACTTGGCATTACCTTTTCCTCCATCATTTGTATTAGCATTAGAGCACTTAAAACAGTTTTGTCTTTCGATCATTAAGTTCAGGTTAATGGAAATAAACAAGAGATGTTTGACCTATAGAATTTGACTTTTACATATTCATTCTTTTTATGTTCCTTATAGTCATGAAGGGTTTCTAAAAATTTCCCTGGCAATTGTTTTCTATGTCATCCTATCATGATCCAGTAGTGTAAATTTTGGTATCTTCTAGTAAAGAAAATTTCCTTTGGTATTTCCTCTACAGGGATTGGCCTCACTCTAAAATTGCCACTGTGAGCTTTCCTCTAGTGACTGGTTCATGGACCGTGCCAACAGTTTATATGTTTAGAAAAATGAACAATGATCAATGATGCCAAAGTCATATAGATTCAGTACGTGCAATCGTTCAGCTATATGCTCCATTTTAAGTCATATAACCCATATAACATCTCAAAGGAATCATGGCAGAATAAAATAAAATATAAGTAGACAGTGGTTTTGCAAAGAAAGGCTTCCTTTTTAGACTTGAGAACCACTCCAGGCCATGTAAATCCAATGCTACATCTCTTTCTTTCCTTAAGGCATGATGTAATTCATATTCCTGCTTCTTACCCTTCCCCCCTCCACTGTCAGCTTCATAATGGAAGTTCACAAAAAGATGACAGGATCTGTACTTTTTCTCAGCCTCCAGATGATTATCAGATGATTCCTGATGAGAAGTTACACCAGCTGAAAGCTTGCTTTGAATATTTTTCTATTTCTGTAATCCCCTGAGAGTTTTATTGTCATATTTGTCCTGGGCCAGTAGGCAGCTTACTAGATTATGGCTGATTGTGAAATTATGACAAAAACACTGCGAAGTTGCAATGCACTCCTTAACAAACTACTTAATTGGTATCTCACTGCTGGAATTACTCCAACAATTATATAATATTCTATATTTTGGGATAGAATTTTGACCATAATGAAGAACCAATGCTGCTAGGAGTTTATAGTTATGGTTGTAGTGCAAAATTTTTAAAACTGAACATGCATTTTTTCCTCTAGAATACATGTTTATTTATTTATAGATTTAATCTTTTAAGTTTCTCAAAATTAAACATGATACCTACAAGTACACGAGTTATAACACAAAATAATGTAAATCCTGAATATTGCTTAATTGAGCCATTGGATCCATCTCTCAGTGATGACTGACAGAAAACAACCACGTATTTAATACTCTCAACATATATATAAAGCAAACAGTAATCTCAGCTATTCCTTTGTCCAGGATGTCATCCACTTATTGAGATAATCTCTTTAATATGAAACATCTAGAAAAGTTAGCATTTATTTCCATATTCAAGCTTAATATAATCATTATCACAAATAATTAGCAACCATTTATTGATCATAAAATACATGTATAATATCTAGCAAACTGATATAGAAAACCCTGGTTAAGGCACTATTATATAAGGAGAAGTTGAAATAAAGGTGGCAGTAATAATTTTTCTGCAGGTATGAATCTAGCAAATTCGCTAATACTATCACAGCTATGATAGGCAACATATTCCTAGAGCCAACAATTGCCACAGCTTCCTAATCTACAGATTATGGCAAAGGAGGTATAAAACACTAGAGATAATATTTTGGATGGTAACTTTCTGACTCACTAGCTTCCTAACTGTAGACAGTATTTTTCTGAGTGGGTCATTCCAGACAATTATCATAGACTCTATGCCTCTAAACACTTAACTATTTTTATAATAATTGAAGTCCTTGTATTAAATAGATACTTATCTATAGTAGTATCTGTTAACAATAACTGAAAGATTCAGAAGAGAGTACAAATTACTTCTAATCACATAACCAAGCTCTAAAATGGTATATCATCATTAACGTTGCACTTTCATGTCCCTTTCTATTACATGTATCATTCTAAATAAAATTTTGATTGTACTAGAAAAAATGTTTCCCATACTAAAATTTTGACAAATGGTATATTTTAAGTATTCCCCTATGCCACATAAATTTTCTTTAAAACTCATGTTAAATTTTTTCAATATAATGGCCATTTATCAATCTTTGGGTAATCGCAATCCAAATATTCTTCCAAATTTTGTGGAAATTCCTAACTTTGTAAGTCTCATAAAAATCAAGAATCTGGGTTTCCCTGGTGGGGCAGTGGTTGAGAGTCTGCCTGTCGATGCAGGGGACGTGGGTTCGTGCCCCAGTCTGGGAGGATCCCGCATGCTGCGGAGCGGCTGGGCCCGTGAGCGTGGCCACTGAGCCTGCGCATCTGGAGCCTGTGCTCCACAATGGGAGAGGCCACAACAGTGAGAGGCCCACGTACCGCAAAAAAAAAAAAAAAAAAAAAAAATCAAGAACCTCCCTCAACTACAAATCCAAAGTGCTAGATAGTTCTCCATTGTTCCTAATAGCCCAATCGTTAATGCACAATTTAGGCTAGGCCAAAATGACACACAATGATGCACTCTTAAGCTCTGAGGGAGTGAGTGAAAGGTGTGAGGGGAGTTGAAAAATTATTTATCACTCAAAAGTGGCATCACATTCCTGTTGATATTAGAGCCAACTGGGTCATTCTAACCAGAATGTTCCTATAAAATCACTTCGGCTTAGTTTTCTTGATACATGCCTACATGTTTTCCAATCCTGACTCGTATTTTCCTTCAGTTCTCTCTGGTACAGGTATCTTTCCAATGAACTTATTTTGTTCAGAAGTTAGCCAGGATCCATTTGTATTGTTTGCAACTTAAATTAGTAACCAATGCATTTGGAGTGAAGAAAACATTCTTTAAAGGAGGGCAATGATTCAGGAGGAAATGGTGAACCAGAAAAAATACTTAGAAAACCTAAATAAGAATTAGCAATAAAATACTTTAAAAACATTAATTGGGGTAGATTTCTTTATTTAAGTTAAATTCTTCTATATTGTGTTACTCCATACCACTTGCTCCACTGGTATACAATTTACAGCACAAAAATTGAACAATAGATATACTAAAAGTATATCTTTAAAGATTGGAAGAATCAATATTGTAAAAATGACTATACTACCCAAGGCAATCTACAGATTCAATGCAATCCCTATCAAATTGCCAACAGCATTTTTAACAGAATTAGAACAAAACATCTAAAAATTTGTATGGAGACACAAAAAACCCCAAATATCCAAAGCAATTTGAGAAATAAAAATGGAGCTGGAGGAATCAGGCTCCCCAACTTCACACTATACTACAACGTTATAAGGGCAGACAGCAGAAGCAAGAAGAACTACAATTCTGCAGCCTGTGGAATGAAAACCACATTCACAGAAAGACAGACAAAACGAAAAGGCAGAGGACTATGTACAACATGAAGGAACAAGATGAAACCCCAGAAGAATAACTAAATGAAGTGGAGATAGGCAAACTTCCAGAAAAAGAATTCAGAATAATGATGGTGAAGATTATCCAGGATCTAGGAAAAAGAATGGAGGCAATGATCGAGAAGCTGCAAAAAAAGTTTAACAAAGACCTAGAAGAATTAAAGAACAAACAAACAAAGGTGAACAATACAATAACTGAAATGAAAAATACACTAGAAGGAATCAATGGGAGAATAACAGAGGCAGAAGAACAGATAAGTGACCTGGAAGACAGAATACTATAATTCACTGCCATGAAACAGAATAAAGAAAAAAGAACGAAAAGAAATGAATACAGCCTAAGAGACCTCTGGGACAACATTAAACGCACCAACATTTGCATTATAGGTGTCCTAGAAGTAGAAGAGAGAGAGAAAGGATGCGAAAAAATATTTGAAGAGATTATAGTCAAAAACGTCCCTAACGTGGGAAAGGAAATAGCCACCCAAGTCCAGGAAGTTCAGAGAGTTCCAGGCAGGATAAACACAAGGAGAAACACACTGAGACACACAGTAATCAAACTGACAAAAATTAAAGACAAAGAAAAATTATTAAAAGCAACAAGGGAAAAACGACAAATAACATACAAGGGAACTCCCATAAGGTTAACAGCTGATTTCTCAGCAGAAACTCTACAAGCTAGAAGGGAGTGGCATGATATATTTTAAGTGATGAAAGAGAAGAACCTATCAACCAAGATTTCTCTACCTAGCAAGGATCTCATTCACATTCAATGGAGAAATCAAAAGTTTTACAGACAAGCAAAAGCTAAGAGAATTCAGCACCACCAAACCAGCTCTACGAAAAATGCTAAAGGAACTTCTCTAAGTGGGAAACACAAGAGAAAAAAAGGACCTACAAAAACAAACCTAAAACAATTAAGAAAATGGTAACAGGAACATACATATTGATAATCACCTTAAATGTAAATGGATGAAATGCTCCAACCGAAAGACACAGGCTCGCTGAATGGATACAAATACAAGACCCATATATATGCTGTCTACAAGACACCCACTTCAGACGTAGGGACACATACAGACTGAAAGTGAGGGGATGGAAAAAGATATTCCATGAATATGGAAATCAAAAGAAAGCTGGAGTAGCAATATTCATATCAGATAAAAGAGACTTTAAAATAAAGAATGTTACAAAAGACAAGGAAAGACACTACATAATGATCAAGGGATCAGTCCAAGAAGAACAAATAACAATAATAAATATATATGCACCCAACATAGGAGTACCACAATACATAAGGCAAATGCTAACAGCTATAAAAGAGGAAACTGACAGTAAACAATACTAGTGGGGAACTTTTAGCACCTCACTTACACCAGTGGACAGATCATCCAGACAGAAAATTAATAAAGAAACATAAGCTTTAAATGACACAACAGACCAGACAGATTTAATTGATATTTACAGGACATTCCTTCCAAAAACAGCAGATTACACTTTCTTCTCAAGTGCACATGGAACATTCTCCAGGATAGATCATACCTTGGGTCACAAATCGAGCCTCAGTAAATTTAAGAACATTGAAATCATATCAGGCATATTTTCTGACCACGACGCTATGAGATTAGAAGTCAGTTACAGGGAAAAAAACGTAAAAAACACAAACACATGGAGGCTAAACAATACGTTACTAAATAACCAAGGGATCACTGAAGAAATCAAAGAGGAAATCAAAAAATACTTAGAGACAAATGACAACAAAAACACGACGATCCAAAACTTATGGGATGCAGCAAAAGCAGTTCTAAGAGGGAAGTTTATAGCAATACAACCCTAACTCAAGAAACAAGATAAATCTCAAATAAAAAATCTAACCTTACACCTAAAGGAACTAGAGAAAGAAGACCAAACAAAACCCAAAGTTAGTAGAAAGAAAGAAATCATAAAGATTAGAGCAGAAAAAATGAAATAGAAACAAAGAAAACAGTAGCAATGATCAATAAAACTAAAAGCTGGTTCTTTGAGAAGATAAACAAAATTGATAACTCTTTAGCCAGACTCATCAAGAAAAAGAGGGAGAGGACTCAAATCAATAAAATTAGAAATGAAAAAGGAGAAATTACAACAGACACTGCAGAAATACAAAGCATCCTAAGAGACTACTACAAGCAACTCTATGCTAATAAAATGGACAACCTGGAAGAAATGGACAAATTCTTTGAAAGGTATAACATTCCAAGAATGAACCAGGAAGAAATAGAAAATATGAACAGACCAATCACAAGTAATGAAATTGAAACTGTGATTAAAAATGTCCCAACAAACAGAAGTCCAGAACCAGATGGCTTCACAGGTGAATTCTATCATTTAGAGAAAAGCTAATACCAAATCTTCCCAACTCTTCCAAAAAATTGCAGAGGAAGGAACACCCCCAAATTCATTCTACAAGGCCACCATCACCCTGATACCAAAACCAGACAAAGGTACTACAAAAAAAGAAAATTACAGACCAATATCAGTGATGAATATAGATGCAAAAATACTCAACAAAATACTAGCAAACAGAATCCAACAACACATTAAAAGGATTATACCTCATGATCAAGTGGGATTTATCCCAGGAATGCAAGGATTCTTCAACATACACAAATCAATCAATGTGATACACCATATTAACAAACTGAAGAATAAAAAGCATATAATCGTCTCAATAGATGCAAAAAAACCTTTTGACAAAATTCAACACCTATTTATGACAGAAAGTCTCCAGAAAGTAGGTATAGAGGAAACCTACCTCAACATAATAAAGACCATATATGACAAACCCACAGCAAACATCATTCTCAATGGTGAAAGCATTTCCTCTAAGATCAGGGACAAAACAAGGGTGCCCACTCTTGCCACTATTATTAAACATAGTTTTGGAAGTCCTAGCCATTGCAGTCAGAAAAGAAGAAGAAATAAAAGGAATACAAATTGGATAAGGAGTAAAACTGTCACCGTTTGCAGATGACATGATAATATACATAGATAATCCTAAAGATGCCACCAGAAAACTACTAGAGAAAATCAATGAATCTGGTAAAGTTGCAGGATACAAAATTAATACACAGAAATCTCTTGTATTCCTATACAATAACAATGAATGATCAGAAAGAGAAATTAAGGAAACAAGTCCATTCATCATTGCAAAAAAATAAAATACCTAGGGATAAACTTACTTAAAGAGGTAAAAAACCTGTACTCAGAAAGCTAGAAGATACTGATGAAAGAAATCACAGATGACAGAAACAGATGGAGAGATATACCATGTTCTTGGACTGGAAGAATCAATACCGTGAAAATGACTATACTACCCAAAGCAATCTGCAGATTCAATGCAATCCCTAAAAATTACCAAAGGCATTTTTTACAGAACTAGAACAGAAAATCTTAAAGTTTGTATGGAGACACAAAAGACCTCAAATAGTCAAAGGAATCTTGAGGGAAAAAAACGGAGCTGGAGGAATCAAGCTCCCTGACTTCAGACTATCCTACAAAGCCACAGTAATCAAGAGAGTATGGTACTGGCACAAAAACAGAAATAAAGATCAATGGAACAGCATAGAAAGCCCAGAGGTAAACCCACTCACATGTGGTCACTTTATCTTTGATAAAGGAGGCAAAAATATACAATGGAGGAAAGACAGCCTGTTCAATGAGTGGTGCTGGAAAACTGGACAGCTACATGTAAAAGAATGAAATTAGAACACTCTCTAACACCGTACACAAAAATAAACTTAAAATGGATTAAAGACCTAAATGTAAGACCAGACAATATAAAACTCTTAGAGGAAAACATGGGAAGAACACTCTTTGACATAAATCACAGCAAGATCATTTTTGCCCCACCTCCTAGAGTAATGGAAATAAAAACAAAATAAACAAATTGGACCTTATGAAACTTAAAAGCTTTTTCACAGCAAAGGAAACCATAAACAAGATGAAGAATGGGAGAAAATATTTGCAAACGAATCAATGGACAAAGGATTAAACTCTAAAATATATAATCAGCTCATGCAGCTCAATATTAAAAAAACAACCCAATCCAAAAATGGGCAGAAGACCTAAATAGACATTTCTCCAAAGAAGACATACAGATGGACAAGAGGCACATGAAAAGATGCTCAACATTAGTAATTATTAGAGAAATGCAAATCAAAACTACAATGAGGTATCACCTCACACCAGTTAGAATGGGCATCATCTGAAAATCTACAAACAATAAATGCTGGAGAGGGTGTGGAGAAAAGGGAACCCTCCTACACTGTTGGTGGGTATGTCAATTGGTCCAGCCACTGTGGAGAACAGTATGGAAGTTCCTTAAAAACTAAAAATAGAGCTACCATACGATCCAGCAATCCCACTCCTAGGCATGTATCTGGAGAAAACCATAATTCGAAAAGATACATGCACCCCAATATCCATTGCAGCACTGTTTACAATAGCCAAGACAATGTAGCAATGTATCAACTAAATGTCCATTGACAGAGGAATGGATTAAGATGATGTGGTGATGTGGTACATATGTACAATGGAATATTACTCGGCCATTAAAATGAATGAAATAATGCCATTTGCAGCAACATGGGTGGACGTACAGATTGTCATACTGAGTGAAGTATGTCAGACAGAGAAAGAGAAATATAATATGATATCATTTATATGTGGAATCTAAAAAAAATGATACAAATAAAGTTATTTACAAAACAGAAACAGGCTCACAGACTTAGAGAATGAACTTATGGTTACCAGAGGAAAAGGGTGGGGGTGGGGGAGGGTTAGTTAGGAAGTTTGGGATTGACATATACACACTGTTATATTTCAAATGGATAAGCAACAAGGAGCTACTGTATAGCAAAGGGAACTCTGCTCAACATTATGTAACAACCTAAATGGGAAAGAATTTGAAAAAAAATAGACACATGCATATGTATAATTACTTTGCTGTACACCTGAAACTAACAACATTATTAATCAACTCTACTGCAGTATAAAATAATATGTTTAAAAACGAAGAAAATGGAGGAGAGGAGGATCAAAATGGTGGTGTTGGGGACTTCCCTGGTGGTACAGTGGCAAAGAATCCACCTTACAATGCAGAGGACGCAGGTTCGATCCCTGGTCAGGAACTAAGATCCCACATGCCATGTGGCAACTAAGCCCACATGCCGCAACTACTGAACTCATGCGCCTCAACTAGAGCCTGTGTGCTGCAAAATACAGAGCCCACATGCTCTGGAATCTGTGCACCACAACTACAGAGGCCACGTGCACTGGAGCCTGCATGCCACAACTAGAGAAGAGAAAACCTGCATGCCACAACCAGATAGAAGCCTGTGCACTGCAACGAGGAGCCTGTGCACCACAATGAAGAGCCCACATGCCACAACTAAGACCTGACACAGCCAAAAATAAATTTAAAAAAAAAAAAAAAGATGGTGTAGTAGGAGGATGTGGAGTTCACATCCCCCACAAACACATCAAAAATATATCTACACCTGGAAGAATTCTCACAGAAAACTAACTGGAAACTGGCAGAACATCTCCTATACAACTGAAGCTGCAAGAAAGATCTCCACATAACTGGGTAGGATGAGGGGAAAAAGGCATTGAGCAGGAACCTGCACCCCAGGAATGGATCTGTGAGGAAGAGAAGGTCTACACAGGCAGACCCTCCCTCTGGAGAGAGCTGGTTGACTCACAATCTGAGCATCCCAGTCCTGGTGTCCTCCACCAGGACACCATGGATGAGACAAACACCCTCACCTGCTGGAAAATCAACTGAGAAAGAAGGGCTGGAGAAGCCTAGACTCTACTTGCAAGGAGTGCACGTGTGCTGGCTTGCTGACAATTCGGGCAAAGAAAGTCTTGCACTGGCGGCTGCCACCTCAACATCCTTCCTAATCTGAAGGCGCAAACTCACTCCACACCATAGCCTGTCATGAAATCAGGGCAAAGATTTGTTCTAACTGTGCAGAGACAGACCAGGGCACCTGAGTTGTGATCGGGGCAGAGCCATGAAGACCATTGTCAGTGCACACACATGGGTGGTGGGTCTAGCTGGGTGGACATTATCAGTGCACACACCAGGGGGCACCACAGGAAAGTGCAGTGGTTAAGCACTGAATCTTGGCTAGACAGACCCTGGGAGAGAACTCAGTCTAGCTATACAGAGATAGACTAGAGGGCCTGGACTGTGATCTGGATGGAGCCAGCACTAAAAATGCACAGTGGCTAATCACTGAATCTCCAGAAGACAGGTCCTGGGTGAGAGTATGCTGTGATTCACTTCCCAGGGAGAATGCCCTGGCTCTGCCCACTCCACACCACAGCTTAGCGCTAGATCTGGGGCAGGCAGGTATGGGAGAAGTCTGCCACAGAGGCTGCACAGATCTCAGGCAATAGCACAGCCACTTAAACTCCTATATCAACAATGCCTTGGCCCCCAACCCCAGCCTACTCCACATCATAGCCTTTCACTAGATCTGGGATGAACACAAAAGAGAAAGGTATGTTACCTTGGGCTGCTTCTGAACGGAACGTGGGATGCATACACAGGTGGTGCTTAGTTTCACTGTAACCACATTGGCCTCACTTGCTTCAGTAATCTCCTTTGGTCAGGGCACATACTCAAGGGCAATGGAACCTGATCAAACCTGACCCTCTGGGCTTCTACTCCAGCAAATGGGGATCTGACCCCACCCCCGACAAGGCAGTGACACCCATGGAGCAAAGAGTAATCTCCACCTCACATTTAGCACAGGATCTAGATACAATAACATCAATCACACCCCATATCAAGGGGATAAAAGCCAGCACACTCCAAGGAAAGACATGGCTGACACCCAGAACAAAACCAGCCTTCACACCAAAAATATTGAACACACAGAGTCTACAAAGGGAGGCTCCAACCTAAAAACACCTCTTCAACCACAGTAGATAACTGTTTCTCCTAAATTCAGAGAGACAGAGTAAGTTAAGCAAAATGAAAAAGCAGAGGAACTACTCCCAATTAAAAGAACAAGAGACCTCACCAGTCTAACAGACCCCAAGTTCAAAAAGAAGAAAATAAAAATGCTAAAGGAATTAAGAAAGATTATTGATAGAAATGCAGATCACTGTAACAAGGAACTAGAAACTATGAAGATGAACAAATAAAAAATAGACAATTCAATTGACAAGATAAAAACCAATGTAGAAGAAATGAATAGCAGACTAAATGACAGAAAAATGAAAAAGTGATCTGGAAGATAGACTAATGGAAAATACCCAATCAGCAGAGCAGACAGAAAGACAAATAAAAAAGAAATGAAAGCAACATATGATATCTACAGGATAATATTAAGCATGCCAACTTACACATAATATGTGTTCCAGAAGGAGAAGAGAGAAACAAGGGGATCAAAATGTATTTGAAGAAATTATGGTGGAAAACTTCCCAAATTTAAAGGAAACAGATATCCAGGTACAGGAAACACAGAGGGTCCAAAACAAGGTGAACCCAAACAGACCCACACCAAGATATGTCATAATTAAAGTGGCAAATTTAAAGACAAAGATAGGATTCTAGAGGAAGCAAGAGAAAAGCAAAGAGTTAGTCACCAGGAAACCTCCATAAGGCTATCAGCTGATTTCTCTGAAGAAACTTTGCAGGCCAGAAGGGAGTGGCATGATATATTAAAAGTCCTGAAAGGGAAAAAAACTGCAGTTTAGGATACTATACCCAGCAAAAATGTCATTTAGGATAGGAAGAGATAAAGAAATTTCTCAGAGGAGCAAAAACTAAAAGAATTCAACAATAGTAAACCTACCCTAAAAGAAATATTGAAGGGTCTTCTGTAAATAGAAAAGAAGCAAGAATCTAAAGGAAGGGAAAATCACAATAGGAAAGGCAAATATGTAAAGGGGTTGAAGATCATTTAAATAAACCAGTACTGAGATTTAAAAATAATAAAAACAATCATAAAAGCTATTATAACTATAATAAACAGTAAAAGGATAAGCATGAAGAAGTAAAATAGGACATCAAAATCATAAAATGTGAGGGAGGGATGTATAAAAAAGTAGATCTTTCTTTTATTTTCTTTTATTTTTTGGCCATGCAGCATGGTATGCAGGATCCTATTTCCCCAACCAGGGATTGAACCCACACCCCCTGCAGTGGAAGCACAGAGTCTTAACCACTGGACTGCCAGGGAACTCCCAAAAGTAAATCTTATAGAATGTGTCTGAACTTGAATGACTGTTAGTTTAAAGTAAGTAGGTATAGTTATAGGTCAACATACTTGAACTCCATGGTAACCACAAATCAAAAACATGTAAAAGATTCCAAAAACCAAACAGAAAGTAACTCAAGGATACTACAAAAGAAAATCATCAAATGACAAAAGGAAAAACAACAATAAAAAAATAAACAAAGAACTATAAAAACAACTGGAAGACAAGAAATAAAATGGCAATAAGTACATACCTATCAATAATTACTTTAAACGTCAATGGACTAAAACTTTCCCATCAAAAGACATAGAGTTACAGATTGGATTAAAAAAAAATAACTGGGCCTTCCCTGGCAGGCCAGTGGTTAAGACTTCTCGCTTCCAATGCAGGGGACACGGCTTCAATCTGTGGTCGGAGAAGTAAGATCTCACATGCCAAGCAGCCAATAAATAAATAAATAATAATAAAAATTAAAAAAATAAAAAGCAAGGAAATAATTTTTAAAAAAAACCTACAACATGCTGTCTACAAGAGACTCATTTCAGAGTGAAAGACACAGACTGAAACTGAGGGGATGAGAAAAGATACTTTATGCAAATGGAAATGACAAGAAAGTGGGGTAGGAATATTCATATCAGTCAAAATAGACTTTAAAACAAAATCCATTAAAAAAAAGAAAAACATTATATAAAAATAAAGAGATCAATACAAGAAGAGGATATTATGCTTATTTATGTATATCTATTCAATATAGGAACACTTAGATATATAAAACAAGTACTAACAGGCATAAAGGGAGAAATTGACAATAATACAATAATAGTAGGAGACTTTAAGACCCCACAAACGTCAATGAACAGATCATCCAGGCAAAAAATCAATAAGACAGCTGAAGTCCTAAGTGACTCAACTGACCAGCTGGACTTAATTGAAATCTACATGACACTATGTTTAAAAAAAAAAAGTATACACATTCTCTTCAAGAGTGTATGGGATTGGGCTTCCCTGGTGGCGCAGTGGTTGAGAGTCCACCTGCCGATGCAGGGGACACGGGTTCGTGCTCCGGTCCGGGAAGATCCCACATGCCATGGAGAGGCTAGGCCCGTGAGCCATGGCCGCTGAGCCTGCGCGTCCGGAGCCTGTGCTCTGCAACGGGAGAGGCCACAGCAGTGAGAGGCCCGCGTACCGCAAAAAAAAAAAAAAAAAAAAAAAAAGTGTATGGAATGTACTCTAGGATAGACCATATACAATGACACAAAACAAGCCTCAACAAATTTAAGAAGATAGAAATTTTTTCAAGCAACTATCCAGACCACAATGGTATGAAACTAGAAATCAACCACAGATTAAAAAAAATGTGGAAAAAATAAACACATGGAGAGTAGACAACAATGCTACCCAAAAACCAATGGTCAATGAAAAAATAAAAGAAATCAGAAAATATTATACTTTGAGACAAATGAAAAAGAAAAAGGCAATATTACAAAATCTTTGAGATGCAGCAAAAGCAGTTCAATGAGGGAAGTTCATAGTGATACAGGCCTTCCTTAAGAAACAAGAAAAATCTCAAAAACCTAACCTACAACCTAAAAGAATTAGAAAAAAAAAACAAAATCTAAAGTTGGCAGAAAGAATGAAATAATAAAGAATGAAATAATAAAGGGAGGAAGTGAATAAAATACAGCTTAAAATTACAGTAGAAAAGATCAATAAAACCAAGATCTGGATTTTGAAAAAATAAGCAAAATCAACAAATCTCTAGGCAGACTCACCAAGAAGAAAAGAGAGGACCCTAATAAACAAAATAAGAAATGAAAGAGAAGAAATAACAACAGGGCTTCCCTGGTGGCATAGTGGTTGAGAGTCCACCTGCTGATGCAGGGGACATGGGTTCGTGCCCCAGTCCGAGAAGATCCCGCATGCCACGGAGTGGCTAGGCCCGGGAGCCATGGCTGCTGAGCCTGCGCGTCCGGAGCCTGTGCTCCGCAATGGGAGAGGCCACAACAGTGAGAGGCCCACGTACCAAACACACACACAAAAAAAAAACATAAAAAAGAAATAACAATCTATACCACAGAAATACAAAAAATCACATGAGAATACTATTAACAGTTCTGTCAACAAATTGGACAACCTAGATGAAATGGTCATGTTTCCAGAAACATATAGCCTGCCAAAACTGAGTGAAGAAAAATCAGGTAGTTTGAACAGTCCAATCAACAGAAGTGAAATAGAATGTGTAATTAAAGCAACAACAACAACAAAAACCAAACCAAAACAAAATAAATCCCTCCAAACAAAAGTCCAGGACCAGATGGCTTCACTGGGGAATTCTACCAAACAAAAAAAAAAGAATAGAAAAGGAGAGAACATGTCAAAATGCATTCTATGAAACCACCATCACTCTAATACACTACAAAAAAGAAAAATCCAGGCCAGTATCTTTGATGCATATAGATGCAAAAAATCTTCAAAAAAATATTATCAAACTGAATCCAACAATACATAAAAATCATACACCATGATAAAGTTTGATTCATTCCAGTGTCACAAGGATGGTTTAACATACAAAAATCAATGTGATAAACCATATTAACAAGAGGAAAGACAAAAAACACATGATTATCTCAATTGACGAAGAAGAAGCATTTAACAAAATTCAACATCCTTTGTGATAAAAACTTTCAACAAAGTGAGTATAGAGGGAAGACATCTCAACACAAAAGCCAGTTACAACAAACCAACAGCCACATAATACCTAACAGTGGAAAGCTGGAAGCCTTCCCACTAAATTCAGGAGCAAGACAAGGGTGTGAATTCTCACCACTTCTATTCAACATAGTATTGGTAGTCATAGCCACAGAAATCAGACAAGAAAAACAAATAAAACGTATCCAGTTTGGAAGGGAAGAGATGAAACTATCACTATTTGCAGATGACATGATAATTTACATAAAAAATCCTAAAGTCTCCACACAAAAACTATTAGAACTAATGAATGAATTCAACAAGGTAGAAGGATACAGGATTAATATTCAGAAATCTGTTGCATTTCCTTACACTAATAACGAAATACCAGAAACAGAAAGTAAAGAAAAGAAAAGAAAAGAAAAGAAAAGAAACCCCTGGGAGTAAACTTAACCAAGGAAGTCAAAGGTCCATACACTGAAAACTATAAAACATAGAAAAAGGAAATTGAAGATGATTCAAAGAAATAAAAGATATTCCATGCTCTTGGACTGGAAGAATTTATATTGTTAAAATGGCCATACTACCCAAAGCAATGTATAGATTTATTGCAATTCCTATCAAAATATCTGTCACATTTTTCACAGAATTAGAATAATCCTCAAATTTGTATACAACTGCAGAAGGCCTAGAATTTCAAAACAATCCTGAGGAAAAAGAACAAAGCTGGACGCATAACCTTCCCAGACTTCAGACCATATTACAAAGCTACAGTAATCAAAACAGCATGGTACTGGCACAAAAACAGACATATAAATTAATGGAACAGACAGCCCAGAAATATTCCCATACAACTATGGTCAATTAATCTATGACAAACAAGGCAAGACTAGTCAATGGAGAAAATCTCTTCAAAAGTGATGTTGGGAAAGCTGGGCAGCTACATGTAAATCAATGAAATTAGAACTCCCACACACCATATATAAAAATAAACTCAAAATGGTTTAAAGACCTAAATATAAGACATGAGACTATAAAACTCCTAGAAGAGAACATAGGCATAACTTTCTTGGACATAAATCTTAGCAATATCTTCTTAGATTAGTCTCCCAAAGCAAAATAAATAACAGCAAAAATAAACAAATGGGACCTTTCAACTTAAATGCTTTTTCACAGCTAAAGAAACCATCAACAAAATGAAAAGACAACCTACGGAATGGAAGAAAATATTTGCAAATGATGCAACTGAAAAGGGGTTAATATCCAAAATATACAAACAGCTCATACAACAATACTAAAAAAACAAAAACCCAATCAAACAACAGGCAGAAGACCTAAATAGATATTTGCTAAAAGAAGACATACAGATGGTCAACAGGCACATGAACAGATGTTCAACATAGCTAATTATTAGAGAATTGCAAATAAAAACCACAATGAGGTAGCACCTCACACTAGTCAGTATGGTTATCATCAAAAAGCCTACAAATAATAAATGAGGTAGCACCTCACACTAGTCAGTATGGTTATCATCAAAAAGCCTACAAACAGGGCTTCCCTGGTGGTGCAGTGGTTGAGAGCCTGCCTGCCGATGCAGGGTACATGGGTTCATGCCCCGGTCCGGGAGGATCCCACATGCCGCGGAGTGGCTGGGCCCGTGAGCCATGGCTGCTGAGCCTGCACGTCCGGAGCCTGTGCTCCACAACAGGAGAGGCCACAGCAGAGAGGCCCGCGTACCGCAAAAAAAAAAAATAAATAAATAAATAAAAAGCCTATAGGGCTTCCCTGGTGGCACAGTGGTTGAGAGTCCGCCTGCCGATGCAGGGGACATGGGTTCGTGCCCCAGTCTGGGAAGATCCCACATGCCGCGGAGTGGCTGGGCCCATGAGCCATGGCTGCTGAGCCTGCACGTCCGGAGCCTGTGCTCTGCAATGGGAGAGGCCACAGCAGTGAGAGGCCCGCATACCACAAAAAAAAAAAAAAAAAAAAAAAAAGCCTACAAATAATAAATGCTAGAGAGGGTGTGGAGAAAAGGGGACCCTTCTATACACTTGGTGGGAATGTAAATTGGTGCCGCCACTATGGAGAACAGTATGGAATTTCCTTATAAAACTAAAAATAGAGCCACCATATGATCCAGCAATCCCAGTCCTGAGTATATATCCAGAAAAAACAAAAACTCTAATTCAAAAAGATATATACACTGTAATGTTCATAGCAGCAGTATTTACAATAGTCAAGACATGGCAGCAACCCAAGTGCCCATCAACAGAAGACTGGCTTAACAAGATGTGGGGTGTGTGTGTGTGTGTGTGTGTGTGTGTGTGTGTGTGTGTGTGTAGTGGAATATTACTCAGCCATAATAAAGAATGAAATATTGCCACATACAGCAACATGGATGAACTTAGAGAATATTATACTAAGTGAAGTAAGACAGAAAGACAAATATAATATCAGTTATATATGGAATTTAAAAAATAACACAAAATAATCTATATACAAAATAGAAACATAAAGACATAGAAAACAAACTTATGGTTAACAAAGGGGAGGTGAGGTATGATAAATTAGATGTATGAAATAAACAGATAAAAAATACCATACATAAAATAGATAAGCAACAAGGATTTACTGTATAACACAGGGAATTATATTCAGTATCTTGTAATAACTTACAATGGAAAATAATATGAAAAATATATATACATATATAACTGAATCACTTTGCTTACATCTGAAACTAGCACAATATTATAAATCAACTATGCTTCAAAAAAGAGAAAAACCCTCTAAAACTAGGAATAAAGGGGGAACTTCCTCAACTTGATAAAGAACATTTATAAAAACCCTACAGCTAGCATCATACTTAATGTTTAGAAAGTAGAATCTTTCCTGCTAAGGCACAGATATCCCCTCACTACTCTTTTCAACATTGTGCTAGAGGTAATAGCTAATACAATAAGAAAAGGAAATAAATGTTAAACAGATTGGGAAGGAAGAAATAAAACTGACTTTGTTCACAGATAACATAATTGTTCATGTAGAAAATCTCAGAGTTAAAAAAAAAGAACTATAATAAGTGATTACAGCAAGACTAAAATATACAAGGTTAATATATGAGTCAATTGCTTTAATAAATACCATCAATGTATAATTGAAATTTGAAATTAAAAACAATACCATTTACAAAAAATAATACTTAGGTATGAATCTAAAATATGTACAGGATCTATATGTAGAAAACTACTAAACTCTGTTTAAGGAAATCTAGCAAGATATAAATGGAAGGATATTATGAATTCATGGATTGGAGGACAATATCATTAGATGTCAATTCTACCCAACCCAACTTGATCTATAGATTCAATGTAATCCCAATTAAACTTTCAGCAAGTTTATATGTATATATCAACAAATTGATTCTAAAGTTTATATGGAAAGGCAAAAGACCCAAAATAGCCAACACAGTACCAAAGAAGTTGGAATGATGCAACCCAACCTCAAAGCTGCAGTAACAAAAACAGCATATATTAGGAAAAGAATAGACACATAGATCAGTGGAACAGAATAGAAAGCCCAGAAATAGATTCATACAATTTTGTCAACTGATCTTTGACAAGAGATCAAAGTCAATTCAATTGAAAAGGATAGTCTTTTCAACAAATAGTGTTGGAACAACTAGACATCCATATGAAAGAAAAAAAAAAAAGGAATCTAGACGCAGACCTCACATATTTCACAAAAATTACCTCTAAATGGATCATATATAAAATGCAAAAGTACAAAACTTCTAAAAGATAACACAGGGGAAAATCTAGTTGACTTGTGTTTGGCAGTGAGCTTTTAGATACACCAAAACATGATCCATTAAAGAAAAAATTAAGTTGAAATTTATTAAGATCAAAGACCTCAGCTCTGTGAAAGACGCTGTTAAGTGAGTGAAAATACAGGGGAAAAGTCTTTGCAAAATGCAAAATGCATATCTCATAAAGGACTTGTATCCCAAATATGCAGAGAACTCTTAAAACTCAACAGTAATATAAGAAAGAACCCAATTTTAAAATGGGCAAAGGATATGAACAGGCACATCACAAAGAAGATATGGAAATGGAAAATAAGCATATTAAAAGATGTTCAGGGCTTCCCTGGTGGCGCAGTGGTTGAGAATCTGCCTGCCGATGCAGGGGACACAGTTTCGAGCCCTGGTCTGGGAAGATCCCACATGCCGCGGAGCAACTAGGCCCGTGAGCCACAACTACTGAGACTACGTGTCTGGAGCCTGTGCTCCACAACAAGAGAGGCCACGATAGTGAGAGGCCCGCGCACCGCGATGAAGAGTGGCCCCCACTTGCCGCAACTGGAGAAAGCCCTCACACAGAAACGAAGACCCAACACAGCCAAAAATAAATAAATAAATAAATAAATAAATAAATAAATAAATAAAAATGAATATCTGGTAAAAAAAAAAAAAAAAAAAAAAAGATGTTCAGTCCCAGGACCTGGCTTCATCCGCTGGTGGGTGGACATCATCCCCAGGATCTCCTGGACCCCAACTCCACCCACCAGTGAGCTGGCACTATCCCCAAGGCCCCCTGGGGTTCTGCAGTGAACTGCTTCACGACCCAGCCTTTCCAAGCAGCAGCTGGTATTCTCTGCACAAGGCAGGGCCTGGCAACCAACCAACTTGACCAGAGGCCCACCAAGCCTACCAGGCCATCCACAGTAGTAGTTTATAATTGCAAAAGACTGGACACATGACTGTCCATGAATTGAGGACTGGTTGATTTGGTACATCTATGCAATAAAATACTAGTCAGCTCTTAAAAAGAAAGCATCAAAGTACTGAAGGAAAGAACTGCCAAACAAGAATACTCTACTGAAAAAGTTGTCCTTCAGAGCTGAAGGAGAGAGAAAGAGTTTTCCAGACGAGCAAAAGCTAGTGGAGTTCATTAGCACTAGACTGACCTTACAAGAAATGTTAAAAGGACTTCTTTAAGCTGAAATAAAAGGGCATAATTAGTAGCAGGAAAACATATGAAAGTGTAAATCTCACTTGTAAAGGTAAATATTTGGTAAAAATAAGAATGATTTAATGTTGTAAAGGTGGTAGGTAAATCACTTACAAAGATTGTATGAAGGTTAAAAGATAAAAGTAATAAAAATAACTCTATAATAATTTGTTAATGAATACACAAAATATAGAGATAAAAATTGTGACATCAAAAATATAAAATGTTGGGGAGGGGGAGGAAAATGTAGAGCTTTGTAATGCATCCAAACTGAAATAATTAACTTAACATAAACTGTTATAAAAAGATGGCAGCTTATATGTAGAATGACTACCAAGGTATTAAGTAGGGAAAAGAAAGCAAGATGCTACTGTTTGGGTAAAATGAACAACGGAATACGTATATGTAAGTACTTGTATAATTATAGATTATGTTTATAAGAATACATACATACAAAACAGGTAAAATTGGTTCCTCTAAGAAACATAAGTCGAACTTGAAATTTTTGAACTCTTCTAATATGTTCATGTATTGACTTTTTCAAAAATAAGATTTAAATTTTTTATTAGGTACCTAAAGAAAAGTAAATGGATAGCGGGAATTTCCCATTGAGTTTAAGCTTCATAATGACAACAATTTTTTTCTGCAATAACCATTATTTTATGAGTTAGCATCAACTTTAATTCATGGTTATGGCATTATGTGTTGAATATATTAAATATACTAGTGAAGGCAAAAATAATGAATGCTATTATTAATACCAGATAAAATAGAATTAAGTGGAAAATCATTAAATGGAATATTGTCATTTTGTGGTAATAGAAGTTACAATCATCAGTGAATATATAACCATCATGGATTTAATACATAAAAATCATATCACTAAAAATATATAAACTACTAGAAATGTTAAATTTGCAAATGATCACTTATTTTTATCAAGATTAAGCAAAATAATTAATTTTAATACTAAAATTGCTAAGATTGATCATATAACATGTATAAAGTTTATGAAATATATGTTTCAGTATATTCAGGTTGTATGAAAATAATAGCATAGAATATTAAAAATCCCAAAATAACTATGTCAGAAAATGAGTATTAAACTCCAAGAGACCTAACTCTGAAGCTCATGATATGTGGAGAAAGAGAGAGAGAGAGAGGGAGGAACAAAGGAAGAAGGAGGAAGAGAGGGAGTGGGATGGGAGAGAGAAAAAAAGAGAAAAAGAGAGACTGACTCAGTTATGTATTGTTGTAGAAACTGGTGACACATAAAACCAAGAAACAGAAAAGAAAAAATATTTTCTTGGACCTTATACTTTAGTGAGAGAAGAAAGGCAATAAAACATGAGCAATTATATATAATATATATGAGATAGTTTTAGTTCTATTAAGGAAAATACATCACAGTAAGGAACTAGAAAGTGAAGAGTGCTGTTGATATTTTTGAAGAGATTTTTAGAGAAGAACTCTATTGTATGTTTGGAGAGTATTGATGGCATTTTCTGAAGAATTAAGTCCTGTGCATATCTGTGAGAAAGGTATTACAGGAAAGAAAGCAATTACATGAAAAAATACTTAAATGGAACATGCATAATAGTTTGAATAGTAAGAAAAGAACTTTAACTGGAGAAGTGTTAGCAAAATGGAGGATATTAGAAGATGAAGGCATATAGTTAACAATGAGAAAAAATATGTAGGGACTGATAAGTCAAAGTAGGAACTTTATGTTTTATTATTAATTAGAAGGAAAGCCATGGGAGGGTTTAAAGAATAGGGATGACATGATTTAACTTATATTTTCAAAAGTTTTTCAGTATCAATGGTGGAAAATACTTCGAGAAGCAAGAAGGGAAATACAGAAACATTAAAATTGCAAGATTTCATGTGAGTTATAAAGGTTATCTGGGATGAGGTTTTTATACTGTAAGTAGTGAGAAGAAATTGAATTCTGGATACTATATTAAGGTAGAGATTGCAGGCTTTAATGATGAAATGAAGATGAAGTAAAGGGAGAAGTTCAGGATGTTTCCAAAATTTTTGTTCTAAGTAAATGGAAAAGGTGAATAGCTATTTATTGATAAGAAAAAGGCTAGAGAGAAAAAAATTTTACAATTTTGTAAAATTGTAATTAAGAGCTTGGTTTTAGACATGTTACACGTGAGATACCTTTCAGACTGCCAAGGGTGAACCAAACATTTGGATATAAAATATAGTTCCAGAGAAAGATAAGGTCTAGAAATACAAATTGGGTATCATCAGAATACAGACAGTATTAAAAACTATATGACTAGATGAGATCATATAAGGAGAGAGTATAGGCACATCCATTGCATTAGTCAAAATGGTGGAGTAGAAAGATGCTGAGCTCACCTCGTCTCATGGGCACACAAAAATTACAATTTACAGAATACTTATCAATGAAAGACAAGACCCTACCAGAAGAGATCATGTACAACTAAAGATATAAATTAAAAAGCACAATAAGACAGGTAAGAGGGGCAGAACTGCAGTACAGTCAGACCCATACCCCCAGGTGGGCAACCCCAAAACAGGAGAATAATTACAATTACAGAGGTTCTCCCCAAGGAGCAAGGGGTTGGGGCCCACACTGAACTCCCCAGCCTGGGGGTCCTGCACTGGGAAGACAAGAACCAGAACATTTGGCTTTGAAGGCCAGCATGGCTTAATTTTTGAAGGCCAGAGGGCTGTGAGAAATAGAGATTCCACTCTTAAAGGGCACACACAAAATCTCACATGCTCTGGGACCTAGGACAGAAGCAGTAATTTGAAAGGGCCCAGCATACCTACTGAGCTTTTAGATTCTCCCAGAGGGGCAGGAGGCAATTGGAGCTCATTGTGGGGAAAAAGACACCAGTGGAAGCCATTGTGGGGAGCTCTGGTGCTGGCAAGCACCAGTTTGGAATCTTCCCTCTAGTGTACTAACCTCAGGATGCAGCCCCACCCACACTCACCAGCCCTTAGACACCAGTATTGGAATGCCTCAGGCCAAGCAACTAACTGGGCAAGGACACAGATCCACCCACCAGTAGACAGGCTGCCTTAAGACCCCCTGAGCCCACAGCCAACCAGAAGTAACATTGCCCATCAGAGAGTCCAGGACCAGGCCCTACCCACCAGTGCCCAGGCACTAGATCTGGGACCACAGGGCCCTGCAGCCAGAGACCCCTGGACCAAGATCCATCCAAAAGTGGCAGGTACCAGCTTCAGAATTGCCAGTCCTCCCACCAGTGAACCTGCCATAACATCAGGACCATCCTCACCCACCAGTAGGTGGATATCAGCCCCAGGAAAACCACAGGCCCACAGTCTGCAAACCCAGCCCATCCATCAGCAGGCCAGCAACAGCCCTGGGACTGGCTGGGCCCTCACCCTCCCAACCACCAGGCTTTGGAATATCTTGAACTTGCAGCCAGCTCTGTCAGGAACTGGCCACAATCACCAGTGGTCCAACACCAGCTCCGGGACCCATGGGCCCTGCAGCCAGACACCAGGTCCTGGCTTTGCCTGCCAGTGGGCCAGTACTAGAGTCAGGACCTGGCTTCACCCACTGGTGGGTGGACACCAGCACCAGGATCTCTTGGACCCCAACTCCACCCACCAGTGAGCCGGCACTATCCCTGAGGCCCACTGGGGCTCTGCAGTGAACTGCTTCATGACCTAGCCCTGCCAAGCAGCAGCTAGCAGACTCTGCATAGTGCAAGGCCTTGCAACCAACCAACATGAGCAGAGGCCCATCTAGCCTACCAAACCACCCACAGTAGTCAGCTCACCACAACAGAAGGACCCAAGCAGTCTACACTGGGGACATGTCTAGAACATATAGCTCTAGTGACCGAGGGGACACTAGATTGTGGGGACACATAAGATGTCTCCTACAAAGGGTCACTTCTCCAAGGTCAGGAAACCAGACAGAAGAAATAAAAACAGCAAATTAGGCAAAATGAAGTGACAGAGGAACATGTTCCAAATGAAGGAACAAGATAAATAACCCCCCCTGCCCCCACAAAAGAACTAAGTGAAGTAGAGATAGCCAATCTACCCAAGGGAGATTTCAAGGTAATGATCATGATCAAAACCTTGGGAGAAGAATGGATGAACAGAGCAAGAAAAGTTAGAAATTTTTGTTTTCTACAAAGATTAGGAAATATAAAGAAAAACCAAACAGAGATGAAGAATACAATAACTGAAATGAAAAAAACACTAGAAGGAATCAACAGTAGACTAAATGATACAGAAGAACAGATCAGTGAGATGGAAGACAGAGTAGTGGAAATCACTGCCACTGAAGAAAAAAAAGAATAAAAAGAAATGAGAACAGTTTAAGAGAGCTCTGAGACAACATAAAGCATATTAACATTTTCATTATAGGGTTCCAGAAGGAGAAGGAAGAGAGAAAGGAGCAGAGAACATATTTGAAGACATAATAGCTGAAAACTTCCCTAACCTGGAAAAAGAAACATCCAAGTCCAGAAAGCACAGAGAATCCCAAACAGGATTAACCCAAAGAGGAACACACCAAGACATGCTGTAAGTAAAATGAAAAAATTTAAAGATAAAGAGAGAATATTAAAAGCATTAAGAGAAAAGAAACAAGTTATACACAAGAGAACCCCCATAAGACCATCAACTGACTTTTCAGCAGAAACTCTGCAGGCCAGAAGGGAATGGCACAATACATTTAGAGCGATAAAAAGGGAAAACCTACAACCAAGAGTACTCTATCTGGCAAGGCTCTCATTCAGATTTGATGGAGAGATCAAAAGTTTTACAGACAAGTAAACTAAGAGTTCAGCAACACCAAGCCAGCTTTATGAGAAATGTTAAAGGGACTTCTCTAGGTGAAAAAGAAAAGACCACAACTAGAAACATGAAAATTATGAAGGGAAGAAACTCATCAGTAAAGGCAAATATACAGTAAAGGTAGTAAATCAAGCACGTACAAAGCTAGAAGGAAGGTAAAAAGAAAAAAGTAGTAAAATCATCTCTATCCACAATAAGCAGTTAAGGGATACACAAAACAATTAGATGTAAAATATAATCATATCTATATCCACATATATATATACATATATTTCTATATTTCTATATATAAATCTCAAGGTAACCACAAACAAAAACTCTATAATAGATAACACACACAAAAGAAAGAAAGGAATTCAAACATAACACTAAAGATAATTATCAAATCAAAAGGGAAGAGAGTAAAAGATGAAGAAAGGGAAAAAAAGACCTACAAAAACAACCTAAAAACAATTAACAAAATGGCAATAAGTACATAAATATCAGTAATTACTTTGGATGTAAATGGACTAAGTGCTCCAATCAAAAGACACAGAGTGGCTGAATGGATACACAAGCAAGATCCATATATATGCTGCCTACAAGAGACTCACTTCAGATCTAAAGACACGCACAGACTGAAAGTGAGGGAATGGAAAAAGGTATTCCATTCAACTAGAAATCAAAAGAAATCCAGGGTAGAAATACTTATATCAAACAAAATAGACTTTAAAACAAAGACTGTTACAAGGGCCAAAGAAGGATATTACATAATAATGAAGGGATCAATCCAAGAAGATATAACCATCATAAATATATATGTGCCCAACATAGGACCACCTAAATACATAAAGAAAATATGAACACACATAAAGGGAGAAACTGACACTAAATAATAGTAGGGGACTCTAACACCCCACTTACATCAATAAGCAGATCATCAAGACATAAAATCAATAAGGAAACACTGACCTTAAATGACACATTAGACTAGAAGAACTTAATAGATGTATATTGAATATTTCATCCAGAAGCAGCACATTCTTTTCAAGTGCACATGGAACATTCTCTAGGATTGATCATGTGCTAGGCCACACACACACACACACACAAAAAGCCATGGTAAATTTAAAAAGATTGAAATCACATCAAACATCTTTTTCTGACCACAATGCTATGAGACTAGAAATCAACTACAAGAAAGAAAAAAAAAACTGCAAAAAAAACCAAACACGTGGAGGATAAATAATATGCTACAAAACAACCAATTTGTTACTGAACAAGTCAAAAAAGAAATTTAAAAATACCTTGAGACAAATGAAAATGAGAACAAAATAATCCGAAACAAAAATCTATGGGATGCAGCAAAAGAAAGTCTAAGAAGGAAATTTATAATGATACAAGCTTATGTTAGGAAACAAGAAAAATCTGAAATAAACAGTCTAGCCTTATACCTAAAGGAACGAAAAAGAGAAGGACAAACAAAACCCAAAGTTAGTAGAAGGAAAGAAACCATAAAGATCAGAGCAGAAACAAATGAAATAGAAACAAACAAACAAACAAAAAAAAAACAATAGAAAAGATCAATGAAATTAAGAGCTGGTTCTTTGAAAAGATAAATAAAATTGATAAACCTTTAGCCAGACTCATCAAGAAAAAAAGAGGGCCAAAATCAATAAAATCATAAATGAAAATGGAGAAATTACAACCAATACAATGGAAGTACAAAGGATCCTAAGAGATTCCTACAAACAACTATATGCCAATAAAATGGAGAACCTAGAAGAAATGGACAAATTCCTAGAAATGTACAAATTCACAAGACTAAACCAGGAAGAAATAGAAAATGTGAATAGTCCAATTACCAGTAATGAAATTGAATCAGAACGAAACAAACAAAAACACCCAACAAACAAAGTCCTGGAACAGATGGCTTCACAGGTGAATTATACCAAATATTTAGAGCCTAATTAACACCTATCCTTCTCAAACTATTCTGGAAAATTTCAAAGGAAGGAATGCTTCTGAAGTCATTCTATGAGAATAGCATCACCCTGATACCAAAAACAGACAAATATATCACACACAAAAAATTACAGGCCAATGTCACTCATGAACATAGATGCAAAAATCCTCAACAAAATATTAACAAACTGAGTCCAAAAATGCATTAAAAGAATAACACACTATGAGCAAGTGGGATTTTTCCCAGGGACACAAGGATGTTTCAATATCAGAAAATCAATCAATGTGATACACCACATTAACAAATAGAAGAATAAAAACCACATGATCATCTCAGTAGATGCAGAAAAAGCTTTTGACAAAATTCAACATCCATTTATGATAAAATAACTCTCCAGAAAGTGAGTATAGAGGGAATATACCTCAACATAATGAAGGCCATATATGATAAACCCACAGCTAACATTATACTCAATGGTTAAAAGCTAAAAGCATTTCCTCTAAGATCAGGAACTTTCCAAGGAAGCCCTCTCTTGCCACTTTTATTCAACATAGTATTGGAAGTCCTAGCCACAGCAATCAGACAAGAAAAAGAAATGCAAGGAATCCAAATTGGAAAGGAAGAAGTAAAACTCACTGTTTGCAGATGACATAATATTATATGTAGAAAATCCTAAAGAAGCCATGGAAAATTACTAGATATCATAAATGTGTTCAGTAAAGTTGCAGGATACAAAATTAACATATTAATATACAGAAATCTTTTGCATTTCTATACACTAACAAAAAACTATCAGAAACAGAAATTAAGGAAACAATTCCATTTACAATCACATCAAAAAGAATAAAATACCTAGGTAAGAAATCTACCTAAGGTGATAAAAAAATCTATACTCAGAAAACTATGACACTGATGAAAAAAATTGAAGAGGATACCAATAGAACAGATATACCATGTTCATGGATTGGAAAATTAATATTGTTCAAATGACCATACTACCCAAGGCAATCTACAGATTCAGTGCAATCCCTATCAAAATAACAATGACACTTTTCACAGAGCTAGAACAAATAATTTTACAATTTGTATAGGAACATGAAAGAACTCAAATATCTAAAACCATCTTGAGAAGAAAGAACAGAGCTGTAGGTATCACACTCTTTGACTTCAGATTATACTACAAAGCTACAGTAATCAAATCAGTATGGCAAATAGTACACAAACAGATATATTGTTCATTAAACAGAATAGAGAGCCCAGAAATAAACCCACACACGTATAGTTAATTAATCTATGACAAAAGGAGGAAGAATATACAAGTGAGAAAATACAGTCTCTTCAATGAGTGCTGTTGGAAAAACTGGACAGTTACATGTAAAAGAATGAAATTAGAATAATTTATCACACCATATACAAAAAGAAACTCAAAACTGATTGATGACCTAAATGTAAGATTGGAAACCATAGAACTCCTAGAAGAAAACAAAGGCAGAACACTGACATAAATTGTAGCAATTTTTTTGGGGGGATCAGTCTCATAAATAAAGGAAATTAAATCAAAAATAAATAAATTGGACCTAATGAAACTTAAAAGCTTTTGCACAGCAAACCATTGACAAAATGAAAGGACAACATATTGAATGGGAGAAAATATTTGAAAATGATATAACTGAAAAGGGATTAATATCTAAAATATATAAACAGCTCATACAACTCAATTCCAAAAAAGCAAACAACCCAATTAAAAAATCAGCAGACCTGAATAGACATTTTTCCAAAGAAGACATGCAGTTAGCTAACAGCACATGAAAAGCTGCTCAACAATTATCAGTGAAATGCAAACCACAATGAGATATCACCTCACACCTGTCAGAATTGTTATCATCAAAAAAGCCAAAAATAAATATTGGTGAGGATGTGGAAAAAAGGGAACCTTGTACACTGCTAGTGGCAATGTAAATTGGTACAGCCACTGTGGAAAACAGTATGGAGCTTTCTCAAAAACTAAAAATGGGACTACCAACTGATCCAGCAATTCTGCACCTGAGTATATATCTGAAGAAAATGAAAATACTAATTTGAAAAGATATATACACCCAGTGTTCATAGCAGTATTATCTACAATAGCCAAGACATGGAAGCAATCTCAGTGTCCATTAACAGATGAATGGACTAAAAAAAAGTGGTATATATGCAATGGAATACTACTCAGCCACAAAAAAGAATGAAATTTTGCCATTTGCAACAACAGTGAATATAACACAAAAGAAACAGACTCACAGTTGTAGAGAACAAACTAGTGGTTACTAGTTGTGAGAGGAAATGGGGGAATGACAGGCTGGGATAAGGGACTAAGTGTTTACAAACTACTGTGTATAAAGTAAATAAGCCACAAGGATAAACTGTACAGCACAGGGAATATAACCAATATTTTATAATTATAAATGGAGTAAAACCTTTAAAAATTGTGAATCACTATGTTGTACACCTGAAATTTATATAATATTGTAAATCAACTATATCTCATTTTAAAAAAAGAGAAAAAATAGTAAGGAGTATAGATAAAAAAGAAGTATCCCTTTACTTATTTCCAAGAGGGGCCATACCTATCTCTGGAGCCAAAAAGAATATCTACCAATTGTCCATGAAGTTTCATATATTTCTGGTGTGTGTGTGTCTGTGTGTCTGTGTGTAGTTGAGGGAATGTGGACTCTGTGGGGATAGATAGTTGTTTTTTATGTACTTGTTTCTATATAATAGAAAGCAGCAGTTTGCCCATAAATTAATACCCTTTTCATGCCTCCTTTCTGAATGACAGCTTTCTGGAAAGATAGTTTGCACACTTCCCTGTTCAAATCCAGCTCTTGTTTTCTTCTGTGGAATTCAGAGTAACTTCTGCCACCAGCCTCAGATGCCACTCCCATTGCTGCAAATAAGACACTGCTGATTTTTGGTTTTGTCCCTCATGAACTATCAGTTTAGACAACTGTCTTCTACTGTAATTATTTCTGAGAATTAGAGTTGCATGCATCTTCTCTTTGTGTCTTCATACTCCTTCAGTAACTTTGACAGCCCTTTCTCATGAGTAGTATTTTGGGATTACAAATCTCTCATAGTTTTAGAGAAGCTAATTTGCAAATCTGCTACTCATTATTCTTGTTGTTTTGGTATAATTTTAACAACCTAAGATTTCTGGCAAAATGTGCTTGAAATCTTGATGGTGAATATATCTGAGAAAAAATAACTGTTCCCTGGTTTATGATAAATATATTTATTTTTTTCTTCATCTTTCCTGATCATGTCTGCCCTTTCTCTCTATTACCTCTCTAGGACTAAAAAATATTAACTTGAGTTGACCTTAACAACGTCTTATAAAAGTATACAGTTTACTTAAATTCTCTTTTGTCTGACCTTTTCTGGGCTTGGTAAAGATAGATTTTGGTCCACCTTGTAGAATATTTTTTAATACTAGGATGGCCTTGTCATTCCCTATGTAGTTTCTCAAGAGTAACATTATTAATAATCTACTGAGTATACTTTTTTTTTTTTTTTTTTGCAGTACACGGGCCTCTCACTGTTGTGGCCTCTCCCATTGCGGAGCACAGGCTCCGGACGCGCAGGCTCAGCGGCCATGGCTCATGGGCGCAGCCACTCCGTGGCATGTGGGATCTTCCCGGACTGCGGCACGAACCTGTGTCCCCTGCATCGGCAGGCGGACTCTCAACCACTGCGCCACCAGGAAAGCCCGAGCACACTTTTTAAAATGGATTTCTTCCCATAAATTAGTATATTTCCATTGTAACCTACAGAAACTTTGAGGTGAATGACTTAAGCTCCATAACACAACAGGTATTGCTTTTCTTGACAATTATTTCATGTCTAAGGTTGTATGAGGCACAGAGATAAAGGACATTTTTTTCCCATGTGATGAGTGCCAAGTTTTATAAAACGTACCTGACTAGAGAGTATCTTCCTTTTAATAGAAAGAGACTTAAATAAGGATGAGGAATGCATTTTCTCCTAGGTAAAAAAGAATCACGACTACCCAACCATTGGATAACATGAGAATTAAGATTTTTATATCCTAGTATAATAATCATTAAATAATGTGCATTGATTTGCTTTTTTAGCAAAAAATACATCCTCCATTTTGATGCTTACAAATACTGGATGCATTTTGTTGAGCTAGATTCCTAAATCTACTTATTTTACTAATTCAAAGAGAAGCACAAACACCTTTCTTTAACCTACAATTTGAGTATTTGTATCTAATTGGTTGCAGTTGAGTAAATACATGCTTGTCCTTACAGTGTTAAACACATAAGCAGCAGTGTTTATGCTATGTAAGTGTGATTAACTTGTGAAAAATTCATCAAGTACCCTGAGATCTGCACAGCTTATTTTAAAATTATGTATAAAGTTTTGAAGAATAAAAATGGTTTGACAAGTAGGCAGCCCACAAAGAAACTGACACATCAAGGGAAGAAGATCAAACAGCAATATAGCAGGCATATTCACACTGTAGATGCCGTGTCTGGCTCTACTCCAAAGGGGTTGAAAGAACAGTAGACATGAAAGATAGAGAAAGAATAGAGACATGAATCTCAAGGAGGAGAAATGAAAGACCATTTGACATTCAAAAAAAAATTTTTTTTATTTTATGTTTTTGACACACAGTCAATAAACTCACCTCCGCTTAACTTAGTTAACTGAATGCAACTATTGTCTTATATCTATGGAAAGCAACAAAAAAGAACACATCAAAAATGTTTCTGCTAAGTAATCTGAATCTCTGATTTCAGTTTTCCTCAGCTTCCCACATATAGGATAATGCTGAGAAATTATGTACACAAGTCTAAATTCAGAATGTCAGTTTACAGTTATTTTATAACATTATATAATATTTTTTAAAATTTTATTATGATGCCAAATCTTAATTAAGGGTTATATTCTAATTAAACATTGTATGTAACATTTTGTTTTTAATTTTATTTGTTAATTATCCATTATTTTAAATTTCAATATTCAAATTTATTTTTGTTTTATTTTTAAAATTCAAGCCCATCAAACATCTATGTGCCACTTAACCTATTTTGGATTTCGTTATTTAAAAACACTTTTGTGTAAAAGTATATAAATATGACACTATGAAAAATAAAACCATACTAAAATTGATAAGAACTGGAAATATTGCCCTTTATAAAAGCTTTTTTTAGTAATAGTGGAATTGTGTTTTTTTAATCCTATGGAATTGATCACATATAAAGATCTCCCAATTTTCATCCTTTACTATATAAATCTTAAAGAAATAATATTTTCTGGGTAAGAGATTAGTAATTATTAAGTAACTAATAAAGAAAAAGGGATAATTATTGGAATTTCTGTATTTAAGAGTAGTACGTGCTCTTTATATTCTGATTGATGCTGACAAATTGCCCTCCCACAAGGCCCTAATGTGTTAGAACTTCTTCCACTAGATATCTTTGCCTCTCTGATGGGCAAGTAGTTACATTTTAATGTTGGTGTAATTTGCATGACTTTGATAAATTTTGAATTGGTAAATATTCAATATTTTCATATGTTTTATTGGAAGTTCATATTATTTTCTGTTAATTGTATATTCCTTATTCATTTTTTCCAATAGATTTGTTTGTCCTTTTTCTAGTTAATATCAATTGGGGAACTATCTTCTGTTTTCAATTTTAAAGATTTGCTTCAGATCATTTCCTATTCAGTATCTTCTTTTGTTTTCCTCAGGGTTGTTTTGTTTTTATCAAGTTTCACAAATGAAAAAAAAGAAGGCCTCATCTGTATTGTTTATTTTTTTCTCCAGTAGTGTTTTGACTAAATATAAACACACATTTTCTTACTCTTTTCTTACCTGAAATTTCTAAATCAATTGTAACCCATTTTCTTGGTATACTTTTAACCTCCTGTGTTTCCTTTGTGAATGATGTCACTGTCTCTTCTACAATGATGTGACCTCCTTGTTTTCTCATCTTACATAATTTTTGCTATAACAGAATCTAAAGCTCACTGAACACCTTTATATAAATTCTGAGTGGACACTTTGATTAAATTATTGAAGTTACTTTCAGTCTTTGGAATAAGGACGTACCTGTGTTCACTTCTGCCTGGTAATCAACTATACAAGACTACATGTAAAAATACTAGGAAAAAAAAATACTTCTACAACTTCATTGTATTTAATTACTTTTAAAAATTTCTAGTTTAAGTATAAAATTGTTTTCAAACATATTTTCTTACCTAATTTTATCTTTCCACTCTGTAAATTATACTTTTATTTCCTAAGAAAAGTTTTTACATTCATCTATATTCAATATTCAGATTTTCTCAAAGTTAATTTAACTCCAGAAGTGTGCCTTTATCGATTCAAATCTCTACCTAATTTCAAATTCACATCTGTTTCCAAAATTATTCTTTAGCTAACCAGTTTTAATTGCATTAAAAATATCCATTCTGGAATCCCATATGATATTTTTATGATTACTAAGTATTGAGCAAATGCTATATTTTACTAGATATTTGCTTTGTTTTGGTCAGTATTGCAATTTTATTGTGCATAAAAGATATACATTAGTTAATATGTATTTTCAGGCATCTTAAAATATAGAAACTAGTAACACGCTTCTAAGCCCATAATTATTTCAAATGTGCATTGAGCAGTAACTATATAAGAAAAGGCAGTGGAGTTTGCACTCCTCCTGAAAGGTCCTCATTAAATTACCTTAGTTTATGTACATCTTATACATATTTCACTTAAGAAATACTGGGATAGGGGCTTCCCTGGTGGCGCAGTAGTTGAGAGTCCGCCTTTTGATGTAGGGAACACGGGTTTGTGCCCCGGTCCGGGAAGATACCACATACCACGGAGCAGCTGGGCCCGTGAGCCATGGCCGCTGAGCCTGCGCATCCGGAGCCTGTGCTCCGCAACGGGAGAGGCCACAACAGTGAGAGGCCTGCGAACCGCAAAAAAAAAAAAAAGAAAAAAGAAATACTGGGATAAACACATCTATCTCTCCATTCTTATTCACTCCTGTCCTCTTCAAAGTTCAATTTCCAGGTTAATTTCTAATGAGGGCTCTATTTTCTGAAGACCCAGTATTAGCATGAGGGGTAAACACGGTTATCTATTGGGACAAAATGATCTTTTGTTGTTGTTGTTGTTGTTGTTTTGGATGGTTTCTTTTCATACGACTGGAAGGGAAAAACAGGGTCTTTCCCACTTTGGCTGCCTCTTTGGCTTTCCCCCTGCAGTCTCTTTTGGCTATCTGTCTAAAAATGTAAGGAGTACAAAAATTATGTCTTTATATAATGTCCCATTTGTCTCTGTTTTTCCTATTATTATCATACAGATCAACAGATTGTTAAATCTGTAACTTGCTTTTTATGTTGGTCTGACTTCTTTTATTTACTAACATTGTAACTTAAGTATACCAAGAAAATATGTAGGTATTTTTTAACCTTCAAGATACTCTGTTTTTCAGAAGGCTTTTCTGAATCTACCATGAGGTTTGAGTGCCATGTTTTCACCTGTCCCTCACAAGAGTCCATAGTACATTTTGTTCCCTCTCTAGAACATTCTATACAAGTCAGCTTTTGTGAGTCCACTAATACCCTCATGGTTTCTCCATCCACTCTCTAGTAAGGGAATAAATTATTATCTCCATTTCAAACTACCATTTCCATGGGAAAGCCAGACCTACTTTCAATATTTCAGGAATTCCCTGCTACATATGTCCATCTTTCAGTGTGGAGGACATTTACTCTCTCAGGTTCCTTTACAACAAGGTTTCAGGTATGTCATGCTGACTCTATCTGTTGCACTATATCTAATCTTCAATAGAGGAGCAACAATATCTTTATGGATCAGTTCTGTCATGTAACTTCTGACAACTTTTATAGCTGTGTAGCCTTCAGTTCTGG
The DNA here is from genome assembly GCF_937001465.1 of Orcinus orca. Classification (NCBI taxonomy): domain Eukaryota; kingdom Metazoa; phylum Chordata; class Mammalia; order Artiodactyla; family Delphinidae; genus Orcinus; species Orcinus orca. The sequence goes on from NC_064559.1 coordinate 119,974,327, forward strand.
TTCTTCAGCTCTCTTAGCAAAATTCTATGTGCCATCCAATATCCTTTATTGAAGCCATTTTCTGTTTAAATTAGCCAGAGTTGATTTATGTTGCTTTAATTAAGTTCTCTCTTTTTATAAAATATGTAACTTTTGATTTAAAAAAATTAAAAATAATTATTATATTATCACCTTTGCTATAAAGGGATAGGACTTCAGAAGACTTTTATTTTAAATGTATATGTTTTCATGTTTATAAAACCAAAAAATTAATATAGTGTGTATATATATGTATATATATATGAAGTTGTTCTTTATATGTGCTCACCAAAAAGTTATAAATATACCCCCATTAGAAAAATCTTACAGAACTAATAAGCTAGTATCACAAGCTGGAAGGTTCTGAGTCTTTATATTTGGACAACTGGTAGTGTAGGTGAAATGTACTTTACAATGCAAAGGGAAAAATGATAGATTCTGCTTTTAATTCTATCACTACTATGTTCTATGTCTTTGAAAAGCCATTTAATAATTTTTTGGTCCTATATATTCCATGTAAATAGACTGGGTTAGATGACATCCTTATAAGAGCCCTTCCTTTAAATTTTAAGACATGTTAATACTAATTCCTAAAATAAATTACATAAATATTAAATATTAAACATATAGGGAATTTTAAAAGAAAATTATTAAAATGTACAATATGTACATTATGTAAGTTTGAAATTATAGAGCTCTCCAAAGAGCTATTTGGGGAGTGGCCCTCAGATATGAAAGAAATAGACCTTACCTTAGTATTGGCGGAACATGTGGGGCTTTATTAAACTTCCAAAATTCAAAGCCAGTTTGAAAACTCTTCCCTTTGCATATTTATTGCTAGAAAACTTTTAATTCATCTTTAAGAATAGAAAAAAAATTCTGGCAACTGCTCTTGGCAATATTAGTGGGGTAAGTTGTCTCTTTACTCAATTTCATTTTTCCCATCTGCACTAGTTTCTCATGTGACAGTTCCTCTCCCTGGGATTCTGGCAACTCAACCAACATCAGTTTCTGTAAATATTATCACAGGGAAAAAGAAAGGAAAGAAAAACTCATATCTTTAATGTACATCAGCTAAAATTTTAAGTTTTAGTTAATATTCAAGGACTAAATAAGGCAATTCTTTTTGACCTAGCAGTATGAATTTTCTGGCTTTCCCTTTATCCCACCAAAGAAATCTGAGCAGATTGAAGACTCTTTCTTCCATTCATTTTTCTTAGGAGAATATAAAGTCCCTAAAATAAGTACAAAATTTTTTCCTCCCCAAGGTTATCCTTATTTTGCTGATTTTGAGCCAGGAACCATTGAGATTCCTAGTTGTGGTCCTGATTTCCTTTTCATCAGCTGAAACATGAATCACAATATGATTTACTTTCTTTAGCACATTGGAAATTTCATTTCTCCCAAAACTAAGTCTTTCATGTGCCCCACTTTTCCTGTTTCAGCGTATCAAGAAGGCAAACTATATCACCAGCCTAATGTATATACTACTAAGAAAATTCAAGCAAATCTTATACTCAAATTTAAGTACCATAGCAGATTACACTCTAAATCAGTGGCAGTCAACCTTTAACTAGAGGGAATTTTGGACATTTGCAGGGGCATTCTTGGCTTCACAATAAGACTTGGCCACTGTAACACATTTAATAGGAGGGACAGGTATGTTAGATTTGCTGCATGTTGTCCATTGTCAATTAACATCCATTCCCATTCCCACTCACTGTACCTCTCTCTCCCACTGTTGGCCCTCTCCCAGTATAGCAGGAGTTGGAAGGATTAAATCCAAAGATTTCCTTGCAGATAGGTTTGGATATTTTTATTTAGGTTAATCCAATGAAACAGTCTTGCTACAGATTTGGAAGGTAGACATGAGATGAATGACATCTTCCTGTGGCTACTGCCATTTGCTGCTGTTTAAGGAAGTTGTCATTTTTCTGCATCAGATACTATTTTCTGTTAAGCAGCTTTCTGTTTGTTAAGGAACAAGGACAGTAACTCTGGTTTCTTCATATGGTCTGATTCCTGAATAACAGCTTTGGGTATCCACACTCCAGTCTTCTTTGCCTGGGGTCTGCTGTGGCCATGCTGTTGTTCCCAGACCTAGGCCAGCATAGCTCCAGTGGCAGCCTTAGAAATAGGAATGCTATAGCAGGAAATTATAGATTTTTCTAGGAAATATTTCAATAGGCCCAGGCGAGAACTTGTTTCTTCAACCTTTCCAATAATGGTGTAAACTCTTAATTCCCTATATTAAATTACTTGCTATCTATAATACTTAGGGTAGTTATATTTCCAGTACTGAATCTTAATTCCTTCGTATTATATCCTACAATGTTCATCATGATTTATAGAATGAAGGATTCTCCTGTATTCCATGAGATTTTTGGATAGCCTCCAAGACATTCATTTTACTTTTTAATATGTTTATATTTGATTTATTTGAATCCCTAGAAAATAGAAATCTAATATATACTGACAGAAAGCAAATCAATTATTGCCTGGGACCCTAGGGTTGAGGGATGGTTGGCAGGGAAGGGGCACAAGAGAATTCTTTAGAGTGATGGAAATGTGCTGTATCTTGATTGTGGTGGTAGTTACACAGGTGTACACATTTGTCCACATCTAATGAAATGGACAGTTAAAAAAATTGATGCATTTTATTCTATGTAAACTATACCTCCATGACATTGATTTTAAACAATTAACATTTGCGTAGGTTATACAATTTACAAAAACATTTTACATATATAAAATCTGTTTAACATTATGTGAGCATAGAACTTAACTCTGGTCAACATATATAAACACAAACTATTTTTGCATAGTTTTATTACATGCAGAACTTTGCAAGAGTAATGCTGCCTTGACTGAGAGTTGCTTTGTTTGGAATTTTTCCAAAATTATTTTACTCTTCCTAAATATCACGTCAACAATGCTAACATATTTGTCAATACAACACAGTAAACAATTTTCAAAACTATAGTGATTCTAAATTGAAATGTAAACATTTGATTACTCCATTAGGCCTTCTAATGTAATTGTGCTTGTCCATTTATATTATTGATTTACATAATACTGCATTTTAAAGTACTACTTGCTTTATTAATCCTTTACATTATAGTAAATTTTTGAGATTTGTTGCTATATTGTGGTAAGAGACAGAAATCTGGTTAGGCTGTTCATCAGCCAAATCACTCATTCATTCACTCATTCATTATAAAACACATCTTGTATGCCTACTATATAATAGGTAATGTTGAAGTACTGGGGATACTGAGGTGATTTTTAAAAGAAGGCTACATAGATTTTTACCTTCTAGTGGGATAGACTGGTAATAAAAATAATATCAGATACAGATAAGGGCTGCAAAGGAAAATGGAACAGTTGCCTAGAGTCTACTACCCCAAAACTAAGACTCATGTTCGATAAATTTCCTCTAATGCATTTAATTAGTACAGTATTTCTTATATTCTGGAGCAGTAGAGTAGAATAAGAGTGCAAAAACTGTCACTTCCCACTAAAACAAAACATAAAATAACAACAAACCTTTATTCTAATTTCATCTGATGTCCCTTGTCCTCGTTGGGTTCTCCAGGAAACAGATGCTAAGATGGCATTAAGAGTTCAATATGTTTACTGGGGAGTAATACCTGTGAAATAAAAGGGAGAAAGCAAGATTAGGCAAAAAAAAAAAAAAGCCATTGGATAATAATGTCAGAACCCTGAAACAAATACTAGCAGATAGAGGAGTCTCAACTTTGGCAGAAATGGCTAAGCCTGGGCTTTACCATCTTGCTCAGTCATTGGCTAAGGCTCACTCCAAAAAGAATATGACCTTGGCTTGAATGCTGATGTGAATTAGAAGAAGCTAACAGCTGGAGGCTGTGAGGTAACCATATTCCTCACAGCTGGACAGTGAATCATTCATTGAAGGGGAATGTGAATGGGGCATCCCTCATTCTGTCATACTCTTCTGTAAAATCAGGAAATTTACAGTGCTGTACCTGCCAATCACCAGGTTTTTTTCTCTTCATCCGGGTTTTATGATGGACTGTCAATCAACTATGCTTAAACACCATCAATGCCTAATTGAATGAGTCTGTATCCATACTCTTTCATGAGCAGGTTAACTTAACATTTGTAACAGACAGCTCTCTAAGATTCATAGCTTGTTCATTTCCCACTTTGTCAATCTCCTACTTTTCTCTCTGCATTTTTCTACCCCAAATATCCTGTATGACACTGTCTTTGTTATGAAATTGTTTAGGATCCTGGCAGGGGAATTGTTCCCACATATCCCTGTTAGAGAAACTCAATAGATTCCCGAAGCAAAAGTACTATTTTCCTTAATTACTAAGTCTGGGGGCCTGAGAGGTAATGAAAATTAAATAATCATTTTCCATGTTATCCACCATAAAACTTTGCCTTTTATCTTAATTTAATTCTGGCACTGAATAACCTTTGGCATACCAATGTCAGCAGAAACATTTCTTTCAAGCAACTCTTTCTCTGCTCTAGGTGGCTCTGACCCTATTTCCCTGTATATTTTATTTTTATTTCTCTCTATTCTTCTTTCCTTTCCAGCAGGTCAAGTTGAATTTTCAAAACTTTGATATATTTTTTCTCCCCTACCTTATGTAGACCTAACACCGTCTCTTGCAGCTTTTAACTGAAAGATCTAAATCCATTGTTCCCAGAATTTCTGAATTCATCTCTTCTAACCTCAAGTAATATTTTTTCCTGCAGCAAACTCTGAGGGTTTTTAGCCAAATGACCATAATGTTCCCTCTGTCATTAAGAACTATTGACATTTCAAGTTGAGAATTTGAATCATCTTTAGTATCTCTCTGGGTCTCTCTGGCTCTGCCTCTCTCTTTCTTTATGAAATTGGGTCTGTGAAAGCTTCATTCAGATGTTGCTCAATGTAAATCTAGATAGTACCATTTATTTCCTATATAATACTCTCACCATTTTTTCCATCTGTTTATTAATAAATTCTACCCCACTGCCAGGGAAAGAGAAAAAAAAAAGAGAAAAGGCCACTTTTTAGAGATTTTTGTCTCTTTTGTCATCTAACCAACAATTTATCTAACACAGGAATCTTCATCAGAATTTCCTAGGTTGCTTATTAAAGATGCACATAACTTGTCCTTTTGCCAGACTTACTGAATTGGTATTTTCACAGGCAGGGCTTGAGAAGCTATATTTTTCAAAAGTGACCCAAAAATATGTGTTTTGTTTTGTTTTGTTTTTGTCCTAGCACCATCGTCTAAAACCATAAGCCTGTGTTTGATTAGTCTCATTATTGTCCTCCCATTTCTTATGCTTACAGCTGGGATGAGGTTGGAAAGGTGCCTGAGCTCCCCTTAGAGGCTGAAGATATTACTCAACCATATTTTCATATCTAGAATATGCTCTACTTGCTCACTTTTAATATGATTCAGTATTCAGTATATTATCACCTTATTTGGATCATCTTAGCCTTTTATTCATAAATGAGGCTAGACTAGATTTGGGGTAACTATATTAGACAGGTGTATGCTTTAGGGTACTGATATTTTCACAAATCATTTGGGAAATTATCCTTCTCTGACTATATTTTAGGTGAGTCTATGTAATATGGATAATATTTGTTCCTTTAAAATTGAAATAATCTATAAATCTGGTGTTAATTTTTCTATAAAGATAACAATTTAAAAAATATTCTGAGTTTTATTAATCAAATATGAGCAATGCTTTCTACTGAATGTATTTTTTTAAGATTTTTTTTGATGTGGACCATTTTTAAAGTCTTTATTTAATTTGTTACAATATTTCTTCTGTTTTATGTTTTGGTGTTTTGGCTGCGAGGCATGTGGGATCCTATCTCCCTGACCAGGGATTCAACCTGCAGCAGCCCCTGCATTGGAAGGCGAAGTCTTAACCACTGGACCACCAGGGAAGTCCCTGAATGTACTTTTTTCCACAAAATGTTTAATAACTTATCTGAGTTTTAAGAACCATTTTCTGTTATAAAATATTTATCATTACATATACGTTTAAGAGAAAACCTCTCCTCAAACTGGCTTAAACAAGGAGCATCTCACATACCAGGAAGTCAAGAGGTATATTAAACTCCATGTACAATAGCAGCTTGATGATATCAAGGAAAAATGTTTGTTTCATCTCTGCTCTGAATCCTCAGTATTGACAACTGGGAGCAGTTAACTCTCAGGGTTGGATGCTTCCTTATTCACCTTATAGGGAGATGGGAGAAACCACTTTCCCAAACTTGAAATGAAAAACCTTCCTTTTCCTCTAATTGAGCCAGATTATGTCACCTGCCTGCTCCTGATTCAATAACAGTTGATGAGAAAATGAAACATCTATGGATTGACTTGAACTAATCAAGATTCTTCTTTAGATGTGACTATGTATACAAAGTTATTTAAGAAGTGTAAAGGCGAAACTGATGTTTTCTAAGCAACCTAATGATTTCTGCAATATTATTTTTGAATATTTGAAACATCTTACAAGAACATTTTCTACTTCAGATATTATAACCATTTTTTCAAAAGGTAATTCATTATTAATTTCAATGACCTAAAAATTGGTTTCAAGTAGTAATACTGCTGTTACATAATGCAATTTTCTCACTCTTAAGATCTAACATTAACTTCTCAACCTGCTTGAGGACAACTTCAATTTTTGTTAAAGGACAAGTCATTAATACAGAAGAATGGTTTTCTATTGCTTTTAAACAAAATAATGAATGTTAAAATTAAATACCTACTTATGTAATAAGTACTGTGCTGAAAACATTATCTCTATTAATCCTATCAACAATGCTTTGAGGTACTATTATAATATTGATTTTCAGATAGGAACTGAATGTAAACAGATTATGTAACTTTCCCAAGGTCACACTGCCAATAAGGGGTAGGTTTGGAATTTGAACACAGGTCTGGTCTGAGTCAAAACCTATGGTGGAGAGGGCTTCCCTGGTGGCGCAGTGGTTGAGAGTCCTCCTGCCGATGCAGGGGACACGGGTTCGTGCCCCGGTCCGGGAAGATCCCACATGCTGCGGAGCGGCTGGGCCCGTGAGCCATGGCCGCTGAGCCTGCACGTCCGGAGCCTGTGCTCCACAATGGGAGAGGCCACAAGAGTGAGAGGCCTGCGTACCACAAAAAAAAAAAAAAAAAAAAAACTTATGTAGGAGAGAAAGAAAAAATTTCTTCCTTGACTCTTACGTTCGGTGACTGGGGTTCATGAATCAAAAGACAAGAAAAAAAGGAGGAAAAGCAGAGTTTATTTTTATTTACACATTCAACATGCGTACCCCTGCAGGAACTAAGTGATGAGTAACTGAAAGGGTTGGCTAGAATATAGGGCTTATATACCATCTTAATAAAGGACAATGAATTTGTGAAGTGACAAGACAAAGGAAAAAGGGTTTGGGCTTCCAGGGGTGGTAAATTGTGGGGAGGTAAATATATGGGGGAAACTAATGGAAGATATGGGTTACGTTATTAAGGTTTGTTTGTGCAGACCCAACTTAGTGCTTTTTATCTCCAGTGCTAAGTTTTTTTGTTTTTTTGTTTTTCTCCTCCAGGTATGGGAGAGGAGAGGGGGAACATCTTCATAAAGGGAAATTTATACCCTGCCTGTAGGCAGAAAGGGGAAAAGGTATCTGCTGTTTCTCAATTGCCTTCAGCTCAAAATAATCCTTAAGCCAAATGACATATCTTGGAGTGGCATATTCTGATTCCTTTTACCCACAAACTTAACTTCTAGGTAATATCATCTCTCATATACACAAACAGTAACTTCACTAGGTTAAACTATTTTTTGTCATTAACTTTGCATTTCCAGAGTTCTGTTGACATTTCTTTTGCATTTAGGGCTACAGAGAAGTGTAACATCAGACTAATATTTACCCTTTCTTGGAGGATCAGTGAAGGAAATTTTATTTATATTTTCACTGGACATATATACACTACCAAATATAAAAAAGGTAGCTAGTGGGAAGCAGCCACATAGCACAGGGAGATCAGCTCGGTGATTTGTGACCACCTAGAGGGGTGGGATAGGGAGGGTGGGAGGGAGACACAAGAGGGAGAAGATATGGGGATATATGTATATGTATAGCTGATTCACTTTGTCATAAAGCAGAAACTAACACACCATTGTAAAGCAATTATACTCCAATAAAGATGTTAAAAAAAAAGTTCACAAGGATTTATCTAAATAAGGTTTTCCTTTTATTATTTTTGCCAGCAGTACAACATAATCCTCACTTAAAAGAAATGAAAACATATTTAGTATTAGACAACCAAGTTTAAAGAACAGCATCAAATTACACATAATTCAACCACCTAGGTATAATTATTTTTATCATTTATTATAACTTTTTTCTAGTATTTTATTCATTTTGCTCTTTCTCTTTCAAATCCACAAATTAAATACTAAATATTTTAATATCTCTTTAATTTTTTTCATTTATACTCCAAAATGGATAATTTAATTTAAATTCTTTAGCAATATAAGTGCATGTATCACAGTACAGTCAATGAAAATGAGAATTTAATTTTTACGTATTTTCCAGTTTGATGTATTTTAATAGTTATGTTTGCTTGTACTTGTATTGGTGAAGTTGAACCTTTTTTATAATATTCAAAAATAATCAAGTTTGGTTTTAATTTCTAAAAATTAAATATGCTATGCATTTATATTACTGATTCTGTGATTCATAATTGATACTATATATATTCCTTTTATTTTTTATTTTGGGGAAAATACTTTATCCATTAGGAACATTATTAATTTTTCTGCAATTTTTGAAAATATGACCATAAGCCATTTCAGCTCAACAACTGAATAACTGTAGTCAGGGAATAGTCTGTTTGCACACACACATGGATTTCCATCATCTATCAGACATTCATCTAGTGTATTTTTCCTGGTTTATTTTAATATTATACAACCTACTTTTTCTTTATATGACAAACTGAACCAAATTAAGAAATAAGAACTAGAACCATACATTACAACTAGAACCCTTCTGTTTGTCATCCATGCCATCAGCAATTTACTACTTGGCCCAACTCTTTGCAACCTTAGTATGACACTGATTGTTTTTCTTACTGACTGACATTATTTTTCATGAATTATAATTTTCAGATGCTTTTGGAAGAGGTGTTACCAACTAGGATAAAAGAATATATTTTGGCTACCATAAAAGGATTATTGGTAGAATAGAAAGATTGCTATCAAGTTTTCAGGTTGACACAGGCATTGTCTATTAAAGCTAGTAATCAAGAGGTGCTGGAAACAGAACTTCACCATCTTTCATGATGATGGCATTTGCATCATATTTGAAAGATATATTTAATTTAAATTACCACTATGTCTGCTAAATAGAAATATCTGCCCAAGCCAAGATGGGTTTCTGTGAGAACATTTTTTTTTTTGCCATGAATTTTATCTTATTTCTGAAATGCTATGGGCATTTTATTCGAGTTGGGAGAAGCTATGTCTTGGACTGCTATTTAACTATTTTAAACCACATGCATGAGATTTACTTTTTAGCAAGAAAAAAACTGGTTCAGAAAAATGTAGGCAGGGACAATAAATAGAGTATCTTAATATTATAAGAGAAATAATGGGCACTTTTGCTTAGTCAGAAGATGACCAGGAATGAAAAATAAAAGGTAAAAATTAGAAATATTTATTGACTCTTGCAAAATCTTCAAAAAATACTAGCAAATCTAATCCAGCCCCATGTAAAAGGAATTTTACATGAAGTGAACTTTTAAACCAAGTGGGATTTATGTAGTAATATAATACTTTATATCAACAGAATAAAGAAACCCAAAAATCTCATCATCATTTCAACTGATCTAGAAAAAGCATTTGACAATATCCAACAGCCTTTCATGATAAATACACTCAATAAACTAGAAATAGAAGGGAAATTTTTCAACCTGATAAAGAGTATTTACAAAAATACCCCCACACAGCTGACATCATACTTAATGGTGAAGACTGGATGTTTTCCTCCTAAGATCAAGAGAAGGCAATGATGTCTGCTCTTGTCACTTCTATTCAACATTGTACTGGAAGTTCTAGCCTGGGCAATTAGGCAAAAAAAGCAAATAAAAGACATCCAGATTGGAAAAGAAGAAGTAAAACTATCTCTCTTCACAGATGACATGATCTTATATATAGTGTGAAAATAAAGAAAGAAAAATATCATTTAAAATGGAGTCAGGAAGCTCTGAAGGGAGAGCTCTCACCGACCGCTTGTTGCAGCATACATAACCAGCAGGAAGTAGGACTTAGCAAGACTTATTTTGACACGGTCAGTTTGTATGAAATTCTCTCAGTATCAACTTCTTATCCATGATGATATAACAGAATTACTTTGCTATACAGCAGATATTAACATAACATTATAAATCAACTATACTTCAATAAAAAATAAATTTAAAAATTAGAAAAAAAAAGAATGTTACTTTTCTTCTGATACAAGGGAGGACATTTACCACATAGGAATTTCATCTTCTGCTTTTAAGAAAAGGAAGGAGGATTCGTCCCTGTCCCAGCAGCAATGCACTAACCACTGCTTGTAGCCAATAATAAACCTCCACAACCTGGAGCTCCTTTCTTCTCCACTGAACTTGTATTCAAAACAAACCTCCCCAATTTCCTCCAAAAACTTATTAAAAGCTGACCTCCTTGTCTCTTTGGACTTGCCCATGATTCACTACCATAGCTTGCCTGTCCCAAATAGCAATCCTCTGCTATTCCCAAATAAACCCACTTTGCTAGTAAAATAACTGGTTATTTTATTTTTGAGGTTGACAATTGAAAGTCCTATGAAATCCTCTAAAAATTATTAAAACTAATACATTAGTTCAGCAAGATTGTAAGCTATAAGATCAATACACAAAAATCAATTGTATTTCTATACATTCACAAAGATCAATCCAACATGAAATTTAGAAAACAATTCAATTCACATAGCATCAAAATATAAAATACTTAAGACTAAATCTAACCAAAGAAGTGCAAAAGTTATGCTCTGAAAACTATAAAACATTATTGCAAAAGATTTTTCAATATTTAAATAAATGGAAAACTATCCCATGTTCAAGAAGTGGAAAACTTAAAATTGTTAAGAAGGCAATATTCCCCAAGCTGATCTATAGAGTCGACATCAACCCTATGAGGAATCCCAGCTTCCTTCTTTATAGAAATTAGCAAGCTGACTCTAAAATTCATATGAAATTGCAAGAGACCTAGAATAGCCAAAACAATCCTGAAAAAAGAACAAAGTCAGAGTTCTCACACTTCTCAATTTCTCAAAACTTAGTACAAAGCATCTTACTATAGATCTTACTAAAAATTACTGCATATCAAATCAGTGTAGCACTGTCAAAGGATAGACATATAGATGTATAAACAGAGATAGGAGTCCAGACTTAGACATATGTATATAATGGGATATTATTCAGCCCTAAAAAATGAATAAATCACCATTTGCAACAACATGGATGGACTTTGAAGACATTATGCTAAGTGAAGTAAGTCAGAGAAAGACAAATACTGTATGATCTTACTTATATGTGGAATCTAAAAAACAAACAAACAAACAAAGCAAACTCATGGAAAAAGAGATCAGATTTGTGGTTACCAGAGGAGGAAAGTGGGAAGTGGGGGGAGAGGGGATTAGATGAATGTGGTCAAAAGGTACAAACTTCCAATTATAAGTAATTCTTATACTAGGAATGTAATGTACAACACGACTATAGCTATTGCTGCTGTATGATAATATGGAAAAGTTGTTAACAGGGTAAATCCTAAGAGTTAACACCATAAGGAGAATTTTTTTCCCTTTTTTTCTTTTTTTCTCTCTTTTTATTGTATCTATATGAGAAGACAGATGTTGGCTGAACCTATTGTGGTAATCATTTCACAATATATGTAAATCAGACCATCATGCTGTATGCCTTAAACTTATACAGTGATATATATCAATTATTTCTCAATAAAACTGGGAAAAGATGGGCAAAGATTCTGAATAGACATTTCTCTGAGGAAGATATACAAATCACTAATAAGCACATGAAGAGATGCTCAATGTCTTAGGTATCAAGGAAATGCGTAACAAAACCATGAGGCACTACTTCACACACACTAGAATGGCTAACATAACAGATAACAAAAAAAATGTCAGCGAGGATGTGGAGATATTGGAACCCTCGTACACTGCCAGTGGGAATGTAAAATGGTACAGCCAATTTGGAACACAGTCTGGCAGTTCTTAATATGAATAAACACAGAGTTATACAATCTAGCAATTCTATCCCTAGGAATATACCCAAGAGAAAGGGACACATAGGTCCACCCAAAAATTCGGACATGAATGATTATAGCAGCATTATTCATAATAGCCCAAATTTGGAAACAACCCAATGTCCATCAAGAGTAACAACAACAGGATAAACAAAACAACAGTATCCATCAACAGGATAAACAAATGTGGTCCATTCAGACAATGGTATATTACTCAACCATATAAAAGGAATGAAGAAGGATTAGCTCAAGATGGCAGAGTAGAAGGACAAGAACACCAGAATCACAACTAACTGCGGAACAACCATTGACAAAGAAATGCTGGAACCTACCAAAAGAGATACCCTACATCCAAGGACAAAAGGGAAGCCAGGGTGAGATGGTATGAGGGGAGCAATCACAATAGAATCAAGTCCCATACCCGCTGGTGGGCAACCCACAGACTGGAGAACAATTGTACAACCAAAGTTCTCCCACTGGAGTGAAAGTTCTGAACCACACGTCAGGCTTCCCAGTCTGGGGGTCTGGCAATGGGAGGAGGGGTCCCCAGAGAGTTTGGTTTTGAGGGACAGTGGGATTTGATAGCAGGACTTCCACAGGACTGGGGGAAACAGAAACTCTTTAACACCTTACATGAAAATAAACTCAAAATGGATTAAAGACCTAAATGTGAGACCGGACACTATAAAGCTCTTAGAAGAGAACATAGGCAGAACACTCTCTGACAAAAATCACAGCAATATCTTTTTTGATCCATCTCCTGGAGTAATGGAAATAAAAACAAAAATAAACAACTGGGACCTAGTTAAGCTAAAACGTTTTTGCACAGCAAAGGAAACTGTAAACAAACAAAAAAAGATAACCCACAAAATGGGAGAAATATTTGCAAATGATGTGACCAACAAGGGATTAGTCTCCAAAATTTATAAACAACACATGCAGCTTAATATCATCAAAACAACCCAATCCAAAAATGGGCAGAAGACCTAAATAGACACTCCACCAAGGAAGACATACAGATGACCAAGAAGCACATGAAAATATGTTCAACATCGCTAATTATTAGAGACATGCAAATCAAAACTACAATGAGATATTACCTTACAGCAGTCAGAATGGCTATCATCAAAAAATCCACAAACAACAAATGCTGTAGAGGGTGTGGAGAGAAGGGAACCCTCCTACACTGTTGGTGGGAATGTAAATTGGTCAAGCCACTATGGAGAACAGTATGGAGGTTCCTTAAAAAACTAAAAATAGTGCTACCATATGATTCTGCAATCCTACTCCTGGGCATATAACTGGAGAAAAACATGGTCTGAAAGGATACATGCACCCTGATGTTCATTGCAGCACTGTTTACAATACCCAAGACATGAAAGCAACCTAAATGTCCATCGACGGAGGAATGGATAAAGATGATGTGGTACCTATATACAATGGAATATTACTCGGCCATTAAAAAGAAGGAAATAATGCCATTTGTAGCAACATGGATGGGTCTAAGAAATTGTCATACTGAGTGAAGTAAGTCAGACAGAGAAAGAGAAATATCACATGATATCACTTATATGTGGAATCTAAAAAGAAATGATACAAATGAACTTATTTACAAAACAGAAACAGACTCACAGACTTAAAGTACAAACTATGGTTACCGGGGGGATGGGTGGCAGGAAGGGATAGTTAGGGAGTGTGGGGTTGACATGTACACACTGCTTTATTTTAAATGGATAACCAACAAGGACTTACTGTATAACACATGGAACTCTGTTCAATATTGTGTAACAACCTTAATGGGAAAAGAATTTGGAAAAGAATAGATAAATGTATATGTATAAGTGAATCGCTTTGCTGTACACTTGAAACTATCACAACATTGTTAATCAACTATACTCCAATATAAAATAAAAAGTTTAAAAAAAAGGAATGAAGTACTGAATATATTCTACATGGATAAACCTTGAAAACATTATGCAAAGTGAAAGAAGTCAGTCACAAAAGATGGCACACTATACGATTTCATTCATAACAAAGTTTCAGTGAGGGAATTCTGTAGAGACAGAATGTAGTTTTGTGGCTGCTTAAGGTATTGCTTAGGGGGTATTAAGGGTTCAGAAGGGTGATTGGTAAAAGGTAAGGGGTTTCTTTTTGAAGTGATGAAAATATCCTAAAACTGATGGTGATAATGGTTGTACACATCTGTGAATGTACTAAAAACCATTGAATTGTACACTTTAAATAGGTGCATCCATAGTATATGAATTCTATCTCAATAAAGCTATTAAAAATATTCTCCTTTGAATTCAGAATATGTTCCTAATGAACTGGTAAGGCTAAATAATAGGAATTCTTCATGGTTTGGTAAAGAAAATACTGTTGTTGCCAAAGATGCCATCCATGATCCTAGGTTCCTAGTTGCTATTCTATTTAGAAGTCATTACCTTGATTCTCTTTTCTAAAATCTCTGTTTATCAAAGAACTTTGACTTTATCTATGTACCTGGATAAAAACATTGCTATTAATGAATTTGTTATGGTTAATTTATTATGGTCACATATAGCCATACAGAAAAAGTGGATACTAAATTAAATAAATTATGTATATCCATTTACCTTATTGTTAGGGAATGTAAAGTAAAAATGCAATAATATGCCTTAAAATATTTTAATATATTTAAGGAACAATAAACAAAAACAAGGAGCAAACAAGCAATATTATGATGCATTTAGAAAGACCAAAACTAGTACTTTCCCAATTTAGTGCTCATACTGACTCAATCTCATTTTAAATTAATGTTTTACTCTCAATTCTTCTAAGATTATGGACACCTATATATTTGATATTATGGAGTCAATTTAGGTGATGAATTTCATTTTGTATTTTATGCAGATATTTCATATAGATTTAGCATAAAAAAAGAGAAGATTCATCATCTATTTTATTCCTCACTATAGTAATTGTATCAAGCACTACTCCTGAATGAAGAGTTGTTTCTTTGGTGAGGTGACAATAATTCATTGGAGGTTAATTTCTATGGTCTATAGATATGGTTTTCCCTCTCTTTGTAAAGTTTTGAAGTACAAATATATAGATGCCAGTAACAAATATGCTCTCTGCTTTTGACAAAGATTATTGTCTTTTTTCCATGCTTTAGGCTTTCAAAATTATGCTTCTGGGAACCAAAAAAGATTGACTTCCAAGAATATTATTGATATAATACTTAATGGTTTGGAACAGCAAATTTAATTAACCTCTGATATTAAAAATGACTCTGAAATGATAAAAATATAGCCGCATAATTTTCTAATTTTGTGTTATGAAACTTAATATCCCCCCTAAATTGTGAAACTATGCAAACTTAGTCATGCATTGATTATTCATAAAAGCAGGGAGAACACTAAAATAATATTATGTTTCCATTATCTTCCTAGAAAATGATCAATATTTGTTTTTCTATTTAGTACAAATGGCAAATGCAGTCTTTTGACCTGTCGACAAATTTTTTATTTGTTATATCTTTTTATTGTGGAATTAAAATGGCTCATTTATTTTAGCTCATTTCAAAATGCCAAATTAGTGTTTAAATTCCACATATTAAAAGGAGATTTTGATTTCATAATTCTTTATTACTTCCTTTATTGAACATTTTTTTCAGGTATTGAATTAACAGTTACAGATATGTATTTCTAAGGTAAGAATTTATTTGCAGGTTAATCAAGGATATTACTCTCCTTGACTTCATATTATAATACTTAGTTTTGCTAGTTTCTTGGATGTTTGACATAAAGAAAAAAATCATTCTTCAGGGAAAAAAAAAACGCAGTAAATTGCACTGCAACTGAATCCTGTTTTCTTATGCTTTATAATTAAATTCTAATTTGAACTCTCAAAAAAAGACAGAATTTTTCACTTTAAGCAATAAAAACAAACAAACTGAAATCATTTGTTTTGATTCTGTGGCATATCATAGGAATCCATCTTCCTCTTGTCTTGGTGCAAAAAATTTCTATGCTGCTCATTCTATATATTTAATTTTTCAAAGTAATTGCTTTTTTATTTTCTAGTTTGTTCACCTTAATATTAGATGCTTCAGTTTTATAATTAGAATTTTTAACTAAAGCATTAACAAACTTATTCCAAAGAGCACTAATCTGGGGAATATATTTTAATTCAAAATTTTAAATACACGTGCATGATTGTTTTTCTTTATATGTAAAAATATCTCCAAAAGGGCTTCCCTGGTGGCGCAGTGGTGGGGAGTCCGCCTGCCGATGCAGGGGACACGGGTTCGTGCCCCGGTCCGGGAGGATCCCGCATGCCGCGGAGCGGCTGGGCCCGTGAGCCATGGCCGTTGAGCCTGCGCGTCCGGAGCCTGTGCTCCGCAACAGGAGAGGCCACAGCAGTGAGAGGCCCGCGTACCGCAAAAAAAAAAAAAAAAAAAAAAAAAAAAAAAAAAAAACTCCAAAAATCATATATAAATTAACTGTAAGAGTAATTATCATAACATCGGAAGGTAATGATATATAATAAGTGGTCTGATTTATTTTAATAAGATAATGTAAATCTTCTTAAGATACAGTATAATCTGATTCTGACCGCCAAGATTTAAAGCCTGCCTCTTCTACATTATAACTAGGTAACCTCAAGCAACTTAGTTACCCGTCTGCTCAATTTCCTCATTTTTAAAAGGAGGATAATATAATCACCAGGATTAGCATGAAGATAAAATTTGATTAATATATGTAAAGTGTTTAGCAAAGGGTCTTACATAAAATAAGTTCCTAATAAATATTACCTATTATTATTAAAGCAATAAAACATGTGCATATTAATTTTTAAACATTGGGTAATGTTAATTATAGAAGAATTTGAAAAATTGAGGGCCTTTCTTAGGGGATGACATGACATTTTAAATTTTTTGTAGGTTAAAGAGAAAGAAGCAGGCTTTGTGTATATTAAAAACATATAATGACCAACTGACATTTAAACTAAAAGATTAAAGGAGAAATCAAGGAGTAAAAAGGGAAAGATCATTTGAATAATGTTTTATAAAGACACAGAACTTGAACCAAAATATGCTTAAGACTCATGCTCAATCTCATGATTTCCTAAAAAGCACCTTGAAAAAGGAATAGATATGAAAGAAATGTGCTGTGTAATTTTGTACTCTAGGACGCACTGGCTATTATTACTTTTAAAGAAGCGTTTTTACAGAAAATGTTAGTAATAACAAGAAGAAGGCTGTTGGATTTCCTTACATATGGAAAAGCTCTCTACGATTTCAAAGAAGTTGAGCAGCAGGTTTTATGGGCCACAATTTGCCAGCTTGGATTTACATGTCAAATGAAATGAAAAGATTTGTTCAACTTGAGATTTGTTCAACTTGAGATTTGTTCAACTTGAGAAATGAAAAGATTTGTTCAACTTGAGAAATTTGTTCAACTTGCAGAACCCCTTCCCAAAAGAACATCATGAGAGGGAGGAGAGGAAGCCCGTGAGGCAGATTGTATTGTAAAATAAACAGAGCCATGTGATTTTGGTCAAACTATTGGGCTGCTGTGTTAATGGGCTTTTTCTAGAGATTGGGGTAATGATAACTATTTGGTAGATATCTGGTGATGATAAGAAATTAGAAAGAGGGAGGGGGAGAAAAGAGAAGATTTTGAATAATTTTGAAAATTAAAATTAAGAGAGAAACATTTAGGAGCTTCCCTGGTGACGCAGTGGTTGAGAGTCTGCCTGCCGATGCAGGGGATACGGGTTCGTGCCCCAGTCTGGGAAGATCCCACATGCTGCGGAGCGGCTAGGCCCATGAGCCATGGCCGCTGAGCCTGCGCGTCCAGAGCCTGTGCTCCGCAACGGGAGAGGCCACAACAGTGAGAGGCCCACATACCACAAAAAAAAAAAAAAAAAAAGAAAAGAAACATTTAAAATTTAATTAAAAATTGTAATATGAGAGAGGGAGAGGGAGAAGAAGTGACGAGAGAAGAAATAGAAGGAGGAGGAGGACAAGGAAGAGAAGAAACATAGAAGGCAAGGGAGGAGAAGAGAATAGAGGTGCTGGAAATTTGGAAAGTAATATTAATATATGCTTCAAAATGCTATTTGGATTAAATAAGATGACCTTCATAAAGGACTCAAGAACTTCTACTCCAAGATGGCAGACTAAGCACACTTGGTGGCTTCTCCCTCCTAAGCAAAATGCATAGAAAGAAAAAAAAGCAGATGGGTTCTGACTGAACAATGCTATTACCTCGCAAGGCACACATAATACAAAATAGATTAGCTTGTTGTTTTTTTTTAAGTTAAAATGGCTCCAAGTTATGTGTCCCTTATCCAAAATTGGTAGGTACTAGGGAGTTGCTCTGGTGTGTTTTTCTTCTATTATTATTTGTAAATTACCTGTGCTGTTTCTTTTTTGGTCTGCATATTGTAAATTGGTTGCTTTTTCTCTTTTTTCAATTGGACATTCTCTGTTTTTAATTGGTGAACTCATCCTATTGGTCTTTATTGTGATTTGTGAAATATGTATACTCATTTCTGCTTTCTTATTTTTGTGTTTCCATATCATGATTTAAAGTTTTACATTGTTTCCTCTGTTTGCCATCAGGATCAATTCAGTTAAATTTTTTTCTCTGTTATTCCATTTATTTCTATTTTATTTGATACTCTATTTGAAGAACACTTCTATTCATTTGAAACTTGTGCATTATACTTTTATTTCTTTGATCATCACATTCACATTTTAATTCAGTATTTCTCTAACCCTAATTGTCATCCCTCCAAAAATTTAAAAATCATGGATGACATTTTTTCTTTTATTTTATCTAACTTACCTTGTTCTACTTTTTTTAACTACAAAGCTTAATTTTGTTCAAATATTACTTCAGAGAAGTTCCATGGGTGGTAAAACTTCAATTCCTTGAATACCTGAAAAATATTGTAGTTGCTAAGGACTGTTTATTGCTCTTTTATTTGAAAATATCTATATCTATCTCTGTATCATGTATATGATATATAAAAGATATATTATGGAATTAAAAAAATATATATAGAAAGACTATATGCTGAACACCCAATTTCAATAATTATCAATATTTTAGTAACCCTGTTTCATTTATTAATCTCTCACCAATCCTACCACATCCTCCACACAAATTTCTGCTTTTTAATTGCCTGGAGTATTTTAATGTAAATCCTGGATATCATGTCATTTCAGCTATCATTAAGCCACTCTGACAAGAATTTTTTTATATATATAAAATCACCTGGGCATTACCACATCTGATAAAATTAACAACTACTCAATATCATGTTTTATGTAGTTTATATTCAATTTTTCCAAATTGTCTTAAAAGTGTCCTTGACACGTGCTTTTTAGAAAATACAAACATGATCAAACATTGCCTTTGGATTTCTGTTGCTTAAGTCTTTCTATTATCTAATAATCCTCCTTTCTTCCTTTTTTGTTCTATTTATTTGCTAAAGGAACAGGATGGCTTGTCCTTGGGAAAGTTTTACATTCTTTTATGTATAATTTAAAATGCTGCTCTCTTTTATTTCCTGTGAACAGATTTATACACTTTCTATTACATCACATCACGAAAAATATGTCTGGTGACATGGGTTTAGTGAAAACAAGATCAATTTGTAGGTGTAGTGTTATCAGCCTCATCACTCCATTACAAAACAAATGGTTTTAGCATCCATTCATGATAGTTGCAAATCTGAATGATAGCTTTGAACAAGTGTCAAATTCTGGAATAAATTGTTTTTCTCGGAATTCTGAGACTATTTTCAATCGAATAGAAATGAATTTAATTCTCATTCACTTAAAGATTTTTTTATTTGCCTAGAGATTTTTAAAGTATATTTTTAATATTCTTGGTGCTCTAAAATTCAATCATGTGCCAAGATGTGAATTATATAAATTTTTTTTGTTTGTTGTTATCTTGACATTAAGCCATTTATATCTTTCTTCTATTTGGGATGATTTTTCCTATTATTTCTTTTATATTTTACTACTCCATTTTCTGTTTCTTTTCTTTCTGGAGTTTCTACTTGTTTCCCAGTGCTACCTAAAAAACTAATTCCTCAATTTTATTCCCTGGAATTATTTTTCATTGATATAACCTTTATTATTATTGTTGTTATTATTGTTATTATTTAATAATGATGATGATGGTAGCAAATATCCTTCTACTACAAGAAAATCAACTCATCCATTCTGGGCTTTCATATTTCTTATTACCATAGTATTTTATTCACAGCAATAGTAGATAATGAAAAAATTCTATGATAGATGTTGTTTTATAAGTTTTCCCTTCTATTTTTAGAGTATGGAATAGACCAGTATTTTTTACTTTTGTGTCCTCACAAATTTATCTTAGGTGTGGACATTCAATAATATCCAATTAATTTTATTAAAAGTCTGGGGACAATCTCAGAACTCTAAGTAACTAGACATTATAAAAGATAAAAATTAGGTTAGAAGTAGTTTAAGGACATTATTTGGGTCCTGGTGCTTGAGGACAATTTTCACTATGTCTAGGTGGGCAGCTAAAAGCCAAGTTTTGTTAAGAATTGTCTACCCCTGATTTCTTAGTCCCTATTTCTTAGTCTCACAAGGCTGGAGACCAGTGAGGGAGGAGAAGCCAGAATGAAAAATCTAAGTCTTTGGGTACACCATTTAAACTAACTCGACTCCAGGATTTAGGGGGTAAATTCCAGCTTACTCTTTTTAGGTGTATGCTAGGGAAAGAACTGCTTCTGTTTTAAGCATAAAATATCCTTCGCGTGATGCAGCCCAGCTCACCAAGGCTAAGGATTTATGACAAAAATCTTCAAATAATAAGAAAATCAATAATAGCATAAGTTTGCAAGGGCTTTTCTTCTGCTTATTTAGGGACTGGGAAGGTAACTTAATGGTTGTGGTTAATAAAGGTGTCTGATTAAGAATGAGCTCCAGCCATATTCACAGTCTGTCTGTCTTCCCCTGAGCCATGACCTGTGGGCCTGCATTCTATAGAAGTAGGGAGGTAGAAGAACAGAATATTGCAGACTTTGGCATAGGATTCCAAGCTACTTAGAGCAGGAGTACTGGACCTGGAAATGAAAAATTCAGCTTCCTCACTGGAAGAAATATTCCAATATTCCTTACTGGAAAGAAACAATTTTGCTTCATCAGGATAGACAACTGGCCTGAAATTAGGGAGAGAAAACTAGTCCTTTGACAATCAGAGATTGAATTTAAGCCCCTGATAAACTTAATCCTGATTATTTGACAAGATGATAGAGCATTATTGAAGATATCTCATAAATTGGAAAAACATTGATTGCTATAAAGTGTATAATCCTGTAGGTGCCTCATTTTATATGCTTTGTAGTATGGATGTACGAATTTGATTATCTGTAGTAAAACAGTTTCCTAACCACCATGCCTTGGAATGTATTGCAGCCAAATAGGTATTTTAGAATACCTGAGCACCTGTAAGATATTTACTGCAGGTGTTGGAGGGATGAGACATAAATATAAGATGATTTTTAAAACAAGATATTTTGAAGGTTATTGAACATAGCAATGGAACAGATAACTCAATTCAGTATACTATCAAAATTTATGGAAATTAATTACTATAGACTATCAGAGAAGGGAGGGAGTACTACACCATGTGCCAGGAGAGGAATGTGAGTTGGCTCCTGAAATGGGGTTCAGGTTTACACTGGTTTGAGAGGAGAATGGAGACCACGGTGCATGTGTTAAAGCAGGAAAACTGAAAAGTGTGTTCGGCAGAAGTGGTTGAAACACATTAGCCTAAGTGGATAGCATATTTTAGAGTCTAAGGGCTCTGAAAAGATAACTTAGTCTTTATTTTTGAAAGCCTTGAATGTCAGGCTAAGAGTGCAATGTATCCTGTAGGCAGTAGGAAATAACATTTTTGAACAGGGTCATGACATGACAGAAGGTGCATTTTAGGAATACTGACATATCATAAGTATGAAAAATGAATTGCAATATGGAAAGAGAATGGTTTTTGAAGAATGGTTTTAAAGAAGAATGGACGCTATCCTATAAAGGAATTTAGCCTGTACAGGAATAATAAAATGCCTTTTTAAAAACTGCTGAATAAACATTCAGAAATGCAAAGATAACATAGTAAAGTGGAAAAATAAAGAATGGGGAAGTGATTCTAAAATTATAATTGATAAAATTTGATCACTAACTTAATATTTTAGGAAAAGTGAAGAAGCCATAGCCCTCTAGTGATACTAATAAAAATTAAAATTTGGGTCATTTCAATCCAGACATACATAACTACTCTTTAAAATTTAAAAAAAACCTATAATTTTAGTAACATGCTTTATTATCTTCCAATTTAAACTCTATCCATATCTGGCAAAAATATAAAGATAGCTCTGAATATCCCTTACCTTTGAAGGGGTCCACCTTGCTTCTATATCTGATATGGATATTGATTTCTTTTCAATAATTTGAGTGGTTTCAAGAGAGTAAACATTATAATCTTCCTTATTTGAGGGAAGAAAAATTATATTTTTTCAGTATTAAAAAATACATTCCTTAAGGAAGTGAAGACTATTTTATTAAGAAAACACAATAAACTTTTAAATTTGAGGTAAAATATTACTAACAAATGTAACTCAGAGAAGTGGGAGAAAAACTCTCCTCTGAGTTATGGACTCCTTTTTCTATGAGGTCTCCCTGGGATTGTCAGATAATGTATGTTAACCCAGCCTTATTTACTGTAATGCCTACATGGACAAGAAAGCAAATTGCACCAAAAAATATAAGCTGCTCAGGGTTCTCAGGACATTTATGTCAATGCATATATCACATTTCTCTCTCTTGATTAAAAGTTAAATCTTTCCCAGTCCTATTGTCAAAATTCCCTTATCATGATATCCATGATATCCAGGAGATTCTGTCTAAGACTGCTAAATTATATCATAACATACCTGTAAATAGTACACTAATAGGGAAGCCCAGAATGTATAATAAAGCCACTAATAGTTAACACTATGCATGATTCAGGAATGCCTTCCCCTTCTACAAACACTCTCCCTTCAAGTGAGCCCTGTGATTGCTCCATCCTCCATTTTTGCTGTGGTCAACTTTGGTTTCTACTTTAACTTTGTCATTTAGTTGGGTATCACTTTTTGCAAAAGTTTGTTATACTTGGTATACATATTAATCCCATAAGCCAGCTCTCAAAATACGTCCTATGTGGTGATTATGCATGATGTTTATGATTGTGGTTCAAAATGGCAATTCAAACACATATATTTATTTCTTCTCCTTTTGAAAATTCACATTGAAATGATAGAAGGAATAAAAGAGAGGAAGATTGTAATCCATTTTAAACAAATAAAACTAAACAGTATATGGTGAGATCCACAGGTTAGAGTCTTTTTATGTATTGGTTTTTTTTCTTTTTTTAAAGATAAAGATAAAACAAGATTCAGATGAAGATCAGATGTTCAGCAATTTTTTGTACATGAAAAAAACAACT
This sequence comes from Orcinus orca, assembly GCF_937001465.1. Taxonomy (NCBI): domain Eukaryota; kingdom Metazoa; phylum Chordata; class Mammalia; order Artiodactyla; family Delphinidae; genus Orcinus; species Orcinus orca. The sequence continues at coordinate 119,998,212 of NC_064559.1, forward strand.
CAAGAATTGATAGCTCCTCAGCAGAATCACAAATAACCGAATTATCTGAGAGGCTGAGGCTACAGTTAAGGAAACCTGTAAGACAATTTGTGGAAATAAGGCAAACTCTCACTTATGTTACACTTTTGGAAGAACTCCAGTGTCTAACACATGGACACACCAGGGCCTAAACCCAGCTCCTTTAAACCCAGTCTCCATTCAGCATGTATAAAATATACAGTAAAGCAAGTTATTACCACTGAAATCTCCGTGGAAGGACGGTCATGCCAGTTGAAACGGTTGAGGTCATAGCCCAACTAATTTCTGATTGTCACAACAAATATGGAAAAGGAAATCTCTAATATGGTAGTAAACTGTTCTATTTTCCCTGGCATTACATCATTTCCCATTTGCCACAGGTTATTGGAATCACCTGTCAAACACAGACCCTCCTAAGATGGCTACAAGTAGAGGGAAATTTTGATGCAGTTGATAGGCAGATAGTTCAACCCTCCAAGTGAATTTAGGAATGCAGAATGCCAGTGCACTTCATGGTAAATTTAATATGAGTATCTTAAAGGGAAAGAAAGCATTGTGTGTCATCTGATCTTTGAAGGCACTCCCGCTAGAGAATTAGGGTGTGTGTGTGTGTGTGTGAGTGTGTGATCAATTACTAAAAGAAAGAAAAATAGTTTTCAGTAGATATAAAACTACCTCTCTTCATCTCCCTAATCTTCACTTCTATTGAATTTTCAATATAGAAAAATAAAAGAAATACAAATATTCAATGTTTTTCCTTTGTTGAGAACTAAAGCAATATATGTGGAAGCCTACATTATTTCTCCCCCCAAATTTGGTATTAAACAAACATAGGCATTACAGACTGAATTGCATTCCCCAAGATTCATATATTGAAGCCCTTACCCACAGTGTAACTATAGTTGGAGATAAGACCAAATAAAAGGAGGTAATAAGGGTTAAGTGAGGTCATAAAGGTGGGACACTAATCCCATCAGACTTGTGTTCATAAGGAAAAGGGAGAGAGACCAGATCTACCTCTCTGCCTCTCTCGCCATGCCCACCCAGAGGAAAAGCAATGTGAAGTCACCGCGAGAAGGCAGCTGTCGGCAATCCGAAATTGGCTTTAACTAGAAACCAAATATTTTGGCATCTTGATCTTGGATTTCTTGCTCAAGAACTATGAGAAAACAAATTTCGGTTGTTTAAGCCACCCAACCTTTGCTGTTTTGCTATAGCAGCCCAAGCAAACTAATACAATAGGCCTCCTTCAGAAATGATGACCTTTCAACAAAATTAAGTGAAAATATTTAATAGGCGAATCTCAGACTGACCATGAGTGTGAATTTCTATAGTGTGTTTTTCTATACCAGGGAGGATGAAAAGCTAAAAATGACATTTCCCAGACTGTCTTGCAGACTACTCTCCATGGGAATTAGGTTCTGGTACACAGATGGATTATTTGAAAAGCAGAGCTGAGGCAGAGGTCATCCCCGTGCTGTCTCAGCTCTTTTCTACCATCCACCTGACCATGGAGACATGGGTTTTTCTGCAGCAGTGTTCCAGGGTCTGGTAACAAGTATTATGAGTCTAAAGAGGCAGTTGCAGGGGTGGGAGCAGCAGCTTCCTGATCCCTAGATTACAGTCTTGACGGGGTGTCTTTGAAGGTGACAGTCACAAGGGACGCTTCCTGATTATGTACACACTGATTTGTAGCAAATGTAGTGACTACCTTTTATTTTGGTCATTCCTGTGGCTTTTTCTGGTAGTCTTTCCTTGAAAGCCAAGACTACATAGACTGTATTTTCAGTCCTGAGTATATTGAAATAACATATTCTTTTTATTCATGGGTGGATATAGGTTTCATGGGAACTAAAATATATATAATTTGGGAGATTCTTATTAAGCAAAATACAAAATTATACGTGCAAATTAGGTATGAAAGTAAATTACTTAAAAAAAACACAAATTATAAACTTTAATAGCTGACAAATACAATGGTCATCACCAAGTATAGAAAAAATAAATTAACTTTTAAGAAAATTTAAGTGCTTAATACACATATACATTGTCTTTATTTTTGGAAGGACACACTTTGATCACTTCCTCTTGTGACAATAACTTTGTAATATTTCTATAGCGATAATAGAGAAAGACAATTCACTTCTGCCTCATTTCTAGCATAGCTATTTGAATATTATTTTATTTTTGATAGCTGTATGCATGCAACATAATTTCTCATAAAGATATGTCCACTGTATCACTGCCATAGTTTTGTGTCCCCACAATCAGGAATTCTGAAATTCTTATAAATTCTATTTTGAACAATTTCCATTAGAAAAGAATTTATGTGTATATATGTGATCTATATGTATATATGTGTGTATATATATAATCTCACTTATACAAACACACACACATAACATTTATAATTTTATATGCTGCATTATCAAGTATATTTCTGACAGAAAGAACTTCTGTTTCGTTGACAAATTGATAAGAAACAAATACCAATTATACTTTTACACACGATGACTGAAAGACTTCTGTCTCTCTACATTTCAACCATTGTTTAAGCCTGTTACTGACCTTCTTCTAGTGACAGAAGCCAGAGTACTTGTTCATATCTTGATATAAATACTGACCCTGCACTTTCATAGGGTGATGATAGGACTATTCCTAGAAGCCATACCTAAACTGGAAGAGTTAGTAGTAACTTAACTTGTAAGTGAACCACATAAATATATCCCACTAAAGGTAAATTCAGTGTGTCTTGAATTCAGCTTTTCCATAGGTAAATCTCCATATTTAATGCAGGGGGAAGTTAACATGTATATTAAATATCTTTATTTGGAAAAATTTTAAAGACAGTTGACCAAGAGAATGTAATGTAAAGCCCTCTCCCAGAGCCTTAAAATCTGTACAAATGAGGGCTTCTAAAACTTACTTAGCCTCATCGTAAATCTGCCACTGTATATAGACATTCTTTCTGCTTAAAATAGTCAGTGGTTTTACTTTCTTGAAGATGAATGCTGATTGTTAAAAGAGACAGAGGTTAACTCTATTATATCTTACACCTCAAAAAAATTAATTTTTAAAACATCTATCGCTTTCTCAACTAGAATAAAAGCAGACTTCAACACAGCTTACAATGCTCTGCCAGATGTTTTTCCTGTTCTTTTCCAAATCTGAGTTTAGAAACATGCTTACTATATACTACAACATTGACCTTTCTTCTCTTGCTCAAATTTGGCAAACCAATTCCCACCTGAGGAACCACAGCCATGTTTTTCCAATAGAGTAGTCACTAGCCACATGTGACAATTTGATTTTAAATTAAGTAAAGACAATTAAAATTTATTTTCTCAGCCAAATAGCCACATTACTAATGCCAAATGGCACATGTGACTAATGGCTTCCATATTACACAGAACATATTTTGAACATTTTCATCCTTGCCGAATGTCCCATTGGACAATGTTGGCCTCAAGTATTCTGCCAGATATTTTCATGCCGATTCGATGTAATCACCTTCCATGCAGCATATCTAGTCACTGTAACTACTGTTGACATCCCCTCCAGCCACTATCTTTCAAATTATATTTTTCCCTCTTTGCCATTTATCACTATCTGAATATTTCTTATTTATATATATGATTATTTATTTGTATATTAATTTTTTGTTCTTTGTTTTGATGAGTGGGTATGTATGTTTCAATATGAGGCATATATCCCTAGCATATTCATGAATATTACCTGGTACATATATGTACAAAATTGATTGTAAATGAATAAAATAATGAAAGAAAAAAGAATCAATTAATTCATTATCATCTTGTTATTTAAAAACAGAAGATATTGCTTTTAAATAAAAAGAATATGATAACTAATAAAACTGAGGTAGTGAAGCACGTACCTGGTACTGCAGAAAACTGAATCAGCCTAAATAATTCTTTAAGTAGCTTAAGATGTGAATTATGAATTCAAACTCAAATTTTAGGCCCTGTGTAAATATATCACGTAGCAAAATAAATTATTATTAATTGTATTCATCTAGAAATTACCTTTGTTTTAATAATTTTATCTGATGAAATTTTTTCAGTGCCTATCATTCTTTGTCCATTGTTTGGTAATCCTCAGCAAACTTTTTCTGTATTATTGATGCACTAAATAAAATAATATGCATGAATAAATAAAGCAATCTTCTCTTGTTCTGTTTACTAAATAATATGCACTAAAATATTACTAGAATAAATTATCTTTCTTAATTAGTTATTTAAATAAGAGATATATACATTTCAGTTATGCTGTTACTTTGTTTTCAATATTTGGAAAGATGTTTTGACATTATTAAAAGTTGTTTAATCAATCTATCCTCGTTTAGCTCATCTAAAAGAAAATGAACTCAGCCCCAGTTTTCTTTAAACTCTCATTTTATGATGAGATGACCCTTATTTAGTCTTTGCTATAAAAGAGACACTGTAATTAGGCAATTGTTTATTTATAAAATTTATTTACTATTTTTTCCTGTGTTCCTTTCTACTTTTGCCACGTAATGGTATCTTCACTATCTTTCAAGACCACAACCAAATAATACCTCCTCAATGAAACAATACAGGCAGAATGGACTTTTTCTTTCATCAGCACACACAGAAAAAAATTATTATAACTGAATTCACTCCCTTAACATTTACTTATTTGTTGGTAAACATTACTGTAAGTCATTTAACAGTAATGAATATGTCCTACCCATTTATTTAGTTTTCAGGATCTGCACATAGTAAGTCCTTAATAACTTGTACTATATCAAATACTAGTGCATTAGTATTATAGCAAATAGCTGTTCACACAGTTTTAAGACATTAAATGATAAAGAAGACAGCTTTAATATCTAATCAACACTTTACTACATGATGTATTTAATTACATATTTAAAATCTATTGCATGTGAGGAGCTTTCATTTTGTTCATTAAAATAATTTTCTTGCCTTGGAAACGTATTCAAATATTGTATTTCTTTGATAAACTTTAAACAAAGGGGATTATTTATGTATTTTCCTAATTATAGAAACTATTAATACCATGAACTGTATTGATTAATTTGTCACTGAAAGATAGGATAAAATTTTATTCTATAAGCTCCCTTATTTATGGGAACTGCTATTAAATAAAAACTTAGGGTACAATATTTGGAAGGATATTAAGTACATAGACACCCTCACCTTGCTGAGTTATTGCATGAGAAACTTAATTACAAAAACAACAATGCTCATGTCACCCATGGTTAAGAAAACATAAGAATTCCACTACATAAATGTATTGTTATTAATTTTTATTACTATTCAAATATAAGCTTTATTTTAGTTTTAGTGACCAATGACTGACAGTTAAAATTTTTTAATTTATTCTAGACCTAAATTTCAATGTAGAGTTTATAATAAAAATCAAATCAATATTTATTTATTTTTAAAACAAATAAAAAGCAAATATATCCTATTATAAATATCCAAATTTATCATCTTGAATATGATACATCAAATAGCATAAAAGAAAAAAATCATCAAAAATTCAGAGGTTATTTTCAATTTTACATAATATTTGTTTGTAGTAGGCGTTTGTTAGATAAAGAAGTTGTCACTGTCCCCAACCTGGCAGTCAATGTAACCGTAAAATACAGTTGTAAAATACAATTTTTTATGCTTTTTTTTCTCTGATAACACAGTTTTCTTTTTACTACAACTACTAGTTTATATTTCCCAAGTCAATTATTTGCTTGGCACACTATACATTTACTACTTTCAAATCCCTCAGCACACAATTCTTCTAGGGTACTTGACATTGGTAATCCACTACTGAAAGCTTTCCTCATCACTGGCTGAAGGAGATGGATAAGTGGAAAGGAGATAAGTAAGAGCAATCGCAAACTCATTCATCTTCCACCTTACAAGATACAGTTTTTCTCTCATGAATGCTTTAATAAATGTGATTTTAATTCAAGTATATTGTTTCATAGAATCTGTCCAGAGATAAAGAATATGTTATTTTTTTAGTTTGATTTAGATAAGTATAGTAATTATCAAAATTATAAAGTGAATAGATAATAAAAAATTTAATTTACAAGCCACAAATTCTATTTTCATAATATCTGACATAGAGTAAGTCCACAATTAAATGTTCAATGAAAGGAGAAAAAATTAAAGAGGAAATTTAAGAAGAAAAAAAATAAAATATGATGTATATTTAAGCTAATTTCATGAAATATATTGTTAATTCCATATAAAAATAATTATTATTGCTAATTTCTTCATAATAATTGTTAGGTATTGAATATTGTGTTCAAGAGGTATTATATTCATGGTTAGTTTTCATTGTCATACAAATCTTTACCTGTGTATTTGTAGGCAGGGTGGTGAAAAGAGCAAAGTAATATAAACCCTGGATATTTTTCATAGAGGTCAAGTAAAATATGTCTCCACTAATTAACATCCAGTTTGTGGTTTTTTCCTGAAGCTTGAATAAATATTTTAGGTTGTCCAAATATTATCTTTCTTACTTGAAATGCTATATGATACAGACACAATAATAACATGTTACTGATGCACACTTATTTACTGCGAGACACTGAGGAGTTAAGAAGACCTAATTAGAATACCTCTCAGTGTGATGTCTCCTGAAGTACTTTGTTTAGATCATAAACTCAGCACTTAACCCATAATTTAAGGTCTATGTGCCATCATGCAAATGTTTTTGCCAAAATATCAAGCAAATTCACGGCAAGGATATTTTAGATGAACACTAAATTGTTTTGTTTTTATGCTTATATTTTTTGCTATGATAAACAATGTTATGAACATTGTTATGCATGTTTGCTATACCACATAACCAATAATTTCTGCTAATCATAAACCTAAGAGTGACATTCTATGTAGATTATACATGGGTTCAACTTTATGAGGCCAAACTGTTTTCCTAAGTGTGTGCACCAATGTACAGTTCTGCCAATGATGTACAAAATTTATGGGGCTCTATAATTTCACCAACATTTGGTTTCATGAATATATTGACTTTTTTCAGCTGAATGGGATTAAAATTATATCTCATTTTAGTCTTAAATTATAGTTTTTTGGTTACTAATGAGGCTAAATGTTTCTACATTTAATCAACATAAATATTTTCTACTTTGTGAAATGATTGCTCTCATGTATTGCTCACTTTACTGTTGTATTTTAAAATTTTGATTGATAGGAATTTTTTGTATATTCTGGATGTTAATTCATTGTCAGTTTATGGTGATTTTGAAGCACACTATTTCTTAACTCTAAAATACTTTAACTTTTAATTAATTAAAAAAATTCTAATAATAAGAAAACTGAAACTGTGTCCAATACGGAGGAGTAGGAAGACCCTGAGTTCACCTCCTCCCATGGACACACCATAATTACAGCTATTTACAGAGCGCCTATCTATGAGAATGACCTGAAGACTAGCAGAAAAGATTTTTCACAGCTAAACTTATAAAGAAGGAGCCACAATAATATGCGTAAAAGCAGCAGAGACATGGCATGGTCAAGACCACACCCTCAAGTAGGCGACTCACAAACAAAAGGATAATCACAATTGCAGAGATTTTCCACAAGGAGTGAGGGGTCCAAGCCCCACATTAGGCTTCCCAACCCAGGGTCCCATACTAGGAAGTTGAGCCCCCAGAACATCTTGCTCTGAAGACCAGCAGGGTTTGCATATGGGAGAGCCAGATTGCTGCAGGAAAGAGAAACTTCACTCTTAAAGGACATAGACAGAATATCACATCCTCTGATCCCAGCACAGAGGCAGTAATTTGAAAGGAGTCTGGGTCAGACCACCTGCTGATCTTAGAGAGCCTCCTGGAGAAGCAGGAGGCAACTGATATTCCTCCTGGGGATACAAACATTGGTGGTAGCCATTTTGGGAGGCTCATTGTACCACAAGGATACTAGTGCTAGAAAGCACTATTCTGGAGTTCTCCCTCTAGCCTATTAGAGCCAGGGGCTTACCTACCCACCAGCAGGTTGGCAGTAGCCCCAAGATGACCCAGAACTGCAACCAGCTGTTCCAGTGGACTGGCAGCCACTACTTCAGGTAGGGTCTGGCAGCCAAACAGGCCAGGGGCAACCACAATAGAAGGGCCCATTTAGCCTACATGGGGGCACCCTAGAGCATATAGCTATGGTGAACAGAGGGGAGGGTGTTGCTGGGCCCCGTAGTACATCTCCTACATAAAGCCACTTCTCCAAAATTGTGAAATGTAACTGATTTACCTATTACATAAAAATAAACACAGGGAATTAGGCAAAGTGAGGCAAAAGAGGAGTATGTTCCAAATTAAGGGATAAGACAATTCCCCAGAAGAAAAAACAAATTGAAATGGAGATAAGCAATTTACCTGATAAATAGTTCAAGGTAATGATGAAAAAGATGCTCAGTGAACTCAGGAGAAGAATGTATGAACACAGTGAGAAGTTTAATAAAGTGTTAGAAAATATAAAAGAAGATCCAAACAGAGCTAAAGGATACATTAACTGAAATTTTTAAAATATGATAGAAGGGATCAACAGTAGGTTAGATGATAAAAAGGAACAGATCAGTGATCTGGAAGACAAAGTAGTGGAAATTACCCAAACTGAACAGAAAAAAAAAAAAATTTTTTTAAGAATTTTTAAAAAAGCATAGTTTTAAAGACCTCTGGGACAATACCAAGCATACTAATATTAACATTACAGAAGTCATGAAGGAAGAGAGAAAGAGATAGAGCCCTTATTTGAAGAAATAATAGGTAAATTTTTCCTCACCTTGGGAAGGAAACAGACATTCAAGTCCAGGAGGCACTGAGAGAACCAAAAGATGAAACCAAAGATGTCTCCACCAAACACATTACAATTAAATGGCAAAAATTAAAGAAAAGAGAGACTCTTAAAGCAGTGGGACAAAAGCAACTAGTTTCATATAAGGAAACTCGCCAAAGACTATCAGCCAACTTTTCAGCAGAAACTGCATGAAAGTGATGAAAGGGAAAAAACTCACAAACAAAAATACACTACCCAGAGAGGCTAGAGTATTCTGAATTCAGAATTCAATTCAGAATTCATTGAGAATGGAAGGAGGGATAGAGTTTTACAAACAAGCAAAAGCTAAGAGTTCAGCACCACTAAACCAGCTTTACAAGAAATGTTAATGACTTCTCTAAGCAGAAAAAAAAAACACAACTAGAAAAACAAAATTTATGAAAGAAAAACTCTAATAGGTAAAGACAAACATATAGTAAAGATAGTAGAACAACCACTTATAAATCTAGTAGTAATACAAATATTTATAAAGACTAAAGTAGTAATACCATCTTTATGTACAGTAACTAGTAAAGGGATACACAAAAAGAATGTAAAATAACATGTCAAAACATTAAATATGGATGGGAAAATAAAAATGCAAAATATAGGTATAGATATCATTATGGTAACAACAAACCAAAAATCTACAGTAGATACACACACAGAAAAGAGTAAAGAATCCAAGCATAACACTAATAATAGCCATCAAAACACAATAGAAGACAGCAAAAGAAGAAGAAAAACTACAAAACCAATCACAAAGCAATGAACAAAAACAATGAACAAAATGGCAATAAGTACATCCCTATCAATAATTACTTATGTGTAAATGGATGAAATTCTCCAATCAGAAGACAAAAGTGGATTGGATTAAAAAACAAGACCCATATATATGGTTTCTACAAGAAATTCATTTCAGATCTAAAGACACACACATACTGAAATTGGGGGATGGGAAATGTTATTCCATACAAAAGGAAATGAAAAGAAAACTGGGGTAGCAATACTTATATCAGACAAAATAGACTTTAAGACAATATCTAACAAGAGACAAAGAAGGACATGACATAATGACAAAGGAATCAATCAACAGGAAGATATAACAATTGTAAATATATATGAACCCAACAAAGGACACCTATATACTTAAAGCAAATATTAACAAACACAAAGTGAGAAATTGACAGTAACACAATAATAGCTGGGGACTTTAACACCCCACCTACATCAATGGACGCATCATCCCAACAGAAAATCAATAAGGAAATACTGATTTTAAATAATACATTAGATCAGGCAAAATTAATAGATATATATAAAACATTCCATCCAAACACAGCAGGATATACATTCTTGTCATGTGCACATGGAACCTTCTCTATGACAGATCTCTTGCTAGACTACAAAACAAGTCTCAATAAATTTAAACATATCAACAGTGTGAGACTAGTAATCAACTACAAGGGGAAAAAAACTGCAAAAAAAAAAAACATGTGGAGGCTAAACAATACACTACTAAACAACCAATGAATCACTGAAGAAATCAAAGACAAAACTAAAAAAATACATGGAGACAAATGAAAAAGGAAACACAAAGATCCAAAAATCTGTGAGATAAAGCAAAAGCAGTTCCAAGAGAGATGTTAGTAGCAATGTTAATAGCAAAACAAGTCTACATCAGAAAACAAGAAGAATCTCAAACAATCTAAACTTATAACTAAAGGAACTAGGAAAAGAATAACAAACCCAAAATTAGTACAAGGAAAAAAATTAAATCAGAGCAGAAATAAATAAAATAGACTAAAAAACAATAGATCAATGAAACTAAGAGCTGTTTCTTTGAAAAGATAAATAAAATTGATAAACCTTTAGCCAGTCACCAAGAAAAAAGGGACAGGGCTCACATTTATAAATCAGAAATGAAAAAGAAGTTACAACTGATACCACAGAAATACAAAGGATTATAAGATATTACTATGAGCAATTACACAGCAATAAAATGGACAACCTAGAAGAAACAGATAAATACCTAGAAATGTACAACTTCCTAAGACTGAATCAGGAGAAATAGAAAATATAAACAAATCAATTAACAGTATGGAATTGAATCAGTAATGAAAACTTCCCAACAAAGAAAAGTCCAGGACCAGAGAGTTTCACAGGTGAATTCTACCAAACATTTAGAAAAGAGTTAACACCTACCCTTCTCAAACTATTCCAAAAAATTGAAGGAGATGGTTCCACACTAATTCTACAAGACCAGCATCACCCTGATATCAAAACCAGACAAAGACACCACAAAACAAGAACAAACAATGTTAAGAAATTTTTTCAAAGAAGTAGAAGTAGTATGATACCAATTTCTTGTTATTTAAATTTATTAAAAATTGTTGGCTGTATAAAACAATAATATAGTGTAGGATTTATAATATTTGTAAATGAAAAATACAGAAAACAATAGTACAGAGTTTGGAAAGGGAGAAATGGAAGTATAATATTGTAATGTTCTCACACTATGCTTGAGGAGATATATAACTTAATATCAATTGAAGGAAATTAAATTACATATTCCATAAACCCTAAAGCAATCTCTAAATAATGATCAAAGAAGAGAAGCTAATAAGTTTACAAAGAAGATAAAATGTAACCATAAAAACAGATAATTAATTGAAAGGAAGGGTTGGAAAGAGGTAAAATGATAATATAGAATAGATGAGACAAACAGAAACAAACAGCAACAAAATATTTACAACCAACCATATCAATATCACACAAAATATAAATGGTTTAAATTTCAAGGCAGAGCTTATAAGATTGAATAAAAAAGAAACACACAACTAAATGCATCCTATAACAAATACATTTTAAATAAAAGATCTACAGGGCTTCCCTGGTGGCACAGTGGTTGAGAGTCCACCTGCCGGTGCAGGGGCATGGATTCATGTCCCGGTCCGGGAAGATCCCACATGCCGCGGAGCGGCTGGGCCCATGAGCCATGGCCGCTGAGCCTGTGCGTCCAGAGCCTGTGCTCCACAACGGGAGAGGCCACAACAGTGAGAGGCCCACGTACAGAAAAAAAAAAAAAAAGACCTACAAGTTTAAAAACTTTTAAAAGGCTTTGTTAAAAGAAAATGTCTTTCTACCTCAAAGCAAAATAGAGCTAGTGTAGCCACAATATTATAAAAAAAAATAGAATTCAAAGCAAAGAATATCGCCAGAGATAAAGATTATTTCCTAATAATACTTGATTCATCAAAGGACATAATAATCTCAAATTCTATGTACCTAATAAAATATTTTCAAAAAATATGAACCAAAACCAGCATATGAGCAAGCAGAGTAAACAAAAAACACGGTATAGAGATTTCAATTCCCCTTTCAGTAAGTGACAAAACAAATACATAGAAAATTAGTTATGGCATTGAGAACTTATACTATCAATCAACTTGAACTAATTGGCATTTATAGAATAATTGTCTACTCAACAACTGGAGTTTTTGTTTTCCAGAACACATGACATATTTACCAAGGCAGATCACATTCTGGCATAAAACACCCTCAGTAAATTTTAAAATATTCAAGGGATACATAGTGTGTTCCTTGGCCACATAAAATTAGAAACATTTAAAAAGTAATAAAATGTTCCTATATAATCCATGGATCAAATAAGAAATGAAAAGGAAAATTAGAAATTATTTGGACTGAATGAAAATGAAACAGAATATGTCAAATTTTGAGGAATGTGACTAAAGCAGTACTAGAGGAAAATTTGTGGCACTAAATATGAATATTAGCAAAGAATACTCAATGTTAGCAAATGACTCAAAATCAATAGCCACATCTTCCATTTTAAGAAATGAGTAAATATAAGCTTATCAAATACAAATTAGGTAGAAGAAATAATCAAAAATAAATATGAAACAAACAAAATACAATAGGGAAATCAATAGTACCTAAAGCTGGTTCTTTGATAAGATCAAAGTTGATAAATTTCTAGTCATAAAGACCAAGAAAATAGAGAGAAAACACAAATTACTATATAAGGCATGAGAAACAGTACAGATTGTACATTCATTAAAGGATAATAAGGGAATGTCATGAACAACTTTAAGGAATATATGCTACCACTTAGATAAGATGGAAAATTTCCTTGAAGGACACAAACTACCTAAGAACTTATTGAGAAAAAATATGTAACATGGGTAGCCTCACATCTTCCATACAAATTGAAATTTTAACAAAATGTGTCATACAAAGGAAACTTCACACACAGATATTGTCACCAGTTCATACTGTCAAGCATTTAAGGAAGAAATAATATGAAATTCATGCAAACTTTTCCAGAGATGAAAAGGAAGGAATGCTTTCCAAGTTATCCCATAATGTCAGAATTACCCAGATACCTAAACCAAAGATATTATAAGAAAAGTAGACTGTAGACCAATATCTTCATAACACTATTGCAAAATTTTTAAACATGTTTTTTATATCTTGAATGAAACAATGCATAAAAAAGAAAATACATTTGAAACTGAGGTTTCTCAGAGGAGTGGGATGTTTGCTTAACATTCAAAAATCAAGAAATACAATTGACTATGTTGAAAATCTAACAAGAAAAACCATATGCTCCTTTCAAAATATGCAGAAAAGACATTTTTCAAATTCCAACATTCATTCCTGATAAAAGATCTCATCACACTAGAATTTGAAGGTATCTTCTTTTATATGATAAAAAACATCTGAGTTAAGATCATACAAAATGATAAATGACTGAATGCTTTTCTCCTAAAATCACAATACAAAAAGGGGTGCCTGCTCTCACCACTTCTATTCATCATTGTACTGGAATTCTAGCCAGTGCAGTAAAGCAAGAAAAAGAAAACAAGCAACTGATTTGAAAGAAAGACATTAAACTGTGTCAATGTATGTCTATGACTGTCTATGTAGACAGTACAATGGAATGTATTGTATAAAAAATCCACTAGAATGAATAATTATATTTAGTGATGTTGTAGAATACAAAGTTAGCTTATGAAAGTCATTTTTCATTCTATTTACTACCAACAAACATTTGGTAATTGAAATTTAAGAAAAATAATACCACCAAAATAGCCTCAAAATATGAAATACTTAAGGATAAACCTGGTATGTGATCAACTCAATAGACCTGAAAAGATAAATACACGAAATAAAACAACCATTCCTGATCAAAGATCTACACAAACTAGGAGTAGAAGGGAACTTCTTAAACAAGATAAAGACCCATATGAGGAATCTACAGCTGCCACTTTATTTAATGGTGAAAAACAGAATTATATTACCCTAATAGCAAGTCAGGATATCAACTCTCACTACTTCTATTGATCTATCCATATGTGTGTGTATGTGTACTTATATATGCATATAAATTATGTTACCTATATCATATATAACATAAATAAGATGTATATATTATATATATATGCATATATTATAGTAAATTTTATGACATACATTATAGTAAAATTTATAACTGATATATGATCAATAAGTATAACTTAAGAAATATGGTGATTTTGATTCTACTAATCAAGTAATAATTATAGATAGTAAGTAGATGGACTTAGAAAAAAGTAAGCATGCTATAAAATATTCTTTCTGGATACAATGTTTAATTATTATGGTACTTGGAGTCAAAATACTGAGGCAAACTGATAGCAAAAATGAAAGAAACATTCATCAAAATATGTCTTTCTCTGTAAATATATTATTTGACATAAATGTCAGAATGATTGAAAGGATAAATTGTACAAAGAAATTTTAAAGTATTAGTCTATCTCATTTGATGCATAATTTATACAAGATATTGTTTATAAGGGATTAAGCACAGTGTAGAGAAATGCATAGAAACTAACAGATGTGCAATATTGGGACCTGTATTTCAGCATTCAGAGACTTAATTTCCTGATTTGCAAGATTACCTGGCAATTTATTACATGAGTTTTGTTTTGTTCATACAATTTGGGGTTTTGTTTATAGATATTACATGGCATAAATAATGACAAAAATGCATAATGGAACACACAACTTTCAAAAAGTTTAGAAAATATTCAGTACACTTAAATATGTGTAATTTATTGGTATGAGAAACATAAACTCTATTCTTTGACAACAAAAATTGAAAATTTTAGTTAGTAAATATCTTTAAATTACTTAAAGAATTTCTCTCAAAGTTTCAGTCGCCTAAAAATTAATCTGCTGGAATATTTGACTGAGTAGGTAATGGTAAATTCATCTCATGACATTACTTAAATCTGACATTAGATTTTTTTGTTGAAATAGATTGGAAATATTGTTTTGTTTTTACCGTTTTTTGTTTTGTTTTGTTTTGTTTTTCTTTTGCGGTACGTGGGCCTCTCACTGTTGTGGCCTCTCCCATTGCGGAGCAACATGCTCCGGACGCGCAGGCTCAGCGGCCATGGCTCACGGGTGCAGGCGCTCCGCGACATGTGGGATCTTCCCGTGTCCCCTGCATCAGCAGGCGGACTCTCAACCACTGCGCCACCAGGGAAGCCCCTATAGTTTTGTTTTGATAACTCTGATATTTATGTTTAAGCACCCTGTTTCTCACCCTGTAGAGAAGCCTATCCAGTAAGTGTATTAGGATACATTTGGAGGAAAGACTAGGCAATCTTAAGAACTAATGGAATGTTGTTGGGAAAATGACAGCTAAGGAAAAAAATTGAAGCTGTCAGCATGGTGGTAATAGTGCAACTGCAAACTCAAATGGAAAGGGTCGGGTAAGAATAGCAAATAAGGGCAGAGAATAGTCTTATTCAGATTTAGATACAATAAAGTGTCACTTAGCACAGTTGGAAACATGCTTTGAAGTAAGACTACAAATACTACAAAAAGAGGAAAAAGTGACCAAAATTTACCTGGTCATTGGTGGAAACAAATGAAGAACTTTTTAAAACCAAAAATTTGCTTTGGGTCGTCTGTAGGTGTGATCTTCAAAGTTAAAGTAAAATAAAATACAGTTTTAAATAGTCAAGGGCTTTCAACGAATGAGAAGTATAGTAGATTTTAAAGCCATGAGTAAAATTACTTAGCAATACCTAAAGCTATAGATATTGATAATTATCTACCTGTGGTAGAGCCAGGTTTTTTTTTATTGTTGTTTAGTGTGTGTGTGTGTGGGGGGGTCCATATGAACCCTAAAAAGTAATTGCTAGGAGTAAAGTAAAAAGTCAGAAAGAATCAACGTCCACATTAGTAAATCTAATATTTAAAACTTTAAGGGTATGTTTCAACAGATTATGTCTTTTCCTTTTGTCAGTGATAACTTTTAAATAAGTTAATGCTCTTCTCTATATTAACTGTTAAATTCATAGTTAGTTGTCCTTGTGGTTAGATAAGGAAGAAAAAGAATATGAAGACAAGGATGAGAAAAGCCATTTTACTTTATCATGATCTAATACCTTGCTTACTTTTTTAATTAACAAAGTAATATATTGGGCTTCCCTGGTGGCACAGTGGTTGAGAGTCCGCCTGCCGATGCAGGGGACACGGGTTCGTGTCCTGGTCCGGGAAGATCCCACATGCCGTGGAGCGGCTAGGCCCATGAGCCATGGCCGCTGAGCCGGCACATCCGGAGCCTGTGCTCCACAACGGGAGACGCCACAACAGTGAGAGGCCCGCATACCGCAAAAAAAAGAAAAAGTAATATATTAATTCAAATTATTAAGAGATTGTCTTGTTGGTTTGTATTACCTTTTGTAGTCACTCCAAAAATGTTGTAATCACGCACAAAAAAGAGACTAGGAAAGTCACTGATAGTTGATATTAGTAATAAAAGTAGAGTAGACACTACTTTTAGAAAAATTAAAGTGCTGCTAGAGAAAATATATCTATATAGAAAAGAATATTGAAAAAGACATTGTAATGCAAGAGATAACTATGAAAGTAAAGATGAAAGCTGCAAATAAAGGTACAATTTCCTTAAGTATTTTTCCTATTAATTTTTAAGCAATCTAAGCTTATTTAGGACTTGTTTCAGTTGTATAAGAACCACCTTATTCCTGATAGACACATACACACTACTATACATAAAATAGATAACTAATAAGGACCTACTGTACAGCACAGGGAGCTCTACTTAATATTCTGTAATGGCCTATATGGAAAAATAATCTTAAAAAGAGTGGATATATGTATTTGTATAACAGATTCACTTTGCTGTAAACCTGAAGCTAACACAACATTGTAAGTTGATTATACCCCCAAAAAGTTAAAAAAAAAAGAACCATCCTATTCCTATTAAGGAATTCCTATTATGGCTTAGAATGATTACTTATTGTCTCTCAGTAAGATTCTGTGGGTTTATTGGGCTATTCTTCTGTTTCACATGATTGGTGGCTGGGACGCTAGAACAATTGAAGCCTTAGACTCAACTGTGGGTTCAGTTACTGGTGTTGGCCAGAGGCTTGATTCCCTTCCAAAGACCTCTTCCTGTGGTTGCTTGAAATGCCTTAGGGCATAATGGCTGGGTTCCAAGATACATTCAAGGAGGAATCATTCCAAGACAAAAAAGTGAAATTGGTCAGGACAAGTAAGGGAATCCATGTGGGAGAGAACTTCCCAAGGGCCCACACAGAGAAGCCCAGTCACTAAAAGGCACAGAGAATTTTCTATATTCACAATGACAGCAAATCATCATCCTTTAAAAATAGATTTAATTTTTATAAATATGAAATCCCTGAAACCTGGCTTGATGGATATAAAAATTAATCGATATAAAAAAATACTCTTGTATTCCTTAAAGGGAGGGGGGAGACTGGCAGAATGATAAAATGAAGAGACTAATTTCTACATGGTTCTAAAGAAATACACAAAATATTCTGACAATTGACAGGCATTTTGATGTTAGTATATAATCTCCCAAGGCAAGTATTTTAAGCTATAACAATTAGATATGAAGTTCTGATGCATATGTTTAAAACTTTTGTTTCAAAATATATGTGGGTAGATATGATGTATAGTGATTATATATTAAAATGAATCTATATTAATATTGAAAACTTACAACTCTACAGATGGTCAAAGATCAAGACAATATACAACACCATGCAAATTAAGCAGTGTATGAAACATATCAAAAAACGAGTAAGAGAAAGATCACATCTCGAGTCATATCATTTATGTGGTATATGAGCCAGCATTCATCATTGAGCACATTAGAAATCTGACTTTTTCAAGCAGTAAAAACAACTTATAGTAGTGCAGAAATGGAGAGAAAGCTACAGAAGTTGGCATGAACAATAGTGCAGGAAAAAGAGGAGGGGTAATATCTGGGCTCACAGCAAACATGATACCCTAGGACATTCCAGTGAGGACACACCACCTTTGCCCATAGAGACTGCAGTGCTGCCCACAGGCGTTGACTCTGGAAGTCACCTGTCACATTTGCTGGCACTGCTGTCACTGCCTCCCTGAGGACAGGTTATTACTCCACTGCTGCTCTACCTGCTTTGAAAATGATTACACTGTGGCCTGTGTTTCTGGTTGTCACTGGCTCCCAATTCGAAGTCTGGTTTGCTGACTCTTACATATACAGTGTGGTGGGCCCTTTTGTTCAACCAGGACTTTATAGCAAGGAAGTGGTGCTTTATAGCTTCTTCCTTTCCTGCCTCCACTTAGGATCCCTCTTTCCCGGGGAGGAAATGTGTTTTGAAAAATTGAACTATATCTCTTTTTCTGGAAATGCATTTCATTCATTTAAAACTCACTTAAAATTCTTCACTAATTTAATTACAATAAACAGCCTGGTTTTACCAATCTTCTCTTTTAGTGTATAAGGTTAAGAAGGATCAGTCAATTGGAAAATCAGATTAGCTGAATATTCCTCTGGTTTTATAACAATAAGGTTCTGTCTCAAATCTACAATAACAAGAAATGAAATGCAATTCAGAAACAATGATAAAGTAGATAAAATAGAAATACAGCTTTTATTTTCTATAGAGTGGAAAACTTGATAAAGAATTCCAGTCATTAAGAAACTTACTCTTAATATCTCTAAATATGTGCACTACAAACAATTTCTCTCAACTGGACAATTCCTTTTTCAGTTAGCATGTTTCTAAAATCACATACAAGGGTGTTTTATTTTCTTTATGGTAACTATTAAAAAATTTTTTTTTTATTGTGGTGAAAGTCACATAACAAGACATACTATTTTACCATACTTAGCTGTACAGTTCAATGGCACTAAGTACATTCACATTGTTGTGCAACTTTTACCATCATCCATCTCCCAAACTTTTCACCTTCCTGATCTGAAACTCTGTCCCCTTTAAACACTAACTCCCCATTCCCCCTCCCCCTCCCCCCGTCCCTGGCATCTACCAACGTACTTTCTGACTCTATGAATTTGACTATTCTAGGTACCTCGTATAAATGGAATCAAACAGTATTTGTCTGCACCTAATGTATGTGGTAACTATTCTTTAAAAATCAAGCACATTTAAATGAAATGGTAAAATACAATAAATTATTACTGTTTTAGGTTAGCTTTGAAGGGATTCAGAGTATGCCACCCCAAAACAAACCACTCTGGAATAGGATTATGAGCTGAAGGCACTTGAGAAAACAATTCCAGTAAGAGCTCTCTGTCCATCCCACATATGACTGAAGGCAGAACATAAATTCTCCTTGTGAAAGTTTAGCCCCTTCCCCACTTTCAGTATCAAGAAGGGGATGACATCTTTATCACCAGAAGTTAGACAGCGTCTAGGAAGAGTCTACAGAAACAAACCTTACCAACTAGCCCTGATCTACCATTACTTTCCCCATGTATTTACCTTTCCACGTTTGCCACCCTAGAAGTTCAAAGTCCTTTTCCTTCGTCTTGTCACTTCTCTACAAAATTATTGTTCTTTCTTAATATGCTTATAATGCATTTCTTAATATGCTTAAATTGCTGTAAAAGCCCCAGCTTCTAACCACTCCTTTCAGTGTGTTTCTCCCACATGAATGCACATTGCACATGTTAATAAACTTGTGTTTATTTTTCTCTTGTTAATCTTTCTTTGGTCAGTTTAGCTTATAGGGCCCTAGCCAGGGAACCTAGGAATGTAAAGGCAACAAATTTTTCCTCCCCTACAGCTTGAAGGGAGCTCACTATAAAGTAATGGAAAGAGGTACTGCAAAATATTTTAAAATAAATGGCATGGAGATTTATAACATGAAATAAATCATGAGGAAACATCAGACAAGTAAAAACAGAGAGAACTTGTACAAAATAACCGGCCAGTGTCATTTGAAAATGTCAAATTCATAGACAAAATTGGATTGAGAAATGTTCTAGAATATGGGAAACTAAGAAGCCATGACAATTAAATGCCTTTACACGCAGAAAAAAGGCATTAGAGAGACAAATGGAAAATTTGCATATATCTATGGATTACTTAATAGTTTCATATCAATGTTATCTTCCTGGTTTTGATCATTGTACTTCTGTTAAACAAGATGCTGTCTTGGGGAGCTAGGTGATGGGGATATAGGAACTCTCTGAACTAATTTTGCAACTTTTCAATAGATCTGAAAGTATTTCAAAATTAAATGTTAAATAAATAAAATTTAAAAGATAAAATGAA
This sequence comes from Orcinus orca, assembly GCF_937001465.1. NCBI lineage: Eukaryota > Metazoa > Chordata > Mammalia > Artiodactyla > Delphinidae > Orcinus > Orcinus orca. The sequence continues at coordinate 120,018,706 of NC_064559.1, forward strand.
ATAAGTGAAAACACAGCATAAATACTTACGACAGCTTGCAGTTGTGCACCTCTATTGGCAGTTTTTTCTTGTAACTAGGTTAAATAAATGAGGAACTGGACTTTATTTAGCAAAAACATTCTGCATATTGATATAAACTTTATTCCTAGTATATCAAATTTTCACAGAATTCCAAACCAATAGTGGGTGCAACTAATGGATTTTCTATACACAGATAGTTTAAAGTACATTCAACATGAAATACATGTAAATATATACTAAAGATATTTCATTCATACTTTCATTTTCAGTAAATTTCTTAATGGCATTCATTATATAACAGAATGAAAAACTAATCATAAGACTTTCTAAAAGAAGGAAAAAATAAAAATATTTGACTTATATTTCTTCATTTCCCATAAAATAAATTCCAAACCCCATGTGAACAGTGGATTAGAAAAAACTGAGATTAAAGGTTAAGACTTTGTGGCCTGACAGAAGAGTTTAAGAAGCCTGAACCAAAGCAGTTGCTCTGTGGATAAAACAATGGAACAAATAAGGGAGATATTTAGGGTGTAAAGTTTCCAAGAACTGTGTTTTCCTTAGAATGGAAGGACAAAAAGTAAGTTTGTTCTCTACTCCTCACTCTATTTAGGGCAATTTGCTCTAACTCATTCTGATATCATCAGTTAAATTCTGTGACTTTTTTTTCTATTTTTGTTTTAGTTTACTAAATATCTCAGGCATTAAAAATCAATACCTAGTTTACAACTTAGTCAATGAAAATTTCGTCTTCACATGAGGATTGTCTCCCCTCTTGAAGGTTCTACCCTCTCTCCTTTCCCCTGGATTCCAGGGGAAGCTTTAGGCAACATTATTATGTAAGGGAAGGGTCAATGTGCATTTGGGCACTGGTCCTTCTCTGTTGATTAACATTGTCAACTTTTCTTGTTATCTTCTGTGTTAGGAAGAACCTCCAATCATTTGTTAAAAACCTATAGTCTGGTGTAGATCATGGCTTGACATAAATCCCTCTATGCCGAAGATACCCCTGGGAAATCAGTTGCATGTGCTTTCTGAGCTGTCTGTCAGGGTTATGTTGTCATTCCTTTGATGGCCCCATTTCTTTGTCCCATGCTGATACAGTCTCTGGGAAGTAGACAGACCCACTCTCATGTAACTTCTGTGCCTTCAGGGTTGAGAAACTGATGGTAACCTATATCACAAAATTTGAAGACTTAAACAAACTGGGAGACAAGTGGAGACTGCAACCTGCCGTTTTCCATCTAACCACACCCTCTGCCAGTCTCTCCTGTTATCTTCGCCCTTCTCCTCCATCCACAGAGGATGTGTATACAGAGACTACCTCTCACTGAATCCCACCTATGAAGGAAAGGTTAGCTGCTCTTTCCTGTTCCTTGGATACAAAACTATGTAGTGGGAAACCTTCTCATTTCCCACACAGCACTCTATCTAGACTAAAGAATGAGGCTTGTTTTATGTGCAATGAATTCCTACTTTACATTTTATTCTCCTGTGTACAAAAAGAGCTATAATAAAGTGGCATGCAAAAAAAGGAACGAAATTGAGTTATTTATAATGAGGTGGATGGACCTAGAGTCTATCATACAGAGTGAAGTAAGTCAGAAAGAGAAAAACAAATACCATATGCTAATGCACATATATGGAATCTAAAAAAACGGTACTGATAAACCTAGTGGCAGGGCAGAAATAAAGATGCAGACGTAGAGAATGGACTTGAGGACACGGTGGGGAAGGGGAAGCTGGGACGAAGTGAGAGAGTAGCACTGACATATATACACTACCAAATGTAAAATAGATAGCTAGTGGGAAGCAACTGCATAGCACAGGGAGATCAGCTCGGTGCTTTGTGATAACCTAGAGGGGTGGGATAGGGAGGATGGGAGAGAGGCTCAAGAGGGAGGGGATATGGGGATACTTATAGCTGATTCACTTTGTTGTACAACAGAAAATAACACAACATTGTAAAGCAATTATACTCCAATAAAAATATTAAAAAAATAAAGTGGCATGGTTCAATTAATATTAAGTGAAACTAACGCATCACTTTGAATAGTATTTGAGTATTGAGGTAAAATGACAGCACTGGTTCCCCTGTGTATATTTAAAATGAACGGTAGATTTATCAGAAGATGATTTCCTCTTTCTACAACTTTTCACCATTCTCTCCATTGGTATTCTGACTGTATTCCCTTATCCTCTCTTCTCACAAAATAATATGAAATGATCAAGGGAAATCATTTTCTTTTAGGCTCAATATCCTACTACAGCTTGCTTCAATTGAGATTTAAGTGTGACAATGTGCTAGTATCATGGAGATGGGGCAGGACTGCCAATTGTTAACCACCCATTAGTAGGTTTATCTGGCAGGTGTTTGTTTTCACAGAAGCTGGGTTTGATTTATTCTTGACTCATTGAGCCTGAAATGCTTAGAGGCACTTCAGGGAACTTAGCTCCCTGCTGTTCAGATGGCAGGGCTCAGTAAATGAGTTCCTTAGGTAGATGTAGCACATGCTGCTTTAGATTGCATGATTACATTTTAAACCTTACAAAAAAAAAAAATGAAAAGAGCCACAGAACTAGGCTTCCAAATGAAAATGAGTATCAGTAAGTCACAGGAGGACCTAATAATTTGTAGAGCTTTATCATAAAGACATTTGGGATCCTTAATTCACCGTTTTTTTTTGAAGTATAGTTGATTTACAAGTTTGTGTTAAAACTCTTTCATTTTTTAATACTTAATGTCTTAATCCTTTGCTAATATCACCACATTTGGGTGTGTTAGGACACACCAATTTATTCAGAATTAACAGAATCAATTAGATATCATGAAACAATTTATATTTGATGTTTGATGGTATATAAATATGACCTTGAGAATAACTGAATCAATAAGCATGCTTTAGCACTGCTTAAATTAAAAAAGATATACATAACTACAATTAGCAGAACTATAAGCATTTATGACACATTATGGCAGAGAATGGGGAATTACATCAAAGAATCAAATTGGAAACATTTCCTTAACAAAAATTAGAAAAGTACCCGAAATATATTTTTAAAAATATAGGTCATTTTGCCTCAATGAGAGATGAGGCACAGTAATGTCTTTACTTGGAGAAATAAGTAAAATCAGGTGAATCATTTTATATTTAATTTTTTTTTAAAACCTGCATTGCTACGGTATAACTGACATTCAATAAATCACATGTGTTCAAAATGTTTGATGTTATGGCATATGTATATACCCATGAAACTACCAACACAATAAAAATGCTGAACATGAACATCACTCCCCATGTTTTCTCATGCCCTAGGTAATCATTTCCTTCCTCATGTCTCCATTCCTCCTGCCACATCCCTAGGAAACCATTGATCTTCCTATCACTATACCAGTTTGCATTTCCTAGAATTTTATGTAAATAGAATCATACATGCTGTACCTTTTTGTCTGGATTCCATCATTTAGCATAATTATATTTCACATACTCAACAGAAGTGTTTGAGTCCCTCCTCTTCAACAATTATTATGGTCAGTCTTTTACATTTTAGCCATTCAAGTAGGTATGTTACCACATCTCATTGTGGTTTTAATTTTTATTTCCCTAATGACTAGTGCTGTTGAGCCTTTTTCACATGCTTATTTGCCATCTCAATATATATCTTCTTTGATAAAATATCTTCAAATCATTTGCCCATTTTAAGCTGAATTATTTTTTTCTTATTGTTGGGTTTTGAGAGTTCTTTATATATGCAGGATACATGTCTTTTATTACACAAATGATTAGTGCTTTTTTAATCATCTGGCTTATCTTTCATTCTCTTAACAGCACCTATTCAAGAACAGGAGGTTTTAATTTGGATGAAGTCTAATTTTTCAATTTGTTATTTGCCTAATCCAATCTAAGGTCACAAAGGTTGCTTCTATGTCTCTTCAAAAGTTTTAGAATTTTAGATTTTACATTAAATTCTATGTTCCATTTTGAGCTAAAGAAATTTATATGGTTGGAGGCAGAGAACAAAGTTTATTTCATACTGTGCAAAAGCACATCTATTGGAACAATCTCTACCTTTACATGGTGAATTGAGGTGATTTACATTTAATGTAATTACTGATATGATTAAGTATCGATCTATCATCTTCCAGTTTATTTTCTAGTTATCCTAGCTCTTCTTTGTTCTCTTTTTCCTTTCACGGTTTCCTTTTGGGGGAAATTAACTGAACAAATTGTATAATTCCATTCTCTGGCTTCGCAGCTGTGACTTTCTGTTATTTTAGTGCTTGCTTTATGACTTATACATCTTTATCTTATAATTTGCCTTCAAGGGATATTGTAACACTTAACCTATAGTTTAATAAACTTATACTGGTATACTTGCACATCTCCCCACCCAAACTTTGTGGTCATGTCATACATTTCACACAATATACTGTTATTATCTGTATTTAACTAGTTGATTATCTTTTAAAGATATTTAAATAGTGAGAAAATCTCATAATTTACCAATAAAATCATCATTTCTGATTCTGTTCTAAGAGTACATTCATATTCGCATCTAGTATCATTTTCCATGTTCCTGATTTTTTTAACATCTTAAAGTATGGGTCTGCTAATGATGTATTGTTCCAACTTTTGAAAGTCTGAAAAATCCATTTTCTTGCCTTCTTTTTGAAAGATTTTTTCCCAGCATAAAATTTTATGTTGACAAATTTTGTTTCAATACTTTAAAGAGGTTGTTCCCCTCTCTTTTGGCTTGCCTAGTTTCTAGTGATAAATGTGTTGTCATCTCTATCTTTGTTTCTTTGTGTTTTTGTCTTTGGATGCTTTTAATATCTCTATCACAGATTTTGGATCCTTTTCATTATAATGTGCGTTGGTGTACTTTTCATAATATTTCTCTTCTGTTTGACTTTCTTGAGCTATATGTTTATAGTTTCATCATATTTATATTTCCAGCTATATTATTTTTAAAATGTGCTCCTTCTCCTATGACTAGACATTGTAGCATGTTAAGAAACCATACCATTTAATTAAGAGTTCCACAGGCCTGGCAAGAAGTATAAGATGGAATAAACAGTATATCTCTTAATTGACTGGAAGAAGGAAAGGTGTATTGAATGTACTGGTAAAGAATACAGTGAACTAAATTAGAGAAATGAACAAGCTCTGATTATGCTATAGTTCAAACTCTCTATTTATAATAAAAGCCATTTAAAATATGTATACTAAATCATAATTGACTTAAGACACTCAAAAAGAATCCCAGTGATTCACGGGAAACAGTTTGTAAAAGAGAAATAATGAAGATCAGCTTGGGCAGAAGAATAAAAATGGTACATACATACAGTGGAATATTATTCAGCCATAGAAAGGAACGAAATTTGGTCTTTTGTAGAGATGTGGATGGACCTAGAGAATGCCATACAGAGTGAAGTGAGTCAGAAAGAGAAAAACAAATATTGTATATTAGCGCATATATGTGGAATCTGAAAAAATTGGTATAGACGATCTTATTTACAAAGTAGAAATGAGGCACAGACATAGAGAACAAATGTATGGGTACCAAGGAGGAAAGGGGCATGGGTGGGATGAATTGGGAGATTGGGATTGATATATATACACTACTGATACTATGTATACAATAGATAACTAATGAGAACCTACTGTATAGTACAGGGGACTCTACTCAATGCTCTGTGGTGGCCTAAATGAGAAGGAAATCCAAAAGAGTGGATATATATATATGTATAGCTGATACACTTTGCTGTACAGTAGAAACTAACACAACATTGTAAAGCAACTATAGTACAATAAAAAATTTTTAAAAAATGCATGAGAAGCTTTATGGTGTACTTAAATCTTATCTTTTTCTTATCATATACCTGATCCAATCCATCAGGAAATTCTTTTGATCCTGCTTTAAATATAACTAGATGTCAACCACCTGGAACCTGTCATTTCATAAATTATCTCCCTGCTTCTGCCCTTACCTCAGTTAGTCTCTTCTAAGCACAGCAGCTAGACTTACCATTTTTAAATACGAAGCCAGGTACTACATTCTTCTATTCAACACGCAATTCATTTAGTGTTAAAGTCAACATTTTTACAATGGCCTATAAGACAGACCTACAAAGCAGGCTGTGGATCTGGTTCTCCATTATCTCTTTGACCTCATATTTCTCAGCTCTCCTCCTCACTTTCTCTGCCCCAGCACACCTGCTTCTGATACTTCCTCCATCTAAAATATATATCCTTAATATCACTTGTATACATCCTTGCCCAAATTTCCCCTTTTCAATAGACCTATGCTGCTATCCTATTTAAAAATTTCCAAATAATTCTCCATTGTTTCTAGAATATGTAAACATGCAACTTTCTAATATACTGTAACATATATTTCTCCACCAGGAAGAGGACTGTCTTTTCTGTTTTGTTCACTGATATTTTCTTATAGTAGGTATTCAATAAATGGACAAATAAAGAATAGAGTCTCCTAGAATGCCTAGCTATCAAATGGGCTTTCCATGTTATGATGCTTTCAAACATTTTTTGCCTGTCATCAGGAAAAAATTAAAACTTGAGGAAAGAAAAATGAAAGAAAACAATAAAAAGAAAAAAATACAGTTATATAGAACTATGAGAAAACTGATTAAATCTAAGAACTAGTGGTATTATAAGATAAAATTAAAATAAGTCATGTACAGAAAGTTCATAATTGAATTTTAATAACAAAAGTTGATATATATGATGAATTTAATATTCAATAAAAATATATAAAAGGGTAAATCTGAAAACAAAATTTAAATATTAGCACAAAGAGAATAAGTGTACTAATAGCTTAAAAGTATATAAAAATAAAGAACACTAAAATAGTTAAAATTAAGGATTTAAGGCAACAATAATAAAATAAGTCAAAACAAATCAAAATTATTTGAGTTTAATAGCCCAGATTTTGGAGTCAGAGAGATTGTGTTAAATACCAGGATTTTAAGACCCCAAGCAATAGACCTAATTTTTTGAGCCTGGGGTTTTCACATGCAAAATAGAGACATAAATTTCTAACTCAGAGATTGTTAGAATTAACTAAGAGAATGTATCTCATGAATGTAGCACATAGTAAGTTGTCAATGAATGATATCTACAATTACAGTGAGGAGTGGATTCTAGATGCCAACACTTACATTTTGACATAAAGAAATCATGAAGGTATGTTAACATGTTAAACCATATGAACAGTATATGTAAGTTTATGCAACGAGTATATGTACACATAATTTAAAGCTTGAAAATGAAAGTTAAATATTAGCAACTAGAGACTAGGACCAACAAAAGCTTAAAAGTGTATAAAAATAAAGAAAAATAAAATGGTACCTGCATCTTATTCCCTGTGCTAAAGTCACATCATCAGCTGCCAAGAGATGATCTAATGTCAATATTCAACTTTAGCACTTTTTCTTCCCAATAATAGAGAACATTCTTCATGCCTCTGGTCAGCTTCTTCCCACTGACACATAATGCCCTCATTTTGAGTTCACTGCCCTGTCCTATTGCTTGAGCAGTCTATTTCTTGCCTTTAAATATCTGTATGTGGTTGGCCATTACAGATGTTACCTGGGAGGACTATCATTGCCTCCAGCAATCCTCTAGTAGTTCTTAGCCATATGGGCAAGTTAGAATTGCCTAGGGAGCTGTAAACAATCAATCAAGCAAATAAACAAACAAAACAAACAAGCCACAGATTGCCAGGCTGCACCACAGGTCAACTACATCAGTATCTCTATGAATGGAGTCCAGGGAATGTTATGTCAGATGATTTTCAACATGCATTGAGAACTACTGCTTTGTGTCATGTATGAACATTGTCAATGGCCTTTTTAACATTTGACTTTAGATTAGGTTAACTATTACTGTTTTCCTCTCAGGATATCTTCGTCTAAATTTGTACATAGTTCTATTTTTTTAGAGTACGCTGGAAAATTTTGCACAGCTAATTCAACCCTCAAAAAGCCCAGCAGAGCAAATCTAATCTATTACCCATGGTGTCTCTTTCTTCCTCAAATAGGCAGAGTGAGCCATCACAAAGTAGATTCAAAATATGCTGCTTTTGTTGATCTTTTCATTCCTGTGCCTATATTCCTATGACCTTCATTGCATGATTTCAAGTCATAATTTTATTCAAAACTCTTAACATATGAATTTAATATATGAAAGAAAAAATATTCCAGTGGTCTATGTGGAGAGACTTTGAAAAAATACTGGGAGGGAGAAAAGTTTCCTTATCGATATTTATGTAAGTCATAGGAAATATAGAAAAACAGCTATTTGCTGAACCACTCAATTCCTATTAAGACTTAGATATTTATGTCCATATGTATGTATATGTGAATCTTTAAATTAAATATTACAAATACTGATCTAACCACATCTCTAGAGAATCAGGAACAGTCATTTAATTGGGTGATTTCAACATTTTAAAAAGCTCAACTAGTTTTTCAAGCATAATTTCTCAACATAGAAGAATACAGAGCTGAACGATTTTTAAATAGCGGAGGAAGAGTCTGGATTCACTTTCTGTAGATTCACCTTCTGAATCTTGATATCCTTATTTCAACTCACAGCCCTTCCTAATGTTACTATAAGGTACACCTGTAGCTTCATAGAACAAAGATTGAGAGCCCGAGCCTTCATGTAGTGATATTTAGTCTTGCCTTCATAGTAAATCACGTGGGGTCTCTTGAAAAGAATACTTGGGCACCATCATAGAGTAATTAAATGAGAAACAATGGGACCAAACTGTCAGCATTTGATGCTTGTTTTCTTGCTTTTTAGGTTTTTTTTTTTTTGTCTATTGAGAGTTTTATTGCTCTCTAGGCATAGTTATACAATCTGCCTCAATCCTGAAATGACTAGGTTTAAGAATTTACAATAATCCCCCAACAACATTTATTTACTAAATACATTTGACAAGTCAAGTTTCTACTTGCTACACAGGCGACAGAAATTAAGTGACCAGCTTCCAGTACAAGTGTAGAGCATTCAGATTCCTTAGCTACTAAAACTGCTAATGTGGAGTCATCTGTTCTAAATCCTCTGGAAGAACACAGAAAAAGATCAGTAAAATTTGTCCAATACTTGTTCAGAGAAAGAACACTATTAAATGGAAAGTGGTATTATGTGTGTTTGGTTAAGTCCCAACTCCACCAGTTAGGTATGCGATCTTGAGAAAGTTAACCACTGCTACCTTCAGTTTCCTCAAATGTGAAGTGAGAAGAATATTAATAGGGTTGCTTTGATTAGGTCTTTTTTTTTAAAGCTACTTCTGTTACTCAAATGTGCAGCCAGGACAAAGTCATTTGAAATAGTTAAGTTACAGTGAACAAGGTAAATATTCCAAGATATACCTTTTTTTACATGAGCAACTCACACAAGTGATTGCTCAAGTCATTGGGAGGATTTAGATGCTGAAAGAGACCATCTCAATATTTTCTAAACGGAAGGCAGGAAACATAAGTAAATTTCCATAATTACAGCCCTGCTAGCCTGGATACATAGAGGTGAGATCATCTTTTCCACAAGACTGATGGTAATAGTAGAAGCAATTATCAAGAAAAGGTCAGTAACACTGAGTGGCTCTCAACAGCCCTGCTAGAAAAGCCAACTTGATGTAATTCTTATAACTATTGGAAAGGTTGGCTGGTGAGCATAGGTTTACAAGAGATATGCAGTAGATTTCTTCAAAAGATTAAGGTATAACTGATATTGCTTTAACTAGGGTTCACAGACATGTAATAAAAATACTACTTTAAAATACTCCAAGTTTACAGTTAAAAGGAAGACAAAAGCTAAAATGTCAACTAAGTAACCAATCCCATGTATTCTATGTTCTTGTCTATTTCTAAGAATAATTCTTCAGAAAAAATTATTTCAAAGTAAATAAAGAAGCTGCTTCAGGAACAAAACATTTAGGTTTAATGTGTTCTGAGTATGTGTGCAATTTATTCAAACTTGAATGCTGTTATTTATCTTTTACAAATTTGTTCTGCAAACACTGCATTCAATTAAATGTTTAAATATTTTTGCTGTATTATACATCAGGATTTTAGGACAGGATTGAGGAGCTTATGAAACTTATTAAGTAAGGGACTATGGCTCAAAGGTTGACCTCTCTGATGATAGCTTTACAAAGAACACTTGATCTATGAATCTAATCTATATTGGCTTTTATAAATATTGGGTCACAGACCAAAATAGCATGAATGCAATTCCTGGATAAACTCATTAATTGCAAACGATTTGTTCATGGGTTGGGACAAGCAGAATCTACATAATTTTCTCCTAGCAGACAACCACTGAAATTTTATTTCACTCAGTAGGAATATCCATTGCCCTCATTAAAAGCTATTTACTTAAGTATTATAAATATATAGCTAAATGCATTTTTAATGTAAATATGCCCATGTATTCAGCATTCAGATCAAGGACACATTACTTGCAACCCAGAAACCCTGCTCATGCCCTATTTTAATACCAAGCTTGCCCTCCCATCAATCTCAAAAATAACAATTATACTAAAATTTAAAAACATGGATTAGTTGTCTGTTTTTGTGAGTCACAGAAATTGAATTGTACAAGATGTTTTATGTTTTGCTTCTTTTACTTAACATTACGTTTGTGAGAGTCATCCTAATTGTTGACTATAATTGTAGATTTTAAATTCTCATTGTTGTATAATATTCCATAAATATTATTGCATGAGTTACCACAATATATATTTTACCATGTTTCTCCATCTTACTGTCAATGAATATTGCATCTTTTTAAAGATATATTAAGTCAAATCAGTGTAGTGGAATAACTGAGGACATGGAAAGGAGACGTGACCCATGAGCTCCCCCCCCCCCCAGCAAACTGGGGGCTGGCGAATAAGACAGAACTGCAAACAGTCCTGATTGCTTTGAGCCGCCCCGGCAAACCGGGGGCATGCGAATAAGCCAGAGCTGTGAACAGTCCTGATTGCTTTGAGCCCCCCCCCCCCCCCCCCCCCGGCAAACCGGGGGCCTGCGAAGAAGCATTGAGTGCTTTGGGCACTGATCCATGAGATGTCCTCAGTATAATCAGAGTGGTGGGAACGCAAGGAAATGTCCTTGTGCTACTTCAGTATAATCAAAATAATGGTGGGAACCTTGTGCTGCTTTTGCGCTCAAGGACGAAGCACGGCATGTTTTCAAGAAAGCCAATTATTGCTTGTATAATTAATAAAAACATAGGTTGCTGCTTTGACATTTCTGAAATGTTAAGAAAACAAGTCTTAAAGTGTAAACCTAGATAATGCTTTAATAAAAGCTACCACAGCAGGACAGATGGCGCTGTTTTGCCTGAGCCAGCGGCAGCCCTCTACTGCTGTGCTTCGGCACAATTCATCTCGTGTGATGAGCTTACTTTCGACCCTGTCATAAGATAAACTACAACAAATCAGTACTGAGGAAACTCAGTATTATAATAAAGTAGTATCGATATTGCCAAGTTGTTAGTGATTTTAAAGTAACTAAGAAGGAATATTGGGAGTTGGATCTCTGTAAGGCTTCTAATGCAGAACCTATATTAAAAGTCAGTAATAAATACAGAATAGATTAGTCAAAGTGTTGAAGAAATATATTAATTAAATGTGTATATATTAGAAAATATGGTTAAGAGGCACCAAACGCAGAGATGTGTAAACCAGAATATACCAGAATATGCATTCAAGATGTGTCTGAGAAGATACTGGCATACAGAATAAAGGTAGATAAAAGTTGAGTGCAATATACACAGAGATTGAAGTACGTATATGCTCTACTGAGAGAAGAAAATTATCCATTTCATTCTTGGTGTGAATAAAAAGGATATCTGGTTTGACAGAATGACAGTTGTGAACCTTGGGCCAAGTATGTCACGTTGAATCATCAAGGTAGGAGTTTTGGGTGTTCAATGTAAATTAAAGCACATGAGCAAGTATAGAGTTTTGGTAGGTAGGTCAAGGTTGAGATCTGCAAATTGGAAAGACAGAGGAAGTATGTGTTAGTGTAAGAAGACTGGAGATTTTTGTGACCATTTGTCAAACTGAGATAGGGATGGGAAAAGTGGTGGGGAAATTCAGAATATACTAACTAGAACTGGAATTTATAGAACAGTTCAAAATAATGTCAGAGGAAAGAGAAACATCAAGTCAGATTTGGCAGTTAAAATCTGACACTAGGGAATGAGCATAGGATGAGCTCCCAGGATAGTAAGAAGTGGTCACATCACAGTTTAACTAGAGGTGTATGGCCCTTGATCATAGAATACAGTCTTTCTTTTTGCTACTTTATAATTTAAATGCCTTCCTGGAGTGAGGACACAAGATAAAGGGATTTTGACAATTATTTGGCCCATCAAATCTGAACAAGGCAGGTGATTTTGACAGAAAGCTGAAATTTTTTTGTAAAACTTGATTTTAACCTGGCTGTGCTTGGTTTCTTGAGATACTTTTTTTTTTCTTTGATAATGAGGAAATAATGGCTTAAACTGTATTTCCTTCCTTGATGCCTGCTAAACCCAAATGTGAGTAACGTATACTTTCTCTACTTCACTATCCTGCAACCCCTGTCTTCTCTGGCATATTGGGGAGAAAATGTTGGAAGGAAGCAAACACTTATTTAACTGCTATTGCTGTACTCCACTCTTGGCTATCACGCATAGCTACTCTATGCATGATTCTGATTTTTAACATTTTCTCCCATAAACACGTATATATAGAATGATAAGCGTATAAGTAATTTCCTTCCAGATTGAGATTAATCTGGAAGAATATTAAGCATATGTTTCCTACTCACCTATTTTTCCCTTTTAGCTTCTGTGGGAAATAGCTGCCAGTTTAGGAGCCACCTGAGAACATGAGCTACTGTACATAATCTTGCCACTTCACACTCATAGTTACTAAACAAAAGCCTGCCTTAAAACTGCCTAGACATCCATTTGTGTGTCCTTAACCAGTTATCTTTTCCATTCCCCACAATTACTACTGCAAGTATCTATTACTATTTTCAAGTTTACGATCCATAATCCACACCCCCTCACCCATCAGAAGATGGTCCTGGCTCTGTATTTCAAGGAAGATAAGCAAAGCCATCAGAACACCTTTAACTTCTTCCCAACCAACTCACCTGTATCTACGACATGTTTTCCTTCTGTATTCCTTGTGCCAGTAGACGAGCTATTTCTCCTTTGTTTAGTCTCTTCTTCACTTAGGCTCTGAAGGCCATAACTTTTAACCTATTCAAGGAACCTAAATTTGAAACTTTTCTTTTTCCATCTTCATCTCATTCTCCAAGTTTAATTGCTTTACTGAATCAAAATTAAAATACTTCAGTAATTCTCACCATTAACAAGTGAGAATGCATAATCCTCTTTCTTATCACTTCTGTCAGGAATCCCCTCTCTCTACCTGTTCAGAGTCAAACATTTTGAAAGAGTTGTTTAAGCTTTTAGCTTTTATGCCCTCACTTCTAACAATTCCCCAATCAGTGAATGATCCCAATCCTACCACTTCTCTGGAAATGCTATCTGTCACAGAACAAACAAGTCCATCATCTTCATTCAAAAATCACTAGGTAGGGCTTCCCTGGTGGCACAGTCGTTGAGAGTCTGCCTGCCGATGCAGGGGAAACGGGTTCGTGCTCCGGTCCGGGAAGATCCCACATGCAGTGGAGCGGCTAGGCCCGTGAGCCACGGCCTAGGCCCGGCTAGGCCCGTGAGCCTGCACATCCGGAGCCTGTGCTCCTCAACGGGAGAGGCCGCAACAGTGAGAGGCCCGCGTACCGCAAAAAAAAAAAAAAAAAAAAAATCACTAGGTAGTTTTAATGCAATGTCATAAATACTTCTGAAATTAATCTGATCTTTGCCATTCTTACTACCACTATCTTCATCTGGGCTACAGTTAGTTTTCACCCAGAAAATTATCATAATTGAACTTTTCTATCATTAAGCTAGCTCACTTCCAAACTATTATCCATAAGGCAATCAAAGTGGACTTCCAATAATGCAAATTATCAACATGTCTCCCCTTTATATGGTTCACTCACTCCCTATTTCCCTTAAAATGAAGTTATCAACCCATAAACATGATAAACAAGGACGCACACGATCGATCTATCTTGTTGACTTCTCTAGCCTGAGCTCTTGTCCTTTCCCTTTCTCACACTATGCATTAACAATAACAAATATCTTCCAGCACTTTTTTTTTGTTTTTTGTTTTTTTGCGGTATGCGGGCCTCTCACTGCTGCGGCCTCTCCCGTTGCGGAGCACAGGCTCCGGACGCGCAGGCCCAGCGGCCAGAGCTCACGGGCCCAGCCGCTCCGCGGCATGAGGGATCCTCCCGGACTGGGGCACGAACCCGTATCCCCTGCAGCGGTAGGCGGACCCTCAAACACTGCACCACCAGGGAAGCCCTTCCAGCACATTTTAAATGCAATGTATCTTACTTCCATTCAGGGATATTCCTTCCTTTCCTCTGCTAGTATGAAAGTGCCTACTGGTAGCCAGCACACCTCTTCCATAAATGTGAGTTAAATATCATACCCTAAAGGCACTCTTCCTTGATTATTAAACTTTTTGTTTTGTTTTCCAAGTTTCCTATATTTTTCTCCCCTATAACTTTAATTACATTTTATTATTACTTTTATAATGTCCATTTTTTCTATGAATTATACTCTTTGAAGGCCAAAATGATACCATCTTTTCTCCAGTATATCCCAACAGCTACCACAGTTACTGAAATCTAATACATATTTCCTAACGAAAAAGAGGAAAGTGGCCGCAGGCAAGCCCTGAGGTCTAGGCAGAAAATCTGCCCAGCTCTGAAACTTACCTTCCAGAATGTTTTTTTCTACTTATCATCCTCTGAGATGTGAAGAAGTTCTGGATGGAGAGGCCAGGTCAGGATAGCCGAGATTAACCCTGCTAGAGTCTTTCACATACTGCTTCTGCAGTCTCCCCACCTCTCGCGTGGTTTTCTCCTCCAGGCCAGGTGTGGAAGCTTTCCTCAGTGTAGCCTGAGGATCCCTTGAATCAGAATCACCTGGGATGTTTGTTAAACTCAGAATCCTTGTTAAACTCAGAATCCCTGACCTCACTCTATCTTCTAAAGGGATAAAGGGATATAGAACACTATGATATAGAACCACTTAAACAAAATATTCCTAATACTCTACAGCTGCTTATACTCTTCACTGTTTCTTCTCCTCTGATTTGTTCTTCCACTTTCTTTTATTCTCATCTTTCTTCATTCTACTCTTTATAATGCTGCTTCATTTAAGAATTCCCTGTAATCCTCAACATTTACCTTTAAAGGATTCATCCAAAGGTTATAAAATCCCGGCACTGGTTTTTTTTTTTTTTTTTTTTTTTGCGGTACGCGGGCCTCTCACTGCCGTGGCTTCTCCCGTTGCGGAGCACAGGCTCCAGACGTGCAGGCCCAGCGGCCATGGCTCACGGGCCCAGCCACTCCGCGGCATGTGGGATCTTCCTGGACCGGGGCACAAACCCGTGTCCCCTGCATCGCAGGCGGACTCTCAACCACTGCGCCACCAGGGAAGTCCCCTGGCACTGTTTTGAGAATACCATTTCCTTTCAAACTAAGTGGAAGCTATTTCGTTCTCCTATATGATAAGCATCCTCTTTTTTTCCCTCTAATGTAGAGTGCTTAATGATCACTTGAGGCATCTATTTAAAACTCAGATTCCAGAGTCCTCTTCAGAGAGTCTGATTCAGAAGATAGAGAGGGAGGTCAGGGATTCTGAGTTTATAAAATACAGGCTAAAATTTTGACCTAAGTTTTCTAGCAAAACACCCGTATATTCTAGTTAATCAAGTTTTTAAACTTTTTATTAAGATTATTATACACATCTATTATCTATCTTACCTATTTATTTTTATTTCTTTGCACACACACACACACACACAAGCCTATAAGAATCTTGAAATCCTAGTCCCAAATGTACATTTTGTTAACATACTGATGTTTAAACTTTCAGTTTTTTTTTTTTTTTTTTTTTTTTTTTTTGCGGTACGTGGGCCTCTCACTGTTGTGGCCTCTCCCGTTGCGGAGCACAGGCTCCGGACGCGCAGGCTCAGCGGCCATGGCTCACGGGCCCAGCTGCTCCGCGGCATGTGGGATCTTCCCGGACCGGGACACGAACCTGCGTCCCCTGCATCGGCAGGCGGACTCGCAACCACTGCGCCACCAGGGAAGCCCTGGTGTATGTTTTTTAACTCTATTCAGCAACTTGCTTTTAAACATTTCCTAATTTTATATATTGTAACTATTCTTCAAAAATCTCTTTCAAAGTCTTTTCCATAATTATATCACAATTTATTCAGTTTCTTTATAATAGAAATTTTTTATTGTCTTCAGTTTCTATAAATCTTGCTGTAATACACATATTTATACATAAATCTAGAGACAGGTTCTTAATAATTTTCTTAGAATAATTTATTGAAAACTGACACATTATACTAAAATGCCCTTTAAAATGTAACTTCAGTTTGTACTCCCAGCAGCACTGTGTATTCCCTTCCAGACACTGAAAATTAACCAAAAATATACATACACAACACACATGCACAAATGTTGCTACATCATTGAAATCTGCCTTTCTGTAAAATCACTACTTTAATTTGTATATATTTGCATACTAGTGATATAAACTGTTTTCTTGTTACGTGTCTATCATGAAAAATTTATTATGTGAAATACATATGCATTAGAAATCTTCACCATTATCTACTCTGTGGTTCCCAGATATTCACTCTCAATACACTGGCTTTGAGTTTTAGGTAATTTTTTTCTAAACATAATTTTTCTACTTTATGTAAAGAGATGTATAGCTCTTTCACCCCTTTGGCTTGACCTTTTGAATGTCCTCTGGAAGTCACATTGATATTAAATAAGTAACTAATAAGTTCACTTATGTTTTCTGCTAATTTTATTGATTATGATTCTTGCAAGGCAAAAGTTGTGATTAAATATAAAGAGTTAGAAATGCCATTCTCTCAGAGTACCTATAGGTAAACAGTGATAACCAGTGGCATTAACGTAATTCCCTCTATGGTATAGATTCAGATATTTACAGAAATGCCAAATATTTGTCAGGAAGGGGAGCACAGAGCAACTGAAGAAGTCAGATTTCAGGGAAGGTCAGTATAACCCTAATGATAAATGCCATTAAAAAATAAATGAGCCTATTACTGTTATTTAGACATAGCAGAAGAATTTAGGATCCAAAGGGACTGGTCGTTCTAAATTACAGTATGGGTGAACCACATTAACCTATCTTCCCTCATATTACCTTGGTAGAGGTATGCACCCAGGCAAAAAAATATCAGGATTTACAAATGGACTCAGTAGAGTGTTAGGAATCCAAGCACTTGGTTAGTATAGATATTGTTCTTTTTTCAATGTTAAAAAAGGTAGCTAAGCTATCCAAGAATTTATTAGGCAACAGTGGGGTTCTAACTCTCCTTCAGTTAGTGTTGGTGATGGTTGTGGCTATGTCAAATCAGAGTTTGGCATTATTTTTTGATACAATCTTCAGAGTGAGTAGCCTCAAGATTGTAGTATTATTTCTCTTGGATCAAGTGAATATTTTTGGCACATGTAAGAGATATTCTGAGGTTATTTTTAGCAACAGTTTGAGATATAGATTATGCAAGGAACTTTAATTCCAAACTGGGTAGATTGAGATTTCAACTGAACACATAGCAGATGAATTCAATACCATCAGGTAACATATATTTAAAAAATAATCAGAGTTTTAAAAACTGTATTGTAAACTAGGTGTAGAATCAGGAAAAGTGGTTCATTAAAAGTAAAGATAGAGAATTTCCAAGAAGACAAAGGTGTTTTCGAGTGGTCTGGAACACAAATGAAAAGAGGACTGAACTTTGTTCATTGTATTTGAGTTTTTGCGTAAGATTAAGTGCCCTGTTCCAGTATACTGTGGGCATGAGAGATGGTTAAAATATATTGAAGGCAAATGCACGTTTCTTAAATAGAAAAAAGAAGAAGAAAATTCAGGCTGAAGCTAGGTGTTAACAAGGTGAAAGAGAATCAAGGAGAGAATTATCTATCACTGAATACAATTATTCTGATGTGGTATAACTTTCATTATCTCATCTGTGCTTTGGTTTACCTCTAACCATTTTCTTCTATCATTTCCCTTGTCCCCATGCCCTGGCATCATACTAGACTTTGTAAAAAGTCCAATCCTAAATCCATCCAACTGTCTACCTTTTTTTTATGCATAAACCAGGGATGGTGACAGTTATTATAGAAAATGACACATAAAATTTAAAGAAGTAGAGTTCTAAGCAGATGCTTGTATGAGTCAGGATTCTCCAGAGAAACAGAACCAAATGGGGTGCGTTTGCACATGCGCACGCGCGCACGTGTGTATGTGTGTGTGTGTGTGTGTGCGTGCGTGCGGAGTAGATAGATAGATAGGTAGATATTATAATGAATTGGCTTATCTGATTATGAAGGCTGACAAATCCCAAAATTCACAATTGACAAGCTGGAGAACCAGGAGAGCTGATAGTGTAGGTCCAGTCTGAGTCAGAAGGCCTAAGAACACGAAAGCTGATGGGGTAGTTTCAGTTCAAAGGCTGAAGACCCAGGAAGAACTGATGTTTCAAGTCAAGGCTAGAGGCAAGAAAAAACAACAGCCAACTCAAAGGCAATCAGGCCAGAGCAGTTTCCCCACCCACATTGGTGGTGACAATCTGCTTCACACAGTCTACCAATTTAAACGTTAATCCCATCCAGAAATACCCTCACAAGCCCACCCAGATTGTTTGACAAATTATGTGGGTACCCATGGCCCAGTCAAACTGACACATAAAATTAACCATCACAAATCTACCCCTTGTCAACTGGCACCCACATGCATCTACTTAAGTCACACTTAGTCTCGAAATGACGACAATAACAAGGCCATAATTCCATGGTATTTTACATATCACTGCCTCTACACCTTCCAGTCACTCTCAATCCTACAGCAATCTGATCTCTACCCACAAAACATTTCTGAAATTTTGCTTTACATGGACACCAATAACTTCTTGCCATTAAACATTCAAAGGAGAATTTGTAATTTACTTGACCTCTTATTAACATTTTATACTTTGTGAATTCCTCTTCTTTAAACTCTATATTCCCTTATTTTCTAGGAAAGCATACTTGCCTGATTTTCTCCCTATGTCTCTCTCTATTTCATTTCAGGTTACTTACTAAACTCTGCTTTTTCTTATTATTGGAGTTCTCCCAAATTCTGATTTCCCTTCTATTCTCACTCTCTATATTTCTGTTGAGTGCTATCATTTACACTCATCATTTGCATTAATTTCTAACCATGTATGATTCTTACATATCTCTAACCCAGGTCTTTCTCTTGAGTTTCAGATCTTGATAGTTCTCTCTTTTTTAAAGGTAAATTTGGTTGGTCCAAGGACACCTCAAATTCACTGTTTTTCCAAACTGATGGCATTAACTTCCTTCTGCCACCTTACTTTCTGTCCAAAGCAGTAGTTTCTTTCAGGTTCCCAAACACAGCAAAGGTAAAGACCAGTCATTCAGCTATCTGTGTGAGAAAAATGGCAATAATCCTTAACTCTTCTTTCTCCCTTTCATCCCTTAAAGACAAAAACAACAAGAAAAACTTACATTCTCTTCTCAGGTCATAGTCCTGTCTCAATTAAATCATTGATCCCCTTAATTCCAATTTTACACATTCCAATTGTTTATCCATCCTACCTTTTGAAAGATCTTATTCAAATTCAGTTATCTCATGGCATCCATCCCATTGGTCAAAATTTTGGTCAGGAAAATGGAAACTAGATCATTCTAGGTATTTCAAGCATAAAGTTGTTTAATATTGGGAGTTGGGCGTTCAAGAAAATTTTTGCAATGGCTAGAGGGTAAAGATCAGGGAAATCTTTTTTCTAACTACAGGATTTCTATTAGCTTTTCTAGAGTTGGGAAAGTTGCAGGAGCCACAGGAAACCACACACAATGTTAATTCTTCTAATAATCCATCTTTATTTTTCACTGAGCACACTGCTAGTGGTTTGTCTAGTAAGCTCATTTCCCAATTTTTTTAATATATATTTTCTCTCTGCATGTAAACTATTTTCCCAAGCATCAGCCTACATGAAATTTCTTTTAAAATAATTTTTCTGAATCTTCATTAATGGGTTCCCCTACTTTGGGCATTTCTAGGACTCTATGATTATCTTCTTTATAGCACTTTCAGTCATATATTGTAATTAGTCTTTTCCCCTGAAGTTCACTCCAAATGGATTGTCCCTTGACAACAGGATTGTTTCTTTGTACCCTTTCATGCCCAGTATCTTGTTTATGTAAGGCATTCAATTATTATTTGAGACAATGTCTATTTAGCCTTAATACTAAGGTCACTTTATTTTCAGATTTTTGAAGTTAAAATAAAATTTTAGTTAAAATTTAGATAATCAATTAAAGGCAGATATTTGTTTCTACAGAAACTCTTAAATATATGTCATTTTATGTGTTCATTGTAGAACTATTTTAAAAACACCAGACTTTATATTTATTTCTATTAAACTTTGCCTAACAAAGTTCCTCTTTATACCACAAGATTGCCAAGGTCTTTAAAATTAAGATCAGGGGCTTCCCTGGTGGCACAGTGGTTGAGAGTCCACCTGCCAATGCAGGGGACGCGGGTTCGTGGCCCGGTCTGGGAAGATCCTACATGCCACGGAGCGGCTAGGCCCGTGAGCCATGGCCGCTGAGCCTGCACATCCGGAGCCTGTGCTCCACAACAGGAGAGGCCACAGCAGAGAGAGGCCCGTGAACCACAAAAAAAAAAAAAAAAAAAAAAAATTAAGATCAGATTCACTTTTTTTAATGTAATAAATAGCTCTTTACAGCCTTGATGTCATCTAAAAAATTCAATAAGAAAGTATTCTAAGCCATCATCCTAGATGTTAATTCCATTATGGTACAAAATAGGACAGGCTGCTCAGGTCCATATCTGGGGTGACCTTGCTGTACTCCATTTAAGTCTTACCTCTAATTTTAAAAAATACACTAATAATTAATCAATCATTGGATTTACAAGACTCCATCTGCATTTACCTCCACTCTTTCTATCAGGAGCCCTGTAACCCTTAAACTTTCACATTCAGGTCGCTTATGTATCTGTATATGTCAAAACAACATGTATCACAGCATCTGTTGTGGGAGAATCTGCCATAGAATTTGCATTCCAAACAGTCAGGATATTTGAATTTGTGATCATGCATGGTGGTCTGTACCAGAATTCTACCTCTCTTAATTTACAAGTAAAGTTGAAATACGGATACAATTGGAAGGTGTTTCCTACTCTCCTTTATGATTCTGCCTTAGAAAACCATTTCTACTGGCATCTCCAAACTACGAAATTCTGTTGGGATCAATTATGTTCTTATCCATGAGCTAGACTTCAGCAAATGGTTTGTTATTGCTACAACTATATGTAAAATATATACATTTAAAATAATTTTATGTTCTATTTATATGTAACAATAATGGAATATACCTACTGTTTGTGCTGCCTTTAATTTTATTGTTAGCATCCAAGTTCCTTGTTTTTTTTTTTCTTCTCACATTTGACTCTTCATTTCATGTTATCTTCTGTATTTTTTCACATATTTTATAATCTTATAATGTTCTAATTTTAAATCTTGTTTTTAAAGTCTCTTTTTCTTATTAATGTTTTATTTCACTGATTTTCATCTTTAATCTCCCTTAATTTTGCCATCTCTATTTTTCATTTTTAAAATATGATCCCATTTTTTTTTTTTTTTACTTTTATGTTTTCTCCTATCTTATTGTTTAAATGGTTGCTCTCAGTTAGTTTTTAAAAAACCTTTTAGGCATACATATTTAGGCATTTTACACATAATCACTATTTTAAAAAATTTTCCTTTTGTCTAGATGTTCCTGAGTTTTCCAGACTTTGGGAAATCATCTTTCCATTTAACATTAAAGTAAAATCTGAATATTTTTATGTGAACTGGAAAAAATATCTGAACTCCATCCTGAAGACCAGAAAACCTCATATGTAAATATATATTACAATCTACAAATCCATCTGGGTTGTTGTATCACCTAAGCACACAGACCCACACTGGACCATTGCTTCTAGCTTCTTCTTTTGATGTTTTGGCAACTCCAGTCTGCAACTACTCAATTGGTGCTACTTAACTAAAGGGATCCTTCCTTTTATTCACCAAAAAACAACTCAAATCAGAAATACTATTTAATAAAACTTTATTGAGACTGTTGCTGTTGTCTTTTGCCATATTATCAAAATACATATTTATACCCATATAACTGATTTCTTATATGTGTATGAAATTGATATAATCGATATTAAAGCTAAATTTTAGGATAGCAAATTGGTTAAATAGTGAACTGTGTATCCATATTTACCTGTTTTGATATCTTGTCCTGTTACTCAGTGATTATAATTAATTAACCTCTCTGTGCCAGAATTTCTTTTTGTTTTTTAATTTCAGCTTTATTGAGGTATAAGATTATGAGATATTTAAAGTGTACATCAGGGTGATTTGATATACATTTACATTGTGAAAGGATTCTCCCCTCCATCTAGTTAATTGACACATTCATCACCATATTTATTTATTTGGCAAGAATATTACATTCTACTTTCTCAGCAAATTTCAATAGTGTTATCAAGTATAGTTACCATATTTTACATTAGATCCTCAGACTTTATTTGTCATAAGACAAGTTGAAAGCTTGTACCCTTTTACCATCCTCTCCCTATTCCACATATAAGTAATGCCATATAGTATTTGTCTTTTTCTGGCTGGCTTATTTCACTTAGCATAATGCCCTCAAGGTCCATCCATGTTGTTGCAAATAGCGGGATTTCCTTCTTTCTTGTGGCTGAATAATGCCCCATTGTCTATATAATATACCATATTTTCTTTATCCATTCATCTGTTGATGAACACTTAGATTGTTTCCATATATTGGCTATTGTGAATAATGCTGCAATAAACATGGGAGAGCAGATATCTCTTTACTATCCCCTTTTCATTCACTTTGGATGTATACCCAGAAGTATGACTGCAGGACCTATTCAAGGAGCTTATGTTTTCTTCTAGGAATTTTATGGTTCCTGGTAATGCTAGAGTTTTTATATTCATCATACTAGGTAAAATTATGCCATTTACCTTTTAGAATAATTGCGAGAATTAGATTAGCTAATACTGCAGCTCACTTAGAAGTTAGCTTACCCGGCACATGGTAAGCACCTTGACATTGCTAGCAGAGACAGTATGATGGCACTGAATAAAAAAGTGGATGATGTCACTTTAATCTCTAAATATTTGCAAATTCTTTCTTTTGTCACCAATTATGAATCCTAATATTTTATCATAAAAATGTGGCATATTTAGTTTCAAACTATACATATTTATTGAAAACCAAATATGAAAAAGCTTTGTCCTGGCTATTGTAAATAGAGCTGCAATGAACATTGTGGTACATGACTCTTTTTGAATTATGGTTTTCTCAGGGTATATGCCCAGTAGTGGGATTGCTGGGTTGTATGGTAGTTCTATTTGTAGTTTTTTAAGGAACCTCCATACTGTTCTCCATAGTGGCTGTATCAATTTACATTCCCAACAACAGTGCAAGAGGGTTCCCTTTTCTCCACACCCTCTCCAGCATTTACTGTTTGTAGATTTTTTGATGATGGCTATTCTGACTGGTGTGAGGTGATACCTCATTGTAGTTTTGATTTGTATTTCTCTAATGATTAATGATGTTGAGCATTCTTTCATGTGTTTGTTGGAAATCTGTATATCTTATTTGGAGAAATGTCTATTTAGGTCTTCTGCCCATTTTTGGATTGGGTTGTTTGGTTTTTTGATATTGGGCTGCATGACCTGCTTGTAAATTTTGGAGATTAATCCTTTGTCAGTTGCTTCATTTGCAAATATTTCCTCCCATTCTGAGGGTTGTCTTTTTGTCTTGTTTATGGTTTCCTTTGCTGTGCAAAAGCTTTTAAGTTTCGTTAGGTCCCATTTGTGTATTTTTGTTTTTATTTCCATTTCTCTAGGAGGTTGGTCAAAAAGCAGCTCTAGGGCTTCCCTGGTGGCGCAGTTGTTGAGGGTCCACATGCCGATGCAGGGGACATGGGCTCTTGCCCCGGTCCAGGAGGATCCCACATGCCGCGGAGCGGCTGGGCCCATGAGCCATGGCCGCTGAGCCTGTGCGTCCAGAGCCTGTGCTCCAGATGAATGGATAAAGAAGATGTGGCACATATATACAATGGAATATTACTCAGCAATAAAAAGAAACGAAATTGAGTTATTTGCAGTGAAGTGGATGGACCTAGAGTCTGTCATAGAGAGTGAAGTAAGTCAGAAAGAGAAAAACAAATACTGTATACTAACACATATATATGGAATCTAAAAAAGAAAAAAAATGGTTCTGAAGAACCTAGGGGCAGGACAGGAATAAAGACACAGACATAGAGAATGGACTTGAGGACATGGGGAGGGGGAAGGGTAAGCTGGGATGAAGTGAGAGATTGGCATGGACTTATATATATATTACCAAATGTAAAATAGATAGCTAGTGGGAAGCAGCCACATAGCACAGGGAGATCAGCTCAGTGCTTTGTGACCACCTAGAGGGGTGGGATAGAGAGAGTGGGAGGGAGACACAAGAGGGAGGAAATATAGGGATATATGTATAGCTGATTCATTTTGTTATAAGGCAGAAAGTAACACACCACTGTAAAGCAATTATACTCCAATAAAAATGTTAAAAAAAACCAAAAAGATTTGTACCAAATAACTGGAAGAAAGTTTAAAGCAAAAACCTGTAGCAATGCTAAGTAAATAAAATTTTAAGCCCCTATAGTGTTGGCTAGACAGTGACTTTTCATTGTTAGTATTTTTCACAGAGATTCAAATTGTGGGAAATATTATTTACTTGATAAGGGTTGATTTTCCTGCATTGCAGAATTTACCTTACATCCTAGGTCACCATGCATAGAATTTCTAATAGTCACTTTTTTCTGGCCTCATTATTGCCAAAGTAGAGGTTAGGGCAGGGGAACAGACAGAAAGAGTTTTGTTCAATTATCTGTTTATAAATACATTAAATCAAATGAGGAAATTAAGGAAATCAATATTGAATTCAGTTGCTTCTTGTGTAAATTCTGTGAATCTATGTCTTTAATAACCAGTCTTAAGTTGCTTTAAAATCCAGTGTGATGACCAAATAAAGAATATATTTTAATAATAAAGATACTTTTGAAGATTATTTCTTCAAAATAAGATGAGGTGTCCATATCTGGTGTGTATGTTGCCTCTGATTTTGTAAATAACATGGTAAATATTGTTCAGTAAATTTGAAGAATGTAAAAGATGTATACCTCTGTAACCATTGGGTACAAGATACTTCTCTGGAGAATACCAACTTCCTTAGATCAAATATATGTTTCCAGATGTGCTGAGATATAGTATTCAGTTAAGAATGCAGTTTTGTATTCTAGATTGAGAGCTGTTTGATGTAGATGAACTAAACAGCTGAAGCAAAATTTGGACTATTATTAACAAAACTATGCATCCTTTGCTTGCTTACTCTGTATTGTTGGGGGAATCTATTTAAAGTCAGTGTGACTATTAAGTTGTATACATTCTTTGACAGTGTAAACTCTAAGTGTTCCAAGTTCAGCTAAGATAATAGTCATGAGGAAAATTTTTCTCCAAAAAAATTAAATCTAAAAGCGATACTGATACTCATTCAATTAAATAAATGATAGTCATTTAAATTATTTTAAAATTGTGAGGCTATTCACTTAAGTTGAAAGCAAGGTAAAAGCCCCCTTACCATCACATTTCTTTTCATGTGGTTTTAGGGGATTGTAGGCAGAATTAGAGCTGCTTTCAAAGACTTGAAATTAAACTCAATTTGATTTCTCCTAGGGAGTTAAATTATGAGCTCATCACAAAGTGGATCAGAACATGAGTATGTAAGGCCACCTGAAAATCTCTTTGGTGTCCAGCTCAGGGAGACAGTGGTGTCATCAGTGGTAGATATTGCCCTGGGAGACGCAGGGCTGTGGCTCACCTCCATAGCCCCCAGGTGAAAGGAGCAAGTCGGGCTCTATCAGGAACTGCTGCTCTCTAAACAGAAAAGTTCCCCTGCAGCCAAAATGTGCAACAATGCCAAGCCTCAGGTTTGCTTCACACCTATAGATCTTGCTAACATTTCATCAGTTTAAGCTCTGGATCACCCAGGGAAACTACCCGATTTACTTTGGCATTTCCTCAGTTCCTGACAGGTTTAGTTTTCAGTACCTAGGCACGATGGAAATAACCTCCTTCAAATGCCAAGTCACAAATAGTTATTTGGAATCTTAAAAAGCTTTTCATTTATTCTCTCATGATACTTACATCAAGGCCCTGCTGTTCCTGATAGCAAGCAAAATACATCACTGCCATTGCTGACCATTTCAATATGTATTCTAATCTACTTGTTTCTCAAGGCATTGGAATTGGTCCAAAATTTTAAAGATAGTACTATTCTGAGTCTATATATAAAAGAAGAACTTCAATTAAAATATATCTCTTCTCTCACTCATTTATTAAAACTGAGCATTGTTTCCATATTATGCAAGTCTGGAAGGGAGGAAGATTTAAATATATATTTAAGGCATGCACAGCATACATTTAAAAATGCTGGGCTTCATCATATAGATAGTGAATAATCACTGATGGCCCATGAGCATCGAAATGGCTAGAAGATGTACTTTAGAAGGTCTGCACTGTCTACAATGAGGAAGTTGAAGTAAAAGAAACTGCAGCAAAGAAATTAAATCTCTAGGTACTAGTTCCAATTCAGTCTCTAGCCAATAGAATTCTAGTTTTTAATCCTCTCCCTATGAAATCTATTCTTAAGGTTATCAATGAACTCAAAAAATGAAGTTCACTTCTTCAGTTTTTATTCTATTTGACATAAGCATGGCATTTGTTTTCCACGTGAGTTTTCATTCTCCCAGTATTCATTCGATCATACCTTTTTATGTCTCATTTTTTGGCTCTTTCTATTTTTCCTTTTTTCTCCCCAGTTGTTCTCCCTCTTTGCCAGCATTTGGTGTACTTAACTTTTTAAAATTAAAAGGTTTTATTCTTTAGAATAGGTTTACAGAAAAGCTGAGTGGGAAATACATAGTTCCCCACCCCCAGGTTCCCCTCTTATTACCATTTTGCATTACTGTGATACATTTGTTACAATTGATGAGCCAATGTCAATGCTTTATTATTAATTAAAAGTCCATAGTTTACATTAAGGGTCATTCTTTGTATTGTACATTCTATAGGTTTTAACAAATGTATAATGATATGTATCCACCATTACAGTATCATACAGAATAGTTTTGCTGCTCTAAAAAAAATCCCCTGTGCTCCACCTATTCATGCCCTCCCTCTCCACTAACTCCTATAAACCACTGATCTTTTATGGTTTCCATAGTTTTGCCTTTTCCAGAATGTCATATTGTTGGAATCATACAATATTTAGTCTTTTCAGATTGACTTCTTTCACTGAGTAAAATGTATTAAAGTTTCCTCCATGTCTTCTTCATGACTTAATAGTTCATTTTTTAAATCTCTGAATAATATCCCATGGTGAGAATGTACCACAGTTTGTTTGCCCATTCACTTATTGAAGAACACCTTGCTTCAAGGTTTTAGCAATTATGCATAAACATTCTTTTTAACCATCAGCTTCTGATGTTCCTCAGGTTTCCAAACTGATTTCATCTCTTCAATTATTTACTTTCCCTTGATGAAATCGTATATTATATCATATTATACATCATAAACATGCCAATGATCTTAAAACATACATATTGATAGTTTTTTCCTTTTATCAAGGTTTGTATTCTCAATATTTTGTCACCTAGGAGTCCTACAGGTATGACAAAAGTAACCTGTTCAAACCAGA
Source organism: Orcinus orca (assembly GCF_937001465.1). NCBI lineage: Eukaryota > Metazoa > Chordata > Mammalia > Artiodactyla > Delphinidae > Orcinus > Orcinus orca. The sequence continues at coordinate 120,046,817 of NC_064559.1, forward strand.
ACTCATCTTCTTTTAGCTGAACTGATCCCTCAGTCCTCATTTTTCAGATCTACTAGAAAACCACCATGTCCCTAGTCATCTGGGGGAAAACTAGATGCTCTTTGACTTTCTCTCTTCATTCCAATCACATCACCATATTATTTAGTTACATTTGCAATATATCTTATTTCACATCTTTCTTTTCACCCTTACAACAACAGGCATAAACCTTCATAATCTTTTATCTAAAGAACTGTTCTTCTTCCAGGCTTTGTTCCTTAACTCTATTAACCTAAATTCAATGTGTCACCAGATTTAGCTTCTTAAAATGTAAATCTGTTCATGCTGTCAGAGCAAGTGCAGTATTTCTGTGATGCCTACTTAAAAACAGGCAAAAGTTCAAATTATTGCTTGACATACAGAGTTCTTTATTATTCAACCCTAACTTAACTTTATTAATTCCTACAACTGACCCACAAATACACCAAATTGTTGTAAATCTTTCTTTTAGGCCTAATCCTTTCTACTTTTATTTTTGCATGGGTTCTACTTCTTTTTCCCAACTGGAATGTATTTCTCATTTTCTCCTAATAGAATCTTACTCTTCTGTTAGGACTCACTTTTAAGAGCACTATTCCAGGGAATTTCCCCTAAATTTTTCAGACAATTATTTTACTCCCCTGTTCTATCACAGAACGTCATATACATATACCTATATATATGTATATGTATCTTTAACTCTTATCATAAGCTATTAAAATTTTTTACGTGAATATTATGAATATTTTTACCACCTAATATCATTTACCTCAAGAGCTGGAAACATATTTACGTCTGCTGAATTTGAAGCATATAAGAATTCAGTAAATACATATTGTCTGAATTAATAAATGACTGAATTAGACATTGAAATGAGTCATTAAGCAGTGTAGAATTAAGGGCCTGTAGTGGGGAAATTTTGGCTATGCGAGACATTCTAATATATGTACATGTAGTAATTGAGCATTACATCTAGTGCATGTTTACTTCTCTGTCTCCATTTAATGAAATATAAAGGTCTTGATGGCAGTGACTGTCTTCTTTATCATTGAGTTCCAAGTGCCTAAAAGAGATTCCTTAGTATTCATTCATTCATTCACTGAGAAATTATTTATTGAACACCTACTGTGTACCACGCATAATCCTTCAGTGCCAGGAGTACAACAGTGGGATAGTGCAGATGAAGATCCTGCCTGGTAAAGCTCAGTACTTTGTACAATAAAAGATGCATGAACAGGTAGCATGCATGATGGTGACAAGTACTACAGAGAAAGATAAAGCAGGTTAATGAAGATAAGTAATACTGGGATGATGAAATCTGGGTTGTTATTTTAGAGATGAGGTAAGAAAGAGCCTCTCTAATAAGGTAACAAGCCAAAAAGAGTTGAAGAATCAAGACAAGTAGTTAATCTAAGGAGAAGTATTTTAGGAAGAGAGAAAGGTCACTGCAAAGCCTTCAGGTGGGAAAGGGCTAGGAAAGCTTGAGGAATGTCTGGAGGCTTGAGTGGCTGGTATGGGGTGATCTAGGAGGAGAGTTGGGATGAGTTCAGAGTTGATATAGGGGCCAGATCATTTATGTCTTTTGGGTTCACTTCTATTCCCTCTCCATTTATTACAAAGCAATCCCAGTGATCTTATTAAAATGCAAATTGGAACATGTCAAGATCTTATTTCAAAAGTTTTGTTGGCTTCTCATTACTTAAGGAAAACAGAAAAATCCTTAATATTCCTATAAGACTCTGCATAAATTATCCCCAATTTACCTCCAAGGCCTTCTCTACTGCCACCCTTGCTTTCAATTCTCTCCTCTCAGACACTCTTCTGTCTCATAAATGCTGTTTTTCACCCCACCGCAGGAAAGCTGCCTGAGATATGTTCTCAGTCTAAAACGCTTCCTCTTCTTTCACAACTTCCTTCTTTCACTGGCTGCTTCCTACGTATTGTTCAGATGTCATCTTAAGTATTATTACTTTGGAGAGGCCTTCCCTAATTACTCAGTTTATGACCACCTGCACTACACAGTAGCTCTCTGTTTAATTATGTGTCAAATGTTGATTTCTCTCACTAGTTCATAAACTTTGTAGAAACAAGAATAGTATCTGACAAAGGATATTACCCCAGTACCTAGCATGATACAGGTATATAGTGGATGCTTGATTATACTTTTGGTTGGGTAAATAAATGGAAGAATGAAAGAATGATGTGTTAAGTAAAAAACTAACAAACAAAAAAAACAAATGCCACATGTGTTCTTATATAGTGCTGTCAAGAGGTTTCTGGCAAATTAATTCTTAAGTCTTGATGCTCAGAATAAACTTTGATTTCTTTCATACCACCTCTGCAACTCCATGGAAAGGAAGGATCACACTGGTACTCTGAAGACCACAGGCTTTAATTACACAAATAATAATAAGTTGTCATTATTATTAAAGACTTGTTTTATTTTCCTAAAACTGTCATTAATCAGCTGATGATTTCTATATCTTAAAAACATAGCTATTATATTCCTGTACCAGTGTTTATGATAAGAAAGTTGTACACAATAATCTATCCTGTTTCATTTCCCCAGTCTATGACTCATAGGGAAAAATCTAAGACTTTTAAAACTCAGAAGAATGCATATAGCAGGTAATGGCATGAGCAATGATTAATATTTTCAAATACTCTGTTTACCATCTTATGTCAAGTGCTCAAACCATGCAGATGCAAAATAAACATCTGTAAAGCAAAGGAACACGTTAAATCAATTAATGAATTCTATAATCAGTTCTTTGAATTTAGTATTCTAGATGAAAATGTTATTATGCATGCACATACTTCTCTTACCTAAGACAAAGAGACTTTGTTGTTGCTGTTGTTGTTAAAGTAAAAGCTGAATGGCCATCATCAAAAAATCTACGAACAATAAATGCTGGAGAGGGTGTGGAGAAAAGGGAGCCCTCTTGCACTGCTGGTGGGAATGTGAATTGGTACAGCCACTATGGAGAACAGTATGGAGGTTCCTTAAAAAACTACAAATAGAACTACCATACGACCCAGCAATCCCACTACTGGGCATATACCCTGAGAAAACCATAATTCAAAAAGAGTCATGTACCACAATGTTCACTGCAGCTCTATTTACAACAGCCAGGACATGGAAGCAACCTAAGTGTCCATCGACACATGAATGGATAAAGAAGATGTGGCACATATATATGATGGAATATTAGCCAGAAAAAGAAACAAAATTGAGTTATTTGTAATGAGGTGGATGGACTTAGAGTTTGTCATAGAGAGTGAAGTAAGTCAGAAAGAGAAAAACAAATACCGTATGCTAACACATGTATATGGAATCTTAAAACAAAACAAAACCGGTTCTGAAGAACCTAGGGGCAGGACAGGAATAAAGACGCAGATGTAGCGAATGGGCTTGAGGACATGGGGAGGGGGAAGGGTAAGCTGGGACAAAGTGAGAGAGTGGCATGGACATATATACAGTACCAAATGTAAAATAGATAGCTAGTGGGAAGCAGCCGCATAGCACAAGGATATTAGCTTGGTGCTTTGTGTCCACCTAGAGGGGTGGGATAAGGAGGGTGGGATGGAGACGCATTTGGGGAGGGTAATTATTTAGAATAACTAAACATGAATTTTTTTTGAATGTAGCCCCTGGGCAATGAATGAGATTTTGAGTTTCTTATACAATATGTAAAATTGAAATTACACCACTGAGGGCGAGACTCTGAAAGAACTGTGGCAAAAAGCACTTTAATTTAATGCTGCTGACTTTGTTCTCTGTTTTTATGTTCATTTGCTGGAGTGCAAGACGTGCTTGACACAGTGGGTTTTTTCCCTGATGTATTTAATGTGATATATTTGCCTGAATTATTCCTGTATCATGGCTGATAATATTGAACACTAAAATAAAACCTAGCTGGAAACCAAATAAATAAATAAATAAATAAATAAAAGCTGTTTGATTCAAAATAGAAAAATCAATGATATTTTTAATGGATACATTAAAATGTTTAAAACCACTGATTAAGTATAAGATATAAACCTTCCAGTTATTTTTATCTGTGAAATTCAGAAATCCACTGCACTTCATTTGCAACAATTCTGATACTAAGGTCTATTTTCTTTTAGTATTTTGCAGACAATTTATCCAGAGTGACCCCACTACACAGTGATTTACAGACTCACCAGTTTTATAAATTCACAATAATTTCCCACAGATTTACACAATAGCAATATTATCAGTCACCCTTTCCTTGGAGAAATATTTCAAAAGATGCAGGTCAATAACTTTAATGGCTATTTCTACCATCATTGAGAAAACTGTTATTGATTTCAAATGATATATACTCCAGTCCATATCTAATCCATCATTACTATCTACAGCCTACAGATTTATAGAAATAATCTCAAATTATTTCAATAGAAGACAAGATATGCCCATATCTGTATAAATTCTGGGGCAGGCAAGTGTGAATAATTCCCTTCTTCTAAAATCATATGTTCTTCATTTTATTAGAAAGGCATATTATGATGAAGTTTCCTCACAGCTTTGTTGAAGCCAACTGGAAGCCTACTTTTGTTCTCCTGACAAATTTGTGCATCTGAGGGGACAGGTGGGGTGGGGCTGTCCAAATACAAACTAAGTAGATCTGTTTACAATAAAAAGAGACTGAGAGGCACTTTTCAACATAGGAATTCTTGGACTTTTTTCTATAAGAATAGCCTCTATTAAAATAGGAATAGTTCTCATTTATGCAGAAAGCAGACATGTTGCCAAAAGAACTAAATTGTTTATTTCCTTATTGCATATAAAAATTTTCATTTGCTCCTTTCTTTTGCTTGAGCCTCCCAGTCTGTCTCTAGTTAGATTAGAACAATTTCAGCGGAAGAAAGAACTGTTTAAATTTGGCAATAAGAAGGGTTTATGAAAGTTGCAATATTTTTTTTTGACTATCAATCCTTGGAATGTCTCTTGATTCTATATCTCTATATTTCTGAACCACAAAAGTGACTTTATTCATATATCATTTTTCCATTTGTACTAGGAAATGTTTTTTTCTAGGCTGTCAGGGATTTCCACTTGAATCCTGTTTCATTTGTGCATTCTTTGTTTCTGGGTGATAGGGATTGAAGGTTTCTTAAGTATTTTATAATTAAATCTAAATGAAACATGAATCACTCAGTGTGCTTGGTTTGTATTAAGCCTGTGAGTTGTTCGAAGTTATAATTTTACTTACCCTGGAACTGTCCACAAATTAAAATGTTACTTCTAAACAAAAAGGCATTGTTTCCCCCAAATAAAGAAATCTCTATTTATATTTATATTCCCATATCTGCTATTATTTCTTGTGGCTTTCCAAAGGTCTGAAACTCTTTGAGATATATACTGACATTCTGTATCTCAACTCATCTTAGCACAAAGATCACTCTGTGGTAAGATGAAGACCTTGCCCCTTTTAGGATAAATGCCCTCAAATTTTAGGGACAAAGGTCAGCATCTAGATGTGCCTTATTGGGATTAAAATACCAGTTGTATCAGTTATCATCAGAACCTGAAGATGCTTAGTGGTAAAAAAAAAATGTGGATGGATGTTTTAGGGAAGGTCTCTAGGCAGGAATGAAATGGTGATCTCTGTCATTATGTGTCAGATTTAGGAGGAACTCAGGAATGCCTCCATTTTCTAATATTTTAAAGCTTTAACATAACTTTACATATGCATTATTTTACACAGGAGCACCACATACAAAAGAGATAGAAGTGGCACTGCTCTTAAAAATGTGTTCTCCCACCCATTTACATCTTTCTTTGTCTTCCTACCAGCCTACCCACAACCCTCAGGCTTGTTTCACAATTATTTATTTAGTCCAAACCCCTCATTTTGCCTCAGAAACACAGAAGGATTAAATAACACAGTTAAGTTTTCACACAAAGACGGGAATATCCCTCTTCTTTCTTCTCTGTTTAAACCAGACAAAACAAATCAATGAAAAAACAACCAATGAAACAAGAAAACTAAAAACAAGACAAGCAAAAAATAATCTAGTACCTAAGCACACAGCTCGAGAGCTGAAGTGCCTGAGTCTGAGTCTTCATTCTGCCACTTACAGGTGGTATGTATGACTTTGGACAGCTTACTAAAGTCCTTTGTGTCTCAATTTCCTAATTTATAAAATGGAGTTAATAAAAGTACTTACTTTATACTGTTACTGTGAAAATTAAAGGTGAATATTTGTAAAGTTTTTAGAACATTATCTAATACATAATAAGTACTATATAGCATTTATTAAATATATTTATAAAATAAAATATACAAAAATGCATGCATTGTATACATCTAGTTTAACAAATAATTATAAAGCAAACACCCATGTAACTATGTAAACTATGTAAAGTCTCCAGCCCCAGAAAAATGGTCCCCTACTCCCACCATGCACAGTCTCAACGGCAAACTCCTCCCTTTTCCTTAAAAAATTCCATGAAAAATAGTCAGTTATTATCTATTATGCCTTCTTAAATAATCATTTTCTTGCTTTCCTTTATATTTTTGCTACTTATGTATGCATCTCTAAACAATATGGTTTATTTTCCATTTCTGAAATTTATATAAATAGAATCAGATTGTATCACACTATTTTGAAATTATCTCAGGACTAGAAATTTCATCTCAGTTGCACTTTGCTTATTTTCATTGCTATAAAGTATTTTATGATTATATTCCATTTATTTATGAATTTATCTAAATATTAGATGTTTGGGTTGTGTCCAGTTTTGTTTGCTGTCATGGATAAGGCTGCTATGGATTAGTTGTCACATGACACTGCTGTATATGAGAATGAATGGGTTCTCTAAGCACTGTGGTATGCACATTTTCAAATTTATTAGATAATACTCGTTTTTTCAAAAGTATCTGTACCAATTTACACTTTCAAAGTAGATATATGAACACTGTGATTGTTCCACCTATTAGTTACTGATTGCTACACATACACTTCTCTAAAACTGGACTTAAAATCACAATAGTGATTTATCATCTCTCACATTTTCTGTGCCTCGGGAATTAAAGAGCTGCTCAGTTGGGCGGTTCTGGCTCAGAGTCTTACGTTAGGTCAAATCAAATGCCATCTGGAACTGTAGTCTCATAAAAGCTTGCCGGGGGTAAGAAGATTCACTTCACAAGTGGTTCATTCAGGTGGTAGGCAAATTCAGGTGCCGGCTGATAGTCGGGTGCTTCACTTCCACGTGGGCCTCTTCGCAAGGCTGCTTTTTTTTTTTTTTTTTTTTTTTTGCGGTATTCGGGCCTCTCACTGTTGTGGCCTCTCCCGTTGCGCAGCACAGGCTCCGGATGCGCAGGCCCAGCGGTCATGGCTCACAGGCCCAGCCTCCCAGCGGCATGTGGGATCTTACTGGACCGGGGCACGAAGCCGTGCCCCCTGCATCGGCAGGCGGACTCTCAACCACTGTGCCACCAGGGAAGCCCAAGGCTGCTTTTAATGTCCTGCGAATGGCATGGTGGCTGGTTTTCCCCAGAATGAATGGTCCAAGCGAGCAAGACAGAAACTCCGATACCCTTTGTAACCTAGTCTCAAAAGACACACATTACTTCTGCCTAATTATATTGGTCACACAGGCCAGCCTTGGTTCAGTTTGGAGGGCTTTACAAAAGGTGTTAATATCAGGAAGTAGAGCTTGTTGGCTGCCATCTTGGAAGCTGGATCCCACACTCCACATTCTTCCAACACTTAATATTGTCAGACATTTAACACGTTTTGTAGTTTTAATTTGGATTTTCCTCATTACTAACAAAATTAACAATTTTCACATGTTTATTGGCATTCATATTTTATGTTTTGTGAAGTATGTAATGTTTTGTTTCTTCTTTTATGGCCAATTATGTATTTTGTCATGTGACAAAGACTCTAAGACTCCTGGACAGTCCTTTAAAATAGTGTGACAAATTCAAATCACAATTTTTTGTCTCAAAGCATGGTCTGATATACAAGGATTTCTAAACATGTGGTAAAATAATTTTTATTTCTAGTAGTTGCAGGGCTGACATAGTTGACAGCCAAACCCAAAGTTCTCTATGTTGATCCCTGAATTGAAATATCATTGAATTCATATTTTTTATAGGTTTCTTACATAAAATTTGGGGAACAGAGTAATAAAAATAGGGATCCAAAACCTGCAATAAATAGATAGATTAAAAAAAACCAAAAAACTCATAGCATAGAAACAGCAAGCCCCACTGAACCTTCCTTGCAAACAGAAGCATCCTGTCTTGTTTCAGTATAACTCCTTCATCTAAGAAAATTACTTTGCAATGGACTTAGAAAGCCAATTCTCTTCACTCCCCACATCCACAAGCCCTAATTTTCTAAATACGTATTTCTAGAGGTAGATGTCAATGTGGTTGTTTGGGGGAGAATGCTGGATGATTGCTGTCTTTCTATGTCTCCTCTTACTGGCACTATTATGCTCAAGCATTCTGATTCTGCCCAGCAACAGCAAAAGGCTCAGAGGCACCTAGAATCCACATCCATTCTTCTCAGGCAACTTATAATAAATACTCATGAGGCCATGTAGTTTGACAGAGGGATATTAATGCAGCAGCAGGAGATATACTAGGAAGGTGGATGACATGTTTATGCAGCTTAACTTACATTGGCTTTCACCATATGCCTAAACCTGGGCTCAGAGATATCACTTCTATTAGATGGTAAATATTTGATGGGCCTGCTTTAATATGTGGCTAGGGATAAGTTAAGGAAGGACAGCATAGGTTTCACAGTCAACTAGTGTCTTATGGTCAGGTATTCCATCTCTATCAGTGCCAAGCAGCATATCTGGAGCTTCTTCTCAAAGTAAAATTTTACTTCCTGAAGAGGGCACTGGAATGTTCAAGAATTCCTAAGCACCACTGCTGCGACTCTCCCACTGGGGACTGGCACAACTTCCAGAAATAATGTGAATCTACTGTAGACATTTCAAGCAGTATTGGATCCACTGAAAACTTAGGGCCAAATGACAGAGTTGCTTATTTGTGTTTCTGTTTACCTATATGGAGATGAGCAGAATCTGGCAGAAAAATAAGTTCACAAAAAGTGGTAAGGGCTAAATGTACTTATTTATTCCTATAAAGAGATTATATTTGGTTCAGTGAATGACAGGTTTCCTGCTGAATCCATCTGTCTATGGCAGCATCCAGCTATAGAGTTAAGGTGGGATTACTCCGACATTTTTCAAGGCTTTGGGATGAGGTTAATATCTCAAATATCCTGAGGAATACAGCACTTCTTTTCATTTATCACTTTGGTAACCAAGCTCCAGGGACTTCCATTTGATGCTTTTTATCACAGTATCAATTACTCAAGGGGAAAATGTAAAGTTTCTCTCAATTCCGACTGTATACTGGGAAACAGGAGAAACAGCAGATAGATAATTTAGGGTCTATAGTCAAGCAGATTTGGATTAAAATGGTACCAGCTGATCCTTAAAACCGATACTCTGAATGGTGAGGCACTGTAAAAATACTGTCTTCACAAAGGAATTATAACTTGCAGCCATTGTTGAATAACTCCTGCGGGATCTAGGTAGCTTTCTTTTCCCAGTGCACAGTTGCTCTGGTAATTGGTCACAAATCTCTTTGGAGAGTGTTAAATGAAGGATTCATAATAAATATCAGAGAACATCTCTTTAAGAGCATTATGGCTCAACTTTGTTCTCGGGGTTCTGAGGTGTGAAAAAATGTAAGTATGAGAAATAATGTAAGTATTGTTCTTTGGAGGTGAAGTTAAGAGATATTTATTAATTTCCACCCCAAGAATTCCATGATTAATTAAATACTACCAAGGATATTAGACAATTCTGGACATTAGGCAATTCTGTCTATACATTAGTCAATCAACTTGCCTCTCAGTTATGTAGCTTTTATTGGTTTCTATTCCCATGAGGTTGTCCCATACTAAGGGAATTTTTCCCTGACATTATCTCCCACCAAGAGAATCTGTTATTAAATAGGATTATGGTACTTTATTAAATATGTTGAGCAGTGTATTAGTTTTCAAAATTAGCTGTATAGATTTTGTATTAGAAAACTAATGACCATAAACTCAGAAACTTAAAACAACACAAATTTATTATTTGTAGTTCAGAAATCTGAGATGGATCTCATCGTGATAAAATCAAGGTGTCAGCAGGGATGCATTCCTTTCTGGTGGCTGAGGGGAATCTGTTTCTTTGCCTTTTATACATCTACAAGTTGAACCTCATTCCTTGGCTGATGACCTTCATCCTCCATCTTCAAAAGCCAGCCATTGTATCACCCTGAACTTATTTGCATAATCACATTTCTTTGTCTTACTTGATTCCTCTGTCTTACTTTCTCAATAAGGGCCCTTGTGTTTACATTAGTCCCACCTGGATAATCCAGGATAATCACCCTATTTTAAAGTCATGTCATTAGAATCTTATTTTCATCTGCTAACTTAATTCTCCTTTGCCATGTAGCTTAACATATACAAAGTTTCCAGGATTAGGATTTAGCAATCTTTGTTGGACTCATGATTCTGCCTCCATAGCAGTGCTAATCAAGCACTTAACAAACATTCAATAATTATATGTATTTTCAGCTTGACGAATATAATTGCGAAGGAAAACAAAGCAATTTCAGGAATAACCCCTATCTTTTTTTTTTTTTTTTTTTTTGCGGTACGCGGGCCTCTCACTGTTGTGGCCTCTCCCGTTGCGGAGCACAGAGCTCAGCGGCCATGGCTCATGACCCCAGCCGCTCCGCGGCATGTGAGATCTTCGCGGACCGGGGCACGAACCTGCGTCCCCTGCATCGGCAGGCGGACTCTTAACCACTGCGCCACCAGGGAAGCCCAAACCCGCATCTTTGATGTTAAGAACATAACTCACTTCTTGGCACTGTTTCCATGTTGCATATGGAAAACGTTCTTGAACATTTCATGTGATTGGATTGCTATTTGCTTTAAAGCAGTGGCCTGTATTATCCTAAACACTGATATCAATTTATGTCCCCCAAATCAAGGGGGCATATGCCTCCTTTATCCTCGGAAATTTACTATAAAACCTTTGGGCATTGTACATTCTTATTCTTTCACCTCTCCAGCAGGGTCTTTCTCTAGCCATTATAGGGCAGAGGTAAATAATCCTTTCTAGACAAATCTAAGTTATATAAACCATACTTCTATTATAGCATTAATCCACCGAATCCTATTTTATCCCCCATATTTCTCCTATTAATTAGTTCCTTGATCTCAGAAATGATGTATTATTCACCTTTCTAGTCACATGGCCTAAAATTGCAGGTTGAAGTTAACAGAGGCTTAATTTCTACAAAAGAATAAATCACAGAATTTTTTAATAGTCAATGCAAAAGCAGTGCTGTAAATTGAGATGTAATACAAAATATTGATTATTAAGAGAATAGAAGTATAAGTGTTTACTGTTTTTAAAGGAGTTCTTTGAAATTAGGTAAAATATATTAAAATAATTGAGAATAGGGAATAGCTTCCAGGATAATGCTCTCCAATTTGTATATAGCTTTCTGAAAGAAATTCTCTGTGACACATACTTTCACCTGACATAGGTTAATTTTAGTTGATATTGGGGTTAAGGCATTTGAATCTTTTTTGAGTAAAATATCATTATCCTGCAATTTGTATAACTGGGGTTTCATTTACTAATGACAATAAGAGTTATATTCATTAAAGGGAGGGGAATCTCAAAATTAGAATGTTATTATTGATCAAATTAATATGGCTATTTCTAAGTAATTAACATTGATCATATTCTGGATCAAAGGAACATTTTGCAAATTACTTCACAGTAGCCCCAGAATACAGATATAGCCAATTCAGTTGTTCATAGAAAATCACTGATGTTTTCTAAATTTCTATCAATAAGTGATTTGCATTAGCTTTGAATTTTAGATAATTTAAATTCTTAATTCTTAATTATATAACTTGCCAATTATTAAGTCATCATTCAAATGACACTTTAAGAATTGCTCTTTCCAAAAAGGAAGATAAGTGACGACCATTTTATGAAAGATTTTAGTGAGTACCTCCAGAACCTTCATTGAAATTCCATCTGAAGTATACATAACATATATTACTATGCACTCACTGAACAAAATAAATATTTATTGAACTAAAATTAACTATTGAACTTATAGTTTCCTCTCCAGAATGTAGAAAACCGGGAGGAACTCCCACTCTTAAATGAAAAAGAGTTGAACTAACTTCAAATTAATGACTTTTTTGATCTAATCAGAAAGCTGTAGTTACAGAATAAACTGACCCCAAATTTAAGAAGAGATACTGTCTACAGGAGGAGGTGCTGAAAGTCACCCAACTGAGGTAAAGACAATCACACACCAGTAAGAAGTTGTTGAAACTGTGAAACCCTTGGGGGGCTGCAGAAATTGGGGAGAGTTTGTACCCTCTTGTCAGTTCTTTCTCCACAAACCTTCTGGGAGCCCACCAAAAAGATTTGAAAGAGCCCAGAGCTGTGCCATTGTGGTGCATATCTGGAGGAGGGGACCAGCAGCCATAAGGTAGGGGCAAGTAACTCCTACTGGATCCTTCCCTTTAACTCCATCACAAAACAGTATGTTGCAAAGGAAGAGTAATTCTCTTGGCTTTAGTTGGTGAACATTCATTTCAGGTGAGGGAAAGTAATTCTCTTGGCTTTAGTTGGTGAACATTCATTTCAGGTGAGGGAAAGCAATGAGGAGGGAAGGATAAAGCTACCTTCTGGAGGAAGGAGTAAAATTAAGCGCTGAGCCCAAAATTTCAGGCAGGGAAGGAAAAGAATTATAAAGCTATATCCCCTGGAGTCATGGACATGGTGCATTCCTGAGACTGAATCTTAAACTCAAGAACACAGACTATTTCCCTCCACACCATCACCAACCCAGATGGTTTGAATTACAATGACAAACCATACTACTAGGAGGACAGGAGAAGAATAGCATACAAAAATACTGTCTCTGAGTCACAGAACAAAGGGAAACCTAAAATTCAGAATCAAATGAATTTTGCTCTGATAAAGCACCAGCCACCCTAGATAAAGGTCTCTGTAAATTAGAAGACTATGTTGCATTGATGGAAATCATGGCAAGAACAAATCTCAAATGCAGCCCAACTCCTGAGCTACATTAATAAAACTGAACCAAAAGCCTAGCAGAAGGAAAGCTGTGACTATTCTGAGGCATAAAACTATGACCTCAGTGTCTACTGCTCTAAATAAAATGTCCAGTTTTCAAAAAGAAAATTATAAGGCACTCAAAAAGACAAAGAAAAAAAAAGTGAAACAAACAAAAACACTCTCAAAAGAACGTGACATCATGATAACCAGATTCAGATGTGAGAGAGATGTTACAACTATCTGACTACCTAATGGTGAATTTAAGATAACTATGATTAATGTATTCAAAACTCTAAGAACTCTAATGGAATAGGAGGATAACATGCATGATCAGATGGGTAATTTCAGCAGAGAAATGGAAATTATAAAATAATCAAAGAAAAATTGAAGAAATTAAAAACACATAATAGAGAGAAAGAAAGCCTTCAATAAGTTCATCAGTATAATCAATACAGCCAAGGAAAGAATCAGTGAACTTAATGATTATTCAATAGGAATTACCCAAGCTGAAACACAAAGAAAAATGTCAGAATGGGGAGCAAAAGCAGGACATGAACAGCTGTGGAACTATATCAAGTGTCCTAACATATGTGTGATTGTAATCCCAGGAGCAGAAAGAGAGAAAAGGCCAGAAGAAATATTTGGGAAAGTAATGGCTGAGAATTTTCTAAAATTATTCTTGAGGAGTCCAGCTCCTGTCCAAAAACTTATGTGTAATTTTTCAGGCCTGACCATAGATTATTGCAAAGGCTTTATCCAACAGGCCTCACAGGGTAAAGCTGCTCTCCCCACATCAGACTTGATGAACAGCCAATGCATTGTAGTCTCCAAGGGATTTGCAGTCAGGACTCACTCAGGCCCCTGTGACTGGCCATGCTCTTATGCACATCTGCATTTGTAGCCAAGGCACCTCCATTTGAAGGTCTAATCAGTACAACTTGAAGACATTTGTCTCCACTCTGACTCAGTACTCAGTACTTTTCCACTCGTAGCTCATCCTCTCTTCTTCTCCCTGATTCCTGGGTACATAAAACTGCAGGATTCATTTTTTCAGGGCTCCCCCAACAGGGAGAAGATCCCCGTGTCTGGGCTGATCCACCTGGCCCTCAACTGACATACTATTCCATTGGGGAAAAAGGCACAAGGTAAATGATTAGAGGCTTGGTTATTTACATTTTGAATTCTTACTTTAGTCAGCTACTCCAACAACTGGAATGTCAGCTCTCTCCTATATCAGCAGAGCTACAGACAAATGACAGACATGAAAACACAGATTCAAAATGCTCAAAGAATATGAAGAATGAAAAATACAAAGAAATAAAGAGACAATATGTCCAGACCTAGACATATTATATTGAAACTTTTGGAAAAAAAAAAAAGGGAAAAAAGCATGAAGGCACTGAGATAAAATGAAGAATTATTGAAGACATCTTGGGAATCACACAAGTCAAAAACAAAGGGATGACATCTTAAAAGTGCTTAAAGGAAAAGAAATAAACCTCTATTTACAATAATATAACTAGTGACTCTTTCAAATATGAAAGTAAAATAAAGAAAGTCTCAAACAAAAACCTAGAGAATCCATGCCAGTAGACCTACTAGAAAATAAATGGTAACAAAAACTCTTCTGTTAGAGAGAATATGGTATCAGACTGAAAGTTGGGTCTATAAAAGAGAAGTGAATGGTGCGGCAATAAAATAGAAAAAGACAAAATTAATTTTCCTATTTTAATTGTTAAAATACTGTCCAAAGTAATACAGTAGAAATGTATTATATATATATTTATAGCATATATAAAATGAGAATATGAAAACAATAGCATAAAGGATGGAGGGAGAAATTAGAAATATAATACAAGTTATTACTCTCTATGTAGAGTAGGATAATATTTGAATTTGGACTATGATAACTTAAAGTACAATATTACATTAGTTTCAGGTATATTACATAGTGATTTGACATTTGCATATATTATGAAATGATCACCACAATAAGTCTAGTGACAATCTATCCTCATACAAAGTTATTAAAATATTATTGACCATATACCATATGCTGTATATTACATCCCCAAGGCTTACTTATTTTATAACTGGAGGTATATACCACTTAATACCCTTCACCTATTTCACACCCTTACCTCCCTCACCTCTGCTAACCACCTATTTATTCTCTGTATCTCTGAGTCTGGTTTCATTATGTTTTCTTTATGTTTGTTTATATGTTTGATATTTATGTTTGTTTATGTTTGTTTATGTTTGTTTATATGATTCCACATATAAGTGAGATCCTATGGTAGATATATTTCTCTTATTTTACTTAGCATAATAATCTTTAGATTCATGTATGCTATCACAACTGGCAATATTTCATTTTTTATGGCTAAGTAATATTCCATTATGAGAGAGAGAAAGATGGACACTTTGGTTCCATCTCTTCCTTCTATATTGTTGGACACTTTGGTTCCACCTCTTGCTTCCATATCTTGACTACAGAAAATGATTCCACAATGAACACTGATATGCACATCTTTTTTTTTTTTTTTTTTTTGCGGTATGCGGGCCTCTCACTGTTGTGGCCTCTCCCATTGCGGAGCACAGGCTACAGACGTGTAGGCTCAGCGGCCATGGCACACAGGCCCAGCCGCTCTGCGGCATGTGGGATCCTCCCGGGCCGGGGCATGAACCCATGTCCCCTGCATCAGCAGGCGGACTCTCAACCACTGCGCCACCAGGGAAGCCCCATGTCTTTTACAATTAGTGTTTTTATTTTCTTCTGGTAAACACATAGAAGTGAAATCACTACATAATATAGCAGTTCTATTTTTTTTTTTTTTTTTGGGTTACGTGGGCCTCCTGTTGTAGAACACAGGCACGGGCCTAGCCACTCCACGGCATGTGGGATCTTCCTGGACCGGGGCATGAACCCGTGTCCCCTGCATCGGCAGGCAGACTCTCAACCACTGTGCCACCAGGGAAGCCCAGCAGTACTATTTTTAAATTTTTAAGGAACCTCCATGATGTTTTCCATAGTGACTGCACTAACTTCCAATCCCAAAAACAGTGCACAAGAGTTTCCTTTTAATTCACATCCTTGACAAAATCTGTTATTTGTTGTCTTTTGATGAAAGCCATTCTGACAGATGTGAACTGGTATTTCACTGTGGTTTATTTTGCATTTGCCTGATGATAAGTGGAATGTCGAGCATCTTTTCATGTGCCTGTTGGCTATCTATAGGTCTTCTTTGGAAGAATGTCTATTCAGGTCCTCTGTCCATTTTTTTTTTTAACATCTTTATTGGAGTGTAATTGCTTTACAGTGGTGTGTTAGTTTCTGCTTTATAACAAAGTGAATCAGCTATACATATAGATATATCCCCATATCTCCTCCCTCTTGCGTCTCCCTCCCATCCTCCCTATCCCACCCCTCTAGGTGGTCACAAAGCACCGAGTGATCTTCCTATGCTAAGCAGCTGCTTCCCACTAGCTATCTATTTTACATTTGGTAGTCCATGCCACTCTCTCACTTCGCCCCAGCTTACCCTTCCCATTCCCCGTGTCCTCAAGTCCCTTCTCTACGTCTGTGTCTTCATTCCTCTCCTGCTCCTATGTTTTCAAAACCATTTTTATTTTTTCTAGATTCCATATATATGTGTTAGCATATGGTATTTGTTTTTCTCTAACTGACTTCACTCTGTGTGACAGACTCTAAGCCCATCCACCTCGCTACAAATAACTCAATTTCGTTTCTTTTCATGGCTGAGTAATATTCCATCATATATATATGCCACATCTTCTTTATCCATTCATCTGTTGATGGACACTTAGGTTGCTTCCATGTCCTGGCTATTGTAAATAGAGCTGCAATGAACATTGTGGTACATGACTCTTTTTGAATTATGGTTTTCTCAGTATATGCCCAGTAGTGGGATTGCTGGGTCCTATGGTAGTCCTATTTTTAGTTTTATAAGGAACCTCCATACTGTTCTCCAGAGTGGCTGTATCAATTTACATTCCCACTAACAGTGCAAGAGGGTTCCCTTTTCTCCACACCCTCTCCAGCATTTATTGTTTGTAGATTTTTTGATGATGGCCATTCTGACTGGTGTGAGATGATACCACATTGTAGTTTTGTCTTGCATTTCTCTAATGATTAGGGATGCTGAGAATCCTTTCATATGGTTGGCAATCTGTATATCTTCTTTGGAGAAATGTCTATTTAGATTCCTCTGCCTATTGGGTTGTTTGTTTGTTGATATTGAGCTGCATGAGCTGCTTGTAAATTTTGGAGATTAATCCTTTGTAGGATTATTTTCTCCCATTCTGAGGGTTGTCTTTCTGTTTTGGTTATGGTTTCCTTTGCTTTGCAAAAGATTTTAAGTTTCATTAGGTCCCATTGGTTTATTTTTGTTTTTATTTCCATTTCTCTAACAGGTGGGTCAAAAAGGATGTTGGTGTCATTTATATCGTACAGTGTTCTGCCTATGATTTCTCCTAAGAGTTTTACAGTGTCTGGCCTTACATTTAGGTCTTTAATCAATTTTGAGTTTATTTTTGTGTATGGTGCCAGGGAGTATTCTAATTTCATTCTTTTACATGTAGCTGTCCAGTTTTCCCATCACCACTTAATGAAGAGGCTGTCTTTTCTCCATTATATATTCTTGCCTCCTTTATCAAAAATAAGGTGATCATATGTGTAAGGGATTATCTCTGGACTTCCTATCCTGTTCCATTGATCTATATTTCTGTTTTTGTGCCAGTACCATACTGTCTTGATTACTGTAGCTTGGTAGTATAGTCTGGAGGCTGATTCCTCCAGCTCCGTTTTTCTTTCTCAAGATTGCCTTGGCTATTAGGGGTCTTCTGTGTTTCCATACAAATTGTGAAATTTTTTGTTCTAATTCTGTGAAAAATAACATTGGTAGTTTGATAGGGATTGCATTGAATCTGTAGAATGATTTGGGTAGTATAGTCATTACCACAATGTTGATTCTTTCAATCCAAGAACATGGTATATCTCTTCATCTGTTTGTATAATCTGCAATTTCTTTCATCAGTGTCTTATAGTTTTCTGCATACAGGTCTTTTGTCTCCTTAGGTAGGTTTATTCCTAGGTATTTTATTCTTTTTGTTGCAATGGTAAATGGGAGTGTCTCCTTAATTTCTCTTTCAGATTTTTCAGCATTAGTATATAGGAATGCAAGAGATTTCTGTGCATCAATTTTGTATCCTGCTACTTTACCAAATTCATTGATTGGCTCTAGTAGTTTTCTGGTAGCATCTTTAGGATTCTCTATGTATAGTATCATGTCATCTGCAAACAGTGACAGCTTTACTTCTTCTTTTCCAAACTGGATTCCTTTTATTTCTTTCTCTTCTCTGATTGCTGTGCCTAAAACTTCCAAAACTATGTTGAATAGTAGCGGTAGGGTGGACAACTTTGTCTTGTTCCTGATCTTAGAGGAAATTGTTGCAGTTTTTCACCATTGAGAATGATGTTGGCTATGGGTTTGTCATATATGGCCTTTATTATGTTGAGGTAAGTTCCCTATATGACTACTTTCTGGAGGGTTTTTATCATAATTGGGTGTTGAATTTTGTCGAAAGCTTTTTCTGCATCTATTGAGATGATCATATGGTTTTTCTCGTTCAAATTGTTAATATCTTTATCACATTGATTGATGTGCATATATTGAAGAATCCTTGAAGTGCTGGGATAAACCCCAATTTATCACGGTGTATGATCCTTTCAATGTGCTGTTGGATTCTGTTTGCTAGCACTTTTTTGAGGATTTTTGCATCTATGTTCATCACTGATATTGCCCTGTAGTTTTCTTTCTGGGTGACATCTTTGGATTTGGTATCAGGGTGCTTGTGGCCTCATAGAATGAGTTTGGGAGTGTTCCTCCCTCTGCTGTATTTTGGACGACTTTGACAAGTATAGGTGTTAGTTCTTCTCTAAATGTTTGATAGAATTTGCCTGTGAAACCATCTGGTCCTGGTCTTTTGTTTGTTGAAAGATTTTTAATCACAGTCTCCAGTTCACTGTTTGTAATTGGTCTGTTTTTATTTTCTATTTCTAACTGGTTCAGTCTCAGAAGGTTGTGCTTTTCTAAGAATTTGTCCATTTCTTCCAGGTTGTCCATTTTATTGGCATACAGTTGCTTATCGCAATCTCTCAAGATCCTTTGTATTTCCTCAGTGTCAGTTTTTACTTCTCCTTTTTCATTTCTAATTCTATTGAATTGAGTATTCTCCATTTTTTTCTTGATGAGTCTGCCTAATGCTTTATCAATTTTGTTTATCCTCTCAAAGAGCCAGCTTTTAGCGTTATTGATCTTTGCTATAGTTTCCTTCATTTCTTTTTCATTTATTTCTGATCTGATCTTTATGAATTTCTTCCTTCTGCTAACTTTGCAGTTTTTGTGTTCTTCTTTCTCTAACTGATTTAGGTGTAAGGTTAGCTTGTTTATTTGAGATGTTTCTTGTTTCTTGAGGTAGGATTGTTTTGCTATAAACTTCCCCTTAGAACTGCTTTTACTGCATCCCATAGGCTTTGGGTCATCATGTTTTCATTGTCATTTGTCTCTAGGTATTTTTTGATTTCCTCTTTGATTGCTTCAGTGATCTCTTGGTCATTAAGTAGTGTATTGTTTAGCCTCCATGTGTTTGTATTTTTTAAAGTTTTCCTGTAACTGATATCTAGTCTCATAGCTTTGTGGTCAGAGAAGATACTTGATACCATTTCAATTTTCTTAAATTTACCAAGGCTTGAATTGTGACCCAAGATATTATCTATCCTGGAGAATGTTCCACGAGCACTTGAGAAAAAAGTGTATTCTGTTGTTTTTTGATAGAATATCCTATAAATATCAATTAAGTCCATCTTGTTTAACATATCATTTAAAGCTTCTGTTTTCTTATTTTTCATTTTGGATGATCTCTCCATTGGTGAAAGTGGGGTGTTAGAGTTCCCTACTATGATTGTGTTACTGTCAATTTCCCCTTTTATGGCTGTTAGTATTTGCCTTATGTATTGAGATGCTCCTATATTGGGTGCATGAATATTTACAATTGTTATATCTTCTTCTTGGATTGATCCCTTGATCATTATGTAGTGTCCTTTGTCTCTTGTAATAGTCTTTCTTTTAAAGTCAATTTTGTCTGATATGAGAATTGCCACTCCAGCTTTCTTTTGATTTCCATTTGCATGGAATATCTTTATCCATCCCCTCACTTTCAGTCTATATGTGTCCCTAGGTCTTAAGTGGGTCTCTTGTAGACAGCATATGTATGGGTTTTGTTTTTGTATCCATTCAGCCAGTCTATGTGTTTTGGTTGGACCATTTAGTCCATTTACATTTAAGGTAGTTATTGATATTTATGTTCCTATTACCATTTTGTCAATTGTTTTGGGTTATTGTAAGTCTTTTCCTTCTCTTGTGTTTCCTGCCTAGAAAAGTTCCTTTAGCATTTGTTGTCGAGTTTGTTTGGTGGTGCTGAATTCTCTTAGCTTTTGCTTGTGTGTAAAGTTTTTAATTTTTCCATTGAATCTGAATGAGATCCTTGCTGGGTAGAGTAATCTTGGTTGTAGGTTTTTCCCTTTCATCACTTTAAATATGTCCTGCCACTACCTTCTGGCTTGCAGAGTTTCTGCTGAAGGATCAGATGTTAACCTTAATTGGATTCCATTGTATGGTAATTGTTGTATTTCTCTTGCTGCTTTTAATATTTTTTCTTTGTATTTAATTTTTGATAGTTTGAATTATATGTGTCTTGTGTTTCTCCTTGGATTTAACCTGTATGGGACTCTCTGTGCCTCCTGGACTTGATTGACTATTTCCTTCCCCATATTAGGGAAGTTTTCAACTATAATCTGCTCAAATATTTTCTCAGTCCATTTTTTTTTCTCTTCTTCTTCTGGGACCCCTATAATTCGAATGTTGGTGCATTTAATGTTGTCCCAGAGGTCTCCCAGATTGTCCTCAATTCTTTTCATTCTTTTTTCTTTATTATGCTCTGCAGTAATTATTTTCACTATTTTATCTTCCAGGTGACTTATCCATTCTTCTGCCTCAGTTCTTCTGCTATTGCCTCCTTCTAGAGAATTTTTAATATCATTTATTGCATTGTTCATCATTGTTTGTTTGCTCTTTAGTTCTTCTAGGCCCTTGTTAAATATTTCTTGTATTTTCTCCATTCTATTTCCAAGAGTTTGGATCATCTTTACTATCAATTCTCTGAATTCTTCTTGAGGTAGACTGCTCATTTCCTCATCATTTGTTTGGTCTGGTGGGTTTTTACCTTGCTCTTTCATCTGCTCTGTGTTTCTCTGTCTTCTCATTTTGCTTAACTTACTATGTTTGCGGTCTCCCTTTCACAGGCTGCAGGTTTGTAGTTCCTATTGTTTTGGTGTCTGGTCCCAGTGGCTAAGTTTGGTTCAGTGGGTTATGTTGGCTTCCTAGTGGAGGGGACTGGTGCCTGTGTTCTGGTGGATAAGGCTGAATCTTGTCTTTCTTTTGGGCAGGACCATGTCCAGCAGTGTGTTTTGGGGTGTCTGTGACCTTATTAGGATTTTAGGCAGCCTCTCTGCTAATGGGTGGGGTCATGTTCCTGTCTTGCTAGTTGTTTGGCATAGGGTGTCCAGCACTGTAGCTTGCTGGTCATTGAGTTGAGCTGGGTCTTAGCATTGAGATCGAGATCTCTTGGAGAGCTTTCACTGTTTGATATTACGTGGAGCTGGAAGTTCTCTGGTGGACGAATGTCCTGAACTCAGCACTCCCACCTCAGAGGCATAGGCTTGACACCTGGCCAGAGCACGAAGACCCTGTCAGCTGCATGGCTCAGGAGAAAATAGAAACAAAGAAATAAAAAGTAATAAAATAAAATAGTTAAAATAAAAAAAATTAAAAATAAAAAAAGAAAGAAGAGAACAACCAAATCAAAAACACAAATCCACCTATGATAACAAGCACTAAAAACTATACCAAAAAAAAAAAAAAAAAACTAAAACAAAACAAAAAAATGGCCAGACAGAACCCTATGAGAAATGGTAAAAGCAAAGCTATACAGGCAAAATCACACAAAGAAGCATACACATACACACTCTCACAAAAAAATAATCTATATATTAAAAAAAAACGGAAGAGAGCAATGAAATCAATAAGCAAATCTACCAATGATAATAAACTCTAAATACTAAACTAAGATAAACATAAGACCAGAAACAAATTAGAGGCAGAAAGCAAACTCCAAGTCTACAGTTGCTCCTAAAGTCCACCACCTCAATTTTGGGCTGATTCATCGTCCATTCAGGTATTCCAGAGATGCAGGGTACATCAAGTTGATTGTGGAGATTTAATCTGCTGCTCCTGAGACCGCTGGGAGAAATTTCCCTTTCTCTTCTTTGTTCGCAGGGCTCCTGGGGTTCAGCTTTGTATTTGGCCCCATCTCTGCATGTAGGTCACCTGATGGCATCTCTTCTTCACTCAGACAGGATGGGGTTAAAGGAGCAGCTGATTAGGGGGCTCTGGCTCACTAAGGCTGTGGGGAGGGAGGGGTACGGAATGTGGGGCAAGCCTGCGGCAGCAGTGGCCACTGTGACATTGCAACAGCCTTTGGCTCACCGTGTGTTCTCCCAGGGAAGTTGTCCCTGGGTCATGGGACCCTGGCAGTGGTGGGCTGCACAGGCTCCCGGCAAGGGAGGTGTGGATAGTGACTTGTGCTTGCACATGGGATTCTTGGTGGCTGCAGCAGCAGCCTTAGTGTCTCATGCCTGTCTCTGGTGTCTGCGCTGATAGCCATGGCTCGTGCCCATCTCTGGAGCTCTTTTAGGTGGTGCTCTGAATCCCCTCTCCTCATGCACCCCGAAACAATGGTCTCTTGCCTCTTAGGCAGGTCCAGATTTTTTTCCAGACTCCCTCCCAGTTAGCTATGGTGCACTAGCTCCCCTTCAGCCTGTGTCCACGCAGACAACCCCAGTCCTCTCCCTGGGATCTGACCTCCAAAGCTGGAGCCTCAGCTCCCACCCCCACCCGCCCAGGTGGATGAGCAGACAAGACTCTCAGGCTGGTGAGTGAGGTACTGATTCTCTGTGTGGGAATCTCTCTGCTTTGCCCTCTGCACCCTTATTGCTGAGCTCTCATCTGTGGCTCCGAAGCTTCCCCCTCGCCACCCCCCCCATCTCTGCCAGTGATGGGGCTTCCTAGTGTGTGGAAACTTTTCCTCTTTCACAGCCCACTCCCAGAGGTGCAGGTTCCATCCCTATTCTTTTGTCTCTGTGTTTCCTTTTTTTTTGCCCTACCCAGTTATGTGGGGAATTTCCTGTCTTTTGGGAAGTCTGAGGTCTTCTGCCAGTGTTCAGTAGGTGTTCTGTAGGAGTTGTTCCACATGTAGATGTATTTCTGATGTATTTGTGGGGAGGAAGGTGATCTCCACATCTTACTCCGCTGCCGTCTTGAAGATTTCCATCCCCATTTTTTTTAACTAGGTTGTTTTTCTGATGTTGAGTTGTATGAGTTCCTTGTATATTTGGATTATCAACCCCTTATCTAATATATCATTTGCAAATATCTTCTCTCGTTCAGTAGGTTGCCTTTGCATTTTGTTGGCAGTTTCCTTCCTTGTGCAAAAAAAAATTGTTTTTTAAATTGTTATTTTATATTGGAATATAGTTGGTTAACAGTGTTGTGTTAATTTCAGGTGAACAGCAAAGTGATTCAGTTATACATATACATGTATCTATTCTTTTTCAAGATCTTTTCCCATTTAGGTTATTACAGAATACTGAGCAGAGTTCCCTGTGCTATACAGTAGGTCCTTGTTGGTTATCTATTTTAAATAAAGTGGTGTGTACATGTCAATCCCAAACTCCCAGTCCCAACTCTTCCCCCCGGTAACCATAAGTTCATTCTCTAAGTCTGTGAGTCTGTTTCCCTTTTGTAAATAAGTTCATTTGTATCATTTTTATTAGATTCCACATATAAGTGATATCATATGATAATTTTCTTTCTCTGTCTGTCTTACTTCACGTAGGATGATAATCTCTAGGTCCATCCATGTTGCTGCAGATGGCATTATTTCATTCTTTTTACAGCTGAGTAATATTTCATTGTATATATGTGCCACATCTTCTTTATCCATTCATCTGTCAATGGACATTTAGGTTGCTTACATGTCTTGGCTATTGTAAACAGCACTGCAATGAATATTGGCATGCACGTATCCTTTCAAACCATGTTTTTCTCCAGATCTGTGCCCAGGAGTGGGATTGTTGGATCATATGGTAGCTCTATTTTTAGCTTTTTAAGGAACCTCCATACTGTTCTCTATAGTGGCTGTACCAATTTACATTCCCAGCAACAGTATAGGAGGTGCCCTTTTCTCAACACCCTCTCCAGCATTTATTGTTTTTAGATTTTTTTGATGATGGCTATTCTGACTAGTGTGAGGTGATATCTCATTGTAGTTTTGATTTGCATTTCTCTAATAATTAGGAATGTTGAGCATCTTTCATTTCATTTTATCCATCTGTATGTCTTCTTTGGAGAAATGTCTATTTAGGGATTCTGCTCACTTCTTGATTGTTGTTGTTGTTGTTGATTTTATTGAGCCACATGACCTGTTTGTAAATTTTGGAGATTAATCCTATGTTGGTCGCATTGTTTGCGGCTATTTTCTCCCATTCTGTGGGCTGTCTTTTCTATTTGTCTATGGTTTCCTTTGCTGTGCAAAAGCTTTTAAGTTTAATTAGGTCCCTTGTGTTTATTTTTGGTTGTATTTCCATTACTCTACAAGGTGGCTTGGAAGAAGATACTGCTGTGATTTATGTTAAACAGTGTTCTGCCTATGTTTTCCTCTAAGAGTTTTATAGTATCTGGTCTTACATTTAGGTCTTTAATCCATTTTGAATTGATTTTTGTGTATGGTGTCAAAGAATGTTCTAATTCATTTTTTTTTTTTTTTACCATGTAGCTGTACAGTTTTCCCAGCACCATTTATTGAAGAGACTGTCTTTCCTCCATTGTATAGTCTTGCCTTTTTTGTTGTAGATTAATTGATCACAGGTGCATGGGTTTACTTCTGGGCTTTCTATCCTGTTCTATTGATCCATATTTCTGTTTTTATGACTCAATGGTGAAAAGCTGAAAGCACTCCTCTAAGATCAGGAACAAGAATGTCTACCCTGCCACTTTTATTCCACATAGTTTCAGAAGTCCTAGCCACAGTAATCAGAGAAGAAAAAGAAATAAAGAGAATCCAAATTGGAAAAGAAGTAAAAACTGTTTCTGTTTGAAGATGACATGATACTATACATAGAAAATTCTAGAGATGCTACTAGAAAACTACTAGAGCTCATCAATGAATTTAGTAAAGTTGCAGGATACAAAATTAATACTGAGAAATCTGTTGCACTTCTCTACACTAACAATGAAAGATCAGAAAGAAATTAAAGAAGCAAACCCATTTACCGTCACATCAAAAAGCATAAAATACCTAGGAATAAACCTACCTAAGGATACAAAAGATCGGTACTCCAAAAAAAAATTATTTTGATGTACTCCCATTTATTTTTCTTTTGTTCCCTTGCCTGAGGAGACATATCATATATATATATATATATATATATATAGTTAAGATCAATGTCAAAGAGAATACTGCCCCTATGTTTTCTTCTAAGAGTTTTATGGTTTTAGGTCTTATGTTTTAAGAGTTTAAAACATTTTGAGTTCATTTTGTGTATGGAGTAAGTAGTCCAGTTCAATTATTTTTCATGTACCTACCCAGTTTTCTCAATACCATTTACTGAAGAGGCTGTCTTCTCTCCATAGTATATTCTTGCTTCTTTTGTCATAGATTAATTGACCATATAATGTGGATTTATTTCTGGGCTCATTATTCCATTCCTTTGATCTATGTGTTTGTTCTTGTGTCAGCACCATACTGCCTTGATTACTGTAGTTTTATAGTATAGTTTGAAATCAGGGAACATGATACCTCCAGCTTTATTCTTCTTTCTCAAGATTGCATTGGCTTTTCTGGGTCTTTTGTGTTTCCATACAAAAATTTTAGAATTATCTGTTCTATTTCTGTGAAAAACATATTTGGTATTTAGATAGGGATTGCATTGAATCTGTAGATTGCCTAGGATAGTAGGGTCATTTTAACAATATTAGTTCTTCCAATCCATGAGCACAGTAAATCTTTCCATTTGTTTGTATCATCTTAAATTTCTTCCATCAATGTCTTATGGTTTTCAAAGTGCAAGTCTTTACCTCTTTGGCTATTCCTAGGTACTTTATTCTTTTGTAAATAAAAGTGTTTTCTTGATTTTTCTGATAGTACATTATTAGTGTCCCTTTTATTGACATATAATTGTTTGTGGTAATCTCTTATGATCCTTTGTATTTCTGTGATGTTGGTTGTAACTTCTCTTTCATTTCTAATTTTATTTGGGCCCTCTCTTTTTGTCTTGATGAATATGGCTAAACTTTTGTCAACTTTGCTTACCTTTTCAAAAAGCAGGCTTTAGTTTCACTGACTTTTTAATTGTTTTTTAAGTCTCTGTTTCATTTATTTCAAGTTTAATCTTTATTATTTCTTTCCTTCTAATTTTGATTTTCCTTTGTTCTTCTTTTTCTAGTTACTTTAGGTGTAAGGTATGACATATCCTCACTCTTTAAGGGCATGATCATTTGATACCCCATGGCCAGATGCCACATATTTTTTTTCAAATGGTATAAAATTCTGTTACAAATATCTTGTCCTCTCTCCAGAAGCATGGGGCTCTATGTTCTGAAACTTGTATTGGAGCTCAGCATAAGCTCCACATAGCACCTCTTCCTATGACAAATACTTCAATACCCTAGTGTCTAGTGATACTCTTGGCCCACTCAAAGCTAGTTGCCTACTGTATCATATGTCAAATGCATCAAAGTCGTATTACTATGTGTGAAATACAAAATTAAAAGCCCTAAGAGTCCCATCTAGCATTGTACTTCCTTCCTAGTGGTGGAAATTGCAACATGCAATAACATATCCTTTGCTTTGGGGTAGATATCCAAGAATGCTCCAGATGGTCAGACTCTGAATCTTAACAAAACCTCTAGATAGCATGTATCTTAACCAAAATCTCCAATGTACTAGCCAGTCTTGTTTATCTGGTATGACTAACATGATGTCACCAAAACAGTAGGCCAATGTGATGATCTTTTTAATGTCCAAGCAGTCTAATTCCCTTCAGAAAAAATTGTGGTGGTAGGATGGAGAGTTAACATAGGCATTACCAAGACTATCAGTGTATAGTTTGTCCTTTCCATGGGAATATGAACCACATTATAGTCTTCCCTGATAGGGATGAAAATAATGTGCTCACTAACGCTGTTGTGGTCACCCCAAAAAGGTTGAATTGACTTTGCACTCAAAATCAGTTGAGAGGTCAAGATTTATGATACTTACGAGGAGGATCTGCAGAGATATATTACTCACAAAATAGGCTTTCTGGCAAGAGCATGGTTCCTTTTTATTAGCTTATCAAAATCCCTTCTCAGCTCTTCCTGTTTTATTCTGATCCTTGTCTATTAAGTCATTATCCCTTTTTTCTCTCATTAGAATGTTTAACTACGTAAATTCAGAGTTTTGTCTCAGTGTTTCACTATATATACATATATATATGTATGTATATATATATACACACACACACACACACACACACACACACATGATTAGAGTTTGTTCTGTAGTCTAATTTTTAGTCTTAATAATACAGTATAAAAATAACTTCTATTTGCCATTGCTGATGGAGTAGCATATGTTACATGAATGAGGACTTCTTTCTATTTTCCATATTCATGACTTCACAGATATTTAATTATTTCTGCAAAATTATAGTGTAGATACAAAAATATAGACACCAATTTTAATAAATGATTTTAAGATTTATTTTTCACTAAATAAGTCAGAATTCCTCAGAAAGAGTATTTATTCAGACTCTTTAACATTTTTTGCATGTTTATTGTCATTTACATATCTTTTTTGTGAAATAAACCTCTCCGCATGTATATAGAATGTCAAGTAATTTTATTTTATCTTTAATTATGTATATTATGAGAATTATAAAATGTCCTCTAATGAACAATCTACCCAGCTTAAGAAGCAGACATTACTAATAAATGTAGAGCCCTTTGTGGGCTCCATCTCTATTGCATTATCCATTTTTACTGCTTGAAATAAGTGCTGTCCTAATGTGATGTTTATCTTTCCCTAAATTTCATTTATAGTTCATCACAAATGGATATACCCCTGAACAATACATTGTTTAATTTAGCATATTTTGAACAGGATATTAATTGAACAGTACAGTGTGTTCTTCTGTGACTTTTTTTCACTCTATGCTATGTTTGTCATAATTACCCTTTCATGTACATGTAACTGTCATCTATTTTCACAGCTGTCAGGTATTGTTTGAATATCCCAAAACTGTCCACTCTTCTGTGGATGGGTGTTTGAGTTCCTTACATTATTTTAATTCCATATATAATTTCCATGGTATGATTTTACACATCTTCTGGAGCAAAAACACAAGGATTTATTTAATAGATAGGCCAAAGAGATTTCAGGATCATGGAGTAAGTATAAGTTCAATTGTACTAGGTAATGTCAATTGCTTTCCAATGAGGTTGGTCAATTTATATTCACATGTCACAGTGAGAATGTGACAATTCTCACTGATGCACTCTTTCATTAATATTTGCTGTTTCCATGGCTTAACATTTATATTAAGTAATTTTCCTGATTACTAACAACACCGAGCATATTTTAATACATATATTGTCATTTGTGTTTTTTCCTTAGTCTTTTGTTTGCCTGTTTTTAAGATCTCTTTGTATTTATGGTGCTGAAGAAACTGCTGTGTGTTAGGAACTTCTATTTTTTATCACCATATGAAGATATAGTGATGCATATGATATAAAGGGTCCTGAGCTTATATTCTGTAACAAGTGAATTAACAAGCAAATAAGTAAGACAATATCAGGTATTTATAAACACTTTGCTGATAATTAAAATAAGTTAGGATGCTTATGGGGTTTACTTACTGAAGTTGAGAAGAATAGGGAAAAATATTTTGTGGGCTGGGGTAAAGCATCAATAATTCTGCATGGGTTTGTTAATACTTAA
This sequence comes from Orcinus orca, assembly GCF_937001465.1. Classification (NCBI taxonomy): domain Eukaryota; kingdom Metazoa; phylum Chordata; class Mammalia; order Artiodactyla; family Delphinidae; genus Orcinus; species Orcinus orca. Next base: position 120,076,185 of record NC_064559.1, read on the forward strand.
GATCTTATTATCTAAAGCAAATATACCTAGTTTCTGTTCTTCTTGCTCTTTTCACTTGTTTACTATTCAAATCTGTTTCTCTAATACACTTCTGGATAATAGGTTGAGTCTTTCAGTTACCAGTATCTAATAATGTTACATATTTCATTTTATATAGTAATGCTAGACCAACACAGGTTGTTTGTTCTTCAAGAAATTCATGACTGAGTTTTATGATAATATAAGTAGATAAGATATAGCCTCATTTTCTTCCATTTAGGTAGAATACTTGGAAAAATATGATACCTAGTATGCATTGCTACCAGGTCCCTTCATTTTTTGTATTTTGGTTTCTGCAGTATCAAAGTGGGTTCTATATGGCATAGTTTGTGATTTTCAGAAGCATACACTGAGATGGAATTTGGCATACAGAATGTTTACTAGTAATAAACACCTATAGAAAAGATGTAGAGAAAAAGTATATGGCAGAGAAAAAAGTTGAACTGCAATGTAGGCTCAACAAAGGCTCGGTCAAATCTATACAAGGAGAGATGGAGCATATATAGCTCATCAGAGGAGACCCACATTGGGTTAAAGTAGCAGGGCCTTTGTGCCCATACCTTATTTACTCATTGGATGTTGGCTGCTCTGGTTAGCATATGCCCTTTAATGTGTCTGCAGAGAAGATATGTTATGATGGAGCTGAAACCTGTAGGCTCTCTGCTGACAACTGAGGCAACAAGTACTTCTTTGAGGGAAAATCTGGGTAGTACATTTCCATGTCCATTACAATGTGATATGAAGGGGGATATTCTAGCTAAAAGAAAACTGTGCTTCAGAAATAATTCGGTTTATAAGGACAGAAGAAACATAGAATCACAAGATAAGGGCAAAATCATGATTATGTAATGTTATTTTGGCGGAGGAGTTTCCAAAAGGAAACTCCTTTCTGTTGCTCTTGCAGTGAATAATAATGTGGCTTGGTATAGAATATGATGTCACAATCCTTTTACTTCTCCTGTAATTTCTTCAGATTTTGCATATATATATATATTGCATTTTGCTCATATATATATATATATATATATTGCATTTTGTATTTCAGATGGATATGATGCCAATTTTTTTCTTGTAGCAAAATTATATACTTTTAAATAGTCTTCTGCTTTATTTTGTTTTGCAATTATGACATGAACTGATATGTTTTTATTAATTATTCTGGCTCTCAAAGAGGCATTTTGATATGAAGACTCCATTTTTCCTCCATCAATGAAATTCCTTGATTATTATTTTTACTCCCTTTACTTGGTTTAGTAAGTACTTCAATTGTCTTTATTTTATAGATTTTGGATATCCTCAAAATCTCCTTCATATTAATTTAGAAAAACACATTTGATTAAAATAGTCTCAATAATTAAGCAGAATGAATGAGAAGCAATGTATGCCTCATTCCATAATAGTAACTATATGAGGCTTAAAAATTTAGTTTCTTTATGAATTGTTACTTTCATTCTCGGAATATCTTCTTATAATGTAAAACCATTTACCTCAGTTATTATTAATTATCATTGTAAATGGAATTCCTTTTTCTGATTGGAATGAATAAGAGAACACCATCCCTGTTGCAACAAATCTTTTAAATGATAAATTCTAAAAATCATATTTGTAGGAATAGGATCTCAATTAGACAGTGTCTAAATTTCTATCCTAAGCTTGTTATTATTGATTGTTTTCTCATCTAAAGCATTTGCTGATTCAGTTTAGGAACTGAACTCCCCTTACCAAATCTACAAATCTAGAATTTTATACCCAGCTAAAAATATGCATCAAAATTAAAGGCAAAGATACTCTCAGACAGACTAAAGCTAAAAGAATTTGTCACCAGTAGAACAACACTACCAAAATATCATAGGAAGTTCTTCAGGCTGAATACAAATAATCTCAGATGGACTGAAGGAGATATGAGGAGAATTAAGACATGCAAAAAGATAAATAGATGAGTAAATATAAAAGAGTTGCATGTTTAAAGCAGTAAATCTCAAATCTTAACATTCATTAGAATCACCTTGTTAAAACAGGTCCCTGTCAAAAACCAAATTTCTGGGGCCCAACCTCAAAATTTATATATATATATATAAATATATTTATATATATATATAAATATATATATATAATATATATATTATATATATTTTTATATATTATATTTATATATATTATATATATTATATATAATATATATTATATTATATAATATATTATATATATATTATATATATTATATATATTATATATTATAATATATATTATATATATTATATATTATATATAATATATATTTTATATATATTTATATATATACACACACACACACAACACATATACACACACATATATGTGTATATATATATATACATACATATATATAAAATGAATTGTAAGAAATCATCTACAATGCAATGTTGCTAGCAATGACAGCTGTAGCATAAATACAGTGTCATTATCAGTAAGATGTCCATTCCAATTGTGAAGTTTACTGATCTAAAGACAAATGAATGATTCTATTAGTCAGCCAATAAACCCACAAGTTCAAGATTTTTAATTCAGGTGAAGCAGGTTTGTGGAAAGTTGGTATGTTTAATTTATGTTCCATAATCTCTGTCTTTTTAAAAAATAATATTTCTTCTTTAAAAAATTTATTTTTGGCTGCATTGGGTTTTTCGTTGCTGTGCACGGGCTTTCTCTAGTTGCGGCGAGTGGGGGCCACTCTTCATTGTGGTGCATGGGCTTCTCATTGCGGTGGCCTCTCCTGCTGCAGAGCACAGGCTCTAGGTGCACGGGCTTCAGTAGTTGTGGGTTCAGTAGTTGTGGCCTGTGGGCCTAGTTGTCCCACGGCATGTGGGATCCTCCCAGACCAGGGCTCGACCCCGTGTCCCCTGCATTGGCAGGTGGACTCTCAACACTGCACCACCAGAGAAGCCCTATGTTCCATAATCTCTTTGAAGATGTAATTCTGTTTAGGTCCATATGTTCTTTTCATATGAGACACAAGAAATAATACTCAGCATAAAAGCATCTAGGAAACATATTAGTTGATATTACTATCAGTGTGGCATAAAATATCTACTTTCAAGGCTTAAATTTTGCTGCCTATTAGAAACAATATTCAGTTTTGCACATCAAACTTAACCATACTTATATTTCTTCTCCTTGTCTACTTTCTTTGAAAATAGAATTTTACTTTCATGAAAACAGCATGCTTTGCAAAGTTTCTATCCCAGAAGGCTTTAAATGATATTTATGACACCAAGTGTATAGAATACATGCATGTTAAATTTCATTAATTAATTTTACTTTTATAGATAGCAGTGAATATGTAAGAATTGAACAGGTCTTTCATAATATGATATTTTATTGCATTAAAATTATTCTGATATAAAAAAATATTCTGATATAGACCCACATATAATCCTGAAGTTCATAGTCAAAAGAAACTGAAGTTGGAAATACTTAATGAAACTTTAACTTTTAGAAGAATTTAAAATCTGTTATCCAATTTAATCATCCTTTTAATACTAGATGGTAGTATTATTATTATTTGAATTCTGTTGATTAAAAAAATTGGGCATTAAAATATTAAGTAAATTCTTTTAGAGCTAGAATTTGGGTATGTGCTTCCTTTGCTTCCTCAATGAAAGAAATTATTTACAGTGAATTTCAGGGTCCCCGAAATTCCATGATACCTTTGTGGAATACATTTTTATAAGTATAAAATTATGCAATTACTTAAAAATGCAAATAAAATTAAAGAAAATATATCTGTTAATTTTTTGTATAGCAGTATTTTTTTCAAGACCAAAGGATTTACAGAAAATAAAACACACTATACATGGAAACATCAAAGTGCTTTCAAGAAAATCAATGTATAAGTTCTTATAGTGTCCTCTGTGATTGGTAGTTCCTGTTAACTTTCAAGCTGCAATGTAGAGCAGTGAGCCTCTGACTGTGAAGTCACACCATCTTTTCTCTAAGGAAGTTCATAACTTGCAATACCTTTTAGGTTTGTCTGTAGGTAGAGATATCACATAAAATTTCAGTGGCAATATTTGAGATTAAAATGAAAAGAGAAACAGTTTTGAAATTAACTTTAAAAATAGTTCCTGTTATGAATATTTTATGGAAAGCAGTTCCACCAATTAGCTCCTAGGTGTGCAGAGACCTGATAGCTGGATGCTGCCTGAGGCACATATGACATTAGAAAAATAAATCAGCTCTAAAGAATTCAGAGGACAGGTTCGAACATGAACATAGATTAACTCACACAAAAATGAAACGACTGAAGTATGGAGCTCTTTAAAAACTTGCAATGAGATTGTAAACTCAATTCTCAATAGCTCAGTCTGTGTAATTGCTTGGATATATGTGTATAGGAAGACTTGGAGCAAGATGTTGATCTTTTATTCTCATCCTATGGATTCTGTCCTCTCTTTGTATTATTGGTACCTTCAAAGTAAATGTTCACTGTGATTTAGATTAGAGATGAAATCCTGGCACATAATTATGTTTGTTAACCTTGGTATCAGAGGATTTGGCAAATGACTGTTTCCTATTTGAGTCTTCTCAAAAATCGGTAGCTCTCATTGGCTTTTGTTCCCAAAACTACAAAACTGATTTTAAGTTAACCCATTCTATGATCATATAAACCTTTCAGATGTTTTATATAACTTATATCATTTTTAAAAAATTTCAAACCTAATGATGAGCAAGTCAGTGAGATTTTTTTTTCACCGTTATATTGGAAATGGAAGAGTTAGCCATTAAATATTTCTATTTTATGTGAAATTTGTTTTGGTGTGTTAGAATTCCTATCTTCTGAAAATATGTAATTAGTATAGCTTTCCCTTCATCTTAAATATCTACTTTTTTATGTCAATACAAATTATACTTTAATATTCTTGGTAGTTTACACACTGCTTACTCAGTGGCATCATGTTGTCCAACTCCCAGGAATGTCACTCATCTATGATTTAATGTGAAGAGCATTGTAAAGTGCAACCAGAAAAAACAATGTCCTTGTTTTTGTGCATATTATTGGAAAAGGACAGTATAACACAATGAGGAAAACTATTAGGAAGATGAAAACTCTATTACAAATATTTTTGAGATTCACTTATGTATTCAGCAGTTATTTACAAAACTGCCATGTACCATTTAGTACATTAAGAGCTGGGAATACACTGAGAAAATCACACAGTCCCTGCTCCCACAAAACCCGAAGTCTGATAGGAGAGAGGCATTAATTCAATAGTCATATAAATACATAATTTCCTACTCTGGTAAGCACTAAAGAGGAGAATCATAGATAAATCTTAGATAGTCTAATACGCATTAATGTAATCTGATAAATAAAAGCAAGCCTTCTTTGATAAAATATAATTTGAACTGAAAATGAAATGATTTAGTTAAGGGAGATATTCATGTGAAGTTGCTTTTCACATACTTTGTACGAATATCTTATGCAGAAGTGAGCTTGGAAGAGTTAAAAAAAATTACATGAATAGAACATGGGAAATAAGTGAAACTAATGAGCAATAATATTCTAGAGATAAAAGGAGTTTAACTGAAGTAGGACATAGAACCATATCAAAGATTTAGATCTTTACCTGAAGAGCAATTGGAACCAATTAAATGTTTCAAGCAGAGGTTTGAATAAAAGACTAGTCTTTCTGGATCCTTTACCTAACTCCTACTAAGCCTTTTCTTTCTTATTTCTCATATGACATTTTGCTTCATATAGATTCATCATGAGCAAGGTCCATTTCTGCTAAAATTATTCCTTATTCTTAATATCAATGAAAGTTTTCATCTTCTTCAGAATGGGAATCACAGCTAGCTATGAGAAGGAGAGCAAATCTTTTAATTTCATTTACAAGCATTGTTAAATGATAATCTCCCCAAATCTACTATACTATCTCTAGTCCCACATCTTAAAACACTGAATTTAAAAAAGTATTTCACTCATATACATGGGGTTGTAACATTGAAAATTCAGTGTCAATAATTATGGTGGCAAAGAGTGTCACAGTCAATTCTAGAACAGAAGAGTTGGAGGTAAATCTGGTATTGGCATATCTGTTTCCTGCATGCTGAATTTAAGCAAGGATGGCATCGTGGTTATGACTGTGACTTGATAGTCTGTATCAAGAACTAGTTTTGCCATGTCCAGGCACAACCTAAAGTACATTTTCATGAACCCTAAAATGTATGTATTGTCCACATTCTCCAGATAAGAAAGCTATGTTCAGAGAGTTTAAACCCACCATTTTCCCAAATCACAGTGTTAAAGAATATCAGTTTACACATACTGAAGAATAATCTTGACTCAAATTTCCTGCACGGAAACATAAGCTCCATTAATAGTTTTGTTAACATTTGGCAATTTACCTTCCTTTCAGTGCTTCAATTTTCACATTTGTAAATTGTAATAATAATATCACGGAACCAACAGGATTGCTGTAAGGAATTGGTAATACAAAAGAGGGTATAGCACTTAATCAGCTCTAAATTAACATTAGCTGTTATTGTCATCTTTATTGCTATTAGTTTTATTAGTGATAATGGAAGACATTATAGCAGGGATCCCCAAACCCCAGGCCTTGGACCCACAGTGGTCCGTGGCCTGTTAGGAACCGGGCTGCACAGCAGGAGGTGAGGGGCGGGCAAGCAGGCTAAGCATCATCTGCCACTCCCCATCGCTCCCCATCACTCACCTTACAGCCTGAACCATCCCTCTCCACCCCACCTTCCATGGAAACATTGTCTTCTGCGAAACCGGTCCCTGGTGCCAAAATGTTGGGGATCGCTGTGTTATACCGTTTGTGTTATACTGTTTATGTTGTGAAGTGTGAGGTGAGAAAAAATAAGCAATGCATAAGAGATTGATACTTGCTCACCACAGTTTATTTCCTTTTTCTGTACATGTAGGTCATATTTCCAAGCACCCAAGTACCCCTTGCAGATAAGTGACCATAATAATAGTTATAGTCAATGAGATGTGGGCAGAAAGTGACATATTCCTCTCCCTACCAGTCCAAAAGTATTGCTAACAAATGATCATTTATGTTCTCTCCCCTTTCACCAACTGGATGCTAATGATCAGGGTGACTGGAAGTAACATGTTGTAAATGATAGACCCACATCATCTTGACTAAAGATGTCTTGGTTTACATGAGCTATAAATACACATTATACTTGAGTAATAACAATTTTGGAATCTAAAGTCTCCTGATTTCCTCTCATAACATCATGCCTTTTTATAAAGTAATTTTCAGCATGTCAAATGTATGTCAAGCTTCAAGCTGGGACAAAGTGACATGTGCATCTTGAATGAATACTATGTCTCCATAGCTTTCTCTGAGCAAGGGTTATATCTAGCCATTACACTTGCTGTCTTTCTAGACTTTTGACATACATTTGACATGCTGATTACTTTATAAAAAGGCATGATGTTATGAGAGGAAATCAGGAGACTTTAGACTCCAAAATTTTTATTACTCAAGTATAATGTGTATTTATAGCTCATGTAAACCAAGACATCTTTATTCAAGATGATGAGGGTCTATCATTTACAACATGTTACTTCGAAGACATAGAGTGGCATTGACATATATACACTACCAAATGTAAAATAGATAGCTAGTAGGAAGCAGCCACATAGCACAAGGAGATCATCTCGGTGCTTTGTGACCACTTAGAGGGGTGGGATAGGGAGGGTGAGAGGGAGACGCAAGAGGGAGAGGATATGGGGATATATGTATATGTATAGCTGATTCACTTTGTTATACAGCAGAAACTAACACAACATTGTAAAGCAATTACACTCCAATAAAGATGTTAACAAATAAAAAGAAAAAGAAAAGAAGCACATGTCAAAAGGCACTGAGTTAAAAAAAAAAATCAAAATCCTGGAAATTGTTTTACACTATTTATATTTTTTAAAAAGTAGCACATAAATGTAGAAGAGTTCATTATGGTAGCTGCTAAATCTATTGAAGTTGAAGTGTTTGAATTAATAGTAGAGCCTCTTTAGCTAAGGTCTTGAACTTTCTTATTGACTTTTTCTCCTATAATTAAATCCCTAAATATACTAATAAAAATTTTTAAGTATCTACCTTTATATTAATTGAAAACATAAATCATTAAAGTTGTCATTTTTATCAATTATCAATAATGCTCGTAGTTCTTAATAATGAACATATGTAAAAATTAACAACCAGATATTGATCTCTGAAACAATGATATCTAGAAGGTATAAATCATGTTAGTCTAACATATATATAAATACTCATATATTTATTTCAGATTACTTTTTTGTCACTTCTACTTTCAAGTGGAAAATTTTTAAATTGGTGTTGGTACATTTCTTTCTTCTTTTAAATACTTCAGTCTATTGGAACATCCTCTCATTAGTACAACCCACACATCTAGTGCTCTTGTCCTAAACATTCCTACTCTTTTACATAAATCTACTTGTCTAACCCATTCCCCAAAGACAAAAACTGGTTTTCCTCTCATAAGTTAATGCACATATTTATTCAAATCCTATTGCTTCTGGCAGTCGCTGGCACAATAAACATGTTTTAACAATGACTTTGAGACCTAAATGTAAGACTGGACACTATAAAACTCTTAGAGAAAAAAATAGGACGAGCACTCTTTGACACAAATCACAGCAAGATCTTTTTTGATCCACCTCCTAGAGTAATGGAAATAAAAACAAAAATAAACTAATGGGACCTAATGAAACTTAAAAGCTTTTGCACAGCAAAGGAAACCATAAACAAGACGAGAAGACAACCCTTAGAATGGGAGAAAATATTTGCAAATGAATCAATGGACAAAGGATTAATCTCCAAAATATATAAACTGCTCATGCAGCTCAATATTGAAGAAACAAACAACCCAATCCAAAAATGGGCAGAAGACCTAAATAGACATCTCTCCAAAGAAGACATACAGATGGACAAGAAGCACATGAAAAGCTGCTCAACATCACTAATTATTAAAGAAATGCAAATCAAAACTGCATTGAGGTATCACCTCACACCAGTTAGAATGGGCATCATCAGAAAATCTACAAACAACAAATGCTGGAGAGGGTGTGGAGAAACGGGAGCCCTCTTGCACTGCTGGTGGGAATGTAAATTGATACAGCCACTATGGAGAACAGTATGGAGGTTCCTTAAAAAACTAAAAATAGAATTACCATATGACCCAGCAATCCCACTACTGGGCATATACCCAGAGAAAACCATAATTCAAAAAGACACATGCACCCCAATGTTCATTGCAGCACTATTTACAATAGCCAGGTCATGGAAGCAACCTAAATGCCCATCAACAGATGAATGGATAAAGAAGATGTGGTATATATGTACAATGGAATATTACTCAGCCTTAAAAAGGAATGAAATTGAGTCATTTGTTGAGATGTGGATGGATCTAGAGACTGTCATACAGAGTGAAGTAAGTCAGAAAGAGAAAAACAAATATCGTATATTAATGCATGTATGTGGAACCTAGAAAAATGGTACAGATGAACCGGTTTGCAGGGCAGAAGTTGAGACACAGATGTAGAGAACAAATGTATGGACACCAAGGGGGGAAAACCGCAGTGGGGTGGGGATGGTGGTGTGCTGAATTGGGCGATTGGGATTGACTTGTATACACTGATGTGTATAAAATTGATGACTAATAAGAACCTGCAGTATAAAAAAACAAACAAACAAAAAGAAAAAACAACTGATACTAAACTTTCTTTGTGTTATTTGTATGGAAATATGTTAATATAAATGTTTCAGCCATTACATGAAATTTCTAAAAATCTTATATGTTCTGGTATAATGTTATAAGTCACAATTCAGTTATTACTTTAAAATGTATATCTCAGAAATAACTAAATTTCCTTGTCAATTGCATTATTATGAACTTTCATCAAATCTTTAACCATGGTCATTTTTAAGTCTTTTGTCATTTACAGACAGTTCTGGGTGTACTCTGATGCTTTTGCAAAAATGTTCCTATAAAAGGGTTTCAGCTTCAAGGAATTCATGGAAAAGACTCTGACAAGTACAGGTTTCTGGCAACTGACTATACTGCTGAACTGAATGAATAAGCATTTTCAGAACTCTAAAGGAAAACTGATGAATTCACAAAAGTGCTAACAAAAGATCAAGATGAAAAAAATTGATTACATGGGACTGAGTGAACTGATGAGGATGATTATAAATTTTGTGACTTTCTGTTTGAATTAAAAAAAAAAAAAGAAAGAAATCAGGGACAGTGGAAAAAAAATTTTAAATAGGTGACTCCCAATATTGAAGGAGGCTTTTTAAATAATTCCTTCCCAGACTACATATAATTCTAATACAATATTACAGGGAGAAATACCTTTTATTCCTTTCCCTATTTTCAGTATTACTCAAGGGTGATAAGAGATAATATTGACTGGACTATATTCTTTATGTGAATAGTCTGGAGTCCAAAAAAGTAATTAAAGAAAATATCCTTAAAACAAAATAATTCACTTGGCATGAATTTCAGTCAACTATATTTTTTAAAATGGAAATTACTTTAGCATTGCTATACACAAGAATTAATTTTAAATTAATTCAAAAATCAAAGAGCTAAATGCAAGACCTAAAGCAATGAAGCTCTTAGCAGAAACATAGGACAAAAGACTCACAACACTGGATTTGATAGTGATTTACTGGATATGACACCAAAGGCACAGGTGGCAAAAAAAAAAAAAAATAGACAAAATGGACTTAAAATGTGTTCATCAAAAGACACTCTCCATCAACTAAAAAGACAACCCATAGAATGGAAGAAAATATTTCAAATTTTATATCTGATATGGGATTAATGTACAGATTATATACAGAACTCCTGAAACTCAAAAAAAAATCCAATTAAAAAATGGTCAAAAGATTTGAATAGACATGTTTCCAAAGAAGATATAAAAATGGTCAATAAGAACATGAAAAGATGTTCAACAATCTAATAATTAGGGAAATGCAAATCAAAACTACAATGAGATACCTCCTCACATCCATTAGGAGCCAGAAAACAGAGAACAACAAGTGTTGGTGAGGATGTGGAAAAATTGAAATCCTTGTGCACTGCTAGAGGGAAAGTAAAATTGCACAGCCATTGTGGAAAACAGTACAGCAGTTCCACAAAAGATTAAAAATAGAATTATCGTAAGATCCATCAATTCCACTTCTGGGTATATAACCAAAAGAATTGAAAGGGGGTCTTGAAGAGATATTCGTACACCCATTTTATAGCAGCATTATTCACAATCACTAAAACATAGAAGCAACTCAAATATTCATAGGTGGAGGAATGCATAAGCAAGACGTGGTACATACATACAATGGAATGTAATTCAGCCTTAAAAAGGAAGGAAATTCTTCAATATGCTACAATATGGATGTACATTGTGTAGTCAATATCGGAAACAGAAAGTATAATGGTGGTTCTCAGGGAATGGGAAAAGGGGGAAATATACAGTTACTGTATAGTAACTGTATAGTAACTCTATAGGGTATAGAGTTTCAGTTTTACAAAATGAAAAGTATTATGGAAATGGATGGTGGTTATGATTGCACAACATTATGAGTGTATTTAATACCACTAAACTGTATACTTATAAAAGGTTAAAATGTAAATTTTCCATTATAAACATTTTACCACAATATAAAAATTTGAAAAAAATATTCTGGAGAAAAATAAAGCCAAGTAATTTATTGAAAGGAAGAAAGTAGAGTATTATTTCTGAAATTATAATATACTTCCAAACCAATATTCATAATTTATATATAAAACTTTACTCTTGTTTTACCTTTTAAAGTAGCTAAATATTTTATTTAAGTAATAAAGTATGGTAGAACATGTTTAAAGAATATAATAAATGCCTAAGAGCATAATAAGAAAATATTTTTAAATGCTTTCCCAATATGTTATCATTCACAATTACATGAGGGTGTGCCTAAGAGTGCCATATCATAAGCTGAAAAGAGAGTAAATTATATGACCTTTAACTAAGTCACTCCTCATGTGATAATAACTAATTAATCAAAAGTTGGTTCAATCTTTGCTGGAAAAAATAATTTGAAACTTTATTATAAACTATGTTATTTCTCCATAAAATAGAATCCTTTATGGCCCAAATAAGTTATAATTTGCAAGTTACCAATATGTGCTCGTACTTGCTAAAACATTTAGATTTGTTAATACTTCAAGCTATTGTAACATATTAGATGAAAAAATAATTTATGAAATAAGATATACTAAATAAATCTTGTAGCATTCTGCACAAGCAGATGGCACTTTTTGTGAAATGATAACTGATAGCCCTAAGTAAACTGTCATTCAGATGACTGAGTTACATGTCAGGTGAAATCATTTATTTATTTTTCATTGTTTGTGTCTCTGAAACTGAGAGGGAAAAGCACCTCTTTTGCCTCTGAAGTTGCAATCTTAAACAAAAGTTAAATTCTATACCCCTCAATTGGAAGCTATATTTTTAAACATTTATAAATGGTTGGAAGAGATCTTTATGAAAATATTTGTCAGAGTATAGTATCTATATTTGTAGACGAAACAATTTGACCAGTCTCAATTCTTCCTCTTACTTGCCTTGGCAATCAGCTTGCTTTGCACAACGATGGCAATTTCTTAAGCCTTCACTCATCTGGAAAATGTGAAAAAGAATCTATAGCCAACTAGATAAACAGCATTTGCAAGTATACTTTACAAACAATAAGGAATTAAAGAAACCTAAGATGGTATTATTAGTTTAGCCTTATTAAACCTAATAGAGAACTCATGTACTGTCTTTTTAAAACAAACTGTTTCAGTGTATTTCAAATTATCACTATTATATTTTAAAAGCCAGATTTATTAAAGTATAATTTATACAGTAAAATTCACCCTTTTAAGGTGTACAGTTATATGAATTTTTATAAACTTTCCCTATCATTTAACCATCACCACTTTCAAGATACAGAATATTCCCATCACCTCCAAAGTTCCTTTGTGCCCCATTTAGTCAATTATCTACCTCCACCTTCAACCCCTGAAACGAGTAATCTCTTTTCTGTCACTGTAATTTTACCTTTTCCAGAATGTCACAGACACTGAATCAGATAGTAGGTGGCCTCTGAGTCCAACTTCTTTCACGTAGCAATACAGTTTTGAGATTTTGTGATGTATCAGCAGTTTGTTCCTTTTTTCACTGCTGAGTAGGATTCCATTGCATGGATGAACCAAAATTTGTTTATCCATTCTATAGTTAAAGACAGTTACATTTTTCTACTTTTAGGCAATTATGAAAATGCTGTTAGCAACATTCATTTACAGATCTTTGTTTTGGATATAAATTTTTACTCTCTTGAATAAGTACCTAGGAGTGGGGTTGGTGGGTCATATTATAAATATATGTTCAACTTTTAAGAAACTGAAAACTATTTTCTGAAGTGCGCCATTTTACACTCATGCCAACAATGGATGAGAATTCCAATTGCTTCAAACCCTTATCAGTAATTAGTATTGTCATTTTTAAAAGCCATTCTAATATGTGTTGTATCTCCTATTTTAAATTAGCTTTTTCCTAATAAATAATGATATTAAGCATCTTTTCACATGTTTGTCATCCATATCTCTTCTCTGGCGAAACTGCAGTTCAAATCTTTTAACTCATTTTTATTTTAAAATTAACTTGTTTGTTTTCTTATTACAGAGTTGTGAGCGCTCTTAGCGTATTCTGGAAAACAATCATTTATCAGATGCGTGTTATGCCAAAGTTGCCTTTTTAGCTTATGCATTTTCTTTTCATTTTCTTGAGGGTCTTTCACAGAACATGGGGTTTTAATATTAACAAAGTCCTACTGACCAATTCACATTACATCTCTTTCTTAAAACCAAACTTAGAAATATCAACCAGGTCTACCCTATCCCTAGTGGCATCTTGTGAAACAGCTAGTTGCCTTAAACTTAGCCACAGTCAGGTAGGTCAAGCCTTCTCTTGTCTAAACAAATAACCAGGTAATATAAGAGTGTCATTCTCAGTAATATTTTAGCACTGAAGGCACAAACATTGTTTCTTCACCTATTGAATATTCTAAAATTAAAATCTACACGTTATTTCATTTTATTTTTTATCTGTGATATAGTCATTATCAAAATCCAGGTCATTCATTTTTAAAGTTAGACCTCTTCCTCGGGAAAGAGTCTAGATCATTGATTCTCTATATGAGGCCCTAAATCAGCAGTAGAAAAAACTTGTTATAAATGCAAATTTCCAAACTCCATTCCAGAGCTACTGAAGTAGAAACTCTGAGGATGTAGCCCAGAAATCAGTGTTTTTAACCAATCCCCTATGTCATTTCTTTGCATGTCAAAATTTAAGAACCACTGATCTGAGTATACCTATGTTTCTGCTTAGCAAACTCCTGTTTATTTTTATCCTTTAAGCCTTAGGTTTGATTGAAAACATTTTTTTCTTGATGAGGGGTCAATTAAATTATGTAACCTCAAATAATGTATAGTATAGCATATTTCCTAACAATATAAATTATGTTCTATTGAAATCTACATACATATGTTACCTTCTGAAAATCAACTTTACTGCCTATTAATAGAAAATACTTGTATCTACTTCTCTAGAAGAAACTGTAAATAAATATAAATCATGTGTTGCACAATTTCCCCTATAAGTCTCTGTAACTTCAGAGGATATAAGTGAACATACCAAATCATTCTAAACTTAATTCACATTTTGGAATTATTCCTGATGCAAAAATAAGCTGATCACCATAAAATGACAAAAGAAAAAATATATTATTACAATTAAACGATGTTCTTTGGTTAAATTTTTGTCATAATTTAATTTTTATATTCTTCTATACATTATTTGTGGTTAAACTGTTCTTACTATTTTATCTATACATATGGATATCATAAGGATGATTTCCATGATGACAGGTACAGGTTTTCAGCAAATAACAGCTTTGAAGGTGCTATATGCCTTTGGGATTGTGTTTTGGGTTATTCCATTAACCCTAAGGGATTTTTATATTTACTTTCTCTTGGAAGGACTTAATTTGAAGAACAAAAGTAAAGATCAGATAAAACTAGAATAGATGGGTCTTTCTCTCTGAGATATAATACCTATAGAGGCATACTTACATCTGGATTACAAAATGAATAATTTAAAACTAAACCAAACCAATTATTTCCATATATGGTTGCTATTTAAAGGATATTGTCTTCCATCAGTAAAATATATTCATTCACATTTATTCCATTAATAAAGCTATTTTGCTTACTCTAAAGCCAGAAAATCAGACTATATTTATATTATAGTTGCTATAGATTAAATGTTATATTTTAAAATGTTCCCATTTTAATTAATTAATATATAAATGTAATTTGTTGTTATAGGTAATAAGTGTTTTAGATTTTATTCTTTAAACAAATGTTTAAGTTTTCTAATATGTGGCAGTTATTAAGACATTGATAAAAGACATGTCTTTTTGATAATAAGCATATGTTGGCTCTGATATCATGAAGATTAAAATCTAGAGGGAGGGATGCCAAGGGCCAAAATGATGGAGTCGGAAAACCCTGAACTCACCTCTTCCCCCAGATACACCAAATTTATAACTAATTACAGAGCAACTATCTATGTGAATTACCAGAACACCAGCAAAATGATTTTCCACAACTAAAGACATAAAGAAGGAACCAAAGAAGACAGGTAGGAGTGGCGGAGATGCAGTATAGTCAGGATGCACTCCTCAGGTAGGCGATCCACAAATGGAAGAAATATCAAAATCATGGCCACACTGGTTACCCCAGCCCAGGAGTCCTGCACCAGGAAGATAAGCCCCCATTACGTCTGGCTTTGAAAATCAGAGGGGCTTATGTTTGGGGAAGGTGGAGGGTTATAGGAAACAGAGACTCTGCTCTTAAAGAGTGCGCAGTGAAGGACATTATCAACAAAATGAAAAGGCAGCTTAAAAAATGGGAGAAGATATTTGCAAATGATATATCTGATAAGAGGTTGATATCCAAAATATACAAAGAATTCATAAAACCCAATATCAAAAAATAAGCAACCTGATTAAAAAATGGGCAGAGTATCTGAATATACATTTTTCCAAAGAAGACATATAGATAGCCAACAGACACATGATAAGATGCTCAGCAACACGAATCAGGGAAATGCAAATCAAAACCACAATGAGATATCACCTCACACTTGTCAGAATGGCTATCATCAAAAAGACAGGAAATAACAAGTGCTGGTGAGGATGTGGAGAAAAGAAGCCTTGTACATTGTTGGTATAATTGTAAGTTGGTGCAGTCATTATGGAAAACAGTGTGGAGGTTCCTCAAAAAATGATCAATAGAACTGCCATACTATGCAGAAATTTCACTTCCGTATATTTACCAAAAAACCAAAAACATTAAGTTGAAAAGATACCTGCACCCCAATGTTCACTGCAGCACTATTTACAATAGCCAACACATGGAAGCAAACTAAGTGTCCATCAAAAGATGAATGAATAAAGAAGATGTTAAGTAATATATGTATATACACACACAATGTAAAACTACTCAGCTATAAAAATTGAAATCTTGCCATTTATGTCTACACTGATGGACTTGGTGGTTATTATGCTAAGAGAAATAAGTCAGAGAGAAAAGACAAATATCATGTAATCTCATTTATATGTGGAATCTAAAACACCAAACAAAGCTGAAAGAAAACAGACTTATAGATACAGAGAACAAACAGGTGTTTGCCAGAGGGGAGGGAGGTGGGGCAGTGAATTAGTTGAAGTGGATTAAGAGGTACAAATGTCCAGTTATAAAATAAATAAGCCAAAGGAATATAATATACAGCATAAGGAATATGGTCAATAATATTTTAATAACTTTGTATGAAGACAATTTGTTACTAGACTTACTGTGGTGATCATTTGTATGTAATTGTTAAATCACTATATAGTACACCTGAAACTAACATAACATTGTATGTCAAGTATATTTCAGTAAAATAAATAAAATCTAGAGGGAGGCATTTTACTATGCAATATTAGTACATAATTTCACATAAGTATAATTTTGTCTTTTAATGTGAATGCAGATAACAAGGTAAATGATTAGATTTGACTGTCACACACATTAAAGTAGCATAATTCTACGAATCTGTCAAAGTTTAGAGAGTGCTTCAGACTTCATAGGGTAAGCATATGTAACCAGCATATAAAATACTGCCTTAGTTATGAGTACAACCTTGAACAATATAAAACTAATAGCTCTTTCAAACATTTCTACATTTCTGTGCCTTTTGCTTCTTATAATGTTGGTAACATGCTGTAGGTCTAGGCTACAGCCTTTAGCTCTTCCTCTCCATATTTTCTAGACTGTTATATCAGTTGTAATCTTTCCAGCTACTGGGATGATGAATTTAACCTGTTGTCCATTCTTTGCTTTCTTTAGAGAGGACAATGACAGTGTCAGCTGTAAAAATATAATTTTGATTCTTTTTAAGATTTCTTCCTGCAAAATCTCCAGCTTTGTGTGTTCTCATAAGCAAATCAGTGACTTTTTTCTTTTTTTTAATAAATTTATTTATTTTGGGCTGCACTGGGTCTTCGTTGCTGCATGCGGGCTTCTCATTGCGGTTGCTTCTCTTGTTGTGGAGCATGGGCTCTAGGCACTCTGGCTTCGGTAGTTGCGGTGTGCAGGCTCAGTAGTTGTGGCTCATGGGCTCTACAGCACAGGCTCAGTAGTTGTGGTGCATGGGATCAGTTGCTCCGTGGCATGTGAGATCCTCCCGAACCAGGGAACTAACCTGTTTTCCCCTGCATTGGTAAGTGGATTCTTAACCACTGCGCCACCAGGGAAGTCCCAGTGACTTTTTTTTTAGTGATTCTTTAACTTGAAAGAACACTGCTACTGAAACCATGAGCATCAACAAAAATGCTTAACATACTGAATGCATAATTATATCCTTGAAGCCCTTTAAAACCTATTTGTATAGTCAAACATATTACTGCATATATATACAAAAACATAAAGAAAAGTCATTAAATGATAACATGAAAATATTATGCAAATTTTGTCTTCTCCATCTATGGTGATTTAGAAATTAACTACGTAGACATAAATTCATTTTGTTTAACCTGGAATCTAAACAAATGTTGTGAGATATAACTATGATAATTAACCATATCATTTTTTAAAACCCTAGCAAGTACCAGATTTAAAATACAGGTTAAATACAGGTGAAAAGTACCTTTAAATAACATGAAAATACTCAACCTTAATTGTGACGGGAGAAAGAAAAATATTACTACCATAAATACAATTTTATACCCACTATGTTGGCAAAGCTTATGGTTTGATAGTGCTAAAACATATGGCAAGTAAAATATAGTGGGAAACTGTAAAACATTGGTATTTGAAAGTATGTTTCTAGACTGCACTGGAAAACAATTAGACATTATCTTGAAAAGGTGAATATTTGCAATTGATGACCCACTTATTCCAGTTGTATGTATGTTCATTAGAGACAGTCATATAAACATGCCAAAATGTTTAAAGCTATTCGTATTTAAAATGTTTACAATAGCAAAAACCTAGAAACCAAACAAATGCCTATCAATGAGAGAATGGATAAATTTCAGAACCACAACACTAAGGATCTTCTATGGAATAGTGAAAAGTAAACATTTGTTCTCTGGCACTTGGTATAAGGAGTAATCAGAACAGTTTAAACTAAGTAGTAATATAATAAATTTGTATTTTAGAATGTCTTGGTGGATATGAATTTGGAAATGGATATGATATTTAATGCAATGATTACAACAACTGAGGTGAAAGATGAAAGAACATAAAAATAACTAAAGGGAAGAAAACTATAATAGAAGTGTTAAAGAAAGAAAATTTACAGAATTATGTAGCAGTTGGTTTTGGTGGGAAAAATTTAAAAATGGTTATAACTCTTAGATGTTTGAATTATGTGGTCAAATGTTATACTTCTAATCACAGTCCCTTGTTCAGAAGAAAGATTTCTGGATAAAGCAACTGCAATTGCAAATTCAGATAAATTAGTACAAAAATTTATTAATGAAATGAATAGTTAATTTATAGATTAGTAATTCCATTGTGAATTTAACAATGGCTATCAATCAGTTCCCACTGGGTTACTGACTAGAGTCTGTATCAGGGAAATGGAAATGAAAAACAACATCAAGGGAGGCTTAAGTAATTTGTTTATTCTGTTTCTTGTACCATCCTTCTTGATCTGCTTTTTGCTTCTAGACTTCTAGACTCTGGTAGAGTGCTTTAGTTAGAGGCATGTTCACCCTCTTCACAGTTTATTTGATATTCAGTCTTATAAACTGTCATGATAGAAAATATTCTATAGGAGTAGGGAAGAAGAGTAGG
Source organism: Orcinus orca (assembly GCF_937001465.1). Taxonomy (NCBI): domain Eukaryota; kingdom Metazoa; phylum Chordata; class Mammalia; order Artiodactyla; family Delphinidae; genus Orcinus; species Orcinus orca. The sequence continues at coordinate 120,095,691 of NC_064559.1, forward strand.
AATAAGAAAAAGATAATGTTGGATGCAAAAGGCCTCAAAAAATATTAGGAAATGGGAAAAAGTATTTAAAGATTATACCCTACAACCAAGTGGGATTTACCTTAGGTATACAATGTTGGTTCAACATTCAAAAATCAGTTAATCCATCACATCAACAGACGAAAAAAAAGAAAAGTTTTACTCGTTTTACTGCAGTCATATCAATAGATGCAGAAAAAGCATTTGACAAATTCCAGCACCATTCATGATAAAAACTCTCAGGAAACCAGGAATGGATTGGAGGCTGGGGAGACCTTCTCAACTTGATAAAGGATATCTGTAAAAAACCTACAGTTAGCATCATACTTAATGGTGAGAAACATGAAGCTTTCCCACCAAGATCAGGTATAAGGCAAGGATGTCCCCTCTCATGACTCCATTTCAACATCATACTGGAAGTCCTTGCTAATGCAACAAGACAAGAAAAGGAAATAAAGATATACAAAGTGGGAAGTAAGACATAAAACTATCTTTGTTCATGGATGGCATGATTGTCTATGTAGAAAATCCAAAAGAATGAACAAAAACAAACATACAATAAACAAAAAACAAAAACCTTCAGGAACTAATAATTATAGCAAGGTTGCAGAATACAAAGTTAAGATAAAAAAAGTAAATTTCTCTCATATATTAACAATGAATAAATGGAATTAGAAATGAAAAGCACAATACCATTTACATTAGCACCCCCAAAAATGAAATACTTAGGTATAAATGTAATGAATATAAGCAAGATCTATATGAGGAAAACTATAAAACTCTGATAAACAAAATAAAAAAGAACTAAATAGATGGAGCAATACTCCATGTAATGGATAGGAAAACTCAACATTGTCACGATTTTATGTGTCAATGTGACTGGCTGACATAAGGGATACCAAGATAGCTGGTCAAACAATTCTGGGTATGTCTGGAAGAGATTAGCATTTGATTCAGAAGACTGAGTGAAGAGATCCACCCTCATCCAGGCATCCTTGGTAGGCTGAATGGAACAAAAAGGTGAAGAAAGGGCAGATTTTCTTTCTCTTCCTGAGCTAGGATGTCCATCTTCTCCTGCCCTTAGACATCAAAGCTTGGGCCTTCAGACTCAGATTGAATTATGTTACTGGTTTTTCTTGTTCTCCAGCATGCAGACAGTGGACTGTGGGATTTTGCTGCCACTTAAAATCGTGTGAGCCAATTCCTATAATAAATCTCTCTCTCTCTCTCGCTCTCTCTCTCTCGCTCTCTCTCTCTCTCTATATATAATCTCCTACTAGTTCTGTTTCTCTGGAGAACCCTAATGAACATAATACGTTAGCTATACTGACCTTTATTTGCTATGATGAAGTTCTGGGCCAGTCTTCCTGTGCCTAAAAACGTATCACTAACTCCTATTGTTCCTTTATAAGTGTGCTCACCTAAAGACACAGACTGATTTGGATTCTTCTATCAAACATACTCTCAGAATATTGAAAGTCACCCCTTTATAATCATCACATTTATAATTTATTGTATAAGTATACCTTGTTTTATTGCACTTCACTTTATTTTGCTTTGCAGACATTGTGTTTTTTACAAATTGAAGGTTTGTGGCAACCTTGCATTAAGCAAGTCTATCAGCATAATTTTTCCAATAGCACTTGCTTACTTCATGTCTCTGTGTCACATTTCAGTAATTCCTACAATAATTCAAAGACTCCACTAGCAAAAAGATTGCGACTCACTGAAGGCTCTGATGATGGTTATCACTTTTAGCAATAAAGTATTTAAAATTAAAGGCATGCAGACTTTTTAAAGACATAATGCACACTTAACAGACTACAGTATAGTGTAAACATAACTTTTATATGCAGTGGGAAACCAAAAATTTCATGTAACTCGTTTTACTGCAATATTCACTTTATTATGGTGGTCTGGAACTGAACCCACAATATCTGAGGTGTGCCTGTATAATGTATATCTTTTCTATGAGACTGGAAGCTTCACACTGATAAGGCACCTGTATTGGTCTTGTTAGTAATGTATTCTAAGTACAGTGCTTGAGAACTGTAGGAATTAAATGAAAGGTAGTTGAATAAATGAATAAACAAAAAATCTATATATAGAGAGGAATCAAAAATATTTCACTGAAGTATAAATATAAATGTATATTTGATATAAATATTTACCAAAACTTGGAAATAAAAATGTATTACATTTTGTTATTCTGAAATTAATTTCAGAGTGGATGAGGAAAGGTAAAAAACAATTTATAAAATCCTGAAGAAATTCAAAATGGAGTAATAATATTTGCTTGAGTTTATGAACATAATGGCTTTCACATGAACATTTTTCAAATTTTATTTCTGTTCATTTAAATTTCTATTATTAGTCAGATTTCATTGTACCACTTAAAGGCATTTTACATATTTTTAGTTCTATGTATATGAGTAAACATCTCTAAAATTTCTTTTGTACTAAAAATGCTTAGACATACATAAATATAGTTTATCTAATGACTTTTAATTCTAATGTTAATTTCAGCAGTTATCATTATTCCTTTGCATGCCATCTCAGGCTTCATAGGCAGTGAGTTCAAGAAATTGGAATCTTATACCAGAAACTGTGCACACAGCCTTACACCTATTAAATACGTACCGTAGTTAAGCGAGTTAGTGAATTTTTATTCAGTGAATGTTCCTATAAATTTCCAATCCTCTATTAAATTGCTGTTTTCAGGAGAGACCATAAATCTATATTTTCTAGTCTTTTATCCTTTAAGATATCTTAGCCAATAATTTCTATCCTCTGTTGTTATTCATCTAATACATTCAGAGATAGTGTGGGGAAATAGAAAAAGGCAGACAGAAAAATTAATCATACACTATACATAAGAATGTAAAATTATTAAATGTTTCCTTAAAGCTGAGCTAGATATATAAACTGATAAGGGTTTGTGGGTAGACATTTTTATTTTTTCAATCTTTTTTGTCTTGTGAAAGCAGTGATTCTCATAATGCTCAACGTTTTATTTTATTAACTTAATGCATAGATCTTACTGCCTGAAATATACTTTTGATCTTCATTTCTTGTATGGTTTGAAAAATATGTTTATTATATTAATATGCATCATTTACTATTTTAATGTCTTTATTTTTTACTCTTCTGATTAATACCGACTAGGCTTAAAAGACACTATTTTATACTAATATATTACATATGGGATACAAATTTCTATACTTTTTTAGATAAATTATAAAAATTTCTAGGAGCAATATGTTTAAAAGAATAGAATGCACTATTTGTGTACAACCTAGTTGATTTTAGATATATTCAGTATTTCACACAATAAAGATGGCATTAATGTTTTTACAAAAGATAGACATGAAGATTGGAAATTCAGGTGGAGCTGTGCATGATAAGTAACTTTGGGTTTTCATTTTTAAAAACAATTAATCTAAGAGAAAATTTGATGCTAAGGTCTTTTTTTTTGGCTCATTTGTACTGTGAGCCTGGTTAAAAATGCATAAGTTTTAAATTAATATTTTTTCAAAGAAAACAAGACAGACAAACATAACCAAATGCCGTTTTATCCATATATATATTGATTGTAATGTAAATAAATCATGCTCTAGCCAAACTGTAATCCCTTCATGCAAACACTTTTCTGAGAAAATGCCTTTGGTAAAAGGTTTACTGCTTTTTCTAACTGCTGTAAGCTAGATCCATTATTAAATAGAACTTGTAATGTAGTCTTACATTGTTTTTAGATCAGTAGGTTTACAACGGGTATCAGAGTTGGACTTCAGCTGAGCCCTGGGCTTCCAGAAAAGAACCACCGTTAAGAAACCCTCCCACCATTTTGTGCTCCAGAGGACCACACTGCTCTCATATATTCCAAGAACTAACCACCTCTCCATCCTGCAGATAAGACTCACCCTTCAGATATAACTACCCTGAGACTCACGGATGACTCCTTTGTAGCTAACTCTATAAACCTCCTTTTATTTGAGATGTTCATCATTAATAAATGTTCTCTCTATTGCAGTAGCCTGAATAAAACCATCTCCTCACTGTCCAGTACATATTGACTTAGAAAAGAGAAAGACAGGTTGTAATATAAACAGGAGAAATATTCATTTATGTAATAATTTTCATAAACTTTATACATTTGTACACATATGCACACACACACTCAATTTACTATAGCTAAATATATGAAGAGGTTAAGTAGAAATAAGTAATTTCAACTTCTTCAACTAATTATATTTCTTTAGAAATCCAAACAAAAAGCTCCTTGAAATCTTAATATTTTTCCCTTTGAATTTAGCCAAAATTGTTTGCCTTTAAATTGTTATCATCACAAACAAGGTAAGATTCTAATGAATAACCTAAATTAAAAGAGTAACAAGTTCAGAAATCTCTCCACTTAAAAAGTTATTTTATATTTTTATTTTCCTGCTGAAAGAATGTAGCAATAAGGCTCAGGGTTTGCTCAGTGGCATACTGAAGTCATACAGAGGATTTGAATTTTATCCTACTAAAGAGATTATAGGTAAGACATGTGGGTTTCCTAGTCAACCTTTGTACTCAAACTTTAAATTCCAAAAGAGAAATGTTGTGTCTCATGATACCTTCCTCTCTCCTAGCAACCACAGTATTGGAATTCAAGCTGCTAACATTCAAAAATTCTCTTTTCAAACAGGGATAGAAAAAGATGCAGAAAAGAGTTACAATAAAAATATATATGGGGGCAAAATATGTATATAATGTAGAAGTCTGCATAACTACAACCTACTAGAGTAGAGGGGGAAAAAGTTTCAAAGATCCAACAGATTTAAGAATCAATTCCTATATTATGTTTTCAATCATTTCAAATTTTTCTTCCCTTAATCATATGCCAAAATGCTCTAAAATAAGTAAATGTTTCTTATAGTTGGCAAAACAACCATAGGTATAAAGAACAGCAGCATAATGATAATCAGTACATAGAAATCACTCTTACAGACAAACTCTTGGAAACTATATCACCAAATGAATAGACTATACCAAAAAAATTCCTAATAACTCCTGTTTGAAAGTAAATTTTAAAAAACTGAAAACTTCTTAACATTAGGGAAGAAGTACTAACAAATAATACACAAATATATTCATTTATATTCTTCAATGAATATAAGAAGCAGTCATTTTCTTTTTCCTATCAAAACAGGCATATATTTACATCATTATTGCAAAGCATTGCATTTATACTGGATTTGACTACCATAATAGCCACAGGAGGTATAGCCCTTGTAATATTTTTAAAGGAGAAGTGGGAACACAATATTAAACAATACATTTTTTAAAAGATTTACTACAAATCTGTTAAATACAGTAGCCATTGCAGCAAGTTAGGGAAGTGTCAAAGCCTCAAGTTTGATTCTTAAGTGGTCAGTCAGTTATAGTTTGACCCAAGGCACTGAGTGCATCTGAAAGTCCATACAGCATCTACTGTCCTTCACTATATGCAGAAAATAGCTTGAAAGTATTTACGATTCTATAAAAAAAAAAAATCTGTACAGTTAGAGAAAATACTAAGGTTTTATATCCTAAAGCCACAATATTCACTTACAGTTGGTGAATTTCCCTTTAGATTGAGAAATAGAACTGGTAAATTGTGACATTGTTCTATCATATTCAAGTAAGTTATATTAAGATATGTATAAACTTTTTATTAGATAAATCACCAAATTGCTACAAATAAGACTAATGCTTAAAAATTTTGTTAGGAAACACTGCAGAGTTTCACAGAGATACAACTGAGGAAAACTCAGGGAAAGTGAGAAGCTAAAGGATAGCATATATAAACGGCAAGGAATTAGGGAACTGGGGCAAGTGAATGCAGCTAAACTGTTTGATCTTTTTAGGTACATATTTGCCTTAGTGGGAAGAATACATTTTAAAACTCCAGAATAATACAGACATTTACATTTTTAATTCAGTTTTTTCATATCTTATTTCAGTGTTAATTGCCTATCCATTTCAAATAAATTATGCTCAATGGAGTATTTTACTTTGATTCAAATTTTACAATCTGCTGCTCATTATGTAACATATGCAAGTCACAGTCTTGTCCTTCAGAAATCCATAAGGAAAAAGATTTCTGAAGAGAAATTCCTGAAGTAACAGATAGATAAAAGCAAATAACTAAAATTTTATGATTTTTGTTAAATACAAGCAGCTTTCACTTTGTATGGTAATGTGGGATCATAAGAATGTAAACACTGAAACTATGCAAAGCAATTTTAATAATCAATGGGAAAAATCATGATTGTTCCATGACTTTTAATAAATTTTTGTTAAAACATTAAAACCTCCCACACTATTGGTTATAAATGTATATGGAAATGAAAAATACAGAGAAACTAATATTTATTTAGTACAGTACAATTTAAAACATTGGAAACACAGAGGCTTAAAATGTTTTAGTTCATTATTTAAAAAACTTATCAAGAATAGTTCAAACAATGATTGCTTTCTTCTTGCTGTATAACTTACAATATTAAGTCCATCTTTTCTATGCCTTAACAAATTGTCATACTCCTTTCTAAGTCTGAATCAGCTACAGACATTTTGTCCTTTGCACTTTTAAAAAAATTTTATTGAGCTGTAATTGACATATAACATTGTGTGAATTTAAGGTGTACAATGTGTTGATTTGATACACTTATATATTGCTATATGATTACCACCATAGCTTTAGCTAGCACCTCTATCACGTCACCTAATTCTCCTTTACACTTTTTTACACAGCATGTATGTAAAGGTAATGGATATTTTTTTTAAATTGAAGTGTAGTTGAATTACAATGTTGTGTTGGTTTCTGGTGTACAGCAAAGTGATTCAATGATACACACACAGACACACACACACACACACACACACACATTCTTTTTCAGATTCTTTTCCATTATAGGTTATTAGAAGACATTGAATAGTTTCCTGTGCTATACAGTAGGACCTTGGTGTTTATTTTATATATAGTAGTGTATATATGTTAATCCCAAACTACTAATTTATCCCTCCCCCTCCCCCTCCCCTTTCCCTTTTGGTAACCATAAATTTGTTTACTATGTCTGTGAGTCTGTTTCTGTTTTGTAAATAAGTTCATTTATATAATTTTTTTAGATTCCATGTATAAGTGATATCACATGATATTTGTCTTTCTTTGTCTGACTTCCTTCACTTAGTATGATAATTTCTGGGTCCATCCATGTTGCTGCAAATGGCATTATTTCATTCTTTGTTATGGCTGAGTAATATTCCATTGTATATATATACCACACCTTCTTTATCCATTCATCCATTGATGGACACTTAGGTTGCTTCCATGTCTTGACAATTTAAACAGTGCTGCTGACAATTGTAAACAGTGCTGATATAAACATTGGACTGCATGTATCTTTTCAAATTAGAGCTTTTGTCTTTCCCAGATATATGCTCAGGAATGGGACTGCTGGATCATATGGTAACTCTATTTTTAGTTTTTTTAAGGGACCTCCATATGTTCTCCATAGTGGCTGTACCAATTTACATTCCCACCAACAGTGTAGGGGGTTCCTTTTTCTCCACACCATCTCCAGCATTTATTATTTGTAGACATTTTAATCATGGCCACTCTGACTGGTGTGAGGTGATACCTTATGGTAGTTTTGAGTTACATTCCTCTAATTAGTGATGTTGAGCATCTTTTCACGTACCTGTCGGCCATCTGTATGTTCTCTTTGGAGAAATGTCTATTTAGGTCTTCTGCCCATTTTTTGATTGGGTTGTTTGTTTGTTTTTAATATTGAGCTGTATGAGTTGTTTGTATATTTTGGAAATTAATCCCTTGTTGGTCTCAGTATTTGCAAATGTTTTCTCCCAGTCCGTAGATTGTCTTTTCGTCTTGTTGATGGTATCCTTTGCTGTGTGAAAGCTTATAAGTTTGATTATGTCCCATTTGTTTATTTTTGCTTTTATTTCTTTTGTAGTGGGAGACTGACCTAAGAAAACACTTCTATGATTTATGTCAGAAAATGTTTTGCCTATGTTCTCTTCTAGGAGTTTTATGGTGTCATATTATATTTAAGTCTTTCAGCCATTTTGAGTTTATTTTTGTGCATGATGTGAGGGAGTATTCTAACTTCATTGATTTACATCTGGCTGTCCAGTTTTCCCAACACCACTTGCCTAAGAGACTGTCTTTTCTCTACTGCATATTCTTGCCTCCTTTGTCAAAAGATAATTGACTGTAGGTGTGTGGGTTTATTTCTGGGTTCTCTATTCTGTTCCATTGATCCATTTATCTGGTTTTGTGCCAATACCATGCTGTTTTGATTATTGTGGCTTTGTAGCATTGTCTGAAGTCTGAGAGTGTTATGCCTCCAGCTTTGTTCTTTTTCCTCATGACTGCTTTGGCAATTCTGGGTCTTCTGTGGTTCCATATAATTTTTAGGATTATTTGTTCTAGTTCTGTGAAAAATATCATGAAATATCTCTGAGAGATATTTTAATGTGAAATGTTTTGGTCATTTTCACTTACTTTGGTTCATCTTCACTCTTTCACCATAATCACTTTCCTCATTTATGTTGAAAAATTCACCTTCACTAAGTTCCTCTGGCAGCATATTTAGAGTCTCTTGAATGGTGGCAGTGTCAACATTGCCAGGGTCAGTTATTTCATCTATATTATTATGAAATAAAATTTATATTTTATGGGAAGACAAGAAGAATTTAAACATAAAAATTTTTCTCTGCCCTTTGCCCTCCTCTCTTCCCCCCACTGTGCATTGTGTATCTGCATTGTGCATCGACCAAACCTCCTCTATCAGCAGAAATAACTGCTCAGCCATAAAGAGCAACATTCTCCTAGTATCAACAAGACACCTCCTTCCTTAAAAGATAACATTTCTCCTTGATCTTGTAAGGAGTCAAAATGATGCTTAGATCTGTATTGTGAAAACAGTCAATAATACGTCATTTAATGTACAGTCCTCTGTGTCAAAAAACTTGACTTCTAATGGGTGGGACAGTTCTCAGAGCTTTCTGAGATGCTCTTCCCAGGTTATAATCCTCAAATTTGGCTCAAATAAAATTTTCCATTTCTTTCTTAGATCAACTGATTAATTTTTTGTCAACAGTATCTTCTTTATTATATACCTAAGTATAATATTCCTATATAGATATTATTATATAAAATATTACATATAGATATATATAGCTATAATATCTAGAAACTATTAATATAGAATACCCATATATTATATGTAATATATATTTCATATATGTGGTTCCATTTTTGGAATATGTCATGGAGATTTATCATTGGGAGACAAGGATGTAACACAACTACACCCTTTGCTATCTGTGTGTAAACTGAGTCACCAGAAGTGATGTGTTGGTCATTAATCATGGTACACATCTTGTTTACATACAGATTTGTGGATGAAGAATTAGCAGCAAAATTTGTACTTTATGCAGTTACAGTTAATACTTCGTGGTAGTTAAAAATTGAACCATGTTGTTGGAGTATGGGTCTTATTTTAACTAAACCATGGTAACTGAACTGTGTGCATATCAGAATCACACAAAGTGAAGACTACTTACTTATAACCTGTACATCTTGGAGAACATCCAAGCTTTATTTTTTTAATAGTAGCTTCTTCTATTTAAACTTACTTCCCTTTGTGCAGGAAAGGGTCAACTCAGCAGCCCTGGGTTGTCTGAACTCTGCACATTCACAAAAAAGGACTAGTTGGCCAGCTCATATTTAAACTTACAAGTGTGTTTTTCTATGCCTAAGGACTTTGGCTATAAGGGACCAGTTTGATCATGTAGTTTATGCTAGCAATGTGATTTATAGTGTTTCGCCTGTTTTTGCTCTGGGGGGCTGGAATCTGAGTATCTATGGTCAGTCATTCAGGAGCTATATGTCTATGTGATTGACCTCCAACACAAACCCTGGACACCAAGGCTTGGGTGAGCTTCCCTGGTTGACAACACTTTGCATGTGTCGTCACACATTGTTGAGGGAAGAATTAAGCATACCCTTATAACTGCACTAGAAAAAGACACCTGGAAGATTATGCCTGGTTTCTGCTGGACACTGCCTATATACCTTTTCCTCTTGCTAATTTTAATTTGTATTCTTTCACTGTAAAAAATACTTATAACCATTAGTATAACACTATTTTCTGAGTCCTCCTGGTGAATTATCAAGTTTCAGGGTGGTCTCTGGGACCCCTGACACACCTGTTTATCTTAAACCTCATGGCATGCAAGCCTCTTCTTAAATATACTTTTATTTACATAGAGACCAAATCTTTTTAAAGAGAAATAAAATGGCCATGATCCTTGCCTACATTATGCTTTATCAGAGGAATGAAAATAGGTAACAATCAAGTGAACAAAAAATATTATTTGGGGTTTATTTAGTGCTACAAAAAAGCAAGCAATGATGTAATTTTAGATAGAAAGGTAAGAATGTAACATGTGAGCAGGAACCAGGATGAATTATGGGGACATATGGTACAGGAACAATAACTGAAACATCCCTGAGATGAGATATTAAGAAGGCCAGTATAGCTTAAGCAGATACAGTGAAAAGATTGGGAGAAAATATTTTTAGAAAGTTAGATATAGGCCAATCTATGGAGGGCTTAGTAAGGTATGAAAAAGAGTGTTTCATATATATGATAAAATAACAACCTAATTTACATTTTAAATATATGACTGTGACTACTGGTTTGGAATAGATTAGAAGGAGAGAACTGGGTAGAAGTATGGATATTAAAAAAAAGTTTAAGTGGAGATATTAAGCAATATCTTACATAAGTCTGTAGCTTGGAATATGTCAATAGAGATATATTTAATATATTTGGGAATATTTACCTTATAAATTATAATAAAATGTATGGGATTAGTGTAAAAAGCACCCAGAGTAGTTGTAAAGGTCTTATGATTATAAGAAATGGAGTTCCCCAACACTTAAAAGGTAGAAAAGAGAAAGATTTACTGGGAGTTTTCCAAGTGGTAGGAGGGAAATTAGGATTGCATGGAGAAATATTTCCAAGAAAGAGGCAGGACCAACTGTACCAAATGTTTTGAGATACAAAATATGTTAAAGACTGATACATGGTCATTAACATTTGACTTACATGGAAGTTTTTGGAGGCTTGAAAAGAGCTGTTTCAAATAAGTAAGTACCTGAGAGTTGGGTTGAAAATTGAATGATAGAGGATAAAGTGGAGATGGGAAAAATAATTTTTAGAGTTTTGCTACAATGTAAGGCAAAAGGCTTACTGGATGGAGAAAATATGGTCAAAGAAGGTTTTTCTTTATGGACCAGAGAAATCACAACATGTTTATATATTAACAAACAATAAAACAATAATGAGGAAAATTGATACTGCAGGAGAAAGAGAAATTTTTGCATGTCCTACCTTATCCTTTAATCACTCTCAACAGATAATCTCCCCTCTCAGCTTTACATTCATTCATTCAATCAACAATTATTTTCTGAGCACCTGCTCTGTGCTGGACCCTGTTCGAGGCACTTAGGATATACCACTGAATAAAACTGACAAGATCACTTGGTGCCTTGAATAAGAAGAAGCAAACATAATAAATGGATTAAAATAAATCGTCTAAAGGAAATAACTATTTGAATTAAAAAAACAAAAAGTAAAACGAGGTAAGAGAAATCAGGAGTCTGAGGAAGGGAGGTATTAAATAGTCTGAGGAAGGGAGGTATTAAAATGGTTAATTATAGTCTCTAATAAGAGAGTAACATTTGAGTAAAGACTTGAAAGAGGTGAAGAAATTAGCCCTGAACAAAAAGGATAAGGGTGTGCCAGGCAGTTTTCTAGTGCATGGACCATACAATGAAAGTGTGCCTAGACTTACTGGAGGAACAGCAAGGAGACAGGGTGCTTGGAGCAGAGTGAAGAGAGAATACTACAGAGCAGACCACTGTAAAATCTCTGCTATTTGCTCTGCATGACATGGAGAATCATTGCAGGGTTTGAGCAGAAGGAGGACAAGATCAAGTTTAGGTATTATAAAGGAACATTCTGCATGCTGCAATAGAATCTGGCTCTCTGGAATAAGAACAAAAGCAGAAAGACCAATTAGAGTCTATTACAGTAATCAAAGTAATAGATGATGGTGGCTTGCTCTAGTGTTAGAGCAGTGGAAGGAGTAAGAAGTGGTCATATTTTATGTGTGCTCTTAAGATATGGCTGTTATAGTTTTCTGTTGTATTGAACTTAGATTGCAAAAGAAATGAGTCAAGGATGACTCTAGTGTCCTTAATCTGTGCAAATGCAAAGATGGAGTTTTGGTAAAATGAGATGAGGAAGGCTATGAACAGAAAAGGTTCTCAAGGTAGATGGTCACAAGTTCAGTTTTTGGTTTTCTAAGGTTGAGGTAATATAATATCCATTCAAATAGCAAGGTTGAGAAAGCACTTGAATCTAAGAATTTAGAATTTCCAAGAGAGGTTTAGGCTGGGGAAAACAGCACTAATATGGAAGAGTATCTTTAATTTCCTGTAACCACCAATTATTGGCATATGACCCATTCTTTCTTCACTTACGTAAGGAATGACATGGCCCTTCCCTATATATACCCTATTATTTCTAATATACCTGATATCCTAACCCCACTCTTCTTTACAGAACCATTACTGTGCCATTTATTTCACTTATTCCTTTTTCACATACATTTAAATATCCTCAGGTAGAGGTTAAGGTTGGTAAAAGACATCTACTGGACATACTCGTGGTTCCTTGAATCCACCGACAACCACAAAAATAAACAATAAAATGGAAGAGAGATGTTCCATCTACAATGCAGTTAGGAAAAATATCACAACCCCCAATCATGATGTGTGAAGCATACTGAGACATAATTTGAAACAGAACTCAGAAGAGGAAAGATGCTTAGAGCCAACACATACATTCTCATATCCTAAGCAAAGGTAAGATCTTTTTCTTAAAAGTACAAACACTCTTCTTAAAGGCTGTTTCCAATGGTAAGGGTTTGTCTTTTGATCAGGAAATGTCCAGTGCATTGCAGGACGTTTAGCTTCCTTGGAACCACACACTAAATCGCCCTTGCACTGTCACCACCAAGAATGTCTCCAAGTATTCCAAGATTCTTTTGGAGAGCTGTACTCTGTGTGGCCCGTGGCCCTAGTTGTAAATCTTTTTTAGGATAATTTGATTTAGGTTCATAAGTAAGCAAATCAAAGTAAGAAATGACCTTAGTTTCAAGTTTAATAAGTGGGAGGCTCAATGGAACCAAAGGAAAAAGTGTGCAGACTTACCACCTTTACTGTAAATAAATTTAGCTCCTAATAAAGTGACATTAGAGAGACTGTAGCCTGCTGAAGGAAGGAAAGATGTGATCACAGAAAGCCGTTACATAAGGGTCTTCACTATAAAACATACCAACAGCAATGGAAAAGCAATGATATAACATATAAAAATATTAATAGTTGTTATTTATGAATGTTGGTGTTACACGGCATTTTAATTTCTCTAATTTCATGTTTCTAAAATTTCAGTGTGGGGACTTCCCTGGTGGCACAGTGGTTAAGAATCCGCCTGCCAATGCAGGGGACACGGGTTCGATCCCTGGGCTGGGAAGATTCCACATGGCGCAGAGCAAGTAAGCCCGTGTGCCACAACTACTGAGCCTGCGCTCTAGAGCCCACGAGCCACAACTACTGAGCCCACGTGCCACAACTACTAAAGCCTACATGCCCTAGAGCCCATGTGCCACAACTACTGAAGCCTGCACGCTCTAGAGCCTGGGTGCCGCAACTACTGAGCCCGGGTGCTGCAACTACTGAAGCCCATGTGCCTAGAGCCCGTGCTCCGCAACAAGAGAAGCTACCACAATGAGAAGCCCACGCACTGCAACAAAGAGTAGCCCCCACTCGCCACTACTAGAGAAAGCCCGCGTGCAGCAATGAATATTCAATGAAGCCAAAAATAAAATTTAAAAAAAATAAAGTATGCATATATCATACAAATCTTGAGGAAAAACAGTAAAAAAAAAAAATAATAATAATAAATAAATAAAATTTCACTGTGTATATATTTTACAAAAGGAAAGAAAAACTAGCATTAAAAATAAATCTAGCAAATTAACTTGTAAATTTAATGATAAAATATTTGACTCTTTCAAAAGCAATTAATTTTAGTCAGTTTTGTTTGAACTATACTGATTAAACTATTGTATTTTTAAAAGAAAAAATTAAAGTATACTCTAGCCTTAACTATAATGAAAGTAAGAACAGTCATATGAAGTAAGTCATCTAAAGTAAGGATTGAATAAATGTGTTATTGAAAAAGATTATCTGATAATGATGAATAAAATGACTGAACTTACAGTTGCCATTTTTCTGGAACGTAAAACAGTTTTACTTAACAGATTAGCCTTGACACATGAATACTATGAAAATTAAGTCAAGTGATACTGTAATAGTCAAAGATATTTTTAAAATCATTTTTAATATTAATCATACTATTCCTATTATAAGTATGGTATTTCAACTTTTTTCTAAGTGCTACAGCAACACCAGAAATTATGTTTAATGATGTTGACAAGCAATAAGAAAATGGTCAATGGATTTAACCAGTCTTATTTGTAGTAATCATCTAATTTATAAGTGGTAATACTGAATTTTCAGATTTCAGATAAAGTATATTTATAGCTAATATTTTATATGTTGATTTTTACAAAATTGTTCCCCAGATTTGTTTTTAGTGACTAAAAATATTGTATCAGGGAGAAGAAATTTTCCTTTATCTTTCTAGGTTCTTCTGGCTGGTCTAAGAATTAAATTGACAGAAGGCAAATTAACACGAGAAAATCAAACAAAAGTTTAGTAACATGTACACATGGAAGAGACCCAGGCAAAGTGAGTAGCTAGCCAAAACGACTGAAGCCCTCACCTTAAAAACCATCTTCAGCTAAAGACAAAAGACGACGTTGTGGCTTGTGGTTTGGAACCTCAAAAGAGAGCAAGGCAACTGACAAGAAGGAAAAGCAAATGTTTGCTGGGCCATGCAGAGACAATGGGACACAGAGAAGAATTTTAACACACAGATTTTGCAAGGTTCCTCCCTTTCTATACACCTAGTTCATACTACAGTTATCTATGGTGATGGCTGCCTTCCTGGAACAGGTCCTCTATCTACATTCTTCTTGCGGTTAGGGGGAAGGTCAAAGATTCTTCTTGAGTCTTCTGGACCTCAAAAATAATCAGCGTAAATTAATTCTCATGCCAAAGAGACACAATTTGGATGGCAAATTTTGTTCCCTTACATCAGAATGAAAACATCATTTCAATCTACTTGAAATTCAATTAACTCTTTTTTAGAGGAATCAATGAGGCCATATTTATAGAACTTAAGCATACAATAAGCAAATTCCTGAGAAACCGGTGAAAATAGGTACGACATGATTGGCAGTGCAATGAAATTTCATTTTTATCACAGTTTTAAAACCATTTTCTCTGTGATCATAGGGTTAAAGATCTGCAATAAACGAAAAAAAGCCCACAATATTGTTCACAGAAATCAGAGAGGTAACTGCTTTTTTTAGTCTTAGCATCGTGAAATGAGTTGAGAGCTCAACTATCCATTGTCATTCACAATTTGTTAAGCAATTTGTAAACAACAGCATCTTCCTATAGAGTTTATCGTTCTGTGAAACTTCAAGAATATTTTATGGACTATTTAAGAGATCAAACATCTCTTTCTTTATTTTATTTACCATTTCCGTACTTTTATTTTTACTCTTCCATTTTACTGCAGATTGTCCTTTCAGGATACCTGCTACAGCTAAGGAAACATGCACTAGTCACCCAGTATTTTTCTCCTCTGTAAAAAGGTCAGTAGGATAATAACTCCACTGTCAGAGGTGAGTTTATAGGGAACATAACCACCTATCTTATCATCTAAACCAAGACACGTATGGGACCTCAGTGCAGCAGGCACAAATTGACTTTTCAGGGAAAACTAAGATGCTTCTTCACTGTATTTATAGGGCATTTAAAAAAAAAAACTATGAAGTAATTACATAGATTCTTGCATCAATATGTCATAAAACCTCCAATTGGTTTCAATCCCAAGAGTTGAGCAAAAGCCCACAAATTTGCTTTATATTTACTTGTAAATACAAAATCTGTAAGACAGGATATTTGAATATATACCCTAGAACAGGAAAGAGAATTTTGCCCCTCTGGGGGCCATTAAATGTAGGTTGCTAATTGTGATATCTATAGATTATATTAAATAGAATACATGGGCAGTAAATTGCTCATCATGGAACACACAGTGAGCATATTATATCAAGATGTTCTTCAAATGAATGAAGTTATTCAATAGTTATGTAATGAACAGTACTGTCTTTTTTATTACTGTAAATGCATGGAAGTGTGAGGAGCCACTTAGAAGCCCAGAGTTGACATAAATATTATTTTAAGCTAAAGACATTTGAGATTCAACACATGCAGAAAAAGTCTTCTAAGAATTTCCCTTATCTGACTAAAAGTAGCAAATTCTGGGAAATGAGTGAATTTATGAGGAAAAAGATATATTTGGAAACCCACCACTACAGAAGCCCACAAGGCATATGCCCAATACACCATTTGCCTTATATATAATCCCAGAAAACCACTTCATGGATCTCAAGGTCACTTTTCCCTTCCTAAGGGACCTTTTGAGGTATGGCAATTGGATTTTGTCCAAATGCCACCATCTCAAGGATATTAATATACTTTGGTAATGATCTGTATTGTTTTCACACCAGGTTGAAGCTTTTCCCTGCAAGAGAGCAATGACTTTATCAGTAGGTAAATTGCTATGGGAAAGAATAATTCCTGTTTGGGGGATCCTTTCTGAGTTGCATAGTGACTGAGGGACCCACTTTCCTGGACAAATAATTAAATCCATTTGTATATTTCACCAATAATGCATTTTCACTCCACTTATCATCCCCAATCTTCAGGAATGGTAGAAAGGACTAATGGTACTATCAAAACTCAGTTGGTGAAATCAATTACAGAAAAAAAAACCTGTAAAAAACACAAACATATGGAGGCTAAACAATATGCTACTAAATAATCAATGCATCACTGAGAAACCAAAGAGGAAATCAAAAAACACCTAGAGACAAATAACAATGAAAACACGACGACCCAAAACCTATGGATGCAGCAAAAGCAGTTCTAAGAGGGTAGTTTATACCAATACAATCCCACCTCAAGAAACAAGAAAAATCTCAAATAAACAACCTAACCTTACACCTAAAACAACTAAAGAAAGAAGAACAAACAAAACCCAAAGTTAGTAGAAGGAAAGAAATCATAAAGATCAGAGCAGAAACAAATGACATAGAAATAAAGAAAACAATAGCAAAGATGAATGAAACTAAAAGCTGGTTCTTTGAGAAGATAAACAAAATTGATAAACCTTTAGCAAGGCTTATCAAGAAAAAAAGCTAGAGAACTAAAATCAATAAAATTAGAAATGAAAAAGGAGAGGTTACAACTGACACAGCAGAAATACAGAGGATCATAAGAGATTACTACAAGCAACTATATGCCACAAAAAAATGGACAACCTGGAAGAAATGAACAAATCCTTAGAAAGGTTCAACCTTCCAAGACTGAACCAGGAAGAAATAGAAAATATAAATAGACCAATCACAAGTAATGAAATTGAAACTCCAATTAGGAATCTTCCAAAAACCAAAAGTACAGGACCAGATGGCTTCACAGGAGAATTCTATCAAACATTTAGAGAAGAGCTAACACCCATCCTTCTCAAACCCTTCCAAAAAAATTGCAGAGGGAGGAACACTCCCAAGCTCATTATATGAGGCCACCATCACCCTGATACCAAATCCAAACAAAGATATCACAAGAAAAGAAAATTACAGGCCAGTATCACTGATGAATATAGACACAAAAATCCTCAACAAAATACTAGAAAACCAAATCCAACAACACATTAAAAGGATCATACACCATGATCAAGCAGAATTTATGCCAGAGATGCAAGAATTCTTCAATATATGCAAATCAATCAATGTGACACACCATATTAACAAACTGAAGAATAAAAACCATATGATAATCTCAATAGATACAGAAAAAGCTTTTGACAAAATTCAATATTTATGATAAAAACTCTCCAGAATGTGGGCATAGAGGGAACCTACCTCAACAGAATAAAGGCCATATATGACAAACACACAGAAAACATCATTCTCAAAGGTGAAAAACTGAAAGCACTTCCTCTAAGATCAGGAAGAAGACAAGGATGTCCACTCTCACAACTTTTATTCAACATAGTTTTGGAAGTCCTAGCCATGGCAATCAGAGAAGAAAAAGAAATAAAAGGAATCCAAATTGGAAAAGAAGAAGTAAAACTCTCACTGTTTGCAGATGACATAATACTATACATAGAAAATCCTAAAGATGACACAAGAAAACTACTGAGCTAATCAGTGAATTTGGTTAAGTTGCAGGATACAAAATTAATACATAAAAATCTCTTGCATTCCTATACACTAACAATGAAACTTCAGAAAGTGAAGTTAAAGAAACAATCATATTCACCATTGCAACAAAAATAAAATACTTAGGAATAAACCTACCTAAGGAGGCAAAGGACTGAACTTAGAAAACGCTAAGATACTGATGAAAGAAATCAAAGACGACACAAACAGATGGAGAGATATACCATGTTCTTGGATTGGAATAATCAATATTGTGAAAATAAATATACTACCCAAAGAAATCTACGGACCCAATGCAGTCCCTATCAAATTACTAAGGGCATTTTTCACAGAATTAGAACAACAAATTTCACAATTTGTATGGAAACACAAAAGAACACGAATAGCCAAAGCAATCTTGAGAAAGAAAAACAGAGCTGGAGGAATCAGACTCCCTGACTTTAGACTATACTACAAAGCTACAGTAATTAAGACAGTATGGTACTGGCACAAAAACAGAACTATAGATCAATGGAACAGGATAGAAAGCCCAGAGATAAACCCACATACCTATGGTCACCTAAGCTATGACCAAGGAGGCAAGAATATACAATGGAGAAAAGACAGTCTCTTCAATAAGTGGTGCTGGGAAAACTGGACAGCTACATGTAAAAGAATGAAATTAGAACATTCCCTAACACCATACACAAAATTAAACTCAAAATGGATTAAAGACCTAAATGTAAGACTGGACACTATAAAACTCTTAGAGGAAAACATAGGCAGAACACTCTATGACATATATTGCAGCATGTTCTTTTTTGACCCACATCCTAGAGTAATGAAAATAAAAACAAAAATAAACAAATGGGACCTAATGCAACTTAAAAGCTTTTGCACAACAAAGGAAACCATAAACAATATGAAAAGACAACCCTCAGAATGGGAGAAAATATTTGCAAATGAAGCAACTGACAAGGGATTAATCTCCAAAATATACAAACAGCTCATGCAGCTCAATATCAAAAATACAAATAACCCAATCAGAAAATGGGCAGCAGACCTAAATAGACATTTCTCCACTGAAGACATACTGATGGCCAACAAACCCATGAAAAGACGTTCAACATCACTAATTATTAGAAAAATGCAAATCAAAACTAGAATAAGGTATCACCTCACGCTGTTCAGAATGGCCATAATCAAAAAATCTACAAAGGGCTTCCCTGGTGGTGCAGTGGTTGAGAGTCCGCCTGCCGATGCAGGGGACACAGGTTCGTGCCCCGGTCTGGGAAGATCCCACATGCCACAGAGCGGCTAGGCTCGTGAGCCATGGCTGCTGAGCCTGCATGTCTGGAGCCTGTGCTCCACAATGGGAGAGGCCACAACAGTGAGAGGCCTGCGTACCACAAAAAAAAAAAAAAAAAAATCTACAAACAATAAATGTTGGAGAGGGTGTGGAGAAAAGGGTTCTCTCACACATGTTGGTGCGAATGTAAATTGATACAGCCACTGTGGAGAACACTATGGAGGTTCCTTAAAAAACTAAAAGTAGAACTACCATAGCAATCCCACTACTGGGCATATACCCAGAGAAAACCATAATTCAAAAAGATACATGCACCCCAGCGTTCACTGCAGCACTATTTACAATAGTCAGGACATGGAAACAACCTAAATATCCATGAACAGAAGAATGGATAAAGAAGATGTGGTACATATATACAATGGAATATTACTCAGCCATAAAAAGGAAAGAAATTGGGTCATTTGTAGAGATATGGATGGACCTACAGACTGTCATACAGAGTGAAGTAAGTCGGAAAGAGAACAACAAATTTCGTATAATATCACTTACATGTGGAATCTAGAAAAATGATACAGATGAACTTATTTGCAAAACAGAGACACAGATATAGAGAATGGACGTACAGATACTGGGGGTGGGGAAGGGGGGTGGGATGAATTGGGAGATTGGGATTGACATATATACACTACTATGTATAATATAGATAACTAATGAGAACCTACTGTATAGAACAGGGAACTCTATTCAGTGCTCTATGTTGACCTAAATGGGAAGGGAATCCAAGAAAGAGGGGATATATGTATATGCACACTGATTCACTTTGCTGTACAGCAGAAAGTAACACAACATTGTAAAGCAACTATGCTCCAGTAAAAAAATTAAATTAAATTAAAAAAAACTCAGGCTTCCCTGGTGGCACAGTGGTTGAGAATCTGCCTGCCAATGCAGGGGATACAGGTTCGAGCCCTGGTCTGGGAAGATCCCACATGCCGCGGAGCAACTGGGCCTGTGAGCCACAACTACTGAGCCTGCACATCTGGAGCCTGTGCTCCACAACAAGAGAGTCTGCGACAGTGAGAGGCCCGTGCACCGTGATGAAGAGTGGCCCCCTCTCGCCGCAACTAGAGAAAGCCCTTGCACAGAAACAAAGACCCAACACAGCCAATAAATAAATGTATTAAAAAAAACCAACAAAAAACAAAAACTCAATTGGCAAAACTCTCAGAGGCTTTTCATCTTTCATAGCCAAATCTTCCCCATTAGTGCTTCTCAATCTTAGTTCACTCCTTTTAGCAAATATCAATTGTCTCCTTTTGAAATAATCACTGGGCCACCTATGAATTTAGATGAAAACATGGATGAACCAGCATTACTTAATGGTGATTTATTACATTATTGCCAAGGACTTGTTAAAGCACTGAAAGAAAATTAAAAATTTAGTAACTACTTCCTTCCACAGCAAACTCTCAGGAGACGAAGACCTTAAGGACCATGGGTTATGGCGTGGAGATTTTGTCTATTGCAAAAGACATAGATAAAGGACTCTTTACAGCCACATTAGAAAGGGCCATATCAGGCCTTATTTACAAGTCTCTGTGCTGCAAAACTTTATAGGAGTAAGCTCTTGGATTCACATTTCCCACCTCAAAAAGGCCTCCCCCTCTGAATGGACTGCAACTCCTGTTTCGACATCTGGCTTCTACTAACTAAAACCAGCACTACCAGAACAGGGCAAGAAGAAGGTAACATCTGAAATAGAGAGCTGATCTGAGATGCTGGACCAGGTCTGTATACCAATTACTTTCATAATTGCTCACACTTTTTGCTTATGAACCAAACATTTTTTTCTTGGGCTTAATCATATGCAAGTTTCAAAAAATCAATCCAATTGCTGTGTTTGTGGCCAATTACCAATGTCCAGCACTTCTGGATTACCCTGGTGGGTTTCACCTCTCCAGGATTCAGATTGGCTAGCCCTTAGAGATTTTATTTTAGAAGAAACAAATTCTACTACCATGTAAATCACCATCAATATCATTAAGTAGGACCCTCTTAACTTTGCCAATTAATGACACCTGTTCTGAACCTAGTCATAAATATTCCTTTTTACTCAATGTTACTCAATCCTAATCGGAACATTGTGCTGCAGCTAAACCTAAAAACATAACAAACCATCTCTGTGGTGGCATTATTCCCCAGTTGTGGTATGGATTTATTTGGCTGACACTGGGATAGGACCACCTAAATATGAAGGTCCTTCTTTGCTGGGAGCAAACCACACATATTAATACCAAAGATAATCAACCTAACAATAACTTGTAAATTAGGGTGGATAGCACCTGAAAATTGTCAATATACCATAACTTTGAGGACCAGTGATTGATATGGAACTGACTGGTTAAGATGACCAGGGACATAATGGGTAGCTCCTAAAGGGACCCAATGGATTTGTGGAACAAATTTATATCCTTGACTTCCCCAGGTTAGTTAGGAAGACACACGATTAGTTTCCTTTGGGCTCAAGGTCACCTACAAGTAGCCTTGGAAACAACCTCTGCCAATCTGTCTTTAATGTGAGCATGCTGGATTCAATCAGATTTCTAATGGTATGATCATTTGGCCATGATATCTGTTCCTTCCTTGGAATAGAAGATGTCATTACTCACATAGAGGTGTTAACAAAATTTACTCAGCAAGCTTAGAATGACAGTAATCAATCCATTAGCTTGCTCAATTTGGAAGTCTCCATGATGATAAAATCAGTCATTCAGAATCGCATGGTCTTGTTATTCTAACTGATTCCCAAGGGAGAACCTGTGTTATAATACATATTGAATGTTGTGTTTTTAAACCTGATTAGTCTTCTAATGTAATCCATCTTATGATGCATATGAAAAATCAATTTCCATTGTGAGTGATCCTCTTCCCAGTTTAGGGGAAACACTAGGAAAATGGTTTGGTTTAGGAGGATCTTGGCTTAAATCTTTACTAATGACACTATTACTCCTATTGGCAATTTTGTTTACAGTTTGTGTAACTTACAAAGTGATTATTTCTTGTATTTTGCACTGTGTGTCACCTACTCCTATTAAGATAAAGATATCTAAACAACTTTAAACTATTGATCACATCTATAGTTCTCTATAAAATAGTAGACATGCACAATGCACATGCAAGGTAAAGTTGGCATAAGTCCTACTGGACAATTTGGAATTGACTGTTAGTCCTTGACAGATATCTTACCAGTACAACCCCCCTAAAAGAAAATAAAGAACTAGGATATTGAAACCCAGCATTGAGAGACATGATGGATACAGGGCAGGTAAGCAACCACCCTGGCATCAAGGGACCAAATATTTAATCACCTACACATTCTATCAAAGATTAATGATCAAAAGTGGGAACTGAAGGGGGCTTTCCTGGTGGCACAGTGGTTGGGAGTCCGCCTGCTGGTGTAGGGGACGCAGGTTCGTGCCCTGGTCCGGGAGGATTCCATGTACTGTGGAACGGCTGGGCCCGTGGGCCATGGCCGCTCGGCCTGCACGTCCGGAGCCTGTGCTCCACAGCGGGAGGGGCCACAGCAGTGAGAGGCCCGTGTACCACACACACACACACAAAAGTGGGAACTGATGAAATAAAATTATTTTAAAGCAGAACAAGAAAAATTTAAACAGAAAATTTTCTCTGTAATTTGTGCCACCACCATCTCCCCTTTAGTGTGCATTGTGCATCTGCATTATGCATTAACTAGATCCCCTAGGAAGACACAGGAATGCCTGCTAGACTGGAAAAAAAAATAGGCTATTTTCTCTTGGACCCAGCAAGGTAACTCTTTAGGAAGTAAGATTCCTTTCTTAATTCTGTAAGGGGTCACAATGACCAGCTACTCACTTGGTACATGCAGATCTGGACTATGTAAACTGTCCATATGTTTCTTTGATCTAAAGTAACCTTTGTCTCAAAAGTTTACATAACTGTGCTTTGACCTCTAATAGGCAGACCAGTCCTCAGAGCTTTCTGAAAGACCATCTCCTAGGTTAAAATCCTCAGGTTGGCTCAAATAAAATTCTCTATTTCTTTCTTAGATTGACTATTAATTTTTTTCATCAACATGAAGTTACATAAATCCATTCTCTAGGGGAGTTTTATGATCCTGACCTTGACAGAAAGACCACTCATACTGGTATAGACAAATATTATCACAAATTTTCTTATCTACCATCTGTTCTCCTAAAAACCCTTTCATCTTTCCTAAGGAAATATATTTCTTATCCCCATAAAAGCCTTTTCTACCCCACTCCCTTCCTCTACTAAGTTAGGTATATAAGCTTTTAACTTTAACCACTTAGTGAACTAGCTACTTCTTTTGTTGTCTCCCGTATGCATACAAAATAAACCTTTTTCTCCTGTTAATCTGTCTTTTGTTAGTTTAATCTTCAGATACTGGAACTGAATCTATGAGAGAAAATTTTTTTCCTCCCCTACAGAGGGTCCCTCCAACTCACATTATAGTGGTTATGGGTAGAGAGTTATTATACAGTAAGTCCTCTACATACGAACCTTCAAGTTAAGAACTTTCAAAGATGCGAACATGAGTTCCATTGACATCAGGCATGAGTTAAATTGCAGTTTGCCCTCCATCTCCTATTGATGACGATCCTTCAGCTCTACCATCTCCCACCTATCTTCCAGTCAGTAACTCTTCTTGCCTGTTCACTCGATGACAGCTCCTGTAATGCCAGCTGTCATACTGTACTACTGTACTTTTCAAGGTACCGTACTGTAAGATTAAAAATGTTTTCTTTGTTTTTTGTATTTATTTTTATGTATTACTTATGTGAAAAGTATTATAAACCTATTACAGTACAGTACTATATAGTCAATTGTGTTAGTTGGGTACCTAGGCTAACTTTGTTGGACTTAACGAACAAATTGGATTTACTAACACATTCTCCAAACAGAACTCGTTTATATGTAGGGGACTTACTGTATATCCAGAGACTTCTCATGTGAGAAAAAGTAATACAAGTAATAATGCACACTTTATAGTGTCACTGTGAAAATTAAATAAATTTCAACTGCTTAGAATTGTGACTGACAAGTAGCAACCACTGAATTATGATATCTATAATTTTAAAGTTCTTATGTCAAAAATTATATACATCATTAAATAATATTTTTATTTAATCAAATGACAAAATTGACATATGCTTTTGTAGCTGTGACTCTGAAAGCAAAAGTTGTCAGGAAAAAAAATTGTTTAAACTATAGCATGAAGGAGGCCATGCAGATTAGATACACATGGGATGAATAATCCCAACTTTCAAAAAAAAGATAGTTACTAAACTTGTTTTAAGATTAATCTCCAGGAGTAATTAAAAATAGGAAGATGAGTAAATAATTTAAGCATTTTTGTACCTATAAATGGAAAACAAATTAAATTAACATTTTACGTTCTTTCCAAATTCATAGTCCTATAATTAAAAAAATATTTTAATGCAATGGCCTTCTAAGTATCTTTCCAGTGTGCTTTTAAGTGCAGAGCTAAGAAAATAACAGTACAGTTTTTCATAATATATCTGATTTTTATTTTAAAAAATGATATAAGATGTTTAATCAGAAAAAAATTAGTTTCATATATACTTAACATTAGACATTTGTGAATAATTCTCAAAGTATATTATTGACTCTTTTGCTTGTGCTTAAGATAGTAGCTATAGATTGTAAAAGCAATTTAAAATGATCATAAACATTAAAAATATATGTTAAGTTTTCCAAAAGTAGTTCATCAATATGAGAAGTAATGCCTATGATAACTGGTACAATGGGACAAAATTTTAGTGATTCCATTCCTCCTTTACTGATTTGCCTTTGAAGAACTGGAAACAGAAATGCTTTTACTTTATACACTTCCCTTTCATTTTTCAGGGCTAAGTTAAAGGGTGCTTCATTTATTCAATTTTGTAACAAATACATTTAAGTACCCAAAAAGGGCTATGATTTGTACTAGAGGCTTTGAGGACTTCAGAGATGATTTAGACCCAGGAGCTGCCGTAAAAGAAACTAGGCAGTTACTAGGCTGTAAGATAAGGTTCGTTGTAAAGCTTTTCTGCTTTTAGCTTGGTGAAGAGTGGCTAGACAGCCATTATTACAAAAATTACTTTTTTTCCACAAATAAAGACATCACCTATCTAGAGAGTATATACTATCATTTGCTTTTGTCATTTAAGAAGTGCTTGGCAGAGAGAGAATTTAATATAAAATTTTTACTAAAAGGCTATTGTGGTTTAATATCAAAGGCAATACTGAGACTTCATTGAAAGGAGAAGAAAGAACCTTAACCCTCCTTAGGGGCAGTCCAGATACATTATACTTTCTCATAGTTCATTCTTTCTTTGCCATGCCTTCCTCATTTACATTCTTTACCCACTGGGAGGGAAGAAAATGGAAACATTACTTCATTAATCCACAGTCAAATAACATTGTTGCTGCTGCATTAACTTATCTTTATCTTGTCAAACATCACTGTCATTTTTTAAGTCCTCCCAAAGATATTACACCTTGTTCAAAGATTTTTATTTAGAAACACCACACTTACTTACTATTTACTGTTTAGTTATTTACTTATATATTGATTTCTAGCCAATTAATTTATGTTAACATTTTTGATTAGCAGATAGTGCAAGATCCTGGATGGGGATGACATTCTTTGGGAAATTTACATGCATATCATTAAATATAAGATTTTTTAATGGCATTTATGTTTTATAGATTAGTACAAGAGTCTTGCCCTGCCAATAAAAATCTATTCTTTTTATTACAGTAATTCTAGTTGTCAAATTTATTACTATATCTACCTGGCATGTGAATCCACATTCTTAACATTCTCCTTTTATTGAACAGAATTTATGATCCCCTTCTACATTTGATGAAATAAAATAAACAATTTTCAACATGATTCACCATCAAGGTAGGGTTATTATTTTGTGGATATGTGCATGGGAGGTTTAGCTTAAACTAACTTTTAAAGACTGTTACAAGAACAAGCAGTTTGGGGGAATGCTGCACCTAATTCAGGTACAAGATAGCATGTGGCAGCCCTCTATGAATTAATTCTTATGGTTGCTAAGCAGTAACATGGCACAATATACTATACTAAACTTATCTATAACTGTTGAAAAAGTTTTGGCCAATGCTTGATATTAAGTGGCATCACTCAGCTTTATTGGATTATTGTTTGGAATTATATACATTTCCTAGTGTGCTGCAGCAACATGAACAAAATGAACTTGAAATTTGCATACAGTGTGAGTCCATTATAATATCTGCAACAATTATGACTGAACTCTATGTTCAATCCTTCCTCTTGTCTCTCATAACAAAAACTTTGCAGTTGTCCAATGCAGGCATCTCTTTAGACAAATAAGTGAGTATATGAAAATAAGCCTATACCTACCTCACTTTACAAAGTACAAGTATTACTTGAAAGTTGGTGAGTGTGTATACGCAAATGAATATCTTTTGCATTGGTAAGTTCTATATTCAAGCAAACCAAGGAAAATTCATGCTGTGAAATGGAGAACCGAGAACCATCATTGAAAGTGGAGAACTCTATAATTTAGTTAACCTGTTTTGAGTTTAAAAAATCACCAACATATCCAGTGACAGAAACAATATTTTTTCTTCTTGCTTTGTGAACTACCACTCATCTATTGCTAAGATAAGCATCCAATGAATTAACATGATTTAACAAGTATGTCCAGTACATTAAGTTGAATATAATATCTGTGATATTATACTGGTTTACAATCAGATAAGAGGAAAAGATGCACACTTATGAAACACTGAACAAGCTAGTTCTGTATATACATAAAATAAACATATTTAGTATTACAAGTAATGCAGTAACTACAGAAATTATCTATAAGTGAGTAAACTTAAATTCTTTACTAATGTATTTATTCAACAAGTTATTTAAAAGTAAGAGCAATTATAGAAATATCTCTCATGTTTCTGACATTCAATATATACTGCACTCCAGGATAAAGAATGACTCATCACTCTCCTTACAGGTCACCTAATTAGGCAGAAGGAACTTTATCTCTGATTAATTTGTAAAGGACTTGTAATTCCAATTCATGAAAAATGCAATGCTTTATGGCAAATTGCTATTTAACAAGTGCTATTGCTCTCTTCTATTAACTTTCCAGGCCTAGATGCAATATTGCATATTTTACCTAATTTTTACACTTTGCAGTCTTGCTGCAAAATTAGGAATTCTAGTCACCAAATGAATATATAAAGTTAATTAATAATTATGTAAATTTGGAAGGTTGAGCTCTATATACTTCTCTTCTTCCTGAATGTTGTAACAGGGTAGGTAAACTAGTGGAACATAGGAACAGAAAGAAAATATATAAATATATTAACGACTATTAGCCAAAAATCAACAGGGAATTTTATGCTAGATAACAAAATGCTGAAGCAATTTCTATCAAAATTCCAGAGGGATAAACATTCCAGCTATCACAAACATTGGTAGCCCTTATTGGAGAAAGCTAAAATCAATGTAATAGGAAAAGTTTATAATTGGCAGAATTATTGGAAGAGAAAAATCATCATAATTTGTGAATGATATCACTATCTATGATAAAAACAATAACATAAAATTCCTAGAGTCATTGACAAATAGTTTAGATGATAAAAAATAAATATAGTAAAATAATCTCTTAATACATGCACAATAACCAGTTTCAAAAGGAAATGTAAAGTTATTCTATGGAAAATAGAGACAAAAGCTATAAAAGATATAGGCATATACATAATCAGAATGTAGAGATGTTGTATGAGGCAAATCATAGTATTGTTAAACATGTAAAACACAACTTGACCAAATGGAAAGTGTAAAATATTTTCTATGAGAATGCTTAATATTGTAAAAATTTTAGTCATTTGAATAGTAACATAATTATAAAAATGTAAAAACTCGTTTATCTAAGAATAATGTAAACAAATGAGGACATTTCTACTTTACGGAAAAGACATGTTAATTTAATAAACATCACTGATCCTTACATCTGAAAATAAATAAAATTAGACCCACCTAATATTTTGAGAAAAGTCAACATAAACCAAATCAAAAGAAATATGGAAAAACATTGCAACAAGATGGCACAGAGAGTTCATGTTCCCAAGCAGTTTAGCTCCTACAAACCAAAAAAGCAGAATACTCAAAAATACTATATTTTAACAAAATATATGAAGAAATAATTTACCAGTGAAGTCCAAAAATATATTATCTACTTCACTTATAATTAGGATTTCAAATTAAATTAACTGTGATATATTATTAATGACCATTAGATAGCAAAATATTTACAAAGAAAATTAATTTCTAGCACTAAGTACAAGGCATAGCACTCAAATACTCCAGGAGATTGGCCAATTACTTCAACATTTTTGGAGAGAAATCTGGTACTATTAAAATTGAAAATACATTTACTCTTTGACATTCCATTTTTAGGACCATACTGTTACACAGAAAGCACTGTATTTAAACATATTTATAAAAGTGTTGTTTTATTAGCAAAAACAGGAGATTTTTAAAAATATATAATGGTAAGAACACTTAACATGGTATATGCTATTAACAGATCTCTACAATATAGTTTTATTAACTATAGGTACTATGTTAAACAGAGGATCTCTAGAACTTACTCATCATGCATAACTGAAAAATTTATAGCAATTGAACAACTACTACCCATTTTCCCCTCCCTCCAGTCCCTGGCAACCACCACTCTGCTCTCTGCTTCTATGAGTTGGACTGTTTTAGATATCTTATATAAGGGGAATCAGGCAGTATTTACTCTTCTGTGACTGGCTTATTTCACTTAGCATAATGTCCTCCATGTTCATCCATTTTGTTGCATATGGTGAGATTTCCTCTTTTTTTAAGGCTAATTAATATTCCATTGTATATATGTATCTTATTTTATTTATCCATTTATCTGACAATGGACATTTAGGTTGTTCCGTACCTTGGTTATTGATAATAGTGCTACAATGAACATGAGAATGCAGAAATCTCTTTGAGATCCTGATTGCAATTCTTTTGAATATATATATCCAGAAGTGGGATTGCTGGATCATATGACAGCTCTATATTTAAGTTTTTGAGAAACCGCCACACTGTTTTCCAAAGTATCTGTACTATTTTACACTCCCACCAACAGTGCGCAAGGGTTCCAATTTCTTCACATCCTTGTAAACACTACTCATCTTTGTTTTTTTCCGTAACAGCTATCCTGATAGGTATCCTGTGAGGTAATATCTCATTGTGGATTTGATTTTCATTTCCTTGATGATTAGTGACATCAGCAGCTTTTCATGTGTCTGTTTGCCATTAGTACTTCTTTGGAGAAATTTCTATTCAAGTTCTTAGCCCATTTGTAATCAGTATTTTAGTTGTTTTGCTAGTGAGTTACAGGATTTTCTTGTATATTTTGGATATTAACCCCTTATCAGATATATGACTTACAAATATTTTCTTCCATTTTATAGGTTGCCTTTTAATTTTATTACTTGTTTTCATTTGCTGTGCAAAAGCTTTTGGGTTTGATGCAGTCCCATTTGCTAATTTTTGTTTTTGAGGTCAGTCTGTGCTTTTTGGCGTCATATCCAGGAAATCATTGCCAAGACCAATGTCATGAAACATTTCCCCTATATGTTCTTCCAGGAGTTTTACAGTTTCAGATCTTACATTTAATTCTTTCTTTCATTTTGAGTTGATTTTTGTGTATAATGTGAGACATTTCATTCTTTTTTTGTGGATATCCTGTTTTTCCAACACAAAACATTCCACTCAACAGCAGCAGAATATACATTCAAGGACACAGGGAATTTTATCCACAATAGATCACATATTAGGTCATGAAACAAGTTTTGACAAATTTAAGAATGAAATCATACCAAGTATCTTTTCTGACCACAATGGAGTGAAACTAGAAATCAACAGCAGAAGGAAAACTGGAAATTCACAAATATGTGGAAATCAAACAACACACTGATCAAGGATATTGTATCAAAGAAGAAATCAATAGGAAATTAGAAAATACCCTGAGGCAAACAAAAATGAAAACACAATATAACAAAACTTATGAGATATGGCAAAAGAAGTTACTAAGAGATTAAGTTTATTACAGTAAATGCTGATGTTTAAAAAGAAGGAAGACCTTCAAACAACCTAATTTTACACCTCAAGGTACTAGGAAAAGAACAAACTAAGCCTATATTGTTTCTTTATGTGAAAGATTTGCATAAAGAGGTTACTGCTCCATACCCCAAATGGTATTTAAAATGTGTATGGATCTTTTTGTTTTATGCAGATGCATACTGCAAAATTGAGAATGTTATAAACATATATTGTTAGGCTGAATGTGTTAATGCCTTTAAAAAGTTAAAACTGTGATTTGTAGTCAAGTAAGAAATAGGATCAAGGATAGAGTACGTGTGATGTTCTATAAACTTAATGATACTTCATGCAAGTTGCGGATATATTGGACAGTGCATATTTTTGAAGACCAGTAAAGATAAGGAACCTACTCTTGTTCTTATTATACACTATATATGTGTATGTATATATAGCTATAACATATATATAATACATATTTTAACATATTACAAATATTTATATTTTAATTATATGAAAAATTATTTATTTGCTTAATTAAAATATTAGGCTAAATATTATCATGAATCATTTATTAAAACCTATAACTACAAACAACTTCTACATTACTTTGCCATATTAACTGGATGATCTGGTTATGGCATTACAATATAAGAAGCTATTATATTAATAATCCCTCAATGGCATGGATCATGCACGTTATTTTCTTTTATATGTCTTAGAATTTATCAAAATGTTTTATACATAATGGTTGCCCATCCATCTCATTAATTAGTTAGCATAACTATTATGACGTTTGAGAAGTAGTAGTCTTTTCTCTAGCCATTATCTTTTGTGGCTTTTTTTGGTTGTTATTTTTTAAAAATGTGTATGAGGATATTAGTTTTTTGGGGGCAACAACTGATCTCTAGTAATATTAGAAACTAAATATTTTGATTAACTTAAGAAAGGTATAAGGAACCTGGATGCTCTTTCAAGGTAAATATAAAATACAGTCAAGTCCATTAAAGATACAGCACATAAAGAAATAAGTTTAGGAAAGGATAATGACAACTCTTTTCTACTTCTGCACTCAAAATAAGAAATGTCCTAATAGGAGACTGAATTAAGATATGTGAAATAAACTAAGCTGATGGTTTTTCTGTAATTTAAAATGCTATTTAGTGGCCTTAGATGAAAAACAAACAAACCTGTGACCACACACTGAGGAATGGAAATGACACAGTCAGAAGTCCAATTAATGTGTCCTGGAACTATGAATTGGAACATAAACTTTAGATGATAAGAAGTGTTAAAAAATAAAATTCAACTGAGTAAATTTTAAAGATTCTACTGGCTCTATTCAATAATTCATGAATCAGACAGCATCCAATCTACAGATAGAAAGAAACTCCAAAGAACTATATAAAATGAAAGACTATTATAGGCAGAAGGGAGCAAAAACAAGATTACACTTGGCAAAAATAGTGGATTCGTTATTTAAGAGATGGCAGGGATCTATCAGGCAGATTTCCTAACTAATGCTGATCAGATGATTCCTGATGTATTTAAGATTCTGTTTCTGGGAGAGCTATAATTAAGTCTCTGATGACATGGAATTTAGCATAAGCAACACCATTTTGGGCTTGTTGTCTTGTTTTTGTCAGCAGGAAACAACATGGGATTAACTGAATATCACTGTTGGGATTCTTATTAGTGCATATCTATGAGACAAATTTGACTAAAACTTTCTCTTGAACAAATGATCCCTAAGCAGAGATGGCATATTCTAGTCCTTGTTTTAGAGTCAACTACTTCTGAGAAATATCACTGTTTTGGGTTATTTATGACTTTTTTTGGACAGGGAATGTTGCCTACCATTCCAGTAAACAAGAATGTTGCCTGCCAATCCTGAGGGGAATTAAGGAGAGAGAAAAATGGGAAGCATTACGTTC
The DNA here is from genome assembly GCF_937001465.1 of Orcinus orca. Taxonomy (NCBI): domain Eukaryota; kingdom Metazoa; phylum Chordata; class Mammalia; order Artiodactyla; family Delphinidae; genus Orcinus; species Orcinus orca. The sequence goes on from NC_064559.1 coordinate 120,128,662, forward strand.
TTTGGATACTGGCCCTAGATAATTAAGTTGCATATTTAAGGAATAACATTTCAATGAGCCCAGATTCTTCCATCTTCCTGTACAAAGAAAATCACTAAAATCATTAATTTGAGATGTCTGTTTTTTGTCATTAGCAGTAATCTTTTGGTGTTCAACTATATAATTTTTTTCAGCAAAAAACTCCTATATACCCTGGCTTCTCTCTTACCTCTTTGGAGCAGTTCCTCAGAGCTATCTGAGAGGCTATTTCCTGGACTATGGTCCTCAGTAAGGTCCAAATAAAATTTAACTCACAACTTTTAGGCTGTGTGTTTTTCTTCAACTAGTTTATATATAAAAAATTAATTTCATATTTACATACTCATGAGTCTTTTTATTTTTTTTGTTTTACTTTTTTTTGTTTTTTAACATCTTTATTGAGTATAATTGCTTTACAATGGTGTGTCAGTTTCTGCTTTATAACAAAGTGAATCAGTTATACATATACATATGCCCCCATATCTCTTCCCTCTTGCATCTCCCTCCCTCCCACCTTCCCTATCCCACCGCTCTAGGTGGTCACAAAGCACTGAGCTGATTTCCCTGTGCTATGAGGCTGCTTCCCACTAGCTATCTATTTTACATTTGGTAGTGTATATATGTCCATGCCACTCTCTCACTTTGTCCCAGCTTACCCTTCCCCCTCCCCATATCCTCAAGTCCATTCTCTAGTAGGCCTGCAACTTTATTCCCGTCTTGCCCCTAGGTTCTTCTGACAATTTTATTTTTTTAGATTCCATATATATGTGTTAGCATACGGTATTTGTTTTTCTCTTTCTGACTTACTTCACTCTGTATGACAGTCTCTAGGTCCATCCACCTCACTACAAATAACTCTGTTTCATTCCTTTTTATGGCTGAGTAATATTCCATTGTATATATGTGCCACATCTTCTTTATCCATTCATCTGTTGATGGACACTTAGGTTGCTTCCCTGTCCTGGCCATTGTAAATAGAGCTGCAATGAACATTTTGGTACATGACTCTTTTTGAATTATGGTTTTCTCAGGGTATATGCCCAGTACTGGGATTGCTGGGTCATACGGTAGTTCTATTAAATTTAATTTGTAGTAGATTTTAAAACCTCCACTACACCAATACCATACTTCCCTATTTATCATACACATATTGCTCTGGTTGTAGCATGGCAAAGCATCCCCATGGAAAGTGAAAGGTAATCTACAGCCAGTGTTTCTATCAGTATTCCAGAAATAGATTTAATGAAAAAAGTAAAGGTTATACACATTGAGTGGTCAGTGCTTGGATAATTTTACTCATTCATGCTCTCATGAACAAATTTTCTTATAGGGTCTCAAATATAATATGAATACATAGCTGTTAGAATTCTTGGTAGGGTAGGGTCAACCATTTTTAAGCTCAGAGGAGCTGATTGCCTGACTAGGCCGTTGTGTATATTTTGTAAGAACGATATCTAGTGTTGTACTTAATATTTTTCAAGTTTGACATAAAGTGATGGGGATTCTATCCTGAAGGCAATCATCTTCCAAACAATGTAGCAGTATGAACCAAAATACTGAAAATGTCAACATTTCACACATCATTGATTCTTAATGTTTCTGAAGCTGTTTTTCAGTGTCCTGTGGCCACAGGTAAAAAAAAAAAATCATATCCTTTTCGTAGTACTTTTCAACATCTTAACATCTCATGATTCAGAGCAAGCAACATTGGGTTATTTTTGTTTGTTGTTTTGTTTTGTTTTAAAGTCCATTCCACAGCTGTTAGACTTTGTCATTTGTGATTTGACAAACTCAATATATTATACAAAATATATTCAGCACTGGATCTTCCAGAGCTAAAAGTAAAATTATTTTATCAAACTATAAATATAAAAAGATTAGCTAAAGGATGTTCTCTGTTGTATTGTGTATTTTAGAAAAAAAATTTGAAATAATAAAAAATCTTTGTGTAAATTTATTTTCTCAATGTCTTCAATATTTCATATACCCCTGTACTAAGTCTGTGCTCATATATTTGACTCACTTTTACCAGTGGGACAGCAGCAAATTTCATGGAAGTACATGTCCAAGAAAGCAACTGTATGTTTCCACTATCACTCTTGATCCTCTTTCTCCTTGAACACTTGCTTGAGATCACTCTCTCTCTCGGATCTTTGTCACAATTATGAGAACAAGCTAGGTAGTCTTGAAGGACTAGAGATCACATGGAACAAAGCTTCATTTTTCTTCAGCTGAGGCTATTGTAGGTCAGCCAGTCCAGAGCCAACCAATCTGCCAGTCTGGTCACCACACATGTTCAAGCCTACCCAACATGAGTCAATTCTGGCCCAAATCAGGAGAAACATCTGACTTACTTATAGATCTATGCAAAATAATAAATAGACATTTTTTAAGTCACTAACTTGTAGTGTATTTGTTATTCACCTAAAGCTAACTGATACAGATCCAAATCTAAATAACAATATACCAGAGTGTATCTCTACCATGAAATACTATGCAGCTATTAAATATGATGTACGTTTTTATATGTATATATGTTAATACATATACATAGGAATATATGTTAAAATAGAGTGAAAAGATACAAAGCAAGTTAGTATCAGTGTTATCTCTGGGTGGAGGAATTAAAAATGAAAATTACTATCTAAATTTTGTCTCACTAAGAACACATATCAAATGAATCATATCTGGGATACACATGACTCCTCCACCTCTGATTATGGAAATATCTCTGGTTTCAAATTTCTGCTTTTGTTCGATTTGTCTGTGTAATATGTTGAAGAAGTAAAGGGTCATTCATATAATATAAACATTGGAACACACTTATACAGAAACTTATCTCATGCCAGCATTCCACTGTACTTTTAAGGTGTTTGTTTGATTTAATACACTGTTTCTGAAACATTTCAAATTAAATGTAGGTTAAAAGGGATTGAGAATTTTAGCAGGTTACCTATACATAACACGCGTGCCCAAATTTCCCTCTCTAAAGGGTATAAAAACAGTACCTCCCTCATGTATTTCCTTTGAGGGACAAATTAGTAAAAATATGAAAGGTTCTTAGGGCAGCGTTAAAATATAGTGATTACTTAATTAAAGTTAGCTTTTTTTTATCACGTGACATTCAGTAATACAGTTAGGAGGGAATGATTTGTAAACCAATATCACAAATGACATTTTTTTACCTGTGAACCTAGTGGGATAAGATCACTAAGAAAGCATATTTAGACTGATAACAGATAAGGGCAAAAGTTAGAACTCTGAAGGACATCCAAATGTAAAAGTATTGAAAAGACAGATGATTACTCCAGTAACTCCAGTTACTTTAGTTCTGAGATTAACCTGATCCTTATGATAGTAACAGCCAGTAAGTATGTGTCTGACTTAGTTATTTGCAAATACTAGTGATGCTGTGAATATATTTTAAAATCTCCTCATGCACATCCTTACACACACACACGCACACGCACACACACACACACACACACCTCCCCAACAGCATGAATCAAGATACTATAACCTTTGCCTGTGGTTGCAATATCTGGAGATCAGTGGGTCATTTGAGAGACCTCAGACTGGGAAAAAGTCAAGCTATGTGACACAGATCCAGAGTTGTGGAGTAGATGTAGCAATTTCTGTGAAGCAGACAAGGAAGAGCAAATTAGAGAGTTTTTGTGCATAAATAGAAGCTCCAGCTTTGGAATAAATTTTTTGTGCCAGGAAGTGGTATTTTTCAACAGAGTACCTGATACTCCAAACTTGAGCACCATAGGAATAGTTAAAATAAATCCAATATGAATATATGTTAATAGTCATTTCATATCTCTGAAGAAAAAAAGAACAAAAGCCATTTTCTAAAGAAATACCTCTCTACCACTATAGCCAAATTGGTTTGGTTTTTTAAAACTGCTTAAATAAATAGGATAAAATCATACTGAAATATATCCATGAAATATTAATGTGTCTAACACTGTAAAGACTATTTCTCAAGGACAGAATCTAATTACCTATTCTTATTCTTAGTGCATGTTTCTAAAGCTTCATGTTATAAGTACTGAATTCAGACAAAGTAGTACAAGAGGAGAACTTTCTGAGTATGAAAGACCAAAGGAAAAGATGGATGAACCAATGACTGTGATGTGAACAATACGCATTCTGTATTAAATGTGGAACATAGGAACAGGGAATCACATATGTCAACGGTGATGTAGTGCCAAAGAAAAGATAATGTTAAGAATTGTGAAATTCCCAGGGGAAAATATATTACTGATAAAGGGAAGCAGAAACATTGAAAGCCTGTCTTAGGTAGCTAGTGTTTTTTTTGAAAAACGGCATATACACACTTATGCATACACATATTCGGATAATTATATTTTTATATATATATATATATATTCTCTTAGGCATTTCTGGGATTATGAGTAAAAAACAAGAGTGGTAACAAATCCAGAATGAAGGATGGAGTATGACTGTTTGCCTCTTTATGATAATGTTATGTAAATGGAAAAGGAAGTTGGAGTTGGCTGGGTAACCAAAAGGGGATGAAAACAATGGCCTGTTATCAGCAACATTTTATTCTGATAACTAGGACTAACATGCTGATGATAACAGTTTTACAGTGGTCTTTACTAATCAGAGCTGGATTAAAACTTCCTCAGATTACTTAGCCAAGGGTTATATAAATGCATTGGGGTGAAAAATGAGAAATTAAAGCTCTTCTCAGGTATTATAGAGGTTAATATGAAGTGTGATGCCAATGGGCTGTTTCTGTAGAGAAAAAATACTTGAAAGCTGGGCTTCCCTGGTGGCGCAGTGGTTGAGAGTCCGCCTGCCGATTCAGGGGACACAGGTTCGTGCCCCGGCCCGGGAGGATCCCACATGCTGCAGAGCGGCTGGGCCCGTGAGCCATGGCCACTGAGCCTGTGCATCCGGAGCCTGTGCTCCACAATGGGAGAGGCCACAACAGTGAGAGGCCCACGTACCACAAAAAAAAAAAAAAAAAATACTTGAAAGCATTTTCTGACATTATTTTATCAGATACAGTTGCTAGAAATTTTGCTTTGTTCATGTTCACAGCATGAAGTCAAGAAACATGGCAAATGACTAATTGTAATAAAGGTCTGTGTAGGAAATAATTGGGTTATGTTCATAAATTGTGAGAGAAAGCTTAAATGGGGAAGCCATATATTAATACATTGTTATTAATCTTTTTCCATTCTAAATATAAAACCACAGACATACATGCACACACATATACACATCATTCTTAAAAGAGATGCCATTTTCAATATGAAGGTTTTTCTGATATTGTAGATAACACAATTACATTTCCAGGTAACGTGGATTCAGAACTACAATTTTTTTTCAATTTGAATAGGCTTTAAGTATATAGGCTTTATGTAGTTTTCACATCTACAGCAGTTAAGCGAAGGGGAAATAAACATCATAAACTTTTGCTTAGCTGTTGGTAGGTTTATAATCCGATTTTTTTCAGAGGTGTAGTAGCATGATATATGGACATCTCTTTTGGAAATTAGTTTATATGGGAAAGCAAAGTTGATTTTTTACAGATTATAATAACAGCTGGATTCCAAAGTGCTGTCAATAAAAGATTTGAGAAGTATATGCAAATATTTTCTGCCAACTTCTATGGCTTTTATTTCCTTATTTCATCTTACAATCATAAATTTATTTCTGGTAGGATATAAAAACAATGCTAACTATATCTATTTAGTTTATAATATAGTGTATATATATATATATATTTGTGTGTGTGTGTGTGTGTGTGTTGTATGCGGGCCTCTCACTGTTGTGGCCTCTCCCGTTGCGGAGCACAGGCTCCGGACGCGCAGGCTCAGCGGCCATGGCTCACAGGCCTAGCAGCTCCACGGCATGTGGGATCTTCCCGGACTGGGGCACGAACCCGTGTCCCCTGAATTGGCAGGCGGACTCTCAACCACTGCGTCACCAGGGAAGCCCTATAGTATATTTGTATTTATATTGAAATTCTGTCATAGTATTAATAATAATATGACTTTTTGTTAGGCTCCATTTTATTTGGTGTACTTCAAAAAAATACTTGTGTATATTCAGAAAACCAGAAACTGAGTTTTTCTTTTTTCTTGGTTTTTATTAACATTATGTAATATAATCCATGTGACTTATTGTTTTATAGTCATTTAAAATTTTGAGTGTACAGTGTTTTATAAGAGATTGAGGGCAAAATAAGATCCTAGCAGATTACACTCTAATTTCCAATGTTCACTTTATCTTGATTTCATTATCATAACCATCTAAAACTTTCAATCTAATATTTCACATATACTGTGTGCTAACCAGGCACTGTGCTAAACTTGCTTTATATAACTTATAACAGTCAACTCTTACAACATGACTATGAACTTTGAGGAACTTAGCATTCTCATGCAAGATGACATGGTTTATGACCAAACTAGAATTAATAAATCTGGGCTTACTCCCAAGGGCCAGCTTTCTTACCAACATGTATTATCATTACATGCTAGGTAGGGATGTTAGTAAAGATAAATGTTAGTAAAGATAAATGTGTAAATGTATAATTTTATGAGCATTGCCTATAAACAGGGTCTACATACAGCAAGCTTTTCTTAATATGATATTTTAAAGCTATTGTCCATGTAGATGACATGTCAGTATAATACAGTGACTACATATATCAATACACTATTTTTGAAGACAGACAGCTATTCCTGACTATGTCTTTGGCTTTGCTACATACTAGCTAGTAAATTAATGGGTTATTGTATTAGTTCCAAGAGATGCACATGTGTTCAGATACACAGATGGAAATGTCAGCATACACGGTTCCTCTATTCCCCTTTTCTAAAGGGCTTTCAACTAGCACAGCTCTAGTCTGTTTAGCTGGCATTGTCTTCTAATCCCTACTGCTTATGTCTCACTTAATTGAACTCTTGAATTACGTAATGAAGTTCTCAGCATATACTACTATTAGAGTCATTATGGCGAAAACCTTTACTCAATTTTCAGAACATATTTCTCAACATATTCTTACTAGTCAGTCCCCCAATTTCAACCTCTCTCAAAGTTTTCCCAAGATTCATCTTGGATGCTACAGGAAGGCTGTGGGGAAGGTAGTGGAAAGAGTGAACAATAACATTTTCATGAATACTGAAGATATGCCAGAACACATGTAGTATATTCTCATTTTAGTTTCAAACACTTTATAGTTTTTGTCTCATTTGACATTGCATTGATCAACACTGTTCATTGGCCTCCCCTAGATTTGCTCTGCCAAAGTTTGTTGGGGTCATTTCACCTGAGTTCAGCCAATGGATGAATTTGATTCTTAAGATAAGCTATGTTTTCTGACTTACCTCTATTAGTAATAAAGGAGACATTTTTGCTTCCTTATTTAATCTGTTTTATTTCTCAAATATTTAGAACTAGAATTAGGAATAAGGGAAGATACTTTTTGAGGAGTCTTGAGATCTCAAAATGCATCATATAAAATAATTTGAAGGTAAGAATAGCTAGTTAAGAGTTTGAAGCTAATTTAAAAAATACAGAATAAATGGAGACAGTTAAGTCTTAAACTGTTTAAAAGACTGTCATATGGCAAAACTGAACTGACTTGAATTTTTAAGAGAGGGCAGGACTAAGACTAGTGAATTTTTATGACTGTTATGTCCACACAATGTAAGGCTGAATTTAAATTCTAACTATGGAGCTTCACTGTAATATGTCTTGCTCTAGCAAGGGAGATAGGGCTTGGATTATTTAGACAGAGGATTTCTGACCAACTACTAGGTATTTGGTGGAGTTCAAATGAATGTGGTTCAGGGAGGACAGATCATAAAAAGAGATGCATAAACAATAATGTCTTATCTACTGATCCATTTGTCCGAAAAACATAAAAAGTAAAACATAGAAGTTGTTCTGCCACTAGACCAAAAGACCCTTATTTGTAGGAACCATATCATATCCACTCTATGTTTTCAACACTGCAAAAGCGTCAAGAAAATACTTTAAAAACATTTGCTGAACTCAACTGCACTTAAATTTATAAAATTAGCAGTTTGTATTGTATTTGTGAAAGAAGATGGATCTAGAAAGCTTTATTCAACCAAAATTCAGGAATTCAGTCCTTCCACAATGGTCTTTCAACTGTAAGTTTCCCAAATGAACATCTTCCTGGATAACTAATTAACTTTGATTAACTAAAGAAGGAAGAAAATTTAGTTTTAAAAACAAATAATATGTGGTTTCTACGATAAAAATTCACAGAAATCATAAGCATATATAAAGGTTTTAAACTAAATACTGCAAAATATTTTTCAAATAATTAGAAACATTTAAAATGTATAAGTTGCAATATTTGTTTCCTATAACAGGGATGTTCAGTGTACAGTAAAAATACCTTAAGTATTTAAAAAAGTATTCATTCACATAATAAAATATTTAAATTGTATTTATATTTTATTTATATCATAATTTAAAATTTTGATTTTATATACAGCTATCCTATAATATATATATTTCAGTACAGAATTGTATGCACAAATTTATAAATACAATTACTGGGATTTTTTTAGATCATATTATTTATTTAACAGAGCCCACATTATTTATTTAACAGAGCCCACATTTATTTAACACTGGTCTAGGGATTATGTACATAAATGTAGGTAAGAAAACTCCATTTCTTCCCTTTGAAATGGAACAGCAATTTTTAATCTGCATGGATTCTAACAGCAGATCTATGAATGGAATTGAATGTTTCTAGGCAGTTTCTGAGATTATATGAAAAATTCTCTTTATATATATTCTTTAAATTAATTTTTTGAAGAGAGTATCCATAGCGTTAGTCTAATTCTAAAAACATAATCAATAAGTAAATAGTTTGTGACTAAAAAACATTAGTTAACACCTTACAGAGTACCATTGTTCAGTCATGGCATTTGGGTATCAATCTAGTGCTTCTGTTGCAGAATTAGATAATAATACCTAGTGACAGTGCTACCTGTTGCAGAGCGAGCTGTTCAAAATACCTCTCTGGGTTTGAGAATGGACTGGAAAACGTACAATTAACAATCATATTGTAGTAGTTATTTGGGTATTTACTAAATACATAAAGAGAATTAAAGAAAATACGCCAGGGACTAAAATTTTAACTTCTAAGATAGTCTCTTATAGTCTAATCTTCAGTGAGTTTTTGAATATTTTTATGTTGACTAACCAATCCCATCTTAGTGGACTGAACACCATTACAACAGAATAGAACCATTGTCAACCAGAGTGTTGGAAACTAAGTTCAGAGAAATTTGCTGTTATAAGCTTTGATTTCTTTGTATGTTGAGTTTCCCCAAGTTTTTCTCAAATATAAAATTCATAGGCAAGGAGACATTAATAGCCTGGCTCCAGTTCCTCTTCAGTTTTAGTGACCACTTTTTAAAATTCTCACAAGCTATGTGGGACTCTCATTTCAATATGTGCATTTCTATACTTAATCTCTGATTGCTTTTTCTTCCTTCTCACTCTCAGGCTAAAGATATATATATACAATAATAATGCAATCTTCAAACCCCTCTCACTTAAGAGTTATGTCTAAAGTAGCAAATGTTTTCTTTTAAACATAACCTTTTTTATACACTTTCTCAATGTACTCTTCCTAAATGCTTTTGAATACTGCCAACAGTCAAATCTTTATCATTCTATTATAATATTTTATTACACTTTGTAGAATGGCCACAATAATACTTATTTAGTTGTAAGCACATATATGGGTATTAATAAAATTTTAAAACCTCTTATTTATAAAAAAATACTTTTGACTGCCCTACCTACTATTAAAAATTCCTCTTGATTCAGTACAAACAACAATGACATGTGGAAAATGTTAAAGAGATATTTGGTAATTTACTGAAGGCATCTTTAGCAGAACCCGTTTTATATCACTGATCATTTTTAAATAAATACTATGCACAAGACATTGCAACAGATAGCCATACAAAAATTAGTACTGCACAGACAAGTTTTTATAAGATTTTATACCTTACTAAATCTCATTTCTTACACTTAATCATCTCAAGAGAAAAGTAGAATTTGTTATTCTATTATTAATACAATGCTTTTAATATGTTTTGCATATCCCATATTTTTTCAGTATTCTGACATTTATTTACTTATTAGATATTTTAAATTATGCCCTTTGCTTTAAAGCCTTAGAGCACAAGCTGGATAAAACTTTCATTAAATATTTAAATAAGGAGAAAAAACAATCAAACAGCAAAATAATAACCAAACAAAAAACCTCTCAGCATAAAACCAGAGATCTCACTTATTAAAACAGACTCCTTATTTAGAAGAAAAGAATAGTGTGTGGTTTCTTTAGCATTATGTATTATTAATTGTAAAATTCAGTACAATGAAATCTGAATTTCATACAGGGGACACTGTCTTCAATAATTAAAGTAGATCAGTTTGCCAATCCTTGGCTTACCCCTTACCCAACTTGTTAAATAATTTAGGCACTTTATTAACACAAGATGATTTATAGTTAGCTAATTTGTATGATTCATTCTAATATGATGAAAACTTGTTGAGTAATAAACCCTTTAAGATAGAGTTTTACATGTATACAGTAAATTACTTTTACTAGTATTATTAGTTGGTATACTTACCATAAGAAAGACTGTGTACTAAGACAAATGAGTGAAAGAGGAAAAGTGTACAACACTGTAAAAGCATGATTCTGCTCAAATGCCATTCTGACTAACATGGACAATTACTATGTTAGAAAAGAATCACATTTTTCCCTAAAGACTTTCGAATTTTCTTGTGAACATTTAGAATACAGGCTGGCATATAGCAGATCTTCAATAAATGTTGACCCTTTTGCACTGATTCAGGAAGGTATTTCCTGAAAGTCTTTTTTCTTTTTTTTTGCGGTACCTGGGCCTCTCACTGTTGTGGCCTCTCCCGTTGCGGAGCACAGGCTCCGGACGCACAGGCCCAGCGGCCATGGCTCACAGGCCTAGCCGCTCCGTGGCATGTGGGATCTTCCTGGACAGGGGCACGAACCCATGTCCCCTGCATCGGCAGGCGGACTCTCAACCACTGCGCCACCAGGGAAGCCCCGTTTTTTAAAATTTATTTATTTATTTTTGGCTGTGTTGGGTCTTTGTTGCTGTGCACGGGCTTTCTCTAGTTGTGGCGAGTGGGGGCTACTCTGCACTGTGGTGCGTGGGCTTCTCACTGTGGTGGCTTCTCTTGTGGAGCACGGGCTTTAGGCGTGAAGGCTTCAGTAGATGTAGCACGCGAGCTCAGTAGTTGTAGCTTGCGGGCTCTAGAGCACAGGCTCATTAGTTGTGGTGCAGGGCTTAGTTGCTCCACAGCGTGTGGGATCTTTCTGGACCAGGGCTCAAACCCATGTCCCCTGCACTGGCAGGCGGATCCTTAACCACCACCACCACCACCACCAAAGTCCCCCTGAAAGTCTTTTTATTTTAATAGTTTATGCACCACCATTGTCTCACTTGACATCTTTATATCTAAGGCCTTTGTATAGATAAGTATAGGAACTGTGTTTAGTATTAAAATTAAGATTTTGCTTAATTTTATTTTATAACAAATAAACTACCTTTAATTATTTCTCCTGAGGTAAAAGTAAGGTATTTGATAAGTCATATTGGATGATTTTGCTTTTGATTTTAACTGAGGAGTACACCACAGTGGCTCCAAATATATAGATTATTTCTGAAAAATTTAAACAGTACTGTTTTTGAAACTGATAAATGTTTGGCCATTCATCCTCTGATAAAAGATCTTTTGGTTTGAACATATGAGAGCCATATTCGTAGTCAAACCAACTTAGAGATCATATGCACTGTGTAGTCTAGGAAGGATTCCTCACTTTGTCAGCAACATTTTGGGACCCAATATTATGGTCAAGTGATCTGATTTGATTTGGAAAGTTCTTATGATTTGGGTTCAAGCAAAAATTAATGTTGCATTATATAGTATTTTCATTTTTATTCCTTTTATAATTCCTTTGGCTGTTGAAACAAGGAACCCTAGACTGTGGTTTGAAAATTGTAAGCTATGTTCCCTTAGCTTCCTATTTCCAGTGAACAAAATAGAGTGTAATTTGTTGTAACTGTAATTAAAATAAATTTCATTTTGCTGTAAAGGTTGTACAATTTTATTTCTTTCAGAAAAGTTTTATAATAAACATATATATTTCCCATTCATCTCTATCACATTTTAAACTTATAAAGTATTGCCAAACAAAAAGGAATCATGGAAAAATCACTGTTTAATTTCACTTTATGTTCTGAGCTGAAAAACACTATTCTTTAACTTTACAATACAACTTAGGCTATATTTCAAAACAATTTCTCCCAACACAAATCAGAATCCTTTGTGATAGATGCAAAAGAAGATAGCTTCCTTTCAAAGTAGAAGATATTGAAGTTTTTTCAATAAAGTTCATTTTTTAATGACTATTCTACGGGAAAAAGGAATAAATTGAATACAACAGGCCAACTGATTGCTTCTTCTTGGGTAAGGATGACCAACTTCCAAGTTTTAGTTCTATTTTGCATAGATATGATATTAATACTTATTTTAAATATATTTTAATATTTATTAAATTTTCTGACTATTCAAGCACTATTTTACTCACCTAGAAGTACAATTCTTATTTATCTTCATGAATCTTGTATTCTAAATTTTCACATGATAATCCCAATATTTATAGTGAAAGGTCTATGGAGAACTTCTCTGCTGTCCCTGCTGCCTCTATTTTCCCTGCATGTCTTTATTCCTCCCTGCTTCAAACTGACCAGTGAAGGGAAGGGGGAGACGATCATCTTTTAGATGGGTAGTTCCCTTCATTGTTTGATTTCCTCTCAAAGATAGACGAGAGCATAATATCTTTAACCAGTAATGAATTACCTTCTCTCTTTGATGACACATTTATGGGTCTCTTAGCCTAGCCCAGATTCCACCTCCAAGAGTCCCTTATCATCTACTCACCAGGAAGCTAGGAAAGCAGACATGGTAAAGACACATAATCTGGAAATCTCTGAAAACTTGAACAAAGGATTGCCACATATGAAGGCAGCAGGATGGGAAGAAGATACACTAGTTTCTTCAAAGAGGGCAAACAAATGAGGTAAGGTGTTCAACTGACAAACATCAATGCAGGAAAGGGAACCACATTACTATATAGTTTATATTTCTCTTGTCTCTGTGTAAGGAAGATCAGCTCTTCCTACTCGGATCACCAGTGAAGCTAATGCCACTGAGAAGCTAGCCAGGCCTCTGGGGTATAAACCACATGCCTTTCTCACCAACTGACATTACTTTTTTAAAGGTTTCTTTTCCCTGTGCCCCAGAAATCTGCAAAAGTACTCTGCAGCATGCTTTCAGCTTACTGCCCCATAAATGGGGGTATACACTGGTTACTGCATGAAATTCTGCAACCAGAGGCTTTGCATTTGATGGAGCAAGCACACTGGGGTCTGGAAGATCACCACATCAAAGAGTATGGTAGCCAAGGGAAGCTGACTTTCCACCACCTTGCACAACTATTGAAGAACTGAGGGACTTAGAGATTCATCAGGAGGGATTGCTAAAGGTGGTATCTGAAGCCTCTCCACTAAAGATGAGCTGGAAGGAATTGCAGCCACGTACCCAGAAGACAGGTGAGTTCCCCATTGATTTCCATCAGCAGACTGTTGAAACTTTCTCAGAATTCATTGGCAGGGATACGGGGACAGATCAAATCTACACTCTAGTCCTTAGCAACTTTTGTCTGGCTCTATCACCAACTCTCTAAACTCAAGTTAAGAAAAAGGTGGTAGGATGGCAAGAACAGACTGTTACTCAAATTTTAATAGCAGCCATACCGTTTTGGGACAATCTAGAGAAAAAACAAAAAAGAAAAGAAATTAAAGAGTGTAATGTTGGCTGCTTAGTTAAAACTCATTACTAATGGGAATAATTCTTATTCTGGCCAACCTATAAAAGGAAGAAAGGAAGAAAGGAGACTGTATGTCCTTATTGCAAAAAGCCAGCACATTGGAAAAGCGGTTATAGAAAGAGACTCTGGGGGATGCAGGAACTGCAAGAACAGGAAAATCAGGAAAGCCCAGAAAGTCAGAGAATGACAGTGTCTTAAAATGGACAGATTTAGGGAACCTCGGAGGTGGGAACTGGTGATATTGGTGCTACTTATTCTGGAATTTCCTCAGAAATTTCTCTTTCCATTTGGTGATGGATCAATACAAGCTGCTGGTATTTCAGGTCAGCCTTCTACTTCTCCCTTCTCCCCTGCTTTTACCATACAGCTAGGTCTTCTTGCTGAGAAACATCTTCTTGCTGAGAAACATTACTTTCTCTTGATCTTCTTGTAAATCTAATTGGAGACAGACTTACTACATAACTTAAAGGCTACTATATCCTATACTTTGGAGATAAAGCCTGTGGGGCTCCTTGGGAAAAAGGCATTTGCATTAATTAACTATGTACCTTCTGAAAGTAAAAGGTTATGACAGAAAGTGGCAATCTCATACCAGCCTGGAAAAGCACCCCAATTTACACTGCTTTGTGGTATGACATAGAGTGGCACTCACACCTTGCTTGAAAAGCACTCTGATCTGAACAAATCAATGCATCACTTTGAGTCCCAGTGAATGATGAGACTCATTTAATTTGAGATATACAACAATAAAAATAGTTTACCAAAAGAATAATCCACGGTCATATGTAAAATAATATCGTTTTTCAATATCTCAGTTAAAAGAAATAAAATTATAATACAGGAATAAAAAATAAAGAAAAATTTAAATAGGAAACTCATCTATAATGCTGTATTTCCAATAAAAGAGTAAGGTAAATTTGATAAAGATGATTAACCACTATACAGAATTGTACAAAATCTTACCATTAATCTGTGTAGTTCCCAACTCTGCAACCATTCTCACTACTGACTTGGGTAACACTGTCTGCAAAGTATTTCTCTGTAATTTATCAATGTTTTGATTTTTCTCTCTCTATTTCTTTCTGTTCTTCTAGAGGAAGGATCTATATTATAGTTTACTTTTACTTATGACAGAGTCCAGTATTATGTCAAAGTATTCCTCAAGGGTTTCAGGACTTTCCTACATGTTTTTCTAGTTACTTACAGGAGAACTCAGAGAAATTTGTCCCACCAAGGGGATCTATAAGTGTTCAAAATGTAGATGACTTGCCGGTGTCCTCAGAAACTTGAGAGCATTGCAAAATTGATATTTTGGCTTTGTTACAGTTCTTTGCTTCACAGGACATAAGGCCTCACCAAACAAATTGCAATATTGCTCAACTGAAGTCTGATATTTACAGCATCCATTGTCAGTTGTAGGCCACAGAGTTTTACAATCTACAAGTCAGCTCACTGTGCAGATAACGATCTTTTTGTTTGGCCCTAAAATCTTAAGAGGCTTTATAAAAATTGAAGTATAGTTGATTTACAATATTATATTAGTTTCAGGTATAAAACAGAGTGATTCAAAATTTTTATAGATTATACTCCATTTAAAGTTATTACAAAATATTGTCTATATTCCTTGTGCTGTACAATATATCCTTGCAGCTTATTTATTTTATTCATAGTATTTTGTATCACTGGGTGTGGTGGCCTGAGCCTGTAATCCCACCTACTCGGGAGGCTGAGGCAGGAGGATTGCTTGAGCCCAGGAGTTCTGGGCTGTAGTGTACTATGCCTATCAGGTGACTGCACAAAGTTTGGCATCAATATGGTGACCTCCCAGGAGTGGGGGACCACAAGGTTGCCTTAAAGAGGGGTGAACAGGCCCAGGTCAGAAATGGAGCAGGTCAAAACTCCCGTGCTGATCATAGTATTTTGTACCTCATAATATCCTACCCATATTTTGTCCCTCCTCACTTCTCTACCCACTGGTAACCATTACTTTGTTCTCTATATCTGTGAGTCTATTTCAGTTTTCTTATATTCATTTGTTTTATTCTTTAGATTCCACATACAATTGATAACATACAGTATTTGTCATTCTCTGACTCATTTCACTAAGCATAATACTCTCCAGGTATTACATATATATCTCTCACATTTTCTTATTCGTCCATGATGGACACTTAGGTTGCTTCCATATTTTGGTTATTGTAAATAATGCTACTATGAACATTGGGGTGCATGCATCTTTTCAAATCAGTGTTTTCATTTTCTGCAGATATATATACCCAGGAATGGAATTGCTGAATTATATAGTAGTTCCATTTTTAGTTTTTGAGGAACCTCCATATTGTATTGCATAGTGGCTGTACCATTTTACATTCCCACCAACAGTCTACTAGTGTTCCATTTTCTCCACATCTTCACAAATATTTGTTATTTGTGGTCTTTTTGATGATAGCTATTCTGACGTGTGAGGTGATATCTCATGGCAGTTTTGATTTGCATTTTTCTGCTGATTTGGCGATGTTAAGCATCTTTTCACATGTCTATTGGCCATTAGTATGTCGTCTTTGGAAAACTGTTCAGATCTTCTGCCCATTTTTTAATCAGGTTGTTTGTTTTTCTTATATTGACTTGTGTGAGCTGTTTATCTATTTGGATAGTAACCCCTTATCATATTATTTGCAAATATTTTCTCCCATTCAGGTGGTTATCTTTTTATTTTGTTGATGGTTTCCTTTGCTGTGCAAAAGCCTTTAAGTTTAATTAGGTCCCATTTGTTTATTTATGCTTTTGTTTCCTTTGTCTTAGGAGATAGGTCCAAAAAAAATATTGTTAACGATTTATGTCAAAGAGTGTTCTGCCTATGTTGTCTTCTAGGAGTTTTATGGTTTCCCATGTTACACTTAGATCTTTGATCCATTTTGAGTTTATTTTTGTATATGGTGTGAGGAACTGTTTTAAACTCATTCTTTTACATGTAGCTGTCCAGTTTTCCCAGCACTACTTATTGAAGATACTATTTTTTCCCCACTGTATATTCCTGCCTCCTCTGTCATAGATTAATTGACCATACAGGCGTGGGTTTATTTCTGGGCTCTTTAGTCTGTTCCAATGATCTATGTGTCTGTTTTGTGCCAGTATCATACTGTTTTGATAACTGTAGCTTTGTAGTTTAGCCCAAAGTCAGGTAGCATGTTACCTACAGCTTTGTTATTTTTTTCTCAAGACTGCTTTGACAATCCAGGGTCTTTCATGGTTCCATATAAATTTTAGGATTATTTGTTCTAGTTCTGTAAAAAATATCAAGGGTACTTTGATAGGAATTACATTAAATCTGTAGACTGCTTTAGGTAGCAGGCACATTTTAACAATAACTCTTCCAATCCAAGAACACAGGGTATCTTTCCATTTTTTTGTATCATTTTCAAATTCCTTCACCAGTGTTTTATAGTTTTCAGAGTATAGGTCTTTCACCTGCTCAGTTAAGTTTATTCCTAGGTAATTTTTTTTCTTTTTGATGCAGTTTTAACTGGGATTATCTTCTTGCTTTCTCTTTCTGATAGTTCATTATTAATGTATAGAAAAGCAACAGATTTCTGTACGTTAATTTTGTAACCTGCAACTTTACTGAATTCGTTTATTATTTCTAATAGTTTTTTTGGTGGGGACTTTAGGGTTTTCTATACATATTATCATGCAATTTGCAAACGGCAACAGTTTTACTTCTCTTCCCGTCTGGGTGTTTTATTTCTTTTTCTTACCTGATTGCTGTGAGTAGGACTTCCAATACTATGTTAAATAGAAGTGGCAAGAAAGGGCATCCTTGTCTTGTTCCTGATTTTAAAAGAAAAGTTTTCAACTTTTCACCACTGAGTATGATTTTAGCTGTGGATTTGTCATAAATGGCCTTTATTATGTTGAGATATGTTCCCTCTATACCCACTATAATGAGAGTTTTCATCATGAATTAATGCTGAATTTTGTCAAATGCTTTTATTGAGAAGACTATGTGACTTTTATCCTTCACTTTAGTGAGGTGTATCACATTCACTGATTTGAGGATGAAGAGGCTTTTTTATAAGTGAAATTGGTTACAGCTTTTCTCCCACTTTAAAAAATTGGAGCAAATTAGAGAATTTTTTTACCTCAACAAACCTACTATAGCTCATGCAAAGTGTGTAGCTGATTTGTCAGAGTTAAAGCTTTATAATTGCCTGCTAAGATATCAGTATTTCATATTAGAGTCACAGAGGTCAGAATGATGAAGTTTCTAAAGACCCTCAACAGATAAGATGATGCCTGCTGCCACTGGAGAAGGCCAGCTGCTTTACTCAGTCCACAAATTCAAATGCTACTCTTTTGGAGAGATAATCTCACAGACACAACCAGAAATCATGTTTAACTAGATATCTGGTCATTCCTTAGCCCAGTCACATTGACACATAAAATTAACCATCAAAGTAAAAAACAAAAACAACAACAAAATGTGGATTCATGCTTCTCATATAAAGCCAGAATCTCAAGAACACTAAACTATGGTTCTTACCAAGGACTTGAAACTTAAGTAGTCTAGAATAAGTGATATTTTTACTGAAGTCAAATGAAAGTAGCTCTTCTAGAAAATTTATCACTATTCTCATAGACTGCTTTGATCTCCTATTAACAGTAGGGTTATTTCAACTACTTTAAGAGGCACATTTTACTAGAAAACAAACATGTTATTTGTTACATTATTTTTTCTTTCTGTACTCCCAGTTTTATGGGTTGAATTATGTTCCTCAAATATTCATATGATGATGTACACCAATATCCTAGAATGGCATCATAACTGGAAACAGGGTGTTGCCAATGTAATTAGTTAACATGAGGTCATGTTGGAGTAGGATGGGCTCCTAATCCAGTATGACTGGTATCTATATATGTAGCTGTCCGGATTTCCCAGCACCACTTATTGAAGAGACTATCTTTTCCCCATTGTACATTTTTGCCTCCTTTATCAAAGATGAATTGACCATAAGGTGTCTATATAAAGAAGGGAAGTATGGAAACAGATACAAACACAAGGAAAATGCCACATAGAGATGAAGGCAGAGATCATAATAATGCTTCTATAAGCCAAGGAACAACAAAGACTGCCAACAGAATGCCAGATGATATGTGTGAGGGATCAGAGTATCTCTCACTTCCTTCAGAAGGACCCAACCCTGCTAACATTTTAATCTTGGACTTCCAAGCCTGCAGAACTGTGAAACAATAAATTTCTTTTTTAAGCCACCTAATATATGGTACTTTGTTACAGCAGCCTTAGCAAACTAATATACTCAGTAATGGTTCTTACAATCTCATTTCCTATCACCTTTAAATTGTATTCCCAGTATAAATAGGGTCTGGATATATAACTCTTAACAATCTGATTATTGACAAAGTAAAAGTGGGACCATCTCCATTAGTAATTTTTGATAGCAACAAAGTAAAAGTAATTAGCATGTGTCCAGGTACTCAAGCCCTAAATTTGACACAAAAAAATTTGATGTCTTTTGGAAGGATGATGTAGAAAGGAAAAACATCTGATTAACACACAAATAGAAATTGGACATTTATAGATAAAGACTGCAAAAAACAGGTCCAATGTCACTCAATTAACCTTGGGATGCAAATCATCTCCAATCCCAATATTGATGGATAAACAAAGGTGAATGCGATTTAGTTGGCTGTTATAATAGTATAAGTATTGATTTAGACCCAATGCCACAAACAAAAACAAAAACAAACCAAAAGCCCATAGGGTCTATCCTCAAGACTTAGAATGTACATAAACACTGGAAGTTCAACCTGTACATTTCAATAAGTGCTTCATAATAAGACTTTAAATATTAGGTGGTGGCCTTGGATATCATTGCATTTCACATCTGGGAAATAGTAAAACTGTTGGAAAAGATAGGACAATTACTAAAAAAGACTAAATTGAAATATTAATGTGATGACAGCTGTGATTGATACTCAAAATGTACTGGGTCTTGCAAGGGAAACTTCTAGTTAAAAATTTAGACTTTCAGGTTCCAGAGTTGAGCTATTCCTTAAGTTTGGATGAGATGGGACTTCATAAGGAACCACCAAATGATATTTCTATAGTTAACCATTTGAAAACGCAAGCAATAAGGATAACACAATTGGTAAATTAATGTATGGCTAAAAAATATTTGTAAATTCCTAATTAGGAAACTAATTTCACCATTCACCATTGGTATGATACATTCAAAGGTTAATCCCTCAAAGCAAATAAAAGTACTGACTTTTAAAAATTCAATAATTCTGTTATTTGTCGTTCTGAAAAATGCTTTGCTTTGTATTTTACTGTGTATTTGCTGGGTATTTATCAATAGACTGCTGTAACCTGCCCAGAGAAAGACAATGGCAAAAATGAAAATCATTAGAAATTGCAGTGTTACTATTTTATAGTAACACAGAGAGGAGACTGTAAATGCAGATGCAAATTACCAACTTTAGAACTTCAGAAGATAAGAATTGCATCTTTCCCAATTTCTGTGTGAAAGTAGGAGCCTAATTTGAGTGGGAGCCTCTCTTCAAGTTGCAAAATCACCTTTTGACATAAAGAAATGAGAAGTTTTTCAGTTTTTTTTTTAGATAAAGTCAAGAAGCTAACATAGATGGTCATACCAATCACCAAGTGAATTTAAGATGAACTATGCATGACAAATGATATTGTCAAGTTCTCTTATTTGAAGATTAGTTATTGTTTATCTTGAGAGCATGTATGTAATGGGTTGTGTCTGCTTGGCTATATAAAGGGAAAGATTTCTTTCTGTCTTTGCGATCTCTTAGTGGGTTGCCTTTGATTTAACAACTCACAGAACTTTATATTATAGGACATTCATTTAAGTATGCAGCCAATGAAGTAACATTTTAAAGAATGATGTGGGGTATAGAAATTAGTATTGAATTTTTAATTTGTGATCTGATTTTACCTTTCTGTTTATCTTCATCTACTACTGCTCTTGGTCTCAGTCCACTTGGTTTTCATACCACACTTCCAACTGCCTCTAAAAGTTTCAGCTATTGATTCTCTCAGTCTTTTGTTAT
Source organism: Orcinus orca (assembly GCF_937001465.1). NCBI lineage: Eukaryota > Metazoa > Chordata > Mammalia > Artiodactyla > Delphinidae > Orcinus > Orcinus orca. Next base: position 120,149,759 of record NC_064559.1, read on the forward strand.
GCCTGTGTCCTCTGGGGGCAACACTCAGTCAGGATAATCTGATTTCAGCCTCTTCTGCACAATTCCTTTAATGAAAAATATTTTTAAGATAAAGTAGGATTGATATTGAAATTATTGGAAGATCCACATGTGACGGAAAAGGTTGTTTGTCTACAGAATTTCACAATATATAATCAATATACATAAATTTGGAATATTTTCACCATTTCTAGGTAGAATATCTGAACATAGCTTTTGAAAGGAAATCTGAGCCACGTATTATCTCCCACCATTCTGAGATGTTGAACATGGTGACCACTAATGTCCACCAAACTAAGTAAAGATGCTGGTCAGTGAGGTCCCTTCTGCTGCTGCTTTTGGGGAAGCTCTATTACCAATCTGACACTTCCTTAGTTCCATCAAATGCCTTTTCTTTCTTTCTTTCTTTCTTTTTTTAACATTTTTGACCCCAACCAGACCTGGTTAACTTGTTCCAGATCCAGACTTAACAACTGTGAATCCTCCATTATTTCTTTGAAGGCAGGCACATAGTAAGTCCTTAATATTTGTTAAATAACTACAAAGAAAGAAAAGAGGGAAGGAGAGGGTATGATGGAAAATGGAAAGCAAGGGAGGGAGGATCTTTGGGCAAGACCTTATAGTAGACTGTACCAAAACTACAAATGAGGAGTATTCCATGTCTTCAAGATCTTTTTTATATATTTTCCATAAGTATGGGAAAATTATGAATTTATTCAATGACAATCTATACTTTAACTTCAAATTAAAACACAGGTACAACATATAAAATATATTTCAGACATAATTTAAATTAACTAATAATATTTCCATGAATAAACTAGCATTTGTAAGGTTTTTATATGGAAGACTTGGGATAAAGAGTGCCAAAAGTGATGGCCTAGAAATTTTACTTTAAAAATTCCACTTAATTAAGATATTTATATATATTTTTAAAAGATCATGCTTCATCTCCAAAGTATTTGATGTTTGGATTGACTCAAGCAGCCTTTTGGAAATCTTTTTTTAAATCAAACTTGCCATTCTACTAAGTTATTGTAAGTATTAATACAGATAATTTGTGTTTTAATTTGTCATGACAAACAGATTAAAGTTCTTTTTGTAGATATTTCTCCCATTTTTAAATAATTATATAAAATAAAGATAAAACTTTGAGCATTTAATTGATGTGACTGCTCAATTAAAATACATGAAATATGAACTACTTTAGGCAACTGGTTCTTGATAATTTGGCACCAGAATAAATTAAAAACTATTTGTTGGCTGATTTGGAGATTCATTAAATTTTTTATCTTCTGTGAATCCTACTTTTTATGTTGTTATGATTAATGAACAGAATTTATTATATGATGTTTTATAATATACATATAATGCTTAATATAACAGTCCCAAAGCCTTCAATATTTTCTGTTCTAGACTATTCGAATTCTCTATTATTTCATTCTGCCAAGAAAAATGTTAATGTATACTTCCCATTTCAATAATTAATGGGTAAGTTAATAAAAATTATCAAGAAAAATACCTTGTCCCCCAAGGAATTCATAAATTAGTTCATGTAAAAACTAGTTATTTATCTGAGAAGTAACGTAGCATGATAGTTAAGAGCTTGAATTCTGGACTTAGACAACACAGGCTCAACACTGTTTTGTGTTATACCATGGTGGGCAGGATCAACTCCCCATCCCGAACTGGCTCAGATGCCAAGACTGATGATGCCACAATCACCCACTACCAAAAATGTATAATGTTTTATAACTCATGTTACAAGGCTTTCTCAGGAGAGGAAGAGAGCATCCAAGCCTGTCTTAAACGTCTTGAGCTAAAGGAGCTTTGGTTTTTATTGTGGTCAGGGGCTGTGGCTGGGGTGAGGATTCCAATGTGTGGACAGAGGTTTATGCTTCAACCTCCCTCCCTCTCTTGTCAAGAGAAAGCACCTGTGCTTTCTTACTGACTTGTCCAGATGTGGAGCAAGAGGGGATGAGAGAGGTTTGGGGCCTGAATGATATCAGCAATCAGCACAAAAATGGAGTCAGACTCTTAATCACAAAAACCTAACTCCATTACTTCCTAGCTGCAGGACTGTGGGTAAATTACTTTACTCGCTATAATAGCAAACCCTTCCTCATAGATTTGTTTCACTTACTTCATAAATAAAATGGGGATATATGAGTTTTTACCACATAGTTATTGTGGGGATTAAATGGGTATATAAATATATATATATATAATTTCTTTTTCCTTAGAAACATTTCTGGCCTGTAGAATGATCTCAGAACTGATTTTCCTTCTTATGAAACCATTATGTGCTAGGCCCTTTGTGCTAAGCAGTTAACTATGTCCATTTAACTGCCATCACAAGCTCACACTGTTACCAGTGGAAAGCTAAAAATGACTAGAATTAGTGCCATAAGTTAGAGAAAGGGACAGTTTTGATTTAGAGAAGGGAAAGCTTAATTATAATCATGGAGCCGCTAAAATGTGAGGTCCACTTTGAAGGCTGAGTAGTGCTTTCACAGGGAGGGAAATAGAGAAAACTATTTTTCAGACAGAAGGAATAGCATAAACAAAAACACTGAGGTATGAGAAGTGTAAGGAATGGAATGGAATGAAAACTAGAGTGCAGGCTTTGTGGGGAGGACTGGATATCCACAGTATAGCCAGTGACCTGTGAAAGAATTCTATTAAATTGCCAAATTGTGCACTATAAATTATAAAATCTATAGGAGATTTCAAAAATAGAAGTGAATGCAAATGGAAACAACTGAAGAACCACTCATAAACATGATACAATTTAATATCTAAGTTCATGGAATTTCCCTAGATCAAAAAAGTCAGTCAAGTACATTCCACATAATAGTAAACACAAAGACAATATATGTCTGGGGCTGGAAAAGACCTTCTTGAGCTAGTCAGAAAGTATATGTGGGGAGACTGTGATGAATAAATTTGGTGAAAACTATGGTATAATATTTCCAACATTCATCAAAGTATGGAAAGCTTTAGGATGATGGCACATAACAGATTGAAAGATATGGAAAAGTTCTGCCTATGAATGTGGTCAGAAAGTCAGTTGTCCATAGACAAAAAGTCTACTGTCCACTCTATTTTAGTAACAGCTTTTTCTTCTTAGTTTACAGTAGTAAAAAAAAGAAATGAGGTCCTAGATTTCATAAAACCTATGATCTAACAATGAAGACAGAAAATAAATGAATAAAGAGATAGGACAATTTCAGCTGTAAATATTATGAAGTAAACAAAACAGGACGAATGATGGAAAGTGAGTTGGGAAATGTGGGGAATTTTAGAAAAGCTCTGCTGGAAATATGATATGAAACTTCAATGACAAGACAAGGTCAGTTATGCAAAGATCTAGGGAAGAATATTCAGATACAACATGGTTATGGGGGAAAACAGTATGAGGTGAGGTGGTCTTCAATTAGTGCATGAGAAACTATAATAAAATAAGAATGTGTAAATAGAATACTCCTTTAGAGGAGAAACAAATTGGATTGCATAACTGGATAACTAGATATAGGAATGAAGAAGAAATAATATGCAATTAAGATACCAAAAAGAGAAAGCAGAAAAGATCTAATAATAATTGAGCGTCTGTGTGCTTTAATATACATTTTCCAAATAAGCTTTATAGTAACAATTCAAGCCACATGATAGAACTCCTGTAACATATGTGAAAACAGTGGTTTTGAGCTATTATGGGCTTTCTCAAAGTCACTTTGTCAAAATTTGAAACAGGATCTCCTAAATTCAAAGCCCATGCTGTTGGCATTTTACCTTGTTCTCTCTTCATAAGTTTAAGTGACGTCTGGCGGTACCATTGGCACAGAGAGGACATTTAGAAAAGAAAGTTCATATACTTTCAAAATGGGTTTTATTATAGATATCTATGTGGAATTATTTACCAGGCATTCAGTGGAATAAAAAATAAGGCGAGGCCCAAGGCTATATTGACTCTAATAAATTCTATAAAGGAGAGAGTTGGGGAAAAAAAAAAAAAAAAGAGGGCTTTGGTAATGCTTTTCCTAGTCAGTTTATGGGTGGGCCCGAAAAAAAATATTGGATTTGATAAAAGCTTTATAAATTCTTTAAACTCATTTACCATTTGATTTCCAACCATGAATATTTCAGTATTTTCTGAATGAATGGCATTTTACTAGAGAAACCTCAATGCCAGATTTTCTGAGGAAAACTGATACCTTATTTGACTGCTAAACACTCTTATAAAAGTTCTACTGGGGTAATCAATTTCAAAGCAAAATCTAATTAGTTGTAGAACTTTGGTTTAATTTAATACTAGTTCTAGGAAGTGAGACCAGATAATACTTAACTGATATTTAGAGTGGAAATATTTGCAAAAACAGGATGATTTAAATAAGTAAGTTTGAGTAATTCATGAAGAGAAAAATACAATGAAAGAACCTACAATATCATCAGGGAAGGATATCTGATTTTTTTGATACACAAACTTATTCAGAGTAATTTACATGGAAGAAAAAACAATGAAGGACTGGAGAACCCTGGGAAGACTGTGGAATAGGAAGCACCAGGAATCCATTTCCTCACCTAGACAACAACTGCACTGGCAGAATCTACTGACCTCATTATTTCGGAGCTCTGGAGTCGATTAAGCCTTGCAACTTCCAAGAGAAGCCTTGGAAGGTAAATTGGGTTCACTTTGGTCCATTACATTAGCTCGGCAGTTGCCACCCATTCCCCACCCCCCAGCCCCACGGCAGGGATCCATGCACATATTCCTAGAGCAGCTTGTACATAGATTTCAGGATCCAAGGCAAGCAATAAGAACCCTATTCTCCAAATATCAGGGATGTGTGTTCTGATCAATGATTACTGCTTCTAATCTTGGAGGTGCAGACAGAGGAGGGTAGGCCTTGCTCCACTCCTCCTCCATTGTTGCAAGCCCCTCCCTCTTAGGGTGAAGAAACTTCTAGGGATTCTAGGGCAGAGCCTTATTATTTCTGTCTTCATTTTTCACTCCCCAGAGATTAAATACTAGGGCATTCAAAATCAACTGCATATAAAGGGGAAACTAAAAAGTCACTGATATACCCAAGAATAGGTACAGGATCAAACTAAACTAGAGAAGACCTTTAATTTACACCTCAGGCTTATCCTCAGCATAAAGACAGCCTACAATGGTCAAAAACAAAAAATAACAAGAACCAAAAACAGCAAACCCTGGGGGATGGAGGAGAATTTGATTACCACATTATTAGATTAAAAATGTCCAGTGTTCAACAGAAAATCACATGATCACAAGGCACACATAGAAAGGGAAAAGTATGGCCCATTCAAAGGAAAAAAAAAAAAGCAACAGAAACTATCTCTGAGAAAAACTGGATGAAAGATCAATTAGACAGTTTTTAAAACAACAGCTTAGAGATGCACAAAGAACTAAAGGAAAATGTGAAGAATGTTAAAAAAATGATATATGAACAAAATTAAAATATTAATAAAATAAAGAAAACCTAAAAATAAATCAAAAAGAAATTACAGAGTTGAAAAGTACAATAACTGAAATGAAAAATTTACTAAAAGAATTCAAAGGCAGATTTAACCAGGCAGAATGAACCAGTGAATTTGAAGACCCACAACGAGAAGATAGAAAGGGGAGAGATATTATTTGAAGAAGTAATGGCTGAAATATACTAGGTTTTATGAAACATATGAATATAAGCATCCAACAACTCAGTAACTTCCAAACAGGATGAACTTAAAGAGATCCATCTCAAAACGCCCTTATAACCAAACTGTTGAAAGACAAAGACAAAGAAAGAACCTTGAAAGGAGAAAAAGAGAAGTAACTTATCACACATAAAGCACCTCAATAAGATTCTCAGCAGATTTCTCATCAGAAACATTGGAGGCCATAAGGCAGTGGGCTGATATATTTATTCAAAGTGTTTTTAAAAAAAACACTGTCAATCAAGAATACTATACCTGGTAAAACTTTTCTTCAAAAGTGAGGGAGAGGGGAGGAGCTAGAAGATGGTGGAAGAGTAAGACACGGAGATAACCTTCCTCCCCACAAATACATCAGAAATACTTCTACACGTGGAACAACTCCTACAGAACACCTACTGAACGCTAGAAGAAGACTTCAGACCTCCCAAAAGGCAAGAAATTCCCCACATACCTGGGTAGGGCAAAAGAAAAAAGAAAAAACAGAGACAAAAGAATAAGGACAGAACCTGCATCAGTGGGAGGGAGCTGTGAAGGAGGAAAGGTTTCCACACACTAGGAATGCCCTTCGTGGGCGGACACTGGGTGGCGGAGGGGGGAAGCTTCGGAGCCACAGAGGAGAGCACATCAACAGGGGTGAGGAGGGCAAAGTGGAGAGATTCCCACACAGAGGATCGGTGCTAACCAGCACTCATCAGCCCGAGAGGCTTGTCTGCTCACTCACTGGGGCGAGCAGAGGCTGGGAGCTGAGGCTTGGGCTTCAGTTGGATCGCAGGGAGAGGACTAGGGTTGGCTGCATAAACACAGCCTGAAGGGGCTACTGCACCCCAGCTAGCCTGGGAAAAAGTCTGGAGCTGCCAAAGAGACAAGAGACTTTTTCTTGCCTCTTTGTTTCCTGGTGCATGAGGAGAGGGTATTAGGAGCGCTGCCTAAATGAGCTCCAGAGACAGGCGCAGGCCGCGGCTATCAGCGTGGACCCCAGAGATGGGCATGAGATGCTAGGGCTGCTTCTGCAGCCACCAAGAAGCCTGTGTGCAAGCACAGGTCACTATCCACACCTCCCTTTCCGGGAGCCTGTGCAGCCCACCACTGCCAGGGTCCCGTGATCCAGGCACAACTTCCCCGGGAGAACACATGGTGCCTCAGGCTGGTGCAAGGTCACGCAGGTCTCTGCCGCCACAGTCTCTCCCTGCATTCCATACCCCACCCTCCCCCTGGCCTGAGTAAGCCAGTGTGCCCAAATCAGCTGCTCCTTTAACCCTGTCCTGTCTGAGTGAAGAACACATGCCCTCAGGCGACCTACATGCAGAGGCAGGTCCAAATCCAAAGCTGAATCCCAGGAGCTGTGTGAACAAAGTAGAAAAAGGGAAATTTCTCACAGCAGCCTCAGGAGCAGCAGATTAACTCTCCACAATCAACTTGATGTACCCTGCATCTGTGGAATTCCTGAATAGACAACGAATCACCCCAAACTGAAGAGGTGGACTTTGGGAGCAATGATATATATATTTTTTACCATTCTTCTCTTTTTGGAGTGTGTATGTGTATGTTTCTTTGTGTGATTTTGTCTGTATAGCTTTGCTTTTACTATTTGTCCTAGGGTTCTGTCTGTCCGTTTTTTTTTAAATACTTAAAAAAAATTTTTCTTAATAATTACTTTTTATCTTAATAACTTTATTTTATTTTACTTTATTTTATTTTATCTTTTTCTTTCTTTCTTTCTTTTTCTTCGCCCTTTTATTCTGAGCCGTATGGAGGACAGGTTCTTGGTGCTCCAGCCAGGTGTCAAGGCTGTGCCACTGAGGTGGGAGAGCAAAGTTCAGGACACTGGTCCACAAGAGACCATCCAGCTCCACGTAGTATCAAATGCAGAAAGTCTCCCAGTGAACTCCATCTCAACGCCAAGACCCATCTCCACTCAATGACCAGCAAGCTACAGTGATGGACACCCTAGGCCAAACAACTAGCAAGACAGGAACACAACCCCATGCATCAGCACAAAGGCTGCCTAAAATCACAATAAGGCCACAGACACCCCAAAACACACCACCAGACGTGGACCTGCCCACCAGAAAGATAAGATCCAGCTTCATCCACCAGAACACAGGCACTAGGCCCCTCCACCAGGAAGCCTACACAACCCACTGAACCAACCTTAGCCACTGGGGACAGACACCAAAAACAATGGATACTACGAACCTGCAGCCTGCAAAAAAGGAGACCTCAAACACGGTAAGTTAAGCAAAATGAGAAGACAGAAAAACATACCACAGATGAAGGAGCAAGATAAAAACCCAACAGACCTAACAAATGAAGGGGAAATAGGCAGTCTACCTGAAAAAGAATTCAGAATAATGACAGTAAAGATGATCCAAAATCGTGGAAATAGAACGGAGAGAATACAAGAAACGTTTAACAAGGACACAGAAGAACTAAAGAGCAAATAAACAGTGATGAACAACAAAATAAATGAAATTAAAAATTCTCTAGAAGGGATCAACAGCAGAATAACTGAGGCAGAAAAAAGGATAAGTGACCTGGAGGATAAAATAGTGGAAATAACTACTGCAGAGCAGAATGAAGATAAAAGAATGAAAAGAATTGAAGACAGTCTCGGAGACCTCTGGGACAACATTAAACACATCAGCATTCGAATTACAGGGGTCAGAGAAAGAGAAAGGGACTGAGAAAATATTTGAAAAGATTATAGTTGAAAACTTCCCTAATATGGGAAAGGAAATAGTTAATCAAGTCCAGGAAGCACAGAGAGTCCCATACAGCATAAATCCAAGGAGAAACACGACAACACACATATTAATCAAACTATCAAAAATTAAATACAAAGAACAAATATTAAATGCAGCAAGGAAAAATCAACAAATAACACATAAGGAAATCCCCATAAAGTTAACAGCTGATCCTTCAGCAGAAACTATGAAAGCCAGAAGGGAGTGGCAGAACATATTTAAAGTGATGAAGGAGAAAAACGTACAACCAAGATTACTCTACCCAGCAAGGATCTCATTCAGATTTGACGGAGAAATTAAAACCTTTACAGAGAAGCAAAAGCTAAGAGAATTCAGCACCACCAAACCAGCTTTACAACAAATGTTAAAGGAACTTCTCTAGACAGGAAACACAAGAGAAGGAAATGACCTACAGTAACAAACCCAACCCAATTAAGAAAATGGTAATAGGAACATACATATCGATAATTACCTTAAATGTAAATGGATTAAATGCTCCAACCAAAAGACATAGATTTGCTGAATGGATACAAAGACCCGTATATACAAGAGACCCACTTCAGACCTAGGGACACATACAGATTGAAAGTGAGGGGATGGAAAAAGATATTCCATGCATATGGAAATCAAAAGAAAGCTGCAGTAGCAATTCACTTATCAGACAAAATAGACTTTAAAACAAAGACTATTACAAGAGACAAAGAAGGACACTACATAATGATCAAAGGATGAATCCAAGGAGAAGATATAACAATTGTAAATATATATGCACCCAACATAGGAGCACCTCAAAACACAAGGCAAATGCTAACAGCCATAAAAGGGGACATTGACAGTAACACAATCACAGTAGGGGACTTTAACACCCCACTTTCACCAATGAACACACCATCCAAAATGAAAATAATTAAGGAAACAGAAGCTTTAAATGATACATTAAACAAGATGGACTTAATTCATATTTATAGGACATTCTATCCAAAAACAACAGAATATACTTTCTTCTCAAGTGCTCATGGAACATTCTCCAGGATAGATCATATCTTGGGTCACAAATCAAACCTTGGTAAATTTAAGAAAATTGAAATGGTATCAAGTATCCTTTCTGACCACAATGCTATGAGACTAGATGTCAAGTACAGGAAAAAATCTGTAAGAAATACAAACACATGGAGGCTAAATAACACAGTACTTAATAACCAAGAGATCACTGAAGAAATCAAAGAGGAAATCATAAAATACCTAGAAGCAAATGACAATGAAAACACGACGACCCAAAACCTACAGGATGCAGCAAAATCAGTTCTAACAGGGACGTTTATAGCAATACAATCCTACCTTAAGAAACAAGAAACATCTTAAATAAAAAACCTAGCCTTACACCTAAAGCAATTAGAGAAAGAAGGACAAAAAAAAAAACAAAGTTAGCATAAGGAAAGAAATCATGAAGATCAGATCACAAATAAATGAAAAAGAAATGAAGGAAACAATAGCAAAGATCAATAAAACTAAAAGCTGGTTCTTTGAGAAGTTATATAAAACTGATAAAGCATTAGCCAGGCTCATCAAGAAAAAAAGGGAGAAGACCCAAATCGATAGAATTAGAAACAAAAAACAAGAAGTAACAGCTGACACTGCAGAAATAAAAAGGATCATGAGAGATTACTATAAGCAGCTATATGCCAATAAAATGGACAACCTGGAAGAAATGGACAAACTCTTAGAAGTGCACAACCTTCCGAGACTGAACCAGGAAGAAATGGAAAATATGAACAGACCAATCACAAGCACTGAAATTGAAACTGTGATTAAAAATCTTCCAACAAACGAAAGCCCAGGACCAGATGGCTTCACAGGCGAATTCTTTCAAACATTTAGAAAAGAGCTAACACCTATCCTTCTCAAACTCTTCCAAAATATAGAAGAGGGAGGAACACTCCCAAACTCATTCTATGAGGCCACCATCACTCTGATACCAAAACCAGACAAAGATGTCACAAGGAAAGAAAACTACAGGCCAATATCACTGATGAACATAGATGCAAAAATCCTCAACAAAATACTAGCACAGTAAAAGGATCACACAGTACATTAAAAGGATCATACACTATGATCAAGTGGGGTTTATCCAAGGAATGCAAGGATTCTTCAATATACACAAATCAATCAACATGATACACCATATTAACAAATTGAAGGAGAAAAACCATACAATCATCTCAATAGATGCAGAGAAAGCTTTCGACAAAATTCAACACACATTTATGATAAAAACCATCCAGAAAGTAGGCATAGGCGGAACTTTCCTCAACATAATAAAGGCCATATATGACAAACCCACAGCCAAAATCATCCTCAATGGCAAAAAACTGGAACCATTTCCACTAAGATGAGGAAAAAGACACGGTTTCCCACTCTCACCACTATTATTTAACATAGTTTTGGAAGTTTTAGCCACAGCAATCAGAAAAGAGAAAGAACTAAAAGGAATCCAATTTGGAAAAGAAGTAAAGCTGTCACTGTTTGCAGATGACATGATCCTATACACAGAGAATCCTAAAGACTCTACAAGAAAACTACTAGAGCTAATCAATGAATTTGGTAAAGTAGCAGGATACAAAATTAATGCACAGAAATCTCTGGCATTCCTATACACTAATGACAAAAAATCTGAAGGTGAAATTAAGAAAACACTCCCATTTACCACTGCAACAAAAAGAATAAAATATCTAGGAATAAACCTACCTAAAGAGACAAAAGACTTGTATGCAGAAAATTATAAGACACTGATGAAAGGAATTAAAGATGATACAAATAGATGGAGAGATATACCATGTTCTTGAATTGGAAGAACCAACATTGTGAAAATGACTATACTACCCAAAGCAATCTACAGATTCAATGCAATCCCTATCTAACTACCACTGGCATTTTTCACAGAACTAGAACAAAATATTTGACAATTTGTATGGAAAAACAAAAGATCCTGAATAACAAAAACGATCTTGAGAAAGAAGAACGGAGTTGGAGGAATCTGGCTCCCTGACTTCAGACAATACTACAAAGCTACAGTAATCAGACAGTATGGTACTGGCACAAAAACAGAAACACAGATCAATGGAACACGATAGAAAGCCCAGAGATAAACCTGTGCACACACGGTCACCTTGTCTTCGATAAAGGAGGCAAGAATATACAGTGGAGAAAAGACAGCCTCTTCCGTAAGTGGTGCTGGGAAAACTGGACAGCTACATGTAAAAGAATAAAATTAGAACACTCACTAACACCATACACAAAAATAAACTCAAAATGGATTGAAGATCTAAATGTAAGGCCAGACACCATCAAACTCTTAGAGGAAAACATAGGCAGAACACTCTATGACATAAATCACAGCAAGATCCTTTTTGACCCACCTCTTACAGAAATGGAAACAAAAGTAAACAAATGGGACCTAATGAAACTTCAAAGCTTTTGCACAGCAAAGGAAACCGTAGACAAGATGAAAAGACAACCCTCAGAATGGTAGAAAATATTTGCAAATGAAGCAACTGACAAAGGATTAATCTCCAAAATTTACAAGCAGCTCATGCAGCTCAATATCAAAAAAACCAACAACCCAACCCAAAAATGGGCAGAAAGACCTAAACAGACATTTCTCCAAAGAAGATATACAGATTGCCAATAGACACATGAAAGAATGCTCAACATCATTAATCATTAGAGAAATGCAAATCAAAAGTACAATGAGATATCATCTTACACCAGTCAGAATGTCCATCATCAAAAAATCTACAAACAATAAATGCTGGAGAGGTTGTGGAGAAAAGGGAACCCTCTTGCACTGTTGATGGGAATGTGAATTGGTACAGCCACTATGGAGAACAGTATGGAGGTTCCTTAAAAAACTAGAAATAGAACTACCATATGACTCGGCAATCCCACTACTGGGCATATACCCTGAGAAAACCAGAATTCAAAAAGAGTCTTGTACCAAAGTGTTCATTGCAGTTCTATTTCCAATAGCCAGGACATGGAAACTACCTAAGTGTCCATCAACAGATGAATGGATAAAGATGTGGAATATTACTCATCCATAAAAAGGAACGAAACTGAGTTATTTTGTAGTGAGGTGGATGGACCTAGAAGCCTGTCATACAGAGTGAAGTAAGTCAGAAAGAGAAAAACAAATACCATATGCTCACCATATATATGGAATCTAAAAACAAAAACAAAAAAAAAGGTCATGAAGAAACTTGGGGCAAGATGGGAATAAAGACACAGATCTACTAGAGAATGGACTTGAGTATATGGGGAGGGGGTAGGGTAAGCTGTGACAAAGTGACAGAGTGGCATGGACATATATACACTACCAAACATAAAACAGATAGCTAGTGGGAAGCAGCCGCATAGCACAGGCAGATCAGCTTGGTGCTTTGTGTCCACCTAGAGGGGTGGGATAGGGAGGGTGGGAGGGAGGGAGACGCAAGAGGGAAGAGATATGGGAACATATGTATATGTATACCTGATTCACTTTGTTATAAAGCAGAAACTAACACACCATTGTAAAGCATTTATACTCCAATAAAGATGTTAAAAAAAAACAGTGAGGGAGAGGAAGAGATCAGATGGTGGAGTAAGAGGGCGTGGATCTCACCTCCCTCAATGAACGCATAAAAAACATATCTACATGTGGAGCAATTCTAACTGAAAACTAAACGGTAACTGGCAGAAAGACTCCTGTACAACCAAGGCTGTAAGAAAAATCCACATGTAATTGGGCAGGAAGGGAAGTGAAGCGATCAGGTCCTGACCTGTGCCCCTGGGAGGGGACTCAGAGAAAAAGGGAGATTACACAGAGATCCTCCCTGGGGAGTGAGCATTTCAAGCCACATATTGGGTGCCCCAGCCCTGGGGTCTAACACAGAAAACACAAGTCCCCTTGGCTGGTTGGAGGGCTAGTGGGATTAACAGGAGGGCTGAGGAAAGCCTGGGCTCTGCTTTTGAGTGTGTGCACACGTGCTTGCCCCTATAGCAGGGTGGAGAGGGTGAACTTAAACTTCAGAAGAGATAAGAGGCTGGCCGGTTTCCTGCCACCACTGCCATTGTGCACGCCCCAGCCTGAGCTGAGCGAATGCTCCAGCCCCACTTGATTCTTGGTGCAGGTCCACACTGGGATGAAGGCCCAGCTGTGAGGCACAGAGGCAGCTCACATCTGAAGAGATGTCTGAGCAGGGCAGGGTCAACCATTACTGGTACTTATACAGGCAGCACAAGAGAAGTAGCCGCATCTTTGTTTGTGGCCAGAGCACCACAGCCTGTGCCTTGACACACATCAAGAGCCCACGTAGGCACTGCCTGCTCTGTGGTATACCCACACCAGAGCAAGGGTGGCAGAGGCCAAAGGGAGAGCCCGGCTGTGAAGGACAAAGGAAACTCAGACCCAAAGCAGTGTTTGAGCAGGGCATAGGCAGCTATTAATGGCACTTACATAGGCAGCTCATCAGAAGCAGTCTGGATCGTTGACCCCGCCAGATCACCACAGTGTGCACCCCAATACATGCCAAGTGCCCACACCAGCCCCTCTTGCTCCAACACTGATCCCCTCTGGGGCAAGCATGTCATGCTGGGAGGACGGAGAGCAAACAAAAGGAATGAAGCTAGCTCGGACCCAACCCTCAGGGCTTTTGCTCCAGCAACTTGGGACCCAACCTTGGCCCCAATAGGGCAGTGATGGCCACTGAGCAGAAGAGAAGCCCCTGCTTAAAAACTGGCTCTGGCTTCTAATCCTTCCATTTCCAAGCCCACATCCTACCAAGGTGATAGCTGTCAGCATATCCTGAAGAAAGATGTGATTTGTGTTCACATCAAATCCAGCTCTCCCACCAAAGCCACTGGGTACATCCAGACTGTATAGGGATGCTCCCACATAAAGACACTCCTTCAAGACCACAATAGATAGCTTTTTCACCTAATTTTGTAGAGACAGAGAAAGTTAAGCAAAATTAGAAGACAGAAATTAGTCTCAATTGAAAGAGCAAGAAAAAAAACCTGAAAAAAATACACAATGAAATAGAAATAAACAATTTACCAGATAAAAAATTCAAGACATTAGTAATAAGAACACTAACTGAATTAGGGAAAAGAATGTATGAACACGGAGAGAATTTTAACAAGGAACTAGAAAATATAAAAAAGAACCAGTCAAAACTGAAGAATACAATAACTGAAATGAAAATGACACTAAAAGGAACAGCAGACTAGGTGATACAGAAGAATGAATACATGGTCTGGAAGACAGAATTATAAAAATCACCCAATTGGATAAAAATTTTAAAAAATTAATGAAAACAGTTTAAGGGACCTTTGGGATAACATCAAGCATGCCAACATTTACGTTATATATGTCCCAGAAGGAAAAGAGAGAGAGGGTCAAAAATATTTGGTATTTGATAAAATTATTGCTGAAAACTTCCCAAAGCTGAAGCACAGAGGGTCCCAAACAAGATGAATCCAAACAGACTCACACTAAGACATATCATAATTAAAATGGCCAAAGGTAAAGAGAGAATTCTAAAGGCAGCAAGAGAAAAACAGAGTCATATACAAGGGCACCACCCCAAGGCTATCAGCTGATTTTTCTGCAGAAACTTTGCAGGTCAGAAGGGAGTAGCATGATATATAAAAATCTCAAAGGGAAAAACCTGTAACCTAGGATACTCTACCCAGCAAGATTATCATTTAGAATTAAAGAAGAGAGAAAGAACTTCTCAGACAAGCAAAAATGAAAAGAGTTAATTAATACTAAACCTACCCTAAAAGCAATGTTAAACGGTCTTCTTTAAGTGGGAAAGAAAAGGCTATAACAAGAATTAAGAATCTATAGGGAAGGAAAAATCCCACTAGTAAAGGCAAATATATAGAAAAGGTTGAGGATCAACCACTTACATAAGCTAGTACAAAGATTAAAAGATAAAAAATTGTAAAATCAACTATGACTACAATAATCAGTACAGCACAGAGAAAGTGAGGGTAAAATTAAGACATTCCCAGATTAAAAAAAGCTGAGGGAATTCACAGCATTTGGCCTGTCCTGCTAGAAATGCTCAAGAAATTCCTACTGGTTGAAATGAAAGGACAGTAGATAGAAACTCAAAGCCATGTAAAGAAATAAAGATCTAAATAAAGGTAAATACACAGGCAATTATAAAAGCTAGTAATATTTAAACAATGGTTTGTAACTGTACTTTTTGTTTTCTCAATGATTTATGGGACTAATACATTTAAAAAAACAATTATTAGCCTAAAAGTTAGTATTATTTAAACTTTGATTTGTAGCTCCACATTTTGTTTTCTACATAATTTAAGAGAGTAATACATTTAAAAACAATTATTAGTTTTGTTTTGGGACATACAATTATTAAGGTGTAATTCTGTGACATCAATAAATGAAAAGAGTGGAGATAGAGGTGTAAAGGAGCAATTTTTTATGCTATTGAAATTAAGATTGTACTAATTTAATTTGGAGTGTAATAGTTTTAGGATGTTAAATGGATATCCCATGGATACCTAACTTTACAACCCTAGGTACTAGAAAATGAAGATCAAACTAAACTTTACATACCTAGAACCCCATGAATGAAGGATAGGATGGGCCCCCTTAAGAAAGGATCCCAGTGCAGTAGTAAAACCATGTATTTTAATATTTCCCCCAGCCTTCCCCAAAGGGACCTACAGTCTTTTACCAGGGTAACTGTGCTTTGGGGGAAAGGGGACTTTCGGGGACTACTGAGCACCATCTATGAACTGACACTTATTCCAGGAGACCCAAAATGTCACTGCCTCTACTTAGGAAAACAGTAAACCAAAACAATACCTCATTCTGGAGGGACTGCAGAGTTTAAAACCACCAAGAACTTGAAGGAAGCAGAGGTGATAATTTCTACCACACTCCCATTTAACTAGCCTATCTGACCAGTGAAGAAAACAGATGGATTTTAGAGAATGACAGTGGATTTTTGTAAACTTAACCAGATAGTGACTCCAATTGCAGCTGCTAAATCAGATGTGGTTTCAGAACACATCCTCTGGTACCTAATATGTAGTTATTGATCAAATACTTTTTCCTTGATACCTGTTAATAAAGACCACCAGGAGCAGTTTGTTTTAGCTGCAAAGCCAGCAATACACCTTCGCCGTTCTACCTCAGGGGCATATCAACTCTCCCACTCTGTCATAATTTACTTTGGAGGCTCTTGATTACCTTTCTCTTCTACAAGACATCACATCGGTCAGTTATTTTGATAGCATTATGCTGACAGGACCTAGATAGCAAGAAGTGTAAATACTCTTAGACTCATTGGTAAGACACTTGCATGCCAGAGGGTGGGAAATAAATCTGACAAAAATTTAGAAGGCTTCTACCTCAGTGAAATGTCTAAGGGTCCAGCATGTCAAGTGTGAAGCATGTGAAGATACCCATTCTAAGTTATAGGTTATGGGTTATGTTGCATCTGTCCCCTCCAAAAATCAAGAAAGAAGCAGAATGCTTAGTGGGTTTCATTAGATTTTGGAGGCAACATATACCTCATTTCATTGTTCTACTCCAGTTCATTAACCGAGTAACCCGAAAACCTGCTTGTTTTGTGTGGGGCCCAGAACAGGAGAAGGCTCCGCAACAGGTCCAGAGTCAGTGCAAGCTGCTCTGTCACTTGGGCCGTATGATCCAGCAGATCCAATAGTTATTGAAGTGGCGGTGACAGATAAAGAAAGCCGATACTCGAACTAATAAATGAGCTAAGCACTGTTTCAGGACACAGGACTGTAACAGACAAGTCAACTGTATTTCTATGTATTAGATAAACATACCAATTAAAAATGAACAAAATATACTTTAGAAAAATGCAAATTAAAACCATAATAAGATACCATTTCATACTCACTAGCTTATTTATAATAAAAAATACAGACAATCTTAAGTGTTGGCAAGGAGACCTCATACGCTGCTGATGAGAATGTAAACTGTTACAAACAGTTTGGAAAACAGTTTAGCTTCCTCACACTAATCAGAAAGTACAGACTTTTTAATATTTTGGAATTTACTTAGTTTATATTCTATGGAAACTCTCACATAAACATAAATTATTGACCACAAAAGCTTCTGAGAGTAGCCACTGTAATTCTAAATTATCTTTGGTGGAATTATGCTATTTAGAGTGATAATTCAATAAATGACCATTATAATTAAATTATAATTTAAACAGCCTGGCTTGGAGAGGGTATGGAGTTCTGTTTAAACTGAGAAAAACTCATGAGAGTCTAGGAAAGGTCAGTCTAAAAGTTTCTTATGCAACTTGTCTTGGACATTCACAATCAAGGACTCCTAGCATATACAAAGTTTGGATGGGAGGTTTCTCACAGAACAAGAGTCTCAAAGACAAAGCAAGATAGCCTGAGGAAAATTCTCATAGGTTTCTATAAGTTTTGGCCAAAAGTTGTTGTTCTGAAGAGTTACATTCTGAAATCCTCAGGCCCAAGAGCCAGCTCAAGAAATAAATTTATCAAGATCATCTTTTTCCCTAGGAACATCTTATAGACTTAACACTAAAAAACTGATGAAGACTGACAAATGGTAGTGTTGACAATACCAATACCATTTTCCACCAAAGATAAGTCTTTCAAACAAGAACAGAAAACCAAAGGATTCCTAAAAGGGATCTTACTTCGTTGGAGACGTTAAATAAAGTCTCACGTTTGGTCTGACTTCAATGAAAAGAAAATAGAAATCAGAACATCATGAGAAACAGCCTCTTCTTCCAGTTGAACAGACCCCTGAGTGAGTCTCAAGCTGCCTCACCGGAAAACACTGCTTTTGAGTCAAGAGTCTTGGGTTGCACAGTTAGGGAGTCTCATATGGATCTTGGTGTAACCTCCAAATTGTTGAATTTCCCAAAGCATCACGAGAAAACCTGTTACCAAAGCTAAACGTATCAGAATTACATAATTAAGGAAGAATGCCACTGGAATGGATTTTAATATGTCAATTTGGCTAAGCTGAACTATGGTACACAGAATTCCCTTTCTAGTATGCGTCTGATTAGGGTAGCTACAAATGATATTCTCTTAAGAAAGCTGGAGGACAAAGACAGCAGTACTTTTGTAACAAGCAAACAACTTCCCCATTATTCATTGAAACATTACTACATACAGCTGAGAAGCAATTTGGTAGACAGGATTGAAGTTTCTAATCAGTTGGCTTTAAGTGAATCAAAAGAGCTTGAATTCATCAACTAGGAAAACTTTAAACATTAGACCTTTAATAAATTAAAAGATTTTAGCCCATGGACAGCAAGCTTCAGCCTGTACTTTTGAGATTCCACCCTCCTTGTGATTTTTCCTTCCTTTCCTGACTGCCTTCCCCATGGATTTTAGATTTACTTAGCCAGTATTAACAATAAGCCAGTTCTTTAAAATAAATGCATACTTATATAAAAACAGATACACTGCTTATAATAAATACATGTAAGAAATGCATATGCCTTATAACTAATACACATTTATTACATACATGTATATATATGTATGTGTACTTGTGTGTGTGTGTGTGTGTGTGTGTGTGTGTGTGTATCCTATAAGATGTTCTTTTTCTCTAGTTGAACCCTGACCAATACACTCATCTCACGAGTGTTTGCTGTATTTCAGAAAGGGGAAGTTAGTAGAAATTATATATTACTCTGAGGTCTGAGCTTAAGTGGCTTAAGTTTCTAAGTACAGAAATGAACGTACTCTAGCAAATGTTTTGAAAGAACAATTTCAGATTGGCGGACAGAGCAAAGAAAGATTCTCGAAGCAAGTCATAAGTAAACTGTTATTTCATTAAGTGAGTTTTTGCTCAGGTAATAAGGACTACATAACTTATATTAGGTAATTATTAGGTAATTATTTAAATAATTTTATTTAAATATTGTAAAACAATATGTATCTTCCTTTTCAACATGTATCCCTTCATGCAATATTATTCTACTACTAACATAAATATTGTGAGATCATCTTTGAATATTTAGTTTCAAATTCTGACAAAATCATGCAACTCTGGTACTCTAAGCACATTGCTTATGCTGGAAAAATCATCGGTATTCTTAAAAAAATAACTATGGGTTTCCTTGCTGCCGTTACCATAAGGGTAGGAGGTGGCAATTTAACAATTTTCTCTCTGTGACTAGTTATTCATTATTTGTTTGGTTTATGTGTTGTTCCAGGACACCCAGACAGGTCTGTAATTGATACAGATCGATCCACCATTGAGTGATGCAGGCTACCGCTGATGTCGTACTCTCTGCTGATGTCTGTTTTATATATTTTGTGGGTTGGTAAGTTTATAGCTCAGATTTACTCTTGTGATATTTTTTAGTTTATCTAAATATGTCTTTATTTTTAAAAATATCCACTCATATGTCTAATGATTCTCAGATTCGTTGGTTCTAAAAAAAGCAAATGCTTTCCAGAATTGGTGGGAGAAAAGGAGACTCCTTGGGGAGTGGGGGATGTTGCTTCTTCTCACTCAAAAGATTTGAGTTCTTTCATTTTGGTGTAATGGAAAGAATTTTTGATTTGGAATCAGAAGATCTGAATTTGAGGCCTTGCCATTTAAGTATCAATTTAAGTATCAGCTCTCTGAGCATTTAATAGTATTTTAGGAGTATTTCAAAATTATAAAAATTATTTCTTAATTTCCTTATTTATAATGTCTGGATAACAGTCATTTTATCTATCAGGACTATATTGATTGCATACATATAAGACAATATATATGAAAATAATTGTTCTAAAGTGCTATGAAAATACATAGTCATTTTCATATTGAGATTTTTTATCCAAAAATAGTAATCATTATTAAAATTAACTGTGTCCAACATGCCATGAAATCTTTTACGTGCTTCACAAATATTCTATTTCCACTATAACCCTATGAAGAAAGTACAATTATTATCCCAATTTCACAGATGAAGGAAATGAGACTTTTTTCCAAGGTCATGTAACTGACAAGTGATACTTTCTAGTAATTCTAAGGATGGAAGATTCTCTTTTTCACCCAAAAATTAGTTCCTCGGTCAGGTAATACATATTACTTAACTGATTAGTATATCACAAAAAAGTGCCTAAAATAGTATTGCATTTTTGTTTGATGTCTTTGCCAGGTAAACTCAGAGGTAGAATAAACTGGAAAACATGCTATTGGCTGTATACCTAGAATCCCTGCTTACACTTCTTGCAGTCATTTATCTATAACAGATGATCAGGAATTTTCCAAAAAAGCTAGAAATATTCATAGTTCTCAATACATGCAGCAATTGTTATCTTGACAGAAATCATGTGAAACTCAGAATTTTTGTTCCTGACTAACTTCTATAAGCTAAAGCTCACAGGGTTTGTGTAAAAAAAAAATCACTTCTACAAATGTCAAAAACATTACAATTCAACTTGTGCTATAAACCCCATAACGCTAGCTCCATCCTTGATTCAATCTAAAGCAAAATAAATGACACATTTTAAAAACATCCAATCTAGTAGGAAAGGCTTTAAAAATACATTTAATTATGTGTTTTAAAATTAAATGATGTGAGAAAGTATAGAAACCTAATTTATCAATTTTTCCACTGTGAGTGACATAATCAACCTTGATAATGATGTAAATTAAACATTACTGGAGAACATTTTTGTCTATTATGGCCCAAAAATGAAAGATCAAAGAAAATACAATGGCATGGTAGAATAACTCAAAATCTAATATATTTTGTTATTTAACATTCAGAAATATATGATTACCAAACTACCAAGTAATAATATAATCTATGGTAGTGATGCAAAGGAACTTGAGCTTGACCTAAAAAATGATGGGACATTTTTTAAGTCTACAAATTAGTGATTATTTGCAGTCTAAATCTAAATCCTTAAACAACATAATGCATTTGAGAATTTGAAACAGAATCATATTTGTGTTCTTAAAAGTTTCTAACCTTATCTTAGCCCACAGAAATACATGTTTTAGAATAAGAATGGCAAGACACACAACCCAGATGACTAGGAAATGCTTTGTCAGGAAATATGCAAAGAGACAGCTGAAATATGTTAAGTTTAGGCTGCAAACAAGCTATTGGGACAGGAAACACATCTGTTGGAGGAGGCTGCTTGTCAATATTTTCTGCATAATCACAAATAGATTAATGCATTATCACATTTAGGTAGTCAGTGTTCTATGGGAATATTATTTTCTCTAAACTGAGCCAATTCTTTTCTATTCCATCTCTCATACATGTAACAGCAAAGTTATGTATTTTGAAAAGATTGTTTCCAAGAAGACAGATAAGCTCTTTTAAGGTTTTGATGGCTTGTATAAATGTCTGCCTTGAAGCTGTAAAGATATAGCACAATTCATGTCTTCCTGAACATATTTCAAAAGTAAAATTCTAAAGTATAAGTGAAGAGCCTTATAAGGGATCCAATGCATTAAATCACTAGAGGAAATTCACCTCAGTTTTTTAAACTGTATTAAATGCTTTGTGATAATGACTGAGTGAGCATCCAGAAGAAATCTAAAGGAGTGCCATCAGACTCTGCCTTTAGTCATGATCTAGTGTAAATTAGTATCCAAATAAAAATTTTAAAAACACAGATTTCCTACTTATCACATTTTTGGAATTACTGTACGTAGAATCTATAAAATACAATTTTCAAAATTAAAAACATGACCCTCACACAAATACAGAACAATATATGTCAAAGATACTTATTCAAAACATTAATCAATTAAGGAACAAGTAAGATGGTAAAGCTGGTTCAAAAAATAATTTGAGGGCTTCCCTGGTGGCGCAGTGGTTGAGAGTCCGCCTGCTGATGCAGGGGACACGGGTTCGTGCCCCGGTCTGGGAGGGTCCCACATGCCGCGGAGCGGTTGGGCCCGTGAGCCATGGCCGCTGAGCCTGCGCGTCCGGAGCCTGTGCTCCGCAGCGGGAGGGGCCACAGCAGTGAGAGGTCCGCGTGCCGAAAATAATAATAATAATAATTTGAGAAATGAAGATTTATATAATCACCTAGTCAAAGGAATGCTAAATTAAATATGTTAATAGACACCAAAAAGGTTGAACTCCTACACATTAAAAATATAGCATTGTAATTAGCTTTTCTACTAGACAGAAATCCACTAGTTGACGTGTAACTCCATAACGTCTGGGTGCTAATCACATAATAAATAGCAAAGATAAACACAAGTGCATTTTCCTACATAATTAATAATAGTTCAGGGAATCTGTTAAACAATGCTCCATTATGACAGTGCAAGGAAATTAAGTCATCTTCTTGCTTTATTTAGGAATGTTAGTTACACACACACACACACACACACACACACACACACATACACGCACACACTTCGCCCCTTTAACAACCCACATAATGGATACTATGTGATAATTATAGAAAGCAAACAATTTTCAGAGACACATAGAAAGCATTCCGTCAGGGAAAATCCAAATAAAACTGCATGACATTTTAAGAAGCAGGAAAGTCGCTATAGTTTATACTATATAAATATAAAAATGACCTTATTTATACTCACTGTAAACCTAACTATAGTAAACAATGAATAAACTTTAAATTGAATATAGAAAAAAAATTTGCTGAGCAAGAGGAATGTTTCATTAAAATACTAACATTAAATGTGTTTGTTTTTCTACATTGATGACAGAGTTTAGGGTGAAACCTTTGCTGTCACAAAACTCTGGACAGAGTAACATAAAATGTTAATCTATGAATTCCCATAAAGTTAGTTTGACACCCATAAGTCTTAGAGTAATAGATAACTTTAAAATAATTTCCAAACTATATATTAAACGTACACAACCAAAATGCTTGCTAGTAGTTATGATTGCAAGATAATTGCCAAGACAGTTAGTTATGCTTGATATCACAATGAAAGAGAGATAACTGGTCAATATTTTTATATGTCCCTTAACTTAATTGGCTGAATATTTTTCAATTTAAGTTGACTGACCAAATCTGGAACACTTTTCATTTTTCATAAAAAATTAAAATTAAATGAACATCACAATACAAATTTTTTAAGTTTGGATAACTTTAAAAATCCAATACATTTGTATACTAAGATTTAAGCACAGCAAAAATAAGGGGGGGAGGGAATAGATCATTATCTGCATAAAATTCCCTTTTATTGACCTGTGATAGTCACAATCCTTCAATGAATATTAATAGTTATCAATATCCCTTACAAGACTTGGTGCTCATAAATTTATAGGGTTGCCAAATAAGTAATATCAAATTCCCTTTTCCAAGTACTTCATGTATGATAGATGCTATTTTATCTCTCTAGTATATTAAATCAATTTATTTTAGGGAAAAATTGTATAAAAATTAAAATTGATATTTCCTAACACTTATTTCACTGCCATCTTGAAACTGTATATTGCTTATTTTGTTTTACATTACTCAGTAGGTAAGCCTGGTTCAATAAACACAATTAAAAATATAATTTTACTCACATAAATTATTTCTTACATATAAGAACTTAGGAATGGTTATAGTCACTTTTATAGAAAATACCAAAAGTCCATTTTACTACTATTTTCTCACTTATACCAGTAAAATATTAAGGGAAAAAAATAAAGTTTACCATTTTACTTAATTGGTCCTACATTGGCAAGAAAATGAAATAAATGCTTGAAAATATACAAATCAAAAAAATACTTCCACAGAATTATACATAATTGTTAAACAAGAAAATTATTCAATGGTTATATAAATTTTGACAAATTTCATGTGTTCAATAGTATTCTCTAAGTAGTTAGCCATAAGATCATTTTATAGTTAGCAGGTAATGATCCACTCATTCAACAGTTTTATGTTTTGTTTAAAATAAACACTATTTGGTGACTTTTTTAATATTGGAGGATTTAAAAAAACAAAGGAGCTATATACATTGTTTGCTTACTTTTTTCTTCTTTGCCAAAATGATAGTTTGCCTCATCCATATTGTTCAAGGTATTTTTCAATGATAACTGATTTTTTGTCACACTCTTATTTGTGAATTTTTTTCTTCAAATGGTTTAATTAACACATGTAACAAATCAATTTTGTGCTTTCAAAATTGAGTTAGACTCATTATTCCATTTTATTTAATATTTCTTGAATATATATATTCTCAAAGTAGGATGTCATTGATGGAACACTTTTTATGAACACTGTAACTATTATAACCTGTTTCTTTGCATGTCTCATTACATTTCTTGTTATGCTGCAGTAGTAGCCAATATATATGTAGGCTCATAAAAATTATGCCTTATGGCCCAGAGGATATGTTGGTTTTAAAAATGAACTCTCAGACACAATTGGCTTCTTTCTTTTAGCTTCATATAAACCTTCTTGGTGGTTAAGCAACCTTTACTCCTGAATTTAAATGATACATGAATAAAAACAAAATCTGTTTTCACACAGAGTAGGCTTAATTTTATGTACTTAAGCACAGTTTGCCATTTCACAATACTACTAGAACCAGAATAAACATTGCATTTTAAAACTGTATGGAACTAATTTAGTGTAGGGCAGGCAGAAACTTGATCTCATGGCAGCAAAATTTTATGTTTCCATTTCAGCAATACTGCCTAACACAATAATACCAGGCCAGCAAATCTTAAATATAAGTTAAGCTAACATGATGCATTGTCTTATAAAGCTAGAGCACCCTGTGGAGTCATGCTGAATATGCCAAGTGATTTTTCAAAATTTAATCATCCTAAATGTCAGATAAAGGTGCTTTTGCTGTCATTCTTTAAAACTGGGGCAAAAATCCCAAGTGTGCCTGCAAGTTACAAAAAAAGCCTCTTTGTAATACTAGTATTAAATAAACAACATATTTTCCAATCACCCTTCATTTTGCTACTAACAGTAAATAAAAACATACTATAATGTAATAAGGCAAATTTGAGACAAATAGTTATTTTTCAAAGGTAAAAATATAGGCATCTCCTTAGCAAGACTCAAATTTGTTATAACTATCAAGTCAATCTGAATTTTTTTTGGTCATAACTGGCTATAATGACAAAAGTTTGGCAGCTTCAGAAACAACTTATTATGAACATAGACTCAAATGTCTTCCACGAAAATATTAGCAAATGGAATCAAGCAATAAATAACAGGGATAATACATTACAACAAAATGGAATTCATTCCAATAATTCAAGGCAAGTTCAAGATCTATACATCAATCAATGTGATTCATCATATTAACAGACCTAACAAGAAAAAAGCTCAAAATCCTACCGATAGATGCAAAGAAAGCATTTGAAAAAACAACAGCAACAATTTATGATAAACTCTCAGTAAATCTGAATTCTCCATTTGACAAGAGTATCTATAATAACCTACTATTAACATCATACTTAATAGTGAAGGCCTGTATGCTTTATCCCTAAGATCAGGAAAAATGCAAGAACACTCCTGACTCACATTTAACATTGAGCAAGATATGCTAGCCAATTAAATGAAACAAATCAAAAGCATACAAAACATAAAAGTAGAAATAATACTTTTTATATTCACAGACGAAATGACTTTCTAGGTGGAAAATCTGAAAAACTCAGAATTTTTTCTAGAATAATAAATTAGTTTATCAAGTCTTAAAATACAAAGTCAACATCAAAATATCAATTTTATTTCTACCTACCAGCAATGAACAATTGGAATTTAAAAAAATATATCAGTTACCATAGCACTAAATAAAATTGAAATATTAGGTTAAAAACCTAACGAAATATGTTCAGGATCTATATGCTGAAAACTATAAAACATGAGTAGAAATAATTAAACAACGAATTATATTCTTGGACTGAAAGACTCAATTTCATTGAGAAATAAATTATTCCCAATTTGATCTGTAGATTCAATGCAATCCTAATTAAAATTCCAGCAGAATTTTTGTAGATATCTGTTAGCTGATTCTAAAACTTATACAGAAAAATTTTAAAACCCTGAATAGACATAAATGATTTTGAAACTGCAGAACAAATTTGAAAGATTCACACATCTCAATTTAAATATTTACTTGAAAGCTACAGTAATCAAGACAGTGCGGTATTGGTGAAAGGACAAATCCACAGACTGATGGAACAGAATAGAAAGACTAGAAGAGACTCCCCAAAATTTAGTCAACTGATTTTTTAACAACATTATAAAGTAATCCATTGGATGCATCTCTGCCTCTCTCTCTCTCTGTCCCTCTCTCTTTCTGTCCCTCTCCCTCTCCACACATGCATACACACAATTTCATTTACACCCCACAAGTACCATCCACACCAGAATCCCAGTTTGGTGTTTACCATCTGCAAGTTTACCTTGTGGTCCACCGGCTGCAGGATACTGTTAAAGCCATACCTGATCATCGTTGGGCGCTTCCAGCCAGGCAATGGCCGACAGGTTCTCGGGGACCCCCATGGACAGCAGCATCTTGGGCAGGAGAGTCAGGAGTTCCCGGCCTCCATCCACTTCTTCAGGCCTTGGTGGGAGCTGAACACCTCCAGGCTAGGCTCCATGTCAGGGTATTAGGCCGGCTTGAAGCGCAGCTGGGTGTCATTCAGCTTGGTGCATAACTCCCACAAGACTCCTATGAGATGGCTCAGGGTGAGGCTGGGGTAGCCACAAGCCCTAAATCTGGTGTAACTTTGCAAGGTGCACGGTGTCCAGGATCTCGTACAGGAACACATGGTCGAGGGAGGGACACTCCGTGGGAGTGAAGGATTTCTTCCGGGCCAGACGCTGAGGCCGTAGGCGCTGGCTGATGTGTACGTGCGCGGCAGGTTCCCGCCCCCGCCCCCACCCCCACCCCCACCCCCACCCCGCGCCTCATCCCACTTTCCTGAGAGCCAGCCGGGGCTGCCCTGAGAGCAGGTGTTCTTGATCCATTGGGGGGAAAAAAAAGAATTTATTATGGCTATCATTACGATCGTTATCTTTTTAATTGTTTCTTCTGTTTAAACTAAAGTGTGTGTGTGTGTGTGGTTTTTTTAATGTGTAAGTTAACTCCCAAGTTGATTGGATAAATAATATTAGACAAGCAGATATGTACTTAATTTGAGAATCCTGTTCTGAAAACACTAAATTACTTGGTAAACCTACAGATAATTTAAATAACTGTTTCTCGTAGTATCATAAATATCAGCTACATTTTACATATAGAATACTAAGTGCAAATTTTACTATCAGAATTTTTCAACTATAGAATTTGTATTATTTTAAACGATTACTGGAGAATTTATAATTGTAGATGTTGAAAGAAAACCCAAGCCAGCTTATTTTAAAAAATATAACTGGCTGATTCAAAAAGCATAATTACTTAATTCAGTAATCATATATAAAATCAACAAAATGGTTGCTTAATTTATGTGCCAGTAATTATGCTTACATATCAACTATGTATTACATGTGCTGATTAAGCAGAATATTACTTTTTTTTTTTTTTTTTTTGCGGTACGCGGGCCTCTCACTGTTGTGACCTCTCCCGCTGCGGAGTACAGGCTCCGGACGTGCAGGCTCAGTGGCCATGGCTCTCGGGCCTAGCCGCTCCGCGGCATGTGGGATCTTCCTGGACCGGGGCACGAACCCGTGCACCCTGCATCGGCAGGTGGACTCTCAACCACTGCACCACCAGGGAAGCCCCAGAATATTACATTTTACAGATAAAAATATCACTATGTTTCAGAGGTAACATTACATAATCGACTTTTTTGAAGCATAATTTACATAAAATAAAAACACCCATTTAAAGTGTATAGTTTGATATGTTTTGACAAATGTATACAGCCATGTAAAAACCACTATAATCAAAATATAGAATAATTCCTTGGATTCAGACACAATATATTGTTTCCTTCTAATTATTGAAATTAGTCTCCATTGTAGATTTGAGCACATCTCTCTACATTTCCACCCAGATTTCATTTTTATGGTATTGTAGAACACTAATAAGTTTGTAATAAAGTGATTTGATTCTATTTCCTTTGACATTATTTATTTACTAGATGGCTCTAGACAGGTCCTTGAATCCCTCAATTTTCCTATCTGTTAGATATAATACTTCCTATCTGTGAAGATATAATACCTGATCTATACAGAGTTTTCACGAGAATCGAATGAGATAATGCATTTAAAATATTTTTAAAGTAGAAAACAGATACAAATATGTATTATTTAGCATAATTATTAATGCAGCAAGAGGTTCATAATTAACTACTGATACAATTTCCTGACAATCAGTTTTTGCCCCCTGCTTTCCTATTCACATCTGCAAATACAGAAGAATATAGAGGAAGCATGTTAGTTCCAAATGGACACAGAAATAAATGTGACGTAGGAGAACCTTTCTAAAATCACGGAAGTCGTAGATGAGTCCTTGTTCCTGCACTCTGCACAAAAGTTAAGAGAAGCTTGCCAATTACAGGGAGCCAAATTCTCAGCCTACTAATTCTACAAGGTGAGCAGAAATTTAGAATGAGATGCACCTGATGGTTTTTATTTGCAAATGTCTTGAAGATAATAATGCTGAGTGGTGAAAATTATGGTGAATTTCTAGGTAGGAACTCAGAAAATCATGACAAATCAGACCAAAAACTTGATTTCATTTTAAAAGTTCACTAGAAAATATTAGAAAACACAGAAGTTATGAATACAATCTACCAGCAAAGGGAATATAGTGAGAGGTCATTAAGTCTGTTCCCCCATTATGCACAGGTGTTAGAGGATGCAGAACATTCTCACTCACCCACTGTGTTACAATGCTGTTTTCTAAAGTGGTGCCATTTTAGGGAGCTGGTACTGATCAAAATGATACAGCATGGCTCCAACAGTCACTTCGTAATTGCTAAATAGTTTTCTGCAACTGGCAGTCCAAATATTTTGATGCTGCTGAAGAGAAGGGTGATTACATGGGGCAGTAACATGCCTTTCCTACCCAGTTGTTACTTGGCAAAGTGGGTTTACTGTTTACAGCGGGCTTTGAAAGCTAGGGAAATTTTCATTGTGTCAGAATTGTGAAAGCACAGAAAAAAGTTAAGGCATGAAAATGTATTTGTTTCCAATATATAAAATGTATTACCCATTAGAGACTGTGTTTTTCATATTTCCATCCAAGGTGACTTAAATCCCAGTTAAATATTAACTTATTACAAAAAAGAGTGAGCATGTTCTTTTTTTCAACTCCTTTAAGGCAAATTTTACCAGAACTTGGACTTGATGTCATTCTGTAGTATTTAAAATCTAATTTGAGTCCTAATTCTATTTAAAAAGACAATTGTAACCTGCTAATAAAAGCTTATTTTATCTACCATGTATTGAACATTTACTACAGGGTAAGCACTTTGCTAAGCATATCCATAAAATGAGCTTATTGAGTATATTTCTCATTCAATAAAATTCACTTACTAAAGTTTATACTTTGATGGGTTTTGACAAATGAATATGGTTGTGTAATACTAATCACAATCAAGCTACAGAACATTTCCTTCATCCTCAAAAGTTCCCTCATGGCCCATTTGCAGTCGAGACCCTCCCCCTAAACCCAACCTCTAGTAACAACTGATTTGCTTTGTGCCACTATAATTTTGCCTTTTCTAGAATCTTACATAAATAGCACAAAACAGTATGTAGTCAGTTCTGTCTGCCCCTTTATTCACATAGCGTAGTGCTTTTAAGATTCATCTATGTTGGGCTTTGCATTGACAGTTCACTCATTTTTAATCACTGAGTGGTATTTCATTGTAAGAATATAACAAAATGTGCTTATG
The DNA here is from genome assembly GCF_937001465.1 of Orcinus orca. Lineage (NCBI taxonomy): Eukaryota > Metazoa > Chordata > Mammalia > Artiodactyla > Delphinidae > Orcinus > Orcinus orca. The sequence goes on from NC_064559.1 coordinate 120,180,087, forward strand.
CATTCACCATTTGGTGGACATTTGGATTGTTTCCAGCTTTGAGCTAGTACGAAATAGCTGCTATGAACATTTGCATACAAATCATTGCATGGACCTGTGTTTTCTTTTCTCTTAGGTAAATATCTAGTAGCAGATTGTTGAGTGATTTGGAAATGTGTGCCTAATTATATAAAAACCAACACACTATTTTCCAAAATGGCTATTCCATTTTCCATTCCCACACCCAATGTGTGAAAATCCCAGTTGCTCGGTATCCTTGCTAATACTGGTTTTCTTGGTCTTTTTAATTTTAGCTTTTCTATTTTTAATTTTAGCTATTCTAGTGGGAGGTGGTCTCTCATTGGTTTTAATTTGCATTTTTCTAACACCTCATGATGGTAAGCCACTTTAAATCGGCTCATTGCCAATTGAATTATACTGTCTGATTAAAGTATCTCAAATCTTTTATGCATTATATAAATTGGTTTATTATTATTATTGAATTGTAAGAATTCTCTATATAATTTAAATATAAATCTGTATAAATATATATTATATATTATAAAAATATGTAAATGCCAATCTCCTAGTCTGTATCTTGATTTTCATTTTCTTAGTAATGTTTGTAAGCATGTTTTAAAATTTTTGATGTTTATTCTATATATTTTTCTATATATAGTTAATATTCTTTGCATCCTAAGAATTATTTCCCTGACTAAAGTCACAACAATATTATTGTATGCTTTTCTAGAATTTGTATAGGTTTGGCTTTTACATTTAGGACTAAGATCAATTTCAAGTTTTTGTTTTTAATATGGTTCAAGGTAAGTGTCAGCTCATCCTGATATAACAAAATACCATAGACTGGGTGGCTTAAACAACAGATATTTCTCACAGTTCTCACAGTACATATATAATATAATATATAATAATAAATATTAATTATACATATAATATATAATATATAACAATACATTATATATTATTAAATAATAATTTAAAATAAAAATATATACTAATATATAATATTAAAGCAGTAAAGCAACTTTATTAAGGTATATTTTTCATATAATAAAATTCAGTCATTAAACTATAGTTTGATGGGTTTTAATGACACTCTTGATTAATATAGCTTTATAGTAAGTCTTTAAAACAGTCCTCTCATGTTACACATGAAGTCTGTTTCTTTCGTAGATATGGGCAATTGTGATTATCTATTTCTTCTTGAGGAAACTTTCATAGTGTGACTGTAAGGAACTTTTCTATTTCATCTAATTATTCAATTAAAAACTTTTTTATAATAGACTTCTATTATCTTTTTAAGGTCTTTTGGATTGGTAGTACTGTCTCCTGTTTCATGCCTGATAATACTAATTAGAGTTTCTCTCTTCTTTTCTGATAGATCAATCTAGCTAGATATTTATTAATTTTATAAATCTTTTTGTGAAACCAGCTTTTGCTTTTCTACTTTGATTTTCTCTTCTTCTATGCCATTACTATTCTTTATTCCTGCTCCTTAGGGTTTAATTTGCTCTTCTTTACTAGCTTATTGAGGTATATGTATAGTTCATTGAAATGAGAACTTCTTTTTTTCTTGCAATATCAGTCTTTAAAGATACAAATTTCCCTGTAGGTACTGCTTTAGCTGTATTCCACACATTTTGATATATTGTGTTTCCTTTTTCATTCAAACCACTATTTTCTAACTTCTAACTTATTTAAGAAAGTAAGAATATTTTCTTATTTCTATTATGACACATTAACACATGAATTATTTTAAAATATCTTGACTACTTTCTAAATACTTGGCAATTTTCTGCATATCTTTCTATTAATGATTTTTACTTTTATTCCATCATGGTCAAAGAAAATACATTGTATAATTTCAATACTTTTTTCACTGAAGCTTGTTTTATGGCCCTGAATATGGTCTCATTTATAGAGTATTTCTTGTACAGCTCAAAATAAAATACATTCTACTATTTGAGGGTTGGTTGATCTATGAATATCAATTAGGTTAGTTTTAGTGGTCATTAGGCACTCTATAGTCATACTGATTTTTTGTTTACTTGTTATGTCAGTTACAGAGAGAAAGGTATCAAAATCTATTACTGTATTTTTAGATTTGTTATTACTCCTTGCACTTCTATATGCTTCTGCTTTTAAGTATTTTGAAGCTCTGTTATTAGGTTACTTTACATTAATATGCTTATCTTTTGATGAATATATTTTTATCATTTTGAAACATTTCTCTTCATGACTAGTAATCTATCCACTCCAGCTTTCTTGAGTTTCTCTTAATGTTTATATATATATTTTTCATTTCCTTATATTATTTTAATAACTTTTTAGTTTAAAATAATTTCAGATTTACAGAAAAACTGTAAATCTATGCCATATAGCAAACACCCAGTTTATTCTGTTATTAACAATTTACATATTATGGCAAATTTGTTCAAATTAATAGACCTGTGTTAATACAATGATAATAACTAAAGTCCATAGTTTACTCAAATGTCCTTAATTTTTACCTAATGTCCTTTTTCTGTCCCAAGATCTTATCAAGTATACCACATTACATTTAGTCATTACATCTCTTGGTACCTCTTTGTAATAATAGTTTTGAAGACTTTCCTTGTTTTTGATGACCTTGACACTTTTGAGAAGGACTGATCATGTATTTTATAGAATGTTCCTTATTTATGATTTGTTTGCTGTTTTTGTTATGATTAGAATAGGATAATGGGTTTATGGAAGAAAGACCATAGAGGTAAAGTGCCATTTCAATAATATTAACAACATTAATTAACATTACTGATGTTAACTTTAATCACTTGGTTCAGGTTTCTCTACTGTAAAAATATTATTTTCCCACCTTGAATACTGTACTCTTTGAAATGAAGGCATTGTGTGTAGCCCACACTTAAAGACTGGGGAGTTATTCAGTTATTTGAAATTATTTTGCATTAGACACTTGTGGGGATTTCCTTCGTGGTGCAGTGGTTAAGAATCTGCCTGCTAACACAGCGCACATGGGTTCAATCCCTGGGCCAGGAAGATCCCACATGCCACGGAGCAACTAAGCCCATGCACCACAACTACTGAGCCTGCACTCTAGAGCCTGTGAGCCACAATTACTGAGCCAGTGTGCCACAACTACTGAAGCCCACGTGCCTAGAGCCTATGCTCTGCAACAAGAGAAGCCACCACAGTAAGAAGCCCGGGCACCGCAACAAAGAGTAGCTCCCACTAACCGAAATGAAGAGTAACCCCCACTCACCACAACTGGAGAAAGCCTGTGTGCAGCATCGAAGACCCAATGCAGCCAAAAAGAAAAAAAGAAAGAAAGAAAGAAAGAAAGAAAGAAAGAAAGAGAGAGAGAGAGAGAGAGGGAGGGAGGGAGGGAGGGAGGGAGGGAGGGAGGGAGGAAGGAAGGAAGGAAAGAAAAAAAGAAACTAGTATATTCCCCCTCATTCATTTATTTATTCGATCATTTATTTATGTCACTGTGGACACATGGATATTTATATTATACTTTGGGATAAAATCCAGTACTACTTTAACTATTTGTTGTTCTTGCTTTCTTCCAGTTTTGGGTGATCCTGAAGACACTATAAACTATCACATGCTGGTTTCTGTGTGGACATAAGTTTTCAAATAATTTGAATAAGTACTTAGTACTTATTCATATATATATATTTAGTTTTATCAGAAACTGTGAAATTGACTTCCAAAGCAGCTGTATCATTTTGTAAAGAATTAAGAGTCCTTGTTGCTGTGTGTCATCTCCAGCAAATAGTATTGTCGGTGATCTTATTTTTAAGATTTTAGCCATGATAATATTTGTGTGGTAGTTGGTCTGAAAATGCTTTTATTTTGTTTCATTTTTAAAGACATGTTAACTAGGTATAGAAATCTAGGTTGACAGTTCTTTTTTCACTTTTCTTTTACCACCTTTAAAAAATAACTCCATGCTTAGTTTCTGATGAGAAATTTTCTGTCATTCTATCTGTATTTTTGTATATAGTGCATATTTTTTCCTCTGGCTTTTAAAAAAGTTATTATCCTTATCACTGCTTTATTAGCAACTTGATTTTGATATGTCTAAGTATAGCTTCCTTTACGTGTATTCTACTTGGAGTTTATTTAATGACTTGGATGTGTGGATTTACACTTTCCATCAAATTTAGAAAGAATTTAGGATATTATTTTTGAAATAGTTTTCCTGATCCCCTCTTTTCTGGGAGTCCAATTACACATTTTTTAGATTGTTAGGTATTACTCCATAGGTCTTTGAGTCTCTGTACATTTTTTTTTTTTTTTTTGGTCTTTAGATCTCTGAATTTATGTTTCATAGTTTCTTAGTTTCTTTTCTTTCTTTTTTTTTTTTTTGGTCACACTGCACCTCATGTGGGATCTTTAGTTCCCCCACCAGGGATCACCTGCACCCCCTGCAGTGGAAGCATGGAGTCTTAACCACTGGACTGCCAGGGAAGTCCCTATTTCATAGTTTCTATTGACGTTCACTGATTTGTCTACTCACAACCTGTTATAGGCCTTCATTTGGTGCTCACTAGGAAGACTGTAGATAGGGAATTAAGACTGAGGTAGGCCCCTCATTGGAGCACACACACACACACAAAATAGAAGGTAGAGCTTTCCAGTAAAGGCAACTATTTTCATTACATTTGTTTCAAGATACAGTAAACGTATAAAATAGCAATTAAAAGAAAATAGAAAAATCAAGTTTCTTTTATGGGAAATATTAGAGCCTTTTTTATAGCAATGGGAATTATCCAGTTTAGAAGAAGAAGCTGAAAATTATGGGATATAAAGGAAGTTATTGAAATGCAGTCCGAGAGTAGGTGATCAAGGAAGTCAGCATATTATAAAATATCATTTCTTTGTAGAAGGATTATATCATAGATGAAAGTTCTTAATCAATAATAGCCTAGAGATTCTAGAGAATTCATGTTTAACTGGAATATATACATCTACTGGTCAGTTCATAAGTCATTCATCTAAAGATGATATGTAAGCCTGGAGATGGGGAGAACTTCTTCAGGGGCAGCTCTTGTAGGTAGCTCAATCAACCATGGCTGTTTAGAAAAAGCAGTATTTAACCAGAAGGGATAAGAGTTAATGGCAGAAGATAAGGACCTTGAGGTAGCTGAACCTTGGAGTTATTATAGTAACCAGCATGAAGCTCTGGGTGTCTTCTTGGTTTTTTGAGGTAAGATAAATAGAAATTTGGTTTATCATTCATGGATATTTCTCCCATTCTCTCAATTACTTTTTCAATTCTTCCCTATACATGCCATTTCTCATGTGCTATGAAAAGCACTTGTAACTCATTCTGAAGTAGGGTAATAAATGTGAGAGAATGGTAAAATTACCTGTAATGAACTTTAAGAACAGGCCTCTAGAGAGCAACTATAGAAACCACAGCCCTGTCTCATATTTATCACAACTCAGAATTTGAAGGTTTCAACTACATTTCAAAGGCGATCCTGGAAACTGTGGTGTGTGTAATGTAAACAATTATCTGTTCTCTGTGGGAAACTTGACTTCCATTCAATGAGCAGTCCTAAAATTGTCTTTTTAGTCCTATAATTATGTAAGAAACACTCCACCTATTTTATATGTCAAAGTCTTCAGTTAATCTAATTAAAGGTGAGGCAAAGAAGCCTTTATTAGAGAGAAAAGAGGAAAAGAGTGAAATACAGAATATCTTCCATAGCACACATTTAATAAATCTAATTTTCTATGAATTATGAGCAGAATATGAAAGGGATACATAGAACATAGAATTGTTAATTATTCTCTCTCTCTCTAATATACACATACAAACACCACAAAATATGATTTACACATTTTTGAAACAAGGCATTCATTACTGAGAGGACACAATCTTGTTGAGAACTACTAGAGTATCTCATTCACTTTTACATCACCAGGACATAAGTAGTTCTTGGTATTTATTCATCTGGTTCTTATTAACTGTTTGTTACTTTGAAAAAATCAGTTAGTATTTCAAAATTCTAGTCCAAACCTAAAATATTTAAGCCCATTGGGGAAAATCACTTTGAAAACATCTTTTTGGCAGCGATGATACCAAATATTTGAATCTCTCAATTTCACAATGTCCCTGATATTAATCCTAAAATATTAGGATTTGGGGTTGTGACAGAAAAGAAGCTTATTAACCATAGATATCCTGATTTGTGAGATGACCAATATCAAATAACAGACCTTTGAAAACAGGATACACTAATTCTCTTTAATAATCTGAATGTGCTTGTTTAAGGAATCAATTAAAATATCACCATGCATCTCATAAAATACTTTATATATTTCCTCAATCAGTCTAGCTCTACCTAGGGGAATATTGAATGCAAAACAAATAGGAAACCATTAAAGAACACTTATGTGTTAACTGACCACATTGAATGGCCTTTTAAAAGTCATTTTTGTTGATTATTGCAATACTAGAAAGGATAAATTAAAATAAATGGTCTTGAATTATCTTCTGATATGGCACACTTCACAAAGTCACACTATGCAGAATTCACTTACCAAGGATAGATGTTAATCTGTAAAGCCTTGTGATTAGGAATAACAAAAATTACATAAATGTGTGAAGAAAGTTTTTCTTGCCATACAAGCGAACTAGACAATTTTCCTCTTCTGACAGTTACATAGAAAGAAAAACATTAGATTTTTAAGTTATATTTTTGTGCTTTCAATTTAAAATGAACATATATATTTTTGTATAATACTTAATGCAGTGTGTTAAAAAGTAATATTCTAAAATTTGTAATAAGGAAATATACTTCTTAACAATAGTTTTTGCTGTTTAGTAAAGTAAAAAATCTAGAAGGATTTTTAACAATATGTACAGAATTAGTGCCAAATAATATTACTGTGTTGAGAGTATTCTAACACCAAATGTTATTATGCCTTCTGTTCTGTGTACAAACTTAGAACCAATCAACCTGAGCAGCTACTATATTCTTCTGGTTAAGTTATTATAATTTATGAATGATCAATAATAACCACACAATGAGCTTAGGAAGCCACTTATTTTTAAACATTTCAAAATGAAAATATGACAGGGAAGGAACTTTATAGAAATAATTATCTCAGTAGTTCTGAATATAGGCATATTACTAAGAACTAATAGAAAAACAAAAATTTAGTAGTCAGCATTTTATGAAGTATTCAGCTGAACAATTAAAATGAAGGAAGAGGATACAGATTTTTCTGTACAAATGGCTTATATTGAATACCTTTCATTGAGCATGAAATATCGTCATCCCTTCTCCCTTCATATCTGTGGGAGAATTTGTTCCAGGATCGCCATGGATACCAAAATCTGTGGATGCTCAAGTCCCATAATTGGCCCTACATACCTGTGGATTTCCTGTCTAGGGATTCAACCAACTGTGCATGGTAAACAGCACATGATCCGTGGTTGACTGAATCCTTGGATGCAGATCCCGTGGGTATGGAGAGCTGACTGTATAGTTATAGAAAAACATGCTAGTATAAGTGGACCTGGGCTGTTCAAACCCATGTTGTTCAAGGGTCAACTATAAAGAGAAGCTTAAGTTCAGAAATGAGGAAATAGAAGGTAGGATATGGCTACAACAAATAAGCAGGAATGTTTTTCTATAGTCTGCAAAATAAAAGACCAAGGATAAGCTTGAAGGTAATATATTTTGTCTTTTGGAATATAGTCTGTAGCTCACAACACTAATTCTAGAGGGATAATGAAGACAAATATAGATAATTATATTTATTTTAAAAATAGGTCACTATTCAGTATATTCAAATCTTAAACATATGAGGTAATTGTCTTAAAGCAAATGGCTCATATACCTTGGGAGCTAATACTGTGTGGTATTCAACCAAATTTTTTTTGCCTCACAAAGTGATGTTTAGACAGGCAACAAATCATAGCAGTCCTGTTTCAGTCAACTTTCTGCAATGAGTACACAGAAAATAAAGTTTAAAAATATTCCAAAGGGCTAATAAATTTACCTATAGATGGGTTATCCTTGTTACAGCACACCTAACAAGACAGAGGTCTCTACTATTTTTTTGGTGGGGGGGACTTTTATGTACTTCAAAATTTTTTTCTATTGAAGTATAGTTGATTCACAATGTTTCAGGTGTACATCAAAGCGATTCAGTAATATATATAAATTCTTTTCCAGATTCTTTTACATTATAGGTTATTACAAGATATTGAATATAGTTTCCTGTACTATATAGTAGGTCCTGGTTGTTTATCTACTTTATATATAGTACTGTATATCTGTTGATCCCAAATTCCTAATTTATCCCTCTCCCTTTCCCCTTTGGTAACCATACTTTTTATTTTCTATGTCTGTGAGTCTGTTTCTGTTTTTTAAATAGGTTCACTTGTATTATTCTTTTTAGATTTCACATATAAGCAACATCATATGATATTTGTCTTTCTCTGTGTGATAATTTCTAAGTCCATCCATGTTGCTGCAAATGGCATTATTTCATAATTTTTTATGCCTGAGTAATATTCATATATATATATATACCACATCCTCTTTATCCATTCATCAATTGATGGACATTTAGGTTGCTTCTATGTCTTGGCTATTGTAAACAGTGCTGCTATGAATATTAGAGTGCACATATCTGAAAATTAGAGTTTTCTCCAGATATATGCCTAGAAGTGGGATTGCTGGATCATATGGTAACTTATTTTTAGTTTTTCAAGGAACCTCTATACTGTTTTCCATAGTGGCTCCACCAATTTACATTTCTACCAACAGTATAGGAGGGTTCTCTTTTCCTCACACTCTCTCCAGCATTTAATATTCGTAGACTTTTTGATGATGGCCATTCTGAGTGGTGTGAGGTGATACCTCATTATAGTTTTGATTTGCATTTCTCTAATAATTAGCAACATTGAACATCTTTTCATGTGCCTGTTGGCCATTTTTATGTCTTCTTTGAAGAAATGTCTATTTAGGTCTACTGCCCATTTTTTTATTAGGTTGTTTTTTTGATATTGAGCTGTATAAGCTATTTGTATATTTTGGAAATTAAAACAGTATGGTACCGGCACAAAAACAGACACATAGATCAATGCAAAGGACAGAAAGCCCAGAAACAAACCCACGCACTTATCATCAATTAATCTGTGACAACGGAGGCAAGAACATACAATGGAGAAAAGACAGTCTCTCCAATAAGTGTTGTTGGGAAAACTGGACAGCTACATGTAAAAGAATGAATTTAAAACATTCTCTAACACTGTATACAAAATTAAACTCAAAATGGATTAAAGACCTAGATGTAAGACTGGATACTGTGAAACTCCTAGAGGAAAACATAAGCAGAACACTCTGACATAAATTGCAGCAATATTTTTTTGGATCCACTTCCGAGAATAATGGAAACAAAAGCAAAAATAAACAAAAGAGACCTGATTAAACTTAAAAGCTTTTGCCCAGCATGGGAAACCATACACAAAACAAAAAGACAGCCTACAGAATGGAAGACAATATTTGCAAACGATGCTACTGAGAGAGGTCTATACTCTTAACATTGTTAGATGAGAAGAAATAATGAAAATGATGAAGGATGAAGCCCCTTTTCCCTTCTTTCATATCAATCAGATAACACCATCCCTGAAACAAATAACATTGCTTGAAGGAAGGCAGAATTATTCTACTCAGGAATAGTGACGGACAAATCATTTGGGTACTTACGAGTTAACTATACACAACTTACTGTTCACAACTTCTTCTTTCTCCCCATCTAAAATTATTTGAGTTTTCAGCTCAGATTTTTGTTTCTCTCCTCTTTCTTCCTTACCTTAGAATCTGGCTATACCCTAATACAGCAGTCCCCAACCTTTTGGGCACCAGGGACTGGTTTTGTGGAAGACAACTTTTCCATGGACAGCGGGGTCAGGGAGATAGTTCAGGCGGTAACTCTTGCGATGGGGAGTGGCAGATGAAGCTTCACTCACTTGCCCACCACTCACCTCCTGATGTGAGGCCCAGTTCCTAATGGTACCGGTCTGCAGCCAGGGGGTTGGGGACCCCTGCCCTAATACAACCCCTCCCCAAAGAAAGTTCCAATATGCAGTTGGTAAAACATATTCACCGTTGGCCCATTTTCTGTTTGAATGTGAATGTAGGGCATGAAGGAATGTTAGAATTTGAATTCCAAATTGAAGATTTACATCAGTTTATTTATACATCACACGTGTTACTAAGCTAGTGCTCCAAGAATGCTATTACAACAAACTGTAATTTAATGTTCTTTTTTTTTAAAGTCCAGTGGATCTGAATTATAAAATAATTACTGTAATTTTCAGTCAATTCATTTAAAAAACACTATTTTAGCTCCTACCTGGCCTCAGCATTGAACATAGTATATTACATACTGTGTTTTGAATGAAATGAATTGACATAACATAACTACTGAAAGTAAATCCTGCCTATTTTCTCATTGTACCATTTTCTTTTTCTGTGGATTCTTTGAAACATGAACTTAGCATTTTGAGCTATTATTTGACAATAAGCTTGACTTTCCTTTTCCTTTGCAGTTAGTATTTTAAAAAATAATTACCTATATGTTATAAATCTCTTAATTATTTCTTAACATCTTATATCATTTTTCATTTTTGATTTAATTTCTTTTTTTTGAGTTAATTTCTTTTCAGATGACTAATCTTCAGGACACAAAAGAAAGCATAGACCAGAAACATACACCTTGAAACAACTATTTGTCCTCTTCTGTCCAAGTAGATGCACCTGTTTGGTCTACCAGTCTCTCCACTTACACAGCAGTTCTCTGCACTTGGCATCATCAACACACAGAGAAATTAGTTATTATTCTGTAAGGCCCTCAGATACAGAATTCTTGACCTGTTCTTTTTATAATCAATATGTTACTGTAAGTTTTTTGAGGACCGAGGTCCTTTCTGTTTGACTGTTTTATTCCAAGAGTTTAGATTATTCCAGGTCCATAGTAGGTAGTAACTAAAGATGTATAAAATGTCTGAATGACTAACCTGAGAATAAAGCAAAACTGTAAGAAGAGTATTCCCTGCTGAATGCTTGAGATATAAGTGTGTTTCAAATCATTTGAGATTTGTGTTCTTCTTGCATTACTATTACAATTTTCTGGCAGGCATTAAATACTGAAAATTATTTAATTAACAAAAATAGTTATACTAACCTGTATTACTTATAATGTGGAGAACAATATGTTATAATTTTATATATATATAATTATAATTATACATAACTACATAGTACAGTCAGCCCTCCGAATCCATGAATGCAGAACTTGCAGATACGGAGGTTCAACTGTATAAAGTATTATATATACAAGGATTTATAATAATAAACTTTAACCATATAATACTTAGTCTCTTTGTTTTCTGGAAATATTACAAGCCAAAATTTCAAGAATCCTCCAAGGATTATCTGTTTAAAACATAAAATATTCTATATCTGTCTAGACTAAAATTCTTATACAGGCTTCTTCACTTTTCAGGAGTAAAAATTTATATTTTAATTTTATTGTCATGACCATACAATCTTTTTGTAGTAGTGACTTTTTTAGGCTTTGGTCTCATCTTGCCATCCACCTCATTATGCCTATTATGCTTCAGTCATTCTGGAAATTCCCTCACACCTCTTCACACATTATTGCCCTCTACTTGTAATAGACTCCCTGCTGGAGTGTACCTTCCTCTGAGTCTTTATCCTGTATAACCCTCCTACATTATGTCTCATAATATGTTACCTTCTTCTGCTTCTTTGGCAACATAATCTTACTGTTACTATAGATTTATCAAATTGAATTTAACTGGTGTTTTTCTTTTTGTCTCCACTATTATATGCTGAATGGAAGGAACTGCATGTGTATTCTTATTTTTACATTTGTTCATTTCTGTGTTCCTGTTCCTAGAACATATGTTGAAATTAGATAAATTTACCCTTTATTACCCTTTATCTACTAAAGTATTTAAGTGTTAGGAAATTTTGACCGTGCCTTAAAATACAATATTTTAAATTCATTTCACTTTTACATGAATTTCATATTTTTTACATGTTCTAACAACCATTCTTACATCTAAATGCTTCCCATCCTGGGCATCTATAGATCAGTGTGCATTTAAGCTTTAATATATGTAAGATTTTCAGTTCTTTCCTATGCATATGACAATTGATTAAAACTTGCAATCACTTTTGAAAAGGAAAAAATAAATAAGTTGTGTGAATAAAAATATGTGTTCTTGCAATATTAATAATTCTATAGGACTTTCCCTTTTAGTCTCTTTAAAATATATTAACAATTAAATCATTAGTCACAGGCAGAATTAAAATCTGCATCAAATATTTCTTAAGAAAAATGTTTATATTCAAGATATATATAAAACAGCTATATATAAAAACCTTCCTGTATTATTAAGTACAACCATGCTTTTAGATCTTCTTTAGCCTTATATACTATAAATTTAAGCATAACTAACTGGTTTTAAGGTTTAAATTGGTCATACCATTTAAAATGCCATATCTATAAAGTTTTCATTATCCCTGTAGTAGCAGAAGTTTTGTTTCTGCTCCATGCCAATCCTATTGCATCTGTCAATGGAATTTATCACAGTGGATCACAAAGCATAATCTTCTCAATTACTCTCTCCATCTCTGAGACTAAGGACAGGGTATTTCATGTTCAATTTATTCTCTTGTTGAACATTTGTTTCAGGTGCTTTATATTTATGCTTCATGTATTGTTAATTCTTTCCCATATTTCTTTTTGACACTGAAGCTGTGGACATTAATCCTGCCAAAGCAATGTTTTGTTTTCATTTTTTGAATGTATTTACCTCCCTCAGATGTTTGGCTTTTATTTCATTTAGTCTTTTTTAAAAAAATATTCCAGTGGAAAATTGTTCCTATTCAATCTGATTCAGAGAAAAATTTCTTCATGAAATTTATATTTTAATATTTAAAATGATATACCAGAAACAATATTTACCCTCTTATTTTTTTAGTTCTATATATTGTACATTCTCAAGTTTTATTCAAACACCTTATATCAAAACTTGCAGATACAAAAAAGTGCTTTAGAAATATTATTAATAATTTTTCTTGAAATGGTGAAAAGACTAACAATAATTAAGAGTAAATGAAGATTTGCTTATTTTACTGGTAATAATGCATAGAAAATATGTAAAATGTAAAATTTAGTGGTTAAAATATTCTTTGGTGAAATTTTTGTTCCATCAAAATATTTAAGCATTGTTTTTCAGTTATTGAAAATTTGAATTATTACATACACACAGAAAAGTGTACAACTTATAATTGTAAAGCTTGATGAACTTCCACAAAGTGAATTCATCTGTTTAGCAGTCACCTAGACCAAGAAACAGATCCTTACCAAAACCTTGTAATAAAGGAGACAATCAAGAAAGCATAACACAGTATCAGTCATATCAGTAGTGAGAGAAACAAGAACCAAGATGGAATGAAAACCAGACTCCTTGGTGTATTAGTCAACATTTGCTATGGCAACACACACTCCCAAAATGATTATGGATAACAGTAACAAGCATTTACTTATTTGCTTTTATTTAGGAGGGCTATGTGGGTCAGTATCAAATCTTCCAGTCTTTCTCTAGGTCATCTCATTCCAGGATTTGAGATAAAGGAGCAGCCCAACCACTCCAGTGCATTTAAAGTCTTTTCAAAGAGTTAGAGTACAATCTGTATTGTTCACGTTCCACTGATCAAAACAGATCATATGGCCAAACCCAAATTTAATACATCTAGAAAATATACTCTGTCTACAGCAAGGGCAATGAGGGAGAATATAGCTGTGAACAAATAATACACTTTAGCAAAATCTGGATTAAGAGAGGAGTAGAAAGTTACATTTTCTGGAAAATATAAAATAGTCTGAAATATTATCCCTCTAAAAGAATTAAAATAAAAAATAGTATAAATGTTTGATTTATACAACAAACATGCTTTTAAATACAGACGTAAGTTTACCAAAAGTTAAGGACAAAATCCAGAACCCATAAAACAAATAGTGAACTGAAATCCAAACAGTAAGCGAATACTAAAGGTCAAGTGATCTTGGGGCCTTTTTCAAATTTTGAGACCTAGAGGCTTGGGCTTTAATGACCACATAGACTGTTAAAGACAAATACTGGGATCTAACCAATTAAGAGAGCTGTAATTCAGACCCCCACAGACACTCAAAATGCTACCCAGTGAGAGAAAAAGATGGCTACAAAATATTGTAGCCATCCGGAGAGTAATTTAAGAAAGAAAATTTTCCTTTAGTTTTGGGCTCTGAGTTTAAAAAATAAAATGGTCCTCTGAGAATTTAAAATCACTGCTCTAGCCACAAACAAATTATTACATAAAATATATATTACTGCATTATTTGGACATTATCATAACTTGGTCTTGTTACAATGAGGTGGCCTAATATATGTTCATGGGGTATGCAGTAGAAGGGGCACACTTTCAGATATATCTTACAGTATTCTCACCAACAGAACTCAAAATAAATGCTCACTTTCAAAAATTAAACCGCTAACAAGAAATCAAGCCACCACAAGAATCAACAAAACCATGAAATTCCCCAATTAGACACATAAGGACTTCAAACAGAATGATCAAAAAGCTAAAATAAGATAAATTTAAAATGATTTAAAACTAATAGAAAGAATTAAAATCTAAGTAACAAAAAAGATATCAAAAAAACCAAAAGTTTGAAATTAAATCAAATATTACTTCTAGTAGTTAAAAATAAGTAAATTTAAAACCTAATTGATTCTGACTTTTAGCTATTATAATAGATGCTCCTGTAAATATTCTCATATAAAGATATGTGTATATATGCATATATGTTCTCATACTTTCACGTTTTTATTTCTCTTGGTTAAATACTTAAAAACAACATTTCTTGGGCCATATAATAGATTTACACTTAATTTTATAAGAAATTAAGAAATTGTATATAAGACTGGCTTTTCTCCAAAATGGTTGTGAAATTTTGCATTCTCACCAATAGTATGTGAGTCCTGGTCACCGCACATCTGCATCAAGTTTTGGCATTATTAGTCTTTTTTAATGTTGGCCATTCTAAAGGGTGGATCATGATCATCTTTTCATGTATTACTATTTACAAAGAGGTGAATAAATAAATTTTGCAATATCAATATTAAAAAGAAACAAACTTTTGACATATACAGCAACATGGTTAACCCTCAAAAACAATATATTACATAAAAGAAAACAGACACAAAAGCATAAATGTGGTCTGATTCTATGTATATGAAATTCTAGAAAATGCAAAGTAGAAGATCAATGGTTTTCTTAATTCAAAAGTGGAGGGGGATTATCTGGGAAAAAAACATGAGGAAAAATTGGATGATAGAAATATTCTATATGTTGATTGTTGTGGTTCTGTCATAGGTGTCAAAATTCAATAATTTATATAATCTAAATAGGTAATATTTTGTACCCAAATAATGCCTCAATAAAGATTATTTAAAATTTTTTGAAAAGTTAAACATGCAATTATAAATAATTGAAAGAAGATCAGTGAACTAAATAGTGGAGTTTTAGAAAATTCTCAAATGCAGTCAAAAAATACAGAAACAAAATCTATTAAAGAGAAGTAAGGATACATGGAGGTTAGAATAAGGTGGACTACTGGATATCTGTTCAGAATTCTAGGAGAAAATAGTAAAAATAAAGGAGAAATACTATGTGATGAGATAACTGATGATGTTTTTTTAAAGAAAGAAATGATTGCTTAGAATCAGATAAAACATATCAAAAGTAGGATAAAGATAATTCAATTTACACAGAGGATATTAGACTCATACTAATAAATCTACAGAATTTGAAATATAATAAATCTTTTTTTAATTATATTTTATTTATTTTTAAACAGCAGTTTCTTATTAGTTATCTATTTTATACATATTGGTGTATATATGTCAATCCCAATCTCCCAATTCATCTCACCACTACCACCACCCCCGCCACTTTCCCCTCTTGGTGTCCATATGTTTGTTCTCTACATCTGTGTCTTTATTTCTGCCTTGCAAACTGGTTCATCTGTACCATTTTTCTAGATTCCACATATATGCATTAATATTCGATATTTGTTTTTCTCTTTCTGACTTACTTCACTCCATATGACAGTCTCTAGGTCCATCCAAGTTTCTACAACTGACCCAATTTTGTTCCCTTTTATGGGTGGGTAATATTCCATTGTATATATGTACCACATCTGCTTTATCTATATGTCTGTCAATGGGCATTTAAGTTGCGTCCATGACCTGGCTACTGTAAATAATGCTGCAATGAACTTTGGGGTGCATGTGTCTTTTTTTCTTAACAACTTTATTGGAGTATAATTGCTTTACAATGTTGTGTTAGTTTCTGCTGTATAACAAAATGAATCAGCTACATGTATACATATATTCCCATGTCCCCTCCCTCTTGCTACTCCCTCCCACCCTCCTCCTCCCACCCATCTAGGTGGTTACAAAGCATCGAACTGATCTCCCTGTGCTATGCAGCTGCTTGCACTAGCTATCTATTTTACATTTGGTAGTGTATGTATGCCAATGCCACTCTCTCACTTCATCTCAGCTTACCCTTCCCCCTCCCTGTGTCCTCAAATCCATTCTCTAGTAGGTCTGCATCTTTATTCCCATCCTGCTCCTAGGTTCTTCATGACCATTTTTTCTTTTTTAGATTCCATATATATGTGTTAGCATATGGCATTTGTTTTTCTCTTCTGACTTACTTCACTCTGTACGACAGACTCTTGGTCCATCCATCTCACTACAAATAACTCAGTTTCATTTCTTTTTATGGCTGAGTAATATTCCATTGTATATATGTGTCACATCTTCTTTATCCATTCATCTATCGATGGACAATTAGGTTGCTTCCATGTCCTAGCTATTGTAAATTGTGCTGCAATGAACATTGTGGTACATGGCTATTTGTGAATTATGGTTTTCTCAGGGTATATGCCCAGTAGTGGGATTGCTGGATTGTATGCTAGTTCTATTTCTAGTTTTTTCAGGAAACTCCATACTGTTCTCCATAGTGGTTGTATCAGTTTACATTCCCACCAAGACTGCAAGAGGTTTCCCTTTTCTCCACAACCTCTCCAGCATTTATAGTTTGTAGATTTTTTGATGATGGCCATTCTGACCGGTGTGAAAGGATACCTCACTGTAGTTCTGATTTGCATTTCTCTAATGATTAGTGATGCTGAACAACCTTTCATGTGTTTGTTGACAATCTGTATATCTTCTTTGGAAAAATTTCTATTTAGGTCTTCTGCCCATTTTTTGATTGGGTTGTTTGTATTTTTAATATTGAGCTGCATGAGCTGTTTATATATTTTGGAGATTAATCTTTGTTTATTCATTTGCAAATATTTTCTCCCATTCTGAGGGTTGTCTTTTCAGCTTGTTTAGAGTTTCCTTTGCTGTGCAAAAGCTTTTAAGTTTCATTAGGTCCCATGTGTTTATTTTTATTTTTATTTCCATTACTCTAGGAGGTGGGTCAAAAAAGATTTTGCTGTGATTTATGTCAAAGAGTGTTCTTCCTATGTTTTCCTCTAGAGTTTTAGTGTCCAGTCTTACATATAGGTTTTTAATCCATTTTGAGTTTATTTTTGTGTATGGTGTTAGGGAGTGTTCTAACTTCATTCTTTTACATGTAGCTGTCCAGTTTTCCCAGCTCCACTTATTGAAGAGACTGTCTTTTCTCCATTGTATTTCCTTGCCTCCTTCATCATAGATTAGTTGACCGTAAGTGCATGGATTTATCTCTGGGCTTTCTATCCTGTTCCATTGTTCTATATTTCTGTTTTTGTGCCAGTACCATATTGTCTTGATTACTGTAGCTTTGTAGTATAGTCTGAGGTCAGGGAGTCTGATCCCTCCAGCTCCGTATTTTTCCCTCAAGAGTCCTTTGTCTATTTGGGGTCTTTTGTGTCTCCATACAAATTTTAAGATTTCTTCTTCTTGTTCTTTAAAAATGTCACTGGTAATTTGATAGAGATTGTACTGAATCTGTAATACGCTTTGCATAGTATAGTCATTTTCACTATATTGATTCTTACATTCCAAGAACATGGTATATCTCTCCATCTGTGTCATCTTTGATTTCTTTCATCAGAGTCTTACAGTTTTCTGCATACAGGTTTTTGGTCTCCTTAGGTGGGCTTTTTCCCGGGTATTTTATTCTTTTTATTGCAATGATGAATGGAATTATTTCCTTAATTTCACTTTACCATCTTTCATTGTTAATGTATAGGAATGCAAGAGATTTCTGTGAATTAATTTTGTATCCTTCAGCTTTACCAAATTCATTGATTAGCTCTAATAGTTTTCTGGTTGCATCTTTAGGATTCTCTATGTATAGTATCATGTCATCTGCAAACAGTGACAGTTTTACTTCTTCTTTTCCAATTTGGATTCCTTTTATTTCTTTTGCTTCTCTGATTGCTGTGGCTAGGACCTCCAAAACTCTGTTGAATAATAGTGGCGAGAGTGGACATCCTTTTCTTTTTCCTGATCTTAGAGGAAATGCTTTCACTTTTTCACCATTGAGAATGATGTTTGCTGTAGGTTTGTCATATATGGCCTTTATTATGTTGAGGTAGGTTCCCTCTATGCCCACTTTCTGCAGAGTTTTTATCATAAATGGGTGTTGAATTTTGTCAAAGGCTTTTTCTGCATCTATTGAGATGATCATATTGTTTCTATTCTTCAGTTTGTTAATATGGTGTATCACATTGATTGATTTGCATATATTAAAGAATCCTTGCATCCCTGGGATAAATCCCACTTGATCATGGTGTATGATCCTTTTAATGTGTTGTTGGATTCTGTTTGCTGGTATTTTGTTGAGGATTTTTACATCTGTATTCATCAGTGATATTGGTCTGTAATTTTCTTTTTTTGTAGTATCTTTGTCTGGTTTTGGTATCCAGGTGTTGGCGTCCTCGTAGAATGAGTTTTGGAGTGTTCCTTCCTCCACAAGTTTTGGGAAGAGTTTGAGAAGGATTGGTGTTAGCTCTTCTCTATATGTTTGATAGAATTCACCTGTGAAGCCATCTGGTCCTGTACTTTTTTTTGTTGGAAGATTTTTAATCACAGTTTCAATTTCATTACTTGTGACTGGTCTGCTCATATTTTCTATTTCTTCCTGGTGCGTCTTGGAAGGTTATACCTTTCTGAGAATTTGTCCATTTTTTCCAGGTTATCCATTTTATTGGCATAGAGTTGCTTGTAGTAGTCTCTTATGATATTTTGTATTTCTACAGTGTTCATTGTAACTTCTCTTTTTTCATTTCTAATTTTATTGATTGAGTCCTCTCCCTCTTTTTCTTGATGACTATGGCTAAAGGTTTTCCAATTTTGTTTATCTTCTCAAGGAACCAGGTTTTAGTTTTATTGATCTTTGCTATTGTTTTCTTTGTTTATATGTCATTTATTTCTGCTCTGATCTTTATGATTTCTTTCCTTCTACTAACTTTGGGTTTTGTTTGTTCTTCTTTCTCTTGTTCCTTTAGGTGTAAGGTTAGGTTGTTTATTTGAGATTTTTCTTGTTTCTTGAGGTAGCCTTGTATAGCTATAAACTTCCCTCTTAGAACTGCTTTTGCTGCATCCCATAGGTTTTGGATCATTGTATTTTCGTTGTCATTTGTCTCTAGGTATTTTTTGACTTTCTCTTTGATTTCTTCAGTATTCTCTTGGTTATTTAGTAATGTAATGTTTAGCCTCCATGTGTTTGGTATTTTTACTTTTTTTTTTCCCTGTAATTGATTTCTAATCTCATAGTGTTGTGGTTGGAAAAGATGCTTGATATGATTTCAGTTTTCTTAAATTTACCGAGGCTTGATTTGTTCCCCAAGATGTGATCTTTCTTGGAGAATGTTCTTTGTGCACTTGAGAGGAAAGTGAAATCTACTGTTTGGGGATGGAATGTCCTATAAATATCAATTAAAACTATCTGGTCTACTGTGTCATTTAAAGCTTGTGTTCCTTATTAATTTTCTGTCTAGATGATCTGTCCATTGGTGTAAGTGAGGTTTTAAAGTCCCCAATTATTACTGTGTTACTGTCGATTTCCTCTTTTATAGCTGTTAGCAGTTGCCTTATGTATTGAGGCGCTCCTATGTTGGGTGCATATACATTTATAATTGTTATATCTTCTTCTTGGATGGATCCCTTGATCGTTATGCAGTGTCCTTCCTTGTCTCTTGTAACATTCTTTATTTTAAAGTCTATTTTATCTGATATGAGTATTGCTACTCCAGCTTTCTTTTTTGATTTCCATTTGCCTGGAATATCTTTTTCCATCCCCTCATTTTCAGTCTCTATGTGTCCCTATGTCTGAAGTGGGTCTATTGTAGACAGTATATATATGGGTCTTGTTTTTGTATGCACTCAGTGAGCCTGTGTCTTTTGGTTGGAGCATTTAATCCCTTTACATGTAAGGTGATTTTCAATATGTATGTTCCTATTACCATTTTCTTAATTATTTTGGGTTTGTTTTTATAGGTCTTTTTCTTCTCTTGTGATCCCACTTAGAGAAGTTCCTTTAGCATTTGTTGTAGAGCTGGTTTGGTGGTGCTGAATTCTCTTAGATTTTGCTTGTCTGTAAAGCTTTTGATTTCTTCGTCGAATCTCAATGAGATCCTTGCTGAGTAGAGTAATCTTCGTTGTAGGTTCTTCCATCACTTTAAATATATCATGCCACTCCCTTCTGGCTTGTAGAGTTTCTGCTGGGATATCAACTGTTAACCTTATGGGACTTACCTTGTATGTTATTTGTCATTTTTCCCTTGTGGCTTTTAATAATTTTTCTTTGTCTTTAATTTTTGTCAGTTTGATTACTATGTGTCTCAGCATGTTTCTCCTTGGGTTTATCCTGCCTGGGACTCTCTTTGCTTCCTGCACTTGGGTGGCTATTTCGTTTCCCATGTTAGGGAAGTTTTCAACTATTATCTCTTCAAATATTTTCTCAGGTCCTTTCTCTCTCTCTTCTCCTTCTGGGACCCCTATAATGTGAATGTTGGTGCATTTAATGTTGTCCCAGAGGTCTCTTAGGCTGTCTTTATTTCTTTTCATTCTTTTTTCTTTATTCTGTTCTGCAGCAGTGAATTCCACCATTCTGTCTTCCAGGTCACTTATCCGTTCTTCTGCCTCAGTTATTCTGCTATTGATTCCTTCTAGTGTATTGTTCATATCAGTTATTGTATCGTTCATCTCTGTTTGTTTGTTCTTTAATTCTTCTAGGTGTTTGTTCTTTTATTCTTCTAGGTCTGTGTTAAACATTTTTTGCTTCATCTCGATCTTTGTCTCCATTCTTTTTCTGAGGTCCTGGATCATCGTCACTATATTTATTCTGAATTCTTTTTCTGGAAGGTTTCCTATCTCCACTTCATTTAGTTGTTTGTCTGGGGTTTTATCTTCTTCCTTCATTTGGTATATAGTCCTCTGCTTTTTCATTTTATCTATCTTTCTGTGAATGTGGTTTTCGTTCCACAGCCTGCAGAATTGTAGTTCTTCTTGCTTCTGCTGTCTTCCCTCTGGTGGATGAGAGTATCTAAGAAGCTTGTGCAAGCTTCCTGATGGGAGGGAATTGTGGTGGGTGGAGCTGGGTGTTGCTCTGGTGGGCAGAGCTCAGTAAAACTTTAATCTGCTTGTCTGCTGATGGGTGGGGCTGTGTTCCTTCCCTGTTGGTTGTTTGGCCTGAGGCAACCCAGCACTGGGGCCTAAGCAACTCTTTGGTGGGGC
Organism: Orcinus orca; assembly: GCF_937001465.1. NCBI lineage: Eukaryota > Metazoa > Chordata > Mammalia > Artiodactyla > Delphinidae > Orcinus > Orcinus orca. Next base: position 120,201,937 of record NC_064559.1, read on the forward strand.
TAGTTGTGGACTCTGGGAGGGCTGACACCAAGGAGTACTTCCCAGAACTTCTGCTGCCAGTGTCCTTGTCCTCACAGTGAGCCACAGCCACCCCCCACCTCTGCAGGAGACCCTCCAACACTAGCAGGTAGGTCTGGTTCAGTCTCCTATGGTGTCACTGCTCCTTCCCCTGAGTCCTGATGCACACACTACTTTGTGTGTGCCATCAAAGAGTGGAGTCTCTGTTTCCCTTAGTCCTGTCAAAGTTCTGCAATCAAATCCCACTAGCCTTCAAAGTCTGATTCTCTGGGAATTCCTCCTCCCATTGCTGGACCCTCAGTTTGGGAAGCCTGATGTAAGACTCAGAACCTTCACTCCAGTGGGTGGACTGCTGTGGTATAAATGCTCTCCAGTTTGTGATTCACCCAACCAGTGGTTATGGGATTTGATTTTATTGTGATTGCACCCCTTCTACCATCTAATTTTGGTTTCTCCTTTGTCTTTGGATGTGGGGGTATCTTTTTTGGTGAGTTCCAGTGTCTTCCTGTCAATGATTGTTCTGCAGTTAGTTGTGATTCCAGTGCTCTCACAAGAGGGAGTGAGCACACATCCTTCTACTCTGCCATCTTGAACCAATCTCTAAAACTTTCTTAAATGAAGCAAAAAACAGATAGTCACAGACAGTTCCACTGATAGCAGATTTCTCAACAAATAACTTTTGAAAAGAAATAAACAAGTAGGTAAATTTGAGATTATATTGACCAGATAAATAAGGATGATATCTAATTTATTTTAATAAAAATGTGTAGAATTAATTTTCTAGGTAGAAATAGCAGCCAAATGGGTGAAGCTGGTTTTATTGGCTCTTTTGTGTCCCCTCAAAATTCACACGTTGGGGCTTCCCTGGTGGCGCAGTGGTTGAGACTCCGCCTGCTGATGCAGGGGACACGGGTTTGTGCCCCGGTCTGGGAAGATCCCACATGCTGTGGAGCGGCTGGGCCTGTGAGCCATGGCCGCTGAGCCTGCACGTCTGCAACGGGAGAGGCCACAACAGTGAGAGGCCCGCATAACGCAAAAAAAAAAAAAAAAAAATTCACACGTTGAAGTCTTAACCTCCCATATCTACAAACGTGACCATAATTGGGGACAGTTTTTACAGAGGTACTTAAGTTAAAATGAGTTCATTAGGATGTACCTTAATGCAATATGACTGATTCCTTATAAGAAGAAGAAATCTGGACATAGACACAAAAGGAATAAAATGTGAAGACACAGGGAGAAGACAATCATCCAAAAGACAAGAAGAGAGGCCTAGAACAGACTGTTCCTTCACAACCCTCAGAAGGCACCAATCCTGCCAATACATTGACCTTGGACTTCTTGCTTCCAGAACTGTGAGAAAATAAATTTTTGTTCTTTAAGCCACCCAGTCAGTGTTACCTTGTTCTGGGAGCCCTAGTAAACTTATACAGGTATTAATTAGAATTAAAGTGTTTGATGGCACTGTTAATGACAGATAGATAAATATGTTATTTATTTTATCTTTCTTTTTCTTTATATATTTTACATCAAAAATTTATGTTTAACTTTTAAAGGTGAGCACTAAAATAATAAAAATGAAGTGTATATCTTATAAACCACTATAAGAAAGTAATATATGATATATATAATAAGGAATGACAAGTATAGATAAACCATGAAACAAAATTAAAAAGATGGTATAAATAATCATAAATAAAACAATAATCATAGTAAAATTATGTGAAATAACTTTCTACATTCATGTGAAAATTCTCAATGTATATAAACCAAAACTAGTGAAATGACAAGTGGGTATTAAAAACTCCATCATTGTGGTGGTAGTGGGATGAATTGGGAGATTGGGATTCACATATATACACTAATATGTATAAAATAGATAACTAATAAGAACCTGCTGTATAAAAACATAAATAAAATTAAAAATAAAGTAAAAACTGTAACCTCCTAACAGGGCATAACTTTTTGAACTAAAAACTTTTTTCCTCCCACTCTCTTCCCCACTTTGAATCTTTTTCTTCCAATTTTTGCTCTTTATTCCCTCTCCCTTTCTCCTCTGGGAACCAAAAAACAAATAAGCAAACAAACAAAAACTATTGAAAGCTTTGTATTGAAGTTAGGATGGCTACAGTAGGTCTAGAACTTTTTTTTGAATTAAAAAGTTATTTATAACTTTGATGTGCAACTTATTATTTTTTCCTTTTATGGTCAGTGATTTTTTAAATTGTGTTTAAGAAATATTGTGTATTACAGGGTTGCAAAGATATTCTCTTATGTTTCTTTCTAGAAGTTTTACAATTTTGGTTTTTCTCCCCAGCTTTATTGAGGTATAGCTGACAAATAAAAATTATATATATTTTATGTGGACAACTTGATATTTTGATACACACTTACATTGTGAAATAATCACCAGCATCTAAATAACATACTCATCACCTCACATGGTTACCATTTCCTTCTTTCCTTCCTTCTCTATCTCTTTCTTCTTTTCTCTTCTCTTCTTTTGTTTTCTTTCTTTTGTGGTGAAGGCCCTTAAGATCTACCCTCTTAGCAAATTTCATTTATAAAGTACAGCATTGTTAACTATAGTCACATTGCTGTACATAAAAAAATAAAATAAAAACTCTATCATTATTTTGAAAGATTTTATCAGTCCTTGCTCAAGATTTAATAGCTCAAGCAAACAAAAATCAATATGGATATCAAATTTGAACACACAGTTTAAAAGTTTAATTTAAAAATCACAGAATACATGTTGTCTATTTAACTAGATCCCTCTAGTTAACTGGAGGGATCCATTTAACTGGATCCCTCTGTTCCAAGCACATAAAAATATATATTTTTTAATTAAACAAAACCAGAAAACTCTGTGTTCCAGAAGAAGGTTCATAGCTAAAACTGAGTGAATTTTGCTGCAGATAATTTTTAGGGATACCAAGTCTGAATAACAATGTCAAGCAGAGTTGTGTCAAATTTTACAAGACCTTTTATTTTCTGGGAGGTGAATCTTGGTTTCCTACATAAAAGGTATTATCGTACACATGTCCTGCATACCTACTAAATGACACTGGTACTTAAACATTCCCTGGGCTTACTCTCCTTGGTACTTTTTCAGAGAATAGTCTTAGCCTGTGGACATTTTACACACCATTTAAGCCACAATTTAGTAAAAATTACTTTCTCTGTGAAAGGATAATGACACCATATACCCTTCATCCTTTCCCAACTTCCCCCCAAATAAAAGACTGAGTTCATTTGTTTAGCTGATACTCCTATTGAGTTATCATTATGCTACATGCTATAGAAAGTCTCCTTATGATATAGTATAATGATTGATGGTTTATGTGTCTGCCTTCCAAAATATACTGCACTCTGCTCGTGTGCAACAACAAAATTTTCATTTTCATCTTCTTATCTAAAAGGTTAGTTCCTGTCATTTATAAACTCAATACTTAACTGTGTTCTTGAATGACTGAAAGTGTCATCCCATTTGACATGAATAATAGATTTTATTCTAAATACTCATTTTTCCTGGATAAAAATTCTTGATGCATTTGCAATGACATTTATATATCAGGTCTCTGTATATGTGATTTTGATTCATTCTACTTTTACTTCTTCAAATATTTAGAAAGTTGGCTGTCAGATGCATAGCCACAGGTGAGTACCCAAATTAAGTTCACTTTAGTTAGAACTCAGCATTCATCTGAGCAAGAATGTAATACACGATGTTAAGATTCCTGGTTACATGCAAAAGCCACTCCTCCTGTGTGACTGACACAACACTCACCAGTTACAGTTGTATGGATCTGTATAATATTATATAATAACATATGTATAGGAAAACAAATTTAGAAATCCCACTTTGGAAGACCAAGAATATACTCCTTTCTTTGCAGGACAAGATGCAAGCCATAATCCCCACCTGATAGACTCTGGTAATGTGAACGCCTCTAAACTGAAGACACCTTTAACAACACAAGTGGCTTGAGATGTGGGAATTAGCAGTGAAGAAACTAAGAGACCAGTAAGAGGGGTATATTTGGGAATCGACAGTTTGAAGTTGGTGATGATGGCAGAGATTCTAAGATGAGAAGCTGAGAGTGGGACTTCATGTAAACCTGGGCTGACATTCCAGAAGCTGGAGAGGAAATTTACTGTCTATGACCTTTGTTAAACTCTCATGGGTTAGTCTTAGTTTAAAATAACTCTGTGACCTCTCCAGGCCAGCCCATTTATACTATAATTGTCAATCATTAAATTATTACTCTAAATGGCTAATTTCACAATGACAAAAATTTCATAATTTAATTCCAGTTTGGGGAGCTTTTGAAGTGAATAAATTTTTCCTTCTCTCTGAAGAACTTTTAACATATCTTGCCAGGCAGGTCTACAGGTGGCAAACTTCAGTTTTTGGTTTTCTGACAAAGTCTTTATTTCTCATTCACTTTTTAAGATTATTGTGCTGGACACAGCATTCTAGGTTGGTGTTTTGTATTTAGTTATGTGTGTGTTTGTGTGTGTGTGTGTCTGTGTTTATTTTAACACTTTAAGTATTTCATTCTATGCCTTTCTTGCTTGCATGATTTCTGAAAAAAAAAGTCTAATATAATTCTTATCATTGTTCCTCTATTTTGGTAAATCTCCATTTCCCTCTGATTTCTTTCAAGATTTTCTCTTTGCCTTTGGTTTTCTGTCATTTGAGTATGATAGGTGTAGGTGTACGTTTTTTGGTCTTTGTCCTTCTTTGTTATGTCTGAATTTCCTGGATGTGTGGTTTTTGGTGTCCCTGATGAATTTTAGACAATTCTCAGCCATTATTACTTCAAATATTTTCTTCTTCTCCTTTCTTATTTCTCCTTTTAATCCTCTCATAACTCATACATATATCTTTTATAATTGTCTCACAGGTCTTGGAAATTTTCTTTTCTTTTCTTTTTCAACTTTTGCTACAAATCAAAAACACTGTCATAGAAATTGCTACAAGTTCATAAAATTTTTACCAAAAAATTGCTATAAATTCAAAAAATTGGTTTGTATCTATTGCAGAGATTGAGGGTCTATTTCTGCATTCGTCACTGTGAGAACCTGGTGGGATTCTTAGCAGTAAAACTCACAGAACACCTCCCCCCCCCACACTAAAACAGAGCCCTCAGGAATTTTTAACTCAAGCTAGTCCACACTCAGCCTCTAGTTATTTGTCAGTTACTTTAAGTGTTCTTAGTCATTTATGGCTTCTGCAGGTTTTGTTCTTGATAAACTGTGATTCTCTATATCTGCCTGCCTGTCTGGTTTTCAGGACAATGGTTTTACAGTGACCTCAGTTCCCTGATGGATCTAAGAAGGGTTGTTAATTTTCTGTTTGTTCAACTTTTTCTCATCATGAGTACAGGAGTGACAACTTTGAAATCCCATTAATGTCAGAATGTAAGGCGGAAATCCTGTTTGTTTATATTTTTTGAGAATTTTTGCATCTATATACATAAGGAATATTAGTAATAAACTGACTCCATCAATATACATACTCTTTTAGGCCATAAAAACAACGAAGAAAAGTTATAATTTTGTGAGAACAAAGTTGATTTTTTTGGACATGATTTGTCCCAAGGCTGTGAACACTCCCAAGAGACAAATGATAGTTTTTTCTGAGTACCGCTATATATTTTTGGCAACAGAACCTCAACTTTTTAAAAAATTGAAGTATAGTTGATTTACAATGTTGTTTTAGTTTCTGGTGTACAGCAAAGTGATTCAGTTATACATATATATACCTATCATTTTTCAGATTCTTTTCCATTGTAGCTTATTATAGGATATTGAATATAATTCCTTCTGCTATACAGTAGAACCTTGTTGTTTATCTATTTTATATACAGTAGTTTGTATCTGCTAATCACAAACTCCTAATTTATCCCTCCCCCACCGTCTTTCCCCTTTGGTAACCATAAATTAGTTTTCTATGTCTCTGAGCCTGTTTCTGTTTCTTCAATAAATTCATCTGTGTCATATTTTAGATTCCACATATGTGATGTCATATGGTATTTGTCTTTCTCTGTCTGACTTACTTCACTTAGTATGAGAATCTCAACTTTTATATTACCTTATGACTGAAACTTCCCTGGGTATCTAAACCTGAAAAAAATTTGTCATTTAAATACAGTCTTTAAGAGCTCCATACTCTGTGCCTTCTTAATTATCATGAACCTATAAATCTATCTGTACATGAGTAATATCAGCAAGTTCTTGGAATTTAGAATCAAACTCATAGGAATAATCAAAGACCAATTTCTTATTAAAGGTGTACCACAAACCTTGTGACAGAGACCTACCCATATTTTCTAAGAGAAATTGTAACAGCAACTGAACTAGGGAAGTCTTCTCCATACTTGACTTTAAAATCTTTAAACGTGACAGTCTTTCATGCTGTCAGTGCTTGTTACTTACTGAAAATAGAGAACATTTATTAAAAAATGGGTTTACCTCCTATGAAATTTTGTTAGTTTTCCCCTCAAATATTTCTATTTATTTGTATAAACTGTATCCTGCTATCATTCCATTCTCCAAAAGAAGGGTAAATCCATGACTGTTTATTCTCTCTGTTGTGAACTAAAATCCAGACTCCATCTTGTTTTTTGATGGATCATAACTTAAAACTGAAATAAGAAGATATTAAGCAGAATATACCATAACAGCTCTCCCTTACTATAAATTGATCTTTGACTAGAGGTGAAGTCAGCTCAGATACCAGAACTTACTAAAATTTCCAGATATTACATTTACCAGATATTGCTTAACTTGTGAGAGATTTTTAACCTATACCTGGTACCAGGTATAGTTTTGGAGTAGTCAGTGTGGAAACAATCAAGGTTTTGACCAACTGAAAATGGTCTCTAATTTAAAGAACTTTCAAGGGCTCTCATATAGAATCTCATTGAAAAGGAGATAATATGGAAGCTATAGGAAATGCCTTAGCTGAGCATTATGCCCTCACTGAGATCCTGGCCCCTTTAATACTCCAAGAAGTCAAATCATTGGAGATGTGAAAAGAAGCTATAATAGCATGTCACCGATCTGCTCTGGAGTCTGTAAAAACTTAACAAAAAAAAAATCTAACTATAAATTCATGAGGATAATTTATAGTACAACATGAGAGCTGCTTGGTGGGGACAGAGACTTCAAATGCAAACTTTCAAAACTTTGCCACTATACCCGATCGATATTGGTGAACACATTGTACTAAATATTTCTGAATGCCTCCAGTACATGTCTCATCTATCACAATGATCAACCTGGCAAAATTATGAAGGTGGAACTTGGACAATAATACAAACCTCAGTGTCCCTTGAACATCTCTGAATAGATTTCATACAACCAACTACCTGCTATGGGTTTTGAAAATATGCTTTCTTTTTGCTTATCTTTAGGAAGGTGAAAATTTTCCAGAGAACTATGGCTCTGACTGAAGCAAAAATTTGACTTGATTTTGTGTCTGGCTGGGTAGTTCCAATCTACACCTCCAGTGATAGAGACAGTCATTTTACTGGGATTTTTTAATAGGGAAATTTGAAAAGTCTGATCACTTACTAAGACACATCATTGGCCCTATCATTCTTAATACTTAGGAAAAGGAAAGAGGACCAATGACATTTTTAAACTATATTAGCAAAGTTAGCAGACACTTGGGCTTCTTTAGACAAGAGTGTTGCCTCTACCCTCATGTACAGGAGACCCACACTCTCCAGGGCTCGTGACTTTCACTATCAAGTTTAGTGCAGGTCACCTATGGGCTTGGATATTTCACTCTTGATTTTGAACCCTAATTTACCTAAGGAATGCATCACAAATTATGCAAGACTTTTATGCAATATATCCAGTCTTATCATCGAGGGGTATAAGCTTCCTTTCCTCACATTCTTGCAGTATGCTCTAAATGGCCTCAGACTAAAGAAATCATCTCCTGGAAAATATACCAGAGGGAGAATATGTCTTAGAATCATGTTGGAAAACACTCTATTAAATACTTTTGAACACTAAAGCTGAACTCAATCTTCAGAGTATTGATCCATGGCTAAATGTGTCCTAGCTAAAAAGATATAAGACATGGGTTGCCATTATATCAGGAAATGTAAAACTAAGAGTCTTAAAAATCCTCCATAAATAGATGGCTTTAGATGGTATATCAGTCAGAGTTTGGTCAGGAGAAAGAAACCACAGAGTAATTTGAACAGGGAAAGGTCAATAAAAAGAATTATTAACCATTACAGGGGATTGGAGTAATATGGAACTGGTTGATAAAGTAAAAATAACTATATGGAAAATAGAAAAAAGCTCAGATCCAGAAAATATTGGAGAAGGCAAGGTGGTGGCTCTCTGAGGGGCAAAGATATTGCTGTGATGCTTGATGGCTGAACTTGCTAGAAATCAAGTGCTGTAAATCCACTCTTAGGACATAGAGAAAGCTAGAGGTACTCTGCTACAAGACTACCTTGGGAGGAGGTTGTCCTGGGGGAATCCACTGGTCTCTAGGTACTGCTGCGTGTCATGCACTGAAGGTGCTGGATGCTGGAGAAGCCACCCACACAGCAGGAATTGGATAGTAGGGAATCTGTGTGCTGCAGAGGCCAGCCAAGTGAGTGACTGGAAAGAGGAAGGAAAACCTTCTTGCTATGTCCCTCTAATAACCTCTACTGACAATGCTTAACATTATGACAGCTGGCAAAGGAAAAATATTTAAAGTACCCAGACCCTTCTTCACAAAGCAGGAAATGAAAAGCGAATTTGGAGCTGAGAGACAATAAATAGGTAACTGGCATAGAAAGAGACAGGGCTTGACAGGAACTTTGTATCAAGAGAACAATTGCATTACATGGGCAGATCCCACTTAAGATCTACCAAACAAAATCTACATAATGGTAGTCAGAAACTTCATGCTTTAATTACCATACTGTTATTCTTTTATTTTCCCTTTGCCGTTAGCAATTTTTTTTTAAATTTTAACCATAGGGCTTCCCTGGTGGCGCAGTGGTTGAGAGTCCGCCTGCCAATGCAGGGGACACGGGTTTGTGCCCCGGTGTGGGAATATCCCACATACCACGGAGCGGCTGGGCCCGTGAGCCATGGCCGCTGAGCCTGCGCGTCCGGAGCCTGTGCTCCGCAACGGGAGAGGCCACAACAATGAGAGGCCCGCGTATCGCAAAAAAAAAAAAAAAAAAAAAATTAACCATAATATTTATAAAGTCTCTATACTTAAAATTTTCTTTTATGTGTTTAGTCAATCCTTGGTATGAGTCTAAGCATCCATTTCAATTTTTTTAATGATTTGATTAAATATTAATTCAAATAGTATTGGTTTGCACACATTTTTTTTTCTGAGTTCCAATCAACTCCTTCTAGAACTAATCAATTGTTTTAAAAAGTTTCATAAGTAATTGGACTCAACTACTATTTGATTTTTTATATGTAATATAGCAAGAAAAGTACCAGGCAACCAAAAATCTAAAACCATTTTCGTATCATTTTTATGACAAGAAAAACAATGAAACAATATTCAGGGGTCGTTTGTAGGAAGCTGTCTCTGTAATCAAACTTTCTTACAGGTAAGGCTAAGAAAGGAAACAGAAAAAGATGACATAGGTTTAATAACAATCTTACATAGAAGTCTTAATGTCTAGTACTTAAGTTTTCCAATTCTTTTCTTCAGATCTTATCCTTCATCTATCTGATTACCTCTCCTTTTTATATTTTGCCTACCTAACTAGGCTCCTAACTATCTCAGAATGATACCAAAACTATACAATAAAATAGATCAGCCTTTGTAGGGGGATTTGGGCTGAAAACAGGTTATTGTGTAGCCTCCAACAGCTAGTATTAGATTTGTGGCACAAAAACCTGTTCGATACTAAATGCAAATTAAGTATGTACCTATTACTTGGTAAACTACTGCTGGTCTGAAAAATAGCTACTGATACTGTGATGTCACTCATAGTTCATTTAGGCTCAATATTTTTCTTTTTATTGAGAGAAAGGGAGAGAGAGAGATTGAGAGATTGCTAGATAACTTAAATCAAGGATAAAAACTGGGTTCTCACTGAGATTGCTAACTCAGAAATTCTAGATGGCTTTTTTTCTATACTTAAATCTCCTCATATAATGTTATGGAAGAATCATGAGACATGGAAAAAATCTTATATGCAATAGTTTATATATTTACAGGGGCTAGAATGTCATTAAGGTGTTATAACTTCTCACTAAAAAAAAGTTAACAATAATGGGCAGAAATAAGGGCGAGCAGAAGTAGATATGATATTGTCTTTGCGAAAGGTATATCTATCATTTTAGGAGAATGTTTCATTTAAACACCCACTGAACTCTCTCAGATCTTAATATTATTAACAAGATTCAGAAAAAAAAGAAGAAATTATGAAATTAGGCACATGAAAAGATGCTCAATATCACTAATTATTAGAGAAATGCAAATCAAAACTACATTGAGGTACAACCTCACACCAGTCAGAATGGCCATCATCAAAAAATCTACAAACAATAAATTCTGGAGAGGTTGTGGAAAAAAGGGAACCCTCGTACACTGTTGGTGGGAGTGTAAATTGGTGCAACCACTATGGAGAAAAGTATGGAGGTTCCTCACAAAACTGAAAATAGAGTTGCCATATGATCCAGCAGTCTCACTCCTGGGCACATATCCAGACAAAACTATAATTCAAAAAGATACATTCACCCTTATATTCATAGCAGCACTATTCACAATAGCCAAGATATGGAAGCTACCTGAATGTCCATTGACAGATGAATGGATAAAGAAGATGTGGTACATACATACAATGGAAAACTACTAAGCCATAAAAAGAGAATGAAATAATGCCATTTACAGCAACATAGATGGACCTAGAGATTATCATACTAAGTGAACTAAGTCAGACAGAGAAAGACAAATACTATATGATATCACTTATATGTGGAATCTTAAATATGGCACAAATGAACTTAACTATGAAACAGAAACAGACTCACAGATGTAGAGAACAGACTTGTGGTTGCCAAGGGGTGGGTGGGGGAGGGATGGAGTGGGAATTTTTAATTAGTAGATGCAAACTATTATATATAGGGTGGATAAAAAACAAGGTCTCACTGTGTAGCAGAGGGAAGTATATTCAATATCCTGTGATAAACCATAATGAAAAAGAATATGAGAAAGTATGTATATATATATATATACATATATATATATGTATGTATAACTGGATCACTTTGCTGTATGGCAGAAATTAACACAACACTGTAAATCAACTATATGTCAATATAAATAAATAAATAAATAATAAGTGGTCTTCATCTAAAAGATCACATAACCCTGACATATGAAGTAGATCAAATAACTGCCACCAAAAATCTGGTATACAATCATGACTATTCAAAGAGTGGGGGGAGATCTGGAATGATCACTTCCCCGGTTGATAATGACCTATCTTCATACTCACTGAAGAATGACTATGATGGGGGACTGAGAATCAAGACTATACCTGTCAATGTGACTTAAATATGACTGTGGACTACTTAAGTCAGTATTACTTAGTTGTTTCAGGAAAATTCTGCCACAGAGAATTGAAGCTATAAGACAATAAATAATTTCAATGTGTGATAAAGGAAATCCCTACAGATCAATATTCTAGTCATCTGGGCAAGCAGCTAATGTATAAAACAGAAGTATTTTTCCATTCACATCAAGACCCTGAGACTTCTAATTCTAAACTGTTATATCATAACTTTTGCCTAATTTCAATCTGATTTTGCCTTGAAAAATGCATGGTAAACCACTTGAGCTCAGACTCCAAAGCCTTATCAACTTTGTTTATATATGTAGCTTCCCTTTCTGAGACACAGCTCTGCTAAGGTGATATTTTTTCTTAAAACTTTTCTTTGTTAACAGATTTTGTTGTGTTTTGGAGAATTCAATAATCCTATTCTTTGTAATTTGAAGTCTTCATTTAAAAATTAAATCATTTAAGCAAACAAAGTGTTTTCCAAAATGTGTTCTTCAGAAATGTTATGAATTAAAATGTTGATAAACAAATTTTACAATGTTTTACTCCAAGTATTGAAAGTCTTAAAAAAGTCCTTGATATGTTATTATGCATTATGTAATACCAAGTAGGGTATTACATGAAGTAATTCCAAATTTTGTTTTATTCTTAAATGTAAATTTGTGAAATATCAAGTGGAATAAAATTCACTGGAGACAAGTTGGGAAATATCCAGATTCCTATGGGTATTTCTGATTCCAGGGACTTAAATTCTTTCCTTTAGCAATAGGAAACCCGTCCTTATTTATATATTTTGACCTGGTAATAGTTTATACAATGTGTTTATCAATATATTATTCAATTATGACTAATTTCTAGTTACTTGCTTTTCTTTATGAGTTAGCTGGCTGCTCATAATGAAGAGCATTGGCCATGGGTACCAGTGAGAGGGAAGGGAAGAGAAGAAAACTGTAAGGGGAATGCTATATGTACATTCCCACAAATTTTGCACTGCATAATTGCTCTCTTTTACAATATCGGAATACAGATGTATACAGTATATGAATTGTATTTTTTGCAAGTGCATATCTCTGCACATAAAATTTATCTCCTTTGTTTCTCTTGTGAAGGATATAAATTTGCCATGAAAATATTAATATAATAACATTTTTATATTGGGTGACTAAAATAGATATTTAAGGATTACACTTATAAATTGGATATAATTAATTAGTAGGCAGCTCACTGTGGATCTATTTTCTTAATATCAGTGAGAATATGGCTGAACTGACCATACCTTTTCTTTCTTTTTAAATTTTTTTCTTTTTTAACATCTTTATTAGCGTATAATTGCTTTACAATGGTGTGTCAGTTTCTGCTTTATAACAAAGTGAATCAGTTATACATATGCATATGCCCCCATATCTCTTCCCTCTTGCATCTCCCTCCCTGCCACTCTCCCTATCCCACCCCTCCAGGCAGTCACAAATCACCGAGCTGATCTCCCTGCGTTATGCGGCTGCTTCCCACTAGCTATCTATTTTACATTTGGTAGTGTATATATGTCCATGCCACTCTCTCACTTTGTCCCAGCTTACCCTTCCCCCTCCCTGTATCCTCAAGAGCATTCTCTAGTAGGTCTGCATCTTTATTCGCATCTTGCCCCTAGGTTCTTCTGACCATTTTCTATTTTTTTCTTTTTTTTTAGATTCCATATATATGTGTTAGAATATGGTATTTGTTTTTCTCTTTCTGACTTACTTCACTCTGTATGACAGTCTCTAGGTCCATCCACCTCACTACAAATAACTCAGTTTCGTTCCTTTTTATGGCTGAGTAATATTCCATTGTATATATGTGCCACATCCATATCTTTTTTATTTAGTTTCACTTGTGAGACAGTTGTCTGGACCTGGGCAAGGATAGAATTTACCTCTGGACTAAGCCAACCACCCTGAAATGGGATTGGATACTTGAATCTCTAGTAATTTTAACATTATAATTATTATGGCTAATTTAGATGCACTTCTCACTTGGTCAAAAATTATCTTTAGGAAAGCTCTCCAATCTACTCTCTATTGCATGTCAAAATAAAATTCATGTCAAAATAAAATTCCTTGCCAGAGTCAAGCCCACACTTTTACAGTGACCTATTCTGTTAGATCTGAAAACTAAGCACAAAATGCAAACATGTTATAGAATATTTAATGTTTCAGAAGACTGAAAGACAATGATAACTGATTTCCTAGGAGGGAGTTTGGATTTTTTCTAGTAACTTGATATATCAATATTAACATTTATTTTGAGGATTCTAGAATAGAAATTATTTTTTACCTTTAATAGTGTTTTTATATTTACTGAGATAACATCCTGTGTGTCCTACTAATTATAAGACTTTATGTTGTTCTCTTGTCAGGCTAGTTTCATCTTGTGTTGTTTCTTTTTCCTATTTTGCATGGTATTATTGCTAATACATTAATCATACCAACTCACTGGAAAATACATTAGAGAATTAATAATGTTAAAACTTTCATCAAGGTGTGAAAAGTCTTTGACAATGCTACTTTTAAATTTTGTTTTAAAAACGTTCTTGTTATAGGAAGTTTTATCTGTTTTTAGTGTTATGTATCAATAGATTTGTATACTGTGTCTCTTTATAGGAAATATATTTGAAGATTTTGGTTGGAACACATAAAGATAGAGACCACATATATATACTTTATGTCATAAAACAAGACCACTTATATATTTTTTTATGTCATAAGACAAGCTTCTGTGTGCTTATACCTCTTGAGAATATTTTATCTTCCTTTGATTAGTTTTCTTTCATTGAATTTCATGTGATATTTACATCTATATAACCCACCTTTGTTTTGGATGCCTCTAGCAATGGCACTAAAATTTATAGACTACATGTTCGGAGAATACTTCTTTATATTATTAGCATGACAGATGTCTTTTGAAATAAGTAGGTTGTTCTATCTTATTTTAGCAACCAACAACAATATAAAATATAATACTGTATATTCTTTACACCAATGCTGTTTCTGTGGTGATGGAAATGCTCTAAAGTTGCACTGTCAGTATGATAGACTAGCCACATAGAGCTACTGAGCATTTGAAATGTTTCTAATGTGACTGGGGAATTGACTTTTAAATTTTATTTAATTTTAACTAATTTTAATTTAAACTAGTACAAGTGACTATTGGGGAACCAATGAAAGGGATTTAGTCTTATATGATAATAGATGATTTGCTGATGGTATAACAGAAATTAGGCTGGAAGGAGTCATTTTTTTTTCTGCAACAAAAATTCAAAGTAATTATTCTGGAGCTTTGTTTGGCATGTGCAGACATTCATGATCCAATATTTGGATAATGGTAGTAAGTGCTGCTTTTTATTTGGGGAACAACATTCTTCTGCAATCTGATTTGTGAATAAAAATTGTCTATTTTCTAGGACTGCCCAGTTCCAAACGTTACTACTTTGTACAATTAAGCCTATCAGCAAGCTGGGAGATTCTATGAAACTTTCCAAGAGTGCCTCCAAAGGAAGATCTTTTTTAGGAATTTCATTTATACTATTTAAACTTTTATTGTAACACTAATCAGATTTGTCACTTTACTGATTTCAATGAGAAAGAAAGATTGTGATTCACTCTCTAGAGTTTCTCAGAGTCAGGAAAAATTTTGAAAACACTATTTCTGTTTTCTTATTACTTCTTCTTTTTCAGCATGAATCCTGTTAAAGTTGAATTTGTATCATAGTTGAGAAATACGATCTATTTAAATGTCTTTGAGCTAACTAAATGAAATTAGACATCAATTAATTAAGGTAAAAAAAAGTAAATGAATGATATCTCTTCTTTAAACACACACACACACACACACACACACACACACACACACACACACACACGATGACCTAGGTGCTTCTAAATATTTTTCTGTAATTAAACTAGAAAACCCAATATATTTAGTGACCACTGTAGGTTTTATTTTATTTGATTGTTTAACTCAAGGTGAAAAATTTTAATTAATTTTTCTTCTGTATTCATAGAAATGAATTGACATCAGTCTTCATAAAGGCTCACTCTTATTTTACTTGTATATTTATCTGTTTATTCACTTTATTCATTGTGTCCTATCTCCATGCTCCTATTTGATCATCTGTTCTCATGGCTTTTGTGGGTATCCTTTTACTGATACATGTCCTTGTTAAATATTTAGTTTTTATACTGAATTAGTTTTTGTGCATGTATTTTTATTTAAAAATGACATTGTGCTATGGATGTCTTTTTCTTTATCTCTCAGCACTATACTTTTAAGATTTGGATACCAATCTTTATAGGTACATTATATTTTGCTTTGAACAACTGCATATCATTTCATGGGGTAAATGAACCCACTTTCCTTATTAATTGCCCTAGTGATGGAAACCAGTTTTCCTCAACTCTCTATTACTACAATTAATGAATATCCTTTTATGGACCTTGGTGAGACTTTTTCTCAGAGGTAGACCACAGGGTTACATGGACACAAATGTTTATATGTCTACCAGTATGTATAAAAATTCCTGTGCTGTCATATCCCACTTGTTGGCCTTATTCACATTTATAAGTATTGCCAGTTTGAGGGTTTAGTCAATTAAGTTAGGATTTGAGCAGCATATAGATTTTGTTGCTGCTATTACAATACTCAGAGCACCACAGGCTTTAAATATTTCTAGAGTTCCCTTGTAATGTGTTTAGATGCTGGCTTGCAGTGAATTGTTCTTAATGTTTTCTCTCCCCTCAGCTTCAGGTCTTCTTTTTGTATTGATAATTGCTCCTCAGAGAACATCTCTTTCCTCTTTAACTTCCCCAACAATAAACTGCTGGTACATGTTACTTTATACTTGTAGGTCTGGATTTGGAATGGAGTGCAAGGAGAGGATTCATTCTCTGTTGCCATGTTTCACCTTCAGCATTTTGTTGGAGGTCTGATCCTGGATATCAGTGGTGGGGCTCTCTAAGTGACCACCCCTACCCCTGCTACAGGAGATCTCTAATGTTCTGGGCCTAGAATCTGACCACATTCCACTGGGTCTCACTTGTGCCCTATGGGTAATGGGTTTGCTGCCCTTCCACAAGTAGCTTAAGGCTTTTGTTCCATAGGGAATATAGGAGAGAGCCCAAATGCATAATGCCTTATACAGCTGCTGTTTGCTTCCCTGGGAGTAACCATGTTGGAGACTTTCTCAGACTCCCATTCAACTCCCAGTCTTTCTTGTGAAAAACCAGGTAGAGTTTGTGGTGTAGAAACCACAAATAAGCATCAATTCCCTCTGTGTCTGTGACTTCCAGGACTTCTATATTGTCAGTCTAGTCTACACTTGGCTTTTAAAAACTTATTACAAATTTTAGCTGAATTCTTTTTACTGATTTCCATGCTGTCTGGATTTCAACATCTGCCCCAAGCAATACTCATATCATCTCTCCTCTGTAGTCACCTGTCTTTCAAGTTTCAGGTTAGTTTTCCTGTAATCCCAGCTTTCTGATGCATTTAAGAAGAGTTGTGTTTTGTGCATTGTAAATGTGAGGGTAATGCCATTTTCAGGCTTTCTGCAACCTAAGTAGAAGCTGAAAGATTATCAAGGTTAATATTAATTTTTCCACATGGGGTGAGCAATTTTTTTTAGCATTGAGTAAAATATATTCCTTCTCTTCCTCATTTATTAGACAATCCAAATTTATCATATATCAAGTTTTCACATACACATGGTCTATCTCTGTGTTCTCTAACCTAATACTGTGGCATCTACCATGTGTTCTTAAGTAGTACCAAAATATTTGTGTTACTATAACTTCATAGAATGTCTTTAGTAAGGCAAATACTATTTTTTGCTCTTATTTTTCCAAGTCTAATTAACAAATCAGGAAACTTAATCCTTTACTAAAAAATTTTTGGACAAATATATTGGGTTATCCAAATGAAATACACATATAATTTTTTAAAGTAAACTCTATTGATTTATGAAACAATTTGGGAAGAGTGAACTTTTAAAAGTTCAGCCATATGACTGAGGAACATAGAAAGATTCTGTACAAGAAAGGCATCACTTGCTCCTCCAAATTCACTGCCTTTCTGCACTGTTTTCTGTCTCAGGAGGTTGATCTCAATGTAGTTCAGGAACCAGGATCTCTTGCTCTCTAGTTTCTGTTTAGATTTTGTCATAAGGAGCTACCATCTGAAAATCAGAGTGTGTGAAAAGGAGAGGTCAGGATATGTAATCCCCTGGTTATGACCGTGCAGGAATGAGACCTTGGCCTCATTCCTCTATTGAAGGCCACAGCTTCTGTTGGACAGGCTTCTCCTATAGTGATGGCTTTCATGGGGTTGTAGAATCTGTTAGATCATGTTGCCCCTTCAGTTTTTCTAATAAGTTTCCCTTAAATTTGAGCAGAATGTATATAGTCTTCAAAGTCAGTCATCAACCAAATCTCCTATAACCTTAATCTCTTTTCAGAATGATCCCTTGGCTTTCTCCCTTTAACTGTGTTCTGGCTTGTCTCCTTAGAACTATCATTTCCCTTGCAACTTTCCCAGTATGTGACTATTTCTTTTCTCACTATCTAAAATGTGAGTAGATTGCTTGTAACAGCTACATTTTGCTTGCAGATGTTTCTTCTTCCTAAAAACAGGAAACTTTGAATCTCATATCAGTTTACCCACTGATGTACCTACTTATTGTCATCACAGAGTTTACTTCATTCCTTTAAATTTACTGGCTCTTGGCATACTATAATTCTTTCCAACTAAATTTACCTTACATTTGACATCAATAACAATAAATATATTTCCAAACCTCTGGGGTCTTAATTTCTTCATTGTTTCCCCTTCAAATATTGCTTCCCCCACCTTACCTAGTAACTTGACCCAGTGGTCCAAATTTAGACATATCATTGCCAGTAAACATAATGTCTCCAATAATTCAACATAAGCATATATCTTTGTGGCACTTCCTTTTAGTTTTCCTTTGCAATTCTCCTAGTAACCCAGCTCCAACCATCCATTGACCCCATTGAGTCATATTAATTAATACCATCAATTTCTCCTACTCTTTCATTCAATCATTTATTTATTTATTCAACAAATATTTAGTTTGCACTTACTATAGTAGAGGAATTTTCTAGTCAGTAGAAATAAAGCAGTGTTTAAAATGATAAAAATATATGCCTACTTGTAAGCAAATTAAAAGAATAAATTAGATGTTTTTAGTTAGCAATAAATATGAAGGTAATAATAAATAAAATTTTAAGAGGGGACTAGAAATGTCAAGAAGGTAAATGGAATTTTACACATGGTGGCATAAGAAGGCCTCAATAAGGCTAAATAACTTACAGCTTTACTAATGTGTAATTGCTGTACAATAAACTAAATGTATTTAATGTATACAATTTAGTGAGTTTTGATGTTTGCAAATACCCATGATGTCACTATCACAGTCAAAATAATCAAGACATCCAATACTCCTAAATAATTGTTCATACTTCTTTGTAGTCCTTCCTTCACTCCTTTCATCCCTCATCCTTGAGCAACTACTCCTTTCTGTCTATATTAATAAGCTTTGTAATTCTAGAATTTATATAAATTGATTCCTATAATATTGATTGATTATCTGGCTTCTTTAACACAGTGTCATTATTTTGAAGTTCATCCATGTTTTATCAGCAGTTCATGTATTTTTAAGAGTGAATAGTATTCTCTTATGTAGAATAGTATGTAGTTTGTTCATCCTTTACCCTCAAACACTTTTTCTCTTCATATTGTGGCTACTAAAAATAAAGCTACTATGAAATTTCATGTACAAGTTATGCACATATGGTTTCATTTCCTTTTGCTAATTGCCCAAGATTGTAATGGTTGGGTCATATGATGGATATATATTTAACTTTTTGAAAAACTTCCAAACAATTTTCCAAAATAGTTATATCATTATATATTCCTACCAGCAGTTACTTCACATCTATGGTAGTATTTGCTATAGCATCTTTTTAAAATTTAACAATTATATTGGATAAGTAGTGATATTTCATTGTGGTTTAATTTGTATTTCCTCAAGTATTAATGATGTTGAGTATATTTTTATATGCTAATATTCTATCTGTACAACTAATAGAATATTAGTTTTGCTAATTTTCCATTCAAAACTTTGGCAAGAGAGACCTTTAAGATGGCAGATGAGTAAGAGGTGCAGACCACCTTCCTCACCACAAATACAACAGAAATACATCTACACGTAGAACAACTCCTACAGAACACCTACTGAATACTGGCAGAAGACCTCAGACTTCCCAAAAGGCAAGAAACTCCCCATGTACCTGGGTAGGGCAATAAAAAAAAGAAAAAACAGAGACAAAAGAATAGGGAAAGGACCTGCACCTCTAGGAAAGAGCTGTGAAGGAGGAAAAGTTTCCACACACTAGAAAACCCCTTCACTGGTGGAGACCGGGGGTGGTGGGAGGGAAACTTTGGAGCCGCACATGAGAGCACAGCAATAGGGGTGCAGAGGGCAAAGCAGAGAGAATCCCACAGAAAGGATCAGTGCCAACCAGCACTCACCAGCCTGAGATGCTTGTCTGCTCACCCACTGGGGCAGGTGGGGGCTGGGAGCTGAGGCTCTGGCTTCAGAGGTCAGATCCCAGGGAGAGGACTGGGGTTGGCTGCATGAACATGAACACAGCCTGAAGGAAGCTAGTGCACCACAACTGGCCAGAAGGGAGTCGGGAAAATGTCTGGACCTGCCTAAGAGGCAAGAGACCATTGTTTCAGGATGTGCAAGGAGAGGGGATTCAGAGCTCCACCTAAATGAGCTCCAGAGACAGGCACAAGCTGCAGCTATCAGTGTGGACACCAGAGACAGGCATGAGATGCTAAGGTTGCTGCTGCCGCCACCAAGAAGCCTGTGAGCAAGCACAGGTCACTATCCACACCTCCCCTCCCAGGAGCCTGTGCAGCCCACCATTGCCAGGGTCCCATGATCCAGGCACAACTTCCCTGGGAGAACACACGGCTCGCCTCAGGCTGTTGCAACGTCACACCGACCTCTGCCACGGCAGGCTTGCCCCGCATTCCATACCCCTCCCTCCGCCTGGCCTGAGTGAGCCAGAGCCCCCTAATCAGCTGCTACTTTAACCCCATCCTATCTGAGTGAAGAATAGACACCAGAGGGCGACCTACATGCAGAGGTGGGTCCAAATCCAAAACTGAAACCCAGGAGCTGTGTGAACAAAGAAGAGAAATGGAAATCTGTCCCAGCAGCCTCAAGAGCAGTGGATTAAATATCCACAATCAACTTCATGTGTCCTGCATCTCTGGAATACCTGAATAGACAACGAATCATCCCAAAATTGAGGCGGTGGACTTTGTGAGCAACTGTAGATGTGGGGTTTGCTTTCTGTATCTAATTTGTTTTTGGTTTTATGTTTATCTTAGTTTAGTAATTAGAGTTTATTATCACTGGTAGATTTGTTTATTGATTTGGTTGCTCTCTTCTTTTTTTTATATATAGATATATATATTTATTTCCTTTTTCTCTTTTTGTGAGTGGGTATGTGTATGCCTCTTTGTGTGATTTTGTCTGTACAGATTTGTTTTACCATTTGTCCTAGGGTTCTGTCTGTCCGTTTTTTTTTTTTCTTCTCTTAGTATAGTTTTAGCACTCGTTATCATTGGTGGATTTGTTTTTTGGTTTGGTTGCTCTCTTCTTTCTTTCTTTTTTTTTCTTATTTTATTATTTTAAAATTTTTAGATTTTAAAAATTAAAAATAATTTTAATAACTTTATTTTATTTTATTTTACTTTTTTATTTTATTCTTTCTTCTTTTTCTCCCTTTTCTTCTGAGCCTGACAGGATCCAGCCAGGTGTCAGGTCTGTGCCTCTGAGGTCAGAGAGCCGAGTTCAGGACACTTGTCCACCAGAGACACCCCGCTCCACATAATATCAAATGGCGGAAGCTCTCTGAAAGATCTCCATCTCAATGCTAATACCCAGCTCCACTCAATGACCAGCAAGATACAGTGCTGGACACCCCATGCCAAACAACTAGCAAGACAGGAACACAACTCCACCAATTAACCGAGAGGCAGCCTAAAATCATAAAAAGGTCACAGACACCCCAAAACACATCACCGGATGCAGTCCTGTCCACCATAAAGACAAGATCCAGCCTCATCTACCAGAACACAGGCACCAGTCCCCTCAACCAGGAAGCCTACACAACCCACTGAACCAACCGTAGCCACTGGGGGCAGACAAAAAAAAACAAAGGGAACTATGAACGTGCAGCCTGTGAAAAGGAGACCCCAAAAACAGTAAGTTAAGGAAAATGAGAAGACAGAGAAACAACAGCAGATGATGAGCAAGGTAAAAACCCCCAGACTAAACAAATGAAGAGGAAATAGGCAGTCTATCTGAAAAAGAATTCAGAGTAATGATAGTAAAGATGATCCAAAATCTTGGAAATAAAATGGAGAAAATACAAGAAACGTTTAACAAGGACCTAGAAGAACTAAAGAGCAAACAAACAATGATGAACAACACAATAACTGAAATTAGCAAAATTTTAGAAGGACTCAATAGCAGAATAACTGAGGCAGAAGACGGATAAGTGACTTGGAAGATAAAAGTGTGGAAATAACCACTGTAGAGGAGAAAAAAGAAAAAAGAATCAAAAGAATTAAAGGACAGTCTCAGAGACCTCTGGGACAACATTAAATGTGCCAACATTTGAATTATAGGGGTCCCAGAAGAAGAAGAGAAAAAGAAAGGGACGGAGGAAATATTTGAAGAGATTATAATTGAAAACTTCCCTAATATGGGAAAGGAAATAGTCAATCAAGTCTAGGAAGCACAGAGAGTCCCACACAGGATAAATCCAAGAGAAACATGCCAAGACACATATTAATCAAACCATCAAAATTAAATACAAAAAAAAAAATATTAAAAGCAGCAAGGGAAAAACAACAAAGAATATGAAAGGGAATCCCCAAAAGGTTAAGAGCTGTTCTTTCAGCAGAAATGCTGCAAGCCAGAAGGGAGTGGCAGGAAATATTTAAAGTGATGAAAGGGAAAAACCTACAACCAAGATTACTCTACCCAGCAAGGATCTCATTCAGATTTGACAGAGAAATTAAAACCTTTACAGACAAGCAAAAGCTAAGAGAATTCGGCACCAGCAAACCAGCTCTAAAACAATGTTAAAGGAACTTCTCTAGGCAGGAAACACAAGAGAAGGAAAAGACCTACAATAAAAAACCCAAACCAATTAAGAAAATGGTAATGGGAACATACATCTCAATAATTACCTTAAATGTAAATGGATTAAATACTTCAACCAAAAGACATAGACTGGCTGAATGGATACAAGAATGAGACCCATACATATGCTGTCTACAAGACACCCACTTCAGACTTAGGGATACATACAGACTGAAAGTGAGAGGATGAAAAAAGATATTCCATGCAAATGCAAATCAAAAGAAAGCTGGAGTAGCAAATCTCATATCAGACAAAAGAGACTATAAAATAAAGACTATTACAAGAGACAAAGAAGGACACTACATAATGATCAAGGGATCAATCCAAGAAGATATAACAATAGTAAATATTTATGCACCCAACATAGGAGCACCTCAACACATAAGGTAAATGCTAAGAGCCACAAAAGAGGAAATCGACAGTAACAGAATTGTAGTAGGGAACTTTAACACCCCACTTTCACCAATGGACAGATCATCCAAAATGAAAATAAGTAAGGAAACACAAGGTTTACATGATACGTTAAACAAGATGGACTTAATTGATATTTATAGGACATTCCATCAAAAAACATCAGAATACACTTTCTTCTCAAGTGCTCATGGAACATTTTCCAGGATAGGGCATATCTTGGGTCACAAGTCAAGCCTTGGTAAATTTAAGAAAATTGAAATCATATCAAGTATCTTTTCCGACCACAATGTTAGGAGACTAGGTTTCAATACAGGACAAAATCTATAAAAATTGCAAACACAGGGAGCCTAAACAATACACTACTAAATAACCAAGGGATCACTGAAGAAGTCAAAGAGGAAGTCAAAAAATACCTAGAAACAAATGAAAACAAAATGACCCAAAACCTATGGGATGCAGCAAAAGCAGTTCTAAGAAGGAAGTTTATAGCAATACAATCCTACCTCAAGAAACAAGAAAAATCTCAAATAAACAACTTAACCTTACACTTATAGCAATCAGAGCAAGAAGAACACAAAAGCCCCAGTTAGCAGAAGGAAAGAAATCATAAAGATCAGATCAGAAATAAATGAAAAAGAAATGAAGGAAACAATAGAAGAGATCAAGAAAACTAAAAGCTGGTTCTTGAGAAGATAAATAAAATTTATAAACCATTAGCTAGACTCATCAAGAAAAAAAAGGGAGAAGACTCAAATCAATATAATTAGAAATTAAAAAGGAGAAGTAACAACTGACACTGCAGAAATACAAAGTATCATGAGAGATTACTACAAGCAACTATATACCAATAAAATGGACAACATGGAAAAAATGGACATATTCTTGGAAAAGCATAACCTACCAAAAATGAACCAGGAAGAAACTGAAAATATAAACAGACCAAAAACAAGCACTGAAATTGAAACTGTGATTAAAAATCTTCCAACAAAGAAAGCCCAGGACCAGATGGCTTCACAGGTGAATTCTATCAAACATTTAGAGAAGAGCTAACACCTATCCTTCTCAAACTCTTCCAAAATATAGCAGAGGGAGGGACACTCCCAAACTCATTCTACAAAGTCACCATCACCCTGATACCAAAACCAGACAAAGATGTCACAAAGAAAGAAAACTACAGACCAATATCACTGATGAACATAGATGCAAAAATTTTCAACAAAATACTAGCAAACAGAATGCAACAGCACATTAAAAGGATCATACACCATAATCAAGTGGGGTTTATCTCAAGAATGCAAGAACTATTCAATATATGCAAATCAATCAACATGATACACCATATTAACAACTGAAGGATAAAGACCATACGATCATCTCAATAGATGCCGAAAAAGCATTTGAAAAAATTCAACACCCATGTATGATAAAAACCCTGCAGAAAGTAGGCATAGAGGGAACTTACCTCAACATAAAAAGGACATATATGACAAACCAACAGCCAACGTTTCTCAATGGTGAAAAACTGAAAACATTTCCTCTAAGATCAGGAACAAGACAAGGTTGTCCACTCTCACCAATATTATTCAGCATAGCTTTGGAAGTTTTAGCCACAGCAATCAGAGAAGAAAAAGAAATTAAAGGAATCCAAATCGGAAAAGAAGAAGTAAAACTGTCATTTTTTTGCAGGGGACATGATACTATACATAGAGAATCCTAAAGATGCTACCAGAAAACTACTAGAGCTAATCAATGAATTTGGTAAAGTAGCACGATACAAAATTAATGCACAGAAATCTCTTGCATTCCTATACACTAAAAACAAAAAATTTGAAAGAGAAATTAAGGAAACACTCCCATTTACCATTACAACAAACAGAATAAAATACTTGGGAAAAAGCCTACCTAAGGAGAAAGAAGACCCGTATGCAGAAAACTATACGACACTGATGAAAGGAATTAAAGATGATGCAAACATATGGAGAGACACACCATGTTCTTGGATTGGAAGAATCAACATTGTGAAAATGACTCTACTACCCAAAGCAATCTACAGATTCAATGCAATCCCTATCAAATTACCAGTGGCGTTTTTCACAGAAATAGAACAAAAAATTGCACCATTTGTATGGAAACACAAAAGATCCCGAATAGCCAAAGCAATCTTGAGAAAGAAAAATGGAGCTGGAGGAATCAGGCTCCTGGACTTCAGACTACACTACAAAGCTACAGTAATCAAGTCAATATGGTACAGGCACAAAAACAGAAATATAGATAATGGAACAGGACAGAATGCCCAGAGATAAACCCACGCACATATGGCCAACTAATCTCTGACAAAGTGGGCAAGGAAATACAATGGAGAAAAGACAGTCTCTTCAATAAGTGCTGTCCGGAAAACTGGACAGCTGCATGTAAAAGAATGAAATTAGAACACTCCCTAACACCATATACAAAAAAAAAAAAACTCAAAATGGATTAAAGACCTAAATGTAAGGCCAGACACTATAAAACTCTTAGAGGAAAACATACACAGAACACTCTATGACATAAATCACAGCAATATGATTGAAAAGATTCAACACCCATGTATGATAAAAACATACAAAGTGAATCAGCAAAGTGAATCAGATATGGGGATATATGTATATGTATAGCTGATTCACTTTGTTATTTGACCCTTTTTGACCCTCCTCCTAGAGAAATGGAAATAAAAACAAAAATAAACAAATGAAACCTAATGAAACTTAAAAGCTTTTGCACAGCAAAGGAAACCATAAACAAAACGAAAAGAGAACTCTCAGAATGAGAGAAAATATTTGCATACAAAGCAACGGACAAAGGATTAATCTCCAATATATACAAGTAGCTCATGCAGCTCAATATCATCAAAACAAAAAACCCAATCCAAAAATGGGCAGAAGACCTAAATAGACATTTCTACAAATAAGATATACAGATTGCCAACAAACACATAAAAGAATGCTCAATATCACTAATCATTAGAGAAATGCAAATCAAAACTACAATGCGGTATCACCTCACACCAGTCAGAATGGTCATCATCAAAAAATCTACAAACAATAAATGCTGGAGAGTGTGTGGAGAAAAAGGAACCCTCTTGCACTTTGGTGGGAGCCACTATGGAGCACAGTATAGAGGTTCCTTAAAAAACTAAAAATAGAACTACCATATGACCCAGGAATCTCACTATTGGCATATAACCTGAGAAAACCATAATTCAAAAAGTGTCATGTACCACAATGTTCAATGAAGCTCTATTTACAATAGAGGACATGGAAGCAACCTAAGTGTCCATTGACAGATGAATGGATAAAGAGGATGTGGCACATATGCACAATGGAATATTACTCAGCATAACAAGAAACGAAATTGAGTTATTTGTAATGAGGTGGATGAACCTAGAGACTGTTCTACAGAGTGAAGTAAGTCAAAAAGAGAAAAACAAATACCATATTCTAACACATGTATATGGAATCTAAAAAAAAAATGGTTATGAAGAACCTAGGGGCAGGACAGGAATAAAGATAACAGATGTAGAGAATAGACTTGAGGACATGGTGAGGGGGAAGGGTAAGCTGGGACGAAGTGAGAGGTTGTCATGGACATATATATGCTACCAAATGTAAAATAGATAGCTAGTGAGAAGCAGCTGCATAGTACAGGGAGATCAGCTAGGTGCTTTGTGACCACTTAGAGGGGTGGGCTAGGGATGGTGGGAGGGAGATGCAAGAGGGAGGAGATATGGGGATATATGTATATGTATAGCTGATTCACTCTGTTATAAAGCAGAAACTAACACACCATTGTAAAGCAATTATATTCCAATAAAGATGTTAAAAAATAATTAAATGAAAGAAAATAAAAACTAAAAAAAAACACTTTGGTAAATTAAAAAAAATTGCCTTCTTTTTATTATGAAAGTTATTTACATACTTTACAAATTATTTTGAAATATATATGTACTACATATATTTTATCTTTTTCTTTCACAACTTTTTTCCAGTGATATTAGGAGCAAGCAATTTCATTATGTTTGTTAGTTTTCAAAAAATGTTCAAAAATATCATATGCAGATTCACCCACTCCTTGCTTCTTATAAGTAGCTGATTAGGAGTATGCAATGGAAATATTTTGCATATCTCTATTTCCAGATCAGGCCATGGACTATCAGTGCTCTCTCTTCTATTGGAAATAGAGTTTTTAATATCTTTAAATCTAATCAGATTAGAGAGTCTATTCCAGAACTCCAAAACCTATTCAGAAAACTTTCCTTAAAATTCTGTTCCTCTGGAATCACTTTGGTACCAAAATCTGTATTAGTTTGAATTCTCCAGAGAAACAGAACAAGTAGAATATAGATAGATATTGATATAGATGGAAACACACACACACACATACACACACACACACACACACACATACACACACACACCTATGCCTTAGTGTGTAAAGATAGCCTTTTTGTACTATTCAGGCCTTCAACGACTGGATGGCCACCCCGTCTTCCCCCATCAGACACTGGGTAGGGCAATCTGCTTTACTCAGTTTACAAACACAAATGTTAATCTTTTCCTGAGATACCCTCATAGACATACCAGAATAATATTTAACCAAACATCTGGACAGCTGGGGCCCAGTCAAGTGGACACATAAAATTAACTATTATGGCTACCAAGGAATTATATGTATTGAATGTATGTATTGATTTCACTATATCAATGGGATATGTGACAATGATATAAAAAATCTTAAAAATTTTCTCACTATATACTGTGATTTAAAGTACTAAATGTTGAAACAACATTATGAGCAATGAAACTTTGAAACTTATGAATTATGATTAGTTTGCTTTGGTCAAGTTTAACTCAAAGAATTCCTAATTTACTGAAATGTATTAGTAGGTAATAACAAAAGTTAGGAAAGTCACTTTAGCTTGTTGCAGATACACTTCAAAGGGAAAGGGGCTGCTTTATATACTTCTCTGCTTATATATGAGCACAAGTATAAGCACAAGTACTTAAATACAAATACTTTGTATTTGAGAAGCGTGAATGCATTTGAAACTGATATTATCAAAAAATTTATTGACTAACATTTAAAACAAAGAAAAATATTATTCATTATAAATACTATTTTCATGAACAAATTCTTCTTATCCTATCATATTAAGAGATCGTTTCTCATGCAGTTCATGATTTCAGATAATTAAATACATATTTTGAAAACAAAAACATTTCCTCAAATATGAATCATTTAATATAAAACTAGTTATAGAATTGTCATTGTATTAAAGTTTGAAATAAAATTTGAAATTATCATTTTTGAATTTTTTAAGACATTGTACTGTCAAGAAAAACAATTTTTTCAATGCTCATTTTTTTCAGGTAATACATGCAATACCCTGACTGACATTCCAATAATTGGCTTCAAGTATCCAGAATATAGAGGAATTTCTACCAGAGCAGGAATTAGAGTCTCGCATTCAAAATTCCTAAATCTCCAGACAGTGGTCATAAATAATGGTAATGAATAAAAACTGTAAAAACTCCAAGTCACCATCTAATTGATATAATTTTAGAGCTAATAAGAAGCTATATCTCATTTTCCATCATTCTTCATATTTTCCTGTTGGTTGATAACTGGGGAGCACTCTTCCCTTAAAACATTTTTACCTTCCTGGCTTTCTTAATTTTCTTCTCTCTTTGTTTCTTCAATCTTAGCCTCCTCCTCTGCTTTCTCAATCTCCATCTAGTCAGTGTTTCTCAGAAATCTTTATTCTGTTTTCTTTATGTGACTGTGTATGCTCCTTATATACTGACTAGGGAAATAGTGATCACAACAAAGTTTACATAGCAGCCCAAATCATATGTCTATTGTACTATGCAAACATTAAAATCCATGAAATAGACTAGTCATATGGATATGCCACAGGCATCTCAAACTCAATATGTTTAATCTTATCATTTTGCTGTCTTCAAAAATTGTCTTCATCATTCCCCATCCCAGTTGGCTAGGTGTTGAGATCCTAATTTATTAAAATCTTTAACATCCATCTCTTTCTTTTTCTGCCCACTGCTTAAGTTAGACCTCTATCATTTTTGCAAGACTTTTGATAAGCTTCTGAATTAGACTTACAACTCCAGCTTTGTACCAGTTGGTCAGTTTGGTGTTTCCCAGTTACACATTTTTTTCTGTAAATAATTGCCAAATATTACATTTTCTTTAATACTTAAAACAAATTTTTTCCATATGGGAATAATGTTCTAAATTATAGTTATAATAATTGAAATATTATCATGCCTTACAGTATGAAAGGCAATTTAAAATGTATCATCTCTGACAGTTGTTTCATAGTAAAGATTGTTTTTAATTTAAAATATCAAAAGAAAATTTCAAAGTCTGGAAACAAAAGTATATAAGTTATTGTTGCAGCTGTGCCACAATTTAGTCATGAATTCCTGTGAAATTAACTCTCATGAACTTTGATGACCTTACTTGAGAAATGAACAAGTGTCCTAGATGGGCTCAAATATTTCTTCCAGATTTAAACTTTCGTAATTCTGCTTATGAAGAGATTGGAGTCAAATTATTTACATTACAAACAAATCTATCAAATACCCAAAGGATCCTTAAAAAAGTCATGCTTAAACTCAATAATCAAATTACATTGATTTAAATGTTCTAAAATGTTTAGTTGATTTAATGTGGATGTAGACTGAGAAAGAAATTAACTTTTTTTTCCCTCATAATTGAACCACTGCAGCTTTCATTCTAGGTACTATTTGGGTAAATGAATCTCATTTTTTCTCTGCATCTATCCAGTAGAGCTTTGCCTCAGCATTAGCAAAGTAGATTAATTCAGTACTTCACTGTGTTTACTACCTAATATTTTAAATTCAGCATGTCTCCAATGGAGTAAAACTGTGTCACATATAAAACCAATCCTATTTGAACAATTTTACACTGTCATGGTTGAAAGTGCGGGAAATAACTGGAAAATGATTGTTATAATTCCTTTTTTCTCCTGAAAGATAATTTTAACACAATCACTTATGAATATCATTTTAAAACTTCCAGATAATCCTCAAGTAACTTCTGAGTGTTGACTTCTGCTCTCTATGTGCATATTACAAAGCATTATACCATAACAGTAGGAGCCATAAACTGATAATTTGAAAATTCATATACCAGGGATCCACAGATTCTGTAAGAACTAGAATGCAGCTTTTTCAAGAGCCACTAGCATTTTAAAACAACTTGTCAGAAAAAATTAAATGGTTAATTTGTTGTTTAAAAATGGAAAAGGATAAAATGTAAGAAGTGGGGAAAGAGAGAGAGAGAGAGAGGAAAACAGATGAAAAAGGAAAGGAACAGTTCAGGTTTGGGTGGAAAAAAACAAAAACAAAACACATCTCTTTGTGTCATGTTTCAATGAATCAGAATAACTCCAGAAGAGACTGATCACCTGAGGTACCAAAAAGCAAAAAAAGAAAAGAAAGAAAAGTAAACAAATGGAAAATCAATCTGAGACAGATCATACCTAGCAGTGGTTGTTGTAAAACTGCCATGCATGGAACGTAGTTAACCTCAGTTAAATATTTCTTTGGCCTGTTTTCCAAGAGCTTATGTGTGCTTCTATGGTTCTGGCATATCTTTATTCATGTGTGTGTGTGTTTGAGAAAATAAACAACTTTTTATGTGTTACTCTCACACATATGCCAGAGATTGTCTCATCAATTAATTAATTCATTCGACTTGTTCTAGATAGATATGAGAATCACATTACCTTAACATTATAATTTGGTTTCTTACTATCTTATGGCCATATATTTAAAAATAGGCAGGTTATTTTTACTTCCAGTCCTATCCATATTAATTTATCCACACTGTCAATGCATGTAAGTAAAATGGTGGTAAATAGGATAAAATCACAGAGTGATATTAACTGAGACACGTTACTCCTAAAACTTTCCTAATGATATCTATTTCTAGATTTATTAAGACAATTTTAATGAAAAAAATCAACAGAAATAACTTCACTCTAGTTTCTTTGAAAAGTAACACTCACAAAGATGTCATATTCAAAATTTCACTCCTACTAACCTTTAATAAAATTTTCCAAATAGTGAAATATCAACATGTATCATTTTTGGGGCTAAACTAAAAATAAAAAGTGACATATGGATTTTTACAGTATAAGAAATAGTGGCAATCTATTATACTGTATTTAGATTTTTTCCTTTTTTCTCCCAATTTTAAAGAAATTTTGTAAAAGTATTTAATTTTAAAAATATAATGTTCATTATCTGGAAGTTTAAGATACGTAATGTCTAGCATCAAATTTTTTGCAATAGATCACTGGTCAAAGAAAATGTTAGGGGCCTGCCCTTTTTTCCTGATTTTTTGCCAATAGAATTTTGACATGTTTAGGCAATACCAAGCTTACGCCTTGACAGTGGATCATGATTGATCTAAGCCAACTAGGATTCTGTTCTTCCTTTCACTTTTCCTTTCATTCCTTGCTGCTAGCAGTAACCATGTGACCCAGTTCTAGCTAATGACGCATAAAGGGAAGTCTTTTAGAAAGAAGGAGGTTATCTTGGAAAATTTTGCTTTCCTAGTAAAAGAAATAGACATGCTGGCATCACTTTCGCTAAGCACCTGTTATTCCTGCCTTAAATAGCTATATGAGCTACAGAAGTCCAGGTACTTTTAACATACATCTTGCAAACACAAATAATATAACCTGAAGTCATTTGCCAAGATACTGTTGAATTGCTGAATGAATATCACCTGGCCACAGATAGACAGACTTCTTTTTTTTTTTTTCGATATGTGGGCCTCTCCCGTTGTGGAGCACAGGCTCCGGATGCGCAGGCCCCGGACGCAAAGGCCCAGCGGCCATGGCTCACGGGCCCAGCCGCTCCGCAGCATGTGGGATCCTCCCAGACGGGGGCACGAACCCGTGTCCCCTGCATCGACAGGTAGACTCTCAACCACTGCGCCACCAGGGAAGCCCTAGACAGACTTCTTGATATTTGAAAATATTAATCTTTAATTAAGCCACTATCAATTGGATTTTTGTTTTTTGTCCTTTGCTTTCCAAAGAATTTTTCTCTAAGGCAATCACTAAAATTTGGCAGAAGTTAATATTACAACACTGGCATTTGGCTACACATGTATCTAATATGTACAACCAAATACCTGTCTCAAAATGGAGATTTAGCTTCTTTTTCATCTCCTGGTATAAATCTCTCAGGTAGGTCCCTGCCAATCTCAGGCTCCAATATTCTCAAGTGATGCCCTTATATTTCACCAACATCTCAACCGTTCATATTCAATTGGTTTTCTTAAATAGCTGATATGCAACCAAACTAAAAATTTCTATTGTTTTCTGTTTTAAGAAACGTCATATTTATTTTTAAATAATATAGACATGAATAAAGGATGCCAAGTGAACACAAATTAGAACTGCTGAATCCCTCTTATTATTCTGATTCCCATTTTATGTTGTTCATTTTATGTAGCTTGAAGATAAGGCTTGCTCTGAAGAAAGGGTGGTGACCACTGGATTTTATCAGTGGATCAAACTGACACGCCATTTTGCATTGTCTAAGAAGCTTAGAGGAAGTGCCCAATTTCTGATAAAAGTTCAGTAGATTAAACTGCTACCTGAAATATCAAAATTAAATTTTAGGCAAGAGATGCTGGCTCACAGCACTTAGGCTAAAAGGTAGGGAAAAGGCATATATATACACCAGAGTTCATATGATGTACATGTATGTGTGCATATATATAGGTATTTGTAGTTGTGTATCATCTGGTTAGTGAATATTTTGGTTATTGACTATTTGCTACTATTATTTCTGAAATATGACTGTACTCCTGTTTACTTGAAATGGTCTAATATCTTGTTTAAGTACTAAATATTTATTTTGGTTCAGATTCATTTTAAAAATTTCTGTTATTTGAAATTCCTAGTCAGTTATACCAATTTTAATCTAAATATGCTCAATTTTATAATTTCAACAACTCATTCTCTATAGATAAATATATAAAATATATGTATTTTATTATTGGATCAATTCAAATAATTTCAAAAGTGTACTTTATTATTGAAAAAGAAGTCATGGAAAAATATTAATCAATATTGATCAACATCAATATTACCACTTTTAAGCCATTATCCTTTTAAGTAAAATAATAAACATTAATTAAACATGAAGAATTTGAAATTTTTAGGGTTTAATTTGGAACTTTTCTCAATTACATAAAGTCTTTGGATAATTAGAGACAAATATATTTAAAAATTTTCCAACTTTATTAAATATATGCATTAATATAACATTTAACTCAGTAAGATTATATTTCTCAAGAGAAATGAAAATCACATTTATGAAACAAACCTTGATATCTGATGGGCAAATTAAGAAAAATAAGTTTAGAAACCTTTTGTCATTGTTCTTAATCAAGGTCTGATGACTTGTTTGCTGCACTAATCTTTTAGAGTAATTATAAGAGGATAAACATATGTTGGTAATCTATATCTATCAGGGACCCCTGTTGACTCTAACTGAACAACAATGACCAAAAAAGATTCTCATTTTGTTGAACTAACCATTTGTAATTAAATCACAGGATTGAAAAAAAGATTAAATACTAATTAGGTGTGAATTATGGATTATAGGGTCTCCCTTTTACTGAATTATCATCAAATCCTACCAGTATTCAGGAAAAATATTCATTTGTTAATGATATTTATTAATTGGTGGTCATAGACAGTGCAAGGTTATTGCTTATTGCTTTACTAAAATACTATTTCAGAAACATTTAAAGCCTCATCAGTATTTGGCTATCAGTTCTGAAATTCTTTGCAAAGAGCAATTAAAAATGAAGTCCGAGATCAGATGAGATCGGACGCATTCAGGGTGGTATGGCTGTAGAAGGGGGTGGAGGCCTACTACTGGGCATATGCCCTGAGAAAACCATAATTCAAAAAGAGTCATGTACCAAAATGTTCATTGCAGCTCTATTTACAATAGCCCAGAGATGGAAGCAACCTAAGTGTCCATCATCGGATGAATGGATAAAGAAGGTGTGGCACATATATACAATGGAATATTACTCAGCCATAAAAAGAAATGAAATTGAGTTATTTGTAGTGAGGTGGATGGACCTAGAGTCTGTCATACAGAGTGAAGTCAGAAAGAGAAAAACAAATACCGTGTGTTAACACATATATATGGAATCTAAGAAAAAAAACAAAAATGTCATGAAGAACCTAGGGGTAAGACAGGAATAAAGACACAGACCTACTAGAGAATGGACTTGAGGATATGGGGAGGGGGAAGGGTAAGCTGTGACAGAGTGGCATGGACATATATACACTACCAAACATAAAATAGATAGCTAGTGGGAAGCAGCCGCATAGCACAGGGAGATCAGCTCGGTGCTTTGTGACCACCTAGAGGGGTGGGATAGGGAGAGTGGCAGGGAGGGAGATGCAAGAGGGAAGAGATATGGGAACATATGTATATGTATAACTGATTCACTTTGTTATAAAGCAGAAACTAACACACCATTGTAAAGCAATTATACTCCAATAAAGATGTAAAAAAAAAAAAAATGAAGTCCCATGTTGTCATCCAATGTAAAAAATATTTTGTTGAGAGCTATCCTGTGATGGTCTTGTGGGTTTCCAAAGGGAAAAACTGAAATTATTTTAATCTTAAATCTTCTTACTAACATATATAATCATTGAGTCCATCCAGTCTATTTCCTAAACATTTATAGAACAGAACTGCTCACCTCCATCACCATGCTCTTAAACTCAACCAAGTTCTCATCATCTTCATGAATTTCAGCAAGAACCTCCCAAAAGTTTTCACTCTCAGACTTTTTTTCTTATAATTCATTTAATCTACTGTTGCCTAACTGCTCTTTCTAAATGACAAATATGATGTTATACTCATGCTTAAATTATGTCAGCAGCTCCTTACCTTAAATAAAAGCCTTGTGCACTTTTATAAAAGGTCTTGAGTGATTTGAACTCCATCCTTATCTCGTGTTGTGATATATCATGCTTTACAGTTGGTGAACTGCTTTGTGCTTCTTGAACATATGACATTTTTTAAGAAAATGTGTTTTGAGAAGTGACACATGAGCTAATTCTTAGAAGATAAACATCATCTGGTATAATATTCATCAACTTTGCTAAAATATGTGGTCTTTCCCTAAACAACTCAAACTTCCTTATATTTTGGAACATGTTATTCCCTTGGTCTGAAACATTTTTTGTCCATATCTTTCAGCATCTGACTAATTTTTACACGTTTTTCTAGCTTGCAAGCCAGTTTTTCAAAGAAATAGTTTGTAATGTTCCCACTGTGGGTTCACTGTCCCTAAATAATTAAAGTATATTATCTAAATTTCTGTTTTTCTCTCTCCCCCCTCTTTTTCTTTCGCTCTCCCCCGAACCCCCGGTCTGAGTGTGTGTGTGTGTGTGTGTGTGTGTGTGTGTGTGTCTCTCTAAACATTTTTCTCCATCATTCTCCCTTTTCTACATTATATAACTAGACCTGAAATGAGTTGAATTAAAGATCTAATTTAGATTATTAACAGCATTAAATCTATGCCCCAATACATCACAGGTATCACAGTTAATCAGTCTGTAGTTTTATTTTTTGAAATGTCATTGATAAATTGTGAATACAGCATTGTGGTGGTCTCAAAAACTTTGGAAAGCTACCTCCTTTTTCATTCTCCAGAACAGTTTGTTCAAGATTGTCATTTCTTTCTTGTGGAAATGATTTTAAAATATATTGGATTTGTTTAATGTACATTTTTCCATTCAGATTTTCTATTTCTTTGAACTTTGGTACCATGTACTTTTCTAGAGATTTCTCAATTCCATATACGTTGTTTTTACTATTTTCTTAGTAGCCTTTATAGATTATTAAATCTGTAGCAATTCCCATTTTCCATTTCTAGTGTAGGAAACTTGTCTTCCTTTCCTTTTTCTAAATCATTACTGTTAGCATGTTAACAATTTTATTAATCTCTTCAAAGAACCAAAAATTAACTGTGTTAATTATTTGCATTTTACAATTTTTTTCTTATTTCATTGACTTTTGCTGTCATATTTATGTCTTCTATTTTGCATTCCTTGGTTTTGTCTTATTGTTATTTTCCTAACTTATCAAGATCAAAGTTAAATAATTGATTTTCACCTTTCTTCTTCTTTCCTAATGTGAATTCAAGACTATGTATTTCTCTTTATGCACTGCGTTGGCCAAACTCCCCAAATTTTAAAGTGCTGTTTATCACTATTTTTCAGCTCTAAAAACTTCTAATATAATTTTGATTTCTTTGACAAATGAATTATATAGACATGTTCTAGCTGGTTTTAGAAATGTAGCTTTTTAAGTTACCTTTTTCTTTTTAATGTATTAATTTCATTTTTTCCATATGAATTTCATTGCTGTTAAAGAATATATTCTTGATAATTTCAATATTTTGAAATCTGTTGAGGTACCCTAATTTATTTCATTATATGTTCCATGTACACTTGAAAAAAATTAAAAGCTCTTTCATTGTTTGTTGCAATGTACAATCTTATATCAGTTAGACTATGTTTATTAATTTCATTGTTCATCTATTGTCAGTAGACATTTTTCCTGCATTTTTTTAATTGGAAAATTAAAATCTCCCATACTGACTGCAGGTTTCTCTATCTTTCTGCTTGGTGCTGTCAATTTTGTTTTCATATTTTGCAGTTATGATAGATACATTTAGGCTTGTATTATCTTCCTATTGCATGACCCATTTTTAATTATGAAGTATTACTATTGATATTTATCATTTGAAGTGCTTCTTGCAATTTGCCTGATAACAGTATAGTTTCCATATACAATTTGGATAGGATTTTAATAACATATTTTTTATCATTTTAGTCAATCTTTCTGTGTCCTGTATTTAAAATGTTTCTTTTAAGCAGTATTTTAGTTCTTTTCTATTAATTCTGGTAATCTTAGCCTTTTATTTGAAATATTACTGCATTGATATTTAAATTAGTTATTAATATATTTGTGTTTATATTTATTATTTCACTATTTATTTTATCATTGGCCC
The DNA here is from genome assembly GCF_937001465.1 of Orcinus orca. Taxonomy (NCBI): domain Eukaryota; kingdom Metazoa; phylum Chordata; class Mammalia; order Artiodactyla; family Delphinidae; genus Orcinus; species Orcinus orca. The sequence continues at coordinate 120,239,359 of NC_064559.1, forward strand.
ATCTATTTTATATATTCCCTATTTTTCCATTTTTACCTACTTTTCAATTAACAAGTTTAATTATTCAATTTTTTATTCTATGAACATGCTCATTATAAAAATTTTACAATTTTTAATGGCTACCATGTAGATAAAAAAGCATTTTCCATACTTATGATGATTTTATTTTTTTAAAAGACCATGAATTTAGAATATGTTGTATGTATGTCTTATGCTCTGATCTCCTTTCCCCCATCATTTGTTATTTTCAGTGCTTCTCTTTGAGTATCATCTATGTTTTGTTTACAGGTAATTAATCTCTTGAACAACTGTGTTCAAACTGCTGTAATAACCATTGTTCAAAATATGAATTTCAGATATTTGGTTTGCTTTCTGGAGTGCTCATCAAATTTTTCTTTTTTTATAAATTCTAATTTTCTGGTAAAACTCTCAATCTTCTCATTTTTTTTTAATCTCTACCTCTCTTTTTTTGGTCTTATAATCAAATTATTTGAAAATTCTTTGTGCTAAATCTAATTTTGAATCAACTACAGATCTGCTTTTATTTCTATATTTTTCTCTTGATTATAAGTCATATATTCTTACTTCCATACCTTATAATATTTTATCATACACCAAATATTGTACATAAAAATAATATACATTCCAAATGGTAATGTCTTCCACTAGAGAGGTTTTCCCATTTCTTTGTTTGGGAGATAAGGTCAGAAGCTGATCATCTCAATCTAATCAAAGATTGCACTTGGCCAGTGTCCAGGTGGCACTATTAATAGAATTCACTTTAAGTCTGGTTTAAGCCTGACTCTTGGGTATAGCCTCTAGGCTATAACAAAATTCCAACACTGAGTGACTTAAACAATGGAAATATATTTTCTCACTGTTCTGGTGGCAGGAGTCCCAGATAGAGGTGCCAGTAGCATTGGTTTCTGGTGAAACCTCTCTCTTGGCTTGCAGATGGAGTCTTCTCACTGTGTTCTTGCATGGCCTTTCCTCTGTGTGGGTGTCCAGAGAGAGAGAACTTTAGTGTCTCTTCCTTTGTTTATGTTCCTATATTCCTTTTAAGCATCCACTGAAGAAAAGTGCCTTTACTATAACTTAGAACACAGTTAGGAAAGAATTTCTAACACTCCAAAAGTCAGTGGTGAAAATCTATTTGGGAATTGAATACTTTTCAATGCTCTTCAAATTGCATTCATTCAATCAGTTACTTGGCATCTACGACATATTAGGCATTGCTGTGGTCTGAATGTTTGTGTCTCCCCAGAATTCATATGCTGAAATTCTAATACCTGATATGATAGCATTAGGAGGAAGAGACTTTGGGAAGTGCTTAGGACATGAGGGTAGAGCCCTCATGAATGGGATTAGTACCCTTATAAAATAAGGCTCAGGGAGCTTGCTAGCTTTATTCCACCATGTGAGGACACAGTGAGAAGCTGGAAGTCTGCAGTCCAAAAGGCGGCTTTCTATTGACTATACTGACACCCTGATCTCAGACTTCCAGGCTCTAGAACTGTGAGAAACAAATGTTTGTTGTCAATAGGCCACCTGCTCTATAGTATTTTGTTATAGCAGACTGAGTGGTAAGCTACAAGGATATATTGTACAACACAAGGAATATAGCCAATATTTTATAATAACTATAAAGGGAGTATAACCTTAAAAATCGTGAATCACTATATTGTACACCTGTAACATATGATGTGGTACATCAACTATACTTCGATTTAAAAAAAAGACAGGCACCTTCCTAGCTGCTGATGAGGATATGAACTTAGCAGACAGGTCTCTTCCTCATACATATAGCAGTCTAGTCTGAGATAAATACAATAAATAAAAATCAATATATTAGCTGGTAGTTGTGTTATAAAGAAAAATAAAGAAAAGTAAGGAGATGGTGAGAAATGGGAAAGATACTCATTTTAGGTAGAGCAACTCTCAAAAGGAGACATTTGAGTAGATACCTGAAGAAGCAAAACAATGAGCCATACAGACATCTGGAGGATAATATGTCCTGCAGAAGAAAGAATGTGTACAAAGCTCTGTTTGGGAGCATGTGTTACATGAGGAAAAGATGTCCTATAAAACTCCTCAAATGCTTCCTCTGCTCTCTTTAGTTAATGAAGGATTGACTCCTGGGATAGAGTTGCATTTTTCATCTTAGATAAAGATATTATTCTTTTTTAATTTATATCATAGTATCATAATTCATTATTATTCAATAATGGTATAACAATTATTATTATTATATAATGAAAGTTAAGTAAAATTATAGTAGCTAATATTTATTCAACTCTTATTATATGTCTCCAGAAGGAAAGAGGGGTTAATTTTATATACAAAGTTAAATTTCCCAAAATGTAATCTCCCTTGATCATTTTGTGGAGAAAAATATGTTTAACCTCATTTTTAGACAAAGAAAAAGCTAAAAAGAGGTAAAAATTTTCCCAATTTTGTGCAAATAGAAAATTGGGGAAGTGAAAACATTGTGTGTTCAGGACTGTGTTGAGGAGGGCAGTTATACGAATAAGACTTTTGTCCTGCTCTTGAGGGATTCATGATCCATTAAGACAGACAAGTAAAGAGACAGTTAAAGTGTGAGCTAAGCAGTGCAGAAGTTGTGCATAGAGCTGATGTAGCATCATTAGGCTTCCCCTACAAATTCATAGCTCTGCTGGGTGAGTGAGGCTGATAAGCTTGGGTCCCAATCAGAGAGCCTGAAAGAAAGAAGAGGCTGCCAGAACAGAACACAGGCATGAAAGGGCTGCAGACCTTGATATATAAGAGTGAAGATATTCCGATCACGACTGTAGCAGAGGATTGTAGAGTTAAAGCAGGAGAAAGAAGTTGAAACATTTATACTGTAGATTCAAGAGCTTTGATTACATTCCTCGCGATGATAAACTATCCAAAGTGCGTGAGCAGGGAAGTGATATTCTTTGGATTTTTGTTTTAGAAAGATGAGCCCATTGATTTTGTAGAAGATAGATTGGAAAATGAATAAACTGATCTAAGGATAGGTATTGAAGTATATTTTATACCAGTAGAGCCGGGGGACAAGTCACGCAAAGCACCCATCTTATGTATGAGCAATATTTATTGAGCGTCTTTCCTTTTATGTGTAGCTTTTTCCTCATTTTATTTTTAACAGACAAAGAAACACACTATACTTTTTTCACACTAAAATAACTTAAAATGCTGTGTGTTAGCTTGTGATTGAGTTTTTAATTAGAATTTAATTTATAATATTGATTATGTTTATGGAAATTAATTCCCTTAGCCAGCAGATGTTGGCCTGAAGGAGTTTAGTTTTGTTTTCAATTAAGCAGTGAATATAGTCATAAAAATATAATGAAGAGTTAATGAGTATATGTATGTATTAGACTTATCAACAATATTGATAAATGAATAAATTTTTAAGATGGTATTTTCCTATTTTATCAGGTAATTACTTGAAAATTTAGTTAACGCATAAAGGATGTCATGGTATATTGTAGTTAATTTAGAGATACAATACATACACTTTTCTATACCAGTCTGAAAATTTCTCAGATTCATATATTTAGTCAGGATTATGTTAAATATATCTTTTTTGCCCAAACAATGCAATTATTTAATTCGGCCTTTAGCTTAGACTAGTACTCAGAATAGAACGTCAGAATGCTTAATTGACTGAATAAACAATTTTAGGCACATTTATTCATTAGAGAATTTTTTAAATGGCCCTAATTAAATAGGTATTTCAGACTTTAAAAACCAGGTAACTGTTTAGAGATAATTTTTACTGTAAGAAAATACACTGATTTCATGGTATAAACTGTGATACTATAAGAATTTAACATTAAAAAAAATATTGTTCTACAGGCTTATCTTTAGCTATTCAGTTTCTGTCTTTTCCAGTGAGATAATCTAAGGATAAATGAGGTAACCTTTTGAAGAATATTAATGATGAATTTTATCTACACAACAACTTTTCCCCCTATCATGTTAGTAGAGATAAAGGACAGCAAAATCAGGCTTTTATGGAAATACGTTCTAATTAGCTCATTGTTCAGGAATTCCTAAAACACATATTACATAATCTGCAAATAAGAAATATGTACTCTATAAAATTGTTTGATGATTAGTTATTTTAATTATAATCAATTGGCTTAGTATATTTTGCTATCAACCACACAGTGGAGGTTCTCTTTTTATATGTTAAAAATTGAAAAACCTATACACATATAATCATTTATTTCAAAATTATTAATTGAGCATTTACTATGTGTTAGGTTGTAATCTAGGCACTGGAAGGATAGCAGTGGACAAGATCCAGTCTCCACCTTCGGTGAATCAAAGCAAGGGGATCTACAGTCAACATCATTCTCAATGGTGAAAAACTTAAAGCATTTCCTCCAAGATCAGGAAAAAGACAAGGTTGTCCACTCTCACCACTATTATTCAACATAGTTTTGGAAGCTTTAGCCACAGCAGTCAGAGAAGAAAAAGAAATAAAAGGAATCAAACTTTTAAAAGAAGAAGTAAAACTGTCACTGTTTTCAGATAACAGAAAATCCTAAAGATGACACTGAAAACTCCTAGAGCTAATCAATGAATTTAGTAAAGTAGCAGGATACAAAATTAATGCATAGAAATCTCTTGCATTCCTATACACTAACAATGAAAAATCAGAAACACAAATTAAGGAAACACTCTCATTTACCATTGCAACAAAAAGAATAAAATACCTAGGAATAAACCTACCTAAGGAGGCAAGAGACCTGTCTGCAGAAAACTATAAGACACTGATGAAAGAAATCAAAGACGATACAAAGAGTTGGAGAGATCTTATACCATGTTCTTGGATTGGAAGAATCAACATTGTGAAAATGACTATACTACCCAAAGCAATTTACAGATTCAATGCAATTCCTATCAAATTTACCAATGGCATTTATCACAGAACTAGAACAAAAAATTGCACAATTTGTATGGAAGCACAAACAATCCCAAATAGCCAAAGCAATCTTGAGAAAGTAAAACAGAGCTGAAGAAATCAGGCTCCCTGACTGCACACTATACCACAAAGCTACAGTAATTAAGACAGTATGGTACTGGCACAAAAATAGAAATATAGATAAATGGAACAGGATAGAAAGCCCAGAGATAAACCCATGCACAGATGGTCACCTTATCTTTGACAAAGGAGGTAAGAATATACAATGGAGAAAAGACAGCCTCATCAATAAGTGGTGATGGGAAAACTGGACAGCTGTATGTAAAAGAATGATATTAGAACACTCCCTAACACCATACACAAAAATGAACTCAAAATAGATTAAAGACCTAAATGTAAAACCAGACACTATAAAACTCTTAGAGGAAAACATAGGCAGAACACTCTTTGACATAAATTACAGCAAGATCCTTTTGGACCTGTCTCCTAGAGTAATAGAAATAAAAATAAATAAATAAACAAACGGAACCTAATGAAACTTAAAACTTTTGCACAGCAAAGGAAGCCATAAACAAGACAAAAAGACAACCCTCAGAATGGGAGAAAATATTTGCATACAAAGCAACTGACAAAGGATTAATCTCCAAAATATAAGTGCAGCTCATGCAGCTTAATATCAAAAAAACAAAAACAACCTAGTCCAAAAATGGGTGGAAGACCTAAGTAGACATTTTTCCAAAGAAGACATACAGATTGCCAAGAAACACATGAAAAGATGCTCAACATCACTAGTCATTAGAGAAATGCAAATCAAAACCACAATGAGAGGGCTTCCCTGGTGGTGCAGTGGTTGAGTGTCCGCCTGCCGATGCAGGGAACATGGGTTCGTGCCCTGGTCCAGGAAGATCCCACATGCAGCAGAGCGGCTAGGCCCGTGAGCCATGGCTGCTGAGCCATGGCCACTGAGCTTGCGCGTCCAGAGCCTGTGCTCTGCAACGGGAGAGGCCACAACAGTGAGAGACCCGCGTATGACAAAAAAAAAAAAAAACCACAATGAGGTATCACCTCACACTGGTCAGAATGGCCATCATCAAAAAATCTACAAACAGTAAATGCTGGAGAGGGTGTAGAGAAAAGGGAACACTCCTACACTGTCTGTGGGAAGGTAAATTGAAACAGCCACTATGGAGAACAGTATGAGGGCTCCTTTAGAAACTAAAAATAGAACTACCATATGATCCAGCAATCCCACGCCTGGGCATATATCTGAAGAAAACCATAATTCTAAAAGATACATGCACTCCAATGTTTCATTGCAGCACTTTACAATAGCCCAGACATGGAAACAACCTAAACGTCCATCAATAGAAAAATGGATAAAGAAGATGTTGTACATATATACAATGGAATATTACTCAGCCATAAAAAAGGAACAAAATTGTGCAATTTGCAGAGATATGGATGGACCTAGAGTCTGTCATACAGAGTGAAGAAAGTCAGAAAGAGAAAAACAAATACCGTATGCTAATGCATATACATGGAATCTGAAAAAAGGGTACTGATGAATCTAGTAGCAGTGCAGGAATAAAGACACAGATGTAAAGAATGGACTTGAGGACACGGTGGGGGTAGGGGAAGGGAATCTGGGATGAAGTGAGAGAGTGGCATTGACATATATACACTACCAAATGTAAAATGGATGGCTAGTGGGAAGATGTTGCATAACATAGGGAGATCAGCTTGATGCTTTGTGACAACCTATAAGGGTGGGATAGGGAGTGTGGGAAGGAGGCTCAAGAGGGAGGGGATATGGGGATATATGTATACATATAACTGAGTCACTTTGCTGTACAGCAGAAACTAACACAACATTGTAAAGCAATTATGCTACAATAAAGATTTTAAAAAAAGGAGAATGAAATAAGTAAGAAGACAATTTCAGTACAGGTAAAGATATTTAAGATATAGATATAAGAATATTGAATTGATAGATGAAAGATTAAAAACATGACTATTTATGTTTGTTTTGAAAACAAACTAGCCAAAATAAGGTCTGCATGCTATAGATACACATCACTTAATATCTGAATATGGACCATTGTACAAAGTTTAATCCCCTTAAATTCATAATAGCTAATACTTGCTAAACTCTGTTCTAAGAGATTACATGTTTCAGTTACTTATTTCTCACAATAATTGAATGAGGTTAGTATTATTATTATCCCCTTTTTGCAAGGGAGGACACTGAAATCTAGAGATATTAGATAACATCCTCCAATAAGGAAGCTAGTGATGGAAGTGGGTTGTGCTTTCTCAGTTTGGGTCAAGATCATATGTACTTAAGAAAAAAAAAAAAGATCATATGTGCTTAATCATTTACCTGTTGCAAAAACAGTAGATGTGTTACACAGGTAGACTGAATGTTTTTGTTAAAAGTGCATTGAAGGCATGATTTAATAAAGTGAATTGTTTGATAAATCCAATTCCATTTGATTAACCTATCCTAAAATATGACAAATACTGCCTTTTTATGAAGGAGACACTTCACAAATCACTTGGTCAGAAATTTGACAAAGCATTCTCAAATTGTATAATAAAGTTTGAAATACTATTTTTTCTAATTAGAAACATTTCTTTAGCTTTTAAAAAATAAGAGTGAGTTCTAAAATCTCCCTAAACATTCTCTGTGTGTGCATCAGTCTTGTAATTTATTCAACTCATAATTCAACACCTACTGGTAATTTGTACTTTGGAAAAATGATTAGAAAGTGTTGGGCATTATCCTGATCCCTATGGAACTGCAAGTCAAAAAAGCGTAACTTTTTCAGAAAGGTGTGAAAGAAAAGGCTCTAGGGAAATTTTGTAGGAGCTAATTAGTTCAGTCTGCCACAATAATGTTGCAACATTTACATTATAAGGCTTCTTTCTGAAAATTAGATGTTAGTTTTGAAGTGTTAATATATTAAAATTCATGCAAATTATCTCAAATAGTCACTATCTAATATGAATTTTCATTTCATTACAACAGTTATAGGTTTAGAGAAATAAATATGAAATGCTGGGTGATCTAAGAAAAAAATTCTTAGGCATGATTAATTGCCAAATTCTTTTATCTGAAAGAATCTCGATGAAACTAATTTCATTAAGATTATTTGTGCTCATTTAAATTGGTGAAATGATATACTGAAATTTAAGTGGGCTAAAGCATAGCAAAGTGTGATACTGAAGTGTTTGTTATAGTTATTCAGGATAAAACAATCACCTCTAAATGTATGCTATTAATTAAAGAATGGAGGAGTCTTCAGAGCATTCATCACAGTGTGCTGCTAAATTTATGTATAGTGTTTTGTCTAAAAATGGCAATTGATAAAACATTGGAAATATTGGATACTTAAAATATATTAATATTTTAAGGTTTGTTGATAATACGATGTGGGAGAGAAAACCCTGGTTTTAGAGTTAGACAAAATTGGCATCAAATCTTTATTCTTCTTCAATGTGTAACAGGAAAGGGAAAAGTAACAGTTATTGCCACTATCTAATTGATAACTTACTATGTTCCAGATGTTTTCCTAAGGGCTTTGCATATAATTTATATACAAAAGAAAGAGGATTTCCAATAATCCTCATGCAAAATTTGGGAAAATAAACCTCACTTTAAGGTGAAAAAACCGTAACAGGAACTCAACAAGAGAGTAATCATATATTAGTTTTCACTTGTTTGTTTCAATATAGTTCATTGTATCCTGAGTTAGACTCAAAGATGTATGTCTACTATTGCAGAAAATGTCCTTTTCTGAATTTCCATTGTTTCATTTCTCTTTTTATGTAGATGCAGCTGGGGATAGAAAGGAATGTGTTTCGAAGGCAGCAAATGCCAAACTTATGTAGGCATACTACATTCTCATTGTTTTAAAAACTCAGAGATTTTTCTAGTTTCTTGGCATTGCAGAAAGCAATTCCTTTGGGATAATTGGATATGATCTTCTAAAGCTTTGTCTTCAAAGATTACTTTTAATGGAAATATTGACTAATAATATTAGTCCCGAAAAATGATACATATAAATGACATTAAAATCTTTAGCTGAAATAGGGGAACACCTCAAAGTCACGATTGCATCTATATGTCAGAGGAATCTGCCTTGTGTGAAGTGCATACACAAAGGATTACTCCAGAACAATTGAGAGAACTGTCCTAGCTATGTATTTCTTAAATGGTAGAAATCATCTGTAATGTGACTTGCTTAGAAGTCAGAGATTGGTCTAAGCATGTGACCTAATTGTTAATGTTAGACACAAGAAATTTGACAAATGGTTCTAGGAATAGAGTTTGTGTATAAAGTTGTCATTTTGAATGAAAAGGTGGTAAATAAAAGAGGATAAAGAACCCTGAGTCACCAGCATAATCTGAGGTAGACAGCTGTTTGGAGTGTGTTCACCTCATTGAGCAATCTGACACAATGGAACCTAGAAGACACTTCCACACACTTAAGCATTTAGTATGGTGGAATATTAAGTTACGCAGAATATTAAGTTATATAATGTGAAAGCGAAGCCATTGGCTTTTTCATAACAGGCTTTAAGAGCTAACTATAAACCCTGGGTAGCAAGAAACTGTCTACGTGTAAAGAATAATAAAGATGTGAGGAGATCAATGGAATGAAAATATGCCTCCTTTTTCACATATCAACAACCAAACACATGAACAAAGCCTTAGCCAGGAGTGTAATTAAGCATATTACTTATATAATAAATTAACATACTGGTCAACATACTGGTATTGAAACAAAGAGTTAAAGGATCCAAATTTCACAAAAGCATTAGAAAAATAACCAATATAATTGTGGAGGCAAATGATCACATTCTTACTAGCCAGACTTGCAGTATAGAAATGACCAAAAAAGGAAACTTATTAGGAGATACAAAGACCATTTAGTTCCTTTGTGGATTATTGTATCAATCATTATAGCTGTACTTTATTATTTTTATATATGGAAAGTAATCCTGGCCAGAGCTCTAGGATTTGCACAAATATATCGTAAGCATAGTTCCTCAAGCAACAATAAGAAATTTAACATCCCACGGTTTGAGGATTTTTTGATCTGATGCTACGAAGTAAAAACACTTCTCATCAGTAAATGAAGGAGTTTGTTGTTGCTGACAACTACAATTTCTTTAAGATGCTTATTGTAATTCTCTTGTGATTACATAGTTAACATGGTAACAGATTTAGTATGTATACATGGCATGATTTTACTACGTGAAGATCTCTGTTGTTATTTAATATTTTTCCAGGTCGATATATCATTATGGAAATTATGTGTATCTATGTAAATGGTCCTTTTGAAACTATCAAGACATTCTTTCATAATTTTGATATTAATATAATGGTTATTTTCACATTCATTGTGAACTCTTCAGTGATCTATTTACCCATAGTACCTCAACAATTTACTTAATGGTTACGTGCTGGAGTTTTTAATTATAAGTAATTGCACTTCATCTAAAATCTTGATTTTATTTTAAGCATCAATTCAGACAGGTTACTGTCTTCCAACATTTCATTTATTTTTATGTAGGAGATATAACTGATAACCTTCCCAAGACTTTTTACCTGATTAGAATCTTCTAATTTGTACATGTATACTACTACTTGTTCATTGTTTATTACCCCTGCTATGACCTCACTATCTACCATATTCTTAGATATTTTAGATCACCATTATCTTCATTCCTTTATCGTTGACTTTCTTATGTATCTTATTTACTTACTCTAAAAAACTCCACATCTGGCTAAGTTCTTCTTTTTTTTTTAACATGAAGTCTGAACTCTGGTACCTGAACACAACTTGGAATAAAATCTATCCATATTCATTGGTTTTACTTTAAATATATGATCACACATTTCAAGGGATTCTCTGCTGAAGTCTAACATCAATTTACTTAATAAACTTAATTTTCCAGTCTCTGAAATGAATATTTTACACTTTGTTCACTATACTTAAACCTCCATATACCCTTCCTACCTCAATATTTTCATAATATCTTTGCTTATTTCCTGACTAAAATAGAAGCAATTGTACGATAACTATCTAGTCATACCATCGCCAAAATACAAACTTATTGGTATCATTATTTATATAATACTCATTTTCCTCCTATTGAGTAGATAATCTACCCTGTCTCCTTTCTAAGGCCAAATTTTACACATGTTCACCGAATCTCAATATCACGTATCACAGACTTCATTCTAAAAATTATTTCACTGTTTCGTATATCACACAATTTTCCTTCCTTTCTGTGTTTTTTGTCATCAGCAAAGAAATGTATTTTAATATGTTGCTGTTGCATCCAAAACTAAAACAAAGCCCATAAGATTATATCTCACTTCAGCTACTACTCTATTCTTCTGCTCTTTTTATAAGCAACTCAATACAAAGTACTGTCAATAATCACCACTCCATTTTTTTCCTACAAAATTCTCTTTTAATCCCTCCAAACAAGACTCATAGTAACACTCTGTCTACATCTGTAGTGGCTCTCCTCTTCTTAAATAAATTCATTTTTCTCTCAGCAGCATGTGATCCAAGTGACACTTCCTCCATCTTGGGAAACATTATTTCCATGGATGATAGGATACTACACCCTTCTATTTTTCTGTCAGTTTCACTGGCAGCTTTTATATAATCCATCATATTTTTATCTGGCTTATCATTTTTCACTCCAAAACTGGATTCTCAGAATTTTTTCTTGCCCCTATGTATCAGTTTTCCTCAAGATCACTCTCAGATGCAATGATTCACTAGAATAATTCACACAACTCAGAAAAGCTATTATACTCATGATTATGTTTTCTTACAGCAAAAGGATACAGATTCACATCTGCAAAGACCAAAGGCTCATAGGGTGAAATCCAAGCACAAGATTCCAGATGTCTATTCCAAGTATCGTCCTACAGATAGTGCTTAATTCTCCTAGCAACAATGTGTAATAATATGTATGAGTATGGCTATCCAGGGAGAAGCTCACCTGAGCCTTGGTGTCCAGGATTTTTATTGGGGGGTAGTCATGTAGGCATGGACTGCTGGTGTAACTGACTTTAGTTACTCAGTCTCCAGTTTCTCCAGGGGTCAGACGGATACAGCATGACCCAAGGCTACCATAAATGACAGAGTAAACTGGCTGACAAAACCCCACACATACAAAGACACTCTTGTCATACAAGATATTTCAAGTGCTTAGAGGTTAAAACCCAGGAGCTGGTCAAGGGCTACTTTTTTCTTTGTAATGTGCAGGGTTTAAACATTCTAAGTCTGCTGAATTAACTCTTAATTGTACAACTATTTTCTATCTACACTCACTTTCTTGCTTCCCCATACAATTCCATGGCTTAAAAACTGTGTATATGCTAAGTAAGAACAAGCTCTATTCCAGACATCTCCACTAAACTCCAAATAGACATATATAGACTATTAATTACTGAAGATTTAGTGATCAGCTCTAATTTTTCTCCAAGTTTTTAGCTCTGATATTCACACTCTTGCTATAGCCTTGTTATTAATATAATATAGCTCTCCACTTCTTGGCTTTGGGCTTGCTTAATGTGTCTTCCTTTGGTCAGTGCAATGGCATGAAAGTGATGGTGTACCCGTTCTGAGCTTAGGCCTTACTCCCCTTGCACCTTTGTTATTTACCACAAGAATGTGCTTTGGATTAAACTTCTGGTATCAGACACAATCAACTGGGCCTATTTAGCCCATAGGCCTACAGTGAAAATCAGTCACTTCACACTCTGAAGTCTAAAGCAGAACCTCTTAGCTTAGCCCAGCCTAGATCAGTTGAACCCAAGCATATCCACTAAACCACAAGATACATAAATACTGTATTAAGCCTCTGAGTTTTGAATGGTTTGTTTCTCAGAATTATTGTGAAAATAGTTGTCAAATACATTATTTATCATCTCTACTGGGAAGTAAATATGAAACTAATAACCAGTTTTACCGACATCTAAAAGGTCAATGCTATTTTGATGCCAAGAATAAGCAGTTTCTTAGCTCTCTAGTTACTCAGAATTCCTTATCTGTAAATTAAGACAACAGTAAAACCTATCTCAGATGTCTTGTGAGAATCACATATGAATTAATGTAAAGTTCATAGTATATTGTTCATCATTCATAATGATGAATATATCTTATTTCGAAATCATTTTTGTCAATGCTTTGTAATCTCAAGTTAAAGTTTAGTTTATCTCATTTATTTTTAATTTATTTTATTCTTTAATTGAATATAGTTGATTCACAATGTTTCAGGTGCACAGCAAAGTGAGTTAGTTTTATATATATATATATATATATATATATATATATATATAAATCTACGCACACACGTATATATATTCGAGAGCAGAATTCTAGCTTCCCTTCTCCAACCTCTTCATCTTCAATAAAATGTGAAAATCTACAAAAATTAACACTTCAGTAAATAAGGCCATGATATATTCAATTTATGAAGCCCAAAACTTAAAAGTCAGATTCCTTTCTTACCATCAATGCTAACATATCTTTAATCCAAGACAACTTCATCTATTATCAGGAATATTTCAATAGCTTCCAAACAGGTTTCCCTAATTTCTGCAGTCCTCTCCACCACTGCAGTGCCTCCACCTCAGAATTCAGTATCACATTCAAACATATCAGTCAAAAAATACCACAACTATACACAAAATCCTCTAGTGGTCACCCTTATCATTCAAAATAAAATCTAAGGTCTTTACATAGAATTCTAAGCTCTATGTTAGCTGGATTCCCTTTACACTCATTCTAAAGGGGAATAGGTGAGACAGATGTTAAACATGCAAATCATTACATAATATCTTAAAATAAAGGCAGGTAGTGATAAATGATACATAGATAAATATAGAAGGTAAGGAAATATGGCCCATGTGGTGGAGATGAAGAGCTATTTACTGATAGATAGGATGGGCAAGGAAGACTTTCCTCAAAACTTGCTGATTGACAAAATATTCAAATAATATGAAGAACAAGAAAGAAACTAGAAAATACTAATGCCTAAAGTCACAGTAACATTGACTGAGACCGCAGGATAACCTGTAACTGGAACAGGCAAAATAACCTGTAGTTACAACACAGTGAGGAATCAGAGCAGTGATAGGTGATTATGTGAAAGGTGATCAGGCTAAATTATACCCTGGTCAGTTAAATTCAACTTTCTACTCACTTCATGCCTGCAACCTTGCAACTTGCAGAATCTGGAAAAAATCTGCAGCAATGCTGACTGCCTCAATTTAAAGTAATTATCATTAACCTCAAATGTGTCCCAGATGCTACCTGCCAATCTCACAATATTGTCGTAGCACATTCACTCTTTCACCCTCCTGGTCATTAATTTCATAGCCTTTTATCTCTTGTCAAGTTCACAGTATCTCCTTCCTTATTCTAACTCTCAGCTCCTGAACTTGCTTTAGATTTCAGAAAATTGAAACTGTAAGAAGAAAACTTCCATAAGTCCTATTGTTGTATCTACCTAAATACTTGCATCTGTGCTCATACTCTTTGTAGGCACTCTTATTACTATAGGTGGACAATTCTTTTTTACAACAAAAGCCCACCTCTCCACTAGTATACTAGTTCCAGTAACTTCCCACCACCCCCAATCTAATCAAAGATAACTATATAACAATTTCTTGTCTTATTCTGAATCAGTCAATGTTTTCTTCTTGTTTGGATATTTTGCATCATCCTACAAACACATTTAACACCATCACTCGACCCCTCTTCCTTTCTAGGTATCACCAACATTTATTTCATTATCTTTTTAGAAAGTCTCAGATTTTCTCCAAAACCTCTGCCCACATTCTCTCTTCAACCTACTTCCTCCAGACTTTTAAGTCCTATACCACACTAAAACTGCCACTAATTAAATCACAAGTGATCCTGCTCTTGCTAAACCCAGCGGTTAAAACCTAGCCTTTATTTTATTTGACTGATTGGCAGTACATGGCCCAGATGCTTATTCTTTCTTTCCTGAAACATATTCTGACCTTATCTTCAAAAAAAAACACAGTACTAATTGCTCTCCTCCCTGCCTATTTCTTCCTAACCTCCTTTCTTGGTTCCTCGTCATCTTGCCCATCTCTAACCATGGAGTTCTCTAGGATTCATTCTTGGTTCTCTCCACTTATTTACTGAATTCATCCATTTTCATGTTTTTAAATGATGTAATTATACTAATCTCCCTCATATTTATATTCTGACCACTCCCTGAACTCCAGGTTCAAATGTTCGATAGCCTACATGGTATTTCCACCTGTAACTCTACTTAACATATCAAAACGTGAAATGTGGTTCTTTCCCCTATAGTCAGCTCTCCCAGTTCTTTTCTCTATCATAATAATGATAACCCCATTCCACAATGTTTTTAGGACAAAAACTTCACAGACTCAGTTGACTTATTTCTTTCACAGCTTATATTTGATCCATCAGCAAACATTATAAGCTTTACCTTCAAAATATTTTTAGAATATTCAATGAACCCATTTCCACTACAGCCATTGTTACTATCTGGAAAAAGGAACATAAAATCTTTCTTAAATTACTGCAATATTTTCCTAAATGATTCCCCTGCTTTGAACCTTGTGGGTTTTTTTCAGTCAATTCTCAACATAATACCTAGATTAATCCAAATAAAATGGTCTGATCAAGAATATGAAAAATAATATATATGTATAACTGAGTCACTTTGCTCTACAGCAGAAATTAAACACAGCATTGTAAATCAACTAAACTTCAATAAAATTACAAAAAAACCCAATCTGATCAAGACAGTCTTTGGCTCAGAACACACCAATGGCTTTCCTTCCCACTCATAGTAAAAAACAAAGTCTAAGCATTAATTTAGAAGGGCCTGAATGGTTCTCCTACCCTCTTAATTCTTGAAATGTATCTCCCTTTAATTTTTATTCTTGTTGTTTTGTTTTGCTTTTAATTTTATTGAAGTATAGTTGACTTACAATCTCGTGTTAGTTTCAGGTGTACAGCACAGTGATTGTTTCATATATATATATATATATATATATATTCTTTTTCAGAGTCTTTTCCCTTGTAGGTCATTACAAAATACTGAGAATAGTTCCCTGTGCTATTATACAGTAGGTCCTTGTTAGTTATCTATTTTATATATCGTAGTGTGTATGTGTTAATCCCAACCTCCTAATTTATCCCCACCCTTTCCTTTTGGTAACCGTAAATTTGTTTTCTATGTCTGTGGGTCTCTTTCTGTTTTGTATATAAGTTCATTTGTTTCTTTTCTTTTTAGATTCCACATATCAGTGATATCATATGATATTTGTGTTTCTCTGTCCGGCTTACTTCACTTAGTATGATATTCTCTAGGTCCATCCATGTTACTGCAAATGACATTACTTCATTCTTTTTTATGGCTGAGTAATATTATATTGTGTATATGTGTGTGTGTGTATATATATATATATATATATACACACACACACACACACCACATCTTCTAAAAACAGAGTTACCATATTATCCTGTAATCCCACTCCTGGGCATATATCTAGAGAAAGCTGTAATTCAGAAAGATACACGCACCCCAATGTTCAAAGCAGCACTATTTACAATAACCAAGACATAGAAGCAACCTGAATATCCAATGACAGATGAATAAAGAAGATATGATATATCTATATCTATACACAATGGAATATATACTCTCCCTTTACCTTCTTTTTTAATCACACTGCTCCAGCCACACCAGAGTCACCTTGACCTCGAGAATTTTGAATTTGCATTTCCCCTTGACTAGAAGCTCATCCACTGATTTTCACATGTATCTGTCCCTTGACTCTTTCAGGTCTATACTGACATATCACCTTCTCTATGTCACTTTTCCTGACTATATTCATTTTCTGGAGCTGTCATAACAAATTTCTACAAGCTGGGTGACGTAAGTTCTCTTACAGTTCTGGAGGCTAGAAGTCTGAAATCAAGGAACTAATCAAGGGTTCATTTTTCCTGAGAGTACAAAGGGAGAATCTCTTCATGTGCCTCTCTTAGTTTATGATGACAGCCAGTAATCCTTGGCATTCCTCAGCTTATAGATGTATCACTCCAATCAGAGCCTCCAGCTTCACACAACATCTTCCCAGTGTCTCTGTTCTTTCCATAGCTGTATTCCCTCTGTGTCTTTTCCCTCTTACAAGGACACAGTCATATTGGCTTAAGGGTCCACTCTAGTCCTGTATGACCTCATTTAAAATAATTACAGCTGCAACAAACCCATTTCCAAATAAGGTCACTTTCTGAGCTACTGAGGATTGGACTTTGACTTTTTATTTATTTACTTATTTGTTTGTTTGTTTGTTTTTGGTGGACACAATTCAACCCATGACACTGACCATCCACCTAGAATTGCACTTGGCTTTTTCTATTCCTTTTCCTCGTTTATTTTTCTCTGTGATATATGCCACCATCTTTCATTCTATATATTTCAGTAATATTTAAATGTTTATTATCTGTTTCCTCCCGCTAACTTTTAAGCTCATTCAGGGAAGAAGTTTTGATTTATTTTGTTCCATGTCCTGTCAGTGCTAAAAATGGAATGTAGTTGTAGATTCATCATAAATATTTGTTTAATGAATTGACTAATGAAATTTAAAACGATTAATGAAGGAATGAGTCCCTGGACTATACCATACTTTATTCTAAGCAGTGGAAATATAATAAAGAACAAATCATATGCAGTTTTATCTCTTTCTAACACTGGAATATATTAAATATAAGTACATAAATCTTCACCTTCTCAAGCACAGGTTGACACCATCAATGCTTTTTCACAAACAACGTGAACAATAGTCACATAAAATTAAAAATTTGTAGTATTTATTATTCACATTTAAGAAGACACTACCTTGCATAAAATTTGTGCTTACAGTATAGTATTTATTATGTATTAAACCACAGTTTATATTCATTTCTCTGATATGTGTCTGGTAACATGGATGCATCAACCCTAATAAAAAAAATCACTTGGTACTAATTCTTACTCCACAGTCTCCCAAGTTCCATGCGAGTAACGGAAGCACTAAAACTGAGAGTAGCATGTAATATAATTTTATTTTGACATCATTGTCCATTTTGTTTTGCAGGTTTGCTCTTTCACAGACATTCATGATGTTAATGCAATTTTTATTGCTCTGTCTTAGTCCTGTGGAATTCTAAAGAGGACCTGGACCTATATATCACGTGTTTGCTTAGAAGCAAAAAAAAAAAAAAAGTTTGATTTAATGATAAATTTCATTATTTATCAAAGTCATCTGAAAACTATTCAAAAATAGTCCATTTTCATTCCCTATCACTTTTATGGCTTCACGACAGTAAGAGATATTAAATTTGGACATTGGCTTTTTAAATTACACCATTGTGCAATGTAAAAATAGAAAATTAGAAAAGAAAAAAAGAGTCATAGATAACTTGAAATCATTAGACACACAGTTGCAGATCTGTACTTCCCCACTTTTAAAGTGATAACAATACAACAGATTTAGATGAAGATTTTCCCTTGGAATATTTTGACTTCATCTTACTCATCTTACTGGACACAAATATGTACAGTAGAATGTGTTCCTTAATATAAATAAGCCAGATAAAATGTAGTGTAATGAAGGTCACACTTTCAGAGACAGATATGATCTGAACTCTCTTTCCTCTTTTTACTCCTATGTACTTGGGCATATCACTTAACCTTTCTGGGATTTGGTTCCCTCATCAATTCCTAAAAGGTAAAGCTAATTGTGGATATGTGGATGTGGAGCTATGGATTTAGCTGTTAATGAGTGTCAGTATGTGCCACATTCTGAAATCAATATATACTTACATAATGACTCTGGTAAAAATAAAAATTTCATATATCTACACACAAATGTACATACATCTTTCTCTCTCCCTCTCTCTATATATTTATTTATTTAAAATTTTTATCATGAGTATAGTTAAAAAGCCAAAGAGTCCTAAAAATCTTTTAAAAGAAAATGACAGTTATTTTCCCACTCTTTACCATTCCTCAATCTCTGCTTCCCAGAAGCTGTCACTTTTATTTCTTTCACTGTTTCTTTTGGCATTTATCTCCATGTCTCTTAAGAATGTGCTTATATTGGGAATTCCCTGGAGGTCCAGTGGTTAGGACTCTGTGCCTTCACTGCCTGCTGCCCAGGTTCAAGCCCTGGTTGGGGAACTAAGATCCTGCAAGCCCTGTGGTGTGGCCGAAAAAAAAAAAAAAAAGAATGTGCTTATATCTTAATGCATTGAGTTTTTGGTGTTACATGTTATCTACTGTTTTCTTCCTGTGGAAAGCCATAGTTTATCTTCGTCACACTCTACCAGTCTCCACCTCTACCTGCAATATAAACATTCATGCTCACTTCTCCTTTCACAATCTGCACAATTACTTTGAGTTTCATATTTATTGTATTTATATGATTATGACTACGTAACATTTCTCACGGTTGGCTAATATAATGCTGAATAAATACAGGTATTGCTTTGTATAGTTTTTATTTGCCCAGGAGTTAGTAATTGCCTCGTTGGCCTTATTTAATTTTCTATATACCCATTCTGTATTCATTCATGAACTAACTTTCAGAATTTTAAATCTCTTCTGAATACATTCATAAAGATCAGGGATTTACCTTTTTTGGGGGTGTGGGGAGACACATCTCTTGGAACCTTCCATTCTACTCCTCAAATATACACTAGTCGCTTTTTGGCCCAATTGTACAGCAGCACTTCTCTATTGTGGTGTGTTTCATTTCTCTTATCTCCTGTCTTTTTCTTTCTTGGTTTATTCCTTAAATTATTTTAGAAAAAATTTTTTAGAGTTATCTTAGAAATAACTACCTTGCAGACTTTTGAATATTTGTGTTCCTTTGCTTCTAGGCTTCAGTGTTGTTTCTAAGAAATCATATGTCACTCTGATTCTCAACCTATTTTATATGACTTTTAATTCTCTTAATAGTTTCTCTCTCTCTTTTTAAAGTTTTTTCTATCACAATGTTTCTAAAATTTGATGATGATACGATTTTCTATAAATCACTTAAAATTGGAAACTCATGGCCTTCAGTTAAGTTAAATTTTATATATTACTTTTATATTCTAAAATTTTCTCATTTCTTTTTTGACTCTTTCTAGCCCATATTATTTGGATATTGGCACTTTGATCTAATCTGTTAATTTTATTTGGTTTATTTTTTACTTTCTGGAAAGTATTCTCAATTTTTAATTTCTAATTTCTTTTGAAATTTGAAACTTCTTCCAAACTTTTTGTTAATTTTTCTTTTCTACTATCATAGCTTTCAATACTTTTTCCTAATTTTAATATATATATAAATTATAAATTAATTAATATATTATTAGTTATATTAATAATTTATAATTAATATAAAATATATCAATTGCTTATTTATGTATTTTTGTTTTGTGAATAGATAAATGTTTGCAATAGAAATTACAATTCTGACAGGCAAATGCCTGATATTGATTAAATCCTAGAGCAATCTTCCAGCAGGCAGTGGGCTGCATGTTCTACGGAGGAACATTCTCCAGTGCTCATTCCTCATAGTTCAATAGAAAAAGAAGAACTTTCAGAAAGGAGAATGTAGGTGCCACAAAAGACATTTTCAAGTCACTTTCTGACAAATAATAGAAGCAGTCTCTAACCAAGTATCCTATTTTACTACCAGGATATAACCACTTGGAATCAGTGCCTAGCAAGATTTCATTTTGACAAAGAACAAGTCGCCACTGAATTCTTCCTTTTTTTTTTCTTTCTTTTATTTTCCTGAGTGGAAGTTTTTTGTGTGATTATCTTCTTTCTTTTTACTGTTCCTTATTGATTGTGAATGTGTGCTGGAGATTGCAGTAATAGTTATTTGTTAATAGATCGTTAGATTAGTGAGCCATGTCAGACCTTTTGGGAAACACTGTGCAGGGCTCAAAGATCCTGAATATTGAACTGGATGCATAAGTTTTTTGGGATCTTTGGCGTCTTTAGTAAGGAAGGAGTGAATTTCATGTATGGGAAGAAGGGTGTACACGAAAACTTGGGTGGCCAGAGGAAGGCCTCTGCCAATTTAGTGACTGGATTTCCTAGCCTTCCTTTAAGACTCACGTGTTCATGTGACTAAATTGGTGTTAATAAGATGCGAATGGAAAGAAGGGTGTAATTTCTGGATTGTTTCATTTAAAACAAGCCACTTGCACTATATTTTTGTTTTACTCTTCCTCTGAGTAAGAAAATGGATATAAAAATGAACATTTATCAAGAGTTGGCTGGATTTCATTTGAACAGCTTCTAAAAACAAGGAAAAACTTTATATAATTTTGGAATATATACAAATTATGATAAGATTTTTTTAAAGTTTGATATGTTTATCACAAATGTCAGACTACACTGGTGACTAGCACAATGGTAGAGAGAAATGTACAATGGGGGAGGGAACATGAAGAGGGATTCTAAGGAACCACATTCTATTACTTAGTCATGTTGAAGTAAAATGAGTGTTTTTAACTGCTTTTTAAAGTGAACACATATTTTACACTCTCTTTTGTGAATTATTTTGCTATAAGAAGAAAACATAGTTTGATTTTCATCATCATAAGATGTTTTATAGTGAACACATATTATACCTATTTATCTATTGTACATGTGTACAATGTTTGACATAAGATGATATAAGATGTGTATGAATATAACACACATATAATATACAGCACGAAATTTACTGTGCCAGTTAGAAAGGCTAATGGAGCAAACATTAATTGGAAAAGTTCTTAAAAGGCAGTTGCATTACTTTAAAAATTCAATCCTCTGAAGCTTCAATGAAGTTTGTATAAATTAGTTTGAATCTTGCAAAGAGAGCTCCTCCTGTGAGTCACAGTGGTCTCTCATGTAACACAGGTAGGGAAGTACCTGGGGAATAAAAAAGGCACTGTGATTAGAGATTTCTTTTAACCTGGGGAAAATACAATTATGAAAAGCCCTGTAGAAAATCTTTCCAAAACCCAGTGAAAGCCGTAACACTCTCTGAACACATGGAGAGGCATTTTGCTTCCCTTCACTTAAAGTGCATGACAGTCAGAATCTGATTCTGAGAGAGACTTGATTTTTGTTTGTCTCAGCAAGCAATTTAATTATAACACAATGTTTGGCTGAAAAGGGTCTGTTTTTATGCAGCTGTGGCCTTCTCTCATTTATGGATGTTTAACTGTAGTATTTACTTTTATTTCTTTGTTCACAACATATACCATTTTTATGAGTCATATTCCATTGTGTTTTATAATGTAAGGTTTCTTTATCTTAAAAGGGCAGCTAACTTCAGTTTACAAGACCACATTAAATAAGTTGCTTTTTTGTTCACAAAATCATCTCTTTGTAATGATTATATTATTAAATTTTTTTTATGATTATGTCACAAAACATTTCTATATGTGAGGTATCTAGGATAGTTTAAGACAGAACAGATTGGAGAGAAGGAAATTAATATTTATCTTAAATCACTTATATCTCATCCAAAATAATTAATTTAATTTAATTAATTTAATTAATTTATTATTAATTTAATTAATTAATTTAATTCTCCTCCAGTCTAGAGGGGAGTGATCACTGAGGATGCTTACCTTCAGGTTGCATCTCATGCTATAATCATTTTAACTTTGAGAGCCCTAACTAGGCTGATTATTTTCTGGAAAAAAAAAATACACAAATTAATTTTTTTTTTTTTTTTTTTTTGCGGTACGCGGGCCTCTCACTGTTGTGGCCTCTCCCGTTGCGGCACACAGGCTCAGCAGCCATGGCTCACGGGCCCAGCCGCTCCGCGGCACGTGGGATCTTCCCAGACCGGGGCACGAACCCGCGTCCCCTGCATCAGCAGGAGGACTCTCAACCACTGCGCCACCAGAGAAGCCCCACAAATTAATTTGTCTGGATAACATCTAGAGTCTAGATTAGAGTCATAAGAAAACTAACCTGAAATTTTGATTAAGTCAAAAATTGATATTGGATACATGTGGGGAAATTTAAATTAATTTCATTATTTCTACGTTTCCTAAATATTTTGAGTAGCACATAGAAACCTGAGTAAGCCAGTTATTGGATGATTTGTGGTTTTCTGAAGAAGCAAATTGATAAAGATTTTCTTTCTTATAGATATCCATGTAATATTTTAAAGTACAGAGGTTTAATTGACCTCAGCTCCCTCTTTACCTACTCATCCTCTCTTGCACTCTATATCCTAGAAAATGAATAAAGGGATTATAAACAAAATGACAGAACCTTCCAATACGACTAAAAACTAGGGAATGCAGATAGGATGAGTTTGATGGAAGACATGAGGACAGATTTGTAATTACCCCCTCTGAGAATCAGTAATGTTAATAGACAGGAAAAGAAGAAAATGCCATAAGTCAAGTAATACCCATAATATAGAAAACAAGGTCTGCTAATGAGGATATTTGGGACACTTGGAGGAAAATACCCCACTCGTATGCCATTTTACTACTAGAAATCAGCCACAATTGAAATGCTGGAAATAGGAAGCCTTGGGGATTAATTAAGGAGTCCACTACAGAGCTGACTCCATCCCAGTCTTCATCCCCCAATTTCCAGGCTACTGTATCATTGATATATTAATATAAATTTATAGCAATTGGCAGAGCATTATAAATTTTAGAGGAAGATTTCCAGAATTACTAAAGTGAAAAGTAATGAAAGCAAAGGAAATCCACTCATCCCATGGGCCAGCTAACATCAGGCCAACACTGATTATTTTTTTTCTGATTCAAGGTATAATAAACAAACAAACAAAAACAAAGCTAAGACTGATGAGAGGAAACTACAGCCAAAAAAATAGTGAGAATATAGAATATCCTTCAGAGTAATGTTTCCTTGGAGACTCAGAGTAACGTTAAAGGAGAGAAATATTTTGCCTAGAAGAATTATTATTACTACCTTGATCATCTAGAGCCTCCAAGCATTAGGTAACACTCCATTTCCAACCTCATCTGAAGGAAAATTCTTCCTTATGAATATATTAACTTTACTTACACCATTCCATTTGCTCACCTCACTCACTCATCATGAGGACTTACAAATGTGGTAGGAAGAGACTTTTACATCCTGATTTGTTCAGAGACTTTGCCTTAATCAATCATGACATAAATAGAACCATAGCATCATCAGTTTCCAGGAAAACAAAATAAAATTTAGTGTACACTGAGGGTAAAAACTCTTCACAAAACAGAACTCTGTATGTATACCTTTAACTTAAAATTTATCTACCTAAAACAAATATTAAACTCAATGTTGAAACACAAGAATCAGAGTGTCTGGGGGTTTCTCTGAGGGCCAACATCGTCATAGGGAGAGGGAGGTGAATAAACTAAATAAGGTGTGTTTTAGACCCATGTATAATAGTAGAGTTCTCTACCCTAATGTTCACCCCACATTCTAAATTCATATGAAGTAGCACAAAGTCAGGTTTAGGAATTCACCTCTCTCCTCAGACGTGAATGACTATGTAATGATGTAATACATACCAGACATGATACCCGCACAGGAAGAAAGCAGATTATCTGAAGAGTACAAGCACCATGAAGAAAGATAACAAACTAAACAACTGAATTTATTAACAGGGCAAACAATAACTTTTTATAAAAACGTAACAAATATGCCCAGAAAGGATGAGATTACAAACTTGCAACAGGAACAAGCACTTGGGACAGAACCAATTTAAATTAATGTGTATAAAATTTTAATTGCTGAAATAAAGATTTCAATAAATGTGTTAGATAGAAAGTGGATATGGTCATCAGATGGAATTAAAGAACTGGATGATGAGGTAAGGGAACAATCCCAAAATAAATGACTTAGAAATGTCAGCATAAATCTTATGAGTCACCAAATAAGAGAAAAAATAAAGGAGGATGGAAATATTTAATGATACAATAACTAGAATTTCCAAGAATTAAACATGGAAATGACAAGCAGGATATATAAGGGCAAAGCAAATGCACATACATGTACATACACACACAAACACACAATTAGAAATATTATTTTTAAATTTCAGAACCTCAAGGAAAACATCCCAGAAACAATCCCAGAACCACCAGAAGAGAAAAAATGTTTACTGAAAAGATATAGAAATCACACTGACTTCAAATTTCTCCCCAGATGATACTTCAAAGCACTTAAAAATATTGATAGTTTTTTAATCACTGAGCATCACATTTTACATACAAGTAAAGTATCATTTGAATATCTTAGCCAATTCAACAGGTTCTCAGAAATATAAGTCTCAGAAAGTTTATTACTCAGTGGTATTCTTTGGCAGCGTTCACAGTAGAAGTACATCTGCAAGAATAGAAATAACTCCAAGTAGAAGAACAATGATATTGAAAGTGAAGATGAGTAAATAACTCAAGAAATTTCATTGTCTAAATAAGTAGTGCCAAAAATGCTAGTATTAAGAGAATAGTTGTCAGGGGTCAATAGTGGATCCTCAGTAACTTCCCTTGTTTGGGATGAGGCTATGCGGTTGGTCCTTGAACAACATGGGGGATAGGGGTGCTAACCTCCTTGAAGTTGAAAATCTGTATATAATTTATAGTCAGCCCTCCATATATATATACGTGGTTCTTCTGTATCCGCAGCTCTGCATCTGTAGGACAATTGTATTTACTATTGAAAAATAATCCATGTATAAGTGGACCTGCTCAGTTCAAACCCGTGTTGTTCTAGGACCAACTGTAGTTAATTATAAGTATTAGAAATCTAAACTAACATGTAAATATAAATAATGGGTAGTAATAAACTAATGACTAATGAAGAATAAAAGTAAATGTATAAATAGCAGAGAAAATATAAGTGATCCAAGGACAGTTAAGGAGAAAACACAAAATCAAAAAGAATATAAAATAAATGTAAAACAAAAAAGTAAGTTAACAGAGAATACCTCTAAAATAACAGTAATTGCAATACACATACATGAATTAAACTTGTTATGAAAAGACAAATTCCAAATTATATTAAAAATAAACAAAGATCAAGCAATCTGTTGTCTTTATTTCTGTGAAAATACAAAATATTAATTATATTAGCATGGATGGAATCAATATATATATATTTCCTTTTATGTGGTATGTCAGTAAAAGTAAACCTGAAATAGCTTGTAAATTTTTTTAATATCAGGCTTAATATAATTTAAATATAATTTTAAAGCTAAAGACAGAATAAGTAATGAAGAGATGTGCTATATACTAATAAAAGATATTGTCAAGAACAGATAATAACTGCATTAGAGCCAATTACCAAAATGTCTCTCCAGTATCCTCTTTAAATATTTTTCTCTCATGCTGAATATTTTAGTCATATTATGTCTATTATCTATTAATAAGCCCACTGGAAAGTTTAAAAAACACAAAAGTGAAAAAAAAAAAGGAATCAACATCACTATTGGTAAAAGAGAAGGGCAACATCAATGGATCAGATCTTTGAGGATCTTCTTACTCTGGTGAAGATGGTAGCCAATAGAAGAAAATTAAAATTAGCTTTTTGATCATAACAAGGAGAGGTTCATGAGAAATGAAAATTTTCAATTAAGTCAAGAAATTATTTTAGGAATACTCACTAATGAAAATTGTTTCGCTAAATACCAGAAAAAATAAGAAATGTCAACTTGTTTACAAAGTATCTTCAACGAATATGATGTGTGACAGATTCAAACCATCAATCACCAAGATAAGGGAACAGCAGGAAGCCAATTCAGGGGCATTCTGAAAGCCAATCAGCAGATTACAGAATGTGCCCAAAGTAAGTACCAGAATCATGAAAACAATAGTCAGTGTGGCTTTTTTTGGAGTGATGTGATAAAGGGTTTTAGAAAAGCCACAGAAAAGACATGGGTTATCTCTTTATAAATCTAGTTTAAAACTACTGGTTGGGAAGTGGCTGAAAAAGAGAAGTCATATGAATAAGCCAGAGACAGTTATTGAAAGAAAAATTAGGTAATAATATATATTCTCAAGAATGCAAGCATGTGCTATCCCTGGGGTGGGCTGGGGGTGGGGAAGCTACTTATATTGAATTTCAGCCAATAATAGAGGCTTTTCAGTAAAACAACTGGTGGTGAATCCAATTTAATATAAAAATAAAAGTCATGGTTAAATATAAGAATATAAATATTAATCTTGAAAATATAAAAGTAACAAGTAATAAAACCTGGAGAAGTATGCTGGAGGAGTGGAGGTATAGAAATGTGTAAAATCCCTATGTTTGTTATCCTTATTATTGGACTATATAATTTGTAGTGACTTCAACTTTATAAGAGAAAACTTTAAAGGAATGATTTTAGAATAAGCATCTATAGGAAAGAAGCATTTATTGAAAGGCTAGCAACTTTCTCATTTTTACTTCAGATTGATTTTCTTCAGCAAAATTCAACTAAAGTAAAACTTGTTATACTTTATTAAAGTAAGCTATAGTATGATCCATTTTTAATGATTTATATGTATATACCTGTTAAAAGTAATTCAACAAATATTGGGTGGGGCAAAAACTGCCTTGGGTTTTTTAAGTAAAAAATAAAAGACACATTTTTCATTTTTACCAAGAACTTTATTGAACAACGTATTCACCCTTTTGTTCCACTACCTTCTGCCATTTTTCAGGCAACTTCATAATTACATCTTCCCAAAACTTTTTATCTTTTTGAGCAGAGAACTGTTCCAGGTGCCTTTTACAGTCTTCCAGGGATTTGAAATTTTTTCCGTTAAGAGATTTTGTAAAGACGAAATAAATGGAGATCCGAAGGTGCAATGTCTGGTGAATACGGTGGATGAATCAGAACTTCCGGCCAAGCTGTTGACAGCTTTTGCCTGGTCATCAAAGAAACATGTGGTCTTGCATTATCCTGATGGAAGATTATGCGTTTTCTGTTGACTAATTCTGGACGCTTTTCACCGAGTGCCGTTTTCAGTTAGTCTAATTGGGAGCAGTACTTGTTGGAATTAATCGTTTCGTTTTCCGGAAGGAGCTCATAATAGAGGACTCCCTTCGAATCCCACCATATACACAACATCACCTTCTTTGGATGAAGACTGGCCTTTGGTGTGATTGGTGGTTGTTCATTTCACTTGCACCATGATCTCTTCCATTCCACATTGTTGTAGAGTGTCCACTTTTCATCACCTATCACAATTTGTTTTAAAAACAGAACGTTTTCATTACATTTCAGTAGAGAATCACATGCAGAAATATGGTCAAGAAGGTTTTCTTTTTTGCTAAACTTACGTGGAACCCAAACATCAAAGCAATTCAACATAACCAAGCTGGTGCAAATGATTTTCAACGCTTGACTTGGGTATTTTGAGTATGTCAGCTATCTTCCACTTGGTATAACATTGATTGTTCTCAGTTATTGTTTCCATTTGATCACTATCAACTTCAACTGGTCTACCTGACTGTGGAGCACCATCCAGCGAGAAATCTCCAGCACGAAACTTTGCAAACCACTTTTGAAACGTTTGACCTGTCACAGCACCTTCTCCATATACTGCACAAATATTTTTATGCATTTCAGTTGCAGTTTTACCTTTCTTGAAATAATAAAGCATAATATGCTGAAAATGTTGTTTTTTCCTTCCATCTTCAATATTAAATGGCTACACAAAAATTCAACAGTTTTGATAAGTCTTTTTTTAAATGCACACTGATGTGACAGCTGTCACACACAATCTAACAAAATTGTTTTGAATGAAGTTAAAGACAACTAAGTGCTACTAGAGCCATCTTATGGAAAAAACTGAACTAACATTTTGACCCACCCAATATATACTGAATACTGTTAGGAGCCCACATCTTTTATAGGTACTGAAGGCATAACAGTGAATAAAATGAACAAAAGTCATTGCTTTTACAAAGTTATGCTTAGTTGAAGTAGCAAGAGGCAAAATATGCACAAAACAAGTTGTACATTTAACAGTATGTATAAAATAGAAGGTGATGAGTATTATATAGAAGAAGCAGAAAGGAAGGAGGCTCAGGCCAGGGAAAATGGAAAGTTTAGATACAATAAATAAGGTAGGCCAGACCAGTTGGTGCCTGTTCAGAGTCAAGAGAAGACAGCCACATTGAAGAGATTTCTGGGTGGTGGAAAAGGTGGATACTGGAAGAGGCAATTGGGACCGGAATGAAAATGAAAGACAGGGAGGGTTAAGAAATGACATCTATAGGGATAGAAGGTTGAAGATTATAGCTTGTTTAGGAACTTGAAGGCCATTCAAGGCATTTTAGTTTTATATTCTGAGTTTACATAGTTTTATATTCTTTGTAAAAGAGGGAACTACTGGAGAATATTGGATAGAAGACTGACATCTTACCTATGTTTATATCTAACTATCTATGTGTCTATGTATCTATGTATCTATGTATCTATCTATCTATGCATCTATACTGATTGACCTTACTTGAGTCACATCCCTACACTATCCTGCCTTTTGGCTGGGATTATTCTTTCATTTGGGTTAATATGCTTAAACCTGTGATGAGGGCAGAGTTTCACTCTAATCACTACTACTCATCAGACCCACCCAGTAAATGTAAAGGTGGTAAAAATTGCTATTACCTGAAAAAAAGTGGGAGGGAGGCTGTAAACTTGATTGAACAGTCCAAAACAGCAGCTATCTATAGAGAAAATAAAGCTGAAACAGGGATGGGAGACAGGTCAGAGTGCTAAAGGTTAGGTTCCCTTGAGCCTGCAGTCTCTAGCATGGACCTCTGACCAGTAGCACTAGCATCCCCTGGAAACTTGTTAGGAATATAAATTCTCAAGCCTCATCTCAGACCTACAAAATCAGTAACTCTGAATGTAGGGCCTAGTAATCTGTGTTTTAGCAAGCCTTCCAGATGATCCTGACACACATTAGAGTTTGAGAATTAGTGGCTTATATAAATAGAGTTCTTGTTGCTCATATGCAGCCTCAGTTTACCAAGACTGATGCTTTGTTTCTGTGATAAAAGTTCCAGTAATTATCAATAATGAAATATTATTTCAATGGTGTATAGTCAGTGCCTCTATACTCAGACAGTAGAGGAAATGGTTATGTTGAAAAGATGTGGCTTGCTAAGGATTTTTGATTCAGATTTCTTACCTTTTCTTCAAGGGGGACCCTTAAAAACCAAAAGCCAAACTGTACACATACATATACACTTGGGAACTATGTTGTGTGGTGGAATATCTAGAATTAATACAATTTTTAAATATAAAATATTAACTGGATAATGATGATAAAGTAGGCCACAGAGAGCCCAAATTATAGTAAAAACACAAATAATAACAGTAAAATAAATATTTAAAATGAGCAAATATTAAGGCATAATAGAGACAGGATGCCCAATGCCCAGACACAGCTTAAAAGTAAGTCAGTAACTGACTACAACTATTTCCGACACACTGTATGGAGGAAATAAAACCCAGTTGAGCCATTTTGACTCCCCAGGCTATCTCCATGAACACTGCTGGGAGCTTGTCTCCCCTTCATGTCACATGCCACGCACTGGCAGTCATCACTGCCTAATTACGGACCTCCACTGAGTGGGTAGGGAAAACTGTTAGTCACATGTGGGCTAATGGGTATCTGAATAAGGGCTGCCTGTATATGCCTAGATAAAATATCAGAGGGAAATAAATATTTAAATGGTGAAATATTTATCTTATTTTCTTCTGTTTTCTATATATTCTGAATTTTCCACAATATGAAAAAATTTTTAAATTTTAAGGAATACATTTTATTGAAGTAAAACATGCAGTTTTAGAAGTGTACAGACACATATATAGCTCAATATAGTTTAACAACGTGAACATTCTTGTGCTACCATGATATAGAATAAGATAAAAAATATTTCTCTACTAAAAAAAGCTCCACTTGTGTTCTATCCCAGTAACTAACCTTGCAAGGATAACTGTTGACTTCTATCATTGCAGATTAGTTTTGCTTATTTTTTACCTTTATTCAATAGATTCATGTGATATATGCTCTCTTTTATCTGGTTTGTTTTGCTCAACATATTATTGTATATACTTGTACTTTGTTCTTTTTTTTTGTAAGTTAAGGTGTTTTGTTTATTTTGTAGTTCGTTCTTATTCATCACTATATGAATAAGCTATGATTTATTTATGCATTCTCATATTGATACACCTTTGTACATTTGAGTGCTTTTCAGTTACTAATGATGCCATTATGAAAATGTATGTGCATATATTTTTGTACATATATGCTTGCATTCACGTTAGATATATAATAGGAATGGACCTGCAGTGTCAGAGTGTATACATAATTCAGCTTTAATAGACACAGTCAAAGCATTTTGGAAAATAGCAGTGCCCATTTATATTCACACCTGGAAACTGAGAATTTCAGAAGTTCTGCATCTTAATAAAGATGTAATTTAAATTTTCCTGACTAAAAAGATGTTGTACAGACTTCTATAATTTACTTGTATGTGGGACCCTTTTTGTCCTACCTCATAACCTGAGCTCATCTTTTTATTTCAGTCACTGTCATGGAAAACAGATGCTTGCTGGATTAATCTGGTAGCATACTGCTTCAGCTGTATCCTGTATTTTTTTTTTTTTTTTTTTTTGCGGTACGCGGGCCTTTCACTGTTGTGGCCTCTCCCGTTGCGGTGCACAGGCTCCGGACACGCAGGCTCAGCGGCCATGGCTTACGGGCCTAGCCGCTCCGTGGCATGTGGGGTCCTCCCGGACCGGGGCACGAACCCGTGTCCCCTGCATCGGCAGGCGGACTCTCAACCACTGCACCACCAGGGAAGCCCTGTGTCCTGTATTTTTTTTCCTGTCATGGACCTGGGGTAGTGGGGAGATGTCTACTAGAATCTTATCAGCCATTCTGACACATGTGCAAGGGATTTAATATCACATGGGCCAAGCATCGGCCATAGGGGAACATGAGTTAGTGGATAAATATTTCTTTCCTCTTACTTGGGCAGACAGTGCCATGGTGCCAATCTACCTGACTTCTCAGAAGGTCTCCTAACAATTGTTCCCAAATTGGCCATAGCAATAACAGACTCAATAACATGTCCCTTTCCTTTCCTCTTTTACACTTTCCAGGATCCTAATCATATTCTCTTGAATTCTGTCCTAAAGTAAACTACTTGCACAGCCATTGTTTCTTATGGGGAAACCCAAGCAAAGAGAATTGGTTATTTGGAGATATGTGTTCAAGATTTTGTAAGCTTTTGCTGTTTCTTTTTTTGTGTTAACTTGTAGATGTTTGTGGTAGGCCACATATAGCCACCTAAAAGGTATCCACATAATCTGTGGAATGTGTTAATGTTACCTCGTTTAGAATAAAAGGATCTGTGCAGATGTGATTAAGGGAAGGACTTTGGGATAAGGAGATAATTCTGGATTACCCAGGTGGGTCCTAAATCCAGTAACAAGTGTCCTTGTAAAAGAAAAGTAAAGGGAGATTTAAGACAGAAGAGAAGACAGAGAGATGACTATGTGAAGACAGAAGCAGCAATATGAGTCATGTGGCCAAAAGCCACCAGAAGCTGGAAAGGGAAAGGAATGATTCTCCCTTAGAGCCCTAAAGTGAGAGTGGGGCCCTAAAGAGATCTTGATTTTGGAGTTTTGCCCCCCAGAACTGTAAGTCAATGCATTTTTGTTCTTTTAAACCACCCAGTTTGTGGTAATTTGTTTCAGTAGCTCTAGGAAACGAATATAATGCTTTATACATATTGTGAATATGAGTTTTTTGTTGGATATATGTGTGCTAATGTCTTCTAAATAGTATCTTTTGATGAATGGTTGTTCATTTTTTAATTGGTTAAATTATCCATCTTTCCTTTATGGTTTTGTATTCTGTGTCTTAAGAATTATTTGTCTATCTAAAGGTCTTTGTAATTTCCTCCTTTGTTATCTTCTCGTTGCTTTATTGTTTCAACTTTAAAATTTAGATATACCAAATATCTCACATTGTTTTTTGTCTTTCATTTATTTGTGTGTGTGTGTGTGTGTGTGTGTGTGTGTGTGTGTGTGTGAGAATTCATCTATTAGTATTATAGATGACCTTTTGAAACCACTGTACATTTTTTCTTTGGCTGCTTTAAAAATTTTTCTATTTGTTTTTGTTTGTTCTGTTTTGTTTGCTATTTATATTTGTTTAGTCTTTTCTCAAGAATTTCACATGGTTTGCCTAAATGTTTTTTGTGTGTGTTTTGTTTGGTTCTCTTTTATTTTACCCTGCCTGGTATTCATATACTTTCTTGAATCTGTGGCATGTTATTTAAGTCAGTTTTGGAAAACTTGTGCCAAAAATCTAGTCAAGTATTACTTTTTCTTTCTCTCTGTCAAGACTTCAGGTATGTTAGACTTCTTTTTTAACCGTTTCTCATATTCTCTTAGGCAGTTTTCTGTACTTCCCATTTGGACTATTTTCATACGAGTCCTGTGAAGGTTAAAAATTGGCAAATGCCTTGAAGGGAAAATCAGCATAGAGCTCAAACTCTCTCTCTCAAGCTTTCTTATTAATTTGAGTTGGTGACATTTTAATTTCTGCCTGACACGCATGGAACCTCTCAAGTAAATTTCATTCTGTTCTTCTAGTTATATTTGTTGGGAGGATTAGTCTGATCCATCATAATCTAAAGCAAAATTACTACTTTTTAAATGTGTATTTTTCATTGAAGTATAGCATTGAAAATACATTGAAGTATGTACAGAAAGAGTACAAAATATGTAATTGTGCATAGTCTGTCCGGCAAATATAACCAGCTCATAGATAAAGAAACAGAGAATTTCCAGCAATTCAAAATACCCTCTTGTGCCCCCTCCCTCTTACTAGTCACCCAAGAGACATAAATATACTTCTAGCCTTATATATTACTTTTGTCTGTTTTTGAATTGTGGAGAAATAGAATCATATATTAGAATGGATTTATGAATTCAATATTATAGTTGTAATATTTATCCATATTATTGCATGTAATTCCAGATAGTTACTTCTCAGTGCTATAGTGTATTCCATTGTTTAAATACACCACAATTTATTATTCATCTCTCTTTTGGTGGACAGTTGGGTTGTTGCTAGGTTTTAGTTATTTTGTATAATGCTGCTATGAAAATCCATGTATGTCTCTTTTGATAAACAGTAGTATACATTTCCTTTGCTTATATCAATATTTGATTATAATTCACTTAGGGGTGGAGTTGTTGGGCCATAGAATATATTAACATTTAGATTTAATAGTTAATAGTACCACCAGACAGGTTTCCCGATTTATATTTCTTACCAGCCAAGTGTTACAATTACAAAAATTTACAAGCATGCTTTGCCAAAATTTGCTTTTCTTTGTCACTCTATTATGTGCTATTCTGGTATGTGTCTGGTGGTAACTGCTTGCGATTGACTTTGCACTTTCTTGAAGAGTAATGAAGGCAAATAAATATTCACAAGTTGACTTGAAATTCAGACTCATATTTTTGGACTGTCATTTGTTTATTTTTCTATTAAATTGCTTGTCTTTTTCTTACTGACTTCTACAAGCTCTTTATATATTCTAGTTAGGAGCACTCTTTTGAATACATGTGTTGCCAATATCTTCTGCTCATCTCTGGATTGATTGCCCTTATTTAATAGTGTCTTTAAATTAGTATAAAGTCTTACATTAATATTATTATTTCTTTACCTCTTTTCCTTCTCTCAAGTTCATTATCTCCAACAATTAACCCTCCTGGAATTAATGTTTGTATATTTGTGATGGGGCAAAGGAGATTAATTTTCTCCCATATTGATATACAGTGGACCCAGAATCATTTATTGAAAAAATTTTTTTCTTTATTGTGCTATAGTAATGCCTTTGTCATAAATTAGAGAATCATATGCATTGGTCATTCTAATAATATTTTGTTAGTGCATCATTTCATTTTATTAATTGCTATAACTTGATTTGTTTTGGAATAAAGATCTTGATTTCTGATAGAATAAGTCAACTAAATTTGTTCTTCTTATTATATATTGTCTTAAATATCTTAGCCCCTGTTTATTTTGGAATTAGTTTTTAAATCAGCTGTTCAATTTATACAAGAATGTTCATCTGGAGTTTTGATTGATGTCTCATTGATTCTGTGAATAAATTTGGAAAGGATTGATGTTAATAATATTGAGTCATCTCATCCTTGAACATGGTACCTGTAGGTCTCCTTTTATTTAGCCCTATTGAATTTTCTCAAAAATTTTTTGTGGTTTTCAATGTAGAAAAATAGCTCATATTTTGTTATACTATATTCACAGTTATTTGGTGTTTTTGTTGATATTGTAGATGATATAAATGTTCCTTTTTAGTTTGCTAATTTACTGAAGTGCAATCAATTTTTGGATATTGACCTTGTGTCTGGTGCCCTTTCTAAACACATAATAATATTAATATTTTGTCTATAAGTTCTTTGGGATTTTTCTGTACCAATCATGGTCCATTCAGGAAAACAGAGACTATATTTGTTATTTTATAAGAAAGAATATATTATAGGTGGTCTTTAAATGAATAGAGAGAGACTGAAAAGTTGAAGGGGGGGCAGTAGAATAAAACTTGTAAGAAGCAGTAAAAATACATAGGACAGTGGGAACAAAGAAAATAAATTGGATTATTTTAATATAAAGTATTATTTTAAAAAATTGTAGCTTTGTAGATTCTTATTACATGCCATTTTTAGTTAAATATTTTTTGCTTTTTTATTGCTTCCTTTTGCTGCATTAACTTTCAATTAGTTTCTAGTTTCATGAGATATTTACTTATATCATTAATTCATTATCTGTTTTTCTAATTTATAGTTTTCTAATATTCCTATTACCAAGTTTTCTCTCTAAGCACAATTTTAACTCTAATCCTTGATGTTTTGACATTTAATGTTTTCATTATTATTCAGTTAAAAAATTTTCTAAATTTGATTGTTTTTATTTCTTAATTTCTAAAGCCTTGCAATATTCTAAGTTATTTATTTTAATTTTTATAAGAGTCATTACATTTTGAACCAAATTTCATCATTTTGGCTACAGGAAGTTGTCTAGATTATTCTAATTCTTGGAAATTTGTTGAGGCAATTAAATTTGTGCAATTTATTTCAAAGAATGCATAGTCTGTGGCTTCTGTGTTCTATATATAAAAGGGGATAAGAATTGTTAACCATGTTTTTCAGAACTTCTATACCGTTGTTAATTTTTTTCTGCTTCTTTTTTCAGTTACTGAAAGAGGTGCATTTAAGTTTCCATTGCAATTGTTGATTTGACTATTATCGTTGGCTGGGTCTAATTTTGCTTTGGGTATTTTGAGGCAGTGCTAACAGCTATGTGCCCTTTTGGGATTGAGATTTCTTCCTGTTGGTTTGATTATTTTATCAATCTGTTAAGTTCCTCTTTATCTCTAGTATTACTTCATAAAATGTACTTTGGTGATGAATCTCTCCAATCTTATTTTCTCTTTTCTCTACCCCGTGTGTCTGTTGTTTAATATTTTAAACTTGATTTTGAATGATATTTTCCTATTTCTGGACATATTTAGTAATTTTTGTTTGAACTCTGAGTATCTAACAAATTGTAGAGGCTGGTCTTGATATCTTTCTCTAGAGAGGTTCACCATTTCTTCTGCTAGACAGCTAAAATGGGGGATAATAGCTATAATTCAATTAGAGACTGAACTGAATGAATTGAGAGTGGTTTGCAGTTTTACCAGATCTTTGTTTACCTAAATTATAGCTCTCCAGTGATTTAAAGGTGAAATCTTGGTTTGTTGACATTTACCATCCTCCTGGCAAGTAGGGATCTCATAATCTTTGTCTCTGTGGCAAGCTAAGACTGCCAACAACAAAGTTCCACTTTTCAGAACTGGTTTTTCTGTCTCTCGGAAGTAGCCCCTTGCCAGCCGGACTAAAGCCTAGATACCTACCCTCTTGCTCTGTGCCCGTAATTGTCAAATGTACTCAGGGAAAATGCAGCTGCAGTCTCCTCACATTGCTACAATTCTCCACTCTCTAGAATCTTAGGTTCTAATACCTGATGTTTTAACATCCCCTGTATGAATTTTCTTAAATTTTATGGCTTTTAAAATTGTTCTAAGATGGCCATTCCTTCATAGCTATAAGTAAAAGTCCTCTTTCCAGGATTTTTTATCATGTTACCAAAATTTAAATTTTTAAAAAATATTGTTTGATTCTGAATTTGATACTAAGATTATAAAAAAACAAAATATTGCTCCTCAACTATCAATCAGCAATAAAGTTCATTTGCAGTAATAGAAATTACTTTTCTCTGATCATTCTCCCACATTAAAACATATGAATATTATCATAGATAGACCTGGATTCAATAGCAATTGCAAGTGAGAATGATCAAACTTAAAATACTTTATACAAAATGGAAATATGTTACCTCATATGTATTGTGCTGGAGACGATCTGCTCCTTACTGAGCTACATGGAGTGGATCACTGTTGTTTGGGTTCTGTATTTCTCCAGCTGCCTCTTGTCTTTGCTTCACTGTATTTGTCTTTTAATACTAGAATCGTTTCTTCTTAGTTTAGCTGGCTCTGCTATGAAAAGCATTACTGAGTCTGCCCGGGGACTGACTGCCTAACCAATGAGAAATAAACATCAACATCAGCATTCAGCAGCTGATGGAGAAACAGTGGTGATAATCAACATCCCATCCTTCACAGTTTTCCCCAGGTTCTCTATCCATCACCTAAATTTGGGTGTGTGTGATTGTTACATTATCTCATGAAAGATTAAGAGTAGCTCTAAACATCACAAAAATGGAACAGCCAACTAGCAAGATGAGCAGAGGCTGCAGATTTAGTTACAGTTAGATCAATATGGGATTGCTATATATAGTTCTCTCTTGTCCTGTAGACTAAAACTTATGCATACTCAAGCAAGTCTTTATTGAGCTGATAATTTACATGAATCTTTTCTTTCTTGACTTGGCAGTCAGAGAGCAGCTCTTCCCTAGCTCTTTCTACAGTGCCTTTTAACAGAAATATCACCATCAGAATAGTTTGTAGCAAAATATTACTTCCAAAGTCTGATTAATTTATTTGAGACTGGCTGTTACCACCCTCCCACTACAGCCCCATTTCCATTTCTACACAATATTTTAGATATCCACAAACTTCAACTTTTGGTAACTTGTAAAAATCAAGATTCAAAATCAAATGCCGTATATATTTTTGTTTCACAAACTAGGGACTAAATAAATATTTGTTGATA
Organism: Orcinus orca; assembly: GCF_937001465.1. NCBI lineage: Eukaryota > Metazoa > Chordata > Mammalia > Artiodactyla > Delphinidae > Orcinus > Orcinus orca. The sequence goes on from NC_064559.1 coordinate 120,277,671, forward strand.
AATTATACAAACATTATATATATATTTAATTTATTAACATTTTGATAATTATTGTTCTATTGTTTTGCTATTATCAGTTTTTTATAAAAAGGAGCCATCAACTTAATTATTCCAATAGAGTTAATACTGTAAGAGAGAGAATGAAGAGAGAATCCTTCATTTTATTACAGATTGCTCCTCTGTTTTTCACAACTTGAAATATTAAAGCTTAGGCAATGTTTAAACAAATAAGCTATTAAGTCTTTTGGCAAAATGTAGTATAATATACTCTGGTATCTAGTATACTGGTAAATCTCTCCTAAAATTCCAAACTGCTATCATTGAAATAATGACATGAATGTCTGGATAATATGGATGCACTTGTGAGTGTGTTTGTGTGTGTGTGTTTCCAGAAGCCCTCCACATTTTCTCAGTTCAATAGCAGGATTGTCCTTCTCCTGGTTATCAGATTGTACGCTGGCTGATGCTTTTATAATGCTGCTAATAGCTTAGCAAAATGTTCTTTTCTCAAAGCAGCACTTATGACTTCTACGAATGTCATAGATATGTTAAAATTTTGCTGTGTTTGACTGTAATCTATGCAATAGGCATTGTCTTAGGTTCTGGTAATGATTAAACAAACACAAATTTCTTACTTTAAGGTAATTATGTCAGTCAGAAGAGACTGATATTTTTTAAAAATTACAAAGTAATGTGAAAACATAGTAATAGAAATGTGAACAATAAACTATGTGAGAACCATCCATCATTGTATTAGAGATCACTGCTGTAAGGAGGTGAGGCAAAGACTGGTGTTAGGGAATGCTTAGGAGATTAACAGGAAAAAATAATAGTAGCATATGATGCATTTTTTGGTAGATTCAAAGAAAAAAGTAATATATAATCAATAAACATTTTCAAAGATCCTTGAATTTTATGTTTCAAGCAGGAAACAATGTATAATGGTATAGGCAGAAGCATATAAAAAGCTATTGATGGCTTATCTGGGTATAGAATTCCAGGATGGAAACTATTTACTCTCATTATTTGGACAACACTGCTTTTGTGCTTTTTTGTTGTTATTTATACACAGTGTTATTCTGATTCTTGATGTACGTGATCATATTTTTTACCCACTGGAATTTTTAACATTGGCACTTATTTCCAAGTTTTCTGTAATATCACAGTGACATGCCTTGGTCTTATTTCTTTGTTCATAAACTATGTTCAGCTTTCATTGAACACTTTCTTTCTATAAAAGTCAAATATTTTGTTTCTTAAAATTTTTTCTTGCACATTTCATCCCTATTTTTACTTTGTTCTCTATTTTTGGTACACATATAAGTCCCCTATGAAGTGTCCTGATATACTCTTTTAATTTTACTCACCATCCTCTATTGTTTTAAAACACTGCATCACTATCTACTTTCTCCTATATGTCCTAAATTTTATTGTGTAACATTTATTTTAAATTTTTGTTGGAGTAGTAATATTCTTAATATCCAAGAATCTCTTCGTTCCTTTTTTTAAACTATAATTGGGGATTTGTCTTTTATTTTTAATTTTTTTTAAACATCTTTATTGGACTATAATTGCTTTACAATGGTGTGTTACTTTCTGCTTTATAGCAAAGTGAATCAGTTATACATACACATATGTCCCCATATCTCTTCCCTCTTGCATCTCCCTCCCTCCCATTCTCCCGATCCCACCCCTCCAGGCAGTCACAAAGCACGGAGCTGACCTCCCTGTGCTATGCGGCTGCTTCCCACTGGCTATCTATTTTACATTTGGTAGTATATGTATGTCCATGCCACTCTCTCACTTTGTCCCAGCTTACTCTTCCCCCTCCCCATATCCTCAAGAGCATTCTCTAGTAGGTCTGTGTCTTTATTCCCATATTGCCCGTAGGTTCTTCATGACTTTTTTTTTTTTTTTAGATTCCATATATATGTGTTAGCATATGGTATTTGTTTTTCTCTTTATGACTTATTTCACTCTGTATGACAGACTCTAGGTTCATCAAACTCACTACAAATAACTCAGTTTCATTTCTTTTTATGGCTCAGTAATAGTCCATTGTATATATGTGCCCATCTTCTTTATACATTCATCTGTTGATGGACACTTAGGTTGCTTACATGTCCTGGATATTGTAAATAGAGCTGCAATGAACATTTTGGTACATGACTCTTTTTGAAGTATGGTTTTCTCAGGGTATATGCCCAGTAGTGGGATTGCTGTGTCATATGGTAGTTCTATTTTTAGATTTTTAAGGAACCTCCATACTGTTCTCTATAGTGGCTGTATCAATTTACATTCCCACCAATAGTGCAAGAGGGTTCCATTTTTTCCACACCCTATCCAGCATTTACTGTTTGTAGATTTTTTGATGATGGCCATTCTGACTGGTGTGAGATGTTATATCATTGCACTTTTGATTTGCATTTCTCTAATGATTAATGATGTTGTGCATTCTTTCATGTGTTTGTTGGCAATCTGTATATCTTTTTTGGAGATGTGTCTATTTAGGTCTTCTGCCCATTTTTGGATTGGGTTGTTTGGTTTTTTTTGATATTGAGCAGCATGAGCTGCTTGTAAATTTTGGAGATTAATCCTTTGTCAGTTGCTTCATTTGCAACTATTTTCTCCCATTCTGAGGGTTGTCTTTTCATCTTGTCTATGGTTTCCTTTGCTGTGCAAAAGCTTTTAAGTTTCATTAGGTCCCATTTGTGTATTTCTGTTTTTATTTCCATTTCTTTAGGAGGTGGGTCAAAAAGGATCTTGCTGTGATTTATATCATAGAGTGTTCTGCCTATGTTTTCCTCTAAGAGTTTTATAGTGTCTGGCCTTATATTTAGGTCTTTAATCAATTTTGAGTTTATTTTTGTGTATGGTGTTAGGGAGTGATCTAATCTCATACTTTTACATGTACCTCTCCAGTTATCCCAGCACCACTTATTGAAGAGGCTGTCTTTTCTCCACTGTATATTCTTGCCTCATTTATCAAAGATAAGGTGACCACAGGTGTGTGGGTTTATCTCTGGGCTTTCTATCCTGTTCCATTTAACTATATTTCTGTTTTTGTACCAGACCATACTGTCTTGATTAGTGTAGCTCTGTAGTATAGTCTGAAGTCAGGGAGCCTGATTCCTCCAGTTCTGTTCTTCTTTCTCAAGAGTGCTTTGGCTATTCAGGGTCTTTTGTGTTTCCATACAAATTGTGAAATTTTTTGTTCTAGTTCTGTGAAAAATGCCAGTGGTAGTTTGATAGGGATTGCATTGAATCTGTAGATTGCTTTAGGTAGTACAGTCATTTTCACAATGTTGATTCTTCCAATGCAAGAACATGGTATATCTCTCCATCTATTTGTATCATCTTTAATTTCTTTCATCAGTGTCTTATAATTTTCTGCATACATGTCTTTTGTCTCCTTATGTAGGTTTATTTCTATGTATTTTATTCTTTTTGTTGCAGTGGTAAATGGGAGTGTTTTCTTGATTTCACTTTCAGATTTTTTATCATTAGTGTATAGGAATGCAAGAGATTTCTGTGCATTAATTTTGTATCCTGTTACTTTACCAGATACATTGATTAGCTCTCGTAGTTTTCTGGTAGCATCTTTAGGATTCTCTATGCATAGTATCATGTCATCTGCAAACAGTGACAGCTTTACTTTCTTTTTTCTGTTTTGGATTCCTTTTATTTCTTTTTCTTCTCTGATTGCTGTGGCTAAAACTTCCAAAACCATGTTGAATAATAGTGGTGAGAGTGCACAACCTTGTCTTTTTCCTGATCCTAGTGAAAATGGTTTCAGTTTTTTACCATTGGGGACGATGTTGGCTGTGGGTTGGTCATATATTACCTTTATTATGTTGAGGAAAGTTCCCTCTTTGCCTACTTTCTGCAGGGTTTTATTCATAATGGGTGTTGAATTTTGTTGAAAGCTTTCTCTGCATCTACTGAGTCTTCTTTACTTTTGAATTTCACTTTTTTTTAAGGTACATTCTATCTTTGACTCACAAATATAATTTATTTTCATTATCTTTGTATATTAATTGTGGTGATTTTAGTTCTCTTTTTATATTCTCTTCCATTTCTTGCATGTTCTAGTTTTATATGCTCTATTTTCCATCTCTTTATATATCTTGTTCTTTCTCTTTCATCTTAGAACCTCCTTTCAAAGGTTATCTGATTATTGGTTATCTTCCCATATTTAATAGTGAATCAATTTAAAACTGAGAAGACGTTCTGTATAAACTGGTGGAGCTGGTGAACTGTTCGATCTTTTTATTGATGTTTGAATGGGAACCTGGCTGTGTCTCTTGGGAGCTTCCAAATATGCATAGGAATTTCTTTCTGAGTCAGGAAATTAGCCCAGTGAAAATGATCCAATATCTTGATGTTGGTGAAAGGAAAAAGTAGGGCTAATCTAGTAGCTTCTAGTTTCATTCTATAATATCCAAATATCCACTTTCATCTCTCAATGAGTGAGGGTCATATCTGCCCAGAGTTGATTTTAGAGATCATCTGTATCAACCTTTCCAAACAGCAAAACCTCTGTCTTCTGCCTAAGTATGAGAAAGTCATTTGCTGGCTGTGCAGGTAGAGGAATGGAATTAAGGAATCTCACTATGTATTTTTTTTAGATTTCAGTCAAATTCTTCTGTTTTCAGCTCCACCAAAACCTTGGCCTTCAGAGATAACTAATGTCTCTAATTTCTGAATCTTTCTGAGAAACTGTATTATAAATTACTTTGTTTTTTGTTGGTTCCTCCTTTGAGGGTATTTAACCAAATGAAGAAAGCTGAAACATAAATCATTTAGGATTTCTCATCTAATTTTCAACATCACAATTTATGTTGACATCACTTCAGTTTTATTTTCTTTATTGCTATTCTTATGGGGTTCAGGAAGGAATAAAAACAAATGCAAATATTATATCCACTATATTTAACGAAAATTCATTATCTGAAAATTCAATCTTTTGTGTATTACTTTAAGTGAGGCACAACAAATTTCAATTCTTTTTGAAAAAATTTTCCCAAACACCATTTATTATTGCTTTTGCCCTAAAAACTTTATCTCATTTCCAACAAAATTAATTTGGAGGAAGGTATATATTTTTTATATCTAAGTTGACAAACTGAAAAGAAGACATTGAAATGTAATTAATCAATAAAATGATTCTCAGTCTCAGTTCTATCAATTCATTAGAATAAACTGTAAATATAATTTTTTTAAAAAACTTCCAAAAGCTCAAACCAAAATAAATACATCAGCGTTTTATGATGGTGTTCATTCATCTATTTTTTTAAAGCTTTAAATATTAAATTGAGGGCCTGTGTTCTATAAATATATAATTAGACAAAAGCATTCCAAGGTAAAGTAAGCACCTGCACTCATTCCTGGTTTGCTGCTCATGGAGATTTAAAATAGTCCACAGGGAGGAAGATGACTAATTGTTATCTCATTTGCTTTCATTGTATTGATATAACTAATAAAGCTTATCTGTAGAAATCTTGGTATAGAAGTATTATACCACACTTTCACTTAAATATATTTCATATAATTGTAAATGATTACAATATTAACTGAGAATTTTAAATTTGCTGACTCTTCCTGTGAATATTTTTGAAGAAGATTAATAATTATTAATAGATAATTATATTATCTTGAATCATTGCCAAAAGTTTTAATTCAAGTGTTTTTATATACTTGAAATATTTTTGAGATCCTCAACCTCAGATGACAATTCAAGATTAGGAAGGCCTCTGTGGCACTCTTAGGCCATCATGGTTTGGGAGCCAGACATGTTTAAATGATGTTGGCCCATCATTTATTTAAATTTAAGGCTAAAAGATATTTCAAATTGGCTCTATGCTTTTAAAAATTTAGAGTGTTTTTTTTTTCTTTTCCTTTCTCTCTCTCTTTGAGTGGGGACCATCTGTTCATCATGGAAAGTCAGAAAATAATATTTGATATGAAATTTTCACTACAAATCTGATATCTAAGTTAAGTGGAGTTTTGAAAACTAACTATCTATAATGTATCTAATTCATTTATATTTTAATTTCAATCTATAAATGTCAAATGAAATAAATTATTTCAGTTTCAATTTCTGATGATCTTAACAAGCTTCTGGTTGCTGAACTGGAAACTATGTCATGCTGTGTAGTGATGGTCTTCTGGATTAGCACAGCTGCCAGTATTTCATTCCTATTTTTTCTCTTTAAATTACTACATTACACAAGCTCAATACCTTTAATTATGACATTGAAATATTGTCAGAAACAACTTAATAAAAATATATATTGTTTGGAAAAAGTCACATATAGCTGAATGAAAAATAAATTCCAAGGTAAAAGAACAGGTCAAGTAATCTTATATAAGTAGAAAACCATACTACTTAAATCAAATGTTTGCCACTCAGTAATCAAAAGCAGTGTTTGTATGGAGGGGAACTGATAGTGGAAGACACTGCATGTATGAAGCATTTGAAGCTCCTTCATGCCTATCATTAAATTTGATGTTTGAGGGATGCAAGCAGAGCAATTTCAGAAACACCAAGCTGTGAGACTCAAATACCAAGCAGTGAAATATGTGACCTGCTGTGGAATATCTGAGTTCTAAATACTGGAGAAATTTACAATAGCTTATCCAGTTCATGATATTAGTGCTACTGAGAGTGAAGTCAACATAGTGTTAAGGAAACATGACCATCTGGTGATAACTTTTATGATTCTTTCAATTTAAATAAATATAAATAGGAGCCAAATCCTCAAGCCCTTGAATCTTAACAGGAAACCAATGAGAATAAAACAAGAAATTGTAAAAACAAAATAAAAATGCAGGCTTATTATCTGATTTGGAATCTCTGGTTGGTTAGCTGTGTAGGAATAGCATCCAAATCTAAGATTTAGTATTGGATCCCCATATCCTTCCCAATCTCCAACAAACAGAGGCAGTTAGCTTCACTCTGTTCTATGACTGCAGAGTGCATCTGTTGCATGAAGAAAGGGCAATTTTTACCTTATTTATCATCATATCTCTAGCAGCTAGGTTGTGTGGATACATGGTGGCTGTCCAATATAATATGCATCAGTGAAAGATTGGATGGTTTAATTAAAATCCTCAGACAAGAGAGAACACAATGTGCAAACCCTATAACCACTAACAGCTACTTTGCATAAATAGGGGAGAACTTGCAGCATAGCAACATCTTTTTTATTCAAGGGACGAACTTGGTGCCACTTGATAAGACAAAAAAAATTTATAGTGAAAGGTAGTTCAAAGAAGACAAGAGTATATGTAAATTTCCCAATAAGGTTCATCGACATAAAAGAAAAACAGTGCATGGTTCACTTTAAAGAGAGTGTATAATAAATTTATTTGTACCAATATTCACCAGAGAGTAAAATATTGGTATTATAAAGGATAGTTGGGGTTCTTTCCAAAAACTTAACTATCAGTTAAAACCATAGGTTATTAACTTAGCAGCCTGGTAAAATACCCAGGACTCTGTAGTAGTGCCTTCTACGTTCCTAACTCTTGAGAAAATGAGCTCTTCAGATGTTTCATATATTTTTAATATGCTAAACACATAGGATATATTTACACAACTTGTTTTTGGTAAAATAAATTTGTCCCTCAGAGAAAAAGTTTCTTCATATACCGGACTAATTATACTATGTAACATTTAAATTATTATAATTATGGAAGCCAGTAAATCAATTATAACAAATTGAATGTTACCTAGCATGTTTAATTAAAATGCTATAATAAGTGTGGGAGGGGTCCAAGGCAGTGGACCGATCCTGAACTCCCCTCCCCACGTGGACACACTGAATCTGTACCTACATAGAGAGCAATCTCTCCTGAAAAAGAACTGAGGGCTAATTGAACAGCTTCTGCACAGCAAACAACAGAGGGATCACAGAAAGACAGGTAACAGATATGGAGATATGGTATTGGCTGGAACCCCACCCCCAACCTCTCAACCTGCAGTGGAAAGGGACATCACTGAGGGGCCCCTGCACAGACTCATTTGCACAGAAAACAACAACAACAACAACAGTGGTTTAAAGGGCACCTAGGCTATACATAAAGGAAATCCATTTACTAACCCTAGAGCATCTGCCAAATGGGTGGGAAATTGCTGGAAATCTCTCCAGGGTCAGAGGCACCTAAAAGTGCCATTTTTGCCTACATGATAGCATGGACGGTAACACAATACAGGTACTCTAGACGGCAGCCAAGCCTGTCCCAGTATGCTCCACACCCCTGACCCACACCAGCTATAACTGTCTCCCCAGAGAGGCCCCCATGCACGTACTCCAGCTCCAAACGTTCTGCCAAGGCATCTCCGGCATGGCACTCCCGGGAATCTCTGACGGCACCAGCTCCATCTGTCCCACCAAGGCGGCCAGTGTGGCATTTCCTGGGACTCCCCAACCTGCACCTGCTGCAGTTTCAGCCATCCAAAAAGCATGGCATGGAGCGTCCCAGGACGCCTTGGTCCATGCCTACCCCAGATCCAGCCATCCTGTCAAGGTAGTCCCAAAGCAGTGCATCTCAGGACCCCTAGGCAACACCTGCTCCAGCTCCTGCCAGTCTGCCAAAACCACCCGGCACATACAGTCTACACAGAGGATGCTCTTACACAAGGCCACACCTTCAAGACCAGGAAAAGTAATTGTTTTGCCTAATTCATAGAAGCACACACAGAAAGTCAAAATGAGGAGACAGAGGAATACATTTGAATTGAAAGAACAAGAAAAATGCCAGAAAAAAAAAAACTCAATGAATTGGAGATAAATAATTTATTATACAAAGATGTCAAAGTAATAGTAATAAAAATGTTCATCAAACTCAGGAGAAAAATGATCACAATGTTATGAAACTAGAATCAATTACAGGGAGAAAACTGGAAGATATAGGAATACATGGAGACTGAACAACATGCTACTAAACAATCAATAGGTCAATGAAGAAATCAAAGAAGAAATAAAGAATACTTAGAAACAAATGAAAATGGAAGTATAACTTTCCAAAATCTATAGGATACAGCAAAAGCAATTCTAAGAGGGAAGTTCATAGTGATATAGACCTACTTCAAGAAACAAGAAAAAATCCAACTAAACAATTTAACTTTACACCTAAAGGCACTAGTAAAAGAAGAAAAAACAAAGCTCAAAGATAGTAGAAGAATAAAAATAATAAAGATCATAGAGGAAATAAATTATAAATAAATGAAATAGAGATTTAAAAAATAGTAAAGATGAATGAAACTAAGAACTGGCTCTTTGAAAAGATAAACAAAATAGATAAACCTTTAGCCAGACTTATCAAGAAAAAAAGAGAAAAAGGCTAAATATAAATTCAGAAATGAAAAAGGAGATATTACAACCAATATCACAGAAATACAAAGAATCATAAAAGCCTATTATGAAAAATTATATGCCAACAAACTAGACACCCTAGAAGAAATGAATAAATTCCTAGAAACATACAATCTTCCAAGACTGAATTAGGAAGAAATAGAAGACTGAACAAATTGATAACTAGTAATGAAATTGAATCAGTAATCAAAAAACTCCCAACAAACAAAAGTCTAGGCCCAAAATTCTTCATTTGTGAATCCTACCAAGAAAAGTTCACACCTATCCTTCTTGAGTTATTTTAAAAAACTGAAGAGGAAATAACATCTCCAAACTCATTATACAAGGCCGGCATTACCTTGATATGAAAACCAGATAAAGACACTACAAAAAAAAGAAAATTACAAATCAATATCTCTGATGAATATAGATGCAAAAATCCTCAACAAAATGTTAGCAAATTAATTCAACAATATATTAAAAGTATCACACATCATGATCCAGTGGGATTTATTACAGGGATGCAAGGATGGTTCAATGTTCACAAATCAATGAACATGATAATACCACATTAACAAAATGGAGAATAAGAATCATATGATAATTTCAATAGATACAGAAAAAGCATTTGAAAAAAATTCAACATACTTTCATGATAAAAACTCTCAAGAGAGTAGAGGGAACATAATAGAGGTCATACATGAAAAACATCTTACTCAAAGGTGGAAGGCTGAAAGCATTTTCTTTCAGATCACAAACAAGACAAGAATGCCCACTCTTGCCACCTTTATTCAACAGTGTATAAGCCCTAGTCATAGAAATAAGACAGGAAAAAGAGATAAAAGGCATCCAAAATGGAAAGAAAGAAGTAAAAATGTCACTATTTGCAGATGACATGATACTATATAAATAAAGCCCTAAAGACTCTACCAAAAAACTTTTAGAACTAATAAGTTTATTCAGGAAAGTTGCAGGATACAAAACTAATATACAGAAATCTGTTGCATTTCTGTACACTACCAACAAACTACCAGAAAGAGAAATTAGGATAGCAATCCCATTTACAATTGCATCAAAAAGAATAAAACCCTGGAGATAAATTTAATTAAGGAGGTGAGAAAGACTTGTACTCTGAAAACTATAAGACGTTCATGAAGAAAAAATCAAAGTCTACAAAAAAAAAAAAAAAAAGGAAGGATATACTATGTTCATGGATTGGAATAATTAATATTGGTTAAAATGTGCATACTACCTAAAGAAATCTACTGATTTAGTTCAATCCCTGTCAAAATACCCATGACATTTTTAACAGAATTAGAGCAAATAATCCTAAAATTTGTATAGAACCACAAAAGGCCTTGAATAGCCAAAACAATCTTGGAAAAGAGCAGTGCTAGAGGTATCACACTTCCAGATTGCAAAAAATTACTGCAGAACTATAGTAATCAAAACAGCAGTGTACTAGCACAAAAACAGACACATATATCAATGGAACAGAAAGAGAGCTTAGAAAGAAATCTACACTTTTATGGTCAATTAATCCATGATAAAGGAGGCAAGAATATACAGTGTGGAAAAGAGTGTCTCTTTAATAAATGGCCTTGGGTAAACTGGATAGATACATGCCAAAGCATGAAACCAGACCACATTCTTACACTGTATAAAAAATAAACTTAAAATGGATTAAAGACTTGAAAAAGCTTTGTACAGTGAAAGAAACCATGAACAAAACCAAAAAACAACCTGCTGAATCGGAGAAGATTTTTGCAAATGATATGCCTGATAAGGGATTAATATCAAAAATATATAAAGAACTAATACAACTCAATATCAAAATAACAAACAATCTAATTAAAAAATAAGCAGAGGACCTGAATAGACATTTTTTTCCAAAGAAGATATACACATGACCAACAGGAACATGAAAAGATGCTCAACATCAATACTCATCATGGAAATGCAAATCAAAACCACAATGAGGTATCAACTAACACACTTCAGAATGGATATCATCAAAAAACAACAAATAACAAGTATTTACAAGGATGTAGAAAAAAAGGGAGCCCTTGTGCATTGTTGGGAATGTAAATTGGTGCAGCCACAATGGAAGACAATATAGAGTTTTCTCAAAAAATTAAAAATATAGCTGCCGTATGACCCAGCAATTTCATTTCTGGGTATTTACTGAAGAAAAGTAATATACTATTTTGAAAAGATATATGTACCAAAGTGTTCATCACAGCATTATTTACAATAGCTAAGATATGGAAGCAACCTAAGTGTCCATCAATAGATGAATGGATAATTGATGAAGATTAATGGTACATATACAATGGAATATTTTTCAGCCATAAAAAAGAATATCTTCCCATTTGTGACAATATGGATGGACCTAGAGGGTATTATGCTAAGTGAAATAAGTCAGACAGAAAAATAAAAACAACATATGATTTCACTTATATGTAGAATCCAAAAAACAAAACAAATGGACAAAAAATAACAAAACAGAAACAGACTCATAGATACAGAAAACAATCTGGTGGCTGTCAGAGGGGAGAGGGTAGGGGGATGAGTGAAATAGAGGAAGGGGATTAAGAGGTACAAACTTCCAGTTATGCAGTAAATGTCATAGGGATGTAATGTACAGCAAAGGGAATATAGTCAATAATATTGTAATAATTTTGTATGCTGACAGATGGTGACTTATCATGGTGATCATTTCATTAATGTACAGAAATATCAAATCACTATGTGGTAAAAACAAAGCAAAACAAAACAAAAAGCCACGGAAGAAACCCGACTTGATCACTGTGGGAAGTTCACACGGGGACAGTATCATGTCCCATGCATCGGTGGTGCCCACTGGCCTTGTAGATCTAAGCGCTGAGGATAGATGAAGCCAACCCTTCTTTTCACAGCTGTACTGTGTTTTCCAAAGCCACACAGGAATGTTTCACAGTTTCTGTAAATAAGCTGAGGCTTTTACTGCTGGACCAAGGAGCACATATGTGGACCACTGGCTTAGAAAATCCGGAAGCTGGAGGCTCAAAATCTCAGCTCCAAAAGGACATAGCTGTCCTCTCCCCAGATGGGTCTCCAGCACCAATCGCATCACCTGGATTCTGCTGAGGTTCAGAGAATATTTTTGAAATGCAAGAATAAACTGACTCCCAGTTTTGTCCACCCTCATCATGGGCCAGGCATTGCAGGTGCTAAGAATGAAGCACATCTGTGTGGAGCGATTAGAGAAATCCAGTTGTGTTCCCACTCCCACGTGTAGGGGATGAGGGAGATGAACATAAATTACATAAAATTATTAATTCACATTTTAAATAGTTAAATTCATAGATACAGAAAGTAGGGAGATGGTTGCCAGGGGATTTGGCCATGAAGGAATGGGGTGTTAGTGTTTAATGGGCACAGAGTTTCTGCTCCAGATAATGATAAAGTTCTGAAGATGGATGGTGGTAATATTTGCACAACAACATGAATGTACTTACTACCACTGAACTGTACATTAAAAATAATTAAGATGGTAAATTTTATGCTGTGTGTGTTTTGCCAAAAATTTTAAAATACCCAGTATCTAAATAAAACTACTGAAAAATAAAATGAAATATAGCATTAATTTTAAAAATATAATAATAATAAAGAGCTATAATTTAGTAAGTTTTACATAAATATGCAAAAACTAAAATGAAGAGAAAACAAGATATGAAGTAGTTCTAGTGAAAAAGGAATTCCTTAACACATCCTTTTTTCTTTGTTTCTAAAATTAAAAAAGAAAAGAAGATAACTAAATGACCACCATAAAGAATGAAATTGTGTTATAATTAATTTGCAAATAATAGTCAAATAAACTGTATCTAGGCACAGAAATTAAAGGATATAGTGGTAAGTTATATTAGTGCACACTAAAAATGATGTAAACATTCTGGTGATAACTGCTAGAAGTTAAAATTGTGACAAGAGCAGGATTATAGGATAAGAAATGGAATTTGGTTTTTTTTTCTAATTTTGAAATGGAAATTGATTTTTCTTCTAAGCTTCAATATATCAAATATTAACATTTTTCAAATTTTATTCCTCACATCCATCCCCTGACATTTTTAACAGAGGTCCAAAAAAAAAAAAAATACTCTTAAGTGCACAGAATTTTACTTTAAATCATCGTACTGTATAAAAATTTGACTTCTTTCTGCTTAAAGGAAATCTCGTGAATGGTGCTTAACGATATGAAAAATAAGAAACTAAATAACTTTTTCTTTCCTTATTCCATTTTAAAAATATATTGGCAGAAAAATAGTAGATTGAATACTCAAGTCATCATTACATCAGAAAAGCAAGATTAATGGTTTTTTTTATGTCAATGACATTATAATACTTTTTCATTAAATATTGTATATTATTAGACTTCTGCAATGTAAATAATGAAACTCAATTTAAAACCACATTTATATGTGTCCAATTTCCTTGGTTAGGATCTAAGCTTTAAATATATTTTGAAGAGTTCATGACAATCCAGAAGCTTATGAATCATAATTTTCTAATTTAAATATCAAATGGGTATGTTGACAAGATGGTATTTCACATCAATAATTTTAGTATCCTCTCTTACATGACTAGCAAAATACAGTACTTAACGTTTAATCATTGATGTTTCAAAAAAGTAAAGTTGCACTGTTAAAAAATTTAAATGGTAATTCATCTCCTTCATCTTCTATAAAAAACTAATGAGAATTACTTTTGGGGGAAATAATGTAATGGCTGCAGGTTTTACATTATTGTTATTTTTTAATTTGAAAAATCAGAATTAATTGTATTTAATTTGTAACACTCTTTAGCAATGCATGATTTTCCTATTTGGCTTTTTTCTCAAAATATCAACCAGTTTTTAATTAATTCTTTACAGTAATGGGAACTTAACTTGCTCTGAATCAACCTTATTTCTTTTTTGACAGTTCAGTTTGTAGATGGTTCTAGTTTATCGTATGATATGTTATTTTATTTCTGAGCCAAAATGCATACAATGTCACACAAAACACAGTGCCAGAAAATTCTACTTTCCTAACAAATATTCTCATATTATTGAGAAATTTTCTCATATTATTGAGATGGTCTTAGATCACATTCAACTTTCAAATAGTCTCATTAGTATTTAGTCATTCTAAATTTACAGTTCAACTTGAATTTCTCAATTGAAGAAATCTGCTAAAATGAAGTTCATTTCTTAAAAACAAAATTGTGCTTTGATTATTTTGACTTTTATTCAGCTTAAAGTTTTAAAGCCAACATAGACTGGAGATACTGATATTTATTCCAACTGAACATATTTATGTTATTTTATGTTTAGATTATTTTGTGATTTAACATCCTTTTTTTTTCCAGCTCTGCAGATCTGCTAGCAGAATTTGTTTGAACTTTTAAAACATTCAGTTCAATTTAAGTATTACTTCAAACTAAAATATCATAACTATTCATTTTTGGAGAGAATGTGTAGATATATTTGCCATGAATTGTAGTATATACAAGTAGAACTTGTTGCTAAGTAACAAATACCTATTATCAGGGAAATGACATTACACATTATTGAACACAGACAGAGACAGGAAATGATCTCTGAGGAAAAGGATCAGTCACAAGTTTATCACAAACCTCAGATGGTACAGGAAAAGTAATGGTCTAGATTTTCTGGCTTAATAGGTTTCAGTCCCTATCTTCTGGAAAACATGCATTTCAATTTTATCAACTCTGAATCACCATAGCACTTTAAAAGATTAAATATTATGGGGTCTACAGAATGGTAATTTAGAAATAAAATATTCCTTTTGCAGGTGCAGCTTGTCAAGTTACTAACATTTAGTTAAGCCCTTATAGTCCACAGAAAAGCTTTCTGGGAAAATGAAGCCTGCAATTGTGGTAGTCGCCTTAAGCCATGCTTTGTATAATCGTCAGAGGCATTGCCAGTTTTCCCCTGGATCAGATATGATAACTGGTACTTATATATATGTACCATTAAACATACAATGAGTAACAAAGAAATGTCTCTTTTTCATAAGAATTATGAAATGTTCTTTTTAATATTATCCCTGCCCATGTATAAGTATGAATCTTATATAAATAAGAAATGATACCCTAGTCTAATTCCTCATATCTTTTACTCCATTAATTCATCAATTCAACGGATACTTATCTAATGCCAAATGTTTACTCTTCCTGAGGCACAGTTTTGAACATGAGGGGTCACCACTGTATAGGCCAAAAACCCAATAATTATTATTCTTAATATTGAAATGGCAGAAATGTTTTCTTGAAAATCATATCAAGGCAAATATACAACTATTATCACTTCCAATGACATCGTAGTGGAATTTCTAGCCAGTAAAAAAAAATGCCTGAAAAATATATAAAATGATAGATATTAAGATGGAAAAGAAAAAACAAAACCTGCATTACTCCAATCACATTAATACTTCAGAAAACTTTCAACTTATCTCAGATATTTATTATAATTAATGGCAGAACCTACTGATAATGTTTGCTATAAGTTCAAAGCACTAAAAAATAAATGAAATTTAATATAGCACCAATAAAGAGTTCAGACCATAGGCTCTTTTGTCACCAAGGTCACACCAGCACAGTCCCATGCACCACCATAAAGTTTTGCAATCACAGACATCAAGCTAGAGCAGCCTGGAAAATGAACTCTTCAGGAAACAATGAAAATTTTGAGGGCAGTAACTCCAGACCTTTCTTTTATGTGCACCCTATGGCCCAGAAGCCTCTCCTGGGTCCCTGGTACCAGAATCCTGCCTATAATCCAATATGTGTTCCTGGGGCAGGTTTCACAAGTGGAAGTCTGTATTTTCCATATCCTGTGGTGCTCAATGAGTATCCTGTCTTCCTCGTCCCTCAGTCCCCATTGGCCACAATTCTCAACCAAAGACCCATGATTCCTATGTTTTATAACATGGCACAATTCTGACAACATGGTGGCTATTGGAAAGAAATGAAAATGAAAGACACAGAAACAGAAACTGAACCTCAACAGGCTGAAAACTTGAATGAAAAATGAGATGTGCACTCAGAAAACGACAGCCGTGACCTAGGAAGGATGACCAGTATACCTGCTAATACATTCTCCCCTGAGAATGTGGGTGAAAAGAAAGAGGTAGGTAGCATTAGCTACCTGAGGGAGGTATTCCCTTCCCTAGCTGGTTAGCTCAGATCAACAAAGTTGATGAGGCTGCCCAGGGTGACATGGGTCAGTGTTATGACACACAATCTGGGAAATCCCCTGAGCCCTCATTAGAAAGCAGTATAAAGGGACCACTTTCCCATGGTGGAAGTATAGGGACCTCTTTGAATTTGATGATGATGATTATGAAAACCTCTATGAGGGGTATGATACCTCCCTTGCAATGCTCCCTGCTTCCCCCCTGCCAAACAAAGTAACTGAGGGCATGCAACTGGAGGAATACCCCTAGCAAATGCCTTCTGGAGGTGACTCTTATAGCCTCCATGAGGGGCGTCATTATTCCTCCCTGCTCCCAACCCTATACAAAGTAGATGAGGGCATGCAGTGCGACATGAGAAATGGAGCAGAGCTGCTGGAGAGTAGGAACCAGGATGAAAATGAAGATGAATATGAAGGTGGGATAGAGAACAAATGGCTATGAGCAGCACGGTTCCTCCCCTACCTGGTTGACCCAGTTCAACAAAGTGGATGAGGGTATCCAATATGACATGAGAAATGGAGCAGAGTAGATGGGGAGTAGGAACCAGGATGAAGATGAAGATGAAGGTGAGATAGAGAATAACTGTGAGGGGCACCTGTCCACCCCTACCTGGTTGGCCCAGTTTACCAAAGTAGATGAGGGCATCCAGTGCGACATGTGTTGGTATGAAGCACAAGTAGAGAAATCCCCCCAGAAAATGCCCTCCAGAGGAGAATGGACCTCACCAGACTGCAAAACCAAGGGGGAAAAAGCCAGTCACATATAGGAAATTAAGTGCAGACAAAGATGAAGTGATCGTGAATGATGAGATTGGGAGGTGTATAATGAGAACTTGAAAAGGTGTGCAAAGATTAAAAAGACTATGAAAGGCAGGAAGCTGAAAGACCTGAGCAGCTTCTCAAATGTTAAGACAGTCTATTTGTTGAAGAAAAGTGCTGCCTTGACCATTGTACTTCCTGAGGATTCAGAAGACTCTAAGTTGGAAGAGGAAGTTGAAATGGATGAGGTAGAATGCCTCTTTGAAGAAGTGAGACCACAGGGCCATCTGATATCTTCCAAAGAAAGGTCTTATCAGAAGGCTGGCAGCATAATCAGGATGCCACTTGAGTGCTTTGTTCCTCCCCAACTTGTCTGGCCCACCAGAAATAAGTACAAGTTATTACAAGCTCGTGGTGAATATGAGCGTTTCCTTGTGGTTTGCCAGTTGAAACGACAGGATGACTGTGAAAGCACTCGTGGCCGGCTCCGAAGCAAGCAAGCCATGGCCAAGCTGGAAGGACTGCAGTGCAGGACAGCCTCTCACAAATCATTGGAAAGCCTCTGATCTCTTCCATCAAGGGCAGGAGCACTCCTATCCAGCCAGACGTCCACCGGTAGATGCTCAGCAGAGTGTGCATTGAGGGGCCTTGGAAAGATCTGACACACCCATCAACATCCTTCGAGGATGTCACCATTGATTGACTTTGGATCCTGGAGGTTTTACCATTGACAGTGTGGAATATTATCTGAAAATAGTGACGGTGGAGAAATCCTCAATCCTTTCATGTCCTGGAAAATAGCTTACAACACAAAAAACCACCCCTTCCCAGATGAAAAGGATACCCCTTTGTCTATCTATGACAAGGGTAGACACCAGCACTACAAATCCCCATTCCTTCCCTCATAAATGATTAGCTGAACTCTTTTATCCACACTGATCAATTGGACAAAATGCTTGTTAGCCAAACACTGGTTAAGCTTCTCTCCTTCCTCCAGGCCTCTGAATTTTGTTCCACTCTCAGCCTGAGCCAGCATACAGCCTTTCCTGAGAATTGGCTGCACTAAGGGTAAAATATTCTCTGATCTGCTATCCAATCATGCCGCCCTTTCATCCCACTTCCCCATATGCAGTTCTTTCTAGCCTTGTTTACCTCTCTCAATACAAGAAAACCACTTTCTGCCCAACTCTTTA
Organism: Orcinus orca; assembly: GCF_937001465.1. Lineage (NCBI taxonomy): Eukaryota > Metazoa > Chordata > Mammalia > Artiodactyla > Delphinidae > Orcinus > Orcinus orca. The sequence continues at coordinate 120,296,219 of NC_064559.1, forward strand.
CACACTTGCATTCTCCCTATGGCAATAGTTTTTTCCACCCTTAAAATAATCCTTTCAAATAAAGTCTCTCCTTACTAAGAATAAATAAATAAATAAATATATAGAGTTCAAAACCATAAATTTAAAAATATAACTTCACATTCATATAAAAATTCAAGTACATTAAAATAAAGATACTATAATGTGTACAGGACATTTACAGAGAAAATATAGCGTTATTAAAGGCTACAATAATGTCTAAATGTAGTTTCTGATAAATTATGATCATGACTAGACAGAGTTAATATTGTAATGATAGCAACCATTCCCAAATTTATATGTAAAATTACTGAAATTTGAATTAGTACCTCAAACAGTTTTTACAAAGACATTAACATTAATACTTTTGTGAAAGAGGAAATGGGCATAATGAACCAAAGTATTCCTGAATAAGAAACACAACATGAGGACCTATCATGACAAGAATATTTGATATACCTATCAAATATCAAGACACTATAAAACTGTTAAGAAGAGAGTGTGTCAAGCACACACATGTCCTTATATACAAACAAAAGGACAGACAACCCAACAGAAAAAAATGGGCAAGAAACTAGAACAGAGACTTCACAAAAGAGGATATCCAAATGGGCAATAAATTTATTTGTAAAGCATTCAACTTCACTAGTCATCAGGGAAAAAAAAATTTTAAAACACAATATACTACTATACCCTCACCAGAATTGTTAAATTTAAAAGATATAGAATACCTCATATTGGTAAGGAAGTGAGGGAACTGGAACTCTCATACACTGCTGGTGAGATTGCAAATCAAGCCAACTATTTTGGAAAACTTTTTGGAACTATCAACAAAAGCTGGATGGGTTCATACCCCCATGACTCACCACTTTAATTCTTAAGAATATACAGAACAAAAATATGTGCTTCTGGACACCAAGACATGCAAAAGAATATTTTCATAGTCCAAAACTAAAAACAACCTAAATTTCTATTGACACAATGGATTGGTTACACACATTGAGTATATACAGTCATACAATGCCATACTAGCAATGAAAATGAGTGAATTACAAGGTATTCAAAATACCTTGGATGAATCTCACAAACATAATATGTACACAATAAGTCCAACACCAGGATAAACACAGTCTAATTCCAATTATATAAAATTCAGAAACAGTCAAAACAGACATCTGGTATTAGAAGTCAAGGATATTGGTTATCTTTGAGCAGAAGGGAAGAGTAGCGATTAGAAAAGGAAAAACCTAATAATGTTTCATTTCTTGAGCTGGGTTGTGGTTACACGGCTATGCTCTCTTTGTGATCGTTTAACAAGAACAAAATTTGTGCACTTTTCTAAGTGTTATATATCAATTAAAAAATATTAATGCAAAAAAAAAGTGTGGTATTAAGGTAGAGATAAAAGAAAATCAGCCATTGGAAGAGGCTGCAGATACTAGAAATAAACCTATGACACCCTAGACACATGGAAGGTGGCTTTGAAGATTTCTGAAAAAGAAAGGACTATCCTAAAAATGGTGGCAGTAAAATAGGTTATTCTTATGGAAGGGAAAGGAAAGGAGAATTAAATCACCCCTCATACTCTACACAGATATTAATTACTAATAGATTAAATATTTAAATGATATTTGTAAACTATATAAACTTTGACTAGGGTAGAAATTCCATTTGTCTTGGGTTATGATAGGATTTCTTAAGAAACAGAAAGTATACAAATCAGAATAATAATTAATGAATTTTACCACATAAAAGGGAAGATATTTTGCTTGTGAAAAGAAATAAACAGGAGTTAGTCGAGTTGAAGCTGGAAATGTTGCAATGTATCTAAGTTATAAAGCATTATTAGAATATATATATTGGTTTTGAATATAAGAAAATATTTTAGAAAATTAAACTTTAAAATGTGATGAATTTCAGAAAAGAGGACCACAAATGGTGACAAAAATAAAAATGTATTAAATCTAAGTAGTGAGCAGAAGTATGAGAATTAAGAGAAGAATGAAGTGCTACTTTAGAAACATTAGATTTGTTCAAAATTAACAAATTTTAAAATACAAGGTAACAGAAAGGATGTGAAAAATCTACATATGACTGATTGAAGTGTAAATTGGACATTTTATGAAACCACTAGAAATCATCTAAAATTGGAGATGAACCACAAATTTTATTTAAATGACTCTCCCTTGAAGAAACCCATGCATATATGATTTAGGAAATATAACCATTGGAGAATCTTTTTTTTTTTTTTACATCTTTATTGGAGTATAATTGCTTTACAGTGGTGTGCTAGTTTCTGCTTTATAACAAAGTGAATCAGTTATACATATACATATACAAATGTTCCCATATCTCTTGCATCTCCCTCCCTCCCACCCTCCCTATCCCACCCCTCTAGGTGGTCACAAACCACCGAGCTGATCTCCCTGTGCTATGCGGCTGCTTCCCACTAGCTATCTATTTTATGTTTGGTAGTGTGTATATGTCCATGCCACTCTCTCGCTTTGTTTACCCTTCCCCCTCCCCATATCCTCAAGTCCATTCTCAAGTAGGTCTGTGTCTTTATTCCTATCTTACCACTAGGTTCTTCATGACATTTTTTTTTCTTAAATTCCATAAATATGTGTTAGCATATGGTATTTGTCTTTCTCTTTCTGACTTACTTCACTCTGTATGACAGACTCTAGGCTTATCCACCTCATTACAAATAGCTCAATTTCGTTTCTTTATATGGCTGAGTAATATTCCATTGTATATATGTGCCACGTCTTCTTTATCCATTCATCCGATGATGGACACTTCAGTTGTTTCCATCTCCTGGCTATTGTAAATAAAGCTGCAATGAACATTTTGGTACATGACTCTTTTTGAAATATGGTTTTCTCAGGGTATATGCCCAGTAGTGGGATTGCTGAGTCATATGGTAGTTTTATTTGTAGTTTTTAAGGAACCTCCATACTGTTCTCCATAGTGGCTGTACCAATTCACATTCCCACCAGCAGTGCAAGAGTATTCCCTTTTCTCTACACCCTCTCCAGCATTTATTGTTTCTAGATTTTTTTGATGATGGCCATTCTGACCGGTGTGAGATGATATCTCATTGTAGTTTTGATTTCCATTTCTCTAATGATTAATGAAGTTGAGCATTCTTTCATGTGTTTGTTGGCAGTCTGTATATCTTCTTTGGAGAAATGTCTATTTAGGTCTTTGGCCCACTTTTCGATTGGGTTATTTGCTTTTTTGTTATTGAGCTGCAGGAGCTGCTTGTAAATTTTGGAGATTAATTCTTTGCCAGTTGCTTCATTTGAAAATATTTTCTCCCATTCTGAGGGTTGTCTTCTGGTCTTGTTTATGGTTTCCTTTGCTGTGCAAAAGCTTTGAAGTTTCATTAGGTCCCATTTGTTTATTTTTGTTTTTATTTCCATTTCTCTGGGAGGTGGGTCAAAAAGGATCTTGCTGTGATTTATGTCATAGAGTGTTCTGCCTATGTTTTGCTCTAAGAGTTTGATAATGTCTGGCCTTACATTTAGGTCTTTAATCCATTTTGAGCTTATTTTTGTGTATGGTGTTAGGGAGTGATCTAATCTCATACTTTTACATGTACCTCTCCAGTTATCCCAGCACCACTTATTTAAGAGGCTGTCCTTTCTCAACTGTACATTACTGCCTCCTTTATCAAAGATAAGGTGACCATTTGTGCATGGATTTATCTGTGGGCTTTCTATCCTTTTCCATTGATCTATATTTCTGTTTTTGTGCTAGTACCAGCACCAAACAGCGCTGATTCCTCCAGCACCATTTTTTGTTCTCAAGATTGCTTTGGCTATTCGAGGTCTTTTGTGTTTCCATACAAATTGTGAAATTTTTTGTTCCAGTTCTGTGAAAAATGCCAGTGGTAGTTTGATAGGGATTGCATTTTATCTGTAGATTGCTTTGGGTAGTAGAGTCATTTTCACAACGTTGATTCTTCCAATCTAAGAACATGGTATATCTCTCCATCTCTTTGTATCATCTTTAATTTCTCTCATCAGTGTCTTATAATTTTCTCCATACAGGTCTTTGTCTCCTTAGGTAGGTTTATTCCTAGATATTTTATTCTTTTTGTTGCAATGGTAAGTGGGAGTGTTTTCTTGATTTCACTTTCAGATTTTTCATCATTAGTGTATAGGTTGCCAGAGATTTCTGTGCATTAATTTTGTATCCTGCTACTTTACCAAATTCATTGATTAGCTCTCGTAGTTTTCTGGTAACACCTTTAGGATTCTCTATGTATAGTATCATGTCATCTGCAAACAGTGACAGCTTTACTTCTTCTTTTCTGATTTGGATTCCTTTTATTTCCTTTTCTTCTCTGATTGCTGTGGCTAAAACTTCCAAAACTCAAAAAATACCTAGAAACAAATGACAATGGAGACACGACCACCTGAAACCTATGGGATGCAGCAAAAGAAGTTCTAAGAGAGAAGTTTATAGCAATAAAATCCTACCTTAAGAAACAGGAAACATCTCGAATAAACAACCTAACCTTGCACCTAAAGCAATTAGAGAAAGAAGAACAAAAAACTCCCAAAATTTTAGTAGAAGGAAAGAAATCATAAAGAACAGATCAGAAATAAATGAAAAAGAAATGAAGGAAATGATAGCAAAGATCAATAAAACTAAAAGCTGGTTCTTTGAGAAAATAAACAAAATTGATAAATCATTAGTCAGACTCATCAAGAAAAAAAGGGAGGAGACTCAAATCAATAGAATTAGAATTGAAAAAGGAGAGGTAACAAATGGCACTGCAGAAATACAAAAGATCATGAGAGATTACTACAAGCAACTCTATGCCAATAAAATGGACAACCTGGAAGAAATGGACAAATTCTTAGAAATGCACAACCTGCCAAGACTGAATCAGGAAGAAATAGAAAATATGAACAGACCAATCACAAGCACTGAAATTGTAATTGTGATTAAAAATCTTCCAATTAAACAAAAGCCCAGGACCAGATGGCCTCACAGGTAAATTCTATCAAAAATTTAGAGAAGAACTAACACCTATCCTTCTCAAACCCTTCCAAAATATAGCAGAGGGAGGAACACTCCCAAACTCATTCTACGTGGCCACCATCACCTTGATACCAAAACCAGACAAGGATGTCACAAAGAAAGAAAACTACAGGCCAATATCACTGATGAACATAGATGCAAAAATCCTCAACAAAATACTAGCAAACAGAATCCAACAGCACATTAAAAGGATCATACACTATGGTCAAGTGGGGTTTATTCCAGGAATGCAAGGCTTCTTCAATATATGCAGATCAATCAATGTGATACACCATATTAACAAATTGAAAGAGAAAAAACATGTGATCATCTCAATAGATGCAGAGAAAGCTTTTGACAAAATTCAACACCCATTTATGATAAAAACCCTGCAGAAAGTAGGCATAGAGGGAACTTTCCTCAACATAATAAAGGCCATATATGACAAACCCACAGCCAACATCGTCCTCAATGGTGAAAAACTGAAAGCATTTCCACTAAGATCAGGAACAAGACAAGGTTGCCCACTCTCACCACGCTTTTTCAGCATAGTTTTGGAGAATCTTTTTTAAATGAAAATTCTTTCAAACAAGTCAAATATATATCAATACATTGTGCCCTATTAACAAAATGACATATAACACAGCAATGGAAGTGAATGAACTGCAGGGACACCAATGACATGGCTGAATCCCTGAAATATTGTGTTTAAAAACCATATTTTAAAACGTTATTAATGTGTTATATAATTTCATAGAGCTTAAAAACCAGCAAAACTAGTTATACACAATTTAAAGCATAATATTTTAAAATACATAAAAGTACTTTATGCAAAGGAATATATTTTGGAAAATATCTCCCATCTAAAAACAACTAGTAAAGATTTGAAGATGTGACCACTGCTTCAAATGTGAAAACAGTGAGTGCAAAACTCCAAGAAACATGAAGAAACAAGGCAACATTTCATCACCAACAGATAACAATAATCCACCAAACTCAAAGACACAAAGTTTTGTGATTTAGCTGAAAAATATTTCAAAATAGCTGGTTTTAAGAAACTACACAACACAAAAAGACAACACAAAAAGACAATTCAAAAAAAAATCAGGAAAACAATACATAAAATAAGAAATTTAACAAAGATATAGAAATCATTAAAAAGTATCAAGCAGAAACTCTGGAGCTGAAGAATTCAGTGAATGAAATGAAAAATCGCAGCAAAATAGAGCAAACAGAAGGTAGACAAAGTAATCTGGAGATAAGAAGTCAGAAACAACCCAATCAAAGGAAATAAATTTTAAAAGAATGAAAAAGAGTGAAGAGAACCTATGTGATCTATGGGACACCATCAAACGTACAAATATTAGAATAACTGGAGTTTCAGAAGGAGAAACATGGCAGGGGGCAGAAATTTTATTTAAAGAAATAATATCTGAGAACTTCCCAAACCTGGGGAGAGATTTGGACATCAAGTTTACAAAGCTAATACTTCACCCAATTAACTCAATGCAAAAACAACTTCTTCAAGACACAATATAAAAAAATGCTCAAAAATAAAAAAAAAAACAAAGAATCCTAAAAGCAAAAGAGAAAAAAAGATTGTAACCTGCAAAGAAACCCCCAATAAATTATCAGCAGATTTCTCAGCAAAAACTTTCAGACCAGGAGAGAGTGGGATGATATATTCAAAGTTTTAAAGAAAAAAAAAATTGCCAACCAAGAATAAAATATTCAGCAAAGTTATCCTTCAGATATTAAAGAAATAAAAACTATCCAGATAAGCATTTCAGCTTTCAAACAGAATGAAAAGATGCTATTTAGTAGCATGAAAACATAGGAAAATATACAGCATACTGGTAAAGGTAAATATACAGTCAGATTTAGAAAACTCTAATTCTGTAACATGGAGTGTTAGCCACTTAATTATAATATAAAAGTTAAAGAGTATAACTATAGCTACCATAATTTGTTAACAAATATACAATATAAAGAGAGATAAATTGTAACATCAAAATTATTTTTTAAAGTGGGAGGAAAATCTTCAAGCTTTTCTATGCAATTGAAATTAAGTTACTATCAGTGTAAAATGAACTATTTTATCAGTACAATGTATTATGTATGTAAGCCTTAAGATAACCACAAAGCAAATATCTACAGCAGATTCACAAAAGATAAAGAGAAGAAACATAGCATACCATCTGGAAAAACACCAATTTACAAAGGTAGGCAGAAACAGAGAGGAAAATAAAGAAGAGGACTACAAAACAGCCAGAAAATATTAATGATGGCAGTATTAAGTCCCTGCAGGTCAATAATATCTCTAAATATAATAGATTAAATTATCTAATCAAAAAGCACAGAGTGGATGGCTTTTTTTTTTTTAATTATATGCTGCCTAAAAGAGACTCATGCCAGCTTTAAGGACACACATAGACTATGTGAAGGTATATAACGATATTCTAAGCAAATGATAACGAAAAGAAAGTAGAAGTAGCTGTACTCCTATTAGAAAAAAGTAGACTTAAAAAAAGTAAACTCAAAATGGATTAAAGACTTTATTATAAGAAAAGAGAGGGAAGAAGACCCTTTTATACATTGGTCTTGGCAATGATTTTTTGGAGATGATATTCAAAGCAAAAGCAACAAAAGCAAAAATCAAGTGGGACTACGTCAAACTAAAAAGTTTCTGCATAGTAAAACAATTAACAAAATGAAAAGACAGCCTACAAAGTGAGAGAAAATATTCCCAAACCATATATCTGATAAGGGGTTAACATATAAAATATAAAAAGAACTCATATAACTCAATCACAAGGAAACCAAAACTGTGATTAAAAAATGGGGAGAGGAAGGCACAATATATATTTTTTCAAAGATGTACAAATGGCCAACAGGTACATGAAAAGATGTCCCAAATCACTAACTATCAGGGAAATGCAAACAAAAACCACAATGAAATATCACCTCATGTTTGTTAGAATGGCTATCATCAGGAAGAGAAAAGTGCTGGTGAGGATGTGGAGAAAAGGGAACACTTGTACCCTGTTGGTGGGAATGTAAGTTGGTTCAATCACTATAGAAAATGGTACAAATGTTTCTCAAAAATTAAAAATGTAAATACCATGTGATCCAGCCTAGTGACTAGTCAATATTATTGGATTATATACTTCAAATTTGTTAAGAAACTAGATCTTATATGTTCTCTCTACAAATTAGAAATAATAATTATGTGACATGACAGAGGTGTTACCTAAAACTTTGGTAGTAATCACATTACAATATATGAGTATCAAATCACTTTGTATACATTAAATGTATACAGTGTTATGTGTTGGTTATATCATATTATATATATATAATATTTATATTATTAAAAATGTAATAAGAAACAGATAAATTAAGTATGATACTATGTTTTATTTAACCCAATTTATCCAAAATATTATCATTGTAACATACAATCAATATTAAAAACATATTGATAAAAAAGAGAAGTCCTCCACCATAGGAATAGAACACAATAGAAATTTCATGAAAGTAAGAAAAGAGAGAGGGAGAATGTCTGAACCAGGTTTCAGGCACCAATCCACACCACCTCCAAAAAAAAAAAAAAAAACCCCAAACCCAAACACCACACAAATTATGAAGAATGTGAATCAAAATATGCAAAGGTAATTTACTGGGATCCCTTAAAATAATACGAATCTTTCCTCTTATGTGTATGGATGCCATCCTGAATTCCCTGAAAAATTCAAATCTTTAGCTTTGCTTATTTAGGTTTCATCATTGTGTAGAACCATTCAATAATTCAACACTATTATGTTACATTATCATAGATGTGAAAATAGAAAAATGGCATACAGTTCCCTTTCTACTTCTTTAAAAAATTTTCCCCACATGATATTCTTTTCCTCTAGTGAACTTTACTGTATGTGTACATTCTTGTCCACATTCAGGAATTTATATACAGTTTCTTTCAGTTAGCATTTTCCAAGGATCTCATCTATGCAGGACGATAGCATATAAAGTGAAATAAAATACAGTCCCTGCTTTGCCAAAGCTTACTGTTTACTCTTATTATACATGTACAGTAAATTGTATACATTTTCATGAGTACAGAAAGTATATCATGGTCTTTGAGACTAAAAGATAAATAGTTCTCCTTGTGGAAAAGATAAGATATCTCCAAGCAGGTTTAACTGAAAAGAAACTTTAAAGATGAATAGTCATTGCTAGGAGACAAGGAGATTAATTTGTCTCTATAACCAATGACTGCTATGAATCTGACTCACATGGCAAACCAGAGTGAGTTCTGTATATTTTTATCTCTTTACCAATAGAATTGTTTAATAACTGCTCTCACCTAGATAACTAATAAGCCATTGTGACCGCATTTTAGTAATTTTACCTTAAATGTCCTTAAATCCAAAATCTGAGTAACACACTTTACCTGCGTAATATTAGAAAAATATTGGAAGTTAATACAGTCATGTTATTTCAGATGCCTATCCCATTAATCATTTTAGCTATTAAGATCTGAATTTTTATTGAAAATGATCATTATACTGCTGTGCATATGTGCATATATCTCTTCTTCCCTGTCTAAAACTTTTCTTAACTCCTTAGAGAAGTATGAACACTTACACAATTATTCAAATTTGTTAATTTTTGCTTTAATAATGTACAATGAATTTTAAAGTTTATTAAAGTATGACATTTTTGAAGTAATTAAAACTTCAAAAATGTCATATTATATATTTAGTAGAAGTATATAACCTATAATAGTCTTTTAAAATTAATATATATGTATAGGTATATGTCACTAATATCTTCCTTATTATTCTGTTTCAAAGCATAATTAATCATGATAATGAAAGTCAAATATGGTCTTATCTTTACAAACTTTGACCTAATTTCTCAACTATATGTCATTTACATCTTTGAGAAATTGTATTATTGTTATTCGGCAAATATATACTTCCCTATAACTCTGTTGGGACAGGACCCACTAACTTTTAGCTAATGAAATGTTAGACAGTTGGTACAAGCAGACTGATTAAACGTACCTGTATGAACTAACAAGCCCCTTGTGCATTTTTGATCCTCCATGAGAAGAATATATTCTAGTTAAAGTCTGATTGTGATCTGAGGGGAATTTGGAGATAAGAATCTTAGATGCAGATGAGAAACCAACTCATAATTTGGATGTACAGCTTAAAGGAAAGCTGTTCCATCTGACCTGCATACTAGAGAATGAAGAAAAAAATGTGTGTGTGTGTGTGTGTGTGTGTATATATATATATATATATATAGTAAAAAAAAGTGTGTGTGTGTATATATATATATGTATATGTATCTCCTTGCTATTTTAACTTACTGGATTTTGTGGTAGTCTATTATACAGCATTATCACGGCAACAGATGATTAATACTAGGTCTTATATTTTTACCAAATTATATATTACCAATTTCCTCTCATCTTTAACTCTGGTAGACAGGAAACATAATTGATAGTTCTGATCTAGAGGAAAGTATATAGTAGACACGTCTAGAACTTGGAGTGTCTAGAGCCTGACAATGCTATCTCCTCTTCTCTCCTAACATCTTTTTTTTCCTCTTAATTTTCTTATATTGGGAGTTAATCCACCTAGTCCGTTGCTACTTCCCTATTGGTATCAATTTGTAGGGATGATGGCACTCCCTTTCTAAAGAAAAAAAAACAAAAACTACTTCTCTATTTTACATGTATCAAGACATTTTTTATTCTCTTATTGTGTTCTTCAGGGAAGTAGAAAATTCACATAGTATATCTGATAGGGGTTTATTTTACTATTGTGTGTGTGTGCGTGTGTTATGTGTGTGATATGCAATAAAATTGTAGTGTAAAGTTTAAACTAACTACACTTCTATTCAACATAATTGGCTAGAAATTGGGTATTGTCAATAATCTTTTTTTTTCTTTTATTGTCAATAATCTTCATATCTCACCATATTACATCCCTCTACCTCCTCCTAGAATTAAGCACTAATGCAGCTTTTGGGTATATCATATCTTAACCTTTAACCTTTTATAATATCATTGCATATGTATGTACCATGACAATTATTTTAATATTTTTAAACTTTATCTTAATGAAATCATACTTTATGTATTTTTTGGTGACCTCATTCTTTTTCTCTATGTTAGTTGTGTGAAATACATCCATGTTGATGTTTGTAGCTAAAGATTTTCTATTGCTATGAAATATTCTATGAAATAATTGATCAACTATTAACTTGTTTCAAGTTTTGAACTATTAAAAACAATGGTATTTTGGACATGCTTGCATATTTTTGTTGGTGTGGTGACCAACAATTTTTTTCTAAGGACTGATATGTCAAAGCCATGTAGATCTTAAAATTTACTATATGGCAATGAGCTGTTTGCCAAAGTGGATGTATCAATGATAAATTTACCTACGGTGTTTCAAATTCCTCTATATATTTGCCAATATTAATATTGTCAGACATTTTAATTTTTGTAAATCATTTAGATGTGTAATAGTATCTTCATGGTGGAAATTGGAATTTGACTGATTAACAAAGATTTTGAGTATATTTTCATGTTATACTATTTTGATTTCCACTTTTGTGAATGGCCTGTCAAGTAGATTACAGTCCCCTGTTTCTTTTTTCATATAAATTTATTAATATATACTTTACATTCAATAAGAAGCATTCATTTTAAGTGTGCTGTTGGATAAATATGATAAATGTACATATCAGCAAAACCATTAGTATGGTAAAGATACAGAATATTTCCATTGCCCCCCAAAAATTTGTCCTGCCTGTCTGCAGCCAATCACTCCCCTACCCCAGCCTCAGGCAATCACTGGTAATATTTCTATCAAAATCACATTACTTTGCCTATTCTCATTCGTATTCTTTCTTATCTGGGTTTTTTGTCTTAGTAAAATGCTTTGAGATCCATGTTGTTGTATGTATCAGTGGTTTGTTCCTTTTTCTGGCTGAATATTATTCCATTTTATGGATGTATCACAATTTGCTTATCCATTCAAATGTTAATATATATTTGAGTTGTTTCCAGATTTGGGTTATAATGAATAAAGCTGATTTGAACATTTTTATAAAAATCTTTAAGGACTTATGTTTTCAGTTATTTTACATAAATACCTAATAGTTGAAATGATGTTATAAGGTAATTTTTGTTTAATTTTTAAAGAGACTACAATATTTTCCAAAATGTGTGTAGTATTTTCTATTCCTACTAGTAATAAATGGGTACTAGTTCTCTTATGTCTTCACCACCACTCAGTATTACCAGTGTTTTCTAATTTTAGCCATTCTAGTGGGCATATAGTCCACTGTATAATCTCACTGTAGCATTAATATGAATTTTCTTGATGAATAGTTATAATAGGTAATTTTTAATGAGCTTATATATATATATCACATATATTTTAATTATATATAACATAAAAAGTATACATATATATGTACTATTATATATATATATATATATATATATTACACATATACAGCCAACTCTCAGTATTCAAAAATTGATATTTGTGAAATCTCTTACTAGGTAAAATTTATTTGTAAACCCAAAATCAATACTCACAGTCATGTGAAGAGCTGTGAAAAATTTTAATCTCGCAACATGCATGTTCCTTGGTGAAGGCAAACAAAACTATACTCTGCTTACTTGTTTCATTTCTTATACTGTAAACAGTGTGTGGTGTCCATTACACAATCAATTTAGTGCTATGATTTTTTTCATTTTTATGCTGTTTGATGATTTTGCTGTTTAAAATTCCACCAGCTGTAGTGCTGTTGTCCTGTGTTACAACACTTGTCCTTCTTGTTAACTGCAAGAAGGCTGTGATATACATTAAAGAGAAAATACTTGTTGGGTAAGCTTCATTCATGCATGAATTCAAGTGCTGTTGGCTGCAAATTTAATGTGAGTGTTATATATATTGAGTATATATATATATATATATATATATATATATATACTCAACCATATTGAGTAGGCATCTTTAAACAGAAACACACATAAAACAAGGTTATTTATTAATTCAGTTGATGAAATTGTTGTGATTAAAGGCTCACAGGAAACTAACTCTGTATTTCCAGTAAGAGCAATCATTCAATATTTTCTATTTCAACTTTTCTGGAGATTTTACAGACCATAACTATCACAGTAGTGAAAATAAACTCTGTATTACATGTGTGTGTGAACACACACACGTGTGTGGGTATTCTTAGTGAGATGTCTATTCAAATATTTTGTTCAAATTTAAACTAGATAGTATTTCTTCATATTTTAAAATTCTATATGTATTTTAAGTACTAAACCACTGTCAGATATAGGTATTGTGGATATTTTTACCTAGTCTATGACTTTTCTTTTATTTCCATAACAATGATTATTGAAAAGCAAAATATTCTAATTATGATGGTGCTCAGCTCATTTTTTTGGTCTCTTATAATTTGTGATTTTTGTGTTCTGATATAAAAATTTGTGCCTATCACTGGTTTGTTTTTTAATTTAACAAGTAAAAGTGATAATATGCATTAGAAAATGTTTTTAATTGACTTATGACAATATGTTTATTGTGATATAGCTGAATCAGTTCTTAGAGGAACTATCATAGACCTATATATTAGACAAAAAAAAAATCTGAAATATCAATGCTTTAATCTTTCATCTTAAGAGATTAAGGGAGAGAGAAGGGAATTACCTGAAGAAAAAAGAGGATAAAAATAATAAGCATAAGAACAGAGACCCATGAAATAGAAAATAAGCATACAAGAGAAAAAGTTTCAGGCATAAAATTATATCTTTCAAACGGTAAATTAAATGGATAATACTCTACCATGTTTGATCAAGGAAAAAAGAAAAGTATAAATCAACAGTATCAAGAAGGAAATAGGGACATAACTAGAGTTTATATAAATATTAAAAATAATAGAACAATATAAAAATTTTATGCCAATGAAATTAAAAATATAGATGAATTTGAAAAAAGTTTAAAACACAAAATTTTCTAAATTAGATAAAATAAATTAAATAAATTGAAAATAATGCAAGTTCTTTCTTTGCAAAATGTAATGTTCTAAGGATATTTATTGTATTTTTAAGATAGCCTATATCCTCAATGATATTTGCCTGTTTATGCTGTAAGCTATTGAGACAATCGTGTTAAACTTACTGGGTTTTTTTAAATCATATTAATTAGCCTTTCCAATGTACTAACTGGGTCCTTTGCTCTTTCTTTGCACTTCTGCTAAAAGTACTATTCTTCTTTTTTTTTTTCTAATTAGGCTATAGTTGCTTTACAATGTTGTGTTAGTTTCTACTGTACAGCAAAGTGAATCAGCTATATGTGTATATATATATATCCCCTCTTTTTTGGATTTCCTTCCCATTTAGGTCACCACAGAGCATTAAGTAGAATTCCCTGTGCTATACGTCTGGTTCTCATTAGTTGTCTATTTTATACTTAGTAGTGTATATATTTCAATCCCAATCTCCCAATTCACCCCACCCCCCCCTTTCCCTCCTTGGTGTCCATATGTTTGTTCTCTATGTCTGTGTCTCTATTTCTGCTCTGCAAATAGGTTCATCTGTACCATTTTTCTAGATTTCACATATATGCATTAATACACGATATTTGTTTTTCTCCTTCTGACATTTCACTCTGTATGACAGTCTCTAGGTCCATCCACATCTATACAAATGACTCAATTTTGTTCATTTTTATGGCCATTGTATATATGTACCACATCTTCTTTATCCATTTGTCTGTCAATGGACATTTAGGTTGCTTCCATGTCCTGGCTATTGTAAATAGTGCTGCAATGAACATTGGGGTGCATGTGTCTTTTTGAATTATGGTTTTCTCAGGGTATATGACAAGTAGTGAGATGGCTAGGCCATATGGTAGTTCTATTTTTAGTTTTTTAAGGAACCTCCATACTGTTCTCCTTGGTGTCTGTATCTAAAACTCTTTTTGATATCTCTCTTAGGGTAGATTTTGTAGCAACACATTCTCTGTTTTTGTCTGAAGTCATTATTTCATACTGTTTTTGAGTTTGTTTCCTCTGAGAACAGAACTCTAGTTTACTAGTTTTCTTTCAACATTTTAAAGACACTTCCATTTTTTTGTACTATCTATATTTTCTAATTAGGTATCAATTATCAACTTTGTTTCTTTAAAGGTAGCATGCCAACTTCCAGTTTCTAGGTCTGCATATAAGGAGCTTGGAGGTCATCATTCTACCTAACAACAAGTAAAAAGCTGAACAGAGTAAAAAAAAATCAAAAACTCTTCTAGAATCCTTAAGAGAGGTGAGGAAACATAGCAAATCTCTACCCTCAATACTGGAGAGACAGACAGGTTAATACAGGGAATCATGGCTTACCAGAACAGAAACTTACAAGCTGAAATTACCACAGGAAAAAGTGATGGGATAGGAGAATCTGAACTGTAATTGACAAATTTCCAGTGGCTCAGTGTGGACAAGTCTGAGCGTTAAAAACTCAGGAAGACTAGTCATGGGGGATGAGGCAGAGTTTTCTGAGTTTTACCAGGTTCTCACAGTATATGTTGGAGAAAAATCCCTTCATGTTTCTGGCAGAGAAAGGGGAAAAGGAACCATTTTAAAATATACCAGAACTCTCTGTTCTTCTGAACAATGTTTGTCCTCAGGGAAGTTAACTTAAAAAGAGCCTAAATTGCTGAGGTATTATCAGAGCCTAACTGACCTGGTGGAAGGGAAATATACAACTCCAGCCCACTGTAGCCACCCTTTCCCACCTATAGGGAAAGAAATAAACTGAGAAATTCTTGTGAAGTTTACAGTCCAGAGGCATAGGCACGCTAAAGACGCAGACTTAATCATAAGACTATTGAATACTTCCCCTGCTCCCAAACCTCACCACCACATTACTAAAGTCTTATTTACAGCAATTCCTTCTACTCCTTATATCACATCCAGCTATCAAGAAAAAATTACAAGGCATAACAAAATATAAAACACACACACACACACATTTTAAAAGCACAGAGTATGCAACAGAAGCAGACATTACAGGGATGTTGGAATTATCAGACCGAGAATTTCAAACAATTATGATTATATATGAAGGTTTCTAATAGGTAAAGTAGACAGCATTAAAGAACAGATGAGCTATATAAACAGAACAGTAGGAATATTGATATTGAGAAAGAACCAAAAACAAATGTTAGAGAATTTAAAAAAACAAAACACTGTGACAGAAATGAAGAATGCCTTTCATGTGCTTACTAGTAGACTGGACACAGCTGAGGAAAGACATTCTGTGCTACAGGATATAACAATAGACTCCTCAAAAACCAAAAAGCAAAAAGAACAAAGGAATGAAAAAGCAGAACAGAATATCCAAGGATTGTGAGACAACTACAAAAAGTGTAACAAACACATAATGAAAATACCAGAAGGAGAAAGAAACAAAAGAAATATTTGAAACAATAATGACAGAGAATTTCCCCAAATTAATGTCAGACACCAAACCATGGGTCCAAGAAGCTCAGAGAACACCAAGAAGGGTAAATATTTTTTAAAAACCCATACCTAGGCATATAATTTTCAAATGCTAATGAATTATTTTAAAAAATCCTGAAAGAAACTAGTGGGGAAAAAATCTTACCTATAGAAGAGCAAAGATAAAAATCTGACTTCTTTTTAGAAACCATGCAATGAAGAAAGATGTAGAGTGAATTATTTTGTGTTGAGAGAAGAAAACCACCAACCTAGAATTCTGTGCCCTGAGAAATTTTCTTTCAAAAGTGAAGGCAAAATAAAGACTTTCTCAGACAAATGAAAATTGAGAGAATTTGTTGCCAGTAGACTTGTCTTGCAAGAAATGTTAAAAGAAATTCTTTAGAGAGAAGGAAAATAATATAGGTCAGAAACTCAGATCTACATAGAAAAAAAGAACATCAAAGAAGGAATAAGTGCAGGAAAAATTAAAACTTTCATTTTTCTTATTATTAATTGATCTACAATATGTTTTTTCAAAATAATAATAGCTACAATGTATGCAATTTTGTATGCTTATATATATACCTATGTTTATGTACATTTATATACAAGTGAAATGAATGACAAGGACAATACAGGGGATGAGAGGGAGAAATTAGGCTTATTTTGTTATAAGGTATTCACACTACTCGTGAAATAGTATAGTGTTATTTAAAAATGGACTTGGATTAGTTATAAATGTATATTGCAAACTCCAGGGCAACCCCTAAAAAAAAGGTAAGAAAAGAAGTATAATTGATATGCTAAGAAAGTAGAGAAAATTGAATCATAAAAATATGATCAATTAAAGCCACGAAAGGCAGAAAAAGACTGGAGGACAAAAATAGGAATAGAGAACAAGGGCAATAAATAGAAAACATCAATGGATATGGTAGATATTAGCCCAAATATATCAATAATCACTTTGGTAATATCAGTGGTCTAAATGAACTAACTGAAAGAAAATTTCAGAGTAGATAAGAAATAAACCCCAAATATGTTGTCTACAAGAAACCCACTTTAAATATAAAGATATTATAAATATGTATATATATAAAGTAAATGGATAGAGAAAAATATACCATTCTCATTGAAAGAAAGGAATAACTATATTAATTTCACACAGAGCCACCTTCAAAGCAAGTGAAGTCATCAAAGTAAAAAAGTGTATTACACAGGGACAAAGTGGTCACTTCTAGAAGATATAATGATCCTAAATGTGTGTGCACTGACAATATCAAACAATGCAACAAAAGCTAATAGAACTGCAGGGAGAAATAAATGAAGCCACACTCACAGTTGGAGATTTCAACACCCTTTTCTCAGAAATGGACAGGTCCAACAGGTAGATAATCTGTAAGGATAAGGCTGAAGTCAACAATAGCATCAATCAACTGGATATAATTAACATCTATAGGCTATTTAACAGCAGAATGCACATTCTTCTCAAGCTCAAATAGAGTGTTCACCAAGATAGACCATATTCTGGGCCATAAACACTCAACAAATATAAAAGACTGAAAATCATACAGTGTCTGCTCTTATACCACAATGAAATAAACTAGAAATCAATAACAGAAAGAAAAGTGGAAAATCTCAAAATATGTGGCAATCAATTTCTTAACACATGGATCTAAGAAGAAATCTCAAGGGAAATTAAAAAGTATTTTGAACTAAATGAAAATGAAACCACAATTTATCAAAATTTGTGGGAATCAGTAAAAGCAGAGGTTAGAGGGAAATTTATAGCATTTAATACACATATTAGAAAAGAAGAAAGATCTAAAATAAGTAATCTATGTTTCCACATTAGGAAACTAGAAAAAAAGAGAGCAAATTAAATCCAAAATAAGCAGAAGAGAAGAAACAATAAGAATTTGAACAGAAATCAATGAAATTGAAAACAGGATATCAGTAGAGAAAATCAACAAAATTAAAGGTAATGTGCCTTTGTTCCTTTGGATTTTAAGATTTTCTTTTTGTCATTAGTTTTCAGTAGTTTAACTATAAGCTGCATAGGTATAATTTCCTTGTATTTATCTTCCATTTTGTTTAGAATATCTTGAATATGTTGTTGATATTTTTCATCAGTTTTCAGACACTTGTAAACTTTATCTCTTCAAATATTACTTCACCTCCATTCTTTTTCTCTTTTCTTCTGGAATACCAAGTACATTTATGGTAAAAATTTTCAGTATATAAATGTCTATTATTCTATTTTCTCTATTTTTCATTATTATTTGTTCACTCCTTTCTTTAGTCTGTATAACTCTCATGTGTCTTCCAATTTCTTTTTTTATTTCTTTAACATCTTTATTGGAGTATAATTGTTTTACAGTGTTGTGTTAGTTTCTGCTGTATAAAAAAGTAAATCAGCAATATGCATATATATATCCCCATATGCCCTCCCTCTTGTGTCTCCCTCCCATCCTCCTTAACCCACCCCTCTAGGTGGTTGCAAAACACCAAGCCGTTCTCCCTGTGCCATGCAGCTCTTTCCCACTAGCTATCTATTTTACACTTGGTAGTGTATGTCAGTGCTACTCTCTCACTTCATCCTAGCTTAACCTTCCCCCTCCCCATGTCCTCAAGTCCATTCTCTAAGTCTGTGTCTTTATTCCTGTCCTGTACCAGATTGATCAGAACCATTTTTTTGCTAGATCCCATATATATGTGTTAGCATATGGTATTTGCTTTTCTTTTTCTGACTTACTTCACTCTGTATGACAGACTCTAGGTCCATCCAACTCACTACAAATAACTCAATTTTGTTTCTTTTTATGGCTGAGTAATATTCCATTGTATATATGTGCCAAATCTTCTTTACACATTAATCTGACAATGGACACTTAGGTTGCTTCCATGTCCTGGCTATTGTAAATAGTGCTGCAGTGAACATGTGGAACATGACTCTTTTTGAATTATGGTTTTCTCAGGGTACATGCCCAGTGGTGGGATTGCTGGGTCATATGGTAGTTCTTTTTTTAGGAATTTCCAAACTGTTCTCCATAGTGGCTGTATCACTTAACATTCCCACCAACAGTGTAAGAGGGTTCCCATTTCACCACACCCTCTCCAGCACTTACTGTTTGTAGATTTTTTGATGATGGCCATTCTGACTGGTGCGAGGTGACACCTCATTGTAGTTTTGGTTTGCATTTCTCTAATGATTAGTGATGTTAAGCATCTTTTCATGTGTTTGTTGGCAATCTGTATATCTTCTTTGGAGAAATGTCTATTTAGGTCTTCTGCACATTTTTGGATTGGGTCGTTGTTCTTTTGATATTGAGTTGTATGAGCTGCTTGTAAATTTTGGAGATTAATCCTTTGTCAGTTGTTTCGTTTGCAACTATTTTCTCCCATTCTGAGGGTTGTCTTTTTGTCTTGTTTATGGTTTCCTTTGCTATGCAAAAACTTTTAAGTTTCATTAAGTCCCATTTGTCTATTTTTGTTTTTTATTTCCATTTCTCTAGGAGGTGGGTCAAAAGGGATCTTGCTGTGATTTACGTCATAGAGTGTGTGG
The DNA here is from genome assembly GCF_937001465.1 of Orcinus orca. Lineage (NCBI taxonomy): Eukaryota > Metazoa > Chordata > Mammalia > Artiodactyla > Delphinidae > Orcinus > Orcinus orca. Next base: position 120,316,368 of record NC_064559.1, read on the forward strand.
CCTATGTTTTCCTCTAAGAGTTTTATACTGTCTGGCCTTACATTTAGATCTTAAATCCATTTTGAGTTTATTTTTGTGTATGGTGTTATGAAGTGTTCTCATTTCATTCTTTTACATGTAGCTGTCCAGTTTTCCCAGTACCACTTATTGAAGAGGCTGTCTTTTCTCCATTGTATACTCTTGCCTCCTTCATCAAAGATAAGGTGACCATTTGTGTGTGGTTTATCTCTTGGCTTTCTCTCCTGTTCCATTGATCTATATTTCTGTTTCTGTGCCAGTACCATACTGTCTTGATTACTGTCGCTTTGTAGTATAGTCTGAAGTCTGGGAGCCTGATTTTCCTCCAGCTCTGTTTTTCTTTCTCAAAATTGTTTTGGCTATTCGGGGTCTTTTATATTTCCATACCAATTGTGCAACTTTTTTGTTCTAGTTCTGTGAAAACTGCCATTGGTAGTTTGATTGGTACTGCATTGAATCTGTAGATTGCTTTGGGTAGTAGAGTCATTTTCACAATGCTGATTTTCCAGTCCAAGAACATAGTATATCTCTCCATCTGTTTGTATCATCTTTAATTTATTTCATCAGTGTCTTATAGTTTTCTGCATATAGGCCTTTTGTCTCCTCAAGTAGGTTTATTCCTAGGTATTTTATTCTTTTTGTTGCAATGGTAAATGGGAGTGTTTCCTTAATTTCTATTTCATATTTTTCATCATTAATGTATAGGAATGCAAGATATTTTGTGCATTAATTTTTCATCCTGTAACTCTACCAAATTCATTGATTAGCTCTAGTAGTTTTCTGGTAGCATCTTAGGATTCTCTATGTATAGTATAATGTCATCTGCAAACAATGACAGTTTTACTTCTTCTTTTATCATTTGGTTTCGTTTTATTTCTTTTTCTTCTCTGATTATTGTGGCTAAAACTTCCAAAACTATGTTGAATGATAGTGGTGAGAGTAGGCAACCTTGTCTTGTTCCTGATCTTAGTGGAAATGGTTTCAGTTTTTCACTGTTGAGAACAATGTTGGCTGTGCCTTTGTCATATATTGCCTTTATTATGTTGAGGTAGGTTCCCTCTATGCCTACTTTCTGGAGAGGTTTTATCATAAATGGGTGTTGAATTTTGTCATAAGCTTTTTCTGCATCTATTGAGATTATCATATGGTTTTTATCCTTCAATTTGTTAATATGGTGTTTCACACTGATTTATTTGCATATACTGATATCTTCCAATTTCTTTTTCTAATCCTCTTTGCTACTCCTCTAATCCATTATGTCCATTCTGTTCTTAAACCTATTTGTTTTTTGAAATTCCAATTTTTGATTTTATTGTTTCTAAAATTTCTATTTGATTGTATTTCTATATGTTTATTTCTATAGGAATATAGTACATCCTCAAAATTGTCTTCATTTACATTACTTATAAGCATATTTTCTGTACCACATTTGTATAATGAAGACAAAAATAAAATTGACAATATGCAATCACATGTACACACACACAAATTGTTTTCTTCTCCTCCTAAATAAACATATATATATAACATTACTTATATATATATACATACATGTGTAAATATGTATATTAAAGGAAATGTAAGGTACACCCATAACATAAGTAGCAAGAAGTTAACATTTTGTTACTTATGGGTGTAGCTACATTTCCATTCCAGTTACGTTTCTCAGAAATCAATCTATTGTAGTTTATAACATAAAATATCCTTTTTAGTAGTCCTCCCACCACTGATGATTTCAAATTATAGACAAATGAATTGATTAACAATAAGTGATTTATATGATAGTTTGTCCATAAGTAATTTAAAAATAGAAACATCAAAGTTATAGGTGAATCAATATTAGAGTATTTAATAAGCATTGATTTTCTAAATCCATGATTAGATATAAAACAACAAATGAAAGAATTAAAACAAGTTTTGGTTAATCAAATGAAACCTATAATGAAAACTTCTATATTAAGAAAATTATAATTTTATGATGGCAGTTTTAGCAATAGGATTTTAGGTAACCATTGCTAATATTTTATATTACCATATCACTTGCTATTTGGAAAAAACAGACATTAAAGAAACACACCTCTAATCAGGTAGTTTGAAATTATACTTATAAAATTCTGAAACTTCAATTAAACACAATTAAAATATCAACTTGACCTTATAAGTTATAATTGTAAAGGACTTTGAGAAGTCATTCATACCAATCAAAAGACCAAAATGTAGTATAAAAATATCTAAAGACTTGGAAGAAACATAATTGCTTATTACTTCCCTGTTTCCTGTTCCCAAAGCATCTCCAACTGTGCCTTAGAATCTCTATTTAAGACAAAATTATAGCTACTTAAAATGTACTTTTTACCTTGGCACTTGAAAGATCAATCTGCCAAAGTTTAGCTGGTGGTGTAGAATCACTCTTGCTTCTATCCTCTGGCTTTAGTGCTAGAGTAATAAGAAAAAATTGCTTTGATAATTTTACTACTAGAAGTTATTTCTCTGTATCAGTTGTACAGATTCTTTATTTTCAGAAGTGAAAGTTTCAAATTAGTGGCAAATATGTTAAAATACAGTATCCAATGTTATCAAATATCTTTGAGTTCTTATTATGTATTCACAGGTATTCTTGACACCATTACTACTTGTTATCATTTCTAAATGTATGAATTCCTTATAAACAAAAATATTTGCATTATCCCTAATTAAGCATCTTTTATTTGTCCAGTTCTAGAAACTAATTTTAATGAATGTTTAATTAAACTGCATCTTAAAATTTTTTTTAAACAAGTACTAACCATGAAAATTATACCCTGAATGCATGTGTTTGTTTGGATTGATAGAATTTTTATATTAATATAGATCTTTTATATAATCTAACATAGAAAATTATGCTTATTAAAAATTGTGTGATTTTTCAAATTTCATAGCCTATCAGGATTTTTCCCTTTCAATTGAATCAATCTTAATGTTTTCTGTTTCCATGTTAGTTAAAATTAAATTAATATTTCTATTTTTACAAAGAATTGGCATGTGGAACAATTTGATATTTTATCATTAGTATATTTGGAGTTAAAGCATGTGTTTAGTAAATCAATGGAATTACAAGTTCTGTGCATGTTGGTGAACCACTTGTGTAGTTTCCTTTTTTGGCACAATGGATATTTCGAGCTGTGATTTCAAATAGCTTCAAGAAGAAAGCACTTTTAGGGCTTCAATGACTATTTCCTTTACAAACATACAGCAACTAAAAGGAAACTATGTGGGAAAGTGCCATGTAAAGATAGCAGATAGATAGGTTAGATGTATAGATACATAGATGATAGATACACAGATAAGATGGATAAACAAATGTCATATATACTGTATATGAAATGCTACATGTATATATGAAGGTATTTAACCTATGTAATAAAATGTCATTCCAGTACTATATTTTTAATCATTAAAATAGTGTACGTGGAAAACAATGATGTAGAATGCAAGTGGCTTCCTAACCCATTTTAATTTGCTGTCCCATAGTCCCTTAAACTTAGTCAATAAGGCCTTGGGTGATTAAACAGAAATTTTAATTTTCTATGTATATATATTTATAGTTATTAAACACTACATGTGAAATAGTAATAAAAAATTACTACAGCAAAAATGAAAAGAGTTCCAGTGAAAAGAAAGTTAATTAAAACTTAATTTAATTAAATTTTAAGGTATTTATTTGTATTAGTGTCTAACTGGAGGGTTTTTTCTTTTTTTTACACCTTTATTGGAGTATAATTGCTTTACCAGGGTGTGTTAGTTTCTGCTTTATAACAAAGTGAATCAGTTTTACATATACAAATGTTCCCATATCTCTTCCCTCTTGCATCTCCCTCCCTCCCACTCTCCCTATCCCACCCCTCAAGGTGGTCACAAAGCACCGAGCTGATCTCCCTGTGCTATGTGGCTTCTTCCCACTACCTATTTACCTTACATTTGGTAGTGTATATATGTCCATGCCTCTCTCTTGCTTTGTCACAGCTTACCCCTCCCCCTCCCCGTATCCTCAAGTCCATTCTTTAGTAGGTCTCTGTCTTTATTCCTGTCTTACCCATAGGTTCTTCATGACATTTTTTTTTCTTAAATTCCATATATAAGTATTAGCATATGGTATTTCTCTTTCTCTTTCTGACTTACTTCATTCTGTATGACAGACTCTAGGTCTATTCACCTCATTACAAATAGCTCAATTTCGTTTCTTTTTATGGCTGAGTAATATTCCATTGTATATATGTGCCACGTCTTCTTTATCCATTCATGCAATGATGGACAGTTAGGTTGTTTCCATCTCCAGGCTATTGTCAATAGGGCTGCAATGAATACTTTGGTACATGACTCTTTTTGAAGTATGGTTTTCTCAGGGTATATGCCCAGTAGTGGGATTGCTGGGTCATATGGTAGTTCTATTTCTAGTATTTTAAGAAACCTCCATACTGTTCTCCACAGTGGCTGTATCAATTTACATTCCCACCAACAGTTCAAGAGGGTTCCCTCTTCTCCACACCCTCTCCAGAATTTATTGTTTCTAGATTTTTTTTTTGATGATGGCCATTCTGACTGGTGTGAGATGATATCTCATGGCAGTTTTGGTTTCCATTTCTCTAATGATTAATGAAGTTGAGCATTCTTTCATGTGTTTGTTGGCAGTCTGTATATCTTCTTTGGAGAAATGTCTATTTAGGTCTTTGGCCCATTTATGGATTGGGTTGTTTGTTTTTTCTGTTACTGAGCTGCATGAGCTGCTTATAAATTTTGGAGATTAATCCTTTGTTAGTTGCTTCAATCGCAAACATTTTCTCCCATTCTGAGGGTTGTCTTTTGGTCTTGTTTATAGTTTCCTTTGCCGTGCAAAAGCTTTGAAGTTTCATTAGGTCCCATTTGTTTATTTTTGTTTTTATTTCCATTTCTCTGGGAGGTGGGTCATAAAGGATCTTGCTGTAATTTATGTCATAGAGTGTTCTGCCTATGTTTTCCTCTAAGAGTTTGACAGTTTCTGGCCTTACATTTAGGTCTTTAATCCATTTTGAGCTTATTTTTGTGTATGGTGTTAGGGAGTGATCTAATCTCATACTTTTACATGTACCTGTCCAGTTTGCCCAGCACCACTTATTGAAGAGGCTGTCCTTTCTGCACTGTACATTCCTGCCTGATTTATCAAAGATAAGGTGACCATAGGTGCGTGGGTTTATCTCTGGGCTTTCTATCCTGTTCCATTGATCTATATTTCTGTTTTGGTGCCAGTACCATACTGTCTTGATTACTGTAGCTTTGTAGTATAGTCTGAAGTCAGGGAGCCTGATTCCTCCAGCTCCGTTTTCCGTTCTCAAGATTGCTTTGGCTCTTCGGGGTCTTTTGTGTTTCCATACAAATTGTGAAAATTTTTGTTCTAGTTCTGTGAAAAATGTCAGTGGTAGTTTGATAGGGATTGCATTGTATCTGTAGATTGCTTTGGGTAGTAGAGTCATTTTCACAATGTTGATTCTTCCAATGCAAGAACATGGTATATCTCTCCATCTATTTGTATCATCTTTAATTTCTTTCCTCAGTGTCTTATAATTTTCTGCATACAGGTCTTTTGTCTCCTTAGGTAGGTTTATTCCTAGATATTTTATTCTTTTTGTTGCAATGGTAAATGGGAGTATTTTCTTGATTTCATTTTCAGATTTTTCATCATTACTGTATAAGAATGCCAGAGATTTCTGTGCATTAATTTTGTATCCTGCTACTTTACCAAATTCATTGATTAGCTCTAGTAGGTTTCTGGTAGCATCTTTAGGATTCTCTATGTATGGTATAATGTCATCTGCAAACAGTGACAGTTTTACTTCTTCTTTTCTGATTTGCATTCCTTTTATTTCCTTTTCTTCTCTGATTGCTGTGGCTAAAACTTCCAAAATTATGTTGAATAAGAGTGGTGAGAGTGGGCAACCTTGTTTTGTTCCTGATCTTAGTGGAAATGCTTTCAGTTTTTCACCACTGAGGACAATATTGGCTGTGGGTTTGTCATATATTGCCTTTTTTATGTTGAGGAAAGTTCCCTCTATGCCTACTTTCTGCAGGTTTTTATCATAAATGGGTGTTGAATTTTGTTGAAAGCTTTCTCTGTATCTATTGAGAGGATCATTTGGTTTTTATCCTTCAATTTGTTAATATGGTTTATCACATTGATTGTTTTGCGTATATTGAAGAATCCTTGCATTTCTGGAATAAACCCCACTTGATCATAGTGTATGATCCTTTTAATGTGCTGTTGGATTCTGTTTGCTAGTATTTTGTTGAGGATTTTTCATCTATGTTCATTAGTGATATTGGCCTGTAGTTTTCTTTCTTTGTGACATCCTTGTCTGGTTTTGGTATCAAGGTGATGGTGGCCATGTAGAATGAGTTTGGGAGTGTTCCTCCCCCTGCTATATTTTGGAAGGGTTTGAGAAGGATAGGTGTTAGCTCTTCTCTAAATGTTTGATAGAATTCGCCTGTGAAGCCATCTGGTCCTGGGCTTTTGTTTGTTGGAAGATTCTTAATCACAGTTTCAATTTCAGTGCTTGTGATTTGTCTGTTCATATTTTCTATTTCTTCCTTATTCAGTCTTGGCAGGTTGTGCATTTCTTAGAATTTGTCCATTTCTTCCAGGTTGCCCATTTTATTGGCATAGATTTGCTTGTAGTAATCTCTCATGATCTTTTGTATTTCTGCAGTGTCAGTTGTTACTTCTCCTTTTTCATTTCTAATTCTATTGATTTGAGTCTTCTCCCTTTTTTTTCTTGATGAGTCTGGCTAATGGTTTATCAATTTTGTTTATCTCTCAAAAAAACAGCTTTTAGTTTTATTGATCTTTGCTATTGTTTCCTTCATTTCTTTTTCATTTATTTCTGATCTGATTTTTATGATTTCTTTCCTTCTGCTAACTTTGGGGGTTTTTGTTCTTCTTTCTCTAATTGCTTTAGGTGCAAGGTTAGGTTGTTTATTCGAGATGTTTTCTGTTTCTTAAGGTAGGATGGTATTGCTATAAACTTCCCTCTTAGAACTGCTTTTGCTGCATCCCATAGATTTTGGGTCATTGTGTCTCCATTGCCATTTGTTTCTAGGTATTTTTTATTTCCTCTTTGATTTCTTCAGTGATCAGTTCGTTATTAAATAGTGTATTGTTTAGCCTCCAGATCTTTTCCTGTAATTGATATCTAGTCTCATTGTGCTGTGGTCAGAAAAGATATTTGAAACAATTTCAATTTTCCTAAATTTACCAAGGCTTGACTTGTGACCCAAGATATAATCTGTCCTGGAGAATTTTCCATGAGCACTTGAGAAAAATTTGTATTCTGTTGTTTTTGGATAGAATGTCCTATAAATATCAATTAAGTCCATCTTGTTTAATGTATCATTTAAAGCTTGTGTTTCCTTATTTATTTTCATTTTGGATGATCTGTCCATTGGTGAAAGCGGGGTGTTAAAGTCCCCTACTATGAATGTGTTACTGTTGATTTCACTTTTTATGGCTGTTAGTATTTGCTTTATGTACTGAGGTGCTCCTATGTTGGGTGCATAAATATTTACAGTTGTTATACCTTCTTCTTGGATTGATCACTTGATCAATATGTAGTGTCCTTCTTTGTCTCTTCTAATAGTCTTTATTTTAAAGTCTATTTTGTCTGATATGAGAATTGCTACTCCAGCTTTCTTTTGGTTTCCATTTGCATGAAATATCTTTTTCCATCCCCTTACTTTCAGTCTGTATGTGTCTCTAGGTCTGAAGTGGGTCTCTTGCAGACAGCATATATATGGGTCTAGTTTTTGTATCCATTCAGCCAATCTGTGTCTTTTGGTGGGAGCATTTGGTCCATTTACATTTAAGGTAATTATCGATATGTATGTTCCTATTCCCATTTTCTTAATTGTTTTGGATTCGTTATTGTAGGTCTTTTCCTTCTCTTGTGTTTCTTGCCTAAAGAAGTTCCTTTAGCGTTGTTGTAAAGCTGGTTTGGTGGTGCTGAACTCTCAGCTTTTGTTTATCTGTAAAGGTTTTAATTTCTCCATCAAATCTGAATGAGATCTTTGCTGGGTAGAGTAATCTTGGTTGTAGGTTTTTCTCCTTCATCACTTTAAATATGTCCTGCCAGTCCCTTCTGGCTTGCAGAGTTTCTGCTGAAAGATCAGCTGTTAACCTTATGGGGATTCCCTTGTGTGTTATTTGTTGTTTTTCCCTTGCTGTTTTTAAAATGTTTTCTTTGTATTTAATTTTTGACAGTTTGATTAATATGTGTCTTGGCATATTTCTCCTTGGATTTATCCTGTATGGGACTCTCTGTGCTTCCTGGCCTTGATTAAGTATTTCCTTTCCCATATTAGGGAAGTTTTCAACTATAATCTCTTCAAATATGTTCTCAGTCCCTTTCTTTTTCTCTTCTTCTTCTTGAACCCAAATAATTAGAATGTTGGTGCATTTAATGTTGTCCCAGAGGTCTCTGAGACTGTCCTCAGTTCTTTTCATTCTTTTTTCTTTATTCTGCTCTGCAGTAGTTATTTCCATTATTTTATCTTCCAGGTCACTTATCCGTTCTTCTGCCTCACTTATTCTGCTATTGTTCCCATCTAGAGTATTTTTAATTTCATTTATTGTGTTGTTCATCGTTGTTTGTTTCATCTTTAGTTCTTCTAGGTCCTTGTTAAATCTTTCTTGTATTTTGTCCATTCTATTTCCAAGATTTTGGATCATCTTTACTATCATTATTCTGAATTCTTTTTCAGGTAGACTGCCTATTTCCTCTTCATTTGTTAGGTCTGGGGGTTTTTTATCTTGCTCCTTCATCTGCTGTGTGTTTTTTTGTCTTCTCATTTTGCTTATCTTACTGGTTTGGGGTCTCCTTTTTGCAGGCTGCAGGTTCGTAGTTCCCGTTGTGTTTGGTGTCTGTCCCTAGTGGCTAAGGTTGGTTCAGTGGGTTGTCTAGGCTTCCTGGTGGAGGGGACTTGTGACTGTGTTCTGGTGGATGAGGCTGGATCTTGTCTTTCTGGTGGGCAGGTCCACGTCTGGTGGTGTGTTTTGGGGTGTCTGTGGACTTATGATTTTAGGCATCCTCTCTGCTAATGCGTGGGGTTGTGTTCCTGTCTTGCTAGTTGTTTGGCATAGGATGTCCAGCACTGTAGCTTGCTGGCCATTGAGTGAAGCTGGGTGCTCGTGTTGAGATGGAGATCTCTGGGAGATTTTCACCGTTTGATATTATGTGGAGCTGGGAGACCTCTTGTGAACCAGTGTCGTAAAGTTGTCTCTCCCACCTCAGAGGCACAGCACTGATTCCTGGCTGCAGCACCAAGAGCCTTTCATCCACAGGGCTCAGAATAAAAGGGAGAAAAAGTAGAAAGAAAGAATTAGTAGAAGTAGAAAGAAAGAAAGGAGGGAGGGAGGGAGGGAGGAAGGATGGAAGGAAAGAGGGAAGGAAGGAAAGAAAGAAAGAAAGAAGATAAAGTAAAATAAAATAAAGTAAGATAAAATATAATAAAGTTATTAAATAAAAAAATAATTGTTAAGAAAAAAATTTAAAAAAGAAAACGGACAGATAGAACCCTAGGACAAATGGTGGAAGCAAAGCTATACAGACAAAATCTCACACAGAAGCATACACATACACACAAAAAGAGGAAAAGGGAAAAAAATCATAAATCTTGCTCTCAAAGTCCACCTCCTCAATTTGGGATGATTCATTGTCTATTCATGTATTCCACAGATGCAGGGTACATCAAGTTGATTGTGGAGCTTTAATCCACTGCTTCTGAGGCTGCTGGGAGAGATTTCCCTTTCTCTTCTTTGTTCTCACAGCTCCCAGGGGCTCAGCTTTGGATTTAGCCCTGCCTCTGCATGTAGGTCGCCAGAGGGCGTCTGTTCTTCGCTCAGAGAGGACGGGGTTAAAGGAGCCACTGATTCAGGGGCTCTGGCTCACTCATGCTGGGGGAAGGGAGGAGTACGGAGTGCAGGGCGAGCCTGCGGCGGCAGAGGCCAGCATGACGTTGCACCAGCCTGAGGTGCGACGTGCGTTCTCCCAGGGAAGTTGTCCCTGGATACCGGGACCCTGGCAGTGGTGTGCTGCACAGTCTCCCCAGAATGGGGGTGTGAATAGTGACCTGTGCTCGCACACAGGCTTCTTGGTGGCGGCAGCAGCAGCCTTAGCCTCTCATGCCTGTCTCTGGGGTCTGCGCTTTTAGCCGCGGCCCGTCTCGGGAGCTCCTTTAAGCAGCGCTCTTAATCCCCTCCCCCCGCACACCAGGAAACAAAGAGGGAGGAAAAAGTCTCTTGCCTCTTCGGCAGGTCCAGACTTTTCCCCGGACTGCCTCTCGGCTAGCCATGGTGCACTAACCCCCTGCAGGCTGTGTTCACGTCACCAACCCCAGTCCTCTCCCGGCGCTCCAACCAAAGCCTGAGCCTCAACTCCCAGCCCCGCCTGCCCCAGTGGGTGAGCAGACAAGCCTCTCGGGCTGGTGAGTGCTGGTCGGCCCTGATACTCTGTGCGGGAATCTCTCCGCTTTGCCCTCCGCACCCCTGTTGCTGTGCTCTCCTCCGCGGCTCCGAAGCTTCCCCCCTCCGCACCCGCAGTCTCCGCCTGCGAAGGGTCTTCCTAGTGTGTGGAAACCTTTCCTCCTTTACAGCTCCCTCCCCCTGGTGCAGGTCCCGTCCCTATCCTTTTGTCTCTGTTTATTCTTTTCTCTTTTGCCCTACCCAGGTACGTGGGGGGTTTCTTGCCTTTTGGGAGGTCTGAGGTCTTCTGCCAGCGTTCAGTAGGTGTTCTGTAGGAGTTGTTCCACGTGTAGATGTATTTCTGGTGTATCTGTGGGGAGGAAGGTGATCTCTGCGTCTTACTCTTCTGCCATCTTCCCGGAAGCCAGCTAACTGGAGTTTTATTTAAAAGAGTTTCTACTACCCCAGTTCTTTGCTTAGAATAATATTCAAAAGCATAAACGCTATTCTTTCTTGCTTGTGTTGAAATCCCCATTTGTCACTTAGTGATCAGGATAGAGTCTGCAACTGTCCACAAAAAATCTATTTCTCCTCATCTGACACAGCAAAATTCCATTTCCACGCCTCTGGTGTAGTTAAGTGTGGCCCTGTACCAATATCTCTATAATAAAATGTGAGTGAAAGTAATGTGTTTCTCTTCCATGGCAAGGTCTTTAAGAAAGTGCTTTCTTTGTCCTTTTTATTTTCCCACGGTAGACTGAAATTACAATGACCAGCCTAACTTTAGAAGCCAGATGTTAGAGATAATTCATCCATCAGCCTGGATTCTAGAAATATTACATGAAATAGAATTGCCTGTGACCCAAAAACCATAACTTGAACAATTATGTGACAAGAAACTAAACCTTGATGGGTTTTGCCACCAAATTTTGAGGGTCTATAACCATTTATCCCACCCTCCCTAATAAGCTAGCTTTGTAATGTCAGACAAATTATTTTACCTATGTGCCCCAGTTAACTCACCTAAAAATGCAGGTTGTTTTGACTGAAAGTGAAATATTGATTTCTGTAGATTCCAACTTTGTAACTTCCTTTGAATAACTTGCTTTTCCACCATTAGCAAATATAGTTTTATGTGTCCTCACCAATTTTTGTAACATTCTAAAATTTAATTACTAGGTATCTTTGCTTTTAGGTTATCCTTTGGTCATTACACTCAAGAATATTTTTTGCCCCCTGCATCTGCCTTTTTTCACTTAGCATAATGTTCTTCAGGTTCAGCCATGTTGCTGCAAATACTACATGATTCCACTTATATGAGAAATCTAAAATAGTGAACCTCATAGAGGCAGAGGGTAGAACGGTGGTTACCAGAGGCTGGAGAGAGGGGGAAATGAGGACGGATTAGTCAGAGGGTACAAGATTTAGTTATACAAAATGAATTTGTCCTAGGGATCTACTGTACAGCATAGAGTCTATAGCTAACAATCCTGTACAGTATACTTAAAAATTTGTCAGCAGGGTATATCTTATTTTAAGTGTTCCCATCACAATAATAATAATAAATAAATAGGGCAGGAATATACCCTGAAGGTGATGGGTATGTTTATAGCATAGACTGTGGTGATGGTTTCACAGGTGTATACTTATCTCCAAACTCACCAAGTTGTAAACATTAAATATGTACAGCTATTTATGTCAATCATATCTCTGTAAAGTGGATTAAGGGGGAAAAAAAGAATATCTTTTACCATACTTTAACAAGATAAACTTCCATAGAGAAGCATTATAGTGATGTCACTATTTTTTTAAATTGCAGTGGCATCCCTTTACTTAATAATAAAACTTTAAATCCTTAGCTTTGCACTAATTGTCCTTTTAAAATCCAAATAAAAACTCCCTTTTCAGTCTTATTTTGCCACCAACCTATAAATATATTACACTCCATCCAAAATGTACTACTGTCTTTTTGCTAACTATCCCATACAATTTTTTGAATCATTGTTTTCAACCACATTGTTTTCTATTTAAATATTCTTTTCCTTTACTGTATTTTTAAATTGTATTCATTTTACACTCATCTTGAAGACTTCCAATGATATTCCCAGATAGAAATTATCATTCTGTTTGAAGAATATACATGTTATTTTTTCTCTTGTTAATTTTATTAATTCTGCCTTAGCCATTTGTGAAAATCCAAGAGAGTACCTTACAGGGTATAAATACAAATGCAGAAAGTGCTCAATAATACCTTATATTTTGATACTCGCTCATGATTCTGCTGTGGACAGAGCAGGCATACAGTGAGCACATAATACTTCATAGGTAACATTGTTGATATTTTTATTGATCAATATGATGTTGGCTTACATTCATCTAGAGCTCCTGTCATTTCTTTTTTTCTTTTTTTTTCGGTACGCGGGCCTCTCACTGTTGTGGCCTCTCCCATTGTGGAGCACAGGCTCCGGACGTGCAGGCTCAGGGGCCATGGCTCACTAGCCCAGCGGCTCCGCGGCATGTGGGATCTTCCCAGACCAGGACACGAACTGATGTCCCCTGCATCGGCAGGCAGACTCTCAAGCACTGCCCCAACCAGGGAAGCCCTCCTGTCATTTCTTAATTATAGAATTGGTAATATTAAAATTTTTTTCAACTTCCAATAAATCTGCTTTTCTTTTAGATAAAAGCAGTAAAATATAAAATTATTTAGCTCAATCATATAGCTAATTATGTGACTTGCATGAATATGTGCTGGATACTCAAATGATAAAATGGAAATAAATATAAAAATACAAAGGCAGATATTCATGTTAGATGGTGCAGGTTTTAATTAAGATACAGTTGTTAATATTATTCAATATATTTTGAGCAGCCTTGATAAATACAATAAGTTCTTCTAAATTCTGTATTATTTATTATTATCAATTCCTTCCTGCTAATATAAACTATCTAAATAGCGTATAGATTCACTGAAACCAGGACATGCAATTTATAGTTCTCTTCTTATTTCTCTTTATAAAGTGTTAATTTACTTCCACATGTTTATCCCTTAGATTAAATGACAGGTAGCATTCTCTGATGAGTTAGAAAAATTATTCAATAATAAACCTGAAATTCTTAGAAAATCACCCACAGACACTGAGATTTTTGTCTTGATAATACACGTTTGTAGAATATAATAGCCAGGAAAATCTTCTGTGGCCTATGATAATTATTGGTCTTTCAAAGACAATCCCATGCACTTTTGTTAAATGAGAGATGGACATGAACATAGTAAAGTTTATCTTGACAAAAACCTCAATACAGTAAGATGTATTTTTAACTGAAAATGGGCAGTGGCATCTCAGGAGGAGTGAAAGGACAGCTGGCATGACAACACATGACATCCTGTGTGTAATTGGTTTTGAATGCTTGACAGATTTTTATAATGGTACAGAAGCACTTAGACTGGCAGGTAACTGTTGGGAATAAATTGAGTGGTGGTTAGGCCACTTTCATTTAACTCTCCCATGAGAATCCTTTAGATGAACTTCACATCAAAGATATATTCTAAGTTCAAGAGCTTCCCTACTAGTATACCCCATTTCATCAAATTCAAAAATCGAACAACTTAGCCTTCAATAATTATTTAATTGGTTCTTTTTTTCCTTTCCTTCCACATTCATGGTAGAGGTCAGGCATAGCCTGGAAGGGAAATTGTATTATTAAGAAACAGGGAATAAACACTTTTATGAGTCTAAATTCTATTTATTAACCAAATGTCAATAAATGGGTAGCATAATTTAAACCAGTGTCAGAAACATTTTATTCATCAAAATATTAAACCTTAAATAAGGAAGGTGAACTTATTGTTAGTGGAAATTTATAATCATCTTGAAAATACATAAGATGATACTTAAATTATAAACTGTGGTGTAGAAGAAAGAAACCTGTATATAGGGTCATAAAGCCAAGATTTAAGGTTGAAGTTCACTATTTTCAGCATGACAGATTCAAATGTCTATTCTTTCATCTATAAAGTGGTAATGATGATAATACTTCCCAAGGTTGTATGAAAATTACATCAAGTATATATATAATCACTATATAAATATTTTTATTATTAAGTAAGCTATTCTCATCTTAAATATTCATTAAATTTTTTCACCAATTCTTGCACAGCTTCCTACATTTTGCTACTATTTATTTTTGGTTTTTGAGGGAAAGTGAGATTTATAGTGATAAAATGATCAATATCTTAAAATTATCAACGGCTCACTAGTTTTTCCAGCCTGGAAACCTCAGTAATTTGTGGCCTCTCCTTCCACAATTAAAATGCCATTATGAACAGGTTAAATTTATTAACAGGTGGCTAAACTTCAAAAGAAAACAACACTAAGTTTAAAAAGTTACTAATGTCAGTAAGATATAATTCTAGCATTACAGGGCTCACAATAAACATTTGATAAAAATAATGACTATAGTATAAGGCAGACAATTTAGTGCTCTAAAAAGCATAAAAATAGTATTTTAGGCATTAAAAGGAATGAATATTAATTACTGACTATATAAAAATTGATAATTGTTCCATAGAAAATGAGATATTTTAGGTGAGACCTAAATGGACAGAATATAGTCAGAGATGAGAAAAGAATGCAGCAAAAGAAGCCTACTCTCAGGAAAGCAAGGATTGCTTAGGAAAAATAAAATATCACTAAGGCATACAAAGATGAGTGATTAGCCAGTATGTTCTATCCAAAGTGTTTTTAACATCCATTCCCACTTACTTTCTATTTGCTCTGACACCACTGTAGCCTGAGCCCTCATTATCTACTTTGATTGTTAGTGAAGGCTTCTAATTGGTTTCCATTGCTCTTAGACACTGTTCACTTAAATGTCTTCAAAAACAATTTTCAGATATATCTTCCAAAATGATAATATTAATATGTTTGTACCCATTTAAACATAACATTTGCTCCTTATTTAGTCAAAGTTTATCAAAGTTGAGTCAAATTTCTTCTCAGAGTTATTGGACAGTTATCTATTGTCCATTATTCCTCACCATTCCCAGAATATTCCATTATGTCATGTTCTACCAGTCCCCAATCCCCCCAGCCATCCCATACATATACCTAGATCACCTCCTGTATCCTGTCCTTAAAATCTAGATCAGTTTTCATCACCAGAATTAAACCATTCCTTATTACCTTAGTTGTCATTCATTTATTCATTCATTCATTTAATCAGATTTAACAATATTTATATTACATGAAAGGATTTGTGATATGCATAAAGGATTGAAATTTTTCCCAGCCCTCTTAATGCTTCTATTCACATTGGTAAGGACAAATTAAACAATGAACATATTTATGCCCTGTTCCTCTAAGCTTATAGTCTTTACTGTCTAGTCCATGCATTTGTACTTTTCTTACACATGAATTCTTTGGAATCTTGTATGCAACCAATATATAAACATTCTGTAATGCCTCCCAACTTTTAAAGAGAAAAATATCACTAAAATTCACATCACCCTGCCACTACTGTTCATCTTCATGTTACTTTTAGAACTCTGCCATCGTAATCAAGACTAGTCTGCTGAAGAATAGGAAATGAGATTTCAATTAACCTCATCATCCAAACTGACAGTCATTCTAATTATACAAGACATGAATGAGGCCATCTTAGTGTAGGAATTCCCCAGCTCAGCTACCAGCAGAGCACAGACGTATAACCAAGTCCAACAAGGATCAACAGAGGGGAACTAACATTGAGCAAGGCCAGCAGAATACCCACATGACCCATAGATATGTGAATGATAAAAAAAATAGTTGTTGTTTTAAGCAATTAATTTTGAATTTGGTTTGTTGCTCATCAAAAAAGGATATAAAAGAAGAATCACATTATCCTAAGTTTATGACATATCTTCCTGGAACAACTTACAATTATATTCTGTGTTTAATAATAAATTATTTGATCTATTAATATATGTATCACTCAGTGGTTATCTTAATGATAATAAAAAATTTAATTTGATTAAAATTTGATAGATAGCTAGCCAACCATTTAACTATGTGAAGATTAATTCTGCAATTACTAGACATTTTATGGCCTGTAAATTCCAGTTGACCATATGATAGATACACATAAAATAAACAAATAAAAAAATAGCATAAAAATTCAATATGAGCTGAATAAAATATTATTCACATGTGTCACTAGCAAGCTTAAAAACAGCATTAGAAACATTTCTATGTCCTCAGTCTGATAAAGGTCACCTTCAAAATTCCCACAGTTAACATCATCCTTAATGGTGGAAGACTGAAAGTATCCCCTCCAAAATAAGGAAAAAGACAAGAATATTCACTCTTACTACTTCTCAACAACATACTGAAGTTCTAGAGAAGGCAGTTAGGCAAGAAAAGACATCCATATTGGAACAGAAGATGTTAACTCTTTCCAGTTGAAAATGACATAATCTCATATGTTGAAACTACTAAAGAATGAAAAAAAAAACTAGATCTAACAAACATGCTCAGCAAGTTTACAGGATACAAGATTAATATATAAAAATCAACTATATTTCTATACACTAGCAATGACTAATCTAAAAATTAAATTAAAAAAATAATTTCATCTACAATAACATCAAAAACAATATAATAATTGGGAATAAATTTAGCAAAAGATGTATGAGATGTTTACACTGAAAACTACAAAGTAACAGTGAATAAATTGAAGATGTGGATAAATGGAAATGCATTGCATGTTCTTGAAAACAAAGATATAATATTGTCTTAGCACATTTGGGCTATTATAATGAAATACCAGAGGCTGCATGGCTTATAAATGACAAAATATTATTTCTTACAATTCTGGAACCTGAGAAGTTCAAACTCAGGGTGCTGGCAGATTTTACTTTTGATGAGACCCTGCTTCCTAGAAGGCTGGCAGTCATTTCATTGTAACATCATGTGGTAAATGGGGCAAGAGAACTTTCTCAGGACTCTTTTATAAGGGCACTAATGCCATTCATGAGGGCTCCGCCCTCATGATCTAATTAACTCTCCAAAGCCCCACCTCCTAATACTGGTCTTAACATATGAATTTTGGATGAACACAAACATTCAGACTCTAGCAACTGTTAACAAGAAATTGCTATGTTAATTTTATTAAGAAGGTAATAGTCTCCCAATTTATATAGAGATTCAATGCATTCTCCATCAAAATCTCATCTGCTTTTTTTTTTTTTTTGCAGAAGTTGACAAGCTGATCCTAAAATTCATATGGAAATACAAGGGTCCCATCATAACAAAAACAATCTTGAAAGAGAAGAGCAAATTTGGTGGACTCAAACTTTTCAATTTCAAATTTTAATACAAAGCTACAATAATCAAAACACTCTGGTACTGGCAAAAGGATAGGCATATAAATTAATAAAACATAACTGAGAATCCAGAAATAAACCCTTACATATATTGTCAATTGATTTTCAAGAAGCTATTCCAATAAGGAAAGAATAGTGTCTAATGTTGGTAATGGGATGACTGGACATTCTATCTCACACCATATACAAAATAAATGAAGTTAGACCTCTATCTCATATTATATACAAAAGGTAACTCAAAATGGATCAAAGACTTAAATGCAAGAGCTAAAACTATAAAGATCTTAGAAGACATAAGGTAAAAGTCTTTATGACCTTGTATTAGACACTGGATCCTTAAATATGATACCAAAACCATAAGTAGCAAATGAAATACATTTAACTTCATCAAAATTTAAAATCTTAGGCTTCAAAATTCACCAAAAAAAAAGTGAAAGAAAAAAACACAAATGGGAGAAAATCTTTGCAAATAACATAGATAAGGAACTAGTATCCAGAATATACAAAGACTTACATCTCAATAATAAAAAGACAGTAGCCCAAATAAAAAAGGGGCAAAGGATTTGGATAGACATTTCTCCAAAGAAGATAATCAAATGGCCAATAAGCACATGAAAAGCAGCTCAACTTCATTTTTTATTAGGAAAACACAAGCAATGATAAAAATAGCAATGAGATACTATTAAAAAAATGAAGAATTGATACAACCAAGGACGCTTTTTAAAACATTAAGCTAAGTGAAAGAAACCAGACACAAAATGCCATATATTACATGATTCCATTTATATGAAATTTTTAGACTAGGCAAAGCCATAGATATATAAAGTAGATTAGTGATTGCCAGGACCTGGAGGGAAGGGAGAATGGAGAGTGACTGCTAATGAGCGTCGAATTTCTTTTGGAGGTAATGGAACTATTCTGGAATTGAGGCAGGAGATAGATGGGCTACAGGCTGAACAGCTGGAGTTCCATCCTCTGTGGACAGATACTCCAAAATAGCAGGAAGGAGGAAAAGTTAAGTCCTGCCCAGATAAGAGTTAAAAGACCACATATTCCTCATTCACAAAGTCAAGGAGACATCCTGACAACACGTGCACAGAAAAGCTCCTTGAAGGTCAAAAAGGGATGGGGCACCACCCCACAGTATGTGATGTCAACCTACCCATAGGTCTTTTCACTAGAATCACTTGGCTAAGAGATGTGCGTGCACACATGGGAAGACCCTGAGTTATACCAAATATGGACTCAGAACCAAGCAAAGCAAGATGATTGGCCAAAGGAAACCCGGAAGAAATGCCCCATAAAAATGATTCAAACTATCACGAGGGCACGACTTCTCTCTCTGAGCCTGCCCCTGTGTCTATCCACTCGTACTCTTTTTCCTCCTAATAAACATTTTACTTTGTTTCACTATTTTATGTCTCTATGTCAAATTCATTTCTACACAGCTGATGGGCCAGGGCCTTGTCACTGGCCACTGGTCCCTGGTGGTCTAGTGGTATGCAAATTATATCTCAATAAAATATTTCTATGGTTGTATAAAATGATGCTAAATATCACAATTTGGTGGATAATTTAATCAAGTAACAATTCCATACTTAAAAAGTCTTTTATATGGAATAGACATTTGTTTGAATTAAATAGTCAAACAGTCAAATGACATGTTTTTGTGCAGATTGTAAGATTATCTTAGAACATTTTAAGCAAATTGTTGAACGTTGTTTGTAAATTATATAATCCACAGGAAAAGTAAGAATTTTGACAAGAAATCTAGATCAGATTTTACCAGCAATTGCCTTGAAGATTCATGTAATACATGAGAAGTTTGGCTGATGCAATTTTAATATCTATTCCATTTGCTAATAACTACGATATGCAATTGACTCTGGGGAAATACTGGCAGGTATTTTAAGCTCCATCCTGTAGATGGTTGTAATGCTGTAATTTCAAATACAAAGAATAGCTATATATGTTCATAGAAAAAATGTAGAGTGTTAATTCTGGTCTAACAATAAAGCTTAAAATTTATCCTGAATATGTATATAAATATATCCACTTCATATATGTATGAAGACAGAAAATAGGAACATAAACTTTAGCTAAAAATACAATTAAGGAAAATAAAAATAGTAAAAATAAAACCAGACTTTTTTTCAGTTTTTAAGAGAAATTAAATACTAGCCAGACATTGTAATAATAACTTTCCATTTTTCTGTTTTTAAAATGTAAACATTAAACAAACAAAAATAGAGATAATTAAACAGGTTACATGATAAGCTGAATACCATCGTTCAGATTTATCAAATGTTAAACTTTTAAAATATTTGCCTAAGACTTTTTCTTAAACAAACTATTACAACTACAGTTGAGACACAATACACTATAGAAAACCTCATGACTTCTATTCCTTTCTCTCCTGACCAGAGGCAATCACTATTTAGAAGTTGGTGTAAAGCCTTCTCAACTACTCTTTTAAATATTTGTATTACATATATTAATAATCCTAAAATATTAATATACTTTTGTTAAAAACATTAACTAAATGCATCATGTACAAATATATCTGTCTATTTTAACAGTATTTAAATTGTTTCTCCAATCCATGTATATAAGAGCTCATATCTTAAGAGTTTCTCTAGTCTAGATAGAGAATATACCTACAACTGAAATTGTTGAGTCATGGCTACACAGAGAGGCTACCGTGTTCTGCTAAGCAGATTGTCTAATACACAATTCTGTATCACTGTTGTCTATGTGAAGGATGCCACTTTGTGATGTGAACAAAGCTGACAAACCTGTTTAGTCTACTTAGCTGGCCTACTCAGTTCCTAGACATTGCAAATTTGCTTTTCAGAACTTTTGCAGGTAAATATACCTCCACTAGCTGTATGAGCTCCCATGCTCCACATCCTCTGCTATTCCTAACGTTAACAGATGTAGAAAATGTTTTGCCAATCTAAAGGTTATAAAACAATATATGATTTCTTCAGTTTCTGCTTAATTCATAACAAATTAACTAAATATATATTTCCTGTTTATTTGCATGCAGAGTTTCTCTGTTGAAGGTACCTAGTCCTATCCTTTTCATTATTTCAGTGGAATTATATGTTCTTTCAAAATGTATTTTGGGAATCTTTGAATGTGTTGGATCCAAATCCTCTGCCTGATATATAAATTGTAAATATTCATTAATGTAATTATTTAATAAAATAAATACAATGATGTTAGAGTGGCAAACTAATTAATATTTAGCATTTATGTAGTTTTTCAAACGTACAGAATTTATTGATAATTTGATGATTTTCTCACATTGCATTAATTAGATTTTGGTTTGGATAAACTTTACATGTTTCTGACAAATATTTTACATTTTTTTAATATTTTCATATATTTGAATACAAAAACATCCACTAGTTCATGTTTAAACATTATTGTTTGTCCTCTATAAAGGACTTCCAAATTCTTTATAGACCTGAGATTTTGAAAGAAGAAATAAACAATTCTGAAAGAAAGGCAGATGTGGTTGAGAACAAGTGACCTGCATCATTGCCGCTGGGTACTATAAACTGAAGCCCGATTATAAACAAAAGGTGTAATATTTTGTGGTATATTGTAAATGAGAGTTCAAAAGAAAATGGCTGAATAAGAAGACTGTGTATTGAGCAAAAAGTTGGTATAGTTCCTAGCTAGCAGATTTTACTCAAGAGACTGCAACCTTGCTTGAAAAACATTTCTTTCATGCTTTTAAATGGACACTTTAAAATTTGGCTTCCATTCAGAGAGCATTTAAAATGGTTCAGTTATTCAGAGTGAAAAAGAAATGAGCTATCAAGCCAAGAGAAGACATGAGGAACCTGAAATGTATATCTCTATGTGAAAGAAGCCAATCTAAAAAGGCTACAATAATATATGACATTCTGAAAAATGCAAAACTATGGAGACAGTAAAAAGATCAGTAGTTGCCAGGGTTTGGGGAGGGGAAGGGATTAATGATGGAGTACAGATGATATTTTAGGGAAGTGAAAATACTCTGTACTGTATAATACCATAATGATAGATAAATGTCATTGTACATTTGTCCAAATCCACCCTATATACCACACCAAGAGTGAACTGTAATATAAACTATGAACTTTGGTTGAGTATGATGTGTCAATGTAGATTCATCAATTGTAACAAATATAACACTCTGGTGGGGAATGTTGATAATGAGGGAAGCTGTGTATGTGTGAGGACAGAGAGTATATGGGAAATAACTGCTCTACAAAAATAGAGTCTTTATTTTAAAAAATGTTTCAAAGCTTACCAAAGGAGTTAAAATAATTATTTTTAATTGGATTACTCTATGCAAAAGTTAGATTTATTCATGACCAATATTATCCATAGATAACACTATTTTTTGATCCAAAATAAACAATAATTAATAATTAAGTCAATAAATAGCTCAGGTATATTTTGAGCCTGTGAATGCTTCATATATTAAGAACTAATACTAATAGCTAAGACTTTAATGCTTAAATACACACTAGGCAGTTTCTAAGTGCTTTATATTTTAACTAATTTGATGCTTGAAAGAACTCTTTGAGACAAGAATGATTATTCCACTAGTATTATGACTATACACATTTTCCAGATATGGTTTGTGAGAAACAAAGAGATAAGTAACTTGACAAAATAAATAGCAGTAGGTTGTAGAGCTGTGATTCAAACCCAGGTAGTTTTCCTCCAGAGTTAATTTCTCTTCTTTTTTTTTTTACCTCTACAGACATGCTACTCAGTGTATTCAGTGAACTTGTATGATCCAAGAACTGTTTGGATCCATTTTGATAGTAAATAAGTACAGAGATTAAGGTTAAGCATTTATAAACATAATAGCTATTGACATTGATGTGTCATTTAAATGCATGATTGGTTTCTAGTAATACATTTTTATTACATGTGAGAAATTATTGGTCTGCATGAGTTGGAAACTAAACAAACAACCACATCTTTCACTCAAAGTTAAGGATAGGCAAACTTTTCCTGTAAATGGTCACATAGTAAATATCTCAGAATTTTGGGGTCATATTGTCTCCTATGCAACTACACAACTCTGGTGGTATAGCATGAAAGCAGCCCTATACAATAGTAAATAAGTAAATGTGACTCTGTTCCAATAAAATTTAATTTACAAAAGTAGGTGCACTATTATATTTATTATATTATATTATATTAATTATTATATTATAATTGTGGCAAAGAGTGAAACTGTGTTCTAGTGGAAAGCACTTTAAGTTGGGAATAGATAATCCAGAGTTGTATCCCTTCCCTTGCCACTAAGTAGTTATACAACCTTGGCATGCCAACCCACGTTTTCAAATTGTATCCTCCACCTTGAAAAATCAGGAAAGGAAACAGAGTAATGGGATGTTTTTAAACTCTAAAATTACATGTAAATTTATTCTTTTGACTTTTATCAACTTATCAATGAACATGCATTTTCTGTTTTCCTGAAATGTATGATACAGTTGCATCATTCTTATATAAACTTAGATCCTCCCCATTCTCACCTAAGTAGTTTAACTTAAAAGATAATGTATACAATAAGATTGTGACTAACTAGCCTTGCTTACTGATTTTCTACAGTATCTCTTGTAAGCTTATTGTACAACGTCTGCTCTTAGACAGCTAACCTTTTATTGTGTTAAGGGGTTATCAAAAAATACTTAGCACTGTTGCCTCTTTTAGTGAGTTCGTGTACCAGCCAGTGGTTCCATGATCCATGCCATGAAGCAACAAAGTTGTCAGATGGTTGAAGAGACAGGAAAATTGTTCATTATATCTTAGTTGAAATATATGTGAGAAATAAAACTTAAGTACAATATATAGATGGCAGTCTGAATACTCTAATTATTGGGACAGTAGTTTATATTAAAGTATAAGTCTATAATTATTTCTATTGTGCCAAATTCACAATATAATTTTTATCTTTCCCATCCATCATGGCAGCTATATGATGTCTTGAACACATGAAACAAAGTCTGCTGAAGAAATATTAGCATCTATCTCAAAAGAAATAAGTACTTTCAGAATATCCCCCCAAAGTATTTAAAGCATGCAGCTAAAACAGATGATTTATAGATCAAAATAATATAAAATGGAATATAAAGAACTAAAAATCTTGATATAAACTCAAATTATATTTAAGACAAAGAAGAAATATAGAGAACTAAGATCTGAAGAATTGTCAGAAGAAATATTTTGAAAGAAAAATATAGATATACAAATATAGAAAAGAAGAGAAATGATATAAGGGAAATATTTTAACCTTTAATGTAAGTACAAGTGGCATCCAAGAATGAAAGAAGACAACAAAGATTAGAATGAGACTTTTCTGAAATGATGAGAAGCACCATTCTAGGGATTCAAGAAGCCCTATGTGCACTAAAAGGGAAGCATTACATAAACATACACACACAACACCACCCACACACAACACACGTACACACAATCTATAAAAACCTGCAGCTTTTACTCAATCCTCTATGTTATACTTCAGGCTTTATTTTTCTCCATAGCACTCATTACATCTTTCTATATATTTTCTTATTTATCTTGATTTCTGCCTTTTCCCATTCATAGAGTATAAGCTCCATGAACAGCAGTTATTTATGTAATTATTTTATTTATTATCATATCCACAATAAATATTCATTGAATAGATGAATGGATGAGTGTTCTAGACCTTGCATTTCTCAATAGCCTCCCTGGGAATGTCATACCCATAAGTTATGTGTAACATATGGCTCGCTACATTTTGAATTGTGAATTCTTGTAATTTATAGCAAAATTTTATTATAGAATGTCCTACTTAAAGCAGTTGTTAGTGCCACTAAGATCATTTAAATTTGTATTTTGAAATTTGTTCAGAATTGCTTAACTTTGGATCTTATCATCTGCAAATTCAGTAACTGCTTTATTCATACAAAAATTGTTGCATTTGACTAACCAAAATAAATTATTAAATTGTTATAAGATTGTAAATAGTTATATATTAAATCTCCATAGATCCAGAAGGACTCTGGAAATGATCTGAGTGAATAACATATTCTTAAATTATAGTTTCTGCTTATAGACAGTGCTACCTCTAAGTGATTGATGTTCTCTCCTACTACATACATTGACAAGAAAACAACAACTTCTAATAAGCAATTATCATTATTTTCTTAGGACTACAAGTTCATTTAGAAATGGTAGACATAAGAGACATGTGGCAAAGAATGAAAGGGAACTACCATTGAAATTTGTTGGTAGTTTGCAAATTATTTCTATTATTATAATAAATACTTCATATACTATAACTATTTTTTAAAAGTGTACTCATCACATCCTTTTGAATTGCTCTTCAATTTTTTTCCCATTAATTTTTACATATAGTCTGATTCGGAATAGTCTATATTTATACGTGTATTTTAGTGTAATAATTTAAAACTAGCTAGAATATCTAGTTGAAAGGATTGTTTGTTTTGCTGTTAGTGTAGTATAAGTCATCCAAGTCCTTAACGTTTGAACATAGTTTTTGGAGGAACACGTGACTGAAGACATATAGGGTTCACTGGAGGCCACAGGGGTGGGAGATACATATCAACTGTGTAGTCCTCAGATAAGATATCACTGGAGGAAGATTTTGTAATTGTATTAAACTTGTATAAACAAAGCAATTAAAAAACAATTAGTGAAGGGCTCTGGTCAGCCCAGGCTGGGACAAATTCCCTGACCTTAGACTGAGCACTGCAAACAATGACTGAAAATATTGAAATAGTCCACTCTTGGGTCAGGAAGATAGGTTCTCTTGGGTCAATAGAAGTGGGAGAATTTGTAGCCTCAAAACATTAGAAAGTGGCAGTCTAGGATATTTATATCTTCTCCCATTACAGATTATGAGGCCCAGGTGAATTATATATCTTTTCAAATGACTTTAATTATGAAATCACCACTTAATATCTGAAAACAAAAAGCTGAATGTATTGCTTCCTTAAATAAAAGATTGCTATGCTGGTCAGCCATGACACCCTTGAGCAAAGCTTACTGCTCTCTTATAAAGTATTTGGAAAGTCTTTGCTTTGCGGTTGTGTTGGTGTGAGTTGGCATCAGTCTTGAGAATGTGGCATGTAATAGCTCTTATTTTGGGTAGAGATACATGAGTTTGATAACACCACCTTTAGAATAATGTTCACTAAAGCAAATCCACTGAATAGGTGACTTTCAGAAAATGAGGTAGACAGTGATTGGCTAGCTTTCAGAGGTGGGTTCACTAAAGTGAGTGTCACTGTTTCATTGAATAGATGGATTTAAAAGCATGCTGTCATGGACAGAGAATTATAATGGCCATAGAGCTGATATAGATTGATTAAAAAGAATTATTTGGTTAATGACTTCATACCTACAAAACAATAGTCTTGTCCTAAATAAGTAGGGCCTTATTAAAAAATGTCTGAAAAATAATTCTGGATTTATAGAAAAGTTGCAAAGATATTACAGAGTTCACACATCCTTATCATTCAATTTTCTCTAATGTTAATATCTTAATAACCATGGTACATGTATCAAAACAAAATACATAAATTTTAAAAAATATTATTTGATCATTCTTGAACTGAAAAATAGTTTAACATTAGGAAAATTATTAATATTATATAATCTCAACAATAGAATAAATTTTGAAAATATAGTCATTTCAATAATAAGCAGTGACTTGGATTATAAGAATTAATACTGTTAAAATGGCTGTATTATCCAAAGCAATCTACAGATTTAATTCAACCCCTATCAAGTTATCCACATCATTTTTCACAGAACTAGAACAAATAATCTTAAAATTTATATGGAACCATAAAAGACCCAGAATTGCCAAAGCAATCCTGAGGAAAAAGAACAAAGCTGGGAGGCATAACCCTCCCAGAATTCAGACAATACTACAAAGCTACAGTAATCAAAACAAGGTGATATTGGCACAAAAACCAACACATGAATCAATGGAAAAGAATAGAGGGCCCAAAAATAAGCCCACACACCTTCAGTCAATTAATATTTGACAAAGGTGGCAAGAATATACAGTAGAGAAAAGAGAGTCTCTTGAACAAGGGGTGCTGGGAAAGAGGGACAGCAGCATGTAACTCAATGAAGTTAGAACACACCCTCACACCATATTCAAAAATAAACTCAAAATGACTTAAAGACTTAAATATAAGACATGACACCATAAAACTCCTAGAAGACAACACAGGCAAAACATTCTCTGACATAAGCTGTAGCAATGTTTTCTTAGGTCAGTCTCCCAAGGCAATAGAAATAAATGCAAAAATAAACAAATGAGACCTAACCAAACTTATAAACTTTTGCACAGCAAAGGAAACCAGAAACAAAATGAAAAGACAACCTACAGACTGGGAGAAAATATTTGCAAATGATGCAACCTACAAGAGCTTAATTTCCATAATATACAAACAGCTCATACAACTCAATAACAAACAAACAAACAATACAATCAAAATATGGGCAAAAGATCTAAATAGACATTTCTCCAAGGAAAACATACAGATGGCTAATAGACACATGAAATGATGCTCAACATCACTAGTCATTAGAGAAATGCAAATCAAAAGTATAATGAGGTGTCACCTCACTGGTCAGAATGGCCATCATTAAAACATCTACAAATAATAAATGCTGGAGAGGGTGTGGAGAAAAGGCAACCCTCTTACACTGTTGGTGGGAATGTAAATTGGTACAGCCACTATGGAAAACAGTATAGAGGTTCCTTAAAAAAACTAAAAACATTGATAGAATTGCCATATGATCTAGCAATCCCACTCTTGGACATATATTCAGAGAAAACTCTAATTTGAAAAGATATATGCACCGCAATGTTCATAGGAGCACTATTTACAATAGCCAGAGACATGGAAGCAACCTAAATGTCCACTGACAGGTGAATGGACAAAGAAAATGTGGTATATATATACAAAGGTATATTACTCAGCAGAAAAAAAAAAAGAATGAAATAATGCCATTTGCAGCAACATGGATGGACCTAGAGATTATCATACTAAGTGAAATAAGTCAGAGAAAGACAAATATCATATGATATCACTTATATGTGGAATCTTATAATGAGTGAACTTATTTATAAAAGTGAAGTTATTTACAAGTGAACTTATTTACAAAACAGAAACAGACATACAACATAAACTTGTGGTTACAAAGGTGAAAGGGAGTGGGGAAAAGATAAATTAGTAGTTTGGGATTAGCAGATACAAACAACTATATATAAAATAGATAAACAACAAGGTCCTAATGAATAGCTCAGGGAAATATGTTCAATATCCTATAATAAAGCATAATGGAAAAGGATACAAGAAAGGAGATATATATATATATATATATATATAAAACTGAATTATATATATGTATTATTCAGTTATGTTATATAAAACTGAATCACTTTGCTGTACACCAGAAACTAACACAACATTGTGAATCAACTATACTTTGATAAAATAATAATAAGAAGAAGAATTTAGTAATATTGCGCACCAATTCCTAGGTTATACACTAACAAATGTAAGGTAGATAGCTAGTGGGAAGCAGCCGCATGGCAGAGGGATATCGGCTGGGTGCTTTGTGACCGCCTGGAAGGGTGGGATGGGGAGGGTGGGAGGGAGGGAGACGCAAGAGGGAAGAGATATGGGAATATATGTATATGTATAACTGATTCACTTTGTTATAAAGCAGAAACTAACACACCATTGTAAAGCAATTATACCCCAATAAAGATGTTTAAAAAAAAAAATCTTCAAAATCACAGAATAGAAGTATCCTTTTGCTACAGGATAAAAATGCATATAGTAATACAACTTTAAACATCATTCTAAAGAGAGAGTTATCCCAAGATAACCAGTTAAAAAGCTGTAAATATATAGCTAACATAATACAATATATAATTAATAATAATTATATTAATGCTTCTGTATGAGTAGGGTAGCTATGTAAATCTTACATCCAATTTTTTGAGACTTTTAGTCAATGTCACTAATATTGTCCATGATATGAACATTTCATTAACTTCTATAATCACCGATTACAGCAACCAAAAAACTAGTCTACTTATACAAAGTTATTTTTGCCAGAAAGATGCAATGGTAGATATATATGATTACATAAAACTACTAGCATGATAGTAGATATAATAATCATTTCTGGGGAATATAATCATGGAGATTTAAATTGGAAATATAAGAAAAATGTCACACTTTTGATCAAAAATGTTGTGTTTCTATAAATGAAAAAAATTGGGCCACAGCCATCAATTTACAAATGGAATTTTAGTTATAAATAACACCTTTAGACATAAATCAGAAGATGGTGGTCTTTATGAAATCATGTGTGAAAGAATAACTATTGAAAACACATAGCTCGGACTACCCTGGTGGCGCAGTGATTAAGAATCCGCCTGCCATTGCAGGGGACATGTGTTTGATCCCTGGTCCGGGAAGATCCCACATGCTGAAGAGCAGCTAAGCCCCGTGCGCCACAACTACTGAGCCTGCACTCTAGAGCCTGTGAACCACAACTACTGAAGCCCGTGTGCCTAGAGCCCATGCTCTGCAACAAGAGAAGCCACCGCAATGAGAAGCCCACACGCTTCAACGAAGAGTAGCCCCCACTCTCTGCAACTAGAGAAAGCCCGTGTGCAGCAACAAAGATCCAACACAGCCAAAAATAAATAAATAAAATCAGTAAATTTATTTTTAAAAAAAGGAAACACACAGCTTTTCAACCACACCTATACACGTGGTCAGACACATGACCACAAAAACATTATTCCAACAAATTCAGAATCAACTTATATTTATTGATGTTCTCAGTTTCCTAAATTATAAAATTGAATAAAAATAGTACCTACCTCATTGTGTTGCTTTGAGGATTAAATTAATTTGTAAAGGGCTTA
This sequence comes from Orcinus orca, assembly GCF_937001465.1. Lineage (NCBI taxonomy): Eukaryota > Metazoa > Chordata > Mammalia > Artiodactyla > Delphinidae > Orcinus > Orcinus orca. The sequence continues at coordinate 120,346,200 of NC_064559.1, forward strand.
GAAACATGTCTAGCACATAGTATGGTCTTGGTAAATGTTAGATAGTATTACTCTATAACAAATATACCAAAGTTTTACATACTCAGTAAAATGCTGTGTAATTATTAAAAATATTATATTCACTGTATTATATCGTTAAAGTAGTATCCTGTGACTGATTTATGTAAACATACAAGGGACTAGAAAATTTTAAGTAGTACTAAAATAATACTTTGAGGACATTAATGATACTTCACATATTTGTTCTGGCTTATAAGAAAAGTGTTTTTGAGTTAATACTTAAATAAAAGCTAAGACAGAAGATACCTTGGCATTTAGATCAATTAATGTAATTACTTTTATGCATAAATACTAATTACATGATTTCGAATCTTCAATTTATTATTTGAGTTGCTGATATATCATTTTAACATCTGCAGATGCTAATTTACTTTTTGAAAGAATAAGCAACACATAGTATCAATTTATTTTAGGTATGTAATAGAGGGAAAAAAGGTAAAGTTTTTCAAAAATTAATTTACTTATTTGAATGCTGTATTTAAAATGCATACTATCAGGTAATGTATCCATTTTAAGCTGTGTTGACCAGATTACCTACAGAAAGCATATTGAAAAGAAATGCTAATGAGAACCTATTGTACAGAACAAGGAACTCTACTCGGTGCTCAGTAGTGACCTAAATGGGAAGGGAATCTAAAAAAGAGTGGATATATGTATATGTGTAACTGATTCACTTTGCTGTACAGCAGAAACTAACACAACATTGTAAAGCAACTATACTCCAATAAAAATTAATTAAAGGGACTTCCCTGGTGGTGCAGTGGTTAAGAATCCACCTGCGAATGCAGGGGACACAGGTTCAATCCCTGGTCCGGGAAGATCCCACATGCCATGGAGCAACTAAGCCCGTGCACAACAACTACTGAGCCTGCACTCTAGAGCCTGCAAGCCACAACTATTGAGCCCACATGCCACAACTACTAAAGTCTGCAAGCCTAAAGCCCATGCTCCACAGCAAGAGAAGCCACCTCATGAGAAGCCCACGCACCACAATGAAGAGCAGCTCCTGCTCGCCACAACTAGAGAAAGCCCACGCACAGCAACAAAGACCCAACGCAGTCAAAAATAATAAATAAATAAATTAATTAATTAATTAAAAAAAAATTTAATTTAAAAAAGAAAGGAAATGCAAAATTGATGGGCAATGTCATAGTGAAAGATGTCCATTTATATTGTAATTTTAATTTCAATCTTTATTATTTTTTAATATTATATGCTAGGGTATTGAAATTGTTGCATATTTTGCAGTGTTTCTGAATGAAGTTCTGAATGGAGACATCCATAACCATAAGTATGCTAGTAAGGATGTGTCAAATATGTGAATATCACCTAGTACATGTGTCACTGATTTAGTTTGGCTGTTGTACTATCAAATAGAATTATTAATTTTAATATCAGATAGGATTATAGGTTTAATGAGTAGCTATAAATATGTTAATTAAATTAGCATACCACAATATCAATTTATTCAGAAACCCTCCATGGTTCAAACTAAAGGTGTAAACAAATCAATGTTATTTTCTTAATGAATAATTATGATACATTTGATTATTATTAAACTGAAGATAGTTTATTCAACTATTTCACTGTGAACATATTTTTATAATGATAAATTTCTAATATAGAAACAAAGCGACATGTGCAAAATATCATATATCCTTCCTTTTAAATATCATGGTCAATTCTAGAGATTATCAAACAAGTCAGAAATTATTTTCATCTGTAAACTAAAGGCTTATTTAGTCAACAAAGGGTCTACTGATTTCATAACTGGGGTAAATTTAAATTCTTGCTGGTCCCCTTCCATTAGTTTCCCTTGCTGGCATCCCCTGAGTTGTAGATGATACTATCTGTTTCTTGGTTGTCATCACATTTTGCATTTGTTAAAATGTTTAGGCTATCATTTAATTTCTGGTCAAACAAGTCATGACATGATAGCAACTATACCTTCTCACCCCAGTCAAGAGTTCCTCCCAAGGTACTAATCAAGAGTAATGTATTAATGCCATATTTGACTCATGTAAACACATATGATTCCTCCCTCACCATTCTATGCTATGTAAAGATCTTGATAGTTGTTTCAGGAAAAAGTGCCTAAAATCCTATCATTGTAGACAGTAAAATCAGAGGTTAAAGGAATGAGGCATAAAATACTCCAGTACTGGGCTTCCCTGGTGGCGCAGTGGTTGAGAGTCCGCCTGCCGATGCAGGGGACATGGGTTTGTGCCCCGGTCAGGGAGGATCCCACATGCCGTGGAGCGGCTGGGTCCGTGGGCCATGGCCGCTGGGCCTGTGCGTCCGGAGCCTGTGCTTCACAGTGGGAGAGGCCACAACAGTGAGAGGCCTGCGTACAGCAAAAAACAAAAAAAAACAAAAAAAAACAAAAAAAAAAACACTCCAGTATTTTAGTTCAGGAAATTACAGAAGATTCAGAAAATATTATGGAGTGGATTGTCAAATAAGGTATCAAAATTACAATGTTAGTGTGATGTTCAGGAAGGCATTAATGAAATTCTAACAGACTCACAAATATAGAAAACAAACCATGGAACTTCCATGGCAGTATAGTGGTTACGACTCCACGCTTCCAGGGAAGTAAGACCGCACAAGCCACATGGCTCTGCCAAAAATAAATAAATAAATAGAAAACAAACTACTGGTTATCAAAGGGGAGAGGGAAGGTGGGGAGGGGAAAATTAGGAGTATGGAATTAACGGATACAAACTACTATGTATAAAATAGATAAGCAGCAAGGATATACTATATAGCAAAAGGAATTATTCCCATTACCTTGTAATAATCTATAATGGAATATAATCTGCAAAAATATTGAATCACTATGCTGCACACCTGAAACTAACACAATATTGTAAATCAACTATACTTCAATCAAAATAAGTCTTTCTATTATGAGGGACTGATCAACAGAATAAAATATTTGTGATCAATCAAGTATGATAGAGGGGATTCAAGATGGTGGAAGAGGGTTCCCCTGGTGGTGCAGTGGTTGAGAGTCCGCCTGCTGATGTAGGGGACACGGGTTCGTGCCCTGGTCTGGGAAGATCCCACATGCCATGGAGCGGCTGGGCCCGTGAGCCATGGCCGCTGAGCCTGCGCGTCCGGAGCCTGTGCTCCACAACGGGAGAGGCCACAACAGTGAGAGGCCCACATACAGCAAAAAAAAAAAAAAAAAAAAAAAAGACGGTGGAAGAATAAGACGTGGATATCACCTTCCTCCCCACAAATACATCAGAAATACATCTACATTTGGAACAACCTCTACAGAACACCTACTGAATGCTGGCAGAAGACCTCAGACCTCCCAAAAGGCAAGACACTCCCCACATTCCTGGGTAGGGCAAAAGAAGAAAAAAAAAAACAGAGACAAAAGAATAGGGACGGGACCTGCACCATTGGGAGGGAGCTGTGAAGGAGGAAAGCTTTCCACACACTCAGAAGCCCCTTCGTGGGTGGAGACTGTGGGTGGCAGAGGCGGGAAGCTTTGGAGCTGCGGAGGAGAGCACAGCAAAAGGGGTGCAGAGGGCAAAGCGGAGAGATTCCCGCACAGAGGGTCGGTGCCGACCAGTACTCATCAGCTGGAGAGGCTTGTCTGCTCACCCGCCGTGACAGGTTGGGGCTGGGAGTTGAGGCTCGGGCTTCGGAGGTCGGATCCCAGGGAGAGGACTGGGGTTGGCTGAGTGAACACAGCCTGAAGGGGACTAGTGCACCACAGTTGGCTGGGAGGGAGTCGGGAAAATGTCTGGACCTGCCTAAGAGGCAAGAGACCATTGTTTCAGGGTGCACGAGGAGAGGGGATTCAGAACACCACGTAAACGAGCTCCAGAGACAGGCACAAGCTGCAGCTATCAGTGTGGACACCAGAGACGGGCATGAGATGCTAAGGCTGCTATTGCAGCCACCAAGAATCCTGTGTGCAAGCACAGGGCACTATCCCCACCTCCCCTCCTGGGAGCCTGTGCAGCCTGCCACTGCCAGGGTCCCGTGATCCAGGGACAACTTCCCCGGGAGACCACACCGCACACCTCAGGCTGTTGTAATGTCATGCTGGCCTCTGCCGCGGCAGGTTCCCCCCGCATTCTGTACCCCTCCCTTCCCCTGGCCTGAGTGAGCCAGAGCCACCCAATCAGCCACTTCTTTAACCCTGTCCTGTCTGAGTGAAGAACAAATGCCCTCAGGCGACCTACACGCAGAGGTGGGGCCGAATGCAAAGCTGAACTCCAGGAGCTGTGCGAACAAAGAAGAGAAAGGGAAATCTCCCCCAGAAGCCTCAGGAGCAGCAGATTAAACCTCCACAATCAACATGATGTACCCTGCATCTGTGGAATACCTGAATAGACAACAAATCATCCCAAATTGAGGAGGTGGACGTTGGGAGCAACAATATATATATTTTTTCCCCCTTTTTCTCTTTTTCTGAGGGTCTATGTGTATGCTTCTGTGTGTGATTTTGTCTGTATAGGTTTGCTTTTACCATTTGTCCTAGGTTTCTATCTGTCCGTTTTTTTTTCTTTTCTTTTTTTAGTATAGTTTTTAGCACTTGTTATCATCAGTGGATTTATTCTTTGGTTTAGTTGCTCTTTTCTTTCTTTCTTTCTTTCTTTTATTACTTAAAAAAATTTTTAATACTTATTTTTTATTTTAATAATTTTATTTTATTTTATCTTTTTCTTTTTTTCTTTCTTTTTTGCTCCCTTTTATTCTGAGCCATGTGGATAACAGGCTCTTTGTGCTCTGGCAAGGCATCAGGGCTGTGCCTCTGAGGTGGGAGAGCCAAGTTCAGGACTTTTGTCCACCAGAGACCTCCCAGCTCCACGTAATATCAAATGGCAAAAATCTCCCACAGATCTCCAGCTCAACACCAACACCCAGCTCCATGCAATGACCAGCAAGGTACAGTGCTGGACATCCTATGCCACACAACCAGCAAGACAGGAACACAAACCCATCCATTAGCAGAGAGGCTGCCTAAAATCATAACAAGGTCACAGACACCCCAAAATACACCACCAGGCGTGGACCAGCTCACCAGAAAGACAAAATCCAGCCTCATCCACCAGAACACAGGCACTAGTCCCCTCCACCAGGAAGCTTACACAACCCACTGAACCAGCCTTACCCACTGTGGGCAGAGACCAAAAACAATGGGAACTAAGAACCTGCAGCCTGAGAAAAGGAGACCCCAAAAACAGTAAGTTAAACAAAATCAGAAGACAGGGAAAAACACAGCAGAAGAAGGAGCAAGGTAAAAACCCACCAGACATAACAAATGAAGAGGAAACAGACAGTCTACCTAAAAAAGAATTCAGAATAATGATTGTAAAGATGATCCAAAATCTTAAAAACAGAATGGAGAAAATACAAGAAATGTTTAATAAGGACCTAGAAGAACTAAAGAGTAAACAAGCAATGATGAAAAATACAATAAATAAAGTTAAAAATTCTCTTGAAGGGATTAATAGCAGAATAACTGAGGCAGAAGAATGGATAAGTGCCCTGGAAGATAAAATAGTAGAAATAACTACTGCAGAGCACCATAAAGAAGAAAAAATGAAAAGAATTGACGACGGTCTCAGAAACCTCTGGACAACATTAAGTACACCAACATTCTTATTGGGGTCCCAGAAAAAGAATAGAAAAAGAAAGGGACTGAGAAAATATTTGAAGAGATTATAGTTGAAAACTTCCCTAATATGGGAAAGGAAATACTTAATCAAGTCCAGGAAGCACAGAGAGTCCCATACAGGATAAATTGAAGGAGAAACAAACCAAGAAACATATTAATCAAACTATCAAAAATTAAATACAAAGAAATAATATTAAAAGCAGCAAGAGAAAAACAACAAATAACATACAAGGGAATCGCCATAAGTTTAACAGCTGATCTTTCAGCAGAAACTCTGCAAGCAAGAAGGGAGTGGAAGGACATATTTAAAGTGTTGAAAGGGAAAAACCTACAACAAAGATGACTCTACTCAGCAAGATTTTATCATTCAGATTTTATGGAGAAATTAAAACCTTTACAGGCAAGCAAAAGCTAAGAGAATACAGCACCACCAAACTATCTTTACAACAAATGCTAAAGGAACTTCTCTAGGCAGGAAACACAAGAGAAGGAAAACACCTACAATAATAAGCCCAAAACAATTAAGAAAATGTTAATAGGAACATACGTATAGATAATTACCTTAAATGTAAATGGATTAAATGCTGCAACCAAAAGACATAGACTGGCTGAATGCATACAAAAACAAGACCCGTATATAAGCTGTCTACAAGAGACCCACTTCAGACCTAGGGAAACATACAGACTGAAAGTAAGGGGATGGAAAAAGATATTCCATGCAAATGGAAATCAAAAGAAAGCAGGAGTAGCAATACTCGTATCAGACAAAATAGACTATAAAACAAAGACTATTAGAAGAGACAAAGAAGGACACTACATAATGATCAAGGGATCAATCCAAGAGTAAGATATAACAATTGTAAATATTTATGCACCCAAAATAGGAGGACTTCAATATATAAGGCAAATGCTAACAGCCATAAAAGGAGAATTGACATAGTAGGGGACTTTAACACCCCACTTTCACCAATGGACAGATCATCCAAAATGAAAATAAATAAGGTTACACAAGCTTTAAATGATACATTAAACAACATGGACTAAATTAATATCTATAGGACATTCCATCCAAAAACAACAGAATACACTTTCTTCTCAAGTGCTCATGGAACATTCTCCAGGATAGATCATATCTTGGGTCACATATCAAGCCTTGGTAAATTTAAGAAAATTGAAATCATATCAAGTATCTTTTCTGACCACAATGCTATGAGATGAGATATCAATTTCAGGAAAAAATCTGTAAAACATAGAAACACATGGAGGCTAAACAATACACTACTTAATAACCAAGAGATCACTGAAGAAATCAGCGGAAATCAAAAACTACTTAGAAACAAATGACAATGAAAACACAATGACCCAAAATCTATGGGATGGAGCAAAAACAGTTAGAAAAAGGAAGATTATAGCAATACAATCCCACCTTAAGAAACAAGAAACATATCAAATAAACAACCTAAGCTTACACCTAAAACAATTAGACAAAGAAGAACAAAAAAACCCCGAAGATTGCAGAAGGAAAGCAATCATAAACATCAGATCAGAAATAAATGAAAAAGAAATGAAAGGAAAAAAAGCAAAGATCAATAAAACTAAAAGCTGGTTCCTTGAGAAGATAAATAAAATTGATAAACCATTAGCCAGACTCATCAAAAAAAAAGGAGAAGTCTCAAATCAATAGAATTAGAAATGAGAAAGGAGAAGTAAAAATTGACACTGCAGAAACACAAAGGATCATGAGAGATTACTACAAGCAACTCTATGCCAATAAAATGGACAACCTGGAAGAAATGGACAAATTCTTAGAAACACACAACCTTCTGAGACTGAACCAGGAAGAAATAGAAAATATGAACAGACCAATCACGAGCACTGAAATTGAAACTGTGATTAAAAATCTTCCAACAAACAAAAGCCTAGGACCAGATGGCTTCACAGGCGAATTCTATCAAACTTTTAAAGAAGAGTTAACACCTACTCTTCTCAAACTCTTCCAAAGTATAAGAGGGAAGAATACTCCCCAAATCATTCTACGAAGCCACCATCACCCAGATAAACTAGACAAAGATGTCACAAAGATAGAAATCTATAGGCCAATATCACTGATGAACATAGATGCAAAAGTCCTCAACAAAATACTAGCAAACAGAATCCAACAGCACGTTAAAAGGAAAATACACCATGATCAAGTGGAGTTTATCCCAGGAATGCAAGGATTCTTCAGTATATGCAAATCAATCAATGTGATACACCATATTAACAAATTGAAGGAGAAAAACCATATGATCATTTCAATAGATGCAGAGGAAGCTTTTGACAAAATTCAACACCCATTTACGATAAAACCCTCCAGAAAATAGGCATAGAGGGAACTTACCTCAACATAATAAAGGCCATATAGGACAAACCCACAGCCAACATCATTCTCAATGGTGAAAAAGTGATACCATTTCCACTAAGATCAGGAATAAGACAAGGTGTCCACTCTCATCACTATTATTCAACATAGCTTTGGAAGTATTAGACACAGCAATCAGAGAAGAAAAAGAAATAAAAGGAATTTAAATCAGAAAAGAAGTAAAGTTGTCACTGTTTGCAGATGACATGACACTATACATAGAGAATCCTAAAGATGCTACCAGAAAGCTACTAGAACTAATCAATGAATTTGGTAGAGTAGCGGAATACAAAATTAATGCACAGAAATCTCTGGCATTCCTGTACATTAATGACAAAAAATCTGAAATAGGAATTAAGGAAACACTTCCATTTACCACTGCAACAAAATGAATAAAATACCTAGGAATAAACATACTTAAGGAAAAAAAAGACCTGTATGCAGAAAACTATAAGACACGGATGAAATAAATTAAAGATGATACAAATAGATGGAGAGATATACCATATTCTTGGCTTGGAAGAATCAACACTGTGAAAATGACTATACTACCCAAAGCAATCTATAGATTCAATGCAATCCCTATCAAACAACCACTGACATTTTTCACAGAACTAGAACAAAAAATTTCACAATTTGTATGGACACACAAAAGTTCCCGAATAGCCAAAGCAATCATGAGAAAGAAGAATGGAGCTGGAGGAATCAGGCTTCCTGACTTCAGACTATACTACAAACCTACAGTAATCAAGATAGTATGGTACTGGCACAAGAACAGAAAAATAGATCAATGGAACAGGATAGGAAGCCCAGAGATAAACCCATGCACATATGGTCACCTTATCTTTGACAAAGGAGGCAAGAATATACAATAGAGAAAAGACAGCCTCTTCAATAATTGGTGCTGAGTAAAAGCTACATGTAAAAGAATGAAATTAGAACACTCCCTAACAGCATACACAAAAATAAACTCAAAATGGATTAAAGACCTAAATGTAAGGTCAGACACTGTAAAACCCTTTGAGGAAAACATAGGCAGAACACTCTATGACATAAATCACAGCAAGATCCTTTGTGACCCACCTCCCAGAGAAATGGAAATAAAAACAAAAATAAACAAATGGGACCTAATGAAACTTAAAAGCTTTTGCACAACAAAGGAAACCATAACCAAGATGCGAAGACAACCCTCAGAATGGGAGAAAATATTTGCAAATGAAGCAACTGACAAAGGATTAATCTCCAAAATTTACAAGCAACTCATGCAGCTCAGTATCAAAAAAGCAAACAACCCAATCCAAAAATGGGCAGAAGACCTAAATAGACATTTCTCCAAAGAAGATATATAGATTGCCAACAAACACATGAAAGCATGCTCAAAATCATTAATCATTAGAGAAATGCACATCAATACTACAATGAGATATCATCTCACACTGGTCAGAATGGCCATCATCAATAAATCTACAAACAATAAATCCTGGAGAGGGTGTGGTGAAAAGGAAACCCTCTTGCATTGTTTGTGGGAATGTAAATTGATACAGCCACAGTGGAGAACAGTATGGAGGTTCCTCAAAAAACTAAAAATAAAACTACCATATGATCCAGCAATCCCACTATTGGGCATATACCCTGAGAAAATCATAATTAAAAAAGATTCATGTGGGCTTCCCTGGTGGCGCCGTTGTTGAGAGCCCTCTGCTGATGCAGGGGACATGGGTTTGTGCCCCGGTCTGGGAGGATCCCACATGCCGTGGAGCAGCTGGACCCGTGAGCCATGGTCACTGAACCTGCGTGTCCGGAGCCTGTGCTCTGCAATAGGAGAGGCCACAACAGTGAGAGGCCCGCGTACCACAAGAAAAAAAAAACAAACAAGAGTCATTTACCACGATGTTCATTTCAGCTCTATTTAAAATAGCCAGGACATGGAAGCAACCTAAGTGTCCATCGACAGATGAATGGGTAAAGAAGCTGTGACACATATATACAATGGAATATTATTCAGCCATAAAAAGAAATGAAATTGAGTTATTTGTAGTGAGGTTGATGGATCTCGAGTCTGTCATACAGAGTGAAGTAAGTCAGAAAGAGAAAAACAAATACCGTATGCTGACACATATATATGGAATTTAAAAAATAAAAGGTCATGAAGAACCTAGGGGCAAGATGGGAATAAAGATGCAGACCTACTAGAGAATGGACTTGAGGACCTGGGGAGGGGGAAATGTAAGCTGGGACAAAGTGACAGAGTGGCATGGACCTATATACACTACCAAATGTAAAATAGATAGCTAGTGGGAAGCAGCCTCATAGCACAGGGGGATCAGCTCCATGCTTTGGGACCACCTAGAGGGGTGGGATAGGGATGGTGGGAGGGAGGGAGACGTAAGAGGGAAGAGATATGGGAACATATGTATATGTATAGCTGATTCACTTTGTTATAAAGCAGAAAGTAACACACCATTTTAAGCCATTATGCTCCAATAAAGATGTTTTAAAAAATTCAAGTATGATAAAGGATGAAAAGTAATGATTAAACTTAGCAAATTAAACTCAATGCTGACATTCATTGACAAAAGGAAATTGGGTGAGGTATTGAAAGGGGAACTCTATTAGGGTTATTTCAAAAAGAATGAAATGATAGTATTTGGAGACAGGGAACGTAAGGACTTTTTATAGTTCTGCTGACAAGTGAAAGAGAAAATGAAACGTTAGGATCAAGGAAAACATGATAGACATAAAGAACATATTTCCATGGGAGAGACAGAGAAAAATAAACTGGAAGATACAGAAGAGAGAAAGAAAAAATATTGCAGCAGTGCCCTGTGTCTGGGCAATGGGATAAGAACTGGTGCAGGCAAAGAGGGAGTGGCATACGAAAGAACATTAAGATTCTTGGATAGCTGGAACATCTGGGTATGTTCTGGAGGTGGGAAGTTTTGTTGATGGAAATTATATAAAATTCATCTTTTAAAAAATTTTTTATTGGAATATAGTTGATTTACAATGTAGTATTAGTTTCAGGTGTACAGCAAAGTGAATCAGCTATACATGTACATATATCCACTCTTTTTTTCTTTAGATTATTTTCAAATATAAGGAATCGTATTACATTTCCCCAGTGTATTCAATCATTCCCTTTCCCAAAATCCCTCTTTTGACAAATTTTTTTTTTCAGTGAAATAGGAAGCAAACAATTGAAAATGAGGATAGAAGAGAGGTTACTGGGGGTTTGAGCAAGGGGAGAAATATGTCCTACATACCTAGAAGAATGGGAGAGGGAACAATTGAAAGCACTGGGGAAGTGTAATATGATCGGCAGGCAACATTAAAGGCCTACTGAAGACTTCCCTTTAATTATTTATGGTAAGTCAGCATAGTTGTGAGGTTCCCCACTGCACGGTTCCAGCGCAGAGGTAGAATGGAAATTATATTTAAATGAGGTTGAGATTTTGCAAGTAATTATGCCAGAGCAAGAGAGAGAAGAGTAATTAACTATATGGACAAAGAAAGCTTCTGGAATTCACATGAATGGCGTTCTTATGTTTATGGCAGAGCCCACTTTACTCAGTTCTCTAATGTCCAAATGTAAGAGAGACAAATATAATGGAGACTTTAATGTTTCTTTAATGGCCATATTAGTATGCCTTCAAATCATAGCTTCACAGAAAAATTGAGTAGGTCATGCTCATATCCATGAAATCCATGAAGTTATATTTTGCATTATTTATTTATTTATTGGCTGCATTGGGTCCTTGTTGCTGTGTGTGGGTTTTCTCTAGTTGTGGCGAGCGGGGGCTACCCTTCATTGTGGTGCACAGGATTCTTATTGCGGTGGCTTCTCTTGTTGCAGAGCACGGGCTCTAGGCATGCAGCCTACAGTAGTTGTGGCACATGGGCTCAGTAGTTGTGGCTCGCAGGGTCTAGAATGCAGGTTCAGTAGTTGTGGTGCATGGGCTTTGTTGCTCCACGGCACGTGGGATCTTCCTGGAGCAGGGCTCGAATCTGTGTTCCCTGCATTGGCAGAGCGGATTCTTAACCACTGCACCACCAGGGAAGTCCCTGCATTTTCAATTCTACAAAAGTACATGTGATTATTAGAACATCTAGATAGTAAGTGGATTGATGCAATATTTTCCATGAACTTTGATATATATAATTAGAAGCATATAAGTAAAACTAGAAATTCAAACAACCTTTTGTATACTATCTTCAGTGTTTTAGAAAATAACATTAAATAATAATCAAAATGTTTATTTTTAAATATAATTACATAAATACAAGCTTAAGATTAGTTTATTTATTCCTTCCTGCTTGGTATATTTAATTAACTAATTTGTAGTCCATTCCATTTCTCCAGTCAGCTCTCACGTTTTTTATATAGTCTTATTTAATCCTGTATGATGGAATTTATATTCCTATAGAGGTACTGAGTTTGACACTTTTGAGCTATATAATAATAAATAAAATGTATCTTGACAACTGATTTATTTACAACCATGGTGCTTATACAACTGCTTCTCTCGAACCATAACTAACTGGCTGCCACTTTCTATGTAAAGCCTTGTGACTCTTTCCATTTATGTTGAGTTTTTGTCTGCTGGACTTTCACTCTCCCACCTTAAGCAAACTGTGTCTTTTAAGTTTGTCTATAATTCCTCCAAATTAAACTAAATATTGTAAATTTTAAAATGTGTCTCTGAAAAGAAATTTGATCCACTTTGAAATAGCTTTGGATATTTGTATTTGTGAGAAAAGTATTAGAAATTATATCCATATATTATTCTTGTCCAAGAGGACAAGATTTATATTACATTGAGAAATTTACTAACTAAAAAAATTAAATTTGCTTCTTAGTTGAGAACAACGCATGACACCCTCACTACCCCAAACCCACCTTAAACATCTTAACCACCAAAAATCCCATAGAAAGAACAAGTAAATTTAAAATCAGAAATAGGGCAAAGAGACATAAATTATCAATAATTCCTGATGTTTTCAAATTTTGACATAGACCCCTATTTCCACTAGGGACTATGAAAATTTAGCACTACTACTGTGTTATTATGCCCTACATGGACTATGATGTAGTAACATTATAAAATCAAGGTTTCCTAAATACTGTCTATAGGTAATCTGATACAGAAATTTTAAAATAAGAAAATGTTTTTATTTATTTATAGTTTTCATATTTTAGGTGTCTTTTTTCTTTGTACATTACTTTTTTCTTTAAAATGAAAGATTTCAAAGTTAATCAGAATGTTTCATTTTCAGTAGATTCGAATAGAGTTATGGACATAAAAATGATGTAGATATAGAAGAGAATAATGGTTCAATGGCTTGGTATTTAAAGAAAACAGAATGTTAAATACCATTTCTTACCAAAACTTTGAAATGTATAAATCAAAAAAAAAGTCAATTTACAGTGAATAAAAACATATTCTAACAACTCTATCAAATACATCATCAATGTAACTCTCATAATTTAACCTTCTTCACCTTCATAGATCTTAATACATTACCTTTCATCATGGTACATATGTACTGATCATCTATGTATGATCTGCCATCCTGTCCCATTTCTCCACTAAATTGTAACCTCACAAAAGTAGGTACTTGGCCTAGTTCAGAGCTTTATCTTTGTGTTGAAAATAGTGTCTGATACATTGAATGTACTTAACATTATTTTCAATTTACAGAAGGATTGAGAAGGAATAAATCATGATGTAACAGCAAATTATTTATTAAGCATTCCCTATCAGCTGTTATATGAATAACTTTACATACATAATCTCATTCAATTTTCACAGTAACTGAGAGGTAAGTACTATTATATTAGTGTTATGTCTATTCTACAAATGTGGAAACTGAAGTTAGTGAACAAGTGCCAGAATTGTGGAATTTCAAAGATTTTAGTTGCATAATAGGTATTAATCCAACTTTTAACCACATCCTGAAATCAATAATTTATTGTTATTCAATTTGCCTGTCCAATTTATATAATATGCATACAAAAATTGATGTTATATTCTATATCTTTTTTAACTCCTAGAGAAATTTAAATAAGCATGCAGACTCTATAAAATCATAAAACATTTATTATTTTTGGTCATACACCTAAGACACCCAAGTTCAAAATACTAAGCAATATCAGAAAAATATTTAAAGTTTTCTCATACAAAAAAATTCCAGACTATTTTTGGAATAACTGGATTTTCCTTCAGTAATAATAATAATAATCTGTAGTGTATCAAAATTAAATATGCTTTTGATTTAACATAAAATATAATTTTATATGAAAAATAAATCCATGTAGATAGTGTATGTGTGTGTATGTTTATATATGTAAGTATCCAGTGTTTATACAATAAAATTTTGTTTTATATTTAATTCTTATATTTTTGCTATTTGAACTGATGCCTCTAAATACCAGTTTTGTGTAATGCATCATATATTTGAACTTAAAAGAACTAGGTGACAAAAGACAACTTCCATAGCAAAATTGGTAAATGTAAAATACCCATCACTTTGAAATCAAGTCAGATTTATCATCATTTAAGATTCATTAGGACTCCTTTCAAACACTGTTTCAAGCATGTCCTAGGTATTTATATTGGAGAGAGATAAAATGCATAGATGCACATTGCTGCCTAACTAATCTCTTTCATGCTTTTTCACTTGTAATAACAGAATAACCTGACCTTGGAGGAGAGCTGCCATTTAGTGTCTTTATAGAGATGTGGGAGCAGCTTCAAAAAGCAAAGGATAAAAACAAAGCTCTAGATGGTCTAGAGCTCTTACCATTGTTTCATCTTCCTAATATACTAAAGACAAATCCTTTTCTTCATTTTTATATTAATATATTTCAATTTTATCACATACTTTTTTAACTCTTAAAAGGAGCTGTGAAGGATACGCAAAAATGCTAGGCAAGCACACTATTAATGGAGAAGTCCCTAGCCTAAAAACGCCACGGGAAAGCTGATTTTAAATCAACACAAAATTACAAGAGGAAAAGATTAGGGAGACAAGAACAAACCCATAAAACTATAAAAGATGAGGTAATAAAAGTAAAGCAGTGAGATGAAAAGTAATGTTTATTAATTGCCTAGTGACTTTCCTTCCTATTGTGTCTCATCTCTTCTTTGAAAGGAGTCTAAATAAAAATAATAACATCTGCTTCTTTTTTCTTCTTCTTCTTTTGCAGATGCATCTGTGGTGTCATATATTTGTAGCTGCCTTCTTGAATCATAGGTAATTGTGTATGTAGGTTCTTATTTTCAACAAGCACAGTCTTTGAAGAAAAAGAGAAATTTATGCACGGGTGCTTCTTATATGCAGAGCCATGATTTTTTAAACTAGGAATTAGCAAATGACTTAAAGATGTTTAGCAGTTGTTCATTCCACCCAAAATATTCTCCAAGTATCATAGTCTCAGTGACAGATTATATTAATTACCTAAAATTCTGAATAGATTCCATGCTCATGCGAATATAACCAGAGGTTATATTAAAGAAATAACTCAATATATTTTAAAACTTTGTCCATTAAGACTTTTACATGGTGTTTTAAATTTTTACTCTGTTTAATAGTTCCAAGAGATATCTTAACGTTGCCTTATTGAATGACTGGTAGGGTAAAAAATCAGGGTACTTCCCCTGTCAAAGCCCTTTGTTGTTTTCTGTTTTATGTAATGGGATCCTATATAATAACACATTTTAGGAAGGACTTCCCTGCTAAGAAATTCAGAAAAATAGTACTCAAAAGCTTTACATTTCAAGATGTATACTCATACACAGGTTCTGTTTATAATGTCTTTCTGTAATTCGCTGTCAAATTCTTGGCACCTTATCTACTTCATGACTGCTCCATGATTGCTTCAATACTATCATACATACTTTATTAAATTACTTGCTACTAAATAAAGAATAACCCACATGGGTTATTCCTTTCCCAGTTGGAAGGAAGAAAATGGAAGGAGAATAAAATATTTAGATAATGATATTTCAGGTGGTATTATACAATTTAAATTGATCTGACCAGAAGGAGGATATTTTATTCCTCACTATAAAAATAATGAAGACAACTAGTACATTCCCTTCTTTTTGGCTTTATTTTATGGGAACAATCACTTAGGATTAATTTCACTTGAAGAAAATGCAGATCTAAAGTTAAACAGGCTGAAACAAGACAAAAATATTTATATTTCATGTAAAAATCTGGAAGAAGACAGTCCATGGTTGGTATGATAGTACAATTTCTCAAAGTTCAAAGAATCCAGCCATCCTCCAGTGCTCAATCTGCTATCCTCAGAGTGTGTTCTTGTCCACAAGTCCAAGATAGTACCTAGAGGTACAGCCATCATATCTATATCCTTGGTAGCAACATAAAGGAGGGAAGAAAGAAGAAATGGGAAAAGTTTGACATCTGGCTTGTAGGAGCTTCACTCAAGCTGTTGAATAAATTCCCATCTACTTAAATTCCTTTGGCCAGCATTTGTTCACATACTCACATCAAGCTAAAGGAAGATTTTATTCCAGGTAGCCATGTATCCAGCTAAAAATTTGTCTCCCTTTCCTGTTTCCTCTTCAGTTTGAAGTGCTCCATATTTGGACCTTGTTTCTTTTTTATATCAACATGTACAGCTTGGTTATCTCATGCTCTCTCAAGGCTCTACATATCAAATATATTTCAACAAATTCTAAATTTATACCTCTTGAGCACCAGACTGCTATATTCATCTCCTACACCATATCTTCACTGGATTGTCTAATAAATGTCTTGAACTCCACATGATCATGTTTTCAAATCTTGGTATCTTGATCATTTTTTCAAATCATGGTTTATCCATTCTATATTTCACTAGCTCAGTTGAAAAACTGTGGAAATTTTCTTGACTCCTTTTTAAACCATGAGAAATTCCTCTTGGCCTTTCCTTAAAAATATATCCCAAATCTAATTACTGGTCATCATCTCCAGTGCTATACCTATGTCCAAGCCACAGACACCTCTTAAATGAACTATTGTAATAGTCTTCTATCAGGTGTCTCTGCTTTTAACTGTGTCCCTCTACAGACTGTTCTTAACAGTAACTGGAGTGGCTTTCTAAATTGATACTCTGATAATTTTACTCTTCTACTCAAAATCCTGCTGTGTTGATTCTTCCAATCCAAGAACATGGTATGTCTCTCCATCTGTTTGTATCATCTTTAGTTTCCTTCATCAGTGTTATTTGTAATGAGGTGGATGGACCTAGAGTCTGTCATACAGAGTGAAGTAAGTCAAAAAGAGAAAAACAAATACCATATGCTAACACATATATATGGAATCTAAAAAAAAAATGGTTCTGATGAACCTAGGGGCAAGACAGGAATAAAGACACAGAAATAGAGAATGGACTTGAGAACACGGGGAGGGGGAAGGGGAAGCTGGGACAAAGTGAGAGAGTAACATTAACATATATACACTACCAAACGTAAATTAGCTAATGGGAAGCAGCTACACAGCACAGGGAGAATAGCTCGGTGCTTTGTGACCACCTAGAGGGGTGGGTTAGGGAGGGTGGGAGGGAGGCGCAAGAGGGAGGGGATATGGGGATATATGTATATGTATAACTGATTCACTTTGTTATACAGCAGAAACTAACACAACATTGTAAAGCAATTATACTCCAATAAAGATGTTAAAAAAAATATTCACCCTTCCAAAAACAAAACAACCTTGCTGTGGCTCTTCATTGCACTCAGAATTAAAATCAAAGTCCCTATATAAGGTGCCTCCTCCAATATCTCTTTGACACATCCTCCTTTCCTGCTCCTCTTGTGATTCCAAATGCAATAACCTGTTTGACGTTCTCTGAACAAGTCTGACGTGCCACCACTTGACAGCATTTTTCCACCTGTCCCTCAGTTCAGAATGTTCTTGCCCTAGTAATCCACTTGGATCCTTCAAGTATTTGCTCAGATATCACCTTTTCTGTAAGACACTGACCACCCTATTTGGCACTGAAACCTCACTCCCACTTGATTTCATCACTTCCAATTCCTCTTACCAGGCTTTAGTATTTTTTTCTGTTACACTCATTCATTAATTTGAATATACTATTGATTTATTTTATATATATATATATATATGTTATACATCTATACATATATGTATAGATAGACAGATAGATAGTTTACTGTAAGTTCCCTACCATAGAATGTAAGTCTTACAAGGCAAGGATTTTTTTCCTATTTTTATCACTGCTTTATCTTAAGCCCTATAACAGTTCATGGTACATATTAGGTATGTAATAAATATTTGTTAACTGAATTCATTGAATTGGGGGTTTCATTAATATAGAAGAAGAGAATTACTGTTGGTGGTAACTAAACATCTCTGCCATAGGATCTAAGTGAAACTGCATGGTTTAAAAAAAAATCTTCTTTTTGGCAACACTTGATAGAAATGGAAGTAGATTTTTATTACTAGATATCTAGCATGTTTCTACATGAGAAGTTTAACTTACCTTCACAAAAATTGATTAAAATGTCTTTATTAGCTCCATTTTTGTGATTGAGACAGCTGCTATGGAAGGAACTTGGTCACCTGGTGAAATCATATTATCAGGATTTGACTTTCTTTGCAGGTATGGTTGGATTTGTATTTTCTTCTAGTTATATGTAATAAAAAGTATAACTGCATTTTTTGTTGTTTGATTGCTGTCTAATTTTAAGTCCCACTCTTCCATTTTTCCTTCTGCTCCACATCTGCACAGGATAATAAGAAAGTCTGAGTACTCCCTTCTTGGTGCCAACTGGAGATTATAACCACAAAATCACCTTCCTGCAAGCAGAAACTCACACTCTCGCCCCTCTCTCTCTAACATTCAAATCCCAAACCTTTGCTCTCTTAAGTTATTTCAAGTAGTGAAGTACTTTGCTCTTGTTATTTCAGATCAGTTTGAGAAGGCTGCCATTGTCTCCCCAGATTCTCAATTATGTAAGTACTAAATTTTTATTACTACTATTAAGACTACATTTTTAGTGCAGTTTTAGGTTCACAGAAAAATTGAGAGAAAAAGTAGAGAGATTTCCTATATGTCTCCTATCCTCACACATGTATATACTCCCTCTTATCAACACTCTCAGTAGAGTGGTACATGTGTTTCAACTGATGGACCTATGCTGACAAACCATAATCGCCCATAGTTTACATTAGGGTTCACTCTTGGTGTTGTACATTTTTGGGGATTTAGATAAATGTATAATGATGAGTAAACATCATTATGATATCATCCGTAGTATTTTTACTGCCCTAAAATTTCTCTGTGCTCCATCTATTCCTCATCCTTTTCAATCCCTAACCCCTGGCAATGACTGATCTTTTTAATGTCTCCACAGTTTTTCCTTTTTCAAAATTTCATGTACATGGAATCATATATAGCCATGTCAGATTGGCTTCTTTCACTTAGTAATATACATTTATGTTTCCTCTGTCTGATAGTTCATTTTTTTTTTAGTGCTGATAATAAACCATTCTGGATGTACCACAGGTTTTTCATCCTTTCACCTACTGAAAGATATCTTGGTTTCATCCAAGTTGTGGTAATTATGTCTGAAGCTGATACAAACATCCATGTGTAGGTTTTTGTGTGGACTTATATTTCCAGCTCCTTTGGATAAATACCAAGGAGTGCAACTGCTTGATCGTATGGTAAAATTATGCTTAGTTTTGTAAGAAATTGCAAAACTGTCTGTCAAAGTGGCTGTACCATTTTGCATTCCCACCTGTAATGAATTTATATTCTCTGTTGCTCTATATTCTTGACATTTGGTGTTGTCAGTGTGCCACATTTTGGCCATCCTAATAGGTATGTAGTGGTAATTCATTGTTTTAATTTTCATTTTCATGATGATATATGATGTGGAGTATCTTTTGATATCTCTATTGTTTATCTGCATATCTTCTTTGATGAGGTGTCTGTTAAGGTCTTTGATTCATTTCTTAATTGAACATTTTTTTTGCCATTGTTGCATTTTAAGAGTTCCTTTGTATATTTTGGATAACAGTCCTTTATCGGATGTGTCTTTTGGAAATATTTTCACCTAGTCTGTGATTTGTCTTCTGATTCTCTTGATTCTGTGTTTGCAGAGCAGAAGTTTTTAATTTTAATGGAGTACAGCTTATTAATTTTGTCTTTCTAGATCATGCCTTTGGTATTGCCATACCCAATATTATGTAGGCATTTTCCCTATTTTTTTTTTTTTTTTTTTTTTTTTGCATTTTACATTTAGGTCTATGATCCATTTTGAGTTAATTTTTTTTTTTTTTTCGGTACGCGGGCCTCTCACTGCCGTGGCCTCTCCTGTTGTGGAGCACAGGCTCTGGACGCTCAAGCCCAGCGGCCATGGCTCACGGGTCCAGCTGCTCCGCGGCACGTGGGATCTTCCTGGACCAGGGCATGAACCCGCGTCCCCTGCATTGACAGGCGGACTCTCAACCACTGTGCCACCAGGGAAGCCCATTTTGAGTTAATTTTTATAATGGCTGTAAAGATTCACTTTTTTTGCACAAGAATGTCCAATTGTTCCAGCACTATTTGTTGAAAAGACTATCTTTTCTTCAGTCAAAGATCTGTCGACTATTTTTATGTGGGTCTATGCCTGGGCTCCCTATTTTGTTCCATCGATCTATTTGTCTCTTCTTTCACTGATACCACACTGTCCTGACCACTGTAGCTTTATAGTAGTAGTGTCAACCCTCCAACTTTGTTTTTCTCCTTCAATATTATGTTGGCTGTTCCAAGTCTTTCGCCCTTCCTGATTTATTTTTTCCATAGAATATCACTTTCTCACATCCAGTACAATTTTACTTATTGCTATTGTTTCTTACCTATCTTCCCTGACTAGAATGCAAGGTCAATAAGGTCAGAGATTTTTGTCTCGTTGGGTTTTTGTTTTTTGTTTTGTTTTTGCCTTTGTATTCTTAGTAGTAAGAATAATGCTAGGCACATAATAGACCCCTAATAATATTTGTTGAATAATGCATAAAATACATAGTAAATACTCAATAAATGTTAACTAATACAATTTTTAAATGCCCAGAATTAAGATTTCAATCTACATATTTAAATAGCACTCTGTGTTCCAGAGGTAAAAAAATACAAACCAAAAATATTTGGACAATCTGTCCTTAAAATATGAAAGCTATACATAAACTCAGGAAATATTTCCCATGACTCTCTTTGATGGCACTATGAGAAGATGAATTTCAGCCAACAAGTGATGACTGGGGAAAACTACAGCAAAAAGATATAGCACAAGTCTGTATTTTTATTTTTTTGAAAATGCAAGAGTATATTTGTGTAAATAAACTCTTTGTGGAAATTTCAAGTTCTGCAGAGGTAATATGGACATGGGTCTCTTAATACCTGCTTCAGAATCAAGAACAAGTTGATGCATCATTTTTTAAAGTGTATTCATAATTTTCTATGAAATTGTGTTTGAGATACCAGGTAAATTAGTTTATTCAATATTTTATCATCAAAGGAAGCCACATTACTATAACATTAGTACTGACTTGGTAAACATTTTCAGAATGTAAAAGATGGTACATAATGGCTACACTACAACTATGCATTCACAAAACAATCAAACCAACCAAACAAAAACATAATCCATGAAGAAAATGTATATAAAATAAAAATATAAGCACAGTATCACTTAAATAATTATTCAAAGAAATTAGGACTTTTTCAGGAAGAAAAATGACTAATAAATACAGCTATCATAAAGTGGCTACCCTACAAAGAAAAAGAGGAAGAACATACAAGGTAGAGTAGATTCTTCAGCCTACACCTAGATCTAAGACCACTGGTGGGTGTCACAAAATAAATAATACCTTTATTATTACAAATAGTAAATAAATATTATTTATCAGTAATACTAAGTGAAATAAAATCATAAAGAAGAAAACAATGTTAAATTATATAAGTAATATAAACCCTACGATGGACTTGTAAATAATTTTATGTGACCCTCAACAATCCTGCTATTTTGGTAACACTGGTAAATTTAGAACAGAGAAGTTATATGATCTCTCAAGTATATAAATCTAGGAAATGTTGGGGACTAGACTCTAACTCACTTCCTTTTATGTCTGGTTAATGCTATTGCTCTAATGAGAGTCCAGTCATTCTTAATACTACCTAATGCTGGGGCATTCAAACAAAGGCTTTATTTTAGGGAATGTAGTGTTTCTGGATTACGATGTAGATTGCACATTGGACTAAGTCACAATCATTTCTCACTTGAATTATTAAAAGTTCCTTCAAAAAAATCCCTCTATATATTTCCAAAAAGGTAGTCAGAATAATACTCTTAAAATGAAAGTTGTATAACACTACTATTAACTTTTAGTCTGATGAGAGGTTCCAATATTACTCAGATTAAAAGCAAAAGTCCTTGGTTTCTGCTTTGGTTGATAGCAGACTAGTTTATTGCAGATAGACCATTCAATTAAGAAGAGAGAAAAACTGGAAAGATACTTAAGAAAGCTTGAAGGCACTGGAGAGCTCCCAGTGAGGGAGTTGAGTGTTCAAGATCCCAGAAATAAGGGAAGTGCAGAGATTTTAGCATAACATGTTTTCCCCTTGGGGACTTACAGAATGAAAAACATTTTTCTAGGGGTTCAGAAGCTGAACAGAACTCTCCCCAAGTTTATGGAGCATGGTGGAGACTGGAGTGATTAGGGATGAATGGAAACTGGATGGGAGGAGGGTATAGGGAAAACTTTAAATTTCAGAGTCATGGTAAACACTCTAGACTTCTAGTAGAGACCCCTGAAAGATTATACCTTAGATATGGACAATGAAAACACTCTGTTTGATACCATAATGATAGATTCCCATCATTATACATTTTTTCAAACCCATAAAATGTACAACACCAAAAGTAAACCATAATGTAAACTATGCCATTTATGTGATTATGATGTGTCTGTCAATGTGAGTTCATCAATTGCAACAATGTACCACTGTGCTGGGGATTAGAGATAATTTATATACGTGAGGGTAGGAGATATGTGGTGAGTCTCTGCAGCTTCCTCTCAATTCTGCTGTGAACCTAAAACTGCTCTAAAAATTAAAGTATTAAGAAAAAAATCAGGCGGTGAAGCAATACTGGATAAATTGATAGACTGATCATGGCTGCTTTTTCTATTTTACTTAAAGTTGTCAGAGAAGGGAAAGAGAAAATAAGCCATATAATACCTAAGGACAGAGTTCCAAGAAAGGAGACTATCCCATGAAAATTCCATGGGACATGCTGATCTTTGAGCAGGAACAAGGAGAGCAGTGTTGCTGGAACACAAGGAACAAGGAAGAACAGAGATAGTAGGAGGCATAGCATGTAGGATCTTAGAAGCCATGGTAAGGTCATCAGCTTTTTGTCCTTTATGTAAGATGAGATTACTGTATTTCCATAAAGAGAGTGAGATAATTCTGTGTTTAATGTATGACCCTCTTTGGCTTATGGAGACAGGGTTTTAGAGAGCCAGCATGGTAGAAGAATTCCTGTGAGACATCCACTAAATTAATACACATGAAAATGACAGTGATTAGGTCTAGGGTGGTAGTCATGGAAGTGGAAGAAGTAGTTAAGCCTCAGTGTATACTTTTTTTTAACATCATCTATAATTGCTTTACAATGGTGTGTTAGTTTCTGCTGTAGAACAAAGTGAATCAGCTATACATATACATATATCCCCATATCTCCTCCCTCTTATGTCTCCCTCCCACCCTCCCTATTCCACCCCTCTAGGTGGTCACAAAGCACTGATGGGAGAAAATATTTGCAAATGAAGCAACTGACAAAGGATTAATCTCCAAAATTTACAAGCAGCTCATGCAGCTCAATGTCAAAAAAACAAACAACCCAATCCAAAAATGGGCAGAAGACCTATATAGACATTGCTCCAAAGAAGATTTACAGGTTGCCAACAAACACATGAAAGAATGCTCAACATCATTAATCATTAGAGAAATGCAATTCAAAACTACAATGAGATATCATCTCACACCGGTCAGAATGGCCATCATCAAAAAATCTACAAACAATAAATGCTGGAGAGGGTGTGGAGCAAAGGGAACCCTCTTGCACTGTTGGTGGGAATGTAAATTGATACAGCCACTATGGAGGTTCCTTAAAAAACTAAAAATAGAACTACCAAACGACCCAGCAATCCTACTACTGGGCATATACCCTGAGAAAACCATAATTCAAAAAGAGTCATGTACCAAAATGTTCATTGCAGCTCTATTTATAATAGCCAGGACATGGAAGCAATCAAAGTATCCATCAACAGATGAATGGATAAAGAAGACGTGGCACATATATACAATGGAATACTACTCTGCCATAAAAGTAAACAAAATAGAGTTATTTGTAGTGAGGTGGATGGACCTAGAGTCTGTCATACAGAGTGAAGTAAGTCAGAAAGAGAAAAACAAATACTGTATGCTAACACATATATATGGAATCTAAAAAAAAAAAAAAGTCATGAAAACTCAGGGGCAAGACGGGAATAAAGACACAGACCAATTGGAGAATGGACTTGAGGATATGGGAAGGGGGAAGGGTAAGCTGTGACAAAGTGAGAGAGTGGCATGGACATATATACACTACCAAACATAAAACAGATAGCTAGTGGGAAGCAGCTGCATAGCACAGGGAGATCAGCTCCATGCTTTGTGACTACCTAGAGGGGTGGGATAGGGAGGGTGGGAGGGAGGGAGACGCAAGAGGGAAGAGATATGGGAACATATGTATAACTGATTCACTTTGTTATAAAGCAGAAACTAACACACCATTGTAAAGCAATTATACTCCAATAAAGATGTTAAAAAATTTTTTTAATTTTAAAAATTAAAAAAAAGCAACTATAAATATCATTTCATTTATTTTTCTTTTAAAAGCATCTTTTATTCTTCAACTTAAGATCCCCCTTTCTTGTGCTATATTAGCAAAGCACACACACACAAACACACAGATTCATACAACTATTTTGAAGCAATGTTTTGTGTGTGTTTTGTAGCAATGAGACCAATTTAGTTGTCCACAATAATTGATGTATATTTTTTAATTCTTATAAAATTGTATTAATTACAAAGGCAAAAAAGGAAGCCCTTTTCTCTCACATTATAACTATTTGACACAGATAATGTCATTTAACCATTATTACTTAAGCATATTAGTCATTTATCCTTTGACTTTTAAATTATATTAATAAAATAATTATTAATTCATCAAAAATGTTTTGAGTACCATAAATTTCAAATAATATAGATTTACTGGAGAGGACACACATTTTTAAGACAAAATCCCAGTCTAAAGAGGTATTTTGATATTTCATATATAATCAATAGCAAATAAAGTTATCTGGATGTTTAAAAATTTTTAAATAATATTTTCAGTGAAAATATTGCACAAACTTGCAGAAGCATTTTTCTTATTCTTTAAGAATTTTGAAATTTTGCTATCTAGAGATGGATGCTCAATTACTGATTATTATTCAATCAATACATTCTTTATACAACCTCACAAAAATTTAATTTTCCTATTTCCTATCATATGAACCCCAGGTTTGAATTTCTTTAGCTGGAAATAATTTTATAAAGCACCAGGAAATTGTTTAAGATCGTTTAGTGTTACATAAGATTGGACAACATATCTAAATAAGTTGCTGATGGAAAATGATTTGATCCAGTTTTACATGTTGCTAATTACGTAGATAAAGCACCATAGCACAGTCTTATATATTGTGTATTGTTGTCTATTGTGCTGTACAAAATTTCAGTTGTGGATTCAGTCCACTTTCTTTTATTCTTTAAAAATTCAGGAATGTCATAAAAATAAGTATGCCATTCTTCCTAATTAAAAATGATGCATATTTCATTAAGATATTCTTATGATTTAATATGTGGCATTCTTTTAATTGAAAAGGAAAGGCCATGCAGATGACACAGCACACTTAAATACTATTCATTGTGGATTTGCTCATTAATCATGTCCTTTATGAACCAAGAAGATATTCTATAACATTAATTATTATGGCATTTGAGAATACTATAAAAATAGAAGTTATTGGCCTGTCTTCAGAGAAAAACTGTTTTATTCCAATAAGAAGCATAAACACAAAATGATACTGACTTTCCTATCTGCAGTAACCCCACGCCCACCATCTTAGCAGGGCCTCCCTATTGGTGAAGGATTAAATTATCTTATTAATGCACTTATTATATTTTCCATATTCATCAACCAATGAAAAGTTGTTCACTGAAACTAACTACACTTAAAAAACACAAATAGAAATCTGTTATAGTCAATCTATCTACCCACCTATCTATCTCTATTTTCCTCCCTCTTTCATCTTTTCCTTCTCCTCTCTCTCTCTCTCTCTCTCTTTCTCTCTCCCACACACACACATACACACACACACACACAATTGCCTAGATCTTATCTATTTCTGTGTTGAACAACAAAAGGAATCTAGAATATTAAAAGTCACATAACACCTAGAGCAAAAGAAATGTCTTAAGACAGGAAAAATATGAATAAACCATTTATGAGTATGGGATTTTGGAAACTTGAAAGTTGAGAGGTTAGAGACCTGTATAGCTAACAACGTTGTGATAGATTTCATGTCAGTAGGGTAAAGATTAAATGATTTTATGATTAATTTTTACTCTGGAAATGGTTAATAGAACTGTGTAAACAAAACAGAAAGGACTGTAAGTTTAACTCATTAGCATAATAGGGAAAGTTATTCTGATATTCAATAATTCAAAGAATAGAGAACATAGTTGATGATGATTAAAATATTATACTACAGGATTTCAGTATATTAATTACATGTGGTGGTAAGTTTATGGCAAAAACACTCCTACAACAATATCTTGATGGCTTCCGAAATAATATATTTTTTTTTGTCCTAATTTTCCATGTTTGACTCTTTAGATCTCTTCTCACAGGCAGACTGTATTTGCTTGGAGCTTCATGATTTGCAAAAAGCTTTTTTTTTTTTAAATCAAGTTCTTGTTAGTCTTTAAAGAAAATGATTTAATTTGGTCCTATTGATGTTCAGATGAATGTGAATAGGACTGACTTACATTCAATTAATTTACATGAGAACTGTAAAAAATCTGTGGAAGAGGGGAACAGTTTTCCAAGCAAGAAAAATAAGAACATATTTATGATACCTGGCAGCTTTTTTTCATCTAAGTTTGTAGGCCTAGATCTGAGTACTAGGCAGACTTTCATTCATTTCATATCCAGATATGCTACATAGATTTGCAACCAATTCGTTAGAGTGCAGATCTGAAGGAAAAAATGATCCCTGAAATATAAGACACAGCAATGGCAGTCAATTTAGATTTATAAAAGGAACAGAACAATAATCATCACAAAATACCATCATGAAAAACTGATAATTTTTGCTACTTTTTGAAACAGAAAAAATTTACATAACTAGAATTAAATTGAGGATATACAAACAAACTAAAATATATCAGAAATTTTTGACATATGAGCTGGTGACTGTGATATTAATAATTTGCATATGGATAATTAAGAAATTGACTCTTTCAAAAATTTTATAAAATAGTGGAAAATTGGGGCTTCCATGGAGGTAAAATGCTTAAGACTCCAAGCTTTCCAATGCAGGGGTTGTGGGTTCAATCCCTGGCCAGGGAACTAATATCCCACATGCAACGTGGTGCAGCCAAAAAATAGATAAAATAAAATAGTGGAAAATCACAAGATTTAGAGCCTTAAAGAGAACTGTATTTTATTATTTTAATTAATTTAATTTTATTTGTTTTGTTAACATCTTTATTGCAGTATAATTGCTTTACAATGGTGTGTTAGTTTCTGCTTTCATAAGCAGAAAGTGAATCAGCTATACATATACATATCAACTATCTCCTCCCTCTTGCGGCTCCCTCCCACCCTCCCTATTCCACCCTTCTAGGTGGTCACAAACCACCGAGCTCATCTCCCTATGCTATGCAGCTGCTTCCCACTAGCTATCTATTTTACGTTTGATAGTGTATATATGTCCATGCCACTCTCTCACTTTGTCACAGCTTACCATTCCCCATCCCGATGTCCTCAAGTCCATTCTCTATGTCCGGGTCTGTATTCCTGTCCTGCCCCTAGGTTCTTCAGAATATGTTTTTTTTTGTTTGTTTGTTTTTTTAGATTCCATATATATGTGTTAGCATACGGTATTTGTTTTTCTATTTCTGACTTACTTCACCCTGTGTGACAGACTCTAGGTTCATCCACCTCCCTACAAATAACTCAATTTCATTTCTTCTTATGGCTGAGTAATATTCTATTGTATATATTTGCCACATTTTCTTTATCCATTCATCTGTTGATGGACACTTAGTTTGCTTCAATGTCCTGGCTATTGTAAATAGAGCTGCAATGAATATTGTGGTATATGACTTTTTGAATTATGGTTTTCTCAGGGTATATGCCCAGTATTAGGAATGCTGGGTTGTATGGCAGCTCTATTTTTACTTTTTTAAGGAACCGCCACACTGTCCTCCATAGTGGCTGTATCAGTTTACATTCCCACCAACAGTGCAAGAGGGTTCCCTTTTCTCCACACCCTCTCCCGCATTTACTGTTTGTAGAATTTTTGATGATGGCCATTCTTACTGGTGTGAGGTGATACCTCATTGTAGTTTTGATTTGCATTTCTCTAATGATTAGTGATGTTGAGCACCCTTTCATGTGTTTGTTGGCAATCTGTACATCTTCTTTGGAGAAATGTCTATATAGATCTTCTGCCCATTTTTGGATTGGGTTGTTTGTTTTTTTGATATTGAGTTGCATGAGCTGCTTGTAAATTTTGGAGATTAATCCTTTGTCAGTTGTTTCATTTGAAAATATTTTCTCTCATTTGAGGTTTGACTTTTCGTCTTGTTTATGGTTTCCTTTGCTGTGCAAAAGCTTTTATGTTTCATTAGGTCCCATTTGTTTATTTTTGTTTTTATTTCCTCTTCTCTAGGATGTGGGTCAAAAACAATCTTGCTGTGATTTATGTCATAGAGCACTCTGCCTATCTTTTCCTATAAGAGTTTTATAGTGTCTGGCATTACATTTAGGTCTTTTATCCATTTTGAGTATATTTTTGTGTATGGTGTTAGGGAGTGTTCTAATTTCACTCTTTTATATGTAGCTGTCCAGTTTTCCCAGCACCACTTATTGGAGAGTCTGTCTTTTCTCCATGTATATTCTTGCCTCCTTTATCAAATATAAGGAGACCATATGTGTGTTGGTTTATCTCTTGGTTTTTTATCCTGTTCCATTGATCTATATTTCTCTTTTTGTGCCAGTACCATACTGTCTTGATTGCTGTAACTTTGTAGTGTAATCTGAAGTCTGGGAGCCTGATTCCTCAGGCTCCAGTTTTCTTCCTCAAGATTGCTTTGGCTATTTGGTGTCTTTTGGGTTTCCATACCAATTGTGCAAATTTTTGTTCTACTTCTGTGAAAACTGCCATTGGTAGTTTGATAGGGATTGCACTGAATCTGTAGATTGCTTTGGGTAGAATAGTCATTTTCACAATGTTGATTCTTCCAATCAAACAATGTAGTATATCTCTCCATCTGTTTGTATCATCTTTAATTTCTTTCATCAGTGTCTTATAGTTTTCTGCATACAGGTTTTTGTTTCCTTAGGTAGGTTTATTCCTATGTATTTTATTCTTTTTTTGCAATGGTAAATGGGGTGTTCCCTTAATTACTCTTTCAGATTTTTCATCATTAGTTGACAGGAATGCAAGAGATTTCTGTGCATTAATTTTGTATCCTGCTACTTTACCAAATTCATTGATTAGCTCTAGTAGTTTTCTGGTAGCAACTTTAGGATTCTCTACATATAGTATCATGTCATCTGCAAACAGTGACAGCTTTACTTCTTCTTTTCCAATTTAGATTCCTTTTATTTCTTTTTCTTCTCTGATTGCTGTAGGTAGAACTTCCAACACTATGTTGAATAATAGTGGTGAGAGTGGACAATTTTGTCTTGTTCCTGATCTTAAGGGAAATGGTTTCAGTTTTTCACCACTGAGAATGATGTTGGCTGTGGGTTTGTCATATATGGTCTTAATTATATTGAGGTAACTTCCCTCTATGCCTACTTTCTGGAGAGTTTTTATCATAAATTGGTGCTGAATTTTGTTGAAAGATTTTTCTGCATCCATTGATATGAGCATATGGTTTTTCTCCTTCAATTTTTTAATATGGTGTATCACGTTGATTGATTTCCATATATTGTAGAATCCTTGCAATACTGGTATAACCAACACTTGATCATGGTGTATGATCCTTTTAATATTCTGCTGGAATCTGTTTGCTAGTATTATGTTGAGGGTTTTTGTATCTATGTTCATCAGTGATACTGGCTTGTAGTTTTCTTTCTTTGTGACATCTCTGTCTGGTATTGGTATCAGGCTGATGGTGGCCTTGTAGAATTAATTTGGGAGTGTTCCTCCATCTGCTATATGTTGAAGAGCTTGAGAAGGGTAGATGTTAGCACTTCTGTAAATGTTTGATAGAATTCGCCTGTGAAGCCATCTGGTCCTGGGCTTTTGTTCATTGGAAGATTTCAGCCTCCATTTCAGTGCTTGTGATTGGTCTGTTCATATTTTCTACTTCAACCTGGTTAAGTCTCAGAAGGCTGTGTTTTTCTAAAAATTTGTCCAGTTCTTCCAGGTTGTCCATTTTATTGGCATAGAGTTGCTTGTAGTAATCTTTCCTGATCCTTTGTATTTCTGCAGTGTCAGTTGTTACTTCTCCTTTTTCATTTCTAATTCTACTGAGTCTTCTCCCTTTTTTTCTTGATGAGTCTGGCTAATGGTTTATCAATTTCGTTTATCTTCTCAAAGAATCAGCTTTTAGTTTTATTGATCTTTGCTATTGTTTTCTTTGTTTCTATATCATTTATTTCTGCTCTGATCTTTATGATTTCTTTCCTTCTGCTAACTTTGGGGTTTTATTGTTCTTCTTTCTCTAATTGCTTTAGGTGTAAGTTCAGGTTGTTTATTTGACATGTTTTCTATTTACTGAGGTAGGACTGTACTCCTATAAACTTCCCTTTTTGAACTGCTTTTGCTGTATCCCATAGGTTTTGGGTCATCGTGTTTTCATTGTCATTTGTTTCTAGGTATTTTTTTATTTCCTCTTTGATTTCTTCAGTGATCACTTGGCTATTAAGTAGTGTATTGTTTAACCTCCATGTGTTTGCATTTTTTACTTATATTTTCCTGTAAGTGATATCTAGTCTCATAGCATTGTGGTCAGAAAAGATACTTGATATGATTTCAATTTTCTTCAATTTACCATGGCTTGATTTGTGACCCAAGATATGATCTATCCTGGAGAATGTTCCATGAGCACTTGAGAAGCAAGTGTATTCTGTGGTTTTTGGATGGAATGTCCTATAAATATCAATTAACTCCATCTTGTTTAATGTATCATTTAAAGCTTGTGTTTATTTATTTTCATTTTGGATGATATGTCCATTGGAGAAAGTAGGGTGTTAAAGTCCCCTACTATGATTGTGTTAATGTTGAGTTCCCCTTCTATGGCTGTTAGCATTTGCCTTATGTATTGAGGTGCTCTGATGTTGGGTTCATAAATACTTAAAATTGTTATATATTCTTCTTGGATTAATCCCTTGATCATTATGTAGTGTCCTTCTTTGTCTCTTGTAGTAGTCTTTATTTTAAAGTCTATTTTTTCTAATATGAGAATTGCTATTCTAGCTTTCTTTTGATTTCCATTTGCATGGAATATTTTTTCCATCCCCTAACTTTCAGTCTATATGTGTCCCTAGGTCTGAAGTTGGTCTCTTGTAGATAGCATATATACGGGTCTTGTTTTTGTATCCATTCAGCCAGTCTATGTCTTTTGGTTGGAGCATTTAATCTATTTACATTTAAGGTAATTATCGATATGTATGTTCCTATTACCACTTTCTTAATGTTTTGGGTTTTTGTAGGTCTTTTCCTTCTCTTGTGTTTCCTGCCTAGAGAAGTTCCTTTAGCATTTGTTGTAAAGCTCGTTTGGTGGTGTTGAATTATCTTAGGTTTTGCTTTACTTTAAAGGTTTTAATTTCTTCATCAAATCTGAATGAGATCCTTGCTGGGTAGAGTAATCTTGGTTGTAGTTGGTTCCCTTTCATCACTTTAAATATGTCCTGCCACTGCCTTCTGGCTTGCAGAGTTTCTGCTGAAAGATCAGCTGTTAACCTTATGGGGATTCCCTTGTATGTTATTTGTTGCTTTTCCTTTCTTCCTTTTAATATTTTTTCTTTGTATTTAATGTTTGATAGTTTGATTAATATGTGTCTTCGTGTGTTTCTTCATTGTTTTATCCTGTATGGGACTTTCTGTGCTTCCTGGATTTGATTGACCATCTCCTTTCCAATGGTAGAGAAGTTTTCAACTATAAACTCTCAAATATTTTCTCAATCCTTTTCTTTTTCTCTTTTTCTGGGACCTCTATAATTCAAATGTTGGTGTGTATAATGTTGTCCCAGAAGTCTCTGAGACTGCCCTCAATTCTTTTCATTCTTTTTTCTTTATTCTGCTCTGTGGTAGTTATCTCCACTATTTTATCTTCCAGGTCACTTATCAGTTCTTCTGCCTCAGTTATTCTGCTATTGACTCCTTCTAGAGAATTTTTAATTTCATTTATTTTGTTGTTCATCATTGTTTGTTTGCTCTTTAGTTCTTCTAAGTCCTTGTTAATTGTTTCTTTTGTTTTCTCCATTCTATTTCTAAGATTTAGGATCATCTTTACTATCATTACCCTGAATTCTTTTTCAGCTAGACTGCCTATTTCCTATTCATTTGTTAGGTCTGGTGGGTTTTTACCTTGCTCCTTCATCTGCTGTGTGTTTCTCTGTATTCTTATTTTGCTTACCATACTGTCCTTGGTGTCTCCTTTTCACAGGCTGCAGGTTTATAGTTCCCATTGTTTTTAGTGTCTGCCTTCAGTGGCTAAGTTTTGTTCAGTGGGTTGTGTAGGCTTCCTGATGGAGGGTACTGATGACTGTGTTGGTGGATGAGGCTGCATCCTGTCTTTCTTGTGGGCAGGACCGAATCCGCTGGTGTGTTTTGGGGTGTCTGTGACCTTATTATGCTTATAGGCAGCCTCTCTCCTGATTGGTGGTGTTATGTTCCTGTTTTGCTAGTTGTTTGCCATAGGGTGTCCAGCACTGTAGCTTGCTGGTTGTTGAGTGGAGCTGGGTCTTAGCATTGAGATGGAGATCTCTGGGAGAGCTTTTGATGTTTGATATTACATGAAGCCAGGAGGTCTCTGGTGGACAAATGTCTTGAACTCGGCTCTCCCACCTCAGAGGCATAGGCCTGACACCTGGCTGGAGCACCAACAACCTGTCAGTCCCACCGCTCAGAAGAAAATGGAGAAAAAAGAAAGAAAAGAAAGAAAGAAAGAGAGGAAGGAAGAAAGAAAGAAAGAGGGAAAAAAAGTTTTTAAAATAAAAATTTTGAAAAATTATTAAGAAGAAAAGAAATTAAAATGTTATAAAAAATAAGAAAAAAAAGAAAGAAAAAAAGCAACCAAACCAAAAAGCAAATCCTCCAATGATAACAAGCACTAAAAACTGTTCAAAAAAAGGACCAACCGAACCCTAGGACAAAGGATAAAAGCAAAGCTATACAGACAAAATCACACAAAGATACACACTCACAGAGAAAGAGAAAAGGAAAAAAAAAATATATATATATGTATATATATATATATATATATAAAAGAAGAGAGCAACCAAATCAAAAAACAAAGCTACCAATGATAATAAACTCTAAACACTAAACTAAGATAAACATAAAACCAGAAACAAATTAGATGCAGAAAGCAAACCCCAAGTCTACAGTTGCTCCCAAAGTCCACCTCCTCAATTTTGGGATGATTCATTGTCTATTCAGGTATTCCACAAATGCAGGGTACCTTAAGTTGACTGTGGGGATTTAATCCACTGCTCCTGAGGCTGCTGGGAGAAATTTCCCTTTGTCTTCTTTGTTCACACAGCTCCTGGGGTTCAGCTTTGGATTTGGCCCTGCCTCTGTATGTACGTTGCTCTCTGTCATCTGTTCTTCACTCAGACAGGATGGGGTTAAAGTAGCAGCTGATTAGGGGGCTCTGACTCACTCAGGCTCGGGGTAGGGAGCAGTACAGAATGCAGGGTAAGCCTGCCGCAGCAGAGGCCGAAATGACATTGCAACATCCTGAGGCATGCCGTGTGTTCTCCTCAGGAAGTTGTCCCTGGATTATGCGACTCTGGCAGTGGCGGGCTGCACAGGCTCCTGGGAGAGGAAGTGTGGATAGTGTCCTGTGCTTGCACACAGGCTTCTTGGTGGCTGCAGCAGCAGCCTTAGCATCTCATGCCCGTCTCTGTTGTCTGTGCTAATATTCGCAGCTTGCACCCATCTCTGGAGCTCGTTTAGGCCATGCTCTCAATCCCCTCTCCTTGTGCCCCCCAAAACAATGGTCTCTTGCCTCTTAGGCAGGTCCAGAGTTTTTTCTGGACTTCCTTCCTGCTAGCTGTGGTGTATTAGCCCCCTTTAGGCTGTGTTCACTTAGCCAACCCCAGTCCTCTCCCCGGGATTTGACCTCCCAAGTCAGAGCCTCAGTTCCCAGCCCCCACCCATTCCGGCGGGTGAGCAGACAAGCCTCTCATGCTGGTGAGTGCTGGTCGGCACCGATCCTCTGTGCTGGAATATCTCCACTTTGCCCTCTGCACCCCTGTTGCTGCGCTCTCCTCCGTGGCTCTGAAGCTTCCCACCCCCACCCACCCTCCATCTCCACCAGTGAAGGGGCTTTCTAGTGTGTGGAAACTTTGCCTCCTTCACAGCTGCCTCCCAGAAGTGCAGGTTCCATCCCTATTCTTTTGTCTGTTTTTTCTTTTTTCTTTTGCTCTACCCAGGTACATGGAGATTTTCTTGCCTTTTGGGAAGTCTGAGGTCTTCTGCCAGTGTTCAGTAGGTGTTTTGTAGAAGTTGTTCCTCATGTAGATGTATTTCTGATGTATTTGTGGGGAGGAAGGTGATCTCCACATCTTACTCCTACACCATCTTGAAGGTCTCTCCTTGAGACCTGTATTTTAAATTCAGCGTCATCACTTACTGCCTGTAAAACTTTAAGCTCTTTGCATCAATTATCTTAACTATAAAACAACACAACAAAAGTATATTTATCTTATGAAATAGTTGAATGGGTTACTTAATCTATAAGGCATGAAAGCGTATTATAATCCCTAAAGCATGATACGGCTCTATCTGTGCTTAAATAGGATTTTTGTGCTTCCTCCACTTTTACTACACTATACAGAACTACAGAGTAAACTTAATGTACTATTTATTTATTATGTATATGTGTGTATATATATCTTTACAGTCCCCTTATTAGTTAGATGCTATATATAAACATATATGTGTATACACACACACACACACACACACACACACACACACACACCCCTATATGCACTCACACACACATATACAGTTGTTATAAGTTCAAAAGTCTAATTGAAATCCTTAGCACAACTACTAATAAAATACCCAAAAAATATACAGAAAAGGAAATAAAAAAGGAACAAAAATGGCACACTACAACATATAATCAAACACAAAAGAAGGGAAGTAAAGAGAATTTGAGGATCAAAAAAGATATGATATTAGAAAACAAACAGAAAAATGACAGAAGTAAATCCTTCCTTATGTGTAATTACTCTAAATATAAATGGAATTAAATGCCCTAATCAAAAAGCATAGAGAGGCAGAATGGATTTTAAAAGAGCATTGTCCACCTACATGCTGTCTACAAGAGACTAACTTTAGACACATATAGGTTGAAATTGAAAGATGGACATAAAAACCTTTCATGAAAATAGTAGCACAGAGAGAGCTGGGGTGGTATACAAATATAAGACAAAATAGAATATAAGTAAAAAATTACTATAAGATACAAAGAAGTACATTATACATAGAGAAAGGGCCAATTCATTAGAAGATGTAACAGTTATCAACACGTTACACACCTGCAAATAGAGCCCCAAAATATATGAAGCAAAAACTGACAGGATTGAAGTGAGAAATAGACGGTTCTACAATAATTATTGGAAACTTCTATGTCTCATCCTCAATAATGGATAGAATAAGACAGAAGATCAATAAGGAAACAGAACTCTTAGATAACATTAGAAACCAAATAGGCCTAGCAGACATATGTAGAACACTTCACTCAAGAATACACATTTTCTCAAGGTTACATGTAACAATCTCCAGCTTAGATCATATGTTAGGTCACAAGCATGTCTCAGTGAGTTTAAAAGGATTTAAATCATACAAAGTATATTTTCTGACTATGACAGAATGAAACTAGAAACCAAGACCAGAAGAAGTGGAAAATTTACAATGACGTACAAATAAAACATGTTTAAAAACAAATGGATCAAAGGGGAAATTAAAAGAAAAATTAGAAAATACTTTGAAATAAATGAAAATGAAGACACAACATGCCAAAATGTATGAGATGTAGTGAAAACTGTCCTCAGAGGAAATTTATAGCTGGAAAGGCCTACATTTAAAATGAATAAAGATTTCAAATCAATAAGCTAAATTTAAATCATAAATAATTAGAAAGAGAAGACCAAATTAAATCCAAGGTGAATGGAAAAAAGGAACTGATAAAGATTAGAGCAGAGGTAAATGAAATAGAGAATAGAAAAACAATAGCAGTAATGAAATAAAAATTGGCCCTTTGAAAAACCCCCAAATTGACAAACTTAGGAAGATTGATTTAAAAAAAGAGAGAATACTCAAATTACTAAAATCAGGGAAAAAATTGGAAACATTACTATTACAGATATAAATAGGGTTATATGAGAAAACTATGATCAATTGGATGACAACAAATTAACTTAGATGAAATTAACATATTCCTAGAAAAATACAATTACCAAACTAACTCAAGAAAAATAGAAAATCTTAACAGACATATCCAAGTAAAAACATCTGCACTCAAAAAACAGCAAAGGAAAGTTCAGATCCACGTAAGTGTACTAATAAATTCTACTAAACACTTAAAGAAAATTAATAGTGATTATTTTCAAATTCTTCCAAAAAATAAATGAAGAAGGACCACTTCAAATTCATTCTATAAGACCAGCATTACCCTGAAACAAAACGAACAAAATTCTGAGAAAACTGTAAACCAATATTCCTCATAAATATACAAGCAAAAATCCTCAACAAAATAACCAGCTGATCAAACGTTATATTAAAATGATTATATATAATGACCAAATGGGATTTATCCCAAGAATGGAAGGATGGGTCAATACTCTCTCTCTCTCTCTCTCTCTCTCTCTCTCTCTCTCTCTCTCGAATGAAGGGGAAAAAAAAAACCCTACACGTGATTATCTTAATTGATGTAGAAAACACATTTGAAAAAAATTCAATACCCTTTCTTGATTAAAAATCCTTAACAAACTAAGAATTAAAGGGAATCTCCTCAACTCAGTAAGTACATTTATGAAAACCCCACAGCTAATATCTTACTGAATTATGTGATGCTGAATATCTTAACCTAAGATCAGTAATGTGACAAGGATGCTCAGTGGGGCACTTATATTCAGCCTTGTATTGGAACTTCTAGCTGGAGCAATTAAGCAAGAAAAAGAAATAAAAAGCATCCAAATTGGAAAAAATAACGTTAAAATATCCCCATTTGCAGGTGACATAATTTTATATATAGAAAAACCTAAACAATTCACACACACACACTCACACACACACACAGACACACACACACATATTTAGAGCTAAAAAAATTTCAGCAAAGTTCAGGATACAACATAAACACACAAAAATTAGTTGTGTTTCTATTAAAACAGCAATAACAAACCAAAAAGGAAATTAAGAAATTAATACCATTTATAATAGCATCCAAAAGAATAAAATATTTAGGAATACATTTAACAAAAGAAGAACAAAATTTAAATTCTGAAAAATACAGGGCTTCCCTGGTGGTGCAGTGGTTGAGAATGCAGGGGACATGGGTTCCAGCCCTGGTCTGGGAGGATCCCACATGCTGCGGAGCAACTAGGCCCGTGAGCCACAACTACTGAGCCTGTGTGTCTGGAGCCTGTGCTCTGCAACAAGAGAGGCCTCGATAGTGAGAGGCCCGCACACTGAGATAAAGAGTGGCCCCCGCTTGCCACAGCTAGAGAAAGCCCTCACACAGAAACTAAGACCCAACATAGCAAAAATAAATAAATTAATTAATAAACTCCTACCCCCAACATCTTCAAAAAGAAAACCACAGCTTTACTCCTTTAAAAAAAAATTCTGAAAAATATAAAACATTGAGGAAAGATATTAAAGAAGATCTAAACAAATGGAAAGACATTGCATATTTATGGATCAGAAGACTTAATAGTGACAAGATGGCAATATGACCTGAACTGATCTAATCTATACATTCAGCACAATCTTAATCAGAATCATAGCTGCCTTCTTTGTAGAAATTGATATGCACGTCCTTAAATTCATATGAAAGCTCAAAACAACAACAACAAAAAGTCAAAACAATTTTGAAAAAGATGAACAAATTAGAAGTTACATTTCCTGATTTCAAAAGTTACTACAAAGTTACAGTAATTAATGTCATACAGGCACATGGATAGATATGTAGATCACTGGAATAGAAATAAATCCATACATGTTTGATCAACTGATTTTTGACCAAGGTATCAAGACCAGTCAGTTGAGACAGAATAGTCTTTTCAACACATGATGCTAAGACAACTGGATATCCACATGCAAAAGAAGGAAGTTGACACCTTACTTCATACCATGTACAAAAATTACCTTAAAGTGGATCAAAGACCTAAATGTAAAGTCTCAGACTATAAAACTTGTAGAAGAAAACCTAGGGGTAAATATTTGTGACCATAATTTGGCAGTGGGTCATTAGATATGACATCAAAAACACAAGAAAGGAAAGAAAAAAATAGGTTATCGTTCATCAAAAGTAAAAACTTTTATGCAGCAAAGGACATTGTCAAGAAAGTAAAAAGACAACCCAAAGAATGGCGGAAAATATTTGTAAATTATATAACTGATAAGAACATATAAAGAACTCTTGTAAAAATACACATAACATGATTAAAAACATGCCAAGGTTATGAATAAACATTTCTCAACAAAGATATATAAATGGCTACTGAGCACATGAAGAGAGGCTTGATATCATTAGTCATCAAGGAAATGCAAATCAAAACCGCAGTAGCATTCCACTTTACACTGAGTAGAACTATGATAATCAAAATGTCAAATAATAACAAGTGTTGACAAGGATGTGGATGTGGTAAAATCAGAACCATCACAGATTGTTGGTGGGAATGAGAAATGGTACAGATGCTTTGGAAAATAATCTGGAAGTTACTCAAATTTTATCCAAGAGCAATGAAAATAAATGTGTATATGATAACTTGTACACGAATGTTGATAGCAGCATTATTCATAATAGCCAAAGGGTGGAAACAACCTAAATGTTTATCAACTGATGAATGGTTAAATACAATTGTGGTATACCCTTACAACACAATATCATTTATCCATATAAATATCAGTGTCCTGATACATGCTATAACTTGTATGAACCTTTAAAACATGTTAAGTGAAAGAAGGCAGATACACAAGATCACATATTTTATAAAATGACAAGGATAGGCAAATATATAAAGTAGACTAGTGTTTACTTAGGGCTGGGGAAGATTGGGGGGTTGGGAGGTGATAGCTAAAGGGTATGAGCTTTCATTTAGAGGTGAAAAAAATGTTTTAAATTTGATTGTAGTTATGGTTGCACTTTGTGAACATACTAAATATCTTTGAATTGTACATTTTAAGTGTGTGAATTGTATGGTATGTGAATTTGTGAATATCTTAATAAAGCTCTTACAAAAAAAAATTAGTTGTCCATATGTGTCAGTCTGTTTCTAGACATTCTAATCTTTTTTCATTGATCTACTTGTATATGTTGATGTAAAAACACACTGTCATAATTTTGTATATTTATAATAAGTTTTAAAATCAGGTTAGCCCTTTGACTTTGTCCTTATTTTTTGAAAGTTATTTTGCCAATTCTAGCTCATTAGAATTTATGAATGAATTAAGCACTCTGTCAATTTCTATAAAAAGCCTGCTGAGATTTTAATATTTTATTTATCTTAGATAGTTTTGACCTCTTCATAATATTCAGACTTCTGAGACATGACCAAGGTACCTCTCTCCTTTTATTTAAGGCTTCTTTAATTGTTTAACAACGATGAACAAAGTTTTAAGTTCTCATTTTGTAAGTCTCACACATTTTCTTCAAGACATATATATTAAATTATTATAGATGTTATTTTTATTTTAATTTCAGGATTTTTAATTTCAGAGGGTTTTTTATATTGATATTACATACTGCAACCTTCCTATACTCATATATTAGTTCTAGTAACAGTTTTGTAAATCTATCAGATTTTCTACATTGATGATCCTGTTATCTGCAAATTAAGATAGTTTTACTTCTTCCTTTCCAATCTGGATACCTTTTTTGCATATCTTATTACATTTATTAAAACCTCCAGCACAATATTAAATAGAAGTATGAGTGAGATATACTTGTCTTTTTCCTGATTTTATGGGGAAAACATTCAGTCGTTTGCTATTAATTATGATGCTAGCTGTAGAGTTGATCAATAGATGCTTACATCAGGCTGAAGAAACCCTTTTCTCCTAGTTTGCTGAAAGTTTTTCTTTTCAAAAGCGAATTTTGGATTTTGTTCAATTTCTCTCACATATGTTGAGATTGCTGATGTTGGCTATGGCTAACTAGAAATAATCTCAAGCTGGATATGAGATCATCTTCAACTCAATAACACGTTAGAGGAGACGGCACCTAGATAAAATTAGTGGAGGCATTGGATTTGGGGTAGGAACCAAGAACATCCATTCACCCATCTTTCAAGTGAAGCCACTTTCTCCTTTTTCCCAAAACTTGTCATCAGCCAAAATTGAAGTGTTCAGAATGTATTCTTTTAGGCCTCTCTGCCTTTGTATATTCTGTCTGTTTCCAATTTATACATTCTCAGTATCTCCATGTGCATGATACACCTCCAACCATACTTTAAGTCTAAAAAATTCATGAGGAAAATTTTTACACAGAGAGTTAGTAACTTCCTTTCCAGGCTTCTACATGGAAATACAGAGAGTTGTATTTTTAATACATAATAATAATAGTATAATATGGATAGTATTTTGGGAGTCAAGGACATAGCGTCACAGCACCAACTGAGAACTATATAATATTTTCAAAGTGTTTAGAAATTTTCTATTTCACTGGGACACATACTCTGTGAGATCATTCAGACCATATTTTGGATTAAAAATATATTTCATTAAATGCTTCTTGCACATAATCTAATTTGTCAGAATATAAACATTTCTTTTTGGTTTAAATATTGAATGAAAAAGTGGTCATTAGAGTAATGACAAATATTTTAGAGAGTTTACCTGTGGGTAATTAGCTTCCCTTCAGTCATTAGATTTTAGCTCTCCTTTAGTAACACCTTTACAAATTATCCTAAATAAGGGGATGAATACTGTAATAATGTGATGCTCATGTGACTTTACAGAATTTCTAGAGAAAATAAACAAAATTATAATCAAATACAAGATAAAATCATGGATTTTAGACTATCGTTGTGATTAATCCATGGATATTAGAAATAATGAAATATAAAAGACAGATTAATTAACACATTTCGTAAAGAAAAGTGATATAGCACAGTCAACAAAAGAAACAAAATCCATGAATATAAAAGTAAATACAAAATGAAGAGACATCCTGTACTAAGAAAGGAAGTTGATATTGTTATTGGTGAGACTGCAGTTGCAATATTGTGTTAATTCTGGGGCACTTCAATATCAGGCATATGTAGTAATGCTGGAAAGAGTCCGGAAAAAAAAAACAAACAATAATGACAAGGGAAGACTGATTTATGGGTGGAGAGTAAAGCAGCATAATATTTATAGCTGGGCTAAAGGAATATGAAAATAATCTGCAAATATCTGAAAGATGTAAATAATAAGCAGAAAAGGAATTCTTGAGGAGGAAGCAGAATTAGAGGCAATGCAATCTGAATGAAAAGTAACAGTGTTATTTATGCAAAGGAAAGATTAAAACACACACATAACTTCCTGACTGGACTACTAAATAGAAGAACAGTCTTTCTCCTTATGCATTAAATACCCTCCTGCACAAAACACTAAAATGTGTTATTTTATGGATTACTCATGGGTTGACAGGCAGAAAGTGTGAATTATTTTATCAAAACCAGAACAGAAAGATATAGGATATGTTGTGTGACTCACTACGAATTTACAGAGTAGAATTCCATTTTTTTCTTTGATTTAAGAATGTAGAGTCTTATTTTTTGTTTTTTAAATCCTTCACATAAGAGGTTATTTATGATGATTGGGAACAGCTCATCACTACAATCATAAGCAAGCAGGGAACATTTACGTAGAAAAGCTGTGCTAAGATCCTATTCCATGAGGAGAGGACGAATGATTGGCATTTAAGTAGACCTACAGATGGTAGCTTTTCCATTGTAGTGTTTCATTGTGTGCGTCTATGAATCTAGCCTCTCAACTGCTTGAATTTCTCTCCTCCAATTGTCTTATTTAACAACATGAATTGATAATGTCACCGGCAAAGCCCATCAACAACTTCCAGGGTATAAAAATAAAATCTGGGTAATAATGTCTAACCTTTTTTTCCTTTGTGCTTAGTCTAGTTTCAGTTGCTCATAGGGTGCCACACACAGAGGCCTTGCACCTTGCACTTCTGACCAGAGTTCCTAGTGTGACATGGCTGCACCCGACACCGACACTTCAGCTCAGCAGAAACCTCAATTCAAGATGGCGGCGGTGGGCTGTGTGCAAAGACGTTGCCCTGGGAACTGCCATCTGGAGCCAGAGCAGCAAGGCTGTGGCTGTGCAAGACCCTTGAGAACTCCACTCCCTCCCCTCTGAAGAACCCTATAAAGACAGCCCCGCCCACAGCCTTTCAGGAGAGTGAGGATCTAGAGTGCGTGCCAGCACCTCTCTATTCTCTGATCAAAGAATAAAGTTTTCCTTTGCTTCTGAACCGAACTTGGCCTCCTTCTATTGGCGAGAGTAACACGGGATAGAAGAACCCTTGCTGGGGACAAACTCAGGAGGGTTGGTGACAATAGTTCAGTCCTATGTTTATTCCTTAGAATTTCTCATTTTTACACATCTTAAAAAAAAAATGACAGGGCTTCCCTGGTGGCACAGTGGTTGAGAGTCCGCCTGCCGATGAAGGGGACGCGGGTACGTGCCCTGGTCCAGGAAGATCCCACATGCCGCAGAGCGGCTGGGCCCGTGAGCCATGGCCGCTGAGCCTGTGCGTCCGGAGCCTGTGCTCCGCAACGGGAGAGACTACAACAGTGAGAGGCCCTGCCTACAGCAAAAAAAAAAAAAAAAAAAGACAGAGTATTTCACTGTTTAAAGTCCCTTCCCATATTCCCACTCACTTCCTATAAAACTTCATTTCTCACCTTTATATTTTTTTCAGTAACCCTCAGCAGCAGCCCCCATTTCACTTCTTTATTTTACTATTCCCAAAGGTTGGATCACTTTACCTAATATTATAATCACTTTTTCGCATACACCCTCAAATTTCTTTGG
The DNA here is from genome assembly GCF_937001465.1 of Orcinus orca. Taxonomy (NCBI): domain Eukaryota; kingdom Metazoa; phylum Chordata; class Mammalia; order Artiodactyla; family Delphinidae; genus Orcinus; species Orcinus orca. Next base: position 120,390,152 of record NC_064559.1, read on the forward strand.
ACATCTCCCCCTTCCTTGTACTCTCCCAGAAAATAAAACTGTTTCTATCCAAATTTTTACTTATTCCACACCTGAATATGGATAGACTAAACATTTTTTAATGTGTGCTGTATAGGGAGGATATTAAATATTGGTACAAATCCATTAGCTCCCTCTTTTGCGATAGACAGATATCGAGGTAGATATACTTCCCAGCATCTTACACCACTATGGCAGGCTGTGCCCACAGGACTAATTTTTCAGCAACTAAATGTTAGCAGAAGTGATGTTTTCATCCTTTGTCTATTTATACAGAATTTAAGCACATGATCTTTTTCTCTTTCCCATAGCCTGGAATAAGTTTGTGAGCCATATTTGAAGAGGCACATAAAGTCAACCCCTAGAGAAAAGCCAAGATAAATTCTAGAAAGAAACTAGGAAATCCAATGATCTTAAGTAGCAGGAGCAGAGTTCCCCACCAATCTGAACAATCACTTCATGTCTATTATTAGAAACCGAAGTAAACTTGCAGCTTTTTAAGCCACTTTATTTTCAGGATGTCGCAATTAAAGTTGCTGATTCTTTAACTTAAAGTATTCACAGGGATCACATTGTATCCACTACCATCACCCTCACTATGCCTCTAGTGTTGACAAGCAATTTTTCTATATTTGACTAGTCCACTCATCTTTCCACTCCCTTGAGGGATGATTTCAGACATTGTTTTCTCTCCTCAGGTATCCAACAAAGTTTTCTCCCTTTTATCTTACAGCTTTGCATTTTATTTCATTGAAAAGGAAAAAAAAAGAATAGAGAAATTCCAAAATTTAATATCACCATATCTAACTACCTATTACAACCTGCATAATATGTTAGTATTGATTAACTTCATGACTAATTCCTCAACTCAAAGATATCACTCCAGTGATTTTCTCCTTCTCTACTGCATTATTAGTTTTTCTTCAAATGTTTACATCATTCCAATCGGTATGAAATATGTAGTTAGATAACCCATCAGAAATAGCAACAATAATAACAACTTCACTGATGCTCCCTTCTCCCCCCACCAGCTGCTCCATATTACTCCTATTTTTTAGGGATATTCCATTGCTTAAATCAGAGTTAAGAAGTCCATAAAAAGTTCATTTATTGAGTTTTCTTAATATATGGCAAGTTCCTTAGTTTAATCAGAAAAGTAATAATTGTATAATTGCAATTATTATTTGAACTCATACATTATATTGAAATAAATAAAAATGATAGATTTTCCAATTTATATAAAGAATAACCCTGAATAAACTCATAGGGCAGAGGCTTCCCTGGTGGCGCAGTGGTTGAGAATCCGCCTGCCAATGCCAGGGACACGGGTTCGTGCCCAGGTCCGGGAAGATCCCACATGCCGCCGAGCAGCTAGGCCCGTGAGCCATGGCCGCTGAGCCTGTGCGTCCGAAGCCTGTGCTCCGCAACGGGAGAGGCCACAACAGTGAGAGGCCTGCATACCGCAAAAAAAAAAAAAAAAAAGAAAAAGAAAAAAAAAAATCATAGGGCAAATGTGTCCTTTTCAGATAAGTCTGGTTAACCCCTTTTATCATGTCACTCCCTTAAAAGGTATAAAATCTAAATTTTGTGACATGATAGATCAAGTAATTACTAATCTAAAACCACCCTTATTCTACATTTGTGTCTCCCATTAGTCACCAAAATGAAATCCTTTGTTGCTGCTATTGTTATTCAGTCTGTTCTATATGTTATTCTTGGAAAGACTATAAACACCTCACCTAACCATGCCTCTTCCATCTTTTCCTATACCTGGAATGCCATCTCCTTCCTTTTACTTTCTGCGCATCTCCCAAATCAACCATGAAAAATGTGCTCAGTATTCCACAAGGCTATGTTACAAATGATACTACTAATTTCATACTTCAGTATAAATTAAAGTATGGCATCTTTGTCATTTCATTTGTATAAATGTATCTCATTTTCACAACAAGATTTTAAAGTCAAGGGAGTATACAAATATTAAATTAAGGATAAAGCAAGGAGCATGTGTGGGAGGTGATGAAATAGGAAACTGTAAGGTCAATTGTGATGAAAATCAAATAGAAAACACTTCAAAACTACTAAAAGCAAATTAAGTTAGGAGAATATAATTCCTTGGAAAACAAATTTGCTGGTGGTTTTTGAGTGGAGAATGACATGATCAATACTGATCCTTTATGAGATTATTTTGAAAAATATTTATATAGTAAATTGAAAGGAAAGTGCAAAATGGAATATGGAGAGTGATCATTGCAGATCAACAAGGAGCAACAGTAGGAATACCTGGGTACTTCAATGTACCAATTGGACAGCCAAAGAATGTATGAAGCAAATGGGAATATAGAAGGTTAAACAAAAAACAAAATTATACGTATATATACATATATATGTACACATATATATGTCATTAACAAAGAAGTGGTGAATAAAACTATAGACGTTTTGAGTGTTGAGAAGTTTGGAAATATTATAAAATTAATGATTGATAGACTATCAAGGATTAGGTTGAGATTATCATAATTGTTTAAAATAAATATCAGAAAGCAATGAAGCTTTCAGTGCTTAGCTTATACAGAGAGAGTCATGAAATAAGAAGATCATGGGCCAAAATGCATTACTATTGCAGAAATCAAGAAGGCAGCCAAAGAATAAAATTACACCTCTGACATGGGCAACTATAACCATGGAGCCAGGAACTTGGAGTTTATAAAATAGAAATTACTCATATTAGAGATAATAATAAAAACAAAAATAGAGAGGCAAACGTTTGGTAACCCACACTCCTACAGAAAATATCTGTGTATTATAATATTTTAATCTATAAGATGTATGAACAGATAATATAGTCTAGAAGAAGAGTTTGGTCATATATATTAATCATATTATTATAAGTTAAAATGTTATTTTATTAGAATTACAAATAATAAGGTATGATTATTCAGAAAAGCAAGAAATTATTTTTAACTCAAAAAACAAGGAAAATACAAGAGAGGAAAATATGAGTATATGATACTTATAAAAGTGACATTTTTACAGTAGTAGTTCATAAATATTTGTGAATCTATTAATAAAAATATATACAAAGAACAGAAAACTTTTTAAACCTGAAGCATATAGTTTTTATAAGATTTTTAAAAGCCAAGATTATATTGAATTTTAATTCCAAGTTAATAAATTTGAACTTTTGATTAGGAGAACTGCTGACAGAATTATTAGGAAAATGCAGAGAATAGAGTTCTTTCATTAATTATGACTTTTTTGCTGCAGACAACAAAAACCAATCTGAGGGAAAATAACTGAAAATGCAATAAATTAGAGAAAACTTTATATAAAGAAAATTTGGTTTCACAGAAACCAAAGGTAAGAACACAGGTTAATATTAAAGCTCCAGCAACATCTCTGCTTCTATTTGTGCATTTGCTGTTGCTCTTTGTGAATCACTTATGTTGACCCTCAGTCCACAAGAAATAATAATCACTGCATCCAACTTTACATGTAAAAATTTAGACTACAAAGGAAGTAATCCACAGCTACTAATTCCAAATCTTGCATGAAAGAAACTTTCTTGTCTAAGTTATTATGGCTAGAGGTGGACAGTAGGCACAATTTATTACAAATGGGAACAAACACTTGTAAATTAAAAGCAAAAAATTCCTGAAATCCAGAAAAATAGCCAAAACTTGTTGTTGACTTATGGATGAACATCTCAAAAGCTGAATACTATAGTTCAAACTTTACCTTGTTACCTTAATATCAAATACTAGATTTAGAGTGTTTAAGGGAAGCATACATTTATATGAAATTATAGAATATCAAGTTTAGAAAGAAATAAATTGTGAGAAATATCTTCAAAATAGTTTGCCTATGGTAGAGAAATATTAAATACATTGCATTTTTCTAACTAGTTTAGGTAGATTTTGAGAACTTTTACTCTAGTTTCATCTTTTAAAATTATACTAACATCTTGAATGTCTTGGATTTACAAATATAATATTATGTGTTAATTTAATACAAATGTGGCATTAAATGTAAATAGAAATCTATTTAAGAAAATAGAAGATATTTAAAATAGACATTGTTTTCAGAAAATAGATATTGTGATTCTTCAATCTGCTTTTCAGGAAAAATATGATTTTTAATTTATCTGCCAGTTGATTATAATTGTAGTTTTACTTTTCAAGATTAAAAAATTTATAACCTCAGTGTTACAAAGCTTCTGCTCAGATAAATTACTTCATAAAATTCACTCTAGAAGCAAGCACCCAAATATCATACTCATCTCTGAATTGGCAAAATATTTAAAATAAAATTATGTTGTCATTAGAAAGTCCATTTGAAATTTCAATAACATATCTAGAAACAAAACAGCTTGTAGGACATAATTCTTCTCCTTTCATCATTTACAATTTATTTGAATTTTATGTCATGCTCACTTATTCCAATATTAGAATGCTCCTCCTGCTTTTTGAACTTATTATATCCTTCTTTGTATTCATTTGAACATTTTCAAATGTAAATTTAGGGAGTTTCTTTTATATTATGCAAACTGTGAATTGTAAATATAAAATCTGAAATATTAGTACTGGACAGTATAACAATATTGTCGTATGGAGAAAGATATTCTCAAAAACATAGATATGTTAATTCAGGTGTTCAAAAGGAAAATAAGTTCAAAAGAAAATAAAACTGGTATCAGTGCACATTATATTCCCAATTAAAGTAATTATTTGCTGTGTCTCTGGTAAAAGGAATTTACTCTACACATGAGCCCTGGGGTGTTACAATAGCAAATGTATTTCTTATAGAGTTTCATTGTTGTTTTTCTTTTGTTTTTGTTTCATTTTTAATGCATACAGAGCTGTGGATAAGTCATCATTAAAGTGGGATTATTAATAGGGTTCAATAACATGGAATATATTACTTGAGATAATCAGAGTAGGAAGAGATCAAAATTGGATTGAAACTGAGTGCTGATAAAGTTCTTATCAAAACAGACTTGATTTTATAAATGGTTGGATACAAGTCAGTGCACCACTTTGAAATGCCAATCTAGCATAATATATTGCTTATGTTGTTGTGTATCTGAATGAAAATGTTTGTGTGTATACAAAGACAATACACAAAGACAATGCTAAAATCTACTAAAGATTGGTAGTGTTGTAAATTATATTCAATAAACACTTACTTAACTATGTACTGGGTACCAGGCACCATGCTAGGAATGAGTAGTGTATAGGAAAGGCAGACAAAATCTGTTCCTTCATAGATAATAAATTCTAATGAATTACGTGCTTTCTGATTTATTTGTTCTCAATCTAACACAGGGGTCAACAAACAATTTTTTGGGAAAGGGCCAGATAATAAATATTTTTGACTTTTCAAGCTACATAGGATCTCTGTCATCTTCTTTATATATTTTTTCAACACTGTAAAAGTGTAAAAATCATTTTAGATCATGTACCTCACAAAAACAGGCCACTAGCTATAGTTTGTCACCCTCCATTCTAAAAAATAATTCATGTGTTTGATTAATGATACCAGTAAGGTTAATTCTTTTCATTATCTGAAGGATTTGGATACTAGCTCACAGTCTTTTCTGTTCCAAGGATAGTCATTATTTTTGTAATTTAACAATTCTGTGTATGATCCATTCAATACATTGTCCTTTAAGTTGGACTGAGTACAACTGATTGACAATTTCTTTCAAGTTTTTATTTCCTGTGTTGCAGATAGGACATTTCTTTTAGTCTTCCTTGATGTTAGGTTCTAAATGTGGATAAGTTACACAGATTTGTTGTATAAAATTTGAAAGACAGTAGTAGAGGCCAACTTCCTGCTCCATAAGGTTAGTGAGTAACATCATGGATGTTATAGCTGAGTCACTCCATGAATATTGGAAGTTGATTGCAGGACTAAACGCTGTTGGATTTCACTTTCTTGTGTCCATAATGTTGTGGAAGTTCTGGCACTAATCCTCTCATCCTGAATCCCTGAATTTCAGGTTATGTGTGCATGCTTGACCCCGGTAATTCCAGCAATGACCTCCTGATCCTCTACATTCATAACGTGGCAGAGATCATGATTCTAACAGGGGTCTATTCTCTTGTTTTCTGCCAATCATTTGAGAAACTCCAGTCTGGAGCCAACTCCTTGAGAACTTCCAATAATTTTGTAAGCATCTATTTCCCTGTTTTAAATTACTTTATGCTGAAATACGTAAAATAATCTCTGCTCCTTTCATGTCTCTTCAACAGCAATCTATTCTCTACTAGAAGTGGTTGTGACTAAAATATGTGCTCAAAGATGGGAAACAGAGATTAGTTATCTGACGTTGGGTTTTCAGTGAGACTAATTATCACTGAAAATGGGACATTGGTAATTCATGGAATGCAAAAGAAAAATACTTAAATTATTGCTTATGGTCACCTGGAATAAAATACTAATGCGTTGGCCATTTTGTTGCAAATAAAAAATGCAAGGAAGGTGGGGGTGGATTGGCAGTTTCTATTTGAATTGGAGAAGTTCAAGGAAAACAGAGATAAGCTCAGAGCTTTAAAACCTAGTTTAAAACATGATGAAGGACTAAGGAGATTTTATGACTCTCCTGAAATCATTTCTTTTATGTTAGCCACAGGGGTAACATACTTAAAATCATCACAGATCTGATGCATGAATTGCTGAATTAAAGCATCAATTTAACTCACAGGTATTTCCAGGTGTTGTATGTAAAAATCTGGGCACAGATTTGGAAATAGTAGAACTCCAATCACTGGAGTTGCAGAGGTAGGACATTTCTTTCAGTCATATAGGAGTGGATTCAGTTGACGATGAATACTCAACACCATTGTCAGCATAAGCAGTCTTTCATCTACTATTTGACAAGGTTGTACCTGCCTTGCCTGGAAACCCTATAATTACCACTACTTGAGGGAGTCACCTTACAAAAGGGTTATCCTCATGCTGTTCCCATTCCTTCTTCATACATAAATATAGTTAGATCTAAGAATACCCAAGAGAACAACACTAAATTCTCCTCAAAATAAAATAAGCTTCTGTTTATTTATTAGGTTGAATCATATGAATTGTATTTGACCATTTTTGACCTATAAATTTGACCTATAAATATAATTTATACATGTCCATCTAAAAATTGACATATACATTAATAATATATGCAAAAATGGCTACTAAGTGAAGCTAGAACAGGTCCTATGGGTTCTAACTTTAGTTTAACATAAAGGTATTGATATAAGGATAGTTAATACAGATTCTGAATTCAGCAGTACTCAGACGCCTGCTCAGTTGATTGAAATTTCAGCTTAATAACAATCCACACTAAAAGATATTTGGATGTCAAAAGTGGCTTGGCTTATGTTGAGGAAGGAATTCAAACAGGCATATAGAAAATTTCTGTAACCTGAGGTCACATAACATTTTTCATCTGAGAGAACACTGAGGACACAACCTTCACCAAGGCACTAAGATTAGGGTATCACAAATATTCTTTCAAAACTCTGGAGTAGCTATCCTTTGTGGACTGGAAATAAGAGTAGGAGAAGCTGCCATGGAAAATGAGTTCCCTGAATTAAAGGAGCAAATATATTGGCATTGGCAGAATCCAAGTGGTAGCATCTAACCAGCAGAATAAAAGTGAGAATGGTTATTGTAATAGGTAGCATAACTGGAGAGATAACCAGAAGGTTTGAACACAAGTCTAACTTGTAGTAAACTCTGGGATTGATGATGTGAAAACTCAACCACTTTATGGATATTCTCACAATTCTGGGAGGTGTGTCAGAAAAGAATGCTCCTGACATTAAAATCTACTTGAGTGTATGGCCTGTTAGGAAGGTAGATGAATCTTGAGAAAACAACAATATTATCTCAAATGTAATTAGGTAATACACACAATGGTATCTCTTATTTATTGGAGCCATTCAACCTACATCCTTTCATGTGGTCACTACCATTGAGCTGACTAATGTTGGTTTTTCTCTGTCCCAATAAGCAGAGAACAACAGAAACAGTTTAGTTCAACCTGGAAGGGACAGGAACACAATCTAATTCTTTATCATTAAGTCCACAACAACTGTGTGATTCTGTTATAAATTGGTTCTATGTGTTCTCATACTTGCCTTTACATTGATAACATCAAGACAATGTGACCAGAGGAACAAGGAGTAATAAGTACCTTAGAAGTCTCAGTAATATCTATACTTGTTAGAAGCTGGGGGGAAAGTGTCATAAAAATTTGAAGACCTACACCATAAGTGCAGTTTTAGAGGGCCAAAAGTCTTGAGCATGTCAGGATATTCCTAAAATGAAAGAAAAAAAAAAGAGAAAAAGAGAGAATTTGCTGCACTGTGCATACAATAGCACAGTATCTGAGGTCAAAGCTAAACATATCACTTTGTGTGTACTGATCTACCCATAAGATTTCTGTGTTTTTTGGAAAAATTCTTAGAGGAGAATAATTCTTTATATAACCTCAGGCCATGGTGCAAGCAGTTCTGACCTTGAGCAGATCAAATGTTGCTTGAAGTGTCTGTGGCAGATCAGGATGCTCTGGGGAGAATGAAATAATTTCTGAAAGGAAAATCACAAAATATGCTCCTAGAGTTTTATACCATAACTATTCCCTATTTGGAAACTTGGTATTCTCATGTTGAGAAATAGCTCCTGCATTGTTATTAAGATCAGTTGAGCACCTGACTACAGAACAACAGAACCTATGCAAACTGATCTACTCATCATGGCTTAAATATTATCTAATCTAGCAAATCATGAAGCTAACTGTGTGTGGCGGTATTCCTTCTTCATTGGAAGTATATTCAAGATTAGACATAAGACGTTCCTGAAAACACAAGTTATGAATATGCTCATGTGGCTTATTCACCTAATTCACTTATTTCTACAGTGTTTCCACATTTCGCTCATCTACATACCCATGGAATTGTAACAAATATTTAGTTTTCTAAGGAAGGGGAAAAACTCCTGGCTTATAGATGATTCCATGCGACATCCTGGCATTAGGTAGAAGTAATCAGAAACACAGCACTACCACCACCTCAGGTGTGATCCTGGGCAAAAATTTGGATGGAAATCTTTCCAGTGAGCAGATATTTTAGATCTTGAACTGAGGATAGTAATTGCCTTACCTATACAGTTTTATACAGGCCAAACAAGTTAATATCTATAAACCACTTAATTTTTTGTATTACTTTTTTGTTTATTATTATTTTTAGTGCAAAATATAAGAAGTTAAAATCAACAGAGAATTATAAAAACTACATTATGTGCTTAATTGTACACCCCTCTATAATTAATTATGAAAACTTGTTCAAACTGTTTCTAAATAAATTGTATAAACCACTTGTTTTCAACTTGGATTTAAAAGTTGAAAATTAAGTGTCTTAAAACAAAGATTTAAACTTTGTTTACATTAATATTTAAAGATGTATGGCCTGTGAAGAAGGCCATATAACTGAGCAAGTATTGTTGGATTCATGTAGTTAATGTATTGAGACAAATTAGCAATAGTTACATAAAAAAGTAAAGCAAGAAGACGTTAATTACAGAGAAAATATTGTTCAAGAAACAAAATACAGGTATAAATTATATATGAATCAGAAAATTCAAAATCATTTAATGATTTTCTCACCAAGTAGGCCTATAGATTCAAATCAACCCAGAAGACATCTTTGTAACATTTAGCAAATTTATTCTAATTTTTAATAATTCTAAAATTCTAAGTTTTATGAAAATGAAAAAGGTATAGAATATCCAAACAGCATTGAAAAAGAATAAATTTGTATGATATAGATTGCTTGGATTCAAGCATTATTTAAAGCAAATGGAATAAGCAAAAGATCTAAAAGTAGAAATTGGAAAATTCACACATAATAGAGGGCATTAATATCCCTTTCTCAATATGTGAGAGAAAAGCAGGTAAAAATCAGTAAACTTATAGAAAATCTTAAAGGTATTAATGACATTCTTATCAAGAGTACATGAAATCAACAGTATTAGGCCCTTAAAAAAGCTTCTATAAATTTCAAATGATAGAAATCATTCAAAGTAATTTTTCTGACTGTGATGGAATTAAAGTGGAAAGCAATAAGAACAAAGACAAATATAAAATCTCTAACTTCCTGGAATTTAAACAATTAACAACTTTAAATAATGTACAATTAACAAGGACATCCAAATATTTAAAAATGAATAATAATAAATATGGCATGTCAAAATTGGATAGTTCCTGCTAAAGTAGTACCTAAATGAACATTTATTGCATTCAGTGAATATATTTGAATTAAAAAGTCTGAAAATCAATTATTTCAGCTTAGTTCTCAAAAAACCTAAAAACATTACACCAACTAAAACTAAGAAATGTAGCAGGAGGAGTGATGTCAGTATTCATGATGGCAGAATATGCAACTTGTTTTTCTCCCTCTCTGAAACATCTAAAATTTGGCATTCCTCCACAAACAAAAGTACCTTTGAGGGAGTTATGGGATCTAGCACCTGATGCCAAAGGGCCTGGGAGGAGTCTCACTTACCTGTGTAATGGGTAATAGCCAGACAGACTTAGGCATAAGCTGTGGAATGGGCTTCTGGAGCCTGTGAACTGGCTTCAGCTCCTTTTGGACATGGTCTGGGATCACATGAAGGCTGACTTGGGAAGACACCCACAGACTAGAGAGCCTTTGCAAAGGTCTAGGTTATCTGAGGAGACATTTCAGCACACAGTTGGAATATATATATATATATATATAAAAATATAAAAATATATATATATAGCCACAGAAAATACAACAGGACAAAAAAAAGTACCTCTCAGCTGAAGGCAGCTAGTAAAGACTGGAGGCGGTAACTGCAAAACAACAATACAAAACTCCAAGGCACTTGAAGAATGAAGGCAATAGGACATCATCAAAAGTTCACAATAATCCTCCAGTAACTGAACCCAGTGACATTGAGGTCTGTAATTCACCTGATAAAGATACCAAAATAGGACACTCAATGAGCTATGAGAAAACACAGAAAGAAAATTCAGTGAAATAAAGAAAACAATACACAATTAAAATGAGCAATTTAATAGAGAGAGAAAAATCATAAAAAAGAACACTCCCAGAAAAGTCTGGAGCTGAAGAATTCAATGAATGAAATAAAGAATGCAAGAGAGAGCATGAGTGAGTTAGATGATAGAAACTTAGAAATAACCCAGACAGGGGAGAACATAGAGAAAAGAATGAAACAAATGTGAAGAAGCCTACATGATTTATGCAACACCATCAAAAGAATCAATGTCAAAATCATGGGAGTTCCAAAAAGAGATTGAAGGGAGATGAGGGCAGAAAGTTTATTTAAAAAAATAAAGTATGAGAACTTTCCAAACCTGGGGATGTTTATATTTGAAGTTCAGGAAGCTAATAGATCACTTCATTATTCTAATCCAAAATGATTTTTTCCAAAACACATTATAATACAACTGTTAAAAATAAAAAACTGAGAATCCTAAAAGCAGCAAGAAAAAAAAAAAAAACATTGTAACCTATAAAGGAATGCACATTAGGCTATTAGCAGATTTCTCAGCAGAAAAGTTACAGACCAGGACAGAGTGAAATGGTTATCCAAAATGCTGAAAGAAAAAAAAATGCCAGTCAAGAACACTCTATCTAGCAACTTTATCCTTGAAATATGAAACAGAAATAGAGACCTTCCTAGACAAACAAAAACTGAAGGAGCTTATCATCACTAGACCTGCCTTACAAGAAATGCTGAAAGGAAACAGAGCTAAAATGAACAGATCCTAGTTAGTAAGATGAAATCATAGGAAAGTAAACAACAAAAAGTAAAAGCAAAAGTAAATATAAAGTCAGATTCAGAAAACTCTAATTCTGAACTAGGATGGTGTGTCAACCTTTAACCATAATATAAGGATTAAAGAAAAAGTGTATTAAAAAATAACTATAACTTCTATAATTTGTTAATAAGTACCTAACATAAAAAGAGATAAATTGTGACATTAAAAATGTAAAAGAAGGGGCAAGTAAAAGGGTAGAGTTTTTGTATGTAATCAAAGTTAAGTTGTTAACAATGTAAAATAGACTGCTATACCTATGAGATGTTTTATGTAAACTTTATAGCAACCACAAAACAAAAACCTACAGTAAATTCACGAAAGATAAAGAGAAGAGAATCATTTAAAGATTTACATTAATCCTTCACAATTTTTTTCAGAATACTGAAGAGGAAGGAACACTTTCAAATTCATTTTATGAAGGCAGCATTACCTTGATACCAAAGCCAGGTAAGGTCACTAAAAGAAAATTACAGACCAATATTCCTGATGAAGAGATATAAAAATTCTCAACAAAATATGAACAAACTGAATTCAACAGCACATTAAAAGGATCATACACAATGATAAAGTCAGATTTACCCCTGGGATGCAAGGCTGGTTCAGCACAATCAAATCAACAAATGTGATATACCACATTAATAAAATGAAAGATAAAAATCATATGATCATCTTAACAGATGAATAATTTCATCAAAACTTTCAAGTGTTGTGAACAAAGCATAATTGTGATTAAAAACTTATGGGAAATATTCAGGCTGAGTTGTGACCCAAAGGATATACCACAATGCAATGAAATCCTTTTCAGATATGACAATCAAGGTTCTGGCTCTGATGGAGTTTATCTCCTATTGGGATTGTAGAAGATAAAAAAAAATTTTAAATGCAGATAATATCAGGTAGTATTAAGAGGATAATGGGAAGCTACCTTAGTTCCTTAACAACTTTCTCTGAGAAGAATGGAATCTATATAAGTATCTTTAGCTGATTGAGAAGAATAATGCATATTTTACTTTTTTTATGTCTAATAAGTAACTGTAACTTATTATGCCACAAACAGAACTACTTGTTTCCCTAATACCAACTCTTTCCCAGTCTTCAATATCTTAATAGAATCACTTTGCTATTTCTTATGCCCCAAACCTATGAATTAACCTTGATTTCCTTTTGACATAATTCAAAAGTGTAGCTTTTTCTCAGTATGACAATTATTTCTTGACAGGTAGATAGCATAAATGATTTAGCATAAATAACTAGACCAAGTATGAAGCAGAATCTAAGAAATTTATATATTTAATTTAATATGTAATTATTATATATTTCTCATCTTTCTATTATTCTCATTGATATGTATGACTATTCTTAACGTCAATACCAAACTCTCCTGTTTACTGTAACTTTACAGTAAATTTTGAAATTAGGAGGCATAAGTTCTCAAAATTTGATCTTTTTTTCCAAAAAAATTTAAGGATTTTTATGTACTTTACATTTACAGACTCATCAAGTTTTACAAAAAAATCTGTTAGAAATTTGCTTGGGATTGAACTTAATCTATTGAACAATTTGTGGTGAATTAACATCTTAGAAATAACTCGATCTTGTCTTTAAGAGAAATTCAGAGAACTTTTATGGGGTACACAACTTCCTTGAAAAACACAAATTATTAAAATTACTGAAGAAAATTGTGTAGACATACTTCTGTTAAAGTAATTGAATAGTAATTAATATATTCCCACAATGATTTTCTCAAGTTGTCTACCCCAACTAATTTATCAAATTTACTGGCATAATGTTAGTTCATACTTTTATTATTCTTTAAAATCCTTTAAGATATCTAGTGATACTCCTTTTTTTTTTCTGATTATAACAAATTGTGCTCTCTCTCTCTCTCTCTCTCTTTGGTAAGTTGCTATGGCTCTTGTTGAATTGACACTTTTATCATTATGAAATGTCCCTCTCTATCCCTAAAGAACCATAATTTGTTTGATATCAATATAGCCAGTCAGGCTTTCTTTCAGTTAATGCCTGTCTGATATATCTTATTCCATTCTTTTACTTTTAACCTATCTTTCTCTTATTATATAAAGTACATTTCTTGTAGACAAAATAGGATTGATTCTTTTAAAAGAATACAGTGTGACAAATTCTGTCTTATAGTTGGTGTGTTTAACCTATTTATAATTAATGCAGTCACCAACATGGTTGGATTTAAATGTACCATCATCTTGCTAATTGTTTTTGTCCCATTATTTTTCCCTCTCACTTTTTCTCCTTACCTTGTCTCCTTCTGGATTGCCATTTCAAAGAAGAATCAAATTTTATCGCACTCACATGGTATTCCATTCGTTTTTGGAAAAGCTGTCCATATCTTGAATCAGATTCTCTCCAAAATGCTGTTCTTATAATTCCTTTCCTTTAATAATATGTAATTATTTCACAGGCAAAAAACAAGCCTCCAGCTACGAATCCAGCTCATAGAAAATTTTCAGCCAATACCTCAGGGTTTCCATACCTCAAATACTTGGAAATAACATGAGAAAGATGTCAGAATTTTGGACAGCTTTTATTATTATACAAGGTTTTATTTGTTCTCATTGATATTTCACTGGTCTTTTATATTCCTTTTATAATATCTTTTAAGCCATAAACAAAAGATTAAAACTGTAATTAAAGCCATTATTACAATTCATGGCATGCTATTAGTAAGTCCTCAGAAGTCTTTAGTGGCTATCCAAATAACTAAGTTTGTACATGTTAAATTTATGCTGTGAGTAACTTTAAGGAACTTTGAATGCAGTAGAGTATATTGCACTCTCAAAAATAAAGGCATTCAACTGAATCATATCTTGATTTAAAGAACACAAATTTCTGACTTGTGTAATAAATAAACATGATTTGAAGGAATCAAGTATTTCCTATAGTAGAACACATTATGGTTAGTATGTTGAAATTGATGTTTGTGAATATATTTTTAGTCTCAAAAGACAATTATTACTTAAATTTCTAAAAAATATGATTCTATTGATAATATAATTATGCAGCATGATAGGATTCACTTTAAGGCTATTAGCCCTTCCTTCACATTGGGCATGTCATAGCTCTTTACCAGTTATAGTCATGTTATAGCTCTTTACCAGTTATTTGTTTTCTCTTATTTTATTCATTTTGCTCATGATATTCTTGTTCATAATATAAATAAAACTGTATGCATTTATTTAACTTTATTTGGAGAAGGGTTATTTGTGTCATATGGTGTCTTGGTGCTTCAGAACTATTTTGGTTTATGGATGGACCTAGAGATTGTCATGCTGAGTGAAGTAAGTCAGAGAAAGACAAATATCATATGATACTGCTTATATGTGGAATCTAAAAAAATGGTACAAATGAACCTATTTACAAAATAGAAATTGAGTCACAGATGTAGAAAACAAACTTATTGTTACCAAGGGAGGATAAATTGGGAGATTGGGATTGACATATACACACTACTATATATAAAAAATAACTAATAAGAACCTATTATATAGCACAGGGAACTCTATTTGGTGCTCTGTAATGACCTATGTGGGAATGGAGTCTAGAAGAGAGTGGATATATGTATATGTGTAACTGATTCACTTTGTTGTATAGCAGAAACTAACACAACATTGTAAATCAAGTATACACCAATAAAAAATTAATTTTTAAAAAAGAAATTTTTAGGTTTAAATGCCAAATATATAATTAGAGTTAATCAATTAGTGCCTTTTACATTTAGTTTCTTTATTTTAAAATCAGCCTTATATCACACCATTTCAAAGAGTTGTGATGAAATTTGATGATATAATCCATATAAGGTCAACTAGTAGAATGCTAGGTGTTTTCTAGGTTTTCAATGAATGACAAATTTCAATGAATTTTATATTTTATTGATGCCAAACATGTATTTTTCACACTTTAGAAAATCTGAAACTGAGTTGTCTATTATAATTGATGTTTTTGATGCATCTTGAAATTATACTATTGACACCAAATTCACTAAACAGATTATCAGCATGCATTAATGTTGTGTCATATCATTCTATATATTCTGTCAAATCTGTCAAAAGAATTATTTTAATAATTACAAAATAAAAATTTGGAGAAGACTGTATAATAGTTATATTGGCAGTTTCTTATTTAATGGTACATGAAATAATGGTGTGAATTATTTTTGACAGCAACTTTGATTAGATGAAATACAGTATTACTAATAACAGTTATACTACAATGTACAAAATACCTCTCCTGTCAGAAAATACTTTTCTTAGTGAGAAGTTAATGGAAACCAACTATATCTAATAGTGTGCTGAGCACTGGTTGACAGTTTATCATAGTGGCTAGAGCCAGACAATCTGTACTGAAGTTTGAAATTCCCCTTCTTCAATTTCATAGCTGTGTGACCTTAGGAATGCTACTTAACTTCTATGTCTCAGTCCCTGATCTGTTAGAAGGTGAATAATAATTTTACTCACTATCATAAAGGGTTATGATAAGATTAAATAAAGTAAACCTATGTAAAACACATAGAACAGTGTATAGCTCATGTACTACACAATAAATGTTAGTTGTTATATATGTCATCCATTAAGGTAGAGATTTTAAATGCATAGTTTCTATTCATCTTAGATAAAATTCTGATGGCCTAATATTATCCTTGAGAAATGAAGTTTTATACCTTTCTTCTGTTGCTAGTCCTTGGTCAATATTAGTTGAATAATGTCTTGTATCTTTCTCTAGTACAGTGGAATCAAAATGAGGCATCTGAGGGTGTAAAATGGTAATTGTGCACTAGAAAAAAATATTTGGTTAGCAGTTGAACATTTTACTAGCATGTCTTTGAATCTATACCTTCTAAAAGATGCATATAATTAAGTTAAAATAATATTCTACTTCATTAATTAAAGGTGACACTTTGGAATTTCATTTGGTGAAATGTTTCACATGATTATGTCAGGATAAGTGAAATGAGTGTGTGCTCCTTATCTTCAAACTTTGTTTTAAATTTACTTTTTAAGTGGAAAGGAATACATGAAAGGCAGATTCTATACTTGTGTTTCTTTATATTTCTTTCACAGAGCAATAAATGAGGCAAATCTGACTAAGGCAATTATTACTATAACAGGATGAAATGACACATATTTCTTAATTTATAAAGCAACCAAAGACCACGGATTTTTAAGAATATTTTGAAACAAATTTACCTGGTCATACTCATTTTAGTAGTTAAACACGCATCTGTGAAAAATAATGACTATAGTGTACTGAGAATCAATGTTGTATCCTGGTTAAAAGGACTGTCAGATCATCCATTTTTTGAATCCACCTAAACGAAGAAAGTAGAGCATTATGTCGTAATTGTTTTGACAGGGCTGCTGTAATGTGGAAGATGTTTTGACAAAGCCCTTTCAATAATGTAAAACACAGTATTTTATCACCAAGTAGTCAGTGCAAAAGGCATCTCTGACACATTTTCCCTGAGACTTGTTCTTTCCTGAATTTTATTTTTTGTAATGAGCCAGGGAAATGGGGTTATAATATAAATGATTAAGTGATATAAAATTGTAGAAACACAGAAAATATCTCTGTATTAGTTGTATAGATATACATATGTTAACTATAAACAAGAAAGAGAAATATAAATGTATACATGTAATAATTATACTTGTTGACTTAATCCAAAGGAAAGATATTGAACAGAGATCAGGTTTAAGGAAATTATGTACATGGGCACCAGCAAATGTGCTTTAGCCATTTTTTTCTCATGCTTGTATTTCTCCAATCTGGATACAGAGTCCTGAAGAAATGATCTGATAAGTCTAGCTTGGGTCTCCCAGGACACCTAGTTAATAGAATAAAAAATGCTGTATACAATAGATTAGAGTCAATGCCCGCAAAGTTAATTAGGGTTGCTATAGGAAGGGGAAATAGATACTATGTAAGAAAACAAGCAAATGACAACAACAGCAAAACACCACTGAAGTTCCTCAGCTTGCCCACAATTTAAAAAGCATAAATGAAATCAATGGTAGATATTACAATTAAAAAAAAGCAAATGAATGAGCAACCAATAAAAAATGTAAAAAAGGTGATGTTCAAAATTAAGGTAACATGTAGTTTTTTCCTATTCTCTCTGAGCAAATAACCTTGCTTCTTCTTGACTCAGTGAAAAAGTAGGGCCATAAGCTATTCACTATCTCAACATCCTGTAACCAAAACATTAAACTGACCTACATCCCCACTGATCCTTTACTTCTTTCATCCTTGATAGGTAGCTCCTACACCATCTTGATTCTTTACTCTGTCAACTGTCTCCTCTTTTTCCCATATCTTTATCATTTTGCTCTCTGTTAGTATTTTATTAACACTTAAATGTATTTAAATAATGAGACTCCTGGAAAGCAGAATGGTGGGATAATAAACTGTCCACACTTGACTTACCAAATCAAAAGAATGAACAGAAAACAATAAAAGAAAATCTGTAGAAACTGCGAAATAGTGTTAACTCTATGTCATAAACTCTGAGACATTTTTGCCAATTAGGGTGCAGACTGGACTAATGAAAGGATGACACTAGAAGCCAAAACTTAATTTTCATTCCTGAAAAAGAACCACTAATAGGGCTTCCCCGGTGGCGCAGTGGCTGAGAGTCCACCTGCCGATGCAAGGGACACAGGTTCGTGACCCGGTCCGGCAAGATCCCACATGCCACGGAGCGGCTAGGCCCGTGAGCCATGGCTGCTGAGCCTGCATGTCTGGAGCCTGTGCTCCGCAACGGGAGAGGCCACAACAGTGAGAGGCCCGCGTACTGCAAAAAAGAACCACTAATAAAGGATTTTGCATAATAAATCCAGTCAAAGCCAACAAATACAACAATTTAGAGGGTTGGTTTGAGGGACTGTTTCACTCCTGGTAGAGAAATGTGCATTTTAAATGGTGATTCTTTTTCCACTCTGGTTGCACAATAATCCTTGGTCATAATGATGGGATAGGAAGAAAAATTTGCAGAAACACTGAGACTTTTCTTGATCTGACTTGCTAAAACACAGGATGTTCATTTTTTGGAATTATATAACAGAGATTTTCTTAAACAGGTGATGGTTCATGTAGCTATTATAATTATGAATTTAGGTGTAGACTTTACACCTCAAAAAGACTTAAAGAAACGAGATAAAGTCTCACCTAGAGCACTATGGTCTGAATGTGTACCCCACTCCCTAATTTCTGTGATGAAAATGTAATGCCCAAGGTGATAACATTAGGATGTGAGGCTTTGGGGAGATGATTAGGTCATGATGGTGGGGCCCTCATGAATGGCATTAGTGACCTTATAGAAGAGGATCCAGAGAGCTACTCACTCTTTTTGCCATGTGACAATATGACAAGTCTGAGACCTGAAAGAGAGCTCTCAGCCAATCATGCTGGCACCCTCATCTTGAACTTCCAGCTTCCTGAAATGTGAGGAATAAATTTCTGCTGTTTATAAGCTACCCAGTCTATGGTATTTTGTTATAGTATCCCAAACAATCTAAGACATAAATAAGGCAATTTAGTCTTTAGATAAGAAGAAATGAAAGAGGAAACCTCCTGTTGAAACAAAAGTAAAATTTCATGGCCTATCTATTAATAACAAAGGAAACATTCTATTTCTGCAATGAAGTTCAAAGGCAGGAAGTTTATTGTCAATCTGGGGTGTGTCAACTAAAGAAATACATTCTGTATTAAACATAGAATGAGTGTGCCTTATGCTTCTTAACAAAACCTTCCTGCTCCCAATGAGCACACTTAAAATAATTTAAAAATAGCATCAGTGCCAAAAATATTAATCTTAATGTGTTATTCAGACAGTGCCATCTCTGATACAATACTAATAATGAGAAATTTAGGTAAGAGGAAAGCTTGTAAGATTCATTGACTTTTCTGATATGTGGAAGTTTCTGATATATTCCCAAGAAAGTAAGTAAATATTTGGGAATATATATCTTCTACAATAGAGATTGTAGAATGTATTTTTGGGGAAAGTATCACTTTGAATAAAACAGTTACATTTTGGGAAGAGAATAATTTTGAATGGAAAAAAAACCTCACACTTTCCCCCCCTACATTATCATTTTCCCCTCTCACTACACCAAAACAATCTTCTAAAATTATTATCTTCAATCTTTTATTTCATTAGTATTTCTAGGTGTATGTTATACAGTCATGGATTTCCCAAGATAACAAGAAAGAACAGAGTAAACATAATTCTAACATGCAATATAATGTAGCACTTAACTGGAGAAACAAGTCAGACAAATCTAAAATGGGAGCAAAATAACTTAATGATTAAAATGTTAAGTGTAAGTGAATTTTATGTGCATGAAAAATCAAACAAAGAGCTTCAAACTTCTGGCATACATACACACTCCAAGAAAAGAGAGGAAATTCCCAAAAGTTAATATTGTGTAGTGAAATAATGCACAAACTGGAAAGAACCTAGCTGATCTCTTGATAAAGCTCTAAAGCCAGCTTATAGATGCTATTCCTCATTGATCAGCTCAAATCCAACTGGATATATAGACCAAAGATTACATATCTATGAAATGTACCTGTCCCAATTTATATTTGACTAACTAATGCCTACAATTCTACAAATAAATCTTTATACTTCGAAGCCAGCCTTTGCTTAGTGTTACATTGCAATGAGGAGAAGAAACACTGTAGCAGTTATTTCTACCTTAGGTGAATAAGTTAAACAGAATATGAATTTTGTCAGAGAGGAGAGAGCACATAAAGGTGATAGATATGGGAGGTGTATTTGTTTCCAAAGGTCCTTTGAACACCAAGTGAAAAATAAAGCTAAAAGGGCACACTTTAGGAAATTAAACAAGCCCCTCATCTGTTGTTTATATTGACTAAAGCCCAGCTCATCATTCATAAATTCAGGAATTTTTAAATGAGATTCAGGAAGTATAATATGAATGAACTTTTAGGATAATTGTGAGTAACTATATGTTCTAGAGATAGAGCTCTTATTCTCCATACACTGACTCAAGGGTTTCTAACAAAGAAAGGTAAATAAGCACTGGTTAAAGGGTTTGAAGAATCAAAATATTACATAATTTTACTCAAAAATATATCAAAAACTTTAAGCATGAACTACTGTTAAAGTATTTAACAGCATTTTAAATGGTAAAATGCTCAAAATAACACTTCATACAAATACAAAATAAACACTTCTAAATCACTTATTACCTCATTAAAAAGAGAACCAATAAGATAGTAAACTTAGGTGTTAGATGGGGCAGGGGTTATAGATTTCATCAGGAAAGGCATTTCGAGTTGAAGAAAAATCTGGTTAATGTCCTACCAGCTAATACAACCATTACCTATAAAACTATTTTTTCTGCCTGACAAGAATTGTATCTCTACAGGACAAGATATACAAGTTACTATACCAACACACAGAATGAGGGTCTTCAATTAATAGCAAACATTAAAGTGAAACACAATTATATTCCTGTAGATAATTAGGTAGATATTTTAAGTAATGCTTAGACAGAAAATCCATCTATGCTCAGTATGACAGCAGAAGTACTTGCTGTATTCTCTTTTGCATTTTTGCAAGTTTTAAATAATTTCTCTTAACAACATTTTCTTTGATTATTCTTAATAAAATATATACTCTGATTAGGTGATGTTTAGTCTGAAGAAAACAGATCACATACATCATTTTTAAGAAATGCTTGCCACATGCATTATTTTTAAAAGCATACCTTATTTTTTAAATAAATTTATTATTTTTATTTATTTTTGGCTGCATTGGGTCTTTGTTGCAGTGTGCAGGCTTCTCATTGAGGTGGCTTTTTCTCTTGTTGCGGAGCATGGGCTCTAGGTGTGTGGGCTTCAGCAATTGTGCCATGTGGGCTCAGTACTTGTGGCTTGCAGGCTCTAGAGTGCAGGCTCAGTAGTTGTGGCACACGGGTTTAGTTGCTCCGCGGTATGTGGGATCATCCTGGTCCAAGGCTTGAACACGTGTCCCCTGCATTGGCAGGTGGATTCTTAACCTCTGTGCCACCAGGGAAGCTCAGCTTATTTGATTTTAAATAAAATTATTTTCACATTATAAAATTATCTGATTCAGGTAGGACTGCTTATATATTTATATTCAATATGTATCATCAGGGGTTGGTAAACTATGATCTCATAAATTGGCCTCCTGAATTTGTAAATAAAGTTTTATTGGAAAGCATGCCATGCCCGTTCATTTACATAATGTCTATAATTGTTCTGGAGTAGTCAAGAGTAGATTCTAATAGTTTCAAAAGAAACTGTATGGCCTACATACATAAAAGATGTACAATCTAGCCTGGGGGAAACACTCAGCAACCCTAAAAGAATGGATTGGATCTAAGAGACTTTACATATTAAAACTTGGAAGTTATTCAATTTAAAAAAATAAAGTGAGGAAACCTGCACAAGCCTCTTAGATAGCCTCATCCAACAGAAGGCAGACAGCAGAAGCAAGAAGAAGTACAATCCTGCAGCCTGTGGAACAAAAACCACATTCACAGAAAGATAGACAAGATGAAAAGGCAGAGGGCTATGTACCAGATGAAGGAACAAGATAAAACCCCAGAAAAACAACTAAATGAAGTGGAGATAGGCAACCTTCCAGAAAAAGAATTCAGAATAATGATAGTGTGAAGATGATCCAGGACCTTGGAAAAAGAATGGAGGCAAAGATGGAGAAGATGCAAGAAATGTTTAACAAAGACCCAGAAGAATTAAAGAACAAACAAACAGAGATGAACAATACAATAACTGAAATGAAAAATACACTAGAAGGAATCAATAGCAGAATAACTGAGGCAGAAGGACAGATAAGTGACCTGGAAGACAGAATGGTGGAATTCACTGCTACAGAACAGAATAAACAAAAAAGAATGAAAAGAAATGAAGACAGCCTCAGAGATCTCTGGGACAACATAAAACACAACAATATTCGCATTAGAGGGGTCCCAGAAGGAAAAGAGAGATAGAAAGGACCCGAGAAAAGATTTGAAGAGATTATAGTTGAAAACTTTCCTAACATGGGAAAGGAAATAGCCACCCAAGTCCAGGAAGTGCAGAGAGTCCCAGGCAGGATAAAGCCAAGGAGAAACATGCCGAGACACATAGTAATCAAATTGGCAAAAACTAAAGACAAAGAAAAACTACTGAAAGCAGCAAGGGAAAAACGACAAATAACATACAAGGGAACTCCCATAAGGTTAACAGCTGATTTCTCAGCAGAAACTCTATAAGCCAGAAGTGAGTGGCATGATATAATTAAAGTGATGAAAGGGAAGAAAGTACAACCAAGATTACTCTACCCAGCAAGGATCTCATTCAGAAACGATGGAGAAGTCAAAAGCTTTATGGACAAGCAAAAGCTAAGAGAATTCAGCACCACCAAACCAGCTTTACAACAAATGCTAAAGGAACTTCTCTAAGTGGGAAACACAAGAGAAGAAAAGGACCTACAAAAACAAACCCAAAACAATTAAGAAAATGGTCATAGGAAAATACATATTGATAATTACCTTAAACGTGAATGGATTAAATGCTCCAACCAAAAGACACAAGCTTGCTGATGGATACAAAAACAAGAACCATATATATGCTGTCTACAAGAGACCCACTTCAGACCTAGGGACACATACAGACTGAAAGTTAGGGGATGGAAAAAGATATTCCATGCAAATGGAAATCAAAAGAAAGCTGGAGTTGCAACACTCATATCAGATAAAATAGACTTTAAAATAAAGAATGTTACAAGAGACAAGGAAGGACACTACATAATGATCAAGGGATCAACCCAAGAAAATATATAACAATTATAAATATATATGCACCCAACATAGGAGCACCTCAATACATAAGGCTAACAGCTATAAAAGAGGAAATCGACAGTAACACAATAATAGTGGGGGACTTTAACACCTCACTTACACCAATAGACAGATCATCCAAACAGAAAATTAATGAGGAAACAGAAGCTTTAAATGACACAATAGACCAGATAGATTTAATTGATATTTATAGGACATTCCATCCAAAAACAGCAGATTACATCAAGTGCACATGAAACATTCTCCAGGATAGATCACATCTTGGGTCACATATCAAGCCTTGGTAAATTTAAGAAAATTGAAATCATATCAAGCATCTTTTCTGACCACAACGCTATGAGATTAGAAATCAATTACAGGGAAAAAATGTAAAAAACACACACACATGGAGGCTAAACAATACATTACTAAATAGCCAAGAGATCACTGAAGAAATCAAAGAGGAAATCAAAAAATACCTAGAGACAAATGACAATGAAAACACGACAATCCAAAACCTGTGGGATTCAGCAATAGCAGTTCTAAGAGGGAAGTTTATAGCTATACAAGGCTACCTCAAGAAACAAGAAAAATCTCAAATAAACAATCTAACCTTCCACCTAAAGGAACTAGAGAAAGAAGAAGAAACAAAACCCAAAGTTAGCAGAAGGAAAGAAATCATAAAGATCAGAGCAGAAATAAATGAAATAGAAACAAAGAAAACAATAGCAAAGATCAATAAAACTAAAAGCTGGTTCTTTGAAAAGATAAACAAAATTGATAAACCATTAGCCAGACTTATCAAGAAAAAGAGGGAGAGGACTCAAATCAATAAAACTAGAAATGAAAAAGGAGAAGTTACAACAGACACCACAGAAATACAAAGCATCCTAAGAGACTACTACAAGCAACTCTATGCCAATAAAATGGACAACCTGGATGAAATGGACAAATTCTTATAAAGGTATAACCTTCCAAGACTGAACCAGGAAGAAACAGAAAATATGAACAGACCAATTACAAGTAATGACTTTGAAACTGTAATTAAAAATCTTCCAACAAACTAAAGTCCAGCACCAGATGGCTTCACAGGTGAATTCTATCAAACATTTAGAAAAGAGCTAACACCCATCCTTCTCAAACTCTTCCAAAAAAATTGCAGAGGAAGGAATACTCCCAAACTCATTCTATGAGGCCAGCATCACCCTGATACAAAAACTAGACAAAGATAGTACCAAAAAATTAAATAAATAAATAAATAAGTAAATAATAAAGCAATACTAAAAATTTCTACCAAAACTATGAAGGAAATAAAAAGCAATTCAGACATTTTGAGAATAAGGCAACTTGTTACCAGCTTTAGATGGGACTTTAAAGAGAGTCTTAAGAGTTATTTCATATGGAACCTCATGGAATATAAAATCATGGGGTCATTTGGGCTTAGACCTGGTACTAAATTGCAGTTTTAGCTATTCAGTTTTTTGTTTGTTTGTTTGATTTTTGTTTGTTTGTTTTTGGTAATACACCCAGTTTCTTAAATATAAAACCTAGGTTTTACCCTTGATTCATTTAAACTCATATCAAAGGGTCTAAAATATAGCTTTATCACTTAGATCTTTCTGAACTTCAGCAAACTATTCACTTTTTAAAAATTTCAGTTTGCTAAGCTCCATATTATGAATAAGATGTCTATATATGGGAAAACATTACTGTGATGTTTGAAATTTTATAGTAAAGCACACAGTGAATCAGAAAAAGAATGGTTAACGCTCATTATTCATTGCTTTTATTCAGTTAGCCTGTCAAATGTAAATACTATGATACCTGTTAAAAACATCTTTTAAATCTCTAAAAGCTATCTGAATCTTAAATCTTACAGATACTACATTATATAAAGGATTCATCTTGTATGCTTGGGTTGCTACAATCTTTTAAAAGCTTTAATTCTATAGTATTTTTAAAATATCTACAATCTACTCTGCAGACATAATAATACTTTAAAATACACATGTCTTGCATATTGCCTTAACATATTTGCCTAGTGTTCTTCATTTAATTCTTATTGTTCCAAAGATAATATCCAAAGGACTGAATATGACTACAAGATTCTTCCATTATATAAATTACATCTCAAATGTATATCTCCAATTTGCTAAGAGTTGCTTTCTACAAGTCTCAAAGTTCCACAATCAACCAAATTCTTCTTCCAGCCTATAACAGTTTTCAAAGCTACTAAAAACAATCTGAGTTTCTATAACCTGAGTTCTTGCTTTTTGAATAGATAAAGACTATGAGAAGCTGGTAAATCTGGAAGTTGCTGCCTCTGTTATTTTTCTCCCCTATAGTGTTATGTCTAATTTTGTCCCATCTTGAGCCTATGGGTCTTTTAAGCAATGAGTTGAATTCTAAGTAGTTAGATGACTGGAGAATCATATTTACTATTAACCAATTTTCAGTGGTCATATCTATATCACAGCTAATAAATTCTAATAAATTATATTTTATTCGATTTTATACCTTTGACAAATGGAATCATTTTTGGAGGAATATGAAGCAAATATTTTTTAAAAAATTTTATTTATTTTTTTATACAGCAGGTTCTTATTTGTCATCCATTTTATACATATTAGTGTATACATGCCAATCCCAATCTCCCAGTTCATCACACCACCACCCGCCCCCCACCACTCTCCCCTCTTGGTGTCCATACGTTTGTTCCCTACATCTGTGTCTCTATTTCTGCCCTGCAAACCGGTTCATCTGTACCATTTTTCTAGGTTCCACATATACGCGTTAATATATGATATTTTTATTCTCTTTCTGACTTACTTCACTCTGTATGACAGTCTCTAGGTCCATCCATGTCTCTACAAATGACCCAATTTCATTCCTTCTTATGGCTGAGTAATACTCCGTTGTACATAGGTACCACATCTTCTTTATCCATTCATCTGTTGATGGGCATTTAGGTTGCTTCCATGACCTGGCTATTGTAAATAGTGCTGCAATGAACATTGGGGTGCATGTGTCTTTTTGAATTATGGTTTTCTCTGGGTATATGGCCAGTAGTGGGATTGCTGGGTCATATGGTAGCTCTATTTTTAGTTTTTTAGGGAACCTCCATACTGTTCTCCATAGTGGCTGTATCAGTTTACATTCCCACCAACAGTGCAAGAGGGTTCCCTTTTCTCCACACCCTCTCCAGCATTTGTTGTTCGCTGACTTTCTGATGATGTCCCATTCTAACTGGTGTGAGGTGATACCGCATTGTAGTTTTGATTTGCATTTCTCTAATAATTACTGATGCTGAGCAGCTTTTCATGTGCTTCCTCCCCATCTGTATGTCTTCTTTGGAGAAATGTCTATTTAGGTCTTCTGCCCAGTTTTTGACTGGGTGTTTGTTTTTATAAAATATTGAGCTGCATGAGCTATTTATATATTTTGGAGATTAATTCTTTGTCTGTTGATTCATTGAAGCAAATACTTCTTGATCTAATTAAAATGCCGAGTTTTCTCTGTTTGACAATGACATGGATCAGATAACCAAGACAAAGTAAAAATTTTAGAAATCACTTTGATTATGTTGATACAAACAAATGTAGAGTCTTTCTCAATATATTTTCTCTCTCACTTACCACAACTAATTAATAACCAGTTCTTCTCAAGTTGTCCTCCAAATATATCTCAACTTCACCCACTTTTTCCTGTCCCCAATGCTATCATCTACGTTACTATTCTTCAACAGGTTGGACCTTCTTATCTCCTTTATTGCCTGTTCTTTAAAGTTATTTACAAAAAAGACAGGGTGATTGTTTTGTTTTTATTTAAAGTACAGATCTGAACACATGATTCTCCTGCTTAAAATCTTCCAATGGCCCTCAACTATACATATAACAAAATCTCAAATCTTTAACCTAACCTGTAAAGACTGGCATATTCTGGCCTCTTAGTTCTTCTACAGATTTAGCTGAAGTCATTTAGCCTTTACAATTAATGCTTTTGCAAGAAAAACAAAGAGGTTTTCATAAATGTCATTCATTTCTCAGGCTTACTGAAAGTGAAATAAGGAATCCTACAAAAGGACAACAAGGGCAATTTAGAGTTATTGTGGTGTCCACAATTGTGACAAAAATGTTTTCTACCTGGGAAAATGTTAACACATGTAAAGTATTTAGAGCAGTGCTTGTAACTACCTAGTAGCTGTTAACTATTTTTATTAGCAGTATTCTAGATATGCTCTTTCTATTCCTCCTAAATCTCTATTATTGGATTTCTATTAAAATTTTTGTCAATAGCAACCACCAAGAAACCTTTCCCTTATCCTGTTGATAATGTACAGAGGAAGAATGGCTAAATTAGAAGTGAGAGGGGCAGTCTCAGCATGCTCGAAGATAATGGAAATTTTTGTGGTTAGAATTGATATTATGCTATAAAGGATTTTTGAAGACTAAAAAGAAACTATGCAACAATATAGAAAGTTTACTTGGGAAGGGATGAACATTATGTGGAGTGATTTCAACTGATTTTACATTTAGATCTAGGACATTCCTTCTTCCTTCTTAATAATACCTCTTAAATCAAGATTCTTAGAGTCACAGCAGGTTGCAGCTCTGTCCAACTAATGCCTCCCATGGGTTCAGTTGAGTTTAATTATTGCCTTTGAGTGGTAATGGTACTTTGCATGGCAAAAAGAAAAAAAAGTGTTGCTGAATTGATCCCTGGTGTTTTGTAGTTACTACATTATCAAACTACAGAAAGGAAATCTAACTAGTTATTCAAAATAATAATTTTTTTTCAAAGACACTGTTATTTGAAAAAAATATTAATGAGTGTAAAGGGCCACACTATTGCACTTCTTAAGAATTATTCATTTATTCTTTCTACACATATTGACTGAACATCCGACCAAAATGGTTATACATCTTATCACCTCAGGGAGCTTATAAACAAAGAGATAAAATTTGTACATAAATAACCACAAAATAAAACACTTTTGTGGTACTAAAATAACAATCATAAAACCAAAATAAGGTAATAAAATATCATCTGATTATGTATAAATAAGAAAACTTAGAAGTTTAATTTTCATATGTTTTTGAAGAATAACATAAAATAAAAATAATTAAAAAGAAATTATTGCTTATAAAATCATGCAGATACCCATAGTCCAGGAATAACTCTGTCAATGAAATGTCAAATAAACTCCTATATATATTTTCTGTGTATATGTGTATGCATTTTGGAGAAAATAGTAATGAATATGCATACATAATATATAAGTATGTAATGTATATGTAAATATATTATATACAAATAGAAAACTGGGATTTTTGTCATGTGTTATTTATAATTGAACTCATTTTCCTTGTATTTTCTGTATTTGCTAGCTAACATTGTGATCAGTACTAAATATTAGCTGTCTTTAGCATTGTCAGAAATTGTGTAAATATTTATCAAATATAGAATTCATCAGTAGAGTATGAAAGTACTTGATGCTCTATATTCATGTCAAAATAAAGTGATGCTATGGATATAGACATACAGATTACAAAAATTTGTAAAAATTGAAGTAGATGTACCTATAGAAATAGATTAAATGTAAAAATTTTTAAATCAGCTTTAGAAATAATAATAAAATAGATATATAAATGCAGATGTATAAATACATGTATTAATGCATTATACATGCTATAATTTTATGTTTTAGATGAACAAAGGAATCCTTTGATTATTTAAATTATATTTTCTTGATGGGTTTGAATATTTTGGTGATGTTTATTCTGCTCTAGATGCATTAGTTTTCTACTGCAGCATATA
This sequence comes from Orcinus orca, assembly GCF_937001465.1. Classification (NCBI taxonomy): domain Eukaryota; kingdom Metazoa; phylum Chordata; class Mammalia; order Artiodactyla; family Delphinidae; genus Orcinus; species Orcinus orca. The sequence continues at coordinate 120,419,720 of NC_064559.1, forward strand.
AAATTACCATGAAATTAATCTCTTAAAATAACATTTATTTATTATACCATAGTTTCTGTGGGTCAAGAATCCTGGCATGGGTTAGTTGGATCCTCTTCTCATGGTCTCACCAGGCTGAAATCAAGTTGTCATATGGGCTGCATTTCTTTCTCTTTTTTTAAATAAATTTATTTACTTAATTTATTTATTTTTGGCTGTGTTGGGTCTTCGTTGCTGTGCGCAGGCTTTATCTAGTTGCAGCGAGTGGGGGCTACTCTTCTTTGCGGTGCATGGGCTTCTCATTGCTGGGCTTCTCTTGTTGTGGAGCATGGGCTCTAGGCACGTGGGCTTCAGCAGTTGTGGCACATGGGCTCAGTAGTTGTGGCTCGCGGGCTCTAGAGTGCTGGCGCGGTAGTTGCGGTACACAGGCTTAGTTGTTCCGTGGCATGTGGGATCTTCCCAGACCAGAGGATGAACCCGTGTCCCCTGCATTGGCAGGCAGATTCTTAACCACTGCGTCACTAGGGAAGCCCCCTGGGCTGCATTTCTTTCTGAAGCTTGGGTTTCTCTTCCAAGTTCATGCAGTTGTTGGCAAAATTCAGTTCCATGAAGCTGTAGGATAGAAGTCCATTTTCTTTGTAGCTAACAACTAAGACTGCTCTTAGCTCCAAAAGACTGCTACCAGTTCCTTGCCCTTTTGTCCTTTCACAGACCCTCTCACAACATGGCACCTTCCTTCAAGGTCAGCAGAGCAATCTGTCTTCAGTCAGCTAAGATAAAATCATGGGAATTACTGTCTCATCATCTTTGCCTTTAATGATCCTCATCAGTGAGTGACCACCCCATTACCTTGGCCAAATGCTATAGATTAGAAGCTGTCACAGGTTTAGCCATCACCCAAGGGAAGGGGATTACTCATTTGGAGTCATCTTGAATTCTGCCTACCATAATGGATGACATATTGATGTATTTTATGTCTGTTTTCCTTAGGTTTCTGTTTTGGTTTGTAAACAGTTCAGAAAGTACAATTATAGACTATTATTTATTTTAATTTTTATTCTAGCATTTGCCTTACGATTTTTTTTTACTTCCAGACTTTCATTATTAAATAATGATTATTATTATTGAAATAATAAAATATTATTTAATAATATTAATAAATAATAATAGTTATAAATTTATTTATAATTTATAAATTTATTATTATAATAATTTATTTATAATAATAATAATTTAATAATAAAAATGAAATAACTTTCATTATTAAATTTTTTAATAGATTTTGCTTTTGGTATTATGTTTGGAAAGTTTTCTGTCCCACTTATAGATTATATATTTAACTATCTAATATATTTAATTTTTACATTTAAATATAGAAGAATATTGATTCTTTATGTATTTGTGTAAGATAAAAATCTGTTATTATTTAACATCTTTTGGCTCTGAGATATGGTAAGATTTCTCAAATAGGATGCATGCACAAGTAGGAAAAACAGAAAAATAATAGAAAATTAATAAATTTAAACATAAATATAATAACCATATTACATGTAAATGTTTAAAGGTAGAGAAGAAAAATCATAACCTTGCCTACCAAAATTATGAGATGTAGCCAAAGAAGTACTTAAAGGGACAGTTATAGCATTAAACAACTACTTTAGACAATTAGAAAAATTTAAAATCAATTCAGTCACTGCCTTAAGAAACCAGAAATAGAAGAGCAAAACACATCCAAAATAAGGAGGAGAAAAGGATATAATAAAGGGGACAGAAATCAATAAAATACAAAATATTCAATAGTAACAGAAAGAATCCATGAAAACAAAAGTTGCTTTTTAAAATGACTGAATGCTCATACAAAGCTCCTATACAAATGATCACATCAGCTTTATTTGTAACAACCAAAAACTGGAAAAAAAAATCTCTAAAGTTCATCAAAAGCTGTGTGGACATATTGTGGTACACACATTCAACAGAATATTTTTCAGCAGCCAAAAATAACAAATAATTAATGCACAAAACAGCATGGATGAATCTCTAAATCTACATTTTACTGAGAAAAAGGTAGCCAAAATAAAAAATAAAAAATACAGACTGTATGACTTCATCTAGATAAATTTCTAAAAAATAGAAACACGTCTATAGTAACAAAACAGATCAACATGACTGTGGACAAAATGTAGAGAGAAATGCATTACAAAGGGGCACAAAGGACGTTTGAAAGGATAGAAAGGTCCACTATCTTGATGGTGATACTGATTTCACAATTGCATTTATATGTCAAACCTCAACAATTTGTACAATTTAAATATGTGGTTTATAGTGTATTGGTTTAAAAATGAAAAAGAAATTGTATGTATATTCTTTAGATCCAGTGAAGGGAGGGAAAAAATTGCTCCAATTAACATTCCAGAACAAATGTCATATTGTTTGTTTTTACCAAGTTTAAAATAAATAAATAAATAAAGGAAAAGGAAAATAGAGACTTTAAATGGTAGAAAGCATCACAGCTATACCATAAAGGATTTTCCACGTGTGTTGTTCCAATCAGGTTACTTGGGGACACTTCCCTTCCTCATACTATCACCACCATTTTATATATATTATTATCTTCCTAAACGTTCAAACTTGTATGAGCACATCAGTTAGGCTTTTCTTGAACTGGTATTGTCAGGGAGGAAGAAATTTTCCTTTATCCTTCTAGGTTCTTCTGACTGGTCTAAGAATTAAATTGACATGAGACACATTAACAGGAGAAAATCAAACAGAAGTTTAATAACATGTGTACACTGGAGAGACCCAGGAGAACTGAGTAACTCATCAAAATGACTGAAACCCTCACCTTAAATATTTTCCTCAGCTGAAACCAAAAGAGGATGTTAAATGTGGGGAGAGTCAGGAGAGGTTAGGAGAAAAAACACAGTAAACAAGGGTAAGGTTGTTATGCAGATTTAAGTCATGGCTTTCTCCACTGATAAATCTCTAGAGGTTTGGTCATCCTCCCCTTCCAAGTACAGAGAGGGAGACACTTTTACAAATGGACATTTCCCTTATACATGTAAATGTTTCTTACAGAAGGATAACTCTCACTTGGTTTTCAGAGTTTTTCCCATGTCTGCTGTTTCTTAGAAAATAACTAGCTTAAAATAATTAATGTTCCAAAGAGAAATATTTAGGGGTAGCAAATTCTGCTCCCCTACACTATCATTCTTTAAATCAATTGTAGCATGACCAGCCTTCTTTAGTACTTTCCCCTCTTACAATTGTCCACATGTATATTTCCTCTTAACATGATTCTTAGGATAGATATTCATTCCCAGGGTCCAGCCACAATTCCACTACATTTTTTAATCATTATGGAATTGCCTCTAATACTAATATAGATTTTCCCTATCAGCTTACAAAGCATATTTTGAAGAAAGGTAAGGTCAACTAAGTTCAGGTTGAACTTGATGTTGAATGTTTTCTTATGAAACTGCATCTCCCTGAAACATCTTCCTCTACCGAGTTTATGATAAACCTCTCTATCCAAAACTTTATTCCCTTTCTTGTCCCACACCTGTTCCCATCAAGATTGAGGAGTATCAAGGAAAAGGGGGATTGAAACTGAGCAGGACCCTATGGGGCCCTCCTGGGTACAAAAGCCTTTCCGTGTCCTGTTTCTTGTTTGTAGAAAAAGGTTTTAGCCTCCTAGACTTTCCCTGAGTTCCAAAGAGCAGATTCAAGCCGTTATTAATTAGGGAAGTAAGGAAATGCAGAAACAAAGGAAAAGCAGTCAAGAAACATTAGTCCTAACCTCTCTGCCTTGCCTCCCAAGTGGAGGACAGTAACTACATGCTGAGACCCTAGACTGTTCAGAACCAGAAGGTTGATGATTGAGACTCCTGGAACACTACCTTGTTACCTCACCACCAATCAATCAGAAGAAAATCATGCATCCTGCAGCCCTACCCCAAATATTGCCTTTAAAAACTCTTCCCTGAAAACCACTGGGGAATTCAGGTCTTTTGAGCATAAGCCACCCTTACTCTTTGCTTGGTGCCCTGCAAATGAATGCTGTACTTTCTTTCATTACAACCCAGTGTCAGTAAATTGGCTTTGCTGTGAGTCACACCCAAGTTTGGTTTGGTAACACAAAATTCAAACTCTATCCTTAATTTATACATCAGAAAAAACATACCCAGGTTGTGCTTTAGATTCTACAGACCACTTTAGAATGTCCTAAAACAGCAGAGTTGACTTTCATAAATTAAGATCTTCTGTGGTCTGTAACTGCAAGACCCCTCAAAGCCTCAGTGCATATTCATTACTTTCTATTCCAAAAGAAGCAAAAGCAATTTACTAACAATTGAAATATGTTAATAAACATTTAAATTTCTGCAGCTCCATAGCAAAATTAATGGAGATTTAAAAAATTGTTATTTTGATTTCACAGCACAGCAGAGGACATAGTTCCTTTTGAAGCTATACAATGGTGCCAGAAGATTGAAGCAAAAGTCTACAATAGCAGGGTATAGAAATAATATTTTATGCAGTTATTATTTGAGCTGCCAAGAAAGAAGTAGCTTATAGGTATCTATTATATTTGGAACATTCAAAGTTGGAGAAATAGCCAAATTATTAATTTTCACCAAAGCTCATTTTATTATACATTTTTTCAGGATAGCAGTGAAGGCAGTTCATTTTTAGGCTAGGAAAAATTGCATATGTGGTGGAGAAAGCAATGTGATGTAATGAAAAAAAAATGTCAAGAGAATTGAGTTCTAGTCTACTGTTCTTGACTAAATTTTAAACCTGAGATAGCTATTTAAATTGGCTTGGGCTATTTTTTCACCATAATACATTCAGAACATTGGACTGGATAAGTTTTACAATCCCTTTTAGAACTCATAATCAGCAAGACTAATTGTCACAAAGGGCAGATTTAACATGATATGTCCCTCCGGGATAATGATGTGAATCTGTTAAATACAAATGGTTACAACATATGTACATCTATTTAAGAATCTTATAACCAGCTGCTGCTGATCCACTGGCCCCAAATTTTCCATCTATGGCCAAATGAATGCTCCCAGCTGAAAGGTGAAATCAACTTTTCTGAGATTAGATCTTGCTCCCTTAAAAACATGTATATTTTTAAAAGCAGGCTCTGATAATTTTTATGGAGATAATATCTTCTTGGTGCCTACAGATGTTTGTATTCACATGTTTGCTTATTGTTATAACTTCCTTATGACTGTTGCTCACTTACCTTCTGATTTCTTGTCTCAGATCTGATAGCTCCCTTTGGCTAAATCTCTCTTGCTGCTTCTTGATGCCAGTTTGCCACACTAATGTTATTTACTATTCTCCTGGACATGGATATTTGCATTTGCTCTGCTCTTTGTTTGTCATTCCCCTCTTAAAGGGTATGGTGTGCCTTTTAATCCCACCTTTAGCAAAGTTCAGCAGAAAGAAGTCATTTTGCAATGGATCAACTAATAGTTGATTTTCAGAAGAGTTGAAAGAAAATCTTACTGTGACTCTCAGAGGTTACATTTTGTAATAGACAGTGTAGGGGAGCAAAATGTGCCATCCTAAAATGTATCTCTTTGGCATGAGGATTAATTTAGGCTGATTTTTTAAAAATATATTATTTATTTAGGCTGCGCCGGGTCTTAGTTGCGGCATGCATGATCTTCGTTGCCACATACAGGATCTTTAGTTGCGGCTCGTGGGATCTTTTAATTGAATCATGTGAACTCTTAGTTTTGGCATGTGAGATTTAGTTCCCAGACCAGGGATTGAACCCGGGCCCCCTGCATTGGGAGCATGGAGTCTTAGCTACTGGGCCACCAGGGAAGTCCTCTAGGCTCATTATTTTTAAGAAACAGAAGATTCAGGAAGTTTTTCTTGTTACCTCCTCCTCAGCTGCCTAAAAGAATTTAGATAAAGTAATTTTTCTTGGAATAGAGCTATCAATAGAGACATATGCAAAGAATGTGAGCTAGGTGTGATGGCTGGGGGAACTTGGCAGAGCCTAGAGATCAGAGTCCACTCTGTGTCCCATTGCCTCTGCATGGCTCAGCAAATATTTGTTTACTAAACATTTTCTTTCCATCCCCATGTGACTTGCCTTCATTTCCTTTGAAGTCCTAAATCACTACTCCCAACATCTTCTTTGGTCTTTAGCTGAAAATGGTATTTAAGATGAGGGTTTCAGCTGTTTTGATGACTTAGTTTTCCTGGGTCTCTCCCATGTACACATCTTATTAAACTTTTGTTTTATTTTCTCCTGTTTATCTGTCTCATTCCAATTTAATTCTTAGACCAGGCAAAAGAACTTAGAAAGGCAGAGGAACATTTTTTTCTCCTTGACAACAGAGATGTATCAACCAAAAAAAAAAAAAAAGGATGATAATCAAGAAAATAGATGATATGACTTTAAGACATACAATGAATTAAATTGTATGGTCTGACAGAACTGGGCTGTGGTTATCATCAAAATTATAAAACTCATGAAATTGGTATTAGGTGCCTTTAAGCAAATACTGCTGAATTTTAATGGGTTTGTTTCCTTCAATTTGTCATTCATCTTATGTACTAAATTTTCTCTTAAAATTATTGTTATTCAAATCATCATTTATTTTAAAGTATTTTTAGCTTGATTTTTATCTACTGCATTAGTTGTGCTTCTCTTTTTGGTGGAAAGTCCAGTAAATTTTTAGAAGTTCTTATTGGTTAATTAGGTTGAATGACTATTTGAAAAATCTTGCAGATATTTTTTGAAGGGATAGTTTTAAATGATTGGCAATTAGATGGAGCACAGTGCATTTCTAGAATAGAAGATCTTAAATTTGAAACACATATCATTTTAGAAATCATAAAACTGTCATATTTGATAAGCTTCCTATTATATGCAGTTAATTGTTGCAATATCCAATTATTTCATTTCAAATAGTAAAAAACAAAGTCCTAAGAGACTTTTCCATATTTCCACATCTTTTCATATTTGTGATTGTTAAAAGTTAATACTTCTTTGTGGAATTTTCCCTCTTTTGCACTAAAACATTGAACTTAAGAACCTCTTTTTACCTCACAGGATCTGAAAAGTCTATCTGCTGTGGTCTCCAAGCTCATCTCCACTCAGCATTAGGAGGAGATCCAGTCTCAAAGTGGATAGAAAAGTGAGGCAGTGTCCACTGGAATGATGTCACACTCATTTCTTTCTATAAGTGTCATCTGTCACACTAAAAATAAAGGACAAAGGCACTTGTCTCCAAAGACATCTGAAAATTTATGAATTTTGGTACCAATGGAATAAAAATCCAGGAATCAATTGTTGTCAAAACCCAGCCTCTGTGCCCTGGCACCTAATTGAATCTTGGAGACAGAGTTTTGGGTGAAGTAGAAAAGAATAGCTTTATTGCTTTGCTAGGCAAAGGGGGCCACAGCGGGCTAATGCCCTTAAAACTGTGTGTCCCCACTTGGTGGGGGGCTTGTGAGGAGTCTTACAGTCAAGGGGCAGTGTTGCTAATAAGGGTTAGGGTGTGTGCAGGGGCTGCATTTCTTCAATCCAGAGATATCTGGAGTCAGGTGGTCTCGTGACAGGCTTCTGTGGTTCTGGAGGTTATCAAACTGTGACCTTCTCTCTGGAATGAAGAATGCTTTATTATGTCATTAACATCTTCCATTTGGTGGGGTTTTTAGTTCTGCAGAAGAGTTCAAAGATATTGTTTAATATATATCCCTTGAGGTAGAACCAGGACCCTGCCCCAAGACTGCACTATTGTTTCTTAACTACTCCCTTGTCTCTGCATCCCCTCCCTTCCCTGATTAGCAACTGTTTGAACCTGCACTTTGGAACTCAGGGAAGGTCATGGAGGCTGAATGAAGCCTATTTCCTACAAACAAGAAATGGGGGACACAGAAAGGCCTTTGTGCCCAGGAGCCCCACAGGGTCCTGCTTGGTTTCATAATCTTGCTAAACTTATGAAAGAAGTTTGAAGTATCTATCTGATTTGGAGCTGGTAGATATATAGTCAAATAGGCTGAGGGTCCAAACTGCAAAATTCTGGATCAGCTGTGGTAGGAAGATGTGAGTCCTTGCTGCTGATATAGGTACTCAGAGCAAAGTAGCATCTGTGTTTTTGTTTTCTGTTTGTTTGTTTGTTTTATAAGCAGAGCAATTGAGCAGCCAGGTCAGCAGATGAAATGGCATATAGGTCGGGAAAAAACAGTTCTGTCATTACCATGCTATGATCAAATCTGCCTACATTATGCTCAGATACAATGTTTAAATTTCATCCTAGGAAGAAAACTTTTAGTAAATTGGCTATATTTTTTTCTCAAAATGGCATTTTCCCTCCAAATGAGCTTACAAAAATCTTGAGGAGCCTCACTTGTGAGCCCCTTCAAACTTAAGAGATACAGTTGTCTTTAGTTATACAGAACTGGAAGGCCAAACAGAGGACAAAATTCAGTCTAGCTACTTTTGGAGCTGTATTCATATTCACCAAACGTGAATCTGTCGGGGCCCCAAAATATGCCTTAATGGCATGTTGATTATTTTGAGTTAAAGTTACTTAAGAAATGATCAATGCAAGAGGGATACTTTGACCTTCCTTCCTGTAACTCTGAAAGCAAGAAATAAATCTCTCATGAAAGGTGTGTTTTCTGCATCTGGAGGTAGAATGACACCCTTTTCATCAGAGACAGGGGATTCAGGGCTGAGATGCCTGTATAAACAAATCATTTTTGCTTGTTTAATTTCCTATTTTAAGCCCAAATTCTGTTTTGATTCTTCACTAATTAAGCACTCAATGCCCAAGTTTCTTTGTCCTATCAAGTCCTCAGAAACGTATTGTTTCTTTGTCTAAAAAGTATAAAATTTACCTAATTTGTCCACTTTTTAGGTTATATTTCTATGAGACCTCTGTGCCCACAAATGAAAATGTGTTTCTTTTTCTCCTGTTAATCTGTCTTTTGTCAATTTTATTATTAGCACAGCCAGAAGAATTCAAGAAGGGTAGAGGAGGAAATTTCCCACTTCCTGACCCATACATAAGTTGCTCTACTTCTATTTGCCTTAATTTCTTCAACAGCATAGTGAAGATAATAATAGCATCAACTTTACAGAGTTGTTGAAATAGTTAAATGAACAATCAATGTAAAGAACTTAGTGGACACATAACAAATTACCTATAACTGTTAACCAGTAGTTGCTATTTTGTGTTAGCAGTTATCACCTATAGTTACTCTATTAGTCATAACATGGTAATACATATCAGGCACCATATTAGGTGCTGAGGATATAACACTGGCTATGAACACTCTTGTCCCTTTGGAAATTCACAGTGTCAACCAAAAAATAAGCAAGCAAACAAACAGATGAATAAGCCTGCAAATTAGAAAAAAAAATATTTATGGTCTTAAGAATTGTAATTTGGGAGGCACAAATTTGGATAAAACCTAAAGAATATTCCAAGGAAGAGAAAGAGTAAGGGGATTATAATGGCAAAAGCCATGAGGTTGTACTCTGATACAAGAAAGGAAATATTTGTCCTCAGGGATGGCTGTTACTAGTTATCTTAGGGTAAGTACCTTGAGTTTCTGGCAGATGTTATAGATGCCTTTATTAGGACAGTAAGTGATCAAAAGATCAGATTCAACCTAGCTGACCCATGCATAAGTCACACCTCCCCAGTGGCCTCCCAGCTCCATTTCAGAGAGGTCTCTTAGCAATACTGACTCCATTTTTATTTTCCTTCAACAACAGACTCCTGGGAGAGTAAGATGTGGTATTTTGTGCAAAATATGCTTAGAGACAGGGCTGAAAGAAGAGAAATATGGAGCCATTAATCCCACCTAATAGAAACAAGCATAGTTTTAGAAAAAAAAGTGATATTTGATATATAATTCCAAAGTATGTAAAGCAAGGGGAAACTAGCAAAGGTCTGGGAGGGGTTAGAGTGTGTACTATGTTGGGGCATATTGAGTAATGTAGGGTTCAGAGTTTGGTTTTATGGAGTTAAATCTGAGGAATATTACTGACTTACAATTAAGCCATAAGGAAAGAATGAGATATTAAACATTTCTTAAATAATAATGAAAATGCTTATTATTAAAGACATCACTACTGGAATTTGTATGCATACTTAAAAACATTATTTCTCAACAACCAGGCAACACAACATGAAATACATTACCTTTTACAATACCATACTTCCTCTCTTTATAAAGAAAAAAAAAGGGGGTGCTATTCATCTGGAATTTCTCTCTCAGTTATTTTATACAATTCTAAATAAAAATAAAAGAGCTTCAAAGGGGATGGATGACACTTAAGATGTCTTACTTAAGACCCATAGTATAAAACTATATGGCAATTGAATATTTTTTTATGAAGGGGAGCAGAATTTGCCATCCCAAAACATTCCCCTATGGCATAAGGATTATCTTGAGTTGGTTATTTTTACAAAAGAGAAACTTTGAAACCCCACAGAAGTTACTGTTTTGTAAGAGACATTTACATTTGCCAGGGAAATCATTTGTAAGAGTGTCTCCCTCTGTACCAGGAAGAAGAGAATGACTAAATCTCTAGAAACTCTTATCAATGGAGAAGATAGGACTTAAATCTGCATAACAACCATACCTTCTTTACTGTGCTTTGCCTGAATACCTCCCATAATTGGCTCCCTGCCACCCCTCCCAAATCTTTTTATGTCTTTAGCTGGAGTTGGTATTTAAGGTGATGGCTTGGGCCGTATCAGAGAGTTATTCAGTATTCCTGGGTATCTCTCATCTGTACAGGAGTTATACATGTTACTAAATTTCTGCTTGTTTTTGTCTCATTAATTTATCTTTTATTACAGAGGTGTCTCAGCCAAGAGCCTAGAAGGTGTTGGGGAGAAAAATTCCTTCTACTCTTCCAGGTTCTTTTGGCTGGTCTAAGAATTAAATTGACATAAGATAGACTAACAGGACAAAATCAAACAAAAATTTAATAGCATGTATACATGGAAGAGATCCAGAAAAACTGAGTAATTCACCAAAATGGCTGATACCTTCACCTTAAATATCATCTTCAGCTAAAGACAAAAGAGGATGTTGGGGGTAGGGGTTTAGGACTTCAAAGGGAAGGAAGGCAATTCACATAGAAATGGTAATACGATGTTTGGTAAACAAATTTTTGCTGAGCCATGCAGAGACAATGGGACACAGAGAGGAATTTTAATGAACAGATTTTGCTAGGTTCCTCCCTGTCTTCACATCTAGTTCATATTCTAGTTCTCTGTGGTGGTAACTCTATTCTTATACCAAGCCTCTATCTAAATACTTTAGGCAGCTAAGGGGGAAGGTGAAAGTTTTGGCTTTTTTGGCCTTTATTTTTTAAGCTTGAAAACTGTGTTCGCCTCTTGATGGGTGCTGAGCCAAAAGACACAACCAAGCTAAAGTCTGGGAGAGGGAAGGATTTATTACTTGCAGCAAGTAAGGAGAACACCGGGGATCTTTCCCAAAGCAGTGTCTCCCTGAACAGCAAATTAGGGACGTTTTAAGCTAAGGGTGCATCCATATTCATGAAGGGACTTGGGTGGTCCACAGAATCCAAACTTTAGTTGACTGAAGTCATGAGGGTCAGAAAAGGACAATATATTATCACTTAGATTCCAGTGATCTTGTGGTTGGGTGCTTCAGGCTGATCTTTATCATTGAAAGAGAACTGGGAGTACTTACAACTGATAAGATTATCTTTGTTATTGTTAGTCTTCTTGCCTGATAACAGTTGTTTGTTTCTGCATTCTTTTGTTGCCTTAAGATCATTAATTACTGAGACCTATTCAAGGGCAAGCATTGTTGCCAGGCTTAGATCACAAAATGGCTTAGCACAAATATGGCTTCTCTTATGTCAAGAAACCCATGCCTGGTTTTCTTCCTCAGTGGACCCCCTACCTTATCTGCTTACAATAATACACATGCCAAAGAGACATTTTGGAGGGCAAACAAATTGTGCTCCCCTGAAAAGGGTAGAGAGGATTATTTTTTCTCCCCTAGACTTAATTTTAAAATAGTATTTGATTCCTATTTTTAAAATACCTAAAAATAACTATTTCACTTTACCAAATGTTGTCAAGTAGTCTCAAATATTGATTTTGTTTTTCTCAAGTTCACAAAAAAGTCTGTTTCTTAAAAAGCTCAAATTTTGTGACTATATTAAATATGTGTACAATGATAAATGTTACTTTTAATTTATAATTCCAATTGTAAAATCTCTTCTACCCACTAGCAATGTTTTTTTAATTAAGCATGTTGCATATGCCTGTTCCATTTATCCCAATTGATGATGAAATCTATTTGTACAAGCACTATTCTCATATTTTTGCACTCACCCTTCACTACTTTATTTTCAAGCTCCTGTATCCCACTGGACTTACTGTACTCCATTTAGGTGATTTACATCCTTTTTGCTCCTACAAATACATACTTTATCATAGGTTTTTATTTTTTCCTTTTGTTCTTTAATATTTATATGGTGAAATTCATGTACCATTTTAGTAATGCTTTCTTTTTATTTTGTATACAGTTAAAAGCTCAAATTTACCTACTAGTGTTGATCATGCAATGATAGATGCTAATAGCTCTACAAGATTCATCATTACTTATTTGATGCATAAAATTTATTTGCAGCCTTATTGATAAAAAATGAGTCACAACAGTTGGCTCTAAGCACAATAGTATTGAATTGAAAATTCAAATTATTTATTAATACATAGTGTTATATAAATCACCTCTTATAACCAGAATGTAAAAATCACTAATTTTTATTCAAATAGCATTAAAAAATGCTAACACACTTTAGAAAAAAAAATAATGAGGTATTTTTCTCACTTGTCCTTAAAATTTTGACACAAAATATATGAATACATATACTTTTTTATTTGTTTAAATCCTAAAATCTGTCTCTATATCATGTTCATTACTAGTTCCAATGCGATATACTTAAAACTCATTTGAATTTAGAGATCAACTTTCTATTTCAGTATTTTTTATTTGTTGGTATTTTTTCTTTCTTTCATATTTTTCACACTGTATGTTTATTTTGGAAAGTAAATTTAGGTGACACTATTAGCCAGAACTGAAAACTTACAATATCTTGTTTAATCTAAGCCTTACATTTTTCTCTTTGTTAATTTCAAAGTTTAGGTTTACCACTCTACAGTATTCATAGGGCAATTTTTAGGATTGGTCATTTTCATCTCACCCCTTATTAGACTCAATACTGAAGGATAACGAATCTATACTAGCAAATGGCCCCTGATCTCTATCTGCATTTTTTAAAATATACTAAAAATAAAAAAAATACTTTTATAAAAGTATGAAATATATTTTATTATAAAGAATAAATTTAAAATACTGGAGATACATGAAGACAACATGACTAAGATTCAGTCAGATTTTTCTAATATATTATTTGTAACAGTCATAGAATAGAAATACTTTTCATACTTATCACTAAAAATTCATAAAATTATGATTTGAAATGAGGAGTACAACTGCAGAGGCAAAATATAGTGCAATGTCTCAGTTTAGAATATTTTCTCTTTATTTCTTAAAATGCTCCTCATAAATGTTTTCTACCAAATATTGTTTTTAAAATACCATAAATACTGAAAAAATAAAAAACAAAACACTGTTCTCCCTTAGCTGGCATTCCATACAAATACAATATGATCTCCATTATAATAACCTACTTTATGAAGATTAAATGCTTTTGCAATTCAAACATGGTAAAATTGGCTTAAAGCAAAATCAAACATTAGTTTGCTGGTTCAGGATTTGAATAGTGGGATGAGAAGTCTCTCTTATATTGCTATTGTGCACTGGTCAGCTAAGAAGTAATTGCTTTTTATAAGGCAAATTTGCTTTTACTTTTCTAAGGTAATGAAATGAACCTGAAACATTTCCTTTGAAATCAAAGTCACTATTCCTGAAATGTCACCAGACAAATTCCATCATATAGTTTCTGCAAATACATAATGAGAAAGTTGGGCCTTGAGTTGATTGACAGAATTCTATTAGAAAGCCTTCTCACACATTCATCTATAATTATCTGCATTGTAAATCAATACTGATTTGATTTCTTCATATTTGGGTGCTGCTAACATGGAGGGAAAACCAAATCATACATATTTCTGAGAGAAACAGCAGAAATGTGCCAATATGCTAAGGTGTTCTCAGCTAGATGCCTGATCTGTTTGTGCTACAGTACATAAATATGCAATGATCTAGTGTGACAAATAGTTTAAAAAAAGCCCTTAACAATAAATATGCACAAAATTATTCAATGTAGAAAGAGAAGGTTACTTCTTTAGCAGTATCAATTTATACATAAAAGCAAAACCAGAAGTTTCCTTCCAAATGAAATATGACAGCTCACATTGGTTATATTCTTGGGTTGTTAAAAGTAAACTATGATACATAATACAACCATTTAAAATCTCTATCTGTACAGAGTTTGAGTGCGTAAATTACAGTTTACAGAGGTGTTTAGTGGAAGTAGGATGATCTGTAATGTGAATTTAATCATAACAGGATAATGAGTAGACTGAATATTTCTAGATTGAATAAAGATCAACAATAAATAAACAAGAAATTTTGGATATATTGTGTATTTAAATATTCCTGGAAGGGTATTTAGGTAATTATTCATTTATTTCTTATTTTTTGGAAAATTATATACAGTCTATGATAGCTGTATTACACGAACTTTTCAAGACATAAAAACCATGGGGATGTTTTAATTTAAATAGCTTTCCAACATATAATTTTGAAATAACTTCTTTATCTGAAAACAAGTTGCTACATATCATGATTTAATTGGCTAGTAAGAAATTTCTCTTGGTTCTTTGCCATGTCCCAATCCTAGTGAACTATTTTGTAAAAGCATGATATTAGTATCAAAGGAATCTCTGAATGGTATAGAATAAATCAGTACAGTAATTAAAAAGACAATAAAAAAGCACATGACATCAGGCAATGCAAATGCTTTTTTAGCTAATGTCAAACTATGATTTCAGTCATATTTTATAACTTTATTGAATTTTCCATTACTTAATATTACACAAAACTAAAGCCATATGGTAATGTAGACATCCCTAGGTACTCAGTTGGTTACTGGGATCCAAGCTCTATAAATCACATATTATTTTATTTGACCTCAAGTCCCCTTTGGTATTTGAAAAGTTCTGCTTTATTGTTTTAATTCACATCTGGAGATATGAATTATTATTTACCTTTTCTTCCTGCTCAATACTGAGCAAGACATACTTCTGTCTCACACTCCCAAACATGATGTTTATAATCATGTGATTTATTGACTACAAACACTACACATCAATAATTCTTTTTAAGTTCTAAATATATTCAGCCCCAGTAGAAATAATGCATCCATATCAAAGATCATTTCCCTTAGATAACTGCTCATAGAAACTTCAAAATGCATATGTGCCTAAATTGGCTATTATCTTTCTAACATAAACTTATTCTTCTATGCATGTATTTACATGGAATAAATCTTTGGTGTGAGGAAAAGAGCCCTGATAGAAAAATTGGCATAGGAGACATACAGCATGACATTAATTAACATGTGACATGATATTGATCCCACTCAAGTAACTTCATTGAATCACAGTTTATTTTCATTTAAAATAAGGTAATAGGATTAGTGATAACTTCAGTTCCTTTACTAATCTAAGTTGCCATTGCTTTTATCTGGTATATATTCTCACTTAATATGTCTAGGTATTTTTTTTACATTTTCTAAAACAAACTATTCAGCTTTCTTGTATCATCTTACTAACTACAGGTCTACACTGAAAAACTAATGGATATAATTGGAAAGGCCTGTGGTTAATAATGAAAACAAATTAGCCAGGACATGGCCTGTACGTGATCTGCACAGGCATTTTGAAGGGCTATCTTCAAAATAATTTTTCAGCCTGAATGAAGCAATCAAATTAAGCTCTAAAAATTATGAAAACATCCATTTTTCAGATGTCTATTAATTGATTATGTAAATTGTACATAAAATTATAATACCACGTCCTAGACTTTAATGTGCCTGATACTGTGAAGTGTCCGTTCTTAAATATAATCTGAAATTTTATAAATGGAAAAGTTCTTAATATTAGATTCTCAAATAAAATTAGATGCTTTTCTATGAGACACAAATTTCTGGAAAGCTGAGTCATTTTTTTCAGGTCAATTGCATTATTTAGCTACTCGATTCCCATTAACAAAAGGGGCACTTACTCAGCATGTTGAGTGCTTTCTCCAAAGGTCATTTTGTGTTGAGTATTAAAGTGTTTCCTATATACGTTCAAGTGAATTGTTGAAAGGAATAACCTCATTTAAAACACTTGATTCTCATTTTTGTTTCCAAGTGAGATCGATCAGTAATATTGTTCAGTACGTTGATCTTACCAACGTATTGCTTTACCAAGTTGGTTTTTAAAAAACAAAGGTGGTTAGACTCCCTGCATGGAAGAAAACTAAAGTAAAAGTCATTTTTGGTTCTAATTGCAATCCCAAATCCATTGCACTTACACATATTTTCAGTGTATAAGAGGCTCTGTGAAGATGAATTAATTGCTATGAAGTCCGCCTGAGATAAAAGGGCTGGATTGACCTAAAAAGAAAAGAAAACATCAGCTTAAAAGATAGTCTTGAGTGAAAAATTAGATTTCTATAATCCAGAAGCACTTTCCATTGTCTTCAGTAGATACTCTCTCTGTGGAAAAGTTGTTTCTTCAGTCATACTAATTCTGTCAACTGAAAGAAAAATATACAATATACGAGCTGTGAGTTGAGTTTTATTCAGGGTCTTACTGAGGTCTATAGCCCAGGAGACAGCCTCCCAGAGAGCTCTGATGAATTGCTCCAAAGAGGTAGGGGGAGAGGCCAGTATATATATGATTTTGGTTAAGGAGTATGTGCAGTCAATGCTACATCTAGGTATAAGGTTACTGCTAGTCACGAGGAACAAATTTCTCAGTTAATGATTTTAGTGCTCTTCTAAGTGTGGGAAGATGTAAGAATCTGGGTTCATAAAATCTTTCCCTGAAATATATCTAAGGGCCTGTTTTGCCAAAGCACAGAGTGCCTCATCCTGTTCTTTGTCCTGAATTACTTTCAAGGTGTACTGTAAGTCAGTGACTGCAGGGGCTAAACACTGGATCCTTGTAGAAACTAGGCAGTGGGCAACAGTTTTTGTTTTATATGTCATATTCCATTTTGACTGTAAGTCAGGATGTTCAGGATTATTATTTGTTTAAGAAAGCTGAGTAAGTATTCAAAAGCACACAGATTTTTCAGCCCAATTATTGTTAATATTCACATAGCTTTGAAATTTGTATTTTAATCCTTTAATAAGATAATAAAATATTTCAAATTAGAAATAGAAAAAAATAACTACACCTTACAGACATATTCATAATAAAGTTGTTCAAAATGTATTAAAAATATTTATCTGTGATGAGAGATGGACTGTTG
The DNA here is from genome assembly GCF_937001465.1 of Orcinus orca. Classification (NCBI taxonomy): domain Eukaryota; kingdom Metazoa; phylum Chordata; class Mammalia; order Artiodactyla; family Delphinidae; genus Orcinus; species Orcinus orca. Next base: position 120,437,225 of record NC_064559.1, read on the forward strand.
AATTGCAGAATGTTTCTTCCTGGCAGCAAAACAACAATGAAAATAATCTCATTTTAAGAAAATACTCTGTGTGGTGATGGATGGTAACCAGACTTATTGTGGTGATCATTTTGCAATATATACAAATATCAAATCATTATGTTGTACACCTGAACCTAATATTACATGCTAATTATATTTCAATTAAAAAATTTATCCATACATGCAGTTATGAACATAATAGATACTACTGGTGTATTTCTAGAGTTGTAGTCAGCTTTATAACTGAAGTATCCATTTGCAGTAAAGTACGTGAAATGAAATGTATAGTAAGTGTTAAAACTCTGCTAAATTATTATAATTGTTATTTTTCTTTGATACCATGGAATGAAATTAATTGTGCTAAATACCATTTTTGAGAATGTTTAAAACTTTACTCCAAAGGTAAATTAGATTTGCTGTGATTCAGCACTAAAGATGTTTTCTGTGACACTCTAATAAGCCAGGTTATAATTTAAATTTAATCAGACAAACTATTATCACAAAAGAATTTGCAATAATAAATAATTCAGTATAAAAATGTTCAAAGAGTGAATGCAAAACATTATTAATAGATGAATGGTTAAAATAATTTTTTATGTTGGTTATCAAAAAAGTTTACCAAGTCACTGTTTAATTAGTTTGGGTGATTTTGACAATAGAAAAATTCCTTTTTATTTTGGTATTGATGAATTATTCTAATCAGTTAAAAAACAAGCTAATTCTGAGCAACAATTAGTTGTTTTCTTCTTCATTTTTAAACTTTCCCCCATCTTTTCTTTAAGAACAGAGTCTATTAAATAAAAACATATTCATATTTGAGATTTTAAAATGAATTTACCAAAATTGTAGATGGCAGAAGCAGAGAAAAGTGAGAGAATGAGGCGATCGCATATATGTGTATTACCCATTTTCCATCTCTAGGCCGAGGACAACATGAGCAAAGAGTTCTCACTCTGAATCACTTCATGGTTATTCTGGAAAGAGACTATGTAGCAAAGCCTAGGTGCCAATACTAAAATCACTCCTACCCCACTCTTCTGTGGCAGAGAAAGAGAGGCTAGCTGACAGGGCCCACGTAGGAGGGAAATATTGCCTCCCCAGCAGAAGATGGTGGGGACTACCCACCCTGGGGATGACTGAAAACAAGTCTACAGATCTGTGAAAGCTGAAGGGAGTCTGAGTTAGTACATAAATTCTCAAGAGCTACTGTGACAAAGTACCATAAATGTGGAGGGTTAAAACAACAGAAATTTATTCTGTCAGTTCTGGAGGCTAGAAATCTGAAATCAAGGTGTTGGCAGGGTTGGTTCCTTCTCTGGTCTCAAAGGAAAATCTGTTTCATGCCTCTCTCCTAGGCTCTGATGGTTGCCAGACAACTTTGGCATTCCTTGGTGTTATGTGCAGGTCTCAGCCTATCAATAACCAATGGAGTGGCTGGACTCGCCCTTGTGCTTCTTATTGTGATTGGAAAACACCATCAGGAAGCTGATAAAAAAAAGTTTGTTACTCACAGAATCTGGAAATTATATGACACACCCAGGGCCACACAGCCAGGTCACAAAGAGAGGTGGGGGGAGTGGGGGAGAAAGAGAAAAAGGAAGAGAAAGAGAAAGATGAATATTAAGTTTAAAATTACTTTGGTTTGGTGATAATCATCAATCATTCTTTGTTACTGTCCATAGTCACTATTCTGGAGGGCTTAGCACAGTAGACAATAAGATTATTTCTAGAAGATTTTTCTTACACAAGGATGGCTAGTAATAATTTAACTATACACAGACCTGACAGAGAACCACAAAATTAATTTTACTATAACCAAACTAACTGTATCTCCAATGTAATAAGCTTTTAGCAAAATCCCCAAATTTCTGCAGTCCCTTCTATATGACCCAATAGGAGGGGATGTGTGATGCAAAGGAAATCAGAGAAGAAAAATCAAGCCACATTAACCAACTGCAGCTAAAATACCTTACTTTTGAAAATTTTATTAAAATATAAATGTTCATATGAGTATAATCTTAAAGCACATTTGAAGGCTTTGGATGTGGTTCATGTAGGTTCCAGGGGCCCTGGACATAAATTTCAACATAAACATAAATTTCAACAGCTCCATGATAAATCTGCTTCTGTTAAAAGCTTCTTTCTCAAAACATTATATATGACATGAGGTAAACTCTAGCATACTTTTAGACTCCAGGAAAGAAGAATTTTCTGACAGTTGAGAAATTTCAAATGGGACTGTTTGGATTCAGATCTGACCAAGCTTTAAATGAAATGGAAAATTTAATACACTTTCTACTCCAGGGAAGGGATTCAGAGATCAGCTAATATAGCATCTCCTCTACAAAACAAAACAAAAACCAAACAGTTAATTATCAAATAAATAAATGAATATCTTAATCGAAGAAAAGATATGTTAATCTTACATAATGCAAGGGAACAAACGTCAAAAAAACTATATAAAATATAATACAAATGTACAGCAACCAATGCCCAAAAGAACACAAAGGTAGTTAGCATCAAGAATAATTATGGGATGATAAATTTGAGTAAGAAATTGGAATATATTTCAGATTGATTAAAAATAGGGAGAAGGGATTTCCCTGGTGGTCCAGTGGTTAAGACTCCACACTCCAAATGCAGGGGGCATGGGTTCGATCCTTGGTAGGGGAAGTAAGATGTTGTATGGTGCAGCCAGAAAAAATAAAATAAAATAAAAAATCTCGCTCAGAAATGTTTATAAAAAATAGGGAGAAGTGTTCTTTATATCAATAAGAATATAGAAAGTCCAGCTGATAATATGAAAGGGAAAAAGGGAACACATAAGGAAATTACAGTCAAAATATAAAACATAGTATATGAGAGAATTTAAATGATTGGTAGACATCAGCTTCTCTGCTGATGGGTGAGGCTGAGTTCCCTCCCTGGGAAGGGTTGGTTGCTTGGCCTGAGGTGACCCAGCACTGAAGCCTACCCGGCTCTTTGTTGGGGCTAATGGCAGAGGCTGGGAGGGCTTATGCCAAGGAGTACTTCCCAGAACTTCTGCTGCCAGTGTCCTTGTCCCCTCAGTGAGCCACAGCCACACTCTGCCTCTGCAGGAGACCCTCCAACACTAGCAGGTAGGTCTGGTTCAGTCTCCCCTAGGGTCACTGCTCCTTCCCCTGGGTCCTGATGTGCACACTACTTTATGTGTATCCTCCAAGAGTGGAGTCTCTGTTTCTCCCCAGTCCTGCCAAAGTCCTGCAATCAAATCCCGCTAGCCTTCAAAGTCTGATTCTCTAGGAATTCTTCCTCCCATTGCTGGACCCCAGGGTTGGGAAGCCTGATGTGGGGCTCAGAACCTTCTCTCCAGTGGGTGGACTTCTGTGGTATAAGTGTTCCCCAGTTTGTGAGTCGCCCACCCAGCGGTTATGGGATTTGATTTTATTGTGATTGCGCCCCTCCTATCATCTCATTGGGGCTTCTCCTTTGTCTCTGGATGTAGGGTATCTTTTTTGGTGAGTTCCAGTGTCTTCCTGTTGATTATTGTTCAGCAGTTAGTTGTGATTCCAGTGCTCTTGCAAGAGGGAGTGAGTGCACGTCCTACTCCGCCACCGTCAGGACTTTATTCTTGTATGTTTACAGATTTCAATTTAAATATTCCTGTTGCACTGGAACACCACTGTATCATTAAGAAACGTTCCAGTTTTTGTCTAACAATGCCTACCACTAAATCTAATATATATAACTACTACTATATACAACAACTACTATAACAACAACAGCTTTCTTTTGGTTACCACTTACATGATTTATCTTTTTCTATATTTCTACATTCAGACTTTCTGTTACCTTACTTTATAGTTAAGTTTCTTGAGAACAGCATATATTGGGTTTTGTATACATGTCTCTTTTCTAACAATCTTAGTTTTTTAGTTACGTTTTTAAATTATATATATATATTAAATATAATTACTGACGTATGTGGGTTGACAAGTCCCATATCATTATTTCTATTTCATAAGTTTTACCTTTTTCAATATCACTCTCTCTCCTTTTTAATCTTCCTTTAAAGTGATTGAATAATTTACTATTTGTATATATTTTTTCAACTTACTATGAATATATTCTTTTACATACTTTTGGGTATTTACTCTAGAAATTATAATTACAAAATTTCTCACACCTAAGCATACCCTAATAAATTTTTAAAAAACAAAGGAAAAACTATCTTATAAGAATCCATGGTAGAGGGGTTGGGTGGGGAACACATGCTAAGGAGCAAAAAGATGACAATGAATTGTTGGTAAAAACGAAATAAGCCAGAAAAAAATAAGACATCTTTAAAGCACTGAAATAAAATTTTAAATATCAATCAAGAGTTCTATATCCAGTTGAAATATTCTTTTAAAACTGAAGGCAAAATAAATGCATTGCTGGGAAAACATATACTAAGGCAAACTGACAGCAATAGTCACACACACACACACACACACACACACGCACACACACACATACACACACGCATGAACACATTAAAGGGAAACTAGGAAGAAAAAGTTCCAAAAGAAAGCAGGGAAGTTTTTTGGATTGGTTCAAGATGATGGAGTAGAAGGACATGCTCTCACTCTCTCTTTCAAGAACACCAGAATCACAACTAACTGCTGAACAATAATCAACAGGAAGACACTGGAACTCACCGAAAAAGATACCCCACATCCAAAGACAAAGGAGAAGCCCCAATGAGATGGTAGGAGGGGCACAATCACAGTAATATCAAATCCCATAACCACTGGGTGGGCGACTCACAAACTGGAGAACACTTATACAACAGAAGTCCACCCATTGGAGGGAAGGTTCTAAGCCCCACATAAGGCTTCCCATTCTGGGGATCCAGCAACGGGAGGAGGAATTCCTAGAGAATCAGACTTTGAAGTCTTGTGGAATTTGATTGCAGGATTTTGACAAAACTGGGGGAAACAGAGACTCCATTCTTGGAGGGCACACACAAAGTAGTGTGCTCATCGGGACACAGGGGAAGGAGCAGTGACCCCATAGAAGACTGAACCAGACCTACCTGCTAGTGTTGGAGGGTCTCCTGCAGAGGCAGGGGTAGCTGTGTCTCACCATGAGGACAAGGAAACTGGCAGCAGAAGTTTTGGGAAGTACTCCTTGGTGTGAGCCCTCCCAGAGTCCGCCATTAACCCCATCAAAGAGCCTGTGTGGGCTCCAGTGTTTGGTTGCCTCAGGCCAAAAAACCAACAGGGAGGGAACCCAGCTGCACCCATCAGCACTCAAGCAGATTAAAGTTTTACTGAGCTCTGCCCACCTGAGCAACAGCCAGCTCTACCCACCACCAGCCACTTCCATCAGGAAACTTGCACAAGCCTCCTATATAGCCTCATCTACCAGAAGGCAGACAGCAGAAGCAAGAAGAACTACCATCCTGCAGCCTGTGGAACAAAAACCACATTCACAGAAAGATAGAAAAGATGAAAAGGCAGAGGGCTATGTACCAGATGAAGGAACAAGATAAAGCCCCAGACAAATGACTAAATGAAGTGGAGACAGGCAACCTTCCAGAAAAAGAATTCAGAATAATGATGGTGAAAAGGATCCCAGACCTCAGAAAAAGAATGGAGGCAAAGATGGAGAAGATGCAAGAAATGTTTAACAAAGACCCAGAAGAATTCAAGAACAAACAAACAGAGATGAACAACACAATAACTGAAATAAAAAATACACTAGAAGGAATCAATAGCAGAATAACTGAGGCAGAAGAACGGATAAGTGAAGTGAAGTCTGGAAGACAGAATGGTAGAATTCACTGCTACAGAACAGAATAAACAAAAAAGAATGAAAAGAAATGAAGACAGCCTCAGAGATCTCTGGGACAACATAAAACACAACAATATTTGCATTAGAGGGGTCCCAGAAGGAAAAGAGAGATAGAAAGGACCCGAGAAAAGATTTGAAGAGATTATAGTTGAAAACTTTCCTAACATGGGAAAGGAAATAGCCACCCAAGTCCAGGAAGTGCAGAGAGTCCCAGTCAGGATAAAGCCAAGGAGAAACATGCCGAGACACATAGTAATCAAATTGGCAAAAACTAAAGACAAAGAAAAACTACTGAAAGCAGCAAGGGAAAAACGACAAATAACATACAAGGGAACTCCCATAAGGTTAACAGCTGATTTCTCAGCAGAAACTCTATAAGCCAGAAGTGAGTGGCATGATATAATTAAAGTGATGAAAGGGAAGAAAGTACAACCAAGATTACTCTACCCAGCAAGGATCTCATTCAGAAACGATGGAGAAGTCAAAAGCTTTACAGAAAAGCAAAGCTAAGAGAATTACGCAGCACCAAACCAGCTCTACAAGAAATGCTAAAGGAACTTCTCTAAGTGGGAAACACAAGAGAAGAAAAGGACCCACAAAAACAAACCCAAAACAATTAAGAAAATGGTAATAGGAACATACACATCAATAATTACCTTAGGGCTTCCCTGGTGGCGCAGTGGTTGAGAGTCCACCTGCTGATGCATGGGACATGGGTTCGTGCCCCAGTCCGGGAAGATCCCACATGCCACGGAGTGGCTAGGCCCATAAACCATGGCTGTTGAGCCTGCGCGTCTAGAGCCTGTGCTCTGCAACAGGAGAGGCCACAACACTGAGAGGCCCGCGTACTGCAAATAAAAATAATAATAATTACCTTAAATGTGAATGGGTTAAATGCTCCAACCAAAAGACACAGGCTTACTGAATGGATACAAAAACAAGACCCATATATATGCTGTCTACATGAGACCCACTTCAGACCTAGGGACACATACAGACTGAAAGTTAGGGGATGGAAAAAGATATTCCATGAATATGGAAATCAAAAGAAAGCTAGAGTAGCTATACTCATATCAGATAAAATAGACTTTAAAATAAAGAATGTTACAAGAGACAAGGAAGGACACTACATAACGATCAAGGAATCAACCCAAGAAGAAGATATAACAACTATAAATATATATGTACCCAACACAGGAGCACCTCAATACATAAGGCAACTGCTAACAGCCATAAAAGAGGAAATCGACAGTAACACAATAAGAGTGGGGGACTTTAACACCTCACTTACACCAATGGACAGATCATACAAACAGGAAATTAATAAAGAAACACCGTTTTAAATGACACAATAGACCAGATAGATTTAATTGATATTTATAGGACATTCCATCCAAAAACAGCAGATTACACTTTCTTCTCAAGTGCATACGGAACATTCTCCAGAATAGATCACATCTTGGGTCACAAATCAAGCCTCAGTAAATTTAAGAAAATTGAAATCTTATCAAGCATCTTTTCTGACCACAACGGTATGAGATTAGAAATCAATTACACAGAAAAAAAACATATAAACACAAACACATGGATGTAAACAAGACATTACTAAATAACCAAGAGATCACTGAAGAAATCAAACAGGAAATCAAAAAATACCTAGAGACAAATGACAATGAAAACACAACAATCCAAAACCTATGGGATTCAGCAAAAGCAGTTCTAAGAGGGAAGTTTATAGCTATACAAGCCTACCTCAAGAAACAAGAAATATCTCAAATAAACAATCTAACCTTACATCTAAAGGAACTAGAGTAAGAAGAACAAACAAAACCCAAAGTTAGCAGAAGGAAAGAAATCATAAAGATCAGAGCAGAAATAAATGAAATAGAGACAAAGAAAACAATAGAAAAGATCAATAAAACTAAAAGCTGGTTCTTTGAGAAGATAAACAAAATTGATAAACCATTAGCCAGACTCAGCAAGAAAAAGAGGGAGAGGACTCAAATCAATAAAATTAGAAATGAAGTTACAACAGACATCGCAGAAATACAAAGCATCCTAAGAGACTACTACAAGCAACTCTATGCCAATAAAATGGACAACCTGGAAGAAATGGACAAATTCTTAGAAAAGCACAACCCTCTGAGACTGTACCAGGAAGAAACAGAAAACAGGAACAGACCAATAGCAATTAATAAAATTGAAACTGTGATTAAAAATCTTCCAACAAACAAAAGTTCAGGACCAGAAGCCTTCACAGGTGAATTCTATCAAACATTTAGAGGAGAGCTAACACCCATCCTTCTCAAACTCTTCCAAAAAATTGCAGAGGAAGGAACACTCCCAAACTCACTTTATTAGGCCACCATCACCCTGATATGAAAACCACACAAAGGTACTACAAAAAAAAGAAAATTACAGACCAATATCACTGATGAATATAGATGCAAAAATCCTCAACAAAATACTAACAAACAGAATCCAACAACACATTAAAAGGATCATACAACATGATCAAGTGGGATTTATCCCAGGGATGCAAGGATTCTTCAGTATATGCAAATCAATCAATGTGATACACCATATTAACAAATTGAAGAGTAAAAACCATATAATCATCTCGAATAGATGCAGAAAAAGCTTTTGACAAAATTCAACACACATTTATGATAACAACTCTCCAGAAAGTAGGCATAGAGGGAAACTGCCTCAACATAATAAAGGCCATATACCACAAACCCACAGCCAATATCATTCTCAATGGTGAAAAACTGAAAGCATTTCCTCTAAGATCAGGAACAAGACAAGGATGTCCACTCTCGCCACTATTTTTTTGTTTTTTTTGTGGTACACGGGCCTCTCACTGTTGTGGCCTCTCCTGTTGCGGAGCACAGGCTCTGGACGCACAGGCTCAGTGGCCACGGCTCACGGGTCCAGCTGCTCCACGGCATGTGGGATCTTCCCGGACCGGGGCACGAACCCGTGTCCCCTGCAACGGCAGGCAGACTCTCAACCACTGCGCCACCAGGGAAGCCCTCACCACTGTTATTAAACATAGTTTTGGAAGTCCTAGCCATGGCAATCAGAGAAGAAAAAGAAATAAAAGGAATACAAATTGGAAAAGAATAGTAAAACTGTCACTGTTTGAAGATGACATGATACTATACATAGAGAATCCTAAAGATGCCACCAGAAAACTACTAGAGCTAATTAATGAATTTGGTAAAGTTGCAGGATACAAAATTAATGCACAGAAATCTCTCTCATTCCTATACACTAATGATGAAAAATCTGAAAGAGAAATTAAGGAAACACTTCCATTTACCATTGCAACAAAAATAAAATACCTAGGAATAAAGCTACCTAGGGAGACAAAAGACCTGTATGCAGAAAACTGTAAAACCCTGTTGAAAGAAATTAAAGATGATACCAACAGATGAAGAGATATACCATGTTCTTGGATTGGAAGAATCAATATTGTGAAAATGACTATACTACCCAAAGCAATCTACAGATTCAATGCAATCCCTATCAAATTACTAACGGCATTTTTTACAGAGCTAAAACAAAAAAATCTTAAAATTTGTATGGAGACACAAAAACCCCAAATAGTCAAAGCAGTGTTGAGGGGAAAAAACAGAGCTGGAGGAATCAGACGCCCTGACTGATTCCAAAGCTACAGTAATCAAGACAATATGGTACTGGCAGAAAAACAGAAATATATATCAGTGGAACAGGATAGAAAGCCTAGAGATAAACCCACGCACATATGGTCAACTAATGTGTGACAAAGGAGGCAAGGATATACAGTGGAGGAAAGACAGTCTCTTCAATAAATGGTTCTGGGAAAACTGGACAGCTACATGTAAAAGAATGAAATTAGAACACTCCCTAATACCGTACACAAAAATAAACTCAAAATGGAGTAGAGACCTAAATGTAAGAATGGACATTATAAAACTCTCAGAGGAAAACATAGGAAGAACACTCTTTGACATAAATCACAGCAAGATCTCTTTAGAACCATCTCCTAGAGTAATGGAAATAAAAACAAAAATAAACAAATGGGAACTAATGAAACTTAAAAGCTCTTGCAAAGCAAAGGAAACTACAAACAAGATTAAAAGACAACCCTCAGAATGGGAGAAAATGTTTTCAAATGAATTAACAGACAAAGGATTAATCTCCAAAATATATAAACTGCTCATGCAGCTCAATATTAAAAAAACAAACAACTCAATTCAAAAATGGGCAGAAGACCTAAATAGAAATTTCTCCAAAGAGGACATACAGATGGCCAAGAAAGTACATGTAAAGCTGCTCAACATCACTAATCATTAGAGAAATGCAAATCAAAACCACAATGAGGTATCACCTCACACCAGTTAGAATGGGCATCATCAGAAAATCTACAAACAACAAATGCTGGAGAGGGTGTGGAGAAAAGGGAACCCTCCTGCACTGTTGGTGGGAATGTAAATTGATACAGCCACTATGGAGAATGGTATGGAGGTTCCTTAAAAAACTAAAAATAGAATTACCATATGACCCAGCAATCCCACTACTGGGCATATACCCAGAGAAAACCAGAATTCATAAAGACACATGCACCCCAATGTTCATTGCAGCACTATTTACAATAGACAGGTCATAGAAGCAACCTAAATGCCCATTGACAGACAAACGGATAAAGAAGTTGTGGTACATATATACAATGGAATATTACTCAGCCATAAAAAGGACCAAAATTGGTTTATTTGTAGAGACGTGGATGAATCTAGAGACTGTCATACAGAGCGAAGTAAGTCAGAAAGAGAAAATCATATATCGCATATTAATGCATATATGTGGAACCTAGAAAAATGGTACAGATGAATGGGTTTGCAGGGAAGTAATTGAGACACAGATGTAGAGAGCAAACATATGGACATCACGAGGGAAAGCAGCGGTGGGTGGGGGTGGGGGTGTGATGAATTGGGAGACTGGGTTTGATACGTATACACTGATGTGTGTAAAATGGATGATTAATATGAACCTGCTGTATAAAAAAAATAAAATAAAATAAAAAGATAGCAGGGAAATGTGAAAAGTAATTAGGAGCATTACAAAAAGTAAATATATTTGAGTAACTGTTAACTAGACAAGAAAAATGTCATAAAATTTAAAATATATGTAGGTTAAAAATGCATGAAAAAAATGTAAAATCTGAAAATACATTAATTCAATAAAGTCTACTAAGGCTGAAGCTTGTTTTGGATGTGGCAATGGTCATAATTTAAATTAGAATAAAGTAACTCAAGGATGTGTGTTGTACTTTCTAGGACACCTACATACACACACACACACACACACACACACACACACACACACACACTGAAAGCTAAGAGAAGGTAAAATGAAAAAAGAAAAGTATTTGTTTAATCCATATGAAGACAACAAAGAACATATAGAGGGAAATAATAAGATTGTTGCTTAAAAGGAGAAATAACAGTATTTATATTAAGTTAAAACATATTAAATGCTAAAATTAAATGTCCAAAATTGTAAGATTGGTTAGTAAAACTAACTACATTTTATTTATGATAGACATATATTGCATACGTGGTCACAGTGAGGTTGCCAATAAAAGGAAGAAATTAGTTCTACTATGTAAATACGAACAAAAGGAAGCAAGTTAGCTATTCTTATATCAATCAAGGTAAGAATTTGAGTCTGTATGGCAAAGGAGTTTGTCAAGTCTCCAGGCCTAAGTGGTCTCATTGATAATTTCTCCCAAATACTGAAGGAAGAAATAACACTAATTTTATAGAAATTCTATGGGAAAATAGAAAATGTGAGAAAACTTCTTAGCTCATTCTATGAGACCATTATCACATCGGCAACAAAATTTTATAAGGACATTACAAGAAACAAATACAAGCCAATCTTTATCTTAAATCTAGAGGTCAAAATACTAAGTGAATTTTTATAAATCAAATCTCATAATATAAAGGAATAATATTGTACCTTAACCAAATGGGTTTACTTTCAGGATCACATGATTACTTTAACATTAGAACATAAAGCAATATATTTCACAATATTTATAGTTTTAAGGATGGAAACCATCTCAGTAGTTGCAAAAAAAGCATTTGACAAAAATGTAAAAAGAAAAAAAGACAAAAACAACAGTTTTTTTTTCTAGTTTTTTAAGAAACTAGAAACAGCAGGGAATATCCTTATCCTGATAGAGAGAAACTGCAAAACAAACAAAAAATAAACAGAAATAAAACCTTACAGAAATTTGCATGTTGCTTACTTGCATGTGTTTCCTTTGTGAAAATTTCACACATTTAGCTGTTGATTAATTACATCGTAAAAAATAAGGGGTGATTTTAGAAAACATAGGTGACCATACTTTCTATTCCTTCTTTAAGAATTTTGTATACCAGAGGGCACCTAAAGATAGGCTATTCCATAAATACCACTGAGGTCCTAGGCAGCCTAGGACATGGTGCCAATGTGACACCATATTTTATAAACACCAATGGCCTATGGTACCATTGTGACACCATATTTTATAAACAACCATAAATAATACTTCCAGCAGCATATCAGAGAAAATTATCCTGCACCATCGGCCCCATTGTTTTGATTTAGTGGGGTCTTAGAAGCAAAAGCAATACTTGTCATACCTAACTGCAGGACTCTAATATGTTTGATATTTTTCTCAGAGTTCATTATGTTTGGCTTTGTTTCTATTATTTTAATGCTTGTTTTGAATGTCTAACGTGGGCACATAAAGCCTTTTCATGAATGAAAAATACATAAGAAAGGTGTGGAAGGTGCTAACTAGTGTTTATAATCTCATCTTTTTTTTGGAGAGGAGGGTGGAGTCTGGGAAGACATAAGAGCTTCATATACATTGTATCTATGATTTAATATCTCTAAATAATTTTACATTTTAAATATCCAGTTGCACGCTCCAATTTTCTTATACAAAGGACAATTTTCTATCCCAATCTTATGTTCATTATTTATATTTGTTCAATTCTTTCTTCTCATCTCTAGTGTGTCATATAACTTAAAGCAACTCAAATTTCTAATGTCCCTATCTATTTATATTGGTCAAGTTCATTATGTATGTTGATATGATAGGGGAATAAAAAAGAATTTATTTTTTTTAAAGGAACTAATTTTTTTATATTAATTAATTTATTTTTGGCTGCATTGGGGTTTTGTTACTGCACGCAGGCTTTCTCTAATTGCAGTGAGTGGGGCCTACTCTTCATTGTGTTGCATGGGCTTCTCATTGCAGTGGTTTCGCTTGTTGCGGATGTGGGCTCTAGGCAGACTTCAGTAGTTGTGGCATGCAGGCTCAGTAGTTGTGGCTCGCGGGCTCTAGAGCACAGGCTCAGTAGTTGTGGCGCACAGGCTTAGTTGCTCTGCAGCATGTGGGATCTTCTGGGATCAGGGCTTGAACCCATGTACCCTGCACTGGCAGGTGGATTCTTAACCACTGCACCACCAGGGAAGTCCCTTAAAAAGAATTTAAAAACCAAATGATAGAAGTAAAATAAAGTTCCATATAGAATTTAAACATATATTTCCCCGTCACACTACACTTTAGTTATTATCGATCTAAAGTCCCTAAGCATAAACCATGTCATACTGCAGCATATAGTTCAGTGCAATATTCCTGAGCTTATTCTTAGAATCTAAGTGGTAGAAGGCTAAAAAACAAAGATTTTTCTGGGGAGAATAAGTTTTTATTATTTATAATTAAAGTGTCTCCTTTGTTCCATCTTATAAAATAAAACAGTGTCATATTTAAGTTTTTTATGTAGCTCATAGGTGAATTATATAATTAAATTTTAATATGCCAAAATAACTAGTAACTTGTATTTTTAAAGAGTGCAGTAATGTGTGCAAGTGCCAGTATGAATCTACATATTCCTAAAATATTTTTCAGATAGAAATCTTAATATCTCTCTGTTAACTTTACTACTAAAACTAAAGCTATTGTCTTTCCTGGTGATCTTTTCTTTCTACTTTGCTTCCTTTCTTCCTCTCTCCCTCCCTTCCTCCTTTCCTGCCCTCTTTTATTTATGATAAGGGCTCTTGTCTGGATAGCTAATATGATCCGTTAAATGAAGAACATGCTTGCAAATTTAGGATAGAAAATCTCTGTTCATCAATCTATGTTGTACACAATTGAATACATACTATGTGTTAGGCCTTGAAATGAGTACAAAGAAAAATCAGACTTACTCTGTCTCAGGAAACTTATGCTCCATAAGGGTTGTGCTAATCTGCAAGTTCACTGGTAGGTGATATAGTCAATGGGCTATAAAACAGGGTAAAGGCTGTTCAAAGATTTCTGCTGAAGAGGACATCAGGAAAGTTTCATAAAGAAAGTCATACTGGAACTGAGTAATTGGCAAGGTAAAGAAAATGATAACAGTTTTGACAGTATAACTTTAAGGACAGTGTAATAATATTGCATATAAAACCATTAAGGAATATCTCTAAGTGTACAAATGGGTAATTGGTCACCATGGATAAAAGGTGGATAAAAGGTGGATAAAAGGTCACCACAAGGTACTGGATTTGTTGAAAATAGACTTATTTAGGTTTGTAAAAGCTGAATATTTTATGATTTCACAGGTACATACATATGTCAAAACTACCTTTTAAATATCAAATTCTACCTTTTAAATATTTGTAGTTAATTTTATGTCAACTATACCTCAATGAAACTTAGTTTTTTAAAAAGCATATAATATGCCTCCAATTCATATTTTCAATATTTAAAATATATGAGTTTACGAAGTGAGAGAGTAGCATGGACATATATACACTACCAAATGTAAAACAGATAGCTAGCGGGAAGCAGCCACATAGCACAGGGAGATCAGCTCGGTGCTTTGTGACCACCTAGAGCGGTGGGATAGGAAGGGTGGGAGGGAGATACAAGAGGGAGGAGATATGGGGATATATGTATATGTGTAGCTGACTCACTTTGTTATAAAGCAGAAACTAACACACCATTGTAAAGCAATTATACTCCAATAAAAATGTTAAAAAAATAACAAAATAAAAAATAAAATAAAATATATGAGTTTAATGTGGGCTTATTCTGTTGCATTCCACAGTGACACAAAAGCAAAACTCCAACTTCTTGATAAATGAAAAAATTGACAATTTCTTAGTCTCAGGTACTGTGTTTCAGTTTATTAAACTGATGGATCTAATACAACAATACAGAATATTTTCAACTGTCAGTATTTAAAAATAAATGGTTTATTCCTTACCGCCTTTTCATTTTGCATTTTCTGTATACATTTCAAGTGTAGTATTCCATAACATAAGATTTTCCCACGGGAATTTTCCTTAACTTGCAGTGTTACTACATCAATGACTCTTCGTACAGATGATTTCTATGTTATGTACATTATGATTTCTCTGTAAACAAAATTGAAACATTTATATATAGGATGAATCTGAAGATCTTCAAGCCTCTATTTTATTGATGCTTTCCTTTTGGTAGTGATTATATTCTAGGAGCTAGAAGGAAAAGATACTGAGAAATGCTTATTCTAGGCAAGTTATAAATTGAGATCTATCTACTCTCTTTGATCAAGAAGGTTTTCTTACCTCACTAACTTCATTTCTGTAGCAATCTTCCCTCCCTTCCCAGAACCCAAATTCTCCTGAATTAACCTGTTCTTCCAGTAGTCAATATTCTTTTGCCCTTTACTCTGTACTTCACAGAGCTGTTGTGAAGGGAAATTGATTTCCCTTATGATGATAATAATTAGGTATATAGCACCATTATAAGCATCATTTTTGTTTTTTAACTTAGTTAATCCTCAAAAGCATCATGTGTGGTAGTTACTTTAATAAGCCTCATTTTAAGGAAACTAAAGCATCCAGAGAACTTAGGTAAGTTTCCCAAGGTCACAAGGACATAAAATGCAGAACTGAGATTCACAGTCTAGTCTTACACTTGATCATGTGCTATAGTATCTTTCAAAAAATCAGAAAACATAATCAATATATTAGTTAACTAATACAGTTTGTTACACATAACATAATGCTTTAAAACCCAGATAAATATAATTTTTTCAGTTTAATTAATAATGCTATTAATTAGAATTTTTAAATACTGTGGCAACAATGATGGATAAAATTGTTTCATTATGCCCTCTATACCTTTGGTTTGGGGACATGCTTCTATGGACCACAAAAATGTAAAGCAGCCTACTAAACCTGCAATTGGCTTCCCAAAACTCTGATATACTGCTTCCATTTTTCTTATTAAAAACACATATGGACAGAAAATTATTCATAGACTATATTATACATTTTAATCAAACAGGAAGTAGATATTGTGATTATAATTACCACTATTATTGCCAGGAATACTACATCACCACCATCCCCTCATTACATTACTCCATCTCTAATTCCAACTTTTGCTGAATTTCTCTTTAATTCAAGTCATCACGAAATGCTCTTTACATTCAATGTGTCCAATAATTACAGCAATAGATGAATGGATAAAGAAAATGTAGTATACACATACAACAGAATTTATTCAGTCTTAAAAAAGAAGAAAATCCTGTTATTTGTAACAACATGAATGAATCTGGAGAATATTATGCTAATTGAGATAAGCCAGATACAGAAGGACTAAAACTACATGATACCACTTCTATGAGGAATCTAAAATAGAAACAGAGTAGAATGGCGATTGCCAGGGACTAGGGGAAGTGGGAAATGGTCGGTTTAATCAACGGGTACAAAGTTTCAATTATGCAAGATAAAGAAGTCCTAGAGACTAGTGTAAAGCCTAGTGCCTATAGTTAACTGTACAGTATTATATGCTTAAAAATTTGCTAAAATGGTAGATCTTATGTTAAGTGTTCCTATCATAAAATAGTAATAATAATAATTATTATTATTACAAATAAAGAGGGTGGGAGGAAACTTTTGGAAATGATGAATATGTTTATTGCACAGATTGTGGTGACATGTTCACAGAATATAAACAAGAAAAAGTATCCTGGTTACGGACTTAGGAATTTACCATTTATTATATATTGTCACAGTGTGGAAACATATAGAAGTACTTATATGAAGAAACTGGAAACTAAATTTTTAATAATTTGAATAAAAATTTGAACACATTTATCAGTAAACCAGAAGTAAGTGGTGCATTAGTCATTTTCTTATATTTTAGATCCCAACTATTTATACTAAGACAAATCAACACTTTGATTTCACTTAAACAGTATTTTAAACTGCTCTTCCCCTAACAGTTAAGACTAGTTACACAACATTAGAAAAAAAGAGACAACTAGAAAACAAGGTTTTACTTTTTTAAAAAGAAACGACAACCTGTGGTAGAGAAGTGTGACATTTCTACAGTAGCAAACTTTATTAGGTGGCTTATATACTTCTCTAGTAAGATAGATAAGGTGTGGCTCTTTGCATACTGCTGAACTGGCATTCTTGGGGGGCAGCTTTTCTGCCACTGATGATCAAAGTGTCTAATAAAATCACTTTTAGCTAACTGTTGTTAGGCCATAACATCAGGTTCTTTCAGGAAAAAGAAAGAGGAGGACGATAACAAAGAAAAGGAGAAGGAAAGGGAGGAGGAGAAAGCAGTTGTTAGAGGAAAAGAGGAAAAAAGAGGAAGAAGAAGATGGAGAAAGCAAATGACAATACTAAGTGTTCACTATTACAGTGGCAAAGTGTCTCATGCACAAGTACCAATGTAACACTGGGCAATGTGCTTTCAGAATGGAAATAAATGATACTCTCTCTGTAAAAATGTATTGATTTATAAAGTAAATTTTAACCTTAGTTACTGGAACATCTAATATATATCTAATATATTTTGTTTATATTAGATAATATGACTTAGATGATAATGAAATTTATGACATGGTCCTTCTCAAAGAGTTTACTGTAATGGGGGAGACAGAAACACATAAGATATAATAAACGTTATCACTGACTTTTCTCTATCATATGCAACAGCAAATCCTATCAGTGAAGTGCAACCCATCTGAAACCATCTTACGCTTCACCACTAACATCCGCATTTAAGCTTCATTAGCTCTTGCTGGACTGTTGTGACTCAGACTGACCTTCCTGTTTCCACACTTCTGTCTCCACCATCTCTCCACTACCCTGGAACTGGAACTGAATGACCCGTCACTGTTTTGGATCCTCCTCCCTATAAAAATCCAGTATTTACAATATCCTCTAAGCATTGATCTGAACTACTTCTCAGCTTCAGTCTTCCCTTTTCAAGCTGCTCCAGCAACAGAAAACTTTTGTTCCTTTAACAGCCCAGACACATCCTTACCTAACAGGCTTCACATTTACTTCCTATGCTTAAAATATTCTTAATGCAGCTACTACATGATGCTCTCTTTCACGTCACTTAGATCATCAAACTGCCCACTTACAGTTGAGGGAAACAGATCAAGTAACATACCAAATGACAGAAAATATATATAGGAAAATTTATAACTCAGGCTAGACTAAAACTACACTTTTCCACAGAAGTAAATATTCCACTATAACAAATTGCTTCATATTATGTTAATTGATATTTATTTCAAGATTACTTATAATCTGAATTTATATAGAACTATATGTGTATTTTATAAATAGTCTCATTTCCATGATTGTTGCATGTCAGATTAGTTTTGATTCTACAGATAGTAACATATAACAATTGGAAGGAATCATAGAGATTATTTAGACCAATTTATTCCAAGGTTTAAAATCCACTCTAAAGCAACTACTATAAATATCTTAGAGCTCATGAATACCAACAATGATGGAAAAATCACTCCAGTACTTCATGTATCTGACTCACAGAGGAAAAGATAAACTTTTCTAAGTGGAATATAATATCATCCAGAACCTCAGAATTATTTTATTAAACACTAACTAGTGTAAAAAAATTTAAACAGACTAAGAAAAAAAGAAAATATGACCAAGAATCAAGGGAAAAGACAGAAAGTAGATGAAGCTACACCAATGATTCATATATTAGAATTAGCAAAAAAGTACTTTAAAATAACTATGATTAATATGTTAATGAAAATAGTGAAAAAATAGAGAAATAGATTAAAAGTTAATGAAGTTTACCAAAGAATTAGAATCTATCAAAAAATAAATCAGTTGGCACTGGAAACAGAAAATGTGATATCTGAAATTATGACTAATGGGTAGTTATAAATGGACACATTACAACAAATCATCAGTTATGTAGGAGAAAGTCAACAAAAAATACACAAACTGAAGCACTGGGGAAAAGTGCAGAACAGAACAGAACACAGATACTTTGGACACTCTCCAAAGATTTATTATTATTATAATCAAAATCTTAGAAGGACAGAAGAGAAATAATGGGTCAAAAGCAATATTCAAAGGACGAATGGCTAAGAATTTTCTAAAAATGAAGAAAGATGCCCAGGTATACAAAATTTAATTATACTTTTAGCAGTATGGTATAAAAAAATAAAGTTTACCTAGGCATTTCTTAGTAAACCTGCTGCAAAGCAAAGAATAAAAAAGTAAATCATAAAAGTCAGCCAAAGAAGAAAGATACCTTCTCTTCAAACAACCATAAGAATGACAGCTGTCTTATGAACACTAATGATAGAAGTCAGAGGCAGCAGAATGACATCTTTATATTTCCAAAGGATAAATACTGCCAACCCAGAATTCACTAACAAGTGAATATACCCTTATCCTTCAAAACTAAAAGGTAACTAAAGATGTTTGCAGGCAAAGACTGAGGGAAGTTGTCAATAACAGGAACATAGTTAAGAGTCTAAATTAAAGCAAGTTCTTCAGGCAGAAAAAAAAAAAAGCTGATCTAAAATATGAACACAGAAACATACAATGGAATTAAAATGTATTAAAAAAGAGTAAATAGATGAATGAAGATAATTGTTTAATGTACAAAACAATAATAGAAATGTTTTGAGGGGTTTAAAGTGTAGGTAAAACAAAACACCATGACAACATTAAGACAAAAAGGAAATGACTTTTAAAGATTCTAGAGTGCTAGCAGTATAGGGAAAGTAGAAAAATAATAACTTTATTAGACTATAACTAGATATTTGTAAATATCAAATAATAAATGCTGGAGAGGGTGTGGAGAAAAGGGAATCCTCCTACACTGTTTGTGGAAATGTAAATTGGTACAGCCATTATGGAAAACAGTATGGAGGTTCTTTAAAAAACTAAAAATAGAATTGCCATATGATCCAGCAATCCCACTCCTGGGCATATATCGGACAAAACTCTAATTCAAAAAGATACATGCACCCCAATGTTCATAGCAGCACTATTTACAATAGCCAAGACATGGAAGCAACCTAAATGTTTATCAAGAGATGAATGGATTAAGAAGATGTGGTACATATATACAATGAAATACTACTCAGCCATATAAAAGAAAAAAACAATGCCAGTTGCAGCAACATGGATAGACTAAAGATTATCATACAGAGTGAAATAAGTCAGACAGAGAAAGACAAATACCATATGATATCACTTATCTGTGGAATCTAAAATACGACACAAATGAACTTATTTACAAAACAGAAATAGACTCAGCCATAGAAAACAAACTTATGGTTACCAAAGGGGAAAGGGGGTGGGGGAGGGATAAATTAGGAGTTTGGGATTAGCAGATACAATATACAAAATACTATAGCAGATACTATATATAAAATAGATAAACAACAAGGTCCTACTGTATAGCAAAGGGAACTATATTCAATATCCTGTAATAAGTCATAATGGGACAGAATACAAAAAAGAATATATATATATATATATATATATATATATATATACCTCTATGTATATGTCTGAATCACTTTGCTGTACACCAGAAACTAACACAACATTGTAAATCAACCATATGTCAATAAAAATAAATAAATAAAAAATTTAAAAAGACAGTTTATCCTGGATTATCTGGGTGGGCCAAGTATAATTGCAAAGTCCTTTAAAGTGAAAGAGGAAGGCAGAAGGGGAGGAAAGAGTCAAAGAGAAATTTGAGGATGCTACACTGCTGTCTTTGAAGAAGGAGCAAGGAGACAGGAAATGAAGGTGGCCTCCAAAATTTGGAAAAGGCAAGGAAACATTCTCCCCTAGAGCATTCAGGAGGATCATAGCCAGGTCTATACCTCAATTTTAGCCCAGAGAGACCCATTTTTAGACTTTGGATTTCTAGAACTGTAAGATGCTATATTAATGTTGTTTTAAGCCACAAAATGTGTGGCAATTGGTTATATAAGCAATAGGAACTAATGCACTAAGTTCATACTACAGAAAATTTGAAGTGAAAACTTCACTTAACTGGAATTACCCTAGGTACCTACATGTTTCCACTCAGTATATGAGGCATTTCTCTCTGGAGAAGAAAGTTCACAACTTAAAGCATTTTAGATAGTCCCTTATTTAAATATCCAAAATAGTCTGAATAATAGTGGTTTCTACAGTATGTGACCTATCAAAAAAGGCAGTCCACAGTACCTAATATTTAGAGATAGTTCTGTTGCTGGAGTTTGGGCTGTATGAGAAGAACCCTAAATCATGAAAAAAGATTCAAAATTGTAGAAATTGGAGTTGGTAACCAATTGACTAAAACAAGTGCTAATTATAAGTAGAATATGTCTAGCAATAGATGAAAATTAAAATAAATATTTCTATTTATAGGGTATAATATTCAGTGAATGTTTTATGCCCTGAATAGCAGAGCCCTCAAATATTTCAAGTACAAATTTGAACTCTGTTAAATATAATTAGAGTACAAACTTTGTGTACTTCAATTAATATATCTAAATGATTCATAAATGAATAACAATAGTCAAAATATTCTGATGTCCCTTAAACAGGTCCCTTAAAGGTTTTGTATACTAGAGAACTGGTCAAATTATAACAAGAAGGTGTAGAAAGTATTGGTAGGAAACACTCAGTTCCATTCCAGGGCCAGTAACTCTGGGAAGCACTGGCAGTGTCCAGGCAGACTCACAATGCTTGGGAAGTCAACATTTACCTATTGTTGCAGTCAACCTAAACAAGAAGCCAGTCATGTAAAAAGAACTGCAGTTGTAGATTCTGGAAAGACCACGTGAATAATATAGTTTGATCTTATGGCCTGGAAAAAAGTGAAAGAGAATGTTTCAAACTGAAATATCCTACTACAGAATGCATAATTTTATAGAGGAAGAAGAATTATTAATATGTAAAGGGGTCATAAAATATATCAGGAAGAAAATGTCTTATTTAGTTCTACACTACGATAATATTTACATTCCCAGTGGCATGTGAAGAAGTGCAATCTGCCTGAAAGTTACAGTGTCCAGATGTGACCTTCACAAATTTAATTTGTTTTATTCTTCAGAGGAACTGTCTTAAATTTTTAACTGCCCTACTTGTCAGCACCACCTGTCTGTACACGGTTAGCCCCCAGAAGGTTCATTTCACCCATCAACTTGAGAAACATAGAGTCTTTTTCACTGAAATAGGACATTTGTCCCCCCTAAGGGACAATGGTAGTCACATCTAACCACTTTATTTGAATAGTAGGAAAGGATTAACCAATTCTAACACTGGGCTGACTGTATCAGTTTAATTTAAACAAGTAAAGAAGTTTGAACAGAGATTTCACAGGAAAAATAAAATAGAGACCATTTATGTTTCTGCAGACTACAAAGCTAGGATGCTAGTTGACAGAAACACCTTATAAAATGAATGAAAATGGCAGACCTGAGAAGGAATATAGTGTTTAAGTTATAATTTATGTGGATCAGAAGTATAATCCTTGGACAGATAAGGTTAATTACTACTTGATTACAATGTAGGGTTTTGTTTGGTTGTTTTATCTGGATAAGACTGAAATGGAATGATCATATCTAGTGCTTTGAAATATCATTATTGTAGAACTTGAAGTAATTATTTTAAGACTTCTATTTTGTTGCTGAGCCAGACAGAAACAAACTCCCTTTTCCACTTACCTTTGAAAAATAACAAATCCAGTGTTTTAGTATGTCTTAAGTGGCAATGCCCCTGTCTTATTTTTCAGTTTTCACAACTCATCAGAAGAACTGAGGGGAATAATGCCATAGAGGGTGAGAATGAGGGGATTTTTTTCATATGACCTTTTTTGTTTTTAAATTTGAGGACAAAATGAACTCAAAATGTGTTCTCTTTCCAAGAAGTAATTTATATAAGCATTCAAAGGGGTAAGCAGTGAAATCATGTATTTTTCTATATGATATTATATTTGGCTCTATGAGATGAAAGAAGATGTATGCTTGATATATGTGCATATATATATATAATATAAATATGTATATATTTCTGTTAATTGCTATTGGAGGTTTGAGTATCAATGACCCAAATGGTAAACACAATATGACAATTAGATGTTATCAGCACCAACCACCTCAATATAAAATAAGAAGCAGATAAATTCAACCCCAGAGATGTACTAACCAGGTTGCAATCACGGAACTCAACTTTGCATGAAACCTTCTTCCTCTGCTCTTCCTAGGACTACGGAAAAAGTTAAAAGGAAGGATCATTACTGGTAGAGTGTTGAGAAATCAGTCTCATTATGTAATTATTAATCAATACAATATTTGGTAGAAAGTATAAACAGAGAGTTCAAATCTTAATAAGATGCTGAACAAACTACTTCTCTTGCAACCCTAGAGGAACTAAGAAAATTTTGAGAAATGTTCTGAATTGGTATGTGAAATGAGAGTAGAGGCTTTGTCCCAGGACATGAAGCAAGCTGTGGAGGGTAAGATAAGAAAGGAACTATTGGGGTTTGTCTTGCTTCTCTCCAACCATTTTTGTGGGAAAATGAGTTACATACAACATTAGCAGTAACTCAACTCTCCAGTGCCAGTGTATTCTAGGGTAAAATCACCCTGTGAGAGTGGAAAGCTGAGGAAATGGTGGGGCCAGCCAGATGAGGACATTTCATTCTCTTCCCTCTCCAAACCCTCAGGGCCCTGTGAATTACAATCTAAGGACTGTTTCTTCCTAGATTGTGTGTCCTTGGAGTACAAAAATCTAATCTGAGCAGATATTTTGGAGAATATGAAACGATAAATTATTCTGATGTTAGGAGGTCTCCATTCTAGGGTTCATATACAGTTCCCTATCTCATGAGTTCATCAAGCTAACCCAGCGAATAGTCTGACTTACTCAAATACTCAAAAATCTCATCAAGATAATCCATACTTTACTTTACTCTTCCTGTAACACTGCTGAGGACAACACATTATGTTTCTTAGAAGCTTAAGAGAAGAGATGTGAGGCATATCCTTGAGACCCTTAGCGGGATATGTTTCTAACAGAATAGTTCCCTGAGGAAGCACCTTATGGCTTTCTGACATTTTATGAAGTCCCATTCTGCATTTCACCTTTGCTCCAAAGCCCTTTCTTTTTTTTTTTTTTTTTTTTTTTTTTTGCGGTACGTGGGCCTCTCACTGTTACGGCCTCTCCCGTTGCGGAGCACAGGCTCTGGACGCGCAGGCTCAGCAGCCATGGCTCACGGGCCCAGCTGCTCCGCGGCACGTGGGATCTTCCCAGGATCGGGGCACGAACCCGTGACCCCTGCATCGGCAGGCGGACCCGCAACCACTGCGCCACCAGGGAAGCCCCAAAGCCCTTTCTTAATTTGAAAATATGGGAAAGCCTGGCAATGTGAAACACAATTTTATTTTGAATCCAGTAAGTACTGGTTCCTTTTTTTTTTCCTGTAAATTTTACTTGAAAATGGAATAATTAATTTTCACTTCATCTCTCTCCTCTATAATTTTATCATAGACAGTGAAAAATTTCAAGTGGTGTTTTAAACATTCTACCTTGAAATCTCCTTAGCTGAATCACCCAGTTCATTTTCTATTTTTCAGGTTATCATAGGTGACAGTTATTTCTGTAATTCCTACCAACTATATAATGAAAGTCCCACCTCTTCCAGCTTCTAAAATAGCATGTTCTTCACATTCCTTGGACCCTCCACTGATCTTGTCTTTACCATCACTGTGCTTCAGCTAACTGAGTCCTTCAGGCCCTTGAGGCTTTGACCAGCACTCTCCAAATATCCTTCAAGTTTCACCCAACCACCTGGTCCTTAAGATACTTTACATATTTTAAATCTTTGCTATCAAAGAACACACTTCCAGGTACAATGAAAACCACCTTCAAACTTAGAGGAACAATTTTTTTTCCTCATATATATGCAATCTTGGCAGGATTTAGCAAAGAATATTTAATCTCTACTTGACTTAGCACTAGACAGCAAATTAAAATATATGATTAAATTGTAGATAACTGTGCAAGATGGTCTCCTTGCACACCTATCAGTATTGCTTCATAGATTGGAAACCTCTTTTATGTTATGAACATTTAGTATTGTTACATCCTCTAGATGAATTGATCCTCTTTATCATTAGGAAATGACTCCCTTTATCTCTGGTAAATATCTCTTCTCTGAAATCTTTAACATTAACATACCCACTCCAACTTTGCCTTTGAACTATTTATGTCTTTATATTTAAGCTATTCCTTTTATCTTCAATTCAAAAAATGTATGACTTTTAATTAGGGGGTTTAGACTATGTACATTTAATGTTACTCCTGACACGGTTAGGTATAAGTCTATCATCTGTTGTCATTTGTTCTTTGTTCAAATTTTCCTTTTTTCTGCCTTCTTTGGAATTAAACATTTTTATGATTCCATTTAATTTCTTTTCTTTGGCTATTAGCTATAATCCTTTGTTTTATGATCTTGGTGGTTTCTGTAGGGATTAGAGTATACATACTTACGTTATCAGTCTACCTCTAAGTGATATGATGCCACTTCAAGTATAGTGTAAGAACCTTGCAAATATATACTTTGATTTCTCACTTCCTGGTCATTATGTTACGCTATGTTATGTTATGCTATTTATTTATTTTTGGTTTAGACTTTATATATGCATATGTTATAAATCCCACAGTGCATTATTTTTATTTAAATATTTATTATTTTATTTTAAATAGTCAATTATGTTACATAGATTTTAATAATAAGAAAAACACCTTATACATTCACTAATGTAGTTACTATTTCTGGTGCTCTGCTTTCTTTTGTGTAGAACCATATTTACATTTGGTGATATTTTCCTTCTTCCCACTGGACTTCCTATACATTTCTTATAGTGTGAGACTTCAGGGAATGAATTCTTTCATTTTTCGTATGTTTGAAAACATCTTTTAAAAATTATTTATTTTTGAAATATACTGGGTATAGTGTTCTAGGGCGACAGTTTTTTTTCTTTCAGATGTTTAAAGAAGTTATTCTACTGTTTTCTCACTGGCATCATTTTTGATGAGAAATCTGCTATCATCCTTATCATTGTTCCTCTGTATGTAATGTGTCTTTTGCTCCAGCTGCTTTTAATATTTTCTACTTATCATTGGATTTGAGTGATATGACTTGGTGTAGTTTTCTTCATGTTTCTTGTGCTTAGGGATTATTGAGGTTCTTAGATTCGTGAGTTTGTCATTTTTATGGAAAATTTTCCCTGTTATATCTGCAAATATTAACCCCCTTACCAGCTAAGAAACTAAAATTATATGTGTATTTGGCCATTTGAAGTTGCCCCACAGCTCACTGATGCTCTTTTATTTTTTTAATTATTTTTTAAATCTCCATTTGTCATTTTGGATAACTTCTATCAGAATGCTTTTAAATTCACTAATCTTTAACCTGCAATGTCTAAGCTGTCTTTAAGCTTATTGAGTTCATGTTTCATGTTAGATCATGTAGTTTCACATCCAGATGTTTGATTTGGGTCTTTTTATATCACGCTTGTCTTTACTTATCATAATCTTTTATCTAACTTTTTGAACATAAAATTATAGTGTTTTAAAGTGTTTAACTACTAATTCTATCATCTGTGTTATTTCTGAGTCAGTTTGTCTTAATGATTTTTATTCTCATTATGGCTTAATTTTTAATGCTTCTTTGCACAGCAAATCATTTATTATTGGGTGCCAGACACTGTGGATTTTACTTTGATGAATACTATTTTTCTATTCATACATATGTTCTTGAGCAGTTATTTAATATTGTTATAAATGTTGCTGATTACAGTTAAGTTACATGAAAACAGTTTGATCCTTTTGGGTCCTGCTTTTAAGGACTCACAAGGATCAAACTGTATGTGGAATGAAAGCTACGACTAATTATTCTCCACTACTGATGTATGAGTACTCTACTCATGACCCCATGAATTATGAAGTTTTCCAGACTGGCTGGAATAGGAATTCCCAATCTCATGTGAATGCTGAGCTCTAGTCCCTCTAATCCTTTTATTTGTTTTCTTCACTAGTCTTGGGTTGTTTCCTCACACATATGCACTGAACAGTACTCTGCTGAATGCTCAGAGGAAATCTGCCACAGATCTCTGGAGTTCTCTATGTAGGTCTCTCCTCACTGTTACTCTGCCTTGAAAATAGTAGCTGCCTGGCTTTCCTCAGATTCTCAGCATCATCTCTTGAACTCAGAAAGTTTGATGGGTTTTGCCGGGTTTCCTTTTCCCTATGCCACTTCCCGGAAATTCTCTCTAGGCAGGAACCTGAGGCAATAGTAGATCTCAAATATTTTGTCTCTTGTGTCTCAGGAATTATTGTCCTTTGTTTTCTGAAGTTCAGTATTTTGCAAACCATCATTCTATGTATTTTGTCTGCTTTTCTGTTGCTGTTGTTTCAGGTGGGAGAATAAACCTTGTCCCTTTTAGTCCATTTTGGTTGATTTATTTCACCTCTTCTCTTTCAAAAATAATTCAAGACAAAACAAAAAAGCAAAAAACTTTTCTCAAACCTTCTATAAAATGTCTATTCCAAAAATTACATCTATATCTATGTATTCCTCAAATTCTTGGATTCTGTTGTCATTTTTCACTACTTTTCCACTTTACTTATATCCACAGCCATCATTCCGCTGGCATCATCATTTCTAAAGTCATCATAGATACCCCTATTTCTATATATAATTGACATTAATTCACCCTTATCTTGCTTGAACTTTTTTAATAATTGAAAAAAACTGGCCAATGTTTAAAACACTATATTCCCCTGATACTCTTTCTACCTCCCTGGACATTCCATAATATCTTTTGCGAATCCTTATGAGCTTATCTGTCTTTGCCTAAATATTGCTAGTCTTCAGGATTCTTTATTAGACCCTCATCTTCTCTCACACTTTATGGTGAACACTGACAATTCATCCACTTACTATACAATGATGATTAACAAATCTGTGTTTATGTGCCATCCTTGTTTCTCATTTGTTTCTGATGTAAGAACTACAAACCTAGAAAACAGCAATTATTCTTACCTTTCTCTTTTTCTACTTATATCTGGTAGTAACTAAGAAAATCTCACTCCTAAATTTCTGTCGAAATCACACATATGAACTTCATATGGCTACTAAAATCCACCATTATTTCTTGAATTGCTTGATATAAATCTTCCTAATTAATATCCCTGCCTCTTGTTTTATATTTTTAAACCAATTCTCTACATTGTAGTCAGAGTTATCTTCTTGTAACAGCTGCTTGATCATTTCACTACACTGCTTAAAAACATTCAATGTGTCCCTATTGCTTTTAGATAAATACCCAAATCACTATATCTGGCTTACAAAACTCTGCATGGTATGAATATTCCTCATGTGTTCATCACATCTCATCACTGACCTCTTTTTTCAATCTATATTCACCAAATTTAGTGACCTCAAAGACATGCTTTATCTTGCCTTCATTCCTGTGCACTTATTTTTGATATGCCCGAAATACTCTTCACTGTCTCATCTTGTCATCTTTTACCTTGCAAATACCCATTCATCTTTCATGTTGCAGACTCCTCAAAGCAATCCTCAGTGATGCCCAAAATCCAGGTGAATGCTCTTCTATGAGTTCATGTAATATGCCTGGCTTCAAATACTATGTTATATATCATCTTTTCTTCCCTGTATGCCTTGCTTCCTTGAAGGTAGACACTGTACTTATTTTATTTGATGTTATAAATATAGTACACGATACAGTGCTTACCACATAGAAATCCCTCAATGAATATTTTTATTTATCCAAAAACATTTATTTGACATCTGCTATATGTCAAACATTGTTCTAAGCACTTACGTTACTTCAATGACAAGGATCGCTGCCTTTATGGAATTTACATTCTAATGGGCTCCACAGACAATTAACAATAACATAATAAATAAGTATTGTTATATTATGTTGGAACATGATAAACACCACAATGGAAAAATGAAACGAACCAAAATTTCAAGCATGAAAAGATCAGGGAAAAGGAATGGATGAGAGAGGAAGGGATTGCACATAGTCCTCACCAGAAAAGGTGAAAATTCAGCAAATATTTGAAGGATATGAGATATTTATCTATGTATATATCTAGGGGAAAAGTATTTCAGGGAGAAAATACAGGTTGAAAACAAATGCTTAAAATTAGAGTGTGCCTGTGTGTTTAAAAAATAACATGGAGCACAGAGTGGCTGAAGCAGAGAGAGCAAGGGAGGAAATGAGAAAGGTAAAAGGGGTTACAGCATTAAAGGACTTTGACTTTTGCTCTGAGTTAAATGGGAAAACATTGCAAAATTTTCAGCTGAGAAAATTTTAACACCTCCTTATGTGTTAAAAAAAATTACTCTGACATTTATGTTGAAAATAAACTTCACAGGTGCCAAAGTAAATTTATGTTTGCATCTTAGAAAGTGTATTAGCTTCTTATTGTTGCTGTAACAAATTAACACAAACTTAGTGGCTTAAAATAATGCAAATGTATTATCTTATAGCTCTGGAGGTCAGAAGTTCCTAATCAGTTTTCTGGGGTTAAAATCAATATGTTATAAGGGCTGAATTTCTTCTGGAGGGTCCTGAAGAGAATCTGTTTCTTGTCTCTTTTCTAGATTCTAGAGGCTGCCCATCTTTCTTGGGTCATGGCTCTCTTTCAAACAATGTTATCACTCCAACCTCTGCTTCCATCATCACATCTCCTTCTGTGACCCTGACCCTCCTGCTCCCTCTTATAATAACCCTTGTGGCTACCTTGGACCCACTCACATAATCCAGGATCTCTCCATCTCAATACCTTTAATTTAATGACAAATTCAAAGTCTCTTTTGCCATGAAGATAACATATTAACAGGCTTTGGAAATTAGGAAATTGACATCTTTGGCTGGGAGGCATTATTTTGCCTACCACGGAAAGCTTGCACTCTAAACTAAGAAAGAATTTGTGGATGGGACCAGAGTTGTAGAAATGGATGCAATAGAAAGATGGATACCTAGATGTGGAAATAGATATACTTTTTATTAAAGTAAAGCAAATATTTGGTAAAGTATATAAGATTAAGCATTTATTTAATGAAACTTTTGTATATATATAAACACCTATTTAACACCTCTTAGACTGTGTTATAAAACATCTCCAGGTCCCTCATTCCTTGTCCCAGTAAACCACCCCCTCAAAAAAACAAACAAACAAAAGCAAAAAAACAAAACAAAACCCAAAAAACCCAAACAACAAAAAAATCCACTATTTTGGCATCTATTAACATAAATTAGTTTCATCTATTTTGAAATTTATGTAAACAAAACCATATAGAATATACTCTTCAGTGCTTTTTTTAATTCAAAATTATATATGGGAGATTCATCCATGTCATAGCTGAATATCTTTCCACTTCATAAATATGTGATGATTTATCCATTCTATTCATAATATTCATATTTGGGCTTTTATGAATAAGTATGGTATGAACATTCTTGCATGGATCTTGGGATGAATATGAATTTAGATCCTTTTCCAGACCATTAAAAATCAATTCCACATAGGTTATAAACCTAAATGTGAAAGATCAAAGAGTAAATATTCTACAAGCAAACATAGAGATTATTTTTACCACTCTAGAGAAAGGTTTCTTAAACAGGAGACCAAAACCAGTAACCATAAACAAAAAGCCTGATAAACTGGATATATTTAAAAATGAAGACAACAGCATTTCTTGAGAAAGTGAATATGAAGTATGGGAGAGAGATGATCAATTTTGTCCCGGGTTTGGCTTGAGTAACACAAATGTGGACTGCAGACAGACAAGTTTGGTCTAGGTTTTTGGAGTTGGGTAGCCCTTCAATTTTGGACATATTGAAATAGAGATGTCTCTTAGATAGCCAAGTGGAGATATCAAATAGACATCTTGATATATGAATATAAAGTTTGTAAGAGTCATCTCAACTGAAGATATAATTTTGGGTATCATTTGCATATTAAAGCTATTTAGAAACATGAGAGTGTGTAAAATCACCAAAATGGTGAGTCTAGATAGAGATGAGAAAAAAAACAAGAAACTTAAATCTAGGATATTCCAGTGTTAAGAAGCCTGAGGGGGAGAAGGGGGAAATAAAAAGATATCAGTAAAATAAGAAGACCAACCAGGCCTCCAACGTAAAGGAAGAATTTTATCATTGTCTAAGGAGCAATAGGTGTTGCTTTATGCTAAATAAAATGAAGGCTGAGAGTGTGGTTATATTTATAATAGCAGTTAAAGTGGAGTGATGGCAGCAAAATCCTGACTGGGAACCTTGATTAGAGAGTGAGATTAAAAGAATGAAAAGACAGTGACTATAATCAGTGGCAAGTAAAGAAATGCGATAGTATTTGGTGGACAAAGTATGCTCAGAGAAGTTATTTGTTTGTTTGTTTTAGCTTGGAGTTAACTGAAATTAACTAGTGTTGATTTTGTCAAAGAAGCACAACAAAGGGAGAGGAAGCCACAGGAGTCAAAAGTGTGTGAAAGGGAATTCCTTTAATAATTGAACACAGAAGTTAAACTAGCTAAGTAAGAGAGTGAAGACATCAAGGGATGTGGTATAATGAAAAGGTGATAGATCTTTGGATATGAAATACTAGTGGGGTAGGAGAAATGTTGGGTTAGGTTTGTAAAGTCAGTGAATTGTCAAGATAGGAGATGGCAATCAGGGGAAGAGATGCAGATTATAGAGTCATTGGAATTATTGGTAAAGACAAGATCTAGTTTATAAGTATGAAAGTTTAAGGCTGATGTAAGGTAGAGTATTGGATCACTGGAGGAAGGGAGTTTAAAAGGCATGAATCTAAGATATGGAAGTTTCATCTGTGATGTGTGTTTGGAAGTCACCCAGCATTTCTATGAGAGTAGTAAGAGACAGGATGACAGTGAGCCAGGAGCTAAAAATCACTAAATAATAAGGATAAATGACTGAGGGGTTGTTAGTTAATAAGACAAATGAGGAGTAGTTATATATATATCATCTAATGATATGAGATTCAAAACTAGATAATTTAGAAATAAGGAAAGGAGAATATCCAGAAAGCAGAAATGAGGAACAAAACAGACACTTACTTCATGTTCAGGCCCAGTGGAAGAAGTGATACAGGAGGAAACACAGCCATGATTTTAGAGGACTTCTGGGGACACAATTTTCTTATAGGAAACCCAGATAGAAAGGGACAGGTTTCTATTACAGCTAGAAAATTGGAGGAGAGTTCTGGATAAAAAGTTAATGATATAGTGTAGAGAATAAGATTCAAGTTTGAGTGTCGGGTGAACCTCAGGAACAGAATTGGGGATGTACAGAGCTTCAAATGGATGGGATTGGAATATGAAAAGCAAAAGATGACAATATTTTGGGCCTCCTATATTTATGGTTATAAACTAGGAATAACAGCATGATATTAATCTTGATGAATTTAAGGAAAATATCAGTAAAGATATTTCGCTTTGGAACTGATGATGACAATAGAAAGACTAAGACCAGTGCACATGATTACCTTTTTTTTTTTTTTTTGCGGTACGCGGGCCTCTCACTGTTGTGGCCTCTCCCTTTGAGGAGCACAGGCTCTGGACATGCAGGCTCAGCGGTCATGGCTCATGGGCCTAGCTGCTCCGCGGCATGTGGGATCTTCCCAGACCGGGGCACGAAACCGTGTCCCCTGCATCTGCAGGTGGACTCTCAACCACTGGGCCACCAGGGAAGCCTCATGATTACCTTTTGACTCCATTCTCACTCCCACCCTTCGACACTCACAGTGAAGTGTGAATGTATTAATGACTTAGGTATTAAGAAAATTGATCTTTTAAGAAGCAAAACCTAGACAATATTTCAAAATCAGATGGAATGTAATTTCACATAGGGGAAGTTGGATATTTCTAGAAGGCCAGTGGCTTTTACGCTATCAAAAAATGGCTATTATTACCTCCCACTTAATACGAGAAAAGGTTTGTGTGACTGTATCCTTGGAAACCTCCATGAAAAGGCATTTCAGGGATGGCAGTTAGCTTAACAAGCCAGAGCGTCACACAGATAATTCTTAGAGAAAACATTTCTAGTCAGCAGAGGTCAGCTCTGTTTCTAAGCGGCACATTATTCTTGATTCCTAACAGGGACTACAATCTCTCTTCCCTAACAGGGACTGTGATTCTCCTCCTGAGTCAATGATAACACTGTCTGGGATGAAGAAGAAGCAATGTTATATTTTTTTTCAAGATTCCATATATATGTGTTAGCATATGGTATTTTTTTTTCTCTTTCTGACTTACTTCACTCTGTATGACAGACTCCAGGTCCACCCACCTCACTATAAATAATTCAATTTCGTTTCTTTTTATGGCTGAATAATATTCCATTGTATATATGTGCCACATCTTCTTTATACATTCATTCAATGATGGACACTTAGCTTGTTTCCATCTCCAGGCTATTGTAAATAGAGCTGCAATGAACATTTTGGTACATGACTCTTTTTGAATTATGGTTTTCTCAGGGTATATGCCCAGTAGTGGGATTGCTGGGTCATATGGTAGTTCTATTTGTAGTTTTATAAGGAAACTCCATACTGTTCTCCATAGTGACTGTATCAATTTAAATTCCCACCAACAGTGCAAGAGTGTTCCCTTTTCTCTGCACCCTCTCCATCATTTATTATTTGTAGATTTTTTGATGATGGCCATTCTGACTGGTGTGAGATGATATCGCATTGTAGTTTTGATTTGCATTTCTCTAATAATTAATGATGTTGAGCATTCTTTCATGTATTTGTTGGCAGTCTGTTATCTTCTTTGGAGAAATGTCTATTTAGGTCTTCTGCCCATTTTTGGATTGGGTTGTTTGTTTTTTTGATATTGAGCTGCATGAGCTACTTGTAAATTTTGGAGATTAATCCTTTGTCAGTTGCTTCATT
This sequence comes from Orcinus orca, assembly GCF_937001465.1. Lineage (NCBI taxonomy): Eukaryota > Metazoa > Chordata > Mammalia > Artiodactyla > Delphinidae > Orcinus > Orcinus orca. The sequence goes on from NC_064559.1 coordinate 120,471,398, forward strand.
TGCAAATATTTTCTCTCCCATTTTGAGGGTTGTCTTTTCATCTTATTTATGGTTTCCTTTGCTGTGCAAAAGCTTTGAAGTTTCATTAGGTCCCATTTGTTTATTTTTGTTTTTATTTCCATTTCTCTAGGAGGTGGATCAAAAAGGATCTTGCTGTAATTTATGTCATAGAGTGTTCTGCCTATGTTTTCCTCTAAGTGTTTTATAGTGTCTGGCCTTACATTTAGGTCTTTAAATCATTTTGGTTTATTTTTATGTATGGTGTTAGGGAGTGTTCTAATTTCATTCTTTTACATGTAGCTGTCCAGTTTTCCCAGCACAACTTATTGAAAAGGCTGTCTTTTCTCCATTGTACATTCTTGACTCCTTTATCAAAAATAAGGTGACCATATGAGCGTGGGTTTATCTCTGGGCTTTCTACCCTGTTCCATTGATCTATATTTCTGTGTTTTTTTTTTTGTTTTTTTTTTTTGCGGTACGCAGGCCTCTCACTGCTGTGGCCTCTCCCGTTGCGGAGCACAGACTCCGGACGCGCAGGCTCAGTGGCCATGGCTCACGGGCCCAGCCACTCCGCGGCATGTGGGATCTTCCCAGACCAGGGCACAAACACGTGTCCCCTGCATCGGCAGGCAGACTCTCAACCACTGCGCCACCAGGGAAACCCTATATTTCTGTTTTTGTGCCATTACAGCACTGTTTTGATTACTGTAGCTTTGTAGTATAGTCGGAAATCTGAGAGCTTGATTCCTGCAGTTCCGTTTTGCTTTCTCAGGATTGCTTTGGTTATTCAGGGTCTTTTGTGTTTCCATACAAATTGTGAAAAATTTTGTTCTAGTTCTGCAAAAAATGCCATTGGTAGTTTGATAGGGATTGCATTGAATCTGTAGATTGCTTTGGGTAGTATAGTCATTTTCACAGTGTTGATTCTTCCAGTACAAGAACATGGTATATCTCTCCATCTGTTTGTATCATCTTTAATTTCTTTGATCAGTGTCTTATAGTTTTCTGCATACAGGTCTTTTGTCTCCCTAGGTAGGTTTATTCCTAGGTATTTTATTCTTTTTGTTGCAATGGAAAATGGGAGTGTTTCCTTAATTTCTCTTCAGATTTTCATCATTAGTATACAGGAATGCAAGAGATTTCTGTGCAATAATTTTGTATCCTGCTACTTTACCAAATTCATTGATTAGCGCTGGTTGTTTTCTGGTAGCATCTTTAGGATTCTCTATGTATAGTAACATGTCATTCGCAAACAGTGACAACTCTACTTGTTCTTTTCTGATTTGGATTCTTTTTATTTCTTTTTCTTCTCTGATTGCTGTGGTTAAAACCTCCAAAACAATGTTGAATAATAGTGGCGAGAATCGGCAACCTTGTCTCGTTCCTGATCTTCATGGAAATGTTTTTATGTTTTAACCACTGAGGATGATGTTGGCTGTGGGTTTGTCATATATGGCCTTTATTATGTTGAGGTAAGTTCCCTCTATGCCTACTTTCTGCAGGGTGTTGAATTTTGTCCAAAGCTTTTCCTGCATCTATTGAGATGATCATATGGTTTTTCTCCTTCAATTTGTTTATATGGTGTATCACACTGATTGATTTGCATATATTGAAGAATCCTTGCATTCCTGGGATAAATCCCACTTGATCATGGTGTATGATCCTTTTAATGTGCTGTTGGATTCTGTTTGCTGGTCTTTTGTTGAGGATTTTTGCATCTATATTCATCAGTGATATTGGCCTGTAGTTTTCTTTTTCTGTGACATCTTTTTCTGATTTTGGTATCAGGGTGATGGTGGTCTTGTAGAATGAGTTTGGGAGTGTCCCTCTCTCTGTTATATTTTGGAAGAGTTTGAGAAGGACAGGTGTTAGCTCTTCTCTAAATGTTTGATAGAATCCGCCTGTGAAGCTTCCTGTCCTGGGCTTTTGTTTGTTGGAAAATTTTAAATCACAGTCTCAATTTCAGTGCTTTTGATTGGGTCTATGTATATTTTCTATTTCTTCCTGGTTCAGTCTCAGAGGGTGTGCTTTTCTAAGACTGTCCATTTCTTAAAAGTTGTCCATTTTATTGGCATATAGTTGTTTGCAGTAATCTCTCATGATCCTTTATATTTCTGCAGTGTCAGCTGTTACTTCTCCATTTTTCATTTCTATTTCTATTGATATGAGTCTTCTCCCTTTTTTCCTTGATGAGTCTGGCTAATGGTTTATCAATTTTGTTTATCTTCTCAAAGAACCAGATTTTAGTTTTATTGATCTTTGCTATTGTTTCCTTCATTTCTTTTTCATTTATTTCTGATCTGATCTTTATGTTTTCTTTCCTTCTGCTAACTTTGTGGGTTTTTGTTCTTCTTTCTCTAATTGCTTTAGGTGTAAATTTAGGTTGTTTATTTGAGATGTTTCCTGTTTCTTGAGTTAGGATTGTATTGCTATAAACTTCCCTCTTAGAACTGCTTTTGTTGCATCCCATAGGTTTTGGGTGGTCATGTTTTCATTGTCATTTCTTTCTAGGTATTTTTTGATTTCCTCTTTGATTTCTTCAGTGATCTCTTGGTTATTTAGTAGTGTATTGTTTAGCCTCCATGTGTTTGTACGTTTTACAGATTCTTCCCTGTAATTGATATCTAGTCTGATAGCATTGTGGTTAGAAAAGATACTTGATACGGTTTCAATTTTCTTAAATTTACCAAGGCTTCTTTTGTGACCCAAGATATGATCTATTCTAGAGAATGTTCCATGAGCACTTGAGAAAAAAGTGTACTCTGTTGTTTTTGGATGGAATGTCCTATAAGTATCAATTAAGTCCACCTTGTCTAACGTGTCATTTAAAGCTTGTGTTTCCTTATTTATTTTCATTTTGGATGATCTGTCCATTGGTGAAAGTGGAGTGTTAAAATCCCCTACTATGACTGTGTTACTGTTGATTTCCACTTTTATGGCTGTTACTGTCAATTTCTCCTTTTACGACTGTTAGCATTTGCCTTATGTATTGAGGTGCTCCTATGTTGGGTGCGTAAATATTTACAGTTGTTATATCTTCTTGTTTGTTTGAACCCTTGATCATTATGTAGTGTCCTTCTTTGTCTCTTGTAATAGTCTGTATTTTAAAGTCTATTTTGTCTGATATGAGAATTGCTATTCCAGCTTTCTTTTGATTTCCATTTGCATGGAATAGCTTTTTCCATCCCTCGCTTTCATTCTCTATGTGTCCCTAGGTCAGAAGTGGGTCTCTTGTAGATAACATATATATGCGTCTTGTTTTTGTGTCCATTCAGCCAGTCTATGTCTTTTGGTTGGAGCATTTAATCCATCTACATTTAAGGTAATTACTGATATGTATGTTCCTATTAACATTTCCTTAATTGTTTTGGGTTTGTTATTGTAGGTCTTTTCCTTCACTTGTGTTTCCTGCCTAGAGAAGTCCCTTTAGCATTTGTTGTAAAGCTGGTTTAGTGGTGCTGAATACTCTTAACTTTTGCTTTTCTGTAAAGGTTTTAATTTCTTCATCAAATCTGAATGAAATCCTTGCTGGGTAGAGTAATCTTGGCTGTAGTTTTTTCCCTTTCATCACTTTAAATATGTCCTGCCACTCCCTTCTGGCTTGCAGAGTTTCTGCTGAAAGATCAGCTATTAATGTTATGGGGATTCCCTTGTATGTTACTTGTTTTTTCCTTGCTGCTTTTAATATTTTTTCTTTGTGTTTAATTTTTGATAGTTTGATTATTATGTGTCTTGGAGTGTTTCTCCTTGGATTTATCCTGTATGGGACTCTCTGTGCTTCCTGGACTTCAATAACTATTTCCTTTCCCACATTAGGGATATTTTCAACTATAATCTCTTCAAATATTTTCTCAGTCCCTTTCTTTTTCTCTTCTTCTTTTGGAACCCCTGTAATTCGAATGTTGTTGCCTTTAATGTTGTCCTAGAGGTCTCTGAGACTGTCCTCAATTCTTTTCTCTTTATTCTGCTCTGCAGTAGTTATTTCCACTATTTTATCTTCCAGGTCACTTATCTGTTCTTCTGCCTCATTTATTCTGCTATTGATTCCTTCTAGAGAATTTTTGACTTCATTTATTGTGTTCTTCATCATTGTTTGCTTGTTAATTGGTCTAGGTCCTTGTTAAACGTTTCTTGTATTTTCTCCATTCTCTTTCCAAGATTCTGGATCATGTTTACTATTTTTTTTTTTTTCTTGCGGTACGTGGGCCTCTCACTGTTGTGCCTCTCCCGTTGCGGAGCACAGGCTCCAGACGCGCAGGCTCAATGGCCATGGCTCACGGGCCCAGCCGCTCTGTGGCATGTGGGATCTTCCCGGATTGGGGCACAAACCTGTGTCCCCTGCATCGGCAGGTGGACTCTCAACCACTGCACCACCAGGGAAGCCCCATGTTTACTACTATTACTCTGATTTCTTTTTCAGGTAGACTGCCTATTTCCTCTTCATTTGTTTGGTCTGGTGAGTTTCTACTTTGTAGCTTGATCTGCATATTTCTCTGTCTTCTCATTTTTCTTAACTTACTGTGTTTGGGGTCTCCTTTTCGCAGGCTGCATGCTCATAGTTCTCATTGTTTTTGGTGTCTGCCCCCAGTGGCTAACGTTGGTTTGGTGGGTTGTGTAGGCTTCCTGGTGGAGGAGACTGGTGCCTGTGTTTTGGTGGATGAGGCTGAATCTTGTCTTTCTGGTGGGCAGGACCTTGTCCGGTGGTGTGTTTTCGGGTGTCTGTGAGCTTATTATAATTTTAGGCAGTCTGTCTGCTAATGAGTGGGCTTGTGTTCCAGCCTTACTAGTTGTTTGACATAGGGTGTCTAGCACTGTAGCTTGCTGGTCATTGAGTGGAGCTGCTTCTTAGCATTGAGATGGAGATTGCTGGGAGAGCTTTTACCATTTTATATTACGTGTAGCTGGGAGGTCTCTGCTGGACCAATGTCCTGAACTCAGCTCTCCCACCTTGAGTCAAAGGCCTGACACCAAGCTGGAGTACCAAGACCCTGTCAGTCACATGGTTCAGAAGAAAAGGGAGAAAAGAAAAGAAAGAAAGAAAGAAAAAATAAAATAAAGTTATGAAAATAAAAATATATTAAAATTAAAAAAGTTAAAAAGTAATAAAGAGAGAAGAGAGCAACCAAACCAAAACAGAAATCCACCAATGATATCAAGCGCTAAAAACTGTATTAAAAATACAGAGAGACAGAACCCTAGGACAAATGGTAAAAGCAAAGCTATACAAACTCACACAAAGAAGCATACACATATTCACTCACAAAAAGAGAAAAAGGAAAACATATATATATATATATATATATATAAAGAAAGATAGCAACCAAATCAATAAACAAATCTACCAATGATAATAAACTCTAAATACTCAACTAAGATAAACATAAAACCAGAAGCAAATTTTTTGCAGAAAGCAAATCCAAAGTCTACATTTGCTCCCAAGGTCCAACGCCTCAATTTTGGGATGATTCATTGTCTATTCAGGTATTCCACAGATGCAGGGTACATCAAGTTGACTGTGGAGATTTAATCGACTGCTACTGAGGCTGCTGGAAGAAATTTCCCTTTCTCTTCTTTGTTTGCACAGCTCCTGGGGTCCAGCTTTGGATTTGTCCCTGCCTCTGTGTGTAGGTCGCCTGAGGGTGTTTTTGTTCTTTGCTCAGACAGGAGGGGGTTAAAGTAGCAGCTGATTAGGGGGCTCTGGCTCACTCAGGTCGGGGGGAGGGAGGGGTATGGAGTGCGGGGCGAGCCTGCGGCAGCAGAGTCTGGCATGACGTTGCTCCAGCCTGAGGCGAGCTGTGTGTTCCCCAGGGAAGTTGTCTCTGGATCCCAGGACCCTGCCAGGGGCAGGCTGCATAGGCTCCCGGGAAGGGAGGTGTGGATGGTGACCTATGCTTGCACACAGGCTTCTTGGTGGCTGTAGCAGCAGCCTTAGTGTTTCACGCCTGTCTCTGGTGTCTGCACTGATAGCTGCGGCTTGTGCCCATCTCTGGATCTCTTTTAGGCGGTGCTCTGAATCTCCTCTCCTCGCGCACCCCAAAACAATGGCCTCTTGCCTCTTAGGCAGTTTCAGACTTTTTCCCGGACTCCCTCCCGGCTAGCTGTGGCGCACTAGCTCCCTTCATTCAGGCTGTGCTCACACAGCCAACCCCAGTCCTCTCCCTGGGATCCGACCTCTGAAGTCCAAGCCTCAGCTCCCAGCCCCCACCCGTCCAGGCCTGTGGGTGAGCAGACAAGCCTCTCGGGCTGGTGAGTGCTGGTTGGCACCGATCCTCTGTGTGGGAATTTCTCCACTTTGCCCTCTGCACCACTGTTGCTGCGCTCCGCTCACTGGCTCCAAAGCTTCCCTCTTGCCCACCCCGTCTCCTCCATGGAAGCAGTTTCCGAGTGTGTGGAAACTTTTCCTCCTTCACAGCTCCCTCCCTGAGTTGCAGGTCCCATCCCTATTCTTTTGTCTCTGTTTTTTCTTTTTTCTTTTGCCCTACCCAGGTACGTGGGGAGTTTCTTGCCTTTTGGGAAATCTGAGGTCTTCTGCCAGTGTTTAATAGGTGCTCTGTAGGAGTTGTTCCCCATGTAGATATATTTCTGATGTATTTGTGCAGAGGAAGATGATCTCCACGTTTTACTCCTCCGCCATCTTGAAGGTCTCCTAGTTGTTTTTGTAAATTAAGATGTTGCAGAGTAGCTTTTTCTGCAGGTTGTTTTCAGCAATAAATGTACCATGTTGCACTGTGATATCCTACTTTCCCTTGAAAGTCTAAACCAACTTTCATTTACATTGACTCTCATTTTTTAATACTTTCTTGCACTGTTAAATTCTGAACATTAAATGTCAAGCCTTAAACAATTAGCATCAAAATGTATTTTACTTTCCAAACTTGAGCCTATTTTAAAGGATTTTTTAAGGTAGAAAGATGTTTTGTGGTTATAATCTAATCTTGAGTACAAAAAATAATCTGTGAATTTTGGCTCTACCACTTAAAAGCTTTTAAAATTATAATTTGCTCTATATCTAGCCTTTAATTTCTTTTTTTTAAACAAGAGTTTATAATAATGTTGTGCTCAATCATTTGTCCAATAAATATTTATTGAACAGTGACTATGAGCCCAGCACTGTTATAAGGTCATGGAGTGAACAAAACACACAAAGGCTTTTTATTATAGTATTTATATTTTACCAGACCTAGAAAGGAATTAACAGATTACTACATAATATGTCAAGTAATAAGAGTATTATGAAGGAAAATAATGCAGGGAAAGGAGAAAGAAACTTATGGAAGTTATTATTTTAGTTGGAGAATCCAAGAAAGCTTCTTTGAGGAGGTGATGCTTGAGCAGATATCTAAACAAAATGGGCAGTGCATCGTACAGGCAACCATCAGAAAACTAGTCTAGTGGAGGAAACAGGGAAACAGCAAGTGTAAATTCTCTGATGTGGAACACTGAGGTTTCAGGAAAAGCAAAACAAACAAACAAAACTAGTTTGACTAGAGTGATCAAGGAAAGCATTGTAAGAGTTGAGGAAGGAGAGACCTAGTTTAATGAGGCCTAACTGATATACTTTGGGGCAGTTCTCCTAAGAATTGTAAAAAAAATATTACAAGTACAAATTATATAAGAAAATATTTAATTAGAATGAAAAAAATTAAAACTATTATAAATTGTAAAAAACATAAAATACCACAAATATTTTCCCACATAACACAAATAAACAGTCTTGTTCTGTGTGGCATCTTCAAGACTTTTTAGGATTTATACAAACATGCCTCAGATATACTGTGGGTTCAGTTCCAGACCACCTCAATAAAGCAAATATTGTAGTAAAGTGAGCCACACAATTTTTAAAATTTCCTCTTGCATGTAGAATCATGTATACGCTAATAATCTAGTCTATTAAGTGTGCAATAGCATTACATATTTTTTACAGACACAATGAACATACCTTAATTAAAAAATACTTCATTGCCAAAAAATGCTAACCATCATCTGAGCCTTCAGTGAGTCATAATCTTTTTGCTGGTGGAAGGTCTTGCCTAAGTGTTGATGGCTGTTGACTGATCAGGGTGGTTGTTCCTGAAGGTTGGGGCAACTGTGACAATTTCTTAAAATAAGACAACAATGAAGTTTGCCACATCAATTGACTCTTCCTTTCAAGAACAATTTCTCTGTAGCATGCAATGCTGTTTGATAGCATTTTATCCACAGAACTTCTTTCAAAATGGGAGTAAATCATCTCAAACCTTGCTGCCACTTTATTAACTAAGTATATGTAATGTTCTAAAAATGTGTTAAAAACTTTTTTGTCATTTCAAGAATCTTCACAGCATCTTCACCAAGAGTGGATTCCATCTCAAGAAAGCACTATCCTTGCTCATCCATACGAAGCAACTCCTCATCCTCATGAGATTGCAGTAATTCAGTCCCATCTTCAAGCTCCACTTCTAATTCCAGTTCTCTTGCTATTTCCACTACATATGCCATGACTTACTTTTCTGAAATCTTGAACCCCCCAAAGTCATTCATGAGGAGTGGAATCAACTTCTTCCAATTAACTTCTTGTTAATGTTGATATTTTAACCTCTTCCCGTGAATCATGAAGGTTGTTAGTGGTATCTAGAACCTTTTCCAGAAGATTTTGCCTAGATCTATCAGAGAAATCACTATGCATGGCAGCTATAGCCTTACAAAATGTATTTCTTAAACGATAAACCTGGAGAGTAGAAATTACTCCTTGATCCATGGGCTGCAGAATTGATGTTGTGTTAGCAGGTATGAAAACAACATTGATCTCACTGTATATCATTATCAGAATTCTTGGGTGACCAGGTGCATTGTCAGTGAGCAGTAATATTTTGAAAGGAATCTTTTCTTTTTTTTCTGGGTAGTAGTGGGCTTAAACTATTCAGTAAACAGTGGGCTTAAACTATTCAGTAAACCAAGTTGTAAACAGATGTGCTATCGCCTAGACTTTACTGTTCCATTTATACAGCACAGGCAGAGTCATTTTAGCATAATTCTTAAAGGCCCTGGGACTTTCTGAATGGTAAATAAACACTGGCTTCAAGTCACCAGCTGCATTAGCCCTAACAAGAGAGTCAGCCTGTCCTTTGAGGCTTTGAAGCCAGGCACTGACTTCTTCTTGCTAGCTATGAAAGCCCTAGATGGCGTCTTGCTCAAAGAGAAGGCTGTTTTGTCTTCATTGAAAATCTGTTGTTTCGTGTAGCCACCTTCATTAATGATCTTAGCTAGATCTTCTGGATAACTTGTTGCAGCTTCTACATCAGCACCTGCTGCTTCACCTTGCACTTTTATGTTAGAAGGACAGCCTCTTTCGTTAAGCCTCATGAACCAACCTCTGCTAGCTTCAAACTTTTCTCTTGCAGCTTCCTCACCTCCCTCAGCCTTAACAGAATTAAGAAGAATTAGGGCCCTGCTCTGGATTAGCCTTTGGATTAAGGGAATATTGTGGCTGAGTTGATCATCTATGCAGAACACTAAAACTTTCCCTATATCAGTAATAAGGTTGCTTTGCTTTCTTATCATTCACATGTTCACTGGAGTAGCACTGTTAATTTCCTTCAAGAACTTTTCCTTTGCATTCACAACTTGGCTAACTGGCACAGAGGTCTAGCTTTTGGCCTATCTTGGCTCTGGACATGCCCTTCTCACTAAACTTAATCCTTTCTATCTTTTGATTTGACTCCTCCTTTCACTTGAACACTTAGACACCATTGCAGGGTTATTAACTGGCCTAATTTGGACATTGTTGTGTCTCAGGGAATAGGGAGGCCTGAGGAGAGGGAGAGAGATATGGGAATGGCCAGTCAGTGGAGCAGTCAGAACACACACAACATTTATCATTAAGTTTGCTGTCTTATACGGGTGTGGTTCGTGGCACCCCAAAACAATTACAATAGTAACATCAAAGATCACAGATCACCATAGCAAATAGAATAATAATGAAAATGTTTGAAATACTGTGAGGATTACCAAAATATAACACAGAGATGTGAAGTGAGCAAATACTGTTGGAAAAATGGTGCTGAAGGACTTGTTCGAGGCAGGGCTACCACAAACCTTCAATTTGTAAAAAATGCAGTATCTGCAAGGTAAAATAAAGTGAAGCACAATAAAATGAGGTATGCTTGTGTTCATCCAGTCTTTAAGCTCATCAGATATTAGTAATGTCTTTCTTGTTGAAAGAAAAGTTACCAACAAAACAATATATCCAAACCTTGCTTTTGGAAAAAAATCTTGGAATTATCTGACACATTTGACAATTCTTATTTAAAAAGTCTCAGTTTAAACCCATCTGTTTTGTTCTCTGCAAATATAAGTAGGGTAACAAAAATAAAACAAAAAAACAAACTGGCTTTCCATGAAATCACTGCTTATAGTAAAAGTCCATAATAAAAGAATCATCATACTTCTCAAAGAAGTACACAGAATTAAGTTGCTTCCGACTTTCACAAGTACTCTTTTGATCAGCCAAGTAGTAGCTGTCTTTATAATATTTTCACTTTTGTTATGCTTATGATTTTCCAGTTTGTGTGTGTCCTGATGATTTCTTTTCTGCTCGTCAATTATCATTTCATTATTTATAGTTTCTTGACTATGATGATGCTTTTCATTACTTTTACTTCTTATGATTTTGAACACTACAGTTTTTTAGTTCAATTGCAGTATAAAAAGTGAGTCTTTTGATATTTTGAAATTTTTTGTTAACTTTTTATTCCTGTTTATGCCTTTGGCTTCTATAATTTTTCTTTTCATATTCAAATGTTGGTGTAAATGATAATTATGAAATATGTAAAAACTAATATGAAGTTATGACATAACAAGAGCTTTTAAAATTTTGACCACATTGTACTGAGATATGTAACCAAATTTCTCTCACACCATAAAAGTTGATTTATTAATAAATAGATATTGGAGTTTTATCGCTGGTACAGTTGTTTTTCAATCAGTTTCACTGCATCAGTAGTAATTTAGCATGCCATATTATTGGAACTACCAGTTTCTCTCAAGAGAATTGATGAGTCAAATATGCTAATACTCCAAGTCTATTTTTTGAGATGTATGAAAGATGAAACTTCACACACAGACATCTTGTCATTTTTCTAGTGTTACCAAGCTTATGACTTACAAAGCATATTTTGTGAAATGCAATAGAAAAACTTCAACATATCTGTAGGGCACTTATATCCAGAATATTCAGACTGAAGAGACTTTCATTTTTACTAGGCATTGATTAAATTAAATCTTCCATGAATGATTATACATACATAATGATTTTTAAAAGTTTCCATAACTGGACTTCTGGCTTCATGCATTTAAATTTTTGTTTCTTCTCCATCCTCTGTATATTCTATGTATTTTCATTTCCAGAGGCCCAAGGATCTGTCCTGTTACATAGATTCTGATGCTGTAACCTTATGTCAGAGTGCTAGGTGAGTCACTTCGATGAGCAGCAGGACATTATTCTCCTGGATATTATTCCCCCCAAGGATGACCAGTAGCAACTTAACTATATATGGAGGTAGTTTTGAACCCAAACAAAATTCCCCAAGACAACTTTTCCTTAACTAAATTCCAAAAATTCTCATGGCCACTACAACACCAACAGGAGGAAAAGTTGTTTGGAGGGTAAGTCAGAGAGGAGGAAAAGTTGTTTGGAGGGTAAGTCAGAGAGGAAAAGAAACAGTGGTCTAACTTAATACTCTTAAAATATCTTTCTTTTGCAAATTTTACTTTTTAAAGGATATGAAAATGTTAATACATTGGTAGAGACTCACTCAGAATAATGGAAGGGTCTTGTGCAAGTGAGGAAATCTACAGCTTACACTTCATTAGCTTCACAGAAAACTGGCATCTAGCATGAATTGGAAGACAAACCCAGTGGTCAAATTGTATTAGGACATGCAGGCAATGTTAAGGGTTTGGGATTGTTGTTTTTAAGATTAAATTATATAACGCTTATAGAATGTTTAGAGAAATTTGTAGTAAGTGCTTGATAGATAAAAACAGTCAAAATAATTACCATAATCATTATTATTAGACTATAGATAAATGAATATAATTACTATTTTTGCACATTTTCTAAATACAAACACATATGAACACCTATGAACATTTATACATGTACATACACTGTAATATGAGTTTTAAAGTGTCTTTTATTTCTCTCTCTCTCTCTTGCTCGCTTGCTTGCTCATAGATATGTATATATACAGAGATATAACCTGTAACATACTGATCTTCTGTGTTGCAGACTGCCAACTTCTCATTGTATCCTCACATGGTAGAAAGAGAAAAGAAACAAGCTCTCTAGTGACTTTTATAAAGACATTAATCCCATTCACTAGGGCTCCATTCTCATGACCTCATCTAATCCTAATCACTCCCCAAAGGCCCCACCTCTTAATGTCATCACATTGGGTGGTAGGATTTCAATATGAATTTTGGGGAGACACAAACATTCAGTCCATAACAGGTAACTTGTACATCATTGCCCTCTCACCATGCTTCAGGCTTAACTCTAAACAACCGCCCCCCACCCACAAACTTACATTTCTAACTTATATTGTCCCAGAATTGAGAAAATACTTAAAGAAGAGGCAGGGAGGGCTTCCCTGGTGGCGCAATGGTTGAGAGTCTGCCTGCCGATGCAGGGTATGCGGGTTCGTGCCCCAGTCTGGGAAGGTCCCACATGCCGCAGAGCGGCTGGGCCCGTGAGCCATGGCCGCTGAGCCTGCACGTCCGGAGCCTGTGCTCCGTAACGGGAGAGGCCACAACAGTGAGAGGCCCGTGTACCACACACACAAAAAAATAATAATAATAAGAGGCAGGGAATTGAGATAAGCCTTCCCACAAAACAAAGAATTCTTCAGAATAACTTACATGATGAAAGTTGATAATACACACCTAACTCGTTTAGTGCCATAAGCATAAATTGATGTAAGTTGAGTTCTGCCCATATAATATATAATTACATTTTGTGCCTTTCCACATTTGGATTTTTGGAAAAATTGAAAATTTAATATTCTTAGATGAAAGATTAGACTATATATCAAAGTCAAAATGATTTTCTGGTTTACGCCCTCTTGTGTGGGAGAGAACTGAGAGCTATTTAGAAACTGTCTAGGTCTCTAATTATATTGTTCTTGAACAATTTTTAAATTAATCAAATTTTCCACTTGGACTAAGCTTAGATGGAATTTTTTTTTTTATTAAAATCTAACAATACAGAAAAACAAAGAAGCAAAAGGGAGTGATACAGAATTATTACTGAAAATATAGCCCATAGAAAACAAATAGTTAAAGCAATTTAAGCTTAATCCTGAAATGAAGAAAGCCAATTTTTGTATAAATGACCATTTTCTCTATATTTCTATTTTATACTTATTCTGTTATGAGACTAAATCTGCTATTTCAGAGTAAATTCAAGTCTGAAAACAAGTATTAAAAACTAAAAGCTTGGGGTTTAGTGTCCATGCAGGGAAAGATGACATACTTCAAGCTTACATGAGCTGGGACCATGCAAAGTCAGAATCCTTAGTGAAAGGAGGTCTGGAAAACTTGGCCTATTACTTCAAGAGGAGATAGGTAAGATTGTTACTGCGAAGGCTCTGAACAGGAAAAAAAAATCTCATGAGAAATCAAGACTTCAAACTTAATCCTAATATAAGTCTGAAGTAAAAAAAAAAGTCATGATCTATGAAATGGAGGATACTCAAATTTCTCTATAACATATAACAAGATAGTGACTTTCCTGGAGCCTGGATAAAAAAACCTTAAACTTCAGAAGTAAATTTTCCATAATTATGGCTCCACAACAGTCACTCTTTCACACAAATAAGCACAGAAACAGAAACACAGATACAATAAAATCTGCTTATAATAATTTTATACAGTTAAATTTAAAACTTTTAAATTTGATATGTAATTGATTTTTTTGAACCTCTAGGAAGCTATTTCTAAAGTCCAGGAAAAGACAAAAAGTGGCAAACAAACTATTTAAAAATATATTATCTGTATAAAAAGCCCTTTTTAAAAAGTTTAAATAAAATGAATTTAAACATAAAATAAAACAAAAATACATTATCATCACAGGAGTACAATTGGTATAGGATTTTTAAAGAATTATATTTGATATGGGGCTACTGAATAATGTCACAGATTTAAAAAAATTACCAGAATGTATACAAATGATCAGTCCTTTGAAATAGTTTCCATCATAAGGGTACAAATATATTTCTATTATGATCTTATTGATTCAAAATAATTTGGATTTTATATTTTTATATAAAACATCTTGTTACTGTTAAAGTCTATTGTTACATTGTTGAATATTTTTTAATGTTCATCCTTTTTATATATTTCTGTCTGCAAAGTAAAGGCATTTTATTTGACTACACGTTTAATAGAAATATTTTGATGCCTTTTGCTAAGTGTCAGCTTGATCTTAAACAGCATTATAGCAAGGACTGTACCAAAAACAAGCACAGTAAAATTGCCACTGTCACTGATCAAGCCCCACAATCCACTGATTCTCTTAATAAATTTTTTTTTAATGCCAGGTAATGCTATGTTTTAGAGATAAAAGAAAAATAAGGTCCTTGGGTAGAGTGAATAATAGGAAACAACGTATGGCGTGAGAATCAGAGAGTTCAGAGAACTGACCCGTCAAAAGAGAAATGTGAAGAATTTTCCTGGAGGATCTACCATGTATAATTTAAGAATAAGTAGGAATTAGACAGATGAAGGAATAAAAAAGGAGTAGATTAGCCCAGAGAGGGGAAACATCATTTTTAAAGTCTTAAAAGTGAGAGATTTTTATATTCAAAGACCAAGTCAGTATTCCTACACTACAGAGTGTGTGAAGCTGCTTGGAAGATAAACATACTTGGTATACTACTTAGGAATAAAAATAATGAATTTAGACTTAAACCTAAGAGTTATGGGGGGCAATTTAAAGACCCAAAGCAGTGAAGAGTTGTATCCAAATATGTGCCATGCTGTCTAGGATTTCATATCCTCAAAGTACTTAATGGATGTTTAAACGGTTGTCTTCCCAGCACTCTCTCCTTTGTTTACTGGAGAGCCAACAGCTTTCACCATCTCCCTGGGTATTTGGAAACTGACTTCACACATCATTTCACTATTTAAAACAATTAATTTTTCCAAGGTGAGGCAGTTGACTCAAACTGGGGAAATTACAGGATCCTCTCTCCCATACACAGTCATTGTACACTGGACAGTAAGTGATCATTGATTCAAGGATACTAAGGCAAATCCCAATGGTCAGTGCCCCTCTAAAAGGGAGGTTAAAATGGCATCTTTCAGGAATCATGTTTTACAACATGTGACGGAAGCTGTTCTGTAGTAAATAATGAATACATTTGACATAATTCTGTGGTGAAAGAAAAAGAAAGAACCCTGCTTGGCAAGCTATGCCCCAGTTATAGTTGTCCCTGAAACCCAACTGCATCTCTGCTCTTATACAATTTTGCTTCTTTGACATATCACTGTTATCACTGTTCACTTAATTTCCCCATTTGTAAAAGCTAGATTGTTTTTTTTGTTTGTTTTGTTTCTAGTTTTTTTTTTGCATTTTATATACAAAACACCTTGATAGTCACAGTCATTGAAAAATTGATGTACTCACAGAAGAGCCACCAAACTGCTGAAGTTTCTAAGGAGCTTGATAAGTAAAACAGAATTGAAAAAGTAAAGATGATTTACCTAGATAAGAGATGACTTGAGCATTATGGAATAAAGCAGAGTAATAGGCTAGCAATAAAATAAGTGAAGATTAGTTGTGGGTGGCTATGGGCATGCCTGCTGCTATGAAACCTTGACCAGAAATAATGATCCAGTAAAAAATAAACAAATTAATGAAAGACATAAATTTACAGATTCAAGTTCAATGAGCCTCATTCAGCATAAACTCGAACAAAACCATATGCAAACATATAACAACAATATACAAAGTGAAAAAAAATTGAATGATCATGCATTTCCCTCAGAAAACAGTGGAAGAATATCTTTAAAGTGATGAAAGACAACAATTATCTATCCATATTTCAATATTCAGTAAACATACCTTTCAGGAAGGAAAATTACACAAGATGGAAAATTAAAATTTTAGGAATAAAAAAGGAGCAACAGAACTGGTAAATGTCTGTGTAAATATAATAGATTATTTTTCTCTTAAGTATAATAGAGTATTTTTCTCTTAAGTTAAAAAAATTGTATACATGTTGAAAGAAAAACAATATAACATGGTCAGAGAGTTTAATGTATGGCATACAAAACACAAACACATCACAACCATAACATAAAGTGGGTAGGGATAAGGGATTTATATGTTTGAAGCCCAAGAAATATATCCCAACTAATTTTATGAATTTGGCATTACCCTAATACCAAAACCAAAGACATTACAAAGAAATAAATCCACAGACCAATATTTCTTACGATATTAGACAAAAACATGCTCAATTTCATTCTCTATAAATCAAATCCAGCAATATATAAAAAGGATAATATATCTTAACCCTGCAAGTGGGGATGGGGGTGGGTTAATCCTGGAATGCAAGGCTGGCTTAACATTTAAAAATAGTCATTGTAATTCATTATATTCAATGATTAAGTAGAAAAAAATCACATGATCTTATCAGTAGATGTAGAAAAAGTATGTGACAAAATCCAAAATGCATTCATAATCAAAAACTAGCAAACAGTAATAGAAGGAAATTTTCTTAATGATATAAAAGGAATCTTAAAAAACCCCAGAGCTGATATTTTACTTACTGGTGAAAAACTAAGTGATTTCTAATCAAGATTGTGGATAAGGGAAATATGTCTGCTTTCACCATTCTTTCAACATTGTGCTGAAAGCTCAATAAGTGCAGTAAGGTAAGAAAAAGAACTTAAAGAAAAATTTGAAATTGAAAGGAAGGAATAAAACTAAAAAACTAACTCTATTTCCCACAGGGATAAGCATTACTCAAGTGAATTGAAAACCTGTACACACACACACACACACACACACACACACACATACACACAATATATGTGTTCATAGCAGCTTTACTGGTAATCATCAAAATTGGAAAAAACCCAAATGTTCCACATGTGAAGAATGGCTAAACTAGTCCATCCATACAATGGAATACTACTTTGTTGTAAAAATAAAAACAAACTACTGATGCACTCACCAAAAGGGATGAATATCAAACACATTAAGCTAAGCAATAGAAGCTAGACACAAAAGGTACATAAAGTATGATTCCATTTATATGACATTCAGGATGATCCCACAGTATAGGAACTAAGAAAAGTTCTGGGGTGAAGGGTGAGTAAGGGTTTGACTACAAATGGAAAACACAAGAAAATCTTAATTTGGGTGGGGTGTAATGGAATTGTATCTTCATTGGGGTGGTGATTATGTGACTGTCAAAACTCAGAGAACAGGGTTTCCCTGGTGGCGCAGTGTTTGAGAGTCCGCCTGCCAATGCAGGGGACACGGGTTCGTGCCCCAGTCCGGGAAGATCCCACATGCCACGGAGCGGCTGCGCCCGTGAGCCGTGGCTGCTGAGCCTGCGCGTCCGGAGCCTGTGCTCCGCAACGGGAGAGGCCACAACAGTGAGAGGCCCACGTACCGCAAAAAAAAAAACAAAAAACCTCAGAGAACAGTACACAAGAAAATAAATTTTGCTATATGCAAATTAATAATTAGTACAGAGAAGTGGTAAAAATATTTTGTAATTTGTCCAGGAAACACCTTTTACATCTTCTTTCTTCTTGTCAATGCCAAAGGCAGAGATTAATTAAATGAGTCTTTAAATTTTCTACTGTAAGTGCATACAGCACATATTACTTTAAATTGTTGTAGATATCAAAAGTCAAAAATTTAAATTTATACCACATATAATAATAAAATGCTTTCTCTCTCTTTTTCTTTCTATTCTGAGTCTTCTATCTTTCATAATCTTAACATTAGAGATGGTCTAAGGCTAAAGAGGCCAAGGCTTTGAGGTGCATTCTTTTAGATGTTAAAAAGCCTGAGAATGCAAAATGAATATTTAGAAAACTAAATCATAGCTGAATTAAAAATAACTTCTCTTAGCAGTGAAACAAAACTGAAAATGTTGAAAATTCATATATTTAATTCTGTGGAAAAATAAACAGTAATAATAGGTATACTGTAATTAGGTCTTTCTAATTAGTTCATGTCTTGGTTAGTTTGGGCTGCTATAACAGAATACCATGGGTGGCTTAAACAACAGAGATTTATTTCTCACAGTTCTACAGGCTGGGAAGTCCAAGATCAAGATGCCAGACAAACATTGTTTTCTGACTGTAGAATAACTTGCCTGTACTAGTTATTTAAAGCTTGCCTCTCCTGCAGTATCTGGCAGTTTCTTCTTTGCAGTTTTCAAGATACATTTTTATGCCTTCCTGTTTGCAAGCACTATTTGCAAAAATTTCAACTTACTACACAGCTTCAAAATCAGAAGTTTTAGCTCTAAAATGTTTGATTCAAAATTACCAATATTTGTTGACGATAATGATTCAAAGTTTGGAGTATTAGTGACATAAATTGTTGACAGGTTGAGTTACTAAGTAGTTTTAGAAAGACTCAAACTTTTCTGATTCCTCACTAGTGATGAGCGGCAGACAGAAAATACAATCTTTCACGTTTTAGTTCAACCTACTGCATTATTGTTTTGTAAGTTCAGCACTCTGTTTCATATCTATCTATATCTGCTATATATTTACACGTTATATACATTATACATTCATTTTATATGATGCTATATATAATTCATATCCATAAAATTTGACAAAACTTCTATTTTATATCATATAATACCCTAGGTTTTGAATGAAGTTATGATTTAAACCTATGTCAAGTATATCTTTTTCATAGATCCCTTAATTCAAAAAGAACATGTTTTCAAATTCAATACTATAGGGCTTCCCTGGTGGCGCAGTAGTTGGGAGTCCGCCTGCCGACGCAGGGGATGCGGGTTCGTGCCGCGGTCTGGGAGGATCCCGTGTGCCGCGGAGCGGCTGGGCCCGTGGGCCATGGCCGCTGGGCCTGCGCGTCCGGAGCCTGTGCTCCGCGGCAGGAGAGGCCACAGCAGTGAGAGGCCCGCGTACCGCAACAGAACAAAACAAAAAAATAAATAAACAAACAAAAAAACCAAATTCAATACTATAATCTACCACTGTATGCATATACATTACGATTTTTAAAATTTAGCTTCAATATGCTAACTGGATTCAAAGTAGCATTCATAATAATGCCAGATATTTTACATTCAATAGAAGAAATTTCCAAAAGCTTTAAATTTGATTCTATGAAATGGATGAAAGCATCGATATTAAACTTTTCTAATAACTAACTATGTAAAGCATTTGATGACAATAATATAATATAATGATATAATTTAACTCATTTTTCATAATTATTGTACCAATGGAGCAGAGACATAATTAGCTTTGCTTTTTGTGAGCTCCAAAGGTTTCTTGAGATTGAAAATAAGTGAAATTAATTTAGAACATACACTTGATCTAAATGAAAAGTTATACATCAAAGAATGATTTATTAACATTTCCATTAAGTCATCATCTTCAGGTCCAGTCACCTTATATTAACTACTAAATATGAAGGAAATGATACTTCTTCAGCAAATCTTTGTCTTATGGTTTTCATTTGGTTATGGACATCACTATATTCTTCATGATGTGGATGATAAAGGCCGAAAATATACTGAGAAAGCTATATGTTCATCAAACCTTTCTTGGAAAAGTGTAGTAAAGGTTTTAGTTCCTAGCTATACTTTCTTCAGGCAGAATGGCTCAGCCAGTTTTGCATGCATTATTTGTATATATACCAAACTTGTAGTTTCCCACATCTCCCATGACAACTGGCAGCTCGGTGATTTTGTGCACACTAACAAAAATACAACTGGTTAGTACATCAAGTCCCAGTCAGGGTCAGTAGCATTAAATGCCTCTCAAACAATGAACCCCCACAATGAGCTGACCCTTGGTACTTGTACTTAATTATAGCTTATTTTACCATGTCCTTCATTGAAAGGGACGTGTTATTTAGTTCCCAACATCTGAAAAGTGCTCAGAAAAGAGAGAGATATAATCATAGATTAATGTGAGTTGTCTTTCATAGTTAACCACATATGAAAGATAATACTTTTCATTTCATAAATATCTCATGACAAAAGCTAAAAGTATAAAAAGTTATCAAAAAACCCATTTCATCCCATTGCTCTTTTTCTTTAGTGTTAAGCAATTTTCTTACAGTGTGTGCCTTGGTTTAGGTGCCTTCATGTTCATGCTCTATCACTTGGTGTTGTTTGAGCTTCTTAGAAGTGTGGGTTTGTAGTTTTTATCAATTTTGGAAAAATTTTGACCATAATTCTACAAATATTTTCTTCCCTGTCCTTCTTTGGGAGCTGTATTATAAGTTTGTTAGGGTATCTGAAGTTGTCTTACAGTTCACTGATGCTCTATTAGTTCTCTTTTTAGTCTTTTTTTCCCTGTCTGTGTTTCACATTACTCACTTTCTATTGCTATGTCTTCAAGCTTATTAATCTTTCCTTCTACCTTTCTATTCCTCTCTTCTTCTCTCACAATCTATCTCTTATCACAGACACTAGTTTTCATCTCTAGAAGCTTCATGTGATTCTTTTTTTTCCTGTGTCTATATTTGAGTTTGATCTTTCCTGTAGCTTGCCAAACACATGGAATATAGTTATACTAACTGAATGCCATTTTTTACTATCATGTGTTATTTTAAGTTATTATTTATTTATTTATTTATTTATGGCTGCCTTGTGTCTCGTTGCTGCGTGTGGGCTTTCTCTAGTTACGGAGAGCAGGGGCTACTTTTCGTTGTGGTGCAAGGGCTTCTTATTGCGGTGGCTTCTCTTGTTGTGGAGCACGGGCTCTAGGCACCTGGGCTTCAGTTGTTGTGTCACATGGGCTCAGTAGTTGTGGCTCCCAGGCTCTAGAGCACAGGCTCAGTAGTTGTGGTGCACGGGCTTAGTTGCTCCAGGTCATGTGGGATCTTCCTGGACCAGGGCTCAAACCCATGTCCCCTGCATTGGCAGGAGGATTCTCAACCACTGCACCACCAGGGAAGTCCCCATGTGTGTTATTTTTGAGTCAGTTTCTACTGATTGAGTTTTCTCTTCCTAATGGATCAGATTTTATACTACTTTGTACTTTTTTATTGGTTGTAACACATTGTGAATTCGTAGGGTGATTTATATTTTGTATCCATATTTCCTCTATGTATGTTTTGTATCCATATTTTTGCCTATGCATATTGTTGAGCTTTGTTCTGGGATTCAGTTAATTGATAAGAATCTGATATTTTCTAATCTTGCTTTCAAGTTTTGTTTGAAAGAATCAGAGAAGCATTTAATTTAGTGCTAATTGTGCCTCACTCCTGAGATGACACACTTCTGGGTAAACTTCTTTATGTCCCATGAATTATGATGTTTTCCAGTATGATGTATAGGGACAGGAACATGAACAGGTATATATAACATTTGAATATTAGTCTTTCTATTCCTTTAGGTGTTCCCCTTGTTCTTCACAGCTTTTAGTAGTTTCCTCATAGGCATGAGTTGACCAGTACTCAGCTGAAGACTTGATGGGGACCCTCTGCATATCATCAAAGCTTTCTCTTTGTGTTGCTCTCTCCACACTGGAACACTGCCCTGAAAAAATTAGCTACCTCAGGGTTCCTGGAGTCCCAGCTCCATACCCTCAACTCAGCAATCACCAAGTTCTGTTCTCTCTCCAAGCTCTGTGCCTGGGAAACTGTCCTAAGGCAAAAAACTGAGAAAATTTCAGATCTTATCACATTTGATTCCCATCTGTATGGGTACACTATCCTTATCCCAATGTTTAATATCTTGAAAACCATTGTTTCACATATGTAGTCTTTTTTTTAAAAAATGTTTCAGCCAGAAGGACAACTTCTGATCTTGTTACTTTGTCTTGGCTAGAAGTGAAAGGTTCTTCCTATCTTATTATAAGGTAAGTAGGAAAATTAAATAAAAATATAAATCAAGAGTTTCAGTCCAAGATGGCAACATAGTAGCCTCCTGAACTTACCTCCTCCCATGGACACACAGAATCTATGAAGCAATTCCCTCTGAAAGAAATCCAAAACAAGCTAAGTGATTCCTATTCATTGGGCAAATGAGAAAATACATCATTCATGTTGACAGGGGTAGAAAAGGTTGTGACACATCCACCATAAACTCTACCTGTGACACAGCACCGTGCAATCCTGAGGGAACTCCTTAACTCCCAGCTTGTCCAAGAGGAGTGAAGGGTTTGGATTCCACGTATAGCACCCCAACTTTTAAGACTCTCACCTTAGATATGGTTCCCCCAAACCACCTAACTCTGAAAGCCAATGGGACTTGTATCAGGGAAAAACACTACAATATAGCTAACAAAGAAATAGTTCTTAACTGGTCTTGAGGACTCTCCACGTCTATGCCCCTAGGGCTCAGCACAGAGAAATCAGGAAAAAGATGCTCATCTCCCAGTATCTCTCTGAAGAGGCCTATTTGCCTTCTTAAAAAGCCAGTGCCTAAGGATCAGGTTCTAATTTAGCACACATCTAGGGCTGACTGCAATCCTCCATAAAGACTGGAAAGCCTTGCAGACACCACCCTACCTTCTCACTAAAGCTCACTCCAAATCACCAGTATCTCCCTGGAAGGAGCAAATGCACACATCTGTGCCCCAGTTTACGCATCTGTCACCCAAGGGACAGAGAGCTGGATTATGATGCTGTGATAGTCAGTGGAGCTTGCATTCCTAACTCTCACAGGACTCTAGCAAACAAAGAAGTTATTAAAGGGTCGAAGAGCATCCTTCCCTACCTATGAACCAGGCTCAATGTAGATGGCCCAGGCAAAAAAGCCCAATTCCAAGTTCCTCCATGGAGGGTCGTAACTACATACTTTCCAAGCTACTGTCTGAGATTCCATCTTCTAATCAACCTGCATCTGGGTGCTGACTATGTGCCCCACTGGGACACTGAAGGTCTTGGCACACCCTGGATTACTGTAAGCCACTAAAAACAAAGGTGGATACTTGGACAATCAGAAAGGTTTGAGAGACAATCAAGAGCTACGTCAGTGTTAAATGATAAATTTTATCTCCTACACAAGGCAACTCCTTCAAGACTAGGAGAGGTGGCTGTTTTATCTAATCCACAGAAACCAACACAGGGAATCAAGGAAAATGAAGAAACAGAAGAATATATTCCAAGTGAACGAACAAGATAAAACCCAGAAAAAGACCTCAATAAACAGAGATAAGTGCCTTACCTAATAAAGAGTTCAAAATAATTGTCATAAAGATGATCATTGAAGTTGAGAGAAGAATGGGTGGACAAAGTGAGAATTTCAACAAAGAGATAGGAAATATAAGAAATTACCAAAGAAAAATCACAAGGTGAACATAATAACTGCACTAAAAAATGCAGTTTAGAGGGGCTCAAAAACAGACTAGATGAAGCAGAAGAAAAGATCAGCAAACTTGAATATAAGGGGAGTAGAATTCATCCAATTAGAGGAATGAAAAAAAAAGGAATAAAAAGAGTGAGGATAGCTTCAGGGACTTATGGAGTAACAAATGGAGCAATGTTTTCATTACAGGGGTCCCAGAAGGAGAGGAGAGAAAGAAAAAGGGGAAGAAATTTTATCTGAGGAAATAATGGCTGAAAACTTCCCTAAAAGATAAAATGTGGCAGGGGATAATAAAAATGTAGAGTTTTAGAATGTATTCAAAATTAAGTTATTATCAGTTTAAATATATTATGATAACTAAGATTTCATGTAAGATTCATGCCCACATAGTCAGCCCACCAAAACAGAAGTACCCTCACAGCCCTTTTAGAAGGAACCCCTAGAGAGTACAGCTAGGGTGATGAGAGGGGAGTGCACTGCTGGGATGCATAGGACACCTCCTACAGAGGGCCACTCCTCCAAGGTTGAGAAACATAACTATAACAACATACTAGATACCTAAAAATATAAATAGCAACTTAGCCAAAAGGAGGCAGTAGAGGAATATGTTCCAGACTAAGGAACAAGATAAAACCCCAGAAGAACCAAGTGAAGTGGACATAGGCAATCTACCCAAGAAAAAATTCAGAGTAATGATCGTAAACATGACCAAAGAACTCAGGAGAAGGATGGATGCACTGAGTGAGAATTTAGACGTTTTTAACAAAGAGTTAGAAAATATAAAAGAACAACAAAACAGAGATGAAAAATACAGTAACTGAAATGAAAAACACACTAGAAGGAATCAGTAGCAGACTAAATGATTCATAAGAATGGATCAGTGGGCTGGAAGAAAATGTAATGGAAATCACTGCCACTGAATGGAAAAAAGAAAACAAAAATGAAAAGAAATGAGAGGACAGTTTAAGACACCTCTGGGACAACATCAAGTATGCTAATACTCACATTATAGAGATCCTAGAAGGAGAAGAAACACAGAAAGGGCTCCAAAATATTGAAGAGATAATAGCTGAAAACCTCCCTAACCTGGCAAAGCAAACCATAACCCAAGTGCAGGAAGCACAGAGAGTCCCATATGGGATTAACCCAATGGAATACTACTTAGCCATATGAAAGAATAAAACAATGCCACTTGCAGCAACATGGATGGACCTAGAGCTTATCATACAAAGTGAAGTAAGGCAGACAGAGAAAGGCAAATATCACAAGATATCACTTATATGTGAAATATATAAAAAAAATGATACAAACTTATTTAAAAACAGAAATAGACTCACACACATAGAAAAAATACTTATGGTTACCAAAGGCAGAAGGGGGGAGGAATAGATTAGGAATTTGGGATTAACAGATAAACACTATATACATAAAACAGATAAACAACTAGGTCCTACTGTACAGTGCAGATAATTATATTCAATATCTTATAATAACCTCTAATGAAAAAGAATCTGGAAAAAATATATATATATGCACATATATATATATTTAACTGAATCACTATGTTGTACATCTGAAATATTGTAAATTAACTATACTTCAATTTAAAAAAAATCAGTTGTATTTCTTTACACCAACAATAAACTATTACAGAGAGAATTTAGAAAATAATCCCAATAGCATCAATAATAAAATACTTAGAAATAAATTTAACCAAGGACATGAAAGATCTCTACACTAAAATCTATAAGACAATGTTGAAAGAAACTGAAGACATGAATAAATGAAAAGATATTTCACAGTCATGGATTCAAAAAAATTAATATTGTTAACATGTCCATATACCCAAAGCAATCTACAGATTCAATGCAATCCCTTTTTAAATCCCAATGACATTTTTCACAGAAATATAAAAAATTCTAAAACTTGTACTAAACCACAAAGAACTCTTAGTAGCCAAAACAAACCTGAGAAGGAAGAATGAAGCAAAAGACAGTCTCTTCAATATATGGTGTTGGGAAAACTGCACAGACACAATGTGAAAGAATCAAACGGGACCACTATCTTACACCATATACAAAAATCACATCAAAATGGATTGAAGATTTAAATGTAAGACCTGAAAGTATAAAATTTATAGAAAAAAATATGGGAAAATTTCATGACATTGGTTTGGGCAATGATTTCTTGGATATAACACCAAAAGCATAGGCAATAAAAGCAAAATTAAACAAATGGGATCATATCAAACTAAAAAGCTTATGTGAAGCAAAGGAAATAATCAAAAGAGTAAAAAGGCAACCTACAGATTGGGAGAAATCATTTGGAGACTATATATCTGACAAGGTATTAATATCCAAAATACATAAGAAACTCATACAACTCAACAGCAAAAAGTTAAATAATCTGATTTAGAAATGGGAAAGAATATGAATATACATCTCTCCAAAGAAGACTTACAAATGACCAATAAACAGGTATATGAAGAGATGGTCAGTATCTCTAATCATCATGGAAATGCAGATCAAAGCCGCAAGGAGATTTCACTTCACATCTGTTAGAATGGCTATCATCAAAAAACCAAAAAATATTTTTGACCCACCTCCTAGAGTAATGGAAATAACAAAAATTTTTAAAATGGAACTAATGAAACTTAAAAATGTTTGCACAGCAAAGGAAACTATAAACAAGATGAAGACAACCCTCAGAATGGGAGAAAATATTGGCAAATGAATCAACGGCCAAAGGATTAATCTCCAAAGTATACAAACAGCTCACTCAGCTCAATATCAAAAAATCAAACAACCCAATCAAAAAATGGGCAGAAGACCTAAATAGACATTTCTCCAAAGAAGACATACAGATGGCCAAGAGGCATCATGTAAAGGTGCTCAACATCACTAATCATTAGAGAAATGCAAATCAAAACTACAATGAGGTATCACCTCACACTGGTCAGAATGGCCATCATCAAAAAATCTACAAACAATAAATGCTGGAGAGGGTGTGGAGAAAAGGGAACCCTCCTGCTCTGTTGGTGGGAATGTAAATGGATACAGCCACTATGGAGAACAGTATGGAGGTTCCTTAAAAAACTCAAAATAGAATTACCATGTGACTCAGCAATCCTACTAGTGGGCATACATCTGGACAAAATTCTAATTCAAAAAGACGCATGCACCCCAATGTTCATTGCAGCACTATTTATAATAGCCAGGTCATGGAACGAACCCAAATGCCCATTGACAGACAAATGGATAAAGAAGATGTGGCACACATATACAATGGAATATTAGCCATAAAAAGGAATGAAATTGGGTCATTTGTAGAGATGTGGATGGACCTAGAGACTGTCATACAGAGTGAAGTAAGTCAGAAAGAGAAAAATATCGTATATTAATGCATATGTGTGGAATATAGAAAAATGGTACAGGTGAACTGGTTTGTAAGGCAGAAATAGAGACAAAGACATAGAGAAAAACATATGTACACCAAGGGGAGAAAGAGGGAGTGGGATGAGTTGGGAGATTGGGATTGACATATATACAATAATATGTATAAAATAGATGACTAATGAGAACCTGCTGTATAGCACAGGGATTCTACTTCGCTGTACAGTAGAAACTAACACAACACTGTAAAACAACTATACCCCAATTAATAAAAAATAAAAATAAAGTAAAATAAAATAAAAGATAAAAAAAAAGAAGCACTGGTGAGAATGTGGAGAAATTGGAAATTGGCGAGGATGGGGAGAAACTGGTATGCAATGAAATGTAAAATAGTGCAGCTTCTATGAAAAAATAGTATGGAGGGGTCTCAAAAAATTAAAAATAGAACTATCACATGGTCCAGCAATCCTACTTCTGGGTATATACCCAAAGGAACTGAAATTAGGATTGTGAAGAGACATATGTGCTCCCATGTTCAGTATAGCATTTTTATACTACCAAGATATGGAAACAACTCTAATGTCTATCAACGGATGAATGAATAAATAAAATGTAGTATCTACATAGAATGAAATATTAATCAGCCTTAAAAAAGAAGAAAAATTTGCCATTTCCAATAATAGCTTGACTTTTGCATTACTGTAGCTTGTACCACTGTAACAATGTCAGTCAGAACAATTTTCATGCTTTTTGAAATGGGGACGTATGTCTATAAACACTTTAGTGCATTTTTCCTTCAAATAACTTTAACATAAATTCAAATTTATCAGTAAGGGTCAAATTATCTCCATCTATTGAACAAATTATTCACAGATGTACCTGCTCATTTAACCACATGCAGACATGACTTTCATTAAAGTGATAATTGTAACATTTATTATTTCTAAAACCAAGAAAATTCAATAAAACATCCTTGAGGGACAAAGGATAATAAATGGAAACTTCTAAAAACTTACCTACTGACAGAATGTGCATATGTGCCTAGAGACTAAGCCATTATCTTTAAAATAGCCATTACAACAAGAAGATGTACTCCATTGTAAGCAAAGAGGATGCCAGAAGATAACACATTTCAGTTGTTTTCATTGTCTAAGGTAGATTCTGACAATCATTATTTGCTGATGAAAGATGCATTGTTTTTTGCTAATTTTGGTCAGTGACACATATAGAGTTGTGACTGATCAACCCTCATATTCCTTGTTGGCCTGCTTGGTATCACGCACTCGTGGACAAATCCCAGACCATCTGGCTGCTAACGGAACAGGTCAGAGGTCAAGAACTGTTTTAGCAGAGAATAGTATACCAGCTGCTTTGTCACAGTCTTTCATTATATTTTCATCTTTATTTAAAAGGCCTGTGCTTTGTTATATAAAGGTATCATTTCCTGTTGCCTAGTAATATTTGATACAGCCAGACTTTGTTTCATAAAGTTTAATCAGAAGGTTTCACCTTTTCAGCTGCTATATGAGGGCAAAATAGTCCAACAGAAAATGGACATAATTTATGTAAAGAATGGTGATATATTAATATTTATTAGGTCAGTTACAGTAATTCTCTAAATGTTACTTTTTTAAACTACATTTTTGAAAAATGCTAAAGATTACTGCAGAATATTAAAATATAGTGTAAACAACCTATCAAGGGTTGTCTCTTTCAGATACATTCATTCCAGTGAATAATAAAAAAGGAAAAAAAAAAGTAAGGTTATCAGCTTAGTGCATGGGAATATGCCACAAGTAAGAAACATAAAGATTAAACTACAGTTTTGGTCAGCAGTAAGGATTATTGACGTTTAAAAATTATAAATTTTATGATGATTGGAACATAAATGTAATTATGTATAATAATATAACCATTATTTTGTACAGTATGAAGTTAGATTCATTAAAGTTATTAAATTGCAGTGTTGCTACATGAATGAATAGAAAATTAATTTCATAATCAAAGATAAGCAATTTAAAGAAATCCTGGCCCTACATTTTAATGTATGAGTTGGATTGCATTTAACAAATTCATTATGGCTCATTTTCAAAATCTGTAAAGAGGGTGTTTTGAACATTAAATGAGATAATCAAGTGATGTCCATAACATTGTGCTTACTACTTAAAATTACTCAAAATTTTTAAATTCATTATTATTTTTATTAAGGTAATACTGGGTGGAACAGAAAAGTATACAAATAGTAAGTATTCTTAATTTATTATTTTCTAGCAACAAGCTGAAATTCAAAGAAAAAATAGAGACATCACCTAACATATGAATTCATATTTTCCACTAATGTTAAATCCAAGTTGGGTAAAAGATAATATACATTTAAAAGAGTTATCAAAGTAAACTGCCTATTAATTTTAATTCTAGAATTTAAAACTATTTTAGAAACCAGATTCCCCAACCCATATCATTTTACCAAGTCTCACTGGGTGGATAAATGGGGAGAGAGGGAAGTCTATTTGTTTTTGGCCAAATACTTTTTAATGAATATAGTTATAAAACGGTTCCCTAAAATTACTGGATCTATATACTTGGAGCCTCTTCCCATGCTTAGTATTGTATTAACTCATTTTATTCTTTCTTATACTTTGGTTATGATGAGAAGTCAAGTTATCTTCAAAATATTTCTACTTACCTAGCACAAATATATTTCCTTATTCGTTAGTAAGATTTAAGCAGCAATAAGGCCAGAGTGGACAGAACTATTATTTCTAAAATGAGTCTGAACTTTATAACTTAGTCTAATGAATTTTTCTAAAGGACAGAAAGTGGGGGGAAAACCTGGTTCAAAATTGATTCCGTATCTATTGCAGCAGATGGGCCACACTTTCAGATTCATCAATCTCTTTAAGGCTCTTCTGCTAACATTAAACTAAAGCTTATTTGGCAGATAAGACTCTTTCAAATGATATGAGTGAACTTCTCCTGCTTGCTTGATCACTAATCAGTGGAAATGAGAACAGTATGTTCCATAGGATACATTAGGATAGGTGTAATTTGACAGCTTCCCAAATAAAGCCGCCTATTTTATTTTTTCAAGGCCAGATTGAGATTATTATGAGCATCAAAGCAAGCACCAAAAAGTTGTTATAATTTTAAAATATGTTTTCACATTGCTGTAATTCTATAAAAGAAAATTAGGCTTGTGAGACAAGAATGGGAGCTCATGAAAAATGTGTTAGCAATGTGTCTATATTAGGAATATGATTAATTTTAAATAATTTATAACATTTTGCACAATGCAGGGAGAGATAAAAATTGTGCTCTGTTCTTCACTATGACACCTGAGGTAGGCTACTAATCTGAGCTTCCTGTTTATCTATAAAATGAAGAGCTATTATAATGAAATCTATTCTCCATTATTAAGAAGCTGCTCAGTATACTCAGAATACATAAAATAACAAAAACAACAAAACCAGTAACAGCAGCAGCAGCAGCTTAACTGATCAACCAGCCATTGTCAATTATTCCACTGGAGCTACTTTTTTTTTTTTTTTTTTTAATAGAAATGTTTACTTGAGTCTAGGCAAATTTGGCATTTCTGGAATTTGGGACGTTATCATGGAAGATTAACCAATTAATCTAACCTAATATTCCACAGCTCTATACTTTGATAATTTTTTTTTACATCTTTATTGGAGTATAATTGTTTTAAAAAGGTGTGTTAGTTTTTGCTTTATAACAAAGTGAATCAGCTATAGCTATATATATATACATATTTTGCCCATATCTCCTCTCTCTTGCGTCTCCCTCCCACACTCCCTATCCCACTGCTATAGGTGATCACAAAACACCGAGCTGATCTCCCTGTGCTATGCAGTTGCTTCCCACTAGCTATCTATTTTACATTTGGTAGTGTATATATGTCAATGCCACTCTCTCACTTCGTCCCAGCTTACCCTTCCCCCTCCCCATGTCCTCAAGTCTATTCTCTATGTCTTTATTCCTGTCCTGCCCCTAGGTTCTTCAGAACTTTTTTTTTTTTTAGATTAGATATATATGTGTCAGCATACAGTATTTATTTTTCTCTTTCTGACTTGTTCACTCTGTATGACAGTCTCTAGATCCATCACCTCACTACAAACAACTCAATTCTGTTTCTCTTTATGACTGCATAATATTCCATTGTATATATGTGTCACATCTTCTTTATCCATCACCTGTTGATGGACAATTAGGTTGCTTCCATGTCCTGGCTATTGTAAATAGAGCTGCAATGAACCTTGTGGTACATAACTCTGTTTGAATAATGATTTTCTCAGGGTATATGCCCAGTAGTGGGATTTCTGGGTTGTATTATAGTTCTATTTTTAGTTTTTTAAGGAAACTCCATACTGTTGCCCATAATGGCTGTATCAATTTACATTCTCACCAGCAGTGCAAGAGGGCTCCCTTTTCTCCACACCCTCTCCAGCATTTATTGTTTGTAGATTTTTTGATGATGGCCATTCTGACCAGTGTGAGTTGATACCTCATTGTAGTTTTGATTTGCATTTCTCTAATGATTAGTGATGTTGAGCATCCTTTCATGTGTTTGTTGGCAATCTGTATATCTTCTTTGGAGAAATGTCTATTTAGGTCTTCTGCCCATTGTTGAATTGGGTCGTTTGTTTTTTTGATATTGAGCTGCATGAGCTTCTTGTAAATTTTGGAGATTAATCCTTTGTTAGTTGCTTCATTTGCCAATATTTTCTCCCATTCTGAGGGTTGTCTTTTCGTCTTGCTTATGTTTTCCTTTGCTGTGCAAAAGATTTTAAGTTTCATTAGGTCCCATTTGTTTATTTTTGTTTTTATTTCCATTTCTCTAGGAGGTGGGTCAAAAAGGACCTTGCTGTGATTTATGTCATAGAGAGGTCTGCCTAGGTTTTCCTCTAAGTGTTTTATAGTGTCTGGCCTTACATTTAGGTCTTTATTCCATTTATCCTTGATATATACTATTGGACTTCCTGGAAAAAATTTTAAAGTATATATATATTTCAATGTCTACATATACACACACACAGATATATGTGTGTATAAATATACACATTTATTTAAAAGCAAATTTGCTAGTTTGCCATTTTTCTATGAGTTTTATTTTTCATTTAATGTATAATGTTTCCATTTCAGGATGAACTTATTTTATTATTTTTCTTAAAGAGAAATGGGAAAAACTCTCTTCTAAAGGTAAACCTAGCACAAAGTAAATTATTTTCATTCCCTTGAGATTTTCAGAAAGACTTAAAATGGATGAAAACTGTTGATTTATTGTTTTGTTTGTACAAGCTTAAAAAGAAAATATGCCTGATATACCAAATTGGATAGGTCTCTCCTATTGTTCAAACAGTGAACAAAATTGAGACTTATTTATAATTTGAAACTTTATTTTGAAAGAATATAAATACATTTCTGTGGCATATAATGCTACTTGGTGTAAATTAGTTATTCCTTCATTTAAATTTGAATTTTTGGCAATGATCTAATCACAAATGAGTTGGCTATAAGAAATAAAACTTTGGCTGTTCTCAAACACCTAGGTAGCAGTACTAATTTCCTATTGTTGCATAAATAATAACACAAACTTAGCAACTAAAAAAACACACACTTATTATCTCACAATTTTTGTGGGTCATAAATATGGCTTAACTGAGTTCTCCACAGTACTTCAGAGTTTTTTGAAAGGGTGCAAATCAAGCTGTCAAACAAGGCTAGGTCTCATCCGAGACTCATGTAGAGGAGAAGTTGCTTCCTCACTCCTGTTGCCTCAAAGGCCACTGAGGTGGACAGAATCCATTTTCACCTACTTGCTGCCTGAGCCTCTACATATGGCAGCTTACTTCTTGAAAGCTGGAGAGGGAGTCAACAGAGTGCTGGCTAGCAGGAAGTTACAATCTTATGTTACATAGTCTCAAACGTGACTTCATCACTTTTTTTTTTTTGAAAGAATCAAATTATAAGCCCCACCCCCATTCAAGGGGTAGGGGATTACACGAAGCCATGAATATGAGAATAAGGTGATAACTGGGGCCATCTTAGAGCCTGCCCACCACAGTAACCAAGCAAATTCAGTTAAATCAATGCCAGTCCAGAAAAGCCTTAGATGAAGTCTAAGCAGAGAATTGGTTACAGGAAATACCTCTGGAGACTGGGGAAAAATAGTACCTGTTTCCTACCCACCATGCCATTTGCATTAATAACTTTTCCTGGTAGTCTCTAATACCTTTGAGTGAGAAGAAAATTTTTATTCCAAATTTACTCCTCTAATTGAAGCAAATCATTGTAGATAAAAACTACTTCTTCATTAAACTAGTATACTAAGTGCTATTCTAGTTGCTGGACATACAACGGTTAACTAAACAGACACATAACAACAAAAAAAAGATGTTCAAGACACTTGCATTAAAAGGATTAATTAAATAATCCTGCCTAATTATTTTGCATAAACTTTTTCATGTTATAAGTAGCTAAGAGCTATATCAAGTTTTTATATCAAGTTTTATATCAAGCTATATCAAGTTTTTATGGACTGTCCCGGATAGGAAAGCTGTCAGAAAGGAAAGTAAGAATAAACAATAGCTGTTATCTCATTTTCTCTTGCAGAAATTCCTTTCATCCTCCAAACTTTTTTATTTTTTTAATTCTAAATTCATTTGATTATTCTTGGATTCTTCACCATGGTCTTCCAGGCACTAATTTTCCCCCAATATTTTTACACACACAAATATTTAATTGACAAGTAATAGTATGAGATCTCCCTGAAGTAGTAAAATTTGAAGATAATTTTGTTGTAGTTCCCCCCTCCATATTCTTTACAGAAATACCAAATTACATGCTTTAAGGAACTATAGAATTCCAAATTTCTCATTATTTTGTTTTAGGAATTGACTATCTTCCATTTCTCTGTACAAGTCACTTCTGTAAGTATCTAATTCATCTACTTTGCCTGATTTTTGTTTCCTCCAATATTCCCTAATACCTATACGAATTATTTTTAAAAACACAAAGAAATAGTTGAATTTATTTTTTATTTTTTAAATCTTTTGGCTGCATTGGGTCTTTGTTGCTGCGCACAGGTTTTCTCTAGTAATGACGAGCAGGGGCTACTCTTTGATGTGGTGTGCAGGCTTCTCATTGCAGTGACTTCTCTTGTTGTGGAGCATGGACTTTAGGCACGTGGGCTTCAGTAGTTGCAGCACATGGGCTCAGTAGTTGCAGCACGCGGGCCCTAGAGCGCATGGGCTTCAGTAGTTGAGGCAAGTGGGCTCTAGGGCACATGGGCTCAGTAGTTGTGGCTTGTGGGCTCTAGAGTGCAGGCTCAGTAGTTGTGGCGCACAGGCTTAGTTGCTCCACAGCATGTGGGATCTTCCCGGACCAGGGCTCGAACCCGTGCCCCTTCATTGGCAGGTGGATTCTTAACCACTGTGCCACCAGGCATGTCCTGAAATAGTTGAATTTTTTAAATTGATAGAACACATTCTATTTATAAATCTCTGAGATGGTCATCAAAGATAAACTCTGTTATCATTGTGCCATATCAAAAGTACATTTACAAAAACATTCACTCACTTTAATTAATTCTATTTAATAATTTATATTTTCTTATAGCAGAAAGATATTTCTAAATTTTCTTTTACTTAGAGGGGTCTAAATATAGCTTTAAATTATATCTCTCATCTTATTCAGTTCATCCATAAATAAAAACTCCAGAAATGCCTTCCTAATTTGAAAGATTGAAATAAGATCAGCTCCTAAATATTTCTGTTTTTAAGGAGTTTATTTGATTTGACAAAATTTTCTGAATAAACATGTATATATCCTGTGAGCTTTCTCATTTCTTGCAATTTCAGATTATAAGCTTCTTTTTTCCCTTGCCTTTTATGCTAGTCTAATAAAAGACATTTTATGTCTAATTAGCTGTATTATATTTACTTTAAAAGCTACACAATTAACTGCTAACTTAAAATGTGTTAATATTTTAACAGTGCTAAAATCAAGATAAAGTGCACTAATCTATTGCTAACTGCATATTCATTATCTTTTTAATCAAACTTTAAGTGAACCTCACATTTAGACATAAGTGTATTAATACATTCTCTGTGATATATCTAATTTCACTGGTGGACTATTTTTGCAAATTGGTAATTCTTTGCTGTAATTTTCAGAGAGAACAGCTATATTTATAAGAGAAATGTTACTTTGAATAAATAAATCCTGTGGAAATGTAATAGTTTCTCCATTTGATTTGTCATTAAAGGGATCCAGCAAGCAATCTGAGTTTGCAGATGATATTTCAATTTACTATAGAATCCAAAATGCTAATATTGGTTACATACAGTTGATTTTGCATGTATATGCTATTATTTAGGTGTTGAATATAGGGTATGGTTGGATAACATGAACTAGCAAGTAATGTTATATAAAGATGGGTAATTCAGTAGAATTTGAGCTAGAAGGAGTTCTGAAAATAAACCTCCCACTAGCCCATAACGATATACAGATAGAAGCCATTTCTATGTTAAAGAAGAGTCTCCCAAGTTACTTAAGAGGAAGCCTTTGTGCAGCAGCTGAAACCTATAGAAATAGATGATTAAGCACATCTGAACACTATGTAAGTTATCATGAACTTCCTGATTAAATTAAATGGACATTTCCCAGTGCATTAGTCAGGTTTATGCAAATGGAAAATAGGATCATTCAGGAGAAAGAGAGAGAAAGAGAGAGAGAGAGAGAGAGAGAGAGAGAGAGATGAGGAATGGATCCTTAAAGGAGTAGAAATGAGGCAGTCATAATTGTAAGTAGCATTTCTCAGAACCCTTTCAAATTACTCCTAAAAGGGTTTATTTCAAAATTTAACACGCATACACACACACACCCTTACAGGACATTTGGTCCTATCCAAAACATCCATAAGACATTTGGCCCATTAGACACTTGGTCCATACCGAAACGTCCTTTATACTTGGTCCTGCTCAAAGTCGTCTGGCATAGACTGAATATTTTTATGGACATTTTGGACAAGACCAAATGTCTGTTAACCCTATATATACTTTTGTTTTCTCTGCAGACGGGGAAACTCTGTTGTCTAATATTTATTCTCAAGAAAACATGGGCTAGGATAATTTAAAAAACAGAATTCTGACTCTAGTAAGTGGGTATTTTTCTAAAATTGTAAGTGTAACCATGTAGTTTTGAAGAGATTTTTAATAATACCTGCTAAATATAAATCTATTGTTTTATTAATCATTAAATGGAAAACTAATTTTACAACAAATGTAAAAATAAAAAGCTTAGCTAACTGATATAAAATATTCTTTGTGTTCCTGAACACTTAAAAATACTTATAAATGATTTATGATTTTGAATTTTCAAATACACTATAAAGTTGAAAATCCTTGGCAACTAGGTATGTATATCATCTTGGTTTGCTATTACAGGGCAAATATACACCTATGCATGTGGAGTGCTGTCATAACATGAATTCCAAAATAACCATTTCAGACTTCCCTGGTGGCGCAGTGGTTAAGAATCTGCCTGCCGATGCAGGGGACATGGGTTTGAGCCCTGATCCGGGAAGATCCCACATGCCGCAGAGCAACTAAGCCCATGTGCCACAACTACTGAGCCTGTGCTCTAGAGACCGTGAGCCACAACTACTGAGCCTGCGTGCCACAACAACTGAAGCCTGCACACCTAGAAGCCTGCACACCTAAAGCCTGTGCTCTGCAACAAGAGAAGCCACCACAGTGAGAAGCCCACGCACTACAACGAAGAGTAGACCCAACTCGCCCCAACTAGAGAAAGCCCACGCACGGCAACAAAGACCCAACGCAGCCAAAAATAAATAAAACTAAAATAAATTTATAAAAAAAATTACAATTTCTACAGTTATTTAGAATGAGATTTAAAAATATATATTATTAAGGTAACTGTTCCACTTTGCACAGGTAGAAGGCAAACCACAATTTATTGTACTTCTCTCTCTCTCTGGCTCCTTCAGATTTGGAATACAATTAAACCACTTGTTTCTCACATCATTCTCACATGTATTAATTTCCCATATATATATTCAGGCTATATCCAGTCTTCAGATATTCCTATTGGATGTGGATTGAGTATTACTACCTTTAAGAAACAAAGAAACTAAAAATGACTGAGCTTGTAAATGTTCTAGCTAGTTCTTTGTGGAGATTTTATTTCGTTAGGTGTTCATATGTTCCTTTTTCTCCCCTTTTGTCTATCTTGTTCCTCTTTTTTTAAATTCATACTATTTGGTATATTTAAGGAACAAAACTTGTAATATAAGAATTTCTAGAGTATAAGCTAGAATATAATTGTCTTAGCTATACCCTCAATGCATAAAATAGCACCTGGCATATAATAGGCATTCAATATAATAGGCATTCAATTGTTTGTTGAATTAATATAATACATTTAAACATGTATCTATCATACAATTCTAGGTATTTAATTAATAGGTAATTAATCCTAGATACAATCCTAAGCTCCACTCCTAGGTATTTAACTGAGAGAAATGAAAGCATATGTCCGTATGAAGAGATATACAGGAATGTTCACAGTAGCTTCATTTATAACAGCTAAAAATGGAAAGAGTCCAAATGTTTATCAGCAGGTCAATGAAAAAACTAAACTATGCTATATTCAGATAGCAGAATACTATTCAGTTAAAAGAAATGATATATGTTACAACATGGATGCATTTCAAAAATAATTCTGTGGAGTGAAAGAAGCCAAACAAAAATAAATATACTTTATACTTTTCAGATATAAGTTCTAGAAAATGTATACTAATCTATAGTGATAAAAAAACAATACACTGGTTGGCTCAAGAATGGGGTTGTGAAGAGGGTGGTAGAGAAACATTTTGGAGGTGAGGGGTATGTTCATTATCATGATTGAGGTTACAGTTTTAATGGTTGAAATTTATCAAATACTTTAAATATGTGCAGTTTATTGTATGTCCCTTATACCTCAATTAATAAAAATAAAAGATAAAAGCAACATTGACAGTGACTCAGCGTTATTGGCTAATAACGGACAAACACTGATTTTGTGGGTAAAAGTGCAAATTGGGAGACGTCCAAAGGAATTGGTAGAGTCTTCAAACTTTAGTGCCTGAAAGCAATTTGATTTAGTCTGTGCATTTTTAAGTTCTCTTTGATAAGAAGCTCTGTCAAGAGAATGTGCCTAGAGGTGCTTCTGCAGACACCGTGGAAGAAAAGGGTTAGTAGCTGGTTTATGCTTACTTTTTCACTGAGCAATGCCTAAGGTTTGAATTTTAATTGCAACACCAACTCAATACATTTATAGAATTAACCTAGATCTAGGATAAATAAGTATCTGGTGAGGTTAACTGAATTGAACTAACCTTCTATACCTCTTAGTTATAATTATTTATCAGTGAAAAGTTAATGATTAAACTTTATTTGTGAACACAGGTGGACTGGAGAATAGAAGCTAGTTATATACTACTGAAAGGGCTACCTGGCTAGCAAGTATGCAAGCCGAAGTGACTCCAGAGATGACAGCTTTTCTAAATGAATTGATCCATTCTCTCTCAGTCACATCTCTCATGACAGTAAGTTCACCACATATGGAGCAAATCTGGGACATTCATGTCATCATGAGATATCCACTTTAATGACATCCTGTTTTTAGGCTACGTAGATTTTGTCCTGGGTAAAGCCTATTGGGTCTCACGAGGCTTAGTTTCACTTCAAAATCAAAACCAATGTTGCTGGTTGAGTAGTGGACACATTGCAGGGCTGTATCTGACACAGTGCTAACATTTCCCAGCCATTCCTTATGTACTGGGTAAAGCTGATATATTTCAGTTCACACTTAAATTTCTTTCAGCTTCTGGGAATTGGGATAATAGTAAGATCTAGGACTATTTATATCTATGTATGCATCCATTCATAATTCATTTGTTCTTTCACCTTTCTTTAATTCAAAAAAACATTGCTTGAAATGCTTACCATATTCCAGGCACTGTTGAAGTGTTACAAGGGAATCATAATTGAATTAACACACTTGCAGTATTTTAGGACTCGAAAGAAAATCTTACTTTTAAAATTATTATCAAAGTCTCTTTTAGTTATCATGGATTTTACTTTGATTTTTATTAGGTTATAAGGCATATTATTTTCAAATGCTTACATGAAGGAATATTATAATTGAGTTATGTCAGGCAATTTCATATAAGTAACAATAATATAAAAATGATTTTGTTATGCCATTACTTACCATTTTATGGTTTGCTGAATTTTAATAATATATAATACACTTTTCTTTCCATTAATGTTTCTCAAGCTAATTGATATTATAAGTATTCAAAGATTTAAAAAATGGAGTGATAGTTGTCTGTTGCCCAAATATAGACAACTTTAACATGTAAAAATAACACTTTGGGTTTCAAAATGATCCTGCACACAATTTCAATGTGGGAGACTTCTATTTGAAATCAGATTATTCTGTGTGTGTAAAAGTCAGATTCAAGCTTGTAAAAGCATGAAAAAGCAATAAAATACTGGGAAAAATCTTGCCTTAAAATTAAAACTTTTCACACTTGTTTTTCTCTCTGGAAAAAAAATAGACTAGTTTCTTCAATGGTGTTTTAATAGAATAAAATTTAAATTTGGAGCCTTAAGTGTGGAACAATCTTAGCTGCTACAAATATGAGAAAATGCTGTTAGCAGAAGTTGATTTTATTTTTGTTAGAATTTATAAAAATAGATAGCATTTGCTATTGCTTTGTTTATACATCATTTTAAGACCTCAGAGTTTTTGTGAGAATTTATCATAATGTTTTATAGATAATATTTAATATAAACTATAACTAGTATTACACATATTATAATAGCTTGGCAAAATACTCAGTAGGTATTGTTAACTCTTATTACACAGAAGCTATGCAGGTGACATAAACAAGTGATGTGAACAGGTATAATTTTAAAAAGAATGGTAAAATACTTCTGTGACAATAGGAGAATGCAGACCCAACCCATGTACATTTAAAATCAAAATTATTGTAAATACCTGCAGGTCTCAAATAAATACATGCATACAAATATAAATAAATTACTTTCTGAGGCTAAATTTTTTTGGCCATGTATGCACACTCTGGAAATTTTCTCATGAGCCATATCATCCAACTCCATAATTTTTATAACCACCTATAAGATAACTTCTTAGATATGTGTTTGTTGACCAAACTTCACTGTATTAGCCACACTTAAGTCAGTCACCTGTAAGACCAAACTCATTAAGTCATTTTCTCTCACCTCGATGACCCCAGGGCAAATCTGATCTTTCTCTTGTATTTTCTCTCTTGCTGATGATACTATCACCTATCCAACTATCCAATTCTGAAGCTGAGACCTGAGATTCAACTTCAAAGTTCCCTAAACTCCAACCTCTGAATGTTCATGAATTTGGCAATGCTGCCAATTACTCTGCCTTTTTCTCCATTCACATTGCTGTGCTAATTTATTATTTAGTTTTTATGTAAGTATAATATTCTTTTATGTAATCTCTTTGCCTCTGCTTTTTTTCTCTTCTAATTTATCTGCTAAATATTTGAGTAATTGATTCAAAAATAACTCTGATGATGCTATACACTATATAAATCCCTTTTATGTTCTCCTCTCACCTATAGGATAACATCCAAATTTTGTCCTGACCTGACAAAAAAGACCCTCACTGATTTGACCTTGTCCCTTTTCTTTTACTATTGTTATACTTGCTTTCTCTGTCTTCTACCCAATCAAGCCATAGTTTCTCAAATATAACATGTTACTTCATTTCTGTAAACCTTTGTAGATGCTCTGGTTGGTATCTATTTAGAAAAACTTTGGCCTTTGTCCACTTCGTATAATTTTACCAGTATTTTAAGACTAAAACCAAAATTTCCTAATTAAACCATCTCTGAGAACCTCAAGGAGAGTTTACTATTGCTTTCTTCTACTAACACAGGTACTTTTAGATAGCTCTATTAATAGCTCTAGCTACTTTACATCGTATTACTTGCTTCATCCACATTTTCTGTGACTTTACTCATCAGTGCACACTCAGCATAACGCAGAAAACTATTTTTCAATGTATTAATTGATTTATATATCTGTGCCTCAAACCAGTGGATAGTCAATATTGGAAACATGCAATACAAGGAGCAACTGGTCTTGTTCATCTAAAGCCCTTTACTTTTAACTGCAGTCTAACAGTACTAATTTTTAAAATGCCTTTATGTGAAACGAGATTTGTGTTAATTGGAAGCAGAATTATAGACAATGAAAAAAATCTACAGCACAAAATAATGAAAAATGTGAAACCATGGGCCAAGAAAAGGTCTCCATTTTGGAGTTTTAAATGTGACTGGAATTGCAAAAATAGAAAAGAAACAAGAGAAAGGAAAAGAAAAGAAACAGAAAATATCTGAGCTAAGATGTACCCTATGATGCTAATGGTTATAAATGGTCTGCTGGAAAATTAGTGCTAAATATTATAAATGTATATAAGGAGTATAAGCCTATTGTACTGCAAAAATGAGAACTCTTACACATGGTGTTTTAGTAATATGAAAACATTTATACTCTTGGTTAAACTTCCTGAAATTTATAGTGATTTTAAACAATTGTGAGCGATAAAATAATTATTGCATTTTAAATAAGTTTCAGAAAATTTTATTCAAACTTTGGGAATTCCCTATAGATAATGAAAGTTAATTTAAACCTATTTTTTAAGGATTTGTAACATATTTGCCACAGAAATATGTGTTTAATTTTTTTTATATAGGAGGAACACATGCTGAAGGAAACAGATACTTTTATGTACATAAGGGATTCCCAATAAGTTTTATCATCATAGAATATGAGACTAAGAATATTTCAACATGATGCTATACCTTCTCATTTAGGTTTTATATTAATACCAGAAATGCATAATTTTAATAACAACATGGTCAATGACATACTCTGTGTGTATATAGAGTCTGTCAGCTCAAAGTTGACTCCAGTATCATTTCCTTTATCATCAATCATTTCAATTTAAAAATAGTAAAAACTTTTGGCTTAATCAATATTTTGAATTAGAATCATCAAGTTACAGACATTTGGCCTTTCTTTTTTTTAGCCTTCTCACTTAGCTTGGGTGGAAATTCACAAACATATTATCTGATGCCCATGCTTCATGATATAGGGCAAAAATTATTATCTATGTATTAGGGATTAGAGATCTAGCTCAAGAAGACTGGATTGAAGAGTAGCTCTCCTCTCCCTGAGAAGGTTTTCCATTTTTGATTGAATCCAACCTTAGCAGAGTCTCATGGAGTACTAAAGGTAGAATGATGCTCTAGGAATCTAGACTTATTATACAAACTGACCCTGGAAATAACGAGTGGTATATATCAAGAGAGAATCCTTTTGCAATTAGAGATAAAATATTGAAAGTAACACAATGAATAAATGCCAGAGTCAAAACCAAAACCTGAATTTCTACCTTTATTTCAGAGTTCTTTTTTATTATTTCATTACATCTAAATGTTAATCAATGGATTATTTTTGTCAACTTATAGATGAACCTTTATTTTAAAAAAATCTGTCTACCCGATAAATCTGGGCTGAAAAGGCTAGCCTGTGGCCTAAA
The DNA here is from genome assembly GCF_937001465.1 of Orcinus orca. Taxonomy (NCBI): domain Eukaryota; kingdom Metazoa; phylum Chordata; class Mammalia; order Artiodactyla; family Delphinidae; genus Orcinus; species Orcinus orca. The sequence continues at coordinate 120,514,008 of NC_064559.1, forward strand.
ACATTTAGCACCTTCTGTCACAACTTCATCATTCCTGCAATAACACAAATTCAAATAAAATGTTGTTTTTCTAAAAGGTTTAGAAAAAACTATATGAATTTTATTTTGGTCCATTTCTTTTGATGTATTGTAGCAGTAGAGTATTGTATCCCTGCAATATTCCAAGACAGTAATACTATCATGTCCATGTGATCTTCTGGAAACTGGTTTTATGTACTACTTTTCGTCATATTTCACACCTGTGAGTTTCTTTTTCAAAAAATGTTTTATGTGCCAGGGGAAGCAACTATTGTGAGCAATCATTTCCCAGAAGTTAAGTTCTGTGAATTTCAGCCATGTGAAAATATATTCCTCTGAGAGATCCAGAATTGGAAAGACTTCAGGAGGACTTTCCATCCAGAATTGAAACAAGAGGCTGCCCTGAGACTATTCATGTCATATCTCTCCTCTTACAACTTTTTCAAAAGTGATTCCTATCTTTGTTAGTTCCCATGTCTACAAATATTTCTTGTTAAGAAGACAGCTGCCTGAAATAAAGTAGAAAATCTCTAGTAAAAACCTAAAAAGAGGGCTTCCCTGGTGGCGCAGTGGTTGAGAGTCCGCCTGCCGATGCAGGAGACACGGGTTCATGCCCCGGTCCAGGAAGATCCCACATGCCGCGGAGCGGCTGGGCCCATGAGCCATGGCCCGTCCGGAGCCCGTGCTCCGCAGCAGGAGAGGCCACACAGTGAGAGAGGCCCGCGTACCGCAAAACAAAACAAAACAAAACCTAAAAAGAACTTCCAATCAATGAAAGATTGGAACAATATTTACCATTTTTATTATACTAATCTTAAATGTATTTAAGGCTAGTACAACTTCTCAGAAGTATTACATTTCTATGTTTAAGCCAATTTATTGTTAGTATCATTTTGCCCCCAAATTACCCTAATCCCTCTTAAGATGAATAGCATACATGCAAGTTAGAAACAAAATTATCTGGAAAATGGAAGTGAGACATGGGCAGAAAATGATTCACCTAAGCTTGTTTTATTGTTTTAAGAAAGAAAGTGAACATGAAGCATTAAGTGGGATCACCATACTAATGACATTCCTGTAATATACTACTATGTAAACTATTTGTAGGCCAATAAAGTAGTAACAGTTAATGCAAATATGAAACTAAAGTGATATTTAGAAGGATACCTAAGACTAAAAGCCAACTGAGTAAAAACAATAAAAATGCATTTTACTAGTTATCCAGTAGGAATCACTTTGAAATGCAAATCTGAAATCCAGGAACTGGTATTTTATGACTTTCACGGACTCATTAACACTACTTTGTTTCCTCCTTGGGCACTATTTATTTTTTGTGTCCAGAAAGCTACAGAATATTCAAGGTTATCTCCACCATAGTCCTTATTGCATTTAGGGGGTGATAACGAATCTTCATGTATGATCCCTCATTTACAGAGGAACACAGGAAAATACAATGTTGAGTTTCCTGGGACATGACAAAGCTGAGTATCCTGAAGTAGACTGGTGAAAAAAAAATTTCTCATTTGAACTAAATGTGACAAATCTACTAACAAACTACACCTCAGTCTAGTATTTTATACCAAATAATTACCCCATAATAATTATATCACCTTCCACACAAGGGTCCAATATTAATTCAATTTTTAACAAATGTTTATGTGTAATTAAAGGTTCTGGCCACTCTTCTGATTACTGAGTATAGAGCAAAGAACAAGGTTCTCATGGTTCTTGTCATTTCAGGGCTTATAGTCACAGTTGAGCAAAGAAGACAGACACTTAATCACACCATTATAATAATAACATAAGATATTTATTATTATAATAAAATGTAAAACCAATGTTATTGTAAGTAAAGAAACTTTAGTATGGATCATGGAAAAAATAACATCAGGGAAGGGTTCTCAATAAAGTGGCATTACAGCTGAGAACTAAGTATGTAGGAGAAAAATCTTAGGAACTATTAAAAGCAAACTATTGTTTTTTAAAATTATTTTTAAGTTTTAATCCTAGTGCTTATACTTGGGTCAGGATATTAAGTATTGTATCATCAGCCCTTGTAATTCTTACCTAATAAAACTACAAAGTTGCCATAGTGAAAAGGTAGATAAAGTATGGTATGTGCCCTGGGAAAGAATCTCTACTCTGCTGGCCAAATTGATCCAGTTTTTTACAATTTTGGACATGGCTTCTAAAAAAAAATGTGGTATTTCTTAATAAGTATAAGCCTTCCAGCTACCAAACCGAAACAAATAGTTCTTAGGGTTAGGTGAGGCTTATTTTCCAAGTTGTCTAGTTGTACCTTTAAAGTCAATAGCATTATTTGTGATAGAAAAAAATAGAACCACTGAGCAACTTCTCTGAAGCTACCACTGAGACTGATATATTTTCCAGAACTCCCTGACAGCTATTTGAATAGGTATTTGGTGATAGTACTAAGCCAAAAGTCTAGTATAATGATAATATGCATGGTATCTCATGGTATCTGGATATAGATAGTAAGTGATAGCACAACAATGGGGATGTATTATTAAATTTGTTCAGCAATACAAAAATCAAGTAAAATGACGATTTTAACTGTTGAGCAATACAAAAAAAGTAAGTAGTGATTCAATCAAGTGAATAGTGAATCATTTGGTAGTTTTATATATGAATGATGAACTGGAGACTTTTTTTAGGTAACTTCTATTTCAAAAGCACCCAAATTGGGGTTCAGTAAGTCAACATTTTGGAAGCTAACTTATTAATTATTATAATAAAACAAAACAGAACCACTATACACGAACTGCTAGCTGTTTTAACAGACAAGGTATGGGCAGATGAAGTAAATAATTATATGCATAATGGGTGTGTTCTCATTTAACTGTTAACATTTTTTCACTTGGGTTTGTCTAAATCTTCTAGTCACTGACTATAAAGGATTCATGTTAGCCATGACACTGCACAGTCTTTCTTTGGAGTCAAACTTAAGCACATTCCTATCCTTCTTTTAATGTGTTTACCATTAGGTTGAGCAACCCGAGGTAATGAGATCATAAAACACAAAAATCTTATATTTTAATATTTTCCTTGCAAATGTTCAGACAATTAAAATATCTTGGACACTTTTGGTCACAGAACAAGGTCACAACCCTCTTACCCTAGACCTACTTCCTGAAAGAATTCTGGAGAGAGAAAGTGATGTGGAGCATGTTTAGCTACTTATACACACATCTGTCAACTTGCCTCCTTTCCCCAGTTTGTTAGCCAAGAATTCTGACTCTTTCAGTATTTGAGTGGGTTTGCTGGAATTGGGGGTAGGGGAAAGAAGGAATAAAAAACTAGGGAAAAATTAAGCATGCGAAAAGATCTTAACAAGGTCTTATTTTAAGTTTTATTTCTCTTTAAGAAGGGTTTCTTTAATCATCAATCAGTGATTAAAAAGTGACCTTGCTGCTCAAAGCTAACTGGCTCCTTAATTGCTTAATTTCAGAAAGCCGGTGAGTTAACCCAACCATACTAACAATGTCGCATGTATTCTCATGTTCATCACAGTTCAGTAATAAGGCAATGCCAAACTCTGTCTTCCATTAGAAGCATCTTTGTGTTCTTAAATGGCCCTTATTGAATTTCTTTTTCTGTTGTGAATTTTTATTGGAGTATAGTTGCTTTTACAATATTGTGTTAGCTTATATTGTACAGCAAAGTGAATCAGTTCTACGTATACCTATATCCCCTCTTTTTTGGATTTCCTTCTCATTTAGATCACCACAGAACATTGAGTAGAGTTCTCTGTGCTATATAGTAGGTTCTCATTAGTTATCTATTTTATATATAGTATCAATAGTATATATATGTCAATCCCAATCTCGCATTTCATCCCACCCCACCCCCCTTTCCCCCTTGGTATCCATACGTTTGTTCTCTACGTCTGTGTCTCTATTTCTGCTTTGTAAATAAGATTGTCTATACCATTTTTTTCAGATTCCACATATATGCATTAATATACAATATTTGTTTTTCTCTTTCTGACTTACTTCACTCTGTATGACAGTCTCTAGGTCCATCCATGTCTCTATCTTAACTGGACTATTGCTGATGTATATGCATTTACAAATATAGAAGGTAGAGTTTTTCTTTGTTTAATTTTCTCAGGTATTGAAACAGTTCATATTTTATTATTTATTTCTTGATCAATTGTGAATTTTAAGGTTGCGAGAGTATATCATCAAAAAATTAAAATGGTTATATTTAATATATATTAAACTGCTGGTCATTTGGGTATCAAGATGTAAGCTGATAATGTGTTTTAAAAGGTTAGTTTTCTTTTCTTTGTTAAAAGTATACCAGTTCTGTAACTTTTTAAAAAAGTATAGCAACTTATTAAGGGGACTAATTTTCTAAAAGTTCAAAGTGACTTTCAAAAGTATGTATGTGAACGGTTTACTAAGAAATCTAACTATTCTGTTTAATTTGTACATGAAAATTATCTCTTCACATGGAAAATTTGTATATGCAATTATGGAACCTACATCAAAATTCAGCCTTAAATGTCAAAACTATTAATCTACTCTCTCAGAAACTTTATATTTCAATTAAACTGAGTATTTTAATTATTAAGGGTTTTTAAAATTTATCAAAACATGACAAATATATTAGAATGGAAGAATTAACAAACAACGACTGTAACTAGATTTTCCCACTACCACTTTAAGGAAAGTATGTGGTAGTAATCCCTCAGTAAAACAAACAAACAGAAAATCAGAATAAACTTTAATGTTAATGATATAAATAGTATAATTAGCTTAATGAAGAAACGACAAGAGTAAAATATATATTATAGTAGATTTACTCATTCTCTTAAATTTATTTATTGAGCAACTATCAGATATCAGTTATTGTGTTATAATTTGGATATGGATGATAAATAAAATTTTTTGGATATGGATATGTAGAGATAAATAAAATTTTTTTCTTATTCTGAGATGTATAACTTATGATTGCAATCAGATAATTACAATAAAATGCTATATTGATGTATGAAGATATTAACATAATTCTTTAGAATGCAGTGGATAACAGACTAGGTTAGTAAATAAGTCTGACAGATGAATGAAACTTGGGCTAAGTCTTTAAAAATTAAAGTTTAAGATAGATAGATAACAAAAGTGAATAAAAAATTCTAGGTTAAAAGAATAGTGTAAGCAAAAGCAGAAGAACAACATGATGAGTTTGAGGAATATTTGTATTTCAGTTTTGCTACTATGCAGGACATATGGAGGCAACGGATGAGAAAAAGTTGAAAAGTCTGAAGAAGGACACATTGTATTAGGTCATTTTTGTCAACAAATATATTCCAGATATCATTTTATGGGTACCTGGAAGACAAAAATCAACAGACTGATGTGATCATATGTGTGTTTGTATGTGTGGATATTTTGCAGGGGTCTTTGGGGAAAGAAGTAAATGTAGTCATCTTATATGCCATGCGAGTACTGAGAAATAGACACTGGGAAATGAAAATGCAGAAAGAGATCTATTAGGGCCTCTTCCCCTGTCAATTAGTTAGCAAGAGATTTTTATGATCAATATGTATGGGGCTATAAAATATAAAGCAATGCCCCATAGAGGTAAAGCATAGAAGGTAGCTACAATGCACATACAGCTCTGAAGACAACTCTAAGTCCCTCTCTTTTCACTCAGCTTGTTTCTGCATATCTGATTCCTTTGATTTTGCATGTTCTTGGTTCAACTACCTCATTCTGATTTTCTTTAACTCCTGACTCAGTTGAACTGCTGCAGGTATTCAACTTGATGTTTTGTGAAAATTGTGTACACTCTTCTGATAATTTTTCTGATATTGTGTCCCAATGTTTCCTTTCTTGATCAATGGTCCCAGAATTTTTTCACCTTGCTTAGCTCCGATATCCATATCCATTTTATATCATATGTGTGTAATCATTTTACAGGAGCCTTAACCTGCTTTAAATTAGAAAATTGGAACTCCAAAATATTAATGGGTACTGTAATAATAATAAAAAGTAATTCCCCAGTCATGAGTCATTGGTCAACAATATTTTCATTCTCTTCTTCTTTCCCCATCTTGAGGTTGCTGCTCTGGTTAACTGCTGTTTGGTAAATGTATTTTTCCATGAATTTTTCTCAGTTGTTGTACATGGTTGATATACTGTCTGTTCCTTGCTATACTCAGTATCTTTCTTTCATCCTGACAGATAAGGTTTCACAGTTTGCGATCTTTTGTCTCAATAGACTGTTGATAGAATTCCACCTTCATGCTTACAACACTCCAGTTCAGAGGTCATATACCACTCTGTCCATAACTTCTACTTTCTGTGCAGGAGCTTGTAAATTTTTCTATTTATTATTAGGGTTCAGGAATGTTGTTTGTGTTTATTTCTTTTCTCATCAGTCCAGCCTGGAACACAGTGAGTGCTTTCAATCCACAGATCCTGCTTTTTCTTCAGCTCTCCTAAATTTTCTGCTGGTGTTTAAGTATTGCCTCTGCTGCATTTGTTGATTTTTTACACTTCCTGGAAAAGGTTGTATTTCAATGCCAGGTCTCTTGGCTCCACCACCCAAATGTCTTAACTTACTTTTATCTCTTTATCTCTTTGCTATTTGATTTTCGGTATCTCTTGTATTTGATTCATTAACATATTAAATCTATTTAAAAGTTTCAAAGTAAAGTTTCATAGTAAAAATCAAAGAGCTCAAAAGATTCAGAGCAAAAGTCAGAATTGATATAAAAAGCCAAGCTTTAGAAATGGCATTATTTTATGAGAAATTTTCTTACTATTTAAAAAATGAAAAGATGAGGAGGGTTTTCTCATATAAGTTTACTTAGGATAACCAGATTTTGGTAATTATTACAAATCATAATATTCACTTTTCACAAGGCTATAGGTTAGCAATGTGTATAAAATGAAGGTGGCAGTCTAAATCTGTGCAAACTTTTCAAAGGGATATTAGGCAGTGCGTATGCAACGTTTTTATATTGCACATATTATTGACCCAGTAATTTTTCTTCTAAAATGTTATATTTAGGAGATAAAATTAAAAGGCACCAAAGTTGTATAAAGTGCTTATTTTAGCCTTGTTTATATTGAGAGAAATGTAATGTTTATTACAGTTTGTAATATGTATAGCATACATGTGTCAATTTTTTCCACTGATTTATTTCTTTTAAGATTTTCTCCCAGTTTTTCAACAATTTGGTTATAATGTAACTTGACATTGTTTTCTCTAGGTTTATTCTGCTTGGGATTCACTGAACATCTGGTTTCCATGGTTTATAGTTTTCATAACTTATAGAAATTTTACAAACATTATCTCTTCAAATATATATTTTGCCTTCTCCCCTTCTCTCATTCTGCTCATTTTAGGATGCCAAATGCATGAAAGGAATCTGCTTTATATTGTCTTAAATGTCAGTTAAGCCCAGTTCACTTTCTCAGTCTTTTTTCCTCTGTGTACTTCATTTTAGAAAATATCTATCATTATATCTTCAACTTCACAGATTTTTTTCAGTAATCTATTCTGCCATTAAATCCATCCAATGAATTTTAATTTTATGCATTGTATTTTTCTTTTCTTTTGTTCCATTTAAGTATGTTTTGTATCTTTATTTACTCTCCTACTCTCCTGTTTTCATTCCCATTCTTGGCAATATTTATAATATTGTAACTGGTTTGTCTGCAGACAGATCATCTCTGTCATTTCTGCATCCATTTTGATTTGTTAAAAGTATTCTTGTTTCACAGGTCATATATACCTGTTTTGTTTTGTTTTGATACCTGGTAATTTTTCTGGGCACGATGAATTTTATTTTGTTGCTCGTAGAGTTTTGTTGTTTTCCTTCAAATAGTGTTAGGTTTTGTTCTGGCATGCAGTTAAGTTACTCACAAATCAATTCAGCCATTTAAAGTGTGTGTGTGTGTGTGTGTGTGTGTGTGTGTGTGTCTGTCTGTCTAAGAATTTTTTTCAGACATGCTCAGAGCAAGATTCATCTAAGGCTAATTTAGCCCCATCCTAAGGCAGGACCTTTCTGATGACTCTTCTCATTGCCCTGTGTTAAGAGGTACCTCTACTCTGGCTGATGCAATGCAAATTCTTCCCAGACCTGTCTAGGGCTGGGTTCCCTCTCCTTCTCTGTGGTCTAGAAAGTGCCTCTAATGATAAGCTGAGGAAACTGTATAACATCTCTATTTTTTTCCTCTTCTTATGATCCCAGTGCTACACTGCCTGTTGCTCAATGTTTGGATATTATTATTTCATATATATTGTCTGTTTTCCTGGATGTTTATGGCAGAAAGGCAATTCTTACAGCATTTAATTCTTCATGGACAGAAATACAAGTCAAAGTTGGAGGCAGTGGCGGATTTGCATCTACTGTCCAGAGGCAAGTAGTGGTAGCTATTCTAGCATTGTCCAGTGGGCCAGTTTTGGAGGAGTCTGTGATGCCAGCTTATCTATGTGCACATTCAAAGTGAAAGTGTTACCTTCCTTTGACCTACCATGTGAATTGAGGCATTATTTCCCTGGCTTTGGGAAAGTTCTGAAGATACTAAAACCTATTCAATATCTTTGGAATAAATCACTTTTCTACTCAAACTAGCAAGAATTGGTTAATTTTGCTTCCAAGTAAGAATCTTAAAAGATATAATGCCATTCATAATTTTATTGCATTTACGCTGCAAAATAATAGGATCCTCATGCCTATAGGCTCAGGAAATACTTGCCCCCATTCCTGAAATACCATCACTATTTAAGTTTATATCTAAGGGGCATTTGACATTATTAAATTTTCTTAGGCTACTATATAAAATTGTAATGCTAAATTATCAATTTACAACTAAATATATAACTATAACAAGATACAAATTGGTTTGTTCTGCATTATCAGTTGATTGTCCACCTTTAGAAAATCAGTGAAATGTTTCATCATGAACCCACATCAAGAACCCACAGTGAATGTGTACAATTAGAAAACCACAATTACTTTGTTCAAATATTTAATGGTATCAGTCTAAGCCAGTCTAACATATCCACTTTTTATTAAGTATTGTAATGTTCATATTTATTATGTTCAACATTTTTATATACATTACCACATTGAGGAATGCCTTGCCTGTAGAACCATAATTTCCATCTTTTGGTCAAAGCCCATTCTACATAGAATAATGTTTGGAGAATTCTATCACTTCCTTTGGTTACTCTCCTTGTTCTCTGATTATATGATTGACTAATTCACATTTGTTTGCGTTACATTTATTGTTGGTTTTCTTAACATATTCTGTTAGGTTATAATCAAGTCTTTCATGTTTGGAAGTTACTGTCTCCTTTTATGATTACTTTGCTATTTGTTTTATTTATAATGTTTATTGTTACTGTTAATCCTTTTTAAACCAATGTTCTAATCCACAACAAAAAATAATGGTAGCTAAGGACAGAGGTATAATTTGTATTTGTTTTTGCTTTCTTTTGTTTTGCTCTACCTGAAAGGAGGACACTGTGAAGTAAATTTGAGAAAGCTGATGAAGATATTAATTTTCAAGTTAAAAAAATATAACTCTGATTGGTAAGCTGTCAGTCATATAAATATATAGTTTCATCAGGGAAGAAAATCAATCAGAGGGATTTACTATTCAAATTAATCTAAATTTTCTGTGTCTGTGGAAGTGCTTGGGAAGTTGGCTCCAAAATAAACAGGGAAATGCAAGGCAGAAAAACTAATTAACAGAGTGCACAATATATTAACAGATTATAATTAATAACAGAAAATAACAGCTGCAAGAATGAATAAGTGGGAATGGATGGAAAATACATGTATATTTATTGAGTAGCTAAAATGTGTCAGATATTATCCTACATGTCAAACCACTTTTAAATAGGATTGCTTATTGTCTCCATTTTACATATGAGCAATGAGAGACTATGGAATTTGCATCAGGTTGTTCAGCTGTAAATTGTGCATCTAGGATCTAAATTCAGGCAATTCTGTTCCAGATGTCACTATGCAATGTTACCTTAGTATGAAATCCAGGGTCATTTGTTACTCCTCCAATTTCTTACATAAGGGGAGAAGAAATGGGTCTTCACTACCAACTCTTTTTCTTAATCATTAAGATATTGGAGGAGTGGGATTTCCCTGGTGGTGTAGTGGTTAAGACTCTGGGCTCCCAATGCAGGGGGGCCAGGTTTTATCCCTGGTCAGGGAACTAGATTCAATATCCATGCCACAACTAAGAGTTCACATGCCACAACTAAGCAGCTGGCGAGCTGCAACTAAGGAGCCTGCCTGCCGCAACTAAAACCTGGTGCAACCAAACAAACAAACAAACAAACAAATAAATAAAAAGATATTGGAGGACTAACAAATGACCCTGGATTTCATACTAAGGTAATACTTCATAGTGACATCTGGAACGGAATTGCCTGAATTTAGATCCTGGATGCATAAATTACAGCTGAGAAACCACACACAAGTTGCATAGCCTCCTCGTTACTCGCATGTAAGATAGGGATAATAAGGAACCCTATCTATATGTGCATTTTACATGTAAAGAATATGAGATAATATGTGACACTTTTCAGGTGCTCAATGTCAGTATTATTATCTGGCTCAGGGTCTCTGGATAAAAAAATGTTGGTGTTGTGAATAAAGAGTAGAAACCATTTCTGTGTGGGAGTTGATAAATGTATCAGTGCTCAAGCTTCTTGATAAAATTCCAGGAGAAGGTTTAGAAAAGTAGAAATATATCCGAGAATATGAAATATCAAGTTTGAATTTACTGCTTTCATACCTGTCTCTATAGAAGTGATGGATAAAGCCTAAGGAAAATAAGAGATCACCAGTGGAACAAGAATTGAGAGAAGAGGACCAAAAAGGGAGGATGTGTGGTACATTAGTCTTATTCTGATTTAGTCACTATATTATCATCTTGTTATTTATTATACTAAGCACAGCTATCTTCAAATAGTATAAAACATCATGAATATAAAAAGGAATTGTTACTGCATGTATTTCTATATTCATAGATAAAACAGAATTATTTAAAATGTTTAAAATTCTACATAGTTCTAAGAAACCAGACATGAACAGACTCTTTGATTTTTAATTAGAAATTATTGGTAAATAAGTAATTGATAAATTGGTAAATAAAAGAATATATAAAATTTTATATATTATTGAAACTGCATTTAAATAAATATATATTTATATCTCTATCTACCTATCATCTATCTTTCATCTATCAATATGATGATAAGCAAAGGAAAATTGGCTACCTAATCTACTATGCTGAAGACAATTAACTAGTATACTCCAAGGTTTTGAGATGTTTTTGACTGTGATCTCCCATGGTCACATCTATAAAGTTATGCTAAAAATTTCAAACAGAGACATATATTTGCTGAAGTTCACAAAATTCTCATTGTCCCTTTCTCTAACTTAAGCAACAGCAGGATCATAGCCTGGTGGAAAATGCATGGAATTTGTAGTCATTATCAGATTTTTGGGTCCTCAATAAACTGCCCTCTGATATTAGGCAAATTAACTAATCAAAAGCCTACAGTATTTTTATATATAAATAAAAAGGCATAATAATATTTTCATCCAGATTTATTATGAGGAAATAATGATAACATTAATAATTATTGACAATTATTCGGGCTTTTATATATCAGAAACTTTACTTGCAAGTATGCATAGGTTTTCTTAATTAATTCTAAGATCAGATCAACAGGTATCTACTCTTCATATTTTCACTTTGCAGGCATAGAAAATGATGTACAAAAATGTTAATTAACTTGCCCAACTTCTTAAAGCCCCAAAATTTAAGAATTACAGGAGAATAAATTTTAACCCAAATGGTCGAACTCCAAAATACTAACAAAATGGTGAGTAAAAAAAATTAAAGAAAAAAACCCATTATTTTGAAACAAGATAATATACAGAGTTAGACAAGATTGTGCAATCTTTGTGGTAGAAGCTGTGCATGGAAGCTATTTCTGGGAGCTGAAATTTTCCACTTCTTGACCTGGTATAGTTAGAGAAGTGTGTTCACTTTGTAACACTTCATTGGTCTGAACAAGTAGGATTTATATACTTGTGATTTTCATTTTATATATATACACACATATATAACCTTTCATATACTAACTTTCATATATATAAAATACATATACATATGTATATATCTATTAATAGCAAACAAAGAATGGTGAACCAGGTATGCGATTCAGCAAAACAATATATAAAGATTTATATTATCATGTACATTAAATATTGAAGTGATTTGTACTGAGTAAAACTGACTACAAATAAAACATTTAATGGAAATTTGGGGAACACACAAATGCCTATAAGTATTATATAAAAGTACCAACAGGAAATTTTATAAATGAAAAAGGTAGAATTGTTTATAAATAAAAAGTATGTCCTACATTGTAGATTAGAAAAAGTTGGACAGAGATTAATGAACTAGAAAGTAAATGTGAAAATTGTGCAAAATTTGCAGAGAGGCAAGAATATGGAGAATATGAAGAGTAGTTAAACTTATTAAGAATAGAATGAAAATATCACATGTACTTCAACACAGTTTTGAATACTGATATTCTTCCATTCTCTCAAATTTCTCTTCCTGAGTGTCACAGGCTGAATAATAGCCTTCAACAGATATTCACATGCTAATCATCAGAACATATGAATATGTTACCTTACATGGTAAAAGGGACCTTACAGATGTGATTAAGTTAAGGATCTTGAGATGCGTGGTTAACCAACTTTGAGAGTGGATCCAAAGTAATCCTAAGAGTTCTTATAAGAGAGAAGCAAAAGGATCAGACTCAGTATCAGGAGATATGAGCACAAATGAAAGAAGTTACAGTGCTATATAGGAGAGGCCATGAGCCAAGAGGTAAAGGTGGCCTCTAAAAGCTGATAAGACAAGGAAACAGATTCTTCCCTGACGCCCCCCCCCCATAATGTCTTCCCTGTAGACACTCTGAGACTTCTGAATTCAAATACTCTAAGAGAAAAACTGGTGTTGTTTTAAATCACTTGTGTTTGTGATAATTTGTTACAGCAGCAATAAAGAACTAATACAATAAGTCTGCTAATACATTCTCATTTAGCTAACTTTTTTGGCCAGTGCAAAATCCAGATGGGTAAATATATATCTCATCAAAATTCCAAATATTGCCATTTTATTTTCTACTCCTGAGACTGTTAATACATCTCTTTTAAGTAGGTTGTTTGGCCAATGAAAAACTCATCTCTCTCTCTCTTTCTCTCTCTCTCCCTATCTCTATCTCTCTCTCTCTCTTTAAGATGAGGAGTAGACTGAAAGAGCAGGCCCTCAGGTCTCCTGCCTCAGCTTTAATCAGAGCATCTTCTATCTTTTAAATGTACACTAACTTCTCTCTTAACTGATCTTGATATAAACAACTCTCTAGATTACAGACACTCAGCAGTCTCTGTGCAAAACACTCTGGCCAATGGCCAGTGCCCAGATGAATTTGTAGCTAGTTGGCTATTCTCTGATATGCTCATGCAGTTATGGTCCCATCCCACCAATTCTGTATTGTTGCCTTACCAAGAGTCGGTTGTATTTTTCTAAAGTCTGTTTTGTTAGTTGCACTTGTTTTTCTACATTAATTAATTTTCTAAATTAACTAAATTTAATTAAAATAATATGAACCAGCATAATATGAAGGCAAAAGTAAGTTGTTTCTACAAAATCTAACTAAGTTATGTGCACTGAAAAAAATTCAATAAAGGCAGGTCACTAAAAAATATTGTTATTTAACTAGATATAAAAGGATGGGGACAAAGCTGAAAGCTATCCAAGGAGGATTAAGCACTTAGCTGGCTTTGTAAGTATAAAAATTCATCTCTTAATAACAATCACAGGTACAGTTCCAAATGCTATAGTTTGGTCCTCCAAAATTGTTGATTTTCTTCCAACATAGCTCTTGAGAAGGCAAAAGCTCATGAGCAGAACAATGACCTGGTTTGTAGTTATTCACCTGAAAAGGGTTCTTTCCCCCCTATTTATATCATTAAAGAAAATCAGAATTAGTTTGCTTACTTGAGAGAACAGAATGTTGTCAAATATTAAAGTCTTACGTCAAGGCAATATAAATTCTCCATTTCTGTCATAACCTGGAGGAAACCTATGAGCCTTAAAAACCATTGCTCTTTACATTGATGATGTTATGCTAATTGGATATGGTGAATAGGAAGTAAGAAAATGAAATTATTTAATAAAAGATACTGATGCTGGAAGTTAAATTTTCAAGAGTCCAGAGATCTGGTGCAAGTCAGTTTATCCTCTCTAATCTGAGAAAAACATAACTACCGTGAAAACGACATCACATTATGTGGGTCTTTTTAGATTTTGGAGAAAACATATAAAACATTGAACATTTTTCTATAACCTATTTACCCAGTTTCCTTAAGGGTGTTTGGAGTATGGCCTGCAGCAAGAAAGGATGCTACAGAAGATTCAAGCTATAGTGCAAGCTTCCTTGAACTTGGCATTAGGGCCCAGCAAATTCAATGATAATTGGATTTATCTATGGCAAAAAGTAATTATGGTAGATTGTTTCCAAAGATGGTGACTAATAATTTTACCTATAACTGTACATGCCAGTCTCCCAGCAAGAGATGGAAGACCATTTTTCCTTCCTTTGAACCTGAGCTGGACTTTTTATTGGCTTTGATCAAGAGAATGCAGGGAAGTAACACAGTGCCAGGTATCAGCTGACTTGTAAAAAGTCTGGCACCTTCCACCTTCATTCTCTGAAGGACATCCATCATTTAAAGAGGTTCAAGCTAGACCCTTGAACACTACTGGCTAAGTTGATTGACAAATTTGACTTTAGTAGTAACCAAATCGGTTCCAATTTATAAATTGACAATTTGATACAGTAGGTTACAAATGCAACACAATGGGGCAAGTAGGACTATATTTGGAGTCCCAGGGTTGATTAGGGTGCCTTTTAGTAATTGGAGTTGGTTGATTAGGGTGCCTTTTAGTAATTCCTTGTCAAATATTTCCTAGGAAAAATATCAAAACAACACACACACACACACCACACAAACACAAAAGACTACCAAGAACTCATATCGTGCCATCAAGTAAAGAACCATATACAACTGAGATGCTCATAAAAGTCAGTGGGAACCTGGAATGGATAGTAGAGGAAGGCATCTATACCATTTTACACCTCATTGCCCAGCCACAGAAACAAGGACAGTAGTGAATAGTATTTTAGTTTTCACATGGAAATATGAAAGAACTGACATCACTTTAATTATAAGGTGGCTAACCTGATTTGCACATCACCTGTGTCTGGGACAGGAACTTTTCATCCAGGTGTGTGAACAAAGACAAATACCTTCTCTTTGACTTTCCATTCTACTCAATCTCTTTCCACCCTGCTATCTGCTCCAGGAAGTCAACCTATATAGATTGCATCAATAGGATCCTTTAGCCTATTTAAGTCCAACTTTGTTAAAAGGAATCCTCCATATGTTTGGAAAGAGAAGTGAGATCAGGGTATTTGTTTCCCTAACTCTCCCTCTGAGATAGATTTATGCTGATTGTGCCTCATAAATGAAAGCCATTGCCCCAAGTAACTTATCTCTAAGACTGTCTCCTTCTCAGTCCCAGTAACGTGCACCTTTTGTCTTTCATTGTCTTAGGGATGATAACAGCAACTCTAATGCTTGCGTTGGTTTAGACTTATTTTTGATGTTCACCTTTATGTTGTGCAAAACTTTGTAAATGACTCCTTTTTACACCTTCCTTATATATCCTAATTAGTCTGTACTCTCCATTCCCTGATGATATCCTGGCTGATACAGTAGTTATTTTACAGGAAGGAGACTAAGGCAAATGAAATAAATGAGAGCCAGTATAATTGACAAAAATAACTGGTAAAGTTCAGTTTCCCACACTCCTTAATTACTCCTAAGAATCAAGATGTTCCGTACACCATATAACAATACAGTAAAGGAAAAGATTTTGTAGACTATACCATAGTCCTAAAATTTTATCTATAATTCCTTCTATGTGGCTTTTTTCCTACTCATTATTATCCCCTTCCCTCCTACCTTTTTAAACCTAGCTTACCACTCCACTCAAGCTCATCTTGTCATGAGATGGTCCTCTTGCCCTCATTTTTTTTTTTTTTTTTTTTTTTTTTGCGGTACGCGGGCCTCTCACGGTTGTGGCCTCTCCCGTTGCGGAGCACAGGCTCCGGACGCGCAGGCTCAGCGGCCATGGCTCACGGGACCAGCCGCTCCGCGGCATGTGGGATCTTCCCGGGCCGGGGCACGAACCCACGTACCCTGCATCGGCAGGCGGACTCTCAAGCACTGCGCCACCAGGGAAGCCCTTGCCCTCATTTTTACCAACACCTTCCAGTGCTTATATTCCGTGTCCTTCTTAACCAGTGTAATTAATCTCTGTGCTCTTTGTATTAATCAATGACAGTAGACCTTGAAATGTTATATATCAAAACACAGCAATGGTGTATCTCCTTATATTTCTCTCTCACACAAAATCTGATGTTGGCTGGGACACCCTCCAAAGCACCAATCCTCAGTGCAGTGATTCTAATATCTAGGCAGTTTCTATCTTGTTCCACAATCATCTCAACACATGAAATTCTTGGTCACTACTGAAGGGGAAGAGATATTGAGGAAGGATGTTGGTCTTAATGACTTTTCTCACAAGGGACCCATGTCACTTCTGTCACAGTCCATGAATCAGAATGAAGCTGGCTCTAAACTAACTCAAAAGAGGCTATGAAATATAAGAAAACATGGTTTTTTAAAATCTATCTTTTCTGTACCCACTATTGCAAATAAGTTCTGGCTATACATTTTTATTATTGTGTGTTAATAAACAAAATTTGTCTTCTCCAAGCCTTTTCATATAAACAGCAGAAAGAACAGAATAATGTACAACTCTGGAGAGAATCAAGATGGCAGAGTAGGAGAACATGGACTTTACCTCCCCTCATAAACATATCAAAAAAAATACATCTACACGTGGTACAATTCTCACAGAAAACCAAATGGAAATGGGAAGAAGCTCTCTAATACAACTAAAGCTGCAAGAAACATCTCCACATAATTAAGTAGGACTTTAAAAAAAAAAAAGCATCAGGACGGGACTGGCACCACTAGAAGGGATTTGTGAAGGAGGAAAGGTGTACATCAGCAGGTCCTTGCATTGGGGGGCAGCCCCCTTGCCTGCTGGGAAATCCACTGGGACAGAAGGAGCACTGGAGGGGCCTGGCTCTGCTCAGGAGGAGCACACATGTGCTGGCTTACCAGCAATCAGGGAGGAGAGAGACCTGAGCTGACAGCTGCTACCTTGTTGCACTTCTCAGCCTGAAACGTGTGCTGGGCGAGACTGCTAGTACAAACGGTGGCTGGGTGCTGAATCTCAGGCAGATGGGCCCTGGGAGAGGACTTGGCCTACCTATTTGGAGACAGCCCTGAGGGCCTGGGGTGTTGAACCTCAGAGCCCATTGTCAACTCACACATGGCAGGGGTGGGTCCAGCAGTGGCAGGCTTTGTCTGCACGCACACTGGGTGGCAACAGAAAAATGCCACGTCTTGGGTGGACAGCCCCTTGGGAGAGGTACACAGTGGTTCGATTCTCCAAGCACTTCAGTTCTGCCCACCTCACACTGCAGCTTGAAGCCAGATCTAGTATAGACAGGTCCTGGGAGAGGCCTGCCAAAGAGGCAACCCAGGTCCCAGGCTGCACACAACTACCACAGTTCCTGCAGCCACACTAACCAGCCTGCAGTACCAGCCCACTCCACACCACAGCCTAGTACTAGGTCTGGGATGAACACAGCAGAAAAGGGGACACAACCCTGAGCTGCTTCTGGGCAGAACTGTGGACCCATACATGGGAGGCACATAGGTTCACTGGGGACACATGGGACTCACTTGCCCCAGTGCACACCTCCTTTGGGACAGAGCATGTACTCAAGGGCAATAGAGCCTTACGGAACCTGACCCTCAGGGTTTCTACTCCAACTGTGGAGCAGACCCAACCCCCAACAGGGCTGTGACAGCTAGGGAGCAAAGAGGGGGCCCCACCCAACATCCAGTGTAGGATCTGGTCACAACACCAATCCAACACCCTATAAAGTGCATAACATCCAGCACACTCTGAGGAAAGACATGAAGGGAATCCATACCAAAAAGAGCCCTTGTACCAAAAATATTGAACTCATGCAGTCTACACAGGATGTTTCCACATAAAAACAGCACTTCGAGACCACAGTAGATAACTGTTTCTCCTAAACTAATAGAGACAGAGAAAGTTAAGTAAAATGTAAAAGCAGAGATTTTTAATTCTCCCAATTAAAAGAATAAGAAAAATCTCCTGAAAGAACAAATAATAAATCAGACCTCACTCAGGTCTTCTAGATCCTGAGTTCAAAAAGGAGGTAAGAAAAATGCTAAAGGAATAAAGAAAGATTATCAATAGAAATGCAGATCACTGTAGTGAGGAACTAGAAACTACAAAGAGGAACCAATCAAAATTATACAACTCAGTTGCCAGGATAAAAACCAATCCAGAAGCAATGAATACCAGACTAAATAATGCAGAAGAATGAATAAGTGATCTGGAAGACAGAATAATGGAAATCACCCAACCAGAAGAGCAGACAGAAAGAAACATGAAAAAAAATAAGAGCAACATATGAGATCTATGGGGTAATATAAAGCATGCCAAACTACACATAATAGGGATTCTAGAAGGAGAAAATAGAGAGAAGGGGATGTCCACTCTCATCACTTCTACTCAACATAATATTGGAAGTCCTAGCCACAGCAATCAGACAAGAAAAAGAAACAAAAGGTATCCAAGTTGGAAGGGAAGAGGTAAAACTGTCATTATTCACAGACGACATGATACTCTATATAGAGAACCCTAAAGACACCACAAAAATACTATTAGAACCTAATAAATTCAGCAAGGTAGCAGATTACAAGATTAACATACAGAAATCGATTGTATTTCTTTACACTAACAATAAAATATCAGAAACAGAAAGTAAAAAATCCTGTTGAAAATTGCTTTAAAAAAAAATACCTGGAATAATCTTAACCAAGGAGGTGAAAAACCTCTACACAGAAAACTATGAAGCATTAATAAAGGAAATTAAATATGATTCAAAGAAATGTAAGAAAATACCACACTCTTGAATTGGAAGAATTAATATTGCTAAAACAGCCAAACTACCCAAAGCAATCTACAGATTTAATGCGATCCCTATCAAAATACCCATGATACTTTTCACAGAATTAGAACAAATAAACCCCAAATTTATATGGAACCACAAAAGAACCAGAATTGCCAAAGAAATCCTGAGGAAAAAGAACAAAGCTGGAGGCATAACCCTTCCAGACTTCAGATAATACTACAAAGCTACAGTAATCAAAACAGCATGGTACTGGCACAAAAATAGATATACAGATCAATGGAATGGAATAGAAAGCCCAGAAATAAACTCACAAACCTATGTTCAATTAATCTATGACAAAGGAGGCAAGAATATACAGTGGAGAAGACATTATTTTCAATAAGTGGTGTTGGACAGCTACATGTAAACCAATTAAATTAGAACACTTCCTGATCATATATAAAAATAAACTCAAAATGGGTTAAAGACCTAAATATAAGACATGACACCATAAAAATCTTAGAAAAGAACATAGGCAAAACATTCTCAGATGTAAATCGTAGCAATATTTTCTTGATCAGTCTTCCAAGGAAAAAGAAATAAAAGCAAAAATAAATATATAGGACCTAATAAAACTTAAAAGCTTTTGCACAGCAAAGTAAACCATCAACAAAGCAAAAAGACAACCCATAGACTGGGAGAAAACATTTGCAAACAACGCGACTGACAAGGGGTTAATATCCAAAAGATACAAACAGCTCATTCAACCCTATAACAAAAAAAGAAAAAAAAAATCAAACCAATCAAAAAAATGAGCAGAAGACCTAAACAGACACCTCCCCAAAGAAGACATATAGATGGTCAATAGACATGTGAAAAGATGCCCAACATTGCTACCTATTAGAGAAATGAAATCAAAACCACAATGAGGTATCACCTCACACCAGTCAGAATGGCTGTCATCAAAATGTCTACAAATAATAAATGCTGGAGAGGATGTGGAGAAAATAGAATCCTCCCACACTGTTGGAGGGAATGTAAACTAGTGCAACCAATTTGGAAAACTATATGAGGTTCCTTAAAAAACTAAAAATACAAATACCACAGGATTCAGCAATCCCACTCCTGGGCATATATCTGGAAAAGATGAAAACTCTAATTCAAAAGATACATGCACCCCAATGTTCACAGCAGTATTATTTATAATACAAGACATGGAAACAACCTGAGTGCCCATCAACAGAATATTGGTTTAAGAAGATGTGGTGTGTGTGTATATATATATATATATATATATATATACACACACACACACACACACACACACATATATACAATGGAATATTACTGTGGCATAAAAAAGAATGAAATATTGCCATTTCTAGCAACATAGATGGACCTAGAGATTATCATACTAACATGAAGTAAATCAGACAGAGAATGACAAGTATTATACGATATCACTTATGTGTGAAATCTAAGAAATAACACAAATGAATCTATATACAAAACAGAAACAGACTCACAGACACAGAAAACAAACTTACGGTTACCAAAGGGGAATGGAGAGGTAAATCATGAGTATGGAATTAACATGTACCATCTATTGGGTTGGTCAAAAAGTGTCTTCGGCTTTTAAGTAAAAATAAAAGACACATTTTTCATTTTTGCCAAGAACTTTATTGAACAACATATTCACTCTTTTTTTCCCATTACCTTCTGCCATTTTTCAGACAACTTCATAATTCCATCTTCTCAAAACTTTTTATATTTTTGAGCAAAGAACTGTTCTAGGTGCCTATTACAGTCTTCCAGGGAATTGAAATATTTTTTATTAAGAGAATTTTGTAAAGACCTAAAGAAATGGAAATCCGAAGGTGCAACGTCTGGTGAATATGGTGGATGAATCAGAACTTCCCAGACATGATGTAACAGTTTTTGCCTGGTCATCAAAGAAACATGCAGTCTTCCAGTATCCTGATGGAAGATTATGTGTTTTCTGTTGATTAATTCTGGACGCTTTTCATCGAGTGCCACTTTCAGTTGGTCTAACTGGGAGCAGTACTTGTTGGAATTAATCGTTTCATTTTCGGGAAGGAGCTGATACTAGAGGACTCCCTTCCAATCCTATCATATACACAACATCACCTTCTTTGGATGAAGACCAGCATTTGGTGTGGTTGGTAGTGGTTCATTTCACTTGCCCCACGATCCCTTCTGTTCCACATTATTGTACAGTATCCACTTTTCATTGCCCATCACAATTTGTTTTAAAATGGAATATTTTTGTTACATTTAAGTAGAGAATCGCATGCGGAAATACGATCAAGAAGGTTTTTTTTGGCTTAACTTATGTGGAACCCAAACATCAAAGTGATTAACGTAACCAACAGGGTGCAAATGATTTTCAATGCTAGACATGGATATTTTGAGTATGTTGGCTACCTCCCACGTGGTATAATGTTGATTGTTCTCAATTAATGTCTCGATTTGATCGCTATCAACTTCAACTGGCCTACACAACTGTGGAGCATCATCCAGAGAGAAATCAATAGCACAAAACTTCGCAAAACACTTTTGACACATTCATCAGTCACAGCACCTTCTCCATACACTGCCCAAATCTTTTTTTGCATTTTGGTTGTGTTTTTACCTTTCTTGGAATAATAAAGCATAATATGCCAAAAATGTTGTTTTTCTTCCATCTTCAGTATTAAAATGGCTACACAAAAATTCACTGGTTTTGATAAGCCTTTTTTTAAATGCATGCTGAGGGCTGAGGGAAGCCCTCAGCGTGCAGTGGTTAGGAATCTGCCTGCCAATGCAGGGGACACAGGTTCAAGCCCTGGTCCGGGAAGATCCCACATGCCACGCAGCAACTAGGCCTGTGTGCCACGACTACTGAGCCTGTGTTCTGGAGCCCATGAGCGACAACTACTGGAGCCTGTGAGCCTGGAGCCCGTGCTCCACAAGAGAAGCCACCGCAATGAGAGGCCCACACACTGCAACGAAGAGTAGCTCCATCTCACTGCAACTAGAGAAATCCCGCGTAGCAACAAAGACCTAACACAGCCAAAAATAAATAAATAAATAAAATTTAAAAATATATAAATAAATAAATGCACACTGATATGACAGCTGTCACATACAATTTACCAAAACTGTTTCGAATGAAGTTAAAGACAACCAAGTGCTACTGGAGCCATCTTACAGAAAAATCCGAACGAACCTTTTGGCCAGTCCAATACCATACATAAAGCAGATAAGCAACAAGGATTTAATAACCTATAACAGAAAAGTATCTGAAAAATATATATATATAACTGAAAAAAAATGTACAACTAAATTATTTTTTTACATTTATATAATTAGGCATACATCCTTTCCCTATAAATTTCTGAATGTATATTATGTTCAATCTATAAGAAAGACAATGTGCCAGCTAATATCATTTATCAATATATTTAAGCAACCAGGTGTAATCTCCCCATAAACCATTTTTCTATAATAATCCACTTAAAGTTACTAATTCTGCTTGGCTGTGGTAAGAATAAGGGAAGTTTGTGTATTTCCAAGGTTTCTGTAGTAAAAAGAACATTACTCAAAATATGTAAATACTGATTAAAATATTGATTATATTATCATTTTAAAATACCAATGTAGTAATATTCCAGTGGGTATTTGGCTTTGCATATAATTAGATACTCCTAATTTTTAATTACAATAGTAAATTGAAAATAAATTTTTAAAAACAATGTAAACCAATTAGTTAGAAAACAAAATAAAACTTGGTGATACCTCCAAATCAGCAGCCCATCTTGTTACCTAAATCAAGAACTGTGGCTGTAGTATACTGATATTTCAGGGTTTTTTTGAATTATTCCATTCAGCTGTTGAGAAAGAGATCAATTTATCAGACTTCTTTCCTCTAAACTGCATGAGCTGAAATCTGCCCTCACCACTTCTATCACACTGTACTAATAAAACCTAGTAGTAGGGTATCAGAACCTTACCTTTCAAAGCTTTTATCTATTTAATTCTGTTTCCCAAATCCAGATGACCATTACAGAATACCAATCCCCTTAGGCAGATTTCCAAACCTTAGGACTTTCTTACACTTCTTCAATGCCTCCACAATCTGAATCCTGAAGATTTTCAGAAAAATGAAAACAACACAACACTCACTTCTACAGATTTAACTGATTTTATTAGACTAGAGAAGGATATCTTGGATTTTGAATAATTGGAGCTTATACTTCTGTATTTCTCACACATATATTAATACTTTAAATCACTACATTATGGAATAAATATTTTAAAATGATCCCTTATTGGAATCAATTTTCAGCACAATTACTATTCAAAAACATGGGATATTGAAATTAGATTAAGCCGAAGTACAAACAGTAATAATTTTAACGTAAAAATAAATAGGTTTTAAATATATTAATTGTACTTGATTGGAATACTAGTGATTTCTAAGGTATTTCCTGAATGCCATAAATTGTAAGCTGACAGTGTTTGTGTATACAGATTTAAGAGAAAGACAAGGAAAGTCCAATTGTACTTTTGACTGTTTAAGAACTATATATGCTTCTAATATTTTCCAAGTGGTACTTTTAGGAAATATTATTACAAGCTAAATCACATGATGGTAATATTCATTTACAGATACATGACAAGATTTTGTTTTAATCAAAAAATACTTTGTGTGAAAAAATTTTGAGATTGCAAAATAGAGTACAGAGTCCCCACTAGCATGAAAGTATTGGATTTATATATTTTGTAAATCATAGTATTCTGTGGTGGGTAAGGATAACACATTATCTTTATCCTTTTACTGTCACAAACTTTCATGCATCAAAAATCTATAAAATAAAAAGTTTAACCCTTTTGATCTTCCAAAACCTATAATAAAGAGGAAATTCCTCTAATTTCATTTAGTACGAGCCTTGTCTACTTGTGTCAGCTACCACAGTGGTTTCCATTTAACAGAAACAGTTTAAATGTTATTGTCTTAAATGAATGTGCTGGAAATGATTAAGCCATTATAAAAATAAATGACATTTAAAAATTTTTAAGAAATGGAAAATAATGGCAGCAAGTTAATTTATGTTATGATGTTCCTGTGCCTTTCTCTTTCCTTGAACTCAGATATTCTCCTTCTTTAAGATATACTGAATTGTAAAAAAAAAAAAGTATGATTTGTAGTGTAAGTTTATTTCTTTAATGTAAATGAATTTTCTAAAGTCCTAATATCAAGCTATTGAATAGATTAAGGAAAAGGGACTGTCTTCATTCCACAGGCTTACTCTCTCCCATTAATTCAAAAGGCTATTATGTAATGGTGGATTTTTGGTTTGGGTGATTTCATTGATTGTTTATTCTAAAAAGCTTTTTATTTGGAAAAAATGTATACTTACTTTCACAGCATTAGTCATGACTCACTAGTAAGATTAGTTATCACGGAGTAAGGGGTTTTTTAATGTGTGTGTGTGTATATAACACACACACATATTCTATATATATAAGCAAAAATAAAATGTTTTATCTTAAATATCTTTCTTTTGAAAATATCTAAATTACCATTGATTCCAAACTCTCTTGTTTGAAGTTGCCATAATATATTTTAGCAGTTCTCTACCATGGACATTTAGTTTTCCAGTTTTTTACCTATTTATAAAAATGCTGCAATGAAATTCATTTACACATATCCAAGATCCTTGTTTGAATATACTTATGGTAAAATCTTAGAGGTATACTTTTGTGATCAAAGAGTATGCACAGGGCTTCCCTGGTGGTGCAGTGGTTGAGAGTCCATCTGCCGATGCAGGGGACACGGGTTCGTGCCCCGGTCCGGGAAGATCCCACATGCCTTGGAGCGGCTGGGCCCGTGAGCCATGGCTGCTGAGCCTGCGTGTCCAGAGCCTGTGCTCCGCAACGGGAGAGGCCACAGCAGTGAGAGGCCCGCGTACCGCAAAAAAAAAAAAAAAAAAAAAAAGAGTATGCACATATTTATGCTTTAAAATATACATATATTTTGATAAACTGCTTTGGACTAAAGTTTTACAAATTCGTACTCCTGCAGCATAAGACAAAAGTGCCTACATAATCACAATAGGAATACTCATCAATATCGTTTATTGTCAGTATTTTTAAAAATATTCTGTGATATTTAAAAGAAGATTTTGTGATAGAAAAATGTATTGCAAATATCTCTTTTCATTGTGTGGTGTTTATTTTCTCACCTTTAGTGGTGTCTTTCTATATACAAATGTTATTTTTATTATTAAGTATTTAAGAATTTTATAGAGGGGTAATTTGCACACAATAAACTGAACATATCTAAAGTGTACACTTTGGTAAGTTTGGGCATATACATATACCCAGGGAACCATCACCAAAATCAAATTAATGAATATATTCATCTCCAAAAGTTCCTTTTTTAAAATAAAAAATGTGTACATATAAGGTATAAAGATGGTGATTTGATATACATAACAAAATGATTACTATGGTCCAGCTAAGTAACATATCATCTCCTCTCCTCACTCAGTTATTTTTTGTGATGAGAGCACTTGAAATCTACTCTCTTAGCAGATTCCCAGTTTTCCATACAATATTATTAGCTATAGTCATCATGCTCCAGAAGTTTCTTTATGTCCCTTTGTAATCTCTCTTGCTCCTTTTCACAAATCTTTCCACCTCTACCACAACCACAGGCAAAAACTGATTTCCTTTCTTGTCACTATAGATTAGTTTGTATTTTCTAGAATTTTAGATAAATGGCATCATAGATTAGGCACTCTTTTTTGGTCTTCTTTCAGTCAGTATAATTACATTAACATCTGTCCATTGTATATCATATATCAATAATTAATTCCTATTTACTGCTGAATAGTATTCCATGAGTGAACATTCCAGAAACTGATTATCCATTAGAATATTTGAGTTGGTTCCAGTTTTGACTATTACAAAAAAAGCTGTACATGCCATTTATGGCTGTATACTTCCATTTCTCTTGTGAAACTATCTAGGTGTGGAACGACTTGAATAATGTAGTACGTAGACGATTCAATGTTAAGGATTTGCCATCTTGTTTTCCATTGGGGTTGTACTATTTTGCCTTCCCTTCAGCAGTGAAGGAGGGTTGCAAGTCCTCAGCAACACTTAGGGTTAGTTATGGTCAGTTGTTGAATACTCTAAGAGGTATGCAGTATATCATTATGGTTTTAGTTTGCATTTCCCAATGATTAATGATGTCAATAATCTCTCTATGTGTTTACCTGACATCATTTGAAATGTCCAAATGTTTTTTTCACTCTTTCACTGGGTTGGCTATTTCCTTATTATTGACTGTGCTCAGCTGAATAATAGTTTCCAAAATATGTCCACATCACAATCTCCAGAACCTATGAATATGTTTACTTACATAGTAAAAGTAACATTGAAGAAATTATTTAATTAAAGATCCTGAGATGGGGAAATTATTCTGGATTATCTGGGTGGGCCTAACATAAACACGAGGGTCCTTAAAAGAGACAGGAGATTCAGAAGGAGAAAGGAGATGTAAAAGACAAAATCAGAGGTCAGAGAAGATTTTATGCTGCTGGCTTTAGAGACGGAGGAAGAGACTTTGAGACAAGGAATTCTTTCCTAGAAATTCCAGTAGGGACCAGCCCTGCTGACATCTTGATTTTATTCCAGTAATACTGATTTCAGATTTCAGGCCTCCAGAACTATATTATATTTATTTGTTTTAAGCCAATAAGTTTGTGGCAATTTGTTATAGCACTAACAGGAGACTAATGACAGATTATGGCACGGGGGTGTGATGCTTCTGTAACAAATACATAA
This sequence comes from Orcinus orca, assembly GCF_937001465.1. Taxonomy (NCBI): domain Eukaryota; kingdom Metazoa; phylum Chordata; class Mammalia; order Artiodactyla; family Delphinidae; genus Orcinus; species Orcinus orca. The sequence continues at coordinate 120,541,104 of NC_064559.1, forward strand.
AAACACAGAAAGGGCTTTGAGATTAGGCAATGGGCA